>NC_058521.1:386072412-388642412 GCF_904849725.1 Hordeum vulgare subsp. vulgare
GAACCCGTTCTCCAAAATAACATAATTAGCTTATTTAGTTCATTTATGACATAATTAGCTTAATTAGGTCAAAAATGGCATAATAACCTTGGTTAGCTCATAAATTTCATATACTTAGTTTGGTTTCCTCTAAAATGACATAGTTAGCTTAGTTAGGTCAAAATGGAATAATAACCTTGGTTAGCTCATAAATGTCATATACTTAGCTTATTTTCCTCCAAAATGACATAATAAGGTTTGTTAGCTCAGAAATGGCATAATTACCTAGGTTAGCTCAATAATGACGTATACTTACCTTCTTTCCCACTCCCCCAAACAAAAGTCATAATACGCTTACTTAGCTCAAAATTGGTATAATTACCTAAGTTAGCACCAAAATGACCTACACTTTACCTTACTTTCCTCCAAATTGACATAATAAGCTTAGTTGGCTCAAAAATGGCATAAAAATAAAAAGAAAGAATAGAATAGGAAAGAGAAGCAAAATAAAAAATAAAAGAAGAAGAATGAGCTTCTTCCTTCTTTCTTCTTCTTATTTTCCTTCTCTTTCTTCTTCTTTCTCTTCTTCTTCTTCTTCTTATTATTATTATTATTATAATCTTCGTCTTATTATTATTCTAGTATTCTTCTACTACTACTACTACTACTTCTTCTTCATCTTTTATTACTCCTCTAACTTTCTTATTCCCATTTTGCAGATTTTATTCACTTCATGGAAGTTTACATTGATGGAGTACTTTAGTTTTTATTTTGATTTGTGTTGATCAACAATGTGAAACTATATGTATGTATATATGATGAATAGTGTGAAACCTTGTATGTATTGGTTCTTTTGATCTGGCCTATATATCTCATATATGATATTTGTTCTTCAACTCTATATATCATATATGTACCGTGAAAATGCAGGGAAATAACAAAAAACAAATAAAAAAGGGGTAATATAGGAACTTTGTTGTCTGCCAACCGATGGCAGAGGCCGTTGCCATCTACGAGTTGATGGTAAAGGTGCCACATGGCAGCTACTTGTGCAACATAGGAGTAGCAGGTCTAACCCATTTGATCATTTTGTCGTCTGCTCGCAGACGGCAAAGATGTACTAGGCGAACGACAAAAGCTTGGTAGGAGTGACGTACAGCCATAGGACTGCTGACATCATAGGCCAAACGTCAAAGGTTAACTCTAGTTTGATGTGTGCGTGCGAACGACAAAGTACACTGTTAGCCACCTAACGGGGCTAACCCCCATACGTTGTCGTCTATATCCTTTGTCGTAAGCTTGGCTACAAACACTGACGGCAAACTTCTTTGTCGTCTATTGTTTGTTTGCAGATGGCAAAGAATTTCATAACCGTGACCTTTAGGGACAAAATTGGGACCGTCAACCACACGACGACAAAGGTGTTTGTCGTCCGTGGCTAGGTCCTTTGCCGTCTGCTATGGCAGACGACAAAGAAGCAATTTCCTGTAGTGCTATAAGAATAAATCAAAACTTGATGTACAACTAATACAAGTTGCATAATAATTTTCAAACATTAGGTACTTTATACAAACATTTCCACAATTTATATCTAGTAATATAAGGCATGAAAACTATAGGATAAGTAGATAACAAAACGATGACAGCAATCTGTCCAAATAGAACAATCTGTAGTAATCTATTTAAAAAGTGTACTTATGTATCTCCAAAAATTATTAACATTTAGGACATGATAAAAAAAATTGTACGACGGCACTGTGTAAATATTTAATAAACTTTCCATGTTCGAGTAAAATCTGATAATTCAAATGCTACAACAAAAGTTTTTGTTTTTGTACATCACACATCATATATGTAATTCAAGCATTGTAATGGAAATTCTTGAAACTTTTTATTTAAAAATAAGATTATAGATAATATATTACATAGGAAAACAAAATAAAATGATTCTCCAATAAAAACACATATCATGTGATGAATAAAAATATAGCTCCAACTAAGATATGTCAATAATGTTAAAGACGAAAGGGGGGATGCCTTCCGGGGCATTCCCAAGTTTAGATGCTTGAGTATTCCTTGGATATTACCTTGGGGTGCCTTGGGCATCCCCATGCTTAGATTCTTTCTACTCCTTATTCTCCTCACATCGGTATCGCACCCAAAACTAGAAAACATCAATCACACAAACCTTAACGGAACATTGTGAGATGGGTTAATATAATAAGGATAGATCATTCACTTAGGTACTGTCAAGACAAGATTCCTAATTGTTATAACATAATAACTACCGTACTATATCATTCCCGTAACTTATATCGCTTAATATAAGCTATGGAAACACTATAACAAGAAAACCATGCATGCAAAACAGAATCTGTCAAAAACAGAATAGTTTGTGAAGATCTGAATGAAAACCATACTTCCTGAATCTAAAAATTTCAAAAAATTAGTAAGAGTCAGAGAATTTACATATTAAAACTATGTAAAAAAATTAGCATTTTTAACACTCTACTAAAATCATAGAAATTCTACACTTGACATAAAAGTTTTTGTTTTTGCAGAGAGTCAAACAAAGAAGTATCCACACCATCCCAAAGACTTTACTTAGAATATTATTGAAATAAAAGAGAAAAAAATTATTATTACAGTAGATTAATACCTTTTAGCTAGGCATAATGATTTGAACAAGCGCTTTTCTTTAATGCCTTTTAGCTAGGCATAATGATTTCAATGGTGCTCACATAAAAGTAATGAATTGAAACACAAAAGAGCATCATGAATAACATTACAGGCATATTTAATTCTAACCCACTTTCTATTAATAGGGATTTTTCAAGCAAACAATTTATTGTAGCTAGAATCAACTTGCATAGGAGGGCAAAACTAGCAGGCTTTAGAACTTTTAACACATAGAGAGGAAACTTGATATTAATGCAATACCTACAAGCATATGTTCCTCCGGCATAATAATTTCAGTAGCATCATGAATGAATTTAAAAATATAACTATCACATAAAGCGTTCTTTTCATTACGCACGAGCATATAAAATTTATTACTCTCCTCATAAGCAATTTTATTCGCATTCATAGTAGTGGGAGCAAACTCAAGAAAATAACTACCATGAGATACTTGATTGATATAATCCAAATTAAAATTAAATCATGATGACATGTTTCATGGTTATCATTATTCTTTATAGCATACATGGCATCACAATAATCATCATAGATAGCCACTTTGTTGTCATAGTCAATTAAAACCTGTGCCAAAATAGTGGACTTATCACTACATAAAGTCATGACCTCTCGAAAATCACTTGTATCACTATGAAAAGATTCAACACCCTACAAAATAGTGGTATTGTTAGTACCCAGAGTTGACACTCTTCCAAACCCACTTTCATCAGTATGATCACCATAAATAAGAGGCATGGTATCATCATAATAAATTTGCTCATCAATACTTGTGGGACAAAAAATATTATCTTCATCAAACATAGCATCCCCAAGATTGTGGCTTTGCATATCATTAACATCATGGATATTCAGAGACTTCATACCAATAATATTGCTACCATACTCACCATTCAAGGATTTCACATTAAGCATTTTTATAAATTCTTCCTCTAATAATCGAGCACAATTTTTTGAACCATCATTTTTACATAAGACATTAAAAAGGCAAAGCAATTGAGGCAACCAAAATTCCATTTTTTTAGTTTTCCTTTCGTAAACCAAACTAGTGATAAACAAGAAACTAAAAGATTCAATTGGAATATCTAAATATGTACCTTCAAGCACTCACCTCCCCAGCAAAAGTGCCAGAAAAGAGCTTGATGTCTACTGCGCAACTTTATTCTTGTAGAAATTGTTGGGCCTCCAAGTGCAAATTTTTGTAGGACAACACCAAATTCCCCTCAAGTGGATGACCTAGGGTTATCAATCCATGGGAGATGTAGGATGAAGATGGTATATCTTAACCAACATTGCAATCAAGTAATAGAAATCTCTTGTGTCCCCAACACACCCAATACTATGGTAAATTGTAGAGGTGCACTAGCTCGGCAAAGAGATGGTGATCCAAGTGTAGTATGGATAATAGAAATATATTTTTATAATCTGAATAAATAAAAACATAAACATAACAATTAGGAAACAGTAAGCAAAATGGTATAATAATGCTTAGAAACAAGGCTTAGGGTTCATACTTTCACTAGTACAATCTCTCAACAATGCTAACATAGTAGAATCACATGATCATCCCTCGGCATGTGACAAAGAATCACCCCAAAGTTCATAAGTAGCGGAGAACATAAGATGAGATTGTTGTAGGCAGCAAACCACCTCAAAGTTGTCCTTTCTGGTCAATCTTTTGGGCAATTCCTACAGGTGTCACAAACAGCCCTAGAGTTCATACTAGAACAACACCTATGATACATATCAATGAACCATAATATCACCTAGATACTCCAATGTCACCTCAAGTATTCGTGGTTAATTATTCAACATGCGTCAAACAATTTCAGATTCATCATATTCAATCCAACACAACGAACTTCAAAGAGTACCCCAATATTTCTTTCAGAGAAAGTAGAACAAGAATGTGTATCAACCCTTATGCGTAGATAAACTCATTGTCTCCACGGGAATCTCCAAGTTGAGTACCAAGACATAACTCAAGTATTCTCAAATTCACTATTCAATGCAACATAACGATATCTCAAAGAGAAATATTCAATTCATCACAACAAGGTAGCAAGGGAATAGCATCATATGATCCACAACAATATTAACAAAGCCTATGATACATCAAGATCATTATTTCTCGAGAACATGAGAGACAGAGCTCAAACACATAGCTACTGGTACATACCCTCAGCCTCGAGGACGAACTACAACCTCCTCATCATGGCCATTCCCGGGATGATGAAGATGGCCACCAGGAATGATTTCCCCCTCTGGTAGGGTACTGGAAAGGATCCATATGGGGTTTTCTTTGATACACAGAGTTGTGGCGGCCGAGCAGAAGTTCTAGGTTAAATTTGGGGGGTTGATGGATTTATAGGAATTTTCAGCGTTGGAATCACGTCAGCCGGAGCCACATGGGCCTCACAAGGTACCAGGGAGCGCCGAGGGGGGTTGGCATACCATGTTGGCTTGTGGACCATAGGTGGATCCCCTCAAGTTGTTCTTCGCTCCAGTATTTCTTATTTTCCCCAGAAAAAATCATAAAAAAGTTCTCGGCGATTATGGGAACTTTTATTTTCTGCGCAAAAACAACACCACGGTAATTCTACTGAAAACAACCCCAGTCCATGTTAGTTCTAAATAAATAAAATAAATTGCATTAAAACAATACAAAAGTATTCGAAACATAGGCAAACATGGAATGAATACTTCATAAATATCGATCTGTTAGAGACATTTCAAGCGCTAGGGTTCCTCCAACTGCCTTGCTCCTCGGCATTGCTCTCTTCACCAAGGCTACATGGTGGTTAGGTAGGGCCGCACCTTCCTCTCGCGACACCCCTCCCTCTCCTAGTCTCCACTAACTGCCTCACTATGGTCCGGCCAATGGTCCACTCATGTGGCTGCTCACCAACTCTGTACAGTGCCTCACTCCGACAGAAGGCCCTCGTTCCCCTTCACTTCTCCCAAGGCATGGCCATCGGGTGCTGGTGAGGGATGCGCTCATCCAACAAGGTGAGGATCTCATATGTTTTTGTGCCAAATTTTCTTTCTTATCTCTATATGATGAATTGATATGAGATGTTTCTATATGATGAATTGCTATGAGTTGTTGCTGTTATATGATGAATTGCTATGAGTCATTGTTGTTGCCATATTATGCTTTCAGGTGATGTGGCTATATGATCAAAACCAGCCACTTGGATTGTGAAATTTCGATAAATAATGGTTCTCCATTTAAATAAGGCAATTATTCTCTGTTTGGAAGACATTGAGCCATGTTGATTGTGACAGGTAGAAGGTATCTTTGAATTGCATTGTGAACAAATAATGATGGTCTGTTTTCCTATCATATTAAATTAATTACTATGATGGGTTCCATTCGTGATGTTTGGAAGTCAAATGTATTTTTATATGGGTACAAAAATTACAAAATATAACGGGATATCGCTTAATCAAAACAATAGTATAATACAAGGTAAATATAGACATTTCACTGACCATACCACACATAAGTTGAAAAGACACGTAATGAAAAGAACTCGTTGGCTTATTATTACGATGTTATATTTCACGGGATCTTATTTTCATAGGAAAACTCAAAAGAACTAGCCCTAATAACCCTAGAAAACAACAATGCTAAAAAATAACATGTAATGGTAATTGAAGTGGAGCGACTTACCATACCACGCTCTATAGGCTCACCGCAACCCCTCCTTTTTGCGATGTTCCATGAAAAAGCACCATACTTTTTCATTGTTGCACCGCATCTTCTAGTTGACGCATCTAATTTGAGATATCTTTACACGATCATACATTGCATATCCCTTGCACATAATTAAACCACCAATTAACAATTGTGTGCATCGAATAAACTAGCCATGATACTATGTATTGGACTTGCACACACTCTTAGGGAGACTAATTTAGTGCATTGGCATTCCTTCAGGCCACCTATAACTTTTTGTAAGGTATGACATATATATATCTAATTATGTATTCTCCCATTACTCATGTGTTCTTAATATTGCAAGAAGGTAGAAACCACATCATCGTTAGTCATAGTCTTGAAACCATGCTCATGCCTTATGTCCCAAACCATCTTGTCTTGATAAGGTATAAGGGCGGTCAACAACTTATTAACAAGGTAGCCATTGGTCAAGTTCAAGCTATCTCGAGTCTTGTGACAATCAAAGCTCTCAATTTCTAAAGCAAGAGCCTTTATCCGTTCATGGAGATGTTGAGGTGTCTCACCGTTTTCCATGCAAAAATAATCCAACTAACTTTTGCCCATTTCATATCTTGAATTTTGAAGAGTAGTGACGCAATTCTTGGTCAACACAAGGTTATTCCATAATTGGTTGCAATACTGATGTTAAGATATGGCCGCCTCTCATTTATGGAGAGACCTGGTACTTTGTAGATACATTGGGTTTTTCCCTAAAGAGGAAGAGATGATGTAGTAAAGTCGCAATAAGTATTTCCCTCAATTGAGAACCAAGGTTTATTAAACCAATAGGAGAAACACACAAAAAATCATCAACAGTACCTGCACACATAAGAGCAAATACTTGCACCCAACACGGACAAGAGGGTTGTCAATCCCCTTGTACTCGATAATTGCAAGGATCAAATCTGATAGTAGTTGATAGATAAATTGCAAAGTAAAAAAATTAAATAAATTGCAGCAAGGTACCTAGATTTTTAGTAAATATGTTGAATAGACCCGAGGCCCATATTTTTACTAGAAACATCTCTCCCAAGAGCATATCATACGGTGGATAAAAAAATAACTATTGGACAATTGATAGAAAAACGCATAGTGATGACGTTATTCATGGCATGATCATGTATATAGGAATTATGTTCGTGATAAGTAGACCGACTCCTGTCTATATATACTACTATTACTCCACCAATCAACCTCTATCCAGCATGCATAGACGATATTAAGTTCATGAGAAATAGGGTAACACTTTAAGCAAGATGACATAATGTAGACAAAGTAAGATAAGCAATATGTTCATGCCCCGTCATTTTAATCTTAGTAGCAACAATACAAATACATGCCTCACTACCCCTTCTGTCACTAGGTGAGGACACCGCAAGAATGAACCTACTACTATGAGTCACTCCCTCTCATGATCTACTCATATATTTGGCCAAACGAAAATCATATATCAGAAAGCATACATAGCTATAACAACCACACATAACAAAGTTTAGAAAAGACTCAATTACTTTTAATAAATAATATGATTATAAACCCACAATTCATTGGATCCCAACAAACACACCACAAAAGAGATTACATCATATGGATATTTGAAGAGAACATTGTATTTAAGATCAAAGAGAGAGAGAGAGAGAGATCCATCTAGCTAATCACTATAGACTTGTAGATCTATGGTGAACTACTCACACATCACCAGCGAGGCGGCAACGTTGATGAAGATGGTCTCCATGGTCAATTCCCCCCTCCAGTAGAGTACTAACGGAGGCCTCCAGATGGTACACGAAAGAACACAGGGTTGCGGTAGCAGAAAAATTGTTTGGGGTCTCCATCTGGTGTTTTTGGGATTTATGAGAATTTATAGAAGTGGAATAAGGGCAAACATAGCTATGAGTGGCCCACAAGCTTACCCCCCCTCGTGTGAGCTTCTAGCCCTCTCATAAATCTTGTAGCCTCCCACTCAAGCTTCTAGGGTCCCTTTTGGTCCCAAAAAAATCACTGTAGAGTTCCATTGCGTTTGGACTTTGTTTCGTATTGGTTTTCTGCAAAACAAGAAAACAAGAAAAAACAGTAACTAGCACTTGGCACTAGGTTAATAGGTTAGTTCCCAAAAATAATATAAAATGCCATAAAATGCATACAAGAGAGATAATAAAATAGCATGAAACAATAAAAATTATAGATACGTTGGAGACGTATCAAAACCCTCCCTTATTATCATGCATGTAGACAAGTTGAGATTCTTGTCACGGGCCTCTTGTGGAGTGACATTATTTGGGTTGAGGGGATTGTACTCTTGTTCTACAATTTCCCACATTTCATCAGAGATGAATCTAAGATGGTCATGCGTCTCAATTTCCAGAGTGAGAAGTTCCCCTTGTCATTTAACAAGGGGGGAATACCGTAGAAGTTATGTTTGGGTTTCTCAATTCTAGTTTGTGGGCAATGCCATCCAATTCTGGTGAGGTTGGCCCCCAAAATTTGGTTGGGTGGAGGAGTGTAATGAGTGTTGGCCACCAATGGTGTACCTGTACCAGTGATAGGTACACCACTAAGGTTTAGGATGACATTCTTGCTTTCACCGCTTGAACAATTCGAGCTTGTAGATAAATTTATTATTTTACTAACTTTTTTGCTAAACCTGTAGAGCTAAAAATCTAAGCATCTAGCGACGATGAGTCACTTAGATCCATGGTTTTGGAATCTCCTTTCCCTCACCTTTAGTCATCTCTCTCTAGGGTGATCAAGCCACACCAATAAAGCACGAGGCTTTGATACCAATTCAAAGGATAGAGATGGGCATAGAGTGGGTGTGAATAGGTGCAACTACAAATTTTAATTACTAATTAGTGATTTTAGGAAAATGTGAAATATAAATGGGTGTCTAACAATTGCAAAGTTGAGTCAAGCTTCTACCAATGATGATAACAACAACACGTAGAAACTTAAAGAACACAATATGATATAACAAGTAAGGACAATAAGTCAAATGAACCACATGTAAGGATCTAGGGTTAGGAATAACTAAAAATTAGGAGATGGGGATGTATCACAATCTTCCATGGGGGGAAGCTAGTCTTTGTTGGAGGGGTGAGTTTTACCAGGAATGCAGACCAACACCATGCAGACACACCCTATTCTCCTTAAGATATCACAATTAGTGTGATTCTCAACCACTAAAGGTAGACCTTTAGGCGACCTCCAAACCTTCATACTTTCCTACTAATTCCTCACTAGAACACTCAAACTTCCTAGGAGTATCCAACCTCCAAGACATATAAGATCAAAGAGGAAAAACTCAAAGCTTTTTCAAATAACGATTTCCTTTGGTCAAGAGATGGAGAATGTGCGGATCTATCACTTGGTGGAATATCTCTTCAGGACTCTCAAGAATCTCTATGGGATCTAAGATTTTGTGCAAGAGAGATTGAGAGGGAGCACATGTGTTCTAGGGTTCTTTTCAAATGAAGTGGTCAACCATCTACTCGGATGGAGTGGGAAAATATGATTTTCATTAGGTCTCTAATTCACTGAGACGGAGTATGTACCAATTTTGAGTTCAATTGGTTATGACTCGAGAGCAACTAATCAATGAGTACTCCTTGGGGAGCCTCCACAAGAGTCACTTTTGATGCACTAGGAGCACGCCACTTGGTGTGCTCTCAGCTGCTGCCACATGTTGCGTGTTGGGCGCTATCACGAATTACTTTTATTTCTCTATACACTTTTTCACTTTTTTGATGATTTTTTCATTTTTTAGGCTTTTTCCCGATTTTACTTTGGTTCTGGACAAATTTAGTTTTCCAAAAAATATATATATTATGCAAAAATATGTGCTTTTTCTTTTGCTAGAGGCACATATTTATTTCTTGTGGAGGCCCAGATTTGCTTCTCCGAGAGGCACGCTCATACTTCTCGGGAAAGGGAAAAACGTGTTATTTTCCTTCCATGGGAGACCAAATTTAGTTCGTGTGGAGGCACATATTTTCTTCCGCTAGAGGCATAGTCGCGCCTCTTCGAAAAAGAAAAAAACATGTTTTTTACATCCGCCAGAGACACAGATTTACTTATCATGGAGGCATGGATTTACTTTCACGAGAGGCACAATCGGGCCTCTTGATAAATAAAAAACAACACATTTTCTATATTTCTCCTTTCACGGGAGGCACAAATTTACTTCTAATGGATGCACAAATTTTCTTTCGCGAGAGGCACAACTGTGCCTCTCAAAAATAGGTGTTTTTGTTTTTTCCTCCACTAGTGACACAAATTTACTTCTAATGGACGAAAGTATTTGCTTCTGCGAGAGGCACGGTTGTGCCTCTCCGGAAAGGGAAAAACGTGCTTCCGGTTTGAATTTTTTGCCTGGTATCTTGTGTGAAAATAAAAGATTGTCAAAACCTTGAACATAGATCTAGTTTTGAAGATCTCGATGCAAGAAATATAATGCTGAAAATGGTTTGAGAATTGGACACATGGTTTAAATGATAAAATGTTCTAATAAACAAATCTATGTAAAAGGGAAAACTTTAAGGTTACGACAAATGGTGAAAAGGTGAAGTGTTCTTTTCAAAGAGACTCTTTAATTATTAATTTATTTGTGACTCCCCTTACTTATTTATTTTATACAAGTTTTTTAGGCCTACTTTTAGTTATGTATGTGCCAAATGGAACTTTTTTTTTGAAGATCTTTCAAATGGACCTATTTTTTTAGGGGAAACCTAAGCTTTATTAATTATAGTCCACATGTAGTGGGATACACGGGTCATAGAGATGAGCCAACCAAATGTGGTGCCCGAGAACGATAGAACGAGGATAGGTAGCTAAATCATGTGCTTCGTCATTAACATTTCAGCTTTCAAAAATAAAACGAAAATTAAAAATTGATGCTCGAAGTTTAATCTCCGTGATAGACCCATACAGGCCTTGGTTCCCTTTAGCAATGTCATCCACTCCTCGACCTTCCTGGAGTATGATGAGATGGTAAAATTCTATAGTACGACATCTTCTACAAGGCCAAAGCTTCACTGCACGCTAAGACTTCCAACGTGCCAGGATCAAGAATGCCTTCAACCACAAAAGAAATGGACCAAGTACTAACTATGCTTTGCACTTTTTTTCGAGGAGTGACTAAGGTTTGCACCAAAACCACTAACTAGGAAGTACTTCTTTCAAAGATCACTCCCACCTCCACAGGTTGAGACAAGTGTCGCACTGCATGTGTGTCATTTGTCGTAATCGGGTTTTCCTTTTTTTTGTAGATCCATATTTTTAAAACATTTTATCTCTTAAACTGTGTGTCCAAATCTCGAACCGTTTTCACCGTTGGGTTCCTCGCGTCGACATCTTCAAAACTAGATCCAATGTTGATAGGTTATGACAAACTTTTTTTCATGATAAAAACGGGCGAAAAAATGGATAGAAAAAACCATTCCTCTTGCAATAGATAAAAACAGAAAACTCGTATTTTTTGTTTCGAACCATGTCTCTCGTGACTCAAAACCATGCTCTCGCGGAGGCAAAGACATGACTCTCGCTAAGGCAAAACCATGCCTCTTGCGAAAAAAAAACGGAAACACATTTGCTTCGTTTCCGAGAGGCTCGTACCTCTCGCGGGATTCAAATCGTGCCTCTCGTGGAAGCAAAACTGTGCCACTTGGAAAAAATATAGGAAACACATTTTTTTGTTTCTGAGAGGCAAGGCCGTGCCTCTCATGAAAACAAAAGCATGCCTCTCTGAAAGCAAAACCATGCCTCTTGCAGAAAAAAATAGAAAACACATTTTTTTTGTTTCCGAGAGGCATAGACATGTGTGTCGCGAAAGCAAAACCGTGCCTCTTGCAGAAGCAAAACGGTGTCTCTTGAAAAAAGCATGCTTTTTCGTTTCTGAGAAGCATGGTCATGCCTATCGTGAAAGGAAAATTGTGCCTCTCGTAAAAAAAACACGTTTTTTCTGCAATTTTTTCCTAAAATTTTTCTTTTCGTCGAAAATCTAAGAAACACTGGTGAAAACAGAAATACCAAAAATACCTGGAAAAACCAATCTAAAAAGCCGAAAACACTTGTGAAACAAATGAAGGAAACGCTTAGAGCGCAACACGTGACGGTGGCTGAGAGCATGCCAAGTGGCGCGTGGAGGAGCGATCGATGGAAGGCTTCCGAAGAAGTGGTCCCGACTGGTTCCAATGCAGTTGTGATTAGATGAGGTGTTAACCATACTAAAGGGCTTAGCAACAAAACTCTCGAAAATTACTTTTGGAGCTCGGCCTCCATGGAGGCCGGTTTCTGAAAAACCCAAAATTCATTTTTTACAATTCAAAAAAGTCTAAAAATATATAGATATACATGGAGGCATAACACACATGTGTGTAATTTTTTAGGACGAAATACGTTGAAATAAGGGTTGTGCAAAAAAGACAAATCTAAGGCATTTTTAACACATGATACTATTCATTCTTAAAGTCAAAAAATTTGTCTTTTTTTACATGCCACATTTAAAGATATTTCATCCTGAAGTTTTACACACACATACATTTCATACCTGTATAGTTGCGTTTTTCATAATTTTTTGAAGTCTAAAAGTTTGAACTTTGAATTATTCAAAAATAAAGGGTGCCATGGAGCTCAGTCACCAAAACGCCCTACTCCCAAACTCCCCAATACATAGTTTCTTAGCTTCCTCTAGTTAAGCTCTTTTTATATAATTAATCATGGGTTCTTAGTACTATGTAAAATTTGTGGCCTTTTTGTGGTATGTTAGTAGCTACTAAAATCGCTTCAATAAACCACATAATATTTATATCACAGTCTTCACTATCCATAGCTCAGGCTATCATGAATTCACGTATGGTTGAGATCAAGTACTATTTCAATCTATAAGTTACCTATGGTTCAGTTTGTCGGTTAGTAAAATGCATGTCGGTTAGTAAAATGCAGAGAAAAATCTCATCTAAACATGGACGGGAGAGACCAAGCATGACCTGCAGTTGAATACAGAATAAACATGTATTTTGAAACAAACTAGCAGCTCGATTTTGAGGGGGAAAGTTATTTACCATTGCATAGCTATCTCCCTCCGCTGGTCCATGCAGGCCGGAGGGTCGGCCGGGCTAGGCCTCCACGACCATAAGGGATGACGGCTATTGCACTAGGCCGACGACGGAGGGCAAGGATGGAGTGGTCGTTCCGCTCGGGGAAGCGACGCAGTGCAAGGACGGAGTGGTTGTTGCTCTATGAGCGGCGGCACATGGCAAGGAGGAATAGGAGAAGAAGGTCGCTGGAAAGAAAGTGGAAAGGAGAAGAGATGGAATGGCTCGGCGCTGCATAAGGGATCCAATTAGAGCATCTCCAGCAAAGATGATAAATAAGTTGCGCGCCAAAAAAGCCGGTCATATAACGCGCGCTGGTGAATGCAGCCGTTCAGCGGCTGGTTATACAATAATGTCGCGCACGGTAAAGAGGCGCCCGTGCGTAGTATATTTGGTGCGCCTTCTCACACGTGCTAGATAAAAACAATTGTGCGCAACCGTCAGATCTGAAACCTTCGAGCGCCACCGTCTCCACTCGCTCCTCCCCTCGGCGTGTTTCCCCCACCTCTCCCAACATGCCACCTCCCCCATGCTGCTTCCAATGGCCGCTGCCGCTTGTTGTACCTTCTCTCCTCGCTGCCACCCCTCAAGCACTCCGTACCTCCATCGAACAGCGCCCGACGGCCATTTGCAGCTTCACGCCCACAAGGTGTTCGACAAAATACTTACAAGGTATATATTGCTTACTTTATATATTTTTACATGCATTTGCTGCATGTTTTTTGTAGTTTAAATTAGTTTAAATTCAAGTTTGTAGATGGGTTTGTCATATGATTCTTTCGATGAAGAATTTGATCTTCAAGAGGAGCAGGATATCTTAATGATCCAAGCTATGCACGTCAATAAAAAGTTGAAGCACGTTGGTTCGGTTTTCGGTCGTCAGAAATTATGGAGGGAGGGGATTGATGCCCACAACAAGTTAATAAGGAACTAATTTGTGGAGAATCCCACATACCCTGCTTCTTACTTTCAACGCTGTTTTAGGATGAGCGTCGAGTTGTTCAAACACAATGTGGACAAACTAGTGAGGCATGATCAGTTTTCAGCAAAGGAGGAATGTCGTCGGATAACTCAGGCATAGCACCTTCCAAAAAGTGACCACCATTTTGCGCAAGTTGGCATACGGTATTACAGCTGATCTATTTGATGACCACCTAGCCATGGGCGAGATTCAAGCAATCATGTGTGTCAAGAGCTTCACAGTTGTAATTGTGCAAGTGTTTGGTCCGGAATATTAGAGAGTTTGCAATCCTGAAGACATGCAAGGCTTCTAAAGTTCAACAACTCTCGCGGGTTCCCAGGTATAGTCGGCTCAATACATTGCATGCATTCGAGTTGGAAAAATTGTCCTGCTGCAAGGCATGGACAATTCCATGACCAACAAAAGGGTTTCACTATAATCCTTGAAGCGGTGGCTGATCACCGGACTTGGATTTGGCATGTTTTTTTTTGGAATGCGAGGATCTTGCATTGACATTAGCGTTGTTCAACGATCACCACTCATGACTAAGATTGCAAAGGGTGAAACTTCACCGATGGAGTTTGTAGGAAATGGCCATACGTATAAGTATGGATACTATCTTGCGGATGGCATCTATCCAAGGTGGCAAACATTTGTGAAGCCGTTGAAGACACTACAAGATAAGAAAAAACTTGATTTTCACAATGCACAAGCGGCGGCTAGAAAATATGTGGGAAGGGCTTTTGGTATTTTGCAAGCCCAGTTTGCTACTCCGAGAGGACCGGCTAGATTTTGGGATCAAAAGATCCTTTGATACATCATGAATGCTTGCATGATCATGCATATCATGATCATCAAGAATGAGCGTGGAAAAGATTTAGACTATGCTCAGTACGAATTGTGGGGAAGACCTGTAAGAGTGCGGAGGAGCCCTGCGAGGGTGGCCCGCTTTATTGCCTTCTATCATGTCATTCAACGTGTCGACGAGCATGATGAGCTTTAAAAGGATCTAGTCGAAGTGTGGTGGTCATGGAATATGCAACGTACGAATTGATGTTATTTGTTTGAGTTAAAAATAAACTATTTGTTGTATTATTATTCCTGAATTGTTTGTTGTATTTTTCATGAATTGTTTGTTGCACTATTCATGAACTATTTGTTTGAGTTGAAATAACTTTATATTGTTGATTTATTTTTTATATGTTTGATCTTCTTGGTTCTAGTTGAGTAGGGATGTGTTTGTGTTGGGCACACGCGCACGTCCGCTCGTCCAAAAATGTTATTTCGATGCCAAAAAATTTTTAGCGTGTCTCTACCTAGGTACATGCACTTGTGTCGTTCCTCCGTGCGGTACCGGTTCCTTCTCTTTTCTCTTTAACTAGTAAGTTTGCACCTGCGTTAACCTTAGCACAGAATTTTCTCAGCCCCCTCTGAAATATACCTGGACAAAAGTTAATCCCCTCTCAAATCAGGCAAATGCTACCATGTTTATCAATTGAAATTTTCAAAAAACATATATGTACAATAGGTAAATACTGATAGAGAAGAACCTATTATATTTCTTCTCTGAATATAAATGTATATCTTTATCAAAAATCTTGTAAACTATAATGCAACTTCATGTGCAAGTATTTCCTGATGTTAGAAGCTAACCGGAGCACTCATGCACGACAACCTCTATGAAGTTCTTTCTTCTCTTTGTCGAGTGCTAACTGTATGTGTCGCCGACATTGCGGTGCGACATTGCAGTGCCTTCACCATACTGAAGTGGCTCTGACAAACATGAAGGCAATGATAAATTTCCTGGTACTATTGCACAGGGTAAAAGGCCAAGCTACTCACTCCAATCAGGAAAGCGACCACCAGCTGCAGATAGAAGAAAGGGCCTTAGAACAAGAAGGGTCTACTGCTTCAATATTGATTTGGACCATATATGAGTAATGAAAAAGAAATGAATCAGATATGATCATCACACTATGTTTATTTATTTGGAGAGGATGATTAGCCTATCAAAGATGCAAAGAATCATGAGTGATTTCAGATCTTCTGTATATAGCATAATTTTGGACAAATGATAAGTAGGAGTTATGTTTGAAAAAACAATTTGTAAAACAAGACAATACATTTTGATATTCATGTTTTGGTTGTAATAGGTGAGAATTGTGGTTACTGACGAAAATACTCGTGGCCGCCGCTGGACGCCGTGGTCGTCTTGCTAGATATGGGTGGTGGCCACTTGTTCAAGGTTCATCGTTACGGGCGATGGACGCTTCCTCAACTTCATCGAAGAGTGAGCGTGAAGAAAACACTGAGTGGGAAGAGCCGGGAAGGAGGGGAGGGTGCAGGTGATGAAAGTGTTACGACATGGGCGGCGGCATGGAACTGGCAGCATGGCATGCGGGGTGGAGCAGGCGAAATGAAACAAAAGGCATAAAATGCTTATGAAAACAAATAAGTAAATGATTGGTTGCAAATTATAGTTTTCTCCAAAGATAAAATACCGCTTATTTGAGCCTTGCGTATAGGTTACTACTATAGTACCTATGACACTGGAACTATATTTTTGTTATCGATGGGCATAGTTGACTTCAAACGTAATCCAAAAAAGGTGAATCCCTCATATTTTGAAATTTTAGCATAGGTGCATATGAGCTATACGGATTTGTCATACTACCAGGTCCAGTCAGTACATTAGTAAATTAGTCACATACATTGTTTATTCAAACCAATTCCAATAATAATCAATAGATATGTATTTCTTTGGGAAGAGAAGCAATACACATGAGTGTCTCAAGGGCCAAACTATTCTGGTAAATGTCATAGCAGCCATCATATTTTTTATAAACTTGTATTAAAAGGGGATGCAGGTACACATATCTTGGCTTGATCACCTACGCAATCATATCTTGCTATTGGAAATTGGTACTCTCAGATGCTTCCCATGAACATCATGCAATTTATGAACTACTACTACCCTAGGCACTCCATAGTCTAGCTATCTTACGTGTGAAGATCTTATATATGATCAACATATCATTCTAATATAAATCTGTAGAATCACGAAGTAAAAGCAGAGAAAAGTATTATACGAAGAAAGAGTGAACAAAACTTAGCTAGTGTATGCACGTTAGTAGCTCATGTGATTGAAGGAAGATACCACATGGAGAAGGTTTTCGTAACAAATTTAATTGATGCAGAATAGAAGGCAATCAAATTTGAAATGATAGGAGAGAAATTGTATCATGTTCTATGAGTGATAGAGGGCATAATACTACATTGAGCAGATGTGCATATATTAGAAACGTGTGATGGCACAATAAGAATCTGTTTATAGCAGAAAAAGGATCGGCAAAGGTATGGGGAGGCACGCATGCAACCACTTGCCATGCAGTTGTGGAGCACAAGTCCCCTCCCAATTATGAGAGGGGGTAATACTACCTTATGTGGAGAGCTGGCATTGCCCCTAAAATTTGTACAAATTGCTTTTAAAAGGTCTCACTTATGATTGTCTACGTAAGCCAGCAAACATAACTATTCAGTGTGATGGTTAAAAGGAAATAGCAGATAAGTTGTTGGAGTTCAGATGATTGTCCTCGTCAACATACTGTAAAAATGACTTATGCGCCAACCTGAATACTTATGCATGTCTATCTAGCAGTCCATCTAGCATGTCTATCTAGTAGTGTACAATTGGTATAAACACAATTAAGTATGCTAAAAACAACACATTTTATAAATGATAAGGTTCATTTTTCTCAAGTTGTTCATCATCTAAGATGCAGGTCACCTTCCGGCCACCTGATGGATGGCGAGCGGGGCGACAGAGAGGCGATCCGGCCACCTTCCGGCTACCGTTTGGCCATCATCCGACCAGCATCTGGAGGAGGTGACAGGAGAGGCGATCCGACCACCATCCGGCAACCGTCTGGCCATCATCCGACCATCATCTGAAGGAGTAATGGCGCCCCATTCTCATGGCTCGCCGGCGCCTACTCTCCACTCCACGCTCCGACCTGGGGGAAGCTATATGCAGGCGACTCCAAAGGCGACTCCAGAGGCGACGACGGGGACGATTGGGCCGAATGGAGGGGCGCCAGGAAGGGCGCCCACTACGCCGGCGCCTCCTATGCTATCCACGCTCCGACCAGGGGGTACGTTCTGGATTCTCTCCGACGACGGAGACGTCGGAGAGGAAGGGGAGGAAGGGGAGGACAGGGTAGAAACATCGCCGGTGCCATCTCCGGCATGCTCGGAGGGTCTGGAATTCTCTGCGCTACGCCGTCATAACATCAAGGAGGATAAGATCCGCCATGCGACGGGCGAGTTCCATGGATCACCAAGGCGGCGGACGAAACCATCGTTAGCAGTTAAACCTTGGCAGGGGCCTCTTCCTAAGGTATGTCACAAGTCTTTTTCAATTTCAGACTGCATTCATCCATCTGCATGGGAAATTGTCCACAAGAAGAAGAACAAACGGAGGTTGCCGGTGGAGGTCGCTCCGGTGCCGACGATCTCGATCCCTGAGATCAGGTCGCGTCGTTTGAATTTCATTCTGGGCCCATGTGGGCTGCAACATGATGAATCAATGGTCAGACTTAACGTGGATGGGTATAAGGCCCATCCAGAGTCTCAAGTTGATTGCATCCAGTTCATATCAGATCCCACGTCTCCTACGACACCGATTCCTCAGCTCGAATCGGATACTGTGAGCCGCTGTAATAGGCCTGGGTTTCCTCGTTTTGGACGCGGCAAGGCACCCTAGATCCCATCGTTGCGTTCTTCTTCGATGTCGGACAGCGGCCCCCAGCCACCGTAGAAACAAGCGACAGGACAAGGAAACAACGCTAGTCAGGGGCGTGGTGATGGTCCTCCTGCTGCTCGCGGTCATAGGGGCGGTAGTAATGGCGGAGGGCGATCCAATCTTCAAGCTACCGGACGGGGCTTTGCTGGCTGCCGGTGGGAAGATGATGGATATAATGCTTATGGAAACGAGATTCATCGAGGATCTTCTTCGGGCAGTGGCGAACGCGGTGATGGCGTCAACTGGGGCTTCAACGGACCCCCTGGGCCGTTTGTCGAGGGTGCTGCTGGTCCTATTGGCAGGAACCGGAAGCCATTCCATAATCGCGGGGGACGGGGAGGTGGTCGTCGGTCGCGCGGGCCTAACTTACCTCAAGTTGTTCCCCCTCTTGCTGCTGATGATGCAAGTAAGTTGCAGGACATGAGTGTAACTGAAGCACCAGCTCTGCCAGCTACAGTTCTGGAGAAAGTTTCTGCTCTTGTTGCGGTTTATATGACAACGCCCGTGGCTAATTCCCGAGTGGAGCCGACAGACAAAGCTGGGGATAAGCCAGAAGGGGAGAGAGTCACCAAGTGGGCACGTAAGAAATAAAAATGACTTTCTATAGATGCGGAGAACAGGGACACTTCATGGTTGAATGTAAGGCATAGTTGTGTGATTTTTGCCGCAAACTCAAACATGAGAGTGGAGATTGCCCAACTCTCTCTCTGCCTAAACCGGTGGTTACCATGTATGCGGCTTGTTGCCCGGAACTAATGTTTTTTGAATCACCCAAAGCGTCTACTCAAGTTCCGGAGAATACCAAGACGGGAGTCGTTAAGGTGACTCGCGGTACAATGACCACGGAGCAGATTATACAGCGTTTGCGAGAACTGGTCTCTACATCTTTTCAATGGAACCCCATCGAGCTGGATGACGAGATGTTCAGGGTCGAGTTTCCTACTAAGGAAGATCTTGCCAGGTTGCTTAAGTTTGGGATGAGTCGTGTCCCAAACAGCACTTGTATTGTTGAGTTTGATGCTTGGACACAGAAGGATCCTGAAGGAACTCCGCTATCCCAACTTTGGGTTCGTTTTATTGGTACTCCGCGTCGGGCTATAGATGATTTTTTTGTTCACATGGAGTCTTGGGTTGTTGATCAGTAAGACGGAGAAAGTTGATATGACATTTACCCGAGCATAGGGAACTGCTCGTATATTCGTTTCGGTCATTAGTGTCGAGCATATTCCTGACACCGTCAGATGGACTTATGACGGCAGGGGGTTTGATCTTGATATTGAGCTCGAAGAAAGTGAGCATTTTCACAAGCTAGGTAAGACGGCTGACATGGACACAGACGAGGGTCATGATGATGAGGGTAACCTAGACAAGAGCACTGAGCCGAGAGAAAGCGTTGATAGAGGCTCTTTATCTGCTAACAAATAGAAGGATAATGCAACACCAAGACAGTCTCTTGGTTCCTGATTTACACACCAGTTGAGATCCGGGTCCTTCGGGTCTATGTCGGCACCATCCAAGCTGTGGGGAGAAAGGGTTGACAGTGGCGATCCGGTGGAGCACGAGTTGCCATCTATATCACCGTTGGATTCTTTCGTATTGGGAAACCACAGGGTGGAGGCGCCCGTTCACAACAAGTCTGACATGGAGTCTCGGGCACCTAAGGGTTTTAGTGCTCATGTTGTTCACAACCAGGAAGTTCCTTCGACAGGTAAAGTGTCTCCAAAGGCACCGTTATCTGATGCAAAAGGCAGTGCCTTGGTGGTGTCGGCTGCAATTCCCACAGCAGCGAATGCCAGCGAAACGACTTTGGCTGCTGGAGATGGTGCCACGGATCCAGGAAAGAGTCTTCCTACAGCAAACGTTGTTGTTTCTCCTAGTGGCGCCAAAGGTACGCCCAGAGAGAGTTGCTCTCGTGGGCTTGTCCTACTTCTGAGCATGGAACTGTAGGCGTGTCACTTGGTCACATTCTGGTACTCCAGGTGAGGTGCAACCAGCTATGATGTGTTGCACCATGTCAGCTACGTCACAAGGTTACCAGCTATAGGAGAACTCTGGGGTACAGGAGGTGTCTGGGGGTGTTTTGGAGGCTGTCAATAATGATACCGGTCTGGTGGGCCAGGAACCATGTCTGATGGGTAATCACAGGATGACGAGCCCGGACCTTGATGAGGTTATTGAGTTTGGAGGTATACTAGATCCGGCAATGGAGGCCAGGCGATCTAGTGTGCGTCTGCAATCCCAGCCTGATGTTGACGAGCTACAGATGGGCCGTGCTATGCGCGCGGCTAAGCTTCGCGACATCGAGATCTCTTCAGGTATGCCTATTGATAAGACCTATTCTATTCTGAACTTTTCTGAAAATGAGATTATTAAAAATGCAAACGACATAGGGATTTCTCTCAGTGGTAATGGGAAGGAGATATCCACATGACTTAACGATTTACTAGACCTAGAGTCGGAAAGGGCTATTGAGATGGTATGTAACATAGTAGCTGTTAAACCAATGGATGATAATGATATAAATGATTTAGGGTTGGGAGCTTTAGAAAGTTTATGTCAGGATCTTGTGCCATCTCCCATTATGCCACATGATCCAAATGATTTAATTGAGGATGGGTATGAGGCCCATTCACAAACGAATTCTAACACGCATAATTTGACTGGTTATGTGGACCAGTCGCTTGTTCAGGATAGACCCAAGAGAGTTTGGAAGAGAAAGATTTATCCTGTTTCAGCTGTGCGTCGTAGCGCTAGGTTCAAAACAACTAAGAAATTTTATGATGAACGATGAAAGGAATTTTCTGGAATAGCAGAGGTCTAGGAGACTTGGCTAAAAGAAGATTTATAGCTGAAATTACCATTGAGCAAAAATTAGATTTCATTGCTTTAATGGAAACCGGGAGGGATAATTTTACATCTCAGTTCCAAAATACAATATCGGGAGGGGCTGATTTTGATTGGCATTGTCTACCACCAAGGGGAAGATCCGGTGGGATCTTGCTTGGAGTACGGTGTGATACCCTTGAGGTCCGACATGTGGTATATGGGGACTTTGCTGTTAATTTTAGAGTTAACTCCAAAGTGGATGGCTTTCAATGGGCTCTTGTAGTAGTCTATGGAGCTGCACAACCTGAGCTTAAGAGAGGCTTCTTGGCTGACCTTGTCCGAATATGTGGTGATGAGAGGCTGCCAATTTTAGTGACGGGTGACTTTAATATCATCCGAAGGCGAGATGAGAAAAATAATGATAACTTTGATGGAAGATGGTCATTCATGTTTAATTATATCATCGAAAGCCTTAATTTAAGAGAGATTGAGCTCTTAGGGAGAAAGTTTACGTGGGCAAACTCCTTACCTAATCCAACTTTTGAGAAGTTGGACAGGGTTCTCACGAGCATGGAGTGGGAACAGAAATTCCCTAACATCTCGGTTCGCGCATTAACAAGAGCGATCTCGGATCATATGCCTTTGTTTGTAGACTCAGGGGAAGCTACACACATTGGCAATAAGAATCATTTCTCTTTTGAATTAGGATGGTTTGAAAGAGAGGGATTTCTAGACATTATCGCCGGAGAATGGGATATGGTTTCGGTTAGAGATTCCAATGTCGAAAGGTGGCAAAATAAGATAAGGCACCTGCGACAATTCTTGCGGGGTTGGGCCAAGCATGAGAGTGGGATTTATAAGAAAGAGAAACAAAGACTTCTCGAACTTATAAATTCCCTGGATATTAAGGACGAACAATTGCTTTTAGATGACAATGAGAGGTCATGTAAAGCAGACGCTGAATTAAAGCTGAAACAACTACTCAGAGAGGAGGAGTTGAAGTGGGCACTCCGAGCGAAAGTCCGCCATGTTATTCAAGGAGATGATAACACCCAATATTTCCATCTTATACTGAATGGTAAACATAGAAAGAAAAGAATAGTCCAGTTGGAACAAGACAAGAGTACAATAGTGGGGCACGAGAATCTGAAATTATATATCTCGGAATATTATAAGAGGTTGTTCGGGGCCCCAGAGGATAATTTTGTGTCTATGAATGAGCATATTGTTGGAGACATACCTCAGCTCGGGACGGAAGAGAACGAGGTATTATCCAGGCCTTTCACGGAGAAAGAGGTGTATGATGCGATATCACAAATGAAGAATAATAAGGCTCCAGGTCCTGATGGGTTTCAGGCTGAGTTTTATAAGAGATGTTGGCATATTATCAAACCAGATTTGTTACCGATGTTCCAAGACTTATATAACAGAAATTTGCAGCTATTCCATCTTAACTATGGGACAGTGACACTGTTGCCAAAGAAGGAAGGAGCGGTGCGCGTTGAGAAGTTTAGACCTATTTGCCTGCTGAATGTCAGCTTCAAGATTTTTACCAAAGTAGGCACGAATAGGTTGACCGAGATTGCACATGAGGTGGTGCAACCTAGTCAAACAACATTCATGCCAGGCAAGAATATCATGGAGGGCGTGGTAGTCCTTCATGAAATGCTGCATGAAATCCACTCGAAGAAACTAGATGGAGTAATATTCAAAGTCGATTTCGAGAAGGCTTATGATAAGGTAGAATGGCCTTTCCTACAGCAAGCATTACGTATGAAGGGTTTCGATGAAATATGGAGAACACATATTGAATCCTTCGTACAAAAAGGTAGTGTTGGAATTAAAATCAACGACGACATGGGACACTTCTTCCAAACACTTAAAGGTCTCAGGCAGGGAGATCCAATGTCACCTATCCGATTTAACATAGTTAATGATATGTTGGCAATTCTAATAGGAAGGGCTAAGCAGGAAGGCCAAGTAGGGGGACTCGTGCCACATCTGGTGGATGGGTGTGTGTCCATTCTACAATATGCTGATGATACTATATTGTTCTTGGAACATGATATAGCAAAAGCAATAAATATGAAACTAATACTTTGCTTATTTGAGCAGTTGTCAGGACTAAAAATCAATTTTCATAAGAGTGAGCTGTTTTGTTTTGGGAAAGCCAAAGACGAACAAAACTCTTATAAACAATTGTTCGGTTGTGAACTGGGAAGCCTACCGTTTAGATATTTAGGCATACCCATTCATCACCGGAAACTTTCTAACAGCGAGTGGAAGTGTATCGAAGATCGCTTTGAAAAAAAAATTAAGCTGCTGGAAGGGCAAGCTGTTATCTTACGGGGGAAGATTGATACTCATAAATTCAGTATTGACGAGTATGCCTATGTTCCTTTTATCCTTCTTTGAGATACCAGTTGGGGTACGCAAAAGATTGGATTTCTATCGATCAAGATTCTTTTGGCAGAGTGATGAGGACTGCAAGAAATATAGATTATCTAAATGGGATATTATTTGTAGGCCTAAAGATCAGGGAGGACTGGAAATTGAAAATTTAGAGGTAAAGATTAGATGTCTGCTGAGCAAGTGGCTATTTCGACTTTCTGTAGAGACAGAAGGAATGTGGGTACAAATTTTACGTAATAAGTACCTACACTCTAAAACTTTGGCTCAAGTAAATGTCAGACGTACTGACTCACCTTTCTGGAAAGGGTTGATGAAAGTAAGGTCAGAGTTTTTCCACAAAACTAAGTTCATAGTCGGTAATGGTGAGGGGACAAGATTCTGGGAGGACACCTGGTTGGGGGACAGGCCTCTAGCTATCCAGTATCCATCCTTATACAACATAGTGCAAGGTAAGGAGACATATGTTGCCACAATCTTACATTCTACCCCTTTAAACATCCAATTCCGGAGAGTTGTGATAGGGCGCCGTTGGGAGGAATGGCTCCATTTGGTGAGGAGACTTATGGATGTCCAATTATCACTTGAATCGGATAGGATACATTGGAAGCTTACGAATAATGGGATTTATTCGGTAAAATCAATGTATCTCAACCTAATAGATACTACCTTCATCCCAAGATCTATTATTATTTGGAAAGTCAAAGTTCCCTTAAGGATCAAAGTCTTCATGTGGTTTGTACACAAGAGGATGATCCTCACTAAGGATAACTTGGCTAAACGAAATTGGGGTGGTAGCACTAAATGTACCTTTTGTGATAATAATGAGAATATTACACACCTGTTTATCCTATGTCCTCTTGCGAAACTTATGTGGTACACAATTCATATAGCATTTAACATAACGCCTCCAGATAGCATAGACACGTTATTTGGAACGTGGCTTCATGGAGTTGACAGGACGATTGCAAAACAAATTCGTACAGGAGTTTGTGCACTACTTTGGGCTATATGGAATTGCAGGAATGATGTGGTTTTTAACAGATGTATCAATATACAATTTCTGCAGGTACTTCATAGAGAGGCGGCCTTGATCCGTACGTGGTCATTACTCACTCATGCGGACATCAGGTAGCCTTTGGTTACTGGGTCTTCCCGATGGGAGATGGTAGCGCGGGATATCTTCAACCGGTTTGGATGGCAGTCCAGTAATAGGATAGATGGATAGGCATCTAGTTCTATTTTGGCCGGTTGTGGCTACTTTTACTTTTTATCTCATATTACTTGTACTACTGGAGACTTTTTGAACCATTTCACTATATGCAATAAAGGAAGTGTATGCATCGTGCTGATGCAGAGGCCGGAGGTAACCCTCCTTTTCTAAAAAAACATCTAAGATGCAGGTGTCCACTTATACTAAATCAAACTAAAAATGCAACAATAATAAGTAGCTAAGCTATTCATTTCTCATGGCTTCATGCATATATTCTCCATGGCTACCACGGTCTCATTACGCACCTGAATAAAAAAACAACTTCACATGAGTCACCAATGACATTCCTGAACACATAATGTGTAAGTCAAAAGTATGCACTATATTCAGAATGTAATTCAGCTTGCACTTCCATGAAACGATGATAGATAAAGTTGATATTTATTTGACATTCAATCAAATAGTCCAAATCAAATTTAATTTGAAGCAACATAGAAAGATCCAAGTCACAATAGGGAGAAAAGCTATCAATTGATGAATTACCTACTCAAGGATGTGGTGAATGCATCCTCGTGTGGCATGGAGAGACGGGAACACGCAGAGGAGATGCAAATGACAAGCCTTTATTAATTAAAACCATTTACCCATCGTAAATTATTATTTGTGATAAAAAAACAAGGAAACCATTTTCTATTGCATACAAAATCAAGATTTAACTAATAATATGCTTACAAATGAATAAGGAAGGTCTATATGGGTATTAACTAAGTACTCAAATTACACATGAACATGAAACTTGAATTTCACAGTTTTTCAGTACAACAAGGCATACTACATCAAGCTACATGACATTTTGTTATGATATTTTTCATACAGAACATATTATATCTCGATGACATTGCTGAACACATCATGTGTAATATCATTGAGCTTACATACATAATCATTCCAATATCATCTAACACAAGAGAGAGAAAGGAGACATAAGACACTATTTATTACCAAGTCATCAAAACAACAGTAACATGGAAAACTTACCAACATAAATGTTGTTATCAAGGGTGAAAAGGAAAATTTGTTTGCATGCAAGGAAGCGAGGAAAGAAAGGGAGTGAGTGCTCATCCATGTTTCTTTACTCAATCACGGAGGTAACAAATGTTAACCGGCACTTATGATGATGACTACCAACAAACATTAGTTGTTGCCAACATGTGAATGGTCCATAAACATCCTTGAGACAAAAGATGCCATACCTTCTCTAATTTGTGGTTCTAAGAGGTCCACTTGATCATCAAGCATTATTGCAGCGATCTTTGTGCCCTATTAAAATAGATAAACCAGATGAGTCATAAACATTAGATAGGCATGTGTTAGATCATGTCCCATGTGTAATCTCAATTCAATTCAGTCAAAATTCTCAAGATGCAACTTCTTTGCTTTAAAGAATTCGGGGTTAGTAATCAAAGGTTCAAAGAAGTTGCTAAAGAAACACGTCTAATGCAGTTTTAGTAGAGAGGTCCTTCTTCTTAGTGTCAAAACTAGCGGATCATGGATCGATGGGTTACACGGCACGCAGGAGACGGTGTTTACCCATGTTCTGACCCTCTTGAGGAGGTAAAACCCTGCGTCCTGCTTGATATGAGGATTACAGAGGTGATCTACCTTGAGATTGTACGAGCTAAACCCTAGCTGATTCAACTTGCCTATATGGATGAAACCCTCTGGTTTATATAGACACCAGGGGTTCCTAAGGTTACATACAACCGACCTCCATGCGGGGAAAGATGCGCCGATCTGGTCTACCTAACTTGGATAACATGCTAGTCCTCGGAGCTTTCCTTCCTCAACACGAGGTCGTCACCAATGGAGTTCTGGATTAAGGGGTCCTCGGGTTGTCAGGTTATCTTTGTGGGCCAACCATATGGGCCGCATCATTGAAGATTGGATTGTCTGACGACTTCGTAATCAAGAAGGAAAGCTCCGAAGACTAGGCGTGCACTCGAAGTCAAGAGGACTAGTTCGCCCCATATATCCTCGACTACGTTCGGTAACATATAACCCTAGGAACCCTGGTGTATATATAAACCAGAGGTTCTTATGCTTAGAGGCAGGTTATCTCATCTAGGGTTTTAGCTCATACGGATCTCAAGGTAGATCAACTCTGTAAGCATCATTCCCCATCAATGTAATCTAGGGTTTACCTCCTCAAGAGGGCATGAACCTGGGTAAATACTATCTTTCCCACTTTCCTGCAACCCATCGATCATATGTCTACTATTCAGGACCCCCTACCCGAGATCTGTAGGTTTTGATGCCAACATTGGTGCTTACATTGAGAGTTACGCCATTGGATCACGCAAAGGGCCGATGGCTCGCTTGATCATCAGCGATCAAATCTTCAACGGGGGCTTCTTCGCCTCTGGACAGGTCCCCGGGACCTGCAGCATGGCGCTGCGCATGGACTCAACCAGCCTTCCCTGCCAGATCGGAGGTTTCTTCGTCAGTCGGCAAATAAGGTTCAGAGACTTTGAATTCTCTTCCCACTCGCGGGGCAATTTGTCCCTGCCAAAGTGACACACTCGGTCGATGAAAGCAAAACCCCGAAGCCTTGACTCCGGGTCCCTCATCGGGCCATGGCTGTTGGGGAACGTTGCATGGGAAACAAAAAATTTCTTACGCACAGATAAGATCTATCCATGGTGATTACTATCTATGAGAGGAGAGATCGGATCCACATACCCTTATAGATCACTAAGCGGGAAGCGTTATGAAACGCGGTTGATTTAGTCGAATGTCTTCGCGATCCAAATCGCAAGTCGTCCCGTGATCCAATCACGATCTAGCGCCTAACGGACGACACCTCCGTGTTCAACACACGTATAGCTCGATGAAGATTTCCGCCTTCTTGATCTAGCAAGAGAGACGAAGAGGTAGCTGAATTCTCCGACAACACGACGGCGTGACGGTGATGATGGTGGAGCTACTCCGGCACGCCTTCCTCGTGTCGTACCGAAATAATTACGGGGTGTCACGAAGTGGTGGAGGGAGAGAGGGATACGACTTGGCTTGAGGTGCAAAAAGCCTCTCTACCCTCCACTATATATAGGAGGGAGGGAGGGGTGGCGCCATAGGGAAAGTCCCCAGGGTTCGGCCGGCGCAACGAGGAGGGAGCAGTCCTCCTCCAAATCGGTTTGGTGGAGGAGGAGTCCTCCTCCTAGTCGGTTTGGCCCACCTCCTCTCTCTTTGTCTCTTCGGCCGAAGAAGGCCTAGTTGGGCTGGCCGCCCAGCCCACCAGGGGCTGGTGCACCACCCTTGGGTCTACTTGGTCCCTCTCTAGGTGGGTGGCCCCTCCCGATGGAACCCCGCAACCCATTCGTCACTCACGGTACTTTATCGGTAATGCCCAAAATCCTCGCGGAAGACAAATGCAACCTTGCTATATGTCAATCTTTGTCTTCGGACCATTCCAGAACTCTCGTGGCGTCTGGGATCTCATCCGGGATTCCGAACAACATTCGGTTACCAACATCCATAATTCAACTATACCGAAACGTCACCGAACCTTAAGTGTGCAAGCCCTACGGGTTTGAGAACTATGTAGACATGAACGAGACACTCTCCGGTCAATATCCAATTGCGGGACCTGGATGTCCATATTGGATCCTACATATTCTATGAAGATCTTAATCGGTTGAACCTCTATGTCAAGGATTCAGTTAATCCTGTATAACATTCCCTTTATCCTTTGGGATGTTACTTGCCCGAGATTCGATCATCGGTATCTCTATACCTATTTAAATCTCATTACTGACAAGTCTCTTTACTTGTTGCATAATACAAAATCCTACGGATAACTCTTTAGTCACAATGCTTGCAAGGCTTGTTGGGGTGTTGTATTATCGAGTGGGCCCCGAGATACCTCTCCGTCATACGGAGTGACAAATCCTGTCTTGATCCATGCTAACTCAACACACACCTTCGGAGATACCTGTAGAGCACCTTTATTGTCACCCAGTTACGTTGCGATGTTTGATACACACAAGGTATTCTTCCGGTGTCAGCGAGTTACATGATCTCATGGTCATAGGAACATATACTTGACATGCGGAAAAACAGTAGCAATAAAATGACACGATCACATGCTATGTTCATAGTTTGGGTCTTGTCCATCACATCATTCTCCTAATGATGTGATCTTGTTATCAAGTGACAACACTTGTCTATGGCTAGGAAACCTTAACCATCTTTGATCAATGAGCTAGTCAACTAGAGGCTTACTAGGGACAATGTGTAGTCTATGTATTCACACATATATATGAGTTTCCATTCAATACAATTCTAGCATGGATAATAAAAGATTATCTTGAACAAGGAAATATAATAATAACTATTTTCTTATTGCCTCTAGGTCATATTTCCAACAGTCTCCCACTTGCACTAGAGTCAATAATCTAGCTCACATCACTATGTGATTTACGATGTAACAAATCTAACACCATACAATTCTGGTGTTGATCATGTTTTGCTTGTGGAAGAGGCTTAGTCAACGGGTCTACAACATTGAGATCCGTGTGCACTTTGCAAATTTTTATGTCCTCCTCCTTGATGTAATCTCGGATGGCATTGAAGCGTCATTTTACGTGTCTGGTCCTCTTGTGAAACCTTGGTTCCTTGGCTAGAGAAATGGTACCAGTGTTGTCACAGAACAGAGTCATTGGGTCCAGTGCACTTGGCACAACTCCAAGATGTGTCATGAACTGCTTCATCCACACACCTTCTTTAGCCACCTCCGAGGCAGCTATGTACTCCGCTTCGCATGTAGAATCAGCTACCATGCTCTGCTTGGAACTGCACCAGATTACCGCACCCCTATTGATCATAAATACGTATCCGGCTTGCGACTTAGGGTCATCCGGATTAGTGTCAAAGCTTGCATCGACGTAACCCTTTACGACGAGCTCTTTTTCACATCCATAAATGAGAAACATTTCTTTAGTCCTTTTTAGGTACTACAGAATATTCTTGACCGCTGTCAAGTGCTCCATTCCTGAATTACTGTGAAACCTTCCCTCCATACTTATGGCAAGGCTGACATCAGGTCTTGTGCACAGTTTTGCATACATGATAGACCCTATGGCTGAGGCATAGGGGATGACACTCATCTTTTCTCTATCTTCTGCAGTCACTAGGAATTGACTCTTACTGAACTTTATACCTTGTAACACAGGCAAGAACCCTTTCTTGGACTGTTCCATTTTGAACTTCTTCAAAACTTTATCAAGGTATGTTCTCTATGAAAGTCCTATCACACGTCTTGATCTATCTCTATAGATCTTGATGCCCAATATGTAAGCAGCTTCTCCCAGATCCTTCATTGAAAAACTTATATTCAAATAATCCTTTACGCTTCACGAAAGGTCTATATCATTTCGAGTGAGCAATATTTCATCCACATATAATATTAGAAACGCAATAGAACTCCCACTCACTTCTTGTAAATACAAGCTTCTCCATAAACTTGTATAAACCCAAACGCCTTGATCACCTCATCAAAGCGTTGATTCCAACTCCGAGATGCTTGCACCAGTCCATAAATGGATCGCTGGAGTTTGCACACTTTGTCGGCATTCTCTGGACTAACAAATCCTTCCGGTTGCATCATATACAAAACTTCCTTAAGGAAACCGTTAAGGAACGCTGTTTTGACATCCATGTGCCAAATTTCATAATCGAAAAATGTAGCTATTGCTAACATGATTCTAATAGACTTAAGCATCGCTACGGGTGAGAAAGTCTCATCATAGCCAACTCTTCAACTTGTGAAAAACCCTTTGCCACAAGTCAAGCTTTATAGACGGTGACTTTACCGTTTGCATCCGTCTTCTTCTTAAAGATCCATTTATTCTGAATAGCCTTTCGCCCTTCAGGTAATACCTCAAAAGTCCATACTTTGTTTTCATACATGGATCCTATCTCGGATTTCATGGCCTCTAACCATTTATTGTAATTCGGGCCCACCATTGCTTCTCCATAGTTCGTAGATTCATCGTTTTCTAACAACATGATTGATAAGACAGGGTTGCCGTACCAATCAAGAGCAGTACGTGCCCTTGTCGACCTACACTACTAGGGAAAAGCCTAGCAGTAGCACGGGTATTATGTACAGCAGTGGCGCGGGAACCCGCGCTACTGATACAGCGCTATAGCTAACCTGTAGCAGTAGCGCATGTTGGCCCGTGCTACTGCTATACATGCGTAGCAGCAGCGAGCTCCAGAACAGCGCGATGCTGCTAATATCTGTAGCGCCTTGTAGTAGACCGCGCTACTGGTAATGGCACGCAGCTGCTAAGTTTACTCCACTCGCTACTGCTAACTTTATTAGTTTTTGAATTTTTTTCCTGCATATTTGTTTTGTATATGAACAGGCTTTATACAAGAATCTTTAGCACATACAAATGTCATCATCATACGCATACAAATGGCTGCTAGACCACGAATGTAATCATAGCTTAAATATACAAATAGTCTCATCAAATCATGTCATCATCATAATCATCATCCAACACAAAGTGGTCTCTCATCATCATCTCGAAAATAGAGATACAAGTCTCGAATACTTACAACTACATCGTTATCCATCTAAACAATGATATAGGCAAGAATAGCTATCACTATGAGTGAGAGCGAAACTATGTAGTACATGAGGTGGCGGTTATGAATCCTCTCTCGCGCTAGCGTGACTAGCTTCTGCTTGTTGTCTGCTTTTGAAGCTTTTATTGCTGGCGCCTGAGACCCCCTCCACTTGCGCCTGACACTCGTACCACTCGTCGTATACTCCGAGAACCTTTCCTTTGTACATGACATAGCACCGGTACTCCGCCATCAAGAATCTAGGTACCTGTTAGAGATGCATCTTCATCAAGAGAATGTACAATCATATGCAACAAAATATACTTTAGCAACACAACAAAGAAAGGGTTAGCAACTAGATGCAACATATAGTAAACATAAATAATCAACGCAGTTTCATCGTACGCAAACTAATAATCTAGAGGTACGCAGGTCATCATACCCAAACTAACAAAGTAGCGTTACGCAAGTTCGGTAGGGACTGTGGACATCACAAAGTTTCATCGCTACAGAAAGTATATACAAGTTCAACCGACACATATCATCATCATCGGCATCGTAAATCACTAGAACTTCCATCCTTCCAAATCATCGAGGATGGACAGTAGATTCTTGAACGGCGTGAGGTCCTGACGTTATATGCCTATGTAAGTTCGGACGTCATCTTGTGATATAGGGCCGTGGTGGAACATCCCCTTCACTTCTACGACTTCTTTCATGATGATCGTCACAATGTCCCTCTGGATGCGAAAGAAGTCATCTTTAAGTTTATAATCCGCTTCTCCTTGAGATTCTACCCACTTGCGGATATGATCATCGTTTATGGTTGTCATGCGAAGCTTTTTGTGATCCCTTCAGAGCTGCATCATGAGATGGAGGAGGTAGAATCCATCGGTCGTACTTGATTTCGGGACATGGATGCAGCAGAAGTTGGTTTTATGCGAGAAACCCGTCTTGTGGTTCCCTTGTTTCCTGATCTGTATGTGGCCACCCGTGAAGCTGAAGCCTTAGAGAGCATCATCTAGAATATTCATTACGTGGGTTTAGTCCTTCTTCTCGTTGTTTCTTGTAGTGTCGAAATACACTGTGTGGGAGACTCGCGGGTAAAGAACGATAAGGACAACGCGACCGTTGCTGCGGGGGAAAAACACCTCAAATTATTCTCCATATGAGCGAGAAGGAATGATTGAAATGTAAGAAAGGGTTTTCCGGCACTGACTTACTTTCGATGATAAGGCAGGAGGACAATTTCCTAGTCCTTGTTCTGTACCATGAAGTTTTCGAGGTACTCCGTAGAAGTCTTACGCTAAAAGTCGCCGAGACTCAAGAAGGACTCGTGCATGTAGTATGGATCCGCCACACAGATTTGCAAGACTTCTTCTCTCTTCATGACGGAGCTTATATGTAGCGCAAAAAGGCAGACGATTGTACAATCGAGCCGCCTTGTCAGAAACATCTCGAAGATATGATCAAACTGCACAAAGACCACCTCCGCGAGCCATGTGTCGACGTAGCACTTCCCCTCGGGCACACGAGTCGCGTATGTTGGATATCCTAGATCCTTCGAGGCTAGTAGGCTTTTCTTAGTCGACAAGACATGGTCGTGCAATCCCCTGAGATCCCCGTACATTGCCTCCAGCGGTTTCGGTGGTAGCATCGGCTCGCCCGTGACATGGATCATGGCCACCGTCTGGCTGCTATGTTTTCTGGCTTGTTTGTAGGCAGCTGAGCCTATCTTCCCCGATCTCTTCCTCTCCTTTTTCTTGGGATGACCTTCCAGACCCTTCCTTAACCCCTACCCCAGTGTTGTTGGGTTAATCACTACTGTACGACCCTCGGCTAGTTGAGCATGTGTTGAGGCGGCATCTTCAGGCGTGTCCTGTGAGGATTGCATGAAGAGATACTTCTTGCAATCCCTACTAGGACGTTCTTGCCCGGGCAAATCATCCATATCCTCATTAGCATGTTGATAGCCTAAGTCGTCATATGGCTGACTTATCATATCTAAGTCACCATCACTGGCGCCTGTATTGAGGAACTGAAGAGGGTCCTCCTCCATCTCATCATCCATTCTTTGTTCTATGGGAGCGATTACATCAGACACTATTGGGCCCCCTTCATCACGTCGTCCGCCACACTCACCCGGCACTACAAGTGCTGGTAATTGCGTAGGCGGGGTGGTGGTGTCCATACCTGATTGTTGATGTGTGGTTATTGGTGTGCTTTTGGCCGGCTTCACACGAAGAAGATTCTTCGGCCATAGCAGCACCCAACCCTTGCAGCTTCCAATCTGCGACGGGGTCTCGTCGTCCTCTCCCCCTAGCCATACTGGAGGAGGCAAATCCTCGTGTCCCGATTTCACACTCAACAAGGTAACCTTGAAGTGCCCACCGGGCATCGACTGGCTTTGGAACATGAGTTCCAAGGGCTTCGTTATCACCCCCTTTCCCACGTCCACCTTCTGTCCTTTGATGAAGTAGAGTACGGCGCATGGGGTTTCGTCGGCCTGCAAACACATGTCTGCGACATAAAACATCCGAAAGGCAACAAAAATGAAATATTCTAGATATATGTTGGTGCAACATGTAATTACGGTGAGGTTGTCGAGCTAAGCCAAAGACGAAGGGCCACCTAGCGCGCTAGAGATAGAGGACGGGCTGCTATGAGCAGGGTGCGGGTGCGGGTGTGGGAGTAGGCCCGGTTGCGTGAGTAGGTGATGGTGCGGTGGTGTTGTTCACGGAGTTGCTCCCGACAAAACTCGGCATGGGGAAATCATGTACTGTCTTTTCTGGATTTTCCTTCGTCCAGTTGATGATAGTCGAGATCAAGTTAGTTGCAAGATCATTTCTGCAGGCATGTACAGCCGCGTCGACTGGCTGCTGTAGCAACTCATTTTTCTCCTCGGCTGCCTTTTCCGCGTCCTCGGCTATTTTTTTCTAGAACGCAAGCTTCACCTTCTCGTCGATGTCCGTCTGACTAAACTTCGTTATCTGCTTCTTGGCCTCGAGGCCCTCATTGTAAAACACCTTCCACGTGGCACCGTCTCCGGCGCCATGCACACCTCCATATTGCGGCCGCTGGCCCCAAGGGAGTCCCTTAAGTTTGTTTAAGGCCCGAATTGTGACATCCTCGACTTCTGCTACAGTAATGATTGTAATTAAGCGACACCGATCCCGCGCTAATGATGCCACGTCATCGGAAGTGATATCAATGATCTCGTGTTGGTTGAAACCGAATCAAATTCGAAGCTTTAAGAATAAAGTCAGACAAGAAAAGATTTTCGTGTTGTTGAAATGAAAACATCGGGGAGTTATCAAAAAATTCCCTAACGGATTATATTATCGAATCGGGCACTTTAGGGATTATCGGTAAACACTATATATTTAAATGTGGATATTGAATAAGATGAATAAAGGAAATATAGTAAATGAAAATAACTAAATAAAAAAAGAATTAACAGTATGTGTAATAAATTGTAAAAGAAAGTATAAAAAAAAGGTATTTGAAAAGAAAAATCAAATAGTAAAATAAATAATAAAAAAAGAAAACCTAAAACAAAACAAAAAAAGAAAATAAAAAGGGACCCCCACCCCCCGGCCCAGCTGGGCCAAGAGGCCCAACCGGCCAGGCCCCCGCGCCCCCTCCCTCAAACCCTAGCGCCCCTTGGCGAGGGAGCCCTGCCTCGCTCCCTCCCCTCCCACCGAGCGCTGCCAGCCTCCCCCTCGTGGGGGGGGGGGCCCACCCCCACCGACACACCCCGCCACCAACCGCCCCTCGTGGGGGCCCCTCCCCACCTCTCGTGCCCACTCCCTCCCGCAGACCCCATCTCCCACCCCCACGAGTCCTCCTCTCCCACGTCGCCTCCTCCCTCCCAGATCCTCCCGCCGGCGGCCTCTCCCCCCGTCGGCCCCTCTACTCCCGGCCGGCGAGCCCCTTGGCCCTCCACCACGCCGGCCAACACCTCCCCACCCCCGGCCTCCTTACCCACCTTGGCCCTCCACCTCGCCGGCCTACAACACCGCCCCCGTCGGCCTTCCTCCCGCTCGGTCCAGGAGGGACCGGGCAGGGAGACTTCTTCGCCTCGCCGGATCCGGCCGGCTCCCCCTCGCCGGCACGACCTCTCCGATGACCGGCATCATCATCACCGCCTCCGGGAACGCCTCCACGCCGTCTCCTCCGCCACTTCCCGCGAACTCCGGCTTCACCGGCCCCTCCCGTCAACGTCGGTGAGCCCCTCCTCGGGCTCCTCCCACCATGTTGTTCTCCTCGCCGTCCCGGTTCCGTTCCGGCAAACGAGGCTTCGATCCGTCAATGGTAGACTCCGGTAGGAAGGATTGAACATTTGGTTCTTCTATGTTGAGTTAGCAGAGAGTTGTTTCTGTGTTGTCTGTTGACAAAGAGGGAGATGAGAGTTTTGAGAGAAAATAAAAAAAACAAATGTTGTATTCCGTATGTATGTATGTATGTATTTGATACCCGTATTTATGTATGTATTTGCGTATATAGGCATGTGGAGAAATACGGAATTTGTATGGTTATGTATTTGTGATTAAAAATGTGTTTTTGGCCTAGGGTCACTAACCGGTGGGGCCAACGCACCCGCTGTCTATGACAGGGAGGCCCCACGCGATAGTTAATATAAATAATAAAAAATAATGTTTTTATTAAATAAATAAATAGATATTTTAGTTAAATTAATTAATTAGAATAATTAGAGTATGACACGTGGGTCCCCCACTAAATTAATCTGATTAATTAATAATTAATCTTAATAAAAACTTGTGCCTATGACGTTCGGGACCCGCTGGTCAGTTCACCAGTCAAATGTTGATGTCAGCATGACATCGCGATGATGTCATAATGGGATTTTATTAAAATAGATAAATGTGTTTTTAATCCCTAAATAATTAATAAAACTTTGAAAATTAATATAAAATAATTCGTAAGTCAGATCGAATTATTTTCAACATGAAAGTTGATCAGTAGAACGAGACGAACTCGGATACACGGTCCATTCGTCTGTCACGCGCCCCTAGCATAGAAACCATGGAACTGTTCCATCGTTTCCAGTATAACCGGTAGTAGCCCGAGACCCGGAAAATATCGTCAGATATTCTGCCGACCCGTCTATGACGGATGTTGCTGCGTTAGCTCATGTCTAGCCTGCATCTTGCCATGCCATGCTTTGTGTTGCATCGGTGCTATTATTTATTGTTTCTTCCCCCTCTTCTTACCGGTAGACCCCGAGACTGACGCTGCCGCTGGGTACATCTACGACCCTGCCGATCAGTCCTTTGCCGCAGAGCAGCAAGGCAAGCAAATTCCCCTTGATCATTCCTATATCGCCTATGTCTTTCTTTCTACTGCTTGCATTAGTATTTTTGCTACTGTTGTAGTTAGCTCCTATATCTGATGCATAGCCTATTTTTGATGAACTGCTACTTTCAGTCCTGTACTTTAAATATGCTTAGTATAGGTGGAGCAGTCATCCCCTCTGACCCCGTAGTTCAGTTGCCCCGCTTGTTTTTTCAATCTCGATCTCTGATCGACGAGCCAGACCCAACACAGCACATTCACCCCCCCTTCGTTGTACGATGCTATAGGGATACTATCGGGTACCGAGGGTGACACCTCGCTAAGTACTCCTGATGATATCTCTGTAGTATAGCTAGTGGCTCGTGGTTATCGAGGGTGATTCCTCTTTCACCATTCCCGATGACACCTCTGTCGTGCAACCCCTCAAGTGTGGGACCCTCGAGGGTGATTCCTCTAAGCCCACCTTGACGGGTACATCGTTTGGTGTCCAACGAGGGTGATACCTCGGATTCCCCCCGATGTTGCTACCACACAGTTACTCGACCATGTTACTGGGATCGTTGGTGATTAGTTGTAAGACGGGTGGATTCCCGTGAGACTGTGTTGATGGCCTAATTAAAATGTTAATGGATTTGGGTATTTCATCTGGGTTGGTCGGAGACCTTTTCGCACTAACCGGCTACGCGGGAAGAATTATGGGTACTCGGCGTCGCGGTATCAGCCGAAGCTTTTCAGATGCCAGCAATGTAGCGGCGCGCGCCCGAGTGGTCCCGAGATGCATAGCGCTTGCGATTAAGGGATGCTAGGACTGACGTCGGCCGCCCACGCCACGTGCAGGAGCGTGAAGGGGAACTGGGCCCATGAACCCTTTGTGCTTAGGATTTAGACCGGCGGGCTGGCCTCTCTGATTAGTCTTAGGTGGGGCTGCGACGTGTCGATATTCCGAGGCCGGGCAGGACCCAGAAAAATATGTCCGGCCAGAGAGTTATCGAGCGTGACGGGACATGTGGTGCACCCCTGCAGGGATGAAAATTAACTATTCAGATAGCCGTGTCCACGGTTACAGGACGACTTGGAGTTGTGCCCCGATATTTTACAACTACAATTGTTACTTAACTGGAATTAGTTTGCCTCGGGATTGCTTCCTCGCAGGGAGTCGAGGGAGGATCCTTAGGCATGACCTCACTTTAATATTGCTGCAACAATATGACTATTAATGTTACCCCCTGTTCTACTCTCGTCTATTGCTGCAAGACCCTGAAGATGCTAGTCTTCGATAGGACTAGGCCTTCTCTCTCTATTCTCGCATTGCTGCAGTCAGTCCACATATAACCCCCCTTCTTTGATACTGATGCATAATTAGGATAGTTCTGATGTAAGACTTGCGAGTACTTTGGATGAGTACTCACCGCTGCTTTGCTCCCCCCTTGTCCCCTTGATCCGTTTGCTGCGACAAGATGATGGAGCCCAGGAGATGGAGGTCCCCGCCGCCGACGACTGCTATCCCGACGGTGCCTACTACTACGTGGAGGCCGCTGATGATCAGGAGTAGTTAGGAGGTTCCCAGGCAGGAGGCCTCGCCTCGTTCGATCGTTGTGTCTTTTGTGCTAGCCTTCTCTAAGGCACCCCATGTTGTTTTATGTCTGTACTCAGATATTTGTTGCTTCCGCTGACTCGTGTGTTTATCGAGCTTTCGTATTCTAGCCCTCGAGGCCCCTGGCTTGTAATATGAAGCTGATGTTATTTTCATTTGTGTCTAGAGTGGTGTTGTGATATCCTCCCGTGAGTCCTTGGGTTTGATCGTACGCATTTGCGTGTATGGTTAGCGTACGATTAAGCCGAGGGCGTCACAAGTTTGTATCAGAGCCAACTGCCTGTAGGTAGCCCCCTTTCCAACTCCTTGGCCGAAGTTGAGTCTAGTGTTTGAAAAACTTTACTAACACTAATGTTGTGGCTTACGGGCCCACATCTCAATTGGGTGGTAATAGTATCTTTTACTCCTTTCCTATACTCTGGGCTCTACTTTCTCTTCTCTTTCGGGTCAAAGATTTTACTAACTCTAACATTAGGTTCTCGAATCACATCGATCCGGAGCGCTGGACTATCTACTCTTTTTCTCCTGAATATGTATTACACACACTGTCATTGACATCCGTCAATCTTATTTTCAGATGCGTCCCGCAAGACAACACGTGCGCCTGACACAGGCCACTGAGACGACTGGGTTCCCGGCCATTTTGGTCGATCTCCTGATCAGGCTGGGATATCGCTGGTACCCCGAGTACACTGTGTTCGAGGATTTCCGCGAGTATAACCAGTACCAGTACCAGGCTGAGGTTCACATCTTCGACCAGAGGGGCGGCGAGACCCTCGAGCGCCACGTGTTCTGTGGTATTGGAGTGTCGGTCGAGATGGCCGTCCATGATGCGGCCTACATCGCCATCACCCGTCTCCATGGAGCGTACCCTCACCTGGAGGAGAGCCCTTTCAAATACATCCCACATGCTCCTGCTGGGGATGAGACTGGGTCTGATCTCACTGCCTACGCTTCTGACGTTCGGGAGCGCAGCGACCGTTCCTACGTCGCTGTCTGCGCCCCCTACATGACGCGTCGCTACGACACGCGGATTCTGGTGCAGTACACTGAGGCAATGGATCGTGCTTTCCGAGCTCTGACTGTGGAGTTATATGCTACGCGCGCTCGTCTTTACGACGCGTTGACAGAGCTGCAGCCATCACACTGTCCGAGGGTTCCACCTATGTGCATCCGCGAGCCGAGCAGGACAGAGCTACCATCAGCTCTCGAGTGGACTGATGTTGGGGGTAGAACCCCTGCACTTGGACCTCAGCTGCTCAACTGGATGCGGTACCCTCACCAGGGTCACAACGGGACACAGGGTCCTGTCCCTACCTTCTATCACCGCCAGCTACCAGGATTCGATCGTCCTCTCCGACGTTGATGTAGCCTTATCGCAACATCTCGTTGTGGTACTCTTCCACCGCGTGCCTGCGCGCCGCCTAGTGAGTCCAGGGTATCGTCTAATGCGTCCGGGCTATCGCCAAATTTCGAATTTTTAATCATTAGTCTGTAATCGAACTTATGTATGGGTCTGTATGTCGAACTCAACTACTATGGAGTATCTATCCCATTTTCCTTTCATTATGCTTAATTACTTCATGAATGCGTGCGATGCCTTTGCAATTACTTTAAGCTAAACTACCCCTGCTAAATATTTAACAGGATGGTTAGACCAGCTGGCCGCCCGCGTGCCCCTACCAACGATGCACCACCCCCGCCTCCTGAGTATATGGCGGGGATGATCCAACAGTTTGAGCTGAACCGCCAGTTTATGCAAGGGCTCATGGTTCATTTCCAAAGGCCGAACATGAACCAACCACAAGGCGTGACACTGCAAGACTTCTTCCGTCTCAACCCTGCGATCTACCGCAGCTCAACTCAGCCTCTAGATGCTGATGACTGGCTCCGTGACATTTCCTATGAGCTGGAGTCTGCCAATGTGCCCCTGGCGAGCTATGTCAACTTTGCCGCCTACTTTCTGAAGGGTCCCGCTGCTCAATGGTGGGACAGCCACAGGCGCTCTCAGCCCGATGGAACTATCATTACTTGGGCAGAGTTCAAGGCTGCTTTCCGTGCTCGATACATTCCCCCGGGAATCATGGACCGGAAGAAGCGTGAGTTCCGCAACTTGGTCCAGGGCAATAAGACCGTGGATGCTTATCAGCGGGAATTTCTGGAATTGTCTCGCTATGCTGAAGAAGACATTGCGACTGATGCACGCAGGCAGGAGAAGTTCCGTGAAGGCCTCCACCCTGATATCAAGCTGACACTTCTCGTTCAGGACTATGCTGATTTCGCCACCCTGGTGAACAAGGCTATTCAGGTTGATACTGGTCTGCAGGAATACAAAGATAGCAACAAGCGCAACCGTGACATGGGCTCATCTTCGGGCTCATCTGCACAGAAGCGGAAGATCTGGATTCCCAACAACATGTACCATGCACCTGCTCCTACTCCGAGGCCGTCCTATGCTGCACCTCGCCTGCCTCCTCCACCACCTAGGCAGCCGAGGCTTCCAGCTCCACCGACTCGAGTTCCTCCTTCCCGCCCTGAGGACGGGCTGTGCTTCAAGTGTGGCCGTCCAGGCCACGGTGCTAGAGACTGCAGGCAGAATCCGAATCAGCTGACACTTCCCGCAACTGGCAGTGGCAACAACCAGAACCGCAACTTCAACACTAAGCATGCTTATGTTCGTGGTCAGGCCAACAACATTGATATGGGTCAAGCTCAAGACCAGCCTGCTACCGTGATGGGTACACTTCTCGTTAACTCAGTACCTGCTTCTGTATTTTTTGATACAGGAGCATCGCATTCCTTTAGGTCGGAAAATTTTGCATACATGCATGACATTAGGAGCGAAGAGATGAACATCCCGATAGTGGTAAACACCCCTGGGGGCGAATGCCGAACCTCTGTGGTTTGCCCCCATGTTCCAGTTGAAATTGAAGGATTAGAATTCCTTGCCAACCCCATCCTACTAAAGTCATCCAACATTGATCTCATATTGGGGATGGACTAGTTGAAAGCTCATACGGCATCGATCGTTTGTGCCACCAAGACCGTCCACCTACTACACCCTTCAGATGAAGTAATAAGCTACCATGCGCATCTCGTCCGTAATGCTGAGGCACGACTATATGCTTTGAATGCATTAAATGCGTCGCCTCTGGAAGGGATTGAAAACATACCCGTGGTCCGAGAATTTCAAGATGTCTTTCCAGAAGAACTTCTGGGGATTCCCCCTGCTCGAGCTGTTGAGTTTGTCATTGACTTGGTACCCGGTACCACTCCTATTGCCAAGCGTCGTTATAAAATGCCACCACATGAACTCCTTGAACTTAAGCAAGAAATTGACAACTCGCTCCGTCTGGGTTTCATCCGTCCGAGTTCCTCTGCTTGGGGAGCACCTTCTCTCTTTGTTAAGAAGAAGGATGGGACAAATCGATTGGTTCCAGACTACCGTCCTATCAACCAGGCCACTATTCAGAACAAATATCCTCTCCATCGGATAAATGATTTGTATGATCAACTTGCTGGTTCCACCGTTTTCTCTAAGCTCGACTTGAGATTGGGATACCACCAGATCCGTGTTCGCAAGGAGGATATTCCAAAGACCGCCTTTGTTACTCGATATGGATCATACGAGTACACCGTTATGTCCTTCGGCTTAACCAATGCACCGGCAACCTTCTCTCGATTGATGAATTATATATTCATGGACTACCTCGACAAATTTGTCATGGTATATCTGGATGATATTCTGGTGTTTTCGAAGAACAAGGAAGAGCATGCTGAACATCTTCGTCTTGTACTGGATAAGCTTCGGGAGCATAAACTCTATGCGAAGTATTCCAAATGTGAGTTCTGGCTAGACGAAGTGACTTACCTTGGTCATGTGATTTCCAAGGATGGTATTGCGGTCAACCCCGAACGAATTCAAGCTATTCTTGACTGGACTCCCCCAAAGAATGTCAAGCAAGTCAGAAGTTTTCTCGGACTCGCCAGCTATTTCCGTCGATTCGTCGAGAACTTCTCCAAGATTGCGAAGCCCTTAACCAACCTGCTTCACAAAGGTGTTAAGTATGAATGGACTGATAAATGTCAGGAAAGTTTCCAGGCGCTCAAGGACAAACTGACGTCTGCTCCCGTACTTGCTCCTCCAGATACGAAAAGGGACTTCGTCATATACTGTGATGCTTCTCATCAAGGGATAGGTTGTGTCCTAATGCAGGATCGCAAGGTGATCGCTTATGCTTCACGTCAACTGCGTGCTCATGAAGAGAACTACCCAGTTCATGATCTCGAGCTTGCCGCAGTCATTCATGCATTGAAGGAATGGCGACAATACCTTGTCGGTAATCGCTGTGAAATCTACACCGACCATCAAAGTCTGAAGTACTTGTTCACTCAACCGGAGCTGAACCTGCGTCAACAAAGATGGATGGAGCGTATAGCAGATTTTGACTGTAGTATATCATATACCCCTGGAAAGGCTAATGTAATGGCTGATGCCTTAAGTCGCAAGTCATACTGCAACCACCTCCAGGTTCATCAGGTTCACGATCGTCTGCAAGAGGAATTCCGTAAGCTGAACCTCCACATTGTTCCTCAGGGTTACCTTGTTCCCCCTCCTGAAGATTGTCAAAAGATGAACCTTCGTGTTGTTAATCAGGGTTCCCTCGGTAACCTAGTGGTTGAACCAGATCTTGTGAGCTCCATAAAGAATCTGCAAGACTTTGACGATGATGTCGATAGGATTAAGAGCTATATTGCAAAGGGTAAGCCCTCCTTTTTAACTGTTGATGAAGGTGGCGCCTTGTATTTCAAGGGTCGCCTATTCGTCCCAAATAAGAAGGAAAATCTCAGGATGACTGGGAAGGTGATGGAAGAAGCTCATGACACACCATTGTCTATTCATCCGGGTAGTACAAGATGTACCAAGACATCCGGGAAAGATTCTGGTGGCCCAGTATGAAACAAGACATTGCATGCCATGTGGCAGAATGTGATATATGCCGGCGTATCAAAGCAGAACACCAAAAACCTGCTGGAACTCTGCAACCTATCTCTATTCCCGAGTGGAAATGGGACCATGTTGAAATGGACTTTGTCACTGGTTTTCCCAGATCTCAGAAAGGTAATGATGCTATTCTTGTCGTCATTGATCGACTGTCCAAAGTTGCACATTTCCTGGCCGTCAAAGAAACGATTAATGCTAGTCAGCTGGCAGATCTTTATATGTCAAGAGTTGTTTCGCTTCACGGTATTCCGTTGGTAATCAGTTCGGATCGTGGCAGCTTGTTCACTTCTAAATTCTGGGAAAGTTTTCAGAAGGCTATGGGGACTTATCTGTCCTTCAGCACTGCATTTCATCCTCAATCCCAGGGACAAGTTGAACGAGTCAACCAAATTCTCGAGGACATGCTTCGAGCTTGTGTCATTTCTTTCGGTAAGAAATGGGAGGAATCTCTCCCGTATGCCGAGTTCTCTTACAACAATAGCTATCAAGCTAGTCTGAAGATGGCCCCTTTCGAAGTATTGTATGGGCGAAGGTGTCGAACTCCTCTGAATTGGTCAGAAACTGGGGAACGATCACTCTTCGGTCCGGATATTATTCAACATGCCGAAGATCAAGTCCGCATTATTCATGAGAATCTGAAGGCTGCTGAGTCTCGTCAGAAGAGTCAGTATGACCGTCATCATCAAGATATGATCTATCAACCTGGCGAGAAGGCTTATCTTCGTGTCACACCAATGAGAGGTGCACACCGTTTCGAAATCAAGGGCAAGTTAGCTCCTCGTTATATTGGTCCTTTCACTGTTCTCGAAAGGCGTGGAAGAGTGGCTTATCAATTGGAACTGTCGGCGAACCTTTCTCAGGTTCACGATGTCTTCCATGTTTCTCAGCTCCGTCGCTGCTTCAAGGACCCTATTCGAGCAGTGGATCACGATATGCTTGAACTACAACAAGACCTCTCTTATAAAGAGCATCCGGTCCGCATTCTCGACCAAGCTGAACGTAAGACTCGTCGCAAGGTCACTAAGTACCTTAAGGTGCAGTGGTCAAATCACTCTCAAGATGAAGCCACTTGGGAACGCCAGGATCATCTTCGTGATGAATACCCCGGGCTCTTTCCCTCTACCTCTTAATTCTCGGGACGAGAATTCTTGTTAGTAGGGGAGAATTGTGACATCCTCGACTTTTGCTATAGTAATGATCGTAATTAAGCGACACTGATCCCGCGCTAATGATGCCACGTCCTCGGAAGTGATATCAATGATCTCGTGTTGGTTGAAACCGAATCAAATTCGAAGCTTTAAGAATAAAGTCAGACGAGAAAAGATTTTCGTGTTGTTGAAATGAAAACGTCGGGGAGTTATCAAAAAATTCCCTAACGGATTATATTATCGAATCGGGCACTTTAGGGATTATCGGTAAACACTATATATTTAAATGTGGATACTGAATAAGATGAATAAAGGGAATATAGTAAATCAAAATAACTAAATAAAAAAAAGAATTAAAAGTATGTGTAATAAATTGTAAAAGAAAGTATAAAAAAAGGTATTTGAAAAGAAAAATCAAATAGTGAAATAAATAATAAAAAAAGAAAACCTAAAACAAAAAAAGGGACCCCCACCCCCTGGCCCAGCTGGGCCAAGAGGCCCAACCGGCGAGGCCCCCGCGCCCCCTCCCTCAAACCCTAGCGCCCCCTGGCGAGGGAGCCCTGCCTCGCTCCCTCCCCTCCCACCGAGCGCCGCCAGCCTCCCCCTCGTGGGGGGGGGGCACCCCCACCGACACACCACGCCACCAACCGCCCCTCGTGGGGGCCCCTCGCCACCTCTCGTGCCCACTCCCTCCCGCAGACCCCATCTCCCACCCCCACGAGCCCTCCTCTCCCACGTCGCCTCCTCCCTCCCAGATCCTCCCGCCGGCGGCCTCTCCCCCCGTCGGCCCCTCTACTCCCGGCCGGCGAGCCCCTCGGCCCTCCACCACGCCGGCCAGCACCTCCCCACCCCCGGCCTCCTTACCCACCTCGGCCCTCCACCTCGCCGGCCTACAACACCGCCCCCGTCGGCCTTCCTCCCGCTCGGTCCAGGAGGGACCGGGCAGGGAGACTTCTTCGCCTCACCGGATCCGGCCGGCCCCCCCTCGCCGGCACAACCTCTCCGGTGACCGGCATCATCATCACCGCCTCCGGGAACGCCTCCACGCCGTCTCCTCCGCCCCTTCCCACGAACTGCGGCTTCACCGGCCCCTCCCGTCAACGTCGGTGAGCCCCTCCTCGGGCTCCTCCCACCATGTCGTTCTCCTCGCCGTCCCGGTTCCGTTCCGGCAAACGAGGCTTCGATCCGTCGATGGTAGACTCCGGTAGGAAGGATTGAACATTTGGTTCTTCTATGTTGAGTTAGCAGAGAGTTGTTTCTCTGTTGTTTGTTGACAGAGAGGCAGATGAGAGTTTTGAGAGAAAATAAAAAAAACAAATGTTGTATTCCGTATGTATGTATGTATGTATGTATGTATGTATTTGATACCCGTATTTATGTATGTATTTGCGTATATAGGCATGTGGAGAAATACGACATTTGTATGGTTATGTATTTGTGATTAAAAATGTGTTTTTGGCCTAGGGTCACTTACCGGTGGGGCCAACGCACCCGCTGTCTATGACAGGGAGGCCCCACGCGATAGTTAATATAAATAATAAAAAATAATGTTTTTATTAAGTAAATAAATAGATATATTAGTTAAATTAATTAATTAGAATAATTAGAGTATGACACGTGGGTCCCCCACTAAATTAATCTGATTAATTAATAATTAATCTTAATAAAAACTTGTGCCTATGACGTTCGGGACCCGCTGGTCAGTTGACCAGTCAAATGTTGATGTCAGCATGACATCGCGATGATGTCATAATGGGATTTTAGTAAAAATAGCTAAATCTGGTTTTAATTCCTAAATAATTAATAAAACTTTGAAAATTAATATAAAATAATCCGTAAGTCAGATCGAATTATTTTCAACATGAAAGTTGATCAGTAGAACGAGACCAACCCGGATACACGGTCCATTCGTCTGTCACGCGCCCTTAGCATAGCAAACATGGAACTGTTCCATCGTTTCCAGTATAACCGGTAGTAGCCCGAGACCCGGAAAATATCATCAGATATTCTTCTGACCCGTCTATGACGGATGTTGCTGCGTTAGCTCATGTCTAGCCTGCATCTTGCCATGTCATGCTTTGTGTTGCATCGGTGCTATTATTTATTGTTTCTTCCCCCTCTTCTTACCGGTAGACCCCGAGACTGACGCTGCCGCTGGGTACATCTACGAGCCTGCCGATCAGTCCTTTGCCGCAGAGCAGCAAGGCAAGCAAATTCCCCTTGATCATTCCTATATCGCCTATGTCTTTCTTTCCACTGCTTGCATTAGTATTTTTGCTACTGTTGTAGTTAGCTCCTATATATGATGCATAGCCTATTTTTGATGAACTGCTACTTTCAGTCATGTACTTTAAATATGCTTAGTATAGGTGGAGCAGTCATCCCCTCTGACCCCGTAGTTCAGTTGCCCCGCTTGTTTTTCAATCTCGATCTCTGATCGACGAGCCAGACCCGACACAGCACATTCACCCCCCCCCCTTCGTTGTACGACGCTATAGGGATACTATCGGGTGCCGAGGGTGACACCTCGCTAAGTACTCCTGATGATATCTCTGTAGTATAGCTAGTCGGTCGTGGTTATCGAGGGTGATTCCTCTTTCACCATTCCCGATGACGCCTCTGTTGTGCAACCCCTCAAGTGTGGGACCCTCGAGGGTGATTCCTCTAAGCCCACCTTGACGGGTACATCGTTCGGTGTCCAACGAGGATGATACCTCGGATTCCCCCCGATGTTGCTACCACACGGTTACTCGACCATGTTACTGGGATCATTGGTGATTAGTTGTAAGACGGGTGGATTCCCGTGAGACTGTGTTGATGGCCTAATTAAAATGTTAATGGATTTGGGTATTTGATCTGGGTTGGTCGGAGACCTTTTCGCACTAACCGGCTACGCGGGAAGAATTATGGGTACTCGGCGTCGCTGTATCAGCCGAAGCTTTTCAGATGCCAGCAATGTAGCGGCGCGCGCACGAGTGGTCCCGAGATGCATCGCGCTTGTGATTAAGGGATGCTAGGACTGACGTCGGCCGCCCACACCACGTGCAGGAGCGTGAAGGGGAACTGGGCCCACGAACCCTTTGTGCTTAGGATTTAGACCGGCGGGCTGGCCTCTCTGATTAGTCTTAGGTGGGGCTGCGACGTGTCGATATTCCGAGGCCGGGCAGGACCCAGAAAAGTATGTCCGGCCAGAGTGTTATCGAGCGTGACGGGACATGTGGTGCACCCCTGCAGGGATGAAAATTAACTATTCGGATAGCCGTGTCCACGGTTACAGGACGACTTGGAGTTGTGCCCCGATCTTTTACAACTACAATTGTTACTTAACTGGAATTAGTTTGCCTCGGGATTGCTTCCTCGCAGGGAGTCGAGGGAGGATCCTTAGGCGTGACCTCACTTTAATATTGCTGCAACAATATGACTATTAATGTTACCCCCTGTTCTACTCTCGTCTATTGCTGCAAGACCCTGAAGATGCTAGTCTTCGATAGGACTAGGCCTTCTCTCTCTATTCTCGCATTGATGCAGTCAGTCCACATATAACCCCCCTTCTTTGATACTGATGCATAAATAGGATAGTTCTGATGTAAGACTTGCGAGTACTTTGGATGAGTACTCACCGCTGCTTTGCTCCCCCCTTGTCCCCTTGATCCGTTTGCTGCGACCAGATGATGGAGCCCAGGAGATGGAGGTCCCCGCCGCCGACGACTGCTATCCCAACGGTGCCTACTACTACGTGGAGGCCGCTGATGACCAGGAGTAGTTAGGAGGTTCCCAGGCAGGAGGCCTCGCCTCGTTCGATCCTTGTATCTTTTGTGCTAGCCTTCTCTAAGGCACCCCATGTTGTTTTATGTCTGTACTCAGATATTTGTTGCTTCCGCTGACTCGTGTGTTTATCGAGCTTTCGTATTCTAGCCCTCGAGGCCCCTGGCTTGTAATATGAAGCTGATGTTATTTTCATTTGTGTCTAGAGTTGTGTTGTGATATCCTCCCGTGAGTCCTTGGGTTTGATCGTACGCATTTGCGTGTATGGTTAGCGTACGATTAAGCCGAGGGCGTCACACAATTGAGAGGGGTGTCCCACTTGGGTCTCATCGGTGAAGTAGGGCTTTCGGCTGCAAGCTAGTGTTGCTTCTCCTGCAGAAGGAACGTGAACCATTTATGAATGTGTAGTCCACTTGATGAGAAGCTAAATATAAGGTGATAAAAGAATGACTACCAGTATTCTAATCAATTTCCTCATGATCTGGTCCGTGTAAAAAACCTTCTTTTCCTTGTCCCACTTGTAGCGGGCCCTGATGAAGTCACGCTCCAAGGGGTTGGTGAACTTCGCAAAGGGGTCTAGGACACCAGCGGCTTCACGTTTCACGTCCTCCTTATCCCATATGAGCCTTTTGCCAAGGTAGCCACGGCTTCCGAGGCGATGCTTCCCCGTGTTCCTTTGTTGAAGGCTCTTGAATTTCGCAGCCTTAGCCTTGGCTGTCTCGATAGTGCAAGTGTCCTTGAACTTTTCAAACTGCTCTTTCATAAGTGTCGGATTTTCCTCCAGAATCTTGGACAGGGGTTCCTCAGCCTCAATAGCTCATTTCGCCCTCCCTTTTCAGGAGGCCAAATCATTGCTGAACATGCCCAGTGTGTGATTGTTAATATTTTTCATGTTCTTATCATCCCATGGGTGTTCTATGGCGTCATCTCGGTCGGGGAACTTGATTCTCTTGTGTAGCTTCGTCAGGAGCAACTGCATAAAATGGTCTTTACCCCTTATGTCAACGTTGTTGATGCTCGCGCATTCCCGTAGGATGCATCCTACTTGGTTCCCATAGCACTTGCGAGGTTCTTCCGGCTCTAATGGATCAAACTTGCTAGGGGCCATCTTTGTGATCACCAGTCGTCCGATGTCGATTTTTTTAGGTTTTCGTATCCTCTTCTTCTTCTGCTTCTTCTTTTCGGTAGTGGCATCGGTGCCGGTACCTTCCCTGACGGTATCTTCCCCGCCGGTACCTTTCCTGCCGGTCTCGGCGCCGCCATCGGAGCCGGTGCCGTCAGTGTCGACGTCAGTGCCAGTAGCATCATCTAGGCCGACCTGCAAACCTTGACTGTTCTTAGCGCACAAAAAGTCGAGGTACTGTTGTTCACCCTCATAATCCATCTCGTCTGCATCTTGGTCAGAAGGCCCGATTTCTTCATTCTTCGACATGTTTCCTATGATTAAGTCTCCTCGTTTAATTCTAAAACTATAAAACATGAGAAATGACATAAAAAAGATCTATGTTTGCCGGAATGTCGTTTCCCAGCAAAATCCTGACACTCGATATGCCTACTTTCTAGCACAAGTCATCCCAAAATTCACGGAAAATTTTGGCATGACCTTTGCTAAAAAGTGGACATATGAAGCGCATGAAATTCATCGGAACAAAAATGAATCAACATTCTGACGAAACATAGGCCACTCGGATCATTTACCCTGCACATAATCATCATTTTCCAAATATGACATGTCCAAAACATCACATGTCCAAATATGACATGTCCAAATCACATGTCCACATATCACATGTCCACTTAAAATTTGCATATAAAAGGAAGAAAATATAGAACTTGAAGAAAAATGCAAGAAGTCATTTTTGTTCACAATATTAGAAACTAAATTCATCCTACCTAAATTTGAAACTAATTAAAAATAGCAGCAGTCGCTTTAACAAATCTGTCAACTTCAAATTGTGTTTTTTTAAATAGCAACAATTTGTTTAACTAATATGTCCTAGGTTTCATACTAACTAGAGTTCATAATATAGCCAAATTAACCTACTAGTTTGATAACTAGGGTTCATAAGTAAATAGATAACCTCATTAACCTACTGCCCTAACGAAAACCTAAATAAATTAACAGAAGAACCCTAGCTAGCAGAGAGAGGAGGAGCGGTGGGGGCTTATAGAGGGTGCAGGGGCAAGGAGGCAGGCCCGACGACGGCCGACGTTGGGAGGGGAGGAAGCAGAGGAGGGAGGCGTGGCGTGTCGGGGTCGGGGTCGGGGGCGAGGGCGAGGTTGCCGGGGTCGGGGGGTCGGGGGCGAGTGCCGCGGTCGGGGGCGAGGGCAGGACTCCGACGAGGTCGAGGGCAAGGGTAGGGCTCCGGCGCTTGAGGCAGGGGCACGGCGAGGTCGAGGGCGAGGGCACGGGCTCCAGCTACAACAAGGAGGAGAAGAGAGAGTGGGGATTTGGGGGAAGAAGCAGAGACGGGAAGCAGATTTGGGGGTTAAGTCAACATAGCAGTAGCGCGTTTAACAAAGAAGCGCTACTACTACCACAGGTAGCTATAGCGTGTTTCTCCAAACTGCGCAACTGCTATTTCGACTAGCAATAGCTCTTTTTCTGAAAAGCGCTATTGCTATAACCAGTACCTATAGGAGTTTTCCTGTTTGTTTCTTCTATTGTCCTTTCCTTTATTTTCTCTTCCTTTTCTTTACTTCTTTTTCTTTTCCTTTTTCCAAGAGCAGGAACGAAGTGAGGGTGATACCATGTATATAACTAAGGCGGTATATATTGCATCATTTGACGGTTAAGTATGTATACAAAATAGGAACATATAGATTACATCATTTGACCCATGCATAACGGTTAAGTGTGTACACTAAATAGGAACATATATATTACATCATTTGACCGATAAGGTTCCTCAGCGTCGACGTTTTTGTTTTTGAGTGAGCTTCTTTTCCTTCTTGTTCGTTGAAGAATAATTGAGCCCCTCATTGTGACTTCTCCTTTTCCATGGAGTACGATCTTTCTTAGGTAATGTAGTATTGATTTTTCCTTTGACATATACTTCATCATCATCGTCATCTTCCCTCATTGGGTTGTCGTACTGGTCATAGTCTTCCTCGTTGGCAACTCCATCGATTCCAATGATGTTCCTTCTGAATCTTCTCATGACAACACGGCTGGGATTGCACGGGTCGGTTATGAAGAAGCATTGTGTCACGTGCTTAGCGTGTACCCATGGCTCGTTTTTTGCGATAGCGTTCACGTACCGTTGTTGGCGTCTAGTATAGTCATGGTAGTCAAATACCGGTTTTCTCTTTTGACAATTTTAGCCCATCTGACACGGAACATTGTCGCATTGCGCAGTCCAGAGTAGTCAAGCTCCCATATCTCCTAGACCCTTGCATAAAATTTCTCAGTTGCACCGTTGTCGTTGTCGGTCATGCATTATGTCGTCACCTCTCAGTTCTGATCATCATTGTCCATATCTTTGGCCTCCGTGTAGAACGTGTATCTGTTGATATCATATGCCTGATAGGTGAGGAGGTTGGGCGAGGGGCCATGTGCTAAGGCGTATATGAGCAATCCGTCCTTAGAGCCCTCTTCCGGGGGATTAGCAATAATATGCTCTTTGAACCAATGCTGAAAAGTGGAGTTGTGCTCTCTAGTAACTTCGGCGTCCGTCCTGCATACCCCCCGATCACGATACTTCTTTGCGATCGTTTCTTTGTGCAGTGTCGCGACAGGATCTACCTGGTGTTGGAGTTATAGCACTACCAAGTTTGCTCTGTCAAAGTCGTCGCGTCGATCTGAGTAGGCCACATGCAGTTCCCTGCGACCGTTGGAGTGACCTTCTCCTTCGAGCCTCCCATCGTGCTTGTTAACGGGTAAACCAACACCAGGTGGCGGGTTTGCGCCATATAGAAAATTCTTGCAGAAAGAGATGCGCTCTTGTGTCAGATAGCCATGGACGATGCTTCCAGCCGGATGGGACATGTTACGAATGAATCCTTTGAAGATCCCATTCATCCTCTCAAACGACATCATGTTGTGCAGGAATGACGGCCCTAGGTCTATTATGTCGTCCACAATATGGACACAAGGATGCACCATTACGTCAAAGAACGCGAGCACGAAGTACATCTCAAGCTTATTTAGTATGACAACGATCTCTTCCTGTAGCCTTCGGAGCTGCTTCACACTGATCGAGTTTTGAGAGGTGATGTCAAAAAACGTTGCAGAGACCAATAAGCGTGTCACAGACGTGCTTGTCCATTATCCCTTTAAGGTCAACAGGTAGTATTTGTGTCATCATCACATGAAAGTCATGGGACTTCATCCCGCAGAACCTTTGCTTCTTCGTGTCCAGATATCTGCTTATCTTGCCATAGTAACTGGAACTAACTTTGATTCCGGTAAGGCACTTGAAGAATTGATCAATCTCAGCCAAACTTAAGGTGAAGCAAGAAGGGGTACAATAATCCTCTTCCTTTTACTTTTTTGCCCTTCTTCTCCCACGCCTCTGTCTCCATCTCTGTCTCCTCTGACTTTTTACGGGGCGGCATGTGCAGATCTTCCCTGATCTCCAAATCTTGCAAGTCTTTTCTTGCCTTCGGCCCATCCTTGGTCTTATCCGACATGTTCATCAGTGTCGCAAGCAAGCTCTCAAGGACATTCTTACAAATATGCGCTTGATCAAGGCAATGAGGCATGTCGAGTTTGTGTCAGTACTCCAAGTCCCAAAAAACATACCTCGTCTTCCATACCTTCAGCAGCGGCTCCAGCGCCTTTTTATCGTCTTTCCCGGCGCGGGGCATTGTTCCAAGTTTTTCAACAGCTCATCGATTTTGGTGCCGCTCCACTTACGTGGAGGTCCTCGATGCTCAGCCTCACCATTGAATAGATCTCCACGGTTTCTCCCGTGGTCGTCCTTCTCGAGCCATCTTCGATACCCCATGTACACGATTTTCCCAGGCCCGCCATCTTTCCTTGATGTTAGCTGCTGACACGCCATATCATCTATGCACCACGTGCATCCGCAATATCCATGGCACACCTATCCTGTGACATATATGTAACCGAGATAGTCGTGCATCGTCGTGATCAACACGGCTCTCATATAGCAATACTCGCCTTTGCTGGCGTCCCATGTCTTGGCCGGTGTTTTCCCTAATGTGTCTAACTCCTCTTGAAGTAGCCCCAATTACAGATAATATTATTTCCCGATTGTTTCGGCCCTTGAATCAGCATGCTCATGTCTATGAAATTTGACTTAATGCATAACCAGGGGGAGGTTGTACATCCATACAAACACGGGCCATGTGCTATGGTTGGTGTTCTGGTTGCCAAACGGATTCATGCTATCAGTACACGCGCTGAGCACGATGTTCCTTGCATCACATGCGAAATACCGATATTCGTCGTTGAACGCTCTCCACTGGCTTCCATCCACGACGTGTCTCAGCTTCAGATCATCTCCATCGTCGGGCTTCTTCCTCTCCGCATGCCATCGCATGAGCTTTGCTTCCTTGGGCTCTATGAAATACCGCTGGAGACGGGGAGTGTTCGGTAAGTACCATACAACTTTCTGGGGAGGTTTCTTCTCGGCCTTCTTGTATGGAGAAGCATTGCACATCGGCCAGCTTGTTTTTTCCGCGTGCTCCTTCCGATAAATTATCCAATCGTTCATGCATGCATGGTATCTAACGTGCGGCAGATCAAGATGGCACACGATCTACTTGGCCTCATCCACACTAGTAGGACATAGATTCCCCGCGGCAAGAACATCCTTTAGGTACCTGAGAAGCTCATCGACACTAGTGTCGGTCCATTTGTTTTTAGCCTTCGTCTACAGGAGTTCGAGCATGAAACTCAAGCGGGTCACCTTGGGATTGCAACCATGATACATTGGAGTGTTCGAGTCTACCACCAATTGCTGCAGCTTGGCCTCCTCTCTAGAAGCACCTCTCTCAGTACTTGTCTCCTTACGAAGCAGTGCTTGAACATGAGGGTCCCGCATGATTGAACTTAGTACCGTCGAATTCTGCGGCGTGGAGTCCACGTTTTCTCTTCCTCCATGTCCGGCCCCTTCTTTGCCGCCATGTCTGGCGCCCTCTTCCCCGCCGATATGTCCGGCCCCTTCTCCGCTGCCATGTCCGGCCCCTTCTCCACCGCCTTGTCCGGCCTCTTCCCTACCGCCATGTCCGGCCTCTTCCCCACCGCCATGTCTGGCCCCTTCTCTGCCACCATTATCGATCATCTCTTCGTCTTGCCCCGTGTCGTCAATGCTTGCCCCGTCGGCGTCCTCAACATCATCATCCTCATCTTCAATTATCCACCGAGTATAGCCATCCATGAAACCAGTCATGAGAAGGTGCGCCATCACACGACCATCATCATAGGGGTCGAGCCAAGCTCGTCCTTTGCATCTTTGACACAGACATAAAACCTCTATCAGGTTATTTTCTTTCATGTCCTAATTCGCCGACCGCAACCACCTGTCCACCACTGTTCCACTGGCAATCATGAACGCCTCAACGTTAATAACAAAAAAATGATTTTAAAAATGCATGCATGCATGAGAGTCATACAAAAATTCGGTATGACCTTCCCTAAAAATAGGACATATAGAGTTTGGTTGGAATTCGCCAAAACGGAAATAAATCAACATTTCGGCAAAACATAGGCAACTCGCAAGCACAATTCAGCGGCAACTCATGACACACACACAATTTCCATCACATCGCCCGATTATGTCATATCGCACACATACACATATTTCCATTCTTGCAAAAGCATAATTTTTAATCCCCTATCTCAAGATCGAGCATGGTGACGATGATGTCGATAGGTGTCGCCACACACACCTATGGAATGATCTAAAGTGGACAAAGCTCTTCTTGACAAGCCTATAGATCTAGTTAGGGAGGTACATAGGTTACTTCACTAAATGCTAGCTAGATCTACCTAGCTTTCTAGTTTGAGAGGAGACAAGTTCAACTAGTGGAGGGGGAAGGAAAAAGAGAAAGGAGATGCATTAATGGAGGTTGGTGTAATTAGCTAGGATTAATAAAGAGAGAGAAAGATAGGTAGAAGAAGGAGAGTAATGGGGGAGAGTTAGTGAGGAAGAAGCAAAGTGAGGGAGATAGGAGGTGGAAGCTAGGGGAAAGTGAGGAATAGAGGAGGGGAGGGGAGAGGGGAGGAAAAAGGTGGTATGGTTGGGACTTAGCAGTAGCGCTGGTAGAAAAACACGCTGGTGCTAATAATATAGCAGTAGCGCTTCTTTGTCCCACGCGCTACTCCTAAGCAGGGCCCGCCATGTGACCAGTTTCAGAATTAGCAGTACCGACATGAAAAAAAGCGCGCTCCTACTATCACGTTAGGAGCAGCGCGGTTATATTAAGCGCGCTACTACTAAACCTAGCATGGAGGGAACTATCGGTCAAATTTAGTAGCAGTGGGGTTCTACCGAGCCGCGTTGTTGCTAAGTTTATAGCAGTACCGCCTGTCTTTAGAACACGTTGCTGCGAAGTAGCAGTAGTGCTCCTTCCTGTCCCCGATGCTGCTAAGATTTTGTGTATTAGGTTTTCCCTGGTAGTGTTACGAGGTCCGATAGCAACTTGATCTGAAGTTTCATGATCATCATCATTAGCTTCCTCTTCAACTATTGTAGGTTCCACAGAAACATCTTTCTGTGTTGTGCTACTCTCTGGTTGAAGTAGATGTTTTATAACCTCATCAAGTTCTATCTTCCTCCCGCTCAATTCCTTTGAGAGAAACTCTTTCTCAAGAGAAGCTCTGTTTTTAGCGACAAACACTTTGCCTTCGGATCTGAGATAGAAGGTGTACTCAACTGTCTCTTTTGGGTATCCTATGAAGATGCACTCTTCCGCTTTGCGTTCCAGCTTTTTAGGATGAAGCTTTTTGACATAAGCATCACATCCCCAAACTTTAAGAAACGACAACTTTGGCTTCTTGCCAAACCATAGTTCATATGGCGTCGTCTCAACAGATTTTGATGGTGCCCTATTTGAAGTGAATGCAGATGTCTCTAATGCATAACCCCAAAACGATAATGGAAATCAGTAAGAGACATCATAGAACGCACCATATCTAATAAAGTACGATTACAATGTTCGGACACACCATTATGTTGTGGTGTTCCAGGCGATGTCAATTGTGAAACAATTCCACATTGTCTTAAGTGAGTGCCAAACTCATAACTCTGATATTCTCCTCCTCGATCAGATCGTAGGATTTTAATCTTCTTGTTACGATGATTTTCAACTTCACTCTAAAATTGCTTGAACTTTTGAAACGTTTCAGACTTGTGCTTCATCAAGTAAATATAAACATATCTACTCAAATCATCTTTGAAGGTGAGAAAATAACGATAACCACCGCGCGCCTCTATGCTCGTTGGTCCGCACACATCAGTATGTATGTTCTCCAGCAAGTCACTTGCACGCTCCATTGTTCTGGAGTACGGAGTCTTAGTCATCTTTCCCATGAGGCATGGTTCACATGTGTTAGGTGATTCAAAATCAAGTGACTCCAAAATTCCATGAGCATTGAGTTTCTTCATGAGTTTTATGCCAATATAACATAAGCGGCAGTGCCACAAGAAAGTGGTTCTATCATTATCAACTATACATCTTTTGGCTTCAATGTTATGGATATGTGTGTCATTACTATCGAGATTCAACATGAACAAACCCCTCACATTGGGGCATGACCATAAAAGATATTCCTCATATAAATAGAACAACCATTATTCTCTCACTTAAGTGAGCAACTGTCACGCAGTAAACAAGATCCAGATATAATGTTAATGCTTAACGTAGGCACTAAATAAAAATTATTTAGGTTCATCGCTAATGCCGACGGTAATTGAAGTGAGAGCGTGCCGACGGCGATCGCATCAACCTTGGAACCATTTCCCACGCGCATCGTCACTTCATCCTTCGCCAACCTTCATCTATTCTGTAGTTCTTGCTTTGAGTTGCAAATGTTAGCAACCGAACCGGTATCAAATACCCATGCACTACAACGAGAGTCGGTGAGGTACACATCAGTAATAGGTATATCAAATATACCTTGTTTGTGTTGGTCGCGTTCTTATCGGCTAGATACTTGGGATAGTTCCACTTCCAATGACCAGTCCCCTTGCAATGATAACACTCAGTCTCTGGCTTGGGTCTAGCCTTTGGTTTCATCATGGGATGGGAAACTACTTTGCCACTCTTCTTGGAGTTACCCTTCTTTTCCTTGCTGTTTTTCTTGAAACTAGTGGTCTTATTGACCATCATCACTTGATGTTCTTTTTGGATTTCTGACACAGCAACTTTCAACATCGCAAACAGCTCACCGAGTGATATATTCATCCCTTGCATGTTGTAGTTCAACACAAAACTTTTATATCTAGGTGGCAGTGATTCAAGAACTCTGTCAGTGATTGCTTCTGATGGGAGGGCAATTCCTAGCTCAGCCAGGCGTTTAGAGTACCTAGACATTCTGAGCACATGTTCATTGACAAACCCGTTCTCCCCCATTTTGCAAGCATAAAACTTATCAGAGGTTTCATACCTCTCGATCCGGGCATTCTTCTCAAATATAAACTTCAACTCCTGGAACATCTCATATGCTCCATGACATTCAAAATGTCTTTGAAGTCCCGGTTCTAATCCATACAAAACTGCACATTGAACTACTGAGTAGTCATCTCACGTGACTGCCAAGCATTCATAACATATTGGGTCACCAGTTGGGGTGGTGCTTCACCTAATCGTTCATCAAAGACATCTTGCTTTTGGGAAACCGCGAGGATAAGCCTCAGATTATGGGCCCAGTCAAGAAACTTGCTTCCACCATCTTTCAGCTTAGCTTTCTCTAGGAATGCATTACAATTCAAGGGTGCTATTGCATGAGGCATTGATCTACAACAGAAATTTGCAAAGATTACTTAGACTATGCTCAATATAATGAGTTTAGTTAATCATATTACTAATAAACTCCCACTCAAATTGACATCCCTATAGTCATTCGAGTGACACATGATCCAAATTCACTAACTCAAGTCCGGTCATCACGTGAGTTGAGTTAGATTCAATGGTGAACATCTCTATGTTGATTATATCTACTATATGACTCATGTTTGACCTCTCGGTCTCTTGTGTTCCGAGGCCATGTCTTTACATGCTAGGCTCGTCAAGTTTAACCCGAGTGTTCTTCGTGTGCAACTATTTTGCACCCGTTGTATGTGAACGTAGGGTCTATCACACCCGATCATCACATGGTGTCTCAATACAACGAACTGTCGCAATGGTGCCCACTCAGGGAGAACAAAATTTTATCTTGAAATTTTAGTGAGGGATCACCTTATAATGCTACCATCGTCCTAAGATAAGGTGCATAAAAGGATTAACATCACATGCAAATCATAAGTGACATGATATGGCCATGAACTTGTGCTTTTGATCTCCATCTTCAAAGCACCGACATGATCTCCATCAGCACTCGTGCCACACCATGATCTCCATCATTGTGTTGCCATCGAGGTTGTCACACTAACTATGTTGTTGCTACTGAAGCTACTGAACTAAAGCAAAGCATCACCAAGCGCAACATAATTAAAGACAACCCTATGGCTCCTGTCGGTTGCCGGAGCATTGACAGGCAAGTTGATATTTAACTATTACAACATGATCATCTCATACATCAAATATATCATATCATGTATTTGGTCATATCATATCACATCATACCCTACAAAAACAAGTTAGACGTCCTCTAATTTGTTATTGCATTTTTTACGTGGCTGCTATGGGTATCTATCATGATAGCATTTTACTTACACAAAACCACAACTGTGATACACAAGTTGTTATTTAACCTTCTCCAAGGACCGCCTCTGTCAAATCCGATTCAACTAAAGTAGGAGAAACAGACACCCGCCAGCCATCATTCTTTAACAAGTTGCATGTTAGTCCATGGAACTGGTCTCTCGTAAGCATACGAGTAATGTTGGTCCGGGCCGCTTCATCCAACAATATCGCCGAATGAAGAAAAGACTAAGGAGGGTAGCAATTTGAATATGAACTCCCACAAACTCCTTTGTGTTCTACTCGAGATGTCATCTATGCATAGACCTATCTCATGATGCCACTGTTGGGGAATGTTGCATGGGAAACAAAAGAAATTCCTCCGAACACATAAGATCTATCCATGGTGATGACTATCTACGAGAGGAAAGATCGGATCTACATACCCTTATATATCGCTAAGTGGGAAGCGTTAAGAAATGTGGTTGATGTAGTCGAACATTTTCGCGATCCAAATCGCAAGCCGTACCGCGATCAAATCATGATGTAGCGCCGAATGGACGGCACCTCCGCGTTCAGCACACGTATAGCTTGATGATGATCTCTGCCTTGTTGATCCAACAAGAGAGACGAAGAGGTAGCTGAATTCTCCGGCAGCAGGACGGCGTGGCGGTGATGATGGTGGAGCTACTCCGGCAGGGCTTCGTCATGTCGTACCGAAATAACTACGGCGTGTCACGAAGTGCTGGAGGGATAGAGGGATGCGACGTGGCTTAAGGTGTGAAAATCCTCTCTATCCTCCACTATATATAGCAGGGAGGGAGGGGTGGCACCCTAGGAAAAGTACCTAGGGTTCGGTCGGCGCAAGGAGGAGGGAGAAGTCCTCCTCCAAATCGGTTTGGTGGAGGAGGAGTCCTCCTCCTAGTCGGTTTGGCCCACCTCCTCTCTCTTTCTCTCTTCGGCCAAAGTAGGCCCACTTGGGCTGGCCGCCCAGCCCACCAGGGGCTGGTGCGCCACCCTCGGGTCTACTCGGTCCCTCTCCGGGTGGGTGGCCCCTCCCGGTGGAACCCCGCAACCCATTCGTCACTCACGGTATATTATCGATAATGCCAGAAATCCTTCCGAAAGCCAAATGCAACCTTCCTATATGTCAATCTTCATCTTCGGACCATTCTGGAACTCTCGTGACGTCCGATATCTCATCTGGGACTCCGAACAACATTCGGTTACCAACATTCATAATTCACCTATAGCGAAACGTCATCGAACCTTAAGTGTGCAGACCCTGCCAGCACGAGGACCCCCTCTCCCTTATCATGTCCTCCTCTCCATTCCTCCTCTCCATCTCTCCCCTACTTTCTTCTTTCCCTGCCTACATTGACGAGATCGGGCCGAGCTCCACCGAAGCCTCTCCGGCCACAGCGACGCCTCCCTGACCGGCTCATCATCTCCGCCACCACGAGCAACACCTCCCTGCCAGAGGAATCGACTTCCGTCCACCGCGTGCCTCGTCGCCGGTGCCTTCTCAGGCCGCCCCAGCTCCTCTGGTTGCCCCTGGAAGAACGGCCGCTTCGCCAGCTCTCCATAGCCGTCAACCGCTCGCAAAATGCCTCCTGGTAGCGTGATTCTGGCCAACTCCAGCGAGCCCCGCCGCAGTTTTGGTCGCTGTCGGCCACATTCCGGCGAGCGCTGACGTGGCCGGCCATTAGGGCCTAATTCCCTCCCCAGAGCCACAGACCAGAGGGCCCCACGCGTGGTCAAACCCCAATTAGGGGCTGGTCAGCGCGGATTTAGCCCCAAGTCACTGACCACTGCCCCCCACTTGTCAGGTTTGACGTGGACCAGCTGGTTGACCTGCTGACACAGGGATGACATCAGCGTGACGTAGTAATTCAATTCTTAGTTTTAAACAATTCCAAAAAAATAGCAAAACTTCAAAAATTCATAGAAATTAAATTGTAACTCGGATGAAAATAATTTATATATGAAAAATTATTAGAAAAATGCAAGGAATCCAATGGTACCATTTTCATGCATGTTTGAAAAAAATAAACTTGCTGAATAGGGCAATTACACAATAGGCATATAAATGCTTAAGTTTGGAGTTTGGAAATGATCTATATTGATCAAATAAACCCCAGTTAACTTGTGATCACTTGCATTAGATAAAACCAGCATCATGTTAACATGCCATGCTCATGCATCATTGTGAAGCATTTGCCGTGCTTAATTTGCTCTCTGTTGATCTTGTTGATAAACCTTGCGAGCTGTAGTTATCACCGACATCGAAGAACAGTTGAGTTCTTTTGATCAACAGGCAAGCAAACCCCCTTGAGCATTCCGATACAATCCCACTCTCACGCTCTTGCTCTCATTTCAATGCAATAGGACATAAAGATTCAACTTCTACTTATGTTTCGGTAGATGAACCCATTCCTTTGCATGACCTGTCTTTGTCACAGTAAATAGCTAAACCAAGCAACCTAGCATACCTGGTAGATGCTTGAGCCATGTTGTGCCATTACCCTGATATGCTTGTTACGCTTAGAGTTGAGCTGGTCTGATCATCTGGATGATGAATTGGAATGATCATGTCCTACTGATGAGAGTTAACTGTGTGAACCTGTTTTGGTAAAGGTAGTGATGAGAGTCCATGTAGGAGTACATGGTGGGTTGTCTCATTGATACCGAACTTAGGACCTGAGATCTTGTGTTAGTGTTCCAAGATTAAATACTACCGCACATTGGGTTTTGGTAACTCGACCCCTCTCGGCCTATTAACTACTCTGTTCTCAATCCAGGAGTCACAGTAGTTCAAAACATTCATAGGTTGTGGCACGGCCTGCTAAGTGGATGAACGGTCCAATCGACACCGGCTTGGGGACCTGCTTACATCGTTTGAGGCCATATTGAAAACCTCGGCAGGACTTCCATTATGGGTTCCAACTTAGATAGGCGACTACCTTGGGTGTGAGTCATTGTAGGTTAACGTCCGTGGCCGACACCCTCGCTGGGCTTCCGCTTGAAGGTTGCCGAGGTGCTTGTTTTTATGTGCACATGGCGATAAGTGGCGGGAGCATGTGTGATGAAGTACACCCCTGCAGGGTAATTATCTATTTGAATAGCCGTGTCCTTGAATATGGACTACTTGGATACTTAGATGGTTCATAGATAACTTTAACGGATACTTTAAAATGGTCTAGATAAGTGTGAGTGCTATGGATGGCCTTCTCATAGGATGACGAGAGAGGATCCATGGTGGTGTATTGATGCGGTGGATATGTGGACTTGTGTGCGCTCTCTCGTAGGTAGACGAGAGAGGTAAAAAACATTGTTGTAGTTTAGGTTAGCCAAAGGTCAAAGCTGGCTTTTCTGCAGTAAATCCCACAACCCCGTTCATTGATACATGATGCATATGTAGTGAGTTCTTATGTAAGTCTTGTTGAGTACCTTCGTACTCACTTTTGCTTATTTTCATTTTTGTAGAGATAGACGTTGTTCTCTCTATGTTTTCCTGTTGACGTTAACATCGATGGAATAGCTTGGGAACCCAGATAGTGGTCTGGCTCCTATGGTAGGGTCGTTGCAGCTTTTCAGGCTCTTCCAGCCGCTTTTAATAGATGTATGTACCCAGACATGTAACTTCTGCTTGATGCTTGTATGCTCTGAATGTTGGGTCATGTCACCCCTATGTTTGTAACCTTATACTATGTTGGCTCTTCAGAGCCTATTAAATAAATGATGAGTCATAGAGTTATGTTGTGATGCCATTGTTGTATCTACACATATCATGCATATTGTGTGTATGTTTGAAATGCATTAGTATGTGTGGGATTAGACACCTAGTTGTGTGCCTTTAGTAGTATTCTTTACGGGGAAATGCCTCTTTGTGCTTCCACCGAGCTTTGGTAGCTTGCTACTGCTCCGGACACATTGAATGACCGGCATGTATCCTTCTTTGCTGTTGTGTCTGTCCCTTAGGGGAAATTTCACGCGGTGTAATGGAGTCCTCGTAGCTTGCTATGACTCGTCTACACACGCTGATAACTGACACCTACTTTGTTGGGTTATGTATGCATGTCCCTGTACGGATGTACCACTTGGGTTTATAACTAGTCATGTCGACCCGGGTTCTTTGTCGTTTGAATGCTAGCGACACATTCCTATACGTGAGCCAAAAGATGCAAACGGTCCCGTCCAAGGTAAGGTGGCAGCCGTGGAGTTACCGTGTGTGTGGCCGCAAAGTGATGTGATGTGTTTCAGACTCGGTTCTTATGATTTAGGATCGGGGTCCCGACAGCGTTGGTAACAGAGCTGGACTGTCTGTAGGATTACCAAGCCAAGCTGGTCGATGTTGAGTCTAGTAACTCTATAGTTATATATGGGAATTGATTGTGGAAAGGGAACGTAGATTCTTTTTAATCCTTTCCTCAAGTCACTCTATTCTGGGTCATCCTCTTCTCTTCTATGGGGACTAAGGACTAGGCTTCATACCTATCTGTCAGGATGACGTGTTACTAAGCCATGGACTTATAGGGTGGTTTGTGTGTGTCAATCCTGTTTCCATCAGAATTGTAAGAAGTGATGCTTATGTTCTTGTTGCACCTTGAACCCGTGATGTTGAGTTGTTATGTTGCCCAAATCTCTTGCAGGTTGCCTCATATTTCATGCCGGTACAGCCGTTATGCTGTCCGATTTTCCCTAGGATCGTGGTGTTTTAGAGTTCTTCCTTGTTTCTAAACCCTGGTTGTTTCCTTCAGGATGTCGGCAGTAATCCGGAAAACTACTGGTCGTGGTCAAAACCATGGAGATGGTAGGGATGAAGAAGGTCCACTCGATCCGCCTTTGATGACAGAGGTTATGTTAGAAATTGAGAGGAACAAGCGTGCCACCAATCGTCTATTGGAGCACATTGAGCAGAATACCGCCCATCAGCGCAATGAGCTAGTATCCATCACAGACTTCATCAAATTGAATCCGCCCAACTTCCAACATTCCAATGAGCCACTAGATGCAGATGATTGGCTCTGAAGTATCAACAACAAGCTCCGTTATGCTAACGTGGCTGAAGGAGACAAGGTTACTTATGCCACATATCACCTTGAAGGTTCTGCTAGCCTATGGTGGGAGAACTTCGAGGCCATGCGTCCTGCAGGCCAAGTTATTTCATGGAAAGTGTTCTGTGAAGCTTTTCATGAGCATCATATTCCACAGACCCTGATAGATCGTAAGAAAGAGGAGTTTTGCAATTTGACTCAAGCCAAGATGGATGTGGTTGCTTATAGTAGTGAGTTTGGATGCCTTGCGCGTTATGCACCAGAAAAAGTATCCACAGATGCTAAGAAGAAAGCTAGATTCAGGAAAGGTCTTAACCCAAAGCTTCGCCATGATCTCAATATGCATGAGTTCATCAGTTTCGAGGTTCTTGTGAACAAAGCCATCCAAGCAGAAACAAGCAGAATGGCCTACGAGGAATCTCGCAAGCACAACTGTGATGTTGGATCATCTTCAATTTCTATGTCCCAGAAGCGTAGGATATGGATCCAGAATGCAGCTCTTCCTCCGAGATATGTACCGAGGCCATCCTATGTGGCGCCTCATTTGTCGATGCCAAGTGTTCCCCAGAACAACCTCATCAACCAAGTGCTCAACCCAGATCCACGTCCTATTTATGGAGCATGTTTCAACTGTAGCCGGCCAGGACACTATTCAAGGGATTGTCTTCTGCGTGGTTATGTTCCACCCCCATCGGGAATGGGTGTTGTTCGTTGCAAGACGCCAACAAAGAAGCTTAATGAAAGGTTAGTTGCTCTTACTCATGGATGTGTGCACCATGTATCTGCGGAAGAAGCTCAAGATGATGATGATGTCGTGCTTAAGACGCTTCTTGTCAATTCTCATCCAGCTTCAGTCCTATTTGACTCAGGAGCATCCCACTCCTTCATCTCCGAACGTTATGCCTCTTGCATAACATTTCTTTCAAAGATATGCCCATCCCATTAGTAATTCAGGCTCTAGGTTCCAAACGGCAAACTAATGCAGTAAGCCATGGGAACCAAATCCTTGTCGATGGTTTAGTATTCCTTGCTTCTCTGATAGCCCTCAAGACTTCAGATATCAATATCATTTTGGGGATGGACTGGATGACAACTCATCATGCCAAAATTGGTTGTTTCTCTAGGACTGTTCAGCTTACTCATCCTTCTGGCCAGATAGTCAATGTCTCGTCTGGTATTTTAAAATGCCAGATTTATGCTCTCAATGCCAATCCTCTTCCAGACCTTGAAAACATCCCGGTAGTCCGTGACTTCTCGGATGTATTTCCATAGGAACTGCCAGGTGTTCCACCTGACAGAGAAGTAGAGTTTTTCATAGAACTTGTTGCAGGAACCACTCCAATTGCTAGAAGACCCTATAAGATGTCTCCCCAAGAATTAGCTCAGCTTAAGATCCGACTCGATGAATCTTTGAAGAAAGGTTTCATCCGTCCTAGTTCTTCTCCTTGGGCTTGTCCTGTCCTCTTTGTCAAGAAGACGGATGGTACGGATCAGATGGTTCCAGATTATCGACCCGTTAATCTGGTTACGATAAAGAACAAATATCCTCTCCCCAGGATCAATGATCTATATGATCAGCTAGCTGGATGGACTTGAGATTAGGTTATCATCAAATCAAAATTAGGAACGGGGACATTCCTAAGACGGCCTTTGTCACTCGTTATGGCCAATACGAGTACACTGTCATGTCCTTCGGTCTAACCAATGCCCCAGCCACCTTCTCTCGCTTAATGAATTCGATCTTCATGGAGTACTTGGACAAATTCATCATGGTTTACCTTGATGATATTCTGATTTACTCGAAGAACAAAGAAGAACATGCCGAGCATCTTAGGCTGGTATTGATGAAACTTCGAAAGCACCGTTTTTACGCCAAATTCTCTAAATGCGAATTCTGGTTGCCAAAAGTGACCTATCTAGGCCACGCAATTTCTGCGAAGGGTAGTATTTTCAATCCAGAGAGAGTTCAGGTCGTTCTTGACTGGACTCCACCTAAATCGGTGAAGCAAGTTAGGAGTTTCCTTGGCTTAGCAAGCTATTGTCGCCGTTTCGTTGAGAATTTCTCCAAAGTTGCCAAACCTCTAACTGAAGTCCTCAAGAAAGATAAGAAGTTCGAGTGGACCCCATAGTGTCAAGAAAGTTTTCACGAGTTGAAAAGACGACTAACTAGTGCCCCGGTACTTGTGCCCCCGAATTTCACAAAGAACTTTATTATCTACTGTGATGCCTCACATCAAGGACTTGGATGCATTCTTATGCAAGATCGTCATGTGATTGCCTGCACATCTCTACAGTTGCGTCCACATGAGGAGAATTATTCAACACATGATCTGGAACATGCTGCTGTAGTTTATGCACTGTTAACATGGCGATATTATCTTCTGGGTAATCGTTGCGAAATATACACTGATCACCAGAGTCTCAAGTATATATTCACCCAACCGGATTTGAATCTCACGCAAAAACGTTGGGTTGAATTGATCACGGACTATGACTTAGGAATATCTTACACCCCAGGCAAAGCCAATGTCATGGCTGATGCACTAATCGTAAATCCTATTGTAACAACCTCATGTTTCTACGAAGTCAACCACTTCTCCATGATGAATTTCGTAAGCTTAATCTTCACATTGTTCCTCAAGCATTCCTTTCTACCTTGGTGGCGAAACCGACTCTTGAGGATCACATCATAGCAGCTCAGAAGCATGATACGGGAATTTCCCGGATCAAGAGCAGCATTGACAAAGGAGTAGTTGGTCATTTCTTGGTAAATGATAAAGGTGTTGTATTCTTTGAGAATCGTTTAGTGGTTCCCAAGAAGCAACAACTTCGAGAATTGATCCTCAAGGAAGCTCATGAATCTCCTCTCACGATTCATCTCGGTAGTACTAAGATGTATCAGGGCCTACGCCAGAGGTTCTGGTGGACCCGGATGAAGAGAGAAATCGCTCAATTTATTGCTAACTGTGACGTTTGTCGTCGCGCTAAGGCAAAGCATCAAAGGCCTGCTGGCACCCTTCAGCCCTTGGTTATTCCCGAGTGCAAATGGGACAAGGTCGGTATGGATTTCAACACCGGCTTTCCAAAGACAAAGAAAGGGAATGATGCCATCTTCGTGGTCATCGATCGTCTTTCAAAAGTCGCTCATTTCCTTCCAGTTCGAGAGAGTATAACTTCTAGTCAGTTAGCACACCTATATATTTCTCGAATAGTTTCTCTTCATGGTGTTCCTCTGGAAATCATTGCAGACCGTGGAAGTCTTTTCACCTCTCGATTTTGGGAAAGTTTCCAAAATGCTATGGGACCTCATCTCTCCTTTAGCACTGCTTATCACCCTCAGTCAAGTGGTCAAGTAGAAAGACTCAATCAAATTCTCGAGGATATGCTCAGAGCTTGTGTTATCTCATTCGGAATGAACTGGGAGAAATGTCTTCCATTCGCCGAGTTTGCTTATAACAACAATTTCTAGTCTAGTCTGGGCAAAGCTCCTTTCAAAGTTCTGTATGGACGAAGATGTCGAACGCCATTAAACTAGTCAGAAACCGGTGAAAGACAATTCTTTGGACCGGATATGATCCAGGATGCAGAAGAGCAAGTTCGCATCATTCATGAGAATTTAAAAACTGTCCAATCTCGTCAAAAGAGCCAATATGACCGACGTCATAAAGAAGTAAGTTATGAAGTTGACGAGAAGGCTTACCTTCGGGTTTCACCTCTCAAGGGTACCCATCGTTTCGGTATCAAAGGCAAATTGGCTCCTCGTTACATTGGTCCTTTCTGCATTCTTGATAAACGAGGAGAAGTTGCCTACCAATTGGAACTGCCCCCTCAGCTTTCCAAAGTTCATGATGTGTTCCACGTTTCTCAACTCACGCGTTGCTTCAAGGATCCTATCTGCAAAGTGCACCACGAAACGCTTGATCTCCAAGATGATCTTTCATATCGAGAATATCCTGTTCGTATTCTTGATAAAACCGAGCGTGGCACTCGACATCGCAACATCAAGTTTCTCAAGGTTCAGTTATCTCATCATTCCGAGGATGAAGCAACCTCGGAGCGCGAAGATCGTCTTCGGCTTGAGTACCCCGATCTCTTCCCGACTACGCGTGAATCTCGAGACGATATTCTTGTTTAGTGGGGGTGAGTTGTCACAGCCATAGTTTTACTTTGCTTGCGAAGCATTCATGCATGCATATTTAAATTCTTTTGAATTTGAAATGGGGAAGTGATCAAGCTTGAGGAACCAAAATTTTGTGAAATAAGCAATATAAAAACTGTCTCAAATAGATCAAAGAAAATGTCCCTCGTTTTCCAATAAAATATTGGCATGATATAAAAATGTCAACCAATATTTTTGGATCACAGAAAATTTTATTTTGGACTTTTGATTTAATCAAACAATTATTTGCAATGGAATTATATTTGCTATATGTAAAATATAGTTCCATAATTCCTGAAAATAAATGTGTGGCATTAGATATTTATATTATGCCACCTAAATATATTATCAGGATTTTATAATAATGATTTAAATTTATTTTCAAATCAAAACAAATGCCAGAAAGAAGTGAATAAAAGAAATAAAGAAAACACGAGAAGAAGACTTACCTGACACCAAGGGGCAGGCCCAGCCCACCAGGCCACCTTCTCTGTCGTCTTCCTCCTCTTGCCAATAGGCACAGGGGGAGATGAGCACGGCGGCTGGCCGCGCCAGCTCCTGCTTCGCGCTGGCAGCTTCCCCTTGCCTCCCCGTGGCAGCATGAGGACCCCCTCTCCCTTATCATCTCCTCCTCTCCATTCCTCCTCTCCATCTCTCCCCTGCTTCCTTCTTTCCCTGCCGCCATTGACGAGATTGGCCCGAGATGGACCGAAGCCTCTCTAGCCACAGCGATGCCTCCCCGACCGGCTCATCAGCTCCGCCACCACGAGCAGCACCTCCCTGCCAGAGGAATCGAGTTCCGGCCGCCGAGCACCTCGTCGCCGGTGCCTTCTCCGGCCTCCCCAGCTCCTCTGGTTGCCCCTGGAAGAACGGCCGCTTTGCCAGCTCTCCGTAGCCGTCAACCGCGCGCTCAATGCCTCCGTGTAGTGTGATTCCGGCCAACTCCAGCGAGCCCCGCCGTGGTCGCCGCACGCCATTCGGGCCTAATTCCCTCCCGAGAGCCATTGACCAGAGGGCCCCACACATGGTCAAACCCCAATTAGGGGCTGGTCAGCGCGGGTTTAGCCCGGAGTCACTGACCAGTTGCCCCCACTGGTCAGGTTTGACCTGGACCGGCTAGTTGACCTGCTGACACAGAGATGACATCAGCATGACGTAGTAATTCAATTCTTAGTTTTAAATAATTCCAGATAAATAGAAAAACTTCAAAAATTCAAATAAATTAAATTATAAATCGGATGAAAATAATTTATATATGACAAATTATCAGAAAATGCAAGGAATCAAATGGTACCATTTTCATGCATGTTTGAACAATTTAAACTTGCTGAATAGGACAATTACACAATAGGCATATAAATGCTTATGTTTGGAGTTTGGAAATGATCTATATTGATCAAATAAACCCCAATTAACTTGTGATCACTTGCATTAGATAAACCAGCATCATGTTAACATGCCATGCCCATGCATCATTGTGAAGCATTTACCGTGAGATCTTATGTTTGGAGAGGCCATGTAGGAGTACGTGGTGGGTTGTCTCATTGATACCACACTTAGGACCTGAGATCTTGTGTTAGTGTTCCAAGATTAGATACTACCGCACATTGGGTTCTGGTAACTCGACCCCTCTCGGCCTATGAACTACTCTGTTCTCAGTCCAGGAGTCGTAGTAGTTCGAAACGTTCATAGGTTGTGGCACGGCCTTCTAAGTGGATGAACGGTCCAATCGGGACCAGCTTGGGGCCCTACTCACATCGTTTGAGGCCATATTGGAAACCTCGGATGGACTTCCATTATGCGTTCCAACTCAGATAGGCTACTGCCTTGGGCGTGAGTCATTGTAGGTTAACGTCCGTGGCCGACTCCCTCGCTGGGCTTCCGCTTGAAGGTTGTCGAGGTGCTTGTTTTTATTTGCACATGGCGATAAGTGGCGGGAGCATGTGTGACGAAGTACACCCCTGCAGGGTAATTATCTACTCGAATAGCCGCATCCTCGGATATGGTCTACTTGGATACTTACATGATTCATAGATAAGTTTAACGAATACTTTAAAATGGTCCAGATAAGTGTGAGTGCTATGGATGGCCTTCTTGTAGGATGACGAGAGAGGATCCATGGTGGTGTATTGATGTGGTGGATATGTGGATTCGTGTGCGCTCTCTCGTAGGGAGACGAGAGAGGTATAAACAATGTGGTACTTTAGGTTAGCCAAAGGTCAAAGCTGGCTTTCCTGCAGTAAACCCCACAACCCCGTTCATTGATACACGACGCATATGTAGTTAGTTCTGATGTAAGTCTTGTTGAGTACCTTTGTACTCACTGTTGCTTATTTTCATTTTTGCAGAGATAGAAGTTGTTCTCTCAATGTGTGCGTGTCCCTGTACGGATGTACCACTTGGGTTTATAACTAGTCATGTCGACCCGGGTTCTTTTTCGTTTGAATGCTAGCGACACATTCATATACATGAGCCAAAAGACGCAAACGGTCCCGGCCAAGGTAAGGTGGCAGTCGTGGAGTTACCGTGCATGCGGCCGCAAAGTGATGTGATGTGTTACATGCTGGGTTCTTATGATTTAGGATCGGGGTCCAGACACATCACCGACAATGGCACGTAGTTCATGAGCCGCACCTTCATGCAATACGTCCAAGACCTTGGCGGCAAGATCTGTTTTTCTTCTGTTGCTCATCCGAGGAGTAACGGCGATGCAGAAAGGGGAAATGCTAAAGTGCCGCGAGGCCTCAAGACAAGAACTTTCGACAAGTTGCGCAAGTCCGTAAGGGGAAACGCTAAAGGGCTGTCGGCGGTTCTTTGGTCACCCAGAACGACACCAAATCGAGCCACCGTCCACACACCCTTCTCCCTAGTCTATGGGGTGGAGGTAGTCCCCCCCCCACAGAACTCATATACGAATCACCTCGAGTGCACGCCTACGATGAGCTTGAGAAAGAAAAGTTGCGGCAAGATGACACAATGCTCCTTGAGGAAGATCATCTTCCTGCTGCTATGCAAGCTGCTCATTACTAGCAAGCCTTGCGTCGCTACCATAGCCGCAAGGTCCAAGCCCGAAGCCTTGAGGAAGGCGACCTTGTTCTTCGACAAGTTCAGTCTGTTGGGGAATGTAGTAATTTCAAAAAAAAATCCTACGCCAAACAAGGATCTATCTGTGGAGAAACCAGCAATGAGTAATGGGGTAGAGCATCTTCATACCTTTGAAGATAGCTAAGCGGAAGCGTTACTCGAACGCGGTCGATGGAGTCGTACTCGGAGCGATTCAGATCGTGGTGTGATTCCGATCTACGTGACGAACCAGGGCACCCCCACGTTCAACACACGTACAACCTGGCGACTTCTCCCGCACCTTGATCTAGCAAGGAGGAGGGAGAGGTTGAGGGAGAGCTCTGGCAGCGCGACGGTGCAGTGGGGGTGGAGCTACGAGGGATTCCGCTGGAGCTTCTCCAAGCTGCGCGGAAGAGGAGGAAGAACTGGGTTGCCTCGAGAGGGAGGAAACGATTTCTGTGTGTTCTCCAAAGGCCAAACCCTCCACTATATATAGGGGGAGAGGGAGGGGGCGCCCCTTTTGGGTTCCCACCCCCAAGGGGTGCGGCAGCCCCCATCTAGGGCTGGTGGTGGTGGCGAGGAAGGGAGGAGGGGGTGTGGCGCACCCCAGATGGGCCTTGGGCCCATCTGCTTTAGGGTTTCCCCCCTTCCCTCTCTACCTGCACCTCGGGCCTTGGTGGGAGGCGCACCAGCCCACTCTGGGCTGGTTCCCTTCGACCTTTTGGTCCATGTTACCCTTTGGGGCTGGTGGCCCCTCCCGGTTGACCTCCGGAACCCTTCCGATGGTCCCGTACGTTACCGGTGACACCCGAAACATTTTTGGTGTCCAAAACCCCTCATCCTATATATCAATCTTCACCTCCGGACCATTCCCGAGCTCCTCATGACGTCCGGGATCTATTCTGAGACTCCTAAAAACCTTCGGTAACCTCGTACACTATTCCTGTATAACCCTAGCGTCATCGAACCTTAAGTGTGTAGATCCTACGGGTTCGGGAAGCATGCAGACATGACCGAGACACTCTCTGGTCAATAACCAACAGCGGGGTCTGGATATCCATGTTGGTTCGCACATGTTCCACGATGATCTCATCGGATGAACCACGATGTCAAGGATTCACTTAATCTCGTATGCAGTTCCCTTTGTTTATCGGTATGATACTTGCCCGAGATTCGATCGTCGGTATCCCCATACCTTGTTTAATCTCGTTACCGGCAAGTCTCTTTACTCGTTCCATAGCACATCATCCCATGGCTAACTCCTTAGTCACACTGAGCTCATTATGATGATGTTCTACCAAGTGGGCCCAGAGATACCTCTCCGTTCACATGGAGTGACAAATCCCAGTCTAGATTCGTGCCAACCCAACATACACTTTCGGAGATACCCGTAGTGCACCTTTATGCTCACCCAGTTACGTTGTGACGTTTGATACACCCAAAGCACTCCTATGGTATCCAAGAGTTGCATAATCTCGCGGTCTAAGGAAAAGATACTTGACATTAGAAAAGCTTTAGCATACGAACAACATGATCTAGTCCTATTCTTAGGATTGGGCTTTGTCCATCACATCATTCTCTTAATGATGTGATCCCGTTATCAATGACATCCACTGTTCATGATCAGGAAACCATGATCATCCATTGATCAACGAGCTAGCCAACTAGAGGCTCACTAGGGACACATTGTGATTTATGTATTCACACATGTATTTTGGTTTCCGGTTAATACACTTATAGCATGAATAATAGACAATTATCATGAACCGGAAATATAATAATAACCATTTTTTTATTGCCTCGATGGCACATTTCCAACAGTCTCCCACTTGCATTAGAGTCAATAATCTAGTTCAGAGCACTATGTGATTGCAATGAATCCAACACCCATACAGTTCTGGGGTTCGATCATGTCTTTCTTGTGAGAGAGGTTTATTAGTCAACGGGTCTGAACCTTTCAGATACGTGTTTGCTTTACAAATCTCTATGTCTTCATATAGATACTACTAGCATGCACCATTTGGAACTATTCCAAATGTCTGATCCACTATACGAATCCGGTTTACTACTCAGAGTCATCCGGATTAGTGACAAAGCTTGCATCAACGTAACTCCATTATGACGAACTCTTTAATCACCTCCATAATCGAGAAAAATTCCTTAGTCCATTAGTTACTAAGGATAACTTTGACCGTTGTCCAGTGATCCATTCCTGGATCACTCTTGTACCCCTTGACTGACTCATGGCAAGGCACACTTTAGGTGTGGTACACAGCATAGCATACTTATAGAGCCTACGGATGATGCATAGGGGGCGACATTCATCCTTTCTCTTTCTTCTGCCGTTGTCGGGTTTTTGAGTCTTACTCAAAATTCACACCTTATAACACAGCCAAGAACTCCTTCTTTTGCCGATCTATTTTGAACACATTCAAAAACTGGTCAAGGCATGCATTTTGTTGAAAGTTCTATTAAGCACTTTGATCTATCTCCATAGATCTTGATGCTCACTGTTCAAGTAGCTTATCCAGGTTTTTCCTTTGAAAAACTCCTTTCAAACAACCCTTTATGCTTTCCAGAAATTCTACATTATTTCTGATCAACAATATGTCAACCACATATATTCATCGAAAATTCTATAGTGCTCCCACTCACTTCTTTGGAAATACAAGTTTCTCATAAACTTTGTATAAAACCAAAAACTTTGATCATCTCATCAAAGTGTATATTCCAACTCCGAGATGCTTGCTCCAGTCCATAGAAGGATCGCTGGAGCTTTGCATACTTGTTAGCACCCTTTAGGATCGACAAAATCTTCTGGTTGTATCACATAGAACCTTTCCTCAAGGAAACCATCAAGGAAACAATATTTTGACATCCTATCTACAAGATTCCATAAATGATGCAGCAACTGCTAACATAATTCCAACAAACTTTCAACATCGCTACGAGTGAGAAAGTCTCATCGTAGTCAACTCTTTGAACATTGTCGAAAACATCTTTGCTACAAGTCGAGCTTTCTTAATGGTGAATTTTCACCATCACCGTCTATCTTCCTTTTAAAGACCCATCCATAGTTAATAGTCTTATGACCATCAAGTAGTTCTTCCAAAGTCTACACTTTGTTTTCATACATGGATCTTCCTCTCGGATTTCATGGCCTCCAGCAATTTGTCGGAATCCGGTCCCACCATCGCTTCTCCATTGCTCGTAGGTTCATTGTTGTCCAACAACATGACCTCTAAGGCAGGGTTGCCATACCACTGTGTAGCAGCAGTACATGACCTTGTCGACCTACGAGGTTTGTAGTGACTTGATCCGAAGTTTCATGATCACTATCATTAGCTTCCACTTCAATTGATGTAGGCGCCACAAGAACAACTTCCTGTGCCCTGCTACACACACTGGTTGAAGTGATGGTTCAGTAACCTCATCAAGTCTCCACCATACTCCTACTCAATTCTTTCGAGAGAAAATTTTCCTCGAGAAAGGACCCGTTTCTAGAAACAAACACATTTGTTTCCGGATCTGAGATAGGAGGTATACCCTACTGTTTTGGGTGTCCTATGAAGACGCGTTTATCCGCTTTGGGTTTGAGCTTATCAGGCTTAAACTCTTTCACATAAGCATTGCAGCCCCAAACTTTTAAGAAACGACAGCTTAGGTTTCTCTAAACCATAATTCGTACGGTGTCATCTCAACGGATTTACGTGCTGCCCTGTCTTAAAGTGAATGCAGTTGTATCTAATGCCTAACCTATAAACGATAGTGGTAAATTGATAAGAGATATCATAGTATGCACCATATCTAATAGGGCACGACTATGACATACGGACACACCATCAGACTATGGTTTTCTAGGTGGCATGAGTTGTGAAACAATTTTCACATTGTCTTAAATGTTCACCAAACTCGTAACTCAGATATATATGTTTACCTCCACGATCACATCGTAGACATATTAACCTCTTTGTCACGATGATCTTCAACTTCACTCTGAAATTACTTGAACCTTTCAATAATTCAGACTTGTGTTTCATCAAGTAAATACACTAGTATCTACTCAAATCATCTGTGAATTAAGAACATAATGATATCCACTGCGTGCCTCAGCACTCATTGGACTGCATACATCAAAATTTATTACTTCCAACAAGTTACTTTCTTGTTCCATATCACTAGAAAACGTGGTCTTCAGTCATCTTGCCCATGTGGTATGATTTGCATGTCTCAAGTGATTAAAAAATCAAGTGAGTCGAAATGATCCATCCGCATGGAGTTTCTTCATGCGTTTATACCATTAGGCATGGTTTGCATGTTTCAAACGTTGAAAAAAATGAGTGAGTACAAAGATCCATCGGCATGGAGCTTCTTCATGCATTTTATACCAATATGACTTAAGCAGCAGTGCCACAAGTAAGCGGTACTATCAATACTACTTTGTATCTTTTGGCAACAATATTATGAACAAGTGCACCACTACGATCGAGATTCAACAAACCGTTCATTTTAGGTGCAAGATCATTGAAGGTATTATTCAAGTAAACAGAATAACCATTATTCTTTTAAATGATTAACTGTGTTGCAATAAACATAATCTAATCATGTCTATACTCAACACAAACACCAAATAACAATTATTTAGGTTTAACTATAATCCCGATGGCAGAGGGAGCGTGCGACGTTTGATCACATCAACCTTGGAAACACTTCCAACACTTATCGCCACCTCGCCTTTAGCTAGTATCCGTTTATTCTGTAGCTTTTATTTCGAGTAACTAACACTTAGAAATTGAACCAGTATATAATACCCTGCTGCTACTAGGAGTACTAGTAAAGCACACATCAATATCATGTATATCCAATATAGTTTTGTCGACTTTGCCAGCCTTCTCATCTACCAAGTATCTAGGGTATTTCCTCTTTAGTGACTGTTCCCCTCATTACAAAAGCACTTAGTCTCGGGTTTGGGTTCAACCATGGGTCTCTTCACTAGAGCAGCAACTAGTTTGCTATTTCATGAAGTATCCCTTCTTGACCTTGCCCTTCTTGAGACTAGTCGTTTTACGAACAATCAACAATTGATGCTCCTTTTGATTTCTGCCTTCGCGGTGTAAAACATTGCGAATAACTCAAGGATCATCATATCCATCCCTGATATTTTTATGGTTCATCACGAAGCTCTAGCAGCTTGGTGGCAGTGACTCTGGAGAACTATCACTATCTCATCTAGAAGATCAACTCCCACTCCATTCAAGCGATTGCAGTACTCAGACAATCTGAGCACATGCTCAACGATTGATTTTTCTCCCTTACTTTGTAGGCAAAGAATCTTTTCGGAGGTCTTCTACCTCTCAACAAGGGCACGAGCATAAAATCTCAGTTTCATCTCTTGGAAAATATCGTATGTCCCGCGACGGTCGAAACGTCTTTAACCCCTCAATTCTAAGCCGTTTAAGCATTGTGCACTGAAGTATCATGTAGTTATCAAAGAAACGTGTATGTAAGATGTTCGGAACATACACAGACCACGCTTGGGATTCAACACACCAAGCGGTGCATTTAGGACGTAAGCCTTTCTGTGCAGCAATGAGGACAACCCTTAGTTAACGGACCCAGTCTGCATACTTGCTACTTCTAACTTTCAACTAAGTTTTTATCTAGGAACATATCAAAAACCATAGAGCTATAGTGCAAGCATAATTTGCAAAGACCATTTGACTATGTTCATGATAATTAAGTTCATATAATAAAATTATTCAATGAACTCCCACTCAGATTGACATCCCTCTAGTCATCCAAGTGAAACATAATCCACGTCGACTAGCCCGTGTCCAATCATCACGTGAGACGGACTAGTCATCAATGGTGAGCATCTCCATGCTAACCGTATCAACCATACGACTCATGTTTGACCTTTTGGTCTCCCGTATTCGAGGCCATGTCTGTACATGCTAGGCTTGTCGAGTCAACCTAAGTGTTCTGCGTGTGTAAACTGGCTTACACCTGTTGTATGCGAACGATAGAATCTATCACACCCGATCATCACATGGTGCTTCGACAAAACGATCCTTCGCAACAGTGCACACTTAGGGGAATACTTTCTCGAAATTTTCATGAGAGATCATCTTATCTTTGCTACCGTCGTTCTAAGCAATAAGATGTAAAACATGATAAACATCACATGCAATCGTATAGTGACATGATATGGCCATTTTCATCTTGCTCCTTGGATCTCCATCTTCACGGCACCATGATCATCAATGTCACCGGCATGACACCATGATCTCCATCATCATGATCTCCATCATTGTGTCTCCGTGAAGTTGTCGCGCCAATCTATTACTTCTGCTACTATAGCTAACGTTTAGCAATAAAGTAAAGTAATCACATGGCGTTTTCATCTCATACAATAAAATAAGACAACTCCTATGGCTCCTGCCGGCTGTCATATTCATCGACATGCAAGTCGTGAATCCTATTACAAGAACATGATAAATCTCATACATCACACATGTAACATCACATTATTTTGGCCATATCACATCACATGACCTGCCCTGCAAAAACAAGTTAGACGTCATCTATTTGTTGTTGCAAGTTTTACGTGGCCGATTTGAGTTTCTAGCAAGAGCGCTTCTTACCTACATGACAGCCACAACATTGATATGCCAAAGCTATTTACCCTTCAAAAGGACCCTCTTCATTGAATCCGATCCGACTAAAGTGAGAGAGATAGACACCCGCTGGCCACCTTATCCAACAAGTGCATGTGAGTTAGTGGAACCTGTCTCACGAAAGCGTACGTGTAAGGTCGGTCCGGGACGCTTCATCCCACGGTGCCGCCAAATCAAGATAAGACTAGTAACGGTAAGCCATTGTCATATTCAGCGCCCACAACTTTTGTGTTCTACTCGTGCATAGAATCTACGTATAGAACCTTGGCTTGGATGCCACTATTGGGGAACGTAGTAATTTCAAATAAAATCCTACGCCAAACAAGGATCTATCTATGGAGAAACCAGCAACAAGTAATGGGGTAGAGTATATTCATACCTTTGAAGATCGCTAAGCGGAAGCATTATTGGAACGCGGTCGATGGAGTCCTACTCGCAGCGATTCAGATCGCGGTGTGATTCCGATCTACGTGTCGAACCATGGCACCCCCGCGTTCAACACACGTACAGCTCGGTGACGTCTCCCGCACCTTGATCCAACAAGGAGGAGGGAGAGGTTGAGGGAGATCTCTGCTAGCAGTCCCCGGCAATGCCACTAGAAGAATGTTGTTGACGTGTTCCTGAGTTGATGCCTTCGCGACAACAGAGCCAGAACTGCTCCCAGTTGCTCAACAATTAGCAATTGTCTTGCAATGGCCCACCAGCGAGTGGGTTCGCGGCAGTTTTCGAGGGTAGAGTATTCAACCCAAATTTGTTGGTTCGCCAGACGAGAAGTGGAAAGATACTCTCAAGTATTAGCAGTTGAATGTGTCGGATTCAACCACACCTGAAAGATTAGTATCTGCAAGCAAAGTATCAGTAGCAAAGTAGTATGATAGCAACGGTGCCAGAAACGATCTGTTGACGGCAGACTATTCCTAACGGTTGTATCAATGGCACCAGAAGTTGCCCGTGGATGGGAAATATTCTTTCTCGTCAACGTCGAGCGAAAAAGTATTGTAGCAGGTAGCAGCAGTGTAACGAGTAACAGCAGTGGCAAGGAACAGCAGTAGCAAGTAGCAACGGTAGCAAGTAACAGCAGCAGAGCAAAGCAAGTAACAGCAGCAGAGAAAAACAAGTAACAGCAGTAGTGTGACAAACTCGTAGGCAATGGGTCAGTGATTCGTTTGGACGACATTCATCATGCAACAGTTATAACACGGAGAGATATGTGGCTAGCTATCGTTCGTCAATGTGATGTAGGCATGCATTCCGTGTGTAGTCATACGTGCTTAGGGTAAAGAACTTGCATGACATCTATTGTCCATCCCTCCCATGGCAGCGGGGTCCAAAAGGATACTACGGGATATTAAAGTTCTCCTTTTAATAAAGAACCGGAACAACGCATTAGCACTTGGTGAACACATGAACTCCTCAAACTATGGTCATCACCGGGAGTGGTTCCGGTTATTGTCACTCCGGGGTTGCCGGGTCATAACATATAGTAGGTAACTACAACTTGCAAGATCGGATCTAAAACACACATATATTGGTGACAACATAATAATTTCAGATCTGAAATCATGGCACTTGGGCCCTTGTGACAAGCATTAAGCATGGCAAAGTAGTAGGAACATCAATCTCAGAACATAGTGGATACTAGGGATCTATCCCCGTCAAAACTAACTCGATTACATGATAGATCTCATCCTACTCATCACCGCCCAGAGAGCCTATGAATAATTACTCACGAACGATGAAGAGCTTCATGGAATTGGAGAGGGAAGAAGGTTGATGATGACGATGGCGACGATTTCCCCTCTCCGGAGCCCGAAACGGACTCCAGATCAGCCCTCCAGATGAAGAACAGGATGTGGCGGCGCCTCCGTATTGCAAACGGGATGAAATCTTTCCTCTTGATTTTTTTCCAGAAGAAAGTGAATTTATAGAGCTCGAGTTGGGGGCGGCAGACCCACGTGGGCCCCACAAGCTTGGTTGCCGCGACCAGGGGGCGCGGCAACAGGGCTTGTGGCCCACTGGCCCATCCCCTCCGGTGGATTTTTGCGCAGGTATTTTTCATATTTTCCAGAAATATTCTCCGCAAATTTTCACGACGTTCCGAGAACTTCCATTTCTGCACAAAAACAACACCATGGCAATTCTGCTGAAAACAGCGTCAGTCCGGGTTAGTTCCATTCAAATCATGCAAATTAGAGTCCAAAACAAGGGCAAAAGAGTTCGGAAAAGTAGATACGATGGACATGTATCAATCTCCGGCACAATGACGGCGCGGTGGCAGTGGAGCTACGAGGGACTCCGACGGAGCTTCTGCAAGCTACGCAGAAGTGGATAAAGAACTGGGCTTCCTCGAGATGGAGGAAACGATTTATGTGTGTTCTCCAAAGGTCAAACCCTCCACTATATTTAGGGGGGAGGGAGGGGCGCCCCCTTTAGGGTTCCCACCCCCAAGGGGTGTGGCGCACCCCAGATGGGCCTTGGGCCCATCTGCTTTAGGGTTCTCGCCCCCCCTCCCTATCTACCTGCGCCTTGGGCCTTGGTGGAAGGCGCACCAGCGCACTCTGGGCTGGTTCCCTTCCAAATTTTGGCCCATGTTGCCCTTTAGGGCTGGTGGCCCATCCCGGTGGATTGTCGGAACCCTTCCGGTGTTCCCGGTATGTTACTGCTGACGCCCGAAACATTTCCGGTGTCCAAAACCCCTCATCCTATATATCAATATTCACCTCCGGACCATTCCGGAGCTCCTCGTGGCATCCAGGATCTCATCCAGGACTCTGAACAACCTTCGGTAACCTTGTACACTATTCCCATATAACCCTAGCGTCATCGAACCTTAAGTGTGTAGACCCTACGGGTTCGGAAAGCATGCACACATGACCGAGACACTCTCCGGTCTATAACCTACAGCGGGGTCTGGATATCCATGTTGACTCCCACATGTTCCATGACGATCTCATCGGATGACCCACGATGTCAAGGATTCACTTAATCCTGTATGCAGTTCCCTTTGTCTATCGGTATGATACTTGCCCGAGATTCGATTGTCGGTATCCCCATACCTTGTTCAATCTCGTTACCGGCAAGTCTCTTTACTCGTTCCGTAGCACATCATCCCGTGGCTAACTCCTTAGTCACACTGAGCTCATTATGATGATGTTCTACTGAGTGGGCCCAGAGATACCTCTCCGTTCACACGGAGTGACAAATCCCGGTCTCGATTCACGCCAACCCAACAAACACTTTCGGAGATACCCGTAGTGCACCTTTATGGTCACCCGGTTACGTTGTAACGCTTGATACACCCAAAGCACTCCTATGGTATTCGCGAGTTGCACAACCTCACGGTCTAAGGAAAAGATACTTGACATTAGAAAAGCTTTATCATACGAACAACACGATCTAGTGCTACGGTTAGGATTGGGTCTTGTCCATCACATCATTCTCTTAATGATGTGATCCCGTTATCAATGACATCCAATCTCCATGATCAGGAAACCATGATCATCCATTGATCAACGAGCTAGCCAACTAGAGGCTCGCTAGGGACACATTGTGATCTATGTATTCACACATGTATTACGGTTTTCCGGTTAATACACTTATAGCATGAATAATAGACAATTATCATGAACTGGAAATATAATAATAACCATTTTTTTATTGCCTCTAGGGCACATTTCCAACACAGTCGTCCAAGAATTCAAATAAGTTGATGCCAAAGTGGGAAGGCATTTATCGAGTAGTACGAGTCACCAGGCCTGACGCAGTCCTCCTGGAGATCGAGGATGGCATTCCGGTGAGCAACTCCTGGAACATCGAGCATCTTCGTAAGTTCTATCCATAAGGCGCGGTTGTCGGCCCTCCCGGTAACCACCTTTTGTACATGTCTTGCCGGCAAGGCATGTAATCCTTTGTGCAAAGCGAGGCGCAGACCCTGTGGGTAGTTGAATAAAGCTTAGCGTTTCACAATTCTTGTCGATTTCCATGTTCATTTATATGCATGTTCGTCTCGAGTTTTGTGTTACATTTATTTCCCAGCAAGTACTAATGAACCGCCAAGATTCCATATCCATGTTTTCTCTTTTCCCAAAAGATAGAAGGTTCCCTCGCATGCAAGTTTGCCGGAGGGAGGAGGGTATGGACACCAACAAGCGAGGTTATGTTCAAACAGAAAAGAGTACAGCAACAAAAAGCTAAGTTACAAAAACTCTGAGTAAATTTGGAACTGTAAAGTTATTTTCCTTGGACGATTTCGACTTTTATGTGGAAAATCTGCACGCGAAGGAACCTTGCCAAAATCGGTTTCACCCTTACTTTGTTTCGAGTCCGCTCAACAATTTAAGTGGCTGCGTTGATTGTGCCAGGATACCTTGCCGGCAGCAACCCCTCCTGTAGGATGCTAAGGACCCGTTCCTCGAAGCGCTCGCGGTAGGGCTATGCGCACCGGCAATTCTCCAATACAATGTAGGGCATATACGACACAGGACGAAACAAGCAAAGGAAATATCATACATTCATTCAAAATATAGCAAAGTATATTACATAGATACTTGTCGCGGTTCTAACTTAAGATAACATTGTCTTTTACATGGAAAGTGTGGCAACAAAACAAAGAAGTGGAGCGGCTAGTCCCTACGTTGGCCTTCAATCCTCTTGACCTCGCTCACCTTGTCGACGATAGGCATGACCAGCTCCTCGAGCACCTTGAGGTCCACGTCCTTCGGCAAGGCTCAAGTACGCTGGTCAGGTTGATGCCAGGATTCTTGTATGCCACCTTGGTGAGCACCTTAAGGAGGACGGCCCGGCGGAGCTTGCAGGACTCGTCAGCCAGACAGGTGGCATGGCTAGAGTGGAGCTGCTACAAGGCAAGAACCAAGTTGTCGAAGAACAGAGTCAACCTAGCGCTCTGGGATATCCCTGCGTCAAAGGAGTAGCGGGAGTCATGCATGCCCATGGTCGTTAGCTATCCCGTGAGCCTTGCCGCGACATTGGTAAGGCGTTCGGTCCAGGTCTATCAACCCATCACATAGTCGTCGTGGGTAGTGGAGGCACCATCGAGCTTGGCCTTCTCATCCTGGAGATCTTTGGTCAAGGCCCTCTCGCGATCATTGCCGCTCTCGAGGGCCTCCTCCAAAGTAGTCAGCTTCCGCTTCAGATCAGCAAGGGAGGCGTTGGCAGCGTCAAGTTGGGTAGTCTTATTGGAGATGGCAGTTTGCATCTCCTCCAGACGAAGAGAGTTTTCTCTCTCTCAGCACTCAGCATCGATATCTTGCCGAAACCTTCAAGGTCCATCTCCAGCCTTAACACCTTGCCGGCAAGCTCGTTCCTGGCGCCCTCTGTGGCAGCGGCGACATCGATGGCAGCCTTTAGCTTGTCGGCGTAGTCCGTAACCTGAGACGCAAGGGCTTCCTAATGCTTCCGCTCCAGCTCATGGGTCTGCTACGCGACAAGCTTCTCGACTTCTTCATCCTTGCGGCGAAGCTTGCCGGCGAGCGCCTCCTCGCGGGCGACAAGATCCTCCTCCTGAGCGTCGAGCGCGATGCGGACCTGCGTCAAGCGGGCTTCCTCTGCAACAGCCTGCTTCTAGGCCTCCTCTTATGCCCGCTCCACATCATACCGCTTCAAGAGGAGCTCGTTTTGCTCCTCGTTCAACTGCGCCCGGTCAGTCTGCAGCTCTTTATGGGCTTCGGTGAACTAAGTCTGGGTGTCCCCGAAGCATTTCTGGAAGCTCACCTCCACCACATCGACGATTGCTGCCCTGGAGTCCAGCTTCTCTTTCCGGGCATTGTGGAGTAATTGGAGCTCACGGAAGTTCTCGCTCATGACGTGGAGGAGATGCTCCTCCTTAGACTTGCTGCTGCCGACACCTGATCCGTCAACAATCTTGAGCCCAGCAGTAGTGGTGATCTCCCCATCAAAGGTCTCTCCTTCGACGGGCTCTCTAACGCGTGTCGCCCCTGGCATGTTGACGAACAGATTCTCGCTAGCTTCAAGATATCTATGTGGAGAAGGGGGCTTGGACGTTGACGGAGGATCCTCAGCCTCAGCCCCACCGGTAGCTGAGGGCTCGGTGACCAGCGTAGCGCCTGGCGCTCCTGTGGCAGGAATGCCGTCAGTACGATCACTCGGTTCCCTGTCGGCCCTCTCCACAGAATCCTTGGTGGTATCCTCCTGTGCGGCCTTGGCAGCCTCCTCCTCGGCAGCCTTGGCGACCTTCTCCTGGGCATCCTTGGCGGCCTCATCAGCAGCAATGATGTCGGCCCCGGTGGCATCATCCTTGGCAATCTCCTGGATGACGGCATCGACATCCATGTCCTCCATCAGAGGTGGATCTGAAGACCAGGAGAAAGGGAACAAGATGAGGCCAAGATAGAAGTTCAAGAAGACAAAAAAAAGACAAAGATAAAATAACAAGTACTCTCAGGCAAACGGCTTACTTGCGCCAGGTTGCTCGAAAGTGGTGGCCCTTTCCCCGACAACATTGGTTGCCGGTATAGGGCTGCCGGCCCCTGAGCTTGCCGGGTCATCCTCGATAAGGATGCATTTGCTTGCGGCAGCCCTTGCCGGAGATCCATCTCTGGGCGGCGTGGTTGATGAAGGTGTCGTATCGGGGGCAGCCTCTGATGGCTCTTCTTGCCGCCAATCCTCTCCTCAAGCCCGGCGATGTCAGCAGTGAAGATAACTGTCCCAGCACTCACCAATGGGAAATGAGTAGAGGACCCACGCTCGGAGCTGCGTAGAGGGCTCCGTTGTGGGCTGATCTCGGGGCTGGGGTAGCCTCTGGCGCACCTCAAGTTCTTGCCGGGGGCTCATCGCCCGTCAAGATCTTTGCCTTCTTCGACGACTTCCGCACCAACGGCTCCGGATTCGTGCAGAGAAAATCCGGAGCAAGATAAGAAAACAAAACAAAATTGGTGATGCGGAAGTTAAAGGATGCGGCAGGGCCCTCACTCTTCTTCTTCCTCCGAGCTAAAGGCAGAGAGGTCGAAGTCGACCTCCGCCACAGTGCTCACGGGAGGAGGTGGGGGTAGCCCTGTGACGCTTGGCTGCGGCAGGAGTGGAGGGCCCGAAGCTGGGACACCGGAGGTAGCCTTCCGAAGAACCCATTTCTTCCTGGTAGGCTGGGGCTCCTCGTGCACCTCCTCCTCGGCTATACATTCAGCAGAAGGGCCCCCGACAGGAGCACCGCTGTGCTCCCCATCAACCTCATTCCGCCTGGCAGGCGCTCCCTCCGGCACCATCTCGTCCTCCCTGGACTTCCCCGCCACGAAGCCAACGCTGCAGGCCTTCGTGGCAAGAGTCGCCTCCTCGACCCTGCTCGCGATATATGCCACTTCTTCATCACTGGTGGGGCGGTAGAAGTGTGTCTCTTCCCGGATGGCTATCTCCATCACGTTGTCGAAGAACTGATGTGCCTGCTCTGCACCCGGCTCAGCCCAAGTCTGGTCAAGGCCATGGGCATTGCACACCGGCATCATGGCGATGATTGAGCTCACGGCGGACTTGTTGCACGGAGGAACTACCCTTGCCGACAGCTTGAACTTCCTGTTAGCCTTGAATAGCTTGTGGCAGAGGCATGTGTGCGGCATGAACGTCAGGTTGTCGTTCAGCCTAGGACGCAGCCTCATGATGACTGTCGCGTTCTTATATTCCCGAGCTGGCCTCCCTTTGTTTTGCAGAGGGGCAATGCGCCAGCGAAGTAAATCCACGCCCACCATCTCTATGGTGAGCCCGGCAGCTTTGAGGCATATGATCTTGGTGATTGCGACTATGAGCTTCCCATCTTCAAGATCGAGATTGATCTAGTCGTCGTCGCGCGTCATCTTGGCTGTCCCGAGAGAGTAGAAAGCCTGGGGGACTTCCTCCATAATCCAGCACCACTTCCCGTGCCACTCCTCCCACTTCTCACGGTAGACCTCATCTGGGTAAATACTCTTGCTCCCTACCCTTGGGATCCAAGTGATAGAAGCAAAGAGGGTGTGTCCCTTGTGGATTCAGGGATGAAGTAGTGGTGGAAGAGGGCTATGTTGGGGGTGATTCCGACGAAGTTCTAGTAGAGGTGGGCGAAGACGGACATACATGTGACCGCATTCGGCATGAAATCCTAGAGCCGAAAGTTATAGGTGTACATGATCTCTACGAAGAAATCATAAAAAGGAGGACAAAGGCCGGAGTAAAAGTAATCTGCGAAGAAAGGGCATTTGTTTGGACCACCACCGGTAGAACCTGGATGCACGCTGGTAGCAGGGTGTGCCTTCGTCTTTCTTGCCCACATGAGCAAATACAGATCCATCAGGGTTGTATCATCAAGCCCTGGGGGGGAAGTAAGCCAGCTTCTTCCGTTGATCGCTCTCCATAACAACGCTTTTCCCCTTACTTGGCTTCGGTGCCATGGCGGCAATGGGGGCGGAGGCCGGAGGAGGTGCGGGGTTGGAAGCGACAGAGAGGTGGAGGATCTCCACTTCGCGCTCAAGGGAGGAAGGCGGTGGCAGTTCCGAGAATGGACAAGAACAAGGAGTAATGGGCAAGAGCCTCTGCGATTTCCCCTTTATGTGGAAGACGTGGGGCCGCCTCTTGGCAAGCTAGAAACCGCACGTGGACGCGCGCGGGAGTTTCGGCCACTCCGACCACGTCTCCCACGTCGCGCATTCAACGCGTGTCGTGGGGGGTGGCAGGGGCGCGGTAACGATAAAATCTCCACCTGCAGATCCCGACCACGAATGTCCAGGCACTGTTTGGGCCTAGCCCAACAACGCCTCACTCTTGTATGGCCTAGGCCCGGGGGCTCCTATTGGTGCACTAAAGTTTCAGACTTTAGTGCCCCTTACTTGTGCATGGGCAGTTGTAGCCACACTCACGGCAAGGCTTGCCGGGAGGCTGCGGGAGACAAACCTGACGACATCCAGGTCCAGAAGACTGAAGTCCGAAGGAAGAGGCCCCGGCAAGATCCTTGCCGGTGGAGCTAGCGAAGCCCCCGCAAGACGTGCTCCCGGCAAGGTCCCAGTCCATCACCACTCCAACGCAATGGCCAGCTGCCCCTTTTTTCTTGATACGTGTCGATCCTCCAGGATACGTGTCAAGCAACATCTGGGGGTGAACAGCGTCGATGGAACGCGTCCCTGTTCCATGTCAGGGACGCGTGATGAAGCATTTAATGCGTCTGTCTTTAGATGCTAATGACATTGTACTAGCCGTAGGCTCCGTGCGTGCACTATTAACTGTGCACCCTGTGGGCGCCCTATACTGCCACTGTTGGTAACCCCTTTGACCTATAACAGGAGGACCAAGGTGCAGCTTAGAGGGGATCCACTATCGAGTCCCTGGGGTTTAGACGCTCACTACGTAGCTACTTTGCATGCATAGTGCTCCTGTAGATTGAACCCCAGAACACATATAATACACACAGAGCGGGAGTAGGGTATTGCGCTTCCGAGCGGCCCAAACCTTGGTAAAACTCCCCTTTGCGCTCGATTGCTTATTCTGCTCTTGGTGCAACTCTCTCCCTTGCCGAACCGTAAAGGGAGCCTTTAGGTCCCATAGGTGTCTTGTGCTTCGTTGTGCCGACAGAACCCGAACAATGCCTTTCCCATGGAAACACTAAACAAAGAGTCCACTCGTTTGGTACATAGCCCACATGATGTACATCTTACGAGCCTCGCTCTAGATTGTATCATCCATGCAGGGATCAACGGTGTGTCCGAAACCTGTAAAAATAGCATAGTCGTCCTTCCTCGCACGACCCCATGTCGAGACTGACCACATCACTCCCGTCACTAGTAATGAGGGCTCTTTGCTAGCGTTGATCAAAGTAATCAACAAAGCCACGTGCCATAACAGGTATCGTGGTTGCACATGTAAGGTTGGGATGGTCGACAAATCCTAAATCTAATCCCATTACCGAAACCACACACATCACCTTCCTTTGTACACCACTTCTTTCTCAAGTGGTTATCCATCTAAACACCATCACCCTTGGGAATTAGTGGCACCCGACGGGGTTTTCCCAAAGCCTTTGTAACACACCCTTCATCGTCACCATGCACAATCCCATCCCTTATTGCATAGCAACTACTAGCAACTAACTACATCGCACATGCACTACCCTCATAGGTGGTAGGGTCATGCCAAAATGCAGGTTTCAACGAAGTGTTCTTCGGGGACAACTCATGATGAGATGATGTATATACTTCTCACCACTCGTTGGTTACCCCAAGTGGAAGGTGGAGATGTAGTCAGCAGCAAATTTCCCTTACACGAAGACTGTCAAGTTTATCGAACCAGGAGGACTCCTAGGCTCAACAAGCATGTTTCTTCCACCCTGGCGCTAGCAAAAGACGTGGACTTGCACACACAACAAATAACTTTGCTCCCAACGAGTATAGAGAGGTTGTCAATCTCTCCGTCCTTGTAGTTTGCAAAGGATCAAAACACAAGTGGGAAGGTAATAGTGATTGCAACGGAGAAGTAAATGAAAGTGGTAAATAGTGGAGGTGTAAAAAATGATGATGATATGGACCGGAGTCACATGACGTTCACTAGTGATGTCTCTCTCCCAAAAGACCATAAACAACTATGCTAGGATAAACAAATCACAGTTGGGAAATTAACAGAATTATGATCGCACCGCAATGATAATTATGCTCCTTGATAGTTAGAGGTTCAATAGTAATGGGCAATGCACCAAGACAAGTAGACCGTTTATTCATCAGCATCTACTTACTAATCATCCACCTTGAGATATCTATCCAGAACATCTCTCCGGTATTAAGTTGCGAGTCACACCCAAAGTGTAAACTCAAAGCAACGGACAACTGCATTAATTAACTATGCGTAAGGTAAACAATCCTTGCAACCGTGGTCACAAGCACCGTTGTTTTCTCGCTGGTGGCAACAAGCACATCCCCTAGTCTCATGTTTCTGTCACTCAAGCTAGACATCGAGGGGCCCAAACCCAAATCATGCATAACGCTCCCTCTTGGAGTTACGATCTACTACTTGGCCAAAGCAATCAAAAGCAACGGAGAACATGCAAGAATCACTAAGGAACATAATATAAAAGTATAATCAAATATATAACTCATAACAATCTAAACATAATGTCATAGTCCATCGGATCCCATCAAACTGAGCATATCAATAGCAAGAGAATTACATAGATGCCTTGATCATGTAGGGAGCTCACAAGGACTAACCATTGAAGCACAAGATTGGAGAGAAGACATCACATAGCTACAGGTCATGGACTCATGGTCCAAGGGAAACTACTCACGGCCAATCCAGGAGGCGTCCATGGTGGTGGAGATGCTCCTGGAGGTCAATCCTCCCTCCGACAGGGTGCCGTGAAGAGGTCTCCTAACGCTCCCGATCTCGGAAGCGCTGCGGCGGCGGAACGATGGAGAAATTCACGATTCCAAAAAGTCTCCGAGGGTTTCCTCACGGAACACTAAATATTGGCCAAAGGAGGGCACCGGAAGAAGTGGGGCCCACCCAGGCGACCTCCTGGCGCGGCCTGGGGCCTGACCGCGCCAGCAGGCCGTTTGGGAGGCCCCTGGGCCCCCTTTGGCCCTCCTTCATTGAGCTCGAAGCTTCTATTTCACTGGTTTTTATATATATTTTTCTGGATTTTTTCGGGCTTCGATAAATTGAGTAAAAGCCTGTGCAAAAAACACATCAGCAGACAGAAACTGGCACTGGGTGCATTGAGTTAGTAGGTTAGTCCAAATATGTGTAAAATGATATAAAAGTGTAGCAAAACATATAACAATGTCACCCAAAATATCATGGAACAAGCAGAAATTATGGATACGTTTGGGACGTATCAGCATCCCCAATCTTAATTTCTGCTCGTCCTCGAGTAGATAAGTGATAACAGAATAATTTCTGTGGTGACATGCTAACACACATATAAGAACTTCGAAGTAAAGCGAGTGAAGTATGCAATTCAAGTCAAGACAATAACAAGAAAGAGTCTATATCTAGTATTGAATTTAGCAAAGTAAGAACATAAAGGTGCAAGAGCTCTCGTTGTCCGTGACTCGAATGTCTCCAAATGGTGTTTGCGTGCAAGAAGTGGGAGATGGGTTCAGAGAAAAATATTATTTTAATTGAGAACTCAATCTACTAACCTCACACTTAGTCTCATTTGGAATCTTATTTTGACTCATCCCCAGACCACTTGTCAGGCACAAGTCAAAATGATCCTCTCCCTTTCGATTTTCAGCACTCGTGCAATGGATGAGCGTAAGCAAGATATGTTGGCACTTAGGATGGCAAATAGAATAATGATGGGTAAGGAAGACAAAAAGGTGTGAAAGTCTCACATCAATGAGGACAACCATAGGCGAGAGAAAGCCAAATGATAGATATGATGTGAGGAGTAGGGATTGCCATATAACGGATGCACATATGAGCTAAGGTAAGCTCTCCAATGGAACTAGTGGGGGTGCATCCAACTCGTTTGCTCATGTAGACCTAGAGCTCATTCGAGGAGGCTCGTCATTGGAATATGCAAACCAAGTTCTATAGTGTAAGTATCCCCACATAGTTATGCATGAATGATGATCTCTATGTAGTACCAATATAGTAATGGAGTACGAGTGTGGATCTTTCAAAAGGCATAGTAGTGTTGCCCCCTTCTCTATTTAAATTTCTTTTTATTTCTTTTTCTTTTTCTCTTTATTTTTTATTTTTTGTGGCCTCTTTGGCTCTATTTTTTATCTCTCATTTGTCCTCTTTGGGATCTTTTGTTTGTCCTCTTTGGGATCTTTTCCTCTCTTAAGGGCAACACTCTATATTTTACACGGATAGAAAGAAAAATCATCACACTTTATAAGAAGTACTGAACATAAAGACAAGTGAAAACTATCATGATGTATGCAAATGTATGCTGCTGGCAGTGTAGCAGCGTATGCAATGGTACTAGCACGTCATGTAGCAGTAATGAGGGCAAGGCCCAACTCGCATGCGGCTCTATGATCAAGCAAAAGCATGTATGACATGAAGATCAAGTCATGAGATGATGGGTGTTACATGGCAATGTATCTCGGAAAGGCTATGGAAATGCCTTAATAGGTAGGTATGGTAGCTGTTTTGAGGAAAGATATGATGAGGCTTATGTATGACAGAGCGTATCATGTCATGGGTTGGGATGCACCAGTGGAGTTTGTACCAACTCTCAATGTGAGAAAGGGCAATGCACGGTACCTAAGAGGCTAGCAAAATATGGATAGTGGAAGTGCCAACAATCGAATACTCACATTAGTCCAAAGAACTCATACACTTATTATCGGTAACTCTCTATCTAGTTAGGAAATTAACAAAAAGACAATTACCCCCGAGGAGGAATGTTTGGGGGTTTGGTTATCCTTGCGCATCCTCGACTCATGGTAACGTGAGGGTAGTCTATATATTCCAACCCCTCCAGAGGTTAGCGAACAATTTAGTAGCTAGAGTTCCCAACTAATATTTAGTTTTTGAAAAAAACACGGATTTCCCAAAATACGACACCTATCACTAATAGGCTCAATATCTTGACACCAATAGTCCAAACATTACTCAAATCAATACCTCAAAACTATTGCAAGTTACTACTATACTTAAATAGCAACCTCAATTACCTACTTATGCAAGACACACAACTCAGTGCAACAAGCCAACTCTCTAAACAAGATAAGCATGAAAACTCAAGAGAGTTACAAAATCAACCTAAGTAAAAGCTCTTGAGAAGATAAGCATGAAAGCTAAGAGCTAAGCATGACAGTAGCTACGAAAAGATGAAGAACACACAAAAAGAATAAGCATGAAAACCTATGTTGTGTTCTAGAGTGGAATGGAGCGTGTGTGTCTCCCAAACAAGGTAGGCTAGGTTCCGACTTGTTATGACCAGCAAACTAAACTAAAACAAAACTAAAAATCAAATAGCGGGGCGCTCCAAGCATGGCACAGATCATATCAAGTGATAAAAACATTGTATGGAGATGGACGACCTAATGATTGTTGATAGAGAAGGGGATGCACGGGGCCATCCCCAAGCTTAGACGCTTGAGTATCCTTTGAATATTTATTTGCGTGCATGGGGGCATCCCCAAGCTTGAGCATTTGACAGTCCTTTATATTCTTTCATCATCTCTCCCATCGCAATACTTGAAAACTCCCTTCATACAAAACTCATCATAAGCTGATTAGAGTAGTTAGTTCCCTTAATAAAATAATTCAATACCTGCTGGAAATAAAGATTTTCATGAAAAGCTGCTGCTACTCATGAATTACAAAAGATTTTTGCAAATAAAAAGCAAGCTTAGGATTCACAAACAATGGAAACACAAAACATGGCAGATTCTGTGAAAAACAAAACAACACGTAGTAAATAATTTATTCGGGGCACTTCTATGACTTAAATAAAAAAACTCAAAACAGATGCCACAAAGACAATTATATAGAGCATGTTTTAAAAACAATTCAGATTAAAAAGATGATCTGGTGATTTTTGGCGATTTTTTCCGTCAAGCAGACAGAATCTGTTTCTGGACAACATGTCACAATTTTTGAACTTTCTTGCAATCGGAGGCTCTAACTTGGCACAAAGCTTAAAAATAAAGATACAATGATGTTGCTATAGTAGTAACACACATCAATACCACTAAAAAAGAAAGAAAAAACATATTGGGTTGCCTCCCAACAAGCGCTTTCTTTTATGCCTTTGAGCTAGCCATAATGCAAGAAGATCAAGTTGTATCAATTGAACCATCATCAAGATCATCAAAGAGCTCTTCAATGATACAACTAGTCTTACGAGGACTCTCAAAGAGAGGCTTATTGGCAACACTTCTAGGAGCAAAAGAAAAGGTAGTAAGAACAATCGGAATTTCATTTCTAATTCTATTTAAGAGAGGTATCTCTTCCAAGGTCTTCACGGTTTCAACACCCTTAGCAATAGGTATACTTGTTTTGGGTTGAGGAACCTTGGGTATGTTAACGAACCTAGGTCCCTTCCTTGTGGGGGTTTCTACCGTTTCAGTTTTGATGGAGGATAGAGTAGTTCCTAAAGTTTCAAAAATATCATCGATCTTATCAATCTTAGAAGGATCCACATCATGGGATTTAAGGGTCTCCAAAATTTTGTAAATTTTGTTCATGGAGCTATCAAGTCTATTTAAGTTCCATTGAATCCTATGATCTACTTCATTAATTTTACTCATTCTTGGCATCTCTAGCTCTACTTTCTCAAGTTTACTCATAACATGAGATAAAATGATATCATCCTTTATGTCAACAGTAGGTGGGATTCCGACAAGACTTTCCATAACGTTAAGAGCCTCCCCAATGGTAGCTTTCAAGAAATTCCCTCCTATTGTTGTGTCTAGAACAAACCTGTGCCAAGAAGTAATACCAACATAAAAATTACAAAGCAGAATAGTGGTGGCTTGCTTCTTGGTGGCTCTATCCTGAGAATTTTTAATTCTATACCAAGCATCTTTCAAACTTTCTCCAACCCTTTGTTTGAAGGTGAGAATCTCTCCTTCGGGTGCAACACTAGAGGCAAAGGATTTAGGCATACCGACAAGTCAAAGCAAATTTTTTTTGATTTTTGGGTACAAGACTCTAAAGCAAAAACTAGAAAGCGAACTAACAAGACTAAAAAGCAAAGGTAAAAGATAATGTCCCGTATCTTGAAGAGTGAAGTCCCCGGCAACGGCGCCGGAAATTTGTTTGATGACGAGATGATGTATATACTTATCGCGCCTTGTTGGTTACCCCAAGTGGAAGGTGGAGATGTAGTCAGCAATAAATTTCCCTTACACGTAGACTGGAAGGTTTATTGAACCAGGAAGACTCCTAGGCTCAACAAGTAGGTGTCTTCCACCCTGGTGCTAGCAGAAGACGTGGACCTGCACACACAACAAATAATTTTGCTCCCAAAAAGTACAGAGAGGTTGTCAATCTCTCTGGCCTTGTAGTTTGCAAAGGATCAAAACACAAGGGGGAAGGTAATAGTGTTTGCAACGGAGAAGTAAATGAAATAGGTAAATAATGGAGGTGTAAACAATGATGGTGATAAGAACCGGAGTCACATGACGTTCACTAGTGATGTCTCTCTCCCAAAAGACAATAAACAACCATGCTAGGGTAAACAAATCACGGTTGGGCAATTGACAGAATTATGATCGCACCGCAATGCTAATTATGCTCCTTGATAGTTAGAGGTTCAATAGTAATGGGCAATACGCCGAGACAAGTAGACCGTTTATTCATCAGCATCTACTTACTAATTATCCACCTTGATATATCTATCCAGAACATATCTCCGGTATTAAGTTGCGAGTCCCACCCAAAGTGCAAACTCAAAGCAACGGACACCTGCATTAACGAACTATGTCTAAGGTAAACAATCCTTGCAACCGTGGTCACAAGCACCGTTTTTTTTCCCTGGTGGCAACAAGCACATCCCCTAGTCTCATGTTTCTGTAACTCAAGCTAGACATCGAGGGGCCCGAACCCACAACCATGCATAACGCTCCCTCTTGGAGTTACGATCTACTACTTGGCCAAAGCAATAAAAAAGCAACGGAGAACATGCAAGAATCACTAAGGAACATAATATAAAAGGATAATCAAATATATAACTCATAACAATATGAACATAATCTCATAATCCATCGGATCCCAACAAACCGAGCATAGCAATAGCAAGAGAATTATAGAGTTGGCTTGATCATGTAGGGCAGCTCACAAGGACTAACCATTGAAGCACAAGATTGGAGAGAAGACATCACATAGCTACTGGTCATGGACTCATGGTCCAAGGGAAACTACTCATGGCAAATCCGGGAGGCGTCCATGGTGGTGGAGAAGCTCCGAGAGGTCAATCCTCCCTCCGGCAGGGTGGCGGGGAGAGGTCTCCTGAAGCTCCCGATCTCAGAAGTGTTGCGGCAGCGGAACGATGAAGAAATTCACGATTCCAAAAAGTCTCCGAGGTTTTCCTCACGGAACACTAAATATAGGCCAAAGGAGGGCACCGGAGGAGGTGGGGGCCACCCGGGCGACCTCCTGGCATGGCCTGGGGTCTGGTCGCGCCAGCAGGCCACCTGGGAGGCCCCTGGCCCCCCTCTGGCCCTCCTTCGGTGATCCCGGAGCTTCTCTTTTGCTGATTTTTTATATATGTTTCTGGATTTTTTCGGGCTTCGGAAAATTTGGTAAAAGCCCCGGCAAAAAAGACATCAGCAGACAGAAACTTGCACTAGGTACACTGAGTTAGTAGGTTAGTCCAAATATGTGTAAAATGATATAAAAGTGTAGCAAAACATATAACAATGTCACACAAAAGATCATGGAACAAAAAGAAATTATAGATACGTTTGGGACGTATCAACAACCCAACAAGGGGGGTCTCCAATCCAACAGGAATATATGCATAAGTAAGGCATCATATGATATGCAAGTAAAAGTTGCTTAGATATGGTCAAAGGGCTGCTTGCCTTGCTCAAATATATCTCCGGGATCTTCGAGGTCTTTCGGTCCAACTCCAAGTACTCCGCTTATTTCGCCAACTATCATCGGAAAGAACAAAGGTAAGCTACACAACAAGAAGAAACACAAATTGCTCTATAAATAGGAGTTTTATTACTCTTGTACATCTCTGGTCATAAGAAAAATGCCTAAAGTTGTCTAAGGGATTTGGATCACTAGAGATTTTTGAACCGTGGAAATGGAGGCATCACTGGCCCCACAAGGAGTCTACAGAAAATATTCTGCTAAAAATGAGTAGAGGCACTTATTCAATAGGGCTTGAATTTAGGAACATTTAGGAAGTGGTTTCACTGGATTTGGGGTTGGTATGAATTTCCTATGGATTTACTAACGTGGAATAAATCGAAATAGGTGCAATTAATTTGGCCTAGCAGAAAATGTGCATGAGAAAAATGTTGTCTAAGGCTATAAAATTACGGCATGATTTTATAAGCCTGTGGAAATTGGAATCACTCCATTTGGATTTGATTTGAGCCCTCTAGGATTTTTGCCAAGAGGGTTCGAATTATTCAAATTTGGATTTTAATAGTAACACCACAGAAAATTTCTTTGGAAAACTGTTCAATGCACATATTTGGATAGGCAAGGATTTTTGGAACTTGAATCATTAAATTTGTAGTTCACAATAAGTAGTTATGGATTCTAAAAGTTCGTGTTAAAAGAAAAGGGAAAAATATTTCTACCAGATGAGCTAAACTGCGCCCAGCAACGCTGGGGAGAAGGTGGGACGGCCCAGTGGCTCGGCCTGGCGAGAAGCAGGCGACGCGGAAAGTGCCTTCGTGGCAATGTGCCTTCTGCACGGGGAGGCGACCACGGAGACTCTCGTCTCCACTTACCGTGTCTGGGCCTCACTCGCCGGTCATTGGCAGGCAAGACCCGCCTGTAGGGACCGTCTTCTACCTCCCGCTCGACAGAGAGACACATGGGAGGCGGGGCAGGGCATCACTTGGCGCATGTCCGGCAGATCCGGTCGTCCGTGACGGCGCTCCAACCTCCGACGCATGCGGGGCGAGGAGACACACCCGTGTGGGTGGTCTGCTCCCACCATGGAGCACCGAGGTGCGCGGTGTCTTAGCCGTCGCGGAGACCGGCGACGAGTGGCCACGGAAATGGTGCTTCAGCCATCACAGAGAGGAAATGGAATGCAGGGAACTGCCATGATGGATCTAGAGATGCATTGGTGCTGCAAATAGGGAAGGAGGGAGTCCACGGGGCTCGAATTCGAGCAAATAGCGTGCCTGCAATGCCGTCCATGGGGTGAGGAGGGCACATGAGCTCCAATGGGGTGGACCTTGAGGTGCATAGAGGGAGGAGGGAGAGGTAGAGTGCATGAGTGGGCTCGGGGCACAGTCAAATTGAGGGGGCGGCCAAGGGGGGCCTGGGTCCACCTCTGGTGCACTCTGGCACGTCCAACACACGCGGCCTGAGCAGCTTGGAGCCTTGATGGCATCGTGGAGGGGTTCAAAGGTGGAGGAGGAATGCTCTGGCGCACTCGGGCACTCTGTAGCTGCGGGACACGAGCTGCAGGACGAAGACATGGTGCAGAGCACCTTTACTACATGCCAACATAGTGGTCACCACGCTACACCGTGTCCAAAAGCCACCTTTTGGCGAGGCCAAGGTGTCCAGCATGCAAGCCATGCGTGCAGGAGTGTGACTGAGGAGTTTGGCCTCATATGGGGTAATGCAGGTGGGTCTTCCTCTCTAATTAATTTTGCAACAACAAACTTTATGCTAGCACAAAGTGTTTTTACTAGGAGGATTTTGAAATCAAACCTTGTCTAGCAGTCATAGGCATGGAGGGACTACAAGACTACCAAGTTTAAGATCAAGGAGAGGTGTGTAGCCAGCACTTGCAGTTCAAGGCCACATTTCTTCCAAAATCAAGTTTCAGAAGGGTTGCTCATATTTTCCATATGAGCATGACATATCATTGATTGAAATGGTGCACTAGCATACTGAAGTTGCTCTGGAAGGATGTGGGGGCATTGGCTTGAAAAGAATTAATTGGAGAGAGTAAAAGAGGGGTTGTCATGGTAAAAAGAAGAGGTGAAGAGAGGGAGTCACCCTCCAATAATTAACCAGAGGCCATAGCAAGTTTACTGGAGGTATAATAGGTTCAAAGAATAGTGCAGTAAAATTTTGAGCTCAAGGAGAATAGTAGAGGGGCTCAAAGAAGCAAGTTTGGTAAGTGAGCAAAAGGTGTTTGATGGGTGTTAGGGCTAACAAATGGATTCCAATTGCTATGAAACTTAACAGGATCACATGATAGGTGAAACTGAGACAGGATACCAAATTTGTGACTTGTTGGAGAAAGTTTCCAATGTAGACTTGAAAACCCGTGGAAATAGGCAGAAATGACTTTCTAAAGATGACCCATGCAATTTAATTCCCACCAATGCACCACTTGGTGTGGTGACATTATTTGAGTATTATAGCATGCCTAAAAAAGTTTTGGATCAACTGGAGAAACATCACAATGTAATGTTTCCCAACTCTAAAATCAACAGAGAAGATTTTGTGGGGTTTTGGACAAGTTGATATATTCTACTTGATGCGCCACTTGGTGTGGATGCATTATTGGAGCATAAAAACTTAACCAAAAAATTTGAGAACAATTGGAGACACTTGGCAATGTAGAGTTGTTCAAATTTGGATCTGGACAAATAGGATTTTGGAATATTTAGCTGAGTCAAATGAACTTGGATTGAGGTGAAACTTGGCAAGATCATCACATACATCATGTGTGAAGTTCTAGAATTTTACTAGGGTTTATTGAGACTATTACCTATGGAAATATTACAAAATCTTGAAATAGGCAGAAAGGGTTTTGTAGGGATTTGCCCAATATTTTGAACATGATCATGTGTTGGAACTCTTATATATGGAATATATATCTCCACTAGGTTCCCTAAATTTTCCCAGATATTTTTAAAGCATGAAAATAACCTCTATTTGTAAAAGACCATTTCTAGCCTCAGAAAAAGGTATTTAAATAGAATTGGAAAATAACTTTTAAAATAATAATTTTGTGGTTTTGGGAAGTCTTTTTGATAGTGGAATCCAAATAAAATATTTGGGGCAAAACAACTTCCCTAATTTGAGGACTTGTAGTACAAATCCCAACTAAGGGGTTTTTGAAAGCTTAAATCAAATAAATTCTTTCTGGTAAAAAATAATATTTGTTAAAAATCTTTTTTGGTCCTATACACATGGCATGGTCATTGTACAAAGGTTTGGGTTAACGAGGTGAGTCTAGAGAATAGTAGGAACCTTGTGATTTAAAACACAAGCAAACAAGGAGCAAGCAACAATCACATCGAGCATCACAAGCATTCACAAAAAATTTAATTGGTCCTAATTTTTTAGATAAGTTTATCTAGTCAGGATAGCCAAAACACAGAGCGTGACACCCCGAGAGGATAACCTCTAGGGTTAGAAAAGTTCTTGACTCGGGATCATCCTCGAAGGTGAAGTCGTTGTACAAGCGCATCTTGCAGATGGTGGAGGCGAATATCGAGCTGACCAACATGGTTCAGGTCATGCTCCGCCGCCGGGTTCTTCCCTACCAGCATCGGGACAGTCCAATGTGGTCGTACAAGCTCGACGAGCCCGGCACCGTGTACCAGTTCTACCACACTACCCACGAGAAATTGTGGAGGGTGTTGTTCAAGCCTCAACAGGAATGGCCGACCGAGGAAGAAGACGTTGGCTTAGATGCCGATCACCCTCCTTTGGAGGTATGACCGAGCTTTTATTCTTATTAAAAGCTTTAGTTTTTATCAAAGATCTTATCTTTTTCCCCCATTGTCCCTGCACGACGGGCTGAACAAGGCCGACAAAATAAGCTTCCCAGCCCCCCTGCCTGAGGATCCTAGGTCGCCATTGTTGACAGTGATGGTGGTGGTGGCGCCATACATGGCACCGGAGAAAAAAGAGAAGAAGAAGAGGGAGACCCACGGGGGCCTCCGCTCGAGGTGTCCTCCGGATACCAAGTCTGGAGACACCCACGCTTCCTCCGCCTACGAGGAAGAGGATGTGGAGGATGGAGAGGAGAAAGATTCCCTCCAAACAAGAAAGAGGGCGGCACCGGAGGAGGCCAAGGAGGGCTTGCCTCCCCAGGCCCCAAAGAGACCCTACAGGAGCAAGGTCATCCTACCCGATGATAGCCCGGATTCCGATGAGGACTATGGGGCCTTTGAGAGGGTCCCCCAAAGGACCCCCAGGATCAAGCCCCCGACCCAAAGGTACGGAATCTGAACTTTATTTAATGAAGTTATACTCAGCTTTTGTTAATAAGCATATGTACTCCTTTCCCTGACGCAGCCCTACCCGAAATCTCCCAACGGACCAGGTCTCAGAGGGGGGTTCACCACCGGCTGAGCTAGCAGAGAGCGGGAATGCGTCCCATACTACCCTTCCCCAGGCCTCGGACGAGGCCGCGGAGGTGATATCCATCCATGCCCCTTCGAACATGGGGGATGAGCTGGTGATGGCTGAGGTTCATACGCCGGCCAACAAAGATTGAGATCCCAGCCGAGGTTCATGCCTCGATCGCCGAAGCATAGGAGGTTGATCCCTTCCTGGTGAGTGGAGAGGGGGACCGAGATTCGGCCTAGCTTCCTCTAGAGACAACTCCACGGAGCTCCGGTTCTCTGGTGTCTCCAATGTTGCCTCCCACGACAAGGGAAGACGAGAAGCTGCCACTGGTGCCACCCGTGATAGAACGGGGTGCAGACGAGTGGCTTGCAATGATGGAGGAGGCTTTATCTGGCTCATCCATTGCCGATGAACATCGCACCTTATAGGTGTGGTTCTACAAAGCATTCAGTCTGTTGACAACGGACTGAAGGAAGCCTTTAGTGGTTTGCTTGCGGGCTTCAAGGTAAACCATGTAGTGTTAGATTTACTTATAAGTTTTTATATACCTTATAGTTATAATAGCCCCTGAGCCACGGTCCTCAACTTACACACATGAATAAAAACAGTTCGGGGACCCGTGAACTATAACAGCTCAGGGGAGTACTTTGGTCGAGTGTCCCAGTCCTGATAGCTCAGATGCTTTTTAATCCATAACTTGTCTCGCAGGCCTCTTCCTCGGGTGTGGCCACCAATGACCTTGAACTTTCCGAGCTGAACCGAAAACTCAAGGCTTCTGATGAAGAGCTCAACCGTGTGAATAATCGGCTCGACGAGAAGCAGGGTAAGCCTAACGCGTGCCGCTGAGAATCATGTTGTTCTTAATAGTTTAGGACTGTCTTGATTTGTTATATGACATCTTGATTCTGATTATGTCAGCAGCTATGGACGTATAGTTTGAGAAACTCAGGGCCAAGTTGGAGAAAGCCAAGCAGGAGGCCGCCGCTCATAAGATGGTGGCCAAATAGGCAACCGCCGAACTAAGCTTGCTGAAGGTCAAGAGCGGCACGCATAACGCTAGAGTAGCCGAGGTTCAACAGGAGCTTCAAGATGCGAGCACTAAGAGCGAGGCCTTGGAACAAAAATCCAAAGAACAAATAGCTGAGCTATCCAAGCTGTCCTCCGAGCTCAAAACGGAGCGGGTAAACAAGCGGCTTTTCAGAGAAGAAGGGCGCCAGGCCAAGAAGATTGCAGATGATAAGCCATACTTATTGCAATGTGCCTTTGGTGGAAACAATTTTTCCTTTCTTACACGGCTATGGCATTCCCCATGTGCCCTCAAGGACCTCCCGTAGAGTGGAGCAGACGCGGCCAAGTACTACACGGCCCAAGACGGGGACGCCGAGCAGAGGCTTTTCTGGGCTCCCGAGCCCAACCCCCTTCTCGTCTACTAGATGAAACAGCTCACGGAATTGCATAGGATGGCAGAGCCGGCCGTGAAGGACCTCTGCATCTGTTTGTAGCGTGTCCAGCCTCTTCCGAGCAGTTACTTCGGCTTAGTGCGGAAGTTGTACGACGTCGTGCCTCAAATCGAGGTCCTGATGCACTCTATTTGCATAGAGGGAGCTCGGGATTTTGCGACGACCATGATGCCCTAGCCAGTGGTGAATCCCCTTACGATGGCAACCGCACATCCGCCTCATGGAAAGGAGCACATGCGTCCAGAGCTTCATTTCTCTACCGCAACGGAGGGTGCTCGGGTCATAGAAGCCTAGTGTTCCAAAGATGTAATTTATGAGAGAGGGTATTGTTGTGTTCCCTGGAACAATTTATTATTATGAAGCTTGTCCCAGTGTAATGCACTTTGTATTATTTTGACTCCTGTTCGGCCATTTAATCTGAAAGTCTCTAGTCGTCGACTTCAGCCCCCATGTAGAGACTACAAGGGGTGTTTCAACATCCGCACTATGACCCTTGGCTGATATATCAGTGCCCAGAAGCGGTAGTGTGTGAAGGAAACGAGACAATCGGACTATGCGGCTTTAGTGCTTTCACTTAGCCTTAGGAGCTTGAATTTGGGAGCTGGTTCCGAGCGCCCAGTTTTCTGTGATAGTCGGATAAACCAGATTTTGAAATAGATAGCATAAGGTTTGCAAAGGTACAAACTCCTCTGTATGACACGGAATAAGACCTCCATCCATTTTTCGTACTTAATATTGGATTGCAAACCAGTTCTCGCTTATTATGACAGTCAATTTCGGCTTTCTCTACTGAGGTATTTTAGCGAGGCCAGCTAGGAATACAATCGCAGTGGTTCTCCCTATACCCCTTTAGCCGAACTAGCGGAACGTAAGGGGGTAAGCACATGAACGGGGCAACCCAACTATTTACCCAAGACATAATTCGGAACCGATGCATATAAAGCAATATCCGAGAAATCAAACACTTCAAAAGTAGTGACAGGGTAGTGCTCGGGGTGGTATTTCCATCCAAGCCCCCGTTCTATTAGCCGACCGCACTTGATATGTATTGAACAAATTTACCCTTCGGCACCACTGAGCAAGAAACATATGTATATAAAAAATACTGTAAATGAGTATATAAATAATATTTTCTAGGAATTTTTATAACCAATGGCGCCAAGGCAGTTGTTACAGGTAACTATTGTTTTGAACAACATATTTCAAAGCAACTTTTTCCCCACGGCCTTCCATGGGTGACTCGACGTCCGCCCTGCTTCCACTTGCACAATTTCTCCTAGCTTCTTAGAAGGGAGGGGTGGTATCCTTTAAAGTTCGTTGTTGTCGGCAGACAGACCTTGAATAGAGGGTCTTGAGAAGCTGTTGTGGTGGGATGAGCTTGACGCTTGGGAGATCCTTAATGGTATCTCCTTTTTGTCCATGAAGACGTTTGGACCGTAGTTTGGTCGAACCGAACATATGGTCCTTGGTGGTGCATCCCCACAACTGCCCATGGTATTTTAAAAATGAAATTTTGTCTATGAGGGACATACCTTACGGGTGACTAGGCCATGTCGTGGGGAGCGTATCCCTATTTACTTTGAGCCGGAGATGTCTCCGGGGGATCAGATTAAGCTCGGGATCGCCCGCCCGCGTGCTGCGCCTCGATAGCTAGCATGTGGCTTGATGCTTCGTTGATGTATTGGCATTCAGCTGCCAAGGTCGTTGTGTCCTCCTCGGTCCGAAGGGACCGTTCTATGTTGTCGTTCACAGTGATAACTCCCCTGGGTCTGGGCATCTTGAGCTTTAGGTAGGCGTAATGAGGCACATCGTTGAAGCGACGAATGTTGAGTGACCGAGTAGTGTGTGATAGCCGATGTGGGAGGGGACGATGTCAAAGATTAAGTCTTCATTGCGGAAATTGTCAGGTGAGCCGAACACAACCTCCAGCATTACCGTATCGGAGCAGTGGGCTTCGATGCGTGGGATCACTCCTTTGAAGGTAGTGTTGCTGGGTTTGATCCGTGTTGGGTCTATGCCCATCTTTTCGTCGTATCTGAGTAAATCAGGTTAAGGCTACTTCCTCCGTCCATAAGGAATCTAGCTAGGTGGTACCCATCTATGATGGGGTCTAGGACAAGGGCGTCCGACCCTCCATGACAGATACTGGTCGGATGATCCCTACGGTCGAAGGTGATCAGGCAGGCCAACCATGGGTTATGCTTCGGGGCTACAAGTTCTACGACGTATATCTCCCAAAGAGCTCGCTTCCTCTCCTTCTTTGGTATGTGAGTAACATATATCACATTCACAGTTTTCACCTCTGGGGGGGACTGTTTCTAGCCCCCAGTGTTTGGACCGTGAGGCTCGTTGTCATCTTCACTTCGCGGGCCCTTGCCTTGTTACTCGGCTGCTAGTTTGCCGGTCTGTTTAAGCACCCAATAGTTACGGTTGGTGTGGGTGGCGGGCTTGTCTTGGGTGACATGGATCTTGTAGGGCTTTTACATTATTTTATCTAATGGAGTCGGTCCATCCCTGTTCCCCTTAAAGGGTTTCTTCCACTGTCTAGGTTTTGAGCTGTGGAAGCCAGCATTTACAACTGTGTCATCAGTGTCGCTGTTATGGTGGCGACGTTTGTTCTTGTTTCGTCTTGGCTTGCCATTTCCACCCCGAACTAAAGATGTACCGGGGTCGTCCGCAATATGGCCGCGCCGAGCTAGGCAATTGTCGTCGCCCGCGCAAAAGCGGGTCATGAGGGAAGTGAGAGCGGACATTGTTCTCGACCTATCCTAGCCGAGCTGGCGAGCCAGTCATTCGTCCTGAATATTATGCCGGAAGGAGGCTATCGCCTCGGCATTCGGACAGTCCACGATCTGGTTCTTCTTCGTTAGGAACCTATTCCAGAATTCTCTAGTTGATCCACCCACCTTTTAGATGACGTTGCTTATGTCGGAGGAATCCGACGGGCGGACATAACTTCCTTGAAAATTGAGGAGCCAAGAGGTGGCTGCCTTGTCTCCTACTCCAAGTAGGAGGGGTTGTCCGAGCCAAGGAGGAAGGTCTCCCCCTCCAATTCGGTTTGGTGGAGGAGTCCTTTCCTTCTTGCCCACCTCCTCTCTTTTTTTCCTTTCCTTTTTTTTGCACTAGCCGAAATAGCCCTATTGGGCTGGCCTCACTAGCCCACTAAAGGCTGGTGCGTCACCCATGGGCCTATTAGGTTCTCTCCCGGGTGGGTGGCCCCTCCCGGTAAAACCCCGGAACCCAGTCGTCACTCCCGGTACTTTACAGGTAATGCCTCAAATCATTCCGGAAGCCAAATGCAACAATCCTATATGTCAATCTTCGTTTCCGGACCATTCCGGTGACACCCGTGACGTTGGGGATCTCATCCGTGACTCCAAATAACATTCGGTTACCAACATCAATAATTCAACTATATCGAAAACGTCACCGAACCTTAAGTGTGCAGAACCTGCGGGTTCGAGAACTATGTACACATGACTGAGACACTCTCTGACCAATATCCAACAGCGGGACCTGGACGTCCATATTAGATCCTACATATTCTACGAAGATCTTATCGTTTGAACCTCTTATGTCAAGGATTAACACAATCCCATATATCATTCCCTTTGTCCTCCGGTATGTTACTCGCCCGAGATTCGATAGTCGGTATCTCCATACCTATTTCAATCTCTTTACTGGCAAGTCTCTTTACTCGTTCCGTAATACAAGATCCCGGGACTAACTCTTTAGTCACATCGCTTGCAAGGCTTGTTTGTGATGTTGTATTACCGATTGGGCCCCGAGATACCTCTCCATCACACAGAGTGGTAAATCCCAGTCTTGATCCATGCTAACTCAAAGGAGACCTTCGGAGATGCCTGTAGAGTACCTTTATAGTCACCCAGTAACGTTGCAACGTTTGATAAAAGCAGGCATTCCTCCGGTGTCAGTGAGTTACATGATCTCATGGTCATAGGAATGAGTACTTGACATGCAGAAAACAATAGCAACAAAATGACATGATCGCATGCTATGTTTATAGTTTGGGTCTTGTCCATCACATCATTCTCCTAATGATGTGATCCCGTTATGAAGTGACAACACTTGTCTATGGCTAGGAAACCTTAACCATCGTTGACCAACAGGCTAGTCAACTATAGACCCACTAGGGACATTGTTTTGTCTATATATCCACACATGCATTTGTGTTTCCATTCAATACAATTATAGCATGGATAATAAACGATTATCTTGAAACAAGAAATACAATAATAACTATTTTATTATTGCATCTAGGGCATATTTCCAAAAGTCTCCCACTTGCACTAGAGTCAATAATCTAGCCTCACATATCCATGTGATTTACAATGTAATGAATCTAACACCCATATAGTTTTGGTGTTGTTCATGCTTTGCTCGTGGAAGAGGTTTAGTCAGCGGATCTGCAATATTCAGATCCGTGTGCACTTTGCAAATATTTATGTCCTCCTCCTTGATGTTATCGCGGATGGCGTTGAGGCGTCGCTTTATGTGTCTGGTCCTCTTGTGAAACCTTAGTTCTTGGCTAGAGCAATGGCACCTGTGTTGTCACAGAACAGATTGATTGGATCCAGCGCACTTGGCACTACTCCAAGATCTGACATGAACTGCTTCATCCAGACACCCTCCTTAGCCGCTTTTGAGGCAGCTATGTACTCCGCTTCGCATGTAGAATCACCTACGACGCTTTGCTTGGAACCACACCAGCTTACTGCACCCCCGTTAAGAATAATCATGTATCCGTTTTGTGGCTTAGAGTCATCCGGATCAGTGTCAAAGCTTGCATCGACGTAACCCTTTATGACGAGCTCTTCGTCACCTCCATAAACGAGACACATTTCCTTAGTCCTTTTCAGGTACTTCGGAATATTCTTGACCGTCGCCCAGTGTTCCACTCCTGGATCACTTTGAAACCTGTGTGGCATACTTATGGCCAGGCTGACATCCGGTCTTGTGCACAACATTGCATACATGATAAACCCTATGGCTGAAGCATAGGGGACAACACTCATCTTTTCTCTATCTTCTGCAGTTACTGGACATTGAGTCTTACTCAACTTTATACCTTGTAACACAGGCAAGAACCCCTTCTTGGATTGTTCCATTTTGAACTTCTTCAAAACTTTATCAAGGTATGTGCTTTGTGAAAGAGCTATTAGGCGTCTCGACTTATCTCTATAGATCTTTATGCCCAATATGTAAGCAGCTTCTCCTAGGTCTTTCATTGAAAAACTTTTATTCATGTAATCTTTCACGCTTTCCACGAACTCCACATTGTTTCCAATCAGCAATATGTCATCCACATGTAATATTAGAAATGCTATAGAGCTCCCACTCACTTTCTTGTAAATACAAGCTTCTCCAAAAACTTGTATAAACTCAAACGCCTTGATCACCTCATCAAAGCGCTGATTCCAACTTCGAGATGCTTGCACCAGTCCATAAATGGATCGCTGGAGCTTGCACACCTTGTCAGCATTCTCTGGATCGACAAAACCTTCGGGTTGCATCATATACAACTCTTCCTTAAGAAAACCGTTAAGGAACGCCGTTTTGACATCCATCTGCTAGATTTCATAATCGAAAAATGCAGCTATTGCTAACATGATCCGGACGGACTTAAGCATCGCCACAGGTGAGAATGTCTCATCGTAGTCAACTCCTTGAACTTGTGAAAAACCCTTTGCCACAAGTTGAGCTTTATAAACAGTCACATTACCGTTTGCGTCCGTCTTCTTCTTAAAGAACCATTTGTTCTGAATGGCCTTGCGACCTTCAGGTCATACTTCCAAAGTCCATACTTTGTTTTCATACATAGATCCTATCTCGGATTTCATGGCTTCTAACCATCTGTTGGAATCTGGGCCCACCATTGCTTCTCGATAATTCGCAGGCTCATTGTTGTCCAACAACGTGATCGACAAAGCCGGATTCACGAACCACTCTGGAGCAGTACGTGCTCTTGTCGACCTGCGAGGTCTGACAGTAACTTGATCTGAAGCTCCATGATAATCATAATTAACTTCCTCTCCAACTGGTGTTGCCTTGACAGAAATTTATTCCTGTCCTGCACCACCATCTTGTTGAAGCAGAGGTTCTGCAACCTCATCAAGTTCTATCTTACTCCCACTCAACTCTTTCGAGAGAAACTCTTTCTCAAGAAAAGCTCTGATCTTAGCGACAAACACTTTTCCCTCGGATCAGAGAAAGAAGGTATACCCAACTATCTCCTTTGGGTAACCTATGAAGACACACTTTTCCGCTTTGGGTTCCAGCTTTTCAGGCTGAAGCTTTTTGACATAAGCATCACATCCCCAAACTTTAAGAAATGACAACTTTGGCTTCTTGACATACCATAGATCATATGGTGTCGTCTCAACGGATTTTTAGGGTGCCCTATTTAAAGTGAATGCAGCTGTCTCCAAGGCATAGCCCCAAAATGATAATGGCAAATCGGTAAGAGATATCATAGAACGCACCATATCCAATAAAGTACGATTAAGAAGTTCGGACACACCATTACGCTGTGGTGTTCCAGGCGGTGTCAATTGTGAAACAATCCACATTGTCTTAAGTGAGCACCAAACTCGTAGCTCAGATATTCACCCCCTCGATCAGATCATCGGAACTTGACCTTCTTGCTATGATGATTTTCAACTTCACTCTGAAATTGTTTGAACTTTTCAAATAATTCAGACTTGTGCTTCATCAAGTAGGTATAGCCATAGCTACAAATCAACAGTGAAGGTGAGAAAATAACGATATCCGCCCCATGCCTCTATGCTCATTGGTCTGCACACATCAGTATGTATGATCTCCAACAAGTCACTTGCATGCTCCATTGTTCCAGAGAATGGAGTCTTAGTCATGTTGCCCGTGAGACATGGTTCACATGTGTCAAGTGATTCAAAATCAAGTGACTCCAAAAGTCCATCCGCATGGAGTTTCTTCATGCATTTTATACCAATATGACCTAAGCGGCAGTGCCACAAGAAAGTTGTGTTATCATAGTTAACTCTACATCTTTTGGTCTCAATGTTATGGATATGAGTGTCATCACAATCGAGATTCAATATGAACAAACCCCTCACATTGGGTGCATGACTATAAAAGATATTACTCATATAAATAGAACAACCATTATTCTCCGACTTAAATGAGTAATTGTATCGCAATAAACAAGATCCATATATAATGTTCATGCTCAACGCAGGCACTAAATAACAATTATTTAAGTTCATAACTAATCCCAATGGTAACTCAAGTGAGACCGTGCCGACGGCGATCGGATCAACCTTGGAACCATTTCCCACGCGCATCGTCACTTCATGCTTCGCCAACCTTCGTTTATTCCACAGTTCATGTTTCGAGTTGCAAATCTGAGCAACATAACTGGTATTAAATACCCAGGCACTACTACGAGAGTTGGTGGGGTACACATCAATAACATGTATATCATATATACCTTGTTTGGCGTTGCCGCCTTCTTATCGGCCAGATACTTGGGGTAGTTGCGCTTCGAGTGACCAGTCCCCTTGCAATAATAGCACTCAGTTTACGGCTTACGCCCAGCCTTGGGTTTCTTCATTGGAGGTGCAACAACTTTGCCACTCTTCTTGGAGTTACCCTTCTTGCCTTTTCCATTTTTCTTGAAACCAGTGGTCTTATTGATCATCAACACTTGAAGTTCTTTCTGGATTTCCGACTCACCGACTTTCAACATCGCAAATAACTCGTCGGGTGACTTATTCATCCCATGCATGTTATAATTCAACACAAAGCTCTTATAGCTAGGTGGCAGTGACTGAAGATCTCTGTCAGTGATAGCTTCTTGCGGGAGAGCGATCCCCAACTCACCTAGACGGTTTGAGTACCCAGACATTTTGAGCACATATTCACTGACAGATGAATTCTCCTCCATTTTGCAAGCATAGAACTTATAAGAGGTCTCATACCTCTCGATCCGGGCATTCTTCTCAAAAATAAACTTCAACTCCTGGAACATCTCATATGCTCCATGACGTTCAAAATGTCTTTGAAGCCTCGGTTCTAAGCCATACAAAACTGCACATTGAACTAGTGAGTAGTCATCCTTACGTGCTTGCCAAGAGTTCAAAACATCTTGGTCAGCCATAGCGGGTGGTTCATCTCCTAGCGCTGCATCAAGGACATAATTCTTTTGGCCACCTGGGAGGATAAGCCTCAAATTTCGAGCCCAGTCAACAAAGTTGCTACCATCATCTTTCAGCTTAGCTTTCTCTAGGAACATATTGAAATTCAGGGTTGCTACTATGTGAGCCATTGATCTACAACATAAAATTTGCAAAGATTACGTAGACTATGTTGAAGACAATTTGAGTTTAGATAATCATATTACTAATAAATTCCCACTCAAATAGACACCCCTCTAATCATTCGAGTGTCGCATGATCCAAATTCACTAACTCAAGTCCGATCATCACGTGAGTTGATTATAGTTTCAGTGGTGAACATCTCCATGTTGATCATATCAACTATATGATTCATGCTCGACCTTTCGGTCTCTTGTGCTCCGAGGCCATGTATGTACATTCTAGGCTCGTCAAGTTTAACCCGAGTGTTCCGCGTGTGCAACTGTTTTGCACCCGTTGTATGTGAACGTTGAGTCTATCACACCCGATCATCACGTGGTGTCTCGAAACAACAAACCGTCGCAACGGTTCATAGTCGGGGAGAACACAATTTTATCTTGAAATTTTAGTGAGGCATGACCTTATAATGCTATCGTCGTTCTAAGCAAAATAAGGTGCATAAAAGGATTAACATCACATGCAAATCATAAGTGACATGATATGGTCGTGATCTTGTGCTTCTTGATCTCCATCACCAAAGCACCGACATGATCTTCATCGTCACCGGCGCCACACCATGATCTCCATCATTGTGCCGAAATCGAGGTTGTCGTGCTATCTATGCTATTACTACTAAAGCTACTACCTAGCAATATAGTAAACGCGTCTGCAAGCACAAACGTTAGTTTAAAGACAACCCTATGGCTCCTGCCGGTTGCCGTAGCATCGATGTGTAAGTCGATATTTAACTATTACAACATGATCATCTCATACATCCAATATATCATATCATGTCTTTGGCCATATCACATAACATGCATACCCTGGAAAAACAAGTTAGACGTCCTCTAATTTGTTGTTGGCTGTTTTACGTGGCTGCTATGGGTATCTAGTATGATTGCATCTTACTTATGCAAATCCACAACGGTGATATGCAAATTGCTATTTAACCTTCTCCAAGGACCGCCTCGGTCAAATCTGATTCAACTAAAGTTGAAGAAACAGACACCCGCCAGTCATCTTTATGCAACATGTTGCATGTGTGTCAATGAAACTTGTCTCTCGTAAGCGTATGAGTAAGGTTGGTTCGGCCGCTTCATTCCAACAATACCGCCGAATCAAGAAAAGACTAAGGAGGGCAGCAAATTGAACATCAATGCCCACAAACTCTTTTTTGTTCTACTCGAGATATCATCTACGCATGAACCTAGCTCTGATACCACTGTTGGGGAATGTTGCATGGGAAACAAAAAAATCTACACACACGAAGACATATCAAGGTGATGATCATCTATAAGAGGGAGATCGGATCTACATACCCTTGTAGATCGCTAAGCAGGAAGCATTAAGAAACGTGGTTGATGTAGTGGAACGTCTTCGTGATCCAAATCGCCGTCGTCCCACGATCCGTCCCGATCTACCACTGAACGGACGACACCTCCGCGTTCAGCACACATACAGCTCGATGACGATCTCTGCCTTATTGATCGAGCAAGAGAGACGAAGAGGTAGCTGAATTCTCCGGCAACACAACGGCGTGGCGGAGATGATGGTGGAGCTACTCCGGCAGTGTCGTACCGATCTAGCTACGATGTGTCACGAAGTAGTGGAGGGAGAGAGGTTTGCACAAAGGCTTGAGGTGCAAAAACCCTCTTAAACCTCCACTATATATAGGAGTAACCAAGGGGTGGCAACCTTGCCTCCTACTCCAAGTAGGAGGGGTCGGGCAAGCCAAGGAGGAAGGTCTCCTCCTCCAATTTGTTTTGGTGAAGGAATCCTTTCCTTCTTGCCCACCTCCTCTCTTTTTTTCATTTCCTTTATTTTTGCTCTAGCTGAAATATCCCTATTGGGCTGGCCTACGAGCCCACTAAGGGCTGGTGCACCGCCCATGGGCCTATTATGTTCTCTCCCGGGTGGGCAGCCCCTCCCGGTAAAACCCCGGAACCCATTCGTCACTCCCGGTACTTTACCGGTAATGCCCGAAATCTTTCCGGAAGCCAAATGCGACAATCCTATATATCAATCTTCGTTTCCGGACCATTTCAGAGACACTCGTGATGTCCGGCATCTCATCCGGGACTCCAAACAACATTCAGTTACCAACATCAATAATTCAATTATATTGAAAATGTCACCAAACCTTGAGTGTACAGACCGTGCGGGTTCGAGAACTATGTAGACATGACCGAGACACTCTGTGGCCAATATCCAATAGCGGGACTTGGACGTCCATATTGGATCCTACATATTCTATGAAGATCTTGTCGGTTGAACCTCTTATGTCAAGGATTCACACAATCCCGTATATCATTCCCTTTGTCCTTCGGTATGTTACTCGCCCGAGATTCGATCGTCGGTATCTCCATACCTATTTCAATATCGTTACAAGAAAGTCTCTTTACTCGTTTCATAATACAAGATCCCGTGACTAACTCTTTAGTCACATTGCTTGCAAGGCTTATTTGTGATGTTGTATTACTGAGTGGGCCCCGAGATTCCTCTCCGTCACACACAGTGACAAATCCCAATCTTGATCCATGCTAACTCACCGGACACCTTCGGAGATGCCTGTAGAGTACCTTTATAGTCACCTAGTAACATTGCAATGTTTGATACACAGAAGGCATTCCTCCGGTGTCAGTGAGTTTCATGATCTCATGGTCACAGGAATGAGTAGTTGCATGCAGAAAACAATAGCAACAAAATGACACGTTCACATGCTATGTTTATAGTTTGGGTCTTGTCCATCACATCATTCTCCTAATGATGTGACCCCTTATCAAGTGACAACACTTGTCTATGGTAGGAAACCTTAATCATCCTTGACCAACAGGCTAGTCAACTAGAGACTCACTAGGGACATTGTTTCTTCTATATATCCACACATGCATTTGTGTTTCCATTTGATACAATTATAGCATGGATAATAAACAATTATCTTGAAACAAGAAATATAATAATTATTATTTTATTGTTTCCTCTAGGGCATATTTCCAACAAGATGGACCTATCGCGACCTGTTCTGTTGTCCAAGTCGTGTCGTAGGTCATTGATACTTCCATTTTGCATCATGCTTTCATGTTGATATTTATTGCTTTATGGGATGTTATTACACTTCACGATACAATACTTATGCCTTTTCTCTCTTATTTTACAAGGTTTACATGAAGAGGGAGAATGCCGGCAGCTGAAATTCTGGTGTGAAAAAGGAGCAAGTTTGAGATACCTATTCTGCGCAACTCCAAAAGCCGTGAAAATCAACGAGTAATTATTTTGGAATTTATAAAAACTACTGGGCCGAAGAAGTACCAGAGGGGAGCCACCTGGAGGCCACAAGCCTGCTAGGCGCGGCCTACCCCCTGGTCGCGCCTAGGGGGCTTCTAGGCTCCCTGTTAGCCCTCTGGCTCCCCTCTTTTGCTAAGAGGAGGGTTTCATTCCAGAAAAAAAACAGGAGGAGGCTTTCAAGAGGAATCGCTACCGCCACGAGGCGGAACTTGAGCAGAACCAATCTAGAGCTCCGACATGGTTGTCCTGCCTGGGAAAGTTCCCTCCCGGAGGGGGAAATCGTCGCCATCGTCATTACCAACACTCCTCTCAACCGAGGGGACTCATCACCATCAACATCTTCATCAGCACCATCTCATCTCCAAACTCTAGTTCATCTCTTGTAACCCATCTCCGTCTCGCAACTCCGATTGGTACTTGTAAGGTTGCTAGTCGTGTTAATTACTCTTTGTAGTTGATGCTAGTTGGATTACTCGGTGGAAGATTATATGTTCAGATCTTTGATAATATTCACTACCTCTCTGGTCATGAATATGATTATGCTTTGTGAGTAGTTACTTTTGTTCCTGAGGACATGGGATAAGTCTTGCTATAAGGAGTCATGTGAATTTGGTATTCGTTCGATATTTTGATGCGTTGTATGTTGTTTTTCCTCTAGTGGTGTTATGTGAACGTCAACTACATAACACTTCACCATTATTTGGTCCTAGAGGAAGGCATTGGGAAGTGATAAGTAGATGATGGGTTGCTAGAGTGACAAAAGCTTAATCTCTAGTTTATGTGTTGCTTCGTAAGGGGCAGATTTGGATCCACTAGTTTAATGATATGGTTAGGCTTTGTCCTAATTCTTCTTTCGCAGTTGCGGATGCTTATGAAAGGGGTTAATAATAAGTGGGAGGATTTTCCAAGTAAGGAAAGCACCCAAGCACCAGTCCACCCACATATCAAACTATCAAAGTAGCGAACGCAAATCATACGAACATGATGAAAACTAGCTTGACAGAAATTCCCATGTGTCCTCGGGAGCGCTTTACCTCCTATAAGAGTTTGTCCATGCTTGTCCCTTGCTACAAAAGGGATTGGGCCATCTTGCTGCACCTTTGTTACTATTGTTACTTGCTACTTGTTACGAATCATCTTATCACACAACTGTCTGTTACCGATAATTTTAGTGCTTGCAGAGAATACCTTGCTGAAAACCACTTGTCAGATCCTTCTGCTCCTCGTTAGGTTCGACACTCTTACTTATCAAAAGGACTACGATATATCCCCTACACTTGTGGGTCATGAAGACTCTTTTCTGGCGCCGTTGCTGGGGAGTGAAGCACCTTTGGTAAGTGGAATTTGGTAAGGAAACATTTATATAGTGTCCTGAAATTTATTGTCACTTGTCACTATGGAAACTAATCCTTTGAGGAGCTTGTTCGGGGTATCTTCACCTCGAACGGAAGCACAAGGAGTTGCTCCTCAGCCTGCTGCACCTACTGAAAATACTTGTTATGAAATCCCTTCGGGTATGCTAGAGAAAGTGTTGGCTAATCCTTTTACAAGAGATGAAACATCACATCCCGACTTGCATCTAATCTATGTAGATGAAGTTTGTGGTTTATTTAAGCTTGCAGGTTTGCCCGAGGATGAGGTCAAGAAGAAGGTCTTTCCCTTATCTTTGGGGGATAAAGCATTGACATGGTATAGGCTATGTGATGATACTGGATCATGGAACTACAACCGACTGAAATTAGAATTTCATCAGAAGTTTTATCCTATGCATCTGGTACATCGTGATCAGAATTATATTTATAATTTTTGGCCTCGTGATACAGAAAGTATCACTCAAGCTTGGGGGAGGCTTAAATTATTGTTATATTCATGCCCCACCCATGAGCTCTCGAGAGAAATTATCATTCAGAACTTCTATGCTCGGCTTTCTCAAGATAATCGCACCATGCTTGACACTTCTTGTACCGGTTCTTTTATGAAGAGAGATATAGACTTCAAATGGAATTTATTGGAGAGAATTAAAAGCAACTCTGAAGATTGGGACTTTGATGAAGGTAAGGAGCCAGGTATGAATCTTAAGTTTGATTGCATTAAATCCTTTGTTGAAACGGATACTTTTTGTGATTTTAGCGCTAAATATGGACTTGACTCTCAGATAGTAGCTTCTTTGTGTGAATCATTTGCTGCTCATATTGATCTCCCTAAAGAGAAGTGGTTTAAATATCATCCTCCCTTAGAAGTCAATGTAGTTAAACCCAATCCAGTTGAAGAGAAAGTCATTGCTTATAATGATCCTATTGTTCCTAGTGCTTACATTGAGAAACCACATTTCCCTGTTAGAATAAAGTATCATTCTAAAGCTTCAGCTGTGATACGTAGGGGCTACATTAAAACACCTACACCCCCTGAGCAAATTAGAGTTGAACCTAGCATTGTTATTATCAAAGATCTCCTGTCCGACAATGTTGATGGCCATGATATTCACTTTTGTGAAGATGCTGCTAGAATTGCTAAACCTCCTGCTAGAGACAAACATAGGCATGTTGTTGGCACGCCTGTTGTTTCTGTTAAGATAGGAGATCATTGTTATCATGGTTTGTGTGACGTGGGTGCTAGTGTTAGTGCAATACCTCAATCTTTATATGATGAAATTAAATACAAGATTGCACCTCTCGAGATGGAACCTATTAATGTCACTATTCAGCTTGCAAATAGAGATACTATCTGCCCTTTGGGAATTGTTAGAGATGTTGAAGCCTTGTGTGGTAAAACTAAGTATCCTGCTGATTTTCTCATTCTTGCTACCACAAAAGATAGCTTTTGGCCGATCATATTTGGTAGACCTTTTCTCAATACTGTCAATGCTCATATTGACTGTGAGAAGCAAATTGACACTGTTAGCTTTGAAGGTGTGTCACATGAGTTCAATTTCTCCAAGTTTGGTAGACAACCTCATGAAAAAGAGTTGTCTAGTAAGGATGAAATTATTGCTCTAGTTTCTATTGTTGTGCCTCCTACTGATCCTTTAGAGCAATACTTGCTTGAACATGAAAATGATATGCATATGGATGAAAGGAATGAGATAGATAGAGTTATCTTTGAACGACATCCTATCCTTCACAATAATTTGCATGTTGAACTGCTTGGAGATCCACCCCCACCAAAGGGTGACCCTGTGTTCGAGCTTAAACAGTTGCCTGATACCCTTAAGTATGCTTATCTTGATGAAAAAGAAATATATCATGTTATTATTAGTGCTAGCCTTTCAGAGCATGGGGAAAATAAATTATTGAAAACTCTGAGGAAGCACCGTGCTGATATTGGATATACTCTTGATGATCTTAAGGGCATTAGTCCCACTCTATGCCAGCACAAAATTAAAACCGATCCTGATTCCAAACCAGTTGCTGATCATCAACAGAGATTAAATCCTATGATGAAAGAGGTAGTAAGAAAAGAAATACTAAAGCTCCTAGAAGCAGGTATTATCTATCATGTCGCTCATAGTGATTGGGTAAGTCCGGTGCATTGCGTCCCTAAGAAGGGAGGTATTACCGTTGTCCCTAATGATAAGGATGAATTGATACCACAGAGGATTATTACTGGCTATAGGATGGTGATTGATTTCAGGAAATTGAATAAATCCACCAGGAAACATCATTACCCCTTGCCTTTTATTGACCAAATGCTAGAAATATTATCTAAACACACACACTTCTTCTTTCTAGATGGTTATTCTGGTTTCTCCCAAATACCTGTTGCACAATCTGATCAGGAGAAAACCACTTTTACTTGCCCTTTCGGTACCTTTGCTTACAGAAATATGCCTTTTGGCTTATGTAATGCACCTGCTACCTTTCAAAGATGTATGATGGCTATATTCTCAGACTTCTGTAAAAAGATTGTTGAGGTTTTCATGGATGACTTCTCCGTTTACGGGTCTTCTTTTGATGATTGCCTCAGTAACCTTGATCGAGTTTTGCAGAGATATAAAGACACCAACCTTGTCTTGAATTGGGAGAAGTGCCACTTTGAGGTTAATGAAGACATCGTCTTAGGACATAAAATTTCTAAAAGAGGTATTGAAGTCGATAAGGCTAAGGTTGATGCGATCGAGAAAAGGCCATGCCCTACAGATATCAAAGGTATAAGAAGTTTCCTTGGTCATGTTGGTTTCTATAGAAGGTTCATTAAGGACTTTTCTAAGATTTCTAGGCCTCTTACCAATCACTTGCAAAAGGATATTCCTTTTATTTTTGACGATGATTTGAGGAAGCCTTCGAAATACTTAAGAAGGCCTTGATAACTGCACCTATTGTTCAACCACCTAATTGGAACTTACCTTTTGAAATTATGTGTGACACTAGTGATTATGCTGTTGGTGCTCTCATTGGACAAAGAGTTGATAAGAAGTTGAATGTTATTCACTATGCTAGTAAAACTCTAGACAGTTCCCAAAGAAACTATGCTACTACGGAAAAGGAATTTTTAGCAGTCGTGTTTGCATGTGAAAAGTTCAGATCTTACATTGCTGATTCCAAGGTTACTATTCACACTGATCATGCTGCTATTAAGTATGTCATGGAAAAGAAAGATGTTAAACCTAGACTTATCTGATGGGTTCTCTTGCTACAAGAATTTGATTTACATGTTCTTGATAGGAAGGGTGCTGAGAACCCCGTAGCAAATAACTTGTCTAGGTTGGAGAATGTTCTTGATGACCCACAACCTATTGATGATAGCTTCCCTCATGAGAAATTGAATGTCATCAATGCTTCACATGGTACACCGTGGTATGCTGATTATGCAAATTATATCGTTGCCAAATATATGCCACCTAGTTTCACATACCAGCAAAAGAAGAAATTCTTCTTTGATTTGAGACATTACTTTTTGGGATCATCCTCACCTTTATAAGGAAGGAGTAGATGGTGTTATTAGATGTTGTGTACCTGAGCATGAACAGGGAAAGATCCTACAGAAGTGTCACTCCGAGGCTTACGGAGGACACCATGCGGGAGATAGAACTGCAAACAAGGTATTGCAATCAGGTTTCTATTGGCCCACTCTCTCCAAGGATGCCCGTAAGTTTGTCTTGTCTTGTGACGAATGTCAAAGAATAGGTAATATCAGTTCACGTTAGGAAATGCCTGTGAATTATTCACTTGTCATTGAACCATTTTATGTTTGGGGTTTTGATTATATGGGACCTTTTCCAAAGTCCAACGAGTATACTCATATCCTAGTTGTTGTTGATTACGTTACTAAGTGGGTAGAAGCTATCCCAACTAGTAGTGCTGATCACAACACCTCTATTAGGATGCTTAAAGAAGTTATTTTCCCAAGATTTGGAGTCCCTAGATATCTAATGACTGATGGTGGTTCACATTTCATTCATGGTGCTTTCTGTAAAACGCTTGCTAAGTATGATGTCAATCATAGAATTGCATCTCCCTATCATCCTCAGTCTAGTGGTCAAGTAGAACTAAGCAATAGAGCGATTAAACTAATTCTGCAAAAGACAATTAATAGCTCTAGAAAGAATTGGTCTAAGAAGCTTGATGATGCACTGTGAGCTTATAGAACTGCTTATAAGAATCCCATGGGCATGTCTCCGTACAAAATTGTTTACGGTAAAGCATGTCATTTACCTCTTGAGCTAGAACATAAGGCTTATTGGGCAATCAAATAGCTCAACTTTGATTTCAAACTTGCTGGTGAGAAGAGGTTATTTGATATTAGCTCACTTGATGAATGGAGAACTCATGGATATGAGAATGCCAGGTTGTTCAAATAAAAAGATAAGAGGTGGCATGATAAAAGGATACAAAAATGTGAGTTCAATGTAGGTGATTATGTCTTGCTATACAATTCTCGTTTAAGATTTTTTGCAGGCAAGCTTCTCTCCAAGTGGGAAGGTCCTTACATTGTTGAGGAAGTATATCGTTCCGGTGCCATCAAGATCAACAACACGGAAGGTAATTTTCCGAGAGTGGTAAATGGGCAAAGAATCAAGCATTATATCTCAGGTACTCCCATAAATGTTGAAAGCAATATTATCAATACCATAACTCCACAGCAGTACGTAAGGGATATTTATCAGCCTGTTTCAGACTCCGAAAACGAAGAGGTATGTGATTCGGTAAGTAAACCGACTCCAAAACTTTTCCAGTAGGAATTTTTCTCTATTTTGGGATTTTTAGAAAATTAGAAAAATTTAAAGTAGTGTGGAAAGCGCACAAGGAGGCGACAAGCCTGCTAGGCGCGGCCTACCCCCTGGCCATGCCTAGGGGGCTTGTGGGCACCTCGTGTGCCTCCCGGACTCCGTTTTCTTGCGGAGTACTCCTTTTGGTCGGGAAAAATTCATTATATATTCTCCCGAAAGGTCTGACCCTCGTATCGCGCAAATTTCCTCTATTTTTGTTTCGAGCCTGTTTTTGCCGCAGAATTAGGGAAAGGATGTCGTCTCAGGAATCTATCGGGGAGAACGATCTCCCTCAAGTCTATGAAGAAGTAAATGCTGATCTGAAAAGAATGGTGGTCATGGAGGCCAAGGAAAGGCTGCTTGAAGAAACTAAGGGCAAAACTAAGAAGGATAATCCGGCGTTGGATGAAGGGCAATCTATGCTCAACAAGGAAGAAGTTGAGGAACAGGATTTTCTTCATCCCTACCTCCACCTTTTACCTCCATCCTTGATCGAGCTCTTGAGGTTATGTGAAATAACTCGTGTTCGTAATACTTATCTCACCCGTGAAGTTGTTTTGCTAGAAAACATATCATAGAGCTCCAAGGTATAAATCAAAGATTGATAGCTCTCTTGGAATCAAAAGACAGGACAACTCCACCACCATCACCTTCGAAGGAAGACAATTAAGCACGGGTATGGGCAAACCCCTTGGCTTGTGCCAATCTTGGGGGAGTTGCCCCGGTATCGTATCACCATCACATCTTTTGCCTTTACCTTTTTCTTAGTTTGTTCCTTTTTGGTTTTTTTTCTTTCTCTAGTAGAATAAAGTTCTTAGTGTTCTAGGCTTGAGTTTTGCTTTGTGTCACCCCCGTATGTATTCGAGCTCGTGAGTTATATAATAAAGAGTGTTTTAGTTGAGGGCCTTGCCTCATGCCTTGATCTAAATAACAAAAGCATGAAAGATCATGTAATGATCTTATGGAAAGTGATGGCTTCACATATAAAAGAATGTTGATTGAAACTTGTTGTGGGCGGACAAACATAGACCTTGGTCATTGTTGCAATTAATAGGAAGTAATAAAGAAGGAGAGGTTCACATATAAATATATCATCTTGGGCACCATCTATGATTGTGATCACTCATTAAACTATTACATGCTTAGAAGTAGATGTTGGACAAGGAAGACAACATAATGAATTATGTTTGCTTGGTTCCGAACAATGTTATATGACTAGAGATCCCTTAGCATGTGAAGATTGCTTCCACCTCATATCAGCCAAAACTTCCGCACTAAGTATAGATACTACTTGTGCATCCATAAACCCTTAACCCAGTTTTTCCATGAGAGTCCACCATACCTACCTATGGATTGAAGAAGATCCCTCAAGTAAGTTGTCATCGATGCAAGCAATAAAAATTTCTCCCTAAATATGTATGATCTATTAGTGTGTGGAAAATAAGCTTTGTACGAACCTGTGATGAGGAATACATAAAAGCGACGGACTGCATAATAAAGTTCTTTATCACAGGAGGAAATATAAAGTGACGTTCCTTCACACAAAGAGGTCGCACATCCAAACCTCAAAAGCGCATGACAACCTCTACTTCCCTCTGCGAAGGGCCTATCTTGTACCTTTACTTTTTGTCCTTGAAAGTGTCATGGTGATCGACACCAATTCCTTATTTCGCCTTTATCTTGGCTAACGTCTTATGCTAGGGAAAGATCTATATTCATATGTCAACTTGGAAGTAAGTATTCATGAATTATTATTGTTGACAATACCCTTGAGGTAAGTAGTTGGGAGGCGAAACTATAATCACCTATCTTTCTCCGTGTCCAACTGAAACTTTGATCTCATGAGTACCACGTGAATTTTAGCAATTGTAGAAGACGAAGGATGATTGAGTATGTGGATTTGCTTTACAAGCTCTTATTTGACTCCTTCCGACGCTATGATAAATTGCAATTGCTGCAATGACTCAAGGCTATTGGTTGTTAATCCTCATTAAGGTTCTTGATCCATACTTTAATTTGTGAAGGAATTATCACTTTAGCACAAGAGATTATATGATGATATTGTTGTTCTAATTATGATCATGATGCCTGCATGTCCATATCTTGTTTTTTCGACACCTCTATCTCTAAACATGTGGGCATATTTATTGATCTCGGCTTTCGCTTGAGGACAAGCGAGGTCTAAGCTTGGGGGAGTTGATACGTCCATTTTGCATCATGATTTCATGTTGATATTTATCGCTTTATGGGTTTTTATTACACTTCACGATACAATACGTATGCCTTTTCACTCTTATTTTACAAGGTTTACATGAAGAGGGAGAATGCCGGCAGTTGGAATTCTGGTCTGAAAAAGGAGCAAGTTTGAGATACCTATTCGACGCAACTCCAAAAACTGTGAAAATCAATGAGGAATTATTTTGGAATTTATAAAAAATACTGGGCGGAAGAAGTAACAGAGGGGAGCCACCAGGAGGCCACAAGCCTGCTAGGCGCGGCCTACCCCCTGGCCGCGCCTAGGGGGCTTGTGGGCTCCCTGTTGGCCCTATGGCTCCCTCTTTTTCTATAAGGAGGGTTTCATTCCAGGAAAAAATCAGGAGGAGGCTTTCGGGAGGAATCACCACAGCCACGAGGCGGAACTTGAGCAGAACCAATCTAGAGCTCCGGCAGGGTTGTCCTGCCGTGGAAACTTCCCTCCCGGAGGGGGAAATCGTCGCCATCGTCATCACCAACACTCCTCCCATCGGAGGGGACTCATCACCATCAACATCTTCATCAGCACCATCTCATTTCCAAACCCTAGTTCATCTCTTGTAACCAATCTCCATCTCGCAACTCCGATTGGTACTTGGAAGGTTGCTAGTCGTGTTAATTACTCTTTGTAGTTGATGCTAGTTGGATTACTCGGTGGAAGATTATATGTTGAGATCCTTGATGCTATTCACTACCTCTCTGGTCATGAATATGATTATGCTTTGTGAGTGGTCACTTTTGTTCCTGAGGACATGGGATAAGTCTTGCTATAAGCAGTCATGTGAATTTGGTATTCGTTCGATATTTTGATGCGTTGTATGTTGTTTTTCCTCCAGTGGTGTTATGTGAACGTCGACTACATAACACTTCACCATTATTTGGGCCTAGAGGAAGGCATTAGGAAGTAATAAGTAGATGATGGGTTGCTAGAGTGACAGAAGCTTAAACTCTAGTTTATGCGTTGCTTCGTAAGGGGCTGATTTGGATCCACTAGTTTAATTATGTGGTTAGACTTTGTCTTAATTCTTCTTTCGTAGTTGCGGATGCTTGTGAGAGGGGTTAATTATAATTGGGAGGTTTCTCCAAGTAAGGGCAGCACCCAAGCACCGGTCCACCCACATATCAAACTATCAAAGTAGCGAACGTGAATCATAAGAACATGATGAAAACTAGCTTGACAGAAATTCCCATGTGTCCTCAGGAGTGCTTTACCTCCTATAACAGTTTGTCCAGGCTTGTCCCTTGCTACAAAAGGGATTGGGCCATCTTGATGCACCTTTGTTACTATTGTTACTTGCTACTTGCTATGAATCATCTTATCACACAACTGTCTGTTACCGATAATTTCAGCGCTTGCAGAGAATACCTTGCTGAAAACCACTTGTCAAATCTTTCTGCTCCTCGTTGGGTTCGACACTCTTACTTATCTAAAGGACTACGATAGGTCCCCTACACTTGTGGTTCATCAGTCATGTCTACCCCTTGGTTGTACATGTTCCTTTCCTTTCCCGCGGGGAGGCTCGGCTCTATACTCGGCTTCTCCAGCCGCTCAATCGCGCCCATGGGGTGGGCGATCGGGATGATCATACTGTGTGCGCCTCGGGGACACGGTCTCTGGGGCCTCGTCATTGAACTAACGCAGGAGGCATCGGCATGGGTAGCTTTTGTTTTGAACCGTCCACTCGGTCCCATATCCTTCTTCGGCTACCAGCACCTTCGTCCATGTATTGGTGATGGTGTCTTGTTTGGCTTGGAGTCGCTGTTGCTTCGCTTGTAGGATGCGGGAGGTAGCTATAAGTTGTTTCCTGAACCATTCCTGACCCACAAGGTCCTCGGGTACTATGAAGTCTTCGGCCTCTAGGCTCTCTTCCACATTGACAAGGGGGAGGTAGTTGTAGTTGTCTGAATCGTGGTGGTTGTCTGGATAGGATTGGCCCTCGGGGTTGTTTGGGTCCTGTGGTGGCTGCTTGGGCGCTCCGAGGTTGCCGGGGTCCTCCGGGGGTTGTATTTTCCCCGGTGCCCTATATGGCCCCCCTTCCTTTGTTCGCCTTGGCTTGTTTACGCGGCCTTCGGAGCTTTGATTGCTTCTCCTCGAACTTATCACCGTTTTGTTTGGGCATATGATCGCCATTGTCGTTGAGTGTATGCACCATGTAGACGTCGTAGGTGGAGGCGACAGTCTACCGCCCGGTATTTACATGGGCGGGGTCACCGGCCTCATCATCCATGTCTTCAACCTCCTTGGAGGCGTAATCCAACATGTCGGTTAAGTCTTCGGCGATGGCTACCAAGTGGGTGGTGGGTGGGCCGTAAAAGTCCTCTTAATCCGCATCCGAACCGGTCCAAGTATAGGTCAGGCTTAGGCCGTCCGCGATATTCAACGAATAGATCCGGTCGAGAGTTTCATTTAACATCGAGAGGCTGTCCTAATCAATCTCTTGATGGTTTTTGGAGTTGACCTCCATAGCTTCCGCGAGGGACGCGTGTTCGGCAATGGTCATTTGCTGTTCCCGGGTGCTGAGGTCGGGTCCAAGATCAAAGCCAACTCTCCGACAAAGAGGGGACCGAGGTCATGGCCGGACATGATACCTAAAGTCAAGGCTTCCGGATTTTGGAGCTCATCGGACGAAACCGTCATCTTAGTGGGGAAAATATCACCTCGGGGGTCGGTGAAGAACTCGAGATTCTCGAACCTTATCTCCTGACTAGGGATGAAGCCTTCGACCCGGCCGAGGTGGCCGGTCGGGTTGGCGTGCAGCATGAAGCTACTGAGCGCGAGAACCTACCTAGGAATGAAGATGTCCCCGTTCCTAATTTGATTGCTGATGATTAAGTGAGGCATCAATCCTTCTATTGATCTCACAGCACAACTCTCAATGAAAGCACCAATGTCGGTGTCAAAACTGGGGGTTCTCACGTAGGGGGTCCCGGACTTTGGACCTTGGATTGATGGGTTATAGGGGACGAAGGAGACATTGCTTACCCAGGTTTGGGCCCTCTTGAGGAGGTAAAACCCTATGTCCTTCTTGATTATATTGATGTGTATGAGGATTATAGAGTTTATCAAACTCGAGATCGTATGAGCTAACACCCTAGGTTAGTCAACTTGCCTATACATATGAAACCCTCCGGTTTATATAGACACCATGGGTTCCTAGGGTTACATATAAACGACCTCCAGTCGGGGACAGATGCGCCGATATGGTCTACTTAACGTGGATAACACGCCAGTCTTTGGAGCTTTCCTTCTTGAACATGAGGTCATCACATAGACTAATCTTCAACAATACGACCCATTAGGTCGGCTTGTAAGAAATGGGCCGACCGTCTAAGGACCCCTTAGTCCCGGACTCCCTCGCTTATAATATCCTCTATGCTAAGTTGAAGAAACTGAACTAGTCTTTTGAAGAGGTGGAGCTCGTTCTTGTCACCTTTGCTGATCCTAATTATGACTTGCCTAGACTTTGTGGAAGCCATGTTGCCAAACATGAGTACATAGAGGTTCGACTATGTGGTTGTATCTATGTGGCATCAAAAATCACTTATTTCATTTTTCTCGATAGCATGTCACAGAAGTAGAAAACTTGGTGCATTTTAATTAATGAACATGATGTAGCAAACTTGTTGTATTGATCGAATTAATAGTATTTAGGAGAGGGCTAAAGCCCTTGCGGTTGTGCAATATATCAAAGACACCCATGAAGGAACAAGTGATGTAGGTGGCACTTGGTAAGTTCACTCTTCATAAAACACTATTTAAATGGACCAAGTTCTTTTTTCTTCCAGGATTATAATTTACTCTATCAAATAGACGATGGAAAGTTGAAAGAATGAAGGCAGATTTTCTTTTGCTCTCTTTTAGAATCTTATGAAGAGCTTGCTCTTTATATTATTCCTATTGTAAGCTCCTTGGAATTCCTTATTTTTTGGCTATGGCTTGCCCCCGCCCCTATGTGCACATGCCACTATGTACACATTGTAACAATATCTTATGTTTTAGTATAGCATATTAGGCACCTCTCCTACTATTTTTAGGTTAAAAAAAGAAGGCATAAACAAAATGATTAATCAATATAGCATAAAAAATTATGCCCGAGATTTACCTATGTGTACAACACGACCAAGTTTAGTCTCTTCCTGCCACATCCAATTCATTCAATGTGGAAATTATGGTATACTCTCACACATAAACTCCATTTCGTGTGTGGATGCAGATCTCTTTGAGTTGGAATGCGGTGGGCATCAACTCCCTTGCGCATCATACTAAACAAAAGCAAGAAATTTAAGCATGAGAGAATTCAGTCAAGTTGAAATAAGCATAAAGTAAAATCCAGACAAGTTGAATTAATTTCGAAAGGCTTATGCATCAAATTGATACTACAAACTCCATACATCAAGTGTCATGTTGAAACCGCAGCGACTACTTACAACATCTAGCATTAAAACATTTTTCGAAATAACCCATTAACGTTAGAATTAGTACGAGGAATGAACAAAAAATCACATCCACGTGAGATATATTCATATTTCTTAGACTGATTACTCTACTAATGGTTACTTTGCTCCTGGACTGACACTACATCACCAACAGTTTACATGCTCTGTATGTTTTTGGCTTTCAAACATGATTACTACTCGTGGTGTCATAAAATTACCAAAAAAGCTATAGCTCCAATCAATAATAGTACATCATCTATCCACTTGATTCACAACAGCCATAATTTTATACCATCTCTCAAGGAATTGTCTCAGGTCAGTCCATTGATTTTTTTGGAGGGGGACGAAGTGTGAAGTAATAATGACCTATGGTGTTCCCAGTGTTAGAGTTGTGTCGAATATTATTATACAAGGTAGGTTACAGTTGGACTTGGAGTCGTACGGTGAGTAGACAAGGTAGGAGTCGTGTCCTATTAGGACACATGTACCCTTGTGCCTCTTATATAATGAGAGGGTATACACACGATGTAATCTATGTCAACATATTAGCACAGGTATGCAGGGGAGCCGGCGCCTTGTACCGGCGTCCGGGCAGCCAGGATGCAGTATTATGACGGTGTCACGGGGAGGAGCGCCCGTAGTCAGGCCCCGAAGATGTAGCCACATCGGTGAACCTCGTTAACAAATCTCAGTGTCATGCTAGTGTGATTGATTCGTCCTCGGATGATCGACGGAGTGCCTCGGATTTATTCTAACAAGTGGCATCATGAGCTAGGTTATTGGAGAGGTTGAGACTGTTGATCTAGAGGTGCAGTAGAATTCGTCGAGTTGATCAGTGGTCGAGCGGCTGGAAAAGATCGATGGGACAACGGAAGTTCTGTTCGTAATGGAAGTAATTGAAGGCAGCAAAGATCATATGCAAGCAGCAACGACAGCGGAGTCTCAGTGTCAGTTGGCCAGATTGGGAGTTCTCAACCACATCGATTCGTTGGCAGCATGTACACGGATGCGAGGTGGCGCACGACTTGCAACGTCAGCGGAACGATCGATCGAGGCACATGCCTGAGGCCCAGGAGCAGCGGCCAGGTGCGGAAGCGTGGACCATAGGGCAACATGTCGTGCAGGCCGTGGGGTTGGGCAGGTTGTGCCGTGAGGGAGCATGTGACAGCTTCTGGTCAGGCATGGTTTCGTGGTTGTTATAGACACACATGTACGGACATGTTGCGGTGACATGAGATCTGTTTGGAAAAAAGGAGTTGCTAGGTTCAATACGTGTGGACGGGAGTGGTTGGACACCGAACGATTTGATTCTTTCTTCTGCTAGGTGCACGGAGAAGCAAATAAATCAAACATGGGCAAGATAATTTGTAGACAAGGGATTTGTCTGGTTTAAGTTTGCATGGAAGTTTTGCTAGGTTGGTTTGATCAAATGGCTGGGAGCGTGTGAACACGCAACGGAGGTTGCGGACAAGCGGCTCGTGTAGGGATTCTCGCTGCCTCGACGAAGGAGTAGTCCAGGGGGTGTTGGCTGATCGAGTTGTTCAAGAGACTGTGATAGTCGGCAGGGTTTGTTTTTCAGGGTATGCCTGGACGGAAAGCATTAGGGAAAGACAAGAACAAAGCCGTAGTAGGGTCTAGATGGGTTTTTTGGTGAGAGAATCCATCGTTGAGCAATAGGTGATCACCGAGCAACACAGGATCATGCATACACATGACGTTAAGCAATGCACAGATGTGTGAGGTGGACATGACGCAGGGTGAAGCATGGTTGCAGTTGGATATTTTTTGGCTGGGTCGGACTGGACTGTCTGACGGGTCGATGGGGATGTCGATCAAAGCAGAAGATGGTGATGATTTCAGCGACGACAACATAGGAGCGTGATGCTAATGATGGCCAACTTCTGGGCGTGGAAACACATGGTGCAAGCATGAGGGCTTCTGCGGATTCAACAGACTATGACGCAGGGTTGATTCAAGGTAGTGCACACATGAGATCTTGGAGTCAACAGGGCACGGGGTAGCACGGCTAGCTACATGGATTCATGTTGAAGGTGGAGCTGGAGTCTAGCGCAAGATTTCACTCTCTGTTGATGGAGGGGCCTGATACGTCTCAAATGTATCTATAATTTTTTATGGTTTCATGCTGTTATCTTGTCAACTTTGGATGTTTTATATACCTTTTATATCTTTTTTGGGACTAACTTATTAATTCAGTGCCAAGTGCTAGTTCTGGTGATGAAGTCTGAGCATGATTAGTTTATTGATTGTTATCCTTTGTGTAGCGGTCGGGATCGGGCGATGGTTTATACCTACCAACCCTTCCCCTAGGAGTATGCGTTGAATGCTTTGTTTCGATTACTACTAAAACTTTTGCAACAAGTATATGAGTTCTTCATGACTAATGTTCAGTCCATGGTTTAGATGCACTTTCACCTTCCACCATCACTATCTTCTTTAGTGTCGTGCAACTTTCGCCGGTGCATAAAACCCACCATTAGCCTCCCTCAAAACAGCCACCATACCTACCTACTATGGCTTTTTCAAAGCCACTCCGAAATATATTTCCATGCAACTACCACCATTACATGTGCCACGGCTTCTACATTGCCATTGCATGATCATAAGAAAGCTAGCATGATGTTTCCATTGATGTCTATGCCATGCTAGATCATTGTCACGGTACACTACCGAAGGCATTCCATATAAAGTCATCATTGTTCTAAGTTTTGAGTTGTAAGTGTGATGATCATCATTGATGGAGCATTATCCCATGTGAGGAAATAAAAGAGGCCAGCGAAGCCCATTTACAAAAAGAGGCCAAAGATGCCCACAAAAATAAATAAATAAATAAATAAATAAGAGGCCAAAGAGCCCGCCAAAAAATGAGAGAAAAAGATAGAAGGGACAATGCTACTATCTTTCCACACTTGTGCTTATTAAGCACCATGATCTTCATGATTGAGAGTCTCTCGTTTTGTCACCACCATATAGCTAGTGGGAAATTTTCATTATATAACTTGGCTTGTATATTCCAATGATCGGCTTCCTCAAAATTGCCTTAGGTCTTCGTGAGCAAGCAAGTTGGATGCACACCCGCTAGTTTTCTTTAAGAGCTTTCACATACTCTTAGCACTAGTGCATCATTTGTATGGCAATCCCTACTCATTCACATTGATATCTATTGATGAGCATCTCCATAGTTCATTGATATGCCTAGTCAATGTGACCATCTTCTCCTTGTTTGCCTTGCAACCTCCACCGCACTCCATTCCACTTATAGTGCTAAAACCATGGCTCACGCTCATGTATTGCGTAGGAGTTGAAAAAGTTTGAGAAAGTAAAGGTGTGAAAACAATTACTTGGCCAATACCGAGGTTGTGCATGATTGAAATTCGTTGTGCAAGGATGATAGAGCATAGCCAGACTATATGATTTTGTAGGGGTAACTTTCTTTTGGCCTTGTTATTTTGAAAGTACATGATTACCTTGCTAGTTCGCTTGAAGTATTATTGTCTCCACGTCAATAGCAAACTATTGTTTTGAATCTAACGGATCTGAACATTCATGTCACATAAGAGGAGTTACAAAGGACATCTATGCTAGGTAGCATGAAAGCATCAAAAATTCATTCGTTATCACTTCCCTACTCAAGGACAAGCAGGAGTTATGCTTGGGGATGCTTGATACGTCTCAAATGTATCTATAATTTTTTATGGTTTCATGCTGTTATCTTGTCAACTTTGGATGTTTTATATACCTTTTATATCTTTTTTGGGACTAACTTATTAATTCAGTGCCAAGTGCCAGTTCTTGTTTTTTTTTGTGTTTTTTACTCTTTTCAGATCTGATTTTGGAACGGAGTCCAAACGGAATAAAATCCCCGAAACAATTTTTTCCAAAACAGAAGAAGATCGGGGGACTTGAGGGCCAAGGCAGGAGGCCCACAGGGGGCCCACAAGCCCTGTAGCCGCGGCTAGGTGGCCCGCGGCTACCAGGCTTGTGGCCACCCTGGAGCTCCCCTCCCCTAGCTCTTTGTCCAATTTATTCCCTAAAATCCCAGAAAAAATCAGGGCGTCCACGAAACCACTTTTCCGCCGCCGCAAGCTTCCGTTTTCGCGAGATCTCATCTGGAGACCCTTCCCGGTGCCCTGCCGGAGGAGACTTTGGAGCTGGAGGGCTTCTACATCAACATCATTGCCTCTCCAATGACTCGTGAGTAGTCCACTTCAGACCAACGGTCCGTAGTTAGTAGCTAGATGGCTTCTTCTCTCTCTTGGATCTTCAATACAAAGTTCTCCATGATCCTCATGGAGATCTATCCGATGTAATCCTCTTTGGCGGTGTGTGTGTCGAGATCCGATGGATTGTGGATTTGTGATCAGATTATCTATGAATTATATTTGAGTCTTTGCTGATTTCTTATGCATGATTTGATATCCTTGTAAGTCCCTCCGTGTCTTGGGTTTTGTTTGGCCAACTAAATCTATGATTCTTGCAATGGGAGAAGTGCTTGGTTTTGGGTTCATATGGTGCGGTGACCTTTCCCAGTGACAGAAGGGGCAGCAAGGCACGCATCGTGTTGTTGCCATCAAGGGTAACAAGATGGGCTTTCATCGTAGATTTGAGATTGTCCATCTACATCATGTCATGTTGCTTAAGGCGTTACTCTGTTCTTATGAACTCAATACACTAGATGCATGGTGGATAGCGGTCGACGTGTGGAGTAATAGTAGTAGATGCACAAAGTATCGGTCTACTTGTTTTGGACGTGATGCCTATATGTATGATCATTGCCATAGATAACGTCATGACTTTGCGCGGTTCTATCAATTGCTCGACAGTAATTCGTTCACCCACCGTCTACTTGCTTTCATGAGAGAAGCCACTAGTGAACACTACGGCCCCTGAGTCTATTCACAATTATCATCTCCGCTTTTACTTTTACTTTGCTTTGTTTACTTTTTGCTTTCAGTTCTCACTTTGCAAACAATCTATAAGGGATTGACAACCCCTTCATAGCGTTGGGTGCAAGCTCTTTGTGTTTGTGCAGGTACTTGTGACTTGACGCGATCCTCCTACTGGATTGATACCTTGGTTCTCAAACTGAGGGAAATACTTACCGCCGCTATGCTACATCACCCTTTCCTCTTCAAGGGAACACCAACGCAAGGCTCCAAGGCCGCGGGGGAATCCTATGCATATTTGCCAAGGAAATCCCTATAGGCGTAGCCAGCAGCAGGGCCATGGCGTAAATGCATGGAGAGTCGAATCCTATTTCAGCAGATAGCTAGAGACACATGGATTGAACTGGGTACAAGTGGTCTAATGGAGACGTGATACTCGGCATCGGTCGGTGATGATCGGTGGTTCTCTACAGTGGGGTTGAGTGTTGTGGGTTCGCGACCTTGGAGACTTGACCAGGACAACAGAGGCTCGACACGATGATAGCGGCAAGGCGTGCGGTAAGCACGGGGCACAGCGACAGACCAAGGCACTGGTGGTGAGACATGCGGTCAGACAAATTGTGAAAAAGGTGTTGAAGCAGTGTTGGCGAGTATCGGATTCAAGTTGGTGACTGGGTCTATCGATGCCGGTTTGATGGACGGGAGTTGACCATGGAGAATCTGAGAAAGTGACGGAAAGTCTGAGTTGTCATAAGCGGAGAGAGTACATGGTCGTATATTATGTGGGGTTCAGTGCACATGGCAAAGTGCGGATGACAAGTACAGAAGGAGGCGGAGTGCTATAGATGTGGGACATGTCAGAGACTATTCGAGAAAAGGATGAGACAACTACGAATTTGACTCGGGGTGACACAAGGCGATGGTGAAATTCCTTCAAGTTTCATACGAAAGGTCAAGAAAGAGAAAGGATGTTGAGTTCAGGTAACTCTTATATGTGGCATTCAATATGTGAGTTGTTCACTTTCACGCAGGCCAGTGATCAGTGTTTGATAGCGTTGAACAGATACTCCGTAAGTTGGAAGCACAAAGTAGGGTAATAAGGAATTTAACTTTGCTCGAGGGTTGACTGTGAAGAAGACAAAAAGGGACTACAGTTGCAGGTGGAGTCACATGGAGTCTGGGACTAGCAGTGGTGCTCACGGCATATCTCAAATCCAATGTATATAAGAGGTTTGACGCATGGACGAATCCAAGGTGGTGGAAATATTCGCCAAGGTGGAGTTTGTTAGAGTTGTGTCGAATATTATTGTACAAGGTAGGTTACAGTTGGACTTGGAGTCGTATGGTGTGTAGACAAGGTAGGAGTCGTGTCCTATTAGGACACATGTACCCTTATGCCTCTTATATAATGAGAGGGTAGACACACGATGTAACCTATGCCAACATAATAGCACACATACGAAGGGGAGACGGCGGCTTGTACCGGCGTCCCGGCGGCCAGGGTGCCGTATAGTGACGGTGTCACGGGGAGGAGCGCCCGCAGTCAGGCCCCGGGGATGTGGCCACATCGGTGAACCTCGTTAACAAATCTTGGTGTCGTGCTCGTGTGATTGCTTGGTCCTCGGATGATCGACAGAGTGCCTCATATTTATTCTAACAAGTGCTATGCAATGTCGGTTCTAGAATTGTTACGCAATCCCGGGTCCGCTAACACTAGCGTTTCCGACCCACATGCGTCCACCAGGACCAACCGGAGAATAACACCGACTTATGAGAGGCTTTGGACCCTCTCCCCCCAAAAGACTAGCCTGTTAAGAGGGGACACCCTCACCCTCATAAGTCGTGTTATGTCTCCTCCCACAACCGATGTGGGACTAAACCCCAAAAGACTAGCCTGTTAGGGCATATTTCTCCTAAGTGGTTTTAGTGATTGATGACCACTGTTGTGCAGACTAATCTTGTGTTTTGAGCATTTCAGACTATTCTCTTCTAGGCACAAGATGACTCGACGCCCCTCGAAGGTTCTCGAAGACGGACTTTCTTCTACGTTTCTCTTCTTAGTCTTGAGTCGTAGGAAAGTCTTCTTATTAAGAGGGGGTCCGCGTCGGAAAGGTTTGGGTGGAATCTTCACGTACACTCTTCATGCACCCTCCTATATTTTGGCCACAATGGAGCTACAATGTGTATTTTCAGTGTCTATGTGAAAGGGGTAAGCGGTAGTACCGCTCTCAGAGCGGTAGTAAATTTTTACTACCGCTCCAGGAGCGGTACTAACGCCCGAGGTGCGGTAGTAATTTTTTACTACCGCTCCAAGGGCGGTACTACCGCCCTCAGTGCGGTAGTATTATTTTACTACTGCTCTGACGGGCTTTTTTGCATACTTTCCCCCCTTGAGGTGTGATACGTCTCCAACGTATCCATAATTTTTGATTGTTTCATGCTATTATCTTGTGAGGATGTTTTGCATGCCTTTTATATATTTTTTGGCACTAACTTATTAACTCGGTGCCAAGTGCTAGTTCCTGTTTTTTCCACGTTTTTTACCCCTATCAGAGGAGGATTTTGAACGGAGTCCAAATGGAATGAAACTGCCAACAAGATATTTTCCGGAACAGAAAAAGATCGAGAAGCCGGAGAATCGGGGGAGGGGCCACCAGGGACCCCACAAGCCCTCATAGCGCTGCGAGGGGGGCCCGCGCCCCCCTGGCTTGTGGGCTCCCTGATCCTCCTTTGCCCTAGGTTTTGCACCTATAAATTCCCTAAAATCCCATAAAAAATCAGAAGATCGTCGAAAGTACTTTTCCGCCGCCGCAATCTTCTGCCTCCGGAAGATCCCATCTAGGGCACGTTCTAGTGCCTTGCCGGAGGGGGGATTCGGATACAGAGGGCTTTTTCATCAACACCATGACCTCTCCGATGATGCGTGAGTAGTTCACCATAGACCTAGGGGTCCATAGCTAGTAGCTAGATGGCTTCTTCTCTCTCTTGGATCTTCAATACAAAGTTCTCCATGATCTTCATGGAGATCTATCCGATGTAATCTTCTTTTGCGGTGTGTTTGTCGAGATCCGATGAATTGTGGATTTATGATCAGATTATCTATGAATCTTATTTGAGTTTCTTCTGATCTCTCTTATGCATGATTTCATATCCTTGTAATTCTCTTCAAGTTGTGGGTTTTGTTTCGCCAACTAGATCTATGATTCTTGTAATAGGAGAAGTGCTTGGTTTTGGGTTCATACCGTGCGGTGACCTCACCCAGTGACAGAAGGGGTAGCGAGGCACGCATCGTGTTGTTGCCATCAAGGGTAAAAAGATGGGGTTTTCATCTTTGGTTTGAGAATATCCCTCTACATCATGTCATCTTGCTTAAGGCGTTACTCTGTTCGTCATGAACTCTATACACTAGATGCATGCTGGATATTGGTCGATGTGTGGAGTAATATTAGTAGATGCAGAAAGTATTGGTCTACTTGTCTCGGACGTGATGCCTATATGTATGATCATTTCCTTAGATATCGCCATGACTATGCGCGGTTCTATCAATTGCCCGACGGTAATTTGTTCACCCACCGTAATACTTGCTATTTTGAGATAAGCCTCTAGTGAACACTATGGCCCCCGGGTCTACTCCACACCATATTTTCAGCCTTGCTCTTTTACTTCGTTGCACTTTCCGCCTTCAGATCTCACTTTGCAATCAATCTTGAAGGGATTGACAACCCCTTTAAAGCGTTGGGTGCAAGCTCTTTTGTGTTTGCGCAGGTACTCTGGACTTGACGAAATTCTCCTACTGGATTGATACCTTGGTTCTCAAACAGAGGGAAATACTTAGTGCTACTGTGCTGCATCACCCTTTCCTCTTCAAGGGAAAAACCAACGCAAGCAAGTCTCCGTCAACGTATCAATTTCTAGCGCTGTTGTTTGAGAAGTAGCAAGAAGAATTTCTGGCGCCGTTCCCGGGGAAGGACTTTTGTTGCCGTAGCAGAAGAATTTCTGGCGCCGTTGCCAGGGAGGATCAAGTCAAGAACTCATCCAAGTAGGTGTCGCAAATTCATCTCTTGCATTTACTTTGTTTGCGAGTTGCCTCTCGTTTTCCTCTCCCCCACTTCACAATTTGCCTTTTTCGTTTGCCTTTTCCATTCGCTTTTTCGTTCGCCCTTTTTCTCGCTTGCTCTTTGTTCGCTTGTGTGCTTGCTGGCTTTCTAGAGTCACCATGAATGAAAACACCAAACTCTATGACTTCTCGAATACTAATAATAATGATTTTATTAGTACTCCGATTGCTCCCGCCACTAGTGCGGAGTCGTACGAAATCAATGCCGCTTTATTGAATCTTGTTATGAAAGAGCAATTCTCCGGCCTTCCTAGTGAAGATGCCGCATCCCATCTCAATACCTTCATTGAGCTTTGCGATATACAAAAGAAGAGAGATGTGGATAATGATGTGATTAAATTGAAGCTTTTTCCTTTCTCGTTGCGATATCGCGCAAAAACTTGGTTTTCTTCTTTGCCCAAAAATAGTATCGATTCTTGGGATAAGTGCAAAGATGCTTATATATCCAAGTATTTTCCGCCGGCTAAGATCATCTCTCTCCGTAATGATATCATGAATTTCAAGCAACTTGATCATGAACATGTTGCACAATCTTGGGAGAGAATGAAATTGATGATTAGAAATTGTCCCTCTCATGGCTTGAGTCTTTGGATGATTATTCAAATCTTTTACGCTGGCTTGAATTTCGCTTCTAGAAATATCTTGGACTCCGCCTTAGGTGGAACGTTCATGGAAATCACGTTAGGGGAAGCCACAAAGGTCCTAGACAACATCATGACGAATTACTCTCAGTGGCACACTGAAAGGTCACCTACTAGTAAGAAGCTACACGCTATAGAAGAAATGTAGCGACCCGACTCAAGACGAGTCAAGCCTCTGTGTTTCTGTGCCATCCCTGGATCAGTATGCTGGCACACACAGTACATCAATGTATATATCAAAGTGCAATCACATGTAAAATAGCGTAAAAACTGATATATACCTTAAATATCTCAGCGGAAGCAATCAAGGGAGTGGAGTCCCAATAAACACCAACGGCAAGTTGAGTGCGGACCGTAACCCTACTCGTCGAAGAAAATATCTGCAACATAAGACGTTGCAGCCGTGTAGGTCAACATATTGAATATGCCGGCAAGTCATCAAAGAGAGGGGTAAAATAATAAACAACTATCTCTACATGCATATTTGGCAGGTGGGGCTATAAGTTTTGCATAAAGCCAGTTTTATCCTACAACAAGAGAGGGGCTAAAAGCAAAATATTACTACGCTGTTGGTTGTTAATGAGATGGTTCCGCCAACCAGTTCTCATACCCAAGTTATCAATATTACCCTCATCAAGTATTTATAATGGTGTTGAGAATTTCAGATAACTTCTGTTCCTTTAGCTCAAGTTGTCCATGACCGTGGACACGGCTAATCGATTATGTTTGAGTACTCTGCAGAGTTTTGCACACGTTCCCCACAAGATTTGATCGCCTCTGTGTATGTCCTCGCACTTCAGGGTGTTTGAAGACCGGATGATCAAAACATGGTCTTTCAACGGGTCCCTCTGAATCCCTGTCGGTGCCCATCCAATCCTACCGTTCTTCTACATCTGCTAGCACCGCCTGTCCAGAATCGCCGCGTTGTCCAACCAAGCCAGAGCCCATAATGACTTCTGGCTGTGCAGGTAAGCCTTGGGTCTTGAAAATATCCGTCCGTCTCTTTGAGACTGGGTGAAGCTTTCCGCAGGATGTCATGGCCTCTCCAGCATCCCGGGACATCCACTGGGTTCTCCAGGGAGCCGATCAACCGTCCTTCACCCAGAGTTGCATTGCGTCCGAGGTCTTGAAAATCTTGTCTTAACCGGTCTTGATTATTTAATCAACCTTGCATCACTCGTGTTATGCACTCAACCGAAATCCCGTCTACTCAAGCATAGCAATATGAAATTTGTCGTCCCGGGGCCAAGTATCGGGGTTGTTGTGTGCCTACCACATGATACTACAATCTATACTAAAATTTCCAAGTACCTACTCAGCATGCAATTGGGCATAGGATGGTAGAACTACGATGCATAAAACATAGGTGATAGTATGATCAAAGTGACTTGCCTGGTATTACTTGATGAAGATAGTCGCTCTCATAATCCTGATAATTCTACTCGCCACACTCCGAGCAATCTATCGTAAACAAATAGCATTCAATAAACATTCATGCCAAAAAGGAAGAACCAAGAGAACATAAGAACAAAGCATGTCTTGGTACAAAATAACAACATACTAAGGTTTAATAAAAAGGTCCTAAGTGTGTTGTAAAAGGAACGGTGCATGAATGAGATCAAAAGAGGTAATGGACGATGAACTATTGCTATATAAGCTCGACTTGCATACAATATGGGATATGATCAAAAATATTGTGAGAACAACATGAATGTTATTTGACAAATAGTATAAGACATACGAATTTATTTGTAGAAAGAATTTCTTGAAATGGTGCACTACAACGCAAGTTATAGCGAATTGAAGTATGAATTGAATTTGCATTCAAAAGGTCAAGAGAAGTTGAACTAAAGTACGATGGTTACGTACAAAAATATATGACATGAGTGTTTAGGGGTAAAAGGAATCAATTGAAAAGGTGGTACGATTTGCAAGATAACATCAAATGGATGTTCGAATACAAATTTGAATAGCTCAAATTTGTAAGGTTCAAAGGTCGAAACTAATGATGCTACTGGATATAGGAGATCAATATGAGTGTGTTGAAAAAATAATTACTAGATTTGAACTAGCAGATCAAAAGATACAAATACATCAATATAACATTGAATCGGCTTAAAACGATGTGAACACTTTTGGGCACTAATAGATAAATCTGATTTGATCAAAGTTATAAGTTGAAAAGTTAAAACTAATGATACAAACGGAAAGATTACTTTGATACGAATCCGACGCAATTGAATTCATCTAAAACGGAGCTACGGATAAAAAGATATGATCAAAAGAAGTTTGAATATGAATATGAACAAATTTCGAAATTTGAAATTTTCAAAAAGTTGATATGATAGGTTCACAGCATAGGTGGGATCAAGACGAAACTCTAGGCGTTGGTTTCATCTAATTCGGATAAACGAGTAAAAAGTTATGGCTATTTGAAAAATAAGGGCCAAGGTGTTTTTACGGAAGAAAAGTGCTATGTGTAAAGGAATTCTAGTACTAATGTGTAAATACGAAGACTAAATAATATATCTAATTACTCTACTGTATACTATTGTAGGAATACTAGTCTAGAAATAATAAACTACGGGAGTAAAAAAATACGAAGAAAAATACCTTTAGAATGCAGAGTAAAAATTGATTCCAATGAGGAGACGACTTCCAGAAATCCCGCCGAAGAGAAGGAAAAAATATTTTTATTTAAAAAATCTAGTTAAACCAAAAGATTGATTTAACCCGAAATAGATGATTTTTGGATGCTCGTATGGGTCTATACTTATAGGTGGAAGGGAGGTCTAATGGTTCATAGATAGGCAATGTGGGACTAAACATATACGTAAAGAGGAGAAAATAGAAAAGGAGGTAAGATCTGCCGCATGGGCCAATAGTTTGGCCAGCCGCAACGAGCGGTCCGGCAAGCCGTGGCCTTTGTTTTTTTTTTTGCGAACGAACAATTTTTTTTTAAAGAAAGAAAAAACGTATAAATGAAAAAGTGAGAACATTTTATATATCAAAATTTTCAGAATAAAATTTTCTAAAACATGAACATATTTTCAAAACCAAAAAAATACTTTTAAAAAAAATTGCAATAACTTTAAAATGAAAAGGAATTTGAATTTCAAATAAATTGCAAATACTTAAAATTTGAATCAAGACATAGTCTCTGATTTTGGAGGGTCATTTTCCTCCTCTCGTTTGATTTTTTTTTCAAACGGTTTTGAAAATATTCAAACTCAAAATTGAAAAGGGATTCAAAATAGAAAATTTTGGGAAAGTCATTTTATTCCCTCTCATTTTTTTGAGAAGTTTCAAATTCCACTCAAGTTTCAATCACTCAAACAAACAAACAATCAATCTAATAATTATATTAACATTCCAAAATTTATAATTTTGGGATGTTACAAACTACCACACTTAAAATTAATCTCGTCCTCGAGATTCGAAGAGGCTAGAAAGAAAAGGTTAAGGTTTGGGGGGTCTTCTAACAAATATAGTCTCCTGCAAAGTGGGGTGCTACCACACTTAAAATGAGAGTTACTGGTCGCTCAAATTTTTAACAATCCTCTAGGGTCTTGGCATCTCGCTCGTCACATTCTTCATGGCAACTTCTTTGGTGAAGTTCTTCCATTATATTCATAATGTTTCCATCAAAATCGAGGGTTCTTCTATTGATATAAGATTCTTCCGTCACTGGGTCTTCTTAACTGACAAGTCTCGTGACCATTCTAAATAACCTATCGATGATTCTCATGGTGGTCTACCATTTGTGGTTATCCTGCAGAGAGAAGGGTCTTGGCTTCATCCTCACCGTAAAATTTCCTACGCGTGACAACAAGTGCCATGTACATGGGCTTTCATTATACCATTCTAAGGCTCAAACAAAAGCTTCAAAGGACGTCGTCTCTCACTATGGGTAAGTCTCTTAGATTTACCATTCTGAATAGCAAGAGAATGATAATAGTAAGTCGTCATGGTGGCCAAGCCATGTCGCACTGAAATCATTACCTTGTATAAGGCTTAGTGAATCTCGTATTCTAACACTTGGGCATCCTCACAAGCATTGCAGAATATCTCTTGTCCACGAACGAAGTTCGGATAATCCATTGGTTCTGCATGCTCAACAAAACATCTATCGTATCTTCACAACTCTCGGGTTTTCGTATGCTCCTAAGAAAACGTTTGCTGATCCATGTTTCCTTCTCCAAAAAGATAGTACTTGGTCCTTGTTAGTCCCGGGGTCTATGGGTTTCAGGCATACTTGGGGTAAATGTGACACGCCGCTGGGTAGTGGGTGGTTCCTTCACACAAGAAACAAGTCACCTGACAAGTTGGGCATTCCTCAGCTGGGTGATTTTCTTCACAATGAGGGCATCCATCCTTCTGTTCTTCCTGGGTGTGTCCTATTTCTCCATAGATCTTGCACGCACAAGGCTTCTTCATCGGGCTATCATAGCATTTCCGAATGAGACGGGATCTTAACAGAGTCTTCTTGAATTCGTCCCAAGTTTCTGCTCCACTGAATCCTTGTATGTCATGATGCATTTTCCACCAGATTGCAGCACTTTGTGTAAAGTACTAAAGAGCGTGTTCCACTTCATACTTCCTGGAGATCAAGTTGCTCCCGAAGTGGTTCTCCATGTTCTGAATCCATATCTCAGCTTCCAGCTGGGTCATTGGTCCAGACACTACAAGTCCAGCTTCATACTCCATCTGGTAGGGTTGAGGTTTTGGGGATGAGACGAGTAAGAGAGGGAGGGAGATACACACAATACAAACAGTATTTTTGAGAATAGGTTTTAGTTGTGGCCGTCGGAAAACACACACCAATGACGGCTCACAAATCATCGTAACTAACGTGGGTATATAACAGGGGTTTGGACTTCTAGGGGTCATATAAATATTCGAATGCTTCAGGGTCTTTGAATTCTTGGGGTCTTGAGAGTCTTCAATGGGTGTAGCTTCAATTGCATGATGAAATCCTCTTTACTTGAAGTGGGAGTCGGTTGATCCTTCACGTGGTCAAAGGGGAAAGGGCATTGTCTAACTATTTGAGGTGAGAGAGAACGTTTGATGAAATCAGAAGAGATGAGAAGTAAAAGGTGTTCTTGAAAAATAGAAATTTTGAGAGATCCTTTCCTAAGAAATTTCCAGTTTCTAGGGTCGCGTCCTACAGTCAACATGTGCTCTGATACCATTTCTGTAGCGACCCGACTCAAGACGAGTCAAGCCTCTGTGTTTCTGTGCCATCCCTGGATCAGTATGCTGGCACACACAGTACATCAATGTATATATCAAAGTGCAATCACATGTAAATAGCGTAAAAACTGATATATACCTTAAATATCTCAGCGGAAGCAGTCAAGGGAGTGGAGTCCCAATAAACACCAACGGCAAGTTGAGTGCGGACCGTAACCCTGAATCGTACTCTTACTCGTCGAAGAAAATATCTGCAGCATAAGACGTTGCAGCCGTGTAGGTCAGCATATTGAATATGCCGGCAAGTCATTTGATCATGTATCACCTATGTTTTATGCATCGTAGTTCTACCATCCTATGCCCAATTGCATGCTGAGTAGGTGCTTGGAAATTATGGTTACATAATGTAGTATCATGTGGTAGGCCCCCAACAACCCCGTTACTTGGCCCGGGATGACAAATTTCATATTGCTATGCTTGAGTAGACGGGATTCTGGTTGAGAGTTTACCACGAGTGATGCGAGAATAATTTAATAACCAAGACCGGTTAAGTCAAGACTTTTCAAGACCTCGTGATGCAATGCAACTCTGGGTGAAGGACGGTTGATCGGCTCCCTGGAGAACCCGGTGGATGACTCGGGATGCTGGAGAGGCCATGACATCCTGCGGAAAGCTTCACCCAGGCTCAAAGAGACGAACGGATATTTTCAAGACCCAAGGCTTACCTGCACAGCCACAAGTCATTATGGGCTCTGGCTTGGTTGGACAACGCGGCGACTCTAGACAGGCGGTGCTAGCAGATGTAGACGAACGGTAGGAATGGATGGGCACCGACAGGGATTCAGAGGGACCCGTTGAAAGACCATGTTTTGATCATCCGGTCTTCAAACACCCTGAAGTGCGAGGACATACTCGGAGGCGATCAAATCTTGTGGGGAACGTGTGCAAAACTCTGCAGAGTACTCAAACCTAATCGATTAGCCGTGTCCACGGTCATGGACAACTTGAGCCAAAGGAACTGAAGTTATCTGGATTTCTCAACACCATTAAATATATTTGAGGAGGGTAATTATTAACAAACTCGGGTACGAGAACTGGTTGGCAGAACCATCTCGTTAACAACCAACAAAGTAGTAACATTTTGCTTTTAGCCCCCTCTTGTTGTAGGAGAAAACTTACTTTTCGCTAAAAAAACTTATAGCCCCACGTGCCATATATGCATATAGTATAGATGATTACTTTTCACCCCTCTCTTATGTGACTTGCCGGCATATTCAATATGCTGACCTACACGGTTGCAACGTCTTATGTTGCAGATATTTTTTCTTCGACGAGTAAGAGTACGATTCAGGGTTACGGTCTACACTCAACTTGCCGTTGGTGTTTATTTAAGGTATATATCAGTTTTACGCTATTTACATGTGATTGCACTTTGATATATACATTGATGTAGTGTGTGTGCCAGCATACTGATCCAGGGATGGCACAGAAACACAGAGGCTTGACTCGTCTTGAGTCGGGTCGCTACAAGAAATTAACTCGTTGAGTGCTAAGATGGATGAGTTAATGAATTTGGTTGCTAGTAGAAGTGCTCATTTAGAACCTATTGATATGCCCTTGTCTTCCTTGATTGAGAGTAGCAACGCTAGCATGGACGTTAATTTTGTTGGTAGGAATAATTTTGGCAACAACAATGCTTTTAGAGGAAACTAAGTTCCTAAGCCTTTTCCTAGTAACTCCTCTAATAACTTTGGCAACTCCTACAATAATACTCATGGAAATTACGATAGATTACCCTCTGATCTAGAGAGTAATATCAAAGAGTTCATCAACTCACAAAAGATTTTCAATGCGTCCTTAGAGGAAAAGCTACTCAAAATTGACGATTTGGCTAAGAGCGTTGATAGAATGTCTAGTGACGTTAATGCTTTGAAAGTTAGATGTGCTCCTCCCAAGATCAATATGGATGAAACTGTGAAAGCTATGCGTGTTTCCATGAGTAAGAGCCAAGAAAGAACCACCCAAATTCGTGCTAGACATGAATGGCTTAAAAAGGCGTGTTCTCGTGATGAGAATCACGAAGATCTTAAAGTGCTTGGTGTGACTCCCATTGAATCTTTGTTCTCTTGTGACAAACCTAATGAGTATGGGGCTGGATATGAATCCACTTTGGTTGAAAAGTTTCCCAATGATTCAGAGTCCATCTATCTTGATGCTAAAAGCATTGAAAGTGGAGTAGAAGATATTAAAACTTTGAGTAGTAATGAAATTACTACCATGGATTTCAAGGAATTCAATTATGATAGTTTCTCCTTGATTGAATGCATTTCCTTGATGCAATCCATGTTAAACTCTCCAGACGCTTATAGCCAACACAGGCCCTTTACCGATCATATCGTCGAAGCTATGACAAAATCTCTTGAAGAGAAACTTGAATTGGAAGTCTCCATACCTAGAAAACTTCATGATGAGTAGGAACCTACCATCAAAATCAAAATCAAAAACTATGAATGCAATGCTTTGTGTGATTTGGGTGCTAGTGTTTCCGCGATTCCAATGTCTTTATGTGATGTTCTCGGTTTTAATGAGATTGAAGACTTTTCTCTTAATTTGCATCTTGCAGATTCTACTGTGAAGAAACCCATGGGAAGGATCAATGATGTTCTTATTATTGCAAATAGGAACTATGTACCCATGGATTTCATTGTGCTTGACATTGATTTCAATCCTACGTGCCCTATTATTCTTGGTAGAGCTTTCCTAAGGACTATCGGTGCTATCATCGATATGAAGGAAGGGAATATTAGATTTCAATTTCCTTTAAATAAGGGCATGGAACACTTTCCTAGAAAGAAAATAAGATTGCCTTATGAATCCATGATGAGGGCCACTTATGGTTTGAGCACCAAAGACAACGATACGTGATTCTATCGCTTTTATGCCTAGCTAAGGGCGTTAAACAATAGCGCTTCTTGTGAGGCAACCCAATCAATTTATCTTTTTCTTTCTGTTTTGTTGCGTCCACACCATCATAATTCTGTTTTGATTGTGTTTTTTGTGTTTATTTTTGTGTTTGAGCCAAGCAAAACCTTTATGACTAGTCTTGGTAATGGTTGTTTGATCCTGCTGGAAAAAGACAGAAACTTTTCGCTCACGAGATGATTTTTCGTTTTTATTCAGAAAGAGATTTTGAGTTGATTCTTTTTACTGCTGATTGATATGCCTTTTGCCTAGGCATTCGTAATTTTTCAGAACTTTTGATGTACCAGAAGTATACGAAGTATACAGATTGCTACAGACTGGTATGTTTTTGACAGATTCTGCTTTTGTTGAGTTGGTTGCCTGTTTTCATAAAACTGTGGTTAGTATCGGGGGGTACTAGCCATGGAAAAGTGATAATACAATAGCCCAACACCAATATAGATAGAATTCAAGTTTGCTACAGTACCAAAAGAAGTGGTAGTTTGTTTTCTTGTGCTAATGTTATCAACAGTTTCTCTTTAAGTTTTGTGTTGTGAAGTTTTCATGTTTTGGGTGATGTTCTCATGGACGATGAGATAAGGAGTGGAAAGAGCTCAAGATTGTGTATGCCCAAGGAATCCCAAGCCATATTCAAGGACACCAAAAAGCCTAAGCTTGGGGATGCCCCGGGAAGGCATCCCCTATTTCGTCTTCAATCCATCGGTAACATTACTAGGAGCTATACTTTTATTCACCACATGATATGTGTTTTTCTTGAAGCGTCTTGTATAGTAGGGGTCTTTTTTTTGCTGTGTCACAATTATCCTTTCTGCACACCTTTTTGAGAGAGAGAGACATGCACTCATCGTGATTTTGCTAGAATGCTCATAGTGCTTCACTTATATCTTTTGAGCAAGATAATTTTGCTCTATGTGCTACACTTATATATTTTAGAGCACGGCGGTGCGTGACTTGGTAGTTGGCTTATGCTATGAAAGTAGTCCCAAAGGTGATAGGTACCCAAAGAGGATACAAAACCTCCATCTTCATGTGCATTGAGTAGAAAGAGAAGTCTTGATTGCTCTCAATTAGTTTCGAGACGTGGATTTGGTAATATTAAGAGCTATGTTAGTAGGGTGTTGTGAATCTAGAAATACTTGTGTTGTAGTTAATGATTCCCGTAGCATGCACGTATGGTGAACCGCTATGTTAGGAAGTCGGAGCATAATTGATCTATTGATTGCCATCCTTTGTGTTGAGGTCGGGATCGCCCGATGGTTAACACCTACCAACCCTTCCCCTAGGAGTATGCGTTTAGCACTTTGTTTCGATTAATAATAAAAACTTTCGCAACAAGTATGTGAGTTCTTCATGACTAATGTGAGTCCATGGTATAGATGCACTTTCACCTTCCACCATTGCTAGCCTCTCTAGTGTCGCGCAACTTTCGTCGGTACACAAACCCACCATATGCCTTCCTCAAAACAGCCACCATACCTACCTACTATGGCATTTTCATAGCCATTCCGAGATATATTGCCATGCAACTACCACCGTTCCGTCTCATGACTTGTGTCGTCACTCTCATATTGCCATTGCATGATCGTAAGATATCTCGCGAGATGTTTCAACGTCATACGCCAAGCTAGATCATTGCACATCCCGGTACACTGTCGGAGGCATTTCCTATAGAGTCATGATCGTTCTAAGCTTTGAGCTGTGAGTAAATAAAAGTGTGATGATCATCATTATGAGAGCATTGTTCCATATAAGGAAATAAAAAAAGAGGCCAAACTGCCCAAAAATAAAAATAAAATAGAAAAGAAAAAAAAGAGGCCTAAGAGCCCAAATGAAAAAAAAGAGAAAAAGAGAGAAGGGACAATGCTACTATCTTTTTCCACACTTGTGCTTCATAATAGCACCATGTTCTTCATGATTGAGAGCTTCTTGCTTTGTCACTACCATATGCTAGTGGGAATCTTCATTATATAACTTGGCTTGTATATTCCAATGATGGGCTTCCTCAAAATTGCCCTAGGTCATCGTGAGCAAGCAAGTTGGATGCACACCCACTAGTTTTCCTTTTGAACTTTCACATACTTATAGCTCTAGTGCATCCCTTGTATGGCAATCCCTACTCGTTCACATTGATATCTATTAATGGGGCATCTCCATAGCCCTTTGATACGCCGAGTCAATGTGACCATCTCCTCCCTATTTTGTCTCACAACCACCACCACTCTATTCCACCAATAGTGCTATATCCATGGCTCACGCTCATGTATTGCGTGATAGTTATAAAAGGTTTGAGAAAGTAAGAGTGCGAAAACAATTACTTGGCCAATACTGGGGTTGTGCATGATTTACATTAGTTGTGTGAGGATGATGGAGCATAGCCAGACTATATGATTTTGTAGGGATGACTTTCCTAGGCCTTGTTATTTTGAAAGTTCATGATTACCTTGCTAGTTTGCTTGAAGTATTATTGTTTTCATGTCAATAGAAAACTATTGTTTTGAATCTTACGGATCTGAACATTCATGTCACGTGAAAGAAGTTGCAAAGGACAACTATGCTAGGTATCATTCCACATCAAAAATTCAGTCTTTATAACTTCCCTACTCAAGGACGAGCAGGAGTTAAGCTTGGGGATGCTTGATACGTCTCCAACGTATCTATAATTTTTGATGGTTTCATGCTATTATCTTGTCAAACTTTGGATGTTTTGCATGCCTTTTATATATATTTTGGGACTAACTTATTAACTCAGTGCCAAGTGCCAGTTCCTGTTTTTTCCATGTTTTTGACCCCTTTCACAGGAGGATTTTGAACGCAGTCCAAACGGAATGAAACTGCCAAAAAGATTTTTTCCGGAACAGAAAAAGTTCGGGAAGCCGGAGAATCAGGGCAGGGGGCACCAGGGACCCCACAAGCCCTCGTGGCGGGGCCAGGGGGCCAGTGCCCCCCCTGGCTTGTGGGCTCCCTGAGCCTCCTTTGCCCTAGGTTTTGCGCCTATAAAAATCTCAAGATCATTGAAAGTACTTTTCCGCCGCCGCAAGCTTCTGTCTCCGCAAGATCCCATCACCCTTTCCTCTTCAAGGGAAAAACCAACGCAAGCAAGTCTCCGTCAACGTGTCAATTTCTGGCGCATTTGTTTGATAAGTAGCAAGAAGAATTTCTGGCGTCGTTTCCCGGGAAGGACTTTTGTTGCCGTAGCAAGGTGTTGGCACGGTAGTATCCCGGTACTACCATGGTTGGTGAGAAGTTGAGCGGTAGTACCGCTCTCACGAGCGGTAGTACCGCTTGTATTTTTATGTGGTAGGTGGGTAACGGGTGGATTTGCCCCCCCCCCTACTATATAAAAGTATCTTCTTCTTCCTAGAGCTCACCTTTAACCTCTCTAAGCTCCATTGTTGCTCCACAAGCTCATTTTCACCCGATCTCTCTCCCTAGCCAATCAAACTTGTTGATTTTCTAGGGATTGCTTGAGAAGGCCTTGATCTACACTTCCACCAAAGGATATTTGATTCCCCCCACTAATCCCTTGTGGATCTTGTTACTCTTGGGTGTTTGAGCACCCTAGACGGTTGAGGTCACCTCGGAGCCACATACCATTGTGGTGAAGCTCTGTGGTCTTGTTGGGAGCCTCCAAGCATTGTGTGGAGATTGCCCCAACCTTGTTTGTAAAGGTTCAGTTGCCGCCTTCAAGGGCACCTATAATGGAATGACGGCACCTTGCATTGTGCAAGGGCGTGAGGAGAATACAGTGGCCCTAGTGGCTTATTGTCAAAGGGAAGGAACTTCGGTAACACATCCTCGTCTTCATCGGTTCCACTTGTGGTTATCTCTTACCTTTACTTTGTATTTGTTGTTGTTCGAGAGTATCTCTTACTTGCTTCTTTACTCTTCGTAAGTAGCATCATATAGGTTGCTCACCTAGTGTCTTTTTAGAGAACCTTTATGTTGCTAATCCTAACATGTTAAGAAAAGCTAAAAATTGGTAGTTGCCTATTCACCCCCCCCCCCCTCTAGTCAACCATATCGATCCTTTCAATTGGTATCAGAGCCACGTCTCTTCATTAAGGGTTTCACCACCCGAATAGTATGGAATATGATGAGGGAGTTCCCCATGGGAAACCCGAGGCCATGGCTTTGACTTTGGTCACAAGGGACGACTTGAATACGGCTATGGCCGCCCTCAAGACGTCCTTGACGAACGAAGTCAAAACCATGCTTAAAGAGTTAATTGAGGGAACTAAAGGTTCACTCGAACCGGCGTTGGTGGTTAAACCCGCCAACACAGATTCGGAGGCCAATTCCTCTAAGGAAGCGGCTAAAGGTATGCGACCTTCTTCCCCTCTCGAAAATGATGGGACTGGAACCTATGCCTTAGTTCCACCTCCCATGGTCTATGGAGGACCTCTTCCCACACCGCGTCTTAACCCTGTTGGTCCTCCTCCTAAGCTTGTTAAGGGTGATTTTGCTAACTGGGTGTTTTCTATTAAGTCTCATTTGAATCACAGCTCAACAAATTTATGGAGAATCATTGAGCAAGGCTACTATCCTCATGACCCAAGCAACCTCACTCCAAAAGAAGAAGCGGACAATCAATATAATCACTCCGCATTGTTTATTCTCCAGTCCACAATACCTCCTGAAGATCTTCCTCACTTGCGCCCCTTCACTCTGGCTAAGGACTCTTGGGAACACATTATGGTGTTGTACAAGGGAAGCTCAAGCATTCAACGGTCCAACTATGAAGTGGTACTTGATAAGGCCGGTGAGTTTGTGATGAAGGAAGATGAGGACCCTCATGATCTCTATCGAAGGGTGACTGTTATTGTTGTTGCTCTCAAGGATGATGGGAGCAAGGATGTGGATGACACATGGATCAAGCGCAAGTTTCTCAAGGCCATCATGCCTTTCAACAAATCCATGTCATCAGTCATTCGCCAATGACCAGATTTCCACTCCTTGTCTTCCAGTGAGGTGTCGGATGAATTCACTACAATGTCAATCATGACCGAGACCGCTGACAATGCACTTGCTTGCGTTCGGTCAAAGAAAGCTTCACCCAACCTTGCTTTAAAGGCAAAGGCTGCTTCTGAAGAAGAAGAAGAAGATGAGGAAGAGGAGAGCTGCCCTCAAGACACTAAGTATGCTTATCACGAGCCCATGGCTCTTGCGTCAAGGAAATTCAGGGGCAACAAGAGGAACTCAAGACCCAACTTCACCAAGAACAACTCAAGTGGGTTCAAATCCAAGCAACGAGTGAGGACATGCTATAACTGCGTTAATGTGAGTCACTTTGTGGCAGAATGTCCCTATGAGAAGAGGGAAGACAACGGGGGCAAGCTCATTCGCAAAAACAAAACCAAGTCATTCCCAAACAAGAACAACTTTATCAAGAAACCCCACCCAAAGGGTATGGTGGCGCTTGAAGAGTACCCCTCCGATGATGATGACAATGACGATATGTTGGCAACTGCGACTGTCGCCATTGCCATCCCTTCTCCCAAGACGGTGTCTCTCTTCAACGCCCCCAACGATAACCACATTGCCAAGTGCTTCATGGCCAAAGGTATCGATCAGGTAACACCCAGCATTAAGACCAACATCACTACTGCTCCTTCATTGTTGAATTGTGTTGATGATAGTGATGTTGTGGAACTTAATGAGCATGATCTTGACAAATTCTGTGTACAATCAAAGGAGAAACCAAGAAGCACTTTGTTGCTCTTTTGGAACAACTAGGTGAGGCTAATGACCTCATCGAGTCTCATGAGGAGACCATCTCCGAGCTGCAAGGACATAGTCGTGACTATGCCGATGAGATTGCTGAACTATCTATTGCACTAGAAAAGGAGAACACTCTTCGTTTGGCTCTTGAGGAGTCATACAACGATGACTGTGCTAAATTTCAAAAGGAACTAGATGATGCTGCTGTTATTACTCGTATGCTTAAGTCTGAAAAGGATGCTCTTGGGGTTGGCCATGACAAACTCAAAGTGGAGTTTGACACACTTGACAAGGCTCACAAGGTCTTGAAAGGTGCTCATTTCTCCCTGAAAGAGTCTCATGATCAACTCCAAGCAAAGCTTACCAAGGGATCTCTACTTGTCCTCCATTCGTTTTAATTGATAATGCTTGTACAACTAACCCTTGTTGTGAGCATGTACATCTTCTGGAGGAAAATGCCAAGTTGAAGGATAAACTTGAGAAGAGCCTTGTGTCATGCATCCAAGGCGAGAAGAACCTGAACAACCTCTTGAGCAATCAAAAGGGTGTGGTAGGAAAGGAGGGACTTGGACTTACATCCAAGTCAAAAAGAAAAAGTAAGAATAGGAACAAACGATCCCCTACCCTCATGGACATCTTTGTCAAAGAGGCCGAAGGGACTCAGGAGGTGAACAAGAACAAGGTGGAAAATGGTAGCGTCAAGAAGGGCAAAACCATTCCTACCAACACAGCCGGCAAACTCAATCCTTCCTATGTTTTATGTCGTGCTGGTGATGGGCATGTTTATGCCAAATTTGTTGGTTCTTACTATGAGTTCGTTGAATGGGCTATTTGGGTTCTTAAGACCCTTGTCTCTAACATTAAAGGACCCATTCAAAAATGGGTACCTAAAACCAAGCCTTGATCTATTGCAGGAGTTTGCTTCCGGTGGGGTGTCATGGTTTCTCGATAGTGGAGCAACAAATCATATGACCGGAAGCAAGGACTTAGTGGTGGATGTGCATCCTTCCCCATCTATGCCCACCCATGTCCAATTCGCCGATGCATCATCATCAAAGATATTGGGATTTGGTAAGGTGGTCATCTCTCAAGAGTTATCTATTGAGAAGGTCATGCTTGTTGAGTCCCTTGCTTACAATTTACTTTTGGTTTGTCAACTTGCAATTATGGGCTTTTCCACATTCTTTAATCTTCATACGGTGGTCCTTTTGTGGAGCAAGACTCTTAAAGTATCCTGTGTTGGATATGTCGAAAATGGTCTCTATGTGGTGAACTTTTCAAAGCGACCCACTAAGACTGTGACTTGTCTAATGGCTAAATTTGATGTGGGCTGGCTTTGTGCAAAGTCTCCTCAAAGGGGACCATATTCGTGGACTAACAAATGTGAGTTTTGCCAGAGATCGTGCTTGTAGTGCCTGCATTTAAGGAAAGATTCATGAAACTCATCATCGTCCAACGACTCTCATTTACACTAAGAGGGTGTTGGAGCTTCTTCATATGGATCTTTTTAGTCCTCCGTCATTCGATAGTCTTGGGGGCAGAAAGTACTGCTTGGTGATTGTTGATGACTACTCAAGATACACCTGTGTATATTTCTTCAAGAGGAAGAGTGAGACTCAACTTACTGTCATCAACTTTGCTAATGAAGCTCAACGTCAACATGAAGCAAAGATTTTGATGATTAGAAGTGACAACGGCACCGAGTTCAAGAACTACACCTTGGATGAGTTTCTAGGTGATGAGGGAATAAAACATCAATATTCAGCATCATATACCCCTGAGCAAATTGGTGTGGCAGAAACGAAGAACCGGACTTTGATGGACACGGGAAGAACAATGATGGCGGAACTCAAATATCCATATAACTTTTGGGCCGAAGCCATCAACACAGCATGCCATGCGTCCAATCGGCTCTATATCCGCAAAGGCTTGAAAAAGACCCCATATGAGATTCTCACCGAAAACAAACCCAATCTCAAGTACTTCCGAGTATTCAGGTGTAAGTGTTTCATTCTCAAGAAAGGTGCACGTTTAGCTAAATTTGATTCTAGAGCACAAGAGGGCATCTTTGTTGGTTATGCTACAAACTCTCATGCTTACCGTGTGATCAACAAGTCCACCGGGCTCATTGAGGAGACATGTAACGTGGAGTTTGATGAAAATAATGGCTCCCAAGTGGAGCAAAGTGGTCTATGTGATGTAGGTGATGAAATTCCTCCCCAAGCCATAAGAAGAATGGGGATTGGTCAAATACTCCCCATTGAGGAACCCCTTGTGGCCGAAGGAGAAGGACAATGCTCTACTCAAGTGGAGCCATCATCCTCACAAGCCCCACACGCTTCCGATGAACAAAGAGAAGACCCTCAACCAGTTGAACAAGCTCAAGGTCAAGATCAATTGCTCAAAGATGGTGATGTGTCCCATGATGTACAAGTGCTTACACAAGGTTATGATTCTGCTCAAGATCAAGATCAAGTGCAACTACAAGATCCAGACCAAATAGAAGCACAAGATCAAGATCAAGAGCAACCACAAGAACAAGGACAAACCAGTGATCATGCTCAAGTCGAAAATCAAGTTGATCAGGATGATGTGTCTCAATTCCCTTCTGCGGTGCCTAAGAGGGATACTGGTGCCAAGGGAGGATCAAAACGCAAGGGCAAGCAAAGTAATCAAGTCGATGCTCCCCGGTTATCCAATGCAGAACTCTTGGAGCGTCGCGCAGCCAAGATTGCGAACAAGCTGAGAGTCAAGTCACATCTTATGAAGAATGTGCTCGGCATTTTGAGAAGGGGAGTATCCACTCGTCAACAAATTTGGAATTATTGTGAGCATCACGCGTTTGTTTCGTATTGTGAACCTCAACAGGTACAGGAAGCGCTCGATGATGAGGATTGGCTTATGGCCATGCATGAAGAACTCAACAACTTCGAGCATAATCAAGTCTAGAATTTAGTGCCAAGACCAAAGGAGGAACATAATGTCATCGGGACCAAATGGATCTTCAAAAACAAGAAAGATGCCAATGGGATTGTGATTCGAAACAAGGCAAGATTGGTGGCTCAAGGCTACTCCCAAGTTGAGGGTATCGACTACGGTGAAACCTTTGCCCCTGTTGCTCGTCTAGAATCTATTAGCATGCTGCTTGCATTTGCTTCTCATCATAATTTCATATTACAAAAAATGGATGTGAAAAGTGCTTTTCTTAATGGTCCTTTAAATGAGTTGGTCTATGTCAAACAACCCCCGGGGTTCGAACATCCCAAGCTCCCCACTCATGTGTACAAACTTAATAAGGCACTATATGGTCTTCAACAAGTCCCGCGTGCGTGGTATGAGTACCTTACTGAGTTGTTACAAGATCGTGGGTTTGAAATTGGGAAGATATATCCAACTCTTTTTACTAAGAGGGTCAAAGGGGATTTGTTCATATGCCAACTATATGTTGATGATATCATTTTTGGTTCTCCTAACGAATCTTTCAATGAAGAATTTGCTGCACTAATGACCGAGAAATTTGAGATGTCTATGATGGGTGAGTTGAAGTTCTTCCTCGGGTTCGAGATTAAACAAGGCTTAGAAGGGACTTTCATCAAACAAGCCAAGTACACTCAAGACATGCTAAAGAGGTTCGAGCTAGAGGATGTCAAGCCGGTCAAGTTTCCCATGCCAACAAGATGCAAGCTTGACAGTGATCCCAATGGTAAAGCAGTGGAGCAAAAGGTATATCGCTCCATGATTGGATCCCTTATTTACCTTTGTGCATCTAGACCGGATATCATGTTGAGTGTAGGGATTTGTGCACGGTTTCAATCTGCACCAAAAGAAAGCCATTTTATGGTTGTTAAGCGAATCTTTCGATATTTGGCTCATACCCCAAACTTTGGTCTATGGTATCCCAAAGGAGCAAACTTCAACCTAGTGGGCTATTCTGACTCAGATTGGGCAGGAGACTGTGTGGAGAGGAAGTCAACTTCTGGAGGATGCCAATTCCTTGGTCGTTCACTGGTAAGTTGGTCTTCAAAGAAGCAGAATTGTGTCGCACTATCTTCCACCGAAGCTGAGTATGTGGCAGCTACAAGTTGTTGTGCACAGTTGCTATGGATGAGGCAAACTTTAAAGGATTACGGTGTCACTTGTGACAAAGTGCCTCTTCTATGCGACAATCAAAGTGTTATCAAGATTTCCCTCAATCCGGTGCAACATAGCAAGACCAAGCATATTGATATTCGCCATCACTTCATTCCTGAACATATCAAGCAAGGTGATATTGAGATTCACTTCATCAACACTGAAGAGCAACTTGCAGATATTTTCACTAAGCCCCTAGATGAAGCAAGGTTTCGGGAGTTAAGGCATGAGCTAAATATCATTGATTCAAGTAATGTGGATAGAAATTAGGCACTTTGCACCTCACTCTGGATTACATCTTGCTCTAGGTGTAGGCATGGACATAGGGGGAGTGTTGTTCTCTCAATGAACTTTCCCTCCCCCCCATTATGCATAAATCGATCAACTCTTTCACTTTGGCCATTATTAAATGGCACTTGTGCTTCAAAGACGAGCTATGGTCATGAACCCAAGGATAATTCTTCGCGGTGTCATACCATTTGTCTCAAACATAGGTGGCTTCGGCCACCGCCCTCTCCATTGGAGATTCGGTGTTGCTTCTCTTTTTTCGGTGGTCCTTCTTTGTTCCCGTGTTTTGATTCTCTTGCTTTGATCAAGATTCTTCTACCACCTGAGGAGTAGAGAGCTAATTTTTTGGCTGATTTTTGACTTAGTGCACAGTACTACCGCCCCGAGCATGGTAGTAATTTTTTACTACCGCTGAGGGAGCGGTACTAGCGCGATGATAGCGGTAGTACCGCGCCGCCTCGACCTAGGGGCTATTTAAAGGGCTGGGGAGGCCTTTTTCTTTCCCCTCAGCCCCGAGTTCATCTCCCTCCTCTCTCCAAGAACTGCCCAAGGGGATTGCCGGATCTCCATATCCGGCCGTCGTCCTCCAATTCCGAGCGGTGGGATTCTTCCCCACGTGCCATGGACCCCGGTACTGCCCCTCATCCGCGTTCTTTTGCTTTCTTGTTGATTCAATCTAGGGTTAGGGTCATATCTCTGTTCCGGTCACTCATGGCACCGTTTCCTCATGTGATTGGGATTTAGTGATAGTCTTGGTTAGTGTGGTCTCTTGGCATATGGGGTTTGTGTGTCTAGGAGTGCCAAGGGTTCCAGATCTGAGGTTTTAGGTCTTAGTTCGAAGTTTTCTTGTTCAAAAACCTGTTATATCTGGGATTATGCTTCCCGAGCGGTACTACCGCCCCTCGCGGCGCGGTACAACCGCTTGTGGAGCGGTACTACCGCTTATAGAGAGGTAGAAAAATTTTACTACCGCTCCCCTCTTTGCACACACTTCACTCCATTGTTCTTTGGGTTTTCCGGTCCTTCTTGATCTTTGCCTTGACTTGTTTTCCTTGTCTTTTGTGTTTTGTGTGCCTTTTGCGTGTCCCAGGTGATGGTTCCCAGCGTTTGAACCCACCTCGCAGTGCCAGCTCCAAGTGTCCCTCCTCCGAACCCTCTGAAGGGTCCAGTACACCCAAGCGCAGTTTCAAGAAGCCTGCTCGGAAGAAGAACACAGTCAAGTGGAACTCCATGTCGCTAGTTGAGTTTCAACACTGTCGCAAGCTCAATCCCTATGACAACAATAGGGAGACATTCCCTGGAGGTGACATGTTTTGGAATCGCGACCAGTTCCTGATTTATGAAGATGTTCTCAAGTCGAAGAAGAATTTGTATGTTCCGGTGCAATGGATTTATATTGATCACTTGAATAAAGACTTGTCTTACTTTGGGGAGGCCCTCTCTCTGGTGGACCAGCTTCAGATTGCAAACCTCATCACTTTTCAGCAGGATTTTGACATTGGGATAGTGGCTCACTTCTTTGCCACAGTTCACTTTCACCACGATGATGCTCGTACCATGACCTGGCTGACCAATGGAGAGCAGCTGACTGCTACATGGAAGGATTTCATGGGTCTCCTTCATTTTAGGGATGAGGGCCTAGATCATCATGTTGGCTTGCGCCCCCATGCCAAGCCTCAAGCTACTGCCAAGGAGAAGCTGCTCCCTTACTTCAGTGTGAAGCACACCCCAGCTGGTGAGGTCTCTTATGTCATGAATCACTTTCTGGATGTGATGCACCGCATATTTCGCAACTCTCTGTTTCCCAGAGTTGGAAACAAGCACCAGGTTCACTCTTACCTGGTAGATATGCTACTCATGTGTCAGAAGGGGAAGACTCGTCATTGTGAACCCCTTGATGTCTCTCATGTCATGTGGAATGAGCCGTACTCCACAGTTATCAGCCGTAAGGTCCCAATCTACGGTCCTTACCTATTTTTATTCATCAAGACCACTTGGGCCAAGACTTTTCCCGGTGTTGAGTTTCTTGCTCCTGCTTGGGTTCGCCATGAGCCCATCAAACTGCGCCAGAAGGACAAATGGGCCAACACCTCCTCTCGTCCTGCTGCCACGAGGGATTCTGATGAGGATGTGGCTGATGCTGAGGATGAGGCCCCTCCAGAGGCTCACCAACAGGGTGAGGGTTCTCATATGACTGCCTCCGCGGAACCATCATGGGTCAAGCGGCTCACCGACAGGATGAAGACCTTGTTCTGCATGCAGGCCAAGGGCTAGTACAAGACCCATGTTGCTCAGAAAGAGAGTCGCCAGCGTGACAAATTGATAACGAGGAAGCTTGATCTACCCTTCTCCAGCGGTTCTGAGCGCGAGATCACCCCGGAGGATGAATGGATGGTGAAGCACCAGTTTCAGTGGGCTGCATCTGAGGAGGACACCGGCAATGACTCAGATGACGAGTATGTTGATGAGGAGGACACCGACTGATGCCCTTGTTCTCTCCCATTCGCACTACCACCTGGGTCGTAGGGGTCCTCTCTGCCTTTTTGGTGTTTCGATAGCAAAGGGGGAGAGAGTGTAGGATTTGCTCGTTTTCTAGGTTTCCTGGTTATTTGGTTTGTTAAAACTTTGTTGCTTCCGTTATTTGCTTTTGCTTTACGGTTGATACTATGAGTCGTCAGACCCTATCATGGTGTGAGACATATGCTTTATCTTCCTTATCCTTTGTCTCAGTATTATTTATCTTGTTATTAGCCTGTGAGACATATTATCTTGTGCGAGTATCCCCTTGCTCACATGCTATGTCATGCTTCCATATTCTTGCATCTACTCTTACATATGTAGCAAGGATGGCTTAGTATATATATTCTTGGGGGAGTGTTCTCTCTGTGGTTGGTTGTTGGTATGCACATACCCAGAGGAAACTAGTCTCTAGTTGTGTAAACTTTGGAGTTTGCATATGCCTATCTATATCGTTCTGTGCAAATCCAGCATTGTCATCAATCCACCAAAAAGGAGGAGATTGTTAGGGCATATTTCTCCTAAGTGGTTTTAGTGATTGATGACAATTGTTGTGCGGACTAATCTTGTGTTTTGAGCATTTCAGACTATTCTCTTCTAGGCACAAGATGACTCGACGCCCCTCGGAGGTTCTCGAAGACGGACTTTTTTCTACGTTTCTCTTCTTAGTCTTGAGTCGTAGGAAAGTCTTCTTATTAAGAGGGGTTCCGCGTCGGAAAGGTTTGGGTGGAATCTTCACATACACTCTTCATGCACCCTCTTATATTTTGGCCACCATGGAGCTACAATGTGTGTTTTCAGTGTCTATGCGAAAGGGGTAAGCGGTAGTACCGCTGTACCAGCGGTAGTAAATTTTTACTACCGCTCCAAGAGCGGTACTACCGCCCCAGGTGCGGTAGTAATTTTTTACTACTGCCCTCAGTGCGGTAGTATTATTTTACTACCGCTCTGAAGGGATTTTTCGCATACTTTTCCCCCCTGAGGTGTTGGCACGGTAGTATCCCGGTACTACCATGGTTGGTGAGAAGTTGAGCGGTAGTACCGCTCCAGGAGCGGTAGTACCGCTCCAGGAGCGGTAGTACCGCTTGTATTTATATGTGGTAGGTGGGTTATGGGTGGATCTCCCCCCCCCCTACTATATAAAGGTATCTTCTTGTTCCTAGAGCTCACCTTTAACCTCTCTAAGCTCCATTGTTGCTCCACAAGCTCATTTTCACCTGATCTCTCTCCCTAGCCAATCAAACTTGTTGATTTTCAAGGGAATGCTTGAGAAGGCCTTGATCTACACTTCCACCAAAGGATATTTGATTCCCCCCACTAATCCCTTGTGGATATTGTTACTCTTGGGTGTTTGAGCACCCTAGACGGATGAGGTCACCTCGGATCCACATTCCATTGTGCTGAAGCTCCGTGGTCTTGTTGGGAGCCTCCAAGCATTTTGTGGAGATTGCCCCAACCTTGTTTGTAAAGGTTCATTCGCCGCCTTCAAGGGCACTGATGACCCACAAGTATAGGGGATCAATCGTAGTCCTTTCGATAACTAAGAGTATCGAACCCAACGAGGAGCAGAAGTATGTGACAAGTGGTTTTCAGCAAGGTAAATTCTGCAAGCACTGAAATTATCGGTAACAAGTGATTGTGCGGTGAGATGATTCGTAGCAAGCAACAAGTAACAAAAGTAGCAACGGTGCAGCAAGGTGGCCCAATCCCTTTTGTAGCAAGGCACAAGCCTGGACAAAGTCTTATAGGACGAAAAACGCTCCCGAGGACACACGGGAATTTCTGTCATGCTAGTTTTCATCATGTTCTTATGATTCGCGTTCGTTACTTTAATAGTTTGATATGTGGGTGGACCGGTGCTTGGGTACTGCCCTTACTTGGACAAGCATCCCACTTATGATTAACCCCTCTCGCAAGCATCCGCATCTACGAAAGAAGAATTAAGACAAAGTCTAACCATAACATTAAACTAGTGGATCCAAATCAACCCCTTACGAAGCAACGCATAAACTAGGGTTTAAGCTTCTGTCACTCTAGCAACCCATCATCTACTTACTACTTCCCAATGCCTTCCTCTAGGCCCAAATAATGGTGAAGTGTTATGTAGTCGATGTTCACATAGCACCACTAGAGGAAAAACAACATGCAACACATCAAAATACCGAACGAATACCAAATTCACATGACTATTATTAGCATGACTTATCCCATGTCCTCAGGAACAAAAGTAACTACTCACAAAGCATAATCATATTCATGACCAGAGAGGTAATGAGTAGCATCAAGGATCTGAACATAAACTCTTCCACCAAGTAATCCAACTAGCATCAACTACAAAGAGTAATCAAGACTACTAGCAACCTTACAAGTACCAATCGGAGTCGCGAGACGGAGATTGGTTACAAGTGATGAACTAGGGTTTGGAGATGAGATGGTCCTGATCAAGATGTTGATGGTGAAGATTCCCCTCCGATGAGAGGAGTGTTGGTGATGACGATGGCGACGATTTCCCCCTCCGAGAGGGAAGTTTCCCCGGCACGATCGTCTTGCCGGAGCTCTAGATTGGTTCTGCTCAAGTTCTGCCTCGTGGTGGCGGCGAATCCATGAAAAATCTCCTCCTTTATTTTTTTCTGGACGAAACCCTTCATATAGCAGAAGAGGGGGGTGATACGTCTCCAACTTATCTATAATTTTTGATGGTTTCATGCTATTATCTTGTCAAACTTTGGATGTTTTGCATGCTTTTAATCTATTTTCTGGGACTAACTTATTAACTCAACGCCAAGTGCCAGTTCCTGTTTTTTCCATGTTTTTACCCCTTTCGGAGGAGATTTTGAAACGGAGTCCAAACGGAAGAAAATCCCCGAAAAGATTTTTTTGGAACGGAAGAAGATCGGAAAACTTGGGAGCCAAGCCAGAGGAGCGCCAGGGGCCCCACAAGCCCCCACCCCGCGGCCAGGGGGGCACGCCATCCAGGCTTGTGCCCCCCTGGAGGTCCCCTGACCTAGATCTTGCACCTATATATTCCCAAATAATCCCAAAAAATCAAGAGATGATCGCAATCACTTTTCCGCCGCCGCAAGCTTCTGTCTCCGCGAGATCCCATCTGGGGCACGTCCTGGTGCCCTGTCGGAGGGGGATTCGGACACGGAGGGCTTCTTCATCAACACCATGACCTCTCCAATGATGCGTGAGTAGTTCACCATAGACCTACAGGTCCATAGCTAGTAACTAGATGGCTTCTTCTCTCTCTTAGATCTTCAATACAAAGTTCTCCATGATCTTCATGGAGATCTATCCGATGTAATCTTCTTTTGCGGTGTGTTTGTCGAGATCCGATGAATTGTGGATTTATGATCAGATTATCTATTAATCTTATTTGAGTTTCTTCTGATCTCTCTTATGCATGATTTCATATCCTTGTAATTCTTTTCGAGTTGTGGGTTTTCTCTCGCCAACTAGATCTATGATTCTTGCAATGGGAGAAGTGCTTGGTTTTGGGTTCATACCGTGCGGTGACCTCACCCAGTGACAGAAGGGGTAGCGAGGCACACATCGTGTTGTTCCCATCAAGGGTAAAAAGATGGGGGTTTCATCATTGGTTTGAGATTATCCCTCTACATCATGTCATCTTGCTTAAACCGTTACTCTGTTCGTCATGAACTCAATACACTAGATGCATGCTGGATAGTGATACGTCTCAAACGTATCTATATTATTTTATGGTTTCACGCTGTTATCTTGCCTTCTTTGTATGTTTTACGTACCTTTTTATATCTTTTTGGACTAACTTATTAATTCAGTGCCAAGTGCTAGTTCTTGTTTTTTCTGTGTTTTTGACTCTTTTCAGATCTGATTTTGGAATGGAGTCAAAACGGATGAAAACCCCCGAAATGATTTTTTTCCGAACGGAAGAAGTCCATGGGGCTTTTGGGCCAAGCCGGGTGGGCTCCAGGGAACCCTCAAGCCCCCACTCCGCCACCAGGGGGAAGCGGCGGTGGGCAGGCTTGTGGCCTCCCTGGCCGCCCACTGACCTAGGTCTTTGGCCTATAAATTCCCAAATATTTCGCAAAAAATCAGGGGAGCCTCGAAAATACTTTTCTGCCGCCGCAAGCTTCCGTTTCCGCGAGATCTCATCAGGAGACCCTTCCCGGCGCCCTGCCGGAGGGGACTTTGGAGTTGGAGGGCTTCTTCATCATCATCATCACCCCTCCAATGACTCATGAGTAGTTCAGTTCAAACCTACGGGTCCGTAGTTAGTAGCTAGATGGCTTCTTCTCTCTCTTGGATCTTCAATACAAAGTTCTCCATGATCTTCATGGAGATCTATCCGATGTAATCTTCTTTGGCGGTGTGTTTGTCGACATCCGATGAATTGTGGACTTGTGATCAGATTATCTATGATATATATTTGAGTCTTTGCTGATTTCTTATATGCATGATTTGATATCCTTGTAAGTCTCTCCGAGTCTTGGGTTTTGTTTGGCCAACTAGATCTATGATTCTTTTAATGGGAGAAGTGCTTGGTTTTGGGTTCTGCCATGTGGTGACCTTTGCCAGTGACAGTAGGGGCAGCAAGGCACACATCAAGCAGTTGCCATCAAGGGTAAAAAGATGGGGTTTTTATCATTGGTTTGAGATTATCCCTCTACATCATGTCATCTTGCTTAAGGCGTTACTCTGCTCTTATGGACTTAATACACTAGATGCATGCTGGATAGCGGTCGATGTGTGGAGTAATAGTAGTAGATGCAGAAAGTATCGGTCTACTTGTTTCGGACATGATGCCTATAGAAATAATCATTGCATAAATATCGTCACGACTCTGCACAGTTCTATCAATTGCTCGACAGTAATTTGTTCACCCACCGTCTACTTGCTTTCATGAGAGAAGCCACTAGTAAACACTACGGCCCCTGGGTCTATTCACATCCATCGTTTACAACTCTGCTTTTACTTTGCTTTGTTACTTTGTTGCTTTCAGTTCTCACTTGGCAAACAATCTATAAGGGATTGACAACCCCTTCATAGCATTGGGTGCAAGCTTTTGTGTTTGTGCACGATCTTGAGATACTCCTCCGCCAGATTGATACCTTGGTTCTCAAACTAAGGGAAATACTTACCTCCGCCGTGCTATATCATCCTCTCCGCTTCGAGGGAACACCAACGCAGAAGGATTCCTGGTGTCGTCAACGTGCCCATTTCTGGCGCCACTGGAAGGTCTTTTGTGCAGCGGCATAACGGACATCAGAAGCATTCCTGCGCCATTGCCGGGGATCCTTTTGAAACATCAGAAGTATTTCTGGCGCCGTTGCCGGGGAGGATAAATCAAGATCTATCCAAGTAGGTCGCACAAACTCTTCTCTTGCATTTACTTTTGTTGTCAGTTGCCTCTCATTTTCCTCTCCCCCACTTCACATTTGTCGTTTTCATTCGCCTTTCTCCTTTGCCGTTTTCCTTTCCCTTGCCGGTTTCTTTCTTGCTTGTGTGCTTGTTTGTTTGTTGAAGACATCATGTCTGAAAACACCAAACTTTGCGACTTCTCGAGCACTAATAATAATGATTTTATTAGTACTCCGATTGCTCCCGCCACTAGTGCAGAATCGTATGAAATCAACGCAGCTTTGTTGAATCTTGTTATGAAAGAGCAATTCTCTGGCCTTCCTAGAGAAGATGTCGCATCCCATCTCAATACCTTCATTGAGCTTTGCGATATGAAAAAGAAACGAGATGTGGATAATGACGTGATTAAGTTGAAACTTTTTCCTTTCTCGTTGCGAGATCGCGCAAAAACTTGGTTTTCTTCTTTGCCTAAAAAATGTATTGATTCTTGGGATAGGTGCAAAGATGCTTACATATCCAAGTATTTTCCACCGGCTAAGATCATCTCCTTACGTAACGATATCATGAATTTCAAGCAACTTCATCATGAACACGTTGCACAATCTTGGGAGAGGATGAAGCTTATGATTAGAAATTGTCCTGCTCATGGCTTGAGTTTGTGGATGATTATACAAATCTTTTACGCTGCCTTGAATTTCGCTTCTCACAATATCTTGGACTCCGCCTCAGGTGGAACGTTCATGGAAATCACATTAGGAGACGCTACAAAACTCCTAGACAATATCATGACCAACTACTCTCAGTGGCACACTGAAAGGTCGCCTGCTAGCAAAAAGGTGCACGCTATGGAAGAGATTAACTCGCTTAGTGCTAAGATGGACGAGTTGATGAATATGGTTTCTAGTAGAAACGCTACCATAGATCCTAATGACATGCCACTATCTTCTTTGATTGAGAGTAGCAACGCTAGTTTGGACATGAATTTTGTTGGTAGGAACAATTTTGGCAACAACAATGCTTTTAGAGGAAACTATGTTCCTAGGCCTTTTCCTAGTAACTCCTCTAACAATTATGGCAATTCCTACGGCAACACTTATGGAAATCACAACAAATTACCCTTTGATCTAGAGAGTAATATCAAAGAGTTCATCAACTCTCCAAAGATTTTCAATGCGTCCATAGAGGAAAAACTACTCAAAATAGACGATTTGGCTAACGGCGTTGATAGGATGTCTTGTGATATTGATGCTTTGAAAGTTAGATGCGATCCTCCCAAGATCAACTTGGATGAAACTTTGAAAGCTATGTGTATCTCCATGAATGAGAGCAAAGAAAGAACCGCCCAAATTTGCGCTAGACATGAATGGTTTAAAGGGTGCGTTCTAGTGATGCAAATCACAAAGATCTTAAAGTGCTTGGTCTGTCTCCTCTTGAATCTTTGTTTTCGCGTGTCAAACCTACTTATGGAGGGGCTGGATATGAATCCACTTTGGTTGAAAGACGCCCCGATGATTCAGAGTCCACCTATCTTGATGATAAAGGTGTGGACAGTGGAGTAGAAGAAGTCAAAATTTTGGGTAGTAATGAAACTCCCACTTTGGATTTCAAGGAATTCAATTATGATAATTGCTCCTTGTTTGAATGCATTTCTTTGAAGCAATCCATTGCAAACTCTCAACATGCTTATAGCCAAAGCAAAGCCTTTACCGCGCATATCATAGATGTTATGATGAAATCTCTTGAAGAGAAGCTCGAACTAGAAGTCTCTATACCTAGAAAACTTCATGATGAGTGGGAACCTACTATCAAAATCAAGATCAAAAACTATGAGTGCAATGCTTTCTCTGATTTGGGTGCTAGTGTTTCTGCGATTCCAAAGTCTTTATGTGATATTGTTGGTTTTCATGAGATTGAAGAGTGTTCTCTTAATTTGTATCTTGCGGATTCTACTGTCAAGAAGCCCATGGGGAGGATTGATGATGTTCTTATTGTTGCAAATAAGAACTATGTACCCGTGGATTCCATTGTACTTGACATAGATTGCAATCCCTCATCACCCATTACTCTTGGTAGACCTTTCCTAAGGACTATTGGTGCTATCATCGATATGAAGGAAGGGAATATTAGATTTCAATTTCCTTTAAAGAAGGGCATGGAGCACTTTCCTAGAAAGAAAATAAGATTGCCTTTTGAATCTATGATGAGGGCTACCTATGGTTTGAGCACCAAAGATGACTATACGTGATTCCATCACTTTTGCCTAGCTAAGGGCGTTAAACTAAAGCGCTTTTTGGGAGGCAACCCAACGAATTTATCATTTTTCTTTCTGTTTTGTGTTTTCCACACTTCCATAATTCTGTTATGATTGTGTTTTTTGTGTTTCTTTTTGCGTTTGTTCCAAGCAAAACCGTTATGATTAGTCTTCAGGATGATAGTTTGGTCATGCTGGGAAAGACAGAAACTTTCTGCTCACAAAACGAATTTTAGTTTTTTTTTCTGTAAGATCTTTTGAGCTGATTCTTTTTGCTTCTGATTGCTACGCAAATTCTACAGACTTTTGTAATGTTTCAGAATTTTTGAAATAACAGAGGTATACGAAACATACGGATTGCTACAGACTGGTCTGCTGTTAACAGATTCTGTTTTTGTTGTGTTGGTTGCTCATTTTGATGAAACTATGGCTAGTATAGGGGGGTATTAGCCATGGAAGATTGAAAGTAAAGTAACCCAACATCAGCACAAGTAGAATTTAAGTTTTCTACAGTACCTGAGGAAGTGGTGGTTTGCTTTCTTGTACTAATGTTATCACGAGTTTCTGTTTAAGTTTCGTGTTGTGAAGTTTTCAAGTCTTGGGTGAAGTTCTTATGGACAAAAAGATAAAGAGTGGAAAGATATCAAGCTTGGGGATGCCCAAGGCACCCCAAGAGATTCAAGTATGCCGTAAAATCCTAAGCTTGGGGATGCCCCAGGAAGTCATCCCCTCTCTCGTCTTCAATCCATCGGTAACGTTACTTGGGGCTATATTTTTATTCACCACAAGTTATGTGTTTTTGCTTGGAGCGTCTTGTATCATAGGAGTCTTTTATTTTTGTTGTGTCACAATCATCCTTGCTTCACATCTAGAGAGAGAGACATGCACACACCGTGATTTTGTCGAGCTTCACTTATATCTTTTGAGCTAGATACTTTTGCTCTATGTGCTTCACTTATATCTTTTAGAGCACAGCGGTGCGTGGCTTGGTAGTTGATCTATGCTTTGAAAGTAGTCTCAAAAGGGGTAGTTATCCAAAGGGATACGAAAACTTCCACCTTCATGTGCATTGAATAGTTAGAGAAGTTTGATTCATCTCAATTAGTTTTGAGTGTGGTTATGGTAATACTGAAGTCATGCTAGTAAGGTGTTGTGGATCTAGAAATACTTGTGTTGAAGTTAGTGATTCCCGTAGCATACATGTATGGTGAACCGCTAAGTGATGAAATCTGAGCATGATTAGTCTATTGATTGTCATCCTTTGCGTGGCGGTCGGGATCGCGCGATGGTTTATACCTACCAACCCTTCCCCTAGGAGTATGCGTTGAATGTTTGTTTCGATTACTAATAAAACTTTTGCAACAAGAATATGAGTTCTTCATGACTAATGTTGAGTCCATGATTTATATTCACTTTCACCTTCCACCATCACTATCTTCTTAGTGCCGCGCAACTTTCGGCGGTGCACAAAACCCACCATTAGCCTCCCTCAAAACAGCCACCATACCTACCTATTATGGCTTTTTCAAAGTCATTCCGAGATATATTGCCATGCAACTACCACCATGACATGTGACACCACGTCTACATTGCCTTTGCACGATCGTAAGATAGCTAGCATGATGTTTCCATTGATGTCTATGCCATGCTAAATCATTGCCACGGTACACTACCGAAGGCATTCCATATAGAGTCATAGTTGCTCTAAGTTTTGAGTTGAAAGTGTGATGATCATCATTATTGGAGCATTGTCCCATGTGAGGAAATAAAATAGCCAAAGAAGACCATAAAAAAAGAGGCCAAAGAGCCCACCAAAATAAAAATTAAAATAAAAAAAGGGAGAGAAAAAGAGAGAAGGGACAATGCTACTACTTTTTCCACACTTGTGCATATTCAGCACCATGATCTTCATGATTGAGAGTCTCTCGTTTTGTCACCACCATATAGCTAGTGGGAAATTTTCATTATATAACTTGGCTTGTATATTCCAATGATAGGCTTCCTCAAAATTGCCTTAGGTCTTCGTGAGCAAGCAAGTTGGATGCACACCCACTAGTTTTCTTTAAGAGCTTTCACATACTTGTAGCTCTAGTGCATCATTTGTATGGCAATCCCTACTCATTCACATTGATATCTATTGATGAGCATCTCCAAAGCTCATTGATATGCCTAGTTAATGTGACTATCTTCTCCTTTTTTGTCTTGCAACCTCCACCACATTCCACAGCATCTATAGTGCTATAACCATGGCTCACACTCATGTATTGCGTGAGAGTGGAAAATGTTTGAGAAAGTAAAGGTGTGAAACAATTACTTGGCCAATACCGGGGTTGTGCATGATATAAATTCGTTGTGCAATGATGATAGAGCATAGCCAGACTATATGCTTTTGTAGGGATAACTTTCTTTTGGCCTTGTTATTTTGAAAGTTCATGATTACTTTGCTAGTTTGCTTGAATTATTATTGTTTCCACGTCAATAGCAAACTATTTTTTTGAATCTAATGGATCTGAACATTCACGTCACATAAGAGGAATTACAAAGGACACCTATGCTAGGTAGCATGAAAGCATCAAAAATTCATTCTTATCACTTCCCTACTCGAGGACGAGCAGGATTTAAGCTTGGGGATGCTTGATACGTCTCAAATGTATCTATAACTTTTGATGGTTTCACGCTGTTATCTTGCCTTCTTTGTATGTTTTATGTACCTTTTTATATCTTTTTGGGACTAACTTATTAATTCAGTGCCAAGTGCCAGTTCTTGTTTTTTCCGTGTTTTTGACTCTTTTTAGATCTGATTTTGGAACGGAATCCAAACGGAAGAAAAAACCCGAAATGATTTTTTTCCGAACGGAAGAAGTCTAGGGGGCTTTTGGGCCAAGCCAGGTGGGCTCCAGGGAGCCCACAAGCCCCCACTCCGCCACCAGGGGAGGCGGCGGTGGGCAAGCTTGTGGCCTCCCTGGCTTCCCCCTGACCTAGATCTTTGGCCTATAAATTCCCAAATATTCCGCAAAAAATCAGGGGAGCCTCGAAAATACTTTTCCGCCGCCGCAAGCTTCCGTTTCTGCGAGATCTCATCTGGAGACCCTTCCCGACGCCCTGCCGGAGGGGACTTTGGAGTTAGAGGGCTTCTTCATCATCATCATCGCCCTCCAATGACTCGTGAGTAGTTCACTTCAGACCTACGGGTCCGTAGTTAGTAGCTAGATGGCTTCTTCTCTCTCGTGGATCTTCAATACAAAGTTCTCCATGATCTTCATGGAGATCTATCCGATGTAATCTTCTTTGGCGGTGTTTTGTCGAGATCCGACGAATTGTGGACTTGTGATTAGATTATCTATGATATATATTTGAGTCTTTGCTGATTTCTTGTATGCATGATTTGATATCCTTGTAAGTCTCTCCGAGTCTTGGGTTTTGTTTGGCCAACTAGATCTATGATTCTTGCAATGGGAGAAGTGCTTGGTTTTGGGTTCTTCCATGTGGTGACCTTTCCTAGTGACAGTAGGGGCAACAAGGCACACATCAAGCAGTTGCCATCAAGGGTAAACAGATGGGGTTTTTATAATTGGTTTGAGATTATCCCTCTACATCATGTCATCTTGCTTAAGGCGTTACTCTGTTCTTATGGACTTAATACACTAGATGCATGTTGGATAGCGGTCGACGTGTGGAGTAATAGTAGTAGATGCAGAAAGTATCGGTCTACTTGTTTCGGACGTGATTCCTATAGAAATAATCATTGCATAGATATCGTCACGACTCTGCACAGTTCTATCAATTGCTCGACAGTAATTTGTTCACCCACGGTCTACTTGCTTTCATGAGAGAAGCCACTAGTAAACACTACGGTCCCCGGGTCTATTCACATCCATCGTTTACAACTCCGCTTTTACTTTGCTTTGTTACTTTGTTGCTTTCAGTTCTCACTTGGCAAACAATCTATAAGGGATTGACAACCCCTTCATAGCGTTGGGTGCAAGCTTTTGTGTTTGTGCAGGATCTTGAGTTACTCCTCCGCCGGATTGATACCTTGGTTCTCAAACTGAGGGAAATGCTTACCTCCATTGTGCTACGCCATCCTCTCCGCTTCGAGGGAACACCAACGCAGAAGGATTCCTGGTGTCGTCAACGTGCCCATTTCTGGCGCCACTGCAAGGTCTTTTGTGCAGAAGCATAACGGACATCAGAAGCATTCCTGCGCCATTGCCGGGGATCCTTTTGAAACATCAGATAGCGGTCGATGTGTGGAGTAATAGTAGTAGATGCTGAAAGTGTCGGTCTACTTGTCTCGGACGTGATGCCTATATGCATGATTATTGCCTTACATATTTTCATGACTTTGAGCGGTTCTATCAATTGCTCGACAGTAATTTGTTCACCCACCGTGATATTTGCAATTATGAGAGAAGCCTCTAGTGAACACTATGGCCCCCAGGGTCTACTCCACACCATATTTTCAGCCTTACACTTTTTACTTCGTTGCATTTTCCGCCTTCAGATCTCACTTTGCAAACAATCTTGAAGGGATTGACAACCCCTTTGAAGCGTTGGGTGCAAGCTTGTTTGTGTTTGCACAGGTACTTTGGACTTGACGAGGCCCTCCTTCTGGATCGATACCTTGGTTCTCAAACTGAGGGAAATACTTACTGCTCCTGTGCTGCATCACCCTTTCCTCTTCAAGGGAAAAACTGACGCAAACCAAAGAAGTAACAAGAAGAATTCCTAAGCGGCAGGGAAGGACTTTTATTGCCGTTGCACAAGAATTTCTGGCGCCGTTGTCGGGGAGGAAGATCAAGTCAAGAACTCATCCAAGTAGGTGTCGCAAACTCATCTCTTGCATTTACTTTGTTTGCCAGTTGCCCCTCTTTTCCCTCTCCCCCACTTCACCAATTTGCCTTTTTTGTTCGCATTTTTGTTCGCCCTTTTCTCTCGCTTGCTTTCTGCTCGTCTGTGTGGGATAGTCTATCCTGATGGCTAGATCCACCACTTCGAACGATACTCCCGAGAGCGAAGTTCTCAATTTCAAACAAATTGAGGGAGAAAACTTAAAGGACGCTTGGTATAGGATTTGCACTGCTCAGAGTAGATCTACTCATAAGCAATCCACTACCGTCTTGCTTCGGAGTTTTTATGTGGGTATTTCTCCTTGGAATAGGTATATTCTTGACACCATTGTAGTTGGAAATTTCTTGGGTAGCCATACCGTTGATTCTTACGGAGCTGTGATAAATTTGGTAGGCTCACCCCCACTCATGGTTAATGGAACTACCTTAACTCTGGAACATGTGATGCGTAGGCTGGACGCTATTGAAAATAAAGTTGCTACGATTGAACTCATTGAGAATTTGGATAAAAAGATCCACAATCAAATCACTCAGTACGGATCCAAGGTGGGAATGGTTTTGAAAATTTTAAAGGAGAAGGAACCCACAGTTAACGAAAAGCTAGGTCATGATTCCGCTAGGATTGGCAAACTAGAGGATGTTATAACCAACTTGGGTTCCGCTTTTGCTGCTGTGCAGAATACTCCAAATTTTGCCCACAATAAAATCACCAAGTCTGTCTTTGTTCCTAAAAGTAGTGGTGAATCATCTAGCAAGAAAGATGAAAACCTCAAGATGATAAGTGATCACGCCACTTATGGTTTGAGCACCAACTATGACGATACGTGATTCTATCGCTCATATGCCTAACTACGGGCATTAAACAATAGCGCTTGTTGGGAGGCAACCCAATGAATTTATCTTTTTCTTTCTGTTTTGTTGCGTCCACACTTTCACAATTCTGTTGTGATTGTGTTTTTTGTGTTTCTTTTTGTTTTTGAGCCAAGCAAAACCTTTATGACTAATCTTGGTAATGGTTGTTTGATCCTGCTGGAAAAAGACAGAAACTTTTCGCCCACGAGATGGTTTTTAATTTTTATTCAGAAAGAGCTTTTGAGTTGATTATTTTTGCTGCTAATTGATATTCTTTTTCCCCAGGCCGTCGAAATGTTTCAGATTTTTTGAGGTAACAGAAGTATACGAAGTATACAGATTTCTACACACTGGTCTGTTTTTCACAGATTCTGTTTTTGTTGAGTTGGTTCCTTGTTTTGATGAAACTATGGTTAGTATCGGGGGGTACTAGCCATCAAAAAGTGATAATACAGTAGCCCATCATCAATATAGATGGAATTCAAGTTTGCTACAGTACCAAAAGAAGTGGTAGTTTGTTTTCTTGTACTAATGTTATCACAAGTTTCTGTTTAAGTTTTGTGTTGTGAAGTTTTCAAGTTTTGGGTGACGTTCTCATGGACAAAGAGATAAGGAGTGGAAAGAGCTCAAGCTTGGAGATTCCCAAGGCATAGCCAAATTCAAGGACACAAAAAAGCCTAAGCTTGGGGATGCCCCGGGAAGGCATCCCCTCTTTCGTCTTCAATCCATCGGTAAATTACTTGGAGCTATATTTTTATTCACCACATGATATGTGTTTTGCTTGGAGCGTCTTGTATCTTAGGAGTCTTTTCTTTTTGTTGTGTCACAATCATCCTTGCTGCACACCTTGTTAAGACAGAGATACATGCACTCATCGTGATTTTGCTAGAATGCTCATAGTGCTTCACTTATATCTTTTGAGCTAGATACTTTTGCTCTAGTGCTTCACTTATATCTTTTGAGCTAGATACTTTTGCTCTTGTGCTTCACTTATATCTTTAGAGAACGGAGGTGTGTGATTTGGTAGTTGGCTTATGCTATGCAATAGTCCCAAATGTGATAGGTACCCAAAGAGGATGCAAAAACCTGCATCTTCATGTGCATTGAATAGAAAGAGAAGTTTTGATTCCTCTCAATTAGTTTTGAGACGTGGATTCGGTAATATTGAGAGTTATGATTAGTAGGGTGTTGTGAATCTAGAGATACTTGTGTTGGAGTTAGTGATTCATGTAGCATGCACGTATGGTGAACCGCTATGTTAGGAAGTCGGAGCATAATTGATCTATTGATTGTCATCCTTTGTGTTGAGGTCGGGATCGCGCGATGGTTTATATCTACCAACCCTTCCCCTCGGAGTATGCATTTAGCACTTTGTTTCGATTACTAATAAAAAAAATTGCAACAAGTATGTGAGTTCTTTCTGACTAATGTGAGCCCATGGTATAGATGCACTTTCACCTTCCACCATTGCTAGCCTCTCTAGTGTCGCGCAATTCTCGTCGGTGCACAAACCCACCAAATTCCTTCCTCAAAATAGCCACCATACCTACCTACTATGGCATTTTCATAGCTATTCCGAGATATATTGCCATGCAACTCCCACCGTTCTGTCTCATGACTTGTGCCGTCACTCTCATATTGCCATTGCATGATCGTAAGATAGCTAGCGAGATGTTTCAATGTCATACGCCATGCTAGATCGTTGCACATCCCGGTACACTGCCGGAGGCATTTCCTATGGAGTCATCATCATTGTGATCTTTGAGCTTTGAGTAAATAAAAAGTGTGATGATCATCATTATTAGAGCATTGTCCCATGTGAGAGAAAAAAAGAGGCCATAGAGCCCAAAAACAAAAACAAAAGAGAAAAGAAAGGAAAAAAGAGGCCTAAGAGCCCAAATAAAAAAAAGGAGAGAAAAAGAGAGAAGGGACAATGCTACTATCTTTTTCCACTTGTGCTTCATGTTAGCACCATGTTCTTCATGATTCAGAGCTTCTTGCTTTGTCGCTACCATATGCTAGTGGGAGTCTTCGTTTTATAACTTGGCTTGTATATTCCAATGATGGGCTTCCTCAAAATTGCCCTAGGTCTTCGTGAGCAAGCAAGTTGGATGCACACCCACTAGTTTTCCTCTTGAGCTTTCACATACTTATAGCTCTAGTGCATCTCTTGTATGGCAATCCCTACTCATTCACATTGATATCTATTAATGGGCATCTTCATAGCCTATTTATACGTGGAGTCAGTGTGACCATCTCTTCCTTTTTATCTCACAACCACCACCACACTCTATTCCTCCTATAGTGCTATATCCATGGCTCGCACTCATGTATTGCGTGATAGTTATAAAAAGTTTGAGAAAGTAAGAGTGTGAAAACAATTACTTGGCCAATTCCGGGGTTGTGCATGATTTACAAGAGTTGTGTGAGGATGATGGAGCATAGCCAGACTATATGATTTTGTAGGGATAACTTTCTTTGGCCTTGTTATTTTGAAAGTTCATGATTACTTTGCTAGTTTGCTTGAAGTATTACTATTTTCATGTCAATAGGAAACTATTGTATTGAATCCTACGGATCTGAACATTCATGCCACATGAAAGAAGTTGCAAAGGACAACTATGCTAGGTAGCATTCCACATCAAAAATTCATTATTTATCACTTCCCTACTCGAGGACGAGCAGGAGTTAAGCTTGGGGATGCTTGAAAAGTCTCCAACGTATCTATAATTTTTTATGGTTTCATGCTATTATCTTGTCAAACTTTAGATGTTTTGCATGATTTTTATTTATTTTCTAGGACTAACTTATTAACTCAGTCCAAGTGCCAGTTCCTGTTTTTTCCATGTTTTTGACCCCTTTCAGAGGAGATTTTGAAACAGAGTCCAAACGGAAGAAAATCCCCGAAAAGATTTTTTTTGGAACGGAAGAAGATCTGAGAACTTGGGAGCCAAGCTAGAGGAGCACTAGGGGCCCCACAAGCCCCCACCCCGCGGCTAGGGGGGTCGCGCCATCCAGGCTTGTGGGCCCCCTCGAGGTCCCCTGACCTAGATCTTGCGCCTATGTATTCCCAGATATTCCCAAAAAAATCAAGAGACGATCGCAATCACTTTTCCGCCGTCGCAAGCTTCTGTCTCCGCGAGATCCCATCTGGGGCACGTCCTGGTGCCCTGCCGGAGGGGGGATTCGGACACAGAGGGCTTCTTCATCAACACCATGACCTCTCCGATGATGCGTGAGTAGTTCACCATAGACCTACGGGTCCATAGCTAGTAACTAGATGGCTTCTTCTCTTTCTTGGATCTTCAATACAATGTTCTCCATGATCTTCATGGAGATCTATCCGATGTAATCTTCTTTTGTGGTGTGTTTGTCGAGATCCGATGAATTGTGGATTTATGATCAGATTATCTATGAATCTTATTTGAGTTTCTTCTGATCTCTCTTATGCATGATTTCATATCCTTGTAATTCTCTTCGAGTTGTGGGTTTTGTCTGGCCAACTAGATCTATGATTCTTGCAAGGGGAGAAGTGCTTGGTTTTCGGTTCATACCGTGCGGTGACCTCACCCAATGACAGAAGGGGTAGCGAGGCACGCATCGTGTTGTTGCCATCAAGGGTAAAAAGATGGGGTTTTCATCATTGGTTTGAGATTATCCCTCTACATCATGTCATCTTGCTTAAAGCGTTACTCTGTTCGTCATGAACTCAATGCACTAGATGCTTGCTGGATAGCGGTCGATGTGTGGAGTAATAGTAGTAGATGCAGAAAGTATCGGTCTACTTGTCTCGGGCGTGATGCCTATATGCATGATCATTGCCTTAGATATCGTCATGACTTTGTGCGGTTCTATCAATTGCTCGGCAGTAATTTGTTCACCCACCGTGATATTTGCTATTATTTGTACCGTGAACACTATGGCACCCAGGGTCTACTCCACACCATATTTTCAGCCTTACACTTTTTTACTTCGTTGCACTTTCCGCCTTCAGATCTCACTTTGCAAACAATCTTGAAGGGATTGACAACCCCTTTGAAGCGTTGGGTGCAAGCTTGTTTGTGTTTGCGCAGGTACTTTGGACTTGACGACACCCTCCTTCTGGATCAATACCTTGGTTCTCAAACTGAGGGAAATACTTACTGCTCCTGTGCTGCATCACCCTTTCCTCTTCAAGGGAAAAACCGACGCAAACCAGAGAAGTAACAAGAAGAATTCTTAAGCGCCAAGGAAGGACTTTTGTTGACATAGCAGGGGGCCAGTGGGCCAGCAGGCTGCTGATATGTCTCCGTCGTATCTATAATTTTTGATTGTTTCATGCCAATATTCTACAACTTTCATATACTTTTGGCAACTTTTTATACTATTTTTGGGACTAACATATTGATCCAGTGCCCAGTGCAGTTCCTGTTTGTTGCATGTTTTTGTTTCGCAGAATATCCATACCAAACGAAGTCCAAACGCAATAAAACTTGACGGTGATTTTTTTGGAATATTTATGATTTTTGGGAAGAAGAATCAACGCAAGACGGTGCATGGAGTGCCCACAAGCCCACCAGCCGCGGCCAGGGGGTGGGCCCGCGGCTGGCAGTCTTGTGGCCACTCCTTAAGGCGGTTGGTGCCCTTCTTTCGCAGCAAGAAATATAATATCCGGAAGAAAATCGTGTTAAAATTTCAGCCCAATCGGAGTTATGGATCTCCGAGAATTTAAGAAACGATGAAACGCTGAATCTGGGAGCGGAGAAACAGAAGGACAGAGAGAGAGATCCAATCTCGGAGGGGATGTCGCCCCTCTGCCACCATGGAGACCATGGACCAGAGGGTAAACCCTTCTCCCATCTAGGGAGGAGGTCAAGGAAGAAGAAGAAGGAGGGGGCTCTCTCCCCCTCTCTCCCGTCGGCGCTGGAACGCCGCGCGGGACATCATCGTGTGACGGCAATCTACGCCAACACCTCTGTCATCTTCACCAACATCTCCATCATATTCCCCCATCTATATTCAGCGGTTAACTCTCCCGCAACCCGCTGTACCCTCTACTTGAACATGGTGCTTTATGCTACATATTATTATCCAATGATGTGTTGCTATCCTATGATGTCTGAGTAGATTATCGTTGTCCTATCGGTGATTGATGAATTGCTATGATTGGTTTAATTTGCTTGTGGTTATGTTGTTGTCCTTTGGTGCCCATCATATGATCGCAAACGTGGATCACACCATAGGGTTAGTTGTATGTTCATAGCACTATGTATTGGCAGGCTAGAGTGACAGAAGCTTCAAACCTAGCTTAGAAATTGATGCATATGGGATTGAAGGGAGACCAATATATCTTATTGCTATGGTTGGGTTTTACCTTAATGAACGTTAGTAGTTGCGGACGCTTGCTAATAGTTCCAATTATAAGTGCATAGAATTCCAAGTAAGGGATGACATGCTAGCAGAGGCCTCTCACACATGATACTTGCTCTCGATCTAGTAACGTAGTCAATTGCTTAGGGACAATTCTGCAACTCCTACCACCACTTTTCCACACTTGTTAGACACTCGTAGTTGTTTCTTTATCTAACCAGCCCCTAGTTTTATTTACGTGTTCTTTACTTTCTTGCAAGCCTATCCTATCACTCCTACAAAGTACTTCTAGTTTCATACATGTTCTAGGTAAAGCGAACGTAAAGTGTGTGTAGAGTTGTATCGGTGGTCGATAGAACTTGAGGGAATATTTGTCCTACCTTTAGCTCCTCGTTGGGTTCGACACTCTAACTTATCGAGAAAGGCTACAATTGATCCCCTATACTTGTGGGTTATCAGCTGCCCACAAACCCCCTAGACGCGGCTAGGGGGTGGTCGCGCCTAGCAGGCTTGTGGCCACCTCCTGGCGCCCCTCTCGCGCTTCTTCGGCCCAGTATTTTTTATAAATCCGGAAAAAAAATCCTCGTTGATTTTTACGGCGTTTGGAGTTGCGCAGAATAGGTATCTCAAACTTGCTCGGATTTCAGGCCGGAAATGCAGCTGCCGGCATTCTCCCTCTTCATGTAAACCTTGCAAAATAAGAGAGAGAAGGCATAAGAATTGTACCCTGAAGTGAAATAACAGCCCAAGAAGCGATAAATATCAACATGAAAACATGATGCAAAATGGACGTATCAGGCACCTATAGTGGAATCACGGCACCTTGCATTGTGCGAGGGCGTGAGGAGAATACGGTGGCCCTAGTGGCTTATTAGGGAGCATTGTGCCTCCACACCGCTCCAACGGAGACGTACTTCCTGTCAAAGGAAAGGAACTTCGGTAACACATCCTCGTCTTCATCGGTTCCACTTGTGGTTATCTCTTACCTTTACTTTGTATTTATTGTTGTTGGAGAGTATCTCTTACTTGCTTCTTTACTCTTCGTAAGTAGCATCATATAGGTTGCTCACCTAGTGTCTTTTTAGAGAACCTTTATGTTGCTAATCCTAACTTGTTAAGAAAAGCTAAAAATTGGTAGTTGCCTATTCACCCCCCCCCTCTAGTCAACCATATTGATCCTTTCAGGGAGCATGTGACAGTTGCTAGTGAGGCATGGTTTCGTGGCTGTTAGAGACACACATGTATGGACATGCTGCAGTGACATGAGATCTGTTTGGAAAAATGGAGTTGCTAGGTTCAATACGTGTGCACGGGAGTGGTTGGGCATCGAACGATTTGATTCTTTCTTCTACTAGGTGCACGGAGAAGCTAATAAATCAAACATGGGCAAGATAATTTGTAGAGAAGGGATTTGTCCGGTTTAAGTTTGCATGGAAGTTTTGCTAGGTTGGTCTGATCAAATGGTTGGGAGCGTGTGAACACGCAACGGAGGTCGCGGACAAGCGGCTCGTGTAGGGATTCTCGCTGCCTGGACGAAGGAGTAGTCCAGGGGGTGTTGGCTGATCGAGTTGTTCAAGAGACTGTGATAGTCGGCAGGGTTTGTTTTTTAGGGTATGTCTAGACGGAAAGCATTAGGGAAAGACAAGAACAAAGCCATAGTAAGGTCTAGATGGGTCTTTTGGTGAGAGAATCCATCGTTGAGCAATAGGTGATCACGGAGCAACACAGGATCATGCATACACATGACGTTAAGCAATGCACAGATGTGTGAGGTGGACATGACGCAGGTTGAAGCATGGTTGCAGTCGGATATTTTTTGGCTGGGTCGGACTGGACTGTCTAACGGGTCGATGGGGATGTCGATCAAAGCAGAAGATGGTGATGATTTCACAACGACGACATAGGAGTGTGATGCTGATGGTGGCCAACTTATGGGCGTGGAAACACGTGGTGCAAGCATGAGGGCTTGTGCGTCTTCAACAAACTATGACGCATGGTTGATTCAAGGCAGTGCACACATGAGAGCTTGGAGTCGACAGGGCGCGGGGTAGCACGGCCAGCTACATGGATTCATTTTGAAGGTGGACCTGGAGTCTAGCAGAAGATTTCACTCTGTGTTGATGGAGGGGCCACGGCGTAAATGCATGGAGAGTCGAATCCTATTTCAGCGGATAGTGAGAGACACGTGGTTCGGACTAGGTACAAGTGGTCTGTTGGATATGTTATACTCGGCATCGGTCAGTGATGATCGGTGGTTCTCTGCAGTGGAGTTGAGTGTTGTGGGTTCGCGATCTTGGAGACTTTACCTGGACAGCAGAGGCTCGACGCGATGATAGCGGCAAGGCGTGCGGTAAGCACGGGGCACAGCGATAGACCAAGGCACTGGTGGTGAGACATGTGGTCAGACAAATTGTGAAAAAGGTGTTGAAGCAGTGTTGGCGAGTATCGGATTCAAGTTGGTGACTCGGTCTATCGGTGTCGGTTTGATGGACGGGAGTTGACCTTGGAGAATTTGAGAAAGTGACTGAACGTCTCAATTGTCATAAGCGGAGAGAGTACATGGCCGTATATTCTGTGGGGTTCAATGCACATGGCAAAGTGTGGATGACAAGTACAGAAGGAGGCAGAGTGCTATAGCTGTGGGACATGTCAGAGACTATTCGGCAAAAGGATGAGACAACTGCGAATTTGACTCGGGGTGACACAAGGCGATGGTGAAATTGCTTCAAGTTTCATACGGACGGTCAAGAAAGAGCAAGGATGTTGAGTTCAGGTAACTCTTATATGTGGCATTCAATATGTGGGTTGTTCACTTTCACGCAGGTTAGTGATCAATGTGTGATGGCGTTGAACAGATACTCCGGAAGTTGGAAGCACAAACTAGGGTAATAAGGAACTTAACTTTGCTCGAGGGTTGATTGTGAAGAAGATGAGAAGGGACTACAGTTGCAGGTGGACTCACATGGAGTCTGGGAGTAGCAGTGGTGCTCACGGCGTATCTCAAGTCCAATGTACATGGAGGTTTGACGCATGGACGAATCCAAGGTGGTGGAAATATTCGCCAAGGTGGAGTTTGTTAGAGTTGTGTCGAATATTATTGTACAAGGTAGGTTACAGTTGGACTTGGAGTCGTATGGTGTGTAGACACAGGTAGGAGTCGTGTCCTATTAGGACACATGTACCCTTGTGCCTCTTATATAATGAGAGGATAGACACACGATGTAACCTATGCCAACATAATAGCACACATACGCAGGGGAGCCGGCGGCTTGTACCGGCGTCCCGGCGGCCAGGGTGCCGTATTGTGACGGTGTCACGGGGAGGAGCGCCCGTAGTCAGGCCCCGGGGATGTAGCCACATTGGTGAACCTCGTTAACAAATCTTGGTGTTGTGCTCGTGTGATTGCTTGGTCCTCGGATGATCGACGGAGTGCCTCAGATTTATTCTAACAATTGCTATGCAATCCTGGGTCTAGAATTGTTACGCAATCCCGGGTCCGCTAACACTAGTGTTTCCGACCCACATGCGTCCACCAGGCCCAACCGGAGAATAGCACCGACTTATGAGAGGCTTTGGACCCTATCCCCCCAAAAGACTAGCCTGTTAGGAGGGGACACCCTCACCCTTATAAGTCGTGTTATGTCTCCTCCCGCAACCGATGTGGGACTAAACCCAACAATCTCCCCCTCACACATCGGTCACCCATGGGCCCGCTAACACGAGCATTCCAGCCCACCTACCATGACCGACCACTCGTGAGTCCACAGAGATTTATTTCGGGCACCTGGGCTATGATACCAATTGTTACGCAATCACGGGTCTGCTAACACTAGCGTTTCGGATCCACATGCGTCCACCAGGCCCAACCGGAGAATAACACCGACTTATGAGAGGCTTTGGACCCTCTCCCCCAAAAGACTAGTCTGTTAGGAGGGGACACCCTCACCCTTATAAGTCGTGTTATGTCTCCTCCAACAACCGATGTGGGACTAAACCCAACACACAACAGAAGTCAACCGCAAACTATGAATCCTAGGTGTCGAGGGTGCCTAACCCGACCGTGACTGCCTCATCGTGCGAGAGGTAAGTGATACATCCATTTTGCATCATGCTTTCATGTTGATATTTATTGCTTTTCGGTCTGTTATATTACTTGTGGTACCATATTTATGCCTTTTCTCTCTTATTTTGCAAGGTTTATTTGAAGACGGAGAATTCAGGCAGCTGGAATTCTGGACTAGAAAAGGAGAAAATCCTAGTCCACTATTCTGCACATCTCCAAATGCCCTGAAAAGTTACGTGGATTTTTTCTGGATTATATAAAAAATACTGGGCGAAAGAACTACCGGAGGGGGGGCACCAGGGCTCCACAAGCTTGCCCACCGCCGCCACCCCCCCTGGTGGCACAGGGCAAGATTGTGGGCTGCCTGACGGCCCACTAGCCCCCCTCTTTTGTTATATGAAGGGTTTTGGTCTAGAAAAAATCAATACGGAGCTTTTTCGTGGTTTCGCCGCCGCCACGAGGCGGAACTTGAGCAGATCCAATCTAGAGCTCTAGCAGGACGATCCTGCCGGGGAAACTTCCCTCCTGGAGGGGGAATCGTCGCCATCGTCATCACCAACACTCCTCTCGTTGGAGGGGAGGCATCTTCATCAACATCTTCATCATCACCATCTCCTCTCCAATCCCTAGTTCATCTCTTGTAACCAATCTTCGTCTCGCGACTCCGATTGGTACTTGTAAGGTTGCTAGTAGTGTTGATTACTCTTTGTAGTTGATGCTAGTTTGATTACTTGGTGGAAGAGTTTATGTTCAGATCCTTGATGCTATTCATTACACCTCTGTTCATGATTATGATTATGTTTTGTGAGTAGTTACCTTTGTTTCTGAGGACATGGGATAAGTCATGTTAATAATAGTCATGTGAATTTGATATTCGTTCGGTATTTTGATATGTTGTATGTTGTTTTTCCTCTAGTGGTGTTATGTGAACATCGACTACAGAACACTTCACCATATTTGGGCCTAGAGGAAGGCATTGGGAAGTAGTAAGTAGATGATGGGTTGCTGGAGTGACAGAAGCTTAAACCCCAGTCTATGCGTTGCTTCGTGAGGGGCTGATTTGGATCCACTAGTTTAATGCTATGGTTATACTTTGTCTTAATTCTTCTTTTGTAGTTGTGGATGCTTGCGAGAGAGGTTAATCATAAGTGGTATGCTTGTCCAAGTAAGGGCAGTACCCAAGCACCGGTCCACCCACATATCAAACTATCAAAGTAACGAACATGAATCATATGAACATGATGAAACTAGCATGACAGGAATTCCCGTGTGTCCTCGGGAGCATTTTTCCTCCTAGAAGACTTTGTTCAGGCTTGTCCCTTGCTACAAAAGGGATTGTGCCACTTGCTGCACCGTTGCTACTACTTGTTACCTGTTACTCTATGCTTGCTACGTTTCACCTCGCTACACAATCACTTGTTACCGCTACTTTCAGTGCTTGCAATTATTACCTTGCTGAAATCCGTTTATCAGAGCCTTCTGCTCCTCGTTGGGTTCGACACTCTTACTTATAAAAAGTACTACGATTGATCCCCTATACTTGTGGGTTATGAAGACTCTTTTCTGGCACTGTTGCTGGGGTGTGAAGCGCCTTTGGTAAGTGGAAATTAGTAAGGAAACATTTATATACTGTGCTGAAATTTATTGTCACTTGTCACTATGGAAACTATTCCTTTGAGGAGTTTCTTCGGGGTATCTTCACCACGAACGGAAGCACGAGGAGTTTCTCCTCAACCTGAGATACCTACTGAAAATATCTTTTATGAAATTCCTTCAGGTATACTTGAGAAACTGCTGGCTAATCCTTTCAGAGGAGATGGATCTTCACATCCAGACTTGCATCTAATCTATGTAGATGAAGTTTATGGTTTATTTAAGCTTGCAGATTTGCCCGAGGATGAGGTAAAGAAGAAAGTCTTTCCTTTATCTTTGAAGGATAAGGCGTTGACATGGTATAGGCTATGTGATGATACTGGATCATGGGGCTACAATCGGTTGAAATTGGAATTTCATCAAAAGTTCTATCCTATGCATTTAGTACATCGTGATCGGAACTTTATTTATAACTTTTGGCCTCGTGACAGGGAAAGCATAGCTCAAGCTTGGTGGAGGCTTAAATCAATGCTATATTCATGCCCCAATCATGAGCTCTCGAGAGAAATCATCACTCAAAACTTTTATGCTCGGCTTTCTCATGAAGACCGTACCATGCTCGACACTTCTTGTGCCGGTTCTTTTATGAAGAAGGATATTGATCACAAGTGGAATTTATTGGAGAGAATCAAACGCAACTCTGAAGATTGGGAGCTGGAGGAAGGTAAGGAGTCAGGTATGAATTTCCAGTTTGATTGCGTTAAATCTTTTGTTGCGACAAACACTTCTAGAGATTTTAGCGCTAAGTATGGACTTGACTCTGAGATAGTAGCTTCTCTATGTGAATCTTTTGTTGCTCATGTTGATCTTCCGAAAGAGAAGTGGTTTAAATACCATCCTTCTGTAGAAAGCAACATAGCCAAAACCAATCTAGTTGAGGAGAAAGTCATTGCTTTTAGTGATCCTGTTGTTCCTTGTGCTTACACTGAGAAACCACCATACCCTGCTAGGATAAAGGATTATTCTAAAGCTCCAACTGTGATACGTAAGGGTTACATTAGATCACTTGCACCCCCTGAGGAGATTAGAGTTGAACCTAGTGTTGCTATTATCAAAGATCTCTTAGTCGAAGACATAGATGGGCATGTTATCAAATTCTGTGAGGACTCCGCTAGAATTGCTAAACCTCACGCGAAAGACAAACACGGATCTGTAGTTGGCCTGCCCGTTGTTTCTGTTAAGATAGGAGATCACTGTTACCATGGTTTATGTGATATGGGAGCTAGTGTTAGTGCAATACCCCATTCTCTATATGATGAAATCAAAGATGAGATTGCACCTGCTGAGTTAGAACCCATTGACGTCACTATTACGCTAGCTAATAGAGACACTATCTACCCTCTGGGAATTGTGAGAGACGTAGAAGTCATGTGTGGTAAGACGAAGTATCCTACTGATTTCCTCGTCCTTGGTACTGCACAAGATAGCTTTTGTCCCATCATATTTGGTAGACCCTTTCTCAACACTGTCAATGCTCACATTGATTGCATTGAGCAGACTGTCACAGTAAGTTTCGAGGGTGTGTCTCATGAATTTAACTTCTCCAAGTTTGGAAGACAACCCCATGAAAGAGAGTCGTCTGTTAGGGATGAAATCATTGCTCTTGCCTCTATTGCCGTACCTCCTACGGATCCTTTAGAGCAATATCTGCTTGAGCATGAAAATGATATGCATATGGAGGAGAAATGAGATAGATAAAATTGTCTTAGAACAATATCCTATTCTCAAGAATAATCTGCCTGTTGAACTGCTTGGGGATCCTCCCCCACCAAAGGGTGATCCTGTGTTCGAGCTTAAACAGTTGCCTGATACTCTCAAGTATGCCTATCTTGATGAGAAGGAGATATATCATGTCATTATTAGTGCTCTCCTCTCAGAGCGCGAAGAGAAGAAGTTACTAAAAATTCTGAGGAAGCACCGCGTTGCTATTGGATATACTCTTGATGATCTTAAGGGTATTAGTCCTACTCTATGTCAGCACAAGATTAAAACTGATCTTGACTTTAAACCAGTTGCTGATCATCAAAGGAGATTAAATCCTAAGATGAAAGAGGTCGTTAGAAAAGAAATATTAAAGCTTCTGGAAGCAGGAATCATTTATCCTGTTGCTCATAGTGATTGGGTAAGTCTAGTACATTGCGTACCTAAGAAGGGAGGTATCACCGTCGTTCCTAATGATAAGGATGAACTAATCCCACAAAGGATTATTACCGGCTATAGAATGGTGATAGACTTCCGGAAACTGAACAAGGCAACCAGGAAAGATCATTATCCTTTGCCGTTTATCGACCAAATGCTAGAAAGGCTATCAAAGCACACACATTTCTGCTTTCTAGACGGTTATTCAGGTTTCTCACAGATACCTATTGCACAACCTGATCCAGAGAAAACCACTTTCACCTGCCCTTTCGGTACCTTTACCTATAGACGTATGCCTTTTGGCTTATGTAATGCACCTGACACCTTCCAAAGATGTATGATGGCTATATTCTCTGACTTTTGTGAAAAGATTGTCGAGGTTTTCATGGATGACTTCTCTGTTTATGGGTCTTCCTTTGACGATTGGCTCAGCAACCTTGATCGAGTCTTACAGAGATGCGAAGAAACCAACCTTGTCTAAAATTGGGAGAAGTGCCACTTTATGGTTAATGAAGGTATCGTCTTAGGACACAAAATCTCTGAGAGAGGCATTGAAGTTGATAAGGCTAAGGTTGATGCAATTGAGAAAATGCCTTGCCCCACAGATATCAGAGGTATACGAAGTTTCCTAGGTCATGCTGGTTTCTATAGAAGGTTCATTAAAGACTTCTCTAAGATTTCTAGGCCTCTTACCAACCTCTTGCAGAAGGATGTTCCTTTTGTTTTTGATGAGGATTGTGAGAAAGCTTTCGAAATACTTAAGAAGGCTTTGATAACCGCACCTATTGTTCAACCACCTGACTGGAACTTGCCCTTTGAAATCATGTGCGACGCTAGTGATTATGCGGTTGGTGCTGTTCTAGGACAAAGAGTTGATAAGAAGTTGAATGTCATTCACTACGCTAGTAAAACTCAAGTCAGTGCCCAAAGAAACTATGCCACTACGGAAAAGGAATTTTTAGCAGCCGTGTTTGCATGTGAAAAGTTCAGATCTTACATAGTTGACTCCAAAGTCACTATTCACTCTGATCATGCTGCTATTAAGTACCTCATGGAGAAGAAGGACGCTAAGCCTAGGCTTATCAGATGGGTTCTCCTGCTACAGGAATTTGATTTGCACGTCGTTGACCGAAAGGGTGCCGATAACCCTGTAGCAGATAACTTGTCTAGGCTAGAGAATGTCCTTGATGACCCACTACCTATTGATGATAGCTTTCCTGATGAGCAACTAAATGTCATCCGCACTTCACTTAGTGCACCGTGGTATGCCGATTATGCAAACTATATCGTAGCCAAATACATACCACCCAGTTTCACCTATCAACAAAAGAAGAAATTCTTCTTTGATTTGAGACACTACTTTCGGGATGATCCTCACCTTTATAAGGAAGGAGTAGATGGTGTTATTAGACGTTGTGTGCCTGAACATGAACATGGACAGATCCTGCAGAAGTGTCATTCCGAAGCCTACAGAGGACACCATGCTGAAGATAGAAGTGCCCATAAGGTATTGCAATCAGGTTTCTATTGGCCCACTCTCTTCAAGGATGCCCGTAGGTTTGTCTTGTCTTGTGACGAATGCCAAAGAATAGGGAACATCAGTAAGCGTCAGGAAATGCCTATGAACTATTCACTTGTCATTGAACCATTTGATGTCTGGGGCTTTGATTATATGGGACCCTTCCCGAGTTCCAATGAGTACACTCACATCTTAGTAGTTGTGGATTACGTTACTAAGTGGGTAGAATCTATCCCCACTAAAAATGTTGATCACCACACCTCTATTAAGATGCTTAAAGAAGTCATATTCCCAAGATTTGGAGTCCCTAGATACTTGCTGACTGATGGCGGTTCACACTTCATTCATGTTGTTTTCCGCAAGATGCTAGCTAAGTATGATGTCAACCATAGAGTTGCATCTCCTTATCATCCTCAATCTAGTGGTCAAGTGGAGTTGAGTAATAGGGAGATCAAGTTAATCCTACAAAAGACCGTCAATAGATCTCAAAAGAACTGGTCTAGCAAACTTGACGATGCACTATGGGCTTATAGGACTGCTTATAAGAATCCCATGGGCATGTCACCGTATAAAATGGTTTATGGTAAGGCTTGTCATTTACCTCTTGAGCTGGAACCCAAAGCTTATTGGGCAATCAAAGAGCTCAACTTCGATTTCAAACTTGCCGGTGAGAAGCGGTTGTTTGATATCAGCTTGTTAGATGAATGGAGAGCCCAGGCATACGAGAATGCCAGGTTGTTCAAGGAAAAGGTTAAGAGATGGCACGACAAATGAATACAGAAACGAGAGTTCAATGTAGGTGATTATGTCTTGCTATACAATTCTCGTTTGAGATTCTTTGCAGGCAAGCTTCTCTCTAAATGGGAAGGTCCCTATGTTGTCAAGGAAGTATATCGTTCCGGTGCCATCAAAATCAATAACACGAAAGGAAATTTTCCTAGAGTGGTAAATGGGCAAAGAATCAAGCATTACATCTCTGGTACTCCCATAAATGTTGAGACCAATGTCACCAATGTCATAACTCCAGAGGAGTACACAAGGGATGTTAATCAGCCTGTTTCAGACCTTGAGAACGAAGATGTATATGTTTCGGTAAGAAATTGGACTTCGATACTTTTCCAATAGGAAATTTCTTCCGTTTTGGAAATTTTTGGAAAATTAGAAAAATAAAAAGAAGTCCGGAGAGCAAATGAGGCGGCCACAAGCCCTGCCACCGCCCCCTACCCCCTGGTGGCGGAGGTCTAGCTTGTGGGCACCTCGTGTGCCTCCCGGACTCCGTTTTCTTGCGGAGGACTCCTTCTCGCCCAGAAAAAAATCAATATGTAGTTGCCCGAAGGTTTTGATCTCCGTATCGCGTAGTTTTCCTCTATTTTCGTTTCAAGCTTGTTTCTGCCGCAGATCTAGATCATCATGACTTCCCCAAATGCTCCTAAGGACAAGATCTTTGAGAAGGTCATCAATCCCTACCTCACGGAAGTGTTGAAACACCCTCAATCTATCAAGATGAGCGAGGGGATGTTGCACATCCGTGATGTTGAGGGGCCTAAGAAGACCGGAAGCGTGGAGACGAGGCTCGAAGCAATGGAGCAACAAGTCTTCAAGTGCCAAGGGATGGTGGAGCGTGGACTCAAGGCCAACCACAAGATGATCACGGAGTTCACTAGCAATCACAAGATGGATGCCATTGATATTGGGAAACACCTATCGAAGCTCTACGATAGGGTTGACCAACTTCAGGGCAAGATCTATGACCTGCAGAATCAAAACTGTGAGTATGAGTACAGATTTAAATCAATAAGGTTGACTGCAGATTTGAGGATTCCGGTGAATCGTTCATCCTGCCATGATGGAGCACCTATGCCTTGGAAGACGGAGGATCAGACTGCACCACCATCACCACCAAAGGAAGATAACTAAGCATTGGTATGCGCAATCCCCTTGGCTTCTGCCAAGCTTCGGGGAGTTGCCCTGGTATCGTATCACCTTTATATCTTTTGCTTTTACCTTTGTTTTAGTTCCTTCCTTTTCAGTTTTTATTTCTTCTTTTAGAGGAATAAGTCTTTAATTTTTAGTCTGAGTCTTTTCCTTTTGTCTCTCCCCCGATGTATTCGAGCTTACGAGCTATATAATAAAGAGTGTCTTAGTCAAGGGCTTTGCTTTGTGCCATGATCAAAAAGTATGAAAAGAACGATAGCATGAAAGGTCATGAGACGATCTTATGGAAAGTGATAACTTCACTTATGACACGTATGATGATTGAAACTTGTTGAGAATAAATCAACATAGACATTAGTCATTGTTTCAATTAATAAGAAGTAATAAGGAAAGAGAGGTTCACATATAAATATATCATCTTAGACACTTTTTACAATTGTGAACACTCACCAAACTATTACATGCCTAGGAGTAGATGTTGGACAAGGAAGACAACATAATGAATTGTGTTTGCTTGGTTCCAAACAATGTTATATGATTAGAGATCCCTTAGCATGTGACGATTGCTTCCACCTCATATTAGCTAAAACTCCCGCACCAAGTAGAGATACTACTTGTGCATCCATAAACCTTCAACCCAGTTTTGCCATGAGAGTCCACCATACCTACCTATGGATTGAATAAGATCCTTCAAGTAAGTTGTCATCGGTGCAAGCAATAAAAATTTCTCTCTAATATGTATGATCTATTAGTGTGTGGAAAATAAGCTTTCTACGAACCTGTGATGAGGAAGACATAAAAGCGACAGACTGCATAATAAAGTTCTTTATCACAGGAGGCAATATAAAGTGACGTTCCTCCACACTAAGAGGACACGCATTCAAACCTCAAAAGCGCATGACAACCTCTGCTTCCCTCTGCGAAGGGCCTATCTTATACCTTTACTTTTTGCCCTTGTAAGAGTCATGGTGATATTCACCAATGCCCTTTTTGCCTTTGTCTTGGCTACCATCACATGTTTGGGAAAGGTCTATATTCATATATCAACTTGGAGTTGAGTACTCATGCTTTATTGTTGTTGACTTTACCCTTGAGGTAAACCGTTGGGAGGCAAAACTATAAGACCCTATCTTCATTTGTGTCCAGCTGAAACTCTGACACCATGAGTACCACGTGAGTTGTAACAATTGTGGGAAAAAAAGATGATTGAGTATGTGGGTTTGCCTTACAAGCTCTTATTTGACTCTTTCTGATGTTGTGATAAATTGCAATTGCTTCAATGACTATGGACTATTGTTGGTTACTTCTCGGTAAGGTTTTTGCTTCATGCTTTGCTTTGTGAAGGAATTGTTACTTTTCCATAAGAATCTTTATGATATATTGTTGTTCTATGTGTGATCATGATGCCCTCATGTCTGTATTATGTTTTATCGACACCTTCGTCCCTCAACATGTGGACATGTTTATGGAACTTGGTTTTTCGCTTGAGGACAAGCGAGGTCTAAGCTTGGGGGAGTTGATACGTCCATTTTGCATCATGCTTTAATGTTGATATTTATTGCTTTTTGGGCTGTTATATTACTTGTGGTACCATATTTATGCCTTTTCACTCTTATTTTGCAAGGTTTATTTGAAGACGGAGAATTCAGGCAGCTGGAATTCTGGACTAGAAAAGGATCAAATCCTAGTCCACTATTCTGCACATCTCCAAATGCCCTGAAAAGTTACGTGGATTTTTTCTGGATTATATAAAAAATACTGGGCGAAAGAACTACCGGAGGGGGGCCACGAGGGCTCCACAATCTTGCCCACCGCCACCACCCCCTGGTGGCGCAGGGAAAGCTTGTGGGCTGCTTGACGGCCCACTAGCCCCCCTCTTTTTCTATATGAAGGGTTTTGGTCTGGAAGAAATCAATAGGGAGCTTTTTCGTGGTTTCGCCGACGCCACGAGGCGGAACTTGAGCAGATCCAATCTAGAGCTCCGGCAGGACGATCCTGCCGGGGAAACTTCCCTCCCGGAGGGGGGAATCGTCGCCATCGTCTTCACCAACACTCCTCTTGTCGGAGGGGAGGCATCTTCATCAACATCTTCATCAGCACCATCTCCTCTCAAATCCCTAGTTCATCTCTTGTAACCAATCTTCGTCTCGCGACTCCGATTGGTACTTGTAAGGTTGCTAGTAGTGTTGATTACTCTTTGTAGTTGATACTAGTTGGATTACTTGGTGGGAGAGTTTATGTTCAGATCCTTGATGCTATTCATTACACCTCTGATCATGATTATGATTATGTTTTGTGAGTAGTTACTTTTGTTCCTGAGGACATGAGATAAGTCATGTTAATAATATTCATGTGAATTTGATATTCGTTCGGTATTTTGATATGTTGTATGTTGTTTTTCCTCTAGTGGTGTTATGTGAACATCGACTACAGAACACTTCACCATATTTGGGCCTAGAGGAAGGCATTGGGAAGTAGTAAGTACATGATGGGTTGCTGGAGTGACAGAAGCTTAAACCCCAGTCTATGCGTTGCTTCGTGAGGGGCTGATTTGGATCCACTAGTTTAATGCTATGGTTAGACTTTGTCTTAATTCTTATTTTGTAGCTGTGGATGCTTGCGAGAGAGGTTAATCATAAGTGGGATGCTTGTCCAAGTAAGGGCAGTACCCAAGCGCCGGTCCAGCCACATATCATACTATCAAAGTAACGAACGCGAATCATATGAACATGATGAAACTAGCATGACAGAAATTCCCGTGTGTCCTCGGGAGCGTTTTTCCTCCCATAAGACTTTGTTCAGGCTTGTCCCTTGCTACAAAAGTAATTGGGCCACTTGCTGCACCGTTGCTACTACTTGTTACTTGTTACTCTTTGCTTGCTACGTTTCACCTCGCTACACAATCACTTGTTACCGCTACTTTTAGTGCTTGCAGTTATTACCTTGCTGAAATCCGTTTATCAGAGCCGTCTGCTCCTCGTTGGGTTCGACACTCTTACTTATCGAAAGGACTATGATTGATCCCCTATACTTGTGGGTCATCAGTAAGCCATGAGATCCTGGGCTGCTCCGCTTTAGATTTTGCCTCTAGTGTCGATGGTGGATTTAATGAGTAGAAGTAAGAGGGGAATGAAGGAAATGTTCGACAAAGAAGGAGTTTGCACCTTTTAGGGATGGGCAAGGAGGCAACTGCCATCAGCTCCACCATCAGCAACTTCCTTCAGCTCCACCAACAGCGTCAAATCCTTCTGGTTGGGAGTAGTGGTAGACCGGGACACCCGCTCCCCAGCGGCGGCACACCCAATGGTGGCGGGCACCCGCTCTCCGACGGTGGTCTCGCGAGAGAGGATGGTCGGGCGCGCGGTGGGGATAGGAAGGTCGGGCGTGGGGAGGGAGGCCGCGGTGGTGGGGTGCGGGCGGCGAGGCTGTAGTGATGGCACATAGAGGGACGGCGATGGAAAAGGGACGACGCGGCGATTGCGAGGGTGGGAGGAAGACGCGTTGCGGGAGGAGGAGGCGTCGAGACAAGAGTTTGGGTAGGAGGCGTCCGGTCGTCTGGTATGGTTTGCGATCGTGATCAGCACTTGTCTGTTAAACATCGAAGGAATAATGGTATTTAGATGTTGCTAATGAATGTTTCTCATTGTTTGGATCTTCCTACTCTATTCCTTTTATAGATATAATAGGTAATAGATAGTAGATAGACAAATACTAGATACTTTATTTGTTTCAAAATAAGTGTCTTAACTTTGTACTAGTTTTAATACAAAGTTGTATAAAGGTTAAGGCGTTTATTTTGGACGGGAGGGAGTAGATTATAAGATGCAATGCCAGATTTTTGCTTAGGCAAGTACGATAGAGAATAGAGCATTGCGAGGGGCCTTTTCTGAGACAACCTCGGTAAGATTTATTTTAACCTGTCATAACATTTACAGGGATAAAGATCAAATCTCCCAGAAGACCTAACGAAACACGGCGGCCAACCCCGAGGAAAAGTGCGTGCTTAGCGAGATTGTGAGCCTTGAAATTTGAGCTCCTAAACTCCTGGACAAAATTACAGGAAGTAAAATTACTAACTCTCGCTATGATTTCATGAACTATTGCTGCATGATTAGCATATGTACCTTGCTTGATCTTTTCCACCACTATCTTGCAATCAGACGCCACGTGTATGTTATGAACATATAGATCCTCCGCAAGTGCCAATGCCTCTCTTATTGCTAGAGCTTCCAAAACCAGTGGATCCAAAATGTGCTTGAAAGTAAGAGAAGAGGCACCCACAATGGTGTCGTCCATGCTCCTACAAATAACTCCCACCGAACCATAGTTGCCACTTGAGACCGCATCGTCAACATTGAACTTCACGTATCCACTCGTCGGAGGTTGCCAAAGGGATGACCTAGCCGTGCGAATAGCTATCTTCCGGTGTTTCAGCGTTGATAGTAACTGTATATCCCTCACGAATGAATTGACAAAATTATGGATCTGCATGGGGCTTTTATATATACCTTCATGAATGGCTTTACCCCTTGATTTCCAAATTTCCCAAAGAGTTACTATCATGCGTGCAAACTCCTCTTGCGTTAGCTTCTCATGCATTGTAAATACCCAACCTTAGCATTGAAACTCAAATTTTCACACATTAACTCCACCGTGTCCTCAGATGACAAAGACCAAACGCACCTAGATGTAGTGCAGTTTATTGGTGCATGTTTCCAATTGTCCTCCCCCGAACAGGAAGGACAAGCCGGGGTGGATGCCATATGCCGATGATGCAAACCCTCTGAAGTTGGAACTGAGTCCTTGCACAATCTCCAGACAAAGTTTTTTTAGCTTTGATGGCACATTAGTATTCCATAGGGATACCCAAGCTTTCTTCTCTATCTCAGCCGCTGATGAACTCCCATTACTTGCCAAACAGTTTTCCATCTGAGTTTTGATGTTGTGAAGCATTTTGTATGTCGAGCTAACCAAAAATGCTCCTCGGTTGTCCTTTGCCCAGGCCCAAAAATCATCTATTCTCTTTGTACATAAGGGGATGGATAGTATAACTCCACATCAATTGGGAGGAATACCCTTCTTAGTTCATCCTCTCTCCATTCGCATGTAGATGCGCTAATGACCTCCGAAACTCGTTGCGGAGGGTTCTCCACAAGGGAGCAAAGCGGCCTCAGCAAACCCGACCTAGGTAACCATTTTTCAGTCCATATGTTTGTATCTTCACCGGTACCGATCCTCTTGATGATGCCTTGTGCCACAACATCATGCCCATCTATGATGGACCTCAAGATTTGTGATGGATGGCTACCCAATTTAGAATTTAAGAAAGAGCTTGTTGGGTAGTATACAGACTTGAGAATCCTTGCACTTAAAGTCTCGGGCCCCTCTATCAAGCACAATGTTTGTCTTGCCAAGAGGGCGAGGTTAAATATTTCAATGTCCCGAAAGCCCAGACCACCCAAGGATTTCGGTGTGCTGCAAACATCCCAATAAACCCAGCATGGCTTCTTCTTGCCTCTCTTTCTGCCCCACCAGAATTGGCGGATCATTGAAGTCACATTCTCACAAATACCACGTGGGAGCCGGAAACAAGCCATAGAATAAACTAGGATGGATTAGGCAATCGCCTTTATCAATACCTCCTTTCCCGCATAAGATAGTAGCTTCTCCATCCATGCTTTTATCTTTTCCCGAACTCTATCCCTCAAGTATTTAAAAGTCCCATTCCTCGTGTGGCCCACATCAATGGGCATACCCAGGTACCTCTCACTCAACTATTCATTGTGCACATCAAGAGAATTTTTTATACCATCACGAACAGATTGAGGACATCCCTTACTGAAAAAATAGAGGACTTTGCATTATTCACTCATTGTCCAGAAGCATTACAATAGGTAGTCAACAGGTTTGACACTGTAGTCACCCCCTCATTACTCGCTTTGAAAAGCAGCAGGCCATCATCAGCAAAGAGAAGATGGTTAACAACCGGAGTTGTCGGGGCCACCTGTACTCCCACGAAATGCGATGACTGAGATTCGGATTTCAAACAGCACGAAAGGCCCTTCGCTGCAATAAAAAAGATATAAGGAGAGATTGTATCTCCTTGACGAATGCCCCTAGTAGGTTTAAACTGGTTTAGTTTCTCACCGTTAAAAAGCACTGAAAAGGAAACTTACTTGATCATGGCCATAACTACTTCAACCCAGGATCTTGCAAAACCAAGTTTGATCATAATTGCCTCCATATACACCCATTCTAACATGTCATAAGCTTTCATCATGTCAAGTTTCAAAGCACAATGACTATTAGATTTGGATTTGCTCCTCTTCACAAAATGCAGGCACTCATAGGCACATATAATGTTATCTCTGATCAGTCTCCCAGGCACAAAAGCAGATTGTTCCTCAACAATAATGTCGGGCAAGATTTGCTTTAATCTATTAGCCACAACTTTGGATGCTATTTTGTATAGGACATTGCACAAACTAATCGGTTTGAATTGAGTAAGGAGAGTTGGGTTAATTACCTTTGGTATTTAAACCAAAAACGTGTCGTTAGTGCATTCCACACTTTCTCTCCCTTGACAATTCTCAACATCACCTTAGTTACATCATCCCCGCACACATCCCAATGTCGTTGATAAAAGTGTGCGGGGGAGCCGTTCGACCCTGGCAACATTGTAGGAAACATTTGAAACAGAGATGCTTTCACCTCTTTGCTAGTGTATGGAGCACAGAGGATGCTATTCATATCGGCAGTGACTTTTCGAGGTACATGTACTAGCACTTGCTCCATGCCCGTTACACCCTCTGAGGTGTAAAGATCTTTATAGAAATTTTAGACAAGAATCTTCAGCTCGGTCGGGTCATCAATAGTGATTCCCAATACGTTGGACAGAGATTTGATCATGTTTTTATTTCTCCTCATGGTGGCCCTCATATGAAAAATTTTGTGTTCTTGTTGCCCGTTGCCAACCATTCAATTATGGTTCTCTGACGCCAAAGCACTTCCTCCCTATGATACAAATCAACCAGCCGCTCACGAATTTTTTGCTCAGCGTGGCAGGGGGCCAATGCACCCAAGGTCATCCCTTAATTTTCCCACATCACACTTCAACCATTTTATTTCAGTCTGCACCGAACCAAAACCGTTCTTGTCCCATCTAGACAAGTTTTGTGACAACGACAAAAGTTTCTGCCTTATATCCTCCACTCGATAGCTAGGGTTATCCAGTGACTAGGCAGCCTGGATTTCATTCCCCAAGCCATCATGAGATTCACACGCTACTTCATACCTGAAGATTTTACTGATAGGTTTTGGCACACTAGGAACATTGTTGAGTCCTAGAAATATTGGGTTGTGATCAGTCGTAGCTGCTTCAAGGTGTGTCAAGCTAGCGTCAAGGAACAGAGAACTCCACTCCGCCATAGCTAGCGCTCAATCCAATCTTACCCTGGTAAACGTTCCACCAGTCACCTTTTTTTCAAAAAGTCCAGAATCCGCCTTTGAAACCCATGTCCATCAGCATGCACACATCCACCATGTCTCTGAATGCTTGAGTGTGAGCATTGCTCTGCTATCCCACTCCTTCATGTTCATCCGGGAGAAGGACTTCATTGAAATCGCCTATGCAGAGCCATGGTAGATTACTTAAAGAGCTTATATTTTTTAAAGTATCCCATGTACGGTGGCGTAAGTGAGTTTCACCCTCTCAATACACTATTTTCATCCTCCATGGATCCCAGCCAGGGTCGAGAACCTCAACATCCACATGATAGTCCGAGTAACAAAGAATATCTATTTTTGTTAACTTATTCCAAAAGAGGCCTATGCCTCCACTCCTTCCAACACTATCAATAGCATATGCATTATCAAATCCTATAGAACCTGCTAAGCTATCTACTCTTGCCTTGTCTATCTGTGTTTCTAAGATACAAAGAATAGCAGTGGCATAGTTCTTCGCTAAATCGCGAAGTTCGCGAACTCATGAGCCCTTGTCCACTACCCGGTAGTTTCAACATAGGTAACTCATTGTGCCCGGTGGCGCTCCTCGTGGGAGCCCGTCGATAATGCAAATTTTTGTCCAGCAATGTTGTCCTCTCCATTCGACCCTTTCTTCGGCCTCTTGTTGTCCTTGCGAGGCGAAACATAGACTGAATGGAGTGGAGGTATTCCCAGTGGGCTTCTCTCTACAACAACCAACTCCCCACTAGATGTTGTCACGGTAGTAGCGGAGCTAGGTGACACAAGCTAGTCCTTATCCTTCGATCCTCTCTTGCTGCAGTTTCTAGTACCCATCTTGTTGGTGGCACCATCCGAGTGAAATGCGGCCACATGAGTAGGGTTGTGTTCCATTACTACATCATTATTTGCACGTGCATTCACTAACATATCACCCTTCCTTGCCTCGCTCCCTTCTGCTGCGCACTCCTTGCCTCTCGCCAGCTCGTCGCGGATGCCAGGGCCAACGTTCTGATTCATGTCTGCATGCCCTTCGACCGCCTATGATGCTTTGTTCTCATTAGCAGGCCCCTGCTACCTCTTGAGCTTGCGTTGCTTTTTCCCTTGAAGAGGAAAGGGTGATGCAACACAGTAGCAGTAAGTATTTACCTCAATTTGAGAACCAAGGTATCAATCCAGTAGGAGTATCAAGACAAGTCTCCAATGTACCTGCGCAAAAACAAACAAACTTGCACCCAACGCTATAAAGGGGTTGTCAATCCCTTCACGATTAATTGCAAGGTGAGATATGAAGGTGGAAAGTGCAACAAAGTAAAGTGTAGAGCTGGAAATATGATGTGAAGTAGACCCGGGGGCCATAGTGTTCACTAGAGGCTTCTCTCATGATAGCAAGTATTACGGGTGAACAAATTACTGTCGAGCAATTGATAGAATCGCGCAAAGTCATGATGATATGTAAGGCAATGATCATAAATATAGGCATCACGTCCGAGACAAGTAGACCGATACTTTCTGCATCTACTACTATTACTCCACACATCGACCGCTATCCAGCATGCATCTAGTGTATTAAGCTCATAACAAACATAGTAACGCCTTAAGCAAGATGACATGATGTAGAGGGATAAGTTCATACAAAAAAGATATAAACACCATCTTTTTACCCTTGATGGCAACAACATGATGCGTGCCTCGCTACTCCTTCTGTCACTGGGTGAGGACATCACACGGTATGAACCCAAAACCAAGCACGTCTCCCATTGCAATAATTATAGATCAAGTTGGCCAAACGAAACCCACAACTCGAAGAGAATTACAAGGATATGAAATCATGCATATAAGAGATCAGAGGAAACTCAAATAACATTCATAGATAATCTGATCATAAATCCACAATTCGGATCTCGACAAACACACCGCAAAAGAAGATTACATCGGATAGATCTCCATGAAGATCATGGAGAACTTTGTATTGAAGAACCAAGAGAGAGAAGAAGCCATCTAGCTACTAGCTATGGACCCGAAGGTCTGTGGTGAACTACTCACGCATCATCGGAGAGGCAATGGTGTTGATGAAGAAGCCCTCCATGTCCGAATCCCCCCCTCCGGCAGGGCACCAGAACGTGCCCTAGATGGGATCTTGTAGAGACAGAAGCTTGCGGCGGCAGAAAAGTATTTTCGTGGCTCTCTCTGGTAGTTTCAGATTTTTGGAGAATTTATAGGTGGAAGAAGTAGGGCAGGGGATCCAAAGGGTGACCACAAGCCTGCTAGGCTCGCCCCCCCCCCCCCCCCCCCCGAGGACAGGCCTGGGTGGCTTGTGACCTCCTCCGAGGTCCCCTGCCTTGGTTCTCAAGTCTCCTGCGTGTCTTCTGTTATGGAAAAAATCATTCTGCAGGTTTTCTTCCGTTTGGACTCCGTTTAATATTCTCCTCTGAAAAAGCTCAAAAACAGGGGAAAACAGGAACTGGCACTTGGCACTGAGTTAATAGGTTAGTCCCAAAAAACATATAAAATAGCATATTCATGCATACAAAACATCCAAAGTTGACATGATAATAGCATGGAACCATCAAAAATAATAGATACGTTGGAGACGTATCAAGCATCCCCAAGCTTAAATCCTGCTCGTCCTCGAGTAGGGAAGTGATAAAGACTGGATTTTTGATGTGGAATGCTACCTAACATATTTGTCCTTTGTAACTTCTTTATTGTGGCATGAATGTTCAGATCCGTAAGATTCAAAACAATAGTTTACTATTGACATGAAAACAATAATACTTCAAGCAAACTAGCAAAGTGATAATGAACTTTTGAAATAACAAGGCCAAAGAAAGTTATCCCTACAAAATCATATAGTCTGGCTATGCTCCATCATCCCCACACAACGAATTTAAATCATGCACAACCCCGGTATTGGCCAAGTAATTGTTTTCGCACTCCTATTTTCTCAAACTTTTTCAACTCTCACGCAATACATGAGCGTGAACCATGGATATATCACTATAGGTGGAATAGAGCGTGGTGGAGGTTGTGATGCAAAAAGGAGGAGATGGTCACATTCACTTGGCGTATTAATGTGCTATGGAGATGCCCATCAATAGATATCAATGTGAATAAGTAGGGATTACCATGCAACGGATGCACTTAGAGCTATAAGTGTGTGAAAGCTCAAAAGGAGAACTAGTGGGTGTGCACCAAATTGCTTTCTCACGAAGACCTAGGGCAATTTTGAGGAGGCCCATCATTGGCATATACAAGCCAAGTTATATAATGAAAATTCCCACTAGTATATGGAAGTGTCAAAACAAGAGACTCTCTATCATGAAGAACATGGTGCTATTTTGAAGCACAAGTGTGGTAAAAGATAGTAGCATTGTCCCTTCTCTATTTTTCTCTCTTTTTTTTGTTTGGGATCTTTGGCCTCTTTTCATTTTTTGGTGGGCATCTTTGGCCTCTTTTTTTTATTTCCTCACATGGCACAATGCTCTAATAATGATGATCATCACACTTTTATTTACTCATAACTCAATACTTAGAGAAATGATGACTCTATGGGAAATGCCTCCAGCAGTGTGCCGGGAAGTGCAACGATCTACCTTAGCGTATGACGTTGAAACATCTCGCTAGCTATCTTACGATCATGCAATGGTAATATGAAAGTGACGGCACAAGTCATGAGACGGGACGGTGGTAGTTGCATGGCAATATATCTCAGAATGGCTATGAAAATGCCACAATAGGTAGGTATGGTGGTTGTTTTGAGGAAGGTATATGGTGGGTTTGTGCACCGGCAAAAGTTGCGCGGCACTAGAGAGGCTAGCAATGGTGGAAGGTGAAAGTGCATCTATATCATGGACTCACATTAGTCATGAAGAAATCATATACTTATTGTGAAAGTTTTATTAGTAATCGAAACAAAGTGCTAAACGCATACTCCTAGGGGAAGGGTTGGTAGTTGTTAACCATCACGCGATCCCGACCGCCACACAAAGGATGACAATCAATAAATCAATTATGCTCCGACTTCCTAACATAGCGGTTCACCATAAGTGCATGCTACGGGAATCACTAACTTTAACACAAGTATTTCTAGATTCACAACACCCTACTAACATAACTCTAATATTACCAAATCCATGTCTCAAAACTTAATTGTTAGGAATCAAACTTCTCTTACTAATCAATCAACTTGAATATGGAAGTTTTTATTGTATCCTCTTTGGATGCCTATCATCTTTAGGACTACTTTCATAGCACAATCCAATTACCAAGTTACCTAGAGAGAGCACTCTCAAAAAGATATAAGTGAAGATCGAGAGTTTTTTATTTCTACAAAATATGACACCGCCGTGCTCTAAAAATATTTAAGTGAAGCACTAGAGCAAAATTGCCTAACTCAAAAGATATAAGCGAAGCTCAATGAGTATTCTAGAAAATTCACGATGAGTGCATGTCCCTCTCAAAAAGGTGTGCAGAAAGGATGATTGTGACACAACAAAAAGAAAAGACTCCTATAATACACGATACTCCAAGCAAAACACATATCATGTGGTGAATAAAAATATAGCTCCAAGTAACGTTACCGATGGATTGAAGACGAAAGAGGGGATGCCTTCCCGGGGCATCCCCAAGCTTAGGTTTTTTGGTGTCCTTGTATTTGGCTTGGGATGCCTTGTCCATCCCCAAGCTTAATCTCTTTCCACTCTTTATCCCATTGTTCATGAGAACATCACCCAAAACTTGAAAACTTGACAACACAAAACTTAAACAGAAACTCGTGATATCATTAGCATAAGAGAACAAACCACCACTCTTTAGGTACTGTAGTAAACTTGATTTCTATTTATATTGGTGTTATATTACTGTATTCTCACTTTTCCATGGATAGTACCCCCCCCCCCCCGCGCGATACTGTCCATAGTTTCATCAAAGTAAGCAATCAACACAACAAAAATAAAATCTGTCAAAAACAGACCAGTTTGTAGCAATCCGTGTACTTCGTATACTTCTAATATCTCAAAAATTCTGAACAATTATGACAATTAGGGCAATTGGCATATCAACCAGCAGCAAAAAGAATCAACTCAAAATCTTATTCTAGATAGGAATTAAAAATAATTTTGTGAGCACAAAGTTTATGTCTTTTTCAGCAAGATCAAACAACCATCACCAAAACTAGTCATAAAGGTTTTACTTGGCACAAACACAAAAAACACAATCATAACAGAATTATGATGGTGTGGACACAACAAAACAGAAAGCAAAAAAGCAAAGATAAATTCATTGGGTTGCCTCCCAACAAGCGCTATTGTTTAACGCCCTTAGCTAGGCATAAGGCGATAGAATCAAGTATCGTCGTCTTTGGTGCTCAAACCATAAGTAGCCCTCATCATGGATTCATAAGGCAATCTTATTTTCTTTCTAGGAAAGTGTTCCATGCCCTTCTTTAATGGAAATTGAAATGTAATATTCCCTTCCTTCATATCGATGATAGCACCAATAGTCCTAAGGAAAGGTCTACCAAGAATGATGGGACATGTCGGATTGCAATCAATATCAAGCACAATGAAATCTATGGGTACATAGTTCCTATTTGCAATAATAAGAACATCATTGGTCCTTCCCATAGGTTTCTTAACAGTAGAATCCGCAAGATGCAAATTAAGAGAGCACTCATCAATCTCATTGAAGCCTAGAACATCACATAAAGACTTTGGAATAGCGGAAACACTAGCACCCAAATCACACAAAGCATTGCATTCACAGTTTTTAATCTTGATTTTGATAGTAGGTTCCCACTCATCATGAAGTTTTCTAGGAATAGATATATGCAACTCAAGTTTCTCTTCAAGAGATTTCATCATAGCATCGACGATATGATCGGTAAAAGCCTTGTTTTGGCTATAAGCGTGTGGAGAGTTTAGCATGGATTGCATCAAGGAAATACATTCAATCAAAGAGCAACTATCATAATTGAATTCCTTGAAATCCAAAGTAGTAATTTCATTACTACTCAAAGTTTTGATATCCTCTACTCCACTTTCAATGCTTTTAGCATCAAGATAGATAGACTCTGAATCATTGGGGCGTCTCTCAACCGAAGTGGATTCATATCCAGCCCCATCATCATTAGGTTTGACATTAGAAAACAAGAATTCAATGGGAGTCACACCAAGCACTTTAAGATCTTCGTGATTCTCATCACGAGAACACACCTTTTTAAGCCATTCATGTCTAGCACGAATTTGGGCTGTTCTTTCTTTAATCTCATTCATGGAAACACGCATAGCTTTCAAAGTTTCATCCATATTGATCTTGGGAGGATCACATCTCAATTTCAAAGCATCAACATCAAGAGACATTCTATCAACGGTCCTAGCCAAGTCATCAATTCTGAGCAGTTTTTCTTCTATGGACGCATTGAAAATCTTTTGCGAGTTGATAAACTCCTTAATATTACTCTCAAGATCAGTGGGTAATTTATTGTAATTTCCATGAGCATTGTTGTAGGAATTTCCAAAGCTATTAGAGGGATTACTAGGAAAAGGTCTAGGAATAAAGTTACCTCTATAAGCGCTGTTGTTGCCAAAATTATTCCTGCCAACAAAATTAACATCCAAGCTCTCATTGATATTCTCAATCAAGGAAGACAAAGGCATATCATTTGGATCTAGAGGAGCACCTTTACTAGCAAACAATTTCATTAACTCATCCATCTTAGCACTCAAAGAGTTAATTTCTGTTGGAATTATGCCCTAGAGGCAATGATAAATTAGTTATTATTATATTTCCTGTATCAAGATAATCGTTTATTATCCATGCTATAATTGTGTTGAATGAAGACTTAGATACATGTGTGGATACATAGACAAAACACTGTCCCTAGCAAGCCTCTAGTTGGCTAGCCAGTTGATCAAGGATAGTCAAGGTCTTCTGACTATGTACAAGGTGTTGTTGCTTGATAACTGGATCACATCATTGGGTGAATCATGTGATGGACTAGAACCAAACTAATGAACGTATCATGTTGATCATGTCATTTTGTTGCTACTGTTTTCTGCATGTCAAGTATTTATTCCTATGACCATGAGATCATATAACTCACTGGCACTGGAGGAATGCCTTGTGTGTATCAAACGTCACAACATAACTGGGTGACTATAAAGATGCTCTACAGGTATCTCCGAATGTGTCCGTTGAGTTAGTATGGATCAAGACTGGGATTTGTCACTCTGTGTGACGGAGAGGTATCTCGGGGCCCACTCGGTAATACAACATCACACACAAGCCTTGCAAGCAATGTGACTTAGTGTAAGTAACGGGATCTTGTATTACGGAACAAGTAAAGAGACTTGCCGGTAAACGAGATTGAAATAGGTATGCGGATACCGACGATCGAATCTCGGGCAAGTAACATACCGAAGGACAAAGGGAATGACATACGGTATTATATCAATCCTTGACACTGAGGTTCAACCGATAAGATCTTCGGAGAATATGTAGGATCCAATATGGGCATCCAGGTCCCGCTATTGGATATTGACCGAGGAGTCCCTCGGGTCATGTCTACATAGTTCTCGAACCCGCAGGGTCTGCACACTTAAGGTTCGGCGATGTTTTATGCGTATTTGAGTTATATTTTCGGTTACCGAATGTTTTTTGGAGTCCTGGATGAGATCACGGACGTCACGAGGGTTTCCGGAATGGTCCGGAAATGAAGATTGATATATAGGTTTGTCTCATTTGATTACCGGAAAGTTTTCGGACATTACCGGGAATGTACCGGGAGTGACGAATGGGTTCCAGATGTTCACCGGTGGGGCAGCCCACCCTGGGGAAGCCCATAGGCCTTAGGGGTGCCACACCAGCCCTTAGTGGGCTTGTGGTACAGCCCAAGAGGCCCTATGTGCAGGAATCAAAGGAAAAGGAAAAAAAGAGGGGAAGTGGGAAGGAGGAGAAGGACGCCACCTTCCAATCCTAGTTGGACTAGGATTGGAGGAGGAGGACTCCTCCCCCTAGTTCGGCCGACCCCTTGGGGCTCCCTTGAGCCTCAAGGCCGGTCCCTCCCCCTCCCTCCTATATATACTCAGGTATTATGGCTGATTTGAGACAACTTTGCCACGGCAGCCCGACCACACACCTCCACGGTTTTTCCTCTAGATCGTATTTCTGCGGAGCTCGGGCGGAGCTCGGGCGGAGCTCGGGCGAAGCCCTACTAAGATAGATCACCACCAACCTCCGGAGCGCCATCAAGCTGCCGGAGAACTCATCTACCTCTCCATATCTCTTGCTGGATCAAGAAGGCCGAGATCATCGTCGAGCTGTACGTGTGCTGAACGCGGAGGTGTCGTCCGTTCGGCACTAGATCGGAGCGGATCGTGGGACGGATCGCGGGACGGTTCGTGGGACGGTTCGCGGGGCGGGTCGAGGGACGTGAGGACGTTCCACTACATCAACCGCGTTTCTTAAACGCTTCCTGCTGTGCGATCTACAAGGGTACGTAGATCCAAATCCCCTCTCGTTGATGGACATCACCATGATAGGTCTTCGTGCGCGTAGGAAAATTTTTGTTTCCCATGCGACGTTCCCCAACAGTGGTATCAGAGCTAGGTTCATGCGTAGATGTAAGCTCGAGTAGAACACAAAAGTTTTTGTGGGCGGTGATGTACGATTTGCTGCCCTCCTTAGTCTTTTCTTGATTTCGCAGTATTGTTGGATCGAAGCGGCTCGGACCGACATTACTCGTACGCTTACGAGAGACTAGTTTCATCGCTACGAGCAACCCCGTTGCTCAAAGATGACTGGTGAGTGTCGGTTTCTCCAACTTTAGTTGAATCGGATTTGACCAAAGAGGTCCTTGGAGAGAGGTTAAATAGCAATTCATACATCCCCGTTGTGGTGTTTGCGTAAGTAAGATGCGATCTGTCACAACCCTAGATTATACCTTGTAGTTAGTTGCATCAGTAAGCATTCATGAATGCATTCAAATCAATTTAATTCAAATTTGGACGATCTACAAATGGGGATGACCAAACCCTAACACCAAACAACATCCAAATAGGTTCAACAAGAGAGAAATCCTAGCTACTCCATATTCAAAACAAAACCCTAGCAACTCTATATGCAAAACAATTCAAAAGTGGTGACAAATCAATGAACCAAAATGGTTTTCAAGCATGATCTATAATTGGGTTGTGCTAGTACATCAAGGAGAACATTAGAAGCGGAGTGCTAAATGTCTCTCGGTCGATCATCCATATTTCGTTCCTTCGCACAGCTAAGGTGAAATCTGAGGAAGTATTGTCTTCCTTTGCTTTTGCATCCTCCATCACTGTTCATCATGGTAGTATGTTGTGTCACCAGAATCCTTGGCACGGATGTTGGTAAACCTTGATGAATATGGAAATGCTCAATTTCTTGAGAGCACGCTCAGACACTAGGTTATATCCTCGGTAGTAACTGGAATGTGCCTTCCGTTTGCCGAGTTGTTCTATAACCCTAGTTTCTTTCCAACCTGAGTATGCCATTCTTTCAAATTCCTTCAAACAATCATTTGTGAATTGCCTTACTCTGGTATGAAGAGTTTCAATGATCTTTGGATCAAAAGTAATTCTTTTTTCCACTTAAGGGAATAACTCTATGAGTCACCCTCCTAGGTGCCCCGATGTGGTATGAAGGGCAACTTAATCCTCGCTACTTTGAAAACCTCGTCATCATCTGTTTTAAGCGTGGATTTGCTGCCTACCAATTGAACCTTTGTCTTATGCCTCACTTCCTTGTTTCCATCATGAGTGTTGTGTCTCAGCTCAAGGGACGTTCCTACGTCTCATTCTATGAGTTGATCATGAGTTGCCCTATCTTCGAGAAGATCGAGTCTTGTAGAGTCTATATGTTCTTTTGTCGTCGAGCTAGATGAAGACCTCAAAGACAAAGATGTCAAGATCAACATGATGTGATGACTCAACATCCTAGAGAGGAGCAAATGGATCATGAAGGTTGTGATAGTTTAGTGTCCCCTCTTCCTCTTCCCGACTACGCTTGAATCTCGGGACGAGATTCTTGTTTAGTGGGGGTGAGTTGTCACAGCCCTAGATTATAGCTTGTAGTTAGTTGCATCAGTAAGCATTCACGAATGCATTCAAATCAATTTAATTCAAATTTGGATGATCTACAAATGGGGATTACCAAACCCTAACACCAAACAACATCCAAATAGGTTCAACAAGAGAGAAATCCTAGCTACTCCATATTCAAAACAAAACCCTAGCAACTCTATATGCAAAACAATTCAAAAGTGGTGACAAATCAATGAACCAAATGGTTTTCATAAAAGTCCATCATTTTTTATAAACGTTGGAAAGAAAATATCAGGGGTGATATATATTTTCAAAATACTTTCAGAATTTTATTTTAAACTCAAAATCCACTAAAATCAACTAATTAATTGATTTCAAATACTTCCTAGTTTTATAAAATGTTGAAAACTTCACATGGGGTTGGAAATATTCCAAATAACACCCCAGAGATGTTTAGCTATTTTCTTTGAATTAGTTGGAGCCAAAACAAATAAAAGAAATATCAGAAATATCAAACAGAAAGAATAAAAAGAAAAAGATAAAAATCTTACCTATCCTGCGCTCCTGGCCGGCCCAGCCCACCAAGGGTGAGGAGGTCATCTTCCTCCTCCCGCCAGTGTGCATGTGAGGTGTCGCCCGCACGTTCGCCGACCTCCACCTCCTGCTTCGCGCTGGAGGCGCCTCCTCCATCCCTATCTCGCGCCTGAGACGATGTGGATGAGCCCCTGGACCATTTCCCCCATCTCTCTCTTCTTCCCTCGCGCAGCATCGTCTCCCCCTCGCCATGGCCAAGCTTGGCTCGAGCAGGCCGCCGCTGTCAACGCAGCCCCGACCTCCCCTTGCCTCTTCGAGAATCTCAGGAGATCAGGCGCGACGTCCCAGTCCTCCCTGCCTAAGGAATCTAAGCCGGAGCCCCCTGGCGCTGCCACCGTCGTCGTCTTCATCTCCGGTCACCGAGATCCGCCGTCGTCGATCTGCTGCCACCGGGCCTCTCCGACCTCCCCGATGCCAAAAATGGAACCCCCGTGAGCTCCTGCTCCTTTCCCCTCTCCTTCCACGCTCTCCCGTGCACCGTAGCCCCGTTCACCACCAAGGCCGAGAGCTCCTCGCCGCCGTCCATGTCGTCGTCGCCGCTGTGGTACCCCATCCACGCGCTCGAGCTTGGGATCGAGCTCCTGGAGCCGCCAGGAGGGCTTTGAGCCCGTTAGCCGCGCTTCACGTGCCCTGCAGCCATCACCCGGACAAGGCCGAGCTCCGGCCGCCGCTTCGGCTCGTTGCCGGCGCCTCTTCGGCCACCCTCAGTCCCTCCTGCTACCCCTGGAAGATGAGCCGCTTCGCCAGCTTCGCGTAGCCACAAACTACGCCCGATTTGGTGCCCTGTAGCGTGTTTTAGGCCAACTCCAGCGAGCCCTCCGCCGCGGTTTTGGTTGCCGCCAGCCACATTCCGGTGGGGGGCCGACGTGGCCAGTCATTAGCCAGTACTAACCACCACCCCTAGCCACTAACAATGGGCCCCATGGTGGGTCAAACCCCAGTTAGGGGCTGGTCAACTCGGGGATTAGCCCCTGGTCACTGACCAGTGGACCCCACTGGTCAGGTTTGACCTGACCCAGGCCAGTTGACTGATGACGCAGTGCTGACGCAGTAATAGCTTTTCTGATTTAATTTAATTCCAGAAAATGCATAAAACTTCTAAAAATCATAGAAAATAATCTGTAAGTCCAATGAAAATAATTTATATATGAAAAAGGATCAGAAAATCCCAAAGAATCTGATTATGGCATTTTCATGCTTGTTTGAAAAAGTTAACATCGCCAAATAGGCAAAATGGTGAATAGGATAAATTTAATAAATAGTTTGGAGTTGGAATTTGATTCCTATTTGAATTCCACTTCAATTACTATATTCAAACATTGAGCTAGCAAAACTCAGCACCCCAATATGCCATCTTCATGCATGTTAAAACAAGTTTACCTGAGCATCAGGTCGAATCAATTAAAAGGGTATCCAGAAAATACCTTGTTGAAGTGATATTTGAATTCAAATTCAAATCCAACTTCAACTTAAGAAATGATAGCCACATTATCCCTGCCACCTTTCATTTCATGTCTTGAGCATGCATCATAGTGTTGCATTTCCGTGAAGTAATTGTTGTTCTTTCTTGTTTGCCGGTGTTGTTCCCTCTCGGTAGACGATGTTACCCACGATGTGATCGTTGACATTGATGAAGACTCATTGCTATCTTCAGACGTGTCAGGCAAGCAAACCTCCTTGAGCATATTGATATAAACCCACTCTCTTGCTCCTACTCTGTTTTACTGCATCGGGACAAACACGATTCAACTGTACATGTTATCGGTAGTTGAACCCATTCCTCTGCATGACCTGATTTTGTCACAGTAAATAGTTGAAACCACTTAGCATGAGTAACAACTGCTTGAGCCTTGTTGTGCTTACTCATCCATGCTTGTTTACAATGCCTGCTATGCTTAGAGTCGTGTTGGGTCTGATCCATCTGAATGATGTATCGGAATGGTTGTGTTCATGTCCTATAGTATGAGAGTAAAGGTGTGAATCTAATTTGGTAAAGGTAGCGATGAGAGGCCATGTAGGAGTACATGGCGGGTTGTTCTCATTGGGACCGTCCTTAAGAACTGAGTTATGTGTGTGTTATCCAAGACAAGATACTACCACACATTGGGATACTTAATTGACCCTCTCGTCTTATTAATCGCCTAGATCTCTGTCCAGGAGTTGCAATTAGTTTCTGGTGTTTGTAGGAAAAGTGTTGGCGGCCGTGTTTAGCTCTGCCCGATGGGGTAGGCTTCACTACGGTAGATACACAGTGGCACGGTGTACCAAGTGGCACCCGGATGGTGGGCTTGGGAACCCTGCGCACATCGTTTGGGGCCGTAGAGGAAACCTCGGCCGGACTTCCTTACGGGTTCAGTCCCAAATAGGCAATAAACCTGGACTAGGGTCTTATGTGGTTAACGGTCGTGGCCGACACCCACACCAGTGCTTCCGCTTGAAGGTTGCCAAGATGCATGATGTGCATTTGGTGCTAAGTGGTGAGAGCATGTGTGAAGAAGTATACCCCTGCAGGGTGATTTAATCTGTTCGAATAGCCGCGTCCTCGGATATGGAATACTTGGAAACATTACATGGTACATAGACAATTTAAACGGTTACTCTAAAATATGCAAGATAAGTGTGAGTGCTATGGAAGGCTTTCTCGTAGGGAGACGAGAGTGGATCCATAGTGGTGTATTGAATTGGTGAATATGTGGACTCGTGTGCGCTATCCCACCTCAAAGAAAGAACTTGTAATCGTAGTACAGGTTAGCCAAGAGTCAAAGCTGGCTTGCTGCAATCAAACCCCACAATCCTTTCATTGAAACATGATGCATATGTAGATAGTTCTGATGTAAGACTTGTTGAGTACCTTTGTACTCGCGGTTGCTTTATTTATGTTTTTGCAGAGAAGACTTAGACTCATTAAAAGGTTCTACGCGATGTGTTCGATGTTGACCGGAATAGCTTGCGAATCCCAGACAGAGGTCTGGCTCCTTTGGTAGGGTCGTAGTAGCTTTTCAGGCTCTTCCAGCCACTTTTAGTAGATGTCTGTACCCAGACATGATTTGCTTCCGCTTGTTGTTTGTATGACTTGAGTGTCGGGTCACGAGACCCCTGTTTGTAATATCATACTATGTTGACTCTTATGAGTCTTTAATAAATGCTTGAGTCATAGAGTTATGTTGTGATGCCATGTTGTATCTACACATATCGTGCATAATGTGTGTATGTTTGAAATGCATTATATGTGTGGGATTCGACACCTAGTTGTTTGCCTTTAGTAGTACTCTTTACAGGGAAATGCCTCTTTGTGTTTCCATCGGGCCTTGGTAGTTTGGTACTGCTCGGAACACATTGATTGACCGGCATGTAGCCTTCTTTGCTGTTGTGTCTGTCCCCTCGGGGAAATGTCACGCGGCGTAATGGAGTCCTTGTAGCTTGCTACGACTCGTCTACACACACTGATGACCGACACCTGCTTTGCTGGGTTATGTATGCCTGTCCCTATACGGATGTACCGCTTGGGTTTATAACTAGTCATGTCGACCCAGGTTCTTTGTCGGTTGAACGCTAGCAACATATTCATATACATGAGCCAAAAGACGCAAACGGTCCCGGCCAAGGTAAGGTGGCAGCCGTGGAGTTTACCGTGCGTGAGGCCGCAAAGTGATGTGATGTGTTACAGGCTAGGTTCTTATGACTCAGGATCGGGGTCTCGACACGATCCTACTAGATACCCATGGCAACCACGTAAAACATGCAACAACAATTAGAGGACGTCTAACTTGTTTTTGCAGGGTATGCTTGTGATGTGATATGGCCGACGATGTGATGTGATATATTGGATGTATGAGATGATCATGTTGTAATAGTTAATATCGACTTGCACGTCGATGGTACGGCAACCGGCAGGAGCCATAGGGTTGTCTTTAAACTAATGTTTGTGCTTGCAGATGCGTTTACTATATTGCTAGGACGTAGCTTTAGTAGTAATAGCATGAGTAGCACGACAACCCCGATGGCGACACGTTGATGGAGATCATGGTGTGGCGCCGGTGACAAGAAGATCGTGCCGGTGCTTTGGTGATGGAGATCAAGAAGCACATGATGATGGCCATATCATGTAACTTATGAATTGCATGTGATGTTAATCCTTTTATGCACCTTATTTTGCTTAGAACGACGGTAGCATTATGAGGTGATCTCTCACTAAAATTTCAAGACGAAATTGTGTTCTCCCCGACTGTGCACCGTTGCTACAGTTCGTCATTTCGAGACACCACGTGATGATCGGGTGTGATAGACTCAACGTTCACATACAACGGGTGCAAAACAGTTGCACACGCGGAACACTCGGGTTAAGCTTGACGAGCCTACCATGTGCAGACATGGCCTCGGAACACATGAGACCGAAAGGTCGATCATGAATCATATAGTTGATATGATTAGCATAGGGATGCTTACCACTGAAACTATCCTCAACTCACGTGATGATCGGACTTGAGCTAGTGGAATTGGATCATGAACCACTCAAATGACTAGAGAGATGTACTTTTTGAGTGGGAGTTTAGCAAGTAATTTTATTAGTTAAACTCTAATTATATTGAGCATAGTCTAAGTCCACTTTGAAAATATTTGTGTTGTAGATCAATGGCTCACGCGACAATCACCCTGAATTTTTATACGTTACAAGAGAAAGCTAAGTTGAAAGATGATGGAAGCAACTTTGTAGGCTGGGCTCGTAATCTTAAGTTGCTCCTGCAAGCTGGGAAGAAGGATTATGTCCTTAATGCTGCGCTAGGAGATGAACCACCCGCCGCGGCTGACCAAGATGTTAAGAACACTTGGTTAGCACGCAAGGAGGACTACTCAGTAGTTCAATGTGCAGTCTTGTATGGCTTAGAGCCGGGACTTCGACGTCGCTTTGAGCATCATGGAACATATGAGATGTTCCAGGAGTTGAAGTTTATCTTTCAGAAGAACGCCCAGATCGAGAGGTATGAGACCTCTGATAAATTATATGCTTGCAAGATGGAGGAGAATTCGTCTGTCAGTGAACATGTGCTCAAAATGTCCGGGTACTCAAACCGTCTAGCTGAGCTGGGGATTGAACTCCCGCAAGAGGCTATCACTGATAGAATTCTTCAATCACTGCCACCAAGCTATAAGGGCTTTGTGTTGAACTATAACATGCAAGGGATGAACAAGTCACCCGGTGAGTTATTCGCGATGCTGAAAGTCGCAGAGTCAGAACTCCGTAAAGAGCATCAAGTGTTGATGGTGAATAAGACCACTAGTTTCAAGACAAACGGCAAAGGAAAGAAGGGTAATTCAAAGAAGAATGGTAAGCCTGTTGCCAATCCGACGAAGAAACCCAAAGCTGGACCTAAGCCTGAAACGGAGTGCTATTATTGCAAGGGTATGGGTCACTCGAAGCGCAACTGCCCCAAGTATCTGGCTGATAAGAAGGCTGCCAAAGAAAAATCAGGTATATTCGATATACATGTTATTGATGTGTACTTAACCAGCTCTCGTAGTAGTGCATGGGTATTCGATACCAGTTCTGTTGCTCATATTTGCAACTCGAAACGGGAACTGCGGAATAAGCGAAGGCTGGCGAAGGATGAAGTGAGGATGCGCGTGGGAAATGGTTCCAAGGTTGATGCAATCGCCGTCGGCATAGTTTCACTTCAGTTACCATCAGGATTAGTTATGATCTTAAATAAATGTTATTTATTGCGTGCGTTAAGCATGAACATTATATCTGGATCTTGTTTATTGCGAGACGGTGACTCGTTTAAGTCAGAGAATAATGGTTGTTCTATTTCTATGAGTAATATCTTTTATGGTCATGCACCCAATGTGAGAGGATTGTTCATATTGAATCTTGATAGTGATAATACACATATACATAACATTGAGACCAAAAGAGTTAGAGTTAACAATGATAGCGCCATGTTTTTATGGCACTGCCGCTTAGGTCATATTGGTGTAAAGCGCATGAAGAAACTCCATACCGATGGACTTTTGGAGTCACTTGACTTTGATTCACTTGACACGTGCGAACCATGCCTCATGGGCAAGATGACTAGAACTCCGTTCTCCCGAACAATGGAGCGTGCAAGTGACTTGTTGGAAATCATACATACTGATGTGTGTGGTCCAATGAGTGTGGAGGCACGCGGCAGATATCGTTATTTTCTCACCTTCACTGATGATTTGAGTAGATATGGTTATGTCTACTTGATGAAGCACAAGTCTGAAACATTTGAAAAGTTCAAGCAATTTCAGAGTGAAGTTGAAAATCATCATAACAAGAAAATCAAGTTCCTACGGTCTGATCGTGGGGGTGAATATCTGAGTTTCGAGTTTGGTGCTCACTTAAGACAATGTGGAATTATTTCATAGTTGACACCGCCTGGAACACCACAGCGTAATGGTGTGTCCGAACATCGTAATCGTACTTTATTAGAGATGGTGCGATCTATGATGTCTCTTACCGATTTGCAGTTATCGTTTTGGGGTTATGCATTAGAAACAACTGCATTCACTTTAAATAGGGCACCATCAAAATCCGTTGAGACGACACCATATCAGCTGTGGTATGGCAAAAGACCAAAGTTGACGTTTCTTAAAGTTTGGGGATGTGATGCTTATGTCAAAAAGCTTCAGCCTGAAAAGCTGGAACCCAAAGCGGAAAAGTGCATCTTCATAGGTTACCCAAAAGAGACAGTTGGGTATACCTTCTATCTCAAATCCGAGGGCAAAGTGTTTGTTGCTAAGAACGGAGATTTTCTCGAGAAGGAGTTTCTCTCGAGAGAATTGAGTGGGAGGAAGATAGAACTTGATGAGGTTTTCGAACCTCTCATCCCTCTGGATGGTGGCGCAGGGCAAGGGGAAACCCCTGTCATTGCGATGCCGGTTGAGGAGCAAGTTAATGATGATGATCATGAAACTCCGTATCAAGTTCCTGTCGGACCTCGCAGGTCGACGAGACCGCGTACTGGTCGTGAGTGGTACGGTAATCCCGTCTTATCAATTATGTTTTTGGACAACAATGAGGCTGCGAATTATGAAGAAGCAATGGTGGGCCCGGACTCCAACAAATGGCTGGAGGCCATGAAGTCCGAGATAGGTTCTATGTATGAAAACAAAGTGTGGACTTTGGAAGTACTACCTGAAGGCCGAGATAGGTTCTATCTATGAAAACAAAGTGTCGACTTGTGGCAAAGGGTTTTTCACAAGTTCAAGGAATTGACTACCATGAGACATTCTCACCCGTAGCGATGCTTAAGTCCGTCAGAATCATGTTAGCAATAGCTGCATTTTTCGATTATGAAATCTGGCAGATGGATGTCAAAACGGCGTTCCTCAACGGTTTCCTTAAGGAAGAGTTGTATATGATGCAACTCGAAGGTTTTGTCGATCCTAAAAATGCTAACAAAGTGTGCAAGCTCCATCGATCCATTTATGGACGGGTGCAAGCATCTCGGAGTTGGAATAAACACTTTGATGAGGTGATCAAAGCATTTGGGTGTATACAGGTGGTTGGAGAATCCTGTATTTACAAGAAAGTGAGTGGGAGCTCTGTGGCGTTTTTAATATTATATGTGGATTACATATTGCTGATTGGAAACAACGTGGAGCTTTTGGAGAGCATAAAAGGTTACTTGATTAAAAGTTTCTCTATGAAGGACCTAGGAGAAGTTGCTTACATTCTAGGCATTAAGATCTATAGGGATATATCGAAACGCCTGATAGGACTTTCACAAAGCACACACCTTGATAAAGTTTTGAAGAAGTTCAAAATGGATCAGTCCAAGAAAGGGTTCTTGCCAGTATTACAAGGTATAAAATTGAGTAGGACACAGTGTCCAGCAACTGAGGAAGATAGAAAGACAATGAGTTCCTTCCCCTACGCTTCAGCCGTAGGTTCTATCATGTATGCAATGATGTGCACTAGACCGGACATTAGCCTGGCCATAAGTATGGCAGGCAGGTTCCAGAGTAATCCAGGAGTGGATCACTGGACAGCGGTCAAGAATATCCTGAAGTACCTGAAAAGGACTAAGGAGATGTTTCTCGTATATGGAGGTGACAAAGAGCTCGCCGTAAAAGGTTACGTCGATGCAAGATTTGACACAGATCTGGACGACTCTAAGTCGCAGACCGGATACGTATTTATTCTTAATGGGGGTGCGGTAAGCTGGTGCAGTTCCAAGCAAAGCGTCGCAGTTGATTCTACATGTGAAGTGGAGTACATGGCCGCCTCGGAGGCAGCTAAGGAGGGTGTCTGGATGAAGCAGTTCATGACGGATTTTGGAGAGGTGTCGAGCGCACTGAATCCAATAACCCTGTTTTGCGACAACACGGGTGCCATTGCCTTAGCAAAGGAACCGCGGTTTCACAAGATAACCAGACACATCAAATGATGCTTCAACCTCATCTGCGACTACGTCGAGGAGGAGGACGTGAATATCTGCAAAGTGCACACGGATCTGAATGTGGCAGACCCGCTGACTAAACCTCTTCCACGAGCAAAGCATGATCAACACCAGAACTGTATGGGTGTTAGATTTATTACAATGTAATTCACATGACGATGTGAGGGCTAGATTATTGACTCTAGTGCAAGTTGGAGACTGTTGGAATTATGCCCTAGAGGCAATGATAAATAAGTTATTATTATATTTCTTGTATCAAGATAATCGTTTATTATCCATGCTATAATTGTGTTGAATGAAGACTTAGATACATGTGTGGATACATAGACAAAACACTGTCCCTAGCAAGCCTCTAGTTGACTAGCCAGTTGATCAAGGATAGTCAAGGTCTTCTGACTATGTACAAGGTGTTGTTGCTTGATAACTGGATCACATCATTGGGTGAATCATGTGATGGACTAGACCCAAACTAATGAACGTATCATGTTGATCGTGTCATTTTGTTGCTACTGTTTTCTGCGTGTCAAGTATTTATTCCTATGACCAAGAGATCATATAACTCACTGGCACCGAAGGAATGCCTTGTGTGTATCAAACGTCACAACGTAACTGGGTGACTATAAAGATGCTCTACGGGTATCTCCGAAGCTGTCCGTTGAGTTAGTATGGATCAAGACTCGGATTTGTCACTCCGTGTGTCGGAGAGGTATCTCGGGGCTCACTCGGTAATACAACATCACACACAAGCCTTGCAAGCAATGTGACTTAGTGTAAGTCACGGGATCTTGTATTACGGAACAAGTAAAGAGACTTGCCGGTAAACGAGATTGAAATAGGTATGCGGATACCGACGATCGAATCTCGGGCAAGTAACATACCGAAGGACAAAGGGAATGACATACGGGATTATATCAATCCTTGACACTGAGGTTCAACCGGTAAGATCTTCAGAGAATATGTAGGATCTAATATGGGCATCCAGGTCCCGCTATTGGATATTGACCGAGGAGTCCCTCGGGTCATGTCTACATAGTTCTCGAACCCGCAGGGTTTGCACAGTTAAGGTTCGGCGATGTTTTATGCGTATTTGAGTTATATGGTTGGTTACCGAATGTTGCTCGTCGTCCCGTATGAGATCACGGACATCACGAGGGTTTCCGGAATGGTCTGGAAACGAAGATTGATATATAGGTTTGTCTCATTTGATTACCGGAAAGTTTTCGGACATTACCGGGAATGTACCGGGAGTGACGAATGGGTTCTGAATGTTCACCGGGGGGAAGCCCATAGGCTTAGGGGTGCCGCACCAGCCCTTAGTGGGATGGTGGGACAGCCCAAGAGGCCCTATGCGCAGGAATCAAAGGAAAAGGAAAAAAAGAGGGGAAGTGGGAAGGAGGAGAAGGACTCCACCTTCCAATCCTAGTTGGACTAGGATTGGAGGAGGAGGACTCCTCCCCCTAGTTCGGCCGACCCCTTGGGGCTCCCTTGAGCCTCAAGTCAGGTCCCTCCCCCTCCCTCCTATATATACTGAGGTATTAGGGCTGATTGGAGACAACTTTGCCACGGCATCCCGACCACACACCTCCACGGTTTTTCCTCTAGATCGTATTTCTACGGAGCTCGGGCGGAGCCCTGCTGAGATAGATCACGACCAACCTCCGGAGCGCCGTCACGCTGACGGAGAACTCATCTACCTCTCCGTCTCTCTTGCTCGATCAAGAAGGCCGAGATCATCGTCGAGTTGTACGTGTGCTGAACGCGGAGGTGTCGTCCGTTCGACACTAGATTGGAGCGGATCGTGGGACGGATCGCGGGACGGTTCGTGGGACGGTTCGCGGGGCGGATCGAGGGACGTGAGGACGTTCCACTACATCAACCGCGTTTCTTAAACGCTTCCTGCTGTGCCATCTACAAGGGTACGTAGATCCAAATCCCCTCTCGTAGATGGACATCACCATGATAGGTCTTCGTGCGCGTAGGAAATATTTTGTTTCCCATGCGACGTTCCCCAACAATTTCTTCTATAGCATGCACTTTTTTACTAGTAGGTGACCTTTCAGTGTGCCATTGAGAATAGTTTGTCATGATATTGTCTAGGAGTTTTGTGGCTTCTCCTAATGTGATTTCCATGAAAGTTCCACCGAAGGCGGAATCCAAGATATTTCTAGCAGCAAAATGCAAACCAGCATAGAAGATTTGTATAATCATCCAAAGACTCAAGCCATGAGCGCGACAATTTCTAATCATCAATTTCATTCTCTCCCAAGATCTAGTTGCTTAAAATTTATAATATCATTACGGAGAGAGATAATCTTAGCCGGTGGAAAATACTTGGATATATAAGCATCTTTGCACTTATTCCAAGAATCAATACTATTTTTGGGTAAAGATGAAAACCAAGTTTTTGCTCGATCTCGTAATGAGAACGGAAATAGCTTCAATTTAATCACTTCATTGTCAACATCTTTCTTCTTTTGCATATCGCATAACTCAATGAAGGTATTAAGATGGGATGCGGCATCTTCACTAGGAAGGCCAGAAAATTGCTCTTTCATAAGAAGATTCAGCAAAGCAACATTGATTTCATATGATTCCACACTAGTGGCGGGAGCAATCGGAGTACTAATAAAATCATTATTTTTAGTATTCGAGAAATCACACAATTTGGTGTTTTCAGTCATGGTGACTTCACCAAGCAGACAAGCACACAAGAGACAGAAAGCAAGCGAAAGAAAAGGGCGAACGAAAAAGGCAAATATTTTTGTAATTTTTGTTTTTCAGAAGTGTGGGAGAGGAAAACGAGAGGCAAAAAAGTAAATGCAAGAGATGAGTTTGCGATAGTTACTTGGATAAGCTTGACTTAGAATAGTCCCCGGTGCCACAAATTGACACGTTGGAGGCAGATCATTCTTGACTTGACAGTCCCTGGCAACAGCGCTAGTAAATCTTCTTGCTACCTCTTGAGCTTCCGTTGGTTTTTCCCTTGAAGAGGAAAGGGTGATGCAGCACAGTAGCAGTAAGTATTTACCTCAGTTTGAGAACCAAGGTATCAATCCAGTAGGAGTATCAAGACAAGTCTCCAATGTACCTGCGCAAAAACAAACAAACTTGCACCCAACGCTATAAAGGGGTTGTCAATCCCTTCACGATTAATTGCAAGGTGAGATCTGAAGGTGGAAAGTGCAACAAAGTAAAGTGTAGAGCTGAAAATATGATGTGAAGTAGACCCGGGGGCCATAGTGTTCACTAGAAGCTTCTCTCATGATAGCAAGTATTACGGTGGGTGAACAAATTACTGTCGAGCAATTGATAGAATCGCGCAAAGTCATGATGATATCTAAGGCAATGATCATACATATAGGCATCACGTTCGAGACAAGTAGACCGATACTTTCTGCATCTACTACTATTACTCCACACATCGACCGCTATCCAGCATGCATCTAGTGCATTAAGTTCATGACAAACAGAGTAACGCCTTAAGCAAGATGACATGATGTAGAGGGATAAATTCAATGAATAGATATAAACCCCATCTTTTTACCCTTGATGGAAACAACATGATGCGTGCCTCGCTACCCCATCTGTCATTGGGTGAGGACACCTCACGGTATGAACCCAAAACCAAGCACTTCTCCCATTGCAAGAATTCTAGATCAAGTCGGCCAAACGAAACCCACAACTCGAAGAGAATTACAAGGATATGAAATCATGCATATAGGAGATCAGAGGAAACTCAAATAACATTCATAGATAATCTGATCATAAATACACAATTCATCGGATCTCGACAAACACACCGCAAAAGAAGATTACATCAGATAGATCTCCATGAAGATCATGGAGAACTTTGTATTGAAGATCCAAGAGAGAGAAGAAGCCATCTAGCTACTAGCTATGGACCCGAAGGTCCGTGGTGAACTACTCACGCATCATCGGGAGAGGCAATGGTGTTGATGAAGAAGCCCTCTGTGTCCGAATCCCCCCCTCCGGAAGGGCACTAGAACGTGCCCCAGATGGGATCTTGCGGAGACAGAAGCTTGCGGCAACGGAAAAGTATTTTCGTGGCTCTCTCTGGTAGTTTCATATTTTTGGAGAATTTATAGGTGGAAGAAGTAGGGCAGGGGAGCCACAGGGGGACCACAAGCCTGCTAGGCCCGCCCCCCTAGGTCGGGCCTGGGTGGCTTGTTACCTCCTCCGAGGTCCCCTGCCTTGGTTCTCAAGTCTCCTGCGTGTCTTCTGTTATGGAAAAAAATCATTCCGCGGGTTTTATTCCGTTTGGACTCCGTTTAATATTCTCCTCTAAAAAAGGTCAAAAACACGGAAAAAACAGGAAGTGGCACTTGGCATTGAGTTAATAGGTTAGTCCCAAAAAATATATAAAATAGCATATTCATGCATACAAAACATCCAAAGTTGACATGATAATAGCATGGAACCATCAAAAATCATAGATACGTTGGAGACGTATCAGCCCCGGTCAATGCTCGCGCAAAGCCGCGACCTGTTTGCTCCGGGTTTGCACGTGACACTAGAAGCCTTTTAACTTCGAGCCCACTATAGAGCCTTTTAACTTCGGAAACACTACCCATCGTATGGCTGATAGAAAGAAAACTTTAGTATAATTTCTTGACGTTGATCCTACACCATCCCACGGCCAACAGCTCACTAAAAAGAAGTCCAAGAGACTCAATTAACTCACTCACCTCTATCTCTATCCCCAAATCTCGCCCCCAAATCTCGCCTTTCTCGTTTCTCTTTCCTGCAAACGCCATCTATGATGACCCATCTCCGCCGCACTGTTTCTCCTTGTAACGTCCAAGATGCAATCCTATCCTTATTTTGGCGTGAGGGCCTCGACAGGAATAGAAGCGCATCTCGTCATTTTGCAAGAATGGGTATCGTTACAAGTACATGTACTGAAGAGAAGAGCATATGGAATTGGCTTACACTCGCCACAAGCTACATCAGAGTCACATCAGTACAATACATAAACATCACAAAGAAGAGCAGGGTCCGACTACGGACGAAAACAAACGAGAAAAGAACGACGTCCATCCTTGCTATCCCAGGCTGCGGGCCTGGAACCCATCCTAGATCGATGATGAAGAAGAAGAAGAAGAAGCAACTCCAAATGAACAATAATCGCGCTCACGTCTTAATGGAACTTTACCTGTACCTGCAACTGGTGTTGTAGTAATCTGTGAGCCACAAGGGACTCAGCAATCTCATTTCCAAAGGTATCAAGACTAGCAAAGCTTAATGGGTGAGGTATGGTTAAGTGGTGAGGCTGCAGCAAGCGACTAAGGAATATATGAGGTGGCTAACTTACGAGTACAAGAATAATAGGGGGGTGATCTACGCATAGCGGACGTGAACTACTGATGATCAAATGAATGATCCTGAACACCTACTTACGTCAAACATAACCCCACCATGTCCTCGATCGGAGAAGGAGCTCACAAAAGAGACAGTCACGGTTATGCACTCAGTTGGCAAGTTTTAATTAAGTTAACTTCAAGTTATCTAGAACCGGATGTTAAACAAAGTTTTCCACGTTGCCACATAACTGCGGGCACGGCTTTCCGAAAGATTTAACCCTGCAGGGGTGCTCCAACTAGTCCATCACAAACTACCACATGCTGCGACGGAATGACCCCGAATAGGGAAACCCGTGATCTCCTCGGATACCTATTGGAAAACCTCAACCTCGAGTTAGCTCAAAGCATCCTCGGAATCCCTCGCACAAGACGCTCGATAAAGGTAAAACTAGTCCAGCAAGGCCGCCCGGTGTGTCGACGATCCCAATAGGAGCCGCGTATCTCGTTCTCAGGACACGGTGGATGAGCAATATGTACGGTGGCCGGATAGAAATCCCCCGAGTTGCCCCAGGTGGCCCTGCAAGTGGCTCTGTTTTGGACCAGCACCATTAGCACTGGCCCTCCCTATATTATGTTGAATTACTCCTCGGGTAGCGCTAACTCCCTATGCTTTCAGTATTAACAGGATTATTATGTTGGGCAAATATAACACCAATGTTGGGCCTTGCCAGACGAGCTTTATCCTAAAACGAGAATCTAGGGGGTCCCCATAACAACCCCAAGCATGTTAGGAGCACTCATTTATGGAACATAACACCGGTAGCCGAAACTAAGGGGGCAAAGGTGGAATAAAACACCAGGCTAGAAAGGACGAGCCTTCCACCTTTTACCAAGTATATAGGTGCATTAAATTATTTAAAAATAATATGGTGATATAACAAGGAACTCATGTTATCACATGGAACCAACTGCACCTGCAACTAACAATGCTAACACATGGTTAAGCAAGCGGTAACATAGCCAATCAGAGGTTTGCTAGGTTGTGATCAGGTTGAAGGTTTTCATGGCAATCTTGGGAGGCTGATATTTAACAGGTGGTAGGTGCTACTGCGACAGAAATTCTTCTGTCGTCTCTTGAGCTTGCGTTGGTTTTTCCCTTGAAGAGGAAAGGGCGATGCAGCACAGGAGCAGTAAGTATTTTCCTCGGTTTGAGAACCAAGGTATCAATCCAGTAGGAGAATCGCGTCAAGTACGGAGTACCTGCGCAAACACAAAAGAGCTTGCACCCAACGCTATAAAGGGGTTGTCAATCCCTTCAAGATTGATTGCAAAGTGAGACCTGAAGGCGGAAAGTGCAACGAAGAAAAAGAGTAAGGTTGAAAATATGGTGTGGAGTAGACCCGGGGGCCATAGTGTTCACTAGAGGCTTCTCTCAAAATAGCAAATATTACGGTGGGTGAACAAATTACTGTCGAGCAATTGATAGAACCGCGCAAAGTCATGACAATATCTAAGGCAATGATCATACATATAGGCATCACGTCCGAGACAAATAGACCGATACTTTCTGCATCTACTACTATTACTCCACACATCGATCGCTATCCAGCATGTATCTAGTGTATTGAGTTCATGACGAACAGAGTAACGCCTTAAGCAAGATGACATGATGTAGAGGGATAATCTCAAACCAATGGTGAAAACCCCATCTTTTTACCATTGATGGCAACAACACGATGCGTGCCTCGCTACCCCTTCTGACACTGGGTGAGGTCACCGCACGGTATGAACCCAAAACCAAGCACTTCTCCCATTGCAAGAATCATAGATCTAGTTGGCCAAACAAAACCCAACAACTCGAAGAGAATTACAAAGATATGAAATCATGCATAAGAGAGATCAGAAGAAACTCAAATAAGATTCATAGATAATCTGATCATAAATCCACAATTCATCGGATCTCAACAAACACACCGCAAAAGAAGATTACATCAGATAGATCTCCATGAAGATCATGGAGAACTTTGTATTGAAGATCCAAGAGAGAGAACAAGCCATCTAGCTACTAGCTATGGACCCGTAGGTCTATGGTGAACTACTCACGCATCATCGGAGAGGTCATGGTGTTGATGAAGAAGCCCTCCGTATTCGAATCCCCCTCCAGCAGGGCACCTAAACGTGCCCCGGATGGGATCTTGTGGAGACAGAAGCTTGCGGCGGCGGAAAAGTACTTTTGATGATCTCCTTATTTTTTCTGGGATTTTAGGGAATTTATAGGCAAAAGTCCTAGGGCAGAGGTGGCCCAGGGAGCCCACAAGCCTAGGAGGCGCGGGCCGCCCTGGCTGCGGCTAGGGGGCTTGTGGGGTCCCTCCATGGCCCCTGCCGTCATTCTCAGGCTTCCCGATCTTTTTCTGTTTCGGAAAAAATATTTTTGGCAGTTTCGTTCTGTTTGGACTCCGTTCAAAATCCTCCTCTGAAAGGGGTAAAAACATGGAAAAAACAGGAACTGGCACTTGGCACTGAGTTAATAAGTTAGTCCCAAAAAATATAAAAAAGGCATACAAAACATCCAAAGTTTGATAAGATAATAGCATGAAACCATCAAAAATTATAGATACGTTGGAGACGTATCAAGCATCCCCAAGCTTAACTCCTGCTCGTCCTCGAGTAGGGAAGTGATAAAGACTGAATTTTTGATGTGGAATGCTACCTAGCATAGTTGTCCTTTGCAACTTATTTCATGTGACATGAATGTTCAGATCCGTAAGATTCAAAACAATAGTTTGCTATTGACATGAAAACAATAATACTTCAAGCAAACTAGAAAGGTAATTATGAACTTTCAAAATAACAAGGCCAAGGAAAGTTACCCCTACAAAATCATATAGTCTGGCTATGCTCCATCATCCTCACACAACTAATGTAAATCATGCACAACCCCGGTATTGGCCAAGTAATTGATTTCGCACTCTTACTTTCTCAAACTTTTTATAACTATCACGCAATACATGAGTGTGACCCATGGATATAGCACTATAGGTGGAATAGAGTGTGGTGGTGGTTGTGAGACAAAAAAGGAGGAGATTGTCACATTGACTCGGTGTATCAAAGGGCTATGTAGATGCCCATTAATAGATATCAATGTGAATGAGTAGTGATTGCCATACAAGGGATGCACTAGAGCAATAAGTATGTGAAAGCTCAAAAGGAGAACTAGTGGGTGTGCATCCAACTTGCTTGCTCACGAAGACCTAGGGTAATTTTGAGGAAGCCCATCATTGGAATATACAAGCCAAGTTATATAATGAAGATTCCCACTAGCATATGGTAGTGATAAAGCAAGAAGCTCTCAATCATGAAGAACATGGTGCTATTATGAAGCACAAGTGTGGAAAAATATAGTAGCATTGTCCCTTATGTCTTTTTCTCTTTTTTTTATTTGGGCTCTTGGGACTCTTTTTTTTTCTTTTTTTTTGTTTGGGCTCTTTGGCCTCTTTTTTTATTTCCTCACATGGGACAATGCTCTAATAATGATGATCATCACACTTTTATTTACTCACAGCTCGAAGCTTAGAATGATGATGACTCTACAGGAAATGCCTCCGGCAGTGTACCAGGATGTGCAACGATCTAGCTTGGCGTATGACGTTGAAACATCTCTCTAGCTATCTTACGATCATGCAATGGCAATATGAGAGTGACGGCACAAGTCATGAGACGGAATGGTGGGAGTTGCATGGCAATATATCTCGGAATGGCTATGAAAATGCCATAGTAGGTAGGTATGGTGGCTGTTTTGAGGAAGGCATATGGTGGGTTTGTGCACCGACGAGAATTGCGCGGCACTAGAGAGGCTAGCAATGGTGGAAGGTGAAATTGAATCTATACCATGGACTCACATTAGTCATGAAGAACTCACAGACTTGTTGCGAAAGTTTTTATTGGTAATCGAAACAAAGTGCTAAACGCATACTCCTAGGGGAAGGGTTGCTAGGTGTTAACCATCGCGCGATCCCGACCTCAACACAAAGGATGACAATCAATAGATCAATTATGCTCCGACTTCCTAACATAGCGGTTCACCATACGTGCATGCTACGGGAATCACTAACTTCAACGCAAGTATTTCTAGATTCACAACACCCTACTAACATAACTCTTAATATTACCAAATCCACGTCTCAAAACTAATTGAGAGGAATCAAAACTTCTCTTTCTACTCAATGCACATGAAGATGGAGGTTTTTGTATCCTCTTTGGGTACCTATCACCTTTGTAACTACTTTCATAGCATAAGCCAACTACCAAGTCACGCACCGCCGTTCTCTAAAAGATCCAAGTGAAGCACATAGAGCAAAATTATCTAGCTCAAAAGATATAAGTGAAGCACTATGAGCATTCTAGCAAAATCACGATGAGTGCATGTCTCTCTCTAAAGGTGTGCAGCAAGGATTATTGTGACACAACAAAAAGAAAATAATCCTAAGATACAAGACGCTCCAAGCAAAACACATATCATGTGGTGAATAAAAATATAGCTCCAAGTAATGTTACCGATGGATTGAAGACGAAAGAGGGATGCCTTCCCGGGGCATCCGCAAGCTGAGCCTTTTTGGTGTCCTTGAATTTGGCTTGGGATGCCTTGGCCATCCCCAAGCTTGAGATCTTTCCACTCCTTATCTCTTTGTCCATGAGAACATCACCCAAAACTTGAAAACTTCACAACACAAAACTTAAACAGAAACTCGTGATAACATTAGCACAAGAAAACAAACTACTGCCTCTTTTGGTACTGTAGCAAACTTGAATTCTATTTATATTGGTGTTAGGCTACTCTATTATCACTTTTCCATGGCTAGTACCCCCCGATACTATCCATAGTTTCATCAAAACAAGCAACCAACTCAACAAAAACAGAATCTGTCAAAAACAGACCAGTCTGTAGCAATCTGTATACTTCATATACTTCTGGTACCTGAAAAATTCTGAAAAATTACGACGGTCTGGGAAAAAGGCATATCAACCAGCATAAAAAAGAATCGACTCAAAATCTCTTTTTTAATAAAAATGAAAAATCATCTCGTGAGCGAAAAGTTTTTGTCTTTTTCCAGCAGGATCAAACAACCATCACCAAGACTAGACATAAAGGTTTTGCTTGGCTCAAACACAAAAGTAAACACAAAAACACAATCACAACAGAATTATGATGGTGTGCACGCAAAAAAACAAAAACAAAAATATAAATTCATTGGGTGGCCCTCCCAACAAGCGCTATTGTTTAACGCCCTTAGCAAGGCATAAAAGCGACAGAATCACGTATCGTCGTCTTTGGTGCTCAAACCATAAGTAGCCCTCATCATGGATTCATAAGGCAATATTATTTTCTTTCTAGTAAAGTGCTCCGTGTCCTTCTTTAAAGGAAATTTAAATCTAATATTCACTTACTTCATATCGATGATAGCACCGATAGTCCTTAGGAAAGGTCTACCAAGAATAATAGGGCATGTAGGATTGCAATCAATGTCAAGCACAATGAAATCCACGGGTACATAGTTACTATTTTCAATAATAAGAACATCATTGATCCTTCCCATGGGTTTCTTGACAGTAGAATCAGCAAGATGCAAATTAAGAGAACACTCTTCAATCTCATTAAAACCCAGAACATCACATAAAGACTTTGGAATCACGGAAACACTAGCACCCAAATCACACAAAGCATTGCATTAATAGTTTTTGATTTTGATTTTGATAGTAGGTTCCCACTCATCATGAAGCTTTCTAGGGATATAGACTTCCAATTCAAGTTTCTCTTCAAGAGATTTTATCATAACTTCGACGATATGATCGGTAAAGGCCTTGTTTTGGCTATAAGCGTGTGGAGAGTTTAGCATGGATTGCATCAAGGAAATGCATTCAATCAAGGAGCAACTATAATAATTGAATTTCTTGAAATCCAAAGTAGTAATTTCATTACTACTCAAAGTTTTAATATCTTGTACTCCACTTTTAATGCTTTTAGCATCAAGATAGATGGACTCCGAATCATTGGGGCATTTTTCAACCAAAGTGGATTCATATCCAGCCCCATCATCATTGGGTTTGACACAAGAAAACAAAGATTCAATGGGATTCACACCAAGCACTTTAAGATCTTCGTGATTCTTATCACGAGAACACGCCTTTTTAAGCCATTCATGTCTAGCACGAATTTGGGCGGTTCTTTCTTTGCTCTCAATCATGGAAACACGCATATCTTTCAAAGTTTCATCCATATTGATCTTGGGAGGAGCACATCTAACTTTCAAAGCATCAATATCACTAGACATTCTATCAACGCTCTTAGCCAAATCGTCAATTTTGAGTAGTTTTTCCTCTATGGACGCATTGAAGATCTTTTGCGAGTTGATAAACTTTTTGATATTACTCTCTAGATCAGAGGGTAATATATTGTAATTTCCATGAGTATTGTTGTAGGAGTTGCCAAAGTTATTAGAGGAGTCACTAGGAAAAGGCCTAGGAACATAGTTTCCTCTAAAAGCATTGTTGTTGCCAAAATTATTCCTACCAACAAAATTAACGTCCAAGCTAGCGTTGCTACTCTCAATCAAAGAAGACAAGGGCATATCATTAGGATCTAAAGGAGCACTTCTACTAGCAACCAAATTCATTAACTCATCCATCTTAGCACTCAACGAGTTAATTTCTTCTATAACATGTACTTTCTTACTAGTAGGTGACATTTCAGTGTGCCACTGAGAGTAGTTCGTCATGATATTGTCTAGGAGTTTTGTGGCTTCTCCTAACGTGATTTCCATGAATGTTCCACCTCAGGCGGAGTCCAAGATATTTCTAGAAGCGAAATTCAAGCCAGCGTACAAGATTTGTATAATCATCCAAAGACTCAAGCCATGAGCGGGACAATTTCTGATCATCAATTTCATTCTCTCCCAAGATTGTGCAACATGTTTATGATCAAGTTGCTTAAAGTTCATGATATCATTACGAAGAGAGATAATCTTAGCCGACGGAAAATACTTGGATATATAAGCATCTTTGCACTTATCCCAAGAATCGATACTATTTTTGGGCAAAGACGAAAACCAAGTTTTTGCTCGATATCGCAACGAGAAAGGAAAAAGCTTCAATTTAATCACATCATTATCCACATCTTTCTTCTTTTGCATATCGCAAAGCTCAATGAAGGTGTTAAGATGGGATGCGACATCTTCACTAGGAAGGCCGGAGAATTGCTCTTTCATAACAAGATTCAGGAAAGCGGCATTGATTTCGTATGACTTCGCACTAGTGGCGGGAGCAATCGGAGTACTAATAAAATCATTATTATTAGTATTCGAGAAGTCACAAAGTTTGTTGTTTTCAGTCATGGTGACTTCTACAAGCAAGCAAGCACACAAGCGAACAAAGAGCAAGTGAGAGAAAAGGGCGAACGAAAAGGCAAACGAAAAAGGCAAATCTTTTTGTAAATTTTGTTTTTCGGAAGTGGGGGAGAGGAAAACGAGAGGCAAAAAAAGTAAATGCAAGAGATGAGTCTGCAACACTTACTTGGATGAGTTCTTGACTTCATCCTCCCCGGCAATGGCGCCAGAAATTCTTCTGCTACGGTGACAGAAATCCTTCTGTCGTCTCTTGAGCTTGCATTGGTTTTCCCTTGAAGAGGAAAGGGCGATGCAGCACAGGAGCAGTAAGTATTTTCCTCAGTTTGAGAACCAAGGTATCAATCCAGTAGGAGAATCGCGTCAAGTCCAGAGTACCTGCGCAAACACAAAAGAGCTTGCACCCAATGCTATAAAGGGGTTGTCAATCCCTTCAAGATTGATTGCAAAGTGAGATCTGAAGGCGAAAAGTGCAACGAAGAAAAAGAGTAAGGCTGAAAATATGGTGTGGAGTAGACCCGGGGGCCATAGTGTTCACTAGAGGCTTCTCTCAAAATAGCAAATATTACAATGGGTGAACAAATTACTGTCGAACAATTGATAGAACCGCGCAAAGTCATGACGATATCTAAGGCAATGATCATACATATAGGCATCACGTTCGAGACAAGTAGACCGATATTTTCTGCATCTACTACTATTAATCCACACAACGGCCGCTATCCAGCATGCATCTAGTGTATTGAGTTCATGACGAACAGAGTAACGCCTTAAGCAAGATGACATGATGTAGAGGGATAATCTCAAACCAATGATGAAAACCCCAATCTTTTTACCCTTGATGGCAACAACACGATGCGTTCCTCGCTACCCCTTTTGTCACTGGGTGAGGTCACCGCACAGTATGAACCCAAAACCAAGCACTTCTCCCATTGCAAGAATCATAGATCTAGTTGGCCAAACAAAACCCAACAACTCGAAGAGAATTACAAGGATATGAAATCATGCATAAGAGAGATCAGAAGAAACTCAAATAAGATTCATAGATAATCTGATCATAAATCCACAATTCATCGGATCTCGACAAACACACCGCAAAAGAAGATTACATCGGATAGATCTCCATGAAGATCATGGAGAACTTTGTATTGAAGATCCAAGAGAGAGAAGAAGCGATCTAGCTACTAGCTATGGACCCGTAGGTCTATGGTGAACTACTCATGCATCATTGGAGAGGTCATGGTGTTGATGAAGAAGCCCTCCGTATATGAATCCCCCTCCGGCAGGGCACCAGAACGTGCCCCAGATGGGATCTTGCGGAGACAGAAGCTTGCGGCGGCGGAAAAGTACTTTCGATGATCTCCTGATTTTTTCTGGGATTTTAGGGAAGTTATAGGCGAAAGTCCTAGGGCAGAGGTGGCCCAGGGAGCCCACAAGCCTGGGAGACGCGCCCCCTGGCCGCGGCGAGGGGGCTTGTGGGGTCCCTGCAGTTCCCCTGCCCTGATTCTCACGCTTCCCGATCTTTTTTTGTTTCGGAAAAATTCTTTTTGGCAGTTTCGTTCCGTTTGGACTCCGTTCAAAATCCTCCTCTGAAAGGGGTCAAAAACATGGAAAAAACAGGAACTGGCACTTGGCACTGAGTTAATAAGTTAGTCCCAAAAAAGATAAAAAAGGCATACGAAACATCCAAAGTTTGACAAGATAATAGCATGAAACCATCAAAAATTATAGATACGTTGGAGACGTATCAGTAGGCAGCGAGAAATAACGATAGAAACGGTAAAACTAGCATGGCAATGATAGTAATGGTATCTGGGGAAATGATCATCTTCCTTGAGATCCCGCTGAGAAGAAGAACGACTCCGTGAAGCAGACGAACCGATGTAGTTGAACGGGTCCTCACTTTCCGACACGCTTGCGGAACTCTATCAAGACGAAGCAAACCGGAAACAAGAATCAACACATGATATTCACCACGGCACATGCACGACAAGATGCAACCATTATATAATGCATGATCAGTTGAATATATGCAAGACATGGCATGTCAATTCACAACAATCAAACACTACACATTAAGTGAAGTTCAATAAGCAATGAGTTGCATATTGACGAAACTCCACATACAAATTATTTAGTTCTATCCCGATGAGGTACACGACAATATTAAATGTTGGCTAAACATGGCAAGAGGTGAAGCGTAATTAAACTATCTATCTAGGCATTTTAAATGAGGTCGGAAACGACTTATAGCATCTCCGGACTGACCTCATACGTTAATTTATAATTCTGTTCAGATCTGAACTAACACGTTTTAATATTTGTTAAATGGCAAAATAAATATGTTTACGTGATTCTACGCATCGTTTCAATCAATTTACACATAGAGAACATCTCCAACAGAGCTATGGTTCAAAATATATGATCACCGCAAGATATGATGGCATGAATGCAATATGTGTGCGACGACAGTCACAAGCATTCCAAAACATACAACCAGCAAGATAATATGAAACTGCATGAGATTCTAAGCAAGTTTCATTTAGGACACGATCGAAATGGAGCAACGGTTCAACAAATACAAGCTACACCAGAAATAGTCATAATCTGCCAAAAACAGCAACATGGCATTTCTACACCCCAAAACAACAAGCTACATAAATACAAAATGCTCAAACAAGGCATGAGACAGTAGAAGGCAAGATGCACTTCAACACCCTACTAAATACAACTAGCATGGAAGCATGGATCACTAGGAAAAGATCTCACAAAATGGCATCTCACACACAGTTTCAGACTTACTGAAAATATCAGTTTTTGACAGTGCAATTTTCGATCTGAAGGCATATTGACAGCAGCAAAACTATATGCTACATGGCATCAAATGGCATGAAAATTCACGTCATGCTAGATAATCTTAAGGACTACAACTAACTCCATTGCCCAACCTCAAAAGAGCTATATATCACCAGAACAACTCATGGCAAGACAGCAACAAATATTAGAGATTTCAGACTTAGAAATATTTCAGCATCTCCAAATCAGCACTATTTTCTAACATGTTGACAACAAGCAACCAACACCTAAACATGGATTTCTATTGCAACCAAAATTACCAGGGGCTAGCCTACACATCCAAGGGCATATCTCTAGTTCAAAACTAATTCATATCATGCACGAAATAAATCCCACAAAATAGACAAGAGGGCAACATGGCAAAATATCACGCGCACTAACTTGCTCAAAAGCTAAAACTAAATGCACAGTTAAATTCTATGGATTTTTGTATCCCGAAAACATGTATAATTTGTGGGGTTGCAAAATAAAAATAGCGTCACACGTATATGCGAGAATATGTCATAAACACGACATGACAAACTAGCGACGGAACCTATATGCAAAAATGCAAACAACTACTCTAAAATACATAGAAAAGGGTCCCAAACAACACGAACATTTTAACTACGGTATTTGAACAATCCGGACACGCATAAAAGTAGCTACGGAATAATTCCCTATTAGGACAGCACACAAAACTAGGTAAACAGCGGGTCAAACCACTCCAAACATGCATGCAAGTTGTAAAATCATAATCTACGCAAAATTCTACACGAGTTACATATATAACACATCGCGATCCCACACACGATTAATTATCTACGGGCGTTTGAAAATCTAGCATTTTTACTGAAAAAATCTAATTCGCAGGAATTAATAAAACCTACGGGCCAAATCCATCTACGGGCCTAAATAGATGTATGGCGCAACTTAGCTAAGATGCGTTGGCGGCAGGGAATAGGGGCATGGGAGGGGGCAGCTCACCTCGTGCTTGGGCCGGTTGAAGGGCGAACTGGGCCGGGGCGCTCCTGGCGAACTGGGCCGACTGGGGCACTCCTGGGCCGCGGGGAAGTAGTCCGGCTGCGAGCACCAACGCGGGGCGGCAGGGGCCCACGCGGGCGCCACACGAGGCGAGCCCTCGGCTCCTCCCGCTCGACGAGCAGGGCAAGAACGCGGACAACGGCGGCGCGACGAGGTTCCCTGTCGGTAGGAACTGCGAAGGGCGACGGGGATGGCCGCGTCTGACCAGGATCCACCGGATCTGGGCAGTGTCATCCTGAACTGCGGCGGCCGGAGCATGGACCGACGCGAGCTCCGGCGATGGGCCCCTGCGCGACGGGTTAGGCGCCATCAGAGAGAGGAAGAGAGAGATTCAGAGGAAGGAGGGCGAGATGGGGGACGACGACGTCGACCCGGCGGCTTACCGTCGAGGTCTGGTGACCGGCGGCACGGTCCAGCACGGCGAGCTGCGGCGAGGGGAAGCTCGGGGTCAGGGTGCGGGCGCTCCTGCCATGAGAGAGAGCTCGGGGAAGCCGGCGGTTGACCCGGGCCCCAATCAGGCTCCGTGGGCCGGCGACTGGAGGAGAGAGGAAGGAGGGTGGCTGCTACGGCTGGGGCTTTGGGTGGCACGGTTCCCGAGGTGGATTAGGGTTAGGGCTAGATTAGGAAGGGGAGGTTGTCTATTTATAGACAGGGGGCTAGGGGTTAGCAATTCGGGCGTTTTCGGACCCTCCGATCTCGATCGGACGCTCCGGAAATGACCGGACGCTTCAGAAATGACCTAAGGATAGGTTAGGCCATGTAGAGTGGCTTAGGCGGAGATGAGAGGGAAATAGCGTGGCGCGACAACCGATTTAAAATACCGAAAAACGTCCGACGAATAACCGAAGATGGTGTCGCTACGGTCGACCGTTCGGGTACCAGACGGACTCCAATTGCGACAAAAATTGGCAGGCGGCCTACCTACAACTAAATAAGACCGCATGCCAAGTTTCAACCCAATTAGAGAAATTTTCATACACACTTTTAAAAAACAAGGTTTTGACGATGCCGCGGGCGCGTGCGTGTGTGGTCGGGCTCAACATGGGCAACGACGGGCACGGAGAGAACCGACAACTAATAACGGATACACTTTTGAAAACTGGCGGCAAAGGGATGCCGATGCAATGCAGATGATGCACATGATGCGATGATGAGTGCGACAGACAAATAAGCCACATGACGAAAACGGAATTAAAGGGGAATCTTCTAGAGCGTCGATCTCGGGCTATCACACTCCTCCACCATTGCCAAGCTCACGCAGTCACGCTCCACGACCGGCCTCCGACACACCGCATTGTCGAGCGCAATCCTCCTCGCCCCCTCTGACCTCTCTGCCGAAACTACCCAGGTTAGGATCCCCTGCCCCGCACCACAATCCGACGCGTCCTCCGGTCCCCCATCTCCCTCGATGCTCCAACCCGAATTAGACCGCCGTGCCCGTGCTTGCCATCACCAAGGAAGTGCTTGCCTCACCTTGCTCATGGAGGATAACTAGGCGTCTTGTAGCAGGAGTGGAGGATTTTTCTCCACTCAGATTCACATCTTCTTAAGAGTCCTAGTTCGTAAACGAAGCCTCCAACACGTCTTCATTGGACCTAGATTTTGATTCACCTTGTCTTGATACATAAATTGATATGTATGCTAGGTTTGATCTTCGCCGTGTACTGCCTATTGGATTACTGAATTATTAATCTATTATGGGAATTATGTGCGTACATCACAATATGCATCGCGATGTTGGCGGCGATATTATTTTCTTCCATTTTCACTTTCCCCTGCTCTAGAGTGACATTAGTCGTGTTTCCAGAGAACCACTTCCATGCTTCGTACTTTGCACACTTTTGTTTGATCATGGTGTATCCTCAACTTGTTCTTCCCTTAAGTTTCTTTTGCAATCTCAAAGTACATATTCAAATAGATAGCAATTGATATTGTAGTATCGAAGTTTAAATATGTTCAGTGTATTGTTATATAAATTGATAACTATGTTGATTTCATCTCTTTGTACACTTTTCTTTGATGTATGCTCGCATAACTCCCTATTTGGTTTTATGAAATTTGTTTGCATGTCACAAATTTTTGCACCCAGATCTTTGATGCAAGCATGCTATTTTGCATTTTTCAAATTTCTATGCTTCCAATAATTTTCATATATGTTGTTCTACTAACAAATTTTGCTTCAAAGCACCATGCTTTCTAGGTCACATATGTGCCTTTCTTATGTAATGATGCAATGCCACACCACAACTATGCTTCTTGATTTAGTATTTTTGCTTCAAGAGCATATATGACCTTTCGAATTTAAATTAGCCCGCTTCATATTTTTCTCATTTTATGCAAAGGATGCATTTCATGATTTATGTGAATAACCTCTAGATACATCCATTTTTATCTATTTATGCGACAAGTAAATCCGGATGGATGGAGTAGTAATGTATATGTTCATTGTGGATGTCATGATACGAAGTGCTTGCATATTTATTTTAGGTTGAAGATCCTCTCCTCGCACTCTCTCCATGGTTGTATGCATGTATGTAAGTTTATGCTTTCATTATTTATGTTTTTCATGCTCCTTTCATTATATACTCTCATGTTTTCTAACAAAATTAAGCCGGACAGGTTTTCCAAGCCATCTGCTAGTTGATGTAATTCTATGCTATCATGCTACTTCATAATTTTTTCTAAAATGTCAGTTTTTTTTGCTTTGACCATACATATGTTTTCCATATTTTTGCATGAAACGCACCTGTGCTTCTATGCTACCAACCAAACATGTTATTGCCATCATACATAATCTTGTTTATGCTTCAAGTCGATTGCTGGTAATTTGGTTGTTGTTTTGGTGAACTTATGTATGCAAATTTCTGGTATAGATAGTGACTTCTTGTTGTATTCCCAGGAAAGGCTATGCATTGGCGGTATGTAGCAGCTGAAGCCGAGTTCATGAAGGCGTTTGCGAGACATCCTAGGAATCTACAGTAGGGGGGGTGAATGCAACCAAAAAGAAGGTGGGGAAGATGTTGCTTGAACTGGATAAGACGCACTCTGAATTGTAATTTCTATTACCTTGGAAACATAATCAGATGAAAAAGTAGCATTTTTTATGTTTAACGGAAACAAATATATGGGCTATTGGATTCGAGTAGACTTGAATACATTTTTGCATCATTGTAAAAAAATAGCTTAACACTGGATGCAATTTTTTGTTAGATAGAAACAAATCTCATTTTGGATGGAAGCAATTCTTTTATAAGACAGAAACACATTGAAAGCAAATACACTGGATGCAATTTTTTGTTAGATAGTAGAAACAAATCATGTTTTGGGTGGAAGCAAATTTTGTATTTGACCAAAGCACATTGAAAGCAAATATATTGGATGCAATTTTGTTAGATAGAAACAAATCTTATTTTGGATGGAAGCAAAAAAAATCTGGTACAAACATATTCGAATCAAATATTCTTTTCGGCATAAACTCAATAGTAATACTATGGAAGCATAGTTTATTTTCCAATAAGGAAGCTATGCCTGATGGAAGGATAATTTTATTTTTCGAGATCTTAGTTGGAGGAAGCAAGGGAGATAATCGAGCAGTGCATGTACTTTGCTGGAGCAGTTACGGTCAAGAAAATTTAGTGCTGGCCTATTAATAAGCGAACCCAGCAAATCTTGTAGGTGGCTAACAATCTGGTCGGACGACTTACCTGCATGTGATAGAACGGCCTTCTACTAGTCTCATAGGTAGCAAAGTGACGCGCACTTTAACTTCAAGCCCTCTCTAATGCTAGGCCGAGTGACTACTCTTCTCTCTCCGTTCACAAATCTAATCCGGCCTATTCTACAAAAGAAAAAATATTTTTTTAATCCGGTCATCTTTTCACGTTTGCTTGGACGGTTGAACCTTCCTCCCGTCTCGCCCATGGCCGCCGCCGCCGCCGCTGCCACGACGTCGTCGTGGCTTCTCTGGAGACCCTTCTCTTCCACTATCCTCACACGGTGCACGAACCCCAGGCTCCTCCGTACCACCCTATGCTTCTCCCACTCTGCCTCCGCCCCCGCCCTCGGCGCCGCCTCTTTACAGCCAACCTCGCCTCCTCCTCCGCCTACGACCTGCTCCAGCGCTGGAAGTGGCGGGATGAGGTGGGAGTCTACGCGGAAGAAGAGGGTCGTGCTCCGCGTCGGCTACGTCGGCAGCGAATACCGAGGTTGGATGGGATGCCTTGCTCGTTGGTTTCTATCACTGTGATGCGTGCCAGGTCGGTCTTTGCTTGAGGCATTGATCCAGTGCATTGGTCTTTTTCTTTCAGGTCTTCAGAAGCAGCGAGATCTCAGCGGCGATTCAAGTAATCTCTTTTGTTTTGTTATAGCTTGAGTTGTTGATATATCAGCTGTTATTTATTTATTGCGATTTGATGCTTGAATTTCAAAAAAAGCATTGCGGGGAAGTACATGTGTTTCATGTTGGTTGCATCGAATTGTCATCACTCGTTCTCTCTATGGGAACTGGGACCTCTGCCTGGAATGTGACATATTTTCTCAATAAATAAAGTATGTCATTACCGTTAACGTGAAATACTTTATACGTGGTGTCATGCTTTGTTCTGTGGCATTGATTATGTGTGTGACAATGGAAGTACGTATATAACATGAATGCTATTTATGGGTGCACAAGTATAGTTATTCCACCAGGAATTCTATTTGTTATTTAGTCAGATGCCAAAAAAAGGGGTGATTCTAAGTTGACCCTTGTTTCTACGTCAAGTATCATCATAGAGGATTAGATAATGCTGATTAAAAGTTCCTGTCTTCTTCTGTAGCCATTGAGTCAGTTTTGGAATCTGCCATCTTCAAGGCAGGGGGCATTCTTGAGAGTAATTATGGAAAGTTGCAAAAAGTTGGTTGGGAACGGAGCAGCCGAACTGATAAAGGGGTAGGACTTGAGAGTTTAACCTCTTGGATTTCCTAATTGAGCGAAAAAAAATATGTGTATTTTTTTGGCTAACAATGCTTTCATGCATGCTCAGTATGGTCTAATTTCAGGTACATTCACTGGCTACAATGATCTCACTTAAGATGGAAATCCCTGATCGAGCATGGGAGAAGGATCCTGATGGCATTGCTCTTGCGAACTTTATTAACTCGAATTTACCAGATAATATCAAAGTTTTCAGTATCTTGCCTGCTCAAAGGTACCAGGGATGTTTCTCATGTCCCATGGTTAACATATTATGCATAAGTGTGTTTATTGGGACTGTGGGGATGCTGCCGAGATCCTATCTCGGTGAACACATGGTGGATGTTTTGTCTTATCAATTTTTCAGAAATGAACATTTGGGGGAACGCCTTAATACGAAAACATATTTATGCATAAACAACAACATTTTCCCATGACATGGTCTGCATTTAATCGTAGGAGTTTTGATGTAAGGAGGGAATGCTTGTACCGGGAGTACTTCTATCTTCTGCCTGCTGAAATTATTGGAATTAAAAGCAGTTGTAGCTCTGGAGAAGTGGAGGAGCACTTAATTGAATTCAATAACATACTGAAAGGTTTTGAGGTAAATTTCTGATTAAATATGTCTTTTGTGTGCTATGGACTTGTTTGTGCAGAAGAACAGGGTTTGTTAATACTTCAATGAATCGACTGATAACAAACATATGTTGGGGGAGACATATTGATATAATTGTGATGAATAAGACTGAGACATAAGAGAGAATATTACAAGTGATAATCAGATCTGACCTGTTAGTCCACTGAATATGATCTTAAATTTGATCTGTACCCTGTCATCTTTCTGAATTTTCTTTGTTACAGCCTATGAGAACAAACATTGGCATGGAAAACACCTCAGCAGTGCAAATTAACCATGAAAATCGAGATAATGGGGTAATAGCATAATTAAGCAGGTTCAGTAGCTTCATTGTGGTCTACTGTGGTGCTTTCTACCTGCTTTACCATTGAATGGACCTCAGCGAACAGTTAAACAATTTTGGTGATTTGCTAGACAAAAAATGAAGTACAAGGCGACATTAATAAAGCTGAACAATTGAGCACGTATTGTTCAATGTAATTTTCGCTTATACAGTTTCCAAAATTAATATAAATCTGTAAGAAGGCCAAGATCCGATAGAGGAGGACGAGGGGTGTTGACCAAGTCAAATGCATGAAGGATGGAGCAGACCAACTCCTGGTGAAGTACGACGAGATTAAGCATAGATGGCATGAGTATTTTGATAAGTTGTTCAATGGGGAGAATGAGAGCTCTACCATTGAACTGGACGACTCCTTTGATGATACCAACAGGTGTTTTGTGCGCTGAATCCAAGGGTGTGAGGTCAAAGAGGCTTTAAGAAGGATGAAAGGAGGCAATGCAATGGGTCCTGATTGTATACCCATTGAGGTGTGGAGAGGCCTTGGTGACATAGCGATAGTATGGTTAACTAAGCTTTTCAACCTCATCTTTTGGGCAAACAAGATGCCAGAAGGATGGGGAACGACTATATTAGTACCAATCTTCAAGAACAAGGGGGATGTTCAAAATTGTACTAATTACCGTAAAACTAAGCTGATAAGCCGTACAATGAAGCCGTGGGATGTTAGGAATATGCAACATTGAAAGGATCGATATGGTTGACTAGAGGGGGGGGGGGGGTGAATAGGCAACGACCATTTTTTTAATAATTCTTAACAAGTTAGGGTTAGCAACATAAATGTTCTCTAAAATGACAACTACGTAATGAACCTATATGATGCTTCCAACTATAATCGCTAAGGCAAGTAAGAAATAGTCTACAACAAAAACATACACAATGTAAAGATTAGAGATAACCGCAAGTGGAACCAATGAAGACGAGGATGTTTTACCGAAGTTCCTTCCCTTTGACAGGAATTACGTCTCCGTTGAAGCGGTGTAGAGGCACAATGCTCCCCAATAAGCCACTAGGGCCACCGTATTCTCCTCACGCCCTCACACAATGCAAGGTGCCGTGATTCCACTATAGGTGCTCTTGAAGGCGGCGACCGAACCTTTACAAACAAGGTTGGGGCAAACTCCACACAAGCTTGGAGGCTCCCAACAAGACCACGAAGCTTCACCACAATGGAATGTGGCTCCGAGGTGATATCAACCGTCTAGGGTGCTCAAACACCCAAGAGTAACAAGATCCGCAAGGGATTAGTGGGGGGAATTAATTTTCTCTTGGTGTAAGTGTAGATCTAGGCCTTCTCAACCAATCCCTAGGAAATCAACAAGTTTGATTGGCTAGGGAGAGAGATCAGACACTTTTGAGCTTAGAGAGCAACAATGGAGCTTGGGAGGGTCAAAGGTAGGGTTCTTGAGCAAGAAGAACCCTTTATATAGCGGGGGAAAAATCCAACCGTTTTCCCACTCACAGCACGAGCCTATCGCTGGCTGCAGCGGTACTACTACCGCTGACCCTCCAGCGGTACTACCGCTGAGCCCATGGTAGCGCAAAGATACTACCGGGCCAACCACCGTCAAGAAAGTCTTCGCAAAAAGTCCGACGTAGTACAGCCGCAAGGATGACGGTACTAAAGTCCTGGAGCGGTACTGAAAGTACGTTATATCGACTAGAGGGGGGTGAATAGGAGATTTTTAGAATTTCATCACTGAGGAAATTCCTTTTGAGGAAATTCCTCACTGATGACTAACTTACAGCGGAAACAGTAAAGGATCAGGAGTGCAAAGTTTCACTACAATAGTTTTTCAGGATGAAGAATATGAAAACAGTTTGCACAGTATGCAGGCACGCAGAAAACAGATGAGGATTAACTTCCGTGAAGAATTTGGGGTTGAGGAATTTCAGAGAAAGTCTTCAGCAAATTCTTCAAACAGTGACAGTGAAAATCATCAACACACAATCTGAGTATATAAAGAGTTGAGGAAATAGAACCCGTATCACAATGAAGACAGTGGTTGATGACCCATTTCCAACTGCTGTGACAGTTGTACATCTGCTTTGAAGCGGCTTGGTATTGAAACCAATGGACACAGTCCCGGGACACACAGTCCTTACCGTATTTTCCTTGGGCTAAGAACACACAGTCCTCGCCCAACACTCGTGGTAAGTCTTCAGGGCAGACTTCCAAACCCTCACAAACTTGGTCATCTGACGATCCACAATTGACTGCTGGATTGCTTTAGACCATGACGCCTAACCATCTGGACGATGCACAGTCCTCAAAGGTAAAAGGCTTCAGTTCCACACAGGAACAACTTCTTCAGTGATGCTCAATCACTTGGTTTTCGGTTTGTGGTTTGGTGTTTGGGGTATTTCCTCACTGATGAATTACTCTCAAGACTCTGAGGAATTTGGGTTGCTCTTATGACAAGTGTCAGTTTCTAACGGAGCAGCCAACCAGCTAATGGTTGTGGGGGGCGGCTATTTATAGCCTGGGAGCATCCCGACATGATTTGACATTAATGCCCTTAAATAATATGACCGTTGGTGTGGATAAGGCCAATGATGTTGCGTGGCTATCGAAGACGGTCGGGACCCTCAACTGTGAGAGTCCTCATGTCACTCATATTTCTCACTTGAGGCTTTTGGTAGGATTAGGCTCGGGTTGAGCATCATGAGGAAATTCATTACAATGTGTTACCTTGACCCCCTTTAACAATACGGCGTTCCTATTACTCAAGTGTGAAAAAAATGAAACAGAAAGGATAAATCTTCATGCTTCAAAATCTTCAGATGAATTATCTTCAGGACACACCGAATTCCTCAATTTCAATATCTTCATGAGGAATATCAATTTCATCGCAAATTCTTCGCGATTCAAATCTTCAGCTTCAGTCCAATTTCTTCAACCGAAGATATACATTTTTAGGGGTCGATATTCATCGAATATTTCAAACTCCTCAACGACTTATAGATCCTGTGTACACTCAAGAACACATTAGATACTTAACCTATAAGTCTTCAAACCACCAAAAGCACTAAGGGGCACTAGATGCACTTACAGGTACTACCGCTGACCAGGGGCGGTACTACCGCCAGCCCGAGCGGTACTACCGCCAGCCCTAGCGGTAGTACCGCCAGCTCTAGCGGTACTACCGCTAGGGCCAACGGTACTATCGCTAGGGGACCTCTTAGGTGCTGCAGAAGGAAATTGAGAGACAACATCCTGATCAACTTGATTTTCGACTTGAGCAGGCTCGCTGGTTTGTCCTTGATCTTGTGGTTGCTCTTGATCTTGATCTTGTGCCTTTATTTGGTCTGGATCTTGTAGTTGCACTTGATCTTGATCTTGAGCAGATTCGGAACCTTGTGTAAGCACTTGGACATCATGGGGCACATCACCATCTTTGAGCAATTGATCTTGTCCTTGAACTTGTTTGACTGGTTGAGGGTTTTCTCTTTGTTCATCGGAAGCGTGTGGGGCTTGTGAGGATGATGCTCTACTTGAGTAGAGCATTGTCCTTCTCCTTCGGCCACAAGGGGTTCCTCAATGGGGAGTATTTGACCAATCCCCATTCTTCTTATGGCTTGGGAAGGAATTTCATCACCTACATCACAGAGACCACTTTGCTCCACTTGGGAGCCATTATTTTCATCAAACTCCACGGTACACGTTTCCTCAATGAGCCCGGTGGACTTGTTGAGGACACGGTAAGCATGAGAGTTTGTAGCATAACCAACAAAGATGCCCTCTTGAGCTCTAGAATCAAATTTAGCTAAACGTGCACCTTTCTTGAGAATGAAACACTTACACCTGAATACCCGGAAGTACTTGAGATTGGGTTTGTTTCCGGTGAGAATCTCATATGGGGTCTTGTTCAAGCCTTTGCGGATATAGAGCCGATTGGATGCATGACATGCTGTGTTGATGGCTTCGGCCCAAAAGTTATATGGAGATTTGAATTCCGACATCATTGTTCTTGCCGCGTCCATCAACGTCTGATTTTTCCTTTCTGCCACACCATTTTGTTGAGGGGTGTATGGTGCTGAATATTGATGTTTTATTCCCTCATAACCTAGAAACTCATACAAGGTGTAGTTCTTGAACTCGGTGCCGTTGTCACTTCTAATCATCAAAATCTTTGCTTCATGTTGATGTTGAGCTTCATTAGTAAAGTTGATGACAGTTTGTTGAGTCTCACTCTTCCTCTTGAAGAAATATACCCAGGTGTATCTTGAGTAGTCATCAACAATCACCAAACAGTATTTTCTGACCCCAAGACTATCAAATGATGGAGGACCGAAGAGATTCATATAAAGGAGCTCCAACGGCCTCTTAGTGTAAATGTTAGTCGTTGGACGATGAGCAGTTTCATGAATCTTCCCTTCAATGCAGGCACTGCAAGCACGATTCTGGCAAAACTCACATTCGTTAGTCCACGAATATGGTCCCCTTTGAGGAGACTTTGCAAAGATCTCATATTGACATGAGCTAGTCGGCGATGCCAAAGCCAGCCCACATCAACTTTAGCCATTAGACAAGTCACAGTCTTAGTGGGTCGCTTTGAAAAGTTCACCACATAAAGACCATTTTCGACATATCCAACATAGGCTACTTTAAGAGTCTTGCTCCACAAAAGGACCACGGTATCAAGATTAAAGAATGTGGAAAAGCCCATAATTGCAAGTTGACGAACTGAAAGTAAATTGTAAGCAAGGGACTCAACAAGCATGACCTTCTCAATAGATAACTCTTGAGAGATGACCACCTTACCAAATCCCAATACCTTTGACGATGATGCATCGACGAATTGGACATGGGTGGGCATAGATGGGGAAGGATGCACATCCACCACTAAGTCCTTGCTTCCGGTCATATGATTTGTTGCTCCACTATCGAGCAACCATGACACCCCACCGGAAGCAAACTCCTGCAATAGATCAAGGCTTGGTTTTAGGTACCCATTTTTGAATGGGTCCTTTAATGTTAGAGATAAGGGTCTTAGGAACCCAAATAGCCCATTCAATGTTCTCATAGTAAGAACCAACAAATCTGGCATAAACATGCCCCTCACCAGCACGACATAAAACATAGGATGGATTGAGTTTGCCGGCTGTGTTGGTAGGAATGGTTTTGCCCTTCTTGACGCTACCATTCTCCACCTTGTTCCTGTTCTCCTCCCGAGTCCCTTCGCCCTCTTTGACAAAGATGTCCATGAGGGTAGGGGATCGTTTGTTCCTGGTCTTCCTTTTTCTTTTCGACTTGGATGTAAGTCCAAGTCCCTCCTTTCCTACAACACCCTTTTGATTGCTCAAGAGGTCATTCAGGTTCTTCTCGCCTTGGATGCATGACAAAAGGCCTTTCTCAAGTTGATCTTTCAAATTGGCATTTTCCTCCACAAGATGTACATGCTCACAACAAGGGTTAGTTGTACAAGCATTATCAATTATAACGAAAGGAGGACAAGTAGAGATCTCCTTTGTAAGCTTTGCTTGGAGTTGATCATGAGACTCTTTCAGGGAGAAATGAGCACCTTTCAAGACCTTGTGAGCCTTGTCAAGTGTGTCAAACTCCACTTTGAGTCTATCATGGCCAACCCCAAGTGTAGCCTTTTCAGACTTAAGCACACGAGTAAGAACAATAGCATGATCTAGTTCTTTTTGCAATTTAGCGCAGTCATCGTTTTATGACTCCTCAAGAGCCAAACGAAGAGTGCGCTCCTTTTCTAGTGCAATAGATAATTCAGCAATCTCATCGGCATAGTCACGACTATGTCCTTGCAGCTCGGAGATGGTCTCCTCATGAGACTCGATGAGGTCATTAACCTCACCCAGATGTTCCAAAAGAGCAACAAAGTGCTTCTTGGGTTCTCCTTTGATCGTACACAGAAATTTGTCAAGATCATGCTCATTAAGTTCCACAACATCACTATCATCAACACAATTCAACAATGAAGGAGCAGTAGTGATGTTAGTCTTAATGCTGGGTGTTACCTCATCGATACCTTTGGCCATGAGGCACTTGGCTATGTGGTTATCGTTGGGGGCGTTGAAGAGACACATTCTTGGGAGAAGGGGTGGCAATGGCGACAGTCGTAGTTGCCACCATATCATCATCGTCATCATCATCGGAGGGGTACTCTTCAAGTGCCACCATACCCTTTGGGTGGGGTTTCTTGACAAAGTTGTTCTTGTTTGGGAATGACTTGGTTTTGTCTTTGCGAATGAGCTTGCCCCTGTTGTCTTCCCTCTTCTCATAGGGACATTCTGCTACGAAGTGACTCACATTACCGTAGTTATAGCATGTCCTCACACGTTGCTTGGATTTGAACCCACTTGAGTTGTTCTTGGAGAAGTTGGGTCTTGAGTTCCTCTTGTTGCCCTAGAATTGGCTTGACGAAAGAGCCATGTGCTCGTGATAAGCATACTTAGTGTCTTCAGGGCAGCTCTCCTCTTCCTCATCCTCTTCTTCTTCTTCAGAAGCAGCCTTTGCCTTTAAAGCAAGGTTGGGTGAAGCTGTCTTTGACCGAACACGAGCAAGTGCATTGTCAGTGGTCTCGTTCATGATTGACATTGCAATGAATTCATCCAACACCTCACTGGAAGACAAGGAGTGGAAATCTGGTCGTTGGCGAATGACTGATGACATGGCTTTGTTGAATGGCATGATGGCCTTGAGAAACTTGCGCTTGATCCATGTGTCATCCACATCCTTGCTCCCATGATCCTTGAGAGCAACAACAATAGCAGTCACCCTTCGATAGAGATCACGAGGGTCCTCATCTTCCTTCATCACAAACTCATCGGCCGTATCAAGCACCACTTCATAGTTAGACCGTTGAATGTTTGAGCTTCCCTTGTACAACACCATAATGTGCTCCCAACAGTCCTTAGCCAGAATGAAGGGGCGCAAGTGAGGAAGATCTTCAGGAGGTACTGCGGACTGGAGAATAAACAATGCGGAGTGATTATATTGATTGTCCGCTTCTTCTCTTGGAGTGAGGTTGCTTGGGTCATGAGGATAGTAGCCTTGCTCGATGATTCTCCATAAATTTGTTGAGCTGTGATTCAAATGAGACTTAATAGAAAACACCCAGTTAGCAAAATCACCCTTAACAAGCTTAGGAGGAGGACCAAGAAGGTTAAGACGCGGTGTAGGAACTGGTCCTCCATAGACCACGGGAGGTGGAACTGAGACATAGGTTCCAGTCCCATTATTTTCGAGAGGGGAAGAAGGTCGCATATCTTTAGCCGCTTCCCCAGAGGAATTGGCCTCCGAATCCGTGTTGGCGGGTTTAACCACCAACGCCGGTTCGGAAGAACTTTTAATTCCCTCGATTAACTCTTTAAGCATGGTCTTGACTTCGTTCGTCAAGGACGTCTTGACGTGGGCCATAGCCGCATTCAAGTCGTCCCTTGTGACCGAAGTCAAGGCCATGGCCTCTGGTTGCCAATGGGGTCCTTCCTCATCATCCTCCATCCCCTTCGGGTGGTGAAACCCTTAATAAAGAGACGTGGCTCTGATACCAATTGAAATTATCGATATGGTTGACTAGAGGGGGGGGGGTGAATAGGCAACGACCACTTTTTTAATAATTCTTAACAAGTTAGGGTTAGCAACAAAAAGGTTCTCTAAAATGACAACTACGTGATGAACCTATATGATGCTTCCAACTATAATCGCTAAGGCAAGTAAAAAATAGTCTACAACAAAAACATACACAATGTAAAGATCAGAGATAACCGCAAGTGGAACCAATGAAGACGAGGATGTGTTACCGAAGTTTCTTCCCTTTGACAGGAATTACGTCTTCGTTGGAGCGGTGTGGAGGCACAATGCTCCCCAATAAGCCATTAGGGCCACCGTATTCTCCTCACGCCCTCACACAATGCAAGGTGCCGTGATTCCACTATAGGTGCTCTTGAAGGCGGCGACCGAACCTTTACAAACAAGGTTGGGGCAAACTCCACACAAGCTTGGAGGCTCCCAACAAGACCACGGAGCTTCACCACAATGGAATGTGGCTCCGAGGTGACATCAACCGTCTAGGGTGCTCAAACACCCAAGAGTAACAAGATCCGCAAGGGATTAGTGGGGGAATCAATTTTCTCTTGGTGGAAGTGTAAATCTAGGCCTTCTCAACCAATCCCTAGGAAATCAACAAGTTTGATTGGCTAGGGAGAGAGATCGGGCACTTTTGAGCTTAGGGAGCAACAATGGTGCTTGGGAGGGTCAAAGGTAGGGTTCTTGAGCAAGAAGAATCCTTTATATAGTGGGGGGAAAATCCAACCGTTTTCCCACTCACAACACGAGCCCAGCGGTACTACCGCCGGCTGCAGCGGTACTACCGCTGACCCTCCAGCGGTACTACCGCTGAGCCCATGGTAGCGCAAAGATACTACCGGGCCAATCACCGCGAAGAAAGTCTTCGCAAAAAGTCCGACGTAGTACAGCTGCAAGGATGACGGTACTAAAGTCCTGGAGTGGTACTACCACTGACCAGGGGCGGTACTACCGCTAGGGGACCTTTTTGCAAGAGGAGAAAGACCAGGGAGGGGAAAAGCTCCAAAGTTGCAGGGGAAAGGGGATGGAGAAAAAAAGTGTGCGTGCAAGATTGATTCCACCCAAACCTTCCCAATACGGATCCTCTCTTAATAGTACGACGTTCCTACGACTCAAAAACCACCAAAGAGAATCGTAGAAGACACCGTGCTTCTATTCCATGGAGGGTGCCGAATCGTCTTGTGCCTTTGTCATGTATTATCTGAAATGCTCAATGCACACGATTAGTCCATTAAGGTACTGTCATCAATCACCACAATTACTTAGGCATAAATATGCCCTAACAAACATGTATTTCCATGAGGCCATAGGCCGATATATATATACATGTACATGTGTGGAATATATGCAGGAAACCCCTTATACAATGGGATAAGTACAAAAGGGTACATGACTATATTATACTCCCTCCGTTCCTAAATATAAGTCTTTTAAGAGATTTCACTAGTAGTCTACATACAGAGCAAAATGAGTGAATCTATATTCTAAAGTATGTCTATATACATCCTTATATAGTCCACTAGTGAAATATCTAAAAAGACTTATATTTAGGAACGGAGGGAGTATATACTCTAACACCCCCCCCTCCTCAAACTTATGGTGGATAAACAACACTGAGTTTGGAGAGATAGAAGTCATGTTGCGCTCTAGTCTGGGCCTTCGTCAGGAAATCTGCCAACTGTAACTCGGAAGGCACATACTGAAGAGCAATAACCTGATCCTGCACACCAGCGCATACATAGAAAGCATCAACACCAATATGCTTGGTGAGCTCATGTTTCACAAGATCGCGCGCAATGCTAATAGCATCTGTACTGTCAGATAAGAGCAGAGTAGTTGTAGTGACAGAAACACCAAAATCCTGAAGTAACCACCGTAATCAAGTCACCTCTACCGTCAAAAGAGCCATAGCTCGCAACTCAGCCTCTGCACTCGAACGGGAAACTGCGGTCTGTTTCCTCGTCTTCCAGGCAATGAGAGAACCACCAAGAAAAACACAGTAAGCAAAAAGTGAACGACGATCTGAAGGATCACTAGCCCATGTAGCATCTGCCAGGCCTGAAGCTGTAAAGAACTAGAGCGAGGAAAGAATAGATGGTGAGAGATCGTGCCCCGAAGATATCGGAGAACATGAAGGAAGTGACTATAGTGAACCGAGGTGGGAGCGGAGACAAACTGACTCAGAATATGAACCGGATAAGAGATATCCGAACGAGTGACAGCTAGATAGACAAGACTACCAACAAGATGACGATAACGCGTCGGGTCAGGCAGGGGGTCACTTGTAAAGTCATCAGTGTCGCGTCGGGGCAAGAACATAGCAAACACAACCAAATAAACGAAGCACCAAATAATCGGGAGAACGATCAAAAAGACGCTCGAAAGGAACACCACCCTGTAGAGCAGCGGAAGGTTGTAGATTGATGAGATAGGTGGAGGTGGAGACGGCCTCAGCCCAAAAATGAGGCGGGATAGAGGCAGCGATCATCAATGCACGAGCTGTCTCAAAAAGATGACGATGCTTGCGCTCAGCCACGCCATTCTGAACGTGAGCACTAGGACAAGAGAATTGAGAAAGAGTCCCTTCTCGGCAAGAACACCACGCAACATCTTAGAAATACTCGCCAGCGGAGCCAGCACGAAACACACGAATGGGCGAAGAGAACTGAGTGTGAACCATGGCAGCAAAACGCTTATAAATAGACAACACCTCACTACGAGAAGTCATAAAATAAAGCCATGTGTATCGAAGCGAAGGGAGCCGGACCCCATACATCAGAATGGGCTAAATCAAAAGGATGCTTAGACACTGACTCACTATTTGAGTATGGTAACTGAATCTGCTTGCCAAGACGACAACCCTGACATTCTAAAGAGACATCTCCTGAGACAGACCCCAGAAGACCTCGACGAACTAAAGACGACAAACGAGAACCACAAAGATGACCAAGTCGATGATGCCACTGCTGGAAGGAACCGGTAGCGAAGGCGACCGAAGCGGAGGAACTGGCGATAGTGGTGGCAGCGGAAGGAACATGATGCCAGTCTAACTCCCAAAGGCCCTGAGAATCACGGCGGCGAGGGCCAACCCCAACCAGAGTGTGCGTGCGACGGTCCTGGACAGAACAAGAGTCAACGTCAAGGATGATGCAACAACCAGAATCAGTAAGTTGACCAGCAGAAAACAGATTCATGGTAAGTCGAGGAACATGAGCAACATCAGGAACAAAATAAGGAGTGGTAAGATTGCCTCTACTAGCAATAGAAAGAGGAGTACCATCAGCAGTGAGGACATGAACAGGAAAATCAAGCGATCTAAGAGAGGACAACGTGGAAGAATGAGAAGACATGAAAAGAACCTCCGGAGTCCAGTACCTGGAGTCCAGAACCCATGAGGATGTACCTGACTGTGTAGAAGGTGATTACTCAGTGCGGGAAGCATCAGTCACAGAACCGGCAGTACCAGTCGAGGAAGAACCTGAAGTGGCGAGCAGACGCTTAAGTCTTAGAATATCCTGCTCAGTCAAAGCGGTGGCTGAAGATGTCGAGGTAGAAGACGAAGTCCCTGAAGATGATGATCGCGCCTTGCGCAGGTGTTTCTTCTTCTGGAAGCACTGAGACTCGACATGACCACCCAAGTTGCAGTAGCCGCAATGTGGACGGGGGCGGCCCGAGCCGCCAGGAGGAGTGGGCAAGAGCGGAGGAGCATTGGAGCGAGAAGGAGTCGGTGCAGCATGTGGCATAGCAGGAGCACGAGCAACGAGCACAGAGGGACCCTCTAGTAAACCAGCACCACGTAAGCGAGTCTCCTCAGCACGAATCTCAAAAAGTGCCTCCATGAGAGAAATGCGGCCACGAGCAAACAACTGAGCATGCCGGGGCTCAAACTGCTTACGGAGCCGAGACAAGAACTCGTAGACACGATGAAACTCCAAATTGGCCTGTACAGCCTGGCAACACGGGCAAGTACGACAACCAGCACTGCGGAGAGAATCAAGCTGGCGCCAGATAACAGAACTCTGTGCATAGAAATCATCAACAGTGGAGTCACCCTGCTGAAGAGCATGCTCCTGGCGGACCACAGAGAGGTATAAGGCATCACCAGAGGGCTCATAGCGCTGACGAAGACAGGTCCACATCTCAAATACAGTAGGAAGGCCCAGAAACTCAGAGGCAAACTGAGGCAGAACACTAGTAGTGAGAACAGCTGCAGCACGAGCATCATCATCAAGCTATTGGGTGTAAACAGACAAAGCACCATGATATGCGTGAAGAGCCTCCTCATAAGTCAAAAATTGCTCGTCATAAGCACGAACAACGGTCTCATTAGCAAGCTTAGCTGCATCCTTCGCAGCCTGATTAGCATCCGCAGGAAGAACCGGTGGCGTTGGCGGAGTGGGGGCCACAGGAGAAACCGGACGAGGCGGACAACGGACCTCGCCAGAAAGAACGCCCCATAGACGGATGCCACGCATATGAATGCGCGTGAAGCCAACGAACTCGGTGCAGTTAGTGCCATAAAAAATCACCGGACAACGAGGAACAACAACATAGCCCGATGCAAGAAACATTTTTTTAGGAATATGCAGCTCGCCCGGCGGCAGCAGAGATCACGAGACCCAGCAGAGAGCAGGGATGGGATCAGGCGAGACGACGGAGAGTAGCAACGGTCGGTGAGATCCGGTGAGATCCAGCAGTTGGCGGCTGGATCGGGACAACCCGCAGCGATCCGGAGCGGGGTTGGTGGGATCGGGACAACCCACATCGACCCGGAGTGGGGTTTACTGCGAGCGGAAGATGGCAGGACGGAGGCGATCCAATCGGGAGAGACCCAGCGGCCGGCGGCTGGATCGGTACGGGAGACTGGGTGGCCCGAGTTCGACTGTAAGACCGCAGGACGGGGGCGATCCAATTGGGAGAGACCCAGCGTCCAGTGGCTGGATCGGGATGGGAGACTGGGCGGCCCGAGATCGACTGCGGGGCAGATGCGATCGACAGCAGCAACCAGCCCGACTGGATCCTTGGCCGGGAGGAGGAAGCAGCAGCCGGACCAGAGGAAACACGGCGGCGGCGGTGACGAGAAGAGGATCAAGCACGAGTCGCTTGTGCTAAAAAAAACCTAGGCTCTAATACCATGTTAGGAATATGCAACATGTAGGCCATAGGCCGATATATATATATACATGTACATTTGTGGAATATATGCAGGAAACCCCTTATACAATGGGATAAGTACAAAAGGGTACATGGCTATATTATATATACTCTAACATGGGAGAGAGTCACTGAGCATCGGTTAAGAAGAATGACAAGCGTGACCAAAAACCAGTTTGGTTTCATGCCTGGGAGGTCGACCATGAAGCCATTTTCTTGGGACAACAACTTGTGGGGAGATATAGTGAGCAAAAGGACTTGCATATGATGTTCATTGACTTGGAGAAGGCCTATGATAAAATACAACGGAATGTCATGTGGTGGGTCTTGGAGAAACACATAATCCCAACAAAGTACATTACCCTCATCAGGACATGTATGATAATGTTGTGACAATTGTTCGAACAAGTGACCGACGACACTGATGACTTTCCGACTAAAATATGACTGCACCAAGGGTCAACTTTGAGCCCTTATCTTTTTTTTTTGCTTTGGTGATGGATGAGGTCACGAGGGATATACAAGGAGATATCCCATAGTGTATGCTCTTTGCGGATGATGTCGTGCTAGTCAATGATAGTCGGACGGGGGTTGATAGGAAGTTAGAGCTATGGAGACAAACCTTGGAATCAAAAGGTTTTAGACCTAGTAGAACTAAAACCGAGTACATGAGGTGCGGTTTCAGTACTACTAGGCATGAGGAGGAGGTTTGCCTTGATGGGCAGGTGGTGCCACAGAAGAACACCTTTTGATATTTGGGGTCAATGCTACAGAAGGATGAGGATATCGATGAAGATGTGAACCATAGAATCAAAGCCAGATGGATGAAGTGGCATGAAGCTTCCGGCGTTCTCTGTGACAAGAGAGTGCCACAAAAGCTAAAATGCAGGTTTTATAGGACAGCGATTCGGCCCGCAATGTTGTATGACGCCGAGTGTTGGCCGACTAAAAGACGACATCTTCAACAGTTAGGTGTGGCGGAGATGCGCATATTGAGATGGATTTGTGCCCACACAAGGAAGGACCGGGTCCAGAATGATGATATACAAGATAGAGTTGGGGTAGAACCAACTGGAGAAGCTTGTCCATGGCCTATTCAACGCAGTCCTCCAGAAGCTCCAATGCATAGCACACGGCTAAAGCACGCTGATAATGTCGAGAGAGGGCCGGGGTAGACCGAACTTGACATGGGAGGAGTCCGTACAGGGAGATTTGAAGGACTGGAGTATCATCAGAGAACCAGCCATTGACATGGTTGCATGGGAGCTTGCTATCCATGTGCCAGAACCATGAGTTGCTTATTCTTATGGATTTCAGCTCTAGCCTATCCCAAATTGTTTTTTTTTTGAAAAGGAGGAACTTAGTCCCCGGCCTCTGCATCAGTCGATGCATGCAGCCATCTTATTAAAAGAAGGTTCAAAACAATGTCTAAGCTTCACAAGTGTTTGAAGCTCAAAAATGATAACAAAGATAAAATGAAAAACAAGCTGCCATATCCGGCGTCACTAAAAGCATACTACGATGCCTACCCCAAATTGTTACTAAAGGATGTGTAAATGACCTGCCCAATCAGGTCCAGGTGATATTTCCACGTTTCACATTTTCCCTCTGTCTTTCTAAAACAAATCATGAATATAACCCCAACTGCAAATATTTCTTCGGGTCATTGCTGGATAAATTTTTGCCATGCGAATGACGACCTTTTTGTACAACACATTTAAGGCAGATATGATCAGATAACAATTCTACCCATTCACTTTTCATCCAATTGTTTCCGCACAAGCTTAATTGTACTGTTCCTACTTGCAGGGAAACCACCCATTTCATAATTACACTGCTCGTGCCAAGTATAGAAAAGTTCTAGCTGGAGCACACCGAAGGGCCAAAGAAACAAGCACAGCAGCGCATTCCATTCCCTCCGAAATGGTTGCGGACCAAAGCACTTCCAGTGCAGATGATGAATATTTAAACTTTCCATCAATACTTGATTCTAGTGCACGAGAAGACAATTGTAAGATGGATAATCCTGAACTGCCTCAGAGTCGTGTGCAAATTCAAGCTAGATGGCTCCATGAGCCTAATGACAATGATAGACTAAGTGCATCACACTTCAGAGATATCCTCACCTGCTCATGTGGAGAGTTGCAGAGTTCATCAGGAGTTCAATTTGTGGAACTGACGATATGTGGAGTATCTTTTATGCTACATCAGGTATGCAGAGTCTATGAAGAAATACTCAGCAATGAAAGCAAAATTCACAAGATGATGTCATTTTTTTTTTACTTTCAGACTATCTTTCTAGGCTAAGTTATTTTTCTGTGTTGTCAATGGAATGGTATATTCTTAATGCCCGTTGCCCCTCTTCACTAACTAGCTCTCTCTAAGTTGGATATGTGGTTAGTAAACAGTAGTATTCATCATTTAGTGTTAATAAACTAGTCCTTTCTTGAATGTATGCTTAACCAATAGACTAGTTTAGTTTGGGTTTTAGGATGTACTCTGTAGAATTTATTGCTGATATACTAAATTAGCATGATGTTTGAGATGAATGTATGTTCTAACAGTAAAAGTATTATGCATACAGATCTCTGACTTTTCAGTGATGCTTTCTTGACCTCAGATCCGGAAAATGGTTGGTACCGCGGTGGCAGTGAAGCGCGGATTACTACCCAAGGATATTATAAAACTTTCACTTGCAAAGTTTTCTCGCATCGTTTTACCAATCGCGCCCTCTGAAGTTCTGATCCTTAGAGATAACAGTTTCTGCACAAGGAACAAGCAAGGGAGTATTGTTCGTCCTGGCATGCAGTCAATTAATGAATCTGAAGAAATCAAGAAGGGTGTAATGGAATTCTACAAGGTGGCTCTTGTGCCCGAGCTAGCAAAATTCCTGGATGAATCCCTGCCTCCGTGGCAAGAATGGGTGGAGAACTTGGACCACTTCACCAGCATACCAGATTCTCAGTTGGATGAAGTTAGGACAGCTTATCGAGCATGGAAAGACGATTACGACCGGGTAAAAATGGCTCGAAAGAATACTGGAAGTGGCTAATATGTCTTTATCAAGCTGATCACAAAGAGGACGAGGAACTAAACCACATACCCTGAAAGTAATGTTTTTCTCAGAGAAGACAATCCTCCGCAAAGGAGCCATACTTTTTTGGTAGGCAATGTTAGGGGTTGCCGTTTATCTTCCCAAAGTCAACAGTGAGAGCCTGAAACATTGATTGATCAGACTAGGAAAACCTGCAGACTGTAAGTGTTGAATTTTTGCTTCATTTTCATCAAATTTGCGAAAGTATTGATGCAATAACGAAGAATTAAATGCCTGCTTTTAGTCCCTCCTTACAAATGAGTAGTATATAAATATTATATTTCATTTTGGTGATGAAAAGTAGGGCATTCATTAGTTAGATGCCCTTCTCAGGGGCCATTGCCAATATGCAGTTTTCCTTGGCTCTCTTCATTTCATATAACCAGTCACCTACTCCCTCCGTTCCAAAATATAAGACCTTTTAGAGATTCCACTAGAAGACTACACACGGAGCAAAATGAATGAATCTATATTCTAAAATATGTCTATGTAAATCCGTATGTAGTTCGTAGTGCAATCTTTAAAAGGTCTTATATTTAGAAACGGAGGGAGTATATAATATTGTAGTCTTCTAGGGCATCTCTAACGTTGACCCACAAAGTTCCTTTTGCGTCCATTGTCTAGTCCTGTATATTTTGGAACAATTTTAATGAAAATTGAACGCATCGACAATATTTGTTCATACTTGGATGATTTTGTACATAATCCGGATGATTTTGATCTAAATTGGAGCAAATTCATTACATTTAGACTTATTTCAACTAGATCGGACTTTAAATCTAGTCTAAAGTGACCTTCGTCTCCAGAAAATGAAGCCCCATCCGACCTATAAATCCGTCTGATACTGGATGTATTGCCAGCGGCAGTGGCGGATATTACGGGCGGTGCGGTAGGAGTCGACGTGCACCTTCTATTCGGCCACGTTCATGTCCGTCTGCTGCCCGTCAATAATCTCGTCGCCAGTTGCCAACCGCTATATAAACCATGCTCGCCTGTTCGCTGTTCCTCGACCGTCGCCAGTTGCCCACCGCTATATAAACCACGCTCGCCTGTTCGCTGTTCCTCGACAATCGTGTGCATGTTTAATGTACGTAGTAGGAGTCAAAGGACGACGCTCTCGATCGACGGGCCGTTTCAATGCGCGAGCGTTGTGAGGGGTTGCGTTACTTTGAGCCGGAATGAATGCATTATTGGTACTAGTAGCACAAATGCCTGTGCGTTGCAACGAGAGAAAAATGAACAATGAAAAAAATGTAGTCCATTGATAAAAACACGCGTGGGTACTATAAAAAAACACGTGCATAAGGTCTTAGATTATAAAATATATACAAAGAAAGAACCTAGTGCAAGTACATCATGTTCAAAGATTATAACATTTTCCAAATATTGATGCTTAAGTTAACATGTTACAATATAAATACTCGGTACGAAATAAAGACAAATATTGATTAGCATTGTATCCTATATAGTATTTTTAAAATATTTAACATGTAAAATAACAACATATTCAAACTCTATACATTTTTCTAATCAAGTTTCATATATAACATGCTTAAATTGAATTTACGGTTTAAAAGATATTGTTATTTGAAAATACATATTTATTCTGAATGAACTTCGAGGTTATTAACGCATATGTGAGGGGTTTATGTAAAATATTTAGAAAACGACACACTCTGACTACAATTTGGACCGCAGGTTATTTAGCATGAAATTAAGGGGGTCTTGTATAAACTGTGAAAAAAAACGGTTTGGCCTTACTTATAAAAGGACTGCGGGTTAATTAGAGGAAACTACAGGGGTCTTTCTGCAAAAACGCCACGACGGACGACGAAAGCCATCGGTGCTTTATTATTAGGGAGAGATGGAACCGACTGACCTTTTTTGGCGCGGTCCACAAAATCCTTACTTTGTCTTCGGTTTACCGGAAAAAACGTGTCTGGACATGTTTATGGATCGATACAATACTACTGCGTTGAATGACAAAAAAACACGTCTAGACCATGCGGTCTTGCGGACGGTTTAAGAATCGGTACTGGAGATGCCTTTGCAAACGTTCTAATCTACAATTGACCGTTGATTTCATTGGGACGGTAACCCTGATCCATGGCTGAAGCGAACGTCACATCAATTCATCCAGCCCGAGGGGATGACGTGCTCAGAGTTTCAGTGCCTTGATTGTTGCCTCATGAGCAACAACAAATAAAGCGGCTACTGCTTCTGTCGTCCGTCGTGGCGGTTTTACAAAAAAGCCCCTGGCGTTTTGTGTATTCAACCCGCACTCCTTTTTTAAGTGAAAAAAGATTTCGTTTTAGAATTTTGCGTTAGAAACTCTATAGTTTTTTGTATTCACCCCGCGGTCGTCCTCCTTTGCCCAACTGCTGCTGCTCGATGCCGCGCGAAGCAGAGGCCGACGGGATCGACCGGCTCAGAGGTTGGGGACCTGGGGCTCCAGCGGCTCCTCGTCACCGACGGCGGCTGGCTGTCCTGCCGACGGTGCGTGAGAGAGGGGGGGTCCCGGCTCGGGGGTTGGGGACGTGGGGCTCCAGCGGCTCCTCGTCACCGGCGACGGCTGGTTGTCCTGCCAGCGGTGGCGAGAGAGGGGGGTCCCGGCTCGGGGGTTGGGGACGTGGGGCTCCAGCGGCTCCTCGTCAGCGGCGGCGGCTGGCTGTCCTGCCGGCGGTGCGCGAGAGAGGGGGGTCCGGCATGGCTAGCCAGATCAGCAAGGAGGAGTGAGTCTGAACGCCCTCAGCTTGGAAATACACGTGTGAACTGACTTGCACATAAAGCAGAGTTATTCAGCTAGCAAAAGTCATAAATTCATGTACATCACTGTCAGGCTACACAAATGAAATCTGCATCTTGGTCGTCACGTTTCATGCAGCTGGCACGCAATGGTGGTGGGATCTAGCAGAGGATTGACCTCACCGTAGCTCGAGGATGTCCGGCCGATGAGGAAGAGGAAAGAACAGAAAGGTATATGCAGATCATCATTTTATAATATTAATCCGTAACAATAATATCCGGAAGCGTAGCATAACCGCTCAGAAAATACAGAACGCTTTGTTGATGTTGTTCCGTGGCACCTAGACCAGCGCTCGAATCAAGTTCTTTTTTTCAGTTTTGAATGTGTGGGGGGGCATGTCAACTAATCATGTATTAGCTCTGCGCATGTTCACCAGGGAGCATACCACCACTTTTGTTGGATCTCAGGCATCTCTACTACCAGCACCTTTGTGCATTCTGATACCTTCCATGCCAAATTGTGAGACTAACGAGTACAAGGGAGAACGAATAAAGGCGCGCGGCGCTAATCCCTGAAAGGAGAAAGGTGGGGAGATGGTCTGAGGATGAGGACAAGCGCCTCCTGGTATCTGGCAAGATTTTTAGGTCTGGCAGCTGGAATAAGATTGCTCAGTTTCTTGCTGGCCGCAATCAAAGTCAATGCAGCGAGAGGTAATGTAGTAGTCTTACCATGTCAGTTCAAAGTTTATGGTTTGATGGTGATGCTTTTTTTTATCCTCATTAAAAAGGTGGTGTAATGTTCTTGATTCGGATATAGATCATGGGGAATGGCGTCCTGAAGAGGATTCCAAGTTATTGGCTTCCGTCCATGAGGTTGGTCCCTGGGCTAAGATTGCTGGGGCTATGATTCCTCACCGTACTGATAATAATTGCTTGAGGTAAACCATAAACCTATTCTCTTTCAGATTTTACATGATGTAATTCTAATGGTGTTACTTGAAACTTCAAGTTAATAATGCATTTCATGATGGAGGAATTGCCCCACCAACCAAAGCAAGTACAACTTTGCTGCTAACAGTTATTCAATTTGTAACTGAAGTCGATGGAAAAAACTATGTCAAAATGAATTAACTTTAATTATAGCAGCCAAACAAGTAAAGAAGGAATTTAGACCAACAATAGATATTTTTATGGGATCTAAAAAATATGAGGAAAATGAAGTGATTTGGAGAATCTTATCGACTTTAAATTTAAGTAAATTTAATTTAATACAAAATTGGTTGAATTTAAAGTCTAATTAAACCAAAGCCAAATGGTTTAAAATTTAGGAAGCGGTGGAACATCAACCTTAACCTTACTTTTTCCCGTTGCAACGCACGGGCATATGTGCTAGTGAGCAACAACACGCTGTATGTGTCCGAGGCTGGAACAGAGGCTACGGGCCAGGGGAGGCAAAATTTTGTGTTTAGATCTTTTTTCTGAAGGAAATCGAGATCTCATTCTCGTTTGTAAAAAAATAAAATTTGATTTTTTTTCCTACCGTCCGGGCCTATGATGATAGGATATGACAACCTATCACCAATGTCCGTGGCAGTAGGAAAATGGACCACGTCAGTGCAGTACATCCCTACCGCGCTGACGGTAGCATATGCAATCCTATCCTCGAGGTGTCTGGCGATAGGGTGCGTGTGCGTTCTATGTCTGGGAATTATAAATTTTTGCGGCCGTATGGCTAGAGTCCTTTGCGATAGGTTATTATACCATATCGCCTATTAATATGGGGTCTGGCGATAGGAAAAAGATGAGATCTTGAAATTTTTGCAAACGAAAATCAGATCTCGGTTTATTTCAAAAAAAGGGTTAAAACACGAAATATAGACCCGGCTTAAAACCACAATAGATTATGATAATCTGGATTATAAAGATAGATTATATAATCTGGTTTATAAAGTTAATTTAAGTGAACATGTTTGGAAGTCAGATTATATAAATTGTAATCCAGGTTTTACATTGCATAATGACCTGTCAGTCCTTTGTTTTTTTTAAAGAAGAGGGTGGCGATGGCAAGAATGTAATTATCTCCAACTTTACAAGTTTAATGGATCATTAGCAATTCATAATCTGATTTTAGCTGGGGTAAAGTAGATTGTGAGTTTTTAATAGCCTGTTTATCTAATTTTTATAATGTACAACATGATCTATCTTGTTTAAAGACAGAATAAATTATAAAGTTGAATTATATAATCTGAATGATTTTCAAATAAGGCCTAGCTGCGAGGGTAGGATAGGGTGGATCCGGGCCTCCCTCTTGTACACCCGGCCCGAGCCCGACGACGGCAGGGCCACACGTACATGGAGCCACGCGCAAATCCCTCTCGTGAACCGCAAGGGCGCGGGACGTCGCGAGTGCCAGTGCCAGTCTCGCCCGTCCGTCGACGGACGGACGGACAGACAGACAGGGGAACCCAACACAAACACATGACATGACAAATACGCGCCCGGAGGTGGCACTGATCGGTCTCTGGCTACGCTCTGGACGCCGGAGCTGGAAACTGTTACACTCATGAAGGAAACGCATGCAGCTGCGCCTGGCTATACTGATGCAGGTCATGTCAGGGCGTCGCGTGAACCACACCCGTGTCACCTGTCACGGGTAGGGGTAGCCTAGTAGGCTGGAGTACGTATTAGCCAACGCAGCAAGACAGCGGCCCTTGTGCTCCCTGACGATGCCATCGGCCGGCCTCACCCTCTACCTATCGTTTGCTGCAACGCATACAGGTGTGAGGGTGACCGCGGAGTGTATGCATGCACGGGCCCGTCACAAGCCTTCTCTCATTCGCTGCTTTCCTCGGTTTCTGGAACCTGGCCTTTTGCCCTTCCCCCTTTATTCAAACTATCTTGAGTGTTGCACACTAAGGCCAACTCCATGGTGCGATCATAAACGGACGTCCGTTTTACCCGGATTCTATTCGTTTGGGTGGGGAGATGGGGTCGTGTACGGCCCTGTCCTGGGATGTACTTGCTGCGCGCTGGAGCGCATCCGTTTCAAATACCAGCGGCCTAGTTCACGCCGGCAACACAGCCAGCGGCCTACACGTCCTCGCCGGCAACAAAGCCAGCGACCGACAACCCAACCAGCCTCCAAAATGAATAGTTTTGTTCGGCGGCAACACAACCAGCCTCCAAAATGAATCTGTTTCTCGCCGGCACACAACCAGCGACCCAGCGGGCGGCACCCATGCCATCCTTCAAAAAAGAACGGCCACGTCCGATCGGACGACCTAGTTCAGGCCGTCGGCGTCGAACATCTCCTTCTGCCTAACCTCGAACCAACTCCTCATCTTCTTGCTCATCTTCGTCAAGTCCACGCTCATGATCGCAAGGGTCACCTCCTTCGCTTTGGTTGCAGCATAGGTGGCCTCGATGTCGAGCTGCCTCTTCCTGGCCTCGACATTGGCGGGCTCGATGTCGAGCTGCCTTTGCCGGGCCGCCTCCTCCAGATCGATCTTCCTCTTCTTGGCCGCCTCCTCCATCTCTAGCTTCTTCCTTTGGAGCTTCAGGTATTGCTTCATTTGCTCGTCCTTGCTTTGCCTCTTCTTCTCGTTCCTCATGTCCTTTTGAGACATCATGACATGCAAAGTCTCATGCAAGGCCATGGATGCGGCATCACGTATGTCGTCCACCTTGGAGCTGGTCTTGCCCCTCGGCCTCTTCAACGCCTCGCCATGTCCACCTCCGGCGAACTTGGCCGTCTTCTTGCCTCTCTTCCTTTGAAGTTCACGATATTGATCCTTGAACTTAGGGCAATCGTTGATGATCCTCCAACAATGCGTAAGCATGAACGGCTTGTCATTGTGCCGGGCCTTGAATGCTTCCAAAGATTGAAATGCCTACACCACATGATCAACAAAGATTTGGACATGCAAACATATACAAGGCCGAAGCAAGGAAATGACTAGGATGAGGAGAGCATACCATGTCCCCATTGCCGAGGCCACTCACGGACGGTGCTTCAATGCTCTCCAATGCGGCGTAATACTTGTTGCACTCTTGTTGGATGAACAACCACCTCTTTTGAATCGAGGTGATGCCACGGTCGCTTGTGATTTGATAGGGCTCAAACATCTTCCTTTCATGGAAAGTTTTGTGGACTCTCGTCCAAAACACTAGGCCCTTTTGTTGCATGCCCGTCCTCGGATCTTGGCTAATCTCCATCCAAGAGTTGCAAATCAGCTTGTCCTCATCTTGGGTGTATGAATCCGTGCAAATGCTCTTCTTCTTCTTTTGTGCTTCCGCTCTTTGGGTGAGCTCGTCGATGAACAATGGCTCACCACTAATATCAATGTCATTGACTTCATCTTCATTGCCATCACCTTCGCAATAGATGTCGTCGTCTCCATGCGACGAGTCACCATGGTCGTAGTCAGCACGGTCGTCGGCCTCTTCATCGGCAACGTACTGGGCGCGACTGTCATCGTTTTCATATAGGGGGTACCCTGACGGCAGATGCCATGGGATGGCTAATCGAGGTGAGGGCAAGGCTGCCGTGGAGGATTCGGGACGGGATAGGGTAGTAGCACGCGGTGTTTACCCAGGTTCGGGGCTCTCCGGAGAGATAATACCCCTTGATGGGGTTATAGTCCTAGGGTAGGGTCATAGGCCTGCCCAATGAATCCTACCCAAGGACTACCCTTCATAAGGGATAAGGCCCTTAGTCAGTTCCGACTGAATTAAGGACTTCCCATCATCCAGTCGGTGACGATTCCTCCATCATCCAGTCGGAGATGAGCATTCGGAGCGTATCGAACTTACCGACTAGATTCCACTCTGTGCATCGTAACCCCCCTGGAGGGCAACGGTCATACGTTTCCATGTTCCTTTATTAGCATTTAAGACATACATTACCTGTAACGTAGGCATTTATTCGCCACTACTCCACCCCGGTGCACCGAACCGTTATGAAGGGTAGCGCACTCTATATAAGCCACCCTTCTCCACTGGTGCAGGGGTTAGCAATTCACTGTAATCCATATTCCACTCGACAACAAGCTCCCAAGAGCACTGAGACGTAGGGCTTTTACCTCCACCGTAGAGGGGCCTGAACTCATACAACCTCGCCGTAGCTAAGGCTCTGCCCATCCTTTTGTACCCTACACATCTACTGTCAGACTTATACCCACGACAGTTGGCGCCCACCGTGGGGCAGGCGTCTAAGCGACTTTCGGCGAGTTTGCGACTACATTTTTCATCATGTCATCCGGTGGAGATTTGAGCATGGGTCACGAGATCCTCTTCGGTGCTCTCTCCTTCATCGTCGACGATTCGTCATGGCTTCGGGACACCCCTCTCGACGTCGAGGCGCTCCCCAGTCGCGGGGCTACGCACTTCTGTGCCGGCGCCCGCGGTATTCTTCTTCTCCAGCAATCGGCTCCGGTGTCGACCTTCGCCCCTGTCACGCGCCGCAACAAGCGGTCTCGCCGTCCGCGGCTCCAGCGTTGGGTGCAACACGCCCAGGCGTGCCAGAGCGCGTCTTCACAAGTGGCGGTCCTCGAGTCGGTTGTAGTTGCGCCACCGTCCCAGTGCTCGGATTCAGTTCCGACTGAGTTCCCTTCCGAGTACGTGGGTCGCGGGCCTGCAGCCGAAGTGCACATGGCCAACTCCCATGAAAGCCCCCGCCAGACCGGCCGGAACGAGCACGAAGTCAGCGAAACCTCCGGCGCTCGCCGTCAACCCCGCCGTTCTGCCAGTGGGCGCACTCGTCAGAGCAACGTGGAGGTGTTCCGCACACCCGTCCTCAACCTGGCTGCCGCCTCCAGGATAGCCGATTCCCTCCAGCCGACTGATTCAGAGGCTGGCAGAGGGATCGAGCAGATCCGTGCCCTGTTGCACATGGCGCAGCAGCAAAATTCGGCGGTCTCCAAGTCGCACAACAGGATTCACAATAGTTTTGTTCGCGCGAACACGCATCGGTCAGTTCACAGCCCCGGTTCTCATCAGCGACACAGGGGAGGCAGCCGCTCCATGAATCCCGAAGATCGTCGCCGCTCACGCACCCCTCCGTGGGGTGGGCCCTACGGGCCCCGACATCCTGATGATCGGCGTTCATTCGGTGACACTTATGATCCAAGGCCCGACGCAAGAGGGCATATCGCCCATAGGAGGGTCGACAGGGGCCGAGCCCACCGCGATGGTCATGATATGGACCGTCCGAGTGGAAGCAGGACCATCGTCTCTGGTCCCGAGTGTTTTAGCCGAGCCATCCATTCGGCTGACATCCCTCCCAACTTCCGATTGGCGACGGGGATCAGCAAGTTTACAGGAGAATCCAAGCCAGAAACGTGGCTGGACGACTACCGAGTGGCAGTCCAGATCGGAGAAGGAGACGACCACGTCGCCATGAAACACCTTCCTCTGATGCTCGACGGCTCGGCACGAGCGTGGCTGAACCAGTTGGCCCCCTCAAGCATCTACAGCTGGGCAGATCTGGCCCGAGTCTTCATCAGGACCTTCGAAGGGATGTGCAAACGCCCTGTTGGCCTCGTGGAGCTCCAGCACTGTGTCCAGAAGCAGAATGAGCCCGTGCGCGATTTCATTCAGCGTTGGACGACCCTCTACCACATGGTCGAGAACGTCACAGAGCACCAAGCAGTCTGCGCCTTCAAGGCAGGCGTGCGGTACAGAGATTTGTACCTGAAGTTTGGTCGAACAGGCGACATCTCCATGAGTAAGATGATGGAGATAGCGGCACGCTATGCAAATGGCGAAGAAGAAGACCACATTCGGAGCGACAAGCACAAAGCAGTCGTCGATGGAGATGGGAACAACACTCGGAAGCAGAAGCAGAAAGCTCTGTCCACTCCGCAGACAGAGGCCGCAGCCGTTACCAATGCCAAGTTCAAGGGCAAGGGGAAGGCTCAGTTCACCCCCAAGAAGAAGCAGTTCGGAAACCCCATCCTGGACCAACCATGTACGATTCACACGAAGATGGATGAAGAGGTCAACGCCATATATCCGAAGCATACCACTCGGCAATGTCGCCTCCTGCTCCAGGGGTTCGGCAAAGGGCAACCGAGTGAAAAGGGCAATGAACATGATGAGGAGGACAAGGAAGATCCGTTCCCCCAAGTCCATGCAACACTGATGATTTTTGCTGACGTCGAGAGTAAGAATCGACTGAAGCTGGTGAACAGGGAGGTGAACATGGCCACGCCGACCAACCCCACGTTCCTCAAATGGTCTCAGACTGCGATCACCTTTGACCAGTCGGATCATCCAGCACACGTACCCACCCCAGGGAGGCAGGCTCTGGTCGTCGACCCGGTGGTGGAAGGAGTCCGACTGCGCAAAGTCCTCATGGACGGCGACAGTGGTTTGAACATCATGTACGCTGACACTCTCAAGGGGATGGGCATTCCGATGTCCAAACTTAGCGGGAGCAGCATGCAGTTCCATGGAGTCGTCCCTGGACGAAAGGCCAAGTCACTCGGCCAGATCGCGTTGGACGTCGTCTTCGGCTCCGACAAGAACTTCCGCAAGGAAAAGTTGACGTTCGAGGTGGTGGACTTCCAGAGTGCGTATCACGCAATTCTGGGCCGCCCGGCGTATGCGCGTTTCATGGCCCGGCCATGTTACGTGTACCTGAAGCTGAAGATGCCAGGCCCGAAAGGTGTGATCACTATCACAGGCAATCGGCAGCGGGCCGAGGAGTGTCTGCAGCAGGGATCGAGGATCGTCGATCAGCAGATGGCTGTCCTCGAGCTTGACGAGTACAAGAAGACAGTCGACCCCGCTGACTTGATGTGTTCGAAGAAGCCAGCTTCGGAATCCGCATTCCAGTCGGTGGGAGAGACGAAGAAGGTCAGCATCCACCCGACGGATGACACCGCTGCCCCGACGAACATCTCCACCACCCTCGATCCTAAATAGGAAGCGGAGCTCATCCAATTCCTCCGTGAGAACTGGGACATCTTCGCATGGAAGCCCTCTGACATGCCAGGTGTACCCAGGGAGTTGGCTGAGCACCGACTGCATGTGGATCCCGCCGCTCGGCCTGTCCGAGAACGCCTGCGTCGGTCCGTCGCGCACAAGAGGAAGGCAATCGGAGAAGAGGTGGCCAAGCTTTTGGCAGCCAACTTCATTCGCGAGGTACACCACTCCGAGTGGCTCACCAATGTTGTCATGGTGCCCAAGAAGGACAAGTCGCTCCGAATGTGCATCGACTTCAAGCATCTCAATAAGGTCTGCCCGAAAGACCATTTTTCGCTCCCCCGCATCGATCAAATTGTCGACTCGACTGCAGGTTGCGAGCGTTTGTCATTTCTTCATGCCTATTCGGGCTATCATCAGATCCGTCTGTATGGCCCCGACGAATTAAAAGCAGCCTTCATCATCCCATTCGTGTGCTTCTGCTACATCACTATGCCATTTGGTTTGAAGAATGCAGGAGCAACCTTTATGCGCATGATCCAAAAATGCCTCCTCGACCAGATCGGTCGGAATGTGGAGGCGTATATGGACGATATCGTAGTGAAGTCACGCAAAGGTTCCGACCTGCTGACTGACTTGGCAGAAACATTCGCCAACCTTCGTAGGTACGATATCAAGCTCAACCCAGCCAAGTGTTCATTCGGCGTTCCCAGCGAAAAGTTACTCGGTTTCTTCGTTTCCGAACGAGGGATCGATGTCAACCCCGAAAAGATCGGGACCATTGTCCGAATGGAGCGGCCGGTCAGAATACATGATGTTCAAAGGCTCACAGGTTGCCTAGCGGCTTTGAGCAGGTTTATCAGTCGACTCGGCGAGAAGGCGCTTCCTCTGTACCGGCTCATGAAGAAATGAGATACTTTCGAGTGGACAGACGAAGCCCAAGTCGCATTCGATGACCTCAAAGTCGTACTTTCCACCCAGCCGGTTCTTACTGCTCCGATCAGTAAAGAGCCCCTTCTTCTGTACATCGCGGCTACAAATCAAGTCGTCAGCACTGTTCTCATAGTCGAACGGGAAGAAGAAGGCAAAGCATACAAGGTTCAGCGGCCAGTGTATTATGTCTCCGAAGTCGTGACTCCTTCTAAGCAGAGGTATCCCCACTATCAAAAACTTATCTACGGGATTTACATGACTGCGAAGAAGGTGGCTCATTATTTCCAAGACCACTCGGTGTCTGTCGTTTTTGATGCTCCGTTGTCGGAAATCCTCCACAATCGGGACGCATCGGGCCGAGTGGCCAAGTGGGCAATGGAGATGTTGTACTGCGACATCAAGTTCGAGGCCAAGAAAGCTATAAAGTCTCAAGCTCTGGCTGACTTCATAGCAGAATGGGTAGAACAACAGCAACCGACCCACATCTACTCGGCTCATTGGACAATGTTCTTCGATGGGTCCAAGATGTTGAATGGCTCCGGCGCTGGCGTTGTGATCATATCGCCAAAGGGTGACAAACTCAAGTACGTGTTGCAGATACACTTTGATTCCTCCAACAACGAGGCAGAGTACGAAGCTCTCCTTTATGGACTGCGCATGGCCATCACACTCGGCGTCCGTCGCCTGATGGTCTATGGTGATTCGGATTTGGTGGTTAATCAAGTGATGAAGGAGTGGGACGTCAGGAACCCCACCATGACCACATACTGCAATGCGGTGAGGAAGCTCGAGAAAAAGTTTGAAGGTCTGGAACTCCACCACGTTCCGCGACTGAAAAACCAAGCAGTTGATGAGTTGGCAAAACTCGGATCCACTCGGAGACCAGTCCCGAGTGATGTCTGCCTCGAGCACCTCCACCTTCCCTCAGTTAAAGAAGATCCTTTCACAGAGGAACCAGTACAACCAAAGAGCTCGGCAGATCCGACTGAAATCGAAGTCCCTGCTGTGGTTGATTTGAACATGGAGATTCTTGCTATCATCCCCGATTGGACTGTGCCGATCGTTGCATACATCCTGAGGCAAGAATTACCAGAAGACGAAGTCCAAGCCAGACAGATCGTCCGCAGGTCAAAGTCATTCACTGTCATTGATGGCCAGTTGTACAAGGAAAGCGTTTCAGGCGTCCTTCAACGAGGCATCTCTCCTGAGGAGGGACAGATAATCCTGGAAGAAATTCACTCGGGAACCTGCGGTCATCACGCCTCTTCAAGACAGTCGTCGCCAAAGCATTCAGAGCTGGCTTTTTCTGGCTGCAGACGAATGAAATGGTGAAAGATATGGTCGACCAATGTGAAGGCTGTCAGTTCTACTCTAACAAGTCCCACAAGCCAACATCTACGTTGAAGACAATCCCTCTTGTTTGGCCGTTTGCAGTATGGGGATTAGATACAGTCGGTCCATTCAGGACAGGCCAAGGGGGATTCACACATCTGTTGGTGGCAGTCGACAAGTTCACGAAGTGGATTGAAGCCAAGCCCATCAAGAAGCTCGACGCCCTTACGACCATCAAGTTTGTCAGGGACATCATCTCCAGATTCGGGGTACCTCACAGCATAATCACTGACAACGGAACAAACTTTGACTCGGACAGATTCAAAAGTTTCTATACAGGCCAAGGTATCCGAGTGGATTTTGCATCTGTGGCGCATCCCCAAACAAACGGGCAAGCAGAGCGGGCGAATGGACCTATTATGCAAGGTTTGAAGCCTCGACTCCTGCGAGAAGTGGGACATGCCGCCGACGCATGGGTCACCGAGCTACCTTCGGTGCTTTGGGGTCTCCGCACAACCCCAAATAGATCTACAAGGCGATCCCCATTCTTCCTCGTTTGCGGAGCAGAGGCAGTCCTTCCGAGTGACTTGCTCCACAACGCTCCACGAGTTGAACTCTTCTCCGAAGCTGAAGCTGAGCAAGCAAGGCAAGACGGAGTGGATCTTCTAGAGAAGGAGCGCGAGATGGCACTGACACGCTCAACTATTTACCAACAAGACCTGCGACGCTTTCACGCGCGACACGTCAGGAGTCGTACATTCCAAGCAGGCGACCTGGTGCTCCGAGTGGATCAGCAGAGACCTCACAAGTTGGCTCCCGCCTAGGAAGGACCCTTCATCATCTCCAAGGTGCTGAACAACGGAGCATATCGACTCTACAACATCGACAGGGAAACGGACGAGCCGCGAGCATGGAACGGAGATCTCCTCAAGCGCTTCTACACGTGACCGTCGACTGAAGCAATGTAAAGAACAAGTATCGGTGAAGTAATACAAAGCAGATTGAGCTTTTGCAGATTCAAAATTCTTTCGCAATCGCAGACTCTGGTATCAAAAAAAAAACTTAGCTGCGATCAAGAATCGCCTAAGTATTAACTTTCTCCGAGTGTGCACTAATCGTCGCACTCGGGGACTTAGCTGCGATCAAGAATCGCCTAAGTACAAACTTTCTCCGAGTGTGCACTAAACGTCGCACTCGGGGACTTAGTTGCGATCAAGAATCGCCTAAGTACAAACTTTCTCCGAGTGTGCACTAAACGTCGCAGTCGGGGACTTAGCTGCGATCAAGAATCGCCTAAGTACAAACTTTCTCCGAGTGTGCACTAAACGTCGCACTCGGGGACTTAGCTGCGATCAAGAATCGCCTAAGTACAAACTTTCTCCGAGTGTGCACTAAACGTCGCACTCGGGGACTTAGCTGCGATCAAGAATCGCCTAAGTACAAACTTTCTCCGAGTGTGCACTAAACATCGCACTCGGGGACTTAGCTGCGATCAAGAATCGCCTAAGGACAAACTTTCTCCGAGTGTGCACTAAACGTCGCACTCGGGGACTTAGCTGCGATCAAGAATCGCCTAAGTACTAACTTTCTCCGAATGTGCACTAAACGTCGCACTCGGAGACTTGCCTGCGATCAATAATCGCCTAAATAGAAAGCTTCCTTCGAATGTATCTTACAGATCCACTCGGAGGCTTAGCAGACCCTCATTGAGGCTCATGTAGATGTCAAGACAACTGCCAATTATATGAGTGGAAGAACCTCATTGGGACTCATGTGGATGTCAAGACAACTGACAATTACATGAGTAACAACTCGCTCCGAGTACGACCTGACAGTCGCACCCGAAGACTTAGCCGCGATCACGAATCGCCTAAGGACACGATTGCCTTCGAGTGTATCCTACAGATCCACTCGGAGGCTTAGCGCACCCTCATTGAGACTCATGTAGATGTCAAGACAACTCACAATTACATAAGTGGCAGAACCTCATTGAGGCTCATGTAGATGTCAAGACAACTGACAATTACATGAGTAACAACTCGCTCCGAGTACGACCCGACAGTCGTACTCGAAGACTTAGCTGTGATCGCGAATCGCCTAAGTACTCGATTGCCTTCGAGTGTATCCGCCAGATCCACTCGGAGATTCAGCAGACCCTCAGTGAGGCTCATGCAGATGTCAAGACAACTGACAATTACATGCTCCGCATGTTTGCCATTGGCTTCACCAAGAAACGCCAAACAAAGACCACGAGCCAAAATCGTGTCAACAACTCTTTGGCAAAGGAAGAGCAAAAGATTCGATTCAAATTCAAAGTTCGTCTAAAGATAGTTGGTTCGGTGTAGATCAAGCTTATCCACACCGAACCACGAATGTGACGGCCAACAGCAGTGGCCAAAGTTTCATACAGCTAACACTTGGCATACTGAGGTAAAAGTTTTCTTAAACGTCATCAGGACTGGCACTAGGACTGGCAGGCTCCACGGAAGTGTCGAGGTCGATCCCGTCTGCAATGCGAGTGGCGCTCTCAAGGAAGGTCTCCATGAAATCTTCGAATCGAAGCTTTTTGGTGTTGGCGACTTGCAACGCCTTCAACTTCTCTTCGCGAGCCTCCTTGCAATGCACTCGGACTAGCGAGAGCGCCACGTCCGGACCACAGCGAGCCGCAGACTTCTTCCACGCCTGCACTCGGTTCGAGACCTCCTCCAGCCGAGTCATCAAACCTTCCATCTCTGGCCGAGACTCGTATTCAGGCCAAAGCTCCTTGTCGATTCGGCCGACGACCTCTCTCAGTCGACCGATGAAAGGTCCCACTTTGGCCAGGCGAATGTGCGCTCGGAGCAGGTCTCGATTGGCGTCCTTGCCGAGTGGAACGTTCGGAAGAACCGACCGCTCAACGTCAGCTGCCTCAGCCTCAGCGTCCATGCAAACATCTGCACAGATAGGACGAGCAAAAAATAAGCGCAGAGTGCAAGATACAGTCACGAAGCACTCGGAAAAACAGAACTTACCACCGAGAAGCGCTATCATCTTCCTTGCCCAGTCACTGACGTAATTCTCCTGTGCTATGCACCGCCTGTTCAACACCTGCATCTGTCCCATCAGCTCGGTCCTTTGTTTCCCCATTTTCTCCACTTCAGCCGCCAATGCCTTGTTTTCCTCACGGGACTCCTCCAAGGACTTTTCTCGTTCAGCCAGAACATCCTTCATACCAGCCAAGGCAAGCATTGCTGCATCCAGTTCCGCAGCAAACTGAACCTTTTCAGCCCTCAGAGTCTCGTACGCTGATCCCATCTCGCAAGTCTTCTGCAAGTCAGCGCCAAGAGACGATCAAACAAATTCAAGAAGGACAACAATAAAAATTCGGAGTTCTTCAGACCCCTGCCGACGCAAGCACTCGACAACGGTCTCGGGGACTACACCCAGTGGGTTCACTAAGAGTGACCCCACTAGCATGAAGCTCAAACAGGCCCGCCCTATTGAGATACATAAAAACAAAAAGCCTATGAGGTTACTACTACCCGACATGAGTAAAATTACTCTCGGGGACTCATCCAGTAGGTACACTCGGAGTGCCCTCACCGGTAACATTCGAACAGATTAGTTTTGATCTGATCAAGTTAAAGAAAATGTATATAAAGACAACTGCCGGTGCAAGCACTCGACAGAAGTCTCGGGGACTACACCCACTGGGTTCACTAAGAGTGAACCCACTTCAAAATAAACATACTGTATCCGAGTACATTGCTTAAACACCAAGTGGGATACAAGAGGAAAGTAAATACTTACTAGCCCACTTACTCGGATATCGTCCCGGAGTTCCAAGCTTCGCTTGTACACAGACGCGATGGAGTCGTACGCTCTCTTGGCGTCACCCGCCATCAACTCCGCCTGCACCATGGCCTCCTTGGCAGCTCCCACCTGATCTTCCGGGAGGCGCCGGGCGTCATACTGGACAGTCGACGGACCTGGCACCACAAGAGACTCCTTGGGCATCCCAAGTCCTGCTCCAGTCGGTTCAGCAGCGATAAGTGCCATTCCAGTCGACGACATCGTCTCAGTCGGTGGCGCATCCATGGCAGGAGTAGTAACCGGTGGAACAGCCTCAAGGACAGGCACCGTAGCTTGCTCGGGCCTTTCCTGGTCGTCCTCCTCCACAGGAATCACCTCTGAAGGAAACCCGACCGAACGACGTGAGATCACAAGAAAAAAGCAAGACCAAAGACAAAATTCGTGATGCAATAATGTAAAGTTCTCGGAATCGCCACGACGCACCTGGCTGAGATGTGACAACATTGTCCATGTCCATGGGATCGTCCCCCTGGCGTGGCGGAGAGGTGGCGGAGGTGGCAGCTCTGTCGAGTAAATTTCATTCGACCAATAAGCATGAGTTCAATCAAATACTGGAAGAAGATGGAAGAACAATGCACTTACGCTGAGGCGAGGGGAACGGCGATCCTCATCCGCGGCAAAGCCTTCCGAGGCTTGGATCCACTCAGTTTGGCCACCTTAGAGGGCTGAACCGCGGGCTCAGCAACAGAGTCCCTGGTCCTCTTTGTGCTCCGAGCACTCGGAACCACGGGAGCAGCTGGCGAGGCACTCGGAACCACAGGAGCGGCTGGCGAAGCACTCGAGGCCGCTGGAGGAGCCGACGGAGCCACGGGTTCGTGGCGGCGTTTGGTTCGAGGCTCTGGAGGTGGGTGCGGCGAGTTCTGCTCCTCATCTTCCCCCTCTTCTTCTTTGGACTCCTCCTCCGTCTCCCCACTGTCAGAGACGTACTCGACGCTCTCCACATTGCCCTCCTGGCTACCTTCCTCCTCCTCGGCTGGATTTCTGTTCGAGACAGGAGAAAACCAGTTGGTCCACGCCTGCACGAGATACAGTCGACAACATCAGACGTCAGACAATAATACAAGAAAAAGCGATAAATCTAAGACAATTGGGTGTACTCGACAAGTTATACTCACCTCATTCGGAGGAGGGTTGTCCGCGCGGAAGGGCTTCACTCGTCGGGATCCTCTGGATTATCGCAGGCGCCTATGATGTTGAGGACCCACGACGCCACCAGCTCCCCGGTCATGCACTCGGGGTTAGTCCGAGTGGAGTCCTCAGGCCCCGTGTAGTGCCACATGGCGTGGTGTCGAGCTTGCAGAGGCTGGATACGCCGACCCAGAAAAACCTCCAGCAAATCTATGCCAGTGACACCCTTTCGGACGACCTCTACAAGCGCTTCGACCAGAGGCTGGATCTGGATCTTCTCCATCTTCGTGAGCGCAAGTTGCCTAGGTGGAGCCGGTCGGTCTAAGCTAAAAGGTGGTAGTCCAGTGGTGGCATTCGGGCTAGCAACGTCCTGGCAGTAAAACCAAGTCGACTGCCAGTTCCTAACGGATTCAGACAGCTGAAGAGCGGGATAGCTACTTTTACTTTTCTTTTGAAAGCCCAAGCCTCCGCAGAGCTGGAGGAGGTGAGTTTTGTCATCCGACTGGCTCAGCCTTTTTATGGTTTGAGATCTAACAGAGAAGATGTGCTTAAAAAGCCCCCAGTGGGGAGGACAACCGATAAAGCACTCGCACAGCACGACAAAGGCAGAGAGATGAGCTATTGAGTTGGGAGGAAAATGGTGGAGTAGCGCCCCGAAGTGGTTCAATATACCTCAGAAGAAGGGATGAGGAGGCAGAGAGAAGCCTCGGTGCACGTGACTGAGCAGCAAGACGCGCCCCCCTCCTGGGGCGCCAGCTCGGTCTCGCCCTCCGCCGGCAACCTCCACGTCTTGTGCTCGATCATGCCGTGCTCCACCAACTCTAGCAAGTCCCCCTCAGTCACCGTGGAGGGGAGGAAATCCCCCTGGATCCAACCCGCCGACAGTGCTCGCTGCCGCCGCTGAGCAGGAGCCGCCGCCTTCCCCTTCTTCTTCCGCGCCTCGAGCTTGCTAGTCTGCCCCTTTGTCATGGCGGAGGCTGCATATCCGCGAGGGAGAAGGAGAAAGAAGGAGCGTGGGATGCACAGGGGATGGCGAGAGAAGCGGGGCAAGTGCGAGCTATCCGGCGAGTGTAACAAAAAACCCTCGCCGCAGAGGTTTAAATAAGGTTCCGACTGGGTCACTAGCAGGTGGCCCCGAAATCTTATCCCCCGACCGGTTTCTGCGATATTAGTGGAGAAGATGAAGGTGCGAGAATCGAGGCGACAGATACTACTCGATTACGATGTTGTCATCACCGTTGAGCGCGCGGCAACCGAAATTCGAGGATCCCGGAAAATCCGCCACCGTCAGTTGACTGGTCACGTCAAAAGATACCACGGAAGAAATCGGTCCCTGACGGTTCGTTTCACAAATACGTCCACTCGGATCACTAGTCAAAGAGGATAAAATGGATCGAGGCAAACAACGCCAAAGTCGCATCCGTACCAGTCGGATCCGTACTCCAAGCATCGCTTCGTCGTTCCAACCCCAATCCGTTCGGGGACTAATGATGGGGTTATAGTCCTAGGGTAGGGTCATAGGCCTGCCCAATGAGTCCTACCCAAGGACTACCCTTCATAAGGGATAAGGCCCTTAGTCAGTTCCGACTGAATTAAGGACTTCCCATCATCCAGTCGGTGACGATTCCTCCATCATCTAGTCGGAGATGAGCATTCGGAGCGTATTGAACTTACCGACTAGATTCCACTCTGTGCATCGTAACCCCCCTGGAGGGCAACGGTCATACGTTTCCATGTTCCTTTATTAGCATTTAAGACATACATTACCTGTAACGTAGGCATTTATTCGCCACTACTCCACCCCGGTGCACCGAACCGTTATGAAGGGTAGCGCACTCTACATAAGCCACCCTTCTCCACTGGTGCAGGGGTTAGCAATTCACTGTAATCCATATTCCACTCGACAACAAGCTCCCAAGAGCACTGAGACGTAGGGCTTTTACCTCCACCATAGAGGGGCCTGAACTCATACAACCTCTCCGTAGCTAAGGCTCTGCCCATCCTTTTGTACCCTACACATCTACTGTCAGACTTATACCCACGACAGTTGGCGCCCACCGTGGGGCAGGCGTCTAAGCGACTTCCGGCGAGTTTGCGACTACATTTTTTCATCATGTCATCCGGTGGAGATTTGAGCATGGGTCACGAGATCCTCTTCGGTGCTCTCTCCTTCATCGTCGACGATTCGTCATGGCTTCGGGACACCCCTCTCGACGTCGAGGCGCTCCCCAGTCGCGGGGCTACGCACTTCTGTGCCGGCGCCCGCGGTATTCTTCTTCTCCAGCAATCGGCTCCGGTGTCGACCTTCGCCCCTGTCACGCGCCGCAACAAGCGGTCTCGCCGTCCGCGGCTCCAGCGTTGGGTGCAACACGCCCAGGCGTGCCAGAGCACGTCTTCACAAGTGGCGGTCCTCGAGTCGGTTGTAGTTGCGCCACCGTCCCAGTGCTCGGATTCAGTTCCGACTGAGTTCCCTTCCGAGTACGTGGGTCGCGGGCCTGCAGCCGAAGTGCACATGGCCAACTCCCATGAAAGCCCCCGCCAGACCGGCCGGAACGAGCACGAAGTCGGCGAAACCTCCGGCGATCGCCGTCAACCCCGCCGTTCTGCCAGTCGGCGCACTCGTCAGAGCAACGTGGAGGTGTTCCGCACACCCGTCCTCAACCTGGCTGCCACTGCCAGGATAGCCGATTCCCTCCAGCCGACTGATTCAGAGGCCGGCAGAGGGATCGAGCAGATCCATGCCCTATTGCACACGGCGCAACAGCAAAATTCGGCAGTCTCCCGATCGCACAACAGGATTCACAATAGTTCTATTCGCGCGAACACGCATCGGTCAGTTCACAGCCCCGGTTCTCATCAGCGACACAGGGGAGGCAGCCGCTCCATGAATCCCGAAGATCGTCGCCGCTCACGCACCCCTCCGTGGGGTGGGCCCTACGGGCCCCGACATCCTGATGATCGGCGTTCATTCGGTGACACTTATGATCCAAGGCCCGACGCAAGAGGGCATATCGCCCAGAGGAGGGTCGACAGGGGCCGAGCCCACCGCGATGGTCATGATATGGACCGTCCGAGTGGAAGCAGGACCATCGTGTGTGGTCCCGAGTGTTTTACCCGAGCCATCCATTCGGCTGACATCCCTCCCAACTTCCGATTAGCGAGCCATCCTACCCAAGGACTACCCTTCATAAGGGATAAGGCCCTTAGTCAGTTCCGACTGAATTAAGGACTTCCATCATCCAGTAGAGGGCTTTTACCTCCACCGTAGAGGGGCCTGAACTCATACAACCTCGCCGTAGCTAAGGCTCTGCCCATCCTTTCGTACCCTACACATCTACTGTGAGACTTATACCCACGACACCCCTACTCCTGCATGTGTGTATATGATGTATATTGATAGTACAAGGTTGCTCCTGGAACTGTATTAGAGGAGGAAGAGAGCTGAGTGCCTCCTCCTTGGCCTCCTGTATGAGTGTGTGTGTGTGAGGGAATGAGAGGGCAGCCAAAAGAGACCCCATACGTGGTGGGCATGAAGCCCCTTGTATGGATGTGTAGCTTGATATGTAAGCTACAGTGGGTAGCTTACATGCCAAGCTATATGTAGCTTGGGAGCTAAGCTATGCCTGTTCCCTGGGCACTTTACGTCCAGGGGACCAGTTACACTGTAGATGAAGCTGCGTGACGCCCGAAGGGACATCATAGTTGACTCCGGGCAGCCGTCTGGCTGGCGCAGCCGGCTGGTCGGAGCAACCGGCTGTGGGCGGAAAGGGAGCAGCCGGCCTTGACGGGCAGGCACCCCGCTCGACTCTTCGTCTTTGGGGTACCTGGGGATCATTCCCCCGACAGTAGCCTCCGTGCGACTAAAAGAGCCGGACGGAGGGTTTTTGCAGTCGTTGTTGTTGCAGAAGTTGTCGATGACGGTCGATTGCAAGCTGAGGACGGCGTGGCTTGTTTTCAGCGGGCGCGCCAGCGCACCCGCTGGGTGTAGCCTCCGAGCCTCCGAGCGACTTGAAGAGTCTGGCGGAGGGTCTTTGCTATTGCTGGAGTAGACGGTAGCGTCGGGGATGTCGGGCGCGGACGCAATGTCCGCCGACTGATGGCGTGAGGTGCTGCCGGGCGCGGACGCGTGGTCCGTCAGCTGGTGCGCGCGAGGCGCTGCCGGGCGCGGACTTGGAGTCCGCCAGCTGGTGCGCGCGAGGCGCTGTCGGGCACGGACACGTGGTCCGCCGGCTGGTGCACACAAGGCGCTGCTGGGCACGGACGCGTGGCCCGTCAGCAGGTGCGCGCGAGACGCTGCCGGGCGCGGACGCGTGGTCCGCCGACTGGTGCGCGAGGCGTTGCCGGGCGCGGACGCAGCGTTTGCCGGCTGGTGCGCGCGAGGCGCTGCCGGGCGCGAACGCGGGGTCCGCCGGCTGGTGCGCCGAGCGCGGACACGGGGTCCGCCGACTGGTGCGGACGAGGCGCTGCCGGGCACGGACGCGGGGTCCGTCGGCGGGTGCGCGCGAGCGCTGCCGGGCACGGACGCAGAGTCCGTGAGATGGCTGTTTCCATCGGGGGTGTAGCCTCCGGGCGACTTGGAGAGTCGTGCGGAGGCTTCTTGCTGTTGTTGTAGTAGATGTTGACGATGTTGGCCGGCTACGGGTCGCGGCGGACAAGGCTCTAGCCGATCAGGAGTAGCCAACGGCCGTAAAGGCCCCAGCCGACGAGTAGTCGGAAGCCGACCGAGCTTCAGCCAGCCGGGTGATGGGCTTCAGCCAGCCGGGTGATGGGCTTCAGACAAGGTTAGTCGATGCAGACATGTCTAATATTTGGTTTTGGGAGTGCAAGTTTATGCAAAGGGTGCCGACTCGGTTTCGACCGAGCCCCCTTAAGTCTTTTTCATGTTCTCTCCGCTCTTTGGCTTTTGCTCTTGCTAGCCGGATAGCCGGGAGCCGGTGTGTAGCTGAGGCGAAGAGTGGGCCGCGGAATGGAGCGTACAGTACTCGGACTGTGGGAGCAGATTCGACCGAGCAGATACTCACAAATGAAACGACCGTGTCGCCCAAGCTGTTTTCTCCGTGGACGTTTTTCGTGTGTGGTGACCTCCAGCTTTTGCTCTCGCTAGCCGAACAGCCGTGGTGCGGTCTGTAGCCGAGACAAAGAGTGGGCCTTCGGTACCGTACAGGCTACTAAGCCGTCCCGTGGGAACGAACGTATCGGGCCAAGCGGCCAACCCTGGGCCGAGACTAGCTAGCAACGGGGTGAACAATAAAGCAACTGAAACAGATGCGGGGATGGCCTCCAAGGGTCGCTCCGGGTATCCATCTTTTGTGCATGGTGTAAAAATATGCAGATGAACAAGTCACATTCTTTTTTGGAGTCGGCAAGGCGGTTGTTGTCGATGATGATCGGTGCGTCTTGCACACGTCGTGGCCTTTTGCTAGCCGAGAACGCTGGGGCATCCGCTGGGTGTAGCCGCCGAGCCTCTGGCGGTCGGCGGGTATGCTAGCATGCCGGGAGTCGAAGCAGATGGACGACCGGAGTCGGGCAGATGTCGAAGTAGACGGGCGACCGGACTCGGCCGATGTCGAAGTAGACGGGCGACCGGAGTCGGCCGATGTCGAAGTAGACGGGCGACCCTGTTAGGAATAAACCGTGGTGTGTGTGTCGGGTGCGTGCGTGTGTGGCCGCGTGCACGGGGGGTTGCCTATGCGGGTGCGCGGCTTGTGCGTGAGTCTAGGCTAGTTAGTTCAGCGAGATCAGCAGGAGGCGTTGAGTTGGTCTACAGCGGGCTCACCACGTTCCACGCGCGTCGTGGGCGCGGGCAGAGCGGGCATGGACCAAGTGCTCAGCATGGAGCGGGACGTGGGTGCGTGCCCTCGGCGCGTCCCGGCTATAAGAAGCCCCGCTGATGGGTTGTAACGGGTGGCCTGTGAGTTTGAGCTCCGAGAAGGAATACAAGCCGTATGCGCGGCGGGCGTTAGAGCGCCGGAAAACCACCACTCCCAGTCCGTTTCATTAGAGACCTTGTCTCCGGTGATCGTCGGAGCAACGCGGTCCTATTCTCCCTCCCAACATTTGGTATCAGAGCTTTGTTGCGATCCTTTCGGCAGCCATGGCCCTCGTCCCGTACGGCGCCGGAGGGAGCACGGTGTCATTCCCCGTGCCGATGCTCACCGGTGACAACTACACCGTGTGGGCGATCAAGGTGGAGGCGAACCTCGATGCGCAAGGGATGTGGGAAGCGGTGGTTCTGGCGGAGGACTTGGCGGCGGCGGTCATCGCGAAGAAGGACAAGCCGGCGAGGGCATACTTCCTCGGAGCGCTCTCCGAGGACATCTTGTTGCAGGTGTCGTCGAAGAAGACGGCGGCGGAGCTGTGGGCGAGCCTCAAGACGCGGTTCGTCGGCGCGGACCGGGTGAGGGCGGCGCGACTCTCCACTCTCCGCGGCGAGTTCGATCGCGTGCGCATGGAGGACGGCGACGAGCTGGACGCGTACGCCGGGAGGATCAGTGGCATGGTGGCGAGGTACGCGGCCCTCGGAGCAACGCTCGACGACGCGACAATGGTGAAGAAACTGCTCGACACCGTGCCGGACCGGCTGTATGCAGCGGTGGCCGGAATTGAGCAGTTCTCCGACGTCGACGACATGCCGTTCGAGGAGGCGCTTGGGCGACTGAAGGCATTCGAGGAGCGGACGAGGCAGCGCACTCAGGACAGCGGCGGACAAGGCGGCGACCAGCTCATGCTCACGGCGGCTCAATGGGCGACGCGGGGACGTCAGCAAGGCGGCAAGTTCGACCACGACAATGATGACGCGGGCAGCACGGCATCGGGCAGCGGAGGAAGGCGGCGTGGTCGATGCTACAACTGCGGTGTGCGTGGGCATTTCTCCCGCGACTGCCGGAAGCCAAAGAAGGCGGCGGAAGAGAAGGCTCTCCTTGCCGATATCGACGACGACGGACCTGCCCTGCTGTAGGTCACGGTTTAGAGGGAGATTGTTAGGAATAAACCGTGGTGTGTGCGTGCGTGTGTGGCCGCGTGCACGGGGGGTTTGCCTATGCGGGTGTGCGGCTTGTGCGTGAGTCTAGGCTAGTTAGTTCAGCGAGATCAACAGGAGGCGTTGAGTTGGTCTGCAGCGGGCTCACCGCGATCCACCCGTGTCGTGGGTACGGGCAGAGCGGGCATGGACCAAGTGCTCAGCATGGAGCGAAACGTGGGTGCGTGCCCTCGGTGCGTCCCGGCTATAAGAAGCCCCACTGATGGGTTGTAACGGGTGGCCTGTGAGTTTGAGCTCCGAGAAGGAATACAAGCCGTACGCGGCGGGCGTTAGAGCACCGGAAAACCACCACTCTCAGTCCGGTTCATTAGAGATCTTGTCTTCGGTGATCGTCGGAGCAGCGCGGTCCTATTCTCCCTCCCAACAGACCCGAGTCGGTCCGGCACCAACTTCATATTTTTTCTTTTAGCCGGCTCACACAGCTAGTAGTTGTAGTAGAGGAGCGGGCCGCGATCACAGAGCTGAAGGAACGAGGCGGTGCGGGCGGAGCCGGCGTGCGCACGGACCAGTGTGTGGAGGACGGAGTCCAAGGCGAGCGCGGCAGCGGATGGATGGAGCAGGAAATGGGGCGCACGGGGGCTGGCCCGTGCGACGGGCGAGCCGGACGGTGCGCGGGCGCGCGGCGCAGCCTAGCCTCGAGCCGGGCGGAGTCAAACGGCGAGGACCGTCCTGGCCGGTTGGACTCGCGTTGGTGCCGGGCTGGCGCAACCGGTCCGGTGGTAGGCCGGGCGCAGCCGGCCAAACAACCGACCAGAACAACCAGCCAGGCAGTAGCTGTTAGGAATAATCACGATTAGGCAAAAACTAGTCCGGCACGGACTTGAATTCTTTGCCGAGTCGGCTAGGTGCTAGATAGGACAGCTACTATTTATACATGCATCTAGTCCCCTGTAATCTCAGATCAAAAAAATCAATGAGTATTGACGGGAACGACAAGCTCCCGTGGCCATAACACGTTTTGTCTTCCGTGCTCGTAAGCGCTGGAAAAGCATCCAACTGCCAGTTTGTTTGTCTAGCTAGCTTACATAGCGGTTCTCAACGGAAACTAAATCGCTGGGAACTACGCTCAACGATCTCGCCGAAAGTACTTCGCCCGATCGTAAGCTACGCCTCGTCGGAAGTCTACGACGAGTTGAACCTGTGCCAACAATTGGTATCTAGAGCAAGGTTGATCTTCTAGTAATGGAAGATCATGTCGAAGGACGACAAGGATAAGCAGCTGGCGGCGTACTCCGGTGCGGCTAAAGTATTTGCTGCTCCAGCGAGTTCGTCGTACCCACGATTTGACCGCGAGAACTTCGGGGTCTGGAAGGCACTGATGGAGTGTGGTCTCCGCGCCAACGTGTTGTGGGACGCAGTCGATCCAGGAGGCGACGCTTTCAAGAAGGGGGGAGCCGAGCAATGGAAAGATCGGCAGGCGGCATCGGCGATTTACTCGGTGATGTCGATGGATGTCCTCCAAGACCTAATCACCAAAGAAACGGCGAAGGAGGTGTGGGATACCTTGAAACTCATGTTCGAGGGACACGACCGCGTCAAGCAAGCCAATCTCCAAACTCTCTTAAGGAACTATGAGACTTTGGTCATGGGCGACAATGAGTCCGTGGACGCGTTCGCTTCACGCGTTGCTACTCTCGTCAATCGGATCCGCGCACTTGGAGAAAACCTCACGGAGGCCTCGGTTGTCCGTCGGTTCTTGCGCGCGGCTCCTCCCCGGTACCTGCAAATTGTCATGGCGATCGAGCAGTGCGTCGATCTCGCGACACTCTCCATTGATGATCTCGTCGGACGCTACAAGGCTCACGACGAGCGTATGCGGTATAGTCTCGGGGGCGGGAAGAATGATGAGCATGTCATGCTCACGCGGGCTTAGTGGCAAGCGTTGGACTCAAGGAAAGGAGGTGAGGGCTCAAGCAAAAACACTCGCCAAGATCGTGCGCCAAACGAACAAATTCAGAAGAACGCCAGTGCCGGCGCTCCGAAGAAGAAAAAGAAGTTCGACAAGCGCAAGATCAAGTGTCACAACTGTGGCATAATGGGGCACTTCAAGTCGGAGTGCAAGAAACCACCGAAGGAGAAAGCTTTCATGGCCAAGGAAGGCGATGATGGCGACATGATGCTCATGGTCGAAGTATGCGAGCTAATGGACGAGGATAGTCCAACTCCTAAGGCGCCAGCTACGGAGGTTGTTACGCTCATAGAGGAGGCAGTTTTTCTTCATGACAAGAAGAGGATGAACTCGGCGAGGCACGTGTGGTACCTCGACACGGGAGCTAGCAACCACATGACCGGCGACAAGGACCAGTTTTCTGAGCTCAGACTTTCGGTGGGAGGCACGGTTCGGTTCGGCGATGGACGGACCGTTGACATCGCAGGGCGAGGTACTGTCCTGTTTGAGTTGAAGAATGGCGGCCACAAGGTAGTCACGGATGTTTACTATATTCCCAAGCTAAAGAGTAGCATCATAAGTCTTGGCCAGCTCGAGGAGCGTGGTTGCAAGATTGTGCTCGAAGATGGCTATCTATGGGGGTATGATCGTCAGAGGATGCTAATTATGAAGGTGCAGAGGTCACCGAACAGACTTTACATCCTCAACTTGTCTCGTGTGGATCCAGTATGTCTCTTGTCGAGCATGGATGACTCGGCATGGAAGTGGCACGCACGCTACGGACATCTAAATTTCCAGGCTCTTCGGCAACTTGGACAAAAAGAGATGGTACGTGGTCTACCGTGCATCGAACATGTCGACCAAGTGTGCGACGGTTGTCTTATTGGGAAACAAAGGAGGGCCCCGTTCCCAAGAGAGGGAAACTTTAGAGCGAGTAAAGTTCTTGAGTTGGTCCACGGAGATTTGTGCGGGCCGATTACACCGGCCACCCCTGCCGGAAATAGATATTTCCTGCTCATCGTCGACGACTTCAGCAGATACATGTGGATTGTGTTGTTGAAGACGAAGGATCAAGCTTTGGAAGCCTTCAGGATAGTAAAGATGGCGGCCGAAGTGGAATCCGAAGCCAAGATGAAGGCCCTCCGTACCGATCGGGGGGTGAGTTCAAGTCTCGTGAATTCACAAGATTCTGCGAAACACACGGGATCAAGCGGTATCTTACGGCTCCATATTCACCACAGCAAAATGGTGTTGTGGAGCGGAGGAACCAAACTGTGGTGGCGATGGCACGGAGCATGTTAAAGAGTAAAGGCATGCCAGGGAAGTATTGGGGTGAGGCGGTCAATACGGCCGTTTATTTGTTGAACCGGGCTCCAACCAAGAGTGTGGTTGGAATGACGCCGTACGAAGCATGGTACGGACACAAGCCCGCGGTTGATCATCTTCGTACTTTCGGGTGCGTGGCGCATGTGAAGACAGTGGCGGGGCATACTAGCAAATTGGCGGATCGGAGTACTCCAATGATAATGGTTGGCTATGAAGCGGGCACAAAGGCATACCGTGCGTGCAACCCCTCGAACAACAAGGTGGTTGTGACACGTGATGTGGTCTTTGAAGAAGCGAGGTCATGGAACTGGAACTCCACCGAGCAAGTATACCCGTCATCAGATGACATTTTTAATGTCGTAAGAACCTAAACATGCAGAAGCTGACGATCAACTGAAGAGGTCGTCGGGACAGAGCGATCCTCCGAACGCAGGTGCTACTGAAAACACGCCAGCTAGGTCGGCCATGTCACTTGAGCCCGCGATCAGCACGTCCTCTAGCGCTGCTGGGTCTACATGCAGCCACCGAGGCAAGGGAGCCGTACAAGCTGCAGCCTGCAGCACGCCTGACAGCGTTCCCCGTAGCGCTGGTAGCCCAGGCCGTGGCACCTCTCCTGGAGGTTCACGTGATGGTGGTATGACCCAGAGTCCACCAAGCCACGTGCATGGGGCTGATGGTTCTCTTGTACGTGCACCAGTTTCACCTGGTTCACCTCGTGGATGTGTAGCCAGCCCAGGGGTGCTCCAATCGCCAGAAATCAGAAGTGTGGCAACTTCAGCAGAAAATTCTTTGTCTTCGACGAAAGAGGAGACGAGGGAACGTCCGCCAACACCAGTACGTCTGCGATCAGTGGTAGATTTATATCCGAAGGAAACATTTCAAACCATAAATCCGATGAAAATTAAGAGAAGAGGACGACAATGTTTGCTTAGTGTCGAGGAACCGACAAAGTTTGAAGAAGCAAACACGGAGGAGTGTTGGCGTCGTGCTATGGATGAGGAGTTGGGGTCGATCCGAGACAACAAAACATGGGAGCTCGTGGATCCTCCCAGCGGCCATAAAATTATAGGGCTCAAGTGGGTGTACAAGGTCAAAAAGGATGCCGATGGAAATCTTGTGAAATACAAAGCAAGGCTCGTAGCTAAGGGATACGTGCAAGAGCAAGGTGTGGATTTCGAAGAAGTGTTTGCTCCAGTTACAAGGATGGAATCGGTGAGGCTAGTTATATCTCTTGCGGCTCAAGAATCTTGGAGGCTACATCACATGGATGTAAAATCCGCGTTTTTGAACGGGGAGTTGGAAGAAGAAGTTTATGTCAAGCAACCACCGGGGTACATCAAAGAAGGAGAGGAACACAAGGTGCTGAAACTACACAAGGCATTGTACGGGCTATGTCAAGCTCCTCGGGCATGGAACAACAAGCTTGACCGTACAGTGGTTTCTCTTGGTTTTGAGAAAAGTCCACTCGAGCATGCTATGTATAAGCGAGGCAAAGGCAAGGATCGTCTCTTAGTGAGCATCTATGTCGACGATCTTTTGATAACCGGAGCAGATGAGGAGGAGATTGCTAGATTCAAGCTACAAATGAAGGAGCTATTCAAGATGAGTGATCTAGGGCTCTTGAGTTACTATCTCGGGATTGAGGTACAACAAAAGCCTGAGGGGATCACACTATGCCAGGAGGCATATGCAAAGAAGATTCTTGAAAGTTGTGGCATGGAGGACTGCAAACCAACTTTTGTTCCGATGAAGCCTCGTCTTAAATTTAGCAAGAGAAGCAAAGCACCCGTGGTTGATGCAACGGAGTATAGGGGTGTGGTCGGAAGCCTAAGGTATCTTGTGAATACACGACCAGACTTGGCCTATTCCGTTGGCATAGTGAGTCGCTTCATGGAAGCACCCACGAAGGAACATTGGGCAGCTGTGAAACATATACTCAGATACATCAAAGGGACAACAAACTTCGGTTGTGTCTATTTGAGAGGGAAGAAGAAGGAGATGGTGGAGCTACTTGGCTATAGTGATAGTGACCTGGCAGGAGATGTGGATGACCGTAAAAGTACCTCGGGAGTGGCATATTTCTTGGGCGGGAGCATAGTGAGTTGGCTATCACAAAAACAGAAGGTGGTCGCATTATCATCCTGTGAAGCGGAGTATATTGCAGCTGCAACCGCGGCGTGTCAAGGTGTGTTTTTAGAAAGGCTACTCGGTGACCTCACACACAAGGAACCGAAAGGAATGGTGCTCTATGTTGACAACAAGTCTGCGATTGCTCTATGTAAGAATCCAGTGCATCATGACAGGAGCAAACACATTGATACGAGGTATCACTACATACGGCAGTGCGTGGAAGAAGGCAAGATTAAAGTCAACTACGTTTGCACCGATGATCAGCTTGCAGATATCCTGATCAAATCTTTGGGACGACAGAAGTTCACGGATTTGCGGGGAAGGATCGGCGTCCAAGCTGTAAAGTGAGGACATCGTGCTTAGGGGGTGATTGTTAGGAATAATCACGATTAGGCAAAAACCAGTCCGGCACGGACTTGGATTCTTTGCCGAGTCGGCTAGCTGCTAGATAGGACAGCTACTATTTATACATGCATCTAGTCCCCTGTAATCTCAGATAAAAAAATCAATGAGTATTGACGGGAACGACAAGCTCCCGTGGCCATAACACGTTTTGTCTTCCGTGCTCGTAAGCGTTGGAAAAGCATCCAACTGCCAGTTTGTTTGTCTAGCTAGCTTACATAGCGGTTCTCAACGAAAAGTAAATTGCTGGGAACTACGCTCGACGATCTCGCCGAAAGTACTTCGCCCGATCGTAAGCTACGCCTCGTCGGAAGTCTACGACGAGTTGAACCTGTGCCAACAGTAGCCACACGAAGCTGAGCTCGTCCAAGAACGCTGACGGCATGGAGCCGATGATGCATATGCGTACGCAGCCAGCCAAGCTGACTAACTTCCTGAAGCTCACTCATTCACGGAGCTAGTGGAATCTTATTTGTTTGTGTGCGTGCAGCCTGCTTGGAGATGTGGAGGCGTGCAGCCTGCTTGGAGATGTGGATGCATGCGCAGGAGAATGGGTTGGACGCAGTATGCGCTGAACGTAGCTTCAAGAGATAGGAGGACCAAGCCCGCGTCCATAGCTAGGCCGCCATCATGGTGCTGAGAATGTTGCCTCCGCCACAGACTGACATGCGGAGGTCATCGGAGTTCGGCACAGCCGAGCCGCCCGTTGGCCCTGCGCGTTGAAGAGCCTCGGGCCAGGACGGACGGACGGCGTCGCGAATGACGCTGCTGTAGGTCGGTCAACGGAGAGTGTAGCCCGGACATAAATGGCCGGATGTACTGGCCATCTTGACGAGGCGTGCGGAGGTGTGGTCGAGGGGAGACCAGAGCGGGACGAGGCCGACGGCAAGGATGCTCCGACCCGCACGGTCGTCCCAATGGCCCGTTGGAGCGGGCTGGAGGCGAACGAGGCCGACGACGGGGAGGCGCCGACCCGCACGGTCTCCCGGAGGCGTGTTGGGGTCGAGCCCGTGAGCCATGCCGGAGAGACGGCGGCGACGTCGTAGTTTTGATGACGAAGATGGTCCCGCCCGGACCACGGTTCCAGCAACAGCAGGTCCCATGATGGGCGTCAAATATCGTCGTTTTCATATAGGGGTACCCTGACGGCAGATGCCATGAGATGGCTAATCAAGGTGAGGGCAAGGCTGTCGTGGAGGATCCGGGATGGGATAGGGTAGTAGCACGCGGTTTTTACCCAGGTTCGGGGCTCTCCGGAGAGATAATACCCCTACTTCTGCATGTGTGTATATGATGTATATTGATAGTACAAGGTTGTTCGTGGAGCTGTATTAGAGGAGGAAGAGAGCTGAGTGCCTCCTCCTTGACCTCCTGTATGAGTGTGCGTGTGAGGGAATGAGAGGGCAGCCAAAAGAGAACCCATACGTGGTGGGCATGAAGCCCTTTGTATGGATGTGTAGCTTGATATGTAAGCTACAGTGGATAGCTTACATGCCAAGCTATATGTAGCTTGGGAGCTAAGCTATGCTTGTCCCCTAACGCACTTTATAAACCAGCGTCCAGGGGACCAGTTACACTGTAGATGAAGCTGCATGACGCCCGAAGAGACGTCATAGTTGACTCCGAGCAGCCGTCTGGCTGGCGCAGCCGGCTGGTCGGAGCAGCCGGCCGTGGGCGAAATGGGAGCGGCCGGCCTGGGCGGGCAGGCACCCCGCTCGACTATCCGTCTTTGGGGTACCTGGGGATCATTCCCCCGACAGCTGCCATCCTGACGTTGGGTCTCGTCGGGATCGTAGGAAGGGACATGCCCAGTGTTGTAGATCACATCCTCCATGAACTGGGCGCAGTATGTGTCATCGACCGGTGACATTGGTGTTGACATTTCGTCGAATTGGACGCGGGGGGTGCGGCATGGTGCCCGCAAATGGCAGTCGTGCTTGCTTTCCTTGCATCTCGACGGACGGCCGACCGCCGCTGCTGGACCCAGGTGTGACGTTGAGGTCGATGCAGGACGAGGGGCGTGGGGTGGAAGGCGCGATCACGCTCACGTCCGGCGACCCCGAGAAACGAGTGTGGGCGTCATACCTTGGCGGGGGGAAGCCGGGCAACACAGCCGTGGTCCGCGACGTCGGTGACTGGCAGTGCGGAGACTGGGCGACCGACGAGCCTGTGCTTGCCGGGCCGACGGCCGTTACAGAGAAGCCGACCGGACGACAAATGCCAAGCATGAGGAGGGCGTGCGCTTTGTTGATGATGGCCTCCTTCTCCTCGACCTCGATCTTGCGCCGCGCGGCCTCCATCGCATCGCGCTCGGAAGCGAACTTGCACGCGGCGGCGTTGTCCTTCACGATCGCCCTTCGGTTCCTCCTCTTCGCCGATTCCACGTCCAACTTGGCGATCTCCTCCGACGTGCACTCCGTCCACGGCTTCCTTGGCGCCTTGGCCTTCTTCTTCTTGCCCATTCCAGGCTGGTCGACGGCCGGGCCGCCGGAATTCGGGTGGGCGTCGGCCATGGATGGGGGAGAGAGAGGGAGACGGCGGGAAGTGGGAGGGTTTGGGGGGAAAATGACGCAAAAAGGGGCGGGATGGGTCTTACTTTGTGCCACCGACTGGCGGGCCAGGGGCGGACGAGCGCGCGCGTCCCGCCCGTCCGCGCGCTGTCCGTTTCACCTCAAAATCGACGCAAAGTTGGGCCGGAGATGGGTCGAAAACGGACACAAAACGGACAAACGTCTGTTTGCTCTCCCGCGCTAGGCCGTTTGTTTCGTCTGTTTTGCCCCAAACGGACACGCGCGGACAGGATGGGGTCGCGCAGTGGAGTTGGCCTAAGGGCTCCTTTGATTCGAAGGAATTGCATAGGAATTTTAGAGGATTTGGACCCTTAGGAATATTTTCTTTCATGGTCATTTGATTCGTAGGATTGACATCCTTAGGAATTTTTCATAGGATTCATTTGTACTACATTTTGAAGAAAACTTTCCATCCACTCAGGGCTCCTTTGATTCACAGGGTTGGGGAAGCGTAGGAATAGAAAACATTCAGGAATGGAATGGACTGCCCACTGAAATCCTACGTCGGGTAAGCAAAACAAAGGAATTTTTTCATAAAGTCCAATCTTATGCTTGTTTTCCTGTGTAAATGAACTAAGAACTTCCTATAGGATTGGTTTCTTAGGAATGCAATCCTGCGAATCAAACAACATGTAGAGGAAAAATTCCAGAGGGTGCCAATCCTGTAAAGTTCCTATGCAAATCCTGTGAATCAAAGTAATCCTCAACCTCTTTATAGAGTTGCTTTGTTTTTCCTGTGTAATCAAACGTTCTTTGAAATCATATAGGGTACTATACAACATGCCATCCTATTCCTGTATTTTCCTATTCCTGCATTTTCCTATTCCTTAACTTTGTGAATCGTGTGAATCAAAGAGGCCCTAAGCTAATGTATGCACTGTTGCTTAGTATTCTACTCCCTCCGTTTCAAATTTTTTGTCTTACATTTGTCTAGATATGAATGTATCTAATCATATTTTAGTATTTAAATACATTTATTTTTAGACAAATTTAAGACAGAATATTTGGAACGGAGGGAGTACTAGTATTACTTGTGAAGCCATTGGGCTCCATATTCATGTGCTTTCTGCCACTACAGATTAGGTTCGGAGCCTAGCTAGCTAGAGCTTTATTATCCGCGCAACAACTGTTGTGCTCGTGCATGCATGCGATCTCATCAGGTTCACGGAGGTGAGACAAGCTGGGTGGACATGTACATCCTGCATTTTTTTTTTGAGAAAGAGTACATATATGATACGTACGAGACACAAGGCTCCGTTTAGCTGTTAGCTTTCAGACCTCACATCACACATGATTAAGGCCTTAATCATGCATGCGTGGTCATATTGATATCAATTATGCCCCACCATGCATCCTGACTAACAACATTACTCGACCGAGAATAGGCATCTCATGATTCATCGACCACCGGTAGACGAATAAGGAATGGTAGGGAGATACTATATGATAGAGAGAGAGATAATTGATAGACCAGATCACCAGATTAACTAATATTATATGTTATTGAGATGCTTGACGGTCGAGGGCGAGGGTCTGCTAGCTTGCGCTATGTTTGCTTGTTGCCGCCGCCGCTCAGCGAGGAGCAGGCGCGCAGTACGGCCTGCTTCACGACGTGCTCATCCACGTTCTCCACCAGGTTCTGCACGTTTGCATAGAGTGGAAATCATCATATGGCTTATTAATTACAGTACCTAATTTGTTTTCTTCTGTTGGTCAGTAAAGTAGGTAAGTAGTACTCCCTTTGTAAATTAATGTAAAAACGTTTAGATCATTAAAATAATGATCTAAATACTTTTATATTAGTTTACAGATGTAATACTGTATTAGCTTGTTACCTCCCCTCCTATGGCTTCTAGGCGGAAAGTATCGGCGCAAGTGGCCGTGGCTTGGAGGACGCTGAGGCCCAGCTCGTCGAAGGCCTCGAGGATGGAAACGAGAAGCCCCGGGCAGCTCTTGTCTGACAACACATTAACGAGGAACGACCCGTGTCCTAGGGTTTCAACGTTCACCTGCGCGCATCCGTATACCAGATCGATTAAGCAACTGATAAATGCAGGGAGGGTTTTGGAAGCTTTATGCATGTGTGTAAGAGCGGTCCTACATATGTATGCATGTACTGTTTCAGTCCAAATCTCCCTGCCTTGCCTTGTGTTAGCATGTGAAAAAGAAAAGAAGAAAAGCCAATACTCTTTTACTAGCTACTAGCGAAGTGTGTGTGCGCGCGTGTGTGTGTATGAAACAAATCAAGCATATCTATGTGTATTGCCTTTATTTAGTTTGTGTGTCTGTGATGCGTACCGTCGGGTAGGAGCTCTGCCTGCTGCGCGAGTCTTGTGCCGCGCAAGCGATTTCCTGATTCAGCATCACCACATTCTGCTTCAGCTCCTTGATGTACTTGGAGGCGTCCATGATTATGGACGTGTTGCTCAGCTGCAGCCATGCATGCATCACATCCATTTAATGAAGTCGCCGAGAAAGAGAGAAAGAAACAGCTAGCAGACATGGTGAAGATCGCACAACTAGCTAGTAGGCGAAAAAGGCATATATGGAGATTGCGCTACTGGAACGGAAATGGAGAAACTAAAGGGAGGGGGTGGATCAATTACAGCATGGGAGTGGGCGAGAGAGCGAAGGAGTTGCAGCTTATCTTGTAGAGCTGCCGTTTTCTTGCGCTCCCTTGACATCATCTCTCTCCGACCTCTCTCGCTATTCTATATGCCACACACACCGCAGCACAATCTCCCAATAGAAGCGAGGCAAGAGAGATAACTAGAGAGACAGCAGAGACATATTTGTGGGTGGGAGCAGCTTATAGCTTAAGAGCATGGAACACAGAGAAAGGCGAGAAGGCTAGAGCTCGCTCTCCATATCTATATAGTGGTCTCCCCAGTGGCCACTCACGTGACCTTTCGCTTCCCATATGAATTATTGTTGCTATCTTCTCAATTCTGTTGTTTAATACTTTCTCTGTCTGAAATTATTTGTTGCACAAATATATAAAGATGGATGTATTTAAAATCGAAATATATCTAGATACATCTATTTTTATGACAAGTATTTCCGAAAGAAGGGAGTAGTAATATAGAAACAAGTAGCCGATCTAATCGATAGTTGTGCTCTCATGTTTTCATGAAAACGCTAAAAAGTTAAGTATCACTTATTTCATTCATGAACCTTTAACAAAAAGCTTGAAAAAGTACATACAAAATACATAATTGTATTTTCTTTTAATACCAAATTAGTATCCCTAAATTCATAATACAATATAGTTAACATTATATCTATTTTCTATTTAGTACTAGAGTTGCTGGTAGTTTTTTCTATAAACTTGATCAAACTTTGCACTGTTTGACTTGAGCGAAAAGTTATATGCCTTTGTTTTGAAAACGGAGGGGGTGCTAAAGTTGTTGACAATTTGACGTACAAACTAGGTATAGGTTAAATCCATCTGGATGACTGACCATGTAGCAAGTACATATGAACTTTCACCGGGAGACATTTTTTTTTTGAAATGGCAATTATCCTGCATTCATTAAGAAAAAAAAAGTTGCTCAGGTAATTAGAAAAAACTGAATGAAAACGACATTGCCCAGTTAATTATGAAGAACCGGGCAAAAATCATTACAACCACTAAGCGACACATATAAAAAAGCCCACCCACACCACTTCAAAAAGGGCCTGGGTGAGACATCACACATGCTTCATCATCATCACTCCTCCCCGAGAGGCGTCATCGCCATCCCTACACTTCGAGCAAATGACTTCAACTCCGTCATAGGAGATCTGTAGCAGCCCGGAACCGACGCACCAGAAGATTTCTCTTTTATTTCGTTGTCGTGATGTGATTTATTTGGTTGTCGCATTCATCATCGCATCATGTGCATCATCCGTATTGCATCGGCACTTCGGTGCCGTCGGTTTTTAAACTTGCACCCGTTATTAGTTGCCGGTTCTCTTCGTGTTGTCGTTGACCGTTCTCGATTAGGGTTGAAAGTTGGCGTGCGGTCTTATTATAATGTAGGTAGGCCGCCTGTCAAATTTCATCGCAATCGAAATATGTTTGATACCCGAACGGTCGACCGTAGCGGCACCGTCATCGATTTATTATGAGACATTTCGGTGTTTTAAAAACGTGTGTCACGGGGTGCAAACTTCCCTTTCTTCCCCACCTAGCCTCTCTACCACAGTCCGTTAGCCCACCTAAGCCAACCCAAAGCCTCTACGCGTTCGGAGCCGTCCGATCGACATCATGCTGTCGAAAAATGGAGCAAAACCCCTTAACCTAGCCACCTTCCCTATTTAAGCAACCCTCCCTACCTATTTTGGGGCAAACCCTAGCATTGCCTCGTTTCTTCCGCGCAACCAGCGCGCCACCGAGTTCCCCTTAGCGACCGCCAACCTTCCACCTCCCGCATCGGCCCCCCGGGCCCGGATTCCCCGTCGCCTGTGCCCGCACCCTTGTCCTCGAGGTCCAGATCGGGATCGGTCGCAACCCCGACCTGACCTCGCGCCACCGACAGCCATGGACGAACCTCGCAGGCTCCTTCCCGCAACAACCGCCGGTCGCCGCCCCTGCCTCCTCCTCGCCGGGCCTCGCTAGCCGCCGCCTCGGGTCTACCTCGCCCGAGTGCCGCCGCCTTCCCTGCTCCAGCCCCGCATGCCCTCGCGGCCCCTCCGCACTGAGCGCCCCCGCCTCGCCACCCCCGCCTCCAGCCCCGCCCATCTCCGGTGGGATCTAGGCCACCGGAGCCTCGCCGTCGACCTGCTCGGGAGCAACTCTCCCCGGTTGGATCGGCTGCCTCGCTCGCGTCCAAGGCCTGGGATGGCCTCACTTAGCCGCCCCGCGGCCCAGCCAGCCGCCTTCCCCGGCCTAGCCGCGTTGCCCCGCGCGACCCAGCTCTAGGCCAGCTCCTCTGACCGGGCCTTGAGCCCAGGGTGAGCACCCCCTCTGCCCCTCTATTCCTCGCCCAAGTGAAATATTGCTATGTCGCGCTCGCTTAGATTCGGCCCATGTGATGTTTTTTTCCCTCGGACGAATTTGTCTGATTGCGAGTGAATTTGAAATTATAGAAAATGCCATGTTTTTAAGATGCTCACAAATAATTAACCTGCATCGGATGAAAATATTTTAGACATGTAAAATGTCCAGAATTTTGTGTAGATTAATAATATGTCACTTTCATGCATGTTAAAAATACTTAAATATGTTGTTTAATTAATTTTGCGCAGATGCCATATTAAAATGAATTAATTCATAGCAAATTAAGCGTGCCTCGGATGTAGAAACTTAATATATGAGAAGTGCTTAGAATTTTCTGTAGTTTCACACTAAACAAATTTCAACCATGTTTAGAATGTTTAACTTGTTGTTTCATTAAATTTGCATATATGCCATGTTAAAACAGTTTATGTCATAACTATTTAACCGTAGCTCCGATTTAAATGAGTGATACATGTAACTTGACTAGAAAAATGTGTGGAACAACATGATGACATTTATTTTCCTGTTTAACAATTCTAAAATTGTTATTTAGGAAGATCTGTAGTAAATTCAAAATTGCATATGGGGACTTACCAGAATGGTTATTCGTTGTTTCAGCCTCATTTAACTTGCCTCGAATACCATGTAGCCTCATAATATCTTGTGCATCCATGATTTAATATTTTGTGGCTATCATTTGCATTCATTTTGCATCCATGGCATATCATCTTGCGTGTCTCATATCTTTTAAATTGCAGCTCCATTTTAGACGATATATATATATAAACCGACTAGGCTGACGTGTAGAATCACATGATCCACTTTATTTTTTTAATAAATATGAAATATGTTTAGTTCAGATCTGGACGAATTTTGAAATTAACTCATGTGGTCATTTCGAATATGCTATAAGTTGTTTCCGATCTCATTTAAAATGCCTAGCTAGTCTAGTTCGTTTATGCTTCACCTCTTGCCATGTTTAACAATATTTAATATTATCATGTAGCTAAACGGGAGTGAACTAAGTAATTAAACGTGGAGCTTCCTCAATATGCAATGAGTTGCATATTGAGCTTCATTTAATGCGTAGTAATAAATTATTGTGCTTTGTCATGCCTTGCATAATTAAACCGGACATGCATCATATGTGTTATGCATCTTGTTATGTATATGTGTGGTGTTATCATGTGTTGATTGTTGTTCCGCATTGTTTATTCTCGATAGAGTTACGAACCGCCTTGGGTGTGAGGATCCGTTCGACTACGTGGTTCGTCTGCTTCACGGATTCGTTCTTCTTGCAAGCGGGATCATAGGCAAGACGACCATTTTCCTAAATACCATTACTATAATTGCCATGCTAGTTTTCTCGTTCTGTCGCTATGTCTCGCTGCCTACCACTTGAATGTCAGCCTCCCAACATTACCATGAAAAGCCTCTAACCTTTCCACAACCCAACAAACCACTGTTTGGCTATGTTACCGCTTGCTCAGCCTTCTTGTAGCGTTGCTAGTTGCATGTGCAGTTGCTTCCATGTGAAAACATGGGTTCCTTGTTATATCATCATATTATTGCTATTTAATTTAGTGCACCTATATACCCCGTAGAAGGCGGAAGGCTTGGCCTTTTGGCTGGGTGTTTTGTTCCTTTTTTCCGCCTTAGTTTCGGCTACCGGTGTTATGTTCCATAAATGAGCCCTCCTAACATGTTTGGGGTTGTTATGGGGACCTCCTTGATTTTCGTTTTGGGATAAAATTTGTGTGCCAAGGCCCAACATTGGTACTATATTTTCCCAACATAATAATATTGATAATTAATTGCCGCATAGGGAGTTAGCACTACCCGAGGAGTAATTCAACATAATACATGGATGGCTAGTGCTGATGGTGCTGGTCCTAAACAGAGTCGTGTGCGGGGCCAACCCGGGGCAACTCGAGTGATGTCTATCAGGGCACTGTATGCTACGTTCATCCGATCGTGCCGTGAGAACAAGATACGCGGTTCCTATTGGGATTGTCTATTGAGGAACGTTGCATAGGAAACCAAAATTTTCCTACGCACACGCAATACCTATCCATGGCGATGATCATCTACGAGAGGGGACAATGAATCTACATACCCTTGTAGATCGCTAAGCGAAAGCGTATATAATGCGGTTGATGTAGTGGAACATCTTCGCGATCCAAATCGCAATCCGTCCCACGATCTCATCATGATCTGTCGCGCGATCCCGTCATGATCCATCCCGATCTAGTGCCGAACAGACGGCACCTCCGTGTTCAACACATGTACAACTCGATTACGATCACCGCCTTCTTGATCCAGCGAGAGGGGTAGAGAGGTAACTGAATGTTCCGACAGCACGACGGCGTGCACGGTGATGGTGGTGGAGCTACTCCGGCAGGGCTTCGTCGTGGCGTACCGAACTAGCTACGGGGTGTCATGAAGTGGTGGAGGGAGAGAATGCTGCACTATGGCTTGGGGGTGCAAAAAGCCTCTCAAACCTCCACTATATATAGGTGGAACAAGAGGGAGGGTTGCCTTGCCTCCTACTCAAAGTAGAAGGGTTCGGCTGAACCAAGAGGGAGGAGTCCTCCTCTAATTTGGTTTGGTGGAGGACTCCTTCCCCACTTGTCCACCTCCTTCCTTTTTTTTTCCTTTTTTTGCTTTGGCTGAAAAAGGTCATTGGGCTGGCCACACCAGCCCACTAAGGGCTGGTGGGCCACACATAGGCCTATTAGGTCCTCTTCCGAGTGAGTGGCCCCTCCCGATAAAACCCCGGAACCCGTTCGTCATTCCCGGTACGTTACCCGTAATCCCGAAATCTTTCCGGAAGCCAAATGCAACATTCCTATATAGCAATCTTCGTTTTCGGACCATTCTGGAAACCTCCGTGATGTCCGGGATCTCATCTGGGTCATCTTGTCAATCACATCATTCTCCTAATGATGTGATCCCATTGTCAAGTGACAATACTTGTCTATGGCGAGGAAACCTGACCATCTTTGATCAATGAGCTAGTCAACTAGAGACTCACTAGGGACTGTGTGTTGCCTATGTATCCACACATGTATTTAAGTTTCCAATCAATACAATTCTAACATGGATAACAAACAATTATCATGAACAAGGAAATATATAAATAACCAATTTATTATTGCCTCTAAGGCATATTTCCAACAGTCTTTCACTTGCACTAGAGTCAATAATCAAGTTCACATCACTATGTGATTGTAATGAATCTAACACCCATGGGGTTTGATCATATCTTGCTTGTGAGAGAGGTTTTCTAGTCAACAGGTCTGAACCTTTCAGATCCATGTGTGCTTTACGAATCTCTATGACATCCTGTAGATACTACTACTACGCGCCATTTGGAACTATTCCAAATGACTGCTCCACTATACAAATTCGGTTTACTATTCAGAGTTATCCGATTAGTGTCAAAGCATGCATCGACGTAACCCTTTACGACGAACTCTTTTATCACCTTCATAATCGAGAATTTTTTTCCTTGGTCCACTAGTTACTACGGATAAATTTTGACCGATGTCCAATAATCTATTCCTGGATCAGTTTTGTACCCCTTGATAGATTCATGGCAAGGCACATCAGGTGCGGTACACAACATAACATACTATAGAGCCTACAACTAATGCATAGGGGACGACCTTCATCCTTTCTCATTCTTCTGCCGTGGTCGTGTTTTGAGTCTTCTCAATACTCACACCTTATAAAACAACCAAGAACTCTTTCTTTGACTGATCTATTTTGAACTCCTTCAAAATCTTGTCACTGTATGTATTCATTTGAAAGTTCCATTAAGCGTTTTGATCTATATCTATAGATCTTGATGATCAATGTTCAAGTAGCTCAATCCAGGTTTTCCTTTGAAAAACTCCTTTCAAACAACCCTTTATGCTTTCCAGAAATTCTACATCATTTCCGATAAAAAATATGTCAACCACATATACTACTCAAAAATTCTATAGTGCTCCCACTCACTTCTTTGGAAATACAAGTTTCTCATAAACCTTGTATAAACCCAAAAGCTTTTATCATCTCATCAAAGCGTATATTACAACTCCGAGATGCTTGCTCCAGTCCTTAGAAGGATCGTGGAGTTTGCGTAATTGTTAGCATCCTTAGGATCGGCAAAACCTTCTGGTTGTATCACATACAACCTTTCCTCAAGGAAACCGTCGAGGAAACAATGTTTTGACATCCTATCTGCAAGATTTCATAAATAATGCAACAACTGCTAATATAATTCCAACATACTTTTAGCACCGCTATGTGTGAGAAAGTCTCATCATAGTCAACTGTTTGAACTTGTCGAAACATCTTTGCAACAGGTCGAGCTTTCTTAATGGTGACTTTTCACCATCATCGTCTGTCTTTCTTTTAAAGATCCATCTGCACTTAACAGCCTTACGATCATCAAGTAGTTCTTCCGAAGTCCACACTTTGTTTTTCATACATGCATCCTCTCTCGGTTTCATGGCCTACAGCCATTTGTCGGAATTCAGGCCCACCATCGCTCCTCCATAGCTCGTAGGTTCATTGTTGTCCAGTAACATGACCTTCAAGACAGGATTACCGTACCTCCCTGGAGTAGAACGCGTCCTTGTTGACCTACGAGGTTTGGCAGTAATTTGACCCGAAGCTTCATGATCACTATCATCAGCTTCCACTTCAATTGGCGTAGGCACCATAGGGACAACTTCCTGCGCCCTACTACACACCGGTTAAAATGACGGTTCAACAACCCCATCAAGTTCCACCATCCTCCCACTCAATTATTTCGAGAGAAACTTTTCCTCGAGAAAGGAACCGTTTCTAGAAACAAACACTTTGCTTCCGGATCTGAGATAGGAGATATACCAACTATTTTGGGTATCCTATGAAGATGCATTAACCGCTTTGGGTTTGAGCTTATCAGACTGAAACTTTTACACATAAGCGTCGCAGCCCCAAACTTTTATGAAATGACAGCTTAGGTTTCTCCAAACGATAGTTCATACGGTTTCATCTCAACGGAATTATGTGGTGCCCTATTTAAAGTAAATGCGGTTGTCTCTAGTGCCTAACCCAAAAACTATAGTGGTAATTCGATAAGAGACATCATAGTATGCACCATATCCAATAGGGCGCGACTATGACGTTCGGACACACCATCATACAATGGTGTTCCAGGTGGCATTCATTCTGAAACAATTCCCATTTTCTTAAATGTGTACCAAACTCGCAACTCCGATATGCATCTCCATGATCATATCGTAGACATTTAATCCTTTTGTCACGACGATCTTCAACTTCACTCTGAAATTACTTCAACCTTTCAATAATTCAGACTTGTGTTTCATCAAGTAAATATACTAGTATCTACTCAAATCATCTTTAAAATAAGAACATAACGATATCCATTTCGTGCCTCAGCACTCATTGGACTGCATACATCAAAATGTACTACTTCCAATAAGTTACTTTCTTATTCCATCTGTGTAACATCCCAAAATTATAAATTTTGGAATGTTAATATAATTATTAGAATGATTGTTTGTTTGTTTGCTGAGTGACTGAAACTTGTGTGAAATTTGAAACTTTTCGAAACTTTTGAACGAGAGGGAATGAAATGACTTTCCCCTTCTCCGGTGAATTCAAATTCAATCTTTTAAAAGCAACGAGAGAAGATTACATGACTTCTTCAACCACAAAGAATTTGAACGGAGATATTTGCATTGAATTCTTTTGTTTTTCCATTCGTTTTCTTCGTGCAACAAAATGCCGGGAAATGCATTCTGTCAAACAGAAAAGAGCGGAGGAACATGACCCTCAAATACCCGGGCATTTTGAATGTTATTTGCAACCTCAAACTTAGAGGATCATCTGAAAATTATTTGCAAAAAGAAATAATACTTTTAGGGATTTTGGAAAAATATTTTTTTCTAAAGTTTTTATTTTGGCTTTAGAAAAATGTTATTTGGGTAGAGATCTATTTTCTGATTTTTTGGGTATATAATACCATATATGGATATATTGATTTATTTTTCCTTTTAGCCTTTATATTTTTTCTGTTTTGGCTAGGTTAAAAAAAAAGGAAAAATCTTTTTTCTTTAACCTGGCCCGAGCCTCTTTTTTTTCCTGGGATCAAATCCCTTGAATCCAGCCACCGCCTCTCCCTTGCCTTTTTTACCCTCCCCAACCGAACCCCTCTCCACGTCCCCACCTCTCCTTCCTCACTCGTCACCTCCCTCTCCCCTCGCCCCTTTCCTTTTCTTCCTCTGCACCACCGCAGCCCACCCAGGAACCACGGGATCCTTTCCCTCCATCGCCTCTCTCCTTTCCTTACTTCTCCCTCTCCCTGGCCTATATAAAGCACTCCAGCGCCGCCCCGTTCCTACCCTCGCTGCCTCCCCTCTCCCCTCACCCCTCGCCGCCGCCAGCACCCCGTCACCCCACCCCCGTCGCTGCACCACCCCGCAGCAGCAGCAGCAACAGCCCCAGCGCCCCTTGCCACCCCGTCGCTGCACCACTCCACCGCCAACCCTCCACCACCCCGTTCCCACCTTTTCCCCGAGCCGCCGCCGCCCCTAGCCACCTCGCCACTGCTGCCGCCGGTGCAGCAGCAACAAAGCTACTGCACCCCACGGCTCGCCCCGGAAGCAGCCCCGTCGAGCCCTCCGTCTTCCCCGAGCGCCCCCCAAGGAGGAGCACCCCACCGCCGCCGCCCGACGTCCCCACCCCCACCGGAGCTCCCTCCTCGCCGACCATCTTCCTCCATCGCCGGTGCAACACCCTCCAGCAGCAGGTAGTTCTCTCTCTCTTTGTTTTTCTTTTGATGCTATTCTTAGCGCTTAAATCCCCATGCAACGGCTAGGATTAAAAACATTAGTACCCCTTCGGTCTAGTGAGAAAAACCAGTGGGTTTTATTTTTCACTTAGGAATTAACCAGCACCTTTGTTAGAGCTCGGCCGTTTGCCCGAAGCGTAGAAACACACAGCCACCGCAGCTTGCCACGTGGTAGTACTAGTAGCATCTGTTTTTCTGTTTTAACTGCAAAAACAGAAACGTTCAATCTTGTTTTGGCCACAACTTTTGATCCCGAAGTCCAATGACTTTGATTAGTTTTCCAGTAGATCACAAATTTCCTGTAGTTGTTAAAAATATATAATTTGTCCATATTTGAAATTTTTAAATATAAGTTAGGGCAGATTTAGTTTAAACCTTGTTCTGCCTATTACAGGATTTTAAAAATAGATTTTTATTTGATTCCTTTTGATACTGATCACTAGTGATCCTATTTATCAGTGGTAAAATTTTTAGAGTTGTTTGAGTACTTTAACTCATTATTTCATGTGAAACAGTTTCTGTTTCACCGCTTTTCGGTTTTCGGCTAATTCATTTTCTACTTTTATTTTAAAATACTTTCTTTATTATTTCAGAAACATTATTATTGTTTTGGTTATGTTAGTTAACAGTAGTTTTTCAACAAGTTCTTATTTTAGCTTTATTTGTTTTTATGAAAACAATTCTAGCTCCGTAGTAACGTGCAATTGTTTTCACCGTTGTTTCAAATCCCGTTTGGGAATGCTTTCAAAAGTGTTGTGAAAATTATTTTATTTTATCTTAGTTAAACTTATATCTTGGTTCCTTGTCATTATTTTCTGTTAGACAAAACTATTTGGTGGTTGACGTAGTAGAAGACTCTTTAGTTCTATTTGAAGTTTCTTTCGATTTCTCATTCGCTCTCTCTCTTTTGTTTGATTGCTAGAATGATTGCTAGTATGAGTGCTTATGTGGATGATATGTTTGTTATATAGATTTCATCGGAGAGTGACGAATAGTTCTATCACGTATTTCCCGAGAAATTCTTCTTCGTCAACATCACAGGCAAGTCACTTTGATCATACTATCACCTATGTTTTATGCATCCTAGTTCTACCATCCTATGCCCAATTGCATGCTGAGTAGGTACTTGGAAATTTTAGTATAGATTGTAGTATCATGTGGTAGGCACACAACAACCCCTATACTTGGCCCCGGGACGACAATTTCTTAATGCTATGCTTGTGTAGACGGGTTATCGGTTGAGTGTATACCACGAGTGATGCGAGGTTGATATAATAATCAAGACCGGACTAAGACAAGATTTTCAAGACCTCGGACGCAATGCAACACTGGGTGAAGGACGGTTGATCGGCTCCCTGGAAAACCCAGTGGATGCCCGGGATGCTGGAGAGGCCATGTCATCCTGCGGAAAGCTTCACCCAGGCTCAAAGAGACGGACAGATATTTTCAAGACCCAAGGCTTACCTGCACAGCCACAAGTCATTATGGACTCTGGCTTGGTTGGACAACGCGGCGACTCTGGACAGGCGGTGCTAGCAGATGTAGACGAACGGTAGGAATGGATGGGCACCGACAGGGATTCACAGGGACCCGTTGAAAGACCATGTTTTGATCATCTCGTCTTCAAACGCCCTGAAGTGCGAGGACATACACGGAGGCGATCAAATCTTGTGGGGAACGTGTGCAAAACTTTGCAGGGTACTCAAACCTAATCGATTAGCCGTGTCCACGGTCATGGATGACTTGAGCCAAAGGAACTGAAGTTATTTGGATTTCTCAACACCACTATACATATTTGATGAGGGTAATTATTGACAACTCGGGTACGAGAACTGGTTGGCGGAACCATCTCTTTAACAACAAACATTGTAGTAACATTTTGCTTTCAACCCCTCTTGTTGCAGGATAAAACTGGCTTTATGCAAAACTTAGCTCCACCGACCAAATATGCATGTAGAGATAGTTGATTATTATTTTACCCCTCTCTTATGTGACTTGCGGGCATATTCAATATGCTGACCTACACGGGTGCAACGTCTTATGTTGCAGATACTTTTCTTCGACGAGTAAGAGTACGATTCAGGGTTACGGTCTACACTCAACTTGCCGTTGGTGTTTATTGGGACTCCACTCCCTTGACCGCTTCCGCTGAGATAATTAAGGTATATATTAGTTTTACGCTATTTTACATGTGATTGCACTTTGATATATACATTGATGTACTGTGTGTGCCAGCATACTGATCCAGGGATGGCATAGAAACACAGAGGCTTGACTCGTCTTGAGTCGGGTCGCTACAGAGATGGTATCAGAGCACATGTTGACTGTAGGACGTGACCCTAGAAACTGGAAATTTCTTAGGAAAGGATCTCTCAAAATTTCTATTTTTCAAGAACACCTTTCACTTCTCATCTCTTATGATTTCATCAAATGTTCTCTCTCACCACAAATAGTTATACAATCCCCGTACCCCTTTGACCTCATGAAGAATCAACGGAGTTCTACTTCAAAGTAAAGAGGATTTCACCACGCGTTTGAAGAATTGAAGCTACACCTACACAAAACTCTCAAGACCTGAAGAACTCAAAGTCCCTGAAGTGTCCAAATAATTATATGACCATTAGAAGTCCAAACCCCTGTTATATACCAACGTTAGATACGATGATTTGTGAACCGTCTTTGGTGTGTGTTTTCCGACGGCCACAACTAAAAATCTATTCTAAAAAATATTGTTTGTATTGTGTGTATCTCCCTCCCTCTCTTACCCGTCTCATCCCCAAAACCTCAACCCTACCAGATGGAGTATGAAGCTGGACTTGTAGTCTCTGGACCAATGACCCAACTGGAAGCTGAAATATGGATTCAGAACATGGAGAACCACTTCGGGAGCAACTTGATCTCAAGGAAGCATGAAGTGGAACACGCTCTCCAGTACTTTACCCAAAGTGCTGCAATCTGGTGGAAAATGCACCATGCCATACAAGGATTTAGTGGACCAGAAAGTTGGGAAGAATTCAAGGAGACTTTGTTAAGATCCCGACTTATTCATAAGTGCTATGATAATCCGAAGAAGAAGACTTGTGCATGCAAGATCTGTGGAGAAATAGGACACACCCAGGAAGAACACACGGATGGATGCACTCATTGTGAAGAAAATCACCCAGCTGAGGAATGCCCAACTAGTCAGGTGACTTGTTTCTTGTGTGAAGGAACCACCCACTACCCAGCTCAGTGTCACATTTACCCCAAGGTGCAACAGGTTGTCAAGCAGCAGAAAGATGCAGTGAAGGAAGCCCTCAAGGAGAAGATTCTGGAAGAACCGGTGATGAACGAAAATATTGAAGACCCTGATGGACAAGGTCTGACCAGATTTTTCTCCAATGCATGCTACTCATGTGGAGAAGAAGGACATTATTCACAGGACTGCACGAAGAGAAGCCAAGAGTATCTGGGAAACTTCCCGACGGAAGAAGTGGAGTTTGATCCACTTGAAATAGAAGAACTGGCCAAAATAAAGGAGTCCGGAAAGAAGAAAAAGTACCCTCGGAAGAGCCAAATCTCTGCAGACATAGACCTGAGTCATGTCACGTGTTACAAGTGTATGGAATTTGGCCACCACAAATACATGTGCTCAGGAAGGAGCAGGAAACCAAAGGAGCAAAAGCAAACACTAAGACGCCTCGAGACTTGTCAGAACTCATTTGCTTTCGTTGCAAGGAAGCAGGACATTTTGCTAGCGATTGTCCACAAAGGAAGAAAGCTAAGAAGGAGTAGTTAAGTTTTGACCGCGACAATTAGTGTAATATGAAGAACTCTTGTTTTTCATGAGATCATGGAGTGAAATTTTTGTAACAGAAGTCCCTGAGATTGTAATAACATCATGAATAAATGGAATTTATTGTCTCATGATTGTCTATGTTGAAACTGTATGCGTTGTTTCTCTTCGAACAAAGATCTCTGAACAATTATGAGGATATGAGAAAATATGGTCTATGCAGGCATGAGTATAATTCATTTAAGTGTGGTAGTAATCGGTAAACCCCACAGGATCCATTGAGTAGGAGTGTACCATGATTACCAAGGAGACATATACATTCCTCTGAGTACCTATTTACTAACACCTGCAGATGACAACTCTCTACGAGTCATACCTTAAGGGCCCAGAAACGATCATGACCCTGACAAGTGATCATGATTACCCGAAAATCCTGAAGGACATGATGAAGCACATTCACCTTGAAGGAGATGCGGTCTACAAAGGCTACCCATTCATGGAAAATGGAGTGGAACTTTGGTACGTGGAAGTACACCTCCACCATGTGAAAGGAGTTTGTCCAAAGACTATGGGACACTACTTTTTCATTTCACGTGTACCACGAGCAACCTTCTTTGATACTGTTCGTGAAGCTGCCATGGAAGCCATACGTCAGATTGGAGATATACTTGAAGCAAGACTCCGTCATACCCAGGAATATCTGAGTGAAGTACGTGCGGAGATGATGGAGATGAAGCTCATGACCACCATGATGAAGCAAAAGATGGATGATTTCAAGGAGCACCTCGAAAAGTTCGAGTGGAACTAAAGTACCTTCAAGAGATATAGATGAATAAAGTTGGCAGAAATGCTTGACCATACCGAACAATGTGGATGGCAGCATTTGTAATAGAGTACTTTTGAATTGGAGTTTTTGATAAGAAATTAAGGATGTAATAAAGGATTGATTATGAAATGGATATGATTTATGGAAAGAAGCTATGATGGATCAGCAAACATTTTCTTAGGAGCATACGAAAACCTAAGAGTTGTGAAGATACGATAGATGTTTCGTTCAGCTTGCAGAACCAATGGATTATCCGAACTTCGTTCGTGGACAAGAGAAATTCTGCAACGCTTGTGAGGATGCCCAAGTGTTAGAATGCGAGATTCACTAAACCTTATACATAGAAATGATTTGGGTGCGGAATGGATTGATCACCATGACGACTTACTCTTATCATTTATCTTACTATTCGGAATGGCAAATCTGAGAGACTTACCCATAGTGAGAGACGACGTTCTTTGAAGCTTTTGTTTAAGCCTTAGAGTGGTATAAGAAAAGCCCATGTACATGGCACTTGTTGTCACGCGTAGGAAATTTTACGGTGAGGATGAAGACAAGACCCCTTCTCTGCAGGATAACCAAAAATGGTAGACCACCACGAGAACCATCGATATGTTATTTAGAATTGACCACGAGACTGTCAGTTAAGAAGACTGAGTAACGGAAGAAGCTTATATCAACGGGAGAGCATCACCAAAGGATTTAATATGAAGATTGTGCGATGTCAGTTGCCAAAACCCCAGAGGATTGTTAAAGCATTTTGAGGGACCAGTATCCCTCATTTCAAGTGTGGTAGCATCCCACCTTGCCGGAGATTTGATTTGTTAGAAGACCCCCAAACCCTAACCTTTCTTTCTAGCCTCTTCGAATCTCGAGGACGAGATTCATTTTAAGTGTGGTAGTTTGTAACATCCCAAAATTATAAATTTTGGAATGTTAATATAATTATTAGAATGATTGTTTGTTTTGTTTGCTGAGTGACTAAAACTTGTGTGAAATTTGAAACTTTTTGAAACTTTTGAACGAGAGGGAATAAAATGACTTTCCCCTTCTCCGGTGAATTCAAATTCAATCTTCTAAAAGCAACGAGAGAAGATGACATGACTTCTTCAACCACAAAGAATTTGAACGGAGATATTTGCATTGAATTCTTTTGTTTTTCCATTCGTTTTCTTCGTGCAACAAAATGCCGGGAAATGCATTCTGTCAAACAGAAAAGAGCGGAGGAACATGACCCTCAAATACCCGGGCATTTTGAATGTTATTTGCAACCTCAAACTTAGAGGATGATTTGAAAATTATTTGCAAAAAGAAATAATACTTTTAGGGATTTTGGAAAAATATTTTTTTCTAAAGTTTTTATTTTGGCTTTAGAAAAATGTTATTTGGGTAGAGATCTATTTTCTGATTTTTTGGGTATATAATACCATATATGGATATATTGATTTATTTTTCCTTTTAGCCTTTATATTTTTTCTGTTTTGGCTAGGTTAAAAAAAAAGGAAAAATCTTTTTTCTTTAACCTGGCCCGAGCCTCTTTTTTTTCCTGGGATCAAATCCCTTGAATCCAGCCACCGCCTCTCCCTTGCCTTTTTTACCCTCCCCAACCGAACCCCTCTCCACGTCCCCACCTCTCCTTCCTCACTCGTCACCTCCCTCTCCCCTCGCCCCTTTCCTTTTCTTTCTCTGCACCACCGCAGCCCACCCAGGAACCACGGGATCCTTTCCCTCCATCGCCTCTCTCCTTTCCTTACTTCTCCCTCTCCCTGGCCTATATAAAGCACTCCAGCGCCGCCCCGTTCCTACCCTCGCTGCCTCCCCTCTCCCCTCACCCCTCGCCGCCGCCAGCACCCCGTCACCCCACCCCCGTCGCTGCACCATCCCGCAGCAGCAGCAGCAACAGCCCCAGCGCCCCTTGCCACCCCGTCGCTGCACCACTCCACCGCCAACCCTCCACCACCCCGTTCCCACCTTTTCCCCGAGCCGCCGCCGCCCCTAGCCACCTCGCTACTGCTGCCGCCGGTGCAGCAGCAGCAAAGCTACTGCACCCCACGGCTCGCCCCGGGAGCAGCCCCGTCGAGCCCTCCGTCTTCCCCGAGCGCCCCCCCGAGGAGGAGCACCCCACCGCCGCCGCCCGACTTCCCCACCCCCACCGGAGCTCCCTCCTCGCCGACCATCTTCCTCCATCGCCGGTGCAACACCCTCCAGCAGCAGGTAGTTCTCTCTCTCTCTGTTTTTCTTTTGATCCTATTCTTAGCGCTTAAATCCCCATGCAACGATTAGGATTAAAAACATTAGTACCCCTTCGGTCTAGTGAGAAAAACCAGTGGGTTTTATTTTTCACTTAGGAATTAACCAGCACCTTTGTTAGAGCTTGGCCGTTTTCCCGAAGCGTAGAAACACACAGCCACTTCAGCTTGCCACGTGTTAGTACTAGTAGCATCAGTTTTTCTGTTTTAACTGCAAAAACAGAAACGTTCAATCTTGTTTTGGCCACAACTTTTGATCCCGAAGTCCAATGACTTTGATTAGTTTTCCAGTAAATCAAAAATTTCCTGTAGTTTTTAAAAATATATAATTTGTCTATATTTGAAATTTTTAAATATAAGTTAGGGCGGATTTAGTTTAAACCTTGTTCTGCCTATTCCAGGAGTTTAAAAATAGCTTTTTATTTGATTCCTTTTGGTACTGATCACTAGTGATCCTATTTATAAGTGGTTAAAATTTCAGAGTTGTTTGAGTATTGTAACTCATTATTTCATGTGAAATAGTTTCTGTTTCACCGCTTTTCGGTTTTCGGCTAATTCATTTTCTACTTTTATTTTAAAATACTTTCTTTATTATTTCAGAAACATTATTATTGTTTTGGTTATGTTAGTTAACAGTAGTTTTGCAACAAGTTCTTATTTTAGTTTTATTTGTTTTTATGAAAACAATTCTAGCTCTGTAGTAACGTGCAATTGTTTTCACCGTTGTTTCAAATCCCGTTTGGGAATGCTTTCAAAAGTTTTGTGAAAATTATTTTATTTTATCTTAGTTAAAATTATATCTTAGTTCCTTGTCATTATTTTCTGTTAGACAAAACTATTTGGTGGTTGACGTAGTAGAAGACTCTTTAGTTCTATTTGAAGTTTCTTTCGATTTCTCATTCGCTCTCTCTCTTTTGTTTGATTGCTAGAATGATTGCTAGTATGAGTGCTTATGTGGATGATATGTTTGTTATATAGATTTCATCGGAGAGTGACGAATAGTTCTATCACGTATTTCCCGAGAAATTCTTCTTCGTCAACATCACAGGCAAGTCACTTTGATCATACTATCACCTATGTTTTATGCATCCTAGTTCTACCATCCTATGCCCAATTGCATGCTGAGTAGGTACTTGGAAATTTTAGTATAGATTGTAGTATCATGTGGTAGGCACACAACAACCCCTATACTTGGCCCCGGGACGACAATTTCTTAATGCTATGCTTGTGTAGACGGGTTATCGGTTGAGTGTATACCACGAGTGATGCGAGGTTGATATAATAATCAAGACCGGACTAAGACAAGATTTTCAAGACCTCGGACGCAATGCAACACTGGGTGAAGGACGGTTGATCGGCTCCCTGGAAAACCCAGTGGATGCCCGGGATGCTGGAGAGGCCATGTCATCCTGCGGAAAGCTTCACCCAGGCTCAAAGAGACGAACGGATATTTTCAAGACCCAAGGCTTACCTGCACAGCCACAAGTCATTATGGGCTCTGGCTTGGTTGGATAACGCGGCGACTCTGGACAGGCGGTGCTAGCAGATGTAGATGAACGGTAGGAATGGATGGGCACCGACAGGGATTCAGAGGGACCCGTTGAAAGACCATGTTTTGATCATCCGGTCTTCAAACGCCCTGAAGTGCGAGGACATACACGGAGGCGATCAAATCTTGTGGGGAACGTGTGCAAAACTCTGCAGAGTACTCAAACCTAATCGATTAGCCGTGTCCACGGTCATGGACGACTTGAGCTAAAGGAACTGAAGTTATTTGGATTTCTCAACACCACTATACATATTTGATGAGGGTAATTATTGACAACTCGGGTACGAGAACTGGTTGGCGGAACCATCTCGTTAACAACAAACATTGTAGTAACATTTTGCTTTCAACCCCTCTTGTTGCAGGATAAAACTAGCTTTATGCAAAACTTAGCTCCACCGACCAAATATGCATGTAGAGATAGTTGATTATTATTTTACCCCTCTCTTATGTGACTTGCCGGCATATTCAATATGCTGACCTACACGGCTGCAACGTCTTATGTTGCAGATACTTTTCTTCGACGAGTAAGAGTACGATTCAGGGTTACGGTCTACACTCAACTTGCCGTTGGTGTTTATTGGGACTCCACTCCCTTGACCGCTTCCGCTGAGATAATTAAGGTATATATCAGTTTTACGCTATTTTACATGTGATTGCACTTTGATATATACATTGATGTACTGTGTGTGCCAGCATACTGATCCAGGGATGGCACAGAAACAGACAGGCTTGACTCGTCTTGAGTCGGGTCGCTACAATCTCACTGGAAAACGTGGCCTTCAGTCATCTTGCCCATGTGGCATGATTTGCATGTCTCGAGTGATTCAAAATCAAGTGAGTCCAAACGATCCATCTGCATGGAGTTTCTTCATGTGTTTACACCAATAGGCATGGTTCACATGTCTTAAACGATTCAAAAACGAGTGAGTCAAAAGATCCATCACTATGGAGCTTCTTCATGCGTTTTATACCAATATGACTCAAGCGGAAGTGCCACAAGTAAGTGGTACTATCATTACTACTTTGTGTCTTTTGGCATCGATATCATGAACATGTGTATCACTAGATCGAGATTCAAGAAACCATTGAAGGTATTTATTCAAGAAAACAAATAACCATTATTCTCTTTAAATGAATAATCATATTGCAATAAACATGATCTAATCATGTTCATGCTTAATTCAAACACCAAATAACATTTATTTAGGTTCAACACTAATCCCGATGGTAGAGGGAGCGTGTGATGTTTGATGACATCAACCTTGAAATTTTTCCAACACACATCATCACCTCACCCTTGCTAGTATCCTTTATTCCGTAGCTTTTATTTCGAGTTACTTAAACTTAGCAACCGAACCGGTATCTAATACCCTGGTGCTACTAGGAGTACTAGTAAAGTGCACATCAATATCATGTATATCCAATATACTTTTGTGGACTTTGCCAACCTTCTCATCTACCAAGTAACTAGGGTAGTTCTGCTCGAGCGACTGTTCCCCTCATAATAGAAGCACTTAATCTCGAGTTTGGGTTTAACCTTGGGTTTCTTCACTAGAGCGGCAACTAGTTTGCCTTTCATGAAGTATCCTTCTTGCCCTTGCCCTTTTCGGAACTAGTGGTTTTACTAAACATCTATACTTGATGCTCCTACTTTATTTCTACCTTCACGGTGTCAAACATCGCGAATGGCTCAAGGATCATCATCTCTATCCCTGATATGTTATAGTTCATCACGAAGCTCTGTAGCTTGGTGGCAGTGACTTTGGAGAACTACGTCAATCACTATCTTATCTGGAAGATCAACTCCCACTCGATTCAAGCGATTGTAGTAATCACACAATCTGAGCACATGCTCAACGATTGAGCTTTTCTCCCTTACTTTGTAGACAAAGAATCTTGTCAGAGGTCTCATACCTCTCAACACGGGCATGAGCCTGAAGTCCCAATTTCATCTCTTGGAACATCTCGTATGTCCCGTGACGTTCGAAACGTCTTCGGCGCCTCAATTCTAAGCCGTTTAAGCATTATGCACTGAACTATCATGTAGTTATAAAAAACGTGTATGTCAGATATTCGCAACATCTACAAACGACGCTCGGGGTTTAGCACACCAAGAGGTGCATTAAGGACACAAGCCTTCTGTGCAACAATGATGACAATCCTCAGTTTACGGACCTAGTCTGCATAATTGCTACTATCATCTTTCAACTAAGTTTTCTCTAGGAACATATCAAAAAAGTAGAGCTACAGTGCAAGCTACAACATAATTTGCAAAGACCTTTGGACTATGTTCATGACTTAAGAACTCCCAGTCAAATTGACATCCCTCTAGTCATTCAAGTGTCGCATGATCCAAATTCACTAACTCAAGTCCGATCATCACGTGAGTTGAGTTTAGCTTCAATGGTGAGCATCTCCATGTTGATCATGTCCACTATATGACTCATGCTCGACCTTTCGATCTCTTGTGTTTCGATGCCATGTTTGTACATGCTAGGCTCGTCAAGTTTAACCCGAGTGTTCCGCATGTGCAACTGTTTTGCACCCGTTGTATGTGAATGTAGAGTCTATGACACCCGATCATCATGTGGTGTCCTGAAACGACGAACTGTCGCAACGGTGCACAGTGGGGGAAAACACAATTTTATATTGAAATTTTAGTGAGGGATCACCTTATAATGCTACATTGTCCTAAGAAAAATAAGGTGAATAAAAGGATTAACATCACATGCAATCATAAGTGACATGATATGGCCATGAACTTGTGCTTCTTGATCTCTATCACCAAAGCACCGACATGATCTCTATCGTCACCGGCGCCACACCATGATCTTCATCATCATGATCTCCATCATTATGCTGCCATCGAGGTTGTCACGCTAACTATGATGTTACTACTAAAGCTACCAATAGCGATAGAGCAAATCATCACCAAGCGCAAAATAATTAAAGACAACCCTATGGCTCCTGCCGGTTGTCGTAGCATCACCGTGCAAGTCGATATTCAACTATTACAACATGATCATCTCATACATCCAATATATCATATCATGTCTTTTGCCATATCACATCACATGCATACCCTGCAAAAACAAGTTATACGTCCTCTAATTTGTTGTTGCAAATTTTACGTGGCTCCTATGGGTATCTAGTATATTATTGCATCTTACTTACGCAAAGCCACAACGGTGATATGCAAATTGCTATTTAACCTTATCTAAGGACCGCCTCAGTCAAATCGGATTCAACTAAATTTGAAGAAACAAACACCCGCCAGTCATATTTGTGCAACATGTTGCATGTTAGTCGATGAAACCGGTCTCTCGCAAGCGTAGGAGTAATGTTGGTCCGGGCCGCTTCAATCCATCAATACTACTGAATCAAGAAAAGACTAAGGAGGGCAGCAAATTGAACATCAACGCCCACAAACTATTTTGTGCTCTACTCGATATATCATCTAGGCATGAACCTAGTTTTGATACTACTATTGAGGAATGTTGCATGGGAAACAAAAAAAATTCCTACGCACATGCAATACCTATCCATGGTGATGATCATCTACAAGATGGAAGAGTGAATCTACATACCCTTGTAGATCGGTAAGCGGAAGCATATGTAACACGGTTGATGTACTGGAACATCTTCACGATCCAAATCGGAGTCTGTCCCACGATCTCATCATGATCCGTCCTGCGATCCCATCACGATCCGTCCCGATCTAGTGCCGAATGGACGGCACCTCCGCGTTCAGCACACGTACAACTCAATGGTGATCACTGCCTTCTTGATCCAGCAAGAGGGACAGAGAGGTAGCTGAATTCTCCGGCAGCACGACGGCATGTGCGGTGATGGTGGTGGAGCTACTCCGGCAGGGCTTCGTCGTGCCGTATCGAACTAGCTACGGGGTGTCACGAAGTGGTGGAGAGAGAGAGGGCTGCACAATGGCTTGGGGTGCAAAAAGCCTCTCGAACCTCAACTATATATAGATGGAACAAGAGAGATGGTTGCCTTGCCTCCTACTTAAAGTAGGAGGGTTCGGCCGAACTAAGAGGGAGGAGTCCTCCTCCAATTTGGTTTGGTGGAGGACTCCTTCCCCACTTGTCCACCTCCTTCCTTTTTTTTCCCTTTTTCCTTTTTTTTGCTTTGGCCGGAATAGGTTATTGGGCTGGCCTCAGCAGACCACTAAGGGCTAGTGCGCCACCCACAGGCCTATTATGTCCTCTCCCGGTTGAGTGGCCTCTCCCGGTAAAACCTCGGAACCCATTCATCACTCCCCGTACTTTACCCGTAATGTCCGAAATCTTTCCGGAAGCCAAATGCAACATTCCTATATATCAATCTTTATTTTTGAACCATTCCGTAAACCCTCGTGACAACCAGGGTCTCATCCGGCACTCTGAACAACCTTCGGTTACCAACATCAATAATTCAACTAGACCAAAATGTCACGGAACCTTAAGTGTGCAGACCCTACGGGTTCGAGAACTATGCAGGCATGACCTGGGACACTCTCCGGTCAGTAACCAATAGCGGGACCTAGATGACCATATTGGCTCCTACATATTCTACGAAGATCTTTATCGGTTGAACCTCTATGTCAAGGATTGAGTTAATCCCGTATGCTGTTCCCTTTGTCCTTCGGCATGTTACTTCCTCAAGATTCGATCGTCGGTATTTCCATACCTAGTTCAATATCGTTACCGGCGAGTCTCTTTACTCGTTACGTAATACAAGATCCCATGACTAACTCCTTAGTCACATTGCTTGCAAGGCTTAGTCACATGATACCTCTCCCTCATACGGAGTGACAAATCCTAGTCTCGATTCACGCCAACAAACAGACACCTTCGGAGATACCTGTAGAGCACCTTTATAGTCACCCAGTTATGTTGCGACGTTTGATACGCACAAGGTATTCCTCCGGTGTGCGGGAGTCGCATGATCTCATGGTCATAGGAACAAATACATTGACATGCAGAAAACAATAGCAATAAAGTGACACGATCATATGCTATGTCCGTAGTTTGGGTCTTGTCCATCACATCATTCTCCTAATGATGTGATCCCGTTATCAAGTGACAACACTTGTCTATGGCCAGGAAACCTTGACCATCTTTGATCAACGAGCTAGTCAACTAGAGACTCACTAGGGACTGTGTGTTGTCTATGTATCCACACATGTATTTGAGTTTCCAATCAATACAATTCTAGCATGGATAATAAACGATTATCATGAACATGGAAATATAATAATAACCAATTTATTATTTGCACTAGGGCATATTTCCAACATTGTCGGCACGTCGGGTGGCCTTGTTGGATTTGTTTTACCTTTCTCGAACGTCTTGTGCGAGGGATTCCGAGGATACTTTGGGCTATCTTGAGGTTGAGGTTTTCCACGAGGAATTCGAGGAGATCACGTGTTTTCTGCGGTCGAGGTTTCTGACACAGCGTGTGGTAGTTTGTGTTGGACTAGTTGGAGCACCCTTGCAGGGTTATATCTTTCGGAAAGCCGTGCCCATGGTTATGTGGCAAACTTGGAAACTTTGTTTAACATCCGGTTCTAGATAACTTGAAGTAAACTTAATTAAAACTTGCCAACTGTGTGCGTAACCGTGACTGTCTCTTCTCGTGAGTTCTGCATCCGGAAGAGGACACGATGGGGTTATGTTTGACGTAAGTAGGTGTTCACGACCATTATATTGATCATCATTAGTCACGTACGTTTTCGCGTAGTTAACCCCCCTCTTATTCTTGTACTCGTAAGTTAGCCACCTCAAATAAATGCTTAGTCGCTTGCTGTAGCCTCACCTCTTAATCATACCTCATCCATTAAGCTTTGCTAGTCTTGATACCTTTGGAAATGAGATTTCTGAGTCCGGTGGCTCACAGATTACTACAACAACAGTTGCAGGTACATGTAAAGTGATACTTTGACGTGAGTGTGATGATTGTTCTATTTGAAGTTTCTTCTTCTTCTTCTTCTTCGAGCTAGGATGGATTCCAGCCGGCAGCCTGGGATAGCAAGGATGGATGTCGTTCTTTTATCGTTTGTTTTCGTCCGTAGTCGGACCCTGCTCTTCTACATGGTGTTTGAACATGTTATTGTATTGATGTGATCTTGATGTAGCTTGTGGCGAGTGTAAGCCAATTTCATATACTCATCTCTTCTGTACATGTACTTTGTAATGATATCCATTTTTGTGAAATGACGAGATGCACTTCTATCCATGTCGAGGCCCTCGTGCCAAAATAAGGATATGATTGCATCTTGGGCGTTACAAGATCATCGACACAACCCAGACTATAGCATACACATGAAGGTGCATGAATATCTTTACCAAAATCTCTACTGCCTACACCAAAGCGGCAACTCTGACACTAGCGGAGAACTTTGTAGGACAAAATTAGGCATGGCTCGTGCCACGAAAGATCGTCCAATGGGCTACCTGCAACCAGTTATCGTATACCACACGACCCCGCCACCGCATCTTCAACTCTATAGACACAAACAAACCGAGGCAATATCATGGACAAGCCGAAGAAGAGCCGACTATGCAACTATTGCCGCGTCGCTCACATTGCTCCCACCATCATCGTTGCCACAAAAGCTTCGATGCCACCACTGCCGCCAACCACCGATCCCTCTTGCTGATGCCGAGCTCCAAGACGATGCCCCCAAGAAGGAAAGCGACACCAAGGCGCCATCATTGTCCGATCATAAGATCAAGGGTTTCCCCTGAAGAGGCCGAGATGGCGAGATCCGTGCGAAAGTGGTGCGGTAGCAAAACAGTGATACCTCCAGGAAGGAAACGACGACCACAACCACCGCCATCGTTGGTCACGACACAACACCGAGACATGGTCTTCACCCAGATCACACACCACCTCGGCCGCACATCATCCCGCACCTCCGCCAACAAGCCCACCAATGACGACCGCCACACCAGCCCATCGACGAAGAGGCCACCGCCGTAGACAAGCGTATCTCGCGGAGGCCACCGATGACCAAACTCAAGAGCTAAGAGCAACTCTAACGGGCCGACCCAAACGAACAGCGATTTCGCCCACCTTTTGTCCGTTTGGGTCGGCCGCCCGCCCGGCGTCCGCCCTGTTTTAGATATGGGTCGGTAACACGCCCAACGCGCTGACCCATATGTGCCGGCATGGCCGGCTGGCCGCCCTATTTTGCATGATTTTCATAGTTCGAATCAAATAACATAATTTGGACCGAATAAAATAGCATATTTATTACAAGCCGAATAAAAATAAAAATGTCTCACATAGTTCTCATATAGTTTTGCAAACGAATAAAAGAAGATAAATCTATTGGTTGCCAACATGAGCCCACATATGCTCAACCAAATCATTTTGCAGTTGCACGTGAGTTTCCTAATCACACATGTCTTGATGAAATTGGGTGAACTGTTCAAACGTTGCCGCTCCTCCATGCTCAGGCGGAGTCCATTTTGTACCTTGGCAAACTGTCGAACAACTTGCGGGCATCGATGAAGGAGACGGCCGCTGAAGGGAGTCGCGACGCGCACGGACCAGTTAGCTGCCCTACCGGCGTCCGACGAGTGGGCCGGTGTCCGACGAGCGTGCAAGTGAGGATTTGGCCGGGCGGCGAGGTGGTTTCTTTGTCGGGGCGGGCTGTGTGGTGGGGGCGCGGGGGTGGGAAGCAGTCGGCTCCCCGGCGGCAAGACGACGACGGCGGGCGACGTGGGAGTGTGCGGCGTTGCTCGGCGGATGTGGAGGCGCCGACAGCTCGCATAGTCGTCGGAAAAATGGGCGGCGGCGTCGGCGACGATGGAGGCGGGCGAGGGTTGGATGGGGGAAGGCCAATGTGCCACCGACCAACGGGCCCGAGGGAAGAGAAGGCGAGCGTGCGTGCGTCCGTCGTGTGTTCTTGCCGATGCAAATCTGACTTAAAAATGAACCGGTAATGAATCGTCCGCGGACGAAAACCGAACACACATCCGTTTGAATCGACGCGTTGAGCCGTCTTTTGTGTCCACGACGACCCAAATAAACAGTAACTAACGAAATGAATCATCCCATTCAAAGTTGCTCTACCTAGCAGATCAAGAACGACCACCGAGAGCAAAGCCAATGGAGGCAACTGACTGTCGCAACCAAGCAACAACCTTTGTCTAAAAAAAAACAAGCAACAGCCGCACGCCAAGGAGAGATGGGCACCATTCGCACCCGCACTGACCAGCATGTTAAGGATTAATTTAATCCTAGTAATCAATGCTTAAGTCGGTTGTGGTTACCGATATTGTAACTCTAACTGCCTTGTAAAAAGGGTATAAATAACATGGACTGTTCGGTCACATGGACTGTTCGGTCATTTTCTTTTATTCTTTTGCACGTTATCAGCACTTGCTCTACCGACAGCGAGAAGGCGACCCCGCGGCGACGAAGGAGACAACCATCGGCCACTGCGTGACGAGGCCCTCCTGCTTGCAGGTGCACGAGGCGCCCGGCTGCTTCGTCTCCATCGCGGGGCTAACCGTGGCGGCGGCGCCCTTCAACGCCAAGATCTACGACCATGCAGAGCCGAGCCACGGCGGTTCGGCCAGCCCGCGGCCACCGCATCGGTGCGTCCTCAAGCGTGTAAGCCGGCAGCCAGCAGCGCCCTCGCGCGCGTCGGGAACCAGCCCGCCTTAGCGCACCACAACCACTCATGGCGCAAACGGACGGCACCCATCCCGGTGGCGGTGCAAAGCGCGGCGCCCTCAGGATCATGGACCAACGACGCCCGCGTCCGATGTCTGCAGGCAACGGCCGAGACGCGTCGGTTGGTTCATCGGTAACGACGACGCCCGCCTCATCTCGGCCACCCATGACGCAGCAGTAGGCGAGGATGGCAGCAGTCGCGACCACCCCGCAGGACGACCACACAATCATAGTGCGACGGCGCGGCGCGCAACCCTTACTCAGACGCGGCTCGCCGGCCGGTGGCACAGGCGGCAATCGACGGAAGCGCGCGCTATAGCATGGCCCGTCTTACTGAATATGGCGGCGCAATTCCGCTGGCACCATTCGTTGTTGCGGCCGGCAGCCCGGCTAGCGGAGTATTTGGGAATTCTTCCGCATTGAACTGTACGGGAGAAAGGGAGGCCATGGACGAACCTTATCCCTTTGTCCGTTATTCAATTTGGCCCTTGTGCTTTACTTATAAAGATATTAGGCATTAGGTTTATCTATTAAGCCCTTAGGTTTAGTCGAGTATGCAAACAGCCGTGTGATTATATGCTAATCCAGTATAAATCCTTATAATTTTCAATTCAGATCTCTGTCTTGCTTTAATATGCAACCTAGTCATCACACTATTTAGGCTACATAGCATAGTCATCAGGCTAATTGTTTGTAGCACTTTAACCTTCCGTGTAGCGTCGTACTCCATGAACTGCACGGAAGAAAGATTGGGTAATCTTATCCCTTTGGCTATTTTATGATTTAGTGCTCGTAATTCATCCGAACTACACACAAGTTCATTAAAGCAGTGATACGTCCCTCATGTTCGGTTATGCAGGACATCCATTGGATATTGCTAAATTCATGTATTTTTTGGTCAGCCTTCAGGCTAACAAACTTTACGTTTCACTAGATTACTATATTTTGTAATCAAGCCATCATGCATAACGCAGTTTGAATTTTACATACAACAACTATATATTTCCAACGAAATTTTATTTCCTTTTTGGATTTAAATGTAATTCAAATGGGATTTACAAGTTTCATAATGAGCATCACCATCAAAATTTTATTTGCGAATCACAAGGTATTGATGACATCTACTGCATAGTTTGCAGATTATTCATCACTATTGTGAGGTTTATGTCTTTTGTCATTTTGACAAGATGACTACTTTCGAAGTGCTCTTCCAAATATTAATATTAGATGTGACAACCTCAAGAAATCATAAGGTAATATTGGCATCTACTGCAAAATTTCGCAGGCTATCCATTATTACTGCAAGGTCTACATCATGTCATTCTGACAGATGACTACCTTTAAAGTGATTTTCTTACAAACAACATAACATAAGGTAATAGAATTATGAACATCTACTGACAATAGTCAGACTGTGTTTTCTATTACTGTGAGATCTACACCATATTGGTGATTATCTTCAAAGTGTTATCCTATATAAATTGAGGTCTACACATATGGCTATAAGGCATCAGCCGTATTAGAATTTGCTCCTCTGAAGCATTTATTGTTGTTGTTCTTTAAAATATTTTACTCTCATAGTAAATATTGTTCTTGCACATTGTGCTTGAATATGTCATAGGAAACTATGAAAATACTTGCATATACCTGTGATTACCTTCTACTACATTCGTAAAATGCATGTCAAGCCCATGTTACTATTTCTAATTACAGTGTCATCCATCCATCAAGATGGATGCCATAATTTATAGCGAGTGTCTCAAACACTATTGCAAGATCCACATCACATTGTGGTTGTTATTTTCATAGTGACAAAGCAATGTTAAAATTGCAATGTCTATGTTTTGGCCGTGACTCTAAAGTCACACTTTTTCTCATTAATGAAGCCCAAAACATTAGCAACGATTTCATCGCATGTACTATATTGAAGGTTTACACCCCATGTTCACCAAGCATCACCTTTGCAGATTTTGCTCAACAACATCATTTCATCCATATATTTTATTTTACTCCAAGAAGTAAATTAAATAATGCATGATCATTTCATGTAACACATGGATATTCTATTGATGCACATATGCATTTTATATGTCACCAACTTCACTTGGTTCTCAAACTAAGTACACAATGGATGAATATAGATTCACCTTTAATATTCGTTCAAGAGAAACATGTTGCCATGAGCACATCACGAATGATCTCCCATTCATTTTTCAAAGACATCAAGTCTTATCGCGGCTCACAATTCTGTCACCTTAATCAACTTCAAGTTAAGATCTCATGATCTGACATTTTCATATGCAGATCGGATTGAAAAGTCCTTGATACACTTTACATCTCCTTATGATGATATTACCATTTTCATGATGAAGAAACATTGAATTTCATAAAATCATCAGATTCACCCAACGGGTGCTATTCCATTATTTGAAATTATTGCTAGCATTGTGAATAATAATCAAGTCATTGGTCACAAAATAGAACCATGATGTATTCAAAGTAAAGTGGAGGCTAAAATGCAACCAAAGATGGAATTATTTCTTAAATAGGGAACATATCGTTTTCCAAGACAACTCTCAAGTTTGTCAAATGTGTGGTTATTTAAACATCGTACCTATGATTACCAAACCCTCAAACATATGGTCAGACCACACCACAAATTTATTAAAAAGACAAAGAAGTCATTACGATAAATTTGAAAAACTGCAAACTTATAACTGGAAACTATTCTCGTAAATGATTGTTCTCAAATCTTCCTCAGAAGGAGAACCAAAAATCTAGTGCAAGAAAAGTTTGGTCAATTCCTTTGCACCCAAGATATGTTTGCACATATATAATAAAAAAATCACTAATATTGGAGACCTCATGTAATCTCCTGATTATTCCAAAAATATCATTATCCTATACTTGTATTATTACATGTAGAGTGATGTACAATATCCTATTTTTCGGGCATTGATATTTGATAAATTTTGGATGTATGAATCAATTAATACTCAATATTTTTGCGTACACAATGATTTTCTAAGTATTAATAAATTAAATATTAAGTTTAATAGCCTTAGCCATCCTGGTTTGGGGATGATTAGAAAATTATTGACAATTCTATTGGTCACAACTTAACAAGTTGCAAAATTTTCCAAATCATCAGATTTTATGTGCACCACATGTGCCATAGGGGAAATTAATTTAAGGAACTCTCACCTTACAATTCTAAATGAGCCAACTCATTCTTCCTTGAACACATTCAGAAGATATGTGGATTACTCAACCATTATGTGGTATATATTATATAGATACTTCATGGTACACATGGAAACATTTATAAAATGATTTCCAGTGTGTCTCTTGTCACACAAACGAATGATATAACTAAATTAATTGCTCAAATTCTCAAAGTAAGAGCAAGTTATCTGAAAGAAGGGATAAATCCATTCGAATGGACAACTTCGTTGAACTCATTTCACAAGCAATGTCTGATTATACATAATACATTATGTAATACACATAATGGTTTAGTTCCATATCTTATCAAATATAATGAAATTAATAATATGACCAAACTTATAGAATCGTAATTTACTAGCCTCATGCTAGTCAAATACGACATCACACACCGTAAGTATGATATAAATCATACCAACTGCATAGCATACTACTTTCTCCTTGTAGTAATTACGTGGAAATTAACAAAGTATTTCCTATCTGCGATAATTCGGTTACATACCAATATCACCACTCCAGCATACATCAATGGGTTCTCACAAAAAAAATTAGGGATCTATGTGAGGAATAAAAATTTATCCGTCAATCAAAATTATTCATAGCCCGTATGCTGATTGCATCAGCAATAAGGCCATTTATGGCATTAGGGGAGATTAGTACCACAAAGAATGCCAAGAAATAAATTAGAAATGTTATTCACATTCAGTTCTTATATCCACGTACTCAAAGAATCTGAACAAGAAGTTTAGAATCACATATTTGCAACACATTGCAAATCTGCCACATACATTTACTGATGACAAAGGTGTTACTCAATTATATTCATGCAGTAAAGTGTCAGAAAGAGTGGAGGAACCAAATAAACCATTCTTCTCCCGAAATGAGAGCAAGAGGGGAATAAATCTGACCACACGAGATATAATCTCGCATATGCTTCCGCGGAAATAGAGGAAATCAAATCCTCAACCAGTAAATGTAATTCAACATCAAGTTGAAAGACACCTCACTGGATACTCATCATCCAAAGCCCGACATAAATGTGCACAAATGTTTTGGTGTCGGGACATCGAAACACCTTGACTCCATTGTTGTAGGAAATCACAAGGAGTTAAAAGGAATAAATACATTTCCACAAATTTCATTGATTCCTCCAGAATCATATAACATAAGTCTACATTTGTCGACATATATTTCTTCTCAAAATTGCTAAAACCTTTTGGGCCCTGAACCAAAATCCATGGTAGAGTGCCTCTTGTACTCATATTGGTTCACATAAAAGGAAGCAAGTAATGAAGAATATCACTCGCTATGTAAACGAGTGGTATTTACCACATCAATACCTACTCCACATAAGTATCTTTCTTATAGAATACTTAAACTTCTCATTCATAGACATAGTAAATGAGGTGGTGAGAAAGCGAGACTTGTAGCAAAAGGGTTCACGCAGAGACCGACATCGATTATGATGTAACATACCTTCTTGGTATGAGTGGAATTATGTTTTGATAATAAATACCATTGGCAGTACAACTAATATTATCCATGCAGTTAATGGATGCAGTGACTACATACTCATATGAGTCACTCATTTCGGAAATCTATATTAAAGTCCCTGAAGGGCTTCATTTCCGAATCCAAAAAAAATCGCTACATGTATTGTGTAAAACTTCATAAGTCACTCTATGACTAGAAATAGTCGTGAATCATATGGTACTACCGACTAGACGAGTTCCTTTTTTAGAGGATTACTCAAAGGATGATGATTGTTTATGTGTTAATAAAGGAATACCAAAATTTTATTTCCTTACATCACCTCAGTGTATATGATGATTTCATCATCAATGTCTCTACAAGACCTAAACATACATAAAATCATCTCAAGACGAAAAATTTGGATTCAACCAAATTTAGCTTAAGTTTACAACTTGAGCATTCTCTCAAGAATACATATCAGTCTACATATATCCAAACATATACGGGAAGTTCAATTTGGATATATCATATCATCAAAAGACATGTATGGTCATACTACCTTTGATATGGTACAAACCATTCATACCTAGGGGTGATAATGAAGTGATACTAGGACCTGAAGTTCTATATCTCACTAATGCCAAAGCACTCATATACTTGCAAACAACGTTAGGCCCGACACTATATTTGCTATCTTTATTCGTAGTGCAACCTCAAACAAATGGTATACGGTTGTTATAAGTACTATCATCTTATATCTGAAGATTACAGTAAATCTTCAATATTTCCATCAGGAAATAGAAGATATGACCATGATATGATGTAATGATATTGGCTCTTTATTTGATCCCAACGACGTCATATCAATGACTGAATTTGCTGGAATAGCATTCACATGGAAGTCATATAAATGGATTTTAATGGTTATTTCCACTTATCATTCTGACGTAATTGCTTTATCCTAAAGCATTGCAAAAATATGTATGGCTTGGCAGAATAATTAACCACACTCAAAATCGTGTGGTTGAGATTCATCAGAATCACATAACTTGATTTATCAAGATACTTCCACTTGTGTTACTCAATACCTACAGGTTATATGAAGAGCAATATCATAAATCACATTGCTCAGAAATTACTTATCCTCATGGATTATATAAAGTTGAGGAAATAATTTGCAGACAAAATATTGTGATAATCTAACAGATTATACACAATCTCATGTTCATGTCAATGGCATTGGTATGAGAGATCCTCCATATTTGCAAAGTTCACGGGGAGTAATCTCCCAGACTATAACCTATTAACAATCATCAGATTGCATATATTGTACTCTTTTTCCCTTGATGAGTTTTTCCATCATGATTTCTCATAAAAGGTTTTTAGTGAGATAATATAAACAGAAGTGTCTTTATATGCCATATCATTTTCTCCTTGTATTATTCCCACTGGGTTTTAAAAGAGTTTTCAATGGCATGTACGATTGCACTCTTTTTCCTTATGAGTTTTCTCTCAAGTTTCTCATAATGGGTTTTAGTGAGGCAATATCTTCTCAAAGATCATATGTCATACTTTCTGTTTTCCCTACCAGGGGTTTTAAAGGAAGTAATCAAGACATATTAGTTGTTCTCTAAACTTATCAATGAGTTTTCTCCTTCTTCAAAGGTTTTCTCATATGAGTTATCAAGAGACAATAATCGTTATATGTTGCATCATTTTATCCTTTTTTCCCATTGGGTTTAAAGGAGTTTTAGCAACATATCTATATTATACTCCTCATATTTTTCCCACAGGGTTTTTGGAGGAGACTATAAAGATTATACAAGTCTTCCTCAAAATGAAGATGATGAAAATTCTCAAGGCAAACACATACCGGAAGGAATCTTTATCAAGATGAAGCATATTAGACTAGCATAGATTAGGGGGAGTGTTAAGGATTAATTTAATCCTAGTAATCAATGCTTAAGTCGGTTGTTTAGGTCGGTTGTGGTTACCGACATTGTAATTCTAACTGCCTTGTAAGAAGGGTATAAATACCTAGTTTTCAATCAATGAGATGGACTGTACGATCATTTGCTTTTATTCTTTCACAAAGCAGGCTGATAACCCACAAGTGTAGGGGATCGCAACAGTTTTCCAGGGTAGAGTATTCAACCCAAATTGTTGATTCGCCTCAAGGGGAAGCGAAGGAATATTCTCAAGTATTAGCAGCTGAGTTTGTCAGATTCAACCACACCTGAAAGATTAGTGAATGCAAGCAAAGTATCAGTAGCAAAGTAGTATGATAGCCACGGTGTCAGAAACAGATCTGTTGATGGCAGACTATTCCTAACTGTTGTATCAATGGCGCCAGTAAGTTGCACGTGGACGGGGAACTATTCTTTCCCGGCAACGGTGTCGGAAAAGTCTTGCAACAAGTAACAGCAAAATAGAAAGGAACAACAGTAGTAGCAGAGTAATAGTAGTAGCAACAGTAGCAGCAAAGTGGCCCAATCCCTTTTGTAGCAAGGGACAAGCCTGGACAAAGTAACGTAGAAAGGACCAGTAGTAAAAGACTCATAGGCAGTGGATCGGTGATGGATGAGTATGACGGATGTGATTCATCATGTAACAACTATAACACGGAGAGATATGTAACTAGCTCTCGTTCGTCAATCTAATGTAGGCATGTATTCCGTATGTAGTCATACGTGCTTAGGGAAAAGAACTTGCATGACATCTATTGTCCATCCCTCCCGTGGCAGCGGGGTCCTAATGGAAACTACGGGATATTAAGGTTCTCCTTTTAATAAAGAACCGGACCAACGCATTAACACGTGGTGAATACATGAACTCCTCATATTATGGTCATCTCCGGGAGTGGTTCCGGCTATTGTCACTCCGGGGTTGCCGGGTCATAACACATAGTAGGTGACTACAACTTGCAAGATAGGATCTAAAACACACATATATTGGCGACAACATAATAGGTTCAGATCTGAAATCATGGCACTCGGGCCCTAGTGACAAGCATTAAGGATGGCCAAGTAGTAGCAACATCAATCTAGAACATAGTGGATACTAGGGATCAATCCCCGTCAAAACTAACTCGATTACATGATAGATCTCATCCAACTCATCACCGTCCAGCAAGCCTACGATGAGATTACTCACAAACGGTGAAGAGAATCATGGAATTGTCGATGGAGGAAGGTTGATGATGACGATGGCGACGATTTCCCCTCTCCGGAGCCCGGAATGGACTCCAGATCTGCCCTCCAGATGAAGAACAGGAGGTGGCGGCGGTTCCGTATCGTAAAACGCGATGAAACCTTCTCTCTGATTTTTTCCGGACGAGACGGAATAAATAGAGCTGAGTATGGGGGCGGTGGTGCCACGTGGGCCCCACAAGCCCTCACGGCGCGGCCTAGGGGGGTGGCCGCGGCCCAGGGGCTTGTGGCCCACTGGCACACCCCCTCCGGTGGATCTTTGCGCATGTATTTTTCTTTTATTCCAGAAAAATTCTCCGTAAATTTTCAGGACATTCCGAGAACTTTTATTTCTGCACAAATACAACACCATGGCAATTCTGCTGAAAACAGCGTTAGTCCGGGTTAGTCCATTCAAATCATGCAAGTTAGAGTCCAAAACAAGGGAAAAAGAGTTTGGAAAAGTAGATACGACGGAGACGTATCAACTCCCCCAAGCTTAAAGCCTTGCTTGTCCTCAAGCAATTCAGTTGACAAACTGAAAGAGACAAAAGAAAAACTTTGACGAACTCTGTTTGATCTTGTTGTTGCAACTATGTCTAACTCACAACCAGAATTTCACCAAGATCACAAGCTAACCACAAAAGCAAATGACATCTAGGTCTCACGGTAAACTCATATCAATGGCATAATCAACTAGCGAGCAAATAATAATAAGCCTCAAATGTCAACACTTCAATCAAAACAATATGAAGCAGTACGAACAGATGGTATCTCGCTAGCTCTTTGTGAGACCGCAAAACATAAATGTAGAGCACCTTCAAAGACCAAGGGCTGAGTAAACATTGTAATTCAAGGCAATGAAGATCTAGTCACAGTCACACTCAACACAGTTAAAAGCAAAGCATAAAAATGACAGAGATGCTCTCTAATTGGTGCTTTTGTAAGAGGAGTATGACTCAACAGGAACATAAATAGACAGGCCCTTCGCAGAGGGAAGCATTGATTTGCAGAGGTGCCAGAGCTCAAGCTTTGAAAACATAGATAATAATTTTGGGTGGCATGCTTTCATTGTCAACGCAATGACTAAGAGTTCTCAACATCTTCCACGCTACACATGCTATAGGCGGTTCCCAAACAGAAAAGTAAAGTTTTGACTCCCCCACCACCAATCAATCACACTAAAGTTTTGACTCCCCCACCACCAATCAATCACACTCCACGGCTAGCCGAATCCTCGGGTACCGTCCATACCAACATCAATCCTGGGGGAGTTTTGTTTGCATATATCTTTTCGATTTGAGCATGGAACTAGGAATTCCAATTACCGGCCCCTTTCTCATGAATGATAGTGAATAAACACATATCGAGGATAACACGCCTAGCATGGAAGATACTGATCGCCCCTTGTCACCACATGAGCGGTTCGGACATGCAAAACAAATTATTTCTTGAAGGTTTAGAGAGTGGCACATGCAAATTTACTTGGAACGGCAGGTAGATACCGCATATAGGTAGGTATGGTGGACTCACATGGAACAACTTTGGGTTTATGGAAGTGGATGCACAAGCAGTATTCCCGCTTAGTACAAGTGAAGGCTAGCAAAAGACTGGGAACCGACCAACTAGAGAGCGACAACAGTCATCAAAATGCATTGAGATTAACTAACATTGAGTGCAAGCATGAGTAGGACATAAATCACCATGAACATGAACATCAGAGAGGCTATGTTGATTTTGTTTCAACTACATGCGTGAACATGCGTCAAGTCAAGCCACTTGAATCATTCAAAGGAGGATACCATCCTATCACACTACAACACAGTCATCTCAAAATTCATTTGGGCATCCAAGACAAACCATTATAAGCTCCTAGCTAAGTAAGCATGGCATAAGCAACTATGATCTCTAAGTTTTCATTGCAAACATGTTTCTCTCACAACAAAGCTGAATCAGGCACGATGAGCTAGTCACATTTACAAAAACAAAATAGATCGAGTTCATACCAGCTTTTCCAGGCTCACTTCATCATATATCGTCATTATTGCCTTTCACTTGCACGACCCAATGATGTGAACAATAATAAGAGTGCTCGTGCATCGGACTATGCTGGAACATGCAGGCAAACACAAAGGAGAAGACAAAGTAATATGGCTCTTTGAAAGCTAAACAGGTATGCATGCAAGAGCCACTAAACATTGTAACCAATATCTTCTACCTTGACCCAAAGAAAAAGAAAACTATTTACACAGGAAAGCTCCCAACAAGCAAAAGAAGAAAACAAAATCTTTTTGGTTTTTTTCAAGATAGACAAACACACGAAAAGAAAACAAGAAAAAGAAATAAACTAACATGGATGATACAGTGGCAAAGTGTGAACACCGACGAACAAAGAGAAAGCAGAAGCAAGAATGTAAAGTCGGTGAGAACACGTACTCCCCCATGCTTAGGGTTTTGGCCTAAGTTGGTCTACTACCATGGAGGGAAATAACCAGCTCCGGGATACTCTAGAGTGGACTGAGGATGCTACTGCTGTGTGAGCTCCTCTGGCTCCCACTGATAAACCGGCGTCTGGTACTCGATTGGTGGCTCGGGCACGTGCACCTGTGGTTGGGCGAAGCCTCAATATGCGTAGATGTCCGAGGGCATAATAATGTACCTGCCTCCATGAAGATTGAACAAAGAAGGAGCAGGCAAAGTAATAGTCTCACGAGTATCCTGATTAAACACCAGGTTATAAATCATCCTTCTATTAATATCTCTATCAAGAGAGTCATGGTGAACCGTGCTATCGTAATCTAGATATCTCTCGGGAAGAAGAACCTCTTGTTCCTCCTCCAGTCTAATGGGTATCTCAAAGTGTCTAGCAAGACGGGTAGCATAGATACCTCCATAGACAACACCTTTAGAACGGTTCATGTTCAACCTTGAGCTACTATAGCACCCAAGCTATAAGTTTTATCATTGTAAAGGGCTTCGCGCAAGACCGCAAGATCTGGGGAACTAAGTGACCCAGATTTCCCACGACCAATCAAACATTTTCCCACAAAAAGTGAAAAGTACCGAAGCACGGGAAAATGAATGCTAGCAGCTCTAGCGCAAGACACTCCTCTCTCCTCTCCTACAACAATTGTATCGATGAAAGCTTCCAAGTCCCGTGGACAAGGTTCATGAATATTCCCAACGTAAGGTAATTTGCAAATATTGCAAAAATCCTGGAGTGACATGCGCTGGGGGATATCATAAAGTTTGAACTCAACCATAGGAGGATTCTTCCTCGGATAGAAGTTAAAGCTTTGTACGAAGATATTAGTGAGGAGGAGGTATTGCGGACACTTATCGTCAACGAAGGCGGTAAGGCCTGCGTTTTCCACCAAGTGATAAAAGTCCTCATAAATTCCAGCGGCGCGTAAGAACACGTCGCTTGGCCACTCGCACGCTCGAACTTCTGCGATTCGAGGGACCAGATACTTGGGCTACTTCTCACTCCCATCATCCTTGTGGTCACGGCTTGAAGAGCCTCTTAAGAACCTCCTCATCTTTTCCCTTTTCTATCTGTGAAAATTTCTGTAATTTTTAGTGATTCTAAGGAAAAGTGAATAAGGCTCAATGAAACTCATAGCAACTACTCCCACAAGTGCCTAGAGGCCATATTACGCATCAAAACTACTTGGGACCAGCTAAAATCAGCATGCAAAGCTCAAGAACATGGTCACCAAGGCAGCAAAAATACGCGGAGTATAAGGCACTAGAGCAAAAACTAATTGGACCAACGGAGGAGTCACTTACCAAGGAGTAATTTCCCCAAAACAGTTCAGAGAACGGTGATTTGAGCAAAGAGATCGAAAATCCGAGCAAGAGGAGCAAGAACACGGGTTTGAGCTGCGAAACGATTTTTTCTGGAGGTAGGAGAAGCAGATGAGAGCAAGAATGAGTGGAGGGGGTGCCTGTGGGCCTCACAAGCCTGGGTGGCGTGGCTAGGGGGGTGCCCGTGCCCCTAGGGCTTGTGGCCCACTGGTATGGCCCCCACACAAGCTCTTTGTCTCAGAATTTTTCAAAAATTCCAGAAAAAATCATACTTGATTTTCAGGACGTTCGGAGAAATTTTATTTTCCGGGTACTTTTCTACCGGACGCTAAAACAGAAAATAGGGAAAACTAAACTAAACCTATCATTTTTCTTCTAAGCAACCGAAGGTGAAAGCTTGGAACAGAGGTTTGTGACTCCTCGATTCATCCATCTCATGGTCATCGAAAGAAATCCGTCAGTGAGGTTGATCAAGTCTCTTTGAAAAACTTTTTTGAATCACAAAAGAGAACAGAGAATTTTCGAATAGTCACTAGGTCACCTCAATGGGGATATGTATCTCCCCAACAAGTAAATCGTACTTCATCTTGACACGAGGAATAGGGCATTCAAAGCTCCCAATAAGTATCGATGAAGTTTTTTCGATAGCATTGATGCAATGTACTCGATATTGTTTCTTCGGGAAGTGCACTGTATGCTCATTACCGTTGACATGGAAAGTGACATTGCCTTTGTTGCAATCTATAACAGCCCCTGCAGTGTTTAAAACGGGTCTTCCGAGGATGACCTCCATGGCATCGTCCTCAGGAATATCCAAGATAACAAAGTATGTTAAGATAGTGACATTAGCAACCACAACAGGCACATCCTCAAAAATGCCGATAGGGGAAGCAGTTGATTTGTCGGCCATTTGCAGAGAGATTTTAGTGGGTGTCAACTTATCCAGTTCAAGTCTACGATAAAGAGAGAGGCATAACACTAACACCGACTCCAAGGTCACATAAAGCAGTTCTAACGTAGTTACCTTTAATGGAGCAAGGTATAGTGGGCACTCCGGGATCACCTAGTTTCTTAGGAGTTCCACCCTTGAAGGTATAATTAGCAAGCATGGTGGAAATCTCAACCTCAGGTATCCTCCTCTTATTAGTCACCATATCTTTCATGTACTTAGCATACGGAGACATTTTGAGCATATCTGTCAAACGCATTTGCAGAAAGACAGGTCTAACCATTTCAACGAATCGCTCAAAATCCTCATCATCGTTTTTCTTGGATGGTTTGGGAGGAAAGGGCATGGGTTTCTGAACCCATGGTTCCCTTTCTTTACCATGCTTCCTAGCAGTGAAGCCATTCTTATCGTATCTTCTATTCTTAGGTTGTGGGTTATCAGGATCAACAGGTTCAATCTCCATATCCTTATCATTGCTAGGTTGAGCATCAACATTAACATCACTATTGATATTATCATTAGGCTCATGTTCATCACCAGATTGTATCTCGGCATCAGAAACAGAGGCATCGTTTGGACTCTAAGGTGTAGCAGCATCTGGGTTGCTAGCATGCAGGTTCCTATCATCTTTCTTCTTCTTTCTAGGATGACTAGGTGCATCAGTGCTAACTCCTTGAGAATCTTGTTCAATTCTCTTCGGATGACCCTCATGATACGAAGATTCCTGGGTCATTCTACCGCCTCTAGTGATGACTCTGACAGAATTGTCATTCAACTCATTGAGCAAGTCATTTTGAGCCTTAAGTACTTGTTCTACCTGAGTAGTAACCATAGAGGCATGTTTACTCAGGAGCTTAAGATCATTGACATTTCTGTCCACACAAGCACTTAAATGACTAAGCATACGAGCATTCTGTTCCAATTGTCTGCTAACATAAACATTGAAGCTTTGTTGTTTGGCAAAAAGTTATCAAATTCATCCAGGCATAAGCTAGCAGGTTTATCAAAAGGAATATCTCTCTCATCAAACCTACGCAGAGAATTTACTTCTACTGCATGTATCGGGTTATCAAGACCACGGATCTCTTCGATAGTTGGTAGATTTTTGACATCTTCAGATTTAATGCCTTTCTCTCGCATAGATTTCTTGGCTTCTTGCATATCTTCAGGACTGAGGAATAGAATACCTCTTTTCTTCGGAGTTGGCTTAGGAGGTGGTTCGGGAATAGTCCAAGTGTTCTCATTGCACAAGATGTTATTCAGTAGAATCTCAGCTTGTTCTACAGTTCGTTCCCTAAAAACACAACCAGCAGAACTATCTAGGTGGTCTCTAGAAGCATCGGTAAGTCCATTATAGAAGATATCAAGTATTTCATTCTTCTCAAGAGGGTGACCAGGCAAAGCATTCAGTAGCTGGATGAGCCTCCCCCATGCTTGTGGGCGACTCTCTTCCTCAGCTTGAGCAAAGTTGTATATTTTCCGCAAGGCAGCTTGCTTCTTAGGGGCAGGGAAATATTTTTCAGAGAAGTAGTAGACCATATCCTGGGGGCTACGCACACAACCAGGAGCAAGAGAAGTGAACCAGGTCTTAGCATCATCCTTTAGCGAGAAAGGAAACTTGTTGAGGATATAGTAGTGGCGGATCTTCTCCTCACTAGTGAATAGGGTGGCTATATCGTGCAGTTTGGTAAGATGGGCTACAACCGTTTCAGACTCATAACCGTGAAAAGGATCAGATTCGACCAGAGTGATTAACTTAGGTTTGACAGAGAATTCATAATCCTTATCGGTCACAAAGATAGGCGAAGTAGCAAACTTCGGGTCATATTTTATCCTAGCGTTCAGAGATTTTTCTTTCCACTTGCGCAGTAGTTTCTCAACATCATAGCTATCCTTACACGCAAGAAAGTCCTCAGCTATGTCTCCGTCCATAACATAGCGCGTATCAGGCATAACAGGCAATTCACGCATAGTAGCAGGTTCTACTTCAATAGTATCAGCAGTTTCAGAAGTATCATCACATCTAGGAGGAACTCTAGCAATTTGTGCATCAAGGAATGCACCTAGTGGTAAGCAGTATCAAGCATGGCATCATCAGGCATAGTATCAAGCATAGCATCATGAGGCATAGTATCAAGCATAGCATCATCAGGCATAGTATCAAGCATAGCATCATCAGGAGGCGACATATCAAGATTTCTAGCAGGAGGCGATGTCGCAAACTTACTCAAAACTGAAGGTGAATCAAGCGCAGAGCTAGATGGCAGTTCCTTACATCTCCTCGTAGTGGAAGGCAAGATTGTAGTTCTTGGATCTTTCAGATTCCTCATAGTGATCAGTAGACGTCAATCCCAAGTGACTCAGCGAATATAGGTGTGCTTCCCCGGCAACGGCGCCAAAAAAGGTCTTGATAACCCACAAGTGTAGGGGATCGCAACAATTTTTGTGGGTAGAGTATTCAAGCCAAATTTGTTGATTCGCCTCAAGGGGAAGCGAAAGAACATTCTCAAGTATTAGCAGCTGAGTTTCTCAGATTCAACCACACCTGAAAGATTAGTGTCTGCAAGCAAAGTATGAGTAGCAAAGTAGTATGATAGTAACGGTGTCAGAAACAGATCTGTTGACGGCAGACTATTCCTGACTGTTGTATCAATGACGCCAGTAAGTTGCACGTGGACAGGGAACTATTCTTTCCCGGCAACGGTGTCGGAAAAGTCTTGCAACAAGTAACAACAAAGTAGCAAGGAACAACAGTAGCAGCAGAGTAACAACAGTAGCAACAGTAGCAGCAAAGTGGCCCCATCCCTTTTGTAGCAAGGGACAAGCCTGGACAAAGTAACGTAGCAAGGACCAGTAGTAAAAGACTCGTAGGCACTGGATCGGTGATGAATGAGTATGAAGGATGTGATTCATCATGTAACAGCTATAACACGGAGATATATGTAACTAGCTCCTGTTCGTCAATCTAATGTAGGCATGTATTCCGTATGTAGTCATACGTGCTTAGGGAAAAGAACTTGCATGACATCTATTGTCCATCCCTCCCGTGGCAGCGGGGTCCTAATGGAAACTACGGGATATTAAGGTTCTCCTTTTAATAAAGAACCGGACCAACGCATTAACACGTGGTGAATACATGAACTCCTCATACTATGGTCATCTCCGGGAGTGGTTTCGGCTATTGTCACTCCGGGGTTGCCGGGTCATAACACATAGTAGGTGACTACAACTTGCAAGATAGGATCTAAAACACACATATATTGGCGACAACATAATAGGTTCAGATCTGAAATCATGACACTTGGGCCTAGTGACAAGCATTAAGCATAGCCAAGTATTAGCAACATCAATCTAGAACATAGTGGATACTAGGGATCAATCCCCATCAAAACTAACTCGATTACATGATAGATCTTATCCAACTCATCACCGTCCAGCAAGCCTACGATGAGATAACTCACGAACGGTGAAGAGCATCATGGAATTGTCGATGGAGGAAGGTTGATGATGAAGATGGCGACGATTTCCCCTCTCCGGAGCCCGGAACGGACTCCAGATCTGCCCTCCAGATGAAGAACAGGAGGTGGCGGCGCCTCCGTATCATAAAACGCGATGAAACCTTCTCTCTGATTTTTTACCAAATGAGACGGAATAAATAGAGCTGAGTTTGGGGGCGGTGGTTCCACGTGGGCCCCACAAGCCCTCACGGCGCGGCCTAGGGGGGTGGTCGTGGCCCAGGGGCTTGTGGCCCACTGGCACACCCCCTCCGGTGGATCTTCGCGGAGGTATTTTTCTTTTATTCTAGAAAAATTCTCCGTAAATTTTCAGGACATTCCGAGAACTTTTATTTCTGCACAAAAACAACACCATGTCAATTCTGCTGAAAACAGCGTTAGTCTGGGTTAGTTCCATTCAAATCATGCAAGTTAGAGTCCAAAACAAGGGCAAAAGAGTTCGGAAAAGTAGATATGAAGGAGATGTATCACAGGCGCCCCGACGCCAGATGCATGGAGCATCGCCGCTGCATAGTCACGCCCCCGTGCCACCTGTCCACCGCAAGCCCAATGGCTCGTTGCCGAGCCCCGAGTTCCGGCATGTCCGAGCCGCCCGACGCTCCTTGCGGGCCTTACACACGACCGACCCTGAGGGGGGGCCGGGCCCCGAAAGTGGAGGGCCCCCGTATGTATATTTCTACACACTAGGCCTCCAATATATAGGAAAAGAAAAAGAAAAAGGCCTCCAATGTATAGCATGGTAAAAAAAATCTCACGCATTGACTGGGCGAGATGAAAGCATCTGGTATATATCTCGTAACACACGCATTGACCGGGCAAGATCTAGGACCTGGAACAAGGCGTCACGTAGGTATCACGCCTCCTTTTCAACTCCCATCCATACGTGACAGATGAATCATGATGCCCCGGATGAACAAGGCGTCACGTAGGTACGCACTGGAACTCTACGGCGGACCGGTGCTGCGTTCTTCAATGAAGGCAAGTGTTGCCAGCCGGAGTCTTCCGTTGTTTGTATTATTACTAACCTTCAGTTTTGGTTTATAGTGATGTTTTTCTTTGTGATGGAGGATTAGTAGTGATGTTGTTATGGTGCAGATGTGAAAGAGATCAAATAAAAAGCGAGGTCTGGATGATGATCATGGCAGATTTTTTTCAGTTGAACTGAGCGATGACAACACAATTTGGGCAAATAATTCTTGATTTACTTATTCACACAACTAGGTAAGAATAAATTTGCACTATGATGGCACTGTTGGTATACTTTTCAAAGATACCAAGGGATTTTTTTACCTCACTCGTCAGGCCGATCTACTGTTTAATCTTAATTTTTATTCAAAGTAACACAATCCAAGAACTAAAAAATGTGTGTTGCAACTCAGCATTTTGAATGGAAATTTCATCTAGGAGTATTCATGGAGTCACATGTCCAGTGGTGGAGTTAGGCAAAAGAACCATGAAAATCTAAGCAGCCAACAACAATTTTTCTCTGAATCTATGCCTCCTCAGAAAAAAATTCTCCACAAATATTTCAGAGTTGACCTCCCAACTCAACATAGCTCCGCCATTGCACATGTCCATGAACCTTTTTGTACCTCATATATACTCTTATAGTCTCAGTACAAGCCTCACATTAAGCATCGCTCTGCATTTCTAAGAATACCTTTTTGATAGCCACATTCAATTTTTTTGCTTCCTCTATAGGCCATTGTTTCGTTGTTTGTGTTAAGGGCCTCGGACCCCGAATTCTCAGGACTGGCCCTGGCCTTGCGAAGCTGTGTGCGAGCTTTGCCTGGCGGCGATGAGGGGGAAGGATTGGGGTGGGAATGTGCCTGCGATGACGATTTAGGGTTGCACCCGGGACACCCGCGGGGAGCGTCATGTGGCCTCCGAGTTCTCTCCACCGGGGGACATGATGTTTGAACATCTCGTTGAGAAACAACATATCTTACTTTCATGTTAATGGGTCCAGTGATTGTAACATAAAGGTTGAACTTGGACTGTGAGTTCTTCCAGCCTTTCTTTTTCTTTAATGCATAGTCCCTCTGTTCCTAAATATAAGATCAATTTTGGTGGGGTGACGACGAAGAAAATAGGAAAATGCATTGGTATTCATGGTGGAAACTTGCTACTCAAAGGCCCAAGGGGTATGGGATTAAAAGGCCTTGTATTGTTTTAACATGGCGATGCTTGCTAAACAATGTTGGAGGTTAATTGTACAGCCGGATTCGCTATGTGCTAGGATAATGAAAGCTAAATCTCTACTATTAAAGGGGATCTGCCGTCCTTGTGATGGTTCAACCATGCTTCAATCCCCTCCTATCGCTAGCTCCTCCCTCCCATCTTCTCCGACCGATTTTTTTCAATCCTTCGATCCCTTCGAAAATCGTTCTCTCCCTCTCTCTTTCTCCACCGCTTCGCTCCCCTGCACCCCACTCCCCTTCCCTCTCCTCCTCGCTAGATGCACCCCCTCCTCCCCACCGGATACACCCCCTCCTCTCCCCTTCCCGCTCCTCCCTGCCAGAAGCACCCCTCCTTTCCTCTCCTCTACCGCCCACCCCGACGACGACTCCCAATTCCTTCCTTCACCTCCCCTTCTCGTGCCTCGTTCACCACCGGATCCGGCCATTGCAGCAGGTGGCCCGACGCCGGCGACTGCACCGTCCATCTCATCTCGCATGCCCGGGTACTTCCCTTATTTCCCCTCCATGCCATCTCTCACCACCAATTTCCCTCACCTCTCTTACGCTTTTTCCAGATCTAGATCATCAACCGCCTTCTCCCGGGAAACACCGCGTCCTTGGAACGAGTAGGACAAGAGTAGAGGAGGCAGGAGTGCGACATTTCGCGGCGACCTAACCGTCCTCCTGGATCTCACCAAGGGAGGATGGAGCGAGCAGGACAATAGTAAGAGAGGTGGGAACAGGGCGACGTCCGACGGCGGCCTGACCGTCCTCCTGGATCTCCCTGGCAACCGCCTGGAGGCCGCCCGCCCGTCGTTAGTGCGGGGCCCACAACACCACTTCCTCGTGGTCCTCCTCAATATCGAGGAGGGAGGAGGGAGGAGGCCGCCCACCCGTCGTCAGTGCAGGACCCACGACACCACTTCCTCGTGCCCCTCCTCAACATCGAGGAGGGAGGAGGCTGCCCGCCTGCCGTCACTGCACTTCCTCGTGTTCCTCCTCAACAACCTGTGAGGCTTTGCTTCTCCCCATCCCGTCTGTTCCACAATCTTTTTTGTAATTTTTTCCCATGATGTTGCTTGCACGGTTCAAAAAAATCATATCATCTATTGGTACTTTGTCCATTGTGTGTTTTGATTTTGTGATTTCGGTGCATTGGTTCTTGATTAACATGAATTTAGTTTTATACATCACCTTAATTTTGATTAATTACTGACCATGGTGAGCAAGATCTAAACAACAAGCAAGGCACTTATTAACTTGGCACTGTTAATTAATTTTTTTTTGATGAAGTATAGACTTAATTTCAGGAGCAGTCTCTCCCTTTGCATGCAGTTAATGGATGTGGCACCTTTTTCTACAAATCAATGGATATGGCATTTAGTGTTATGAATTTTATGAACAAATTAACGTCATTGATGTGTATGATATGTATGCATACTTGGAACATTCTGATATGCATGCATACTAGCATGGTAGTAACTTCAATGCATCAGTGTGAGTGCGCTAGAGTTGTTTTCTGCATCCTTCCTACGCACGACCAAAAAATCAGTCCGCTCGAGAAAACAGTCCAATGAAAGAAAAAATAGACCCATGACCCACGAACACATGCCCCTTCCTCATCAAAGGACAACCTCGTTCCTCAATTTTTTCCAACTAAACCCACCTCCTTTTACGCCTGTCCCACCCACGTTGTAGCCCTCTCTCTGCACGCGTGCGCCGCTTGTCCTGGATGGTTGCCACCGCCTCCATCGATTCTCGACATCCCGAAGGAAGCATCTATCACGCCGGCCAAGGCCCTGCCATAGGCCATGGTTAGTGCTGCCCTCTACTCATCTCCTCTGCACGACCCCTTCTCTCTCGGATCCAGGCTGGCCGACGGTGTCGAGCCCCAACCGGAGTGGCCCCACCTTCTTTTCCTCGTGCACCTCAGAGCAGTTTCCAGGTAGGCATCGTAGCGCAAGCGCATGGCATGACAGTGTCCGCTGCCAAGCCTTGTCCAAGGATGGCAGTCCATCACACCGTGTGCCACTACATCGAGCTGGTAGCCACCATTGCAGCCCAGTACATCTACCGGTGGGACATGTGATTTATCCACCCAGTTATGCATCCATCAGGCACCCAACCACCAGGTATGGGCCACTGCTATTATTATATTTCTCCTCTGATTTAGCCAGAGATGTTGCTGCTGTGTTTGCAGCGTGAGAGAGCAAAAAGGATTGGGAGAGTGCAGGGGTGGTATGATCACGACCCAATGTCATGGCAGTAGAGGAGGCGACACATGTCGAGGTGGAGGAAAGGTACGGGAGCTGCGACAGGGAAGGTCGAGGAGGAGGAGGAGAGGTATGTTCTCGGTGGCAACCGGATCACTATGGTACCACGCACAACCTGATCCAGAACAGTCTCGTGCTCTTTCTAGCATGATAGACATAACCTACAGATAGGGTATATATTTTTTCTAAAGATTCATTTTTTTCCGACACTAACTAGAATTAGCCAAAATACCAATCATGTCTGATTAGTCTCAATATTGAATTTTGCATTTGTTTCTCTATAAGCTGCGCCATTGGGAATGATCGTGTGTTAAACAATTCACTTTTGGTAAATGCATGCAAACTGAATTATGCATTAGTTTCCCTGCCAGTAGCCTCACTAAGACGGCGAATCTTCTCTATACAACTTCAACAAATTGCTTGGGACAAGGTTTTTTAGGCCAATATTAGTGGTTGCTATCAACCAGTAGAGTTAGCCATAGGCTTAGTGCAATCGATAATGCATTTTTTCTTCTACCATTACCATGATTTCAATGCCTTTTTAGTAGGGAGAGTGAGATTTGTATAGACCGGAGTTGTAATCCGTTTGTAGTTGGCAATGGAGTGGAGATGATTGGTTCAACTTGTCATGCCTTAAATTTGGCTACACATAACTTTTAATATCCCTAGCCCCATATAATAGTACTAATGCTTGTGTTCTTCTGCCATCAGGTGATTGAAGATGGCTGTGACCAATTTCATAGGTGCAAAACCATTCAACATTGTTGGTAAGAATTGGGCTTGGAAGATACTCGATTGAGCAGCTCCTTTGTTGTTTGAATATAGGTATACTCCCATATTTGTGGAAGGTATAAGAAGAATAACAACAATTAACAACAATTGTTCTCTAGGTGTTTTGGTGAGATAATAGGAACAAGCTTCGTGAAGGAGGATATAGGCAATACCAATTCTCATGTCACTATATGCTCTCATATTGTATATTTCAAAGAGTCGTACAACCTACAAAAAGTACCGATTTATGAGATAGAACAAATAAAAATAAAAATTGTGTTACCTTGCCAAATGTCAGCAACGCTCCACCATGTGGATCTTCCTCGGCGTCGGTTCAACATCATGGACCTAGCAGAAGTGTGGCGGTGGGCAATAATAACCTTTGGCCTCAATGGTGAGTCACGGCAGCAGACTGGCTCCAGAGAGAATTAGTGGTACTGCATTTCTATTTTTTTGTGGCTGTTCTTGTTCTCCCTCTTAACTGTGAATAACATGCCAAATTTGTCTTTAATAGTAGAGATGTAGATACCATTTTTGCAGCCTCATAATTAGTCGATATACATGTTCTAGACCATACAAACTAGCATGGTGGTATTTAGAGCACAATTCTATGATATCTTTGGGTCACCACACCGGACCAAAAATATGGTGTCGGTTTTTTATTGTTGATGTGTCATAGAAGTAAACTCGTTTGTTGCTGGTGAGTATCTCTGTGCTTTGTTAAATTTTGCCTCGCAATGATGATGTGTGTGTTCAATTTATGGTTTAATCTTTAAACAAAAGGTGGAAATTGATCTTAGATTTAGGATTATGCACCTGATTATTTATATGACTATTTATACATGTCCGATCATTCATCCTCTTTCATTATATATCACATTATCCCTATGGGTTTGAGTAATACTTCGCTCATTGGAAAACTATTTCATTTCTCAGAATTGTAGATTTGGTTGTGTTATTGACTTGTCGGTTGTGTACATGAGCAAGCTCAAGTTGCACTGACTTAACACAGGTAAGCTTGTTTATAACTTCCAAAATTGGCATGTAAGAAGGCATCAGGCTGCCTCTCTAACATATTTAAAACTTTTTGTTAATAAGCTTGTTTATAACTTTGTCTTGAAATCTCGTAGCATGGTCGATATACTTATGTTTACATTCTAAACTTTTTTCCTAAACCCTTCACACTCGATGAGGCATTGGTTGATATTAAGCATGATGCAAATTGATTGCACATTTGTTCAAATTACATACTCTGGGTCACGGGGATATAGCAGTTGTCACGAGTCCTCTTTGATTACCTATATTAATGTTTGCCCTTCACATGTACCATTTCTCGTAGGAAACAACAAAAGCACTGTAACAATTCTTTGAAGTTGGAAGAAATGTACACAGAAGAAAGAAGGTATTGCGAGCTAGATGCACATATGAAGACCGGACAAAGAAGTAGTGAAGGAAGATGAAGACCAGTTTTTCCTCAAAAAGAAGATGGATACCATCATCAAAGTTTACCTATTTGTTTTTGGGTGGGACTTACATGCAGTGAAACGGACATGGTGGTCTCCGAGATTGTGGCGAAGCGGGAGAAATTCATGGAGTTTGTGAACGAATTTTTAATTTTTGATAGAAAGACCAATTGGTTCAATACTTGATACGGAAACTTCACACTATGATTTTGCAAATAAATGATATTGCATCCAAAATGCATCAGGATTATTTTTCACATGTCTTTGGGGGTTCAAATTCCATTTGGTAGAAAAGCATGCACTGATGGAACTATCTTCACTTTCTATATATCATCATCAGATTTCAGTAAGAGTTCAAAGCATCTTTTGTTATCATCTTTCAGAACCAGTATGTTTTGATACACTTGTTTTGACCAGACAATGCCAATAAGTCAAGCTTAAAAAAATCACATGAAGCATTTATTTGAATAGCCTAGTACTCCTAAATCCAAATAGTTGAGAAACACGCAACTACATAGTTGAAAATCAGGAAATGACAAACATAGTAAGAGTTAGTTTAACATGCCATACTGAAAATATATGGACCGAAGTAGAGTGATGACATCAAACCTAGAGCAAGGAGTAGACCGAGATTAAAGAGGGCGAAGGAAGAGCAAAATTTGTCTTCTTGGTTAGATGTGAGGACAATTACAATCAAAGCAACATTTATGTTGTCTCGTGGCAACACACGTGTTTTTAACTAGTATTACCCTAATGGGAGCATCCTTGAGGCTACTTTAAAGAGTGGCTCCTCATTAACTTGGCAAAGTATCATGAAGGGGTAGGAAATATTTAAGAGAGGTTATATTTGGAGGATTGGAAATGGCGAGGACGTAAACATCTGGACTGATCCTTGGATACCTTCTAGTCCAGACCGACGAGTTATAACACCAAGAGGACAAACACTGGTCTCCAAACTATTGATCTAATCGATCCAAACTCGGGAAAAGTGGGACGAGCACTTGATCTCCATGATCTTTAATCCTGTGGACGTTCGAATAATACTGCAGATTCCTCTACATAACCAAGGTTTTGATGATTTCATTTCCTGGCAGCCTGAGAAAAGGGGAATTTTCTCAGTTCGGTATGCGTACAAAATTGAGTGGTTACACAAATACCGAACTCATGCAAGTGCCCTAGCAAATGCGGGAGGATCCGCAACTCCGGTAGTTTGGTCTAAGCTATGGAAGCTTACAATCGCACGTAAAATATCAATTTTTGGTTGGCGTTCACTCCACGGGATGCTACCCTTAAAGGTATACTTGCTAATAGGCATGTTGGGACGATCGACTCTTGTCCAATTTGTCACCAGCAATCAGAAGATACACCATCTGTTCTTCCAATGTATCCATGCCAAACAAATGTGGGAGAGACTTGGCCTCAATGATTTTGTACATGATGCCGTAAGAGTTGACAGATCAGGCTAAGTGGTGGTGGAACACATCCTACTACTCCCTGATCAATCACTTCAGCTAATGCCTATGCTAGATGTTAAGCAGGTTATTGTCATGGCTTGCTGGTATCTTTGGTGGACTAGGCGGCGCATTACACATAATGAATCATGCCCATGAGTGGTAAGATGGCCCTTATCAATTCTTGCTATTGCAAGCAATTATCAACGAGCATGTGCAAAGAAGAGAGTGGAGCATATCCCGAGGTGGACTAGACCTGAGCCAAACTGTGTAAAGATAAATGTGGATGCAACTTTTTTTGAGAACCTGGGAATGGGGGCTATAGTGGCTATTATTAGGGATGAGAAAGGTATTTTCCTAACATCTCAGTGCAACTTCATTACCCATGCTACAGATGTGATGACTACGAAAGGAGGGATGGACTAAATCTGACGAATAACCTGGGATTCCAGCGTGTGGAGGCGGAATCGGACTCACTTAACGTGATTGCTTTTTGCAACGGGCAAAACAAATGGTAGGATGCATTTGCAACCTTATTCGTGGAATGTATTGATATTTCTATCTCATGAGGGAAGGTCGATTGTAAGCATTGTTTTCGTTGAGCTAATCAAGCGGCGCATGTGCTAGCCAACTTTTCTTTTTGTAATAAGACCTCTAGTTTTTCAGTGGACGAGCCTTCAGATTGTGTGGTTGCTAAGCTCGTAGACGACGTATCTTTATTTTCCAATTAATAAAGCTAGCTATGATGGACTTCTCTAAAAAAACATCTTTTAAAGATTTTACTATGGACTACATACAGAACAAAATGCGTAAATCTGTACTATAAAATATGTCTATATAGTCTTAAAAAAAGTCTTATGTTTTAATACGGAGGGAGTAGTTAGGATCACTCCGGGTGTTCACTTCACGGCAATCTGTAGCTCGAGTAGTCGGTTGGACCCCATTAATAATCAGCAACAATTAGATTTTGGGAATGCAAGTCAGTCATTAGATCACCTAATTATTTGGATCACACACGGTCAAGGCCCCTGCCGCTCTGATGGGAGGCTACCTTCTCCACCGCCTTCCTCGAGGGCGAATAGGTCCCATGCGACGTCGTTGAGTTGAATTATCTCTCATGCGATGTCGTTGGTTGTAATGGCTCTCATGCGACATCTCCGAGTGCAGAAATAGCTCAAGCAACACAACCCGTTTACGGGGCTAGCTGGCTGTTAGTTAGGCTAAGATTTGGTTAGGAATGTGCTCTGACTGGTGGGATCCACCTAGGGCCACGTCTTCAAGAGTCAACCGTCCACTACTCGACCGGTGACTATGTGACCATACTCGACTCGACCGTGCACGACTGGGCGAGCGGCGCCGCCGTGTGCATCTTCTCCGGCAGAGGCAGCAGTTTCTTCTCCGCGGTGGCGGAGCGCCTTTCTCGACAGTGGCAGAGCTATTGCGAGTGAGTATTTTCGAAACCCTAGTCCCATTCCCGAGAATTTTGGATAGATCTGTGGCCTCATGCTCTGTTTCTTGGCGATTTAGAATCTCGATTGGATAGGAGCGCAGGGGCTGAATTAGATGGAGCGAGGAGACAGTGCTTCAAATCGGTAATGCCGCCCCTCCCTCTTTTCTCTTTTAGCTGTTATCAAACTCGATTTGGTAGTGACTGTAGCTTACACTGCCGCTGCCCGCCATTGACAAAACAGAGGAGGTTCTGGTTCTGCCACCACATTCGCAATTATAGTGGACTTTTTTCCTTGTAAAGCCAATCTCAGTGATGGCAGTGTCTGAGACATTGATAGAGATACCACCGTGAGGTTGGATGTCGAACTTGCAGATGTTGATCCCCAGGAATTAGAGAACATGAAGGAGAAGGCCGTGGGCAATTTGGTGGAGAGAATTGGGGGGAGTATTGTTTGGGGTCCAGAACAAGAGGTATCTCTGCAATGTTTCGACAACTATTATGGTGAATATGTTAGAATTGAAGATGGAGAATCCATGGTTGCTAAAATTGATCAGCAAGAAGGGTGGGCATGCAAACAAGTAACATTTTATGCATAGCTAATTGATCTGCAAACTAATTCCAGAGTTGGTTATGTGCTATCAAAGATGACTGCACAACTGGAAGATGATGTGTGTATTTCACAAAAGAATATGTTGGCATTGTTGACTGAACCGATTGTAGTAGATGAAGATATAGGGATTGATGCAGATGGAGAGGAGGGAACCCATGATGCTAGGAAGATTGTTGTTGACTGGAATGTAGTAGAGTTGAATGAAAAAATAGATGTGGTCATTACACCAATATCTGACATTGATATGGCCGAAATGTTTGGCATTCAAGTTGATGATAAAGATAAGGAGAAGGATGACAGTTCTTTGCCTGCTGATGGTAACACATGCCCTAGAAATGCAAATGAGGATGAAGAAGAGCTGATGAGAATGGCTGCAGATGATGTGGATGATACAAATGATAATGAGCTGGTTTGTTTGTATGACAAAGAGAACCCAGTTATTGAGGTGGGAAAGTTGTGGCCAAGCATGGTTGAGTTTAGGATGTCTTTCAGGACCTTTGTAGTGAAAAAAGAGTTTGAGGCCAAGACTATGTGGACTGATCGAAAGAAATTTTTTGCTCGGTGCAAAGGTTATGATGGTGGTGGCAATGCTTGCAAATGTTACATATTTGCCAGACTACAACGTGATGGAAGTATAGTAAGGGTAAATCAAATACCACACCAGCATACATGTATGACCACTTCACAGAGAGTTTCAAAGATGACATGATAGCTTTGGATTACAGAGAAGATTACTCCTATTTTAGCCAAGACTCCAAACAGTACTGCAAAGAGGCTTAAAGTTGACTTGGAGAAGTTGTACCCCATCGAACTGCAATATACCACAGTGTGGAAAGCAAAAAAAAAGGCCATGAAATCATTGTATGGTGACCGGGCAAATACATTTAGGATGTTGTATAGTTTTAAAACAAAGGTGGAGAAGAGGTCACCTGAAAGTGTGGTGGAGATAGATACAGAGGTAATAGAGCATGGCAAGGTTTTTTTCAGCAAGTTTTTTATGTGTTTGAAGCCTTGCGTAGATGGATTCAAAGCAGGTTGTCGTCCATATTTGAGCATAGAATCATCTTTTTTGACTGGAAAGTGGAATGGTGAGTTGGCTGCGTGCAATGCTCTAGATGGACACAACTGGATGTTCCCAGTTGCAATAGGAATGTTTCAATCATTGACAGAGGCATCATGGATATGGTTCATGATGCAACTGAAAAATGCATAGGGCCAGTTTCTCCTTTGGCCATCCACACAAATGCATGTAAAAGGTTGGAAAATGCAGTAAAAAAGTTTTCCCCCATGCTGAGCAGAGGGAGTGCTTTGGACATATGTGGATGAATCTGAGAAAAAAATTCAGAGGAGATGAATTTGGGCGCATGTGGCCGGCAGCAAGATCGTACACCAGACGGACACATTCCTATCACCTTGGTAAGATATTGACATCATGTAGTGATAATGAATTTGCTTCATGGTTGAACAACCACCATTCTCGGTTGTGGTACATATCAGGTTTTAATATTGCCATAAAATGTGGTCATATCAATAACAACTTGGCAGAAAGTTTTAACAACAAAGAGAAGGATTTGAAAGACTTGCATGTGCATGACATGGTGGACCAAATAAGGGTCATGATCATGCGTTTGTGGGAGTTGAGAGGAAAAATTGCTAATATTTTAGAAGGGGACAAGCTTCCAGCAGTGGTACAATAGGTGGTCAACAGGAGTAGAAATCTTTCACATCTATCTGTTGAGAAATCTTCCTTGTGGGGTGCTAAAGTTAGAGATACAAAGAGTGGCAAGAGGCATGTGGTAAATACTGAGTTGCATGAGTGCACTTGCCAAGAGTGGCAACACACTGGAAAACCATGTGAGCATGCAATACTTTTTTTGGCATCTAAACCCAGGTTAAATATGCACCCATATTTGCATGAGTATTATTCAGTACAAACATTCAAAGCTGCATATGTAAGTCCAATTCCTGCACTAACCGACCAATCTCAGTGGCCTGAGGTGGAAATAGAATTTACCTTGTGTCCCCCTGTCACTAGAAGAAAGGCTGGGAGGCAAAAACAGAGCAGATTCAAAGCTTGGTTTGAGAAAGGTGGTTGTAGTAGGAAGGGGAAAAAGGAAAAGGAAAAGAATGGAAATCCCAAAAGGGCTCAACAAGGTAACAAAAATAGGTGCAAATTGTGTGAGGTACTTGAGCCCAGAATTGGTTCATTCAAATGCATCTACACTCCTCAAAGGCCAAAGTATGTTTATGTTACTATTTTTGCAAGTTTTTGATTTTGCTACTTGTTCTAATATCTAACCAAGTGAAATGCTTTATGTTTTAGGAGGAAGCGTCCAAAAATAGCCCCACCTCTTGTTGTTGAACAAAGTTGGCCAGTGAAAAAAGCAAGACTCAATGGCTTTAGAAGGAAGAGAACTATTACTGCTGAAACTGTTACTGCTGAACATGAGCTAACTGAAACTGTTACTGTTGAACATGAGCAAACTGAAACTGTTACTGCTGAACATGAGCTAACTAAAACTGTTATTGAATCTTTTTTGCAGGCGCTAGGACAATTAAAACTATTGCAAATGAAGCAACTGTTGTGCTTCCATGCCTGGAAGTTGTGCTGCCAATTGTTGAACATGAGAAAAATGAAACTGTTACTGAATCTGCTTTGACACCTGTGTTGCCATGTTTGGAGGTTGTGCTGCCAAGTGTTGAGTTGCAAACTGAAGAAGTTGAACAATGTGTGCCATCTACTCAATCTGCAGAAGTGCAAACTGAAGAAGTGGGAGATGGTCAGGTGCAAAAGTTGAGGGGGCGTAGTGGAGTTATTGGCAAGAATACCAAGAGCATCAGCATCAACAAACAGTGCACCGTGGAACCAAACAGTGGAAAAAAGGAGAAGAAATCGAGTGGTAGAAAGAAGCAAAAGAAGTAGAGTCGAAATCATTCAAATGTGATGTGATTTGATTTGAAAACTTAAATTTGTTGTCATTTGATGTGAAAACTTATGTTCTTTGATGTAAAACTTATGTGCTATGATGTTGATTTGACTTGAAAATAAAATTCAAATTTGAACCGACATTCAAATTTGAACCTATCTCCAATATTTTTGGAGTTCATTTGTTTGTTCTATGATGTTGCACTGTTTTATATACTACTATGCACTTTAGTTCATAAATCTAACCCATTTTGCGAAGTCCAACTCATAGTCACTGAAAATGTTGGAGGCAGTCAACGGGGTTTTGAAAACTCGTTGTCCAACCTTTCAAAACCCCGTTGACTGCCTCCAAACCCCATCTAACCCTAACGCCAAATGTCCACCGTCGATCTAACCTTAACGCCAAACTGCGGCCGTCGGATAGGCCGCGGGTGTGGGGGAATATCTCAGTGACCGTTGGGCCGAGCGGATAACGTTGAGCGGGGGAGCATCTCAGTGACCGTTGGGCAAAGCGGATCGGCCTGGCAGAGCCTGGCGTGCGTCGCAGCGAGATGGGCCACCGTGGATGCCATGCAACAGCGTCGCAGCCTAGCTATTCTGCCAAATGAACACAACCTAGCCGCCATGCAGCGACACATTAAAACGGGTGGCAGGGCCGCATCGGTACGTCGCATCTAAGCTATTTTTAACAATTGCATGCACGAAGCTCGCAACATGGGCGGACGTGTCGGTGACGCAGTTTCTCACGCCGATTAAAAACGAAGCATCTCGTCTGTGCCGCCCATGCCTCTCTGGATGCTCCGCCATTTTTTTTGCACGCCCATTAATTATGCCACCACGCGGAGGAGAGAAAACAATCAATCGTGTACATTGACTATGGCTGCAACGCGACTATAAAAAGGCACCATATCCTCATCCCTCTCACACTCATCTCTCAAGCCTCCTCCTCTTCTTCTTCTTTCCGAGCAAAATCCACCACTCGAGCCACCATGCAGTTCAACGGCCCGACCTACCGTCGCCCTCGCACCGTGCCGGAGAGGCAGTTCCCGCCCGGCGAAGTCGTCGAGAATAGCCTGAGGATTTGGGCCATCTCAAGGTGGAGGGGCCCTAGAGAGTTGGCCAGCTTCTTCCTGCACGCAGGCTACCGCCACCTCCCTCCGGGCACTCCGCCCATGTTCCACCTCCACGAGCAGGTCGATGGCGGCCCCAACGGCTTCGTCATCGGCATCTATGTCACCTTCACCAACCGCTACGACGCTTACCACCTCCTCGGCCAGGTGTTTTGGTGTGGATGTGAGTTCATCGTGTTCACCACCTACAACATCTTCACCAACTTCCACCACATCTTCCCCGAGGCCAACGACATGCACACCCTCCCGTACCAGCTGCCAGAGAACCATGAGTGAGGGGGCGGCCCGGGCTAAGGAGTCCGCTGGCCGATGCCAGTCTTCTTATATTTTTATCTAGTAGTATTTCTAGCGTGTGTGCCCGTGTGTTGGGGCGTGTGTGCCCGTGTCATTATATCGGGCTAGTATTTTTATCTAGTAGTATTTCTATCGTGTCATTATATATATGTTGTAAGAAGTCTATCTATATATTTTTATCTAGTAGTTGGGGCGTGTGTGCCCATCTTTTTATTGTACTATTTCTATCTAGTTTTATGCATTATATGTTTTATGTTTTATGCATTATGCACTATATAAATCCTACATCCTAAACCCTTTCAAAAAAATTTATGCAACATAATATCTAAAAAGTTCGTGTAGGTAGGAAGAACATCTTTAACATAAACCTAAACCCTAAACCCTAACAACCTATTCGGAACATATTAATGTTTTATGCATTATGCACTATATTAATGTCTCCCGGTAGAAATGACACAGAACTTCTCGGAAACACCGGTGCACAAACTCTGAAAACACCGGTGCACAAACTTTGAAAACACTGGTGCACAAACTTTGAAAACACCATAACAACCTACTCCCCAAATGCGGTTTTTCGAGGCTAACTTTGACTTTGACCAAATCTTGTATGCAGACTAAAAAGAAACGGAGGGAGTATATGACATGCAAGTTACACTGCAACCTAGGCATTCTTGGCTTCAAATGATACTCCCTTTGTTTCGGTGCATTAGTCATATTAGAAGGTGCACTGCAACCTAGGCACATAGAGATTGGGTGCACTCCAACCTAGGCACTCTCAACTAAAAACATGCTATTAATTAGAAGACCTCTTCAAACCCAAAAAATATGACGCATATACTGCAACCTAGGCACTCTCAACTAAAACATGCTATTAATTAGAAGATCTCTTCAAACCCAAAAAGCATGACACATAAATTACATGCATTGGTACTTCAATTAATAGATGGGATCTAATTGATATGCATGCAACTACTCCAGATGAAACAAGTGGTAGTACTACTATAATGTGCTACTATAATCAGCGCTGGTTTCCTATGCATGCATTCGATAATTCCACAATTAATCGGGCCCCCAATTAATCACCGGATGAAACAAGCGGCAGTATATGCGCCTGGATATGTTCTATTCGGCCATGTGCTCTTTTTTTGCACTAGCTACAAGTTTTTTATCAATGGGCCTGTATATATCGATGTCAATGACCGTGTGCACTTTTTTTGCACTAGCTACACCTTTTTTATCAATGGGCCTGAATATGTTCTATTCGGCTGTGCCTACCTTCTATATGGGCCTAGCCTTTTCGGGAAACTGTCGACGAACCCTTTTTTTTCCTTTTCTCCCTCTACCACCGAAACTGAAATTGACGACGAACTGCAGAACTGTATAAACGGGGCCGAAACAGAGTGGAGAAGACGAGAAAACATGCCGAATTCGTATAGCGCAACAGTTTTACTCAAACATCCATATCATTACGATTACAAATGATGCCCAATCTATTCACTAACGACTAATTATCATAACATAAAAAAATGCGAGAGCAATTACACAAACATAAAAAATTCCGGCCATCAAATTGCCTTGCTTCTTTAATTCGATTAGTTTCTTCATCTTCTTGTTAAGCGTCTTCAGCTCTGCCGTCCCTGCTGCATCCCCCACAATAGCACCAATGGAATTGCCAGGTCCAGGGGCCCCAGATCCAGACGGGCCCGATCCAAACTTCTCCGCCTCCAACGGTAAATTGAGCTCCCGTGATGCACCCTCCAGTTGAATCCGCTCTATGTACTCATCTAGCCACTCAAAATGGGCGCATTGCTTCAATTTCTGAAATCGGAAAGATGAACCCTAAATCCTAAATCCGATGAAAAATATGAAATTGGGGGACAAAAATCAAAATTGGCATATTGAGAAGTAAAATCTCACCTTTCCCTGCTCTTGTTTGCTCTCGCATTTCATGAATTCCGGCCCAAGGTTGCCATTCTTGTCGGTCATTGTGACTAGCCGCTTCAGGGGTGCGGTACGTGGACATGCAGGGCATCTTTTCATGGGCACTTCGCCATAGCGCGGCCATGAGAGGCGAGAGGCTGAAGCGGAGCTCGACATTGCTAGGTCGCGGCCCCGAACAGCGTTGCTGCCCGTCGTCGCCGGAGAAGAAGAACAACAACGGTCGGGGAGTGGGGAGAGGATGGGAAGGTCGCGGTATTGCTCTTGTACCAATGCTGAGATGGATAAGTTACTGGGTTCCACGCTGTGGGTCCCGCTTTGTTACGTAGAGGCTCACCTGATTCGAGTAGTAAATATATGTCTTTGGATTAGGCAGCAGTGTCGCACGGTAGCTATTTCTACGCTAGGAGATGTCGCATGAGAGCCATTACAACCAACGACGTCGCATGAGAGATAACACAACTCAACGACGTCACATGGGAGCTATTTGCCCCTTCCTCGATGGCAGACTGGAGTGGCACATCGGCTCTCTTTTTCTGGATCGTCCGGACTTCTGTTTCTTACGGAATAGCGATGGGAAGATTGAGGAAGGGAGGCATCTGCGGGATCGGGAGAGGATCTCTAGTGGGAATGAGATGGTACTCTTTGACTGTGTAGTGCGCGCCGGTGCACGTGTCATCCCGGATCGACGGCCGCTTACCCTCGCGTCGGGTGATCTTTCGACGACGATGGCAGCTTTTAGCTATGGATCACGTTTCAATGTCCTAGGTGAGCCGCAGGTCGGGGAGGATGGCGAGAATGACTCGGCCGTAGCTACTTCGTCTGGAAAGAAGCATGTGGCGATGAAGGCTGCTTCCATGATCCCGTCCAATGAGACAGACGGAGGTGTTGCCTGGTCCATTGTCTCGCGTCGTAAGAAGAAAAAGGAAGAGCTGGTGCAAGAGTTTTGGAAAGACGTCGGTTTTCCAACTCCGGCGTCACACGTTTGGGAATGTTCTGGTTCTTCATCTCTGACGCCCATCTCCGACCAGGTACGGGATAGTTCAATTTCGACTAACGAGTTGGCTTCTCAGTGCAGGACCACGCCTGTGGGAGTAGATGTCGACAAGCCTCCAGCTGCCTCGCGCCACATCGCCAGGTTGTGCTAATTCGACCGTGGGAACGGCTTCTTCCGTGTACGCGACCGATGCGACAATCGCCGTGGCGGCATTCTTGTCGTCGACGTCGTCCAACGAACCCGCAACAGACAATCAATCACTAGTAGAAAACGGAGCTATAGTTCCGGTTAATAAGGGCCTATAATCCTGGTTCTTCAACCGAGACTATTAACTTGGGACTAAAGACCCTTAACGTTTAGTCCCGTTTTTTCATGAACCGGAATTAATACCCGTCCTAGGCGTGGCTAGGATCTTTAGTCCCGGTTGATAACCACTAGTAGAAAATAGGGCTTCGGTCCATTCCTCAAATTTCATTTATCCTGTTTCACTAATGGGGCCATCGATCCCGGTTCGTGAGGCCAGGGCGCCAGCCTGACCTCGTGGGCCATTGGTCCCGGTTCGTCTGTCCCCTTTGGTCCCGGTTCCAGACAAGAACCGAGACCAATGGGCCTCGCTCCTGGCCCACAACAACTGGTCTCGATTTGTGGCGTGAACCGGGACCAAATGTTGTCCTTCAGTCCCGGTTCCAGCCACAAACCTGGACTAATAGTTGACCTATATATACCCCCGCCCGCGAGCAGAGCAGTGCAGTGCTCTGTTTTTTTGGCCGGTCGTGGGAGAGCTTTGTGGGACTGTAACTCACCTCCTATGCACATGAGGTGATCGATGAAATTCCCAAGCCAAATTTAAGCTTTCTCCTCTCGAAGCTCTTTGTCCAAGCTCCATTTTACTCAAGATTTGTCTAGGTTTGGCGGTCCGTACTGTCCCGTCCCCATCCTCACCACCGTCGATCGCCCGCGCCCATCTCCGAGCCGGCACCACCGTGCTTAGCCTCTTCTTCTTATTTTCTTTCTAAAAGAAAAAAGTTCTTACTTGTATGATTTAGATAGATACTTGTCTAATTTTCTTACTTTTATTATTGTTTGTTATTATATACTGTGATGGTTTTGGTATCCTCCTCCGTCGGCCCTTATCCTATCTATGATTCGGATGTGGTATATATTATCTTTTATAACTATTTGTTTTATTTAGTGTTTATGACAATTACGCCGACCAACGTGACATAGATTTTTTAATCTAGGAGGTATGTGAACCGGAAACTCCAACCGACATAGAAATTCTTGTTGAGAAGTTAAATTTGGTTGAAAAAAAATAATTACTTGAAAGAAAAATTACAAAGAGTGGAAGAGGAGAAGATGTAATTGGAGTTGAATGTTGCCGATGTCGTCGACGATCACAAGATCAACATGGATGCAATGCACTTCAAGATTAGAAAGATTAGAAAATATGCCATTCATACTGAGGCTTGGTATCATTATGCTGTTGGATTAATTGGTACCTTGGTTGCGGTTACGATCGCATTTGTTGTTGCATTTAATTTTTTTAGTTTCAATGTATGTTCTAATTAGATGCTCTAGAGAGCTATATGTTGTTCAATAATGAGAACTATGTATGAACGTTATGTATTTATTTTGGTCACTACTATACTTTGGCTTTAATGTGATGATGCATTTCTATTAATTTGGTCACTTCTCTGTTCATGATATGCTGTAATGTTTTTTAATACACTTTATTATATAATGCACGCAGATGAACCGACAATAGATGTACGGTGACCGACGCACCTCCGAGTATATTAAGGGCTTGCATAATTTTCTCGAAGCGGCTGAGGCAAACAAGTATAATGGTTTTATCATTGTCCATGTACTGTCCGTGGGAGTACGAATGCTTTCTCCAACTCTAAAACCCTTCACTTCCACCTTCTTGAGAAGGGTTTTATGCCACACTATAATGTTTGGACCAAGCACGGAGAAAGAGGGGTTATGATGGATGACAAAGAAGAAGAAGAGGATGATGACAACTACCCGCCCCCTGAATACAGTGATGCTGCAATGGGGGAAGCTGAAGATCAAGGGGACCAAACGATGTGCCCGATGATGATCTTTGTCGGGTCATTGTTGATGCACAGAGAGAATGCAAAAGGGAAAGGGAGAAGTTGAAGTTCGACCGCATGTTAGAGGATCACAAAAAAGGGTTGTACCCAAATTGCGAAGATGAGAACACAAAGCTCGGTGCCACAATGGAATTGCTGCAATGGAAGGCAGACAATGGTGTATCTGACAATGGATTTAGTTCACTGCTAAAAATAATGAAGAATAAGCTTCCAAAGGATAACAAATTGCCCGACAGTACGTACGAAGCAAAGAAGGTTCTATGCCCTCTAGGATTGGAGGTGCAGAAGATACATGCATGCCCTAATGATTGCATCCTCTACGGCGGTGCATACGATGATTTGAACGCATGCGAGGTATGCGGTGCATTGCAGTATAAGATCAGAAGAGATGACCCTGGTGATGTTGAGGGCCAGCGCACCAGGAAGAGGGTTCCTGCCAAGGTGAAGTGGTATGATCCTATAATACCACAGTTGAAACATCTGTTTAGAAACGAAAAGCATGGTGAGTTGATGCAATGGCACATAAAAGACCGTAAGAAAGACGGGAAGTTGAGAGCACCTGCTGACGGATCACAGTGGAGAAAGACCGAGAGAAAGTGGAGCGACTTTACAGGTGACCCAAGGAACGTATGGTTTGGTTTAAGTGCAGATGGCATTAATCCTTTTGGGGAGCAGAGCAACAAGCATATCACATGGCCTGTGACTCTATGTATGTATAACCTTCCTCCTTGGTTGTGCATTAAGAGAAAGTTCATTATGATGCCAGTGCTCATCCAAGGCCTTAAACAACCCGACAATGACATTGATGTGTACCTAAGGCCATTAGTTCATGAACTTTTACAGTTATGAAATGGAAGAGGTGTACGTGTGTGGGATGAGAACGAACACAAGGAATTTGACCTACATGCGTTGCTATTTGTAACCATCAACGATTGGCCTCCTCTCAGTAACCTTTCAGGACAGACAAACAAGGGATACCACACATGCACAATTTAGATGACATCGACAATATATATTTGGAAAATGTAGGAAGAATGTGTATGTGGGGCATCGTCGATTTCTTCCGACCAACCTTCATTGTTGAAAGAAAGGAAATCATTTCAAAGGTGAGGCAGATAACCGGAAGAAGCCGGCCATCTGTACTGGTGATCACATACTTGATATGGTCAATGATTTACAAGTAATCTTTGGAAAGGGTCCTGGCGGATTATTTGTTCGGACTGACGATGCGGGAAGCGCACCCATGTGGAAGAAGAAATCTATATTGTGGGACCTACCCTATTGGAAAGACCTAGAGGTCCGTTCTGCAATCGACGTGATGCAGGTGACGAAGAATCTTTGTGCGAACCTGCTAGGCTTCTTGGGAGTGTATGGGAAGACAAAAGCACCGGATGCACGGGAGGAACATCAACGTGTGAAGACAACATGCATCCAAAGCAGCATGATGGTCCTGCCAGGTACAATCTTACCAAAGAAGAGAAGAAAATCTTCTTTGAATGCCTGCAAAGTATGAAGGTCCCGTTGGGCTTCTCGTCGAATATAAAGGGAATAATAAATATGGCAAAGAAAAATTCCAAGACCTAAAGTCTGATGACTGCCACGTGATTATGACGCAACTGCTTCCGGTTGCATTGAGGGGGCTTCTACGGGAAAACGTTCGATTAGTCATTGTGAAGCTATGTGCATTTCTCAATGCAATCTCTCAGAAGGTGATCGATCCAGAAATCCTGCCAAGGTTAAGGAGTGATTTGGTGCAATGTCTTGTTATTTTTGAGCTGGTATTCCCACCATCCTTCTTCAATATCATGACGCATGTCCTAGTTCATCTAGTCGACGAGATTGTCGTTCTGGGCCCTATATTTCTACACAGTATCTTCCCCTTTGAGAGGTTCATGGGAGTCTTGAAGAAATATGTTCGTAACTACGCTAGGCCAAAAGGAAGCATCTCCATGGGCCATTAAACACATGATGTCATTGAGTTTTGTGTTGACTTCATTCTTGAATTTAAGAAGATTGGTCTCCCTTAATCGCGGTATGAGGGAAGATTGACTGGAAAAGGCACACTAGGAGAGAACTCAATAATATGTATGGACGGGCATTCTTGGTCTCAAGCACACTACATAGTTCTACAGAATTCTACCTTGGTAACCTCGTATGTCGGTGAACACAAGAATATTCTGCGCTCCAAACACCCGGAGAAGTGTGACGAGTGGATTACATATGAACACATCAGGACTTTCGGCAGTTGGTCGCAAAAACTTCTCATGGGTGACAACACTGTTTCTGAAGAGTTTTACTCGTTGGTCAGGGAACCATCTTCGACTGTATTTACTTACAAAGGGTACAAGATAAATGGGAATACATTTTACACGATCACCCAAATCAACAGAGCACCAACCAAAATAGCGCTGTCTGCTTTGATGCAACAACCAAGAGGGGAAATGACACATATTATGGTTACATAGTGGTCATATGGGAACTTGACTATGGACATGATTTCAAGGTCCCTTTGTTTCAGTGCAAATGGGTCAATCTGTCAGGGGTACAGGTAGACCCACAATACAGAATGACAATAGTGGATCTGAACAATCTTGTGTACACAGACGAACCATTCGTCCTAGCCAATGATGTGGCGCAGGTTTTCTATGTGAAGGACTTGTCTACCAAACCGAGAAAAAGAAAAGATAAGGAAGCGAATACATCATACGATGAGCCAAAACGCCACATAGTTCTTTCACGAAGAAGAGACATCGTGGGATTGGAGGGCAAGACAGACATGTTTGAATATTATGAAAAGTTTCATGAAATTCCTCCCTTCAAAGTCAAGGCTGACCCAAGCACCCTGTTAAACGATGAAGATTATCCATGGTTACGGCGCAATAAGAAAATGACTCAAGCGAAGAAAAAGTGAAGACTTTCTCTCCACAACTAGTATGATGATGCCTTTGATCTAGAATATCACTGAAATGCCTTTTGTAACAGATGAGTGTTTGTCCGAAACCTTGATACTTCGAAAGAGATTGTCCGTTTTGTACACGAAGTGCATCCAGTTTTTGCCGTAACCATCTCAAATTTTTAGCACAATGTATGTGGGTGAAATGATGATACCATGCCAACTTTCAACCTTTTTAGAGTTCATTTGTAGTGCTTTTCAATTTCAGGGTCATTAAGCTCAAAACAAATCAGTAAATGCACGAAAATACCAATTGAAATAAAAAGGATTGAAAATTAATAATGTGGCTTCTAATGGTGCATGTTGAACGCACAAAAAGTCTGGAGTTCAAATAAGTTCAAAAAATGAAATCCCTTTGTAACACATGAGTTTTCGTTTGAAACCCTCGTACTTCGAAAGAGATTGTCCATTTTGTACACGAAGTGCATCCAATTTTTGCTGTAACCTCTCAAATTTTTAGCAGATGCTATGTGGGTGAAATTATGATACCATGCTAACTTTCAATCTTTTTAGAATTCATTTGTAGTGCTTTTCAATTTCAGGGTCATTTAGCTCAAACAAATTAGTAAATGCACAAAAAATACCAATTGAAGTCAAAAATGGTTGAAAATTGATGATGTGTCTTTGAATGGTGCATGTTCAACGCACAAAGTGTTTGGAGTTGAAATAATTTCAAATAAATGAAATCCCTTTGTAACACATGAGTTTTCGTCCGAAACCGTGATACTTCGAAAGAGATTGTCGATTTTGTACACGAAATGCGTCCAGTTTTTGTCATAACCCTCTCAACTTTTTACCACATGCTATGTGCATGAAGTGATGATACCATGCCAACTTTCAACCTTTTCAGAGTTCATTTGTTGTGCTTTTCAATTTCAGGGTCATTTAGCTTAAAAATGAACTAATAGGGAAAAAATGAACTAAAAAGAATCAAAATAATATTAACTAAATTATCAAAGTATTGATTTGTTAAAAATAATGAACTAAAAAGAATCAAAAAAACAATAACTAAAATCGTAAAAGTATTTAGTTGTTAAAATGAATGGACTAAAAAGAATCAACTAAAAAGAATGAAGTAAAACATTAACTAAAAAGAATAGAAAAATCAACTAAAGAGAATTATCATAATTTTTTTTAAAATATTTAATAGCAAAGTAAAATAACAGAAAAATCAACTAAAAAGCTTTTGTAAACCTGAGGTTATGATCAAAGTATAATTTTGCAAAAAATAAAAAAATGCTCCCCTAATAGGCCACCATGGCGTGCATACGACTAGAAACCCAACTATACTTGGGCGAGGATGCACGCCCACGGGGCAATTAGGCCTAACAGGGCAGAGAAAATGTTAGGCACGTACTGCCTGCTAGAGAGGAGCCCGAGACGTAAGCCGCAACGGAGCTTATAAACAACTCCTAGCCCCTCTCAACTAGCAAGGTGGGACTAAATATTTGGCCGCGGGAGCACCACCCTTTAGTTCCGGTTGGTGGCACCAACCGGGACCAATACCCCCCTTTAGTCCCGGTTGGAGCCACCAACCGAGACTAAAGGGCTGGTGGTTTCTCGCCTCACCGTTGCCCCGTCGCCCCAATGTGAGCTCCCCCCTCTCCCCCTCTCCCTTGCCCCTTGTTACTTTCTTGTTATTATTTTCTTGTCCTGTTACTTTGATGCTAGTAAGTTTTCTGTGGGGATTTAGCCCAAGCTATGTACTGGTGATTTATAGCATTTGGGATCCTCTATCACCCTATTAAATTTCATGCCATAAGATTGGTTGTAGAATACTATTTTATTGCTGTCAAAATGCTTCAGGTTATAAACTGCCAATGAAAATCTGTGATTTTCACTAAGTCTGAGATTCTGTTATTATTTTCTTGTCCTGTTACTTTGATGCTAGTAAGTTTTCTATGTGGATTTAGCCCAAGCTATGAACTGGTGATTGTAGCATTTGGGATCCTCTATGACCCTGTTAAATTTCATGTCTTAAGGTTGGCTCTAGCAAACTATTTTGTTGCTGTCAAAATTCTTCAGGTTATAAACTGCTAGTGAAAATCGGTGATTTCACTAAGTCTGAGATTTTGTTATTATTTTCTTGTCCTGTTATTTTAATGCTAGTATGTTTTCTGTGGGGATTTAGACCAATCTATGAACTGGTGATTTGTAGCATTTGGGATCCTCTATCACCCTATTAAATTTCATGCCTTAAGGTTGGCTGTAGCATACTATTTTGTTGTTGTCAAAATGCTTCAGGTTATAAACACCTAGTGAAAATCTGTGATTTCACTAAGTCTAAGATTTTGTTATTATAAAACACTATGGACAATTTGATGCCTTAAGGTTGGTTGTAGCATACTATTTTTTATAAAACACTATGGCCAATTTATATATCCGTGAAGAAGACGGATGTGGTCGCATAAGATTTCATCAATATAGTTGTGTATCAAATAAAAATTATTGTGTATTGGACCATCTTAAATACTTGTAAATGTTTATTAAATAATAGGAATTTAAATAGTTGTAGAATTTGTTCTCGACGTCGACGATGTCTCGGCCGCATCCTCGACGTGGACTCGGTGGCGACCACCTGCCTGAGAGGTGCCAGCATTTCCGGGACTGGGTTCCGCCGGGCTGGCACTCGGAGGAGCTAGCTTCCAGGGCGCGCGGCTTGGTGAGGAACCGGGCTCCCGTCGTCTACCCGGAGCTTCTTTGGTGGCGGTCACGTGGGCCACTTTCGGTGCTGAGGCTGTCGGCCCCCGAGGAGGAGGTACGTCGTGGTGTTAGGGAGGAGGACGAAGACATCCGTTGCTACATGGAGTGGTTGGACGCCAGGTTCTCCAATACCTGGCAGGTTCTTCAAGGATCTCACCCGAGCTATGATCCGGTGATGGTTCCTGCTCTTTGGGTGTCTATCGTCCGTACCTCAGTACAACGACAACTCTTTGTTGGTTGAAGTATTAGTGTATTCGAGAGATGTATTAGTGATGTATTCGAGATTATATATTCGATAATATTAAGTGGATTATTCGATGATGCATTTATTAAATGGATTATTCGATGTATTAGTGATATTATATATACATGATGATCTTGCTGCTGAAAATGACCTAGTTTACTTATGATTACACATTTTATTTCTTTCTTCCCTTCCCTTGAAAGCACTCTCAAGCTTTATCTTGTAAGTCATGGGAATGCACTGTCAAGTCCCGATTCATTCCTTCACAAAACATAAATCGTATAGTGATGGAACTTTTTTGGCAAATATTAATGGGAGCCAAAGAAAAAGTTTTGTGCATGTTTAAAACATAGAAGTTTGTGTAATTCGGTTATTCATACAAGGAGCTAAAATATTTGCAGAAACTATGGATCAAAGAGACTTGGAAAAAGAACAGTTGTTCGGAGAGATAATCCTCAACGGACGTGATGTCTTGTCGTATCTCAACGACACCGATGGTCTGGAAGGAGAGGATGACTGCTAGGGTGATCGAACAATGGAGGAGGAAGGACATGATCATGATGGCTCCGGTGACCGAATGCGGGAGGAAGAAGGAGACCATGATGACGGCTCCGGTGACCGAACGGAGGAGGGAGCTGTTGCAAAGTCCGACGAGGTATATATATTAATTAAGCTTGTGCTGACTAGCAAATTGATGCATTAACTGTTTTGGTATGTACATATATTAACTCTTCTTTCTTATTTTATAGCCCTCCGGATCGAGCCAAACTTCGATAACGAGACAAGGCCCGAAGAGAAGGTTGCGCAAGGATGAAAGGTTCACGTTCACAGCACTCGCGGATGATGGCCTACCGATTCAACCCAAGAGGACCAATGACACATTTTCTGCTCAGTGCGGATCTATTGTTAGGGATAACATCCCGATCAGCATCAAGAAATGGAATAAGTCTAAGGGCGACGACGTCCGTGAAGGTGATTATGTCACCGATAGACAGAAAGATGATCTTTGGACCATGCTGAAGGAAAATTTCACCCTACCGCCAAAGGAGGATCTGAATAAGCCAGTTATAGAGCCATTGGTCAAAGCGTGTGCTCTTAAGAATATGGCAGAACTGTTCAGGAGGTGGAAGGAATTGAAATCAAAGTTTGTCGACAAAGGGAAGACTCCAGAATTCATCGGCCGATTTGAGAAGATAAGAGTCCACTGGACCACATTCGTGGCTTACAAGGCATCAGACAAGAGTAAGAAAATGTCAGAGACAAACAAGAACAATGCTGCAAAGAAGCAGTATCACCATCACACGGGGTCAGGTGGCTACCTCAAAGCCCGATCGTTCTGGGACAAAGCTGAGAATGACCTGATTGCTAAAGGGGTCGAACCACATACATTGAACTGGCCAGACCATTCAAGGACTTGGTTCTTCGGGGTTGGGGGAACTTTGGACCCGGAAACAGGGAAGTGTCATTGGACGCACGAGCAACTTGCAATACCCAATCAAGAAGCTTCAAAAGTATATCACCGCAGCGCAGGAAGGGACGTTCATTCCCGACAAAGAAAAGGATGAGCTGACTGAGGCCATAGGGAATGCTGAGCACCCTGGACGAACAGGAGGCACACCAGGCTCCGTTCCATGGAAGGTTGGGTTTCCCAATGGAGGCAGTTACAGAAGCCGAGAGAGAAAGAGCAACGCGGAGCTGAGCGACATGCAAAAGATCCAAGCAAGACTACAAAAGCAAGAGGAACTTGAGAGCCAGCATGCTGCTGGCCAACCATCTCAACGGCACGAAGCTACCCCAGAAGGTACCCCGCCATCTCAGCGGAGAAGCAACGTGGCTTCCACGGAGCCTGTTCAGCCGGACTTCACAGCTCCTAGCTACCCCGTGGATACTATCACGGAGGCTCAACATTGCGAGCTTATGACGAAATGCCGGAACCTCACTTTCAAGGCGGCTGTCGGCTCTGTTGCACCTCCTCAACCCAATGGAACTTTTCACTGCCTTCTGATTCCACATTGCTATGCTGTTGTGATGGTGGATCAAGTAATGGAGGGATTTGAGGAGCTTGAGCTTGACCACCCTACAGGTTAAGGGGAGAATCAGCTGGTTCGTGCTCCGAGGAGTACATGTCTATGGTAGAAGAAGTACATCAACCTTCCAAACTAGACGCCTCCGCCTCCTCCTCCCCCTCGTCCTCCGGCGAGCCAGGGCACTCTGCCTCCTCCTCCCCCTCCTCCCCCCTCCTCCTCCGGCGAGTCAGGGCACTCCGCCTCCTCCTCCTCCTCCTCCGGCGAGTGATCAGGGCACCTCGCCTCCTTCTCCGGCTCCTCCGACGCGTGAGGGCACTCCGCCTCCTCCTTCGCCTACTCCGGCGCGTCAGAGCAGTCCGCCTCCTCCTTTGCCTCGTCAGCAACGGCGGAAGACAGCCGCCGCCGCTCCGGCTCCTCCGGCGCGTCAGAGTAGTCCGCTTCCTCCTATGCCTCGTCAGCAACAACAGAGGAGAGACGCCACCACTCCGGCGGCTAGCAGTACAAGCAGACGCAGGATATGCGGTCCATCTCTCAAGCCTCTGGAAAAGTTACCATATGAAAGGACCGCGCAGGAAAACGAGGACATATGTCGTGCCCAATTGAGGAATCATTTTGGAAAGAAAACTCCACCTCCGAAGGAGAAGCTAGATCCGGTGAAAGTGACGTGCACTATCAATGCCCTAAAGAGACCACCACCGCCTTCGCTCGATTCCAACTATGACCGCATTGTTAAAAAGACATATGCAGCAGCGCGGCGGTCGGGAAGTACTTCCACTGAAGCAAGGTTAGCAGAATGAAGAAGTGGGAAAACAATTCCCCAGCTCGGCGAACAAGAGAAGAAATCGTGCCCCCCACTCAAGGTGTCTAGCGATATCGCCGCTAATCCTCCGGGGATGGTTCTTGGTACCAATCCTGGTGATTACTTGGGGGATGATGTAATTTTTGAAAATGACGAGTTAACAAAAGAACAATATAAATACGTGCACGGGAAGCCTCTCGTCAAACCTGATCATCCTCCTCTAACAACGATGATGCAAAAATTGCATGAGTGGTACATGAAAACCTGCAAGGAGTCTCGGAAAGACACTATGTATGTGGCAGTGAAGCAAGAGAACGAATTCATTGGACTTCCCGTGATGCCTATTGAATTTGTGGAGTTATTTCAGTTATACAATCAACTAACCCTCGACAAACAACTCATGCCTTCCTACTGTTTGTAAGTATTACTTCTATATTTAAGTCTCTAGCTCAGTTCGTCCATTGCATGTATATATAATTATCCTCACTATATTATGCAGAATGAAGATCGTCGAATGCAAAAAAGTAGGAATCTTCGACATTGGGTTCATTAGCCCAGATGTCGTAAATGAATGGACGGTACGACAGTCAACCAAAGAGACCAAGGAGAACTTGCTAAAGTCGATACTTATACATCAAAACAAAAAGGAAATATTGTTTCCTTACAACTTCAAGTGAGTGTTGTTGTCTTCTCTGTATACTCAGTTTCGCTTACTCAAGATTAAGTAATGTAATTGATGAGTTATATATGCGTGCGAAGTTTCCACTTTATTATGCTATCCATTAAGCTTGACGGGGCATTAGTAACTATCTTAGACTCGAGACGTAAAGGTCCCAAGGGTTATGCGGACATGACTGCAATGCTCAACAACTAAGTTCATTCAATACTGGGACCATATGGGCATGCAACTTTCGTTAATTTCCTGATATCAAGTAATCATTTTCTTTGCCTGGCAGAGTTTGGAAGAAGTTCACCAAAAAGGTTCCCGGTCTAATCAAAGAGTTGCGATTTACGCACCCAGAGTAAGTAGTACTAGCTAGTTCCGCGCATCTCTAATTGTTTCAAATTTTCATCAATATATCATTACCATGCTTGCTTATTAGTGTGATTGAACTCTATTCTTGTAAAGTGCTTGTACTAGGAAGAAGGGACTGTTTTATGTGCATACTACGTATGCGAGTTCATTCGCCAGTCGACCTGTGAGCGGGGCTTCTCTGACAAAAAAATTGACGTACGTAAATAATATTCACCATTTTATTTTATATATTACCATCAATTGTGCTAAGTTTTATTCATATATATGCATGTATTGACCCTCTTCTTTAAATTACATCTCGCAGATGCGGGATGAACTCCTACCATATGATCGTATACGAGCAATTCAAGAGGAATTGGCGGGATTCTTTCTTGACCACGTCATACTTTAATACGGAGAATACCATGTGAATTTTTCATTGGATCTTAGGTAGATGATGTTAGGGAGTGTAAAATATGTTATATTGTATATATGTAGTAGCGTCAAATATATATACGAAACCTTTTTGTTCGACCAAGCACGGAGAAAGAGATGTCACTTCTCTCTATATATGTTCAGCATGACGATCTTGTGTAATTAATGGTTTCCTTCATTTTCTTATTAGCTAGCGTCGAGTTCTCTCTATATGTATAGTAGCTAGCGTCAACCAAGCACGGAGAAAGAGATGACACTTCTATCTATTAGCTAGCTAACACAATATGAAACCCCTAAGTTAACCCTCCAAAACCCCCAACCTCCCCCTTCAAAAAACCCCACCTCCTGCGAGATGCTGACGCGTGGATGCTCTTTGGTCCCGGTTGGTGCGGCCAACCGGGACTAAAGGTCCTCCTGTGTGAGCTCCCCGCATCGGCCACGTGGAGACCCTTATGTCCCAGTTGGTAAGCGAACCGGGACTAAAGGTTTTGGGCTTTAGTTCCGACCTTTAGTCCCGATTCCAGAACTGGGGCTAATGGGCCTCTGGAACGGGGACAAATGGGCCATTTTCTACTAGTGAAAACCAACCGGGACTAGATGCTTTGGTGATTTGGGGTTTATTGTATATTTTTGCTTTTCGTTTTCTGTTTTCCATTTAATTCTTTTTCATTTAGAACATATCTTACGCTACGTACTACATATTGTACACGTTTTGCATATATAAAAATAGAATTTCTCGTAGAACTGATCATATATATACATCATCGAATTTCTCGCACGGCCATTCACACATACACACACACACATATTTATATATATATACATACATTTTCCCTACAATTTCCAGTTCATTACATGGAGGCATTACAACTTGTAATGGTATTCTACTTTGGGAACTATGACCTGGTCGAGCAAAAATCCCACTATTTCCTCTTGAATATTGCTCATACACGATCCGTTGGTAGGAGCCGATCCGAATGCCTTTCATCTTTATTAAAAAGAAGATCAATATGAATATATTAGTTGTGTGTATATATATTAGATCATGATAAAAAGAATTGTGAATGATAAAAATGCTTGGATTGTGATTTCTTATATAAGAGGAACCTTTAGTCCCTGGCTAGGAACATGATTCAGAATCATAACGGATTCTCTTAACCTTTAAGGGATTTAACAAAATGGCGACATTCTGGATGTGCAGAAAATGGTCCATATTTTTCCGGATCTCATCTACCCTTCTATATGTCATGTCGTCTACTGTCAAAGGATTCAAGAAAACCATGACTTCATCATTAGCCGGAAGTAATAGGCGCATGATGCTATGAAGCTCTCCAAAGTTGTTTCGGAATGGAGTCCCAAATAGGATAATTAGCATTTTGGTACGATGTTCAACAAGAGCCATCCGAATATCTCTATTTGGAAGGACTTTGCTGAACTTCGTACCAAAAAGCGAATTATCCTATCAGGAACTCCGTTCCAAAACAACTTTCGAGAGCTTCATAGCATCATACTACCAGCTAATGATGAAGCTATAGATTTCTTCAATACTTTGACACACAATGTGACATATAGAAGGTAGCTAGCTAGGGTACGTAGATGAGATCAGAAAAAATTGTATTAACTTGTACACATGCATGATGGGGGCATTCTTGATTAGTCCATTATTAAAGGACTAATAGAATCTATTGTCTACATATATATACTAATTAATTGCAAATACATAACAAAATTTTGAAAATGTCAAAATTCATCAACATTTTTCTATACACTGTATTCATACATACCCCATTCGTTCCTAAATATTGTATACATTTCTTAACCGTAGACAAGACAAAACAAAACTTAACTGTATTATTTTTTCAAATAGTCAAACTTGTCAAAACTTAACTGTAAATCATTATATATTTTCCTATAATGTTGGTCAAACATAGTCATGGGTTAACTTTTTTAGCCGGATATAAAAATTTCTCAAATGTCAAAATTCCTTAACTTTTCTCTATACATCTAATCGTCTAGTGAACCATCATGTGGCGCCTTTTACTCGTGAACCGTCACGACAACGACGACGGAAGACCCCCTCCTTAATAGTAGAGATGCATGAGTTCCTTACTACGCCCCTATACATATATAGTATCTAAATGCTGCTAACAAGATAATCATAAATTTTAGCCCCGATTCACGCATGGCTAAATGGATAACATATAATGAATATATGTCATGAATGAGCATTAAACATTCAGCTAAGAAAATACATGAAAACATATTAAGAAGTAAAGAAGGGAGTCTACAACATATTCAGTCAGCGCTTGTTATTTATTTTTAACTTAATACACGCCAAATATTCATATGCAGATCATCTATTGTGATGGTTCTTACATGCAACCTGGCATGGGGAATTGTTGGGGAAAGTAGTAATTTCAAAAATTTCCTATGTCACACAAGGATTTATCTATGGAGAAACTAGCAACGAGGAAAGGGGTAGATCATCTTCACACCTTTGAAGATCACTAAGTGGAAGCATTGCTAGAACGTAGTTGATTGAGGCGTACTCGCAGCGATTCACATCGTGGTGGATTCCGATCTATGCACCGAACAACGGTGCCTCCGCGTTCAACACACGTGCAACCCGGTGACGTCTCCAATGCCTTGATCCAGCAAGGAGGGAGGAGAGGTTGAGGGAGAGCTCCGGCAGCACGACAACATGGTGACAGTGGAGCTGCGTAATACTCCGAGAGGGCTTTGCCAAGCACTACGGAGGACCAGCAGGAGGAGGAGTAGGGCTGCACCATGGAGGTGGCAAACTTATGTGTTGCAGCCCCAAAAACCCTCCACTATATATAGGAGGAGAGGGAGGTGGGTACCCACCCCTAGGGTTTCCATCCTAGGGGTTGCGACAACCCTAGATGGGCAAGGGGCGGAGGCCAAGGGTGGTGGAGGTGGCGCCCTAGGGTGGCTTTCGAGCCCAAGGCAGCCCCTCCACGCCTAGGGCTTGGCCGCCTCCACCCCTTCGTGCACCTTGGGCCCTTAGTGGTGGCGCACCAGCCCACCTAGGGGCTGCTTCCCATCCACTTTTGGCCCATGAAGCCTCTTGGGGCTGGTGGCCCTTCCCGGTGGACCCCCGAAACCCTTCCCGTTGTCCCGGTACATTACCGGTGACGCCCGAAACACTTCCGGCGATCAAATCCTCATTTCCTATATATGATTATTTACCTCCGGACCATTCTGGAATTCCTCGTGACGTCCGGGATCTCATCCGAGACTCCGAACAACCTTCAGTAACCACATACACTATTCCCATATAACCCTCGTGTCACCGAACCGTAAGTGTGTAGACCCTACGGGTTCGGGAAGCATGTAGACATGACCGAGACACCTCTCCGGTCAATAACCATTAGCAGGGTATGGATATCCATGTTGGCTCCCACATGTTCCACGATGATCTCATCGGATGAACCACGATGTCGGGAATTCGATCAATCCCGTATGCAATTCCATTTGTCTATCGGTATGATACTTGCCCGAGATTCGATCGTTGTTATCCCTATACCTTGTTCAATCTTGTTACCGACAAGTCTCTTTACTCGTTCCATAACACATCATCCCGTGGCTAACTCCTTAGACACACTGAGCTCAGTATGATGATGCTTTACCGAGTGGGCCCAGAGATACCTCCGTCACACGGAGTGACACATACCAGTCTCGATTCGTACAACCTAACAGATACTTTCGGAGATACCTGTAGTGCACCTTTATAATCACCCAGTTATGTTGTGACGTTTGATACACCGAAAGCACTCCTATGGTATCCGGGAGTTGCACAATCTCATGGTCTAAGGAAATGATACTTGACATTATAAAAGCTTTAGCAAACATACAACACGATCTAGTGCTATGCTTAGGATTGGGTCTTGTCCATCACATCATTCCCTAATGATGTGATACCGTTATCAATGACATCCAATGTCCATGATCAGGAAACCATGATCATCTATTGATCAACGAGCTAGCCAACTAGAGGCTCACTAGGGACACATTGTGATCTATATATTCACACATGTATTACGGTATCCGGTTAATACAATTATAGCATGAATAATATACAGTTATCATGAACAAGGAAATATAACAATAACCAATTTATTATTGCCTCTAGGGCATATTTACAACTGTCTCCTACTTGCACTAGAGTCAATAATCTAGTTCACATTACTATGTGATTGCAAGGAATCCAACACCCTTACATTTATGGGGTTCGATCATGTCTTGCTTGTGAGAGAGGTTTTAGTCAACGGGTCTGAACCTTTCAGATCCGTGTGTGCTTTACAAATCTCTATGTCTTTCTGTAGATACTGCTACCATGCATCCTTTGGAACCATTCCATATGACTGCTCCACTATACAAATCCGATTTACTACTCATAGTTATCCGGATTAGTGTGAAAGCTTGAATCGACGTAACCCTTTACGACGAACTCTTTAATCACCTCCATAATCGAGAAAAATACCTTAGTCCACTAGTTACTAAGGATATATTTGACCGCTGTCCAGTGATCCATTCCTGGATCACTCTTGTACCCTTGACTATGGCAAGGCACACATTAGGTGCAGTACACAACATGGCATACTTTAGAGCCTACGTCTAAGGCATAGGGGACGACCTTCGTCCTTTCTCATTCTTCTGCCGTGGTCGGGCTTTGAGTCTTACTCAAATTCACACCATACAACACAGCCAAGAACTCCTTCTTTGCTGATCTATTTTGAACTCCTTCAAAAACTTGTCAAAGCATGCATTTTGTTGAAAGTTCTATCAATCACTTTAATCAATCTAGGTTTTCCATTGGAAAACACTTTTCAAACAAACCTATATGCTTTCCAGCAGTTCAACATTATTTCAGATCAACAATATATCAACTACATATATTTATCAGAAACTCTATAGTGCTCCCACTCATTTCTTTGGAAATACAAGTTTCTCATAAACCTTGTATAAACCCAAAAACTTTGATCATCTCATCAAAGCGTATATTCCAACTCCGAGATGCTAGCTCCAATCCTTAGAAGGATCGTTGGAGCTTTGCATACTGGTTAGCATCCTTTAGGATTGTCAAAACCTTCTAGTTGTATCAGATACAACCTTTCCTCAAGGAAACCGTCGAGGAAACAATGTTTTGACATCCCATCTACAACATTTCATAAATAATGCAGCAACTGCTAACATAATTCCAACAAACTTTCAGCATCGCTACTAGTGAGAAATTCTCATCGTAGTCAACTCTTTGAACTTTGTCGGAAACATCTTTGCGACAAGTCGAGCTTTCTTAATGGTGACTTTTCACCATCATCGTCTGTCTTCCTTTTAAAGATCCATCTGTAGTTAACAATCTTACGACCATCAAGAAGTTCTTCCAAAGTCTACACTTTCTTTTCATACATGGATCCTCCTCTCGGATTTCATGGCCTCCAGCCATTTGTCGGAATCCAGGCCCACCATCACTTCTCCATAGCTCGTAGGTTCATTGTTTCCTAGCAACATGAACTCCAAGACAGGATTACCGTACCACTCTGGAGTAGTACGCGTCCTTGTCAACCTATGAGGTTTGGTAGTGACTTGATCCACTTCAATTGTGGTAGGCGTCACAGGAACAACTTCCTGCGCCCTGCTACACCCACTTGGTTGAAGTGATGGTTCAATAACCTCATCAAGTTTTCACCATCCTCCCATTCAATTCTTTCGAGAGAAACTTCTCCTCGAGAAAGGACCCGTTTCTAGAAACAAACACTTTGCTTCCGGATCTGAGATAGGAGGTATACCCAACTGTTTTGGGTGTCCTATGAAGACGCATTTATCTATTTTGGGTTCGAGCTTATCAGGCTGAAACCCTTTCACATAAGCATCGCAACCCCAAACTTTTAAGATATGACAGCTTAGGTTTCTCTAAACCATAGTTCATATGGTTCCATCTCTACCGAATGACGTGGTGCCCTATTTAAAGTGAATGCGGTTGGTCTCTATTGCCTAACCCGTAAATGATACTGGTAATTTTGATAAGAGACATCATAATATGCACCATATCTAATAGTGCACGACTATGACATACAGACACACCATCAGGCTATGGTGTTCCAGGTGGCATGAGTTGTGAAACAATTTTCACTTGAAACAATTTTCTCATTGTCTTAGATGTTTACCAAACTCGCAACTGACATATATATGTTTACCTCCACGATCACATCGTAGACATATTATCCTCTTGTCACGATGATCTTCAACTTCACTCTGAAATTACTTGAACCTTTCAATAATTCAGACTTGAGTTTCATCAAGTAAATATACCAGTATCTACTCAAATTGTCTATGAAGTAAGAACATAATGATATCCACTGCGTGCCTTAGTACTCATTGGATTGCACACATCAAAATGTATTACTTCCAACAAGTTACTTTCTTGTTCCATCTCACTGGAAAACGAGGTCTTCAACCATCTTGCCTGTGTGGTTTGATTTGCATGTCTCAAGTGATTCAAAATCAAGTGAGTCCAAACAATCCATCTGCATGGAGTTTCTTCATGCGTTTATACCAATAGACATGGTTCGCATGTCTCAAACTTTTCAAAAACGAGTGAATCCAAAGATCCATCAGCATGGAGCTTCTTCATGCGTTTACACCAACAGGCATGGTTCGCATGTCTCAAACGATTGAGCCCCAAAGATCCATCCGTATGGAGCTTCTTCATGCATTTTATGACTCAAGCAGCCGTGCCACAAGTAAGTGGTACTATCATTACTACTTTGTATATTTTGGCAACAATATAATGAACATGTCTATCACTACGATCGAGATTCAATAAACCGTTCATTTTAGGTGCAAGACCATTGAAGGTATTATTCAAATTACTAGAACAACCATTATTCTCTTTAAATGAATAACCATATTGCAATAAACATAATCCAATCATGTCTATGCTCAACGCAGACACCAAATAACAATTATTTAGGTTTAACACTAATCCTGATGGTAGAGGGAGTGTGCGATGTTTGATCACATCAACCTTGGAAACATTTCCAAAACACATCGTCACTCGCCTTTAGCTAGTCTCCGGTTTTTCTGTAGCTTTTATTTCGAGATACTAACACTTAGCAAGTGAACCGGTATCTAATACCCTGGTGCTACTAGGAGTACTAGTAAAGTACACATCAATATCATGTATATCCAATATACTTCTGTTGACTTTGCCAGCCTTCTCATCTACCAAGTATCTAGGGTAGTTCCTCTTCAGTGTCTGTTCCCCTCATTACAAAAGCACTTAGTCTCGGGTTTGGGTTCAACCTTGGGTCTCTTCACTAGAGCAACAACTGGTTTGTCATTTCATGAAGTATCCCTTCTTTCCCTTGCCCTTCTTGAAACTAGTGGTTCTACTAACCATCAACAACTGATGTTACTTTTTCGATTTCTACTTTCGCGATGTCAAACATCGCGAATAGCTCAAGGATCATCATATCTATCCCTGATATGTTATAGTTCATCACGAAGCTCTAGCATCTTGGTGGCAGTGACTTTCTAGAACCATCACTATCTTATGTGGAAGATTGACTCCCACTCGATTCAAGTGATTATAGCACTAAGACAGTGTGAGCACATGCTCAACGATTTAGCTTTTCTCCCTTAGTTTGTAAACAAAGAATCTTGTCGGAGGTCTCATACCTCTCAACAAGGGCATGAGCATGAGATCCCAATTTCATCTCTTGGAACATCTTGTATGTCCCGCGACGTTCGAAACGTCTTTAGCGCCTCAATTCTAAGCCGTTTAAGCATTATACACTGAACTAATATGTAGTTATCAAAAACGTGTATGTCAGATGTTCGCAACATCCACATACCACTCTTGGGGTTCAGCACACCGAGTGGTGCATTAAGGACATAAGACTTCTGCTGTGCAATGAGGACAATCCTCAGTTAACGGACCCAGTCCGCATAATTGCTACTTCTATCTTCCAACTAAGTTTTCTCTAGGAACATATCAAAACCCGTAGAGCTATGCTATAGCGCAAGTTATAACATAATTTGCAAAGACCATTTGCCTATGTTCATGATAATTAAGTTCATCTAATCAAATTATTGAATGAACTCCCACTCAGATCGACATCCCTCTAGTCATCCAAGTGATACATGATCCACGTCGACTAGCCGGTGTCCGATCATCACGTGAGACAGACTAGTCATCAATGGTTAGCATCTCCATGCTGATCGTATCATCCATACGACTCATGTTCGACCTTTCGGTCTCCCGTATTCGAGGCCATGTCTGTACAAGCTAGGCTCGTCAAGTTAACCTAAGTGTTTTGCGTATGTAAACTGGCTTACACCCGTTGTATGTGAACGTTAGAATCTATCACACCCGATCATCACTTGGTGCTTCGAGACAACAATCCTTCGCAACGATGCACACTTAGGGGAATACTTATCTCAAAATTTTAATGAGGGATCATATTATCTTTGCTACCGTCTTTCTAAGCAATAAGATGAAAAACATGAAAAACATCACACAATCATATAGTGACATGATATGGCCAATATCACGTGGCTCCTTTGATCTCCATCTTCAGGGCACCATGATCATCATTATCACCGGCATGACACCATGATCTCCATCATTGTGTCTCCGTGAAGTCATCATGCCAACTATTACTTCTACTATTATAGCTAACATTTAGCAATAAAGTAAAGTAATCACATGGCATTGGATCTCATACCATAATTAAGACAACTCCTATGGCTCCTGCTGGTTGTCATACTCATCGACATGCAAGTCGTGAATCATATTACGAGAACATGATCAATATCATACATCACATATGTAGCATCACATCCTTTTGGCCATATCACATCACATAGCATACCCTGCAAAAACAAGTTAGACGTCCTCTAATTGTTGTTGCAAGTTTTACGTGGCCGATTAGGGTTTCTAGCAAGAACGCTTCTTACCTACGTGATAGCCACAACGTTGATATGCCAATGCTATTTACCCTTCATAAGGACCCTCTTCATCAGATCCAATCCGACTAAAGTGAGAGAGACAGACACCCGCTAGCCACCTTATGCAACAAACACATGTCGGTCGGTGGAACCAGTCTCAAGTAAGAGTACGTGTAAGGTCGGTCCGGGCCGCTTCATCCCACGATGCCGCCGAATCAAGATAATACTAGTAACGTCAAGCAATTGACAAAATCACCGCCCACAAGTTTTATATTCTACTCGTGCATAGAATCTACGCCTAGAACCTGGCTCGGATGCTACTGTTGGGGAACGTAGTAATTCCAAAAAACATCCTACGTCACACAAGGATCTATCTATGGAGAAACCAGCAACGAGCAAAGGGGTAGAGAATCTTCATACCTTTGAAGATCGCTATGCGGAAGCATGCTAGAACACGGTTGATCGAGTCGTACTCGCAGCGATTCAGATCGCGGTGGATTCCGATCTATGCACCGAACAACGGTGCATCCACGTTCAACACACGTTCAGCCCTGTGACGTCTCCAACGCCTTGATCCAGCAAGGAGGGAGGAGAGTTTGAGGGAGAGCTCCGACAACACGATGTCTTGGTGACGGTGGAGCTGTGTGGTAATCGGACAGGGCTTCACCAAGCACTACAGAGGACGAGGAGGAGGAGGAGTAGGGCTGCTCCATGGAGGTGGAAAACTTATGTGTTGTAGCCCCAAAAATCCTCCACTATATATAGGAGGAGAGGGAGGTGGGTGCCCACCCCTAGGGTTTCCACCTTAGGGGTTGCGGCAACCCTAGATGGGCAAGGGGCGGCGACCAAGGGTGGTGGAGGTGGCGCCCTAGGGTGGCCTTGGAGCCCAAGGGAGCCCCTCCACGCCTAGGGTTTGGCCCCCTCCAGCCCTTGCTGCGCCTTGGGCCCTTAGTGGTGACGCACCAGCCCACCTAGGGGCTGGTTCCCATCCACTTTTGGCCCATGAAGCCTCTTGGGGCTGGTGGCCCTTCCCAGTGGACCCCCGGAACCCTTTCGGTGGCCTCGGTACATTACCGGTGATGCCTGAAACACTTCTGGCGATCAAATCCTCACTTCTATATATGAATCATTACCTCCGGACCATTCCGGAACTCCTCGTTACGTTCGGGATCTCATCCGGGACTCCGACCAACCTTCGGTAACCATGTTCACTATTCCCATATAACCCTAGCGTCATCGAACCTTAAGTGTGTAGACCCTACAGGTTTGGGAAGCATGTAGACATGACCGAGACACCTCTCCGGTCCATAACCAACAGCGGGGTCTGGATATCCATGTTGCCTCCCACATGTTCCACGATGATCTCATCGGATGAACCACGATGTCGGGGATTCGATCAATCCCGTATGCAATTCCATTTGTCTACCGGTATGATACTTGCCCGAGATTCGATCGCCGGTATCCCTATACCTTGTTCAATCTCATTGCCGACGAGTCTCATTACTCATTCCGTAACACAACATCCCGTGGCTAACTCCTTAGACACATTGAGCTCAGTATGACGACGCTTTACCGAGTGGGCCCAGAGATACCTCTCTGTCACACGGAGTGACAAACCCCAGTCTCGATTCGTACAACCCAATAGACACTTTCGGAGATACCTGTAGTGCACCTTTATAATCATCCAGTTATGTTGAGACGTTTGATACACCCAAAGCACTCCTACGGTATTCGGTAGTTGCACAATCTCATGGTCTAAGGAAATGATAATTGATATTAGAAAAGATTTAGTAGACGAACAACACGATCTAGTGCTATGCTTAGGATTGGGTCTTGTCCATCACATCATTCCCCAATGATGTGATCCCGTTATCAATGACATCCAATGTTCAAGATCAGGAAACCATGATCATGTTTTGATCAACGAGCTAGCCAACTAGAGGCTCATTAGGGACACATTGTGATCTATATATTCACACATATATTATGGTTTCCGACATACAATTATAGCATGAATAATAGAAAATTATCATGAACAGGGAAATATAATAATAACCAATTTATTATTGCCTCTAGGGCATATTTCCAACAGGAACATGGAAAACATCTCTGGTCCCGACTGATGAAATCATGGAATACAATCAAAAATTGTGCGCACTACTGAAGATATTATGTCATCATCTAAAAGGATCTCGAATTCTCAAATATAATTTACGGCATAAAATCTTACACATAACTAGGAGCTAGATAAATGATAAGCGTATACAAATCAAACAACATGTATATATATGACCGGGGAAGTACAAAAAATCACAATTCAAACATACACCTATGTTCCATCATGTACTATACTTAGATTTTCTAATAAGTCAAACTCAATAGGGGCGAGTGAGAGGGGGAGAGGGGGAGCTCACAGCGGGGCGACGGCGAGGTGAGGCGAGTCGTGGGTGCCGGCGACGCGACGAGGAGCTCGATCGGGGCCGACTCGGTGTGTCAAGACGGGCTTGGGGAGGAGCGGGCGCGGGCGACATCGGGGATCGACGTGAGGAGGCGTGGCCGACCGACGTCGGGGGCAGCGACGAGCTAAGGTGTCAGGGAGAGGCGAGATGGCGTCGGCGCGGCGAGAGGTCAAAGGAAGTAGAACCAAGATCGTTTGGGCGAGTATATATAGGAATATACCTTTAGTCCTCGTTGGGGACACCAACCGGGACTAAAGGTCTATTTTCGCAAGCCGAAGCGGCGGGATGCGCATGCCTTTAGTCCCGGTTGGTGGCACCAACCGAGACTAAAGGTCTATTTTTGCTGGCCCAAATTCCGCGCGGGAAGGTACCTCTAGTCCCGGTTGGTGCCTCCAGCGGGGATTAGAGGTCAATTTTCTCCTTTTTATTGTTTATGTTTTTCTAAACAGGACAATTTCTGTTTTTAAATTTGAAATAACTATTAGACTATTTATAGTTTTTGAATAAATCTTTTTGGCTTAGGTCAGAAAAACTACAAAATTTCTATTAGTGCAAGTAATTTTCAAATTTACATAGTTTAAATTTGATTTTTTTTTAAATTTATGTGAATCACTAGTTTGTGAATAACTTTACTTTAAAAATATATTTTTTACTCAATCTTTTTTCTTTTGTTTAACATTAGTGTGTTTTATCATTATATTCAATTCAGTAATTTTTAGGTTATTAAAAAAGTGAAATGTCTTTGTAAGAGACGAGTATTCATTCGGAACCCTAATACTTCGAAAGAGATATTCCAGTTTCTACACGAAGCGCATCCTGTTTTTTTTCCGTAACCCTTCCAACTTTTTAGCACATGTCATGTGGGTGAAATGATGATACCATGCCAAGTTTCAGCCTTTTCCGAGTTGATTTGTAGCGCTTTCCAATTTCAGGGTCATTTAGCTAAAAAAATCATTTAATGCATGGAAAATAGCAAATGAGGTGAGAAAGGGTTGAAAATTTATGAGGTGTCTTTGAATGATGCATATTGAGGGCACAAAAATTTTGGACTTGAAATAATATTAAAAAAAATGAAATGTGTTTGTATGAGATGAGTTTTCGTGTGGAACCGTGAAGTTCGAAAGAGATAGTCCAATTTGTACATAAAGTGCATCCTATTTTTGCCGTAATCGTTCCAACTTTTTAGCACATGCCATGTGGGTGATATGATGATACCATGCCAAGTTTTAGCCTTTTCTGAGTTAATTTGTAGCGCTTTTCAATTTTAGGGTCATTTAGCTAAAAAAAATCATTTAATGCATGGACAATAGCAAATGAGGTGAGAAAGGATTGAAAATTTATGATGTGTATTTGAATGATGCATATTGAGGGCACAAAAAGTCCGGACTTGAAATAAGATTGAAAGAATGAAATGGATTTGTAAGAGATGAGTATTCGTCCGGAACAGTGATACTTCGAAAGAGATAGTCCAGTTTGTACACGAAGTGCATTCTCTTTTTGCCTAAACCCTTCCAACTTTTTAGCACATGCCATGTGGGTGAAATGATGATACCATGCCAAGTTTCAGCCATTTCCGAGTTGATTTGTAGCTCTTTTCAATTTTTGAGTTATTTAACTCAAAATAATCATTTAATGCATGGAAAATAGAAAATCAGGTGAGAAAGGGTTGAAAATTTATGAGGTGTCTTTGAATGATGCATATTGAGGGCACAAAAAGTTTGGAGTTGAAGTAAGATTAAAAAATGAAATGGCTTTGTAATAGATCATGAGTATTCGTGCGGAACCGTGATTCTTCGAAGGAGATAGTCCAGTTTGTACACGAAGTGCATCCTGTTTTTGCCGTAACCATTTCAACTTTTTAGCGCATGCTATGTGGGTGAAATGATGATACCATGCCAAGTTTCAGTCTTTTCCGAGTTGATTTGTAGTGCTTTTCAATTTTATGGTCATTTAGCTCAAAAAAATCATTTAATGCATGGAAAATAGCAAATGAGGTGAGAATGGGTTGAATATTTATGATGCATCTTTGAATGATGCATACTGAGGGCACAAAAAGTCTGGAGCTGAAATAAGATTGAAAAAATGAAATGACTTTGTAGGGCATGAGTCGTCCGGAACCCTAATACTTCGAAAGAGATAGTCCAGTTTGTACATGAAGTGCATCATGTTTTTGCCGTAACCCTTCCAACTTTTTAGCACATGCCATATGGGTGAAATGATGATACCATGCCAAGTTTAAGCCTTTTCTCAGTTGATTTGTAGCGCTTTTCAATTTGAAGGTCATTTAGCTAAAAAAAATCATTTAATGCATGGAAAATAACAAATGAGGTGAGAATACAAAATACTAAATGAGGTGAGAATACAAAAAACCCTAATATTTACATAGGGACATAAATACAAAATATTCAGATCATATTTACACAGGGACATAAATACAAAATACTCGTCCAAGCAGTACATAATAATAGCTAGAGATAGAATTGTTCATAATACACGTTGCGAACACTACTCGTTTGAACTTGTCTTTCTCCTCATCTCTCTTGAAACAAAGTTGGGTGACGGCAACAACTTCTTTATTGGCCGTGTACTCGAGACCAAGCCCCATGAACTTGTCTTTCTCCTCCGCCTCTTCAAGTCGTTCCTCGAAATCGGAAAGAAGAGCGACACCATGGCGCTGTCGTCTGTATAGCTGACATTGAGTTTAGTCGTGCCATGTGTGAGCACCTCTCCATAGCGAGTGATTGGATCATTCATGGTGGAAGAAGATAGGGGAAGAAGAGAGATCGAGAGAGGAGACGAACAGAGAACAAGAGAGGAGATAAACACAGAAGTGAGAATACTCGGCCTCGCGGTACGGTTCTGTTTTTCATCGCGTGAAACGACGCGGGATGCGAATGGTTTGGACCTTTAGTCCCAGGTTATGCGACCAAGAGGGACTAAAGGGGCTCGCACCAGCAGCCGAACGGTCGCCATAACCCCTTAATCCCGGTTTGAGACACTGACCGGGACTAAAGGGTCTCGCATAAGGTGAACGGTTGCCACCAAACATTTAGTCCCGGTTCGTGGCTAAACCTGGACTATAGGTCCTTAATGAACTAGGACAAAAGCCTAGCTTCTCGACCCGGGACTAATGGTGTCATTACTCTCGGTCCAAAACCAAACCGGGACTAAAGGGCCGAACATAAGACAAGTTTTCTACTAGTGAGTCCACAACGGTTGTTGCATGATCCACGTTCTCCGGCAATCTCACAATGCAATGCATCAGTTACGCCCCCGGCTCAAATCGTGCCTAAGTTCATGGTGCCAATCGAAACTGGGATGATTGATTTGAGAGATGGTGGGTCCTCTGCTAGCATGTAGCAGATGGCAGGGTAGTCCCGCTACATTGACTTCTCTCTTTGGGGAGGAGTCGTACGTGCCTAGGCCCTAATCCCTGCATGTGAATCGCCCCCATCAACACCGCCGCTGAAGTTCTCATAAGCCACTGCCGTTCGCTTTGGCGCCTCCACCAACATGTCAGGGCGTCTGCCTTCCTCGTCCCAAGGCAGACCGCCAACAATGCAGGAAACCGCGCCATGTTCAGGTACAACGTCTCAGGACGGCCCTGCCGTGCCATCCCAGTTGTGCTTCCCCGGGTTTGGACGAACGGTCGGGCCAAGGACCAACACATCGAAAACTTCGGCTGGCCATGCAGTGCCAACTGCCGCTCCTATCCAACAACTGATGATTTTTGGGGTTCCTACGGCACCTGCCGCAGCTCCCGCGTCTAGCAATCCCAACTGTCGGACCCTGGGACGAGGAGTACAGGCGTGCGGCCCCAAGTGCAACGCGCTATGCAGGCCTAGTTCGGTCTGTCGACAAGCCTAGCAAGGAAGATCCTTGCGAGGGTCCCGCCTCACGAGGTAAGCGTGAGAGGATCGTCGTAAAGGATCATGAGAGGTAACCCATTGCAAGGACGCGTCTTGAGGCCATCCTTAAGGCTCTTGCAGGGTGGGCTCTCGAGCGCGACCGGGCAGGGTTTCATGAGCCTGCGCCTCTACTTGGGTGATGCAGGTTGCGCAGGCAGCGCAGGAGTAGTGCAAGCAAGCGCGGACAGGTAGGCTTTCCACTTTCGCGCTAAAGAAGCGGGGCCCGTTAATGGGCTCCCAAAACAACCCCAAAGGTTTTCCATTTGGTGCAAGAGGACCAAGGTTGGGGTTTCACCAGGACGGAGGTTACTGCCGAGCCCACCGGTGCGTCAAGGCGAATAACTTTGGTAGGCAAAGACCACCTTTGTCACGGTAGGCCACAGTCGTGTGCACTTTCAAAATGGCCATTGTGGTGAGCCTTCCCGCCAAGTGTATTTTCGGGGGGAAGAGGACCAAGGCCAGTATAAAAGAGAGGCCCGGGTTCTATAACATGGGATCCCATCATCTCCACTTCGGCAAGAACCCGCCTTTGTACTCGTCTTCCACCTGAAGCAATCGAGACAAGCAGGAGTAGGGTTTTACACCATAAGGTGGGCCGAACCTGGGTAAACTTTTCATGTGTTCTTGTTCGCTTTACTTAGCTCGTGCCATCAGAGAGTCGTAGTGAAGTTGAGAGGTAGAACAAGGTAGGAGAGTGAGCGCACCCTAGAGTTTGAACCTTTTGTTGGAAGTATGCCCTAGAGGCAATGATAAAATAATAATTATTATATTTCCTGTTTCAAGATAATCGTTTATTATCCATGCTATAATTGTATTGAATGAAAGCATAGATACATGTGTGGATATATAGACAAAACAATGTCCCTAGCAAGCCTCTAGTTGACTAGCCAGTTGATCAAGGATGGTTAAGGTTTTCTCACCATATGCAAGTGTTGTCACTTGATAACTGGATCACATCATTAGAAGAATGATGTGATGGACAAGACCCAAAGTATGAACGTAGCATGTGATCGTGTCATTTTGTTGCTATTGTTTTCTGCATGTCAAGTATTCATTCCTATGACCATGAGATCATGTAACTCACTGACACCGGAGGAATACCTTGTGTGTATCAAACGTCACAACGTTACTGGGTGACTATAAAGGTGCTCTACAGGTATCTCCGAAGGTGTCCGTTGAGTTAGCATGGATCAAGATTGGGATGTGTCACTCCGTGTGACACAGAGGTATCTCGGGGCCCACTCGGTAATACAACATCACAAATAAGCCTTTCACGCAATGTGACTCAAGTATTAGTCACGGGATCTTGTATTACGGAACGAGTAAAGAGACTTGCCGGTAACGAGATTGAAATAGGTATAGGGATACCGACGGTCAAATCTCGGGCAAGTAACATACCGAAGGACAAAGGGAATGTTATAAGGGATTATATGAATGTTTGGAACAGAGGTTCAGCCGAAAAGATCTTCGTAGAATATGTAGGATCCAATATGGACATCCAGGTACGACTGTTGGATATTGACCGGGGAGTGTCTTAGGTCATGTCTGAATAGTTCTCGAACCCGCATGGTCTCCACACTTGAGGTTCAATGACGTTTCGGTATACTTGAGTTATAGGTGTTGGTGACCGAAGGTTGTTTGGAGTCCCGGATGAGATCACGGACGACACGAGGGTTTCTGGAATGGTCCAGAAATGAAGATTGATATATAGGATGGTTTCATTTGGTCTCAGGAAAGATTTTGGGCATTACCGGGAGTGTACGGGGAGTGACGAATGGGTTCCGGGTTTTCACCGGGAGGGGCCCACCCACCCGGGAGAGAGCCTAATAGCCCAAGGGTGGCGCACCAGCCCTTACTGGGCTGGTGAGGCCAGCCCAAGTCGGCTATGTTGGCTAAGGAGAAAAAACCAAAGAGAAAGGAAAACAAGAGGGAGGTGGGAAGGAAGGAGGGTACTCCTCCTCCTCCAAACCGAATTGGAGTTGGAGTTCTCCTCCTCCTCTCTCGGCCGACACCCTTGGGGCTCCCTTGAGCCCCAAGGCTAGCTCCTCCCCTCCTCCTATATATACTAGAGGTTTTAGGGTTTTTTGAGACACAACTTTGCCACATGCAACTCAAACCTCTACGTTGTAGTTATTCCTCTAGATCGGTTTTCTGCGGAGCTCGGGCGGAGCCTTGCAGGAATAGATCATCGCCATCACCGGCGTGCCTTCACGTTGCCGGAGAAATCATCTACTTCCCCATCTCTCTTGCTGGATCAACAAGCCGGAGATCGTCATCGAGTTGTATGTGTGCTGAACACGGAGGGGCCGTCCGTTTGGCGCTAGATCGGGACGGATCATGGGACGACGGTTATTTGAATCACGAAGCTGTACCACTACATCAACCGCGTTTCTTAACGCTCCCCTCTTAGTGATCTATGAGGGTATCTGGATCCGATCTCCCTGTCGTAGATGAATATCACCATGATAGGTCTTCGTGTGCATAGGAAATTTTTTGTTTCCCATGCAACGTTCCCCAACAGTGGCATCATGAGCTAGGTTCATGCGTAGATGTAATCTCGAGTAGAACACTAAAGTTTTTGTGGGCGTTGATGTTCGATTTGCTGACCTCCTTAGTCTTTTCTCGATTCGACGGTATTGTTGGATTAAAGCGGCCCGGACCAACATTACTCGTACGCTTACGAGAGACCGGTTTCATCGACCAACATGCAACTCGTTGCATAAAGATGACTGGCGGGTGTCGGTTTCTTCAACTTTAGTTGAATTGGATTTGACTGAGGCGGTCCTTGGAGAGAGGTTAAATAGCAATTTGCACATCTCCGTTGTGGTTTTATCCTAAGTAAGATGCGATCATGCTAGACACCCATAGCAACCACGTAAAACATGCAACAACAAATTAGAGGACGTCTAACTTGTTTTGCAGGGTATGCTTGTGATGGAATATGGCCAAAGACATGATGTGATATATTAGATGTATGAGATGATCATGTTGTAATAGTTCATATCGACTTGCACGTCCATGCTACGGCAATGGACAGGAGCCATAGGGTTGTCTTTAAACTAACGTTTGTGTTTGCAGATCTGTTTACTATATTGCTTGGCTGTAGGTTTAGTAGTAATAGCATAGATAGCACGACAACCTCGATGGCGGCATGATGAAGGAGATCATGATGATGGAGATCATGGTGTGGCGCCGGTGACGATGAAGATCATGCCGGTGCTTTGGTGATGAAGATCAAGAATCACAAGATCATGGCCATATCATGTCACTTAAGAATTGCATGTGATGTTAATCCTTTTATGCACCTTATCTTGATTAGAACGAAGGTAGCATTATAAGGTGATCCCTCACTAAAATTTCAAGATAAAATTGTGTTCTCCCCGACTGTGCACCGTTGCGACAGTTCGTCGTTTCGAGACACCACATGATGATCGGGTGTGATAGACTCAACGTTCACATACAACGGGTGCAAAATAGTTGCACACGCGGAACACTCGGGTTAAACTTGATGAGCCTAGCATGTGCAGACATGGACTTGGAACATAAGAGATCGAAAGGTCGACCATGAATCGTATAGTTGATATGATTCGCATAGATATGTTTACCACTGAAACTACGCTCAACTTACGTGATGATCAGACTTGAGTTAGTGAATTCGGATCATGCCACACTCAAGTAACTGGAGGGATTTCTATTTGAGTGGGAGTTTATTAGTCATTTGATTAGTTAAACTCTAATTGTCTTGAACATAGTCTAAGTACTATTTGCAATACTTTATGTTGTAGATCAATGGTTCATGCAGTAGCAACCCTGAATTTCAATACGTTCCTAGAGAAAGCTAAGCTGAAAGATGATGTAGCAACTTTGTAGACTGGGCTCGTAATCTTAGGCTCATCCTTAAAGTTGGGAAAAAGAATTTTGTCCTTGATGATGTTCTAGGATATGAGCCACCCACTACGCCTGACCAAGATGTTTTGAACGCTTGGCAATCACGTAAGGAGAACTACTCAGTAGTACAATGTGCAGTCTTGTATGGTTTGGAACCGGGACTTCAATGACGCTTTGAACATCATGGAGCACATGAGATGTTCCAGGAGTTGAAGTTTATCTTTCAAAAGAACGCCCGCTTCGAGAGGTATGAGGCCTCCGATGAATTCTATGCTTGCAAAATGGAGGAGAATTCGTCTGTTAGTGAACATGTGCTAAAAATGTTTGGGTTCTCAAACCGTCTAGCTGAGCTCGGGATTGAACTCCCGCAAGAGGCTATCACTCACAGAATTCTTCAATCACTGCCACCTAGCTACAAGAGCTTTGTGTTGAACTATAACATGCAAGGGATGAACAAGTCAGCCGGCTTTGTGTTGAACTATAACATGAAAGTTGCAGAGTCAGAACTCCGGAAAGAACATCAAGTGTTGATGGTCAATAAGACCACTGGTTTCAAGAGAAACGGCAAAGGCAAGAAGGGTAACTCCAAGAAGAGCGGCAAAACTATTGCCAATCTGACGAAGAAACCCAAGGCCGGACCTGAGCCAGAAACATAGTGCTATTATTGCAAGGGGATGGGTCACTGGAAGTGCAATTGCACCAAGTATTTGGCTGATAAGAAGGCAACCAACGCCAAACCAAGTTTATGTGATATACATGTTATTGATGTGTACCTAACCAACTCTCGTAGTAGTGCCTGGGTATTTGGTACCGGTTCTGTTGCTCATATTTGCAACTCGAAGCAGGAACTGTGGAATAAATGAAGGCTCGCGAAGGATGAATTGATGATGCACGTGGGAAATGGTTCCAAGGTTGATGCAATCGCCGTCGGCATAGTCTCACGTCAGTTACCATCAGGATTAGTTATGAACTTAAATAATTGTTATTTAGTGCCCGCGTTAAGCATGAATATTATATCTGGATCTTGTTTATTGCGAGACGGTTACTCATTTAAGTTAGGGAATAATGGTTGTTCTATTTTTATGAGTAATATCTTTTATGGTCATGCACCCAATGTGAGGGGTTTGTTCATATTGATTCTTCATTGTGATGACACACATATACATAACATTGAGACCAAAAGATGTAGAGTTAACAATGATAGTGCCACCTTTTTGTGGCACTGCCTCTTGGGTCATATTGGTGTAAAGCGCATGAAGAAACTCCATGCTGATGGTCTTTTGGAGTCACTTGATTTCGAATCACTTGACATGTGCGAACCATGCCTCATGGGAAAGATGACTAAGACTCCGTTCTCTGGAACAATGGAGCGTGCAAGTGACTTGTTGGAGATCGTACATACTGATGTGTGCGGTCCAATGAGTGTGGAGGCACGCGGCGGATATAGTTATTTTCTTACCTTCACTGATGATTTGAGTAGGTATGGATATATCTACTTGATGAAGCACAAGTCTGAAATGTTTGAAAAGTTCAAACAATTTCAGAGTGAAGTTGAAAATCATCGTAACAAGAAGATCAAGTTCCTACGATCTTATCGAGGGGGTGAATATCTAAGTTTCGAGTTTGGTGCTCACTTAAGACAATGTGGAATCGTTTCACAGTTGACACCACCTAGAACACCACAACGTAATGGTGTGTCCGAACATCGTAATCGTACTTTTTTAGATATGGTGCGATCTATGATGTCTATTACCGATTTGCATTATTATTTTGGGGTTATGCATTAGAGACAGCTGCATTCACTTTAAATAGGGCACCATCAAAATCCGTTGAGAAAAAACCATATGAGCTATGGCATGACAAGAGGCCAAAGTTGCCGTTTCTTAAAGTTTGGGGATGCGATGCTTATGTCAAAAAGCTTCAGCCTGAAAAGCTGGAACCCAAACCAGAAAAGTGCGTCTTCGTAGGTTACGCAAAAGAGACAGTTGGGCACACCTTCTTGTTGGGGAACGTTGCATGGGAAACGAAAATTTTCCTACACGCACGAAGACCTATCATGGTGATGTCCATCTACGAGAGGGGATGTGTGATCTACGTACCCTTGTAGACCGTACAGCAGAAGCGTTAGTGAACGCGGTTGATGTAGTGGAACAGACTCACATCCCTCGATCCGCCCCGCGAACCATCCCACGATCAGTCCCACGATCTAGTGCCGAACGGACGGCACCTCCGCGTTCGGCACACATACAGCTCAACGATGATCTCGGCCTTCTTGATACAGCAAGAGAGATGGAGAGGTAGAAGAGTTCTCCGACAGCGTGACGGCGCTCCGGAGGTTGGTGATGATCTTGTTTCAGCAGGGCTCCGCCCGAGCTCCGCAGAAACGCGATCTAGAGGAAAAACCGTGGAGGTATGTGGTCAGGCTGCCGTGGAAAAGTCGTCTCAAATCAGCCCTAAAACCTCCGTATATATAGGGGGAAGAGGGGTTGCCTTGCCTTGGGGTCCAAGGACCCCTAAGGGTTTCGGCCGAGCCAAGGGGGGAAGGTCTCCCCCCCCAAACCGAGTCCAACTTGGTTTGGAAGGTGGAGTCCTTCTTCCCTTTCCCACCTCCTCTTTTTTTCTTTTCTCTTTGATTTTCTTCCTATGTCGCATAGGGACTTCTTGGGCTGTCCCACCAGCCCACTAAGGGCTGGTGTGCCACCCCAAGGCCTATGGGCTTCCCCGGGGTGGTTGCCCCCCCGGTGAACTCCCGGAACCCATTCGTCATTCCCGCTACATTCCCGGTAACTCTGAAAACCTTCCGGTAATCAAATGAGGTGATCCTATATATCAATATTCGTTTCCGGACCATTCCGGAAACCCTCGTGACGTCCGTGATCTCATCCGGGACTCCGAACAACATTCGGTAACCAACCATATAACTCAAATATGCATAAAACAACGTCGAACCTTAAGTGTGCAGACCCTGCGGGTTCGAGAACTATGTAGACATGACCCGAGAGACTCCTCGGTCAATATCCAATAGCGGGACCTGGATGCCCATATTGGATCCTACATATTCTACGAAGATCTTATCGTTTGAACCTCAGTACCAAGGATTCATATAATCCCGTATGTCATTCCCTTTGTCCTTCGGTATGTTACTTGCCCGAGATTCGATCGTCAGTATCCGCATACCTTCGTTTACCGGCAAGTCACTTTACTCGTTCCGTAATACTAGATCCCGCAACTTACACTAAGTCACATTGCTTGCAAGGCTTGTGTGTAATGTTTTATTACCGAGTGGGCCCCGAGATACCTCTCCGTCACACGGAGTGACAAATCCCAGTCTTGATCCATACTAACTCAACGAACACCTTCGGAGATACCTGTAGAGCATCTTTATAGTCACTCAGTTACATTGCGACGTTTGATACACACAAAGTATTCCTCCGGTGTTAGTGAGTTATATGATCTCATGGTCATAGGAACAAATACTTGACACGCAGAAAACAGTAGCAACAAAATGACACGATCAACATGCTACGTCTACTAGTTTGGGTCTAGTCCATCACGTGATTCTCCTAATGACGTGATCCAGTTGTCAAGCAACAACACCTTGTTCATAATCAGAAGACACTGACTATCTTTGATCAACTGGCTAGCCAACTAGAGGCTTGCTAGGGACAGTGTTTTGTCTATGTATCCACACATGTAAATGAGTCTTCATTCAATACAATTATAGCATGGATAATAAACGACTATCTTGATACAAGAATTATAATAATAATTATATTTATTATTGCCTCTAGGGCATAATTCCAACAGTCACCCACTTGCACTAGAGTCAATAATCTAGCCCTCACATCATCATGTGAATTACATTGTAATAAATCTAACACCCATACAGTTCTGGTGTTGATCATGCTTTGCCCGTGGAAGAGGTTTAGTCAGCGGGTCTGCTACATTCAGATCCATGTGCACTTTGCATATATTTACGTCCTCTCCTTCGACGTAGTCGTGGATGAGGTTGAAGCATCGTTTGATGTGTCTGAACTTCTTGTGAAATCGTGGTTCCTTTGCTAAGGCAATGGCACCCGTGTTGTCACAGAACAAGGTTATTGGATTCAGTGCGCTTGGCACCACTCCAAGATCCGTCATGAACTGCTTCATCCAGACACCCTCCTTAGCCGCCTCCGAGGCAGCCATGTACTCCGCTTCACATGTAGAATCTGCTACGACGCTTTTCTTGGAACTGCACCAGCTTACCGCACCCCCATTAAGAATAAATACGTATCTGGTTTGCGACTTAGAGTCGTCCGGATCTGTGTCAAAGCTTGCATCGACGTAACCTTTTACGGTGAGCTCTTCGTCACCTCCATACACGAGAAACATCTCCTTAGTCCTTTTCAGGTACTTCAGGATATTCTTGACCGCTGTCCAGTGATCCACTCGTGGATTACTCTGGAACCTACCTGCCATACTTACGGCCAGGCTAACGTCCGGTCTAGTGCATAGCATTGCATACATGATAGAACCTATGGCTGAAGCATAGGGGACGGAGCGCATATGCTCTCTATCCTCATCAGTTGCTGGGCACTGAGTCTTACTCAATCTCGTACCTTGTAAAACTGGCAAGAACCCCTTCTTGGACTGTTCCATTTTGAACCTCTTCAAAACTTTATCAAGGTATGTGCTTTGTGAAAGTCCTATCAGGCGTTTTGATCTATCCCTATAGATCTTAATGCCTAGAATGTAAGAAGCTTCTCCTAGGTCCTTCATAGAGAAACTTTTATTCAAGTAATCCTTTATGCTCTCCAAACACTCTACGTTGTTTCCAATCAGCAATATGTCATCCACATATAATATTAGAAACGCCACAGCGCTCCCACTCACTTTCTTGTAAATACAAGATTCTCCAACCACTTGTATAAACCCAAATGCTTTGATCACCTCATCAAAGCGTTTGTTCCAACTCCGAGATGCTTGCACCAGTCCATAAATGGATCGCTAGAGCTTGCACACCTTGTTAGATCGACAAAACCTTCGGGTTGCATCATATACAATTCTTACTTAAGGAAACCGTTAAGGAACGCCGTTTTGACATCCATCTGCCAGATTTCATAATCGAAAAATGCAGCTATTGCTAACATGATTCTGACGGACTTAAGCATCGCTACGGGTGAGAATGTGTCATCGTAGTCAACTCCTTGAACTTGTGAAAAACCCTTTGCCACAAGTCGAGCTTTATAAATGGTCACATTGCCGTCAGCGTCCGTCTTCCTCTTAAAGATCCATTTGTTCTGAATAGCCTTGCGGCCTCAGGCAGTACCTCCAAAGTCCACACTTTGTTCTCATACATGGATCCTATCTCGGACTTCATGGCTTCTCGCCATTTGTTGGAATCTGGGCCCACCATTTCTTCTTCATAATTTGCAGGTTCATTGTTGTCCAACAACATGATTGATAAGACGGGATTACCGTACCACTCTGGAGCAGCACGTGATCTCGTCGACCTGCGTGGTTCGACAGAAACTTGAACCGGAGTTTCATGATCATCATCATTAACTTCCTTCTCAACCGGCGTCGCAACGACAGAGGTTTCCCCTTGCCCCGCGCCACCATCCAGAGGAATGAGAGGTTCGACAACCTCGTCAAGTTCTATCTTCCTCCCACTCAATTCTCTCGAGAGAAACTCCTTCTCGAGAAAAGCTCCGTTTTTAGCAACAAACAGTTTGCCCTCGGATTTGAGATAGAAGGTCTACCCAACTGTCTCTTTTGGGTAACCTATGAAGATGCACTTTTCCGCTTTGGGTTCCAGCTTTTCAGGCTGAAGCTTTTTGACATAAGCATCACATGCCCAAACTTTAAGAAATGACAACTTTGGCCTTTTGCCATACCACAGTTCGTATGGTGTCGTCTCAACGGATTTTGATGGTGCCCTATTTAAAGTGAATGCAGTTGTTTCTAATGCATAACCCCAAAACGATAACGGCAAATCAGTAAGAGACATCATAGATCGCACCATCTCTAATAATGTATGATTACGACGTTCGGACACACCATTACGCTGTGGTGTTCCAGGCGGTGTCGATTGTGAAACAATTCCATATTGTCTTAAGTGAGCACCAAACTCGAAACTCAGTATTCACCCCCACGATCAGACCGTAGGAGCTTGATCTTTTTGTTACGATGATTTTCAACTTCACTCTGGAATTGCTTGAACTTTTCAAATGTTTCAGACTTGTGCTTCATTAAGTAGGCATAACCATATCTACTCAAATCGTCACTGAAGGTGAGAAAATAACGATATCCGCCGCGTGCCTCTACGCTCATCGGACCACACACATCGGTATGTATGATTTCCAACAAGTCACTTGCACGCCCCATTGTTCCGGAGAATGGAGTTTTAGTCATCTTGCCCATGAGGCATGGTTCGCACGTGTCTAGTGAATCAAAGTCAAGTGACTCCAAAAGTCCATCGGCATGGAGTTTCTTCATGCGCTTTACACCAATATGACCTAAGCGGCAGTGCCACAAAATTATGGCGCTATCATTGTTAACTCTAACTCTTTTGGTCTCAATGTTATATATGTGTGTATCGCTATCAAGATTCAATATGAACAATCCTCTCACATTGGGTGCATGACCATAAAAGATGTTACTCATAGAAATAGAACAACCATTATTCTCTGACTTAAAAGAGTAACCGTCTCGCAATAAACAAGATCCAGATATAATGTTCATGCTCAACGCAGGCACTAAATAACAATGATTCAAGTTCATAACTAATCCTGATGGTAACTGAAGTGAAACTATGCCGACGGCGATTGCATCAACCTTGGAACCATTTCCTACGCGCATCATCACTTCATCTTTCGCCAGCCTTCGTCTATTCCGCAGTTCCTGTTTCGAGTTGCAAATATGAGCAACCGAACCGGTATCGAATAGCCAGACACTACTACGAGAGACAGTTAAGTACACATCAATAACATGTATATCAAATATACCTGATTTTTCTTTGGCCGCATTCTTATCTGCCAGATACTTGGGGCAATTACGCTTCCAGTGACCCATACCCTTGCAATAGTAACACTCTGTTTCAGGCTTAGGTCCAGCTTTGGGTTTCTTCATCGGATTGGCAACAGGCTTGCCGCTCTTCTTTGAATTACCCTTCTTGCCTTTGCCGTTTCTCTTGAAACTAGTGGTATTATTCACCATCAACACTTGATGCTCTTTACGGAGTTCAGACTCTGCGACTTTCAGCATCGCAAATAACTCGCCGGGTGACTTGTTCATCCCTTGCATGTTGTAGTTCAACACAAAGCTTTTATAGCTTGGCGGCAGTGATTGAAGGATTCTATCAGTGATAGCCTCTTGCGGGAGTTCAATCCCCAGCTCAGCTAGACGGTTTGAGTACCCAGACATTTTGAGCACATGTTCACTGACAGACGAGTTCTCCTCCATCTTGCAAGCATAGAATTTATTGGAGGTCTCATACCTCTCGATCCGGGCGTTCTTCTGAAAGATAAACTTCAACTCCTGGAACATTTCAAATGCTCCATGACGCTCAAAGCGACGTTGAAGTCCCTGTTCTAAGCCATACAAGACTACACATTGAACTAGTGAGTAGTCCTCCTTACGTGCTAACCAAGCGTTCTTAACATCCTGATCAGCCGTAGCGGGTGGTTCATCTCCTAGCGCAGCATTAAGGACATAATTCTTCTTTCCAGCTTGTAAGATTAGCTTAAGATTACGAGCCCAGTCTACAAAGTTGCTTCCATCATCTTTCAACTTAGCTTTCTCTAGGAACGTATTAAAATTCAGGGAGTTTAACTTAATCAAATTATTCGCTAAACTCCCACTCAAAAAGTACATCTCTCTAGTCATTTGAGTGGTTCATGATCCACTTACACTAGCTCAAGTCCGATCATCACGTGAGTTGAGTATAGTTTCAGTGGTAAGCATCCCTATGCTAATCATATCATCTATATGATTCATGATCGACCTTTCGGTCTCATGTGTTCCGAGGCCATGTCTGCACATGCTAGGCTTGTCAAGCTTAACCCGAGTGTTCCGCGTGCGCAACTGTTTTGCATCCGTTGTATGTGAACGTTGAGTCTATCACACCCGATCATCACGTGGTGTCTCGAAACGACGAACTGTAGCAACGGTGCACAGTCGGGGAGAACACAATTTCGTCTTGAAATTTTAGTGAGAGATCACCTCATAATGCTACCGTCGTTCTAAGCAAAATAAGGTGCATAAAAGGATTAACATCACATGCAATTCATAAGTGACATGATATGGCCATCATCACGTGCTCCTTGATCTCCATCACCAAAGCACCGACACGATCTTCTTCTCACCGGCGCCATGCCATGATCTCCATCAACGTGTCGCCATCGGGGTTGTCGTGCTACTCATGCTATTACTACTAAAGCTACATCCTAGCAAAATAGTAAATGCGTCTGCAAGCACAAACATTAGTATAAAGACAACCCTATGGCTCCTGCCGGTTGTCGTACCATCGACGTGCAAGTCGATATTATCTATTACAACATGATCATCTCATACATCCAATATATCACATCACATCGTTGGCCATATCACATCACAAGCATACCCTGCAAAAACAAGTTAGACGTCCTCTTATTTTGTTGTTGCATGTTTTACGTGGTGACCATGGGTATCTAGTAGGATCACATGTTACTTACGCAAACACCACAACGGAGATATATGAGTTGCTATTTAACCTCATCCAAGGACCTCCTCGGTCAAATCCGATTCAACTAAAGTTGGAGAAACTGACACCCGCCAGTCATCTTTGAGCAACGGAGTTACTCGTAGCGATGAAACCAGTCTCTCGTAAGCGTACGAGTAATGTCGGTCCGAGCCGCTTCGATCCAAGAATACCGCGGAATCAAGAAAAGACTAAGGAGGGCAGCAAAACGCACATCACCGCCCACAAAAACTTTTGTGTTCTACTCGAGAAGACATCTACGCATGAACCTAGCTCTGATACCACTCTTGGGGAACGTCGCATGGGAAACAAAAAATTTCCTACGCGCACGAAGACCTATCATGGTGATGTCCATCTACGAGAGGGGATGTGTGATCTACGTACCCTTGTAGACCGTACAGCAGAAGCGTTAGTGAACGCGGTTGATGTAGTGGAACGTACTCACGTCCCTCGATCCGCCCCGCGAACCGTCCCGCGATCAGTCCCACGATCTAATGCCGAACGGATGGCACCTCCGTGTTCAGCAGACGTACAGCTCGACGAGAGACGGAGAGGTAGAAGAGTTCTCCGGCAATGTGACGGCGCTCCGGAGGTTGGTGATGATCTTGCCTCAGCAGGGCTGCGCCCGAGCTCCGCAGAAACGCGATCTAGAGGAAAAACCGTGGAGGTATGTGGTCGGGCTGCCGTGGAAAAGTCGTCTCAAATCAGCCCTAAAACCTCCGTATATATAGGGGGAAGAGGGGGAGCCTTGCCTTGGGGTCCAAGGAACCCTAAGGGTTTCGGCCGAGCCAAGGGGGGAAGGTCTGCCCCCCCCCAAACCGAGTCCAACTTGGTTTGGAAGGTGGAGTCCTTCTTCCCTTTCCCACCTCCTCCTTTTTTTCTTTTCTCTTTTATTTACTTCCTATGGCGCATAGGGCCTTCTTGGGCTGTCCCACCATCCCACTAAGGGCTGGTGTGCGACCCCAAGGCCTATGGGCTTCCCCGGGGTGGGTTGCCCCCCCGGTGAACTCCCGGAACCCAATCGTCATTCCCGCTACATTCCCGGTAACTCCAAAAACCTTCCGGTAATGAAATGAGGTCATCCTATATATCAATATTCGTTTACGAACCATTCCGGAAACCCTCGTGATGTCCGTGATCTCATTCGGGACTCCGAATAACATTCGGTAACCAACCATATAACTCAAATACGCAGAAAACAACGTCGAACCTTAAGTGTGCAGACCCTGCGGGTTCGAGAACTATGTAGACATGACCCGAGAGACTCCTCGGTCAATATCCAATAGCGGGACCTGGATGCCCATATTGGATCCTACATATTCTACAAAGATCTTATCGTTTGAACCTCAGTGCCAAGGATTCATATAATCCCTTATGTCATTCCCTTTTCCTTCGGTATGTTACTTGCCCGAGATTCGATCGTCAGTATCCGCATACCTATTTCAATCTCGTTTACCGGCAAGTCTCTTTACTCGTTCCGTAATACAAGATCCCGCAACTTACACTAAGTCACATTGCTTGCAAGGCTTGTTTGTGATGTTGTATTACCGAGTGGGCCCCGAGATACCTCTCCGTCACACGGAGTGACAAATCCCAGTCTTGATCCATACTAACTCAACAAACACCTTTGGAGATACCTGTAGAGCATCTTTATAGTCACCCAGTTACGTTGCGACGTTTGATACACACAAAGTATTCCTCCGGTGTTAGTGAGTTATATGATCTCATGGGCATAGGAACAAATACTTGACACGCAGAAAACTGTAGCAACAAAATGACACGATCAACATGCTACGCCTATTAGTTTGGGTCTAGTCCATCACGTGATTCTCCTAATGACGTGATCCAGTTATCAAGCAACAACACCTTGTTCATAATCAGAAGACACTGACTATCTTTGATCAACTGGCTAGCCAACTAGAGGCTTGCTAGGGACAGTGTTTTGTCTATGTATCCACACATGTAAATGAGTCTTCATTCAATACAATTATAGCATGGATAATAAACGATTATCTTGATACAAGAATTATAATAATAACTATATTTATTATTGCCTCTAGGGCATAATTCCAACACTTCTATCTCAGATCCAAGGGCAAAGTGTCTGTTGCTAAGAATGGAGCTTTCCTGGAGAAGGAGTTTCTCTCGAAAGAATTGAGTGGGAGGAAGATAGAAATTGATGAGGTTGTAGAACCTCTGCTCCCTCTAGATGGTGGCGCAGGGTAGAGGTAAACCACTGTCGAGGCAACACCGGTTGAGGAGGAAGCTAATGATGATGATCATGAAGCTTCGGATCAAGTTACTATCGGACCTCGCAGGTCGACAAGATCACGTACTGCTCCTGAGTGGTACGGGAATCCTGTCTTATCTATAATGTTGCTAGAAAACAATGAATCTGCGAATTATGAAGAAGCAATGGTGGGCCCGGATTCCAACAAATGGTTAGAGGCCATGATGTCCAAGATAGGATCTATTTATGAAAACAAAGTGTGGACTTTGGAAGTATTACCTGAAGGTCGGAAGGCTATTCATAACAAATGGATCTTTAAGAATAAGATAGACGCGGACGGTAATGTAACCATTTATAAAGCTCGACTTGTGGAAAAGGGTTTTTCACAAGTTCAAGGAGTTGACTACGATGAGACTTTCTCAATGGTAGCGATGCTTAAGTCCGTCTGAATCATGTTAGCAATAGCTGCATTTTTTGATTATGAAATTTGCCAGATGGATGTCAAAATGGCGTTCCTTAATGGTTTTCTTAAGGAAGAGTTGTATATGATGCTACCCAAAGGTTTTGTCGATCTGAATAATGCTAACAAAGTATGCAAGCTCCAGTGATCCATTTATGGACTGGTGCAAGCATCTCGGAGTTGGAATAAGTGCTTTGATGAGGTGATCAAAGCATTTGGGTTTATACAAGTTGTTGGAGAATCTTGTATTTAGAAGAAAGTGAGTGGGAGCTGTGTAGCATTTCTTATATTATATGTGGATGATATATTACTGATTAGAAACAATGTGTAGTTTTTAGAGAGCGTAAAAGATTACTTGAAGAAATGTTTTTCAATGAAAGACCTACGAGAAGCTGCTTACATATTAGGCATTAAGATCTATAGGGATAGATCAAGGCGCCTAATAGGACTTTCACAAAGCACATACCTTGATAAAGTTTTGAAGAAGTTAAAAATGGAGCAGTCCAAGAAGGGGTTCTTGCCAGTGTTACAAGGTATAAAGTTGAGTAAGACTCAGTGACCAATAACTACGGAAGATAGAGAAAAGATGAGTACCGTCGCCTATGCTTCAACCATAGGGTCTATCATGTATGCAATGATGTGCACAAGACCGGACGTCAGCCTGGCTATATGTATGGCAGGCAGGTTTCAAAGTAATCCAGGAGTGGTTCACTGGACGATGGTCAAGAATATTCTAAAGTACCTGAAAAGGACTAAGGAAATGTTTCTCGTTTATGGAGGTGACAAAGAGCTCATCGTAAAGGGTTACGTCGATGCAATCTTTGACACTGATCCGGATGACTCTAAGTCTCAAACTGGATACGTATTTATTCTTAATGGGGGTGCGGTAAGCTGGTGCAGTTCCAAGCAAAGCGTCGGAGCAGATTCCACATGTGAAGTGGAGTACATGGCTGCCTCGGAGGCCGCTAAGGAGGGTGTCTCGCTGAAGCAGTTCATGACGGATCTTGGAGTTTTGCCGAGCGCACTAAGTCCAATAACTCTGTTTTGTGACAACACTGGTGCCATTGCTTTAGCAAAGGAACCAAGGTTTCACAAGAAGACTAGACACATCAAACAACGCTTCAACCTCATCCGCGACTACGTCGAAGGAGAGGATGTAAATATTTGCAAAGTGCACACGGATATGAATGTTGCAGATCCGTTGACTAAACCTCTTCGACGAGCGAAGCATGATGAACACCAGAACTGTATGGGTGTTAGATTCATTCCAATATAAATCGCATAGCGATGTGAGACTAGATTATTGACTCTAGTGCATGTGGGAGACTGTTGGAAATATGCCCTCGAGGCAATGATATAATATTTATTATTACATTTCCTGTTTCAAGATAATCGTTTATTATCCATGCTATAATTGTATTGAATGAAAGCACAGATACATGTGTGGATATATAGACAAAACAATGTCCCTAGCAAGCCTCTAGTTGACTAGCCAGTTGATCAAGGATGGTTAAGGTTTTCTGTCCATATGCAAGTGTTGTCACTTGATAACTGGATCACATCATTAGGAGAATGATGTGATGGACAAGACCCAAACTATGAACGTAGCATGTGATCGTGTCATTTTGTTGCTATTGTTTTCTGCATGTCAAGTATTCATTCCTATGACCATGAGATCATGTAACTCACTGACACCGGAGGAATACCTTGTGTGTATCAAACGTCACAACGTTACTGGGTGACTATAAAGGTACTCTACAGGTATCTCCGAAGTTGCCCGTTGATTTAGCATGGATCAAGACTGGGATGTGTAAATCCGTGTGATAGAGAGGTATCTTGGGGCCCACTCGGTAATACAACATCACAAATAAGCCTTGCATGCAATGTGACTCAAGTGTTAGTCACGGGATCTTGTATTACGGAACGAGTAAAGAGACTTGCCGGTAACGAGATTGAAATAGGTATAGGGATACCGACGATCAAATCTCGGGCAAGTAACATACCGAAGGACAAAGGGAATGTTATACGGGATCATATGAATGTTTGGAACAGAGGTTTAACCGATAAGATCTTCATAGAATATGTAGGATCCAATATGGACATCCAAGTCCTGCTGTTGGATATTGACCGGGGAGTGTCTCAGGTCATGTCTGCATAGTTCTCGAACCCGCATGGTCTGCACACTTAAGGTTCGGTGACGTTTCAGTATAGTTGAGTTATAGGTGTTGGTGACCGAAGGTTGTTCGGAGTCCCGGATGAGACCACGGACGTCACAAGGGTTTCCGGAATGGTCCAGAAACGACGATTGATATATAGGATGGTTTCATTTGGTCTCCGGAAAGATTTCGGGCATTACTCGCATTGTACCGGGAGTGACGAATGGGTTCTGGGTTTTCACCGGGAGGGGCCCACCCACCCGGGAGAGAGCCTAATAGCCCAAGGGTGGTGCACCAGCCCTTTGTGGGCTGGTGAGGCCAGCCCAAGTGAGCTATGTTAGCTAAGGAGAAGAAACCAAAAAGAAAGGAAAAAAGAGGGAGGTGGGAAGGAAGGAGGGGACTCCTCCTCCTCCAAACCGAATTGGAGTTGGAGTCCTCTCCTCGTCTCTCGACCAGCGCCCTTGGGGCTCCCTTGAGCCCCAAGGCTAGCCCCTCCCCTCCTCCTATATATACTAGAGCTTTTAGGGTTTTTTGAGACACAACTTTGCCATGTGCAACTCAAACCTCTACTTCGTAGTTCTTCCTCTAGATCGGTTTTCTGCGGAGCTCGGGCGGAACCCTGCGGGAATAGATCATCACCATCACCGGCGCGCCGTCATGCTGCCGAAGAACTCATCCACTTCCCCGTCTCTCTTGCTGGATCATGAAGGCGGAGATCGTCATCGAGCTGTACGTGTGCTGAACGCGGAGGTGCCTTCCGTTTGATGCTAGATCGGAACGGATCGTGGGACGACGGTGATTGAATCACGAAGCTGTACCACTAAATGAACCACTTTTCTTAATGCTTCCCGCTTAGCGATGTACAAGGGTATGTGGATCTGATCTCCCTCTCGTAGATGAACATCACCATGATAGGTCTTCGTGTGCGTAGGAAATTTTTTGTTTCCCATGCAACGCTCCCCAACACCTTTCTGGGTCTACGGAGCCTTAATTCCGAGATTTGGCGCGCCACGTAGGGGTGCACAACCATCCTCCTGCTCATGTTTTGTCTCCAGCCTCACAGACCCCATGGCCAACGCTCTTGCGCGCACCCCGAGCGCTTAGTTCCGGGCAGTCGTCACCGACCCACCAGCGTCACAACCACCACCATCATCACCCGCACCGCCCGCGAGCAGCAGGGCTCCCCACGGCCCCTAGTGCGGCAAGGTGGCCGCCCCGCTGCGTCCCTCGCGACATCTTTCTCGGCCTATGTCCATGTGGGAGATCTGAATGCGCAGGATGCGCAACTCATGGCATGCGAACTTCTCCGCCACCGCCCGATGGATGGGCGATACGACGCCTCGCAAACCATATCGCCGAGCTTGTCACCATCACCAGGAGGGTCCTAGCGCCCTACGTCCCGCTTCGGCCCCTGTTACGAGAGGTGAGGGGATCATCCAGCAAGCCGCCTCTACCGCCACACGGCAACTCGCTCAGTCCATAGTTCGAGGGGCCCGAGCAGGTTCTGCCTCACACCGTGATCTTGCTCCTCCGGGTCCCGGTGACCGGCTTTAGGCCACTGCCAAGGCCCTGCGGCGGCATGCCTGAAAGAGTCGGCGGGATGTTCTTCGCCCACCACATCTCGCGCACTCACAACCTAGAGGACTGTCGGGCGATCAGGACTTCCCGCAGTGAGTGTGCCATCCAGCACCAGAACCGCGTCGCCGGGTGAAAAGTTGGCTGCGACAACGACGGAGGAGATACCGCCCTCACTAGGGCCATCATGGCCAACCCAACGGAGACAGTGGCAACAGTCTGCCTCAAGAAGACGCCCGATGCGGGTGGCCTTGTGGTACGCGGCCCCAAGACGCACCACCATGTCACCACGACCATGCCCCCCCGAGGGGAAGGTTGTGACATCAGACGTTGGTGCCATGGGCCTCGCGCTCCAAGCAGGCAACCGCCTCCCTCCAACGTAGGAGGTCGCGTCGAGCGCCCTCATTATGTCGGGCTCGGGGGCTCCAGCCCAGAGCCGCGTGGTATGGTCGGTGTGACGAGGGGTCGCCTGGGGACTCCGTGGAGGCGTGCCCAGGCATGTTCCCCCATGAGTCAGGAGTGTGGCGCCAAGCACCAAGGGCAGAGGAATTCGCCGCTCAGGAGATCAACAAGCTCCAAGGGGTCTGGTCCACACATGCCACGCGAGGTGTCGAGACCTTGTTTGCCCTTGAAGCATCAGTGGACACTGATGACCCAAAAGTATAGGGGATCAATCGTAGTCCTTTCGATAAGTAAGAGTGTCGAACCCAACGAGGAGCAGAAGGCTCTGATAAACGGATTTCAGCAAGGTAATAACTGCAAGCACTGAAAGTAGCGGTAACAAGTGATTGTGTAGCGAGGTGAAACGTAACGAGCAAAGAGTAACAAGTAAAAAGTAGTAGCAACGGTGCAGCAAGTGGCCCAATCCCTTTTGCAGCAAGGGACAAACCTGAACAAAGTCTTATAGGAGGAAAAACGCTCCCGAGGACACACGGGAATTTCTGTCATGCTAGTTTCATCATGTTCATATGATTCGCGTTCGTTACTTTGATAGTTTGATATGTGGGTGGACCGACGCTTGGGTACTGCCCTTACTTGGACAAGCATCCCACTTATGACTAACCTCTCTCGCAAGCATCCACAACTACAAAAGAAGAATTAAGACAAAGTCTAACCATAGCATTAAACTAGTGGATCCAAATCAGCCCCTCACGAAGCAACGCATAGACTGGGGTTTAAGCTTGTGTCACTCCAGCAACCCATCATCTACTTACTACTTCCCAATGCCTTCCTCTAGGCCCAAATATGGTGAAGTGTTATGTAGTCGACGTTCACATAACACCACTAGAGGAAAAACATCATACAAATATCAAAATATCGAACGAATATCAAATTCACATGACTATTATCAGCCTGACTTATCCCATGTCCTCAGGAACAAAAGTAACTACTCACAAGACATAGTCATAATCATGACCAGAGGTGTAATGAATAGCATCAAGGATCTGAACATAAATTCTTCCACCAAGTAATCCAACTAGCATCAACTACAAAGAGTAATCAACACTACTAGCAACCTTACAAGTACCAATCGGAGTTGCGAGACGAAGATTGGTTACAAGAGATGAACTAGGGATTGGAGAGGAGATGGTGCTGGTGAAGATGTTGATGAAGATGCCTCCCCTCCGACGAGAGGAGTGTTGGTGATGACGATGGCGACGATTTCCCCCTCCGGGAGGGAAGTTTCCCCTGCAGGATCGTCCTGCCGGAGCTCTAGATTGGATCTGCTCAAGTTCCGCCTCGTGGCGGCGGCGAAACCACGAAAAAGCTCCCTATTGATTTTTTTCCAGACCAGGACACTTCATATAGCAAAAGAGGGGGGCTAGTGGCCCTTCAGGCAACCCACAAGCTTGCCCACCGCCACCGGGGGGTGGTGGCGGAGTGGGGGCTTGTGGGACCCTGGTGGCCCCCCTCCGGTAGTTCTTTCGCCCAATATTTTTAATATATTCCAGAAAAATCCACGTAAATTTTCAGGGCATTTGGAGATGTGCAGAATAGTGGACTAGGATTTGCTCCTTTTCGACTCCAGAATTCCAGCTGCCTGAATTCTCCCTCTTCAAATAATCCTTGCAAAATAAGAGAGAAAAGGCATAAATATGGTACCACAAGTAATATAACAGCCCAAAAAGCAATAAATATCAACATGAAAGCATGATGCAAAATGGACGTATCAACTCCCCCAAGCTTAGACCTCGCTTGTCCTCAAGCAAAAACCAAGTTCCATAAACATGTCCACATGTTAAGGGACGAAGGTGTCGATAAAACATAATACGGACATGAGGGCATCATGATCACACATAGAACAACAATATATCATAAAGATTCTTATGGGAAAGTGACAATTTCTTCACAAAGCAAAGCATCAAGCAAAAACCTTACCGAGAAGTAACCAACAATAGTCCATAGTCATTGAAGCAATTGCAATTTATCACAACATCAGAAAGAGTCAAATAAGAGCTTGTAAGGCAAACCCACATACTCAATCATCTCTTTTGTTTTCCACAATTGTTACAACTCACGTGGTACTCATGGTGTCAAAGTTTCTGCTGGACACAAAGGAAGATATGGGCTTATAGTCTTGCCTCCCAACGGTTTACCTCAAGGGTGAAGTCAACAACTATAAAGCATAAGTACTCAACTCCAAGTTGATATATGAATATAGATCTTTCCCAAGCATGTGACGGTAGCCAAGACATAGGCAAAAAAGGGAATTGGTCATGATCACGATGACTCTTGCAAGGGTAAAAAGTAAAGGTACAAGATAGGCCCTTCGCAGAGGGAAGCAGGGGTTGTCATGCGCTTTTGAGGTTTGAATGCGTGTCCTATTAGTGCGGAGGAACGTCACTTTATATTGCCTCCTGTGACAAAGAACTTTATTATGCAGTCTGTCCCTTTTATGTCTTCCTCATCACAGGTTCGTACAAAGCTTATTTTCCACACACTAATAGATCATACATATTAGAGAGCAATTTTTATTGCTTGCACCGATGACAACTTACTTGAAGGATCTTATTCAATCCATAGGTAGGTATGGTGGACTCTCATGGCAAAACTGGGTTGGAGATTTATGGATGCACAAGTAGTATCTCTACTTGGTGCAGGAGTTTTGGCTAATATGAGGTGGAAGCAATCATCACATGCTAAGGGATCTCTAATCATATAACATTGTTTGACACCAAGCAAACACAATTCATTATGTTGTCTTCCTTGTCCAACATCTACTCCTAGGCATGTAATAGTTTGGTGAGTGCTCACAATTGTAAAAAGTGTCTAAGATGATATATCTATATGTGAACCTCTCTTTCCTTATTACTTCTTATTAATTGCAACAATGACTGAGGTTTGTGTTGATTTATTCTCAACAAATTTCAATCATCATACATGTCATAAGTGAAGTTATTACTTTCCATAGGATCGTCTCATGATCTTTCATGCTATCGTTCTTTTCATACTTTTGATCATCGCACAAAGCAAAGCCCTTGACTATGACACTCTTTATATATAGCTCGTAAGCTCGAATACATCGGGGGAGAGACAAAAGCAAAAGACTCAAACTAAAAACTAAAGACTTATTCCTCTAAAAGAAGAAATAAAAACTGAAAAGGAAATAACTAAAGCAAAGGTAAAAGCAAAAGATATAAAGGTGAGACGATACCAGGGCAACTCCCCCAAGCTTGGCAAAATCCAAGGGGATTGCCCATACCAATGTTTAGTCGTCTTCCTTTGGCGGTGATAGTGGTGTTGTTGTCGCCTTTGATTCCAAGAGAGCTATCAATCTTTGATTTATGCCTTTGAGATCTGCGACTTGGTTTTCCAGCAAAACAACTTCACGAGAAAGATAAATATTGCGAGCACGAGTTGTTTCGCAAAACCTCAAGAGTTCAATCAAGGATGGAGACAGCATGTGGATGAAGGGTTGGAGAAAATCTACTCCTTCAACGTCTTCAATGTTGAACTTCCTCCCTAGCTTGGGTTTTCTCCTTAGCTTGGTCCCTGGCTTTCGTGACTTCTACTCTTTTCAGATCAGCATCTACTTCCTCATGAACTTGGTGAAGATCATTCTCCCCAACAGATTCCTGAGACATCTTTGCTCCAAATCTGCGGCAGACAACAAGATCGAAACGAAAACAGAGGAAAACTGCGCGATACGGAGAGCAAAACCTTCGGGCGACTATACATTGATTTTTTCTGGGCCAGAAGGAGTCCTCCTCAATAAAATGGAGTCCAGGAGGCACATGAGGTGCCCACAAGCTTGCCCACCGCCACCAGGGGGGTGGTGGCGGAATGGGCCCTTGTGGCTTCCTCGTTTGCTCTCCGGACTGGTTTTTATTTTTTCTAATTTTCCAAAAATTCCAAAACTGAGGAAATTTCCTATTGGAAAAGTATCAGAGTCCAATTTCTTGCCGAAACAGATACATCTTCGTTTTCAAGGTCTGAAACACGCTGATAAACATCCCTTATGTACTCCTCTGGAGTTATGACATTGATGATATTGGTCTTAACATTTATGGGAGTACGAGAGATGTAATGCTTGATTCTTTGCCCATTTACCACTCTAGGAAAATTTCATTCCGTCTTATTGATTTTGAAGGCACCGGAACGATATACTTCCTTGACAACATAGGGACCTTCCCATTTAGAAAGAAGCTTGCCTGCAAAGAATCTCAAACGAGAGTTGTATAGCAAGACATAATCACCTACATTGAACTCTCGTTTCTGTATTCGTTTGTTGTGCCATCTCTTAACCTTCTCCTTGAACAACCTGGCATTCTCATATGTCTGGGCTCTCCATTCATCTGACGAGCTGATATCAAACCGCTTCTCACCAGCAAGTTTGAAATCAAAGTTGAGCTCTTTGATTGCCTAATAAGCTTTGTGTTCCAGCTCAAGAGGTAAATGACAGGCTTTACCGTAAACCATTTTGTACGGTGACATGCCCATGGGATTCTTATAAGCAGTCCTATAAGCCCATAGTGCATCGTCAAGTTTGCTTGACCAGTTCTTTCGAGATCTATTGACGGTCTTTTGTAAGATCAACTTGATCTCCCTATTACTCAACTCAACTTGACCACTAGACTGAGGATGATAAGGAGATGCAACTCTATGGTTGACATCATACTTAGCTAGCATCTTGCGGAAAACACCATGAATGTAGTGTGAACCGCCATCAGTCACCAAGTATCTAGGGACTCCAAATCTTGGGAATATGACTTCTTTAAGCATCTTAATTGAGGTGTGGTGATCAACATTTTTAGTGGGGATAGCTTCTACCCACTTAGTAACGTAATCCACAGCAACTAAGATGTGAGTGTACCCATTGGAACTCGGGAAGGGTCCCATATAATCAAAGCCCCAGACATCAAATGGTTCAATGACAAGTGAATAGTTCATAGGCATCTCTTGACGCTTACTGATGTTCCCTATCCTTTGGCATTCGTCACAAGACAAGACAAACTTACGGGCATCCTTGAAGAGAGTGGGCCAATAGAAACGTGATTGCAATACCTTATGGGCAGTTCTATCTCCAGCATGGTGTCCTCCGCAGGCTTCAGAATGACTCTTCTGCAGGATCAGTCCCTGTACATGTTCAGGCACACAACGTCTAATAACACCATCTACTCCTTCCTTATAAAGGTGAGGATCATCCAAAAAGTAGTGTCTCAAATCAAAGAAGAATTTCTTCTTTTTTTGATAGGTGAAACTGGGTGGTATGTATTTGGCTACGATATAGTTTGCATAATCGGCATACCACGGTACACTAAGTAAAGTGCGGATGACAATTAATTGCTCATCAGGAAAGCTGTCATCAATAGGTAGTGGGTCATCAAGGACATTCTCTAGCCTAGACAAGTTATTTGCTACAGGGTTATGAGCACCCTTTCGGTCAACGACGTGCAAATCAAATTCCTGTAGCAGGAGAACCCATCTGATCAGCCTAGGCTTAGCGTCCTTCTTCTGCATAAGGTACTTAATAGCAGCATGATCAGAGTGAATAGTGACTTTGGAGTCAACTATGTAAGATGTGAACTTTTCACATGCAAACACGACTGCTAAAAATTCCTTTTCCGTAGTGGCATAGTTTCTTTGGGCACTGTCTAGAGTTTTAATAGCGTAGTGAATGGCATTCAACTTCTTGTCAACTCTTTGTCCTAGAACAGCACCAACAACATAATCACTAGCGTCACACATGATTTCAAAGGGAAAGTTCTAGTCAGGTGGTTGAACAATAGGTGCGGTTATCAAAGCCTTCTTAAGTATTTCAAAGGCTTCCTCACAATCCTCATCAAAAACAAAAGGAACATCGTTCTACAAGAGGTTGGTAAGAGGCCTAGAAATCTTAGAGAAGTCTTTAATGAACCTTCTATAGAAACCAGCATGACCTAGGAAACTTCGTATACCTCTGATATCTGTGGGGCAAGGCATTTTCTCAATTGCATCAACCTTAGCCTTATCAACTTCAATGCCTCTTTCAGAGATTTTGTGTCCTAAGACGATACCTTCATTAACCATAAAGTGGGACTTCTCCCAATTAAAGACGAGGTTGGTTTCTTCGCATCTCTGTAAGACTCGATCAAGGTTGCTGAGGCAATCATCAAAGGAAGACCCGTAAACGGAGAAGTCATCCATCAAAACCTTGACAATCTTTTCACAAAAGTCAGAGAATATATCCATCATACATCTTTGGAAGGTGGCATGTGCATTACATAAGCCAAAAGGCATACGTCTATAGGCAAAGGTACGGAAAGGGCAGGTGAAAGTGGTTTTCTCTTGATCAGATTTTGCAACAGGTATCTGCGAGAAACCTGAATAACCGTCTAGAAAGCACAAGTGTGTGTGCTTTGATAGCCTTTCTAGCATTTGGTCTATGTACTGCAAAGGATAATGATCTTTCTTGGTTGCCTTGTTCAGTTTCCGGAAGTCTATCACCATTCTATAGCCGGTAATAATCCTTTGTGGGATTAGTTCATCCTTATCATTAGGAACGACGGTTATACCTCCCTTCTTAGGTACGCAATGTACTGGACTTACCCAATCACTATGAGCAACATGATAAATGATTCCTGCTTCTAGAAGCTTTAATATTTCTTTTGTAACGACCTCTTTCATCTTAGGATTTAATCTCCTTTGATGATCAGCAACTGGTACAAAGTCAGGATCGGTTTTAATCTTGTGCTGGCATAGAGTAGGACTAATACCCTTAAGACCATCAAGAGTGTATCCAATAGCAGTGCGGTGCTTCCTCAGAGTTTTTAGTAACTTCTTCTCTTCGCGCTTTGATTGGAGAGCACAAATAATGATAGGATATATCTCCTTCACATCAAGATAGGCATACTTAAGAGTACCAGACAATTTTTTAAGCTCGAACATAGGATCACCCTTTGGTGGGGGAGGATCCCCAAGCAGTTCAACAGGCAGATTATTCTTGAGAATATGATGTTGTTCTAAGACAATTCTATCTATCTCATCTCTCTCCTCCATATACATATCATATTCATGCTCAAGCATATAGTGCTCTAAATGATCCATAGGAGGTACAGCAATAGAGGCAAGAGCACTGATTTCATCCCTACCTGACGACTCTCTCTCATGGGATTGTCTTCCAAACTTGGAGAAGTTAAATTCACGAGACACACCCTCGAAACTTACTGTGACAGTCTGCTTAAGGCAATCAATGTGAGCATTGACAGTGTTGAGAAAGGGTCTACCAAATATATGGGACAAAAGCTATCTTGTGCAGTACCAAGGACGAGGAAATCAGTAGGATACTTCGTCTTACCACACAGGACTTCTACGTCTCTCACAATTCCCAGAGGGCAGATAGTGTCTCTATTAGCTAGCGTAATAGTGACATCAATGGGTTCTAACTCAGCAGGTGCAATCTCATCTTTGATTTCATCATATAGAGAACAGCGTATTGCACTAACACTAGCTCCCATATCACATAAACCATGGTAATAGTGATCTCCTATCTTAACAAAAACAACGGGCAGGCCAACTACAGGTCCGTGCTTGTCTTTCATGTGAGGTTTAGCAATTCTAGCGGAGTCCTCACAGAATTTGATAACATGCCCATCTATGTTTTCGGCTAAGAGATCTTTGATAATAGCAACATTAGGTTCAACTCTAATCTCCTCAAGGGGTGCAAGTGGTCTAATGTAACCCCTACGTATCAGAGTTGGAGCTTTAGAATAATCCTTCATCCTAGGAGGGTATGGTGGTTTCTCAGTGTAAGCACAAGGAACAACAAGATCATTAAAAGTTATGATTTTCTCCTCAACTAGATTGGTTTTGCCTATGTTGCTTTCTACAGGAGGATTATATTTAAACCACTTCTCTTTGGGAAGATCAACATGAGCAACGAAAGATTCACATAGAGAAGCTACTATCTCAGAGTCAAGTCCATACTTAGCGCTAAAATCTCTAGAAGTGTTTGTCTCAACAAAAGATTTAACGCAATCAAACTGGAAATTCATACCTGAGTCCTTACCTTCCTCCAGCTCCCAATCTTCAGAGTTGCGTTTGATTCTCTCCAATAAATTCCACTTGTGATCAATATCCTTCTTCATAAAAGAACCGGCACAAGAAGTGTCGAGCATGGTACGATCTTCATGAGAAAGCCGAGCATAAAAGTTTTGAGTGATGATTTCTCTCGAGAGCTCATGATTAGGGCATGAATATAGCATTGATTTAACCCTCCCCCAAGCTTGAGCTATGCTTTCCCTGTCACGAGGCCAAAAGTTATAAATAAAGTTCCTATCACGATGTACTAAATGCATAGGATAGAACTTTTGATGAAATTCCAATTTCAACCGATTGTAGCCCCATGATCCAGCATCATCACATAGCCTATACCATGTCAACGCCTTATCCTTCAAAGATAAAGGAAAGACTTTCTTCTTTACCTCATTCTTGGGCAAACCTGCAAGCTTAAATAAACCACAAACTTCATCTACATAGATTAGATGAAAGTCTGGATGTGAAGATCCATCTCCTGTAAAAGGATTAGCCAGCAGTTTCTCAAGCATACCCAAAGGAATTTCTTAGAAGATATTTTCAGTAGGTACCTCAGGTTGAGGAGCAACTCCTCATGCTTCCGTTCGTGGTGAAGATACCCCGAAAAAACTCCTCAAAGGAAGAGTTTCCATAGTGACAAGTGACAATAAATTTCAGCACAGTATATAGATGTTTCCTTACCAATTTCCACTTACCAAAGGCGCTTCACTCCTCGGCAACGGCGCCAGAAAAGAGTCTTGATGACCCACAAGTATAGGGGATCAATCGTAGTCCTTTCTATAAGTAAGAGTGTCGAACCCAACGAGGAGCAGAAGGCTCTGATAAACGATTTTCAGCAAGGTAATAACTGCAAGCACTGAAAGTAGCGGTAACAAGTGATTGTGTAGCGAGGTGAAACGTAACTAGCAAAGAGTAACAAGTAACAAGTAGTAGAAACGGTGCAACAAGTGGCCCAATCCCTTTTGCAGCAAGGGACAAGCCTGAACAAAGTCTTATAGGAGGAAAAACGCTCCCGAGGACACACGGGAATTTCTGTCATGCTAGTTTCATCATGTTCATATGATTCGCGTTCGTTACTTTGATAGTTTGATATGTGGTTGGAGCGGCGCTTGGGTACTGCCCTTACCTAGACAAGCATCCCACTTATGATTAAACTCTCTCGCAAGCATCTGCAACTACAAAAGAAGAATTAAAACAAAGTCTAACCATAGCATTAAACTAGTGGATCCAAATCAGCCCCTCACGAAGCAACGTATAGACTCGGGTTTAAGCTTTTGTCACTCCAGCAACCCATCATCTACTTACTACTTCCCAATGCCTTCCTCTAGGCCCAAATATGGTGAAGTGTTATGTAGTCGACGTTCACATAACACCACTAGAGGAAAAACAACATACACAAAATCAAAATGCCGAACGAATATCAAATTCACATGACTATTATCAGCATGACTTATCCCATATCCTCAGGAACAAAAGTAACTACTCACAAGACATAATCATAATCATGACCAGAGGTGTAATGAATAGCATCAAGGATCTGAACATAAACTCTTCCACCAAGTAATCCAACTAGCATCAACTACAAAGAGTAATCAACACTACTAGCAACCTTACAAGTACCAATCGGAGTTGCGAGACGAAGATTGGTTACAAGAGATAAACTAAGGATTGGAGAGGAGATGGTGCTGATGAAGATGTTGATGAAGATGCCTCACCTTCGATGAGAGGAGTGTTGGTGATGACGATGGCGACGATTTCCCCCTCCGGGAGGGAAGTTTCCTCGGCAGGATCGTCCTGCCGGAGCTCTAGATTGGATCTGCTCAAGTTCCGCCTCGTGGCGGCGGCGAAACCACGAAAAAGCTCCCTATTGATTTTTTTCCAGACCAGGACACTTCATATAGCAAAAGAGGGGGGCTAGTGGGCCTTCAGGTAGCCCACAAGCTTGCCCACCGCCACCCTGGTGGCCCCCCTCCAGTAGTTCTTTCGCCCAGTATTTTTTATGTATTCCAGAAAAAATCCACGTAAATTTTCAAGGCATTTGGAGATGTGCAGAATAGTGGACTAGGATTTGCTCCTTTTCGAGTCCAGAATTCCAGCTGCCTGAATTCTCCCTCTTCAAATAATCCTTGCAAAATAAGAGAGAAAAGGCATAAATATGGTACCACAAGTAATATAACAGCCCAAAAAGCAATAAATATCAACATGAAAGCATGATGCAAAATGGACGTATCAGACACCCGCCAGGTGACTTTTTTGGGTTGTTCAAGTCAAGCGATTCTGTGTATTTTGCATCGCCCTAAGCAAGTGTTTTTAGATGTGTAACGAACTCGATTAACTTTCACTTGAGATGGTGTCGTTTGTCCAAATATTAAGCTCTGGTGTTTCTCCGCTGATCGAGGGCTGACGTGCCCCCGCAACCACCCTGTGTTGGCTCCATGGTGGTTGTGGTGGTGGTGGGGGGGGGGGGTAGACATGACATCTGTGTTAGGATTTGTCCTCGCAGCACCGAGAAACCTAAGTGACCGTGCTTTGGATCACACACTGGCAACCCGTGCTAGTCATCTCACCAAGGTCTTTAGTGTCACTGTAATGCCCCAAGTGTCTAACCTTCCCCTTTTGGAACCTTCTTATGTGGGGCCCCCTTGTCAATGCTATGAGAGAGTTCAATGCTATGATTTCATATGATGTCACCTTATTACTTTCTTCCTTTGCATGCATGCATTCCATATCATGCCATGTGTTCTTGTGTTGTTGCATTGTGCTCTTATGAGGTGATGTGTTGCCATGAGATGTGGTGGTATGTGATAGGTGTGGTGTGGTGCAACTCTAGTGGATTGCATGTGATAATAGGGATAGCTCTTGTGGTGGCCTAAGGGTTCAAAACTATCTCCCTCCTATTTATTTCTATCCCATATATTTTCTTGCCTCCTTCCTGATTTAAAAATGCTCTTGTGTTAGCAAAATTTGTGGTGATTTTGAAGTGAGGAGTTACTGTTTTAAAAGGTGTTTTCAACAGGTGCAATATTCCAAAACAGCCAATGACAATTGCTGTTTTGTAAATATTCTTTGGCCCCAAATATTTATTTTGCAATTTATTCAAGTAGGTAATAATCCCTTATGACTAGTGTTATTTTTGCGGTGTTTTTATACCTAGTAGTTTCCTCTGTGCAATTCCTTTCTCTCTGGCTTTTCCTGTTAAAACAAAAGCACCAGGGATTTGTTTTCCCTTATGTGGTGCTCTTGTGGGCTTACTCCCGCATAGCGTGGCCCACTTCCTTTCCTTCCCGCGCGGTGGCCCATCTCCTCGTCCTCCCCTCTCCTTGAGACGCCGTGTGCACCGCGCCTCCTTTCCGTCAGCTAGGAGAGAGAGAGAGAGTTGCCGCCGTGAGCATCACAGACGTCGAGGCCCCCCCTTAAATACCTCAGCGTCCGTGCCCTCCTTTCCCTAGGTTTTCCCCTCGCTCCCATCCGCCGCCGCCACATCTCTCCATTCCCCATCGCTCCTCCCTCTCCCTGGTATGTACTCTGTAGCTCCATCCATCAGAGAGAGAGAGGGAAGAGCAACGCCGTCGTCCTCCGCATGTCCGCTGTCGTCTGGCACGGCCGCCATGTCCAGGAGCTCAGGGAGGCTCCCGCGCCCCATTCCCGACCTCGCTGAGGCCGGGGAACGCCCACGTCGACGGCGTGTTCATCGTCTACGCCTCGGCTGCGGTGATCTCCATCCTCCACGTCGACCTGCAGCAGGGGCCTCCTCCGATCGTCTTCTCCCCTCCGGGTTCTCCTCCAAGTAGCTTCGGCCTTTCCTCTTCCTTCCCTAGGTAAGGAGCGTCTCCTCCTTCCTTCCTCCTCGGGTAGCTTTGCGTAGATCGACGCCGGCGAGTCTCTGTACCACGTGTAGATTGGTAGTTGCAGGTGATGATGTGGTGTTGTGGTTGCTTCGTAGCGCTAGGTGCAGCAGGGGCTTGCTTCCTCTTGTAGTAGTGCGCAGTAGCATGGTGGCACTCCCCCTTGTAGGGTCTGCAGCAGTAGCAGTGCACCACGTAGGCCACTCTGTCGGCGGCGCGCAGGTGTAGAGCAGAGGCAGGAGTAGTGGTAGTTTACCTTGTTCCAGATCCCTTCTCTGTGAGACTTCGAGGCGTAGTGTAGTGGTAGCGTGATGTGGTTGACAGTAACACGTCGTTGGTTCGATTCCCTCGGCGCCCCCTTTTGATTTTGCAGGGATTTTCAGCACAGTAGCCGCAGCATAGACCATACCCTGTTTGCACCCTCTCTGCAGTCGAACCAGTGACTTGCAGCAGAGTGGTGAGGCTGTGTGTTGTGTATGTTGGAACCAGTGGTGTGGGGTTCGACCCCAGAACCTACCCCTTTTTTTACTTGTTTCTTTTATTTTTTTCCTTGCTGTTTTAATTTCTTGCAACCCTGTTCATTGTAGTATTTGTGGTGTGCTTGCACATGGGATCATATATCTTTTCCCTTCTCAGGCCAGAGGGAGTGTTGTAGTTTTTGCTAGCTTGTGAACCCTTGGTGATGCACTTGTGTGTGTGTAGATATACTTGGTAGGAGGATGTGTACGTTATTTGTATACTTGTAGGATTTCTAGCATAGTATTTTTTCTGTGTGATGTACTAGAGTTTCATGTGTAAGTGCATCTTATCAGAGTTATGGTGTGTGTGTGTGTTTCCACAAGTGATGCATGCTATGATTAGCATGTGTAGGTGGTGTTGTATGTAAGCATGTGTAGATTAATATGTGGGGGTGCACCTTGTGGGTGTCATGGCACTCATTCAAGTGGTGCTTTGTGGTGCATGTGTGAGTGTGCACCATCACTTGCCCATATGTGAGGGTGTGCAAAATCTCTTTGTTAGTGTAGGTGTTTATAAGTTGTGCTTGTCCTTGAGGTGATGTGGTGATGTGCCAAGGCTCATAGGCATGAGGTATACCCCTCATGTGCACCATTGATATTTTGGTCATGAGTATATGCTTATGTAGGTTTTATTCTAGTGAATAGCACATGTGATGATGCACTATTCACTAGATGTGATTCTATGTAGTTTTTCTTCTCTAGTTTGTGCTCTTTTGTTCAAAGCAAGTGCATAGGTATTATATATGTTTTTGGGGTAGAATCATCCCAGGAATCCATTGGTGAAATCATTTTTGCCATTGGAACATTTTCTGGAGATGACATATTTTAGATTTGTTCCATGTTTAGAGCTTGGTTCCATGTGATGTGGTGAGCCCAAGGGTTTGTTTCTTGGTTGTGGTACGTAGTAGACGGTGACCCGCTCTACCACATGTTGGTTTCATTTCATGTTTAGGAATCCATATATGCAAGTTGTGCCCATCCAAAGTAGGCATGTGGCTGAAATTTCAGATTAGTGAAAATCTGAGATTTTCACTAAGTCTGAGAATCTGTTTTATATTTTCTTCTCCTCTAGATGAGGTTGTATAGGTCAATGTGTTGTGATTTAGCCTTAGCTTTCAACTGGAAAGTTGAATCTTATATGTTTGTATAGATCCCTGCAAATTTTCATTCCATTTGGAGTCCTGTAGATATTGTTTTGTCTGCTGTAAAAATGCTTCAGAGAATAAACAGATAGTGAGAATCTGGAATTTTCACTAAGTCCCTGAAATCTGATATTTTTGGGCAAGTTTGCAGCTTTGTAACTTTCTGTGTTTAACTCCTTTGTGTGAGATTTTTTCTTGTGGTTGTAGTACTATTGGATAGCTACAGCCACATATCTTATTTGGAATGTTTAGGTGGCTGTAGGTGCTTTGCATGTAGCTCACAAAGTGCTATGATGTAGTTTATAGCAGATTGTGTAGTTTTGGTATTTTGATGATTGTGAGTGCTTAGTTGATGATGTGGTGTTCTTCTTTGCTCCACCCCATCCATGTTGGGTTTTTGTATGACTTGGCTACCTGGAAATAGCAGAGTTGAGCCATTGGAGTGTGTGGTGATGAATTTGACACGTAGCTCTTCATATCATGTTTTGTTGATTCCCGTTGATCCGTAGCTCCGATTGTAATGTTCTTTATATCGTTTTGCATCGTTTTAGCGAGACGCATCTGATCATGTCATTCTCATGCATGTAAAGATAGCTTAGGATGCAGTTCTGTCTAGGAACATGTATTTACTTCTCATGCTTGTGCTAGTAATACAAATAGTGATGCATGCTCATATTCATCTGATGCATCATGTGCTTGTTGCATCTTGAGGTGCTGTTGTTCATAGGATGTTATTCTCATGTTGGGTAGAACCGGGATCGGAGAACGAGTACGTGGATTCGGGAGAGTATGTGCAGGACGATCAAGAACCGTTCCAAGCCGAGGATATCTCATGCAAAATGATATGACCTTGATTCCATCTCTAGACTTGTTATGCTAGATTACGTTTCCTTGTCATATGCTCGCTGCCTACCACTGAAACAATTGCCTCCTGAATTTCCATGAAACCCAAACACTTATCCCTTCCTAGCGAATCTTGAATGTCTAAGTAGGCTTGCTCATCTACTAATGTTAGCGTTGCTAGTTGCAGGTGCTTTTCTCATGTGATAACATGAGTTGATATCATTATGTTAAATCTGTTATTTAATTAATGCACCTATATACTTGGTAAATAACAGAAAACCTAGCCTTTCGCAGGGTACTTTGTTCCGTTATTTCCGCCATAGTTACCAGCTTCTGGTGTTTGATTCCATATTGATCGCTCCTAACACGTTCGAGGTTGTTATGGGAACCCCCTCGATAAATCGCGTAGTGTTAAGGCTTGTCCGGCAGGACCCAACATTGGTGTTAATTTGCTAATCACTTAATAATAATTTGCATAGGGAATAGCTACCCCGAGGAATTTAATCTACAACCCGGGCCAGTGCTCCTCATGAGTGTTGGTCCAACCCAGAGCTGCTTATTACGCTCCCTGGGGAAACTCGGTGTTTTGGCGTGGTAACCATCGCTCATCCGGCATGACCTGAGACTGAGATCCGCGGCTCTTATCAGGGTCGTCGACAAGTCGGGAGGTCCTGCTAGTCTTGTTTTACCTTAGCGATATATCTTGCATATAGGAATCCCGGTGAAGCTTTGGTTCTCCCCAAAGTTGAGGTTTTCCTCTAAGGAATCCGATGAGATCACGAGATTCGTGATAGAGGATTACTTTGCGGCCCCTGTACGTTTGTCATGGACTAGTTGGAGCACCCTTGCAGGGTTTAGTCTTTCGGAAAGCCGTGCCCGCGGTTATGTGGCAACTTGAAATATTTTGTTAACATCCAGTAATAGATAACTTAAACATAAGCTAATAAAATTGCCAACTGTGTGCATAAGCGTGACTGTCTCCTTCGAAGATCTCTCTTCGATCGGGAACATGGTGGGGTTATGTTTGACGTAGGTAGGTGTTCAGGATCACTTAGTGATCATCTATCATCGACCGCTAGTATAGACCACCTTCATATGAGTTCTACGTAAGTTAGCCACCATTTTAAGCTTAGGATGCTGCAACCTAAAATACTCCAACTATCCAACCTAATAACTTGACTAGTTCTGGCACCGAGGTCATAGATTCCTGAGTCCCCGTGGCTCACAGATTCCTTCACAACACCAACAGGTTCAGGTACCCCCGAGACAGGTGATCCCGACGGCATGCAGCTGGCGTGGCAGTATGATGAGGAGAACGACCACCTGTACGTGAACTATCCAGAAGATTGAGGCGTGGTCGTGATCATGGGCCAGCATGCAGGGTAGCATAGTCATTTCTCATGTTTTGTAGTCCGTAGCGGAACTACCTTGCTTGGATGCATGATGTACTCTGATATATTAATGATATGATAGTTGAATCCCTTATTGTCATTCCTCTATTATTTATGTATGTGCTACATTACCATGTTTGCGAAATGCTTAGATGCACTTCTTTCCAATTCAGGGCCTTGATACGTCTCCAACGTATCTATAATTTTTGATGGTTTCATGCTATTATCTTGTCAAACTTTGGATGTTTTGCATGCCTTTCATTTATTTTCTGGGACTAACTTATTAATTTAGTGCCAAGTGCCAGTTCCTGTTTTTTCCATGTTTTTAACCCCTTTCAGAGGAGATTTTGAAATGGAGTCCAAACAGAAGAAAATCCCCGAAAAGATTTTTTCTGGAATGGAAGAAGATCCGGGGACTTGGGGGCCAAGCCAGAGGAGCCTCAGGGGCCCACAAGACCCCACCCCGTGGCCAGGGTGGCGTGCCATGCAGGCTTGTGGGCCCCCTGGAGGTCTCCTGACCTAGATCTTGCGCCTATAAATGCCCAAATATTCCCCAAAACAATTAGAGGACGATCACAATCACTTTTCCGCCACCGCAAGCTTCTGTCTCGGCAAGATCCCATATGGGGCACATCCTGGTGCCCTACCGGAGGGGGGATTCGTACACGGAAGGCTTCTTCATCCACACCATGACCTCTCCGATGATGCGTGAGTAGTTCACCATAGACCTACGGGTCCATAGCTAGTAACTAGATGGCTTCTTATCTCTCTTGTATCTTCAATACAAAGTTCTCCATGATCTTCCTGGAGATCTATCCGATGTAATCTTCTTTAGCGGTGTGTTTGTCGAGATCTGATGAATTATGGATTTATGATCAGATTATCTATGAATCTTATTTGAGTTTCTTCTGATCTCTCTTATGCATGATTTCATATCCTTGTAATTCTCTTCGAGTGGTGGGTTTTGTTTGGTTAACTAGATCCATGATTCTTGCATTGGGAGAAGTGCTTCGTTTTGGGTTCATACCGTGCAGTGACCTCACCCAGTGACAGAAGGGGCAGCGAGGCACGTATCGTGTTGTTGCCATCAAGGGTAAAAAGATGGGGTTTTCATCATTGGTTTGAGATTATCCCTCTACATCATGTCATCTTGCTTAAAGCGTTACTCTGTTCGTCATGAACTCAATACACGAGATGCATGATGGATAGCGGTTGATGTGTGGAGTAATAGTAGTAGATGCAGAAAGTATCGGTCTACTTGTCTCGGACGTGAAGCCTATATGCTAGATCATTGCCTTAGATATCGTCATGACTTTGCGCGGTTCTATCAATTGCTCGACAGTAATTTGTTCACCCACCGTAATACTTGCTATTTTGAGAGAAGCCTCTAGTGAACACTATGGCCTTCAGGGTCTACTCCACACCATATTTTCAGCCTTAAACTTTTTTTACTTCGTTGCACTTTCCGCCTTCAGATCTCACTTTGCAAACAATCTTGAAGGGATTGACAACCCCATTGAAGCGTTGGGTGCAAGCTTGTTTGTGTTTGCGCAGGTACTCTGGACTTGATGAGACCGTCCTTCTGGATCGATACCTTGGTTCTCAAACTGAGGGAAATACTTACTGCTCCTGTGCTGCATCACCCTTTCCTCTTCAAGGGAAAAACTAACGCAAGCCCAATCTCCATCAATGTGTCAATTTCTGGCGATGTTGTTTGAGAAGTAGCAGAAGGATTTCTGGCGCCGTTGCCAAGGAGGAGGATCAAGTCAAGAACTCATCCAAGTAAGTGTCACAAACTCATCTCTTGCATTTACTTTGTTTGCCAGTTGCCTCTCGTTTTCCTCTCCCCCACTTCACCAATTCGCCTTTTCGTTCTCCCTTTTCGTTTGACCTTTGTCTCTCTCTTGCTTTTTGCTCGTCTGTGTGGGATAGTCTATCTTGATGGATAGATCCACCACTTCGAATTATACTCCCGAGAGCGAAGTTCTCAATTTCAAACAAATTGAGGGAGAAAACATAAAGGACGCTTGGTATAAGATTTGCAATGCTCAGAGTAGATCTACTCATAAGCAATCCACTACCGTCTTGGTTCGCAGTTTTTATGTGGGTATTTCTCCTTGGAATAGGTATATTCTTGACACCATCGTAGGTGGAAATTTCTTGGGTAGCCACACCGTTGATTCTTACGGAGCTGTGATAAATTTGGTAGGCTCACCCCCACTCATGGTTAATGGAACTACCTTAACTCTGGAACATTCAGCAAATCCAGAAGTTCTACCCGTGACACTCTCACGTAAGAATGAGTGGGATGTATATGCCCGGAGCCTCCTGAGTGGAAGCCCGTAATGAGCCGCGTCATGGCCTCGATGGAGGGCTCCCGCCCACACCCAAGTGGAAGTCCCTATGCCCACGCCCTAGTGAAAGTCGCTTGCATCGCGCTTGGGGAACGATTGAAGAAGATGTCTCGCGGGCGAAACTAACCCAGACTGGCCCATGCTAGACACGGTAGTCATATTTCTTTTAGGCTGACCCGTGCTGGATACGGTAGCCAAATTCTTTTCTAGGTTGACCCATGCTAGATACGGTAGCCGCTTTTCTTCCTTTCTTTCTTTGACTTGTGAACGACCTCACCAGGCTAGACCGTGTGTAATGTCCAAGATGCGACCCTATCCTTATTTTGGCGCGAAGGCCTCGACAGGGATAGAAGCGCATCTCGTCGTTTTGCAAGAATGGATATCGTTACAAGTACATGTACTGAAGAGAAGAGTATATGGAATTGGCTTAGACTCACCACAAGCTACATCAGAGTCACATCAGTACAATACATAAATATCACAAAGAAGAGCAGGGTCCGACTACGGATGAAAACAAACGAGAAAAGAACGACGTCGATCCTTGCTATCCTAGGCTGTCGGCCTGGAACCCATCCTAGATCGACGAAGAGGAAGAAGAAGAAACTTCAAATGAACAATCATTGCGCTCACGTCTTAATATCACTTTACCTGTACCTGCAACTTGTGTTGTAGTAATCAGTGAGCCACGGGGACCCAACAATCTAATTTCCAAAGCTATCGAGACTAGCAAAGCTTAATGGGTGAGGTATGGTTAAGTGGTGAGGCTGCAGCACGCGACTAAGCATTTATTTAGTGGCTAACTTACCAGTACAAGAATAAAGAGGGGGAGATGATCTACGCATAGTGCACATGAACTACTGATGATCAAATAAATGATCCTGAACACCTACTTACGTCAAATATAACCCCACCGTGTCCTCGATCAGAGAAGGAGCTCGCGAAAGAGACAGTCATGGTTACGCACTCTGTTAGCAAGTTTTAATTAAGTTAACTTCAAGTTATCTAGAACTGTATGTTAAACAAAGTTTCCACGTTGACACGTAACCGCGTGCACGGCTTCCCGAAAGATTTAACCGTGCAGGGGTGCTCCAACTAGTCTATCACAAATTACCACAAGCCGCATAGAAATCCTCAATCATGAAACTCGCGATCTCGTCGGACTCCTTAGTGGAAAACCTCAACTCTGAGATTACTCAAAGCATCACTCGAATCCCGATGCACAAGACATTCGTCACAGGTAAAACTAATCCAGGAAGGCCGCCCGACGTGTCGATGATCCCGATGGGAGCCGCGTATCTCGTTCTCATGACACGACGGATTGTCCAAACTTCTAGTAGGCCAAACACAGAGTTGCCCCTGGTAGCCACCAGCGGTTGACAGGTTGGACCAACACTCGTGCTGAGCAATGGATCGGGGTTGATTAATTACTCCGCGGGTGCCCGCGGCTCCCTATGCATTTTTATTAGGTTATTAGGCAAATGTAGTACCAAAGTTGGGCCTTGCCAGACCAGTTTTAATCTAAGACGAATTATCAAGGGGGTCCCCATAACAACCCCAATCGTGTTAGGAGCGCTCAATTATGGAATATAAAGACGGCAGCCGAAACTAAGGGGGCAAAGGTGGAACAGAACACCAGGCTAGAAGGGCCGAGCCTTCCACTTTTTACCAAGTATATAGGTGCATTAAATTTAATAGCAATTAATAGGGTGATTGGAAGCAACTGCACCTGTAACTAGCAACGCTAACACATGGTTAAGCAAGCGGTAACATAGCCAATCAGTGGTTTGCTAGGTTGTGAACAGGTTGAAGGTTTTCATGGCAATGTTGAGAGGCTGATATTTAACAGGTGATAGGCAGCGAGACATAACAATGGAAATAATACAACTACCATGGCAATGATAGTAATGGTATCTAGGGAAATGGTCATCTTGCCTGAGATCCTGCTTGGAAGAAGAACGACTCCGTGAAGCAGACGAACCGATGTAGTCGAACGGATCCTCACTTTCCTACACGTTGCGGAACTCTATTGAGACCAAGCAAACCGGAAACAAGAATCAACACACGATTTTCACCACACGAGGCACAACACATATGATGCATGAATAGTATCAACTATGCACGTATGACATAGCAATTCACACAATCAAACACTACACATTAAGTGAAGCTCAATATGCAACGAGATGCATATTGACGAAACTCCGTATACGAATTATTTAGTTCACTCTTGTTTAGGTACACGGCAATATTAATTGTGGTCGAACATGGCAAGAGGTGAAGCGTAATTAAACTACCTATCTAGGCATTTTAAATGAGGTCGAAAACGACTTACAGCATCTCCGAACTGACCACATACATTAATTGATAATTCTGTCCAGATCTGAACTAACACGTTTTAATATTTTTTAAACAGCAAAATAAAGTGGTTCATGTGATTCTACGCGTCGTTCCAATCAATTTACACACAGAGAACATCTCCAACGGAGCTACGGTTCAAAAGATATGATCACCACAAGATATGATGCCTTGAATGCAATATGTGTGCAAATGATAACCACAACATTCCAAACCAAGAAGGCAGCAACATAATATGAAACTACATGAGATTCTAAGCAAGTTTCATATAGGAAACGATCAAAACGGGAAAACGGTTCAACAAATACAAGCTACACAAGAAATAGTCATAATCTGGCAAAAACAGCAACATGACATTTTCTACACCCCAAAACAACAAGCTACATAAATCTAAACTGCTCAAACAAGGCATGAGACAGTATTAGTCAAGATGCACTACAACATCCTACTAATAACATCTAGCATGGCAGCATGATTACTAGGAAAAGAACTCACAAAATGGCACCTCACACACAGTTTCAGACTTAGTGAAAATATCAGTTTGACAGTGCAGTTTTCGATCTGAAGGCATATTGAAAGCAGCAAAACTATATGCTACAGGGAGCCGAATGGCATGAAAATTTACATCATGATTGGGAATCTTAAGGACTACAAATAACTCCATTACACCAACCCCAAAGGAGATGTAGATCACTAGCAAAACTCATGACAAGACAGCAACAAAATATAACAGATTTCAGACTTAGAAATATTTCAGCATCTCCAAATCAACACTATTTTCTAGCATGTTGACAACACCTAAACATGGATTTCTATTTCAACAAAAAAAACTAGGGGCTAGCATACATATCCAAGGGCATATCTCTAGTTCACAACTAATGCATATCACGCATGGAATAAATCCCACAAAATAGACAAGAGGGTAACATGGCAAAAGATCATACACGCTAACTTACTCGAAAGGCAAAACTAATTTCACAATTAAATTATATGGAATTTTCTACCCAAAAACATATATAATATGTGGGGTTGAAACATAAAAATAGCGCCACACATATATGCGAGAATATGTCCTAAACATGACATAGCAAAATATCGATGACACCTACATGAAAACAACAAGACAACTACTTCTAAATACATGGCAAGGGGATACGAAAAACATGAAAATTTTATCTACGAGATTTGAACAATCTGGACACGCACAAAAATAACTACGGGATATTATCCTATTGGGACAGCATGCAAATCTAGGCAAACAGCGGGTCAAACTACCTCAAACATACATGCAAGTTGCAAAAGCATAATCTACGCGAAAATCTACACGAGTTACATATTTAAATCATCGCGATCCGATGCATGGTTAATTATTTACGGGTGGTCGCAATTCAGCTATTTTTCTGAAAACGAGATAAATCGGAGGTTAATTAGGAAAATCTCCACGGGCCGAATCTGGAGCTTAATGGGCCTAGCAGGGGCAAGCGCAATATTCTAAAGGTCGCACAAGGCGAGAAATAGGGGTGGCAGGGGCGGTTACCTCAGGCCTGGCCCAGTCTGGAGGAGAGGGTGGGTGGAGGCAGGCCGGCTGTTGGGCCTCGCCGGTCTGGCCTGGCTCAATGGAAGGCGTCGCTGGGCCGGTGCTTGGCCCATGCGGGCGCTGCTGCGGGCGAGTTGGCCCAACGCGGGTCAACACGAGCGGGCGCTGGCTCGAGTCCTCGCTAACAAGAGGCCATGGCGTAGGGCAGCTCGGCGGGGCGCCGGCGGGCATGGCAGGCGACAGGGGCACGATGGAGGTAGGGAGGAGACGAGATCCGCGGTGGCAGGCCGGATCCATGTCGGATCTGGCATGCGGAGCAACACGGCAATGAGGCGACGCAGTGATCTGGATCGGGATCCAGTTCGGGTCGGCAAGGCAGCGGCGCGACGGGGATGGCGCGGGTGGCGGCCGGAGGGGCGCGATATGGTTCGGCCGAGATCCAACAGGGTGGCTACCGTGGCCGGCGGCGGGCACCTCGAGCACGGGAGCTCGGGGCTGCTGCTCGCCCGAGAGGAGGAGGCAGTTGGCCGACTGCCGGTGGCTTGGGCCCGGGCGGGCCTGCTGCGGGCCGGCGGGCCCTGGCGACGGCTGGGGAAGGAGGAGAGAGAGGCGGCTAGGGTGTGGGGAGGCATGGGAAACGAGAAGAGAGGGATTTGGTGTCTTTTATAGATAGAGGGGCTAGGGTTATCCGAATCTGGCTCCGTTTTCGACCACGGGATCGAGATCGGACGGCCACGAACGCGGAAATGGCTAGATGGGCTGTGTAGAGTGGCTAGCTGGAGATGAGAGGGAAAACAGGCACCTGACAACGTATTTTAAACACCGAAAAACGTCCGACGATAACAGAATACACTGCCGCTACGGTCGACCGATCGGGTACCATACGGACTCCGATTGTGACGAAAATTGGCAGGCGGTCTACCTATCTTAAAATAAGGTTGCACGCCAAGTTTCAACCCAATCAGAGAATATTTTATACACACTTTAAAAAAAAGGATTTGACGATGTCTCGGGCGCGTGCGAGTGTGCTCGGGCTCAAAACGGTCAACGACGAGAACGGAGAGACCCGGCAACTAATAACGGTTGCAAGTTTCGAAAACTATTGGCAACGGGGTGCCGATGCAATGCAGATGATGCGCATGATGCGATGATGATGCAACAAATAAAATAATCACACGGCGACAACGGAATAAGAGGGGAATCTTTTGGAGCGTCGCTCTCGGGCTGTCACACCGTGCTTGACATGGCAGCCGCACCTCCCCTTTTTGGGCTCGCGAACAAGTTAGCCTCGGGTTTTGATGTGGGTCTTGGTCTTTTGGTCTTCGGGGAGTTTCCTTGGTTTTATCTCTTCTTACCATGCCCGCGCCTAGTGGAAGCCTCATGCATCGTGTTGGGGAGAAGACGACGAAGGTATCCCCCCATGCAGCACACACATGCTGGCTTTACCTTGGGCCTCACGCCCATAGGGGCTTTACTAGGTTCTTGCTCGTGGGCACACCCCATGCGCACGTCACCTCATCAAGGCCCTTGGGGCCTATACTTCTCGCGTAACACCCAAATGCAAGAGGGCAGGCGCGTACCATCGAGACAAGGCATTTCCTTTGCGGGAATTCCCTCAAGGGGCCTCGTGAGGCTGGCCCCGCAAGCAATGACCCCTCGCACGAGCCGCTCTCACGCTGAAGGCGAGCCCCTGAGCACCATGCCTTAGGAGACCTCGTACTCATGCTCGGGGGCTGGGCCTGAGCGACATGAGGCGTCGAGATAACCTTGGAGGGGGTTCAATTTCAACAAAGACATGTTGCATTATAGGAAGGGGAAAGCAATGTAAAAGGAAGAAGATCAGGATCCCGAAGCACCACCGTCGGGGACCTCAATCCTCGCGTCGCGCACGCTTAGTCGGGGTCCTCCTCCTCCTTTACGTGGGCGCCCGGGGAGCCGTCAGAGTCGCTGACGCCCCCACTCACCCGAAGGAGGAGCTCTCGCTACCGTCGATGCCGGAGGGGCTGCTACTGCCGCTACTGCCACCTTCTGTGCAGCAGTCTGGGCAACCGCCTACACTTTTGAAGGCCTTCATGAAGAGCTTGGAGGCCCGTTGATCTTGAAGTGGAGGACATGCCGTTCCTGCAAACCTTTGGCAAGGGTGAACGACTTCCACCCACGCCCGAGGAACATGAAGCTGAGGGAGTTGAACTCCGTCGCCACCCACATAGGCCCATTGCAGCACTTGTCTGGATGCAGCCAAAGGTCTAGGGTGCAAGCTACTCCATCTCCTCCACAAAATAGTCTGAGAGCTGGAGTCAAGTGCGAGGCCCACCTTCCATCCGAACAATGAACTCACGGGCCGCATCAGCGGAGTGACTTCTTGACCTGGGAGGCCGGGTGTCTAGGCCGCTCCGCCGGCCCTGTCCGCGGCCACCTGATCCGCCGCTGCCGCGAATGGAACCCCTCCCGCGGCTGCTAGGGACTACATAGGGCGCCGGTGGGGAGTGCCCGCGTCTCCTGAGAGGTGCCTCGAGCACGACGGCGGGCACATGGGGGCGGCCTCTTCCACTCGCCGTCCGCGATGCGCTCGCTCCCCCTTTGTTGCTTTCTCCTTCTCGATGGCAGAGGATCTCTTCACTCGTGCCATTGCTACAACGACGACAAGTGAGAACAAAGAGCAAGGATGAGGAAGTTTGGGTAGGAGACCTTCCCCTTGCCCTTATATGGGACCTCCAAGCGGGTGTTTAGTCTGCACCTCCTTGCCCGCATTCAGTGAGAGGAATGTTAATGGGGGCAATGATGGCCCCGCGACGCGTGCATGCTTTATGTCACCATTGAGCGGTTGTCGAGGCATCATGGGGAAGCGGGAGCGCTCCACGCCCCGTTGCGCACCATGTGTCGCGCTTGACTCTTAGACGGAGAGGACCCGCACCGTCCATGTTCCCCTTGCTAGATGAAGCGTGCCCATTCCACGTTCTAGGGCTGCACTGTTGGGTCCATGGGCCTCGAGAAGCCGAGGGATGTTTGCTTGCGACCTTGCGGCGTGCGCCATGACTTGGGATCGGTCCATCGCGAGGCTGTGAGGACAAGGCCATCGCGAGGGCACCATCCTTGTGAGGGTCGCACAAGCAACAGTCATCACGGGCTTCGAGGCGCCCCCGTGGGGCCGCACCGAGAAGCTGCCCCCGAGGAGTTTGTGGGGTAGGATGTCCAAGGGAACCCAAAACGATCGCCTAGCTAGGTAAGGACGAGTACTAAGAAGCGCACGGGGGCTGTCGCCTCGAGGCCCCCGTCGCACATTAGGGGTGAGGGCCTCGGCAGCAGAGTGCTATGAGACCCCGCCGACCAGGTTACAGGAAACACGCGAAGGGAAATGGAGGACCTCACGAAAGGAACAAAGGCACCCCAAGCATAACATACAATCATTACTAAAAGCAAAAAATTATTACATAAGGTCTAATGCCCTCCAAGGGCCAAGTGATTCTTGGTGCAACAGGAAAGGGATAGAAAAGCCTAAGCGGAGGAGGCACTATCCTCGTCGTGGCCCCCGAAGGCCCTGGCGCCGAGGCTTCCGCTCTCCTTGGAGGGTGCCGCCTGTATGAACTACCCGACTAGGAACTCCATGTGCTCGCGCACCTCGTCCCTGAGAGGGCTCCGGAGCTCCGCACGCACATGCTCCATCACGCGGGGGATATCGAACACGGGGTCGTGGTTGCGTACGCTGGAGAAGGCGCGTGTTAGCGCACTGTCTAGAAGGACACGCGTGCTAGACTCGATGTCTTCGTCGACCTTGGAGATGCCTGATTCCAGCGCCTCCACCACCTTGAGGAAGAAGTCGAGGTAGCCCCCCGTTGCCATGCGCACGCATCAGCACACGGGCATACTCGACGAAGAGGCGGAGCGCACCATTCGCGCGACGCGCAAGCTCCAGGAACTGCTTGCCGTGCTGCGTCGTCCCTAGCCTCCTACACGGCATCGATAGCTTCTCTAACTTGGGCCTGGAGCAATGCCAGCTCCTCCTTAGCGCCCTCCTCACCCCTGAGGACGGCATGGAGAGCAGCTTGGGCATCCTGCAGCTGGGGCCTGAGCGTTCCTACCTCCTCCTGGAGCGCGTCGCACCTTAGCAAGAGGCGGCTTTCCTCCCGGGGGAGCTCGTCGTGATACTCCTTGAGGGTGGACGCCCGCTCTCGAGCCACCCTCACATACACATCGGCAATGGCTTTCTCGTGCACTGTCGCGAGGGCAGCCTCGTCCGCAAGGACTCGCCCCTCCACGCCCTAGTGACGCTCACGCTCTGCCTCTTGATCGTGGGCGGCCCCGGCGGCTTCCCGCTCGTGGAGAGCCACGTCCGCCGCCCTCTCTATGATGGCTAGTGATGCACGCACGCTTTATGTTAACTCACTCGGGGCAGTTCCCGCAGCGTTTCAGGAAGGAGAAGAGCCCCCCGACATGTCGGGTGGCACGCGTCAATCCTGGCCCGCGGGTGGTTGGTGCCCACGTCGCTTCGCCCCTCCCATCAGGCGGACTCGTGCATGATACCGTCCTGGGGGTTACTATCGGGACCCGGGGTACCCAGGCCCATCGGCCTGCGGCCCCAGGCACAACGCGCTACAGAGGCATATTTCGTCCCATCGGCAAGCCCAGTAAGGAAGACCCTCATGAGGGTCCCGCCTCGCGAGGTAAGCACGAGAGGATCGTCGCCAAGGATTGCGAGAGTTCGCGCGCTGCAAGGATGCGTCCCGAGGCCACCCGTGAGGCTCTCACGGGGCGGGATCGTCAAGGGCCACCTGGTAGGGTCTGATGACCATGTGGCTCCACGTGGGTGATGCAGGCTATTCACGCAGCGCACAAGCGGTGCGAACATGCACACATAGGGAGGCTTTCCACTTTCGTGCTAAGGAAGCAAGGCCAGCTTTATGCTCTCAACGGAACTCCCAAAGGTCTCCCATTTGGTGCAAGAGGACCAAGGATCGGGGCTCGGCAAGACGGAGGTCACTCCCGAGACCACCGGTGCGTCACGACGAAGAGCTTTGGCACGCAAAGACCACCTTTGTCAGGGCATGCCGCAGTCGTGTCACCTTTCAAAATGGTCGTTGTGGCAACCCTTCCCGCCAAGTGTATTTTCGTGGGGAAGAGGACCACTGCTAGTATAAAAGAGAGGCCCAGCCTCTCTACCTGGGGATCCCATCATCTCCACTAGAGAAAGAGCCCACCTTTGTACTCCTCTTCCACTCCAAGCAAACTAGACAAGCATGAGTAGGGTTTTAAATGGCAAGGTGGCCCGAACCTGGGTAAACTACTCGTATGTTCTTGTTCACTTTCCTTAGCTCATGCCATCGAAGAGTCGTAGTGAAGTTGAGAGATAGAACAGGGTAGGAGAGCGAGCACATCCCAGAGTTTGAACCATTCTGGGTCTGTGGGGCCCGGTTTCTGACACCAACAACAATAACAAGAAAAAGAAGCAGAAGGGTACAGGTCGGGTTCCTGCGTCGACTGCCTCGGGACCGCCGGTCTTTGTTTTAGTTCCTCGGTCTACGCCTGCTACTCCGGTGTTGCCTGCTACGGCGCCAGGAATCCCCGACGGCCTCTTGAGCTTGCGTTGGTTTTGCTCTTGAAGAGGAAAGGGTGATGCAGCATAGGAGTAGTAAGTATTTCCCTCAGTTTGAAAACCAAGGTATCAATCCAGTAGGAGAATCAAGCCAAGTGTCCAGAGTACCTGCGCAAACATAAACGAGCTTACACCCAACGCTATAAATGGGTTGTCAATCCCTTCCAGATTGATTGCAAAGTGAGATCTGAAGGCGGAAAGTGCACCGAAGTAAAAGTGTAAGCCTGAAAATATGATGTGAAGTAGTCCCGGGGGCCATAGTGTTCACTAGAGGCTTCTCTCAAAATAGCAAATATTACGGTGGGTGAAGAAATTACTGTCGAGCAATTGATAGAACCGCGCAATGTCATGACGATATCTAAGGCAATGATCATACATATAGGCATCACGTCTGAGACAAGTAGACCGATACTTTCTGCATCTACTACTATTACCCCACACATCGACCGCTATCCAGCATGCATCTAGTGTATTGTGTTCATGACGAACAGAGTAACGCCTTAAGCAAGATGACATGATGTAGAGGGATAAACTCAAACCAATGATATAAACCCCATCTTTTTAGCCTTCATGGCAACAACACGATGCGTGCCTCGCTACCCCTTCTGTTACTTGGTGAGGCACCGCACGGTATGAACCCAAAACCAAGCACTTCTCCCATTGCAAGAATCATAGATCAAGTTGGCCAAACAAAACCCACAACTCGAAGAGAATTACAAGGATACGAAATCATGCATAAGAGAGACCAGAAGAAACTCAAATAAGATTCATAGATAATCTGATCATAAATCCACAATTCATCTCATCTCGACAAACACACTGCAAAAGAAGATTACATCTGATGGATCTCCATGAAGATCATGGAGAACTTTGTATTGAAGATCCAAGAGAGAGAAGAAGCCATCTAGCTACTAGCTATGGACCCGTAGGTCTATGATGAACTACTCACGCATCATCGGAGAGGTCATGGTGTTGATGAAGAAGCCCTCCGTATCCGAACCCCCCTCTAGCAGGGCACCAGTATGTGCCCTAGATGGGATCTTGCGGAGATAAAAGCTTGCGGTGGCGGAAAAGTATTTTCCTGGATATCTCTTGCAGTTTTGGATTATTCATGAATTTATAGGCGGAAGAGGTAGGGCAGACGAGCTACAGGGGGCCCACAAGCTTGCTAGGCGCGGACCCCCTGGCTGCGCCTAGGGGGTTTGTGGGGTCCCCTGGTGGCCCCTGCCTTGGTTCTCAAGTCTCATGTGTATCTTCTGTTCCGGAAAAAATCTTTTCGGTAGTTTTATTCCGTTTGGACACCGTTTAAAATCCTCCTCTGAAAAGGGTCAAAAACACGGATAAAACAGGAACTGGCACTTGGCACTGAGTTAATAAGTTAGTCCCAAAAAAGATATAAAAGGCATTCAAAACATCCAAAGTTTGATAAGATAATAGCATGGAACCATAAAAAATTATAGATACGTTGGAGACGTATCATTGCCTGGCTGTGTGTTGGATAGGCCTTCTGATATTCGCCCACAACATAGATTGGAGGGAAGAAGGCTATTGTTTGGGGCTACAAGTGCAAGATGGACGATCTTATTTCTAAGGATTGCAACGTGACTCACTTTTTCTACATTTACAATAATCATAAGCATCCTCTTCATCATTGTTCTGTGCCGAAGCATCCCAGACCTATGGCTGCCTTCGGTGGTGTGGGAATAAACGAGGCCACATTCGTGCATCTGCCGAACTCGGTTTTTAAAGAGCACCTCACACCATCGTCTTCCCCAACCGGTCTGGTTACAATATCAGGAGGTTCGGTGACAGCTGCGGTTGTGGAGGCTGAGATTGCAAAAATAGCCTTGGTTCAAACTTCATGGAAGTGGGAGGCCATTCCTCATGCAGATGATGCCTTCTTGGTTGCCTTTTCGTCCATGGAGATTTGCGTCGAGTGTCTGCTTTTGAGTTCGAAGTCAAGTCTCACAATGTCATGATTTGTATTAGTGAATGGAAATCAGAAAATGATGTCAAGCCTGCATATAATGCTCTAAAGCCAGTTTGGGTACATGAGACCGGGGTTCCACTGCCGCTTCACCACTTTCTTGGTTAGTGGTAGTGGACTTCGTCATTGGTGCAACACAAGATGTTGGCTTGTTCTGCTTGTGACGTCTTGGCATTGTGCGTATTAAGGTGGCTGTCCTAAATTTAAATATACTTAAAAAAGGGGATAATGCAGGGAGCACAGGAAACACGCGAAGGGCAATGGAGGACATCACGAAAGGAACAAAGGCACCCCAAGCATAACAAAGAATCACTACTTAAAGCAAAAGTATATTGCATAAGTTCTGACGCCCTCCAAGGGCCAAGTGATTCTTCGTGCAACACGAAAGGGATAGAAAAGCCTAAGCGCAGGAGGCACAGTCCTCGCCATGCCCCCCAAAGGAACCGGTGACGAGTCTTCCGCTCTCCTCGGAGGGTGCCGCCTAGACTAATTGCCCGACCAGGAACTCCACGTGCTCGCGCACCTTGTCCCTAAGAGGGTTCTAGAGCTCCGCGGGCATCGGATCCATCATGCGGGATAGATCGAACACGGGTTCGTGGTGGCGCATGCTGGGGAAGGCGTGTGTTAGCGCGCTGTCTCGGAGGTCACGCATACTAGACTCGATGTCTTCGTTCACCTGGGAGATACATGATTCCAGCGCCTCCACCACCTTGAGGAAGAAGTCGAAGTAGCCCCATTGTCATGCGCACGCGGCAGTGTAGGGCCGTCCTCGACGGAGCGGCGAAGCGCACCATTCGCACGACGAGGAAGCTCCAGGAACAACTTGGCGTATTGCGTCATCCGTGGCCGCCTACACGGCATCGACAACTTCTCGGACTAAGTCCTGGAGCGACGCCAGCTCCTCCTTTGCGCCCTCCTCACCCGTGAGGGCGGCCTTGAGAGCGGCTTGGGCGTCTAGCAGCTTGGCCCTGAGCGTTCTTACCTCCTCCTAGAGCGCGTCGCAGCTTAGTGCTACATCGATAGAAACCTCATGTCGTCTCTTGAGCTTGCGTTGGTTTTCCCTTGAAGAGGAAAGGGTGATGCAGCACATGAGCAGTAAGTATTTCCCTCCGTTTGAGAACCAAGGTATCAATCCAGTAGGAGAAGCTTGTCAAGTCCAGAGTACCTGCACAAACACAAAGAGCTTGCACCCAACGCTATAAAGGGGTTGTCAATCCCTTCAAGATTGATTGCAAAGTGAGATCTGAAGGCGGAAAGTACAACGAAGAAAAAGTGTAAGGCTGAAAATATGGTGTGGAGTAGACCCAGGGGCCATAGTGTTCACTAGAGGCTTCTCTCAAAATAGCAAATATTACGATGGGTGAACAAATTACTGTCGAGCAATTGATAGAACCGCGCAATGGTGGAATAGAGTGTGGTGGTGGTTGTGAGACAAAAAGGAGGAGATGGTCACATTGACTCGGCGTATCAAAGGGCTATGGAGATTCCCATTAATAGATATCAATGTGAATGAGTAGGGATTGCCATACAAGGGATGCACTAGAGAAATAAGTATGTGAAAGCTCAAAAGGAGAACTAGTGGGTGTGAATCCAACTTGCTTGCTCACGAAGACCTGGGGCAATTTTGAGTAAGCCCATCATTGGAATATACAAGCCAAGTTAAATAATGAAGATTCCCACTAGCATATGGTAGTGACAAAGCAAGAAGCTCTCAATCATGAAGAACATGGTGCTATTATGAAGCACAAGTGTGGAAAAAGATAGTAGCATTGTCCCTTCTCTCTTTTTCTCTCTTTTTTTTATTTGGGCTCTTGGGCCTCTTTTTTTTTATTTGTATGGGATATTTGGCCTTTTTTTATTACCTCACATGGGAAAATGCTCTAATAATGATGATAATCACACTTTTATTTACTCACAGCTCAAAGCTTAGAATGATGATGACTCTATAGAAAATGCCTCCGGCAGTGTACCGGGATGTGCAACGATCTAGCTTCGCGTATGACATTGAAACATCTCGCTAGCTATCTTACGATCATGCAATGGCAATATGAGAGTGACGGAACAAGTCATGAGACAGAACGGTGGGAGTTGCCTGGCAATATATCTTGGAATGGCTATGAAAATGCCATAGTAGGTATGTATGGTGGCTGTTTTGAGGAAGGCATATGGTGGGTTTGTGCACCGGCGAGAATTGCGCGGCACTAGAGAGGCTAGAAATGGTGGAAGGTGAAAGTGAATCTATACCATGGACTCACATTAGTCATGAAGAACTCACATACTTGTTTCGAAAGTTTTTATTAGTAATCGAAACAAAGTGCTAAACGCATACTCCTAGGGGAAGGGTTGGTAGGTGTTAACCATCGCACGATCCCGACCTCAACACAAAGGATGACAATCAATACATAAATTATGCTCCCACTTCCTAACATAGCGGTTCACCATACGTGCATGCTACGGGAATCACTAACTTCAACACAAGTACTTCTAGATTCACAACACCCTACTAACATAACTCCTAATATTACCAAATCCACGTCTCAAAACTAATTGAGAGGAATCAAAACTTCTCTTTTTACTCAATGCACATGAAGATGGCGGTTTTTGTATCCTCTTTGGGTACCTATCACCTTTGGAACTACTTTCATAGCATAAGCCAACTACCAAGTCACGCACCGCCGTGCTCTAAAAGATCTAAGTGAAGCACATAGAGAAAAATTATCTAGCTCAAAAGATACAAGTGAAGCACTATGAGCATTCTAGCAAAATCATGATGAGTGCATGTCTCACTCTAAAGGTGTGTAGCAAGGATGATTGTGACACAACAAAAAGAAAAGACTCCTATGATACAAGACGCTCCAAGAAAAAAACATATCATGTGGTGAATACAAATATAGCTCCAAGTAATGTTACCGATGGATTGAAGACGAAAGAGGCGATGCCTTCCCGGGGCATCCCCAAGCTTAGGCTTTTTGGTGTCCCTGAATTTGGGTTGGGATGCCTTGGGCATCCCCAAGCTTGAGCTCTTTCCACTCCTTATCTCTTTGTCCATGAGAACATCACCCAAAACTTGAAAATTTCACAACACAAAACTTAAACAGAAACTTGTGATAACATTAGCACAAGAAAACAAACTACCACCACTTTAGGTACTGTAGAAATCTTGATTTCTATTTATATTGGTGTTGGTACTGTATTCTCACTTTTCCATGGCTAGTACCCCCGATACTATCCATAGTTTCATCAAAACAAGCAACCAACTCAACAAAAACAGAATATGTCAAAAGCAGACCAGTCTGTAGTAATCTGTATACTTCATTTACTTCTGGTACCTCAAATATTCTGAAACATTTTGACTGCGTGGGAATAAGGCATATCAACCAGCAGACAAAAGAATCAACTCAAACGCTCTTTCTGAATAAAAATGAAAAATCATCTCGTGAACGAAAAGTTTCTGTCTTTTTCCAGCAGGATCAAACAACCATCACCAAGACTAGTCATAAAGGTTTTGCTTTGCCCAAACACAAAAAGAAACACAAAAAACACAATCACAACAGAATTATGATGGTGTGGACGAAACAAAACAGAAAGAGAAAGATAAATTCATTGGGTTGCCGCCCAACAAGCGCTATTGTTTAACGCCCTTGGCTAGGCAAAAAGCGATAGAATCACGTATCGTCGTCTTTGGTGCTCAAACCGTAAGTGGCCCTTATCATGGATTCATAAGGCAATCTTATTTTCTTTATAGGGAAATGCTCCATGCCCTTCTTTAAAGGAAATTGAAATCTAATATTCCCTTCCTTCATATCGATGATAGCACCGATAGTCCTTAGGAAACCAAGAATAATAGGGCATGTAGGATTGCAATCAATGTCAAGCACAATGAAATCCACGGGTACATAGTTCCTATTTGCAATAATAAGAACATCATTGATCCTTCCCATGGGTTTCTTGACAGTAGAATCCGCAAGATGCAAATTAAGAGAACACTCTTCAATCTTATTAAAACCCAAAACATCACATAAAGACTTTGGAATCGCGGAAACACTAGCACCCAAATCACACAAAGCATTGCATTCATAGTTTTTGATTTTGATTTTGATAGTAGGTTCCCACTCATCATGAATCTTTCTAGGGATAGAGACTTCCAATTCAAGTTTCTCTTCAATAGATTTTATCATAACTTCGACGATATGATCGGTAAAGGCCTTGTTTTGGCTATAAGCATGTGGAGAGTTTAGCATGGATTGCATCAAGGAAATGCATTCAATCAAGGAGCAAGTATCATAATTGAATTCCTTGAAATCCAAACTAGTAATTTCATTACTACTCAAAGTTTTAATATCTTCTACGCCACTTTCAATGCTTTTAGCGTCAAGATAGGTGGACTCCGATTCATTGGGGCGCTTTTCAACCAAAGTGGATTTATATCCAGCCCCATCATCATTAGGTTTGACACCAGAAAACAAAAATTCAATGGGAGTCAGACCAAGCACTTTAAGATCTTCGTGATTCTCATCACGAGTTTTAGGTTTAGCAGCCATTTTATTGACTAAGGTAGCCTGCTTATCAGAAATCTGGCCTACCAACTTTTCAAGACGAGCAAACTCAGAATTTAGCACAAGGAATTCTTTGACCATATCATCAACTTCTCTACTCATAAAAGCCAGAAACGAATTTTGCTCCTTCAGTTCTCTATGAAAGTAACTGTTGTATTCAAACTGTGTAGACATGAAGACTTTAACACTACTTTCAATCTCTGTCAACTTTATATAGTGAGCATCAAAATCCCTTGGTTAGGCCATGCGGATTTTAACAAGCAGACAAGCGGGCAAAGAGAAAACGAGAGAAAAGGGCGAACGAAAAGGCAAACGAAAAAGGCAAATATTTTTTTGTAAATTTTTGTTTTTCAGAAGTGGGGGAGAGGAAAACGAGAGGCAATAAAGTAAATGCAAGAGATGAGTTTGCGACACTTACTTGGATGAGTTCTTGACTTGATCCTCCCCGGCAACGGCGCTAGAAATCCTTCTGCTACCTCGACAAAAACCTTCTGTCGTCTCTTGAGCTTGCGTTGGTTTTCCCTTGAAGAGGAAAGGGTGATGCAGCACATGAGCAGTAAGTATTTCCGTCAGTTTGAGAACGAAGGTATCAATCCAGTAGGAGAATCTCGTCAAGTCCAGAGTACCTGCCCAAAGAGCTTGCACCCAACGCTATGAAGGGGTTGTCAATCCCTTCAAGATTGATTGCAAAGTGAGATCTGAAGGCGGAAAGTGCAACAAATAAAAAGTGTAAGGCTGAAAATATGGTGTGGAGTAGACCCGGGGGCCATAGAGTTCACTAGAGGCTTCTCTCAAAATAGCAAATATTACGGTGGGTGAACAAATTACTGTCGAGCAATTGATAGAACCGCGCAATGTCATGACGATATCTAATGCACTGATCATACATATAGGCATCACGTTCGAGACAAGTAGACCGATACTTTCTGCATCTGCTACTATTACTCCACACATCGATCGCTATCTAGCATGCATCTAGTGTATTGAGTTCAGGACGAACAGAGTAACGCCTTAAGCAAGATGACATGATGTAGAGGGATAATCTCAAACCAATGATGAAAACCCCATCTTTTTACCCTTGATGGCAACCACACAATACGTGCCTTGCTACCTCTTCTGTCACTGGGTGAGGTCACCGCACAGTATGAACCCAAAACCAAGCACTTCTCCCATTGCAAGAATCATAGATCTAGTTGGCCAAACAAAACCCACAACTCTTAGAGAATTAAAAGGATACAAAATCATGCATAAGAGAGATCAGAAGAAACTCAAATAAGACTCATAGATAATCTGATCATAAATCCACAATTCATCGGATCTCGAGAAACACACCGCAAAAGAAGATTACATCGGATAGATCTCCATGAAGACCATGGAGAAGTTTGTATTGAAGATCCAAGAGAGAGAAGAAGCCATCTAGCTACTAGCTATGGACCCGTAGGTCTATGGTGAACTACTCACGCATCATTGGAGAGGTCATGGTGTTGATGAAGAAGCCCTTCGTATCCGAATCCCCCCTCCAGCAGCGCACCAGAACGTGCCCCACATGGGATAGAAGCTTGTGGCGGTGGAAAAGTACTTTTGATGATCTCCTAATTTTTTCTGGGATTTTAGGGAATTTATAGGCGAAAGTCCTAGGGCAGAGGTGGCCCAGGGAACCCACAAGCCTGGGAGGCGCGGCCCCCCTGGCCGCGGCTAGGGGGCTTGTGGGGTCCCTGCAGGCCCCCTGCCCTGATTCTCAGGCTTCCCGATCTTTTTCTTTTTCGGAAAATAATCTTTTTGGCAATTTCGTTCCGTTTCAAATCCTCCTCTGAAAGGGGTCAAAAACATGGAAAAATAGGAACTAGCACTTGGCACTGAGTTAATAAGTTAGTCTCAAAAAAGATATAAAAGGCATACAAAACATCCAAAGTTTGACAAGATAATAGCATGAAACCATCAAAAATTATAGATACGTTGGAGACGTATCACTTAGCAAGAGGCGGATTTCCTATCGGGCGAACTCATCATGATACTCCTCCAGGGCGTCCGCCCGCTCTCCGACCACCCTCGTATCCACATCGGCAATGGCTTACTCGCGCACCGCTGCGAGGGAAGCCTCATCCACAAGAACGCGCCCCTCCAGGCGCTCGAGACGCTCACGCTCCGCCTCTTAGTCGTGGGCGGTTCGGGCGTCCTCCCGCTCGTGGAGAGCCACATCCGCCTCCCGCTCTATGATGGCCGGTGCTACACGCAGGCTTTACATTAACTCACTCGGGGCAGTTCCTGAAGCATTGCAAGAAGGAGAAGAGCCCCACGACAAGCCGGGGGCCACGCGTCAATCCTGGCCCACGGTTGGTTGGGGCCTGGGTCGCTTTGCCCCTCCCATCCGGCGGATTCATGCACAGCGCGGTCTTGGGAGTTATTATCGGGACCGTAGGACTGGGGGTACCCACGCCCACCATCCTGCGGCCCGAGGCGCAATGCGCGACATAGGCCTGGTTGGTCCCATCGGCAAGCCTAACAAGGAAGACCCTCATGAGGGCCCCGCCTTGTGAGGTAAGCGTCAGAGGATCGTTGCCAAGGACCACAAGAGGTCGCCCGCTGTAATGATGCGTCCCGAGGCCACCCCTGAGGCTCACGCGGGGCGGGCTCGTGAAGGGAAACCGGGCAAGGTCTTATGACCCTACGCCTCCACGTGGGTCATGCAGGCTGTGCAGGCGGCGCAGGAGCGGTGCGAGCATGCACACATAGGGAGGCTTTCCAATTTTGTGCTAAGGAAGTGGGGCCAGCTTGCAGGCTCTCAAAGCAACCCACAAAGTTTTCCCATTTGGTGCAAGAGGACCAAGGATGGGGGCTCAGCCGGACAGAGGTCACCCCTGAGACCACCGGTGTGTCACAACGAAGAGCTTTGGCACGCACACACCACCTTTGTCAGGGCACGCCGCAGTCATGTCCCCATTCAAAATGGCCGGTGTGGCGACCCTTCCCGCCAAGTGTACTTTTTGGGGGAAGAGAACCAATGCGAGTATAAAAGAGAGGCTTGACCTCTGTAGCAAGGGATCCCATCGTCTCCACTAGAAAAAGAGCCCACCTTTGTACTCCTCTTCCACCTCAAGCAATCCACACAAGCATGAGTAGGGTCTTACACTGCAAGGTGGCCCCAACCTGGGTAAACTACTCGTGTGTTCTTGATAACTTTCCTTAGTTCGAGCCATCAGAGAGTTGCCGTGAAGTTGAGAGGTAGAACAGGGTAGGAAAGCAAGTGCATCCTAGAGTTCGAACCTTTCTGGGTCTGCGGGGCCCCGATTCTGACACCAACAACAACAACAAGAAAAAGAAGTGGAAGGGTACCGGCCGGGTTCCTAGGTCGACTGCCTCGGGACCGCCGCTCTTTGTTCAAGTTCCTCAGGCCACACGTGCTACTTCGCTGTTGCCAGGCTCTATGTCGGCTGGGCCTTCTGCTATTCGCCCGCAACCTAGATTGCAGGGAAGAAGGCTAGTCTTTGGTGCTACAAGTGCAAGATGGATGATCATATTTTTAATGATTGCAAGGTGACTCACTTCTGCTACATTTGCAATAATCATAAGCATCCTCTTCATCATTATTCTGTGCCAAGCATCCCAGACCTATGGCTGCCTTCGTTGGTGTGGGAATAAATGAGGCCACATTCGTACATCTGCCAAACTTAGTTTTTAAGGAGCACCACACAACATCGTCTTCCCCAACCGGTCTGGTTAAAATATCAAGAGGTTCGACGATAGCTGGGGTTGTGGAGGCTCAGATTGCAAAAATAGCCTCGGTTCAAATTCATGGAAGTGGGAGGCCATTCCTCATGGTGATGATGACTTCTTGCTTGCCTTTCCGTCCATGGACATTTTGCATCGAGTGTCTGCTTTCGAGTTCAAAGTCAAGTCTCACAATGTCATGATTGCTATTAGTGAATGGAAATCAAAAAATGATGTCAATCCTGCATATAATGCTCTGAAGCCAGTTTGGGTACATGTGACCGGGGTTCAACTCCCGCTTCGCCACTTTCTTCGTTTTGTGGGCAGTTGGATCCGTCATCGGTGCAACACAGGATGTTGGCTTGTTTTGCTTCCGACGTCATGGCATTGTGTGTATTAACGTGGCTGTCCTATTTATATATACTTAAAAATGAGGATAATGCAGGGAGTGCCTTGGTTCTGCAATGGTGTACATCAAATTAAATGGTTATGACTTCCGACTTGTTCTCGAGGATGATGATTTCAAGCCCGATGATGATTTTATCCCTCGTATTTGGGAACACCGTGATGATCGTCCTTACCATGGGGCTAAGCATAATGATGATTTGTCTACTCGGGATGCGAATAAAAAGGACCAAAATTCTGGAGTCTCTCGTGCACCTTCATCTGAATCTCAGTCTGATGGGACCGTTCCAATGAACACAGATGTTCGATTTGCGGATACACAGAGAGTTTGTTTGCACGCATCCATGAGCATCATTGAAGTGCCAGCTACAAGTAGCATTCCATCCATTGATGTGATGCGTGCAGATAATTTGGAGGCAAGCATTGTTGGCCATGTGAGGGAGTTCCAGATTAAGAGGTCCTTGGCAGTCGGGTTATTCCTTATGGGCCGATCATATGGGTTGCGCCATTGAAGACCGAATTATCTCACGAATACGTGTTGAGGATAGAAACCTCCGAAGGCAGGCATGCACTCCAAGGCAGGATGACTAGTTCAGTCCATGTACCCCAGATCTATGTCGGTAACATGTAACCCTAGGGGCCCTGGTGTCTATATAAACCGGGGCCCTTATAAGTAGAGCCAGGCTATGTCATCTATGGTTTTAGCTCATACGATCTCGAGGTAGATCAACTCTGTAATCATCTCCCCATCAATATAATCAAGAAGGACGTACGGTTTTACCTCCTCAAGAGGGACCGAACCTGGGTAAACATCGTTGCCCTCTCTCTCCTCCAACCCATCGATCTAAGCTTCATTGTTTGGGACCCCCTACCTGAGATCTACCAGTTTTGACACTGACATTGGTGCTTTCATTGAGAATTCCACTGTTGGATCACCACAAAGATTTATGGCTCGCTTGCTCATCAAAGATCTGATAAGGGCATCTTCGCCACCGAACACGTCTCCGCGCTCTTCCGCTTCACGCCGAGCACAAACCAAACCGGCCATCCTTTCCAGATCGGTGGTTTTCTCCCTGGTCACCGGATAAGGTTCGGAGAGTTTGAAGTCTCCATCGTCTCACGGGGCAATCTATTGGCCTCTAACCTCAAGGCCTCGGCCGATGAAGTACAAAACCCCGAAGCCTTGTTTCCGGGTCCCCTGTCCGACCATGGTCTTGGCCCTCGCGTCCTCGGAGAAGAGGCTTCGTTCTCGGAACTGACCAGTATGTCCGGACAACGGGAAACACTTACTGCCGAATTGGTTTCCTTCTCGGAAATCTCGAAGTTTAACTCCGAAAACATACAAAGGATTGGTCAGGACAACCTCCCGATGTTAAACGAGACGCTCGATCAGATCCAATCGCTTCAAATCTGGCTTACCCAAAGTCCTACTTGTTAAAAGAACGGCTCTGAGGTGGATTATGGGGACTTTTGCGAGCCACTCACCACCCACTTCATTGCCACCGTCGAAGATTTAACCGACGCACTGGACTACGCCTCCGAAGAGCTTGATGATATGGATGAAGAGGCTTATACTACCCCACCACCATAAACAGAGGGAAGTGGAGCGCAACATCTACTTATGATTTTTACATGTTAGACAAGCCTCACTATACAGATAATGTCACAACCAAGCAGAATGGCGATAAGCCCACTGAAGCTCCCTCAAAACGCCGAAAGTCGGGTAAGCGCTCGATGGCAAACAAGGGAAGGGGCTTCGCACAAGGCATAGGGGAAAACGTGACCCCTGAGGGACACGACATCCCCGAGGCTCCCGAACACGAACAAGAGGAACCGACCAACGATGATCCCGATGGCCGCAATAATTCGGACATCGACGAAGATTAGTTCCCTACCGTCGACGGCCTCAATGGCCTTGAAGCCGAAGAGTTCGTAATTCCCGAAGACCCTGAAGGAAGGAGCAATTTCGGCAGGAGCTTATAGCCACCGCCCAAAGCTTAAAAGCAAAGCAACAAACACTGCAGAATGAACAAGATACCATCAATAATAGATCGACCAAAATCCTAGCGGCCGAAGAAGGATATGGCACAGAATGGTCGGACCAGAAGAAAACATACCTGCATCGACGACTGCTCCCACAGTTCGACGACGAGTCCCCAGAACATCTGTCCACCCGATCCCACACCTAGAGGGCGCGATAGAACGACTAGAGAGAACGGGTATAAACCCAAACCTCCGTGCTGAAAAGGTAAAGAGCATATGCACCATGGCGACATACCCCACCCACAATATGATAAATCAGGCCGCAGCATGTCCATCTATGGATCCAGGAGGTACTCTCCCACTCGATGGGATGATGAACCACCTTGGGTCGCTTACAAAAGCAGAGGCCGGGAAATGTACTGGGCTTAGCCCGGAGCCGATCTATGGCACAACATAGACCGGATCAGAGATTCCGCTCACCCACTATGTTTCATGGATGAGGTCATGAAGCACCAGTTTTCGTAAGGGTTTAAACTCGTAAACATTGAACTGCACGACGGGAGAACATATCCCGCAGTGTGGATAGAGGATTTCCTTCTCCACATTCATACAACCAATGGAGATTATCTCCATGACATAAAATATTTACCACTAAAGCTCAAAGGGCCATCACGAAATTGGATAAACAGCCTACATGAAGACTCCATTGGATGCTGGGAAGACCTTGAGGAGGCTTTCATATCTAACTTTCAAGGAACATATGTTCGGCCACCGGATTCATCCGATCGGAGCAATGTCATCCAGAAGGCGAGGGAATCAGCCAGAGAATTCTGGAACTTGTTCCTCACCAAGAAGAACCAAATCGTAGATTGTTTGGACACTGAAGCAATATCCTCTTTTGGGCACAACATCCGGGACGAATGGCTCGTCAGACAGCTCGGCCAGGACAGGCCGAGAACAATGTCCACCCTTACCTCACTCATGACCCACTTTTGCGCAGGTGTGGATAATTGGCTTGCTCAGCGCGGCCATAATGCGGATGTCCCCGGAACCTCTGGAGTTTGGGACAGAAACGATAACCCAAGGAATAACGAAAACTAACGTCGCCACCGTAATGGTGATGTCGATGATAAAATAGTCAATGTTGGATTCGGCAGTATCAAACCTGGATAGTGGAAGAAACTCTTTAAAGGGAACAAGGATGGACCAACCCAATGGGAAAATATCATGGAGCGGCCCTGCCAGATTCATGGCACCCAAGATAAGCCCGCCACCCTTACCAACTTTAATTGTTGGGTGTTCATACAGGCAGGCTAGCTTGCCACCGGTGACCAAAACAGGGGCCCACGAAGTGAAGATGACGAGGAGCCCCGCGGCCCAAATAATGGAGGCCAAAAGTAGTTCGCTCCCAAGGTCAAGACTGTGAACATGATCTATGTCACTGATATACCCAAGAAGGAGAGGAAACGAGCAGTGCGGGAGGTATACGCCGTAGAGACTGTAGCACCCAAAGACAACATATGGTCGGCTTACCCGATCACTTTCAACCACACGGAATATCCAACCAGCATCCGTCACGAAGGGTCGGCCGCCCTTGTTGTCGACCCTATTGTCGATGGTTTCCACCTCACTCGAGTCCTCATGGACGGAGGAAGTAGCCTCAATCTGATCTATTCGGATATAGTGAAAAAGACGAGCATTGACCCATCACCAACAAGCCAAGCCGCACAACTTTCAAAGGAGTGATACGAGGTGTGAAAGCCCACTGCTCGGGATCGATAGCACTAGAAGTCGTGTTCGGTTCTCCCGACAATTTTCATAGTGAGGACTTGATCTTTGACATAGTCCCATTTCATAGTGGATACCACGCACTGCTCGGTTGCATAGCCTTCGCCCGCTTTAACGTTGTACCCCACTATGCCTACATGAAGTTCAAAATGCCTGGACCCAAGGGAGTCATCACTGTCAACGGAACACAGAGCGTTCTCTCCGGACTGTGGAGCACACAGCCGCACTAGCAGCTGAATGTCAATATGACAGTGATACTTCAAGCCACAGGTTGGCAACCAAGGCGCGAAGGGGAGGCAAGCGGGCCTCAGATCAAACTGACCAGCCGGATAATTCGTCGGCCGAGAGCGCATAGGGATACGGCCCCCATGAAATGGCCCGAACACCACCAAGGTATGTCCTTCAACACCATAATTTCATCCTTCAAATTCCATGGGCATCCGTGGGAGCAACCCACCAGGGATCATGGGGTCGGGTCAACCAAGCTATGGCCCAACAAATGAAAGATAGGGCATCATGAAGAGCCCAAGCATCTAGTTTCTTCACGTCATCAGCAGCTTCTCAAGACCTTCTACTCAAAGTCCGCTTGCTGATTGCAACTTCTAGCAAAGGATCGTACCCCCACTCCTACCAGGGGCAATGGATATAGTGCGGCCAAACACAGGGTGAATGCCAAGTCACCCATGCAAGGTCACTTGCAAAGTTGCTTCAACATACTTATATCGATAGTTACCTGTAACAGATGCCTTTGTGCTACGAGTTATCAAAATTCATTGCACACATTATGACAAGTACCTCCGTACACATAAGCTTTACTCTTACTGGCGCTGTAAGGTCAAAATTATTATTTGTATATGCTAATAGTTCTATCGATCACTCACCCGGGGCTTGGATGGTAATACCTCCCACATCACTATATCGTCACTGTTACTTCTCTTCAGTGTTCGTTTTCTCAGGATTTTGCTTTATATGCAATGTCTTGAGTCTACACTTGGATGGCGCGGCTCCTGTGCTTACCCCCTTACATTCAAACATGCGATTGTATTCCCATCTTGTCTGGCTCGAAATACCTCAGTCGAGAAAGCCGAAAACTTACCAGCATAATAAGCAAGAACTGGTATGCAATCCGAGTTCATTTACAAAGTCGATAGAGGCTACTCCGCGTTACGCGGATGGGTTTGCACTTATTCAAACCTCGTCGTAATATTTTCAATTTTTTGTTTTCCCGATTACTGCAGAAGGTTGGGTACGTGTCACTAGCCCCCATGTAAAAAGTTCCTAAGGCTAAACGAAAGCGATAAAGCCACATAGTCTGATCGCCTTGTTTCCCTAATGCACTACTGCCTTCGAGCACTGATACATCGGCTAAGGTTACATTGCGAACGTTGAAACACCCCAAGTAGTCTCTACATGGGGGATGAAGCCGACGACTGGTAACTTTCACATTGAAACGACAAAAATAGGAATCAAAATAACACAAAGTGTACTCTACTTCGGGCATACATCTTAATAGATAAATTGTTCTAAAGTACACTAAAAATATTCATTCTACTATTACATCTTTCGAGCACTAGGACTAGATCGCCCGAGCACCTTCCATAGTGGCAGATAAATACAGCTCGGGGCGCCTACACTCCTTTCCGGCAGGCGGTGGATCACTGGCCATCTTAAGGGAATTTACCCCCAGCAAGTGCACCATCGTCCTTGTGAAGGCCATCCGAGCTCCTTCCATGCAAGCAGAGCATTGCAGGACTTCAATCCGGGACGCGGCGTCGACCAACTTCTGCACTAAAGTGAAGTAATTGCTCAGCAAGGGCTCAACAGTCCATAGCCGAACATAGAGATCCTTCATGGCCGGCTCCGCCATCCTATGCAGTTCCATTAGCTGCTTCATTTGATAGCTTAGACTAGGGTTGAGCTCGGAAGTTTCAAAGTGAGCCCAAAATAGACGCTGCTTGACATCCACGTCATGGGTTACGAAATGCTTGGCCTCATCCGCCGCACTCTGCGGGAGGTTCATGAAGGCGCATGCAGAATGCCATATCCGCGTAAGAAAGCCATACATATTTCCATGAAAGGAACATTGCAGTAAGTATTGCTTACCAGTTCCCATAAGTTTGGTTTGGCGCACTTCTTCTTCATATAACCTCCACTCCACCCGCTCTAATTGGAGCTCAGCACACAATTTGGTGTGATATGCCATGTGCTCTTGAGCTTTCTGCTCCAAGGCCTCACACTTTGAGCTCGCCTCTTCCAACTCCTGTTGGATCTCCGTCACCCTGGCCACATGTTTGCTGTTGACGAACTTGAGGGCATCCAGCTCGGCAGCTGCTTGTTCGGCTGCCACCTTGTTAGCAGCGGCCTCTTGTTTGGCTTTATCCACCTCGGCCCTGAGATTCTCAAGCTCTTGGTCTTTGGCTGCTAACAAAGTTAGAATAGAAAGAGTCAACTCGCATGGCCAGGGAGCTCCTTTATTTTTTACTAAAGGATGGTATGAAGTTCTTTGACCCAACTTACCATGCTTCTCATTAAGTCGGCCATTTATGTGGTCAAGCTCTTCATTGGAAACTTTGAGTTACCGGTTTAGCTCGGCTAATTCCAACACATTGGCATTGGCAGCCGAGGATGAGGCCTGCAAGGTAAAAATAGCATGCTAGTCCGCTTCTGAATTATCATGGCAAACATTGCTCAGTCAAAATTCTCAAACAAAACCACTTAAACAAGTCTTCGGGCTATTCTTCGTTTTTCCCATGAATTTTTTGAGCCACGGGTGAGTGTTCCTTTCCAACTCACCCATGGCTCGGGGGCTGTTATACCCATAAAAGTATCTATATAACTTTGCGATATAAAACCTACAATGTTACACGACTTACCTTAAAGCCTGCCAGCAAGCCGTTGAAGGCTTCATTCAGTCCCCTGTTGACGGACTGGATACTTTTTAAAACCACGCCTATAAGGGTGCTATGCTCTTCGTCTATAGAGGAGCCGTTCAAGGCGTCCTCCATTATGGTCGGCCCCCAGCCATGGTGTGTTTTGTCATGGCCGTCGCTAGGGGCGTCATCGAAGATGACGGAGCATCAAGTCCCGCGGAGGTTGTCTACGGGCATTGCTCGGAGGGAATTGGGTTATTTTCCCCGCCTACGGAGAAGGAACCTGCCCCCTGAGTTTCAATGACCGAGGTATGTACAAAATCAGCGTTGGAGGCCAGTTCGAGGGCTAATGAGGGAGTGCAGGATTAAGGGGTCCTCTGGCAGTCGGGTTATCCCTTATCGGCCTATCATACGGGTTGGGCCACTGAAGACCGAATTATGTGACGAATACGTGATCAGGATGGAAAGCTCCGAAGACAGGTGTGCACTCCAAGGCAGGATGACCACTTCGGTCCATGTATCCCTGATCTATGTCGGTAACATGTAACCCTGGGGTCCCCGGTGTCCATATAAATCGGGGGCCCTTATACATAGAGCCAGGTTATGTCATCTAGGATTTTAGCTCATACAATGTCGAGGTAGATCAACTATGTAATCATCGTTCCCCATCAATATAATCAAGCAGGACGTAGGGTTTTACCTCCTCAAGAGGGCCCGAACATGGGTAAACATCGGCTCCCCCTCTCTACTGCAACCCATCAATCTAAGCTCCATAGTTTGGGACCCCCTACCCGAGATCTGCCGGTTTTGACGCGGACACCATGGTTGTGCACACACAGGTCTCGACAACCCACAGTGAGTTGCTGAGACGCGGTCGGTTGATGGGAGAGTTTGGCTCACCAGCAGATGGCCTAGTGGAGTCCATCGGCTCAAATGCATGCCCAAATGATGTTCGCGGGGCTATAGATGTCCGCTAGCGAATGGATGTGTCGGTTTAGCAACCGGCGGTTGCTGCGGTTAGTCCATCCATGAAAGATGGGCTGCAGTCTTTGATGTTGTCTCATGATGCTATTCCGATGCCTCCACGTGTTCATCTCGCTGCATCCACTTCATCTTCAACACTTACCATGTTCATTGTTGATTCATCATTGTCGACGCATCGCCCGATGACACCGGTGGGAATTATATGTGAGGGATGTTCTCCCCTTCTACGTAGTAACCGTCACCCCGTCTCCATTGATGGTTCTTCTCTGACCGATGGACATGCTATGGACAAGGCAATGCGACGTCAGGCTGCATGTAATTTGGACACCGCTCCAGGTAACTCATCCGCAAAAACTTTTCTTTCCTTTTCAGATTCACATATTTCTTTTAGTTTAAAGAATGTTGGATACTCTATGGAAAAGAATGATAATGAAATTAATCTATCAGTTGGGGTGCTTAGACGTATGGAGATTCACCACTAAAAGGTCTCTCCCAAGTGTAATGTTTCCATACTTAACCTTGACACCGAAGAGGAAGATGAAGCAGATGCGAAATATGATGGTCCGCTTATATCCAACTTGGTTGGTGAGGTTACTGAGGTTGCATTGGATGATGCAAGACCTGGGTCCATGTTTTGTGACTTCATAGCGTCCTAGCGGAAATCTAAATCACACTCATCTAAAAAGAAACAAAATCCGCCCAAGAAGGCGAAGAGTTCCACACCAATCCAAGTTTCCACATGAAAGGCATGTTTTGGAATAGCAGATGTCTCTTGGACATGGCGAAACATAAACACATCACTCATTGTGTACGGGAACATGGATGGGATTTCATGGCAATTTTTGAGGCCGGTAAGTGTGACTTTCTCCTGAATGTCCTTGATCAACAATCAGTTGGTTCCGACTATGCATGACATAGTCTACGAGCTCGTGGAAGGTCCTGAGGAATTCTTCTTGGGATTCTAACCACATCCATGGACATGTTGGTCTTTTCAATCGATGAATTTCAAAGAAAATTTCACCTAAGAAATAGGGATAAGAATTTTACTTGGACTCTCGTCGCTGTCTATGGGGCTGCCCAAGATAAGCATAAACCGGCCTTCCTTCAGGAATTGGTAGACTTGGGTAAGGATAACCTGTACCCAATGCTTGTTGGAGGGGACTTCAATATCCTTAGGTACCCGAAAAGAAAAATAATGATCGCTTTGACACTCAATGCTGTGATGGATAGTTTCCTATTCAATATTGTGATGGATAGTTTCGATCTTCAAGAGGCTAGTATGTCGGGCCTGCAGTTCAGTTGGGCTAATAACCGATCTATGCCAACATACGAGAAGCTCGATAGGGTCCTCATGGATATCGAATGGGAATTGAAATTTCCACTGGTAACCGTACGAGTCCTAGAGCGTATCGAGGCGCTATCGGACCATGCACCCAACATTCTGGAATCTAATTCTAGAAACTCAGCTGCCCAACGCCCTTTCAAAATTGAATTGGGATGACTGCATCGAGAAGGATTTGTATACATAATTAAGAATTTTTTGGAGAGGCCCCTATTGGTCGCACATCTATTCAAAGATGGAACTTTAGAATAAGGGCCATGAGGTAACACCTCACTCGAGGGGCGAAACATACCAACGGTATGTACAAAAAAGATAAACAACGGCTATGTAACATTATTGATGACATCGACAAAATTGTTGAGACACGCACCTTATCTCAAGAAGAGATTGAATTGAAACACCAATCTAATAACAAGGTTGCACATTTTTTGCGAGAAGAGGAGATCAAATACTACCAAAGATCCAAAGCTGATTTCATTTTGATGGGTGATAGTAATAGAAGGTACTTCCAATTGGCCGCCAATGGGCGGCATAGGAAGAAATGTATTTACAGTTTCCAACAAGATGAGGGGCAGTTCAAAGGTCAGGAGGAGCTCAAAAAATATATCACTAAATACTACAAATCTTTGTTCCGGGCGGCGGTCGAAGGGAATTTCACTGTTGACGAGGCCCGAGCAAGTGATATTCTACAAGTCACGACAGAAGAAAATGATATTCTTACATAATCTTTCTCCAAAGAGGAGGTGAGAGTTGTAGTGTTCCAAATGGAACACAACAAAGCTGATTTCTGGGATATCATGAAGTCTCGCCTTTTGGACTTATTCAATTGTCTTCATGCCGACAATCTTGACCTATTTAGACTTAATTTTGGCAAAATTGTCTTGTTGTCCAAGATTAAGGATTCAGAACGGATCCAAGAGTTCATACCCATATGCTTCCTTAATGTCAGCTTCAAAATTTTCATCAAAGTGGCTACAAATAGGCCAAACTAAGTAGCTAATCACGTTGTTCGGCCATCTTCAATGGCTTTCGTGCAAGGAAGAAATATACTCGATGGCATACTAATCCTGCATCAGACCATCCACGAGATGCACCGAAAAACCTGACTGGACTCGTTTTCAAGATCGACTTTAAAAAAGCCTATGACAGGGTGAAATGGTCTTTCCTCCAACAGGCCATAAGGATAAAAGGTTTCTCTGATAAATGGCGCTAGTGGATCCATAAATTTGTAAGTGGAGGTAGTGTGGCCATAAAAGTCAGTGATGACGTAGGCCCTTATTTTCAGACAAAAAAGGACTATGACAGGGTGACTCCACGTCCCCAATGTTATGTAGCATTGTCAGTGATATGTTGGCTATTCTGATTGAGCACGCCAAGCAGGATGGCCAGATTGCAAGAATAGTGCCACACCTTGTGGATGGTGGCCTGTCTATTTTGCAATACGCCAATGACACAATCTTTTATGGCACATGACCTAGGTAAGGCTCAAAACCTGAAACTCCTGTTGTCAGCGTTTGAGCAAATGTCGCGTCTAAAAATTAACTTACATAAAAGTGAACTTTTCTGCGTTAAGGCGGCGACCGACTATGCTGACCTATTTGGTTGCGCACATGGCCATTTCCCAATTAAATATCTACTAATTACCGATTCATTATCGACCAGTCACTATTGCTGAGTGGAAGCATGTGGAGGAGCTGCTAGAGAAAAGGCTGAGTAGTTGGAAAGGCAAGTTTCTCTCAGTTGAAGGACGAGTCATTTTGATTAACTCTATCCTCACAAATATGGTTCTATATATGCTTTACTTCTTCCAACTCCCAAAAGGGGTCCTACAAAGACTGGACTATTTTAGATGTAGATTCTTTGGGCAAGGAGATGGTAAAAATATATAGACTGGCCAAATGGAGTGTGGTTTGTAGGCCAAAAGCCCAAGGTGGCCTTGGAATTCATGACCTGCAAGTCAACAATGAGGCCCTACTTAGTAGGTGGTTGTTTAAACTTCTTATTGAGGATGGTGTTTGGCAAACCATGCCGCGTAACAAGTATCTAGGCCAAAAGGTGGTGTCCCATGCATATTGGAAACCTAGCGACTCACACTTTCGGGATGGCCTAATGGCGGCAAAGAAACATCTCTTTCGCATTGGGTGTTCTTTGAGAAGAGACGGGTCAGAGATTCGTTTTTGGGAAGACAACTGGCTAGGCAATGTCAGTCTCTGAGAACAATATCCAGCCCTATACAACATTGCTCGCTATAAGAATAAAACAATTACGCAGGTCCTTAGTTCGTCCCCACCCAATATTTTGTTTAGGCGGGATTTGATTGGCCCTCGACTTATGTCATGGCATAACCTTTTATCCCGTCAGGATTTGATCAATTTGACACAAGATCGGGATGTGCTTCGTTGGAACCTAACTACATTAGGTTCTTTTACAGTAGACTCTATATATTGTGGGCTCACGCATTCTGAGGTATCGGTGAATAATAACAGCCAAATCTAGATGTTAAAGATTCCACTAGAAGTCAAAATCTTCATGTGGTATCTTCCTAGGGGAGTTATCCTAACCAAACACAACCTCGCACGATGCAACTGGCAAGGGAGTAAGAAGTGTTATTTTTGTACTCATGAAGAGATAATCAAACATCTCTTCTTCCAGTGCAAGTTTGCGCGTTCTACGTGGTCAGTCATCCAAATAGCGTCAAATTTGTATCCGCCCACAAGTGTCACCGGTATTTTTGGTCATTGGTTGGACGGTATTCCAAATAGGTTCAAAACGCTAATAAGGGTGGGAGCGTAGGCCTTACTATGGTCGCTTTGGCTATGTAGAAATGATTTAGTTTTCAATAACAAAAATGATTTTCCTTTGTAGGTTATTTTCTATTGTACGCACTCACTTCATACGTGGTCTACGCTGCAACGAGTGGAGTACCAACCGCTATTCAAGACGGTGTGTACGCGGTTGGAGCAGGTGGTTGTTGACGTCCGACTATTCCTGACTTGATGCCTCCACGGCAACAGAGCCAGAAAAGAGCTGCTTCCAGTTGCTCAACAATTAGCAATTGTCTTGCAATAGCCCACCAGCGTGTGGAATCGCGGCAGTTTTCGAGGGTAGAGTATTCAACCCAAATTTGTTGGTTCACATGACGGGAAGTGAAAGAATATTCTCAAGTATTGGTAGCTGAATGCGTCAGATTCAACCACACCTGAAAGATTAGTGTCTGCAAGCAAAGTATCACTAGCAAAGTAGTATGATAACAACGGTGCCAGAAACGATCTGTTGACAAGGCAGACTATTCCTAACTGTTGTATCAATGGCGCGAGTAAGTTGCCCGTGGACGGGAAATATTCTTTCCCGGCAACGGTGCCAGAAAAAGTATTGTAGCAGGTAGCAGCAGTGTAACGAGTAACAGCAGTGGCAATGAACAGCAGTAGTGACAGCAGTAGCAAGTAGCAGCAGTAGCGAGTAACAGCAGTAGCAAGTAGCAGCAGTAGCGAGTAACAGCAGCAGTAAGTAACAATACTAGCAATAGTAGTGGCAGCAGCAGCAGGACAAAGCAAGTAACAGTAGCCGCAAGTAACAGTTGCAGCAACAGTAGTAACAGCAGCAGGAGGACAAAGCAAGTAACAGTCGCAGGAAGTAACAGTAGCAGCAACAGTAGTAACAGCAGCAGCAACAGTAGTAACAGCAGCAGAGCAAAACAAGTAACAGCAGCAGTGGGACATACTCGTAGGCAATGGATCGGTGATTTGTCGGATGACATTCATCATGCAACAGTTATAACACTGAGGGATATGTGGCTAGCTACCGTTCGTCAATGTGATGTAGGCATGCATTCCGTGTGTCATCATGCGTGCTTAGGGAAAAGAACTTGCATGACATCTATTGTCCATCCCTCCCGTGGCAGCGGGGTCCAAGTGGATACTACGGGATATTAAGGTTCTCCTTTTAATAAAGAACCGGACCAACGCATTAGCACTTGGTGAACACATGAACTCCTCAAACTATGGTCATCACCGGGAGTGGTTCCGGTTATTGTCACTCCGGGTTTGCCGGATCATAACACATAGTAGGTAACTACAACTTGCAAGATCGGATCTAAAACACACATATATTGGTGACAACATAGTAATTTCAGATCTGAAATCATGGCACTCGGGCCCTAGTGACAAGCATTAAGCATGGCAAAGTAGTAGCAACATCAATCTCAGAACATAGTGGATACTAGGGATCAATCCCCATCAAAACTAACTCGATTACATGATAGATTTCATCCTACTCATCACGGCCCAGCGAGCCTACGAGTAGATTACTCATGAACGATGAAGAGCTTCATGGAATTGGAGAGGGAAGAAGGTTGATGATGATGATGGCGACGATCTCCTTGATCCGGAGCCCAAAACGGACTCCAGATCTGCCCTCCAGATGAAGAACAGGATGTGGCGGCGCCTCCGTGTCGCAAACGCGATGAAATCTTCTGTCTTGATTTTTTCTGGGACGAAAGGGAGTAAATAGCGTTGAGTTTGGGGGCGGCAGAGCCACGTGGGCACCACAAGCCCTGACGCCGCGGCCTGGCGGGGGGGGGGGGGGGGGGTGGCCGCGGCCACATGGCTTGTGGCCCACTGGCTCACCCCCTCCGGTGGATCTTTGCGCAGGTATTTTTCATATTTTCCAAAAATATTTTCCGTAAATTTTCAGGATGTTCTGAGAACTTTCATTTTTGCACAAAAACAACACCATGGCAATTCTACTGAAAACAGTGTCAGTCCGGGTTAGTTCCATTCAAATCAAGGAAATTAGAGTCCAAAACAAGGGCAAAATAGTTTGGAAAAGTAGATACGATGGAGACGTATCAAACTCCCCCAAGCTTAAAACCTTGCTTGTCCCCAAGCAACTCAATTGACAAACTGAAAGAGAAAGAAAAACTTTGACAAACTCTATTTGATCTTGTTGTTGCAACTATGTCTAACTCATAACTAGAATTTCAGCAAGATCACAAGTTAACCACATAAGCAAGTGACACAAAGGTCTCACGGTAAACTAATATCAATGGCATAATCATCTAGCGAGCAAATAATAATGAGTTTCAGATACCAACAATTCAATCAAAACAAGCATGAAGCAATATAAATAGGTGGTATCTCGCTAGCTCTTTCTGAGACCGCAAAACATAAATGCATAGCACTTTCAAAGATCAAGGGCTGACTAAACATTGTAATTCATAGCAACGAAGATCCAGTCATAGTCATACTCAATATCGATCAAAAGCAAAGCATAAAAATGATAGAGGTGCTCTCTAATTGGTGCTTATATAAGAAGAGGATGACTCAATAGGAAAATAAATAGACAGGCCCTTCGCAGAGGGAAGCATTGATTTGCAGAGGTGCCAGAGCTCAATCTTTGAAAACAGAGGTAATAATTTTGGGTGGCATGGTTTCATTGTCAACGCAATGACCAAGAGTTCTCAATATCTTCCATGCTACTCATGCTATAGGCGGTTCCCAAACAAAAAAGTAAAGTTTTAACTCCCCCACCACCAATCAATCACACTCCACGGCTAGCCGAATCCTCGGGTACCGTCCATTCTAACATCAATCCCAGGGGGAGTCTTGTTTTACAGTTATGTTTTTGATTTAAGCGTGGAACTGGGCATTCCAATTACCGGCCCCTTTCTCGTGAATGACAGTGAATAAACACATGTCGAGGATAACACGCCTAACATGGAAGATACCAATAGCCCCGTGTCACCACATGAGCGGTTCGGGCATGCAAAGCAGATTATTTCTTGAAGGTTTAGAGAATGGCACATGCAAATTTACTTGGAACGGCAGGTAGATACCGCAAATAGATAGGTATGGTGGACTCTCATGGAAAAAACTTTTGGGTTTATGGAAGTGGATGCACAAGCAGTATTCCTCTTAGTACAAGTGAAGGTTAGCAAAAGACTGGGAAGCGACAAACTAGAGAGCGACAACAGTCATCAAGATGCAATAAGTTTGACTAACATTGAGTGCAAGCACGAACATGATATAAATCACCATGAACACGAACATCGTAGAGTTTATGTTAATTTTGTTTCAACTACATGCATGAACATGCGCCAAGTCAAGCCACTTGAATCATTCAAACGAGAATACCATCCTATCATACTACATCATAGTCATCTCAAAATCTATGTTGGCATTCAAGACAAACCATTATAAGCTCCTAGCTAAATAAGCATGGCATCAAAAACTATGATCTCTAAGTTGTCATTGCAAACATGGTTCTCTCTCAACAAAGCTGAATCTGGGACGACAAGCTAGTCATATTTGAAAAAACAAAATACATAGAGTTCATACCAGCTTTTCCAGTCTCAGTCACTTCATCACTTATCATCATTATTGCCTTTCACTTGCACGATCGAACGATGTGAACAATAATAAGAGTGCTTTTCGGGGGGATAACCCTGGGGTAGGCTCATCAAGCCTGTTCCTTCGTTTCCGGCCCAATGGACATGAAGGCATGAAGATTCCCAAGGCCCAAGTCTTCTGACCGGCTCGGCATCGCCTGCCGGCTGGAAGACGAGGCGGCCACCTTTCTAGCCAGCCAGACAACCTCTGCCGGCTAGAATCGAGGCGGCCTCCCCTTCAGAGCCGGCCTGGTCCCGCCAGCCGGACGGAGGAGGAGGCGGCCACACTCTAGCCGGCTGATCAAGCAGGCTAGCCGGCTGAGTATCACAAGTCACATCAGATCGTAGGTCAGGAAGAGACCTCACGATTAAAGGTAACTACGCGTCAGCAAAGGTACAGGATCAGGGAGCCCGACAGGTACGAGCGTCGGCGGCCACGCGGCTGACCTACCCCGGCTCTGATCCATCACCTAGCATAGTGTCGGACCGTCACACTCCCACTCCATTACTGCACTTGGCGTGGGGGACAGTGGAGGCGGTCGTACTGCGTGCCCATGAAGAATCTCGCGGGGAGACGCTCAAAGTACAGCGTGTGCTCAGCGTCAGCCTTACGCGAGAGCCTCGTTGTCCAGTCGGCGGGTCCCACAGGCAATCAAGACCATGCAGCCAGTGGGCCCCTCATCGACAAGACAAGACCCTTGTGGGCCCCTGGCCAGCCGGCGAAGCAGGCAGCCAGGTCCCACGCATGTACCCTTTATCCATATTGTAGGCCGGCGGGTTCGTCTATAAAACCACCCCCCCCATGCAGAGGGGTGGATCACTTAGCACTCATTCAACACTACACACTCACCGAGAGAGGTAGAGACGAGCCGGCTGCTCCCCTCTTCCTCCTCCCAGCACAGCTCCAGGAGCGACATTGTACTCTGTTCCCATACATCAAACACACCAGCATGATTAGGCGTATTATCTCTACGGAGAGCCCTCAACCTGGGTACATCGTGCGTCCCATGCTCGTACCAACCTCGTTCCCAGCGCCCACCTTTGTCCCTTCGGTTCTCACCGACTTTAGCCTACCCATGGCATATGTTGTGAGTGTTCACCGACATTTGGCGCCCACCGTGGGGCCGATCGCGGCATCGACTGGCTTTACGTGTTGGGCGGGGCCCCGCACCTACACCACCGGATGCATCGCGTCCGGATCAGTCTGCATGCCCGTGGAGCTCGCTTTCGACGAGGCGACGCCCATGATGTTCGACGTCCCCGTCCATCATGCGGATTTGGACGAAGATTCTGATCACGAGGCGCTCCCTAGCATCATCGTCGCTGCCATGGAGAACCTCAGCGTTCTCTTCAGCGACCTTCGCCTCAACGATGGCTCGCGCTACTTCGGCGAGGACTACAACGTTGAGGCGCTCTGCACCAACTTCAGCAGGCTCTCTATCGCTGAGATGCCTGCCCACGACGTTTACCCCAGTAACGTCCTCATCTTCGACGACCCTCCGCCGTCGGTAGGGTTCTTCACCCCCTACCACGTTGCTGCCGTCTCCAACACCGTGGAGGTGATGGTTATCGGCGCCGACACCAGCATGGCTCCCGGCAAGGCCTCTGCAGGCGCCGGCGAGCCCGCTGCGGCCGCCGCTGATACTCTTCGGGACGCCATCGCCGGCCTGAAGACACCGGTCACCGCTTCCGCCGACCCTGCAGACACTCGGGCCTCGCTGGAGGAGGCTCGCAAGCGTATCTTGGAGGAGGGCATCGCCGTGGCCTCGACAAAACGTCGGTTGGAGGCTACACATCGTGACTATAACTCCGCATAAGGTCTTACTCCGATTTCCGAGGCCCCCAGCCGGCTTGGATCGGTCCGCAGCCGCGGACGGTTCATCGCCGAGGTTCTAGGCAGGGACCTGCCCACCTACAAGACTCTTGCGGCCAACATGCGGGCAGCACAGGCGGCCATGGAGGAGATGGCAAGCCTGAAAGGCAAGGAGTGCGCCTTCCAGGAGAAGCGTGTCAAGGATCTCCTTGACGCCGCTAACCAGGAGCACGCTCGTATCGACCCCGGTTAGGCTCAATCAGAGTCCCCGGGGCCAAACTCGGGGGCTCGTCGCAACCCTAGCGGCCAGCACCACGCCGAAGGATCTTCCTCGCATCACCCTTCCGGCTGGAGGGGCGAGGGAAGCCAAGACCGGTGCTCGCAGCGCCAGAGCGAGCACACTTCGGGCTTACGTCGTGGAGGCGACGAGGGCGATTCGGAGTACGAGGATCTTCCCCCGCGAAGAACTCAAGCCTCCGGCTCCCGAGACGCCTCCCCTCTCGCCACCGGGGCTGGCGCCCCCGCCACCCAAGATGAGCGGGACGCTCATCGGCGTATCATCGCCCTGGCCCATTCAGCCCTCTTGGAGGAAGATGGACCCGTCTGTCCGGCATGCTTCGGCCCCCGGATCCGAGGGGAGCCGTTCCCCCGAGGCTTCACCTTGCCTCGGGATACACCAAAGTACAACGGCACGGCCAAGCCAGAAGACTGGCTGATCGACTACACCACGGTCGTGGGCATCGCCAGGGGCAACAAGCGCGTAGCGGTTCGCTACGTGCCACTCATGCTGGCCGGCTCAGCCCGGACTTGGCTTAATAGCCTCCCGGCGTGCAGCTTCAACTCCTGGGTGGACTTCGAGGAGGCGTTCGTCCGCAACTTCATCGGCACCTACAAGCGCCCTGGCCGGCCCCACGAGCTGGCCATGTGCGTCTAGAAGGCCGACGAACCACTCTGCGACTACGTCACCCGGTGGACCGAGCTCCGCAACTCCTGTGACGGGGTGCATGAGGTACAAGCCATCCAGTACTTCATCGACGGATGCCGAGACGGCACCCTCCTCAAGCACAAGCTCATGTGCGCCGAGCCCACCTCTTTGGCGGTGCTCATGGCCAAGGCGGACAAGTACACCACGGTCGACTCCGCAATGCGCATCAAGGTGACCGCCTTGGACAAGGTTGTGCGTGCGCCGGCTACTCCAAGCCGGATGGGGACAACCGAGGCGGCGAGAATAACTATGAGCGCAAGGCGGATCAAATGGATCCCCGCTCCAACAACAAGCTGGTGGCCAATGTGGAGGGCGAGGCATCGGCTTCCCAAGCCGGCCCTCCACGACAGCGTCGCAATCAGGGAAACCCCAACTGGCTGCCCAAGAAGTCTCTCGAGCAGCTGCTCGACACCCCCTGCAAGATACATTCTGGGGAGACGCTGTCTACCCATACCCTTCGACAATGCAGCATCGCACGCCGGCTGTCGCAAGGGGAGGGCCTCTCGGCTCCTCCGGGTGCGCAGGCGGCGCCCCGCGCACTGGCTCCCCATCACGCTCCGCTTCCGCCGCCACCACCTCGCGATGACGGTCCTCACCCTGACGACTATCCTCACCAGGACGGAGCGTTCGTCGTCTTCACCAGTGAAGGCGACAACAAACACAGCCTGCGCCAAAGACGGCGCGAGGTAAACGCCACGGTCCCCTCGGTTCCCCAGTACATGCATTGGTCGGAAAAAGCAATCACATGGAGCCGGGTGGACCATCCTGCGGTGATGCCCAACCCGGGGTCATACGCACTCATCCTCGACCCACCTTCGCCTCCAAAAGGCTCACCTGCCGATTCTCCTGGGTGCTGTTCGATGGCGGCAGCAGCATCAACATCCTCTACCTCGACACTCTCCGCAAGCTCGGGCTCAAGGAGACGTACGTGCTGCCAACCAGCACTGTCTTCCACGGCATCGTGCCTGGGAAGTCATGCTCGCCCATCGGCAAAATCCAGCTGGACGTCCTCTGCGGCGACAAGGCCCAATTCCGCCGAGAGTCCATATGGTTCGAGGTGGTGGACCTCAGTAGCCCGTACCACGCGCTGCTGGGGAGACCGGCTTTGGCCAAGTTCATGGCTATTCCGCACTACGCCTACCTGGAAATGAAGATGCCGGGTCCCAAGGGCATCATCACTGTTGCTGGCGACTACAAGAAGTCGCTCGAGTGTGCCCAAGATAGCAGCTGCCTCGCCGACGCCTTGGTGATTGCTGAGGAGAAGCGGCAGATCGACCGGCTCATGGCCCAGGCTATCGAGCAGCTGACGATTCCTTCTCCTCCGTCCCAATCGGCCGGAGAGGGCTCTTTCAAGCCGGCTAAAGAGACCAAGCAGGTCCCACTCGACCCTGCAAACCCAAAGCAGTGCATCACCATCGGGGCTGATCTCAGCCCCAAATAGGAAGGCGAGCTCGTCGACTTCCTCCGTGAGAATCGGGACATCTTTGCATCGTCCCCCAAAGACATGTCGGGTGTCCCGAGGAAGTACGCCGAGCACAAACTTCACGTGCGACCGGATGCAAAGCCGGTGAAACAACCGTTGCGCCGCTTCGCCGAGGGAAAGTGGCGCACGATCGGAGAAGAGATCACCCGGCTCCTTGCAGCCGGCTTCATCATGGAGGTTTTCCACCCAGACTGGCTGGCGAACCCAGTCCTGGTGCTGAAGAAGAACAACACATGGCCAATGTGCATCGACTACACTAGCCTGAATAAGGCCTGTCCGAAAGACCCTTTCGCGTTGCCTAGGATAGATCAAGTGATCGACTCCACTGCAGGCTGCGAACTGCTGTCATTTCTGGATGCTTATTCGGGCTACCACCAAATCAAGCTGGATCCAGCTGATCGCCTGAAGACCTCCTTCATCACGCCCTTCGAGGCCTACTGCTACACCACCATGACGTTCGGTCTGAAGAACGCAGGTGCGACATTCCAACGCTACATGCAGCAATGCCTACTACCACAGATTGGCAGAAACATCCACGTCTATGTGGATGACATCATCGTCAAGACGAAGCAGCACTTCAGCCTCCTCGACGACCTGTGGGAGACATTCGCCAATTTGCGCGAATACAAGATCTGGCTCAACCCTGGGAAGTGCGTCTTCGGGGTCGCAGGCGGCAAGCTCTTGGGGTTCTTCGTATCCGCCCGCGGCATCGAAGCGAACCCTGAGAAGATCAGCACCATCGAGCGGATGGTGCGGCCGGCTCGGATCCTCGACGTCCAGAAGTTTGCCGGCTGCTTGGCATCCCTCGGCCGGTTCGTCAGCCGGCTTGGCGAGAAGGCCCTTCCATTCTACCGGCTCATGAAGAAGACGACGAAGTTCGAGTGGAACGACCAGGCGGATGAAGCCTTCCGCGACCTCAAGCGGGTAATCTGGAGCCTGCCAATCTTGGCAGCCCCATCTGAAAGGGAACCCATACTCATATACATCGCGGTGACCACTCGCGTGGTCAGCGTAGTGTTGGTAGTTCAGCGCAAAGAGGAAGGCAAGGCCCTACCAATGTAGCGCCCTGTCTACTAACTTAGGGAGGTCTTGTCCGCATCTAAGCAGAACTATCCTCATTATCATAAAAATGTGTGTTGGTGTTTACCTTGCTGCAAAGAAATTAAAACAATACTTCCAAGAGCATGCCATCACTATGGTGAGCACTGCTCCGCTCTCAGAGATCATGGGCAACCGTGATGCCACGGGCAGAATCGCCAAATGGTCCATCGCCATGGCGGACCATGATAGTTGGTACGAGCCTCGCACTGCCATCAAATCACAGGTGGTGGCCGACTTCTTAGTCGACTGGGCTGAGACCCAGTTCGAGCCACCGCCTCCAGACTCCACGCATTGGCGGATGCACTTCGACGGCTCGAAGATGCGAACAGGACTGGGAGCCGGCATCATCTTGACGTTTCTGAAAGGAGACCAGCTCAAGTACGCTCTCTAGATCTATTTCGCCGCCTCCAACAACGTCGCTGAGTACGAAGCACTAGCTCACGGCCTCCGGCTTGCCAAGGAGATTGGCATCCGGTGGCTCATATGCTTCGGCGATTCAGACTTGGTGGTGCGGCAGGTCTCTGGCGAATGGGACGCCAGGGACGCCAACATGACAAGCTACCGCTTCCTCATCCAGCTACTCAGTGGCCCCTTCGAGGGTTGGGAGTTCCACCATGTTCCCAGGGCGGAAAACTAGGCGGCCGATACGCTGGCAAAGATCGGCTCCACGAGGCAGGCCATCCCAGCCGGCGTCTCCCTCGAGAAACTCCACAACTCGTCTATCAAGCCATCTCCTGAGTCGGCATCAATCTTCGTACCAGCCGACTCTACGATACAAGCGCCGCCGGCTCCGCCAGTTATGCCGGCTGTGGACCCCACGCCGGCTGCACTGACGGCAGCGGCTCCAAATGCGGAACCGACCGAGTCTACGGTGCAAGCGCCGTCGGCTCCACCAACTACGCCGGCTTCAGATCCTAATCCGGCTCCATTGGTCCACCCGAGTCCAACAAAGGCACCAGCTACAATGAAAACCCCGGCTCTGCCCGGGCTCGAATACACCAAGTGGCTGGACGTCGTGGAGATAGACGATGAGCCGGCTGCAGCAATAGCACCGGAGACGCCATCAAGCTTGGGGGCTGGAGAAGCCCCCAACAGTCAAGACGAAGTAGAGCGACCCTTGTGTCGGCTCCATCATGGGCTCAGGCCATTCTGGCCTTCTGTCTTTGCGGCAAACTTCCTCAGAATGAGGCGGAGGCGAGACAGACCCAGCGCAGGTCCGCCGCCTACGCCATCATCAATCGTGAACTGGTGCGACGCAACACGACCGGCGTGTTCCAACGTTGTGTCGAATCAGAAAAAGGGCAGGAGATCCTCAGAGACATCCACCAGGGGGAGTGTGGGCACCATGCCGCCTCCAGAACCCTGGTGCCCAAAGCATTCCGCCATGGATTCTACTGGCCCACGGCCCTCGAGGAGGCCGTGAATCTGGTGGACAAATGTGAAGGATGCCAATGCTTCAGTGCACAAAGCCACATGCCGCCTTCAGCGTTGAAAACTATTCCCTTATCATGGCCATTCGCCGTCTGGGGACTGGACATGGTTGGGCCCTTCAAGACGGCTCGCGGAGGGATGACACATCTTCTGGTAGCTGTCGACAAGTTCACCAAGTGGATCGAAGCCAGGCCTATCAAGAAGCTTGACGGCCCCACTGCTGTCAGGTTTATCACAGACATCTCTGTCCGATATGGCGTTCCCCACAGCATCATCACCGAAAATGGCACCAACTTCGCCAAGGGCGCCCTGGCGCTCTACTATTCCAAGGTAGGCATCCGGCTCGACCTGGCCTCAATGGCACACCCTCAGTCAAACGGCCAAGCGGAGATGGCCAACAACCTGGTCCTAGCCGGCATCAAGCCAAGGCTGGTGGCACCACTAGTCAGGTCAGCCGGCTGCTGGATTGAGGAACTGCCGGTTGTGCTATGGAGCCTCCGCACCACGCCCAACCGGTCGACCGGCTTCACTCCATTCTTTATGGTATATGGCTCGGAGGCTATTATCCCCACGGTTGTCGAATTCGACTCGCCTCGGGTCACCCTATACACAGAAACAGAGGCGAAGGAGGGCAGAGAAGACGGTGTGGATCTCCTCGAAGAAGCAAGGGACTTGGCTTTGAGCCGGACGGCCATCTACCAACAGAAGCTGAGATACTACCACAACAAAAGGATCAGGCCTCTCTCTTTCAGGGAGGGAGACTTGGTCCTCAGAAGAAACCAGCGCACTGTCGGCCAGCACAAGCTCTCACCCCCCTAGGAGGGACCCTTCATCATCAGTAGGGCGCTACACAACAACGCTTACTACCTGATTGACGCCCAGAAGCCAAGGAAGCGCAAGAGGGACGACTCCGGCCAAGAAACGGAGCGCCCATGGAACGCGGCATTGCTTCGCCCGTTCTATTGCTAAAAGGCAGAAGACAAGCAAAGGAAAGAACATGCGCATGTATCTTCCTCCCTCTTCAGGGAACAACGAAGGCAATAAAAGGGACATGCTCCATGTTTCTTTTTGTCAAGAGTTTTCACTCAAGTGTACGGGCTACACAGCGTACCACCTCTTTCCGGCTTAACCAAGCTCGGAGGCTACGCAGCGCGGCCCCTTGCTAGCTTAAAACAAGCTCGGGGGCTCGCCAGCCGCCTGAACGGTCCACCCTTATAACGGACACATAGTGTACCGGCTGCCCCTGGTCCGTCGCTTGAGCCTGCGGGCTGACTTCGGTCGCTCGGTTCGCGATATGACGCCAGATAAGGTCAAATACATGCAAAGTCCGGCTATACTTGGGACGACCAGCTCGGGCTGGCTCGATCGTATATACGGTCTCATTCAAGATTCAAGACGGCCTCTGACTGCCGGGAACAACAAATATGTTGAAAAAAGCAGGCTCCATGCTTCCTCTTGCTAAAAGAGTTTTCACTCAGTGTACGGGCTACACCGCGTACCACCTCTTGCTGGCTTAATCAAGCTCGGAGGCTACGCAGCGCGGCCCCTAGCTAGCTTTAAACAAGCTCGGGGGCTCGCCAGCCGCTCGGACGGTCAATCCTTGTAGTCGGGCACATAGTGTACCGGCTGATTCCTGGTCCTTCTCTCGAACCTGCGGGCTGGCTCCGGTCGCTCGGTTCGCGATATGACGCCGGGTCAGGTTGAATACATGCACAGTCCGGCTATACTAGCGACGACCGGCTCGAGTTGGCTCATTCAAGCCGGCCTCTGATTGGCTTATGTCTTGTTCTTTATGTCTTGATGGCTTCGGATAAGAGAAGTCAACCAGGAATCAAAAGACGGGATCATAAGACAACACGCTTGGTGACGAATATAATGCTGAATATATACATTCATAAAAAGCATTGGCCCACGGCCCACGTTCGTTACATCGCTCCGGGGATAGAACGGAAAACACAAAAGGACACCGGTTACGGGACAGCGGCCTCAGTGATCGTCTCGGCTGCTGCTCCTGATGTGGTAGCATCGCCGCCTCCGGCTCCTCCCGAGGTGGTTGCACCGTCTCCCCCGTTGCGGCCCCCGGCTCCGCTGATCCCAGAGTCGGCATACGCCCCACCGCTGGAGGCGGCTGCAGATTCCATACCCTAGGCCGCCTCGTCGGAGCTGCCATCGGCGTCGTAGGGTTGAAGGCCGTGCAGATCCTCAGCGATCACGCCGCCGTCTTCACCCCGTTCCAAGATGAAGTCATCCCAGGCTGCGTACTCGGCGACGGCGCAGGCTCTCACCTGGAGCTCCTCCTCCATGCCTTGCAGCTCCGCCTTTGAGCCGTCGCGCTGGGCAGCCAGCTTGCCCAAGTTGTGGTTACGATACCATGACTTGGCCAAGCCCAGGGCCATATAAGCCCGAGACCGCGCTGCGGAGGCTCGCCAGGCGTCCAGGCGCTCTCCACCCGCTGCAAGCCAGCGGGCAAGACGACTCATGGTCGTCGGCTCCATGCCCTACGGCCACAGGGCCGCCACCATCGACGAACCTGCAACCTGGAGCTGAGTCACAGACTCGCCCAGGACGCGCAGGCGGGCCCGAAGGCCCACTCCGATCTGCTCTACGCTCCAGCCGGAGGTAGTATCTACCTCCTGCCCGGCCGCACGGCGCTCCTCAAGGCACACCTCAACGGTGGTGTCGGCTGCGACGTGGGTCTCGGGGAAGATATCTGGGGAAAAGGCAACCAGGACGTAAGAACACAGCAAGAGGAGGAGATGGCAAAAAGACCAAACCCAAAACAAGGAATAAAAGACCCACGCTGGAAGGCGTCGTCGGTCTCATGAGAAACCTCGAGGACCTCGCGCTCCCGCACCTCACTCGCATGAGTGAGGCGGGCGATTTCCTCCTGGAGGGTCGCGGCAGACTCCAGCGCCTTAGCCAGCTGCGCTCGCTTCTGGGTAAGGGCTTCATCCTTCGCCCTCAAGGCGGCGTCCTTGAGGTTCACCTCCTCGAGGTGAAGCGACGCGATGCGGTCCACGTCAGCAGAGTAGGAGGCCTCCTTCTCCTGCAGCGTGGCCCGCAGCCGCTCCAACTCGGCCCGGCCAGCCGCCTCGAGCTCCTTCTTCTCCGCGTGAAGAAGGCCCCGCTGCTCTTGGAGCCGGCCGCCGGCTCCGTGCAGGGCATCACGCTCCGCGACAGCCTCACCCAGCCTGGCTTCAAGCTCAGCGATCCGGCTATCAGCCCCCAGGTGCTGGTCCCGAAGCTCGTTGTACGCCTGTACCTGAGCATCGTAAATCGCCTGGCAAAGGGGAGAGAAAAGGAACATGATTAAGATTCGACCTGGTTAAAAGCATAACCAGCCCGATTCTCGGGGGCTACACCCAGTGGGTGCGCTCGCGCGCCCCCACTAAAGAAAAATGTGCAGAGAAAAAGGCCGCCAAGAGATTCGGCACGGTTGGCAATCAACCCGCCCGATTCTCGGGGGCTACACCCAGTGGGACGTCGCGACCCCACTGACGTCAAGAGAAGAGAAAAAAGCACAAAGAAAAACCAAAAAAGGCAAGGCCTACCTGTGTGCGGTCCTCTAGGCGCTCCATGTCGCCGCATACCACGCGGACCGCCTGCTCCACCTTCGACCGGCCGCTGGAAAACAGCGTCACCATCTCCGGTACGCCGGAAAGAACGGTGCCGGCGGGCATTCGCAGGCGGGCAAGGTTCGCCGCCCGCCATGACTTCATGGGCCGGCTCCCAGCCCGGCCCCGGCCCTTGGCGCAACAGGGCCCTGCTGGGGGACGACGATGGCGCCGGCTCCTGGGGCCGGCTCGGGCGCCGTCCCAACCGGCGCTACCTCCCCTACAGGAGGCGGATGAGCCACGTCCGGCGCATCCATGGTCGCCCCTGGGGCATGAGGGGTTGCATCCGGCGCGGTAAGATCCAGCACAGGCGCGTCGGGAGCCGCTTCGGCCCTAGGAGAAACCGGGATCGTCTCCAGGTCCACCTGCTCCAGGGCTGCCGGTTCAGACGGCTGGGCCCCTTCGGTCCTCGGGCCCGGCCTGGAGGCGACCTCGCTAGCTGGCTCCTCCACACGGGCAAGTGCGGAGGGGTCCTTTCTAGCGTTCGCACGCTTCTCCGCCGGCCTCACGGCCCGGCTAGGGCGAGGCTGACCCACGACGGCCTTCCCCGCAGCCGTGTCCCACCGGCGCTTGGACTCTATCTCAAGCTCCCTCTCGGCAGCATTAGCTGTTGCCCAGCCGGCCCGCTCGGCCGCGGAGGCGATGTCTTCATTCGCATCCTCCGCCTCCCTGTCAAGCCAAGATTCTCAGGAACAAAGCTCATACCCTGCAACCTCCGGGACCTGCCTCCGGCCACCGCCACGATGCCTCTTGGCGCCGTCTGCTCGCTGCCCGGCTGGAGGACCCAGCTCCGGTCGCTTAGAGGCCGGCCGGGATGCTGTGGAACCCTTGACCTTATTCCCAGCTTCCTCGTCAGCACCGGTCGCTCCACCACCTTGACGCCGGCCACGCGTCAGCAGGGAGCTGGTGACCTCCTCCACCTCGTCGGAGTCTTCCTCGAAGGCTGCATCAGAACGGAATGAGGCTTCCTCATCGTCGTCCGTCCAGTCTGCTATGGCGTGCCACGGGTACTCACCAGACGGCTCGGTCCCTTCCGACTCCAGGGGATCTTCCGAGCCAGCGGAGGAGTCTGAGCGGGGCTCTATCGCACCCTCATCCTCCATCTCGGAGGCGTCGGACACCTCCACGTCAGGAGCAGGCTGACGAAGGGACCCCTGCAGGGTCTTGAACATCTACAAAAAAGAAAATTCAACCAGGCTCAGCAGCGCCACCGGCTCCAAGACAAGACAACAGAGAGGAACGGAGAAAGGCTACCATCAGAGGCGGGTGAGCCCGGTTGAACGGGGCATCCCCCATGTCCATTCCCCGCCCTCATCCATGCGGGCGGTGGAGATTAGGTTTACCCTTCGCGCTATAGCGCCCGGGGTAAACCTCTTGACGGACAGCCAGCACGGATCAAGCCGGTCGCTCATCTGGCAGACTAGATGCGGACGCCTCTGGAGAGGCAGAATCCGGCGGACCACCATGGTGGCGAGAAGGTCGCGGCCGAGGATGCTGCTCCTCCCCAAGATGTCGAGGTGGGCGCAGATAAGCGCCACCTCAGGATGCGGCTTGGGAGTCTTCGCATCCCAGTTCCGCCGTGCCGGAGGGGCCATGGCCAACGGGGGCATGTTGAGGGCGTCCTGGGCCGGGTCGGCGCACTTCACGTAGAAGAAGCCCTTCTGCCAGTACTTGATGGAATCTTGCAGAGGCATCTGGGCGAAACCGGACTTCAGGCGGTGATGCACCAGCGCGGCCCCGCACGGCATCATGGGGCGCGGCCCCTTGAGCTTCTCCACCTCGGATTTCTCCATGGCGATGGACTGTTGCTTGAAGAAGAACAGGCTGCACCACAGATCAACGCGAGGCATGATCCCCACGAAGCCCTTGCACAACACCACAAAGGCGGCCAGTTGCAGTATGGCGTTCGGCGCCAGGTGATGCGGCTGCAGGCCGAAGAACTGGAGCCACTCGGCGAAGAAGGAGCTAGCCGGGAGCCCGAAACCCCGGTAGAAGTGATCGACGAATACCACAACCTCTCCCGCGACGGGTGCGGGAGAGGTCTTGGAGATAGGAAGGCGCACCGACACTTGGGAGGCCGGGGGCAGCAGTCGATGATGGCGGAGCGCATCGATGTGTCCCTCGTCGACATTGCTGCCCAGCCAGGTCCCCTGCGAGGACGCTTGCTGCGCGGATGACTTCTTCGAGGAAGATCCACCAGCCATGGCTGCGGGAGGAGAGAGCTCGAAGCAGTCGACGGAGGTCTCGTCGACGAAGAGGAAGAAGACAAAGGGCGCGAGCTCTTCTTCTCACAATGCAAGGAGGAAGAGAGCACGGAGCAAGGCAAGAAGAGCGGGCGAATGGCCTCCTCGAAACCCTCGCGTCCCATTTAAACCCCCACAAAGCTTCGTGGGGAGGGGATCCGGTGCGCGTCGGGCCCCATTAATTCCGTGTATTACACGCGGTAACGCCCCCCTAAGCCCAACCGTCACGGAGTAAATCCGCAGAGGATCTCCCGCGCGGAGGCCGAGGGGGTGTCGTGGCGGGACCCAGGGCCCAGGCCCGGTCCCGTCAGCAGTAATCGCCATCATTATGCCAGGCGGGGCCCGGCACGTGGCGTTCTTCAGGCCAGTTATGACTGGACCGAGGCGTCGCTTCGAAGCCACCCGGTTCTGAAGCCAGCGTCCTTCGCCGCGAACAACATCCAAAATATCAAGACAAACCAACAAGCCGGAGAGGCCGCCCGCCCGCAGGCGGCAGGCCTCGCCAGCTTTGGGGACTACTATCGAGGGATAACCCCGGGGTAGGATCATCAAGCATGTTCCTTCGTTTCCGGCCCAATGGACATGAAGGCATGAAGATTCCCAAGGCCCAAGTCTTCTGACCGGCTGGGCATCGCCTGCCGACCGGAAGACGAGGCGGCCACCTTTCTGGCCGGCCAGGCAACCTCTGCCGGCTAGAATCGAGGCGGCCTCCCCTTCAGAGCCGGCCTGGTCGCGCCAGCCGGACTGAGGAGGAGGCGGCCACACTCTAGCCGGCTGATCAAGCAGGCTAGCCGGCTGAGGATCACAAGTCACATCAGATCGTAGGTCAGGAAGAGACCTCACGATTAAAGGTAGCTATGCGTCAGCAAAGGTACAGGATCAGTGCACCCGGCAGGTACGATTGTCGGCGGCCACGCCGCTGACCTACCCCGGCTCTGATCCATCACCTAACATAGTGTCAGACCGTCACACTCCCACTCCATTACTGCACTCGGCGTGGGGAACAGTGGAGACGGTCGTACTGCCTGCCCATGAAGAATATCGTGGGGAGACACTCGACATACAACGCGTGCTCAGCGTCAGCCTTACGCGAGAGCCTCATTGTCCAGCCGGCGGGTCCCACAGGCAATCGAGACCATGCAGCCGGCAGGCCCCGCATCGACAAGACAAGACCCTTGTGGGCCCCTGGCCAGCCGGCGAAGCAGCCAGCCTGGTCCCATGCATGTACCCTTTATCCATATTGTAGGCCGGCGGGTTCGTCTATAAAACCCCCCGGCCGCCCCGATGCAGAGGGGCGGATCACTTACCAGTCGTTCAACACTACACACTCACCAACCCACAGAGAGAGAGGTAGAGACGAGCCAGCTGCTCCCCTCTTCCTCCTCCCAACACAGCTCCAGGAGCGACATTGTACTCTGTTCCCATACAACAAACACACCAGCCAGATTAGGGGTATTATCTCCACGGACAACCCTGAACCTGGGTACATCGTGCGTCCCATGTGTGTACACCCCTCGTTCCCAGCGCCCTCCTTTGTCCCTTCGGTTCTCACCGACTTTAGCCTACCCATGGCATATGTTGTGAGTATTCACCGAGAGTGCTCGTGCATTGGACTAAGCTGAATCTGTAGGCAAACACAAAGGAGAAGACAAAGTAATATGGCTCTTTGAAAGCTAAACACGTATGCATGCAAGATCCACTAAACATTGTAACCATGGTCTTCTACCTTGACCCAAAGAAAAAGAAAACTATTTACACGGGAAAACTCCCAACATGCAAAGGAAGAAAGGAAAATCTTTTTGGGTTTTCTCAAAAGGACACAAAACAAGAAAACGAAAATAAACTAGCATGGATAATAAAGTGGCAAAGTGTAAACACCGACTAACAAAGTGAAAGCATAAGCATGAATGTAAAGTTGGTGCAAACACGTACTCCCCCAAGCTTAAGCTTTTGGCCTAGCTTGGTCTACTCCCAAGGAGGGAAATAACCAGCTACGGGATACTCCGGGGCGGACTGTGGATGCCATTGCTATGTGAGCTCCTCTGGCTCCCACTGATAAACTGGCATCTGGTACTCGACTGGCGGCTCGGGCACGGGCACCTGTGGTTGGGACAAGCCCCAATACGCATAGATGTCCGAGGGCATAATAATGTACCTTCCTACATAAAGGTTGAACAAAGAAGGAGCAGGCAACGTAATAGTCTCTCGAGTACCGTGACTAAATACCAGGTTATAAATAATCCGTCTACTAGCATCTCTATCCAGAAAATCATGGCGAACCATGCTGTCATAATCCAGATATTTCTCAGGAAGAAGCATTCCTTCTTCCTCGCGAAGTCTAATAGGTATCTCAAAGTGTCTAGCAAGACAAGTAGCATAGATACCTCCATAGACGACACCTTTGGAACGGTTTGTGTTCAACCGCTGAGCTACTATAGCACCTAGGCTATAAGTCTTATTGTTATAAAGGCCTTCGAGCAAAACCGCAAGGTGTGGAGAGCTAAGTGATCCAGCCTCCCCGCGGCCAATCAAACATTTTCCAACAAATAATGAGAAGTACCGAAGAACAGGAAAATGTATGCTAGCAATTCTAGCGCGAGACATTGTGGGCACTTATCTTCAACGAACGCGGTAAAACCTGCGTTCTCCACCAAGTAATAAAAGTCTTCATAAAGCCCAGCGGCGCGCAAAAATTCATCACTTGGCCACTCGCACGCTCGAACTTCTGTGACTCGAGGAACCACGTACTTGTGGTGGTTCTTCTCATCCTCCTTGGGGTTACGACTTGAAGAACCTCTAAAGAAGCTCCTCATCTTTTCCTTTTTCTAACTCTGAAAAGTTCTGAAATTTTTAGAGACTTCGAAAGAAAAGTCAATAAGGATTAACCCAACTCGTTTCAACTACTCCTACTAGTGCCTAGAGACCGTATCACGCGCTAAACCTACTTGGGACCAGCTAAAATCAACATTTCAAGCTCAAGAACAGGGTCACCAAGGTAACAAGAATACGCGAAGGATAAAGCACTAGAGTAGAAACTAATTGGACCAATGGAGGAGTCACTTACCAAGGAGTAATTTCCCCAAAATGGTTCGGAGAATGGTGCTTTGAGCAAGGAGATCGAAAATCACAGCCAAATGAGCAAGAACACGGGTTTGAGCTGCGAAACGATTTTTTCTAGAGGTAGAAGAAGAGGATGGGAGATGGAATGAGTGGAGGGGGTCCCTGTGGGCCCCACAAGCTTGGTGGCCGCGGCCAGGGGGGAGCATGCGGCGTCAGGGCTTGTGGCCCACTGGTGTGGCACCCAGGCCAGCTCTGAGTCCCAGTATTTTTCAAATATTCCAGAAAAAATCATACTTGATTTTCAGGACCATCGGAGAACTTTTATTTTCGGGGTACTTTTCTCCGGGAGGCTAAAATAGAAAACAGGGAAAACTAAACTAAATCTATCATTTTTCTTCTAAGCAACACAAAGTGAAAGCTTAAAACAGAGGTATGTGACTCCTTGATTCATCCATTTCATGGTCATCGAAAGAAATCCGTCAATGGGGTTGATCAAATCCTCATGACAAAACTTTTTCGAATGGCAAAAGGAAACGGAGAATTGTCGAATAGCCACTAAGTCACCTCAATGGGGATATGAATCTCCCCAACTAGCAAATCATATTTCATCTAGACACGAGGAATAGGGCATTCAAAGCTCCCAATAAGAATCGATGAAGTTTTTTCGGTAGCATTGATGCAATGTACTTGATATCGTTTCTTCGGAAAGTGCACTGTATGCTCATTACCGTTGACATGGAAAGTGACATTTCCTTTGTTGCAATCTATAACAGCCCCTGCAGTGTTTAAAAAGGGTCTTCCGAGGATGACAGTCATGGCATCGTCCTCGGGAATATCCAAAATAACAAAGTCTGTTAAGATAGTGGTGTTAGCAACCACAACAGGCACATCCTCGCAAATGCCGACAGGGAAAGCAGTTGATTTATCGGCCATTTAAAGAAATATTTAAGTGGGTGTCAACTTATTAAGTTCAAGTCTGCGATAAAGAGAGAGAGGCATAACACTAACACCGGCTCCAAGGTCGCATAAGGCAGTTGTTACGTAGTTTCCTTTAATGGAGCAAGGTATAGTGGGCACTCCGGGATCACCAAGTTTCTTAGGAGTTCCACCTTTGAAAGTGTAATTGGCGAGCATGGTGGAGATTTCAAGATCTGGTATCTTCCATTTATTAGTCACGATATCTTTCATGTACTTGGCATATGGAGACATTTTGAGCATATCAATTAACCGCATCTGCAAAAAGACGGGTCTCAACATTTCAATAAAGCGCTCAAAATCCTCATCATCCTTTTTCTTGGATGGCTTAGGAGGAAAGAGCATAGGTCTCTGAACCCATGGCTCCCCTTTTTACCATGCTTCCCAGAAGTGAAGTCATTCTTATGGTATCTCTTAGGTTGTGGGTTATCAGGATTAACCGTAGGTTCAATCTCCACATCCTTATCATTGCTAGGTTGAGCATTATTATGAACATCGTTGTCCATATTGTCACCAGGTTCATGTTCATCACCAGATTGTGTCTCTGCATCAGACACAGAAATATCATTTGGTTCTTCAGGTCTCACAGTATTTGGTGAACTAACATGTAGGTTTCTATCATCCTTCTTCTTATCTTAGGATGACTAGGTGTATTAGCATTAATCCCTTGAGAATCTTGATCAATTCTCTTAGGATGGCCTTCAGGATACAAAGGTTCCTGCGTCATTTTGCCTCCTCTAGTAATGACTTTGACAGAGTTGTCATTTAATTCATTGAGCAAGTCATTTTGAGCTTTAGTACTTGTTCTATCTGAGTAGTAATCATAGAGGTATGTTTACTCAGAAGCTTTAGATCATTGACATTTCTGTCTACACAAGCACTTAAATGACTAAGCATATGAGTACTTTGTTCCAATTGTTTGCTAACATAATCATTGAAACTCTGTTGTTTGGCAACATAGTTATCAAATTCATCAAAGCATAGGCTAGCAGGTTTGTCAAAAGGAATATCACTCTCATCGAACCTACGCAGAGAATTTACTTCTACTACATGTATCGGGTTATCGAGACCATGGATGTCTTCGATAGGTGGTAGATTTTTAACATCTTCAGATCTAATGCCTTTCTCTTGCATATATTTCTTGGCTTCTTAAATATCTTCGGAACTGAGAAATAGAGTACCTATTTTCTTAGGAGTTGTCTTAGGAGGTGGTTCGGGAATAATCCAAGCATTATCGTTGATCAAGATGTTATTCAATAGAATCTCAGCTTGTTCTATAGTTCGTTCCATAAAAACACAACCGGCACAACTATCTAGGTAGTCTCTAGAGGCATCGGTAAGTCCATTATAGAAGATATCAAGTATCTCGTTCTTCTTAAGAGGGTGATCAGGCAAAGCATTCTGTAGCTGGATGAGCCTCCCCAAGCTTGTGGGAGACTATCTTCTTTGAGTTGAGCAAAGTTGTATATTTCCTGCAAGGCAGTTTGCTTCTTATGGACAGGGAAATATTTCTCACAGAAGTAATAGACCATATCCTGGGGACTGCTCACACATCCAGGAGCAAGAGAAGTGAACCAGGCTTTAGCGTCATCCTTTAGAGAGAAAGGAAACAGCTTAAGGATATAGTAGTAGCGGATCTTCTCCTCACTAGTGAAAAGGGTGGCTATATCGTGTAGTTTGGTAAGATGGGCTACGGCCGTCTCAGACTCATAACCGTGGAAAGGATCAGATTCGACTAGAGAGATTATCTCAGGGTCGACAGAGAATTCATAATCCTCATCATTGATAAAGATAGGTGAAGTGGGAAACTTCGGGTCATACTGCATCCTAGCTTTCAAAGATTTTTCCTTCCACTTGAGAAGTAATTTCCCAGCGTCATAGGCATCCTTACACGCAAGAAAATCCTCAGCTATCAATCCCTCCATAACATAACCCTCAGGTATATCAGGCAATTCATATCTAGGAGAGCTAGATCTAGCAGGAGCAAAAGCAGGTTCTATCTCAATAGTATCGGCAGTTTCAGAAGCATCACGAGCATTGGCAGTAACTCTAGCAATATGAGCATCAAGGAATACCCCTAGTGGCATATCAGGCAAAGTAGTATCTCTAGCAGTATCAAGCATAGCATCATCAGACAAAATAGCATCTCTAGCATCATCAGGCAAAGCAGTATCTGGCATAGCATCTCTAGCAGTATCAGGCATAGCATCTCTAGCAGTATCAGGCATAGCATCTCTAGCAGTATCAGGCACAGTAGCATCATAAGCATCATCAAGCACAGGCTACATATCAAGATTTCTAGCAGGAGGTGGTGTCGCAAACTTACTCATAACTGAAGGTGAATCAACTGCAGAGCTAGATGGCAGTTCCTTACCTCCCCTCGTAGTTGAGGGCAAGACTTTGGTTTTTGGATCTTTCAGATTCTTCATAGTGATCAGCAAATATAAATCCCAAGTGACTCAGAGAATATAGCTATCCTTCCCCGGCAACGGCGCCAGAAAAATGTTGTTGACGTGCAACTATTCCTGACTTGATGCCTCCATGGCAACGGAGCCAGAAAAGAGCTGCTTCCGGTTGCTCAACTATTAGCAATTGTCTTGCAATAGCCCACCAGCGTGTGGGATCGCGGCAATTTTCGAGGGTAGAGTATTCAACCCATATTTGTTGGTTCGCACGACGGGAAGTGAAAGAATATTCTCAAGTATTGGCAGCTGAATGCGTTAGATTCAACCACACCTGAAAGATTAGTGTCTGCAAGCAAAGTATCAGTAGCAAAATAGTATGATAACAACGGTGCCAGAAACGATCTGTTGACAAGGCAGACTATTCCTAACTGTTGTATAAATGGCGCCACTAAGTTGCCCATGGACGGGAAATATTTTTTCCCGGCAATGGTGCCAGAAAAAGTATTGTAGCAGGTAGCAGCAGTGTAACGAGTAACAGCAGTGGCAAGGAACAGCAGTAGTCACAGCAGTAGCAAGTAGCGGCAGTAACGAGTAACAGCAGTAGCAAGTAGCAGCAGTAGCGAGTAACAGCAGCAGCAAGTAACAGTAGTAGCAACAGTAGTGGCAGCAGCAGCAGGACAAAGCAAATAACAGTAGCAGCAAGTAACAATAGCAGCAACAGTAGTAACAGCAGCAGGAGGACAAAGCAAGTAACAGTGGCAGGAAGTAACAGTAGCAGCAACAGTAGTAACAGCAGCAGAGCAAAACAAGTAACAGCAGCAGTGGGACAAACTCGTAGGCAATGGATCGGTGATTTGTCGAATGACATTCATCATGCAACAGTTATAACACGGAGAGATATCTGGCTAGCTCCCGTTCGTCAATGTGATGTAGGCATGCATTCCGTGTGTCGTCATACGTGCTTAGGGAAAAGAACTTGCATGACATCTACTGTCCATCCCTCTCGTGGCAGCGGGGTCCAAGTGGATACTACGGGATATTAAGGTTCTCCTTTCAATAAAGAACCGGACCAACGCATTAGCACTTGGTGAACACATGAACTCCTCAAACTATGGTCATCACCGGGAGTGGTTCCGGTTATTGTCACTCCGGGGTTGCCGTATCATAACACATAGTAGGTAACTACAACTTGCAAGATCGGATCTAAAACACACATATATTGGTGACAACATAATAATTTCAGATCTGAAATCATGGCACTCGGGCCCTAGTGACAAGCATTAAGCATGGCAAAATAGTAGCAACATCAATCTTAGAACATACTGGATACTAGGATCAATCCCCGTCAAAACTAACTCGGTTACATGATAGATCTCATCCTACTCATCACCGCCCAGCGAGCCTACGAATAGATTACTCACGAACGATGAAGAGCTTCATGGAATTGGAGAGGGAAGAAGGTTGCTGATGACGATGGCGACGATCTCCCTGATCCGGAGCCCAAAACGGACTCCACATCTGCCCTCCAGATGAAGAATAGGATGTGTCGGTGCCTCCATGTCGCAAACGCGATGAAATCTTCTCTCTTGATTTTTTCTAGGATGAAAGGGAATAAATAGCGCTGAGTTTGGGGGGGCAGAGCCACGTGGGCCCCACAAGTCCTGACGCAGCGGCCTCCGGAGGTGGCCGCGGTCACAGGGCTTGTGGCCCACTAGCTCACCCCCTCCAGTGGATCTTTGCGCAAGTATTTTTCATATTTTCCAGAAATATTCTCCGTAAATTTTTAGGACGTTCCGAGAACTTTCATTTCTGGACAAAAAGAACACCATGGCCATTCTGCTGAAAACGGCGTCAGTCCGGGTTAGTTCCATTCAAATCATGCAAATTAGAGTCCAAAACAAGGGCAAAAGAGTTTGGAAAAGTAGATACGATGGAGAAGTATCAGTGGCTACGAAGGTTTTTACCCAACATGGGTGGCAGCATAATCTCCGGATCGGTCCACCATCCGTTTCGACATAGGCATGGTGTCAGTCTATATGACTCTACTATTGCTGATTTGTCGGTTTTTTCATTTCTTTTTTCACACTTTACGTGTTATGTAGAGGCCGGGTGTTACTCATAATGCTTTGTATCCGCTTGATGCTACATTTCTCCTTGGAGCGTAGTGGCGCCAGAAAGATATGCTCGGGGGCTCCGCCAGCAAATCTGTTGCAAAAGAGATAAGAAAGTGTTACGCCCCAGCATGCCTCTTTCCTCCAGAGTGGCCAAAGGCCACTGGCGAAAACCTTGTCCGCAAGGAGGCCACTGGAGGCAACGTCAGCTTGTCGGGGGTATGGATACTCCTCCCTGACAGCACCTTCAGATGCTGCGGCTAGGCATGACGTGACGCGCGAGATAAGTATAGAGGCAAACCTCTTGCCAGACTCTTGGTAGATTAGTTCTATACTTTTGAAGCATCAACTTTCGTATGAGATCCCCACGTGCAGATGGACCTTGCTAGGATCAGTGCACTCCGACTCTGTTTCGAGCCTGTTCAACGACTTGAGCGGCCACAGAGCGCCCTTATCTCGTTTCAAACTCGCTCAATGTTTCGGACGGCTACGTAGCACCTCATTTCACCTCGAGCCACGCTCGATGATTTATATGGTTGCACTGAGTGCGGCAAGGATTCTTGCCGGTGACGACCTCCTCTGCCGAGTTTTATGAGGATCCGCTCCTCTAAGTGCTCGCGGCAGGATAAGTCAAGCCGGCAAGCATCCGGAAAGTACAAAGGAATAATCATACAAAATGAGAGTCGAATAAAGGATGCAACTATTCATTCATTTGTGTGGATACATTTGATACCGCTTACAAAGCATTATTGTCCTAACCTAAAGACTTTGTCTTTGGATGAGGAACGACCTATGCGGAGGAGTGAAGTTCAAGAAGACAAAAAAGGCGGAGCCCGCGGCGCAGCCAAGGCTGGCTCCCCAGGACCAACACTATGCCGACGAGAACGGGGCCAGCCCCGACAAGCACCACCTGGCCCCCTCTGGCTTGATACAAGAGGGCAGGGCACAGGAAGGGGCGAAGGATCATGAGTCAGCGAGCGTGCCTACTTCAGGAGTCGGGGGGCAACACCCTCTCTCGTGAGGTGGCCCAAGCAGAGGGCATGGAGAAGTTAGAGCTTGCGTAGGTTCCTCCCTCTCGAACACGAGGCACCGACGCCAGCTCCGGGAAGATACCCCCGTCGGGCGGGGGAGAGGCGTGAGCGGGCCTCGGCGGCAGGACCGGCGGTCAGTCGAAACCCGGGGAATCGTACTCCGACCTGACCCACCGGGATCCTGACCTGCCAGGGGGACCACTGCCGCCGCTGTCCCACTCGTCGCTATCGCTCGAGGAGGGACAATCGGCGCCGCTCGAGCTCTCTTCGCGGCAGTCGAGACGCATACCTGAGAGCCCATAAACCTTGACGGATAACATATTTTCCTTCCCTAGCTTAAAGTGGGGGATAGGCCCATCCTCGAGGCTGTGGGCGCGGGCGAAGGCTTTCCAGCCCAGCCCGAGCAAGATGGAGTGGTGCTTCGGGTACTCCACGCACGCCTGCATAGCGCCGTGGGAGCAGTCGTACGCCCGCAACCACAAGACAGGGGGCCTGGTAGCCTCCATCGCCCTAGTGAAAAGGCGGGGAGATGCAAGTGGCCCTGCAGGACGCCGTGCAGCTCCACGACGAACTCCAGCGTCATCCCGTCCGAGTGCCCGCCAAGCCCAAGAGAAGGCGGACACGCTAGACTAGCACTCCGCATCCCTCGGACACGACCCCGGCGTCCTCGGCGCCTCGAGCCTGTGCCACCACAGTCGACGGGGCTGCTACTGGCTGCGGCCCCTGAAATTGTGTCATGATTCGAGCGGGATCCCCTTGCCGCCCTTGCGGCCTACGGAGGCCGGCCCCCTCCCCTAACCATGGTTAGGGGCGGGTGCCACCGGCAAAGCAGAAAGAAACAAGATAAGGCAATGCAACAGGCACTGAAGGCTTTGAGAGTTAGATGGATGGGTAAAACCTCCGCACAAACACTCTAATTTATAGGGCAAAGCTCGGAGGCCACCCTCCTCGCTCCAGAAGCCATCGCCCCTCTCGTCCAATCGCCCTCAAGTCACGAGCGGAACATGGAACCGCCCTGATGCACCAATGCATGCATGGGCGGGCCCATCCATGCCTGCGGCTTTTGAGGCCACAATCGCCACTTGCCTAACCGCAGCTGCGCATGTCCTACACGTGGCAGAGGCATTTTCAGGGAATAAAGAGGCCATCACGCGCACACCGCACACCCTCCCACTCCGCGCGTTCAATGCGCGACATGGGGAAAGAATGCATGTAACGGCTCGATTCCGATAAGCCCGGCGCCCGCGAGTCCGCGCACCGCTTCTGGACTTGACCAACAACTCCTCGCATGCGTGTGTGGCCCAGGCCCGGGGGCTCCTGTCGGTGTACTAAAGACTGGGGTCTCTAGTGCCCCGGACTAGTGCGTGGACACCGGCAGCCCCTCCGCAGCGGCAATGCACGTCGCTGGAGCTTAGGGCGGAAGCAAGACTCTGAAGCCACCAAGTGCAGATTGCAAGCCCCGGCAATCACTCACTTGCTGGGAAGGAAGAAGAGACCCTGGCAGGAGCTCCCTGTCGGGGAGATAGACAATGCCACGGCGAGACCCTCCCGCCAAGGAAGAAGGAGTGAGCCCCGGCAAGCCACCCTTGCCGGGAAGGCTGACAAGGCATCGGCAGGTCATCGCCTCCCTGCCGAAAGGAACAAGAAGAGCCCCGGCAAGGTAACCCTGCCAGGAAGGAAGAGAAGGCCCGAGGAGAGGCGCGGGCCCAGGGCACCCTCGCGACCAGCGAACGCCTCCACCGACGAGCACACCACCGACAATGCATGAACCACGCGTCCGCCCGCACGCCAGCGCAACACCCCGGAGTTGCCACATGTGGGTACGTGTCCAACCCCCCCCCCCCCCCCCTTGATGAGGTCAGGGAAGTCCGTTGAAGCATTTAATGCACCTCTGACAAGGCAGTAACACTGTAACTGTCGGTCGGCGCTGTTTCACTCGTGAACCCACCGTTCACCCACTGAGCCACTCTGGTGACCCATTCGCCTATAAAAGGAGGCGCGAGGCTTAGTAGTAGGGGCTTTTGGATTTCTGACCAATTGAAAGGCTTCAAAAAGGGACAGATCTACAGTAACCCAGAATGAATAACTAAACGCATGCACGAGTAGGGTTTTACGCACCCCGCGGCCCGAACCTGGGTAAAAAGATCTTGCCGGACCCTGACTGTTGGTTTTGCTCTTGCCGCGACCCCTCTCCCCGCTAAACCAGCAAAAAGGGGATCATTGAGGCCCCCATAGGTGTCAAGCCTTCACTGACACCAACAAGAAGAAAAGAGAGATCTGTATGGACCAAGCTACAGAAGACCTCGTGCACTAAAGGCTATGGCTATTGTTCATCTGAAGAAGAAGACTCAGATTGCAGCATTGGTGACCCTGAAGAACTGGGACAGGAACTTGCTATGCTCGTGAGGAAATTCCATAAGTTCACAAAGTGTGGCCAGTTTGGTAAATCTATAAGAAGAGATATGAGGAAATCAGAATCTTCATCTGAGGATTACAAGAAAAGAACCTGCCACAAATGCAAGAAATCTGGTCACTACATTGTTGACTATCCTCGCTGGGTGAATGAATCAAGAAAGAAGAAATACAAGGATGAAATTTCTGATGACTCGAAGAAAAAGAAGAAATCTTCAAAGTCCTCATCCTCAAAGTCCTCATCGCACAAGAAGACCCGTTTCCGCATGGCTCGGGTACTCATTGGCAAGGAAATGGTTTCTGAAGAAGAATCTGAGGAATGTGATGAAGAGGAAGGTTCTCAAGAGGATTCAGAGTCTGGTGTGGCAAGTCTTGCACTGGCTACCACATTCGTCAGCAAGTCAATCTTCAACCTTGAAGAAAATGACAACGCTATCTACACTGATGAAAATGCTGATGACTTTGTTCCAACCTATTGCTTAATGGCAACAGGTTCAAAGGCACCAAACCATACTTCCTCCTATGACTCTAGTGACTATGAACCTGGTGATTATCAAAAACCCAGTTACTATAAACTTTCCAACATTGCCACTCAGCAACAAACTGCCATTGAAAAGCTTCAAAAACTGCTAGACAGAAGCGATGAATTGTTCAATGATGAAATGAATCGTACTCAAGTCCTCACTGAAGATGTGAAAAGTCTTCAGTCTAGATTTGATAGTCTTCAAGATTGTTATGGCACACTCTTGGCTGATCATGAGAAATTTTCTTATGAATTTCTTCAAAGGAAGCTTGATCTTGAGAAGTTAAGAATTCTCATGATGATCTTCGAATAGAACATGATTCATTGCTTGCTCAACAAATCAGTACCGCTTAGGATGAATTCATTCCACCATGTTTGAAATGCATCGAGCGTGAAACTGCTAATTCTGCACCAGAATCATCAAATGCCTCTATTACTACAAATTCTTCAACTGTCCCTGTGGTATCAAATTCTTCACTTGAAGAAACCACAAATGCCACTGACGGAAATGCAGGGTTGAAGGACTTGTATGTGACAGGCATATACGAAAGTCTCAAAGGACATCAAACCCTTTGCGATGTGCTCAAAAAGCAGATTCCGAACAGGAACCCGAGGAAAGAAGGAATTACCTTTGAGAGGAAATTGAATGCTGAAAGATCATACTGGAAACCTGAGAAGTACCCTAAAACCTCATGGGTTGGTGCTAAAGGTCCTCCCGTCGATCCATCCACTCTAACAGGCTTTGCATGTGAATTATCCTATTCCTCACATGAGTCATTTGACGCCAACTATAAATTGTTCAAAAATCAATCTGGTGAAGTATTTGCTCGATATGTTGGAACTAACTGCAGGAATGGACCACCCTTGAGGAAAATTTGTGTCCCCAAAAGCTGCTTGGAAAATCTTCACGTGAATGTCCTCCTCACACCACTTGTGAAGAACCAGAAACCCAGATCAATTTCCTCAGGTGGACCAAAGTCTTCACGAGGATCAAAATCCTCAGATGGTCAATACTATGCTCATACTCGTGTTAATGCTTCTCATATACAGGGAAATTAAAAGGGACATGAATAGGAGCGCTATTCCTCAAATCATTATGTTCATAAGTCCTCAAAGAATTTCTCTGCTTGTTCATTTGAGTACTCTAACCCCCCTACAGTGAAAAGAAGTGCATTAGCTTCAATGCCCCCTTTCTCATACGGTGCTCGCAGGATGATGAACTCTTTGCCACCACTTCAAATGTGGGTGATGAAGAAATTGAACTAATCACTTCTGCAAGTCTGGTCTCCAGATGAAAGGCATCATCTGAAGAATTTATTTGGGACCTGAGGAAATTGCTTGTTTGGACGCAAGCTAAAATTGTTGAAATGGTGACATTTCACATGTCCTCAAATTTGCAATTTATTATGAAATTCTTATCTGATGAAACTGATATCATATTCTTCAAGTCTGAAGCATATGAGATGGTAAGATGTACTAATTCATCTGCAGGATGACAAACCCAAGAATACAGAGTGGGTTCTTGAGAGTGGTTGCACAAATCACATGACTGGTGATAAAGCTTGTTGATGAATATGCCACTGACTCCATCACCACTGAAGCAAATCACTTATGCTGATAAAGGTAAAAGCAAGGTATTGAGACTTGGCAACGTGGCTATCTCCAAGGAGAGGCACATGGACAAAGTCATGCTTGTCGAATCCCTTGGGTTTAACCTCATGTCAGTATCAATGCTTTGTGATCTTGATATGTTTGTTATCTTTGGAAAATACAGATGTGTAGTCATCTTGAAATTTTAAAAATCCAAAATCTTCGAAGGCTTTCGGAGAGGAGATTTGTGCATTGTTGATTTTTCCACAGGTCCTCAACCAGCCACATGCTTACTAGCAAAAACCTCAGAAGGTTGCCTATGGCATCGACGTCTGGGTCATGCATGCATGAGGAATTTGCAGACGGTGGAGAAGAAGAAGCATGTCATTGGCATTGAATCCGTCAAATTCCTCAAGGACCATCTCTGTTGTGCTTGTGAATCTGAAAAAATAACCAGATCCAAACACCCCTCGAAGACTATCATGACTACTTCTCGTCCGTTTGAATTACTTCACATGGATCTGTTTGGACCTACTCACTATGCTACTCTAACCAATGCAACATCTTTATATGGTTTTGTCATCGTTGATGACTATTCTCACTATACTTGGGTGCATATCATTCTGTATAAAACTGAAGTGCAGGAAGTCTTCAAACGATTTTCCTCAAGGGCCTCGACAAACTTCGGCGTCAAGATCAAACACATCAGGAGTGATAATGGGACAGAATTCAAAAACACTGGTCTTGATGATTATCTTGATGAACTTGGTATTACTCACGAATTATCTGCTCCTTATACTCCTCAACAGAATGGCGTTGTTGAATGCAAGAATATGACTCTAGTTGAAATGGCATGGACTATGCTTGAAGAACATCAGACTCCTTGTTGTTTCTGGCCTGAAGCAATCAACACTGCTTGCCACATGATCAACCGGGTATATCTTCACAAATTCCAGAAGAAAACCTCATATGAACTCCTCACTAACAATAAACCCAATGTAAGTTATTTTCAAGTCTTCGGTGCAAAATGCTGGATTAGAGATCCTCACCATAGCTCAAAATTTGCACCTAAAGCACATGAGGGTTTTATGCTTGGTTACAGACTTCAACACCTATCACAACAAGGTTGTTGAAACTGTAGATTTGCGGTTCGATGAAACTAATGGCTAGCAAAGAGAGCAAGTGCCTCCTGTGCCAGATAAATTACCTGCTGAGGAAGCCATCAAGCTCAAGGCAACAGAATATATCATTCCTACTGAGGAACAACCCCTTGTTGAAGAAGTCGTCCCGAACATTGAGGAAATTCAAACTGGTGCATTTGAAGAAAATGCTGCAAATCAAATTCCTCAGCCCAACCAAAGTCATCAACCAGCTCATTTGAGAATTGCAAATGAAGTAGAACTTGAAAAAATCCTCGATGACATCAATGTGCCAGGTCGTATCACTCGCTCAAAAGCTTCACATTTAGTTAACTTTTGTGAGCATTCCTCATTTGTGTCTATCACAGAACCCTCAAAAGTTGCTGAAGACTTCATGGAACCTGAGTGGATTCAAGCCATGCAAGATGAACTTCTTCAGTTCAAGCTAAATGACGTGTGGGAACTTGTCAAATGACCAGATCCTCACAAGCACAATATCATCAGCACAAAGTGGATCTACCGAATCAAGCAAGATGAGGATGGTCAGTTAGTGAGGAATAAGGCACGGCTTGTAGCCCAAGGCTACACATAGGATGAAGGAATTGATTTTGATGAAACTTTTACACCTGTTGCTAGACTTGAAGCTATTCGAATATTACTTGCTTATGCTAATAATCACAATATTACTCTATATTAAATGGATGTGAAAAGTGCATTCCTCAATGGTAAGCTTGAGGAAGAAGTATATGTTGCTCAGCCCCCAGGTTTTGAAGATCCGAAGCATCCACACAAAGTCTTCAGACTCAAAAAGGCACTCTATGTCCTCAAGCAAGCCCCTCGGGCGTGGTATGATACATTGAAGGAATTCCTCATGAAGAAAGGCTTCAAACCTGGTTCACTTGATCCTACTCTTTTCAAAAAATCCTAGGACAATGAACTATTTGTGTGCCAAATATATGTCGACGACATTATTTTTTGTTGTACTAACAAACGTTACAATGATGAATTTTCCTACATGATGAGTGAAGAATATCAAATGTCTATGATGGGGGAGCTGAAATTCTTATTAGGTCTGCAATTTCATCAACAACACAATGGCATCTTCATATCTCAGGAGAAATACCTCAAGGACGTTCTGAGGAAATTCAACATGCATGAATGCAAAGGCATCAAGATTCCTATGCCTACCAATGGCCACCTCTGAACTGACGAAAATGGTAAAGATTTCGATCAGCGGGTATATCGCTCTATGATTGGCTCTTTATTGTACATATGTGCATCTAGGCCAGATATTCTGCTTAGTGTTTGCATATGTGCTCGTTTTCAAGCAAAACTGAAGGAATCACACCATAAGGATGTGAAACACATTCTTCGATACTTAGCTCACACACCAACACTAGGATTATGGTACCTGTCGGCGTTCTGGGAATGGGGGTACCCAGACCAACCTGCTTATGGCCCAGGGCTGACCCACTTCATCAAGCAAACCAACAGGGCCGGCACCACTCGAGAAAAGGCCCTCGCAAGGGGCCAAGCCTCGCGAGGAGGAACGACATCAGCACCCGCAAGACGCCATCATCCGGGATAATGATGCCTCGTCCTTGTCGGCCAAGACGGCGTCGGTCGCCTCGTGGACCTGCTCCTGCAGCGACGTCAACTCGGCCTTGGCCTCCGCCTTGCCCTCACGGGAGGCCTTGAGGGCGGCCTCAGCACTCGCGAGCTAAGCCCACAACCCCTCTACTTCCACTTGAAGCTCGCCTAATTTGAGCTTCTTGGGCGAGGGCGCTCTGGAGTAAAGGAAAGATCAACCATCAAGCAATAGATGAGGCGACAAGGAAAGGAGATGTGGACGACGGACTTACTCGTTGCTCAGGGCCCAACGGTGGCGGACGCGCAACGACTCGAAAGGCCCTTCGTTGTTGCCCCCAGAGACGGGCGAAGGCGTGGAAGACACCGCGCGCTTCGCCCGGCTAAGATCACCTTCGGGGGACGCCATGAAGACTAGGAGCAAAGAGAAGAAGAGGTTTTTTCGTGGTGAACCAGAGGAAGCAGAGAAGAAGCTCAAGGTTGCGGTGCCTCCCCCTTGGCGGGAGCGGGTAGATTTATATGGAAACCACGACCACCAACCTCCATGGGAGTGCTAGCGTCACGCTCGCCACGAGGGTCACGAGGTGGGCCGACTGGAGCGTTGCCGCTCACGTCTCTTCACCTGTCCACCGAGCGGTCACGTCCGCGAAGGGACATTGGGTGTGGTCAGGCCACACCAACGCCATTCAGTGAGAACAATGATGGCCTGCGCGGTTCTTGGAGACCGTGTCGTCGTGGCCTCGTGCACCCCGGATGCCTCGAGGAGCGAGAGCGTCACCACATGGTCGCTTGCTACGGCAACAAAAGTCCTTCCCCGGCAACGGCGCCAGAACTCCTTCTGCTACCCCCTACCACTTCTCAAACAACAGCGCCAGAAATTGGCACGTTGCCGGACACTTGCTTGCGTTGGTTTTCCCTTGAAGAGGAAAGGGTGATGCAGCACAGGAGCAGTAAGTATTTCCCTCAGTTTGAGAACCAAGGTATCAATCCAATAGGAGAATCTCGTCAAGTCCAGAGTACCTGCACAAACACAAACGAGCTTGCACCCAACGCTATAAAGGGGTTGTCAATCCCTTCAAGATTGTTTGCAAAGTGAGATCTGAAGGCAGAAAGTGCAACGAAGTAAAAAAGTGAGGCTGAAAATATGGTGTGGAGTACACCCGGGGGCCATAGTGTTCGCTAGAGGCTTCTCTCAAAATAGCAAATTGATAGAACCGCGCAAAGTCATGACGATATCTAAGGCAATGATCATACATATAGGCATCACGGCCGAGACAAGTAGACCGATACATTCTGCATCTACTACTATTACTCCACACATCGACCGCTATCCAGCATGCATCTAGTGTATTGAGTTCATGACGAACAGAGTAACGCCTTAAGCAAGATGACATGATGTAGAGGGATGATCTCAAACCAATGATGAAAACCCCATCTTTTTACGCTTGATGGCAATCACATGATGCGTGCCTCACTACCCCTTCTGTCATTGGGTGAGGTCACCGCACGGTATGAACCCAAAACCGAGCACTTCTCCCATTGCAAGAATCATAGATCTAGTTGGCCAGATAAAACCCACAACTCGAAGAGAATTACAAGGATATGAAATCATGCATAAGAGAGATCAGAAGAAACTCAAATAAGATACATAGATAATCTGATCATAAATCCACAATTCCTCGGATCTCGACAATCACACCGCAAAAGAAGGTTACATCGGATAGATTTTCATGAAGATCATGGAGAACTTTGTATTGAAGATCCAAGAGAGAGAAGAAGCCATCTAGTTACTAGTTATCGACCCGTAGGTCTATGGTGAACTACTCACGTGTCATCGGAGAGGTCATGGTATTGATGAAGAAGCCCTCTGTATCCGAATCCCCCTCCAGCAGGGCACTAGAACATGCCCCAGATGGTATCTTGCGGAGACAGAAGATTGCGGCGGCGGAAAAGTACTTTCGATGATCTCCTCATTTTTTTATGGAATTTTAGAGAATATATAGGCGCAAAACCTAGGGCAAAGGAGCCTCACGGAGCCCACAAGCTAGGGGGGCATGGGCCCCCCCTCTGGCCGCGCCATGAAGGCTTGTGGGGTCCCTGGTGGCCCCCTGCCCTGATTCTCCGGCTCCCTGATCTTTTTCTGTTCCGGAAAAAATCTTTTTGGCAGTTTCATTCCGTTTGGACTCCGTTCAAAATCCTCCTCTGAAAGGGATAAAAAACATGGAAAAAACAGGAACTGGCACTTGGCACTGAGTTAATAAGTTAGTCCCAAAAAATATATAAAAGGCATGCAAAACATCCAAAGTTTGACAACATAATAGCATGGAACCATAAAAAATTATAGATACGTTGGAGACGTATCATCGCTGCACACGTGTGCCGCCTGGCCTGGAGCCAACTAGGGCCCAAGATGCTTCGGGTCGCCCTCAAGGCTTCGCCGAGAAGCCAACCCAGGCGCACCTTGGGACCGGGGGCTACTGTCAGCGTTCTGGGAATAGGGGTACCCAAACGTGCCTGCCTATCGCTTAGGGCTGGCCCACTTCATCAAGCAAACCAACGGGCCCGGCACCACTCCAGACAAGGCCCTCGCGAGAGGCCAAGCCTCGCGAGGAGGAACGGCATCAGGACCCACAGGGGGCCTCCTCAGGACCCCTCCGTAGCAGCGGATATTCCGAAGTGAGGCCCCGCCTCAGGAGTCAAGGATGACGCAGAGGAAGGACATGCGGGCAGCGGACAGAAGGACGGAGCAGTTTCCCCTTTGGTGCAAAGGGGGCAAGGACGAACACAGGTTCCCAAGGCATCTTCTAAAGGTTTCCATTCTGGTGCAACAAGACCCTGGCCGCCCGCCGACAGGATGGACGTCATCCCTGAGCCAGCCCCTACAGCGCTGGCAGCTACTTTGCAGACGAAGACCACTTTTGGATAGGGGAAACATGTTCCCCTGTCCCCCTTCGAAATTGGTCGTTGTGGGATCCCTTCCCGCCAAAACGATAAGGAAAGAGGACCGGGGCCGCCACTATATATAGAGGATAGGTTTCTTCGTAGAAGGGGGGCGGAAACAGGAACCATTCACTCACCCATCTTCACACCACTAAGGCCATCCAGCCTCAGGAGGCCGAAGAACATTGTACTAGTTCATCCACCGGCCCCCATGAGAGGCAATCCACCAAAGCAGGAGTAGGGTTTTACGCTTCGCAGCGGCCCGAACCTGGGTAAACTATTGTGTTTTGTGTTTCCCTCACCACCGAGTGAGTCCTTCACCGTTCCCATCGAGTAGACTGCTAGGCGAGGTTAAGCCGTGAGAGATCTTCGTAAACGTCCCTGAGTTTAAATCTTTAGGGATTTGCGGAGCCTGAAATCCGACATTTGGCACGCGAGGTAGGGGCGTGTTAAGGTCTTCTCCGAGCTTCATCTTCCCTAGGCCCGCTGCTCCGATCGCCGACGCCCAACCAACTTCTTCGAGCCTCATCGAGCCGGCCTCCAACCACTACATCACGGCGGCTGGAAGCACGCACGCTGGTGTGGTGGTACCGGGCGGCTCGTACCAGATCGTCAACATCGTCTCCATCATCGCAACCACCCGCGCCACCCAGGCGCACGACGGCTGGGCGGTGCCCCGGCACACACGATGCGTCGCATCAACTTGGGGGACTTCGGCGTGCACGACGCGTTGCAGATGGCGAGCAAGATGCTCCATCAATGACCAACGCAAGGGGGCTTTGACGCCTGGGCGGACCTTATCATGGAGCTGATCGCCATCGCCTAGAAGGCCATCCAACCCTGCTCTTCTTCGAGGCAGCAAGCGTCGGGCGCCGGGGGCTCGCACCTCATGCCGTCCCCTGGGGCTGCGAGCAACGAGGCGCCTCCTATGTTGGGCGGGGCCGAGAGAGACATGCCTCGTGCAGCCCTCCTCCTCCTCCAGGTTCTGGCGGCCGGCCCCGAGACGCATCACGCTGACAACCACCAGGGGCGTGAAGAGAACGACGGAAGGATCGATGCACACACCGCTGTGCATCACCAAGACTAAGTCGGCCCCCGACAGTTCGGGGCGACCAGACAGGACCGCTCCCTCCGGCACAGCCAGCAGAAGGCGTAGGCGTCGGCGCGGGCGAACTACGACAACGGAGACATGCCGGGGCACCAAGGGGGAATCAGCACCGAGCGGCGCCGGGACCAAGCAACGGTGGAGGCTTATCGCAGGAAGATCCCCGAGCAGTACGACCGGGGGGCTCCCCCTCCACCACCGAGAGGGACCGCCACCGTCGCGCTGCTAAACGGCCACGGAGGACGAACGAACGCCTACATGTTGTCGTACGTGCCGGAGTATGCGACATCACCCGACCCTCCCGACGAGGAAGAACTTCAGGTGTCCCCCCCCCCCCGAGCGCCTATCTTCCTCAGGAGTGAGGAACAGTTCGGAGGGCCTCCTTGATCTGGGCCCAAGAGGCGCCAGCGGGGAGGTGCCCCCAAGCTGTGGGGCGTGGCGTGATACGCCTCAAACGTATCTATAATTTTTGATGGTTTCATGTTGTTATCTTGTCTTCTTTGGATGTTTTATGTACCTTTTTATATCTTTTTTGGGACTAACTTATTAATTCAGTGCCAACTGCCAGTTCCTGTTTTTCTGTGTTTTTGACTCTTTTCAGATCTGATTTTGGAACGGAGTCCAAACGGAATAAAAACCCCGAAATGATTTTTTTCCGAACGGAAGAAGATCAGGGGGGCCTCTGGGCCAAGCCAGGTGGGCTCCAGGGAGCCCACAAGCTCCCACTCCGCCACCAGGGGAGGCGGCGGTGTCAGGGCTTATGGCCTCCCTGGCCGCCCCCTGACCTAGATCCTTGTCCTATATATTCCCAAATATTCAGCAAAAAATCAGGGGAGCCTCGAAAATACCTTTCTGCCGCCGCAAGCTTCCGTTTCCACGAGATCTCAAATGGCGACCCTTCCCGGCGCCCTGCCGGAGGGGACTTTGGAGTTGGAGGGCTTCTTCATCATCATCATCGCCCCTCCAATGACTCATGAGTAGTTCACTTCAGACCTACGGGTTCGTAGTTAGTAGCTAGATGGATTCTTCTCTCTCTTGGATCTTCAATACAAAGTTCTCCATGATCTTCATGGAGATCTATCTGATGTAATCTTCTTTGGCGGTGTGTTTGTCGAGATCCGATGAATTATGGATTTGTGATCAGATTATCTATGATGTATATTTGAGTCTTTGCTGATTTCTTATGTGCATGATTTGATATCCTTGTAAGTCTCTCCGAGTCTTGAGTTTTGTTTGGCCAACTAGATCTATGATTCTTGCAATGGGAGAAGTGCTTGGTTTTGGGTTCTACCATGTGGTGACCTTTCCCAGTGACAGTAGGGGCAGCAAGGCACACATCAAGTAGTTGCCATCAAGGGTAAAAAGATGGGGTTTTTATCATTGGTTTGAGATTATCCCTCTACATCATGTCATCTTGCTTAAGGGGTTACTCTGTTCTTATGGACTTAATACACTAGATGCATGTTGGATAGCGGTCGACGTGTCGAGTAATAGTAGTAGATGCATAAAGTATCTGTCTACTTGTTTTGGACGTGATGCCTATAGATATAATCATTGCATAGATATCGTCATGCCTTGTGCGGTTCTATCAATTGCTCGACAGTAATTTGTTCACCCACCGTCTACTTGCTTTCAGGAGAGAAGCCACTAGTAAACACTACGGCCCCCGGGTCTATTCACATCCATCGTTTACACCTCCGCTTTTACTTTGCTTTGTTACTTTGTTTCTTTCAGTTCTCACTTGACAAACAATCTATAAGGGATTGACAACCCCTTCATAGCGTTGGGAGCAACCTTTTGTGTTTGTGCAGGATCTTGAGATACTCCTCCACTGGATTGATACCTTGGTTCTCAAACTGAGGGACATACTTACCACCGCTACGCTACATCACCCTTTCCGCTTCGAGGGAACACCAACGCAAGGTTCCAAGGCCACGGGGGAACTCCTTTGCATACTTGCCCAGGAAGTCCCTTAAGGCATAGCCGCAGCAGAAGGATCAAGCCAAGTATTCTCCCGTCGACGTGCCTATTGTTGGTGCCATTGGAAGGTCTTTTGTTGCAGTAGCAGAAGTATTTCTGGCGCTGTTGCCGGGAATGCACAGCTGACATCAGAAGTATTTCTGGCGCCGTTGCCCGGGAGGAGTGATCAAGATCTATCCAAGTAGGTCTAACAAACTCATCTCTTGCATTTACTTTTTTTCCAGTTGCCTCTCGTTTTCCTCTCCCCCACTTCACATTTGTCGTTTTCATTTGCCTATCTCCTTTGCCTTTTTCGTTCGCCCTTTTCTCTCGCTTGCTTTCTATTCGCTCGTGTGCAATGTGCCTTATTTATGCTTGCATCTTCGCTTGCTAAAAATCTATTGATATGGATCCTCATCCACTAGCTAATCTCTTTAAGAGACCCACTTATGTGGAACGAATTGCTAGTTAGTTGAGGGCACTTGACTATCTTTATGGAGTTTTGCTTGAGATGCGTGAATCTGAAAATCGTGATGAAGAAACTTATGAAGTGATTCACAAGGGCTCCTTGGATGAAAAGCATGATTGCAATGGTTTCACTATAAATTCTATTAGTGACAATCGTCCTAAAATTATGCAAAACCCTAGCTTGGGGATGCTAGTCTTGCTATGACCACTACTTGTTGCAAAGATCATGATTGGGGTGCTGATTTTTCTTTTGATCTTGAAAAAATTTTCAAGCCTCAAGATGAATATGATATTTGCAATATTATTGAAAGTGGGTTTGGAGAAGTCATGACTTTAGATGATAATCCCACTATTTTTGAAGAGCGTCAACTTTGCATGCATGTGGATCATGAAAATAATATCCTATGTGATAGCTACATTGTTGAATTCTAATATGATCCCACATGTAATTGCTATGAGAGAGGAAAATATTGTGGTAGAAATGTTCATGTTACCAAATTACCTCTCGTTCTGTTGAGATTGCTATTGTCTCTTTCTTCTTCCTTGCATATGGCAACTATTGGTTGTCTTGACAATCTGTTTTCCTATAATATGCCTATGCATAGGAAGTATGTTAGACTTAGATGTGATTTTCACATGCTTTATGATGCTCTCGTTGTGCTTCAATTCTTGTCTTTTGTGAGAGCATCATTGAATGCCTAGCTAAGGGCGTTAAACAAAAGCGCTTGTTGGGAGGCAACCCAACGAATCTATCCTTTTTCTTTCTGTTTTCTGTTTTCCATACTTTCATAATTCTGTAATGATTGTGTTTTTTTGTGTTTCTTTTTGCGTTTGTGCCAAGCAAAACCGTTATGATTAGTCTTGGGGATGATCGTTTGGTCATGCTGGAAAAGACAGAAACTTTCTGCTCACGAAAATAATTTTCATTTGTTTTCTGTAAGAGATTTTGAGTTGATTCTTTTTGCTACTGATTTATACGCAAATTCTTCAGACTTCCGTCATTTTTCAGAATTTGTGAAGTACCAGAGGTATACGAAATATACAGATTGCTACAGACTGGTCTCCTGTTAACAGATTCTGTTTTTGTTGTGTTGGTTGCTTATTTTGATGAAAATATGGATAGTATCGGGGGGTATTAGCCATGGAAGATTGCAAGTACAGTAACCCAACATCAGCACAAGTAGAATTTAAGTTTGCTACTGTGCCTAAGGAAGTGGTGGTTTGCTTTCTTGTACGAATGTTATCACGAGTTTCTGTTTAAGTTTCATGTTGTGAAGTTTTCAAGTTTTGGGTGAAGTTCTTATGGACAAAGAGATAAAGAGTGGCAAGACCTCAAGCATGGGGATGCCCAAGGCACACCCAAGAGATTCAAGGATGTCGTAAAATCCTATGCTTGGGGATGCCCCGGGAAGGCATCCCCTCTCTCGTCTTCAATCCATCGGTAACGTTACTTGGCGCTATATTTTTATTCACCACATGTTATGTGTTTTGCTTAGAGCGTCTTGTATCGTAGGAGTATTTTATTTTTGTTGTGTCACAACCATTCTTGATGCATACCTAGAGAGAGAGACATGCACACACCGTGATTTTGTCGAGCTTCACTTATATCTTTTGGTAGACAATTCAGCTCACATGTGCTTCACTTATATCTTTTGAGCTAGATAATTTTGCTCTATGTGCTTCACTTATATATTTTAGAGCACAACGGTGCGTGGCTTGGTAGTTGATCTATTCTTTGAAAGTAGTCTCAAAAGGGGTAGTTATCCAAAGGGATACGAAAACTTCCACCTTCATGTGCATTGAATAGTTAGAGAAGTTTGATTCATCTCAATTAGTTTTGAGTTGTGGTTATGGTAATATTGAAGTCATGCTAGTAAGGTGTTGTGGATCTAGAAATACTTGTGTTGAAGTTAGTGATTCCCGTAGCATGCACGTATGGTGAACCGCTATGTGATGAAATCTGAGCATGATTAGTATATTGATTGTCATCCTTTGCGTGGCGGTCGGGATCGCGTGATGGTTTGTACCTACCAACCCTTCCCCTAGGAGTATGCGTTGAATGCTTTGTTTCGATTACTAATATAACTTTTTGCAACAAGTATATGAGTTCTTCATTACTAATGTTGAGTCCATGGTTTAGATGCACTTTCACCTTCCACCATCATTATCTTCTTAGTGTCGTGCAACTTTCGCCGGTGCACAAAACCCACCATTAGCCTCCCTCAAGACAGCCACCATACCTACCTACTATGGCTTTTTCAAAGTCATTCCGAGATATATTGCCATGCAACTACCACCATGACATGTGCCACCACGTCTACTTTGCCTTTGCATGATCGTAAGATAGCTAGCATGATGTTTCTATTGATGTCTATGCCATGCTAGATCATTGCCACGGTACACTACCGAAGGCATTCCATATAGAGTCATAGTTGCTCTAAATTTTGAGTTGAAAGTGTGATGATCATCATTAATGGAGCATTGTCCCATGTGAGGAAATAAAAGAGGCCAAAGAAGCCCACCAAAAAATAAAATAAAAGGCCAAAGATCCCACCAAAAAAATGAGAAAAAAGAGAGAAGGGACAATTCTACCACTTTTTCCACACTTGTGCATATTAAGCACCATGATCTTCATGATTGAGACATTCTCGTTTTGTCACCACCATATAGCTAGTGAGAAATTTTCATTACATAACTTGTCTTGTATATTACAATGATAGGCTTCCTCAAAATTGCCTTAGGTCTTCGTGAGCAAGCAAGTTGGATGCACACCCACTAGTTTTATTAAGAGCTTTCACCTACTCGTAGCTCTAGCGCATCATTTGTATGGCAATCCCTACTCATTCACATTGATATCTATTGATGAGCATCTCCACAGCTCATTGATATGCCTAGTTAATGTGACTATCTTCTCCTTTTTTGTCTTGCAACCTCCTCCACATTCCACACCATCTATAGTGCTATAACCATGGCTCACGCTCATGTATCGCGTGAGAGTTGAAAAGGTTTGAGAAAGTAAAGGTGTGAAACAATTACTTGGCCAATACCGGGGTTGTGCATGATTTAAATTCGTTGTGCAATGATGATAGAGCATAGCCAGACTATATGCTTTTGTAGGGACAACTTTCTTTTGGCCTTGTTATTTTGAAAGTTCATGATTACCTTGCTAGTTTGCTTGAATTATTATTGTTTCCACGTCAATAGCAAACTATTGTTTTCAATCTAATGGATCTGAACATTCATGTCACATAAGAGGAATTACAAAGGACATCTATGCTAGGTAGCATGAAAGCATCAAAAATTCATTCTTTATCACTTCCGTACTCGAGGACGAGCGGGAGTTAAGCTTGGGGATGCTTGATAAGCCTCAAACGTATCTATAATTTATGATGGTTTCATGCTGTTATCTTGTCTTCTTTGGATGTTTTATGTACCTTTTTATATCTTTTTTGGGACTAACTTATTAACTCAGTGACAAGTGCCAGTTCCTGTTTTTCTGTGTTTTTGACTCTTTTCAGATCTGGTTTTGGAACGGAGTCCAAACGGAATAAAAACCCCGAAATGATTTTTTTCCGAACGGAAGAAGATCAGGGGGGCCTCTGGGCCAAGCCAGGTGGGCTCCAGGGAGCCCACAAGCTCCCACTCCGCCACCAGGGGAGGCGGCGGTGTCAGGGCTTCTGGCCTCCCTGGCCGCCCCCTGACCTAGATCCTTGGCCTATATATTCCCAAATATTCAGCAAAAAATCAGGGGAGCCTCGAAAATACCTTTCCGCCGCCGCAAGCTTTCGTTTCCACGAGATCTCATCTCGCGACCCTTCCCCGCGCCCTGCCGGAGGGGACTTTGGAGTTGGAGGGCTTCTTCATCATCATCATCGCCCCTCCAATGACTCGTGAGTAGTTCACTTCAGACCTACGGGTCCGTAGTTAGTAGCTAGATGGATTCTTCTCTCTCTTGGATCTTCAATACAAAGTTCTCCATGATCTTCATGGAGATCTATCTGATGTAATCTTCTTTGGCGGTGTGTTTGTCGAGATCCGATGAATTATGGATTTGTGATCAGATTATCTATGATGTATATTTGAGTCTTTGCTGATTTCTTATATGCATGATTTGATATCCTTGTAAGTCTCTCCGAGTCTTGAGTTTTGTTTGGCCAACTAGATCTATGATTCTTGGAATGGGAGAAGTGCTTGGTTTTGGGTTCTACCATGTGGTGACCTTTCCCAGTGACAGTAGGGGCAGCAAGGCACACAACAAGTAGTTGCCATCAAGGGTAAAAAGATGGGGTTTTTATCATTGGTTTGAGATTATCCCTCTACGTCATGTCATCTTGCTTAAGGCGTTACTCTGTTCTTATGGACTTAATACACTAGATGCATGTTGGATAGTGGTCGACGTGTCGAGTAATAGTAGTAGATGCATAAAGTATTTGTCTACTTGTTTTGGACGTGATGCCTATAGATATAATCATTGCATAGATATCGTCACGCCTTGTGCGGTTCTATCAATTGCTCGACAGTAATTTGTTCACCCACCGTCTACTTGCTTTCAGGAGAGAAGCCACTAGTAAACACTACGGCCCCCGGGTCTATTCACATCCATCGTTTACACCTCCTCTTTTACTTTGCTTTGTTACTTTGTTTCTTTCAGTTCTCACTTGACAAACAATCTATAAGGGATTGACAACCCCTTCATAGCGTTGGGAGCAACCTTTTGTGTTTGTGCAGGATCTTGAGATACTCCTCCACTGGATTGATACCTTGGTTCTCAAACTGAGGGACATACTTACCACCGCTATGCTACATCACCCTTTCCGCTTCGAGGGAACACCAACGCAAGGTTCCAAGGCCACGGGGGAACTCCTTTGCATACTTGCCCAGGAAGTCCCTTAAGGCATAGCCGCAGCAGAAGGATCAAGCCAAATATTCTCCCGTCGACGTGCCTATTGTTGGTGCCATTGGAAGGTCTTTTGTTGCAGTAGCATGGCGCCAGCCGCTTTCCCCGCGGAGGGACTACGAATGGCCGAACCCCGGGCCTCAGGAGGACGAGTCAGATGTAGCGACGAGACACAAGTGGCACGGGTCACCCGTGGCAACCATGATGCAGGCGTGGGCGTCGAGGGATGGGCCTCGTGAGGCGCTCCTCGGGCACAAGGAAGCTATCCGAGGTAATATTTTGGATTTACTGCCTTAGGAAGTGCCTGTTGACCGTAGGGACTTCAAATATTCAGGGCATGCCTCTGCCCATCGTATCTTTTGCACAAGCTTCCATAATTTGTGCTCCATCCACTCGGTTACCTAACACCTAGCCTTGCTTGCATCTTCGGGCGATCTATCCCCCTCGCTCGGGGGCTCCGGCCAGTGCGCGTCGCCCCGACGCGGAGACTGAGGAAGCCCCGCGGCTCTTCAGGGACACAATCAACATGATAAAATGAGAGTCACTTGAGCGTCAAAAGGGGGCTCCTGAGCATCGCGCCTCAGGAACCTTACCGGTCACAAGGCCACCTGCCGCCCTTGATATCATCCCTGGATATCTGGTCATTATCAGGGGTGGCAGGGCTTAACCCCGGAGCTGAGATCGTCCATTCGGTCGCAAGCAGCGGCGGTTGGGAAATGTGCGGAACCAGGTCTTGGCAACACAGAGTTACTTGAGCGTCAAAAGGGGGCTCCTGAAAATCGTGCCTCAGGGGCCTTACCGGTCACAAGGCCACCTGCTGCCTTTGGTATCGTCCACGGACATCCGGTCGTTATCAGGGGTGGCAGGGCTTGACCCTGTAGCTACATACGTTCACTCGGTCACACGGAACGACGGTTGGGAAATGTGCGGGACTGGATCTTAGCGATGTAGAGCCGCTCGAACGTTAAGGGGGGCTCCTGAGCATTACGCCTCAAGAGCCTTACCGGTCACAAAGCCACTTGACCACCTTGGTGCCGTCCAGGTTTGGTCGGTATCGGGGGGTGTGGGGGCCTTGCCTCGTGAGGCGCCTCACGACGGCAGGGAAATGTGCGGGACTGGGACCTGCCGACGTAGAGCCATAGAAAAGCCCTTAACATGCCTCATGAGAATGAGCACGCAGGACCTGAATCGACCCGTCGCACCTCTGCATCGTCCTTCAATCCTTCCGGAACCTACTTCATCCCGTGACACTCTCACGTAATAACGAGCCGATGCTGTATACGCCCAGCCCCCCCCCCCCCCCGAGGACGCAGAAGGGGTCCACCCCACGCCTAATGGAAGACCTACGCTCCGTGCTGGGTACAAACGGAGGAAATCAACACAGTCCACCAATGACTTCTGGAATCGGGCGCCTATGCCTCGGGGGTAGGAACACTCGTGAGGCCAAAGCGTCCTCACGACCTCCCATATATACCCCCACCGTGACACTCTCACGTAATAACGAGCCAAGGCTTTATACGCCCAGGGCCCCCCGAGGACGCGGGAGGGGTCCACCCCATGCCTAGTGGAAGACCTATGCTCTGCGCTGGGTGCAAACGGAGACAATCAACTTAGTGCACCAATGACTATGCCCACAGCTGGCAAGGAAACCCATATAGTCCACCGATGACTATGCCAGCCTGAGTGTCGGACGCGGCGTTTGCTTCCTTTTCTTGGATTTCGAACTATTTTCTGCCGGACTTACATCTGTCAATTTGAAAAGTTGATGTTTGAAAACCAAAAGGGGGGGTGGGTCTTTCTCTTGCGTTTTCTCGTATTCGCCAGTTTTGAAGCCTCTTTTTCTAGATGGGACTCTCTGAGTAGTTGAACGCTCCGCACCGCGCTGAGGGGCCAAGGAGTGAAAGCAAGGACTTGCCGTCCGAGGAGCGAATGTTTTCGGCGATCAGCCCCCCCCCCCCTCGGGGTCCGGATCGAAGCACAATATCTCCACAAAGAGTCTCAGGAAGCCTCACGGTGTCCTGAGGCGATGACCAGAGAAACGGGGAGAGGAATCGCTCAAGCGCCAAAGGGGGCTCCTGAGCATCGAGCCTCAGGAGCCTCACCGGACACGGTGCGGGACCATGGCCCGCAAACATAGAGGGCCGAAAGGATCTCCACCCCATTCCACCTACACAACAGGAGCTACTCAGGAGGGACTACGCAAGAGACCGTCGCAAACCCACAAGTTAAGTACCCCGCAGGCCAAGACCGGGACCATCTGGTTTCACATCATACTAACAATGAATTAAATATATGCTCAATAATGAAGGGATGTAGAGCTTAATGATTCAACCGCAGCGAGCAAGGAGGTCATCAACAAAGCGTGCGGCGACACGAGCGATACCTCGGGAGGATGGGACCTCCTAAGGGCCCCGGCCTCCGTTACTCCCGAGCGACAGCTGGGGCAGCGACGAGTCTTGTGCAAAGAAGCCAAGCCGGAACGACTACCGGAAAGCGACCAATCCACCCACGAGCGAAAGGGAAAACGAAAAACAACAAAGGTAACGAACAAAAGTTTAACACCCAACATGGCAGAGTTCTTGGTCTGACGTGACAGGGGAAGGAAGCGGAAGCTAGGAGACGCCTAGGGGGAAAGTGTGCCGACGCCGCCCTTGGCGCCTGTGGGCTCGGCGTCGGAGGCCTCCTCCTCGCTGGAGATAGGCGCCCGGACGTACCGCTCCACCAGGGCGTCCACGTGCGGGTGCACTTCGTCCCAGAGAAGGCGTCGGGGCTCAGCGGGCATCGGCTCGACAACGCGCTGGAGATCGAGCTTGGGGACAAGGCGACGCAGGTTGGAGAAGACAAGCGTCAAGGCAAGGCCTAGAAGCTCTTGCACGTCGGACACGCTCTCCTCCTCCACCTGGGAGACGTGGGGCTCCAGCGCCTCCACCACCTTCTCGAAGAAGGCAAGGTAGCCCCCATCGCTCCTCAGGTTTGGCAGCGCCGGGGCTTTCCACTCAAACCGGTGCGTCACGTCAGCTGCCCCCCCCCCCCCCCCGGCAATGCCCGCAAACTTCTTGGCCTGCTGGGATGCCATCATCCGGGCGAATGATGCCTCGTCCTTGGCGGCCAAGACGGCGTCGGTCTCCTGCTGGACATGCTCCTGCAACAAAGTCAGCTCGGCCTTGGCCTCTGCCTCACCCTCACGGGCGGCCTTGAGGACGGCCTCAGCACTCGCGAGCTGAGCCCGCAGCCCCTCCACTTCCTCCTGAAGCTCGCCTAATTTGAGCTTCTTGGGCGAGGGCGCTCTAGAGTAAAGGAAAGATCAACCAGAAAGCAGCAGATGAGGCGACAAAGAAAGGAGATGCGGACGAGGGACTTACTCGTCGGTCAGGGCCCAACGGTGGCGGACGCGCGGCGACTCAGAAAGCCCTCCGCTGCAGCCCCCGGAGATGGACGAAGGCGTGGAAGGCGCCACGCTTCCCCCGGCTAAGATCACCTCCGGGGACGCCATGAAGACTAGGAGCAAAGAGAAGAAGTGGTTTTTTTGCGGCGAAGCAGAGGAAGTAGGGAAGAAGCTCAAGGTTGCGGTGCCTCCCCCTTGGCGGGTGCGTGTCAGATTTATAGGCAAACCACGGCAACCAACCATCATGGGAGCGCTAGCGTCGCGCGCCCCATGAGGGTCGTGAGGTGGGCCGACTGGAGCATTGCCGCTCACGTCTCTTCACCTGTCCATCGAGCGGTCACGTCCGCGAAGGGACGTTGGGTGTGGTCAGGCCGCACCAACGCCATTCAATGAGAACAATGATGGCATGCGCAGTTCTTGGAGACCGTGCCATCATTGCCTAGCGCACCTCGGGCGCCTCAAGGAGCGAGAGCGTCGCCACATGGTTGCTGGACATGTGTGTCGCATGGCCCGCAGGCAACTAGGGCCCGCGACGCTTCGGGTCGCCATCAAGGCTACACCGAGAAGCCAACCCAGGCGCGCCTTGGGACCGGGGGCTACTGTCGGCGTTCTGGGAATGGGGGTACCCAAACGTGCCTGCCTACGGCCCAGGGCTGGCCCACTTCATCAAGCAAACCAACAGGCCTGACACCACTCGAGACAAGGCCCTCGTGAGGGGCCAAGCCTCGCGAGGAGGAACGACATCAGGACCCGCAGGGGGCCTCCTCAGGACCCCTCCGGAGCGGCAGATATTTCGAGGCGAGGCCTGGCCTCAGGATTCAAGGATGACGAGGAGGAAGGACAGGCGGGCAGCGGACAGCAGGACGGAGCAGTTTCCCCTTTGGTGCAAAGGGGGCAAGGACGAACGCAGGTTCCCAAGGCATCTTCTAAAGGTTTCCATTCTGGTGCAACAAGACCCTAGCCGCCCGCCGGCAGGACGGACGTCATCCCTGAGCCATCCCCTTCAGTGCTGGCACCTACTTTGCAGGCGAAGACCGCTTTTGGATAGGGGAAGCATTTTCCCCTGTCCCCCTTCGAAATTGGTCGTTGTGGGATCCCTTCCTACCGAAACGATAAGGGAAGAGGACCAGGGACGCCACTATATATAGAGGATAGGTTTCTTCATAAAAGGGGGGACGGAAACAGGAAACATTCACTCACCTATCCTCACACCACTAAGGCCATCTAGCCTCAGGAGGCCGAAGAACGATGTACTAGTTCATCCACCAGCCCCCACGAGAGGCAATTTAGCAAAGCTGGAGTAGGGTTTTACGCTTCACAGCGGCCCGAACCTGGGTAAACGGTTGTGTTCTGTGTTCCCCTCACCATCGAGTGAGTCCTTCGTCGTTCCCATCGAGTAGAGTGCTAGGCGAGGTTAAGCCATGAGAGATCTTCGTACACGCCCCTGAGTTCGAATCTTTAGAGTTTTCGAGAGCCCGAAATCTGACAGTACCCCAAGGGCTCAAATCTTCACCTCATTGGATATTCTGAGTCTGATTATGCTGGTGACCGTAGGGATCGCAATTCAACATCAGGCACATGCCATTTCCTCAGAAGATCATTAGTTTGCTGGTCCTCAAAGAAGCAGAACTGTGTATCACTCTCCATTGTCGAAGCTGAGTACATTGCTGCTGGATCTTGGTGTGCTCAAGTGCTATGGATGAAACAAACCCTGAGAGACTACGGCATCAACATGAAGAATGTGCCCCTCTACTGCAACAATGAGAGTGCAATCAAGATCTCCTACAACCCAGTACAACACTCGAAGACCAAGCACATCCAGATTCGTCATCATTTTCTTCGTGGTCATGTCCTCAAGGCCAATATCATCATCAACCATGTGAAGACTGATGATCAACTAGCAGATATTTTCACAAAGCCCTTGGATGAGAGAAGGTTTTGCAAGTTGTGGTGTGAGATAAATATCTTAGAATCTTCGAATGTCTTGTAAACTTGCACACAATCCTAACACTTATGCAAAATTAATGACTTTGATGTGCAACACACGAAGTAACAATTTTCCTCAACCAATGAAGAAAATCACTCTAAGTGTGAAGAAATCAATGAAGAATATGGTTCTCAGGGCCGTACGACAATTGTACGCGGCGCGTGAAATCATCATTCTTATACGGTGGGTCACGCCACCACCCAACTTTATAATTCTTCAAGCTGGTTTTTCTTCAAAGTTAAAATTCCTCAATCTGAGACTTTGTCACTAAAGCTTCAAATTATCAAATTCTTCAAAAAAAAAAGATTTTCATTTGAGTATATACATACGTACATACATAGATACATACATACATATATATATAGGGTCGCGCTATTCGTCACCCTGGGTGAGGAATAGTTATTCTTCACCCCCCTCTATTTTAACATCAATGCACCGTAATTTCACGTTTCGTAAATTTTGTCTTATTTTATATGTAAAAAGAGACCGTAAAAAAATATAATCAATGTAAAAATATTTTATGTCACGTAAAATTACGACCATACAAAAATAGTGCAAAAAATACAATAAACTTAATTTTTTTGGTCTTGTGACCTATATTTTTGTTTTTCTTTTGTCAAATTTTACGTAGTGATTCAATATAAATGTAAATATTTGTATTTTAAATGTATTTTTTTATAAATTGATCGTAATATTATCTCGGGCGAAGAATAAACTATTCTACACCCTCGGTGATGAATAGAGTTTCTATATATATATATATATATGTATATATATATCTATATATATACTTAAAATGAGCTTTCAATTTCCTCAACAACATTCACTTATCGCCCAGTCTTCAATTTAATATTTCCTCTAAGTGAATGTGATCGAACCCGACTCCCCTGTGTGCTAAGTTCAACCCAGTTTATTCTCAATTCTTCATATGCGTTGTGTTTGACACTTGCTCAAAATCCTCAGTGAGTCCTTGTCAGCTGAGGACTTTGCAACCAAAACCTCAAAATTCATTTTTTAACGTTACAATAGTAACCACTCCCACTACTCACGTTCGGGTAACCACGATCTCCACCGCTTCAATCGTGGGCACCACGTGTCAAGCGGAGACGAAGGGGCAAGGGCAGTTCGGTCCAAAAGTGTCGGCCCGAATAGTTTTTCACCTGAGTTATAAATCGCCCCTTACCCCCCCCCCCCCTCAGTGAAAACTCTTCTTCCCTCTCGTCTTCTCCGCTCGAGCTCGAACCCTAGCGCCGCCGCTAATGTCCTCGTCGTCGGTGAAGAAAAGCATCACTCCCTCGCCCTCGTCGTCGCCGGACTCACGCCGACTGTGCAACATCCTCCTCCACCGCCGCCGTAGCTGTTTTCAGTCGCCAAGTTAGGGCACTAAAGATCTGAACCGAAGAACTTCTTCTTTTTACTGCCTCGGTTCATCGTGTTCTTCGCACAGGGTAAATAAAATCTTATTTTACTGCCCCTGTTGATCTCTTATTTCACTTTAGATTCGTGAAATCAGTTTTTCGTCAGAAATTTCCTCAGCTGTGCACACCCATATCTAGAACACTTGATGAATTTCACTAAGTCACTAAAATTCTTCACGAGATTCCTCAATTGTGTAAATTTTTGAATCTTCACAACTTTGGAACCCAAGATCAGAATGCTTAGTCAAATTTCTCAACTCACTGGTCAAACTCCTCAACTTTTATTTTTTTTCAATTTCCTCAAATCTGAGAGCGCATATGACCTTTCCAAATTCTTCGCACCTATACTCTGTTCACAGTTACAAAATGTGAGCTGATGAATCTCTAGGTTCTCATCAACTTAACTCATTTGTAGCATTTCTCGAAGAAACCTTACCTGTGTCTTCAGAATCATCACGAATTCAAATTCCTCAGCAAAAAACCTTGGCTGGAGAAAATGGAAGAGGACCGGAAACAAAAAGGTGGAAAGAAGCTGGAACAGAATACAACCTTTGAAATACCTGAAGAAATCTATGATTATAATTGTACACCTGATGAGGAAATACTTGGTAAAGAGACCATGGCGAAGCGCAAAATAAGGCTTTAGAAGATTGAGCGCCGATGGGCAGAAGAGTGGAAAGAATACAAATACGTAACTTCAAAATATGCGAAGAAGTTTGCCCTCAAGCCACCTTGCAAAAGGCTGCCTCAGGGAGATCAACAAGCAGCTCATCCCTCAAGTGTATACACTATTGAGGATTACCCTGTTGAGAAAGACAAATACATGTCTAAGTTGCAGAAAAAAGCAAAAGGTGATGTGACGAAATTCAATGAGGACTCTGCTATTGCAGCCACTGTTGTCACTTCTTCTACTCCTGAGGTCTCTGCTACTGCAATTCCTCGGAAGAAGACTCTGCTGAAGAAACAAGAAACTTCAACTGCTGCGTCAAAAGAGCAATTTACTTAGAAAGTTGCAACGATTGCAAAATCCTCAACTGCAAAACAGTCTTCACCTCCTCCGCAAAAGCAGCTCAGTAAGATTCAATCTTAACAACCTAGTTCCTTTGTGCCATCTGCTACTGGCTCCGCGTCAAAATCTTCGCCAAGTCTTTTGAAGACTACGATGAGTGCTGGTAGAGGTACCAGACCAAGTCCTAGCAAAATCGTCAACATTTCTTCTGCATCAGAAGGAAGTGAAGAATTTTACGATGAAACACTCCAGGCCATTATCAGAAACAAACAAGAACGAGTTGCACAACCTGTTGCAGTTCCATTCCTCTTGCAATGGACCCGAAGGTATTCCTAGACTTCTTTGATCTCTGGTATGAAGATCCAAACATACCGATTGATGACTTGAAGCTTCCCCCTGGTGTGAGCCATATGGTCGCTACTTTCATCAATGAAGCTAAATGGAAGGAACAGCAAGCCAAGCAAGCCAGGGCTGCTAAAGTCAAAAAGGGTAAATTCCTGAAGCAGAATCTCCTCAACTTGTCGCCAGAAATACTCGTTTCAACTCAGGCTGAACTCAAGAACCTCATGGACAAGTATACAAGTCTTCACGCTGATCGTAAAGGGGTCAAAGTGCAATTTATCAAAGCTACAACTGCTACAGTTGATGAATACAATAGCAGAGCTGTCGCTCCAAAGTAGCAGACAAACCCTCGACCAAGCTATACTGTTCAGCTGCCTCAGGAAGATGAAACTGAAGAACCAGCTGCAGAAGAAACTCCTCAGAATATTCTAGCTGAAGAAACTGCCAGGCCTAACACTGATCAACCAGTGCCTGATGAAATTTCCCCTTCACCAAAATCCTCAAAGGTGAAGAAAGTTACTCCGTCTGCATCAGACGTGAAGAAAACCAAAGCGGCTAAAAAAGAAGCTAAAAAGAGAAAAGGTTCACTGGCTTCAGAATCCTCATAAGCTAAACGTGTGATGATAATGCCTTTAGAATCTTCATCAGCCCCGGTGGATGCTACACCTCTCAATGTAGCACCATCGTACATGATTGTTCCTTTCGGTGAGGACTATGTCATTCCCGAAGAGGATGAAGAAATGGAAGACACTCGCTCTCGTGCATCCACACCGATGGATGAGGAAATACAAATTGATGATATTCCTCACGTAAATTCACCTCCGATGACTACAGAAGAAAAGGAGGGTGATGAAGAAATTGGATGTAACACACCTGGGAAGAGACTCATCTAAACTCACCAAGGACAGCTCAAATCCCTCAAACTCCAGCTGCCAGTGAGATTCTCACCGGCTCTGATGAAAAAAGCATTCGTGAGGAAACAACACAAGAATCAGCTGCATCAGCTGAAGAACATGTAGCATCAAAAACTAAAACCGCCTCCTCAAATAAGCAAGTTCCTCAAAATGAAGAAAATGGTCAAACTGAAGAAAATGCTCCTGCTCCAAATGTTGAGACTGCAATTGTTGTGGTGAATCTAGAAACTGCAATTTTGGTGGCCTCTAATCCTCAAGAGCATAATCTTCAACCAAAGCCTCATTAGCCCTTCACGAAGAGACCTAAGTTTCAGAAGGAAGCTTTCTATGAGGAACGTCAATACTTCACACGAGAGAATCCGTGTGGCAAGCTTCGCATCAGACATAGAAAGTTCTGGACCAGAAATTAGCTCAACTACTATGCCTCTGTGCTCTGTGGAAGAAAGAAGATATTTCTTCACACTCACATTCCTCACCGTGATATGGAGGATATATCTTGTTTTGCCCCAGTCCTCAATGTTCTTCACGAAGCTGGGTTACTGCCTTTCTCCACAGATATCAGTGATTCGAACATGGACATAATTCTTCAATTTTATGCCACACTGCATATCTTAGGAGACCAACAAGACATCACCACATGGGTATTGGACTAGATGACTCAGCACATGCATTACAAAGCTCCAGCCACTGAATTGCTTTGAGCTCTCCCAATATCAATTCCCTCAGAGGATGCAGTCAAAATGTATGATGAACGAGAACTGCCGAGCAAGCTCATGGAAGTCCTCATGAAGCCTTTGGCCAAGGGCCAACCTCCAAGGACTCGATTTCTGGTACAAGATTTGAATTATGGGCCAGAACTGTGTACATGATCTTGCCATATGCCATCGCACATGTAAAAGGGCATGACAATGAAGAAGACGTCATAGGCATCGTGAAGAATATCCTGTTCAACGTCATTCATGGCATTCCTATGAATCTTCATGATTTCTTCTTGAGGACTTTGGCTGACAATGCTTTGTCTCCATATGAGTTGAAGATTTATGCGCCTTGGATCATGAGATTCATCAGGAACAGATCAGGCATCAACTATCAAGCTGACTTTCACAATCACCTCGGATATCTACCGCTGATCAAAGTCATCAAGTCATCTTTTGTACCTGTTGAAGGCAAAGGCAAGTATGTGATGGATGAAGGAAATCGGCCCCTAGATGGCCAATTTCGCAAGGCTGATTCATATTTCTCATATGATGACACTGCTACTCAAGACCCTCCAAGCCCAACTGCTCCAAGGGTGATGACTAACAAAGAGCTTCTTCTGAGTCTTCACCAAAAAGTCGATCGCAATCACAAGTGGGTGAAACGCCAGTTTGGTGCCATTGTGAAAACCCTCAATGACACTCAAAATGTAGTGAATAAAAATCACTATTATCTTCATGAGGTATTTGATCGCACTTGGGCCACCTTGGCTCATCTGAAGACTCCTGAGGAACTTGAGGAATTGGAATTTACTCAAGACTTTGACTGGTCGTGACCTCCAAAGAAGAAATTCAAGCCTATTCCAGTTCCGGACTTGGAGGATAGTTCATTTTCTTCATTTTGCACTGCAGAAGCAGATGAAGAACCATAGGACACTGCAACTGGCCCAAGGAATAAGCATGTCTCCAAGGATGCTCACACCTCTTCATCGAAAAAGAAGTGAATTTATTCAAGGGTGTTAGTCCTCAGCTTTATCCCTTTTCGTCACTTGATGACAAAGGGGGAGAAATTTGAGAGTTAGTCTTCAAGCGGGATACATTATGGGCTTATAAACTTTATTAAGTTACAAACTCTTGGTTCTTCTGAATTTTTTTATGTAATGAGTTGTAACTTAAGCCCGATGGTGTTTTGACTCTTTTGAACGTTTTTCCTCGCATGTTTATTCCTCAAGTTTATTAATGCAGGCATGCTGAAATTTGTCAGACACCATTTTTCATCATGCATTTTTAATTCCTCATACTATATGTCAAATGCATGCATGAATTGCAAGATACTAGGCGAGATCTCTATGATAAAAATCATCAATGTGCATTTGTTGTTCAAAGCAAATTCCTCAAAATATGCACATCTTAAGGGGGGGTTTCTCTCTATCTTGATTTCAAATTCCTCAAACTTGGTACTTATATTTCATATTATTATCCCCGTTTACTTAAACTAATTGTCATCAACCACCAAAAAGGGGGAGATTATAAGTGCATCTAGTGCCCTTTGTGATTTTGATGGATTGAAGACTTATAGGTTAAGAAACTAATATATTTGTCAGTGTACACGGGCTTTATAAGTTGCTGAGGAGTTTGAGTTATACGATGAATATCGACCCCTAAAAATGTATGTCATCGGCTAAAGACTTTGGTCTTTCCTTGAAGACTTTGATCGCGAAGAAATTGCGATGAAATTGATATTCCTCATGAAGATATTGAAGATGAGGAATTTGGTGGGTCCTGAAGAAAACACTCTGAAGACTTTGAAGCGTGAAGTTTTATTCATTTTGTTTCATTTTCTTTACACTTGAGTCATAGGAACGACGTACTGTTAAAGGGGGTCGAGGTAAAACTACAGAACGATTTTCCTCATGATGCTCAACCCAAGCCTAAATCTTCCAAAGCCTCAAAGTGAGGAATATGAGAGACATCAGGACTTTCACAGCTGAAAGTTCCGACGGTTGTCGCGCCACGCGCCACCTCACTGATCTGATCCATCCAACGGTCACATTATTTAAGGGCATTTATGTCAAATCATGTCGGGATGCTCCCATGCTATAAATAGCCACCCCCACAACCACTTGATGGTTGGCTGCTCCAAGGGAAACTGACACTTGTCATTTAGAGCAACCCAATTCCTCAGAGTCTTCGAGAGAAAATCATCAAGTGAGTAAATACCCCAAACACCAAACCCCAAACCAAAAACCAAGTGATTGAGCATCATTGAAGAAGTTGTTCCTGTCTAGAACTGAAGCATGTTACCTTTGAGGACTGTGCATTCTCTGGACGGTTAGGCATCATAATCTAGAGCATCCAGCAGTCAATTGTGGATCGCCGGGTGACCGAGTTTGTGAGGGTTTCGAAGTCTGCCCTGAAGACTTACCACGAGTGTTGGGCGAGGACTGTGTGTCCTTAGCTCAAGTATGGTAGGGACTGTGTGTCCCGGGACTGTCTGTCATTTTGGTTTCAATGGGAAGCCACTCCGAACCAGACGTACAACTATCACAACAGTTGGAACTGGGTCATCAACAAATGTCTTCATCAAGCTACGAGTTCTATTTCTTCAAGTCTTTCATTTCCTCAAATTGTATGTTGAAGACTTCCATCTGTGTTGTTTGAAGAATTTGTCGGAAGACTTTCTCTGAATTTCCTCAACCTCATATTCTTCACTTGAGTTAATCTTCACATGCGTACTCTATACTTGCGAACTATGCAAACTGAATCTCACAAATTTCATCGAGTACTTTGTTGTAGTCGTTTTGCACTCCTCATCCTATGCTATTTCCGCTGCACTAAGTTCATCATTAAGGACTTTCCTCACAAGGAATTTCCTGAATGATGAAATTATGAAAATCGCCTATTCACCCCCTCTAGTCGATATAACGTACTTTCAATCTTGCACACCTTGTCAACATTATGTGGACCGATAAAACCTTCCGGTTGCATCATATACAACTCTTCCTTAAGGAAACTGTTAAGGAACATTTTTTTGACATCCATCTGCCAAATTTCGCAATAAAAAAATGCAGCTATTGCTAACATGATTCTGAAGGACTTAAGCATCGCCATGGGTGAGAAAGTCTCATCGCAGTCAACTCCTTGAACTTTTGAAAAACCCTTTGCCACAAGTCGAGCTTTATAGACAGTGACATTACCGTTTGCGGTCGTCTTCTTCTTAAAGATTCATTTATTCTGAATGGCCTTTTGCCCTTCAGGTAATACTTCCAACGTCCATACTTTGTTTTCATACATGGATCCTATCTCGGATTTCAAGGTCTCTAACCATTTGTTGGAATCCGGGCCCACCATCGCTTCTCCATAGCTCGTAGGTTCATTGTTGTCCATCAACATGACTGTCAAGACAGGGTTACCGTACCACTAAGGAGTAGTGCGTGCCCTTGTCGACCTATGAGGTTCGATAGCAAGTTGATTCGAAGATTCATGATCATCATCATTAGGTTCCTCTGCAATTGATGTAGGCTCCACACAAACATCTTTATGTGCTACGCTACTCTCTGGTTGAAGTAAAGGTTCAACAACCTCATCAAGTTCTATCTTCCTCCCACTCAATTTTTTCAAGAGAAACTATTTCTCAAGAAATGTTTCATTCTTAGCGGCAAACACTTTACCTTTGGATCTGAGATAGAAGGTGTACCCAACTGTCCCTTTTGGGTATCCTATGAAGACGCATTTCTCCGCTTTGGGTTCCAGCTTTTCTCGTAGAAGGTTTTTGACATAAGCATCGCATGCCCAAACTTTAAGAAACGACAACTTTGGTTTCTTGCCAAACCAAAGTTCATATGGCATCGTCTCAACGGATTTTGATGGTGCCCTATTTAAAGTGAATGCAATTGTCTCTAACGCATAACCCCAAAATGATAAAGGCAAATCGGCAATAAACATCATAGAACGCACCATTTCCATTAAGGTACGATTACGATGTTCGGACACACCATTATGCTATGGTGTTCCACGCGGTGTCAAATGTGAAACAATTCCACATTGTCTTAAGTGAGTGTCAAATTCATAACTTAGATATTCTCCTCCTCGATCAGATCGTAGGAATTTAATCTTCTTGTTACGACGATTCTCAACTTCATTGTGAAATTGCTTGAACTTTTGAAACGTGTCATACTTGTGTTTTGTTAAGTAAATATACACATATATACTTAAGTCATTAGTGAAGGTGAGAAAATAACGATATCCACTCCGTGCCTCAATGCTCATCGGACCGCACACATCAGTATGTATGATTTCCAATAAGTTACTTGGCCGTTCCATTATTCCTGAAAACGGGTATTAGTTATCTTGCCCATGAGGCATGGTTCACATGTGTCACGTGATTCAAAATCAAGTGACTCCAAAAGCCCATCAGCACGGAGCTTCTTCATGCATTTTATACCAGTATGACCTAAGCGACAGTGCCACAAGAAAGTGGTACTATCATTATTTACTTTACATATTTTGGCATCAATGTTATGAACATGTGTGCTATCACTATTGAGATTCAATAAGAATAAACACATCACACTGGGTACATGACCATAAAAGATATTACTCATATAAATAGAACAACCATTATTCTCTGATTTAAATGAGTAACGGTCTCGCAATAAACAAGATCCAGATATAATGTTCATGCTCAATGCAGACACTAAATAACAATTATTCAGGTTCATCACTAACTCCGATGATAATCGAAGAGCGAGCGTGCCGACGGCGATCGCATCAACCTTGGAACAATTTCCCATGTGCATCGTCACTTTGTCCTTTTCTAACTGTTGTCTATTCCATAGTTCCTGCCTTGAGTTGCAAATGTGAGCAACCGAGCCGGTGTCAAATACCCTCGCACTATAACGAGCGTTAGTGATGTACACATCAATAACATGTATATCATATATACCTTGTTTGGTGTTGGCCGCCTTTTTACCGGCCAAATACTTGAGGCAGTTCCGCTTCAAGTGACCAGTCCCCTTGCAAGGAAAGCACTCAGTTTCTGGCTTGAGTCCAGCCTTGGATTTCTTCACGGGAGGGGAAACTACTTTGCCACTCTTCTTGGAGTTACGCTTCTTACCCTTGCCATTTTTCTTGAAACTAATGGTTTTATTGACCATCAACACTTGATTCTCTTTCTGAATTTCTAACTCAACCGATTTTCAGCATCGAAAATAGATCGGCGACTGATTTATTCATCCCTTGCATGTTATAGTTCATTACAAAGCTTTTGTAGCTAGGTGGCAGTGATTGAAGAACTCTGTCAGTGATTTCCTATGGCGGGAGAACAATTCCAACTCACCTATATGGTTGGAATACCCAGACATTTTGAGTATGTGCTCACTGACAAACCCATTCTCCTCCATATTGCAAGCATAGAACTTATCGGAGGTCTCATACCTCTCGATCCGGGCATTCTTTTCAAAGATAAACTTCGACTCCTGGAACATATCATATGCTCCATGACAATCAAGACCTCTTTGACGTCCCGGTTCTAAGCCATACAAGATTGCACACTGAACTATTGAGTAGTCATCAGAATGCACATGCCAGACGTTCATAACGTCTTCACTCGCCGGGAGGATAGGTGCATCAAAGACATAAGCCTTTTGGGAAACCATGAGGAAAATCCTCAGATTACATGCGCAGTCTACAAAGTTACTTACATCATCTTTCAACTTGACTTTCTCTAGAAACATATTAAAATTGACGGGTGCTATTGTGCGAGCCATTTATCTACAACATAAATTTGTAAAGATTAATTAGACTATTGTTCAAGATAATGTGTTTAGTTAATCATATTACTAAAAACTTCCACTCAAATTGACATCCCTCTAGTCATTCGAGTGGTACATGATCCAAATCCACCAGCCCAAGTCCGATCATCACGTGAGATGAGGTGGTTTCAATGGTGAACATCTTCATGTTGGTCATATCTACTATATGACTCATGTTCGACCTTTCGGTCTCTTATGTTCCGAGGCCATGTCTGTACATGCTAGGCTCATCAAGTTTAACCCTAGTGTTCCGCATGTGCAAAATTGTCTTGCACCAACGTAGAGTCTATCACACCCAATCATCACGTGGTGCTTCGAAATGGCAAACTTTCACAATGGTGCACACTCGAGGAGAACACAATTTTATCTTGCAATTTTAGTGAGGGATCACCTTATAATGCTACCATCGTCCTAAGCCAAACAAGGTGCATACAAGGATTAACATCACATGCAAATCATAAATTAATTAAAGACAACCCTATGGCTCTGCCAGTTGACGTACTAATCGACAAGCAAGTCATGATAATCTATACAAAACGTGATCATCTCATACATCAAATATATATCATCATGTATTTGGCCATATCATATCACGTCATACCCCGCAAAAACAAGTTAGGCGTCCTCTAATTTGTTGTTGCATGTTTTACGTGGCTGCTATGGGTATCTAGTAAGAACGCTTCTTACGTGCGCAAAACCACAACGGTGATACGCAAGTTGCTATTTAACCTTCTACAAGGACTGCCTTTATCGAATCCGATTCAACTAAGGTGGGAGAGAAAAACACTCGCCACCCATCTTATGCAACAATATTACATGTCAGTCGATGGAACCGTTCTCTCGTATGTGGAAAAGTAAAGTTGGTTCGGGCCACTTCATCCCACAATACCACTGAATCAAGAAAAGACGAAGGAGGGAAGCAATCTAAATATCAAAGCCCACAAACTCCTTTGTGTTCTACTCGTGATGTCATCTACGCATAGACCTAGCTCATGATGCCATTGTTGGGGAACGTTGCATGGGAAATAAAAGTTACCTACGCTCACCAAGATCAATCTAGGAGATGCACATCTATAAGAGGAGAGATTGAATCTACATACCCTTGTAGATCTCTAAGCGGAAGCATTCAAGAACGCGGTTTATGTAATGGTACGTCTTCGTGATCCGATCACAATCCGTCCCACGAACTCCCGATCAAACGCTAAACGGACGGCACCTCCGCGTTCAACACACGTACGGCTAAATGACGCCTTCACCTCCTCGATCAAGCGAGCGATGGTGAAGTACAAGCCCATGTCCTCCGGTAGCACGATGGCGTGTTCACGTGATGGTGGTGATAGCTCAACAGAGCTTCATCGTGTGATGTTTAGAGGAGAAAACTACAAGGGAGAGGAGGAGGAGCGTCGTAGCACATTGGTGTGTTGCTGCCGTTTCTCTCACTCTCTACATATAGGGGGAAGGGAGGAGGGGAGGGTGCCCTTGGGTTTCCCCTAGGTGCCTTGCCACCCAAGTTGGGCTTGTTGGCTGCCCTATGGGGTGAGGCCCTTCCTTGGACGAATTGGGCTGAGGTTTGGGTGGAACCCAACCCCTTGAAGGTTAGTGTTCCACCCCTCCTTGGCCCATGAGCGCCCCCAACACTTGTCCCCCACCCCCCAAACTCCTTTCGGTACTCCGTCGTTTCCCTGATGTGGCCCAAAACACTTCCAGACTACGATGACCTTCATCCTATATATCAATCTTCACCTCTGGACCATTCCGGAGTTCCTCGTCATTTCCGAGATCTCATTCAGGACTATATATGAACAAGCTTCGGTCACCAACACAATGACTCGATTATGCTTATATCGTCACCGAACCTTAAGTGTGTAGACCCTGCGGGTTCGAGAAGTATGCAGAAATGACCGAGACACTCTTCGGTAAATAAGAAATAGCGGGACCTGGATGCCCATATTGGTTCCCACATATTCTACGGAGATCTATATCGGTTGAACCTAGATGTCAAGGATTCAATCAATCCCGTATACAATTCCCTTTGTCCATCGGTCTATTACTTGCCCGAGATTCGATGTCGGGATCTCCGTACCTAGTTCAATCTCGTTACCGGCAAGTCTCTCGTTATGTAAAACAAGATCCCGTGACTAACTCTTTAGTCACATTGCTTCATGCTTGTTGTGATGTTGTATTACCGAGTGGGCCCTGAGATACTTCTCCGTCACATGGAGTGACAAATCCCAGTCTTGATCCATGACAACTCAACACACACCCTTAGAGATACCTATAGAACACCTTTATAGTCACCCAGTTACGTTGCGACGTTTCATACACACAAGTTACTCCTCCATTGTCAGTGAGTTGCATGATCTCATGATCATAGGAATAGATACTTGACATGCAAAAAACAATAGCAATAAAGTGACACGATCATATGCTACGTTCATAGTCTGGGTCTTGCCCATCACATCATTCTCCTAATGATTTGATCCCGTTATGAAATGACAACTCATGTCTATGGCCAGGAAACCTTGACCATCTTTGATCAATGAGCTAGTCCATTAGAGGCTCACTAGGGACAGTGGGTTGTCTATGTATCCACACATGTATTTGATTTTCCAATCAATAAAATTCTAGCATGGATAATAAAAATCATCATGAACAAGGAAATATAATAATAACCACTTTATTATTGCCTCTAGGGAATATTTCCAACACAGCTGCCTCTTCAATGCGGATGCAACTTCCCGAGGAACCAAGTCCGGTCAGTGCGCTGCATTGAAGCAGCTGACCAGCCCTTCGCATCTCTTAGCCGCAGCTATTTAAGCCGTGCTCTGGCACCGTCCACATCACAATTCCTCTGATCTTCCTCCTCCTTCTCCCCTCCCTGCCCAACTTCCTCCATGACTCTAGTCGTGAGCAAGTCGTGGGCCTCGGTGCCGGCAGGAGGTGGTTCCGGGACGGGCTTCGAAGGATCTCGGCGATGCCGCCCTTGAATTCCAGGGCCGTCATCCTCATTCGGCGGGCGGATCCTTGACAAAGGTGGAGATCATCATGTCCTCCTCTGATGAGATGGACTAGCCACCGAAGCGACAGTCCACGCCGGAGGCACAACCCTAGGTGTATGCCATCACAGATGAGGTGTACGAGCAGGTGATGGAGTTGATGCTCCATCGCTCCTTCCTCCACCTGAACGACCTGAAGGTTACACTAGGGATGCTCCTCCCCATGAAGCCAGACCAACATCCCCTCCGCGCTCTCCGTCGCACAACCACGATATCCAAATTGGACGCCGCGTGAAGGAGGAGCCCCTCTCGCCATCGCCATGGTGCTGGAAGGGGTAGCGGATCTCGCTGCCGCATCGGTGTGTGAAGTAGGAGCGGATTTTGCAGCCGCCCCGACGCGTCAAGGAGGACAGCCGCTCACTACCGCCCCGACGCATCAAGGAGGACAGCCGCTCACTGCCGCCCTGCCAAATGGATCACGACAAAGGCGAGTGGGCACATTCTCCACTACCTCGGCAACGGTTGGGGCGACAACGACGCTTTGTCGCCCCGAATCATCATGATGGCGTAGAAGTACGCCAACAGGAAGCATCGCCAGTGGGAGAGGGGCAACGCGGTGTATCGGTCCAAGTTCACGGACTCTGATGTCCCGCCGCCACACATCAGCTGACCCGGACCTGGCATACGCTTGGCCCCTAGACCGCTCCATGACAACGTCGGAGACGATGAAGCGTCCTCTCTGCCGCTCCGAGGGGGAGATGACCATGTACAGCAAGGAGTGGTCTCTCACGGAAATCTCCGCCGCCAACGCCGTCGGCTCCAAGGACCACCGGCCTATCCCCCCAGCCCACATCCTCGACGGTCGCGGCCATACTGTGCACCACGCGGGAGGAACCAGAGAGGATCATCCGCGAGCGTCGGGCATGATGGAGGAAAGACCATTTGACCTTGCAAATGCTTTTTCAAAGTCAATTTTTAATATTACTTCACTTATGTTTTTCCAGTGCATTTCATGAACAGTCTCATGCAGTATTACAACACCATCTAGTATATTCATTTCTTACATGAATACCGTTTGAGGTGGTTAGACAATATGGTCAGCTACCGAGTATAACCTATTCATAGCCACTTTGAAGAAATTTTTGAAGCTTACATTAAGAAGGCATAAGTCTCAACTATTTTTTTTGTTCAATCTCGTCAAAGTTAAGCCTGAATAGATCAAGGCGGTGAGCATAAACACAACCGAACAATTCCAAAAAAGTCTGTGTTAATGATATCCTAGAAAATCTGATAGAATTCTGCGTGAAACCATCAAGGGCTGAAGTTTTTTTGTGTTCCATTTGGAACACCACCGCCCTCACCTCCTCATCAAAGAAGGGTACCATGAGTATATCATTTTCTTTTGCCATGACTTTTTTTCACCCGCAAAAGAAAGTATAACGTTTTCTTCTCCCGTGACTTGTGGAATAGAATTTGTTCGAGTCTGATCAAGGTTGAAGTCGCCTTAATCTGGCGCTCCAAACAAAGATTTGTAGCATTTGGTGATATACCTTTTTTTTCTCTTCTTAACTTTCAATCCGCCCGTCATATTGTTGAAGACTCTAAATACATTTCTTCCTATGCTGCCTATTAGGGATCAATTGAAAATATATTATATCACTATCACCCATCAAAATGATGTCTGATTTGGATCTATGGTCATATTTGATCTCCTCTTCTCACAAAAGACGGACAATCTTCTCATTAGATTGAATTTTTAGATCAATATTTTGTTGAGATAAGGCACAGTCTCTGCAATCTTCTCACGATCGTCAATAATGATAGGTGTGCCTCACCCATCCAGTGACGTGTTGCATTAATTTGATGAGCCATGTTAGAGTCGCCCTTAGACCATTTCTTATCCAGCAAATAACCATCATTCAGATGAAATTACGTCAAAACATAGCCCTCCAACAGTTCATAGTTTCCGTAAATGCACTAGAAGATTATGGAATACCGTATAACTTGGAAAACTTTCTCTAAAGTGCCACATCAGCTAACCCCGTTAGAGTGCGCTGCACCGCGGCCGCCAACCACCACTGGCGGAGCTCACTGTCGTATCAGTGCAGAAAATTACCGGAACCAAGAAAAGACCTCATCTGGGAATTTTCTTTAACTTATACTTACTATGTATGAAAATAATTATAATTGGAGAGAATTATACTAATTCTTTTCAACTATAATTATTTTGATACAAAGGGAGTATAGGGACACCTCGTAATTGAAATCAGTTTTGAGGAGTCCTTTACGGAAAGTGTTGGAGATGCTCTTAGCTCTTAGCTGCATGCGCTATGTGCATGCATTGCATCGATAGAATGCACGCACCACCCTGTTCTTGCAACTTGGAACTTGCCATGCCTAATCTATCCATAGGTTCTCGACGGAAGACACAGAGAGGATCGGTTGGACAAGTTTTCTTCTCCATTCTTTTTGGGAATGTAGACGAGGCAGAAGTTGATCAGGACCACCGCATCACATCGTAACATATATGCGACAATGCCTGAAGCTAGTAGTGAGCCAAAACCAGGGTGCACCGCTGCCAGTCTCTCACCAACTTCAAAATCATCAATATCTATGTGTCGCGTACATGCAAAACCCTAAAGAATGGAGCATATATGCGTGCGTGTTTCGTCTGGTACGCAGCTGGCCTTGTGACGTCGTACGTGTGTTTGCATGCATGTGTGCCCGAGAGGGGGTGTGGATCGGAGAGGATGAACGAATCTGCTCGTGAAGAGGCGCATATGCACCAAGGAAGGGCGGGGATGCAGGCGTTGTTGCAGAGTGGGCTTGACAACAATGGTGGCAGGGGTTCGGTGGCATTGCATGATGAGATAGCGCGAGAAAGGTATATCACGCGTTTGCGGAGCTAGGGCTTCATCTTCATCGACGCACTCAACTACATACTTTATTGATTAGCTTGGCTAACAATATACAATATGTTTTTTATAAACGACTTTTATTACTTAAAATGGTTTAAGCATTGCATCCGATCTCGACATAGCTAAGATGCATACAGCCATAGACCAAAAGTACGATAAATAAAACATCAACAAACATAATACCATCGTGTAGACGTAAACAACAACAATATGTTGAGTAAATAGGCACAATTTCCATGATTAATTTCACAATATGAAGCATGACGGTACTAGCTACTAACATGTGAAACTCTAACATACTAGATGCAGTAGACAACATGAATAGCAGCAACACAGTAAAATAAAACATGTATGCATATAATATGTTTATCGGGCCAATGGGAACACGACGCATGTATCAAACATTTGCAGATAAAGCAGATGTGTTCGATGCAGCTATGTTGTTGACGATGACGTTGGCGATGACGAAACGAAGTAGACGATGCTTGAGGCGGCGGTACCCAGCACTGCCCGACTTGCTAGGTATACGACCCGTTGTGGAAGTAGCGAGTAGTCGCGCAGAGTGCTTCCCAAAAACCTAATTCGCCCTCTCCCGTACAGGATCAGAAAGGCGACTGGTTCCGTAGACCTGCTCTCCCGTTCGCTGGTGCACGCCGACGCTCGGGATGGAGTAGACTACGATGGATGGGCAAGGAACGAGGAGTAGCAAAACCCTAGTTGGTTTCGGTGTATGTACAGCGCCCACGGCACGTGCCTTTTATAGTGCGGTTCGGAAAACCCTAACGGGTGCGACATGGCCCACGCCGCACATCCGAGTCGGTTGCAGCACACGATTCGGGAGCGACCCGAACAAGCCCAGCTGTGACACGTCTGTCACGACTACGAATTCAGTTTTCCAAAACAACAAAAATAAAGACAGATGTTTTCTTGGCTTGAGGCTCGAATTCACGAAACACGAAACACGATCGCGACGTGTCGTGTCGTGTCGAGACGAGCAAGCGGCGGAGGAGGAGGAGTGCGCGAGAGGCTCTCCTCTTCTCACTGACTTACAAGTGCTACAACACTCCACCTTATAAGGTGGTGTATATCTCCTCCAACTTTACATGTGGTACTAAACTTCCCACTCCCACCACTTGCTTGTACACATGGGCCACTTTGAGATTTCAGAATTTGCTAGTTGGGCTGCCCCATATATGGGCCCAAATTCTAACAATCCCCCACCAGATCTCAAATGCCCATTTGAAGATTTTGCCGGACCTCACGTCTTGTTTATATACCAGTGGTTCAGCAGAGACTGTTAAGTTGAACTTCCGCCTAGAACCTTGAGCTACGTCTATCGGCAACTTGAACAATGGACGAACCTTGAATTGCAAGTTTGGTGCTTTTAGATTTCACTCAAAATCATAACTAGTACTTGGCTGCCAATAGCCTACCCCGCGGGTGTAGCATATACGTCATACTACCTGGTCTCTTTATGAGTTTACTAGAGATCACCCAAATCTCATAGACTACGACGTTTTAACAGTCAGAATCATATAGGTGTGTTCTTTCAAGGTCGCTCTGTAGGATAGCGCCTTTTCTACGAATAGACAACATAAACACATTAAGGCATGTCGCCAACCTGCCATACAGCTCTTTGAGAGTTATGCATCTTCACTTAGAGAGGGTTTACAAAATACTCTCGGTTAAACCACTAGCTTGTTCTTCCCAGATCCTAATTCACGGGATCTCCGATCACATAGGCTGGGTTACCACTATGGTATACTACTCACGGGTCTCATACCCATCTCCCTCGATGCACTATCTATCACATTACGTGATAGTCCCTTCGTAAAGGGATCTGCCAGGTTTTTGTCTGTTTGAATATATGTAACAGTAATTACTCCGGAGTTTCTCAATTTCCTGACAGACTTCAAACGTCTATTAACGTGTCTTGATGACTTCCCATTATCATTAGAACTGGTCACCTTGGAAATCACCGTTTGATTGTCACAGTTCATGAGGATGGCCAGTAATGGTTTTTCAACCACCGGCAAGTCCATCAAGAGCTCATGCACCATTCTGCCTCAACAATGGTTGTATCTAAAGCAGCAAGTTCTGCTTCCATGGTTGACCTCATCAATATGGTCTGTTTGCAAGACCTCCATGACACTGCGCCACCTCCAAGAAGGAATGCATATCCACTTGTGGCGTAGAGCTCATCTACATCTGATATCCAATTTGAGTCACTGTATCCCTCAAGCACGGCAGGGTGCCCTGAATAGTGAATCCCATAACTCATAGTACCGTTTAGATAGCGCATGACCCTTTCAAGTGCACACCAATGATCATTACCCGGCTTTGACATGAACCTGCTCAACTTTCTCATAGCAAAAGAGATGTCAGGCCTCGTCGCGCTCGCAAGGTACATGAGTGAACCGATTACTTGAGAGTATCTCAATTGATCTCTCGCTATCCTCTTGTTCTTTCGAAGTGTCACGCTGGGATCATAAGGTGTTGTAGAAGGCTTGCTATCAGTAAAGCCGAAACGGCTCAAGATCTTCTCAACATAGTGCGATTGCGTTAATGTAATCCCACTCTCATCCTTAATAAAATTAATGTTCAGAATTACATCAGCTTCTCCCACATCCTTCATATCAAAGCACTTTCATAGAAAAGACTTGACCTTGTTTATGACACTCATGCTTGTACCGAAAATCAATATGTCATCAACATACAAGCACAATATAACACTATCGCCCCCACCATGGCGGTAGTAAACGCACCTACCAACCTCATTAATGACAAAGCCCACAGAAGTTAAAGTTTTGTCGAACTTCTCATGCCATTGCTTAGGTGCTTGCTTCAGCCCATACAAAGATTTTAACAATTTGCACACCTTTTTTTTCTTTACCTTTTACCACAAACCTGTCAGGCTGATCCATATAGATTTCCTCTTCCAACTCTCCGTTAAGGAAAGTTGTCTTTACGTCCATTTGAAGAACGATCAGACCATAAGAGGCGGCCAGGGAAAGTAGTACACGAATGGTGGTCAATCTACCATATAACATGTTCATCAGGCCAACGGGAACACGACGCACGTACCGAACGTTTGCAGATGAACCAGATGTGTTCGGTGCACCTATGTTGTTGACGGTGACGTTGGCGATGATGGGACGAAGTAGACGACGCTTGAGGCGGTGGTACGCAGCACCGCCCGACTGGCTAGGTAGACGACCCGTTGTGGAAGCAGCGAGGAGTCGTTTACAGTGCTTCCCAAAAACCTAATTTGTCCTCTCCCGTACAGGATCACAAAGGCGACTGGTTCCGGAGACCTGCTCTCCCGTTCGCCGGTGGACGCCGGCGCTCGGGATGGTGTAGACTACGATGGTTGCGCAAGGAACGAGGAGTAGCAAAACCCTAGATTGGTTTCGGTGTGTGTACAGCGCCCACGACGCGTGCCTTTTATAGTGCGGTTCAGAAAATCCCAACGGGTGCGACGTGGCCCACACCGCACATCCGAGTCGGTTGCAGCACACGATTCGGGAGCGACCCGAACCGGCCCAGCTGTGACGCGTCCGTCACGACTAACGAATTCAGTTTCCAAAACAACAAAAATAAAGACAAATGGTGTCTCGGCTCAAGGCTTGAATTCACGAAACCCAATCGGGACGAGCGAGCGGAGGAGGAATGCGTGAGAGGATCTTCTCTTCTCACTCACTTACAAGTGCTACAACACTCCACCTTATAAGGTGGTGTACATCTCCTCCAACTTTCCATGAGGGACTAAACTTCCCACTCCCACCACTTGCTTATACACACAGGCCACTTTAAGATTTTTGAATTTGCTAGTTGGGCTGTCCATGTATGGGCCCAAATTCTAACACAATATACAGTATGTAAAGATGATTATATACATCTCGTGAAAAACAAGAAGTACCGCACGTTTGTGTGCGAACATGAATAGTGCACAAATTAATACTAGTACATACGTACGCTAGTTTGTTCATGTGGTGCATTATTTACATAGACGCGTACGTACACATACTTTTCCTTGCATAGTTATGTGCTATTTCGAGAGAATTCGATGTCTGGCTAGCTAGCTGGATTTTTTGGCATTTCCGTAGGACAGCATGAGAGTTGAGCATAAGGAACTTGTTTGTTTTTGGAGGCGATGAGACGTGGTGCATGCAAGGCTCCAAAACAAACGCTTTCACGGGGCGGTGTTTTGCAGCCGAGCCTTGTCCGCAACCCACACGTGCCGATCCCTACAAATGGTTGCCAGAAACTAAAAATTATGTGCTGTACGTGTTCATGAATTAGCACCAGTTTGTTGTGTTGCGATGGGGGGACGTATGACAACCGATTCAACTAGTCTAATCAGTTGTATGTCTCTGTGGACAAAACTGAGCGGTAATGTTTGCACTTTTTTTTTTTGGAGAATTAATGCTGGACTTGTCTTATGGTTTATACCATTATTACTTCAGTCAAGGTACTCTGGATTATACCATTATTACTTCGGTCAAGGTACTCTGGTTTATACCATTACTAGTACAAACGTCCGTACATTGCAGCGGGCTAGAAAAAAATACAGAACCTACTTATTTTGTCATTATGTGACATTAATTTTAATAAGTGTTAATTATAATGTTAAATATATGACATTTATTTTTAGACGCAAGGAGTTTCTTTTAAAGTTTTAAAATATAATGTAATGCTTACATAAAAATTGGATTACTTTTTTAATAATAGTTATCATTTTTATTGAGTGGTAATAATGTTTTGTTTTTTATGGGTAATAGCATTTTGTGTACAACATATTTTCTAAAATAAAAAATTAAACAATATATATTTTTAATTGTTTTTTGCACAACTTGTTTCATGTGCCATTGTGCACCATTTTTATATGCAAACTTACATGGCAATCTTTGTCTATAACGTGAGCTTATACCCGAGACAGTTGGACCACATAGCTTCCAAATCAAAATGAGTCTACATAGAATTGTTGTTAAAAAAACTCTGAATCCTCAGCTCTAAAATACATCATAGTGCATAATCACAATTAAGTGTAGGCCTACATTTACCTTCTTAATGAGCAATTTGATAAAAAAAAAAGAAACAAAAGAGACACGGCTTTCGCTCCCTCTCAGTTCTCCTCATCTTCTTCTCAAAAAAAAAAAGTTTTCCTCATCTTCTCAAAAAAAAATATTCTAGCACGGGCAAAACAAGTTAATTCTTCTTTAGGCCAAACTGAAACTTACATGTATTCTTATTTTCATTCCTTATGAAGCAATAGTGAAGCACGAAAGAAATATGTTTTTGGTAGATCTTAGGAGTTATTCACTACAATGATGCAGTGACCAGCTCTGGACTTGCCTTGTCATCGAAGGTGTCAGAATTCAAAATCGCATCCAACATTCGCCTTAACATTACAGCAGTGTATATGCACTTTGGTTGAAATTTCCCATTGTCAACCTACACGAGAGACCGCATGCATGTGAGAAAGAATAAAAATATTCTGGCTGCAGGATCTAGGTGAAAAATCTATCTCACCGGTACATGCGCAATAAAAACATCATGGAGGATTAATTTTGACCGACCGTCCTGAAAGTGAGTGCGAGAGAGAGCATCAGATGATTTAAACTGAGGAGCCAGTATATATACCATTCTGAGAGCATAATTTGATGTAGGCGTTGCCACTTGATATAGGCGAGGGTGTCCCGATCTTTCGATGAGATGGTGGCTATCGATTTGGTGGAGACGACTTTGACGATCCGACTACAAACGTGCACGACGTTGCGCCTTAGCAATCGTTAAACCAATCTCCAAGAGGTTATTGACCACGTCGGAGCATGATCAACCTGACCACGAAGGTCTATTCGTGCAAGCACTCGAAGAACAAGCAAGAATATGATATTGCAATTCTGAATATTGCAAATATAGATGAAGCATTGATAAGGGTGGGGATACGAAAGCGGTCTTAGTCTGGTCATTGGACACAAACGAAGTACAGGAAGTTGCAATGGCTAACTTTTAACTAAACAAATCCCAACCAAAAAGCTACTAGGTTGATCTACTTATATAGGAACAAGGGGTGGTGGCCAAGGAGGTGGGAGGACATCCCAAGGCAGCCTAAATCTAACCCTAGGTCGTACAAGTCCTATGGGCCCAAGTGGAGGTGGTGCAACACCTTTGGACTTGTTGTTTGACTCAGATTCTGGTGCAACGTCATTTTGATTGGTTGATATCTTCACGCTCCGGACGAATTTGAAGGTGATTCCTATTGGACCTGAAAGCCAGTAAAATCGAATTTGCAGACCAAAATGAATCACGCAATTTGGAGTCAGGATGAAAAAGTTGAAGGCGTTTTGGTACAGGTATGTCTGTGTAGTCCGAATCTGAGTCCAGAACGTGAAAGACTTGGACTCTATCTTCTCTTGGGCTAAAAGTGACGTGAGAGAACTTCTTGAACAGCAACTAATTATTTCCTTTGACATGAGAGGACCTCTTGAATAGCATCCAACCATTTCCTCTTCCCTTGTCATCACACGTGATTCATACAAGTGTTCGACCATTCTGCATTTAGGCATAAAATAAAAACAGGTGAATTGTTTTTGTTCCGAATAACATAAATAAATTATTGCATGAGTTTTATCAAAAATTACCTCAAATAAATACGCATATGCAATGATTGTGATAATATCAAGAGTAGTCATGTCATCATCATAGTTTGACATGTGGAGCACATGGAGTAACTTGAGCTTTATTACTAATCCATAACAATCAGTTTAGCAAAAGAAATATGGGATTATGTAACTGTATTATATTTTTTCATTACCATCAACTTTTCAAAGAAAGGAACATGTGATCTGCAACTAATAATTACCTTAATATTTCCTGCACGAGCATATGTCACCTGCAAATATAGCACAAAGTGTATGTTTAGAAAAGATCCAACATTCAATACACACATGCAAGTAACATAAGAAATTCAGTGTTTTATGCTAGGTAAACCATCAGCTTCATATTTAGATAAAATGAAAAACCATCAAAGACCTTCTTTCAGTGGTTCCATGGACAAGAGTCCATGGATGTTATAGATCCTGGTAGTTTTTGATAGTTTGGTAATCGGCAAATACCTTAGTATAATGGTAAAAAGTGAAATAAACTCTCTACCCCCTACCACTTCTCAAAAAACAGCGCCAGAAATTGACACGTTGACGGAGACTTGCTTGTGTTGGTTTTTTCCATTGAAGAGGACAGGGTGATGCACCACAGGAGCAGTAAGTATTTCCCTCAGTTTGAGAACCAAGGTATCAATCTAGTAGGAGAATCTCGTCAAGTCCAAAGTACCTGCGCAAACACAAACGAGCTTGCACCCAATGCTATAAAGGGGTTGTCAATCCCTTCAAGATTGTTTGCAAAGTGAGATCTGAAGGCGGAAAGTGCAACGAAGAAAAAGAGTAAGGCTGAAAATACGATGTGGAGTAGACCCGCGGGCCATAGTGTTCACTAGACGCTTCTGTCAAAATAGCAAGTATTACAGTGGGTGAACAAATTACTGTCGAGCAATTGATAGAACCGCACAAAGTCATGATGATATCTAAGGCAATGATCATACATATAGGCATCACGTCCGAGACAAGTAGACCGATACTTTCTGCATCTACTACTATTACTCCACACATCGACCGCTATCCAGCATGCATCTAGTGTATTGAGTTCATGACGAAAAGAGTGACGCCTTAAGCAAGATGACATGATGTAGAGGGATAATCTCAAACCAATGATGAAAACCCCATCTTTTTACCCTTGATGGCAACAACACGATGCGTGCCTCACTACCCCTTTTGTCACTGGGTGAGGTCACCGCACGGTATGAACCCAAAACCAAGCACTTCTCCCATTGCAAGAATCATAGATCTAGTTGGCCAAACAAAACCCATAACTCGAAGAGAATTACAAGGATATGAAATCATGCATAAGAGAGATCAGAAGAAACTCAAATAAGATTCATAGATAATCTGGTCATAAATCCACAATTCATCGGATCTCGACAAACACACCGCAAAAGAAGATTACATCGGATAGATCTCCATGAAGATCATGGAGAACTTTGTATTGAAGATCCAAGAGAGAGAAGAAGCCATCTAGTTACTAGCTATGGACCCGTAGGTCTATGGTGAACTACTCATGCATCATCGGAGAGGTCATGGTGTTGATGAAGAAGCCCTCCGTATCCGAATCCCCCCTCCGGCAGGGCACCCGAACGTGCCCCAGATGGGATCTTGTGGAGACAGAAGCTTGTGGCGGCGGAAAAGTACTTTCGATAATCTCCTAATTTTTTATGGAATTTTAGAGAATATATAGGCGCAAAACCTAGGGCAAAGGAGGCTCAAGGAACCCACAAGCCAGGGGGCGCGGCCCCCCTGGCCACACCATGAGGGCTTGTGGGGTCCCCCGTGGCCCCCTGCCCTGATTCTCCGGCTTCCCGATCTTTTTCTGTTCTAGAAAAAATCTTTTTGGCAGTTTCATTCCGTTTGGACTCCATTCAAAATCCTCCTCTGAAAGGGATCAAAAACATGGAAAAACAAGAACAGGCACTTGGCACTGAGTAAATAAGTTAGTCCCAAAAAAATATATAAAAGGCATGCAAAACATCCAAAGTTTGACAATATAATAGCATGAAACCATCAAAAATTATAGATACGTTGGAGACGTATCCCCCCCCACCACCACCACCACACACACACACACCCTCCTCAAATTGAGTATAGATGTAGGGTAATTAAATAATGTGCGGTTTCGAAAGAACTAAATACTGCGATTGGAGAAGTAATAATAAGATCAGAAGTGTCACAAACTACTCTTGGGGAATTTTCGACATTTCTGACCAAATGACTTAACACTATTTCAACAGACACCGAAGAAAACGCACGAGTAAGAAACAAAGGATCTACTCTTCCAAAGCTTAGACGACTTCATCGCTATTTAATAATACAACATGAAGTTAAATTCGATGATATATTAAGTTGTGCTCATCAATTTGAAGTTTCACCTTGTAATCCATGTACTGCAAAGCTTGCTGTTGTGTGTATATTCTCTCCGTGACACGTTCCTAATAGAGCAAAAACAACAAAATTTAGACAGCCTAAAAGATTTAACAATTAACAGTCTAACAGATCAAATAATAATACGATGAGAGGATTGCTAGTATAATATAGCCACAAAAGTAAAGCAATAAAGTAAATAATAATAAGTTACCTGTATATACAAATATAGGAGGTCAGCATATCTTGGATCTCTTCCAACCATTTGTACAACCTCTTGGTCAATTTAAATTCCCATAGCTTTCCTAACCACAATTATAGGAATATGCAGAAGTTCCAATGCTCAGAAACTACAGTTATGATCAAGTTAATAATTACAGGAAAGAAATATAAGGCCTTGCATGTTCGCAATCGTTAAGGATACATCAAGTGTGATATCAGGGAAGAGAAGACTACTCAGACTATAATTGTTCCTATTAGAGATGATTGATCTCTTAAAAGGAGCTGCAAGCTGATACGTCTCCATCGTATCTACTTTTCCAAACTCTTTTGCCCTTGTTTTGGACTCTAATTTGCATGATTTGAATGGAACTAACCCGGACTGACGTTGTTTTCAGCAGAATTGCCATGGTGTGGTTTGTGTGCAGAAATGAAAGTTCTCGGAACGTCCTGAAAATTTAGGGAGAATATTTCCGGAAAATATGAAAAATACGTGCGCAAAGATCCACCGGAGGGGGTGAGCCAGTGGGCCATAAGCCCTGTGGCCGCGGCCACCCCCCCCCCCAGGTCGTGGCGTCAGGGCTTGTGGGGCCCACGTGGCTCTACCGCCCCCAAACTCAGCTCTATATATTCCCCTTCGTCCCAAAAAATCAAGAGAGAAGATTTCATTGCGTTTGCGAGACGGAGGCGCCACCACATCCTGTTCTTCATCTGGAGGGCAGATCTGGAGTCCGTTTTGGGCTCCGGATCAAGGAGATCGTCGCCGTCATCATCATCAACCTTCTTCCCACTCCAATTCCCTGAAGCTCTTCATTGTTCGTGAGTAATCTATTCGTAGGCTCGCTGGGCAGTGATGAGTAGGATGAGATCTATCATGTAATCGAGTTAGTTTTGACGGGGATTGATCCCTAGTATCCACTATGTTCTGAGATTGATGTTGCTACTACGTTGCCATGCTTAATGCTTGTCACTAGGGCCCGAGTGCCATGATTTCAGATCTGAAATTATTATGTTGCCACCAATATATGTGTGTTTTAGATCCGATCTTGCAAGTTGTAGTTACCTACTATGTGTTATGATCCGGCAACCCCGGAGTGACAATAATCGGAACCACTCCCGGTGATGACCATACTTTGAGGATTTCATGTGTTCACCAAGTGCTAATGCGTTGGTCCGGTTCTTTATTAAAAGGAGAACCTTAATATCCCGTAGTATCCATTTGGACCCCGCTGCCACGGGAGGGATGGACAATAGATGTCATGCAAGTTCTTTTCCCTAAGCACGTATGACGACACACGGAATGCATGTCTACATCACATTGACGAACGGGAGCTAGCCACACATGTCATCCGACAAATCACCGATCCATTGCCTACGAGTTTGTCCCAGTGCTGATGTTACTTGTTTTGCTTTGCTGCTACTGTCGCTTGCTACTGTTGTCACTACTGTTGTTCCTTGCCACTGCTATTACTCGTTACACTGCTGCTACCTGCTACAATACTTTTTCTCACGCCGTTGACGGGAAATAATATTTTCCGTCCACGGGCAACTTCTGGCGCCATTGATACGACGGTTAGGAATAGTCTGCCACCAACAGATCGTTTCTGACACCGTTGTTATCATACTACTTTGCTGTTGATACCTTGCTTGCAGATACTAATCTTTCAGGTGTGGTTGAATCTGACACATTCAGCTGCTAATACTTGAGAGTATCCTCTCACCTCCTATAGGCATATCAACAAATTTGGGTCGAATACTCTACCTTCAAAAACTTCTGCGATCCCACACGCTGGTGGGCCGTCAACAACATTCTTCTAGTTTCGTTAGCGGGGAGTGCTGGTAGCATTCTTCTGGTGCCGTTGCAAGGGAAGGTCTGCTGTCACGGAGTCAGCATATTTCTGGCGCCGTTGCCGGGGAGGTATTTCTATATTCTCTGAGTCACTTGGGATTTATATCTGCTGATCACTATGAAGAATATGAAGGATCCAAAAACCAAAGTCTTGCCCTCAACTACGAGGGGAGGTAAGGAATTGCCATCTAGCTCTGCACTTGATTCACCTTCAGTTATGAGTAAGTTTGCGACGTCACCTCCTACTAGAAATCTTGATATTTCGCCTATGCTTGATGATGCTTATGATGCTACTACTAGAGATGCTATGCTTGATACTATGCCTGATGATGCTATGCTTGATACTGCTAGAGATGCTATGCCTAATACTGCTTTTCCTGATGATGCTAGAGATGTTATGCATGATATTGCTTTGCCTGATGATGCTAGAGATGATATGCCTGATACTGCTATAGATGCTATTTTGCCTGATGATGCTATGCTTGATACTGCTAGAGATTCTACTTTGCCTGATGTTCCACTAGGGGTATTCCTTGATGCTCATATTGCTAGAGTTACTGCCAATGCTCGTGATGCTTCTGAAACTGCCCATACTATTGAGATAGAACCTGTTTTTGCTCCTGCTAGATCTAGCTCTCCTAGATATGAATTGCCTGATATACCTGAGGGTTACGTTATGGAGGGAGAGATAGCTGAGGATTTTCTTGCGTGTAAGGATGCCTATGACGGTGAGAAATTACTTCTCAAGTGGAAGGAAAAATCTGTGAAAGCTAGGATGAAATACGACCCGAAGTTTGCCACTTCACCTATCATTATCACCGATAAGGATTATGAATTCTCCGTCGATCCTGAGATAATCTCTCTAGTCGAATCTGATCCTTTCCACGGTTATGAGTCTGAGACGGTCGTAGCCCATCTTACCAAACTACACGATATAGCCACCCTTTTCACTAGTGAGGAGAAGATCCGCCACTACTACATCCTTAAGTTGTTTCCTTTCTCTCTAAAGGATGACGCTAAAGCCTGGTTCACCTCTCTTGCTCCTGGTTGTGTGATTAGTCCCCAGGATATGGTCTATTACTTCTGTGAGAAATATTTCCCTGCCCATAAGAAGCAAGCTGCCTTGCAAGAAATATACAACTTTGCTCAACTCCAAGAAGAGTGTCTCCCACAAGCTTTGGGGAGGCTCGTCCAGCTACAGAATGCTTTGCCTGATCACCCTCTTAAGTAGAACGAGATACATGATATCTTCTATAACGGACTTACCGATGCCAATAGAGACCACCTAGAAAGTTGTGTCGGTTGTGTTTTTAGGGAACGAACTGTAGAACAAGCTGAGACCCTACTGAATAACATCTTGATCAACGATAATGCTTGGACTATTCCCGAACCACCTCCTAAGCCAACTCCAAAGAAAAGAGGTATTCTATTCCTCAGTCCCGAAGATATTCAAGAAGCCAAGAAATCTATGCAAGAGACAGGCATTAGATCTGAAGATGTCAAAAATCTACCACCTATCGAAGAGATCCATGGTCTCGATAACCCGATACACGTAGTAGAAGTGAATTCTATGCGTAGGTTTGATGAGAGGGATATTCCTTTTGAAAAACCTGCTAGCCTATCCTTTGATGAATTTGACAACTTTGTTGCCAAACAACAGAGTTTCAATGATTATTCTAGCAGACATTTGGAACAAAGTACGCATATGCGTAGACATTTAAGTGCTTGTGTAGACAGAAATGTCAATGATCTGAAGCTTCTGAGTAAACATGCCTCTATGATTACTACTCAGGTAGAACAAGTACTTAAAGCTCAGAATGACTTGCTCAGTGAATTAAATGACAACTCTGTCAGAGTCATTACTAGAGGAGGCAAAATGACTTTGGAACCTTTGTATCCTGAAGGTCATCCTAAGATAATTGATCAAGATTCTCAAGGAATCAATGCTGATACACCGAGTCATCCTAAGGAGAAGAAGAAGGATGATTGAAACCTACATGCCAGTTCACCAAATACTGTCACACATGAAGAACCTAATGATATTTTTGCGTCTGATACAGAAACACAATCTGGTGATGAACATGAACCTGGTGACAATATGGACAGTGATGTTCATAATAATGCTCAACCTAGCAATGATGAGGATGTGGAGATTGAACCTATGGTTAATCCTGATAACCCACAACCTAAGAGATACGATAAGAATGACTTCACTTCTAGGAAGCATGGTAAAGAAAGGGAGCCATGGGTTCAGATATCTATGCCCTTTCCTCCGAAGCCATCCAATAAAAAGGATGATGAGGACTTTGAGCGCTTTGTTGAGATGATAAGACCCGTCTTTCTGCGGATGCGGTTAACTGATATGCTCATAATGTCTTCGTATGCCAAGTACATGAAAGATATCGTGACCAATAAACGGAAGATACCAGATCTTGAGATCTCCACCATGCTTGCCAATTACACTTTCAAAGGTGGAACTCCTAAGAAACTTGGTGATCCCAGATTGCCCACTATACCTTGCTCCATTAAAGGAAACTACGTAAGAACTGCCTTATGTGACCTTGGAGCCGGTGTTAGTGTTATGCCGCTCTCTCTTTATCGTAGACGTGAATTCGATAAGTTGACACCTACTGAAATTTCTCTGCAAATGGCCGACAAATCAACTGTTTTCCCTATCGGCATTCGCGAGGATGTGCCTGTTGTGGTTGCTAACACCACTATCTTAACAGACTTTGTTATCTTGGATATTTCTGAGGACGATGTCATGGCTGTCATCCTCAGAAGACCCTTTTTAAACACTGTAGGGGCTGTTATAGATTGCAACAAAGTCAATGTCACTTTCCATATCAACGGTAATGAGCACACAGTGCACTTTCCGAAGAAACTATATCAAGTACATTGCATCAATGCTATGGAAAAGTCTTCATCGATTCTTATTGGGAGCTTTGAATGCCCTATTCCTTGTGTCAAGATGAAGTATGATTTGCTTGTTGGGGAGATTCATATCCCCATTGAGGTGACTTAGTGGCTATTCGAAAATTCTTCGTTCTCTCTTGCGACTCGAAAAGGTTTTGTCATGAGGATTTGATCAACCCCATTGACGGATTTATTTCGATGACCATGGAATGGATGAATCAAAGAGTCACATACCTCTGTTTTAAGCTTCCACTTTGTGTTGCTTGGAAGAAAAATGATAGATTCAGTTTAGTTTTTCTTGTTTTCTGTTTTAGCATCCCGGAGAAAAATACCTCGAAAATAAAAGTTCTCCGATGGTCCTCAAAATTTAGTATGATTTTTTCTGGAATATTTGAAAATTACTGGGCCTGAGAGCTGGCCTGGGGGCCTGACCAGTGGGCCACAAGCCCTGCCACCGCCACCCCCCTGGTGGCGGCTAGCAAACTTGTGGGGGCCACAGGGACCCCCTCCACTCATTCCAGCTCCCATCCTCTTCTTCCACCTCCAGAAAAAATTGTTTCGCAGCTCAAACCCGTGTTCTTGCTCTTTTGGCTGTGATTTTCGATCTCCTTGCTCAAAGCACCATTCTCCGAACCGTTTTGGGGAAATTACTCCTTGGGAAGTGACTCCTGCATTGGTCCAATTAGTTTTTGCTCTAGTGCTTTATCCTTCGCTTATTCTTGCTACCTTGGTGACCCTGTTCTTGAGCTAGAAATGTTGATTTTAGCTGGTCTCAAGTAGTTTTAGCGCGTGATACGGTCTCTAGGCACTAGTAGGAGTAGTTGCTACAAGGTGTGGTTGGTCTTCATTCACTTTTCTCTTGAACTTCAAAAATTTCAGCAAAAGGAAATTATGTTCAGGAGGAAGTTTCATGGTGGTTCCTCAAGTAAGAAGGGTCCCCGTATTTCTTTTCGGGAGCCCGAACCTTTTCAACTAAGGGACGCACCGGTACAACCATGTGAATGGCCTTCCGATGAGTTCATGATCAAAGCAGGTCTCAAGGATGAGTTTGATACACTTGTCCGCAATGCCGGGTTAAAAGAATTCATCTCAGATAAATGTGAACAGTATGCTATGCTCACTGCCTCTTTTGTGCGTAGATTTGAATTTTCAGTTGGCCGTGACTCATCCATACTGTTTGATCTGTACGATAAATCCTACACCATGGATTTGGAGGATTTCAATAGGATTTGCAAGATACCCGATGGGGGTAGTATTAATGATCCTTCTAAGTCTTCGATCAGAGACTTTGTCTCCAATATAACTATTGGAGAAACTAGAGATATCACGCAGGCCACCATAGGAAGCATCCATTTCCCTGCCTTGCACTACTTTGCCCTCTTCATAGGTAGGTGCATTAACGGCAAGGGTGCACATTGTCACATATGCGCTTCTGACCTTAGTATCCTTAAGAGCGCAGTAACAGGTGACAGGAGCTTTAATATGGGAGCTATAATAGCAAGGAGGCTGAATAATAATGCCAGTGAGGGGGATTTCTTTGGTGGAGTTTATGCTACACGCTTAGCAAATTTTCTTAGAGTATCCATCCGTTCAGAAGACCCTCCTCTCCGTACAACCTACCTTGATCGTGTCGCTCTAACACGCTACTAGTTCCTTGAGAGAGATCATGGATCCCTCCTATACCGCTTGATATTTAACTGGCAGCGTGTTTTCCATATTACCCTTCCTGCTCATGCTCTCTTTGACTTTCAGGTAAAATGAAGATACTACATAACCATAGGAGAGGCAGAGGAGTATGAGAGGGAGGCGACGGCTGCTCGACTACGTGATGCAGCTATTCAGGCAGTGGCTGCAGCACTCCCGTATAACACCCATTATGATTTTGGATTTCGCCGGGACCATCCATGGGAGTACACCAAGCTAGGCCAAAAGCCTAAGCTTGGGGGAGTACGTGTTCTCACCGACTTTACATTCATGCTTATGCTTTCACTTTGTTAGCCGGTGTTTACACTTTGCCACTGTATTATCCATGCTAGTTTATTTTTGTTTTCTTGTTTTCTTGTTTTGTGTCCTTTTGAGAAAACCCAAAAAGATTTCTCTTTCTTCTTTTTCTTGTTGGGAGTTTTCCCGTGTAAATAGTTTTCTTTTTCTTTGGGTCAAGGTAGAAGATATTGGTTACAATGTTTAGTGGTTCTTGCTTGCATACCTGTTTAGCTTTCAAAGAGCCATATTACTTTGTCTTCTCCTTTGTGTTTGCCTGCAGATTCATCTTAGTACAATGCCCGAGCACTCTTATTATTGTTCACATCGTTCGATCGTGCAAATGAAAGGCAATAATGATGATATATGATGAAGTGACTGAGACTGAAAAGCTGGTATGAACTCTATCTATTTTGTTTTTGTAAATATGACTAGCTTGTCAGACCAGATTCAGCTTTGTTGTGAGAGAACCATGTTTGCAATGACAACTTAGAGATCATAGTTTCTGATGCCATGCTTATTTAGCTAGGAGCTTATAATGGTTTGTCTTGAATGCCAACATAGATTTGAGATGACTATGATGTAGTATGATAGGATGGTATTCTCCTTTGAATGATTCAAGTGGCTTGACTTGGCGCATGTTCATGCATGTAGTTGAAACAAAATCAACATAGCATCTATTATGTTCGTGTTCATGGTGATTTATATCCTGTTCATGCTTGAATTTAATGTTAGTCAAACTCATTGCATCTTGATGACTGTTGTCGCTCTCTAGTTGGTCGCTTCCCAGTCTTTTGCTAGCCTTCAACTTGTACTAAGCGGAATACTGCTTGTGCATCCACTTCCATAAACCCAAAAGTTTTTCCATGAGAGTCCACCATACCTACCTATTTGCGGTATCTACCTGCCATTCCAAGTAAATTTGCATGTGCCACTCTCTAAACCTTCAAGAAATAATCTGTTTTCCATGCCAGAACCGCTCATGTGGTGACAGGGGGCTATTGGTATCTTCCATGCTAGGAGTGTTATCCTCGACATGTGTTTATTCATTGTCATTCACGAGAAAGGTGCCGGTAATTGGAATGCCCAGTTCCACGCTTAAATCGAAAACATAACTGTAAAACAAGACTCCCCCTCGATTGATGTTAGTATGGACGGTACCCGAGGATTCGGCTAGCCGTGGAGTGTGATTGACTGGTGGTGGGGGAGTTAAAACTTTACTTTTCTATTTGGGAACCGCCTATAGCATGAGTAGCATGGAATATATTGAGAACTCTTGGTCATTGCGTTGACAATGAAAGCATGCCACCCAAAATTATTATCTCTGTTTTCAAAGCTTGAGCTCTGGCACCTCTGCAAATCAATGCTTCCCTCTGCGAAGGGCTTGTCTATTTATTTTCCTGTTGAGTCATCCTCCTCTTATATAAGCACCAATTAGAGAGCACCTTTGTCATTTTTATGCTTTGCTTTTGATTGATATTGAGTATGACTATGACTGGATCTCCGTTGCTATGAATTATAATGTTTAGTCAGACCTTGATCTTTGAAAGTGCTCTGCATTTATTTTTTGCGGTCTCAGAAAGAGCTAGCGAGATACCACCTATTCATATTGCTTCATGCTTGCTTTGATTGAAGTGTTGGTATTTGAAATTCATTATTATTTGCTCGTTAGCTGATTATGCCATTAATATTAGTTTACCGTGAGACCTTTGTGTCACTTGCTTATGTTTTTAACTTGTGATCTTGCTGAAATTCTGGTTATGAGTTAGACATAGTTGCAACAACAAGATCAAACAAAGTTTGTCAAAGTTTTTCTTTCTCTCTCAGTTTGTCAACTGAGTTGCTTGAGGACAAGAAAGGTTTTAAGCTTGGGGGAGTTGATACGTATCCATCGTATCTACTTTTCAAAACTCTTTTGCCCTTGTTTTGGACTCTAATTTGCATGATTTGAATGGAACTAACCTGGACTGACGCTGTTTTCAGCAGAATTGCCTTGGTGTTGTTTTTGTGCAGAAATGAAAGTTCTCCAAACGTCCTGAAAATTTATGGAGATTATTTTTGGAAAATATGAAAAATACCTGCGCAAAGATCCACCGGAGGGGATGGGCCAGTGGGCCACAAGCCCTACCACCGCCACCCCTTGGTGGCGGATGCAAGCTTGTGGGGCCCACGTGGCTCTGCCGCCCCCAATCTCAGCTCTATAAGTTCACTTTCGTCCCAGAAAAAATAAAAAGAGAAGATTGTGTCGCGTTTGCGATACGGAGGCGCCGCCACATCCTGTTCTTCATCTGGAGGGCAGATCTGGAGTCCGTATTGGGCTCCGGAGAGGGGAAATCGTCGCCATCGTCATCATCAACCTTCTTCCCTCTCCAATTCCATGAAGCTTTTCGTCGTTCGTGAGTAATCTATTCGTAGGCTCGCTGGGCGGTGATGAGTAGGATGAGATCTATCATGTAATCGAGTTAGTTTTGATGGGGATTGATCCCTAGTATCCACTATGTTCTGAGATTGATGTTGCTACTACTTTGCCATGCTTAATGCTTGTCACTAGGGCCCGAGTGCCATGATTTCAGATCTGAAATTATTATGTTGTCACCAATATATGTGTGTTTTAGATCCGACCTTGCAAGTTGTAGTTACCTACTATGTGTTATGATCCGGCAACCCCGGAGTGACAACAACCGGAACCACTCCCGGTGATGACCATAGTTGAGGAGTTCATGTGTTCACCAAGTGCTAATGCGTTGGTCCGGTTCTTTATTAAAAGGACAACCTTAATATCCCGTAGTTTCATTTTGGACCCCGCTGCCACGGGAGGGATGGACAATAGATGTCATGCTAGTTCTTTTCCCTAAGCACGTATGAAGAAACACGGAATGCATGCCTACATCACATTGACGAACGGGAGCTAGCCACATATCTCTCCATGTTATAACTGTTGCATGATGAATATCATCCAAACAAATCACCGACCCATTGCCTAAGAGTTTGTCCTACTACTGTTGTTACTTGTCTTGCTTTGCTGCTACTGTCGCTTGCTACTGTTGCTACTTGCTACTGCTGTCACTACTACTGTTCCTTGCCGCTGCTATTACTCGTTACACTGCTGCTACCTGCTACAATACTTTTTCTCGCGTCGTTGACGGGAAAGAATATTTTCCGTCCACGGGCAACTTCTGGCGCCATTGATACGACAGTTAGGAATAGTCTTCCTTGTCAACAAATCGTTTCTGGCACCGTTGTTATCATACTACTTTTCTACTGATACTTTGCTTGCAGACACTAATCATTCAGGTGTGGTTGAATCTGACGCATTCAGCTGCCAATACTTGAGAATATTATTTCACTTCCCTCGTGCGAACCAACAAATTTGGGTTGAATACTCTACCCTCGAAAACTGCCGCGATCCCACACGCTGGTGGGTTATTGCAAGACAATTGCTAATTGTTGAGCAACTGGAAGCAGCTCTTTTGTGGCTCCGTTGCCGTGGAGGCATCAAGTCAGGAATAGTTGCACGTCAACACAAGCCAGCCATGACAACTGACAAGATGGCCAAGAGGAGGACAACGACCATGGAGACCGATGTGGGGGCGTGAGAAAGGGATGCGCCCTAGTGGTAGCACATCCGAAACTGATCTCAGCCGGATCCGACGACCCTGGGAGGATGTTTCATCATGGGTAGGAGGGGCGCGGGCTGCTGCTCCGCCATCGTGCATGACAAGCTTGCATGCTCTTGGGCGTAGAGGAGCTCACCTTCGATGCACTAGAAGGAGGGAGACCACAGATCCTCTTCCTCCGGCTATCCTTTGGGTAGGGTAGGCGACGGGGATGGGGTGAGGAGGGTATCCCTTTCATTCTTGGAGCTAGGCTTCTGTGTTGACCACCCCTCCTCTACGCATCAGCGTCCGCAACGAGCACGACGACTGGCTTCTCGTCCTCCGTCGCCAGCAAGGGCGTCGCCCCTCACCCGAGCACGTGCCCTGGCGAGGCATCCTCCATCATCCCATGGGAGACGGTGGCCTCCTTCTCATCCTCCAACACAACCGTAGCCGTCTCCGCCGCCGACAAGTGCGTCGCTCCTCACCCGAACACGCGCCCCAGCAAGGTGTCCTCCATCCTCCCGCGCGAGCACGACGACCGCCTTCTCATCCTCCACCGTCGTCGTCGGATTTGTGCGGAGGGGCGGACGCGATCTGCCAAGGAGCTTTTTTACAAAAATAAGAATCATTTTTTCCCACTAAATGAAGGATCACGGGTTGATTTTGATAAAATCCAGGGGCTTTTTTGCAAAAGTGCAACGACGGACGCATAAGCCATCGATGCTTTATTATTAGGGAGAGATTACTTCGGTCAAGGTACTCTGGTTCCTAACATCATCACACTCACGTCAAAGTACCGCTTTATCTGTACCTGTAACTGTTGTTGTAGTAATATGTGAGCCACATGGACTCAGCAATCTTATTTTGAAAGGTATGAAGACTAGCAAAACTTAATGGATGAGGTATGGTTAAGTGGTGAGACTGTAGCAACCAACTAATTAAGCATTTATTTGAGTGGCTAACTTACGAGTATAAGAATAAGAGGGGGGTGATCTACGCATAAACGAACGTGAACTAGAATGATCGCGAAGTGATCCTCAACACCTACTTACGAGTCAGACATAACCCCACACTATCCTCTCTTGGATAAGAAATTATGAAAAGACACAGTCACGGTTATGCACACAGTTGGCATATTTTAATTAAGTTTACTTCAAGTTTTCTATGACCGGGTGTTAAACAAGGTTTTCAAGTTGCCACATAACAGCGGGCACGGCTTTCCGAAAGATTTAACCCTCCATGGGTGCTCTAACTAATCCATCACAAACTACCACAAGCTGCGTCGGAAACCTCGACCATGGAAAACATGTGATCTCCCCGGATTCCTGTTGGAAAACCTCAACCTCGAGTTAGCCCAACGTATCCTCGAAATTCCTCACACAAGATGTTCGAGAAGGGTAAAACAAATCCAGCAAGTGCGCCTGGCATGTCAAAGATCCCGATAGGGGACGTGTATCTCGTTCTCAAGACATGACAGATAAGCTACACGTACGGCGGCGTGATAGAAATCACCCAAGTTGCCCTGGGTTGGCCCTGCATAGTGCTCTCTTTAGGACCAACACCATCAGCAATGGCACTCCCTATAAAATGTTGAAGTACTCCTTGGGTTCATGACGCCCTATGTTTTAATAGCGGCGTTTATATTATTATGTTGGACAAATATAGTATCAATGTTGGGCCTTGCCAGATGAGTTTTATCCTAAAACAAAAATCAAGGGGGTCCCCATAACAACCCCAAGCTTGTTAGGTGCACTCAATATGGAACATACCAACCGGTACACAAGTAACTAGGACGACAAAGATGGAACAAAACACTCATCTAGAAGGCCAAGCCTTCCACATTTTACCAAGTATATAGGTGCATTAATTAGATAGCAATAATATGGTGATATTCAAAATATCCATGTTGTCACATGGAAGCATCTGCACCTACAAGCAATGCTATAAGAAGGCTGAGCAAGCGGTAACATAGCCAAACAAGGGTTTGCTCGGATGTGGAGAAGTTAGAGGCTTTTCATGGCAATGTTGGGAGGCTTTGTTGGGGATCGTAGTAAATAATTCAAAAAAATTCCTACGTCACACTAAGATCATCTAGGAGAAACCAGCAAAGAGTGAGGTAGAGCATCTTCATACCTTTGAAGATCGCAAAGCGGAAGCGTTACTATGAACGCGGTCGATAGAGTCGCACTCACAGTGATCCGATCCAAACAGGAACGTTCGGTGTCTTCGCGTTCAACACACCTACAACCCGGAGACGTCTCCTCCTTCTTGATCCAGCAAGGAGAGAGGAGAAGTTAAGGGAGAACTCCAGTAGCACGACGACATGGTGGAGATGGAGTTTGTGGCTCTCCGGCACGGCTTCGCCAAGCACCGCGGAGGAGGAGAGGTAGAGAGGTAGGGCTGCGCAGAGGGAGATCAAATCAGGTGTGTGCAGCCCTCCGAAATCCTCCACTATATATAGGAGGGAGGGAGAGGGGTGCTCCACCCCTAGGGAAAGCTTAGGATCTGCGGCGGCCCTAGGAGAAGGAGGGGGCGGTGCCCTAGGGTTGGCTTGCCACCCAAGGCATCCCCCACGCCTAGGGTTTGGCCTCCCTTGCACCTTGGGCCTTCTCCCTTTCGCCTTGGGCCGCCTCCCTTGCTCGCACCAGCCCACTAGGGCCTGGTTCCCTTCTCCTTTCAGTCCATGTAGCCCTCCGGGATAGGTGGACCTTCCCGGTGGACCCCCGGTACCCTTTCGGTGATCCCGGTACAATACCGATAAATCCAGAAACCTTTCCGGCGACCGAAACTGGACTTCGCTTATATATATATATATATATATATATATATATATATATATATATATATATATATACCTTCGGACCATTCTGGAACTCCTCGTGACGTCCGGGATCTCATCCGGGGCTCCGAACAACCTTCGGTAACGACATATACGATTCCCATAACAACTCTAGCGTCACCGAACCTTAAGTGTGTAGACCTTACAGGTTCGGGAAACATGCAGACATGACAGAGACATCTCTTCGGCCAATAACCAACAGCGGGGTCTGGATATCCATGTTGGCTCCCACATGTTCCACGATGATCTCATCGGATGAACCACGATGTCGAGGATTCACTCAATCACGTATGCAATTCCCTTTGTCTACCGGTATGACACTTGCGTAAGATTCCATCGTCAGTATCCCTATACCTTGTTCAATCTCGTTACCGGCAAGTCTCTTTACCCGTTCTGTAACACATAATCCCGTGACTAACTCCTTAGTCACATTGAGCTCATTATGGTGATGCATTACCGAGTGGGCCCTGATACGTCTCCATCGTATCTACTTTTCCAAACTCTTTTGCCCTTGTTTTGGACTCTAATTTGCATGATTTGAATGGAACTAACCTGGACTGACGCTGTTTTCAGCAGAATTGACTTAGTGTTATTTTTGTGCAGAAATCAAAGTTCTCGAAACGTCCTGAAAATCTACAGGGAACAGTTTTTGAAAATATAAAAAATATCTGCGCCAAGTTCCGCCTAAGGGGGTGGGCCAGTGGGCCACAAGCCCTGGCTCCGCCACCACCCCCCTGGTGGCGGTGGGCAGGCTTGTGGGGCCCACACGGCTCTGCCGCCCCCAACCTCAGGTCTATAAGTCCCCTTTCGTCCCAGAAAAAAATAAAAAGAGAAGTTTTCGCCGCGTTTACAATACAGAGGTGCCGGCACCACCTGTTCTTCATCTAGAGGGTAGATCTGGAGTCCGTCTTGGGCTCCGGAGAGGGGAAATCGTCGCCATTGTCATCATCAACCTTCTTCCCTCTCCAATTCCATGAAGCTCTTCGTCTTCGTGAGTAATCTATTCGTAGGCTCGCTGGGCAGTGATGAGTAGGATGAGATCTATCATGTAATCGAGTTAGTTTTGATGGGGATTGATCCCTAGTATCCACTATGTTCTGAGATTGATGTTGCTACTACTTTGCCATGCTTAATGCTTGTCACTAGGGCCCGAGTGCCATGATTTCAGATCTGAAATTATTATGTTGTCACCAATATATGTGTGTTTTAGATCTGATCTTGCAAGTTGTAGTTACCTACTATGTGTTATGATCCGGCAACCCTGGAGTGACAATAACCGGAACCACTCCCGGTGATGACCATAGTTTGAGGAGTTCATGTGTTCACCAAGTGCTAATGCATTGGTTAGGTTCTTTATTAAAAGGAGAACCTTAATATCCCGTAGTTTCCTTTTGAACCCCGCTGCCACGGGATGGATGGACAATAGATGTCATGCAAGTTCTTTTCCCTAAGCACGTATGACGACACACGGAATGCATTCCTACATCACATTGACGAATGGGAGCTAGCCACATATCTCTCCGTGTTATAGCTGTTGCATGATGAATATCATCGAAACAAATCACCGACCCATTGCCTACGAGTTTGTCCTACTGTTGCTACTGCTGTTACTTGTTTTGCTCTACTGCTACTACTACTGTTGCTACTGTTGTTACTTGTTTTGCTCTGCTGCTGCTACTACTGTTGCTACTGCTGTTACTTGTCTTGCTCTGCTGCTGCTACTGCTGTTGCTACTGCTGTTACTTGTCTTGCTCTGTTGCTGCTACTACTGTTGCCACTGTTGTTACTTGTCTTGCCCTGCTGCTACTGTTGCTACTACTGTCGCTTGCTACTGTTGCTACTTGCTACTACTGTTACTACCGCTGTTCCTTGCCACTGCCGTTACTCGCTACTTTGCTTGCAGATACTAATCTTTCAGGTGTGGTTGAATCTGACAATTCAACTTCTAATACTTGAGAGTATTCTCTCACCTCCCGTCGTGCGAATCAACAAATTTGGGTTGAATACTCTACCCTCGAAAACTGCTACGATCCCATGCGCTTGTGGGCCGTCAACAACATTCTTCTAGTTTCGATTGCCGAAGAGTGCTAGCAGCATTCTTCTGGTGCCGTTGCAAGGGGAAGAACAGTTGACATCAAGCATTTTTCTGGCGCTATTGCCGGGGAGGTATTGCTATATTCTATGAGTCACTTGGGATTTCTATCTGCTGATCACTATGAAGAATCTAAAGGATCCGAAGACCAAAGTCTTGCCCTCAACTACGAGGGGAGGTAAGGAATTGCCATCTAGATCTGCACTTGATTCACCTTCAGTTACGAGTAAGTTTGCGACATCACCTCCTGCTAGAAATCTTGATATGTCGCCTATGCTTGATGATGCTTATGATGCTACAGCTAGAGATGCTATGCTTGATGATACTATGCTTGATACTGCTAGAGATGCTATGCTTGATACTATGCCCGATACTGCTAGAGATGTTATGCATGATACTATGCTTGATACTGCTTTGGCTGATGATGCTAGAGATGCTATTTTTCCTGATGATGCTATGCTTGATACTGCTAGAGATACTACTTTGCCTGATGTTCCACTAGGGTTGTTCCTTGATGCTCATATTTCTAGAGTTACGGCCAATGCTCGTGATGCTTCTGATACTGCCGATACTATTGAGATAGAACCTGCTTTTTCTCCAGCTAGATCTAGCTCTCCTAGATATGAATTGCCTGATATACCCGAGGGTTACGTTATGGAGGAAGAGATAGCTGAGGATTTTCTTGCGTGTAAGGATGAAAAGACCTCGATGACGCCTAGAGGGGGGTGAATAGGCTATTTAAAAACTTCTTCAGATTTGGCTTGAAACTAGTGCGGAAATAAACTAAGAGGGTACTTGTCAAGCACAAATCCTAAATGCACTAGGCACTGCAACGTGTATCAACAACACGATCTACCAAGATGGACACAATATAGTTACTAACAAGCACAAGTAAGTTACACAAACTTACTTGAGCTATATCACACGACAAGTAGGTGAACAACACAAGATACTAGATCACACTATATCACACGATATATCAAAGGCTGCAAGTATGAACGTGTGGATATAGAGGGTATGCTTGAATGATTAATCTTGTACAGGAAATAGCCAACACAATATAATGAGCACAAACAATATGCAATGTATGTATGCTCAAGTAACACAAATAAACCACAAGTAAAGAGTTGGGGTTAAGGATAACCAAGATCACTGAGACGAAGATGTATCCCGATGTTCACTTCCTTGGAGGGAAGCTAGTCACCGTTAGAGAGGTGGATGTTACCACAAAGGCACACCAACGCCACGAAGGCTCACCCTATTCTCCCTTTGAGATAACACCACAAAGGCGTTTCTCAACCACTAGTGGTAAGCCTTTGAGGTGGCTTCCAAACCCTCACAAACTTTTCCGGGGGGTAATCACACGGATTGATTCCTCTCCGAAGAACTCCTACCGCCTAGGAGTCTCCAACCTCTAAGAGTAACAAGATCACGGGGGATGCTCAAAACTTGCTCAAATCTCAAATAGCTTGGGTTGAGAGGAGGAGAGGGAGACGATCTATCTTTTGATTCGAACAACTCTCAAAGGGGTTCACAAATGCTCTTGGGATCTAAGATTTGGTGTGAGCAAATGTGTGTGAGGTAGAAGTGTGTTCTTATGAGGATAAGGTTGTGTTGGGCTACCCTCTCACGAAGTGGGAGGGGGGTATTTATAGTGGGGAGAGAAAAACAGCCGTTGTGGACACTTTAAGTCACACAGGGTCCGGACGTCCGACGGTTTCCGGAAATCCGGGCGTCCGCGAGGGGTCGGACATCCGACAGGGGTTGGTCGTCCGAGGCCTGTAGATATCACCGAAAATACTGTGAATTGAACAGCGACCGGACATCCGGAGAAGACCAGAAATCCGAGTTATTCGACTCAACTTCTTCTAGTGGGAGGTTCCGGATTTCCAAAAGGGGACGGACGTCCGGGCTTCGGACGTCCGGAGGGAGCCGGAAATCCGAGTTATAGAGCTTATGTTCTTCTGGTGCAGGGCTCCGGATTTCCGAAGCTGGTCGGACGTCCGGTGCTCGGCTGTCCGGAGGGAGCCGGAAATCCGAGTTATAGAACTGAAGTTTCTTTGGTGCATAGTTCCGGATTTCCGAAGCTGGTCGGACGTCCGGAGGAGGCCGGATGTCCGGGCCTCGGACGTCCGGAGGAGGCCGGATGTCCGAGGCATTGGTCCTGTTTTCTGATAACAGCAGAGCAGTGGAGATGTGGTAAGAGCAGAATAGTTGATATCTAGTTTGAGCAAGTTCATCACAAAACCTGTGATCTCTTCTTAATAGTGCGGGATCCCTAAAGAATCAAGAATTATAAAAGGGGTACCGATGATCCATACTTGAGTGTATACTTTTATTCGCTGATCATCACTCCGCACCACTAACGTCAAAGGAACTGATACCTTTGAGTTAGCCCTTTCACTTGAGCTTGATGTTGTTGTTCCTTCTTGGCTCAAGTTGAAAGCAAGACATGATGAAGTCTTCAAGCAGCTCTCCGATACACAATGTGGAAAGCCTAGCTTATGTATTCATCTTCATTTGTCCACCATGTGAACATCCACAAGAATCAAGCATGTAGTGCTCAGGAATGCTTATCTTGATCTTGTCCTTGTTAGGACATCAGCTTGTCCTTATTAACACATGATCATTAACAATAGTTTCAATGATATATTCGTGCTGATCCACTTGAACTTGCACACCACAATCTTGATGACGATCGCCACTTGACGTCATCCTTCATGAGTTGTATGAGATCTTCCTTTTGACGCAAGCCCATGGAAGCACACCTAACCCCCACATAGGAGTCTCACAAAGACCATGGGTTAGTACACAAACACGTAATGGACAATGCTTACCATACCATGGGATCACTTGATCCCTCTCGGTACATCTTATACGCTTTGTGTGTTGATCATCTTGATTTACTCTTTGTCTGAGATCTTGATCAACCTAGTGTCTCTATGACCATTCTTTGGATAATACCTTGAATACCATCTTGGTCATCATATAAACTCCTTGAATCCAACAGATGGACTTCAAGAAGTGCCTATGGACAAATCCTATAAATATAACTTAAGGCAACCATTAGTCCATAGGAATTGTCATCAATTACCAAAACCACATATGGAGATATATGCTCTAACAATCTCCCCCATTTTGGTAATTGAAGACAACCACTTCAAGAGAGTTTATATAAGGAAATAAGCATAACCAAGCGCACACATAAAAGGTAATAATGCATGTGTGCAAGATGTAAATGCTTACGCAATAAAAGCAAAACCCTCTAAACATATCCAAAGTAAACTCTCTAAACTTCTCCCCCATTGGCATCGATTGCCAAAATGGACGAAAAGTTTAGAAAGCCAATATAGTAGGTGGTCCTCCAAAAAGTGTGTGCTTCTCAGCAAATGAGTGCAGAAAAATACACAAATACAATGATAAGTAGTTTGAGGAAAACAAACTATATTGAGGACCCAAAGATTGCAAATAAAAGGATCGTATGCCACAAAGACATGCAAAGATAGAGGCAAGCAATCAAAATATTCCAGATGGAACAAACAATCATATGGTCCTTCGGACCACATGAATAGAAGATATTATGATAAAGGCAACAGAGTGTTTTATCAAAAACTAGAGAAGCTCCCCATGATTTGTGCACTAATACGAGATTTTTTGTATTGGATACAGGTGCACAAAATAGGATCGTTGCTCCCCCAAAATTAATAAAAACACACAACGAGTGCAAGAAGATAGATGAGACAATAAGAATATCAATTGCACAAAACAAATGGTTGAGCAACATGTAAAGGAAGCAACTTAAGAATAAGCTCAACCAAAGTAATGTGTGTGAGTCATGGCAAAGCACTTGAGAAGACTAAGATAAGGATGAGCATTACTCATCACATAGTCTTGATGACATGAGATACAAAGTGCAAGACATATCATTCCCACACACACATACTAGAAAATGGGTTCACAAGCTTACTAATAAACAAAATAAGAACCAACGCTTGTGACAACCCATTGTGAAGATAGAAAGTAAGAACCTTGTCAAGAGGAGAGATACTAATTGAAATGGCAAAACCCTCATCAAGACAAGCATGAGGAAAAATAATCTTCACGGCCAAAGAGTGCATCAAGATGTAGGAAAATAAGATACGCACTCAAAATAAAACCTTTCACGAAGCCACCAAAAGCTGAAAAAGGAAATGCAATGATGATCGTGAAAGAAAAGAGGATATTAATTAGAGATGTAACTTCTCTCATGTGTAAAAGATTCTAAGTAGAAGGCAATCATGATGATATATATCCACAAAGAAGGATGTACACACGAAATGGTTACAAGAAGGAACAAACTAGATATCCAAAAGGAAGTCATAAATATATCAATGAGATCTTTTGCTTGGAAGCATAGCACATGGCCTAATATTTTCTTATTGTACAATATGAACTTCCAACATACGAACATCAAAGACATCCCAACTAGTAGTAAGACATCATCGTTTGGATGCTTTGAGAAAGCCAACAAGTACTACGAGAACAAATCAAGAGATTCATGCCATGATGCAACCCGAAAAAGAAAAGACAGGTTGGGTCCTTTGCAAGAAAAGAATGCATGAAGTGGATACTTGTTACCGAGACAACATTGGATTGATGTAGTAGATAGTTGTTCTTTGATCATCCTAACTTGGCTCCAATAATCACATGGTCTCAACATCTTCCTTATAGGTGAGACGAGCATCCAATGCATCTCCAGTTGTTCCTGGAACAGCAAAACAAACAAAATGGTGCCCAAACTCATTGGGACCAACGAGTTAGAAAACCAGCAATACATAGGACAAACTCCACATACATATGTGCATATAGATGTGAATTTGAATTTCATGCACACTTGAGCCAATTTATGACAAGGTGGAGTTTCCCCTATATATTGGGTCAAAGAAGGAAAGCAAGCAAAAGAAGTTGTAAATAGTAGCTAGATACGCATGCTCAAGACTCTCAAGAATCAACTCAACACAAAGTTGATAAGTCACCAAAAGACAAGGTATCAAGTGATAATAAGATCCTAAAACAAAAAGAACTATCACTTGAAGGATACCAATTAAAAGATACCTCAAGGAATGAGATATCCATTGACACATGCCAAATAGAAGGCAACAAGAAACCAATTGAAGGAAAACAAACACGAGGTATCTAGTTTCCAAAAGAGAGCTAGGTTCCAACAGACCAAGCCCTCGACAAATTTTCATGATGGCACAAAGCATCATAAAGAGCAAGACTTGCCTCCCATCAACACATACTTGATGGGGATCAAAAGATTTTATGATGGGTGAATAAAGAGAGTGTTCTAAAGAAAATAGGATAGCTCCCCCAAGGGACGTGCATTATATAGAATTTGCATTTGAATACAAAACGCACACGATGGGATCATCACTTTCTCTATATCTATAAAAACACTAGACATGTTAAAATAGATTCATAAGAGGCAAGGGAGACAAACGAAACACAGAATCCAATGTAAAGATGATTAGCAATTCCTATCACATGATGGAAATACCAATTGTCAAGGACAAGAAGTATTTTCGAAGTGATACTCATTGGTAGATCACAAATATATCCAAGATCATCTTTACCCATAAAACGCAAGCAAATGACACTTGTAGAGCTAACATGCCACCTAGGAACAAGATAATTTACAATATCAACACTAAGTGGCAACACGTCAAATGTACACATTTTCTAGGTTTGTAATATGCACATAGCATATTACTCCCCCATAATGTGATAAACCAACAACATTAACAAGTGGCAAATTAACACCAACAAGAGATACTTAATGGACCATATAGAATTTGAATTTCTCATGAGTAAGACATACCACATAGAAACAGATAATCTTGAAGTATCAAAACTAAGTGGTATTCCCCATGTATACACATTTATAGGATTGTGAGGTGTGCAAAGCACATCACTCCCCCACAATGGGATAATCCATTAATCTCTCACAAGAGCCAACAAAAAAAAATAAACAAGATGCAAAAAGGCTCAATACAAGACTCACATGTACATGATATGCAAACCAACATACCCATACTCGATTACTCAAGATAAGCAAGTTGGAAGCACAACATATACAAACGCATGCAAGGTATAAAACCATAACATGCAAAGGGGCAAGCACCTAACAATGTAAACAGTTTAAGTATGAGTTACCATAAGGAGGCACATTGGATATAAGATAGAAACTCGATAATCCAAATGACTTGGCTTGAGATAATATGAATGATGAAGACCCCTTAATTCTTCATTGTGTATCCAAGTCTCTAATGTTCTCCATAGTCACCTATTGATCAAGTTTGAGCTTGTTGGTCCCCAACTACGTTGGGTCCTAAGAGGTTAATCACAATAGGCTTGGCAACCCAAATGGTTCTTTTCTTGACACCATTTTGAGTACCAACAAACTTGGCAAACACATTGCCAACCTTATCCTTCCCAAGGGAATAGGTATCATCAATAGTGATTGGGTTGTATAAGTTATCTCTCGTGCAAGACGAAGCGACGTGACCCTTCTCACGACATAAGTAGAAACATCTACCCTTTGTTTTCTTCCCAGTTGATTTCTCACCTTAGGGAGTGTTGGCTTGGGTCTTATTGGGAAGAGGCCTTCCTTCAACTTGTAGTTGAATATGTGATTGAATTTGTGGCCGCTTCCCTTGCTGCTTCTGACTTTGAGACTTCGTCTTCAGAGGGCAAGATCTAACATGGTGCCCTTTAACTTTGCACTTGAAGCAAATGATTTTGGCCGAATTCTTGACTTGTTCTAGGCCCCTCTTGTTATTGTTTGAGTTTACTCCAACATCATTTTTGTCATTCGGAGATGTTTGCTCACACAGGACGTTGTTGAGTGTGGACATCCCTTCATGACACTATTCCAAGTCTTTCTTCAAAGAAGTGACTTGGGCCTTGAGCTCTTCGATTTCCTCTGCACGGTTAGTATCAATGCAAGTACTAGAGGAAGTGTAAGCTTCAATGTTAGAGCAACAAGGCAAGGAAAGTAATTCATCACACGAGGTAGCAACATTATGAGTAGACGAATTACGAGGACTAGCACATGGAAATATAGTACTTTGACTAGAAGTAGTGCCATTGTCCACATGAGGCTCATTTGATGTTACCTTGGTGATGATAGCCTCATGAGCTAACTTTTGCACATTATAGGATGTTAGAAGATCAGCATGAGAGCTTGTGAGCATTACATGGTTTTCTTCCAACTTCCCATAATTGCTAGTTAGTAAATCAAGTTGAGCACGTAGCTCAATATTCTCCTTCAATGTTGATACTTCAAATGAGGTAGAGTTAGATGTACAAGTATCATCAACAATATGAGAGGAGTAAGTAGCAAATAGAGACTTCTCATGAGTAGATTGAAGTTCCTCATAGATCTTAGAGGTTTTGATGAGCTCTCCCTTGACATTATTGCATTCAAGGAGGAGGACCTCAAAATCCTTTTTAAGTTTATCATGAGCAACTTCAATCTCTCCTTTTGAAGATCTTAAGTCTCTACATGCTTGATGACTCTTCTCAAGTTCATGTTCAAGTTGTTCACTTTTAGCTTGTTCATGATTAAGTGAATCATTACAATTTTCAAAGTAAGCAAGAACATCTTGGAATCTTTGAAGAGCGTTATTTTTAGCTTTATGAAGAATTTTACTGATCACATAGATATTTTCGGTCAAATCATCATCATCATCCTCATCGCAAATATCATCGTTATTGCACAGGGAAGATGATACCTCATTATTACCTCTTGCCATGAGGCACATGTGAACTGGAGGAGTTGATGATGATTCTTTTGGTGAATCAGATTCTTCATTAGTCAAAAGTACTTCATATTTCTTGATTTCCCCTAAATGGTTAGTCATAGAGCAACTAGGGAGAAACAAGATATTTTGATCAAGGGGACACGAGGAAGCAGGCATATCACCACAGACATTTGTCCAGGGATCTTTAGGTGAAATGCATGACCTATCAGCACAATAATTTACACTATGTGTGGTGCTAGATATGCTCGTGTCCATAGAGGCTATGACATTTTCATCAACATATATTTCTTCACTCACCATGTCATTACCTTGTGAGATTGAAGATGCTGAGGTGTGCAAGCAATCGGATATGGAAGTAGTGGTGGACTCTTTAAGATTGAGAAGAGTGAAGAGCTCATGCACCAACTCCTTCATCATAATACCGTCTTCATCAAGATTGGACCCACCATATATATCTTCAAGTTTAGTCCAAACTTCATGAGCTGACTTGCAAGTCGAGATAGACTTAAACACTTCACGACTTATGGTTCGATGAATCGCAAGAAAAGCCTCACAATCAAGATACATCTGATTAGTAGATGAAGATGCATCATCCTTTTTGTCGGCAATCCCTACAAGAACAATTCGTAAAGTATTTGGGCCCATGGCCCGAAAGTGATGAAGCATACGAATTCTCCATAGGGTATAATTTGTGCCATCAAAGTCAAAGATGCCATTATGCACTAATCCAATAGTCGACATCGATACTCTCTAGGTCGTGAAACCTAATTAAAGAGAGACCTAGCTCTGATACCAATTGAAAAGACCTCGATGACGCCTAGAGGGGGGCTGAATAGGCTATTTAAAAACTTCTTCGGATTTTGCTTGAAACTAATGCGGAAATAAACTAAGAGGGTACTTGTCAAGCACAAATCCTAAATGCACTAGGCACTGCAACGTATATCAACAACACGATCTACCAAGATGGACACAATACAGTTACTAACAAGCACAAGTAAGTTACACAAACTTACTTGAGCTATATCACACGACAAGTAGGTGAACAACACAAGATACTAGATCACACTATATCACACGATATATCAAAGGCTGCAAGTATGAACGTGTGGATATACAGGGTATGCTTGAATGATTAATCTTGTACAAGAAATAGCCAACACAATATAATGAGCACAAACAATATGCAATGTATGTATGCTCAAGTAACACAAGTAAACCACAAGTAAGGAGTTAGGGTTAAGGATAACCAAGGTCACTGAGAAGAAGATGTATCCCGATGTTCACTTCCTTGGAGGGAAGCTAGTCATCGTTAGAGACGTGGATGTTACCACGAAGGCACACCAATGCCACAAAGGCTCACCCTATTCTCCCTTTGAGATAACACCACGAAGGCGTTTCTCAACCACTAGTGGTAAGCCTTTGAGGTGGCTTCCAAACCCTCACAAACTTTTCCGGGGGGTAATCACACGGATTGATTCCTCTCTGAAGAACTCCTACCGCCTAGGAGTCTCCAACCTCCAAGAGTAACAAGATCACGGGGAATGCTCAAAACTTGCTCAAATCTCAAATAGATTGGGTTGAGAGGAGGAGAGGGAGACGATCTATCTTTTGATTGGAACAACTCTCAATAGGGCTCACAAATGCTCTTGGGATCTAAGATTTGGTGTGAGAAAATGTGTGTGAGGTAGAAGTGTGTTCTTATGAGGATAAGGCTCTGTTGGGCTACCCTCTCACGAAGTGGGAGGGGGTATTTATAGTGGGGAGAGAAAAACAGTCGTTCGGGACACTTTAAGTCACACACGGTCCGGACATCCGACAGTTTCCGGAAGTCCGGGCGTCCGCGAGGGGTCGGTCGTCCGAGGCCTGTAGATATCACTGAAAATACTGTGAATTGAACAGCGACCGGACGTCCAGAGAAGACCGGAAATCCGAGTTATTCGACTCAACTTCTTCTGGTGGGAGGTTCCGGATTTCCAAAAGGGGACGGACATCCGGGCCACGGACGTCCGGAGGGAGCCGGAAATCCGAGTTATAGAGCTTATGTTCTTGTAGTGCAGGGCTCTGGATTTCCGAAGCTGGTCGGACGTCCGGCGCTCGGCTGTCCGGAGGGAGCCGGAAATCCGAGTTATAGAACTCAAGTTTCTCTGGTGCATAGTTCCGGATTTCCGAAGCTGGTCGGACGTTCGGGCCTCGGACGTCCGGAGGAGGCCGGATGTCCGGGCCTCGGACGTCCGGAGGAGGCCGGATGTCCGAGGCATTGGTCCTGTTTTCTAATAACAACAGAGCAGTGGAGATGTGGTAAGAGCAGAACAGTGGATATCTAGTTTGAGCAAGTTCATCACAAAACATGTGATCTCCTCTTAATAGTGCGGGATCCCTAAAGACTCAAGAATTATAAAAGGGGTACCGATGATCCATACTTGAGTGTATACTTTTATTCGCTGATCATCACTCCGCACCACTAACGTCAAAGGAACTGATACCTTTGAGTTAGCCCTTTCACTTGAGCTTGATGTTGTTGTTCCTTCTTGGCTCAAGTTGAAAGCAAGACATGATGAAGTCTTCAAGCAGCTCTCCCATACACAATGTGGAAAGCCTAGCTTATGTATTCATCTTCATTTGTCCACCATGTGAACATCCACAAGAATCAAGCATGTAGTGCTCAGGAATTCTTATCTTGATCTTGTCCTTGTTAGCACATGAGCTTGTCCTTATCAACACATGATCATTAACAATAGTTTCAATGATATATTCGTGCTGATCCACTTGAAATTGCACGCCACAATCTTGATGACGATCGTCACTTGACGTCATCCTTCATGAGTTGTATGAGATCTTCCTTTTGACGCAAGCCCATGGAAGCACACCTAACCCCCACATAGGAGTCTCACAAAGACCATGGGTTAGTACACAAACACGTAATGGACAATGCTTACCATACCATGGGATCACTTGATCCCTCTCGGTACATCTTATACGCTTTGTGTGTTGATCATCTTGATTTACTCTTTGTCTGAGATCTTGATCAACCTAGTGTCTCTATGACCATTCTTTGGATAATACCTTGAATACCATCTTGGTCATCATATAAACTCCTTGAACCCAACAGATGGACTTCAAGAAGTGCCTATGGACAAATCCTATAAATACAACTTAAGGCAACCATTAGTCCATAGGAATTGTCATCAATTACCAAAACCACATATGGAGATATATGCTCTAACAAAGGATGCCTATGAAGCTGAGAAATTACTTCTCATGTGGAAGCAAAAATCTCGGGAAGCTAGGATGAAATATGACCCGAAGTTTGCAACTTCACCTATCTTTATCACCGATAAGGATTATGAATTGTCTGTCGATGCTGAGATAATCTCTCTAGTCGAATCTGATCCTTTTCATGGTTATGAGTCTGAGACGGTCATAGCCCATCTTGCCAAACTACACGCAATAGCAAACCTTTTCACTAATGAGGAGAAGATCCGCCACTACTATATCCTTAAGTTGTTTCCTTTCTCTCTAAAGGATGATGCTAAAGCCTGGTTCACCTCTCTTGCTCCTGGATGTGTGAGTAGTCCCCGGGATATGGTCTATTACTTCTGTGAGAAATATTTCCCTGCCCATAAGAAGCAAGCTGCCTTGCAGGAAATATACAACTTTGCTCAACTGCAAGAAGAGAGTCTTACACAAGCTTTGGGGAGGCTCGTCCAGCTACAGAATGCTTTGCCTGATCACCCTCTTAAGAAGAACGAGATACTTGATATCCTCTATAACGGAGTTACCGATGCCTCTAGAGACCACCTAGATAGTTGTGCCGGTTGTGTTTTTAGGGAACGAACTATAGAACAAGCTGAGACCCTACTGAATAACATCTTGATCAATGATAATGCTTGGACTATTCCCGAACCACCTCCCAAGCCAACTCCGAAGAAAAGAGGTATTCTATTCCTCAGTCCCGAAGATATGCAAGAAGCCAAGAAATCTATGCAAGAGAAAGGCATTAGATCCGAAGATGTCAAAAATCTACCACCTATCAAAGAGACCATGGTCTCGATAACCCGATACAAGTAGTAGAAGTGAATTCTCTGCGTAGGTTTGATGAGACTAATATTCCTTTTGATAAACCTGCTAGCCTATGCTTTGATGAATTTGACAACTTTGTTGCCAAACAACAGAGTTTCAATGATTATGTTAGCAGACATTTGGAACAAAGTACGCATATGCGTAGACATTTAAGTGCTTGTGTAGACAGAAATGTCAATGATCTGAAGCTTCTGAGTAAACTTGCCTCTATGATTACTACTCAGGTAGAACAAGTACTTAAAGCTCAGAATGACTTGCTCAATGAATTAAATGACAACTCTGTCAGAGTCATTACTAGAGGAGGCAAAATGACTTTGGAACCTTTGTATCCTGAAGGTCATCCTAAGATAATTGATCAAGATTCTCAAGGAATCAATGCTGATACACCGATTCATCCTAAGGAGAAGAAGAAGGATGATTGAAACCTACATGCCAGTTCACCAAATACTGTCACACATGAAGAACCTAATGATATTTTTGCGTCTGATGCAGAAACACAATCTGGTGATGAACATGAACCTGGTGACAATATGGACAGTGATGTTCATAATAATGCTCAACCTAGCAATGATGAGGATGTGGAGATTGAACCTATGGTTAATCCTGATAACCCACAACCTAAGAGATACGATAAGAATGACTTCACTTCTAGGAAGCATGGTAAAGAAAGGGAGCCATGGGTTCAGAGATCTATGCCCTTTCCTCCGAAGCCATCCAATAAAAAGGATGATGAGGACTTTGAGCGCTTTGTTGAGATGATAAGACCCGTCTTTCTGCGGATGCGGTTAACTGATATGCTCATAATGTCTTCGTATGCCAAGTACATGAAAGATATCGTGACCAATAAACGAAAGATACCAGATCTTGAGATCTCCACCATGCTTGCCAATTACACTTTCAAAGGTGGAACTCCTAAGAAACTTGGTGATCCCAGATTGCCCACTATACCTTGCTCCATTAAAGGAAACTACGTAAGAATTGTCTTATGTGACCTTGGAGCCGGTGTTAGTGTTATGCCGCTCTCTCTTTATTGTAGACGTGAATTCGATAAGTTGAGACCCACTGAAATTTCTCTGCAAATGGCCGACAAATCAACTGTTTTCCCTATCGGCATTCGCGAGGATGTGCCTGTTGTGGTTGCTAACACCACTATCTTAACAGACTTTGTTATCTTGGATATTTCCGAGGACGATGTCATGGTTGTCATCCTCAGAAGACCGTTTTTAAACACTGTAGGGGCTGTTATAGATTGCAAAAAAGTCAATGTCACTTTCCATGTCAACGGTAATGAGCATACATTGCACTTTCCGAAGAAACTATATCAAGTACATTGCATCAATGCTATGGAAAAGTCTTCATCGATTCTTATTGGGAGCTTTGAATGCCCTATTCCTTGTGTCAATATGAAGTATGATTTGCTTGTTGGGGAGATTCATATCCCCATTGAGGTGACTTAGTGGCTATTCGAAAATTCTCCGTTCTCTCTTGCGACTCGAAAAGGTTTTGTCATGAGGATTTGATCAACCCCATTGACGGATTTCTTTCGATGACCATGGAATGGATGAATCAAAGAGTCACATACCTCTGTTTTAAGCTTCCACTTTGTGTTGCTTGGAAGAAAAATGATAGATTTAGTTTAGTTTTTCTTGTTTTCTGTTTTAGCGTCCCGGAGAAAAATACCTCGAAAATAAAAGTTCTCCGATGGTCCTCAAAATTTAGTATGATTTTTTCTGGAATATTTGAAAATTACTGGGCCTGAGAGCTGGCCTGGGGGCCTGACCAGTGGGCCACAAGCCCTGCCACCGCCACCCCCTGGTGGCGGCTAGCAAGCTTGTGGGGGCCACAGGGACCCCCTCCACTCATTCCAGCTCCCATCCTCTTCTTCCACCTCCAGAAAAAATTGTTTCGCAGCTCAAACCCGTGTTCTATATCTTTTGGCTGTGATTTTCGATCTCCTTGCTCAAAGCACCATTCTCCGAACCGTTTTGGGGAAATTACTCCTTGGGAAGTGACTCCTGCATTGGTCCAATTAGTTTTTGCTCTAGTGCTTTATCCTTCGCTTATTCTTGCTACCTTGGTGACCCTGTTCTTGATCTAGAAATGTTGATTTTAGCTGGTCTCAAGTAGTTTTAGCGCGTGATACGGTCTCTAGGCACTAGTAGGAGTAGTTGCTACAAGGTGTGGTTGGTCTTCATTCACATTTCTCTTGAACTTCAAAAATTTCAGCAAAAGGAAATTATGTTCAGGAGGAAGTTTCATGGTGGTTCCTCAAGTAAGAAGGGTCCCCGTCTTTCTTTTCGGGAGCCCGAACCTTTTCAACTAAGGGACGCACTGGTACAACCATGTGAATGGCCTTCCGATGAGTTCATGATCAAAGCAGGTTTCAAGGATGAGTTTGATACACTTGTCCGCAATGCCGGGTTAAAAGAATTCATCTCAGATAAATGTGAACAGTATGCTATGCTCACTGCCTCTTTTGTGTGTAGATTTGAATTTTCAGTTGGCCGTGACTCATCCATACTGTTTGATCTGTACGATAAATCCTACACCATGGATTTGGAGGATTTCAATAGGATTTGCAAGATACCCGATGGGGGTAGTATTAATGATCCTTGTAAGTCTTCGGTCAGAGACTTTGTCTCCAATATAACTGTTGGAGAAACTAGAGATATCACGCAGGCCACCATAGGAAGCATCCATTTCCCTGCCTTGCACTACTTTCCCTCTTCATAGGTAGGTGCATTAACGGCAAGGGTGCACATTGTCACATATGCGCTTCTGACCTTAGTATCCTTAAGAGCGCAGTAACAGGTGACAGGAGCTTTAATATGGGAGCTATAATAGCAAGGAGGCTGAATAATAACCCGATACAAGTAGTAGAAGTGAATTCTCTACGTAGGTTTGATGAGACTGATATTCCTTTTGATAAACCTGCTAGCCTATGCTTTGATGAATTTGACAACTTTGTTGCCAAACAACAGAGTTTCAATGATTATGTTAGCAGACATTTGGAACAAAGTACTCGTATGCTTAGCCATTTAAGTGCTTGTGTAGACAGAAATGTCAATGATCTGAAGCTTCTGAGTAAACATGCCTCTATGGTTACTACTCAGGTAGAACAAGTACTTAAAGCTCAGAATGAGCTACTCCATGAATTAAATGACAGCTCTGTCAAAGTCATTACTAGAGGAGGCAAAATGACTCAGGAACTTTTGTATCCCGAAGGTCATCCTAAGAGAATTGATCATGATTCTCAAGGAATCAATGCTGATACACCTAGTCATCCTAAGGAGAAGAAGAAGGATGATAGAAGCCTACACGCCAGTTCACCAAATACTCTCACACCTGAAGAACCTAATGATATTTCTGCGTGTGATGTAGAAACACAATCTGGTGATGAACATGAACCTAGTGACAATATGGAAAGTGATGTTCATAACAATGCTCAAACTAGCAATGATGAGGATGTGGAGATTGAACCTTCGGTTAATCCTGATAATCCACAACCTAAGATGTACGATAAGAATGACTTCACTGCTAGGAAACATGGTAAAAAAAGAGATCCATGGGTTCAGAGACCTATGCCCATTCCTCCTAAGCCATCCAAGAAAAAGGATGATGAGGATTTTGAGCGCTTCGTTGAGATGATAAGGCCTGTCTTTTTGTAGATGCGGTTAACTGATATGCTCAAGATGTCTCCGTATGCCAAGTACATGAAAGATACCGTCACTAATAAACGGAAGATACCAGATCTTGAGATCTCCACCATGCTTGCCAATTACACTTTCAAAGGTGGAACTCCTAAGAAACTTGGTGATCCCGGAGTGCCCACTATACCTTGCTCTATTAAAGGAAACTACGTAAGAACTGCCTTATGTGACCTTGGAGCGGGTGTTAGTGTTATGTCGCTCCCTCTTTATCGTAGACTTGAATTGGATAAGTTGACACCCACTAAAATTTCTCTGCAAATGGCCGACAAATCAACTGCTTTCCCTATCGGCATTTGCGAGGATGTGCCTGTTGTGGTTGCTAACACCACTATCTTAACAGACTTTGTTATCTGGGATATTCCCGAAGACGATGCCATGGCTGTCATCCTCGGAAGACCCTTTTTAAACACTGCAGGGGCTGTTATAGATTGCAACAAAGGCAATTTCACTTTCCATGTCAATGGTAATGAGCACACCATGCACTTTCCGAAGAAACGATATCAAGTACATTGCATCAATGCTATCGAAAAGACTTCATCGATTCTCATTGGGAGCTTTGAATGCCCTATTCCTCGTGTCAAGATGAAGTATGATTTGCTTGTTGGGGAGATACATATCCCCATTGAGGTGACTTAGTGGCTATTTGAAAATTCTCCGTTCTCTCTTGCGATTCAAGAAAGTTTTGTCATAAGGACTTGATCAATCCCATTGACGGATTTCTTTCGATGACCATGAAACGGATGAATCAAAGAGTCACATACCTTTGTTTTGAGCTTTCATTTTCTGTTGCTTAGAAGAAAAATGATAGAATTAGTTTAGTTTTTCCTGTTTTCTGTTTTAGCGTCCCGGAGAAAAATACCTAGAAAATAAAAGTTCTCCGATAGTCCTGAAAATTTAGTATGATTTTTTCTGGAATTTTTGAAAATTACTGGGCCTGAGAGCTGGCCTGGGGGCCTGACCAGTGGGCCACAAGCCCTGCCACCACCACTTACCCCCTGGTGGCGGGGTGCAAGCTTGTGGGGCCCACAGGGACCCCCTCCACTTATTCCAGTTCTCAGCCTCTTCTTCCACCTCCAGAAAAAATTGTTTTGTAGGTCAAACCCGCGTTCTTGCTCATTTGGCTGTGATTTTCGATCTCCTTGCTCAAAGCACCATTCTCCGAACCGTTTTGGGGAAATTACTCGATGGTAAGTGACACCTCCATTGGTCCAATTAGTTTTTTCTCTAGTGCTTTATCCTTCGCGTATTCTTGCCACCTTGGTGACCCTGTTCTTGAGCTTGAAAAGTTGATTTCAGCTGGTCCCAAGTCATTTTAGCGCGTGATACAGTCTCTAGGCACTAGTAGGAGTAGTTGCTACAAGTTGGGTTAATCTTCATTCGCTTTTCTTTCGAAGTCTCTAAAAATTTTAGAATTTTTCAGAGCTATAAAAAGGAAAAGATGAGGAGGTTCTTGAGAGGCTCTTCAAGCCGTAACCCCAGGTGGGATGAGAAGAACCACCCCAAGTACGTAGTCCCTCGAGTCACAGAAGTTCGAGCGTGCGAGTGGCCAAGTGATGAATTTTTGCGCGCCGCTGGACTTTATGAAGACTTTTATTACTTGGCGGAGAGCGCAGGTCTTACTGCGTTCGTTGAAGATAACTACCCACAATACCTCCTCCTCACCAATATTTTCGTTCAAAGCTTCAACTTTTATCCGAGGAAGAATCCTCCCATAGTTGAGTTCATGATATACGATGTCCCCCAGTACATGACGCTGCAGGATTTTTGCAATGTATGCAAATTACCTTATGTTGGGGATATTCGTGACCCTCGTCCACGGGACTTGGAGGAATTCATTGGTTCTATTGCTGTTGGAGAGGAGAGAGGAGTGTCTCGCGCTAGAATTGCTAGCATACATTTTCCTGTGCTTCGGTACTTCTCGTTATTTGTGGGAAAATGTTTGATTGGCTGTGGGAGGCTGGATCACTTAGTTCTCCAGACCTTGCGGTTTTACGCGAAGGCCTTTATAACGATAAGACTTATAGCTTGGGCGCTATAGTAGCTCAACGGTTGAACCTGAACCATTCCAAGGGTGTCGTCTATGGAGGTATCTATGCTACCCGTCTTGCCAGACACTTTGAGATACCCATTAGACTGGGAGAGGAAGGAGAGATTCTTCTCCCTGAGAAATATCTGGATTATGACAACATGGTTCGCCATGATTTTCTGGCTAGAGATGCTAGTAGACGGATGATTTATAACCTGGTGTTTAGTCATGGTACTCGAGAGGCTATTACTTTTCCTGCTCCTTCTTTGTTCGATCTTCATGTAGGCAGGTACACTATTATACCCACGGACATCTACGCATATTGGGGCTTGGCCCAACCACAAGCACCCGTGCCCGAGCCGCCAGTCGAGTACCAGACACCAGTTTATCAGTGGGAGCCAGAGGAGCTCACACAGCAGTGGCATCCACAGTCTGCTCCGGAATATCCTGGAGCTGGTTATTTCCCACCTTGGGAGTACACCAAGCTAGGCCAAAAGCCTAAGCTTGGGGGAGTACGTGTTCTCACCGACTTTACATTCATGCTTATGCTTTCACTTTGTTAGCCGGTGTTTACACTTTGCCATAGTATTATCCATGCTAGTTTTTTTCTTTTTCTTGTTTTGTGTCCTTTTGAGAAAACCCCAAAAGATTTTTCTTTCTTCTTTTGCTTGTTGGGAGCTTTCCCGTGTAAATAGTTTTCTTTTTCTTTGGGTCAAGGTAGAATATTTTGGTTACACTGTTTAGTGGTTCTTGCATGCTTACCTGTATAGCTTTCAAAAGAGCCATATTACATCGTTCGATCGTGCAAATGAAAGGCAACAATGATGATATATGATGAAGTGACTGAGACTGAAAAGCTGCTATGAACTCTATCTATTTTGTTTTTGTAAATATGACTAGCTTGTCATCCCAGATTTAGCTTTGTTGTCAGAGAACCATGTTTGCAATGACAACTTAGAGATCATAGTTTCTGATGCCATGCTTATTTAGCTGAGAGCTTATAATGGTTTGTCTTGAATGCCAACACAGATTTTGAGATGACTATGATGTAGTATGATAGGATGGTATTCTCCTTTGAATGTTTCAAGTGGCTTGACTTGGCGCATGTTCATGCATGTAGTTGAAACAAAATCAACATATCATCTATGATGTTCGTGTTCATGGTGATTTATATCCTGTTCATGCTTGCATTTAATGTTAGTCAAACTCATTGCATCTTGATGACTTTTGTCGCTCTCTAGTTGGTCGCTTCCCAGTCTTTTGCTAGCCTTCACTTGTACTAAGCGGAATACTGCTTGTGCATCCACTACCATAAACCCAAAAGTTTTTCCATGAGAGTCCACCATACCTACCTATTTGCGGTATTTACCTCCCGTTCCAAGTAAATTTACATGTGCCATTCTCTAAACCTTCAAGAAATAATCTGTTTTGCATGCCCGAACCTATTTGCGGGGGCTATTGATATCTTCCATGCTAGGAGTGTTATCCTCTACATGTGTTTATTCACAGTCATTCACAAGAAAGGGGCCGGTAATTGGAATGCCCAGTTCCACACTTAAATCGAAAACATAACTGTAAAACAAGACTCCCCCTAGATTGATGTTAGTATGGACGGTACCCAAGGATTCGGCTACCGTGGAGTGTGATTGATTGGTGGTGGGGGAGTTAAAACTTTACTTTTCTCTTTGGGAACCGCCTATAGCATGAGTAGCATGGAAGATATTGAGAACTCTTGGTCATTGCGTTGACAATGAAAGCATGCCACCCAAAATTATTATCTCTGTTTTCAAAGCTTGAGCTCTAGCACCTCTGCAAATCAATGCTTCCCTCTGCGAAGGGCCTATCTATTTATTTTCCTGTTGAGTCATCCTCCTCTTATATAAGCACCAATTAGAGAGCACATCTGTCATTTTTATGCTTTGCTTTTTAATGATATTGAGTATGACTATGACTGGATCTTCGTTGCTATGAATTATAATGTTTAGTCAGCCCTTGATCTTTGAAAGTGCTCTGCATTTATGTTTTGCGGTCTCAGAAAGACCTAGGGAGATACCATCTATTCATCTGAGGGGGTGGGCTAGTGGGCCACAAGCCCTGGCTCCGCCACCACCCTCCTGTTGGCGGTGGGCAGGCTTGTGGGGCCCACACGGCTCTGCCGCCCCCAACCTCATGTCTATAAGTCCCCTTTCATCCTAGAAAAAACAAAAAGAGAAGTTTTCGCCGCATTTACGATACGAAGGCGCCGCCACCACCTGTTCTTCATCTGGAGGGCAGATCTGGAGTCCGTCTTGGGCTCCGGAGAGGGGAAATCGTCGCCATCGTCATCATCAACCTTCTTCCCTCTCCAATTCCATGAAGCTCTTCGTCGTTCGTGAGTAATCTATTCGTAGGCTCGCTGGACGGTGATGAGTAGGATGAGATCTATCATGTAATCGAGTTAGTTCTGATGGGGATTGATCCCTAGTATCCACTATGTTGTGAGATTAATGTTGCTACTACTTTGGCATGCTTAATGCTTGTCACTAGGGCCCGTGTGCCATGATTTCAGATCTGAAATTATTATGTTGTCACCAATATATGTGTGTTTTAGATCTGATCTTGCAAGTTGTAGTTACCTACTATGTGTTATGATCCGGCAACCCCGGAGTGACAATAACCGGAACCACTCCCGGTGATGACCATAGTTTGAGGAGTTCATGTGTTCACCAAGTGCTAATGCGTTGGTCCGGTTCTTTATTAAAAGGAGAACCTTAATATCCCGTAGTTTCCTTTTGGACCCCGCTGCCACGGGAGGGATGGACAATAGATGTCATGCAAGTTCTTTTCCCTAAGCACGTATGACGACACACGGAATGCATGCCTACATAACATTGACGAACGGGAGCTAGCCACATATCTCTCCGTGTTATAGCTGTTGCATGATGAATATCATCCAAACAAATCACCGATCCATTGCCTACGAGTTTGTCCTACTGTTGCTACTTCTGTTACTTGTGTTTGCTCTGCTGCTGCTATTACTGTTGTTACTGATGTTACTTGTTTTGCTCTGCTGCTGCAACTACTGTTGCTACTGCTGTTACTTGTCTTGCTCTGTTGCTGCTACTACTGTTGCTACTGCTGTTGCTACTGCTGTTACTTGTCTTGCTCTGTTGTTGCTACTACTGTTGCCACTGCTGTTACTTGTCTTGCCCTGCTGCTACTGTTGCTACTACTGTCGCTCGCTACTGTTGCAACTTGCTACTGCTGTCACTACCGCTGTTCCTTGCCACTGCCGTTACTCGCTACTTTGCTCTTACTACTTTGCTTGCAGATACTAATCTTTCAGGTGTGGTTGAATCTGACAATTCAACTGCTAATACTTGAGAGTATTCTCTCACCTCCTGTCGTGCGAATCAACAAATTTGGGTTGAATACTCTACCCTCGAAAAGTGCTACGATCCCATGTGCTTGTGGGCCGTCAACAACATTCTTGTAGTTTCGATTGCCGGAGAGTGCTAGCAGCATTCTTCTGCTGCCGTTGCAAGGGAAAGAACAGTTGACATCAGGCCGAGAGATACCTCTCCGTCACATGGAGCGACAAATCCCAGTCTCGATTCGTACCAACCCAACGGACACTTTCGGAGATACCTGTAGTGCACCTTTATAATCACCCAGTTATGTTGCGACGTTTGATACACCCAAAGTACTCCTACGGTATCCGGGAGTTATACAATCTCATGGTCTAAGGAAATGATACTTGACATTATAAAAGCTCTAGCAGACGAACTACACAATCTTGTGCTAAGCTTAGGATTGGAACATGTCCATCACATCATTCTCCTAATTATGTGATCTCGTTATTAACGACATCCAATGTCCATGGTCAGGAAACCATGACCATCTATTGATCAACGACCTAGCCAACTAGAGGCTCACTAGAGTCATGTTGTAGTCTATGTATTCACAGATGTATTACGGTTTCCGGGTAATACAATTATAGCATGAACAATAGACAATTATCATGAACAAGGAAATATAATAATAACCTATTTATTATTTCCTCTAGGGCATATTTCCAACAGGCTTGACATAACACGTGGTAGGTAGTGAGACATAGCGATAGAAACGAGACAACTAGTGTGACAATGATAGTAATGATATCTAGAGAAATGATCATCTTGCATGTGATCCCGCTTGGAAGAAGAACGAATTCTTGAAGCAGACGAACCAACATAGTCGAACAAATCCTCACACTTCGAAGCGATTCGAAACTCTATCGAGAAGAAACTATCCAGAAACAAACAATAAACACACGATAAAACACCACAACGTATTCATGACATGATGTGCAAGCAATTGTGATGCATGTCCATTTATTTATGCACGACACGGTAAAGCTCAACAATTTATTACTACACACCAAATGAAACTCTATGCAACTCGTTGCATATTGACGAAACTCCGTATTTAAATTATATAGTTCACTCCCATTTTGGTACTCGACAATGTTAAATGTTATCAAACACGGCAAGAGGTGAAGCATAAATAAACTACACTATCAAGACATTTTAAATAATATCGGAGACAACCTATAGCATTTCCGAAATGATCCCATATATTAATTTTGAAATCGGTCCAGATCTAAACTATTCACACTTTATATTCATTAAAAAGCTAAATAAACGGACCATGTGATTCTACACGTCATTCTAGTCAATTTATAATATATAAATCATCTAAAACAGAGCTACGATTTAAAAGATATAAGCAACACAAGATGATATGGTATGAATGCAAAATGTATGCAAATGGCAGCCACAAGTATCTTAAATCATGAATGCAACAACATATTATGAAACTACATGGAATTCTAAGCAAGTTTAAATCAGACCGGAACAACGAATAACAATTCTGTAAAGTCTGCATATGCAAATTAAAATATCGGTACCATTCTGCATATAATACACTTTTACAGTTGTTAAACAACAAAATAAATGTTATCATGTTATTCTATACATCTCTGTAGTCCAGAAATGTTTAATCGAAGCTACGGTAAATTAGTTTTGAATTAAACTATTTTAACATGGCATTTATGCAAATTAAATTATTTATGAATTAAACCGTTTTAACGCAGCATGTTACACATTTTAAACATGGTTGAAAGTTGGATATTGTGAAACTACACGAAATTCTGAACATATTACATGTTTAACTCATTTGTATCTGATGCATGGTTAATTTATTATTAATATTTTAAAAACATGACATTTTTTTGCAAATATGCAATCTACTAGATAATTAGCAAAATCATTCCGCAGAAAAAAAACATGGAGCGGGCAAAAAGTGTGGGCGCTAAATATTAAAACGCGTCGAGAGCGGCATTTAGGCGCCCTCACCATGGGCTTCGGGCCCGGTCGATGGAGGAGGCCGCGACTGGGCGAGGCTGGCTAAGTTGTAGATGGGCCGACCTGGGCCACTGAACGTGCTGGCCCATGAGTGGGTGACACAGGAGGGCGAGCTGGTCAACGCGTTGCGCTTCGTCTCCCTGGTGCATGCTCGATGCAGAGGAGGAGGTGGCGCAGCAAGTGGGGCGCGACGGCGAGCATCGACTGCAGGGCGACGAGGGTGGCGGAACTACTCCGGTGAGGCCCGTCCTGGCGGTGGAGGCAAATGACGGTGAGGCGAAGGCAGCGGGGCGGCGGCTCAGAGGTGCGCCGGGCAATGGTTGCGAGCGAGGTCTTGGCGGCCGGCGAGGTGAAGCAGGGATACGACGGCGGGGTGAGCCACAAGCGGGGGAAGCGGTGGCGCTGGGGGCGCAGGCCGAAGACGGCGGCTGGCGGCGGAGAGGGGTCCCGGTGCCTGGACGGTGCAGGTGGCGAGGTCCGGCGCGGAGAGATCTCAGGCAGGAGGTCGCGGCTTCGAGCTTCGGCAGGGGCGCAGTCATGGTGGGGCGGAGCTTCGGCGGTTCGAGTGCTTGCTCCAGCGAGCCTTGCTAGGGCAGCTAACGGCGGCGAGGTCGAGGTCCGGCTATAGGAGCTCGAGATCGAGGGGCTTGGGGTCGAGAGAGCAGGGGGTGAGGGGGATCCGGGAGGAGACAGTGGCTTAAAGGGTGTCTGGATCACTAGAGACTAGTAGTAGTCATCTTTAGTCAGTAAACCTCCAAACACCCCTAACTAATGGGTGACTAAAACTAGTTTAGTCCCTAGTCACCTCACCCCTAACTTTTATCGATTAAAGTCTCTTCTCTAATTAATTGGCGGGCCCATCCTGTTGCGGGCTCATCCTCCCATGCGGGCATGCCAATGGAAGGGAGATAAATAAGGAGATAAATGGAAGGAAGAGAGAATAATTTAATACTGAGACATTTAATGCTGACTAGTAGTAGTCACCTTCCAAACAGGGTCTGACTACAAACTTCTAGTCTGACTACTACTAGTCACATGACTAAAGAGTATCCAAACACCCTCTTAATCCATTCGGGAATCGGGATCGAGCTGTGGGTGGTTGTGCAAGCTTCGGTGGATGGATGGATCGGGAGGTGGAGGCTTGGGTGTTGGTTGGTTGGTTGCACAAAGCGAGGTGGAGGCGTTCGTTCTAGTCGGGGAGGATCCCGAGGAAGAGGGTGGCGGCAGCGCTGCGGATCAAGGGAGGAATGAACGGGACAGCCTACTCTCCCTCCGTCCCGTGAAAAATGTACATATAATTTTTTTAGGATAAATTATGAAGTAAAGTAAAAAATATATTAGAAAGGTGCAAGCGACCATCTCTCTCCTCTTTAATTATCCAACCCTCAATGAGCTAAGTGCATGTAAAAATTAAAAAGACCATGTGTATAATGTTATTGATCTTGATTACCGTGTGATGAAAGAGAAACATTTTTTCCTATTTTAAAGTGCATTGAAAAGATAAAAGTACACTCTTTTGTGGACAAATTTTAAAGCTAAACGTACACTCTTCACCGGATGGAGGGAGTATGTTTTACGGTTTTGTCTGTTTAAAAAAGCAGGTGGGTTAGAGGGTTAGCATCATTTGCTCCCTCCGATCGTAATCGGACAGTCGGGAAATATAGGTTAGGGAATGCAATTGAAAAACCGATGATGGTTTAAGGTATTACGGGGTTGACCCGGATGCAACGGTCACCACCGTATGTTTCGGGTTCGGGAAGCTATCGGGCGCGCGCAAGGGGTTTGTGCTCTGTGGAGAGGGGTTAGGCATGAGAAGAGAGGGAGAACGGACACCCTCACAACAGGTTTTGAAAATTGAAAAACGTTCGTGATTAAACCGGGTACGGTGCCGCTATCAATTGTAGCCTTTCTCGATAAGTAAGAGTGTCGAACCCAACGAGAAGCTAAAGGTAGGACAAATATTCCCTCAAGTTCTGTTGACCATCGATACAACTCTACGTATGCTTAACGTTTGCTTTACCTAGAACAAGTATGAAACTAGAAGTACTTTATAGGCGTGATAGGATAGGTTTGCAAGAAAGTAAAGAACACGTAAATAAAACTAGGGGCTGCTAACATAAAGAAACAACTAAGTTAGTAGAGAGCTTTTTGTTACACGAAGGTTATTTGTCCCTAGGCAATCGATAACTAGACCAGTAATCATTATTGCAATTTTATATGAGGGAGAGGCATAAGCTAACATACTTTCTCTACTTGGATCATATGCATTTATGATTGAAACTCTAGCAAGCATCCGCAACTACTAAAGATCATTAAGGTAAAACCCAACCATAGCATTATAAGGTATCGAGTCCTCTTTATTCCTATACGCAAACAACCTACTTGCTCGGGTCTGTGCTTCTGTCACTCACGCCACCCATCATAAGCGAATCAAAAACATATTGCAAACCCTACAGCGGGGATCCCTCACCCTTGCGCGACACGGAGAGCACCATAGGACAACACCAATAATAAAACATGCAAGTCAAACCAATCATGATCATCAATCAACCCATAGGACAAAACGGATCTACTCAAACATCATAGGATAGCCATACATCATTGGGAAATAACATATAGCGTTGAGCACCATGTTTAAGTAGATATTACAGCGGGGAGAAGGGGTGATACACCACTGCATAGAGGGGGAGAGAGTTGGTGATGACGGCGACGAAGTTGTTGGTGTAGATTGTCGTCACGATGATGGCCCCGACGACGTTCCAGTGCCACGAGAGAGAGGGGGAGACAGCCCCCTCCTTCTTCTTCTTCCTTGGCCTCCCCCCTAGATGGGATGAGGGTTTCCCCTCTGGTCCATGGCGTCCATGGCGGCGGAGGGGCGAGAGCCCCTCCGAGATTGGATATCTCTCTCTCTCCCTCTCTCTCTCTCTCTGTTTCTTTCTATTTCTTTCTGTTTCTGCGTTCTCTCCGTTTCAGATTGTGGCGTTTCACCGTTTTTTATATTCCCGGAGATCCGTAACTCCGGTTAGGATGAAATTTTAACACGATTTTTATCCGGAAATTAGCTTTCTTGCGGCGACAGAAGGGCACCAACCGCCTTACGGGGTGGCCAAAAGCCTGGCCGGCGTGACCTACCGCCTAGGTCGCGCCCTGATACGTCTCAAACGTATCTATAATTTTTGATGGTTTCATGTGGTTATCTTGTCATCTTTGGATGTTTTATGTACATTTTATATCTTTTTGGGACTAACTTATTAATTCAGTGCCAAGTGCCAGTTCCTGTTTTTTCTGTGTTTTTGGCTCTTTTCAGATCTGATTTTGGAACTGAGTCCAAACGGAATAAAATCTCCAAAATAATTTTTTCCCGAATGGAAGAAGATCAGGAGGCTTGAGGGCCAAGGCAGGAGAGCTACAGGGGGCCCACAAGACCTGTAGCCGCCACTAGGGGGCGGCGACTACCAGGCTTGTGACCTCCCTGGCGCCCCCCTGACCTAGCTCCTTCGCCTATATATTCCCTAAAATACAGAAAAAATAGGGGAATCCACGAAAACACTTTTCCGCCGCCGCAAGCTTCCGTTTCCGCGAGATCTCATCTGGAGACCCTTCCCGGTGCCCTGCCGGAGGGGACTTTGGAGTTGGAGGGCTTCTACATCAACATCATCGCCCCTTCAATGACTCGTGAGTAGTTCACTTCAGACCTACGGGTCCTTAGTTAGTAGCTAGATGGCTTCTTCTCTCTCTTGGATCTTCAATACAAAGTTCTCCATGATCTTCATGGAGATCTATCCGATGTAATCCTCTCTGGCGGTGTGTTTCTCGAGATCCGATGAATTGTGGATTTGTGATCAGATTATTTATGATATATATTTGAGTCTTTGCTGATTTCTTATATGCATGATTTGATATCCTTGTAAGTCTCTCCGAGTCTTGGGTTTTGTTTGGCCAACTAGATCTATGATTCTTGCAATGGGAGAAGTGCTTGGTTTTGGGTTCATACCGTGTGGTGACCTTTCCCACTGACAGAAGGGGCAGCAAGGCATGCATCATGTTGTTGCCATCAAGGGCAACAAGATGGGATTTTATCGTAGATATGAGATTGTCCATCTACATCATGTCATCTTGCTTAAGGCGTTACTCTGTTCTTTTGGACTTAATACACTAGATGCATGCTGGATAGCGTTCGGCGTGTGGAGTAATAGTAGTAGATGCAGAAAGTATCGGTCTACTTGTTTTGGACGTGATGCCTATAGATATAATCATTGCCATAGATGACGTCACGACTTTGCGCGGTTCTATCAGTTGCTTGACAGTAATTTGTTCACCCACCGTCTACTTGCTTTCATGAGAGAAGCCACTAGTGAACACTACGGCCCCCGGGTCTATTCACACCTATCGTTTCCACTTTCGCTTTTACTTTGATTTGTTACTTTGTTGCTTTCAGTTCTCACTTGGCAAACAATCTATAAAGGATTGACAACCCCTTCATAGCATTGGGAGCAAGCTCTTTGTGTTTGTGCAGGTACTTGTGATATTCCTTCACTGGATCGATACCTTGGTTCTCAAAACTCAGGGAAATACTTACCGCCGCTGTGCTACATCACCTTTCCGCTTCGAGGGAACACCAACGCAAGGCTCCAAGGCCACGGGGGAAATCCTTTGCATATTTGCCTAGGAAGTCCCTAAAGGCGTAGCCGTAGCAGAAGGATTCCTGGTGCCGTTGCTGAGGAGTATCAAGACAAGAATAGTCTCCCGTCAGCACGTGTTTCTGGCGCCGTTGGAAGGTCTTTTGTTACAGTAGCAGAAGTATTTCTGGCACCGTTGCCGGGGAAGGAAAGATCTATCCAAGTAGGTTTCACAAACTCATTTCTTGCGTTTAACTTTTTTGCCAGTTGCTTCTCATTTTCCCCTCCCCCACTTCACATTTGCCGTTTTCATTTGCATTTCTCCTTTGCCTTTTTCGTTTGCCTTTTTCGTTCGCCCTTTTCTCTCGCTTGCCTTTCCTTTGCTTGTGTGCTATGTGCCTTCAATGTGCTTGCATCTTCGCTTGCTGAAAATCTAGTGATATGGATCCTCACCCACTTGCTAATCTCTTTAAGAGATCCACTTATGTGGAACCAATTGCTAGTGAGTTGAGTGCACTTGACTTTTTCTATGGAGTTTTGCTTGAGATGCGTGAATCTGAAAATTGTGATGAAGAAATTTATGAAGTGATTCACGAGGGCTACTTGGATGAAAAGCATGATTGCAATGGTTTCACTGTAAATTCTATTAGTGACAATCATGCTAAAAATATGCAAAACCCTAAGCTTAGGGATGCTAGTCTTGCTATGTCCACTACTTGTTGCAAAGATCATGATTGGGGTGATGATTTTTCTTTTGATCTTGAAAATTTGGTCAAGCCTCAAGATGAATATGATATTTGCAATATTATTGAAAGTGGGTTTGGAGAAGTCATGACTTTAGATGATAATCCCACTATTTTTGAAGAGCGTCAACTTTGCATGCATGTGGGTCATGAAAAGAATATCCCTTGTGATAGTTACAGTGTTGAATTCGAATATGATCCCACATGTAATTTCTATGAGAGAGGAAAATATTGTGGTAGAAACTTTCATGTTACCAAATTACCTCTCGTTATGTGGAGATTGCCATTGTCTCTTTCTTCTTCCTTGCATATGGCAACTATTGGTTGTCTTGACAATCTGTTTTCCTATAAAATGCCTATTCATAGGAAGTATGTTAGACTTAGATGTGATATTCACATGCTTTAGGATGCTCTCGTTGTGCTTCAATTCTTGTCTTTTGTGAGAGCATCATTGAATGCCTTGCTAAGGGCGTTAAACAATAGCGCTTGTTGGGAGGCAACCCAACGAATCTATCCTTTTTCTTTCTGTTTTGTGTTTTCCACACTTTCATAATTCTGTTATGATTGTGTTGTTTGTGTTTCTTTTTGCGTTTGTGCCAAGAAAAACCGTTATGATTAGTCTTGGGGATGATCGTTTGGTCATGCTGGAAAAGACAGAAACTTTCTGCTCACGAAAAGAATTTTCATTTGTTTTCTGTAAGAGCTTTTGAGTTGATTCTTTTTGCTGCTGATTGCTACGCAAATTCGTCAGACTGTCGTAAGTTTCAGATTTTTGGAAGTACCATAAGTATACGAAGTATACAGATTGCTACAGACTGGTCTGCTGTTAACATATTCTATTTTTGTTGAGTTGGTTGCTTATTTTTGATGAAACTATGGATAGTATCGGGGGGTATTAGCCATGGAAGATTGAAAATACAGTAACCCAACATCAAGATAAGTAGAATTTAAGTTTGCTACAGTACCTAAGGAAGTGTTGGTTTGCTTTCTTATACTAATGTTATCACGAGTTTCTGTTTAAGTTTCGTGTTGTGAAGTTTTCAAGTTTTGGGTGAAGTTCTTATGGACGAAAAGAAAAAGAGTGGCAAGAGCTCAAGTTTGGGGATGCCCAAGGCACCCCAGGATGATTCAAGGATGCCGTAAAAGCCTAAGCTTGGGGATGCCCCGGGAAGGCATCCCCTCTTCCGTCTTCAATCCATCGGTAACGTTACTTTGGGCTATATTTTTATTCACCACATGTTATGTGTTTTGCTTGGAGCGTCTTGTATCGTAGGAGTCTTTTATTTTTGTTGTGTCACAATCATCCTTGCTGCACCCCTAGAGAGAGAGACATGCACTCACCATGATTTTGTCGAGCTTCACTTATATCCTTTGAGCTAGTTGATTTTGCTCTATGTGCTTCACTTATATCTTTTAGAGCACAGCGGTGCGTGGCTTGGTAGTTGATCTATGCTTTGAAAGTGGTCTCAAAAAGGGTAGTTATCCAAAGGGATATGAAAAACTTCCCCCTTCATGTGCATTGAATAGTTAAAGAAGTTTGATTCATCTCAATTAGTTTTGAGTTGTGGTTGTGGTAATATTGAAGTTATGCTAGTAAGGTGTTGTGGATCTAGAAATACTTGTGTTGAAGTTAGTGATTCCCGTAGCATGCACGTATGGTGAACCGCTATGTGATGAAGTCTGAGCATGATTAGTCTATTGATTGTCATCCTTTGTGTGGCGGTCGGGATCGCGCGATGGTTTATACCTACCAACCCTTCCCCTAGGAGTATGCGTTGAATGGTTTGTTTCGATTACTATTAAAACTTTTGCAACAAGTATATGAGTTATTCATGACTAATGTTGAGTCCATGGTTTAGATGCACTTTCACCTTCCACCATCACTATCTTCTTAGTGCCGTGCAACTTTCACCGGTGTACAAAACCCACCATTAGCCTCCCTCAAAACAGCCACCATACCTACCTACTATGGCTTTTTCAAAGTCATTACGAGATATATTGCCATGCAACTACCACCATGACATGTGCCACCACTTCTACATTGCCATTGCATGATCGTAAGATAGCTAGCATGATGTTTCCATTAATGTCTATGCCATGCTAGATCATTGTCACGGTACACTACCGAAGCCATTCCATATAGAGTCATCGTTGCTCTAAGTTTTGAGTTAAAAGTGTGATGATCATCATTGATGGAGCATTGTCCCATGTGAGGAAAGAAAAGAAGCCAAAGAAGCCCACCAAAAAAGGGGGGAGGCCAAAGAGCCCTCCAAAAAAATAAAAAATAAAAAAAATGATGAGAGAAAAAGAGAGAAGGGACAATGCTACTATCCTTCCACACTTGTGCTTATTAAGCACCATGATCTTCATGATTGAGAGTCTCTCGTTTTGTCACCACCATATAGCTAGTGGGAAATTTTCATTACATAACTTGGCTTGTATATTCCAATGATAGGCTTCCTCAAATTTGCCTTAGGTCTTCGTGAGCAAGCAAGTTGGATGCACACCCACTAGTTTTCTTTAAGAGCTTTGACATACTCTTAGCTCTAGTGCATCATTTGTATGGCAATCCCTACTCATTCACATTGATATCTATCGATGAGCATCTCCACAACTCATTGATATGCCTAGTTAATGTGATCATCTTCTCCTTGTTTGTCTTGCAACCTCCACCACACTCCACGCCACTTATAGTGCTAAAACCATGGCTCACGCTCATGTATTGCGTGAGAGTTGAAAAGGTTTGAGAAAGTAAAGGTGTGAAAACAATTACTTGGCCAATACCGGGGTTGTGCATGATTTAAATTCGTTGTGCAATGATGATAGAGCATAGCCAGACTATACGCTTTTGTTGGGATAACTTTCTTTTGGCCTTGTTATTTTGAAAGTTCATGATTGCCTTGCTAGTTTGCTTGAAGTATTATTTTTTCCACGTCAATAGCAAACTATTGTTTTGAATCTGATGGATCTGAACATTCGCGTCACATAAGAGGAGTTACAAAGGACATCTATGCTAGGTAGCATGAAAGCATCAAAAAGTCATTCTTTATCACTTCCCTACTCGAGGACGAGCAGGAGTTAAGCTTGGGGATGCTTGATACGTCTCAAACGTATCTATAATTTTTGATGGTTTCATGCTGTTATCTTGTCATGTTTTGATTTTTTATGTACCTTTTATATCTTTTTTGGGACTAACTTATTAATTCAGTGCCAAGTGCCAGTTCCTGTTTTTGTGTGTTTTTGGCTCTTTTCAGATCTGATTTTGGAACGGAGTCCAAACGGAATAAAATCCCCAAAATAAATTTTTCCCTTACGGAAGAAGATTAGGGGGCTTTGATGTCAACTGTTCTTCCCCTTGCAACAGCACCAGAAGAATGTTGCTAGCACTGTGTGGCAATCGAAACTAGAAGAATGTTGTTGACGGCCCACAAGCGCATGGTATCGTATCAGTTTTCGAGGGTAGAGTATTCAACCCAAATTTGTTGATTCGCACGATGGGAGGTGAGAGAATACACTCAAGTATTAGCAGTTGAATTGTCAGATTCAACCACACCTGAAAGATTAGTATCTGCAAACAAAGTAGTAACAACAAAGTAGCGAGTAACGGCAGTGGCAAGGAACAGCGGTAGTGACAGCAGTAGCAAGTAGCAACAGTAGCAAGCGACAGTAGTAGCAACAGTAGCAGCAGGGCAAGACAAGTAACAACAGTGGCAACAGTAGTAGCAGCAACAGAGCAAGACAAGTAACAGCAGTAGCAACAGTAGTAGCAGCAGCAAAGCAAGACAAGTAACAACAGTGGCAACAGTAGTAGCAGCAACAGAGCAAAACAAGTAACAACAGTAGCAACAGTAGGACAAACTCGTAGGCAATGGGTCGGTGATTTGTTTGGATGATATTCATCATGCAACAGTTATAACACGGAGAGATACGTGGCTAGCTCCCGTTCGTAAATGTGATGTAGGCATGCATTTCGTGTGTCGTCATACGTGCTTAGGGAAAAGAACTTGCATGACATCTATTGTCCATCCCTCCCGTGGCAGCGGGGTCCAAAAGGAAACTACGGGATATTAAGGTTCTCCTTTTAATGAAGAACTGGACCAACACATTAGCACTTGGTCAACACATGAACTCCTCAAACTATGGTCATCATCGGGAGTGGTTCCAGTTATTGTCACTCCGGGGTTGCCGGATCATAACACATAGTAGGTAACTACAACTTGCAAGATCGGATCTAAAACACACATATATTGGTGACAACATAATAATTTCAGATCTGAAATCATGGCACTCGGGCCCTAGTGACAAGCGTTAAGCATGGCAAAGTAGTAGCAACATCAATCTCCGAACATAGTGGATACTAGGGATCAATCCCCATCAAAACTAACTCGATTACATGATAGATCTCATCCTACTCATCACCGCCCAGCGAGCCTACAAATAGATTACTCATGAACGACGAAGAGCTTCATGGCACTGGAGAGGGAAGAAGGTTGATGATGACGATGGCGACGATTTCCCCTCTCCGGAGCCCAAGACGGACTCCAGATCTGCCCTCCAGATGAAGAACAGGTGGTGGCGGCGCCTTCGTATCGTAAACGCGGCGAAAACTGCTATTTTTATTTTTTCTGGGACGAAAGGGGACTTATAGACCTGAGGTTGGGGGCGGCAGAGCCGTGTGGGCCCCACAAGCCTGCCCACCGCCAACAGGGGGGTGGTGGCGGAGCCAGGGCTTGTGGCCCACTGGCCCACCCCCTCAGGTGGAACTTGGCGCAGATATTTTTTATATTTTCCAAAACTGCTCCCCGTAGATTTTCAGGATGTTTGGAGAACTTTGATTTCTGCACAAAAATAACACCAAGGCAATTCTGCTGAAAATAGCGTCAGTCGAGGTTAGTTCTATTCAAATCATGCAAATTAGAGTCCAAAACAAGGGCAAAAGAGTTTGGAAAAGTAGATACGATGGAGACGTATCAACTCCCCCAAGCTTAAAACCTTGTTTGTCCTCAAGCAACTCAGTTGACAAACTGAGAGAGAAAGAAAAACTTTGACAAACTCTGTTTGATCTTGTTGTTGCAACTTTGTCTAACTCATAACCAGAATTTCAGCAAGATCACAAGTTAACCACATAAGCAAATGACACAAAGGTCTCACGTAAACTAATATCAATGGCATAATCAGCTAACGAGCAAATAATAATGAGTTTCAAATACCAACACTTCAATCAAAACAAGCATGAAGCAATATGAATAGGTGGTATCTCGCTAGCTCTTTCTGAGATCGCAAAACATAAATGCAGAGCACTTTCAAAGATCAAGGGCTGACTAAACATTGTAATTCATAGCAACGAAGATCCAGTCATAGTCATACTCAATATCAATCAAAAGCAAAGCATAAAAATGACAGAGGTGCTCTCTAATTGGTGCTTATATAAGAGGAGGATGACTCAACAGGAAAATAAATAGATAGGCCCTTCGTAGAGGGAAGCATTGATTTGCAGAGGTGCAAGAGCTCAAGCTTTGAAAACAGAGATAATAATTTTGGGTGGCATGCTTTCGTTGTCAACGCACTGACCAAGAGTTCTCAATATCTTCCATGCTACTCATGCTATAGGCGGTTCCCAAACAGAAAAGTAAAGTTTTAACTCCCCCATCACCAATCAATCACACTCCACGGCTAGCCGAATCCTCGGGTACCGTCCATACTAACATCAATCTGGGGGAGTCTTGTTTTACAGTTATTTTTTCGTTTTAGGCGTGGAACTGGACATTCCAATTACCGGCCCCTTTCTCGTGAATGACTGTGAATAAACACATGTCGAGGATAACACTCCTAGCATGGAAGATATCAATAGCCCCCTATCACCACATGAGCGGTTCGGGCATGCAAAACATATTCTTTCTTGAAGGTTTAGAGAATGGCACATGCAAATTTACTTGGAACGACAGGTAGATACCGCAAATAGGTAGGTATGGTGGACTCTAATGGAAAAACTTTTGGGTTTATGGAAGTGGATGCACAAGCAGTATTCCGCTTAGTACAAGTGAAGGCTAGCAAAAGACTAGGAAGCGACCAACTAGAGAGCGACAAAAGTCATCAAGATGCAATGAGTTTGACTAACATTAAATGCAAGCAAGAACAGGATATAAATCACCATGAACACGAAAATCATAGAGGCTATGTTGATTTTGTTTCAACTACATGCATGAACATGTGCCAAGTCAAGCCACTTGAAACATTCAAAGGAGAATACCATCCTATCATACTACATCATAGTCATCTCAAAATCTATGTTGGCATTCAAGGCAAACCATTATAGGCTCTCAGCTAAATAAGCATGGCATCAGAAACTATGATCTCTAAGTTGTCATTGCAAACATGGTTCTCTCACAACAAAGCTAAATCTGGGATGAAAAGCTAGTCATATTTACAAAAGCAAAATAGATAGAGTTCATACCAGCTTTTCAGTCTCAGTCACTTCATCATATATCATCATTGTTGCCTTTCATTTGCACGATCGAACGATGTGAACGATAGTAAGCGCATTGGACTAAGCTGAATCTGCAGGCAAACACAAAGGAGAAGACAAAGTAATATGGCTCTTTGAAAGCTAAACAGGTAAGCATGCAAGAACCACTAAACATTGTAACCAACATCTTCTACCTTGACACAAAGAAAAAGAAAACTATTTACGCGGGAAAGCTCCCAACAAGCAAAAGAAGAAAGAAAAATCTTTTTGGGTTTTCTCAAAAGGACACAAAACAAGAAAACGAAAATAAACTAGCATGGATAATACAGTGGCAAAGTGTAAACACCGGCTAAAAAAGTGAAAGCATAAGCATGAATGTAAAGTCGGTGAGAACACGTACTCCCCCAAGCTTAGGCTTTTGGCCTAGCTTGGTCTACTCCCAAGGTGGGAAATAACCAGCTCCTGGATACTCCGGAGCAGACCGTGGATGCCATTGTTGTGTGAGTTCCTCTGGCTCCCACTGATAAACTGGCGTTTGGTACTCGACTGGCGGCTCGGGCACGGGCGCCTGTGGTTGGGCCAAGCCCCAATATGCATAGATGTTCGCGGGCATAATAGTGTACCTGCCTGCATGAAGACCGAACAAAGAAGGAGCACGTGAAGTAATAGTCTCTCGAGTACCCTGACTAAACACCAGGTTATAAATCATCCGTCTACTAGCATCTCTATCCAAAAAATCATGGCGAACCATGCTGTCATAATCCAGATATTTCTCACGGAGAAGCATCTCTCCTTCCTCTCCCAGTCTAATGGGTATCTCAAAGTGTGTGGCAAGACGGGTAGCATAGATACCTCCATAGACGACACCCTTGGAACGGTTCAAGTTCAACCGTTGAGCTACTATAGCGCCCAAGCTATAAGTCTTATCGTTATAAAGGCCTTCGCGCAAAACCGCAAGGTCTGGAGAACTAAGTGATTCAGCCTCCCCACGGCCAATCAAACATTTTCCCACAAATAATGAGAAGTACCGAAGCACAGGAAAAGGTATGCTAGCAATTCTAGCGCGAGATACTCCTCTCTCCTCTCCAACAGCAATAGAACCAATGAAATCCTCCAAGTCCCGTGAACGAGGGTCACGGATATCCCCAACATAAGGTAATTTGCATACATTGCAAAAATCCTGCAGCGTCATGTACTGCGGGACATCGTACATCATGAACTCAACCGTGGGAGGATTCTTCCTCGGATAAAATTTGAAGCTTTGAACGAAAATATTGGTGAGGAGGAGGTATTGTGGGCACTTATCTTCAACGAACGCAGTAAGACCTGCATTCTCCACCAAGTAATAAAAGTCTTCATAAAGTCCGGCGGCGCGCAAAAATTCATCACTTGGCTATCGCACGCTCGAACTTATGTGACTCGAGGGACTACGTACTGGGGGTGGTTCTTCTCATCCTCCCTGGGGTTACGGCTTGAAGAGCCTCTCAAGAACCTCCTCATCTTTTCCTTTTTCTAGCTCTGAAAAATTCTAAAATTTTTAGAAACTTCGAAATAAAAGCGAATAAAGATTAACCCAACTTGTAGAAACTACTCCTACTAGTGCCTAGAGACCGTATCATGCGCTAAAACGACTTGGGACGAGCTGAAATCAACTTTTCAAGCTCAAGAACAGCGTCACCAAGGTGGCAAGAATACGCGAAGGATAAAGCACTAGAGCAAAAACTAATTGGACCAATGGAGGAAGCACTTACCAAGGAGTAATTTCCCCAAAACGGTTCGGAGAATGGTGCTTTGAGCAAGGAGATCGAAAATCACAGCCAAATGAGCAAGAATGCGGGTTTGAGCTACGAAACAATTTTTTCTGGAGGTGGAAGAAGAGGCTGAGAGCTGGAATGAGTGGAGGGGGTCCCTGTGGGCCCCACAAGCTTGCACCCCGCCACCAGGGGGGTAGGTGGCGGTGGCAGGGCTTCTGGCCCACTGGTCTGGCCCCCAGGCCAGCTCTCAGGCCCAGTAATTTTCAAAAATTCCAGAAAAAATATTACTAAATTTTCAGGACCATCGGAGAACTTTTATTTTCGAGGTATTTTTCTCCGGGACGCTAAAACAGAAAACTGGAAAAACTAAACTAATTCTATCATTTTTCTTCTAAGCAACAGAAAATGAAAGCTCAAAACAGAGGTATGTGACTCTTTGATTCATCCGTTTCACGGTCATCGAAAGAAATCCGTCAATGGGATTGATCAAGTCCTTATGACAAAACTTTCTCGAATCGCAAGAGAGAACGGAGAATTTTCGAATAGCCACTAAGTCACCTCAATGGGGATATGTATATCCCTAACAAGCAAATCATACTTCATCTTGACACGAGGAATAGGGTATTCAAAGCTCCCAATGAGAATCGATGAAGTCTTTTCGATATCATTGATGCAATGTACTTGATATCGTTTCTTCGGAAAGTGCACTGTGTGGTCATTACCGTTGACATGGAAAGTGACATTGCCTTTGTTGCAATCTATAACAGCCCCTGCAGTGTTTAAAAAGGGTCTTCCGAGGATGACAGCCATGGCATCGTCTTCGGGAATATCCCAGATAACAAAGTCTGTTAAGATAGTGGTGTTAGCAACCACAACAGGCACATCCTCGCAAATGCCGATAGGGAAAGCAGTTGATTTGTCGGCCATTTGCAGAGAAATTTCAGTGGGTGTCAACTTATCCAATTCAAGTCTTCGATGAAGAGAGAGCGGCATAACACTAACACCGGCTCCAAGGTCACATAAGGCAGTTCTTACGTAGTTTCCTTTAATAGAGCAAGGTATAGTGGGCACTCCGGGATCACCAAGTTTCTTAGGAGTTCCACCTTTGAAAGTGTAATTGCAAAGCATGGTGGAGATTTCAAGATCTGGTATCTTCCGTTTATTAGTCACGATATCTTTCATGTACTTGTCATACAGAGACATCTTGAGCATATCAGTTAACCACATCTGTAGAAAGACGGGTCTTATCATCTCAACGAAGTGCTCAAATTCCTCATCACCCTTTTTCTTGGATGGCTTAGGAGGAAAGGGCATAGGTCTCCGAACCCATGGCTCTCTTTCTTTACCATGTTTCCTAGAAGTGAAGTCATTCTTATCGTACTTCTTAGGTTGTGGATTATCAGGATTAACCGACGGTTCAATCTCCACATCCTCATCATTGCTAGGTTGAGCATTATTATGAACATCACTGTCCATATTGTCACCAGGTTCATGTTCATCACCAGATTGTGTTTCTGCATCAGACGCAGAAATATCATTAGGTTCTTCAGGTGTGACAGTATTTGGTGAACTAGCATGCAGGCTTCTATCATCCTTCTTCTCCTCCTTAGGATGACTAGGTGTATCAGCATTGATTCCTTGAGAATCTTGATCAGTTCTCTTAGGATGACCTTCAGGATACAAAGGTTCGTGGGTCATTTTGCCTCCTCTAGTAATGACTCTGACAGAGTTATCATTTAATTCATTGAGCAGGTCATTCTGAGCTTTAAGTACTTGTTCTACTTGAGTAGTAATCATAGAGGCATGTTTACTCAGAAGCTTCAGATCATTGACATTTCTGTCTACACAAGCACTTAAATGGCTAAGCATACGAGTACTTTGTTCCAAATGTCTGTTAACATAATCATTGAAACTCTGTTGTTTGGCAACAAAGTTGTCAAATTCATCAAAGCATAGGCTAGCAGGTTTATCAAAAGGAATATCAGTCTCATCAAACCTACGTAGAGAATTCACTTCTACTACTTGTATCGGGTTATCGAGACCATGGATCTCTTCGATAGGTGGTAGATTTTTGACATCTTCGGATCGAATGCCTTTCTCTTGCATAGATTTCTTGGCTTCTTGCATATCTTCGGGACTGAGGAATAGAATACCTCTTTTCTTCGGAGTTGGCTTAGGTGGTGGTTCGGGAATAGTCCAAGCATTATCACTGATCAAGATGTTATTCAGTAGGGTCCCAGCTTGTTCTACAGTTCGTTCCCTAAAAACACAACCAACACAACTATCTAGGTGGTCTCTAGAGGCATCGATAAGTCCGTTATAGAGGATATCAAGTATCTCGTTCTTCTTAAGAGGGTGATCAGGCAACGCATTCTGTAGCTGGACGAGCCCCCCAAGCTTGTGGAAGACTCTCTTCTTGGAGTTGAGCAAAGTTGTATATTTCCTGCAAGGCAGCTTGCTTCTTATGGACAAGGAAATATTTCTCATAGAAGTAATAGACCATCTCCTGGGGACTACTCACACATCCAGGAGCAAGAGAGGTGAACTAGGCTTTAACATCATCCTTTAGAGAGAAAGGAAACAACTTAAGGATATAGTAGTGGTGGATCTTCTCCTCGTTAGTGAAAAGGTTGGCTATTTCGTGTAGTTTGGCAAGATGGGCTATGACCGTCTGAGACTCATAACCGTGAAAAGGATCATATTCGACTAGAGAGATTATCTCAGGATCGACAAAGAATTCATAATCCTTATCGGTGATAAAGATAGGCGAAGTGGCAAACTTCGGGTCATATTTCATCTTAGCTTCCCGAGATTTTTTCCTTCCACTTGAGAAGTAATTTCTCAGCGTCATAGGTATCCTTACACGCAAGAAAATCCTCAGCAGTCTCTCCCTCCATAACGTAACCCTCAGGTATATCAGGCAATTCATATCTAGGAGAGCTAGATCTAGTAGGAGCAAAAGCAGGTTCTATCTCAATAGTATTGGCAGTATCAGAAGCATCATGAGCATTGACAGTAACTCTAGCAATATGAACATCAAGGAATACCCCTAGTGGAACATCAGGCAAAGTAGTATCTCTAGCAGTATCAAGCATAACATCATCAGGCAAAATAGCATCTCTAGCATCATCAGGCATAGTATCTCTAGCATCATCAAGCACAAACGACATATCAAGATTTCTAGCAGGAGGTGATGTCACAAACATACTCATAACTGAAGGTGAATCAAGTGCAGAGCTAGGTGGCAATTCCTTACCTCCCCTCGTAGTTGAGGGCAAGACTTTGGTCTTCGGATCCCTCAGATTCTTCATAGTGATCAGCAGATACAAATCCCAAGTGACTCAGAGAATATAGCAATACCTCCCCGACAACGGCGGCAGAAAAATGGTTGATGTCAACTGTTCTTCCCCTTGCAACGGCACCAGAAGAATGCTGCTAGCACTCTCCGGCAATCGAAACTAGAAGAATGTTGTTGACGGCCCACAAGCGCATGGGATCGTAGCAGTTTTCGAGGGTAGAGTATTCAACCCAAATTTGTGGATTCGCACGACGGGAGGTGAGAGAATACTCTCAAGTATTAGCAGTTGAATTGTCAGATTCAACCACACATGAAAGATTAGTATCTGCAAGCAAACTAGTAACAGCAAAGTAGCGAGTAACGGCAGTGGCAAGGAACAACGGTAGTGACAGCAGTAGCAAGTAGCAACAGTAGCAAGCGACAGTAATAGCAACAGTAGCAGCAGGGCAAGACAAGTAACAGCAGTGGCAACAATACTAGTAGCAACAGAGCAAGACAAGTAACAACAGTAGCAACAGTAGCAGCAGCAGCAGAGAAAGACAAGTAACAGCAGTGGCAACAGTAGTAGCAGCAGCAGAGCAAAACAAGTAACAACAGTAGCAATAGTAGGACAAACTCGTAGGCAATGGGTCGGTGATTTGTTTGGATGATATTCATCATGCAACAGTTATAACACGGAGAGATATGTGGCTAGCTCCCGTTTGTAAATGTGATGTAGGCATGCATTCCGAGTGTCGTCATACGTGCTTAGGTAAAAGAACTTGCATGACATCTATTGTCCATCCCTCCCATGGCAGCGGGGTCCAAAAGGAAACTACGGGATATTGAGGTTCTCCTTTTAATAAAGAACTGGACCAACGCATTAGCACTTGGTGAACACATGAACTCCTCAAACTATGGTCATCACCGGGAGTGGTTCCGGTTATTGTCACTCGGGGGTTGCCGGATCATAACACATAGTAGGTAACTACAACTTGCAAGATCGGATCTAAAACACACATATATTTGTGACAACATAATAATTTCAGATCTGAAATCATGGCACTCGGGCCCTAGTGACAAGCATTAAGCATGGCAAAGTAGTAGCAACATCAATCTCAGAACATAGTGGATACTAGGGATCAAACTCCATTAAAACTTACTCGATTACATGATAGATGTCATCCTACTCATCACCGCCCAGCGAGCCTACGAATAGACTACTCACGAACGACGAAGAGCTTCATGGCATTGGAGAGGGAAGAAGGTTGATGATGACGATGGCGACGATTTCCCCTCTCCGGAGCCCAAGGCGGACTCCAGATCTTCCCTCCAGATGAAGAACAGGTGGTGGCAGCGCCTCCGTATCGTAAACGCGGCGAAAACTTCTCCTTTTATTTTTACTGGGACGAAAGGGGACTTATAGACCCGAGGTTGGGGGGCGGCAGAGCCGTGTGGGACCCGCAAGCCTGCCCACTGCCACCAGGGGGGTGGTGGTGGAGCCAGGGCTTGTGGCCCACTGGCCCACCCCCTCAGGTGGAACTGGGCGCATATATTTTTTACATTTTCCAAAACTGCTCCCCGTAGATTTTCAGGATGTTTGGAGAACTTTGATTTCTGCACAAAAATAACACCAAGGCAGTTCTGCTGAAAACAGCGTCACTCCAGGTTAGTTCTATTAAAATCATGCAAATTAGAGTCCAAAACAAGGGAAAAAGAGTTTGGAAAAGTAGATACGATGGAGACGTACCAGGCTTGAGGGCCAAGGCAGGAGAGCTACAAGGGGCCCACAAGCCCTGTAGCCGCCACCAGGGGGGCGGCTACCAGGATTGTGGCCTCCCTGGCGCCCCCCTGACCTAGCTCCTTCGCCTATATATCCCCTAAAATACAGAAAAATAGGGGAATCCACGAAAACACTTTTCCGCCGGCGCAAGCTTCCGTTTCCGCGAGATCTCATCTGGAGACCCTTCCCGGTGCCCCGCCGGAGGGGACTTTGGAGTTGGAGGGCTTCTACATCAACATCATCGCCCCTCCAATGACTCGTGAGTAGTTCACTTCAGACCTACGGGTTCGTAGTTAGTAGCTAGATGGCTTCTTCTCTCTCTTGGATCTTCAATACAAAGTTCTCCATGATCTTCATGGAGATCTATCCGATGTAATCCTCTTTGGCGGTGTGTTTGTCGAGATCCAATGAATTGTAGAAATTTGATCAGATTATCTATTATATATATTTGAGTCTTTGCTGATTTCTTATATGCATGATTTGATATCCTTGTAAGTCCCTCTGAGTGTTGGGTTTTGTTTGGCCAACTAGATCTATGATTCTTGCAATGGGAGAAGTGCTTGGTTTTGGGTTCATACCGTGTGGTGACCTTTCCGAGTGACAGAAGGGGCAGCAAGGCACGCATCATGTTGCTGCCATCAAGGGTAACAAGATGGGCTTTTATCGTAGATATGAGATTGTTCATCTACATCATGTCATCTTGCTTAAGGCGTTACTCTGTTCTTTTGGACTTAATACACTAGATGCATGCTGGATAGCGGTCGACGTGTGGAGTAATAGTAGTAGATGCAGAAAGTATCGGTCTACTTGTTTTGGACGTGATGCCTATAGATATAATCATTGCCATATATGACGTCACGACTTTGCGCGGTTCTATCAATTGCTCGACAGTAAATTGTTCACCCACCGTCTACTTGCTTTCATGAGAGAAGCCACTAGTGAACACTACGGCCCCCGGGTCTATTCACACCTATCGTTTCCACTTTTGCTTTTACTTTGCTTTGTTACTTTGTTGCTTTCAGTTCTCACTTAGCAAACAATCTATGAGGGATTGACAACCCCTTCATAGCGTTGGGAGCAAGCTCTTTGTGTTTGTGCAGGTACTTGTGATATTCCTTCACTGGATCGATACCTTGGTTCTCAAAACTAAGGGAAATACTTACCGCCACTGTGCTACATCACCCTTTCCGCTTTGAGGGAACACCAACGCAAGGCTCCAAGGCCACGGGGGAAATCCTTTGCATATTTGCCTAGGAAGTCCCTATAGGCGTAGCCGTAGCAGAAGGATTCCTGGTGCCGTTGCTGAGGAGTATCAAGACAAGAATAGTCTCCCGTCAGCACGTGTTTCTGGCGCCGTTGGAAGGTCTTTTGTTGTAGTAGCACGCCCCTATGGCTTGTGGCCCCCTCGGGCACCGCCTTGTGTTGGTTCCACTTCCCAAAATTCACAAATATTCAAAAACAATCTCCGTAAGTTTTTATCCCGTTTGGACTTCATTTGATATGGATTTTCTGCGAAACAAAAAACATGGAACAAACAGGAACTGGCACTAGGCACTCGATCAATATGTTAGTCCCAAAAATAGTATAAAAAGTTGCCAAAAGTATATGAAAGTTGTAGAATATTGGCATGAAACAATCAAAAATTATAGATACGATGGAGACGTATCAGCATCCCCAAGCTTAATTCATGCTCGTCCTCGAGTAGGTAAATGATAAAAAAGATAATTTTTGATGTGGAATGCTACCTAGCATAATCTTGTTCATATAATCTAATCATGGCATGATTATTTAGACAAGAGTGATTGAAAGCAGTAGTCTAGTTTTAACATAATGACTTCAATTCTCAAGCATGTCAACAAGTAACCATGTCTTTCAAAATATCAACACTAAAGAAAGTTATCCCTAGCCCATCATGCTCAATCATTGATCCACTGAAGAAACACACTCAAATATTAGTATGCCCAAGGCTCAAGTACGATCATAGTGTTCCCTAGTTGGTGCTTATAAGAGAAGATGGAGACTCAAAGCAAAAATAAAAATTGCATAAAGTAAATAGATAGTCCCTTCCCAGAGGGAAGTAGGGATTTGTAGAGGTTCCAGAGCTCAAGGTTTAAATTGAGAGAGAAAAATTATTTTGAGTAGCATGCTTTTCCTGTCAACGGAAATGACAAAGTAGCTGACAATACTTTCCATGCTAGATACATTATAGGCAGTTCCCAAACAGAATGGTAAAGTTTTTACTCCCCCTCCACCAATCAATCACACTCCACGGCGAGCCGAATCCACGGGTACCGTCCATACCAACAACATTCCTCAGGGAGTTTTGTTTCATTATATTTGATTTTATTTTTGAGCATGGAACTGGGCATCCCGAATACCAGTCACTTTCTCATGAATGATAGTGAATCAACACATATCGTGAGAATAACCCACCTAGCATGGAAAAATATTGGATACTCCCCACTATTTCATGAGTGGTACGGGCACACAAAAGAGAAAAATTATTTTGAAAATTTAGTGATGGCACATACAAATTTTCTTGGAACGGCATGGAAATACCGCATATAGGTAGGTATGGTGGACTCATGAGGCAAAACTTGGTTTAAGGATTTTGGATGCACAAGTAGTATTTCTACTTAGTACAAATGAAGCCTAGCAAATATATTGGGAAGCAAACAAACCAAGAAACGAAAATTCACATAAGTGAGCATTGAGTCATAACTAACACCGAGTAATGCACCATGGTAGGATGTAACTTCATTGCATAACTATTGACTTTCGTACATGCATAGGGAATCACAAACCTTAACACCAATATTCCTACTTAAAGCATAATTACTCACTAACATGACTCTAATATCACCATATTTATGTCGTAAAACTATTGCAAGGAATCAAACATATCATATTCAGTGATCTACATGTTTTATGTAGGATTTTATGACTAACCATGTGAATAACCAACTCCTGTTAACTCTCTAAATAGATATAAGTGAAGCATGGGAGTTCAATTCTTTCTGCAAAAGATATGCCCACGTTCTAACAAATATAAGTGAAGCAAAAGAGCATTCTACAAATGGCGGTTTCTATGTGTAGAGAAACAGGTAATCCAAACTTCAAATGATATAAGTGAAGCACATGAAGCATTCTATAAAGCCATACTCAAAAGATATAAGTGAGGTGCAAAGAGCCTTCTATAAATCAACCAAGGAATTTCTCATACCAACATGCTGCATTATTAAAAAAACACGATGCTCCAAGATTTACGCATATCATGTGACGAATAAAAAATATAGCTCCAAGTGAAAATACCGATGGTTGTTAGAAGAAAGAGGGGATGCCTTCCGGGGCATGCCCAAGCTTAGTTGCTTGGGAGTCCTTGAATATTACCTTGGGGTGCCTCGGGCATCCCCAAGCTTAGTCTCTTTCAACTCCTTATTCCTTCATCCATCGTGATCTTGCCCAAAACCTGAAAACTTCAATTACTCAAAACTTAACAAAAACCCTCGTGAGATCCGTTAGTAATAATAAAGGAGATTACAACTTTAAGTACTGTTTCCAACCAGTTCATATTTTGTTTTTTCATTGTATCTGCTGTAATATAACTTTACATGGCTTATACCACTGATACAATCGATAGTTTCATCAAAACGAGCAAAACAATGCATCAAAAACAGAATCTTTCAAAAACAGGACAGTCTGTAGTAATATGTACATTAACCATACTTGTGTAACTCTAAAAATTCTGAACAATTAGGAATAAATAACCAATTTGCATAGAAGTACTATGTGAAAATTCAGAAACTTTTAAGATTCCAGTAAAAAATATAAATTCACGCACTACAGCCAAAGTTTTTGTTTTTGCACTGCACACACCAAACAAGCAATCTAATCATCCTAAAGGAAAATCTTGGGACATTATTTTTATAATACAATGCATTTATACAAGGGGATAATTATTTTTCTTGAGAAGTTTTTGTAATTAAGATTCATAAAGTTTCCATGGGCATGAACAAAGTTCAAGGAGCTCCCCCACTTCAACGGTGCTCGTCCTTCTTAGTTTTACTTCTCTTTTTGAAAAAGTTTTAGGCCCCCCTCTTTATTTTTTTGATTTTTAAACTATATAAAAACACACAACAGAATAAAATGACTCTCTAAAACTTTCGGGTTGTCTCCCGGGCATCACTTTCTTTAAAGCCATTAAGCTAGGCATAAAGTGCTGAAGTAATTGATCCACCCGGATTCCAAGGTATATCAAAGCCAATTTTAATTAACAATGGTTTGTAATTTAGTAGTGAGCACAAAGTAACATATATCACACAAAAATGAATTCTAACTCTCTTCCTATGCATCGGCATGTCATAAAAGAACAATTCATGCACACAAAGTAAAGGCCAATGCATAGTATAAACAATTTCTTGCAATTTTATCGTATTGGAAACATAGAGAGGCGGAGATGTAGTTCCTCTCTTGTAATAATTGCAAGTAGGAGCAGCAAGCACATGCATATTATATCTACGAAAATCATCATTTGTAATAGTAAAAAGCAACCCATGTATATAATCCTTAATAAGTGAAAACTTCTCCAATATAGTGTAGTTGGGAGAATTCAAAAAGATAATAGGACTATCATGTGTGGGTGCAATGGCAACAATTTCGCGTTTAACAAAAGGAACTATAGTAATTTCATCTCCATAAGCATCATTCATATTAGTATCATGGCCACAAGCATAGCAAGCATCAAGTTCAAAAAAAAGGGATATTTCAAACGAATCCAAGGGCTCATAGCAATTATCATAGCATTCATCCTTCGGTAAGCACGAAGGGAAATTAAACAATGTATGAGTTCAAGAGTTACTCTCATTACAAGGTGGACAGGAGTAGTTAATCCGCTCTTCCTCCTTTTGTTCTTCGCTCTCCTCCTCATCTTTTTCATCCAATGAGCTCAAAGTGTCATCAATTTATTCTTCCATAGATTCCTGCAAAGTATTAGTCTCTTCTTGGATAGCGGAGACTTTCTCAATAAATAGATCAATATGGGCATTATATTCATAATTGGCATAACATTAACGAAGCATAGCCATATTTTGAGATCGGTAAACAACATCATCATAAGCTTCATACTTTTCAAACAAAGCTTCAATTTCATAAGCACCCTTAAAAGCAACAAACTCTTCCATTTGTTCCACATCATAGTAATCATATATACCATTGGCATAACAAGACAAGGTTTCATTATCATTAAATTTACATGAAAAGGGAAGGTGTTTAGCCTTCATCCTGGAGCAACAAATAATATCATATCTCAAGCATAGATTTCAAGCATACCATTTCAACATATGAATTTGATCCCATAGCAGTTTCCCTTTTTGAGTCAAGCAATAATCCCTAATGTATCCACATTGATCCAAAGTGTCTTCCATTATATAATTGTATGGGGTTTTCTCAGGATTATTAAATTAGTGCATAATATCTTCCACATAATGAGCATCGAGGGTTTTAGGAGGTTCCCCATCTCCATGAGTAGCAAGTACAGCTAATTATTTTGGTATTTCGTGTTCCATATCCATAACTAAACATAGAGAACAACTTAAACACCAAATAAAATCTACTTAGTGATAAAGCAAACAAGCACACACAAGAATATTCACCCCACGCTATTGCTCCCCGACAACGGTGCCAGAACAAAGTCTTGATAATCCACAAGTATAGGGGATCGATTGTAGCCTTTCTCGATAAGTAAGAGTGTCAAACCCAACGAGGAGCTAAAGGTAGAACAAATATTCCCTCAAGTTCTATCGACCACCGGTACAACTCTACGCACGGCCAACGTTCGCTTTACCTAGAACAAGCATGAAACTAGAAGTACTTTGTAGGCGTGATAGGATAGGTTTGCAAGAAAATAAAGAACACGTAAATAAAAACTAGGGGTTGCTAATATAAAGAAACAACTAAGTTAGTCTTAGTAGAGAGCTTTTTATCACAAGAAGGTTATTTGTCCCTAAGCAATCGATAACTAGACCGGTAATCATTATTGCAATTTTATATGAGGGAGAGGCATAAGCTAACATACTTTCTCTACTTGGATATGATTGGAACTCTAGAAAGCATCCGAAACTACTAAAGATCATTAAGGTAAACCCCAACCATAGCATTATAAGGTATCAAGTCCTCTTTATTCCCATACGCAAATAACCCACTTACTCGGGTTTGTGCTTCTGTCACTCACGCCACCCACCATAAGCGAATCATAAACATATTGCCAACCCTACAGAGGGATCCCTCACGCTTGCACGAACGGAGAGCACCATAGGACAACACCAATAATAAAACATGCAACTCAGACCAATCATGATCATCAATCAACCCATAGGACAAAAAGGATCTACTCAAACATCATAGGATAGCCATACATCATTCGGAAATAATATATAGTGTTGTGCACCATGTTTAAGTAAAGATTATAGTGGAGAGAAGGGGTTGTACACCGCTCCATAGAGGGGAGAGAGTTGGTGATGACGGCGGCGAAGTTGTTGGTGTAGACCGTCGTCACGATGATGGCCTTGATGGCGTTCCGGTGCCACCGGAAGAGAGGGGAGAGAGCCCCCCTCTTTCTTCTTCTTCCATGTCCTCCTCCCTAGATGGGAGGAGGGTTTCCCCTCTAGTCCATGGTCTCCGTGGCAGCGGAGGGGCGAGAGCCCCTCCGAGATTGGATCTCTCTCTGTTTCTATCTATTTCTGCGTTCTCTTCGTTCCAGATTCTGGTGTTTCACCGTTTCGTATATTCCCGGAGATCAGTAACTCTGATTGGGCTGAAATTCTAAAACAATTTTTATCCGGAAATTAGCTTTCTTGCAGCGTCAGAAGGGCACCAACCGCCTTACGGGGTGACCACAAGCCTGCCCGGCATGACCTACCCCCCAGGCCCCGCCCCTATGGCTTGTGGCCCCCTCGGGCACCGCCTTCTGTTGATTCTACTTCCCAAAATTCACAAATATTCCAAAAAAATCTCCGTAAGTTTTTATCCCATTTGGACTTCGTATGATATGGATTTTCTGTTAAACAAAAAACATGCAACAAACAGGAACTGACACTGGGCACTGGATCAATTAGTTAGTCCCAAAAATAGTATAAAAAGTTGCCAAAAGTATATGAAAGTTGTAGAATATTGGCATGAAACAATAAAAAATTATAGATACGACGGAGACGTATGAGTCAACAACAAAAGCAGAGAGAACCCAGAACTAATAACGGATGCAAGTTTTGAAAAATGACGACAACGGAGTGCCAATGCAATGTAGATGATGCGATGACGAATGCGACAACCAAATAAATCACAAGACGATAACGAAATAAAAGTGAATTTTTTGGAGCGTCGGTTCCAGGCTGTTACAACTCTCCTCCACTAACAAGTGATCTCGACCCTAGATCTTAGAATGAGAAGAGGAAGAGGTAAAATTTAGTTACTTCTTTGACAAGAAAGTGAAACAAACAAACCTTGAAGGTTGCAAAGAGAAGAAAATAACACAAGGGGCAAGAATGAACTCAAAAGAAATTTGGGCAACACTTCAGTAGGAAAAGAGAGGCAAAACTTTATAACACTACTGGAATCAGGGAATTTGCCATGAGCCAGTTCTTTGCCGTCTACTGGCTGATGGCAAAGAGCCTCTTTACCATCAGCTTCCATAAAACAGACGACAAAGATGTGGGTGATGGCAAAGACTGTGTTTTCCATGAGCCAAATCTTTGCCATCTGCCAGCTGACGACACAGAAGGTGCACGCAGACGGCAAAGGGCCCAGGCCCCACCACCCACTTTGTCGTGTGCCAGCGGACGACAAAGAAGGGTCAAGCAGACGACAAAGGGGATACCCTAACGACCGATGCCACCCCCACCCTCACCCCCTCTTTGTCGTGTGCCACAAAAGGAGAAGAGGGCTCCTCCTCTAACTGTTGTTCCCCGGGCCCACACCCCTCTTTATCTCCCTTTCCGCCCCCTCTCTCTCTGTCCACTCACACGTGGAGCCCCTCCCTCCATCCCCACACGCTCTCATCTCTCTCCCTCTCCCTCTCGCCGCAGCACCTGTCAACATCCCCCGCCCCGCCGCCGCCGCCCCACCGCTCCTCACTCTCCCACCCCCGCGCACTCATCTTCCACCCTCTCACACTCCCTCTCGCCAACCCTCCCCGCGCCACCCCTGCCCCGCCCAACACCACCTCGCCGGCCCCAGCGGCCCCGTCGCCTAAGCCACCCCGGCGTCCCCGCGCCTTGCCGGCCCGGCTCCCCACCGCTCCGGCCCCCACCGCCCCGGCGCCTCCGCACCTTGCAGCTCCGGCGCCCCACCGCCCTCCGGTGAGTTTTTTTCTTCTATTTTTCCTTTTTTTGCTGTTTAATTGTTAGATTAGATTATATATTTAGTTTAGTACTATGTTTAGTGCTAGACTAGATTAGATTAGATTAGATTAGTGATAGGTTTTAGTTAATTAGCCATAATTAAAATAAGTAGAAAAAGTGGAAAAAAGAGGAAGAACAAAAGAAGAATAAGTAAAAGGATGAAGAAGAAGAACAAGAAGAAGAAGAAGAGGAGGAGGAGGAGGAGAAGAGGAGAAGAGGAGATGAAACAAGAGGAAAAATGAAAAGAAGGAAGAAGAAGAAGAAGAGAAGGAAAGAGGAAGAAGAAGAAGAAGAAGAAGAACAAGAGGAGGAGGAGGAGAAAAAGAATAAGAAGAGGAGAAGGAAAGAAGAAGAAGAAGAAGAGGAGGAGGAGGAGAAGAGGAGATGTAATTAGCAATATGATTTTTTTCATAGTTTGAACTGTCAATGCTTTATGTGATGTGATGTCCTAAAAAAATTTCACTCGGTAAATTTTACAGGCTTTGTGCTATTTCATCTCCTTGGAGTCATCATCATCGAAGTGTTTGGTCCGTGATCCCGCCGTTGTTCGACTACTTTCTCTATAACCGAGGGTGAGCTACAAATCCACCTTCACCTCCTATGCTCTTTTAATCATGTCAGTAGATTTCATTTTCATGCTAAGTCGCGTAACCCTGGTGTCTCCCGTCCGAAAGGGTTGCATCGATAAATATGCATTCAGTTGCATATTTATCACCGTAACTCATTCGGATTGTCCAACGATTTCCACGGGCAGCCCGAGGATGTGTAGATTGGGTACGTTCTCCATGCTCTACCCCATTCCAAGACAAAATTTCGACAGCGCCTCCCAGTTGTTCTCCGGATGCACATTCTCTCGGCTTTTCGCTGAGACGTGTATTTGGAGAACAGCGGGTAGGTGGTGCAGAATTTTGTCTTGGAATAGGGTAGAGCATGGAGAACGTACTCACTCTACACATACTCGGGTGGGATTAAGACCTATCTTTACCTATTAACGTGTAGGTTGCATGGACGTAATAAAATTGACAAACTATATTAATTGATGAATATACATGCTGAATTTTATATATATATAACAAGGAGTTTGTGAAAGCCGCATTTGCAAATGGCAAGGAAATAAACTGGTGCCCATGTCCTGGGTGCGACAACTATAAAAAGAGGACACATGCTGTAATGATTAAACACCTGTAGAAGAGGGATTTTAAGCCTAATTATATGGTGTGGACATTTCATGGTGAGTCTAGACAACGCACCAGAGCTGAGGTGGTTCGTCGTTGCACCGACGAGCATGATACCGGGATCCAAGGCATGGTGCAAGACTTTGATTATGCTCGGGATTCGGACGATGAGATGGTGGAATCTGCAAAGGCCTTCTATGAAATGTTGGAGTCTTCAATACGTCATCTCCATGAGCACAATGAGCTTTGTCAGCTGGATGCCATTGCACAAGTATGGCTCTGAACGCTTAGTTCAACTTGGGAAGGGAATGCTACGACGCGATGATGACATTATTTGGACGCTTTCTACCCAAAGGACATGTCATGCCTGCAAACTTGTACGAGTCGGACAAAATACTTCGTGTACTTAAGATGCCCTATGAGAAAATACATGCATGTGAGAAAGGATGTGCCTTATTTAGGCTTGAGTATGCGTACTTGGACTATTGTCCCATTTGAAAGTCTTCCAGGTATGTTGTGGTAGACAACGGTATGGGTGAGAAGAGCCACACCCAGATCCTAGTTAGTGTTCTTCGGTATATGCCAATCCTACTAAGGCTTCAATGTATTTTTATGGTCGAAGACATGGCCAGACAGATGACATGGAACAAATTGGGAAAAAGAACCGAACTAGATGCACATGGGAATAAGATGGCGGTACAGACATCGGATGGGGAAGCATGGAAGGACTTCGATGCGTTACATCCGGATAAAGCGGCAGATCCAACGCATCCTTAAGTGTGCGTCGCCTCGAATGGGTTCAATCCCTTTGGTATGACGGCAACCCAATACAGTTGTCGACCTATATTTGTCATTCCACTCAATCATCCCCCGGAGAGATTATGCAAAGAAAGAACATATTCCTCACATTGATAATTCCAGGGGCCAACTATCCGGGGAAGAATATGAATGTGTACATGCAGCCACTTAAGGATGAATTTCAAGAAGCTTGGGATAATGGGGTCAAGACATACGACACTGCTAGAAAAGAAAACTTCAAAATGCATGTCTGGTACATGTACTCCATGCATGTCTTGCTGGCGTATGCGCTAATCTCTGGCTCGTGTGTGCATGGAAGGTTCCTGTGCCCCACGTGCAAGGCAGATCTTCAATTTCATTTGTTGCACCAGGGTTGGAAGTATTCTTGCTTTGACTTGCAAAGACAGTTCCTTGATCCTCACCATCAGTTCTGAAAAGACAAGAAGAACTTTACCTGTCAAAACATCGGCACCACCTTCGTTGACAGGCCAACAGATCCTGGATCATTTGAACACTCTCGAGCCTAATCCAGAACATCCAGGGTATTTCAAGTGCTATAATTCAGAACACGCTTGGATTCACAAGCCATGCTTGTTGGATCTGCCTTACTTCAAAGACCTCCTTTTTCCATACAACATCTACATGATGCACACTGAAAAGAATATCGGGAGGCCATTTTTTGTACATTGTTCAGCATAGAGGGGAAGTCGAAGGACAATCCTAAGGCTAGACTCGATCAAGAGACTGTATGTCATAGACCGTTACAAAACATGTGACAATCGAAAGGAAAGCAGAATTGGTCGAAGCCAAAGGCCTCGTTCAATCTTGGAAGACCAGATACGAGGGAAATTATCTTGTGGGTCAAAATGCACTTGATGTTCCCCGATGGGTATGCAACGAATCTAAAGAGGGGAGCAGAGTCTTGAAAAATTGAAAATATTTGGTCTCAAGAGTCATGATTGGCACATATGGCTTGAGCGGGTAATGCCGGTGATGTTACATGGCTTTATACCTGAGGATGAATGGCTAGTACTGGCAGAGCTGAGATATTTCTTCCGTGTTATTTGTGTGAAATAACTGTCACCTCACTTGGTAGATGACATGGAGGAGTTGGCACCGGAGTTTCTCTGCAAGTTGGAGAAGCTCTTCTCACTGGGCTTCTTTAATCCAATGCGGCATTTGATTTTACATCTCCTGACCAAGGCAAGATTGGGTGGGCCCATGCAAAATCATTGGTGCTTTGCAACTAAGAGGATGCAGAATATGCTTCGAGCTAAATGTAAAAATAAACATAGAATTGAAGCATCGATGGCGGAGGCATTCATTACCGAGGAGGTGGCATACTTCGTGACAACACACTACGAAGCCAAAAATCGTCATTTGCATAAGCTGAACCCTTGGTAAAATGATGGAGACCCTAAAAAAGGTGGATCCAACCTCAGCTATGCAAAGGGAAGCTTGCACTAGCCGGTGCTTTGAAACTAATAATGTTGGATGTCGAAGAATGGCGGACCATGTCGTTGTATATCTTCAACAACCTAATAGAAGTGCGGCCGTACATCGAGTAAGTTCTCGATACATTTTTCTGCAACTTCTAATTCCTTTGGAATGCTCTTATTCCCGGATGTTCGATACAGTCAATACGTCACCAAATTCTCGGATGGAGAGTTCATCTAAATTGATTCGCTCAAAGATTATGAGCTTCTGGCAAAGCATGGAGGCGGCTATCCCCGTTTCATCTCTTGGTTCAAACAAACGGTAATTATCAATAATGGACCATTTCATATCTTGGTCTAATTTGCGGCTAATGCAACAATCATTTCGTATTAAACTTTTTGGCTAATTCACAGTCTATGGATGCCGAATTGAGACAAGCCTCTAGTGGTTTTGACTATAAGGTCCGTTCATTTGAGAAATACAACATCAACGGGTATCGCTTTCGTACCATTGGCAAAGAGATATCTATGCCTGACCGTAAATCTACAAATTGTGGTGCCTCTGCTATCGGTGAAGGAGGTATTGAGTATTATGGAAGAGTTGAAGAAATTTATGAACTTCAATTCTATGGTGAAAACCCACCGGACGTCGTAGTCTTCAAATGTTATTGGTTCCAGCCGAAGGAGACTAGAAAGACTCATGAACATATAGGGCTAGTCAAAATCAATCAAAGCACCCATTTAGATGTTCTCAATGTCTATATTACGGCTCAACAGGCGACCCAAGTTTTCTATCTACCATGGGCCTACCAAACTAATAAGAATCTGAATGGTTGGGATGTTGTTTATGAAGTGCCGCCACATGCTAGACCACCTCCCGCAGATGAAGAGGATTATGAACCTCACATTAACCCAGACACATATGACGGATAATTCTTCCAAGAAACATGCTTTTCAAAGAAACGTTTTAAGAACCGTTGTACTTCACCCCAGAACATGGAAGTAGATAGCGACAGTGAATCTAACTTCACCCATGAACCTGAACCAGTAGAGGCGGAACTAGAAGAGGTTACTACCACGGATGACATGTCAATGCTTGATTGAATATAGAAAGGCCTTCCACAAGTTGATGCTGGTGAACCCGATTAGCACGTCATTCATGAAGACACGTGTGATAGTGATTATGATGATGCATTTATTGATCCAAACTATTATTAGTTTGTATGCATCCCAACTTAAATTATATATGTACATATTATTATTCATATCAGGTATTCAATTTTTTTATGTTGTACTAATTTCTTTTACTCTTTATCATGTCAGATGTTGAAAGATGGTGGGTGCAGGTCCAAATCGCTCGGCGGCCCGTGCGAGAGGTACTTCCATTCCACCCCAGTCTCTCCATAGAGTCTTGGCAGACTGTCTGGGGGCACCCGCGGGTGCTTCTTCGTCGGCGTCGTTGCCCACTGGGAGAGGAGGTCGGGCAGGTAAGAAGGCAAAGGGTACAGGACGTGGCCGCGGGAGAGGTAGAAAGACTGCTACATCGTCCTTACCGCCACTCCCAGCTGATTCATCCGAGCACACGACTACTATGGTGGAGCCGTTTGAGGTGGAGGCTACGGGGACTCCGGTCCAGGAGGCTCGAGTTGATGGGCATTCGACCCTTGAGACTCCGGTTCCCGAGGCTTCAACCCACGAGACTCCTATACCAGGGGCTACGTCCCAGGAGACTCCCGCCCCAAAGGCTTTGGCCAACGCGGAGACGTCCGAATGGGATACCTGGCCGGATCAGATCGAGGGGCCGGGTGGCCATTTTGATGGTGGCGGGAAGGCCGGTGATGAGTTTACTGATAGTGAGGGCGAGGTGGTTGAGGGGGTCACCGTGTACCAGCGTGGTAGTACATGTCTCCCGGTCGTGTCAGCGACCCGCGAGCAGAGGCCGGTGATTAGGCCTGAAGGGGAGAAGTAAGTGCATTTACTCTTTTTGTACCTTTTGCCTTCAAGTTTCTACAAATGTGTAATGTGTATACCTTGTCATACTGTAGGGGTTGGGATCACCCCATTGGAGTCCGCAAGCCAAACACCATCCTTGGTGTGCTTTTTCGGGAAAATTTCCTAGGGTGTATCACGTTGCCCGGTGAGGGTGAGCTTCCTACACTAGGATTTACCAGGGAGAACTACCAAGCTGCCCAAGCGCCACCGGAGGAGATTATCGATGGTGTCTTGTGCCACACGAGGGTCGAGATGGTGATCAACAGATTTTGGGTAATTTCTCCTTTTACACAATCTAAAATTAACAATATAGCTAGTTATTGTACTAATCAGTGTTGTCTCATTTGATTGCACACCTTCTACACGTGTGAAGAGGGATATGAGGAGGCGGCGGCCAATGTTATCGAGGCCAAGTGCAAGTGGCTATTACAGAACTTATGCCACAAGGCTCGGCTGTAGGCTGTTCGAGACTACTACGCCATGTGTGGTATTAAGAAGGACAAGAAGTTTTGTCGCGGAAAGTATCTGAATAAGGAGCAGGACATGAAGGTAATTTCCTATTCTAAAGGCTTTGTACGTGGTTTTGTTGATTTGATTTGTAGGCGTAGAGCTCAAACTTATCCTTAATAACTTATAGGTGCCCCCAAGATGGTGTGCGGATCAGATGGATTGTTGGAATGCGTTGGTGGATGAGTGGTGCACATGCCAATGGCGAGCCGTCCACGACAATGGGAAGGACCGGTGTGCCCAAATGGTTGGTGTGCCACACCATCAAGGCAGCTCCAACTTATTTCAGTTCGGATGGAACTGGGTATGTGGTTTTCTTGATGATTCATGCAATTCATTCTTCATGCTAGCTTGAGCCCTTTACTAATACTTTGTTCCTCTCTTTTAGGTGCATCACAATAAGATGAAGGTGTCAGAGTTGTACGACCTCTATTGCATGGCCCATACTACCTCCTACAAGAAGGCCAAGGCATTCTCTGAGTCTGACCTCGATTGTCCAGAGAAGTTCACAAACATCTCCTCCCATCGCAAGCTTGTGAGCGAGGAACCTTTGGATCCAAAGTTGGTCATGATATCTGGTGGCGGGAGGCCCCATGGATCGATAGCCATTGGAGATGGGATGATACATTGTCCTCTCACTCTCCCAGAGATCAACGCGTGCTAGACGAGCTCCTGCCGTGAGATAAGGCCTCGTCCATGGCCAGTCGATCTCGCCATCGGGGTTAGTTATACGGACATTGTGTGTGTGCCAACCAATGATTACAATGCTAACGAGGAGTGGTGTCGCAGGATGCTCTTCAGAAAGAGAGAATGGCAACCCAGATGCTTCTGGAGGAGAGGGACCGGGCCGCTAAGGAGAACACGACCCGGTTGTTGGATGAGGAGAGGGCACGGAATGAGGCAGCTAATCGGGCCATGTACGATCTCTTTGTGGTAAGTTTCTTTTTCACATCAGCCAAATCATTCATGTAGTGTCGGTTTCGTTACTAACGGATATGACCGACCCTTCAAAAACCAAATTTGCAGTCTATATGCCTCCAGAACGGTCAGAACCCTCCGCGGATGCCAAACATTTCTGGGGTTTGAACGGTGAGTTTCATGTCAATGGTCATTAGTTAATAGTATTAACATTTGAGTGCCAATGGTCTCGTTTTATTCTCCAAAATGACATACTTAGCTAATTATCCTCAAAAATGAAATAATTAGCTTATTTAGTTCATTTATGACATAATTAGCGTAGTTAGCTCAAAAATAGCACAAGAAGCTTGGTTAGCTCATAACTTAGCATATCTTCCTCCAAAATGACATAATAAGCTCAAAATAAGATAAGTAATCATCTTCATCTTCTTTTTCTTTTTCTCCTCCTTCTTCTAGTATTCTCCTTCTCCCCGTTCTTCTTCTTCTAGTTTTATTCTCCAAAATGACATACTTAGCTAATTATCCTCCAAAATGACACAATTTTCTCATTTAGTTCATTTATGATATAATTAGCTTAGTTAGGTCAAAAATAGCACACGAACCTTGGTTAGCTCATAACTTAGCATATCTTCCTCCAAAATGACATAATAAGCTCAAAATAAAATAAGTAATCATCTTCACCTTATTCTTATTCTCCTTCTTCTCCGTTTTCTCCTCCTTCTCCTCCTCCTCCTTCTTGTCCTTCTTCTCCTCCTCCTCCTCCTCCTCCTTCTTCTTCTCCTTCTTCTTCTTTTTCTCCGTCTAGTCTTCTTCTTCTCCTTCTTCCTCTTCTTCAAGTTTTATTCACCAAAATGATATACTTATCTAATTATCCTCCAAAATAACATAATTAGCTCATTTAGTTCATTTATGACATGATATCTTAGTTAGGTCAAAAATAGCACAAGAAACTTGGTTAGCTCATAACTTAGCGTATCTTCCTCCAAAATGACATAATAAGCTCAAAATAAGATAAGAAATCATGTTCACCTTCTTCTTTTCCTTCTTCTTATTTTTCTCCTCCTTCTTCTTCTCCTTCTCCTCCTTCTTGTCTTTCTTCTCATCCTTCATCATCATCATCATCATATTCTTCTTCTTCTCCTTTTTCTTCTTATTCTCCTTCTTCTAGTTTTCTTCTTCTCCTTCTTCTTCCTCTAGTTTTATTCTCCAAAATGACATACTTAGCTAATTATCCTCCAAAATGGCATAATTAGCTTATTTGTTTCATTTATGACATAGAAAAGCTTAGTTGGGTCAAAAATAGAACAAAGAATCTTGGTTAGCTCATAACATAGCATATCTTCCTCCCAAATGACATAATAAGCTTAAAATAAGATAAAAAAATCATATTCACCTTCTTTTCCTTCTTCTTCTTTTTATCCTCCTTCTTATAGACATACCCTTCTCCTCCTTCTTCTTCTTCTACTTTTGTTCTCCAAAATGACATACTTAGCTAATTATCCTCCAAAATGACATAATTAGCTTATTTAGTTCATTTATGACATGATTTGCTTAGTTAGGTCAAAAATAGCGCAACAACCTTGGTTAGCTCATAACTTAGCGTATCTTCCTCCAAAATGACATAATAATCTCAAAATAAGATATAAGTAATCATCTTCACCTTCTTCTTCTTTTTCTCCTACTTCTTCTAGTCTTCTTCTCCTTCTTCTTCTTCTTCTAGTTTTATTCTCCAAAATGACATATTTAGCTAATTATCCTCCAAAATGACATAATTAGCTTATTTAGTTCATTTACGACATAATTAGCTTAGTTAGGTGAAAAATAGCACAAGAACCTTTGTTAGCTCATAACTTAGCGTATCTTCCTCCAAAATGATATAATAAGGTCAAAACAAGATAAGTAATCATCTTCACCTTCATCGTTACCTTCTTCTTTCTTTTCTCCTTGTTCTTATAGTCTTCTTCTTCTCCTTCTTCTTCTTCTTCTAGCTTTATTCTCCAAAATGACATACTTAGCTAATTATCCTCCAAATTGAAATAATTAGCTTATTTAGTTCATTTATGACATAATTAGCATAGTTAGGTCAAAAATAGCACAAGAACCTTGGTTAGCTCATAACTTAGTGTATCTTCCTCCAAAATGACATAATAAGCTCAAAATAAGATAAGTAATCATCTTCACCTTCTTCTTCTTTTTCTCCTCCTTCTAGTATTCTCCTTCTCCTTCTTCGTCTTCTAGTTTTATTCTCCAAAATGACATACCTAGCTAATTATCCTCCAAAATGACATAATTCGCTTATTTAGTTCATTTGTGACATAATTAACCTAGTTAGGTCAAAAATAGCACAAGAACCTTGGTTAGCTCATAACTTAGTGTATCTTACTCCAAAATGACATAATAAGCTCAAAATAAGATAAGTAATCACCTTCACCTTCTTCTTCTCGTCCTTTTTCTCCTCCTTCTTATTCTCCTGCTTCTCCTCCTCGTTCTTCTTCTTCTTCTTCTAGTTTTCTTCCTCTTCTTCTAATTTTCTTCTTCTTCTTCTTCTTCTTCTTCTAGTTTTATTCTTCTTCTTCTTCTAACTTTCTTATTTTCATTTTGATGATTTGATTCACTTCATGGAAGATGGTATCCATGGAAGCCAACATTGATGGAATGCTACTGTTTACTTTATGTTTCGATTTGTATTGATAAATAGTCTGAAACTATGTGTATGTATGGAGATAAGATAAGTATGTGTATGTATGATGATTGAAACTATGTGTATGTATTGGAAGCTAGCTTATTTGTTGTCTTGCTCTTATATGATGTTCCGATACATGGCCTATATGCTGCTTATATGATATGTGTATTTTGAAACTATATGTGGGTGTTAGAAATTATATATATCATATGTGTATTTTTAAAATACAGGGAAATCACTAAAATCAAACAAAATAGTGGCAATGTTGTTGTTTTTCCGTCTACCAGCGGACGACAAAGGGGCCACATCTCACCCACTTGTGCAACCAGGGGCAACCGGATGGACCATATGGTCACTTTGCCGTCCGCTACCGACCCTGGCAGACGACCAAGGGGCGGTCACGCCGCTGACGGCAGACGACAAAGGGGGCCACCTGGGGGGCACCTCGCAAATGGCAGACAGCAAAGGGGGGCACCTCGCAGATGGCAGATAACAAAGGGGGGCACCTGGCAGACGGTAATGGGGAGGGCGCTAGGCCAACAACAAAGGAGCGACGCGAGGTAGACGGCAAAGGGGCGGCCCTGGCAGACGACAAAGGGGTGGCCCTGGCAGACGGCAAAGGGGGGCCCTGGCGGAAGGAAAATACTTCGTTAGCCACCTAATGAGTAGGTGAGTGTGGGCTGCCGCCTAAATAATTTGCTATGTGCTTGCCATGGACGACTGATGGAAAAATGCCCTTGGTGTCCGCTGCCTACTGGCAGACGCCAAAGAAGGCCCTTTAACGGCGCAAGCAGTCATAGAAGTTTTACCGCCCGCCGACGGATGGCAAAGGGCTTTGCCGTCCGTGGAGTGGCCCTTTGTTTTCCGCTATGGTAGATGGCAAAGAAGCTGATTCCTGTAGTGTATGATGGAAAGAGCTTAAAGAGGGGGCATAACACTCTGGTTAAATGATAGCAAGGAAAATAGTATGATCTTGAAAGACGAGATGATGGCTCGAAGGGAGCAACATCACAATGCCTCTGGTATAATAGAATAGAAGTTAAAACCTTGGGGAGAAAATACGGAGAAGAAAATGACAATTTATACCATAATTGGAATTGATAAGCATCCTTACAAAAAGATTTGAGCGGAGTTGTTGGGTAAAAATCAACGACAAAAAAGAAAAGCTTGTTGTGGGCTTATGGAAAACATCTCAAAATGATGAGGCAACAACCGGCCACTAACAGAAACAATTGATTGCTTGGGAGCAACAAGATATGCCAAACATCTTACACTAGTTCATCACAGTGACCTATATGAAGTCTATTGCACACATCTTGATCTGGGTAACCATTTGTGTTATTTTATCTCATCACAAACAGTTCATCTGAGTGAAATGTATGTCGTATATCGCATACATAATGATCTAGGTAATCGTTTGTGTTATTTTGGATCGGCGCAAACAGTTTATCCCAGTTAACCGTGTGTCATACATCACACACATATGTATTTGCTTAGACGTTTTTGTTATTTTGCCTCATCACAAACAGTTCATAAATGTCAATTGTATGCCATGTATCGCACATGCACATCTTTTTTTGAATCGTGCTTGATGGGACACCCATTGCACATAGTTCATGTTATTGGCAACGGAGCTAGAACTATATTGTTTTTGATTCATGCATCGCACACAGATTCGTCAAGGGGTCTCAGATTGATGTGTCATCTTTGGACCATCCTGCATTAGTGTAAGGCATGTCTCCATGAGTCTGATACTGCATTACAAATGGGACAGGTCGTTGTGTTCATCATCTTCCTCCTATTTTGCTCCTCCCCCATCGATAGGGACGCCCGAGCAAGATGCCATGCAAACATACGAATGTTTGATGGTACTTTAACTGTCTAGAGATGACACCAATTTTGTTCCTCCACCTCCATTCCCGATGATCTTCTTGTGCCATTTAACCATGCTCCCCTTTGCGTCTTCACCTTAATTAACATCCAATGTGCAGATCTCATGGAGAAGACTCCGGCCTTCTTATATTTCCATTCCCAGAAATCATCCTCGATCGCCCCGCTAATGGTAATTTGCTTCATAACAGTCACATCCATCAGTAACATGTATTCATGCAACAAGGGTACGTTCTACTCTTTTGTCACTGAACAAATGAAATATGAGACTAGTGGTTGTGGGCTAGCCATTATAGCACATGTTGGCCTCATGAAATAGTCTCTAGTAACCAAGTTATCCTGCCATGCATTAGTGGATCGCCCGTCACCAATTCTTTTAATAAGTCCAACCTTCAAAACATCCCGACCTTCACAAAGCAATCTCCACACTTTAGAGGGATGACAACCAATGTCAGTTGCAAGGATTTACGAGTTAGGCTAGTGGGTTGCCTTCAAAACCCTTACACTTAGAGAAGATGTGTCGTGCAACATCCGCCACACCTGGCGGGCTAGCAAGTCCAAGTCGAAAAGCTCTATATCCGTGAAACCTAGTCCCCCTTATATTTTGGCATTGTCATTTTCTCCCAAGCCAAGTTGTTTTCCTTTACCCATTTTTGCTGCCCCATCAAAACTTGCCAATAAGAGAGGTGATATGCTGACATAGCCCTCTGAGAAGCTTGAAAGCAACCATGGAAAAGGTAGGGATTGCCTGAACCATGGATTTGAGCAAAACCTCCTTCCCACTCCCTCCTAGGCACTTTTCCATCCTCCCTTGAATATTTTTCCAAACTCTATCCTTGAGGTAAGCAAAGGTACCATTCACCAATCTCCCCACTTCTGATGGTAACCCCAAATATATTTCATTTAGTGTCTCATTGGGAATATGAAGCAGTCCTTTTATAGCTGGTCTCACACTTTCTGGGCACTTCCTCCCAGAATGGCACACGATTTATCCTCATAAATTATTTCTCTTGATACGTTGCAATATTTATCAAGTGTAACTTTTAACCTAGCCACGTGAGTATCCGAGACCTTACTAAAGAGAAAACAATCATCTATGCATAACAATTGGTGCACATGGGGTGCAATTTCTGCAATTTGAATTCCTTCAACATTCCCCACACTCGCTTCATGTATTAAAATACATGACATGCCTTCTGCTGCAATAAGAAATAGATAAGGGGAGATGGCCCCCTGCCTAATCCCTCTCGATGGTGTGAACTCTTGTGTCTGTCCGCCATTAAACAACAAAGAGTAAGAGAGTGAAGTGACTCCCCTCATTAGCGCCTCCACAAAAGATTTGCAAACAACCAATTTTAGCATCATTGCCTCAAGATATCTCCACTCCACCCTATCATAAGACTATTTCATATCTAGTTTAACAACATAATGAGAGTTCTTCTTGCTTCTGTTAGTTTTCATGAAATGCAAGCATTCAAACATCATGATCACATTATCAGTAATTAAGCGGTCGGGAACAAATGTTGATTGCTCTTGAGATATGATTTCAGGGAGAATCTGCTTCAACTGGTTAGCAAGTACTTTTGACACGATCTTATAAATCACATTGCACAAGATGATAGGCCGGTATTGAGCAAGATTTGTAGGGTTTAAAACCTTGGGAATCATAACAAGGAATGTCTTGTTGATCTCCGCAGGGGAGTCCTCTCCCTTTAGAATTCGAGTCACAATTCTTGTATTTTCCTCACCACATAAGTGCCAATATTTATGGAAATAATGTGCTGGAAAACCATCCAGACCCGATGACTTTGTAGGAAATATTTTGAAAGTGCTTATTTGACCTCTTTTTTAGAGTATGGCTTTCCCAAATTGTTTTTAATTTCATGTGTTACCCTACATGGAACATGCGAGAGTACCTCCTCCATGCCTATAACTCCCTCGCATGTCTACAAATCATCATAAAAATTGACTGCCATTTGCTCAAGTTTGGCTGCATGAGTACAAATTGAGCCATCTACCCTTGTCAAATTATCAACACGTTTTCTTCTTCTTTCTGGTTGATGCTTTTTGTTGAAAAAACTGGGTGTTTTTATCACCCTCCAAAAGCCATTGAATACGTTCTCTCTAACACCACATGACTTCTTCTCTAAAGCTATGCTCAATCATTCTCTCCTCTATCTCGATCTCCTCATAAGCCAATCCAACTCTCCCTTGGGATGCTTGCAAAGTTGTTATCCTTCTTCGAAAAGATAGATGCTCCTGCCTGACTGCCCCAAACTCTGATACACTCCAGCCCAAGATTATGGAGGTCGTCTGTTTCAACCTGTCGCACAGTTCGGCCACACAACCCGCAATTGCACCACCCCAGACTTGTTCCAGGAAAGCCTTAAAATATGCATGCATTTCCCACACAAGTTCATAACAAAAGGGCCTAGTATTTTCTATTTTCATATTGCTTTATTCCATCCGGTTATACAACAGAACGGGTGCATGATCATACTTCACCATTGTGAGGTGACACACTCACGCATACGAAAACATGTTGCACCAGTCCAACGTGGCTAATGCGCAATCAAGCGGGACTCTAACACCCCAGATGTGATTTTATCCTTATTTTGGCACGAGGGCCTCGACAGGGATATAAGTGCATCTCATCATTTCGCAAGAATGGATATCGTTACAAGTACATGTAAAGAAGAGATGAGTATATGGAATTGTCTTACATTCGCCATAAGCTAATCAAGATCATCGCAATAAAAACATACATTCAGTCATCAATTAGAAGAGCATGGTTTGACTATGGACGAAATCAAATCATAGAACGACGTACATTCTTGCTATCCTAGGCTGCCGGCCTGGAACCAATCCTATGATTGATGATGAAGAAGAAGAAACTCCAAATAGAACAATCATCGCGCTCATGTCAAAGTATCGGCTTACTTGTAGCTACAACTGTTGTTGCAGTTATCTGTGAGCCATAGGAACTCAGCAATCTCATTTCCAAAGGTATCAAGACTAGCAAAGCTCAATGGGTAAGGCATGGTTAAGTGGTGAGGCTGCAACAATCTCTAAACATTTATTTGAGTGTCTAACTTATGAGTACAAGAATAATAGGGAGGTGATCTTTGCACAAACGGACATGAACTAATAACGATCAAGAAATGATCCCAAACACCTACTTACGAGTCATACATAACCCCATTGTGTCTTCCCTCGGTTTCCGAGCTCACAAGAAGAGACACTCATGGTTATGCACACAGTTGGCATATATTAGTTAAGTTTACTTCAAGTTTTCTATTACCGAGTGTTAAAAAAGTTTCCAAGTTGCCACATGACTGCGGTACGACTTTCCAAAAGATTTAACCCTACAGGGCTGCTCCAACTCATCCATCATAAACTAGCAACAAGCCGCGTGTAAAACCTCAGCCAAGAAACTCGTAATATCCTTGAAAACCCATTGGAAAACCTCAACCTTGAGATAGCCCAAAGTATCGCCGGAATCCCGCACACAAGACGTTCGACAAAGGTAAAACAAATCCACCAAGGCCGCCAGACGTGTCGGCAATCCTGATAGGACCCGCGTATCTCGTTCTCATAGCACAACGGATGAGCTATGGTTACCATGCCAAAACACCGAGTTGCCCCGGGTAGTGTTAATAAGCTGCTATGGGTTGGACCAACACTCATGAGGAGGACGGACCCGGGGGTTGATTAATTATTCACGGGGGGCGGGAAGTCCCTATGAAATATTTATTAGTTATTAGGCAAATGTAGTAAGTTGGGCCTTGCGAGAAGAGTTTTATCCCATATCGAAAATCAAGGAGGTCCCCATAACAACCCCAAGCACGTTAGGAGCTCTTAATATGGAACATAACACTGATACACAAGTAACTAGGACAGCAAAGATGGAACAAAACACCTAGCTAGAAGGCTAAGACTTCCACCTTTTACAAAGTCTATAGGTGCATTAAATTAAATAGCAATAATATTGTGATATATCACGGAAACCATGTTGTCACTTGGGAAGCAACTTGCACCTTAAACTAACAACGCTATTAGAAGGGCCAAGAAAGTGGTAACCTAGCCAAACAAAGGTTTGCTGGGATTTGGAGGGGGTTAGAGGCTTTTCATGGCAATGTTGGGAGGCTGACATTTACAGGTAGTAGGCAGCGAGACATAGCGATAGAAATGAGACAGTTAGAATAGCAATGATATTAGTGGTATCTAGGGAAATGATCATCTTTCATGAGGTCCCACTTGGAAGAAGAACGAATCCGTGAAGTAGACGAACCAACGTAGTTGAACAAATCCTAACACTCTGAAGCAGTTTGGAACTCTATCGAAAAAGAAACAATCTAGAAACAAACAATCAACAGACGATAAACACCACAACATATACATGGCATGATGCGCAAACAAATATGATGTATGTCCGGTTTAAATATGTGGGGCATGACAATCACAACAATCAAATACTACACATTAAGTGAAGCCCAATATGCAACGAGTTGCATATTGATGAAACTCCACATTTGAATTACTTAGTTCACTCCCGTTTAGGTACACGACAAGTTTAAATGTTGTTAAATATGGCAAGAGGTGAATCATAAATAAACTACACTATATAGGTATTTTAAATGAGGTCAGAAACAACTTATAGTATTTCCGAAGCGACCCCATATGTTAATTTCGAAATTGGTCCACATCTGAACTAAAAAAAATTTATATTCATTAAACAGGAAGATAACGTGCACCATGTTATTCTATACATTTTTCTAGGTCAGTTACATATAAAGTTCATTTTAGTCGGAGTTACAGTTAACTATATATGAATTAAACTGTTTTAAGATGACATAAACACAAATTTAAATAAACAACAAGATTAAACATTTCAAACATGGATGAAAGTGGAATATTATTAAACTACACAAAATGCTGAATTTTTTCATATATAAGTTATTTTAATCCGATGCATGCTTATTTATGCATTAACATATTAAAACAGTGGCATTTTCTGTACTATGCATGTCTTGAATAAATGTTGAATCACAACGGACTAAAAAACATAGATGGGATCAATGTAATGCATTGGGCAAGCCGAGCCACGGATTGGGCCCCAATCGACTCAGTGTGAGCAAAACAAAAACATGGAAAAAATAATGGGTCGCCTAGGATTCGAACCTAGCAACTCTCGAATAGAAACCAGTGGCGGTAACCACTACACTATTGATGTGTTTGTGTCGAGATAGAGGTGCTGCAGAACTGAATAGAGCAAAGGCCAAGGCTAGGTTTCCACGAGCACACGGGGATCTCACCATCAGAGGAGCACACAACTGCAACGACGAGGCTCAAAGAGGAGGTCCAGGACGCATGGCTTGAGGCGAGGTCGGGTTTGCGGTGGCTGGAACGGAGCTTCAAGATTGAAGGAGGCCGGAGAGGATGAGGGGGGACGCGGCGGAACGGTCAGATCGGGACGAGCGGAGGTGGTAGGATGTTAACACCATCCCATCCCCAGCGGTGCAGCCCCATGGCATCGTGGTGGCGGGGCTTCAAGCATCGGCGACTGTTGTCCATGGCGGGTTCGTGCGAACCACAAAGAGGGAACTAAGTGTGTGTGTGAGAGAGAGATCAGGGTCAAAGAGGAGAAGGAAACATGCATGGTGAGGGAACAACATGGTCGTGGTTGCGGCATCGACTGGTCGATGAGGTAGGAAGCAGGGGAGCTACGGGTGCTGGCATTTCACCTGCACCATCGAGGTTGAGGAGCAGCTGGACGCGCAGCTGCAGGTTGGCTGGGAGCCTCGGTCGCAGCTGCCCAGCACGATGGGCGGCACAGGAAGCATGGGCGTGGCCCCTGGGGTGCTTGCGCACCACTGTTATGGGTGCTCGTGCCCCTAGCACTATGGGCCGGAGGTTGTGGACGCGGCGAGGATCGGGGTGCCGATTGGGTTGGCTCACGGATCAAGGGAGGAGGGAGCTTGCGAGTTAGCCGGTTGGTGGATTTTGGATCGGGAGGGATCCCGAGGTGGAGAGGAGACCAGGCGTGTGTGGCGGCGGCTGAATCAGTGGGATGGGACATGCCTCCTGAGATCTAGGGTTGGATTGTTTAAATAGGTAGGGTTTGTTCTATGTTTAGTGGAATTCATGTGTTTTCGGACCGTCGGCTCTTGATCGGGCGGTCCAGAAGCGGGGGGCAAGGGGGGTTGTTGGGCTGTGTAGGTAGCTTTGGGCTGATAAAAGTGAGAGGGGTGGCATCCCGACACAGAGTTTTATAAACCTAAAACGTCCGTGATTTAAACTGGCTATAGTACCGCTATATGTTTAACGACTCAGGTATCAAACAAACTCCAAACGCGACGAAATTTGGCACGTGGTCTACCTACATAAAAGAAAGAACGCATGTGAATTTTTTACCCAATCCAAGAAAGTTTTATACGCACTTTTAAAAACAATTTTTTAATGATGTCGTGGGCGCATGCGAGTGTGGTTGAACTCGAAACGGTCGTCGACAAGAACTAGAAGAACCGGCTACTAATAGAGATGCAAGTTTTTGAAAGAAATGATGGAAACGGAATGTCAATGTAATGCGGAAGATGCGCATGATGCAATGATGAATACGACAACCAAATAAATCACACGGGACAACAGAATAAAAAGGCAATCTTCTCGAGCGTCGGTTTGGAGTTGCTACAACTCTCCACTACTAACAAGAGATCTCGCCCCGGGATCTTAGAATGAAAGAGGAAGAGGAAGAAGAAAGAGGAAGAGGTAAAACTTAGTTGCTTGTTTGACAACCAACGATCCTTGAAGGTTGCAAAGATGTGAAGAATGACATGAGGAACAAGCAAGAATTCAAACGAAATTTGGGCAACACTTCGGTAGGAAATAGAAGCAAAAAATGACAAGATGAAAAGAACTTGAAAAGTTTTCACACACTCCGTTTAAAGGGACAAGCAAGGGAATAACATGATCTTTATAAAACAAGATAATGGATGAAAGATAGCAACATCACAAATACTTTGGAAAAAAATAATAAAGCTATACCATTTGACGGAGAAGAAAATGCAACTTCTACCACAATTGAATTGAAGAGCATCCTTACAGAAGAATTGAATGCTGTTGATGGAAAATCAACAGCTCGTTGTGAGCTTATGGAAACCATCTCAAAATTATTAGGTGACAACCATCCATTAATGGAAACAGTTGATTACTTGGGAGCAACAAGATATGCACAACTTCTTTCACCAAGAGGATACATTGAGAACTTGGATCAATGATAATCACCATAATAGCAACAATCCTTAGGAAAAGCTTTAGATGAAGTCCAATCCAAGATAGCTCCAAGGAAGACAAATGGGTTTACATATCTCATTCTTGACAAATTCTCTTCGAGACCCCTCATGAATCAAGAATGATATAACACCATCTCAAAGGATAATGGAGAAAAAAATACTCTTTGAAATGCAAGATAAAGAATACTTGAGTCTCTCCAATAAAATCGTGAAGAATACTTTGAGAATGAATTTAAACCTTGAAGAACCACCATGAAGAACCTCCGTGTACAAAAGAATGATGAAAAGAAATGAAGGAATAAAAGAATAAGATTAACTTTGCAAAGATTTAGATGAAGCTTCACGACGAGATACTTGAGAAAAACTTGGAACTTCGGAAAAGAAAAGATGAGCACACCTGAAATCGAGAATTTGATATCTCAAACCACTCTGAAAGAAGGATTGAAATCATCTTGATGAAACACGAATAAGAATTATGTTATGCTTATCTTTCATGAAGTTAAATTGATGACAAGCAACAGATTTAGCGTACCACCTATTACTCTTGAAAAAGATTGATTAAAGATGAAACAAGCTTGAAGACACCTTGAACGAAACACCGATAAAAATTGAAACGAATGGGGATACTATGAATGAATGGAGATGCAGGAGAACAAAGAGATCGTGATCCGCATAAGAGAAAACTTGACTGAGGCACTAGAATAATTGAGAGACGAATGAAGAGAAAACAATTGACAAGAATATGAGAACGAAATTTGAAATATGACAATGAAGAAATTTTCTAAATGATGGCCTTCGGAGGATCGAGAAATGAAAACAACTCTGAAATGCACGAGATAGATATGGAAGGAATTACTCATGATCCAAAACAATTGAAGACGATAACATGAATCTTGAACCATCAATCTTGAAGAGAATGAGCAAAGATTTAAGAGTAACTCTTCTTCAGTCTTCAATGCTGAGAATGATGATGAGAACAACACCATGAATTACTAAAACACTCCAGAACAATGAATAAAGAAAGGTTGAGCCAATAATGAAAATAATTCGAGGCGATCTTGGAGGAGGAATGTGACTGATGAAAATCATTCTTACATCATATTAGGAACGAATTTGAGAAATCTTTGGAAAGAATAGAAAGGCCAGGTAATATCCTCGAAAGAACCTCTCGGTTATGGGCCCACTCAAAGGAAACATAGTTGATACGATTGCGTAGGAAGAGTGATTGTAGTGGTACAATGAAAACTTGACGAGGTGAGATCCTTGAAATAATTGAAAGGATTGAATAATAAAAAAACACGACTCTTCTGAGATTTCTTCAGCACTCTCGATAGAATATAGAGGGATGAAAAAAACAAGAGAGGATTGGACAAGAATTTCCTACACAGAAAGCATTAAACGAATGAAAAGGATATGATGAACACCAAAAGCTTGAATTGAATCCATCAGAGAAGAAAACGAGAATGAAGAAATATGAACTCAACACCTGAGCATCTTCACAATGATTCACCGCAAACGATGCGGAAGAAAAGATAGTGGACGTATAACTAAAAAGAAAGGCACTTTGACGAGAATTTAATCATTGAAGCAAAAGGGCGAGAGGGTGCGGAAAAACAAAGACAACTTTGGACAGATACGATGAACTCCAGAAACAAATATGAGTATGGATCTTGTGAATATTGAAAAGGATTGAATTATCTTGAAGAGAAGAACTCCAGGTTGAAAGGAATTGGCATGCCAATTTGATTGAGAAAACTGATTAGCACGATCACAGAAATATGAGAATACCGCTTAGGAATGATATGAAATCACCACTTGACATCGAAGCAACTCGAATTACCATAATCCAACAAAACAAGGATGAGGCTTGCAAATTAAGCCAGAAACAAATTCCTGATAGAGATTATGTTCGATATTTTCGTGGTAATGCTCGCACGGGCTCGATCATACATTGGATTGTCATATTAAAATGACACTCGAATATGCTTCCTAAGCGTAGCAAACTACAAGTCTTGATGAAGCATATTTGACGAAGGATGTCGAGATTGTCCTGTGTAAGAAAGACCGTGAACAATCAAACCACTAGATGTTGAATCCTAACCTCACATCATGCATCTGTTGGAAAATAATCCTAGGTAACTACTTGAATTTGCACCTGAGAACTTCCGATATCTTTCTTGGTTATGATATTACGTTGCGGGTCTCGGAACATACTCGATGTAATCAGCTGCATGATCTTTCCCACAACTGTCAACACATATCCGAGAAGTTCCGAAAAACAATCTACCTCGGACCTTCGAGAAACAACGGTACCATCCGAGCTATCTACACTAATACTAGGGAAAAGTCAAGGCATTATTTGCCACCAAGAAAAGTATTGAAGCGTTTTGATGTCCGCATCCTGAGATACTAAGGAAACTGAACGATAGTGATGTGTCAAAAACCCCTTGGAGCTCTACTCATCGAAAACAGGAGGCACCTACTGACCCACAAGTGTAGGGGATCGCAACAGTCTTTGCGGGTAAGTTTACCCAACTTATTGATTCGACACAAGGGGAGCCAAATAATATTTATAACCTTTAATAGTTGAGTTGTCAATTCAACCGCACCTGAAAGATACTTGCTCGGCAACGAAATATTAGTAGCAATGGTGATATGGAAGTGATTGTGGCAAAGCAACAAAAGTAAAACAACGAAAGTAAAGTAACTCCTAACTAGCAGGATTAAAACACTATAGGATAGGGAGATGGGTGGTTGGTCATGGATGAGAGATATCATGTACCTAATTTTGGGCAAGGCACATAGAAAAGTAATGATTATCTAGGCAAATATCAAACTTTAGGCATGTATCCCAAGGTAGTCGTGCGTGCTTGCAATAAGAACTTGCACAACATCTTTTGTCCTACCATCCCTCTACCAACGGGGCCAAAAGGAACTTATGGAGATTAAGGTGCCCCTATCAAAGATCACCGGAACGAAGCATTACCAATCAATGGATACATGGAATCCTCAAACTATAGTCTATCCCCTTTGGTGTCCCAAGCTGTCACCATTAGGATCGCCGGTTCCGGACTATAATAGGTGCATACTACTCATATATAGGATCAAGAACACAAATATATTCATGAAAACATAAAGTATTCAGATCTAAAATCATGGCACTCATGCCCAAAGTGACAAGCATTAAGAGTAACAAGTAGTAGCAAAGATGATAAACACCCATAGTAGATGATAGGCAACATGCCCCCAACAATCCGACGAACTATTACATGATCTAACTCATCCAATCCCTACCATCCCCTTCACCAATAGCAGGGAATTACTCACACATGATGGGGGAAGCCATGGAAGGGTGGAGTGGTGATGGTGATGACGATGGCAACGATTTCCCCTCTCCGGAGGCCAAAGCAGCCTCCACATTAGCTCTCCCGAAGAAGAGCCGAGGGTGGTGGCGGCTCCGCGTCGAGAACTTGCAAAATGACCTCTGTTCTCGGATTTCTCCGTCACGGGTAAAAACAGGAGCCAGAGTAGGGCACCTGAGAGGGTGGACCCCACTCAGGCGGCCTCCCGGCATGGCCAGGGGGCAGGCCGCACCCACAGGTCGCGTGGAGCCCTTGTGGCCCCCCTCTGGCCCATCTTCTGGCCCAAGGTTCCTCCTCGTGCGTGGATTTTCTCTATTTTTAAGGGATTTTCCGGGACGTCTAAATATCCATTTTCCTGCACACAAGAAAACCATACATGCACGTATGCTGAAAACAGCGTCACTCCGGGTTAGTTTCATTGAAATCATGCAAGAATGAGGCCAAAACAATAGCAAAAGTGTTTGGAAAAGTATATACGTTTGAGACGTATCAGCTCCCCCAAGCTTAGCATATTGTTTGTCTTCAAGCAATTTAGTTCAACAAACTGGACGCGACAAAGAAAACTTGACAAACTTTTTTGCTTCATCAGATGTATATAAGCATGCACTACAAACAAGTCCAACGAGTATTGAAGCAATGCTACAAAGACAATGTACAAAGCAATCTGTCGATCATGTGAAGAATTTCAAACAACTAAGAATGAATAATATGCAACTGGAAATCATGACGAGATCACAATGCTCATGACTCGGACATATTAGAGTGGTATCTCTCTAGCCCCCAAGAGTGAAGCAAAACATAAATGCAGACGCTCCTTCGGAGTCTTAAAGGAGACTAGAAAGAAATATTTCAGAATAAGCAATACCAGAATCATGCAGAAGACAATGTGGTGCTTTGGGACGATGCACATTACACTGAGAATGACAATCATGCTCTCTGTAGTTGGTGCTTTTTATAGGAAGAGGATGACTCATTAGTACAGTAAAATAGATGGGCCCTTCACAGAGGGAAGCATTGATTTGCAGAGGTGCCAGAACTTGAGCTTTTAAACAAAGATAAATCAAAATTTTGGGTGGTAATCTTTGATTGTCAATGTAACAACTAAGAGATATCAATATGTTCCATGCTAAATACATTATAGGCGGTTCCCAAATAGAAAAGTAAAGTTTTTACTCCCCCTCCAATAATCGAGCACACTCCACGACGGGCCGAATCCACGGGTACTGTCCATATAGACAACAATCCTGGGGGGAGTTTTGTTTCATTAAATTTGATTTGACTTTGAGCATGGAACTGGGCATCCCGATTACCAGCCACTTTCTCGTGAAGGATAGTGAATCAACACATATCTTGAGAATAACCCACTTAGCATGGAAGATATTGATAGCCCCAGTCACTACATGAGCGATTCGGGCATACAAAATAAAATATTTATTTGAAACTTTTAGAATAAGGCACATGCAAATTTACTTAGGATGGCACATAAATACCGCATATAGGTAGGTATGGTGGTCTCATATGGCGCAACTGGTTTCAAGGATTTTTGATACCCAAGCAGTAAGTCCGCTTAGTACAGGCGAAGGCTAGCAAAAGGCGGGGAAGCGACCAACTAGAGAGCAATAACGGTCATAATCATGCAGAGCGACAAAGCAACATTGAATCGGGCATGAAAGCGATATAACTATTCTGAAATAAAAAGATCATCAAGGCTTGATAGACTTCTAGTCATAAACATGTGTAAGCATGTGCCAAGTCAATCCAAAAACTCTCCGAAGGGAAATACCACTCCAATATGCCAAACCATGAATAATGCAATGCATGCAAATCATTTCAATAACACATTATGCACTCCAGCTATGTGAGACAAGTCACAAAGAAAGCATGAAGTACTGGGAAAGCATTGTAAACATAGCACTATGTCGCTACAAGCTGGTCTCTAGATCATAAGTGCATCCATATGTACAAAAGTAGAAACAAATAGAGTTCATACCGGCTTTCCTTGTTGCATCCCTTCCATCGATCTTCGTCATTATTGCATCATAACTTGCACGATCGAACGTAGAAAGATGTAATCAAGTGCAATTGTGTAAGTGCATCTAGTGCCCCTTAGTGATTTTGGTGGTTTGAAGACTTATAGGTTAAGTATCTAATATGTTTGTGAGTATACACAGGATCTATAAGTCATTGATGAGTTTGAGATATTTGAAGAATATCGACCCCTAAAAATATATGTCTTCAGTTGAAGAAATTGGTCTGAAGCTGAAGAAATGAATCGCGAGGAATCTGCGATGAAGTTGATATTCCTCATGAAGATACTGATATTGAGAAGTCCGGTGTGTCCTGAAGAAAATCACTCTGAAGAATTTGAAGCATGAAGACTTACACTTTCTGTTTTATTTTCTTCGCATTTGAGTAATAGGAACACCGTACTGTTAAAGGGGGTCGAAGTTACACTATGGAATGAATTTCCTCATGATGCTCAACCCAAGCCTAAATCCTACCAAAAGCCTCAAGTGAGGAATACGAGTGACATGAGGACTCTCATAGTTGAGGGTCCCGACCGTTTCGATAGCCACGCCAAGTCATTGGTCTTATCCATTCCAACGGTCATATTATTTAAGGGCATAAGTGTCAAATCATGTCAGGATGCTCCCAGGCTATAAATAGCCACCCCCACAACCACTAGCTGGTTGGATGCTCTGTTAGAAACTGACACTTGTCATAAGAGCAACCCAATTCCTGAGAGCCTTCGAGAGTAATTCATCAGTGAGGAAATACACCATACACCGAAACCACAAACCAAACCTAGTGATTGAGCATCACTTAAGAAGTTGTTCCTGTGTGGGACTGAAGCCTTTTACCTTTGAGGACTGTGCATCCTTCAGACGGTTAGGCTTCATGGTCTAGAGCTTTGCAGCAGTCAATTGTGGATCGCCGGGTGACCAAGTTTGTGAGGGTTTGGAAGTCTGCCCTGAAGACTTACCACGAGTGTTGGGCGAGGACTGTGTGTCCTTAGCACAAGGAGAATACGGTAGGGACTGTGTGTCCCGGGACTGTGTGTCCTTTGGTTTCAATACCAAGACGCTCCAAACCAGATGTACGACTGTCACAGAAGTTGGAACTGGGTCATCAACGATTGTCTTCACTGAGAAACGGGTTCTAATTCCTCAACTCCTTACTTTCCTCGTATTATGTGTTGATGACTTTCACTACAACTGTTTGAAGAATTTGCTGAAGACTTTCTCTGAATTTCCTCAACCCCAAATTCTTCACGTTAGTTAATCCACATCTTTATTCTGCGTGCCTGCTCACTGTGCAATCTATTTTCACATTCTTCACTCTAAAAAACTGTTGTTGTGAAACTTTGCACTTCCGATCATTTACTGTTTCCGCTGTAAGTTAGTCATCAAGCATTAAGAGTAACAAGTAGTAGCAAAGATGATAAACACCCATAGTAGATGATAGGCAACATGCCCCCAACAAGCCGACGGACAACTACATGATCTAAGTCATCCAATCCCTACCATCCCCTTCACCAATAGTAGGGAATTACTCACACATGATGGGGGAAGCCATGGAAGGGTGGAGTGGTGATGGTGATGATGATGGCGACGATTTCCCCTCTCCGGAGGCCAAAGCAGCCTCCAGATTAGCTCTCCCGAAGAAGAGCCGAGGGTGGTGGCGGCTCCGCGTCGAGAACTTGCAAAATGACCTCCGTTCTCGGATTTCTCCATCACGGGTAAAAATAGGAGCCAGAGTAGGGCACCTGAGAGGGTGGACCCCACCCAGGCGGCCTCCCGGCATGGCCAGGGGGCAGGCTGCACCCACAGGTCGCGTGGAGCCCTCGTGGCCTCCCTCTGGCCCATCTTCTGGCCCAAGGTTCCTCCTCGTGCGTGGATTTTCTCTATTTTTAAGGGATTTCCCGGGACGTCTAAATATCCATTTTCCTGCACACAAGAAAACCATACAGGCACGTATGCTGAAAACAGCGTCACTCCGGGTTAGTTTCATTGAAATCATGCAAGAATGAGGCCAAAACAATACCCAAAGTGTGTGGAAAAGTATATACGTTTGAGACGTATCAACTCCCCCAAGCTTAGCATATTTCTTGTCCTCAAGCAATTTAGTTCAACAAATTGGACGCGACAAAGAAAACTTGACAAACTCTTTTGCTTCATCAGATGTATATAAGCATGCACTACAAAAAAGTCCAACGAGTATTGAAGCAATGCTACAAAGACAATGTACAAAGCAATCCGTCGATCATGTGAAGAATTTCAAACAACTAAGAATGAATAATATGCAACTGGAAATCATGACGAGATCACAATGCTCATGACTCGGACATACTAGAGTGGTATCTCGCTAGCCCCCAAGAGTGAAGCAAAACATAAATGCAGACGCTCCTTCGGAGTCTTAAAGGAGACTAGAAAGAAATATTTCAGAATAAGCAATACCAGAATCATGCAAAAGACAATGTGCTGCTTTGGGATGATGCACATTACACTGAGAATGACAATCATGCTCTCTGTAGTTGGTGCTTTTTATAGGAAGAGGATGACTCATTAGTACAGTAAAATAGATGGGCCCTTCACAGAGGGAAGCATTGATTTGCAGAGGTGCCAGAACTTGATCTTTTGAACAAAGATAAATCAAAATTTTGGGTGGTATGCTTTGATTGTCAATGTAACAACTAAGAGATCTCAATATGTTCCATGCTAAATACATTATAGGCGGTTCCCAAATAGAAAAGTAAAGTTTTTACTCCCCCTCCAATAATCGATCACACTCCACGACTGGCCGAATCCACGGGTACTGTCCATACAGACAACAATCCTGGGGGGAGTTTTGTTTCATTAAATTTGATTTGACTTTGAGCATGGAACTGGGCATCCCGATTACCAGCCACTTTCTCGTGAATGATAGTGAATCAACACATATCTTGAGAATAACCCACTTAGCATGGAAGATATTGATAGCCCCAGTCACTACATGAGCGATTCGAGCATACAAAATAAAATATTTATTTGAAACTTTTAGAATAAGGCACATGCAAATTTACTTAGGATGGCACATACATACCGCATATAGGTAGGTATGGTGGACTCATATGGCGCAACTGGTTTCAAGGATTTTTGATGCCCAAGCAGTAAGTCCGCTTAGTACAGGCAAAGGCTAGCAAAAGGCGGGGAAGCGACCAACTAGAGAGCAATAACGGTCATAATCATGCAGAGTGACAAAGCAACATTGAATCGGGCATGAAAGCGATATAACTATTCTGAAATAAAAAGATCATCAAGGCTTGATAGACTTCTAGTCATAAACATGTGTAAGCATGTGCCAAGTCAATCCAAAAACTCTCCGAAGGGAAATACCACTCCAATATGCCAAACCATGAACAATGCAATGCATGCAAATCATTTCAATAACACATTATGCACTCCAGCTATGTGAGACAAGTCACAAAGAAAGCATGAAGTACTGGGAAAGCATTGTAAACATAGCACTATGTCGCTACAAGCTGGTCTCTAGATCATAAGTGCATCCATATGTACAAAAGTAGAAACAAATAGAGTTCATACCGGCTTTCCTTGTTGCATCCCTTCTGTCGATCTTCGTCATTATTGCATCATAACTTGCACGATCGAACGTAGAAAGATGTAATCAAGTGCAATTGTGTAAGTGCATCTAGTGCCCCTTAGTGATTTTGGTGGTTTGAAGACTTATAGGTTAAGTATCTAATGTGTTTGTGAGTATACATAGGATCTATAAGTCATTGAGGAGTTTGAGATATTTGAAGAATATCGACCCCTAAAAATATATGTCTTCAGTTGAAGAAATTGGTCTGAAGCTGAAGAAATGAATCGCGAGGAATCTGCGATGAAGTTGATATTTCTCATGAAGATACTGATATTGAGAAGTCCGGTGTGTCCTGAAGAAAATCACTGTGAAGAATTTGAAGCATGAAGACTTACGCTTCCTGTTTTATTTTCTTCCCATTTGAGTAATAGGAACACCGTACTATTAAAGGGGGTCGAAGTTACACTATGGAATGAATTTCCTTATGATGCTCAACCCAAGCCTAAATCCTACCAAAAGCCTCAAGTGAGGAATACGAGTGACATGAGGACTCTCACAGTTGAGGGTCCCGACCGTTTCGATAGCCACGCCAAGTCATTGGTCTTATCCATTCCAACGGTCATATTATTTAAGGGCATAAGTGTCAAATCATGTCGGGATGCTCCCAGGCTATAAATAGCCACCCCCACAACCACTTGCTGGTTGGATGCTCTGTTAGAAACTGACACTTGTCATAAGAGCAACCCAATTCCTAAGAGCCTTCGAGAGTAATTCATCAGTGAGGAAATACACCATACACCGAAACCACAAACCAAACCTAGTGATTGAGCATCACTGACGAAGTTGTTCCTGTGTGGGACTGAAGCCTTTTTCCTTTGAGGACTGTGCATCCTCCAGACGGTTAGGCGTCATGGTCTAGAGCTTTCCAGCAGTCAATTGTGGATCGCCGGGTGACCAAGTTTGTGAGGGTTTGGAAGTCTGCCCTGAAGACTTACCACGAGTGTTGGGTGAGGACTGTGTGTCCTTAGCTCAAGGAGAATACGGCCGGGACTGTGTGTCCTTTGGTTTCAATACCAAGCCGCTCCAAACCAGATGTACGACTGTCACAACAGTTGGAACTGGGTCATCAACGATTGTCTTCACTGAGAAACGGGTTCTAATTCCTCAACTCCTTACTTTCCTCGTATTATGTGTTGATGACTTTCACTGCAACTGGTTGAAGAATTTGCTGAAGATTTTCTCTGAATTTCCTCAACCCCAAATTCTTCACGTCAGTTAATCCACATCTGTATTCTGCGTGCCTGCTCACTTTGCAATCTGTTTTCACATTCTTCACTCTGAAAAACTGCTGTTGTGAAACTTTGCACTTCTGTTCCTTTACTGTTTCCGTTGTAAGTTAGTCATCTGTGAGGAATTTCCTCAAAAGGAATTTTCACAGTGATGAAATTCTAAAAATCTCCTATTCACCCACCCTCTAGTCAATATAACGCACTTTCAAATTGCAACCATGGACGTGAGCTGAACTCTACAAACAAAGCAAACTAAAGAGAGAAAATAAATCTTTTTGGGTTTTCCAAAGGTTAAACAAAAGCAAAAGAAAAGATAAATATTTTTGTTGTTTTTGCAAAGAAAGAACAAAGAAGAACGTGCAAAAACTCCGAAAAGATTAAAAAGGAAACCACAGATGATACAATGAAAGGGGAGAAGGGTATGTACTCCCCCAAGCTTAGGCTTTTGGCCTAAGTTGAGCTTGGCTACTGTAGGCTCCAGGAGCTCCCTCTGGCTTCGGAGTGGTACGGGTGGCTCCAAGAATCATACGAGGCCTCGGGCGCATAAACTGATGCCCGACTGTCCTCCCAAGAAGAAGGCTCTTCTTCCTCGGGAACAACCCCCTCCATGGGGTTGTGGAACTGCTGCGGGATCTTGAACTCATCCAGCTCAATCGAGGTGAAGGACCATCCGTTCCTGCTAGTGTAATCAAACAAAAGTGGTGCAATTAGACGGATCTCGCGAGTAGTAAGCTCGCCAAACCTCATAATATAAACAAGGTTACCAAACTCAGAAGTCCTAGTAACAAACTCATGTCTCTTCATAGTGGTAAGATCAAAGCTTATGAATGAAAAAGGCGTATCATCCATGCGTACAGTGAGCCCGAGGTGTGATACGTCTCCAACGTATCTATAATTTTTTACGGTTCCATGCTATTATCTTGTCAACTTTGGATGTTTTGTATGCATGAATATGTCATTTTATATATTTTTGGGACTAACCTATTAACTCAGTGCCAAGTGCCAGTTTCAGTTTTTCCGTGTTTTTGACCTTTTTTAGAGGAGAATATTAAACGGAGTCCAAACGGAATAAAACCTACGGAATGATTTTTTCCATAACAGAAGATTCGCAGGGGACTTGAGAACCAAGGCAAAGGACCCCGGGGGAGGTCACAAGCCCCCTAGCCGCGGCCTGGGGGGCGTGCCTAGCAGGCTTGTGGGGCCCCCGTGGCTCCTTTTCCCTACTTCTTCCGCCTATAAATTCTCTAAAAATCCAAAAACTGTCAAAGAGAGCCACAAAAATACTTTTCCGCCACCGCAAGCTTCTGTCTCCGTAAGATTCCATCTGGGGACCGTTCCAGTGCCCTGCCGGAGGGGGGATTCGGACACGGAGGGCTTATTCATCAACACCATTGCCTCTCCGATGATGCGTGAGTAGTTCACCACAGACCTTTGGGTCCATAGCTAGTAGCTAGATGGCTTCTTCTCTCTCTTGGATCTTCAATACAAAGTTCTCCATGATCTTCATGGAGATCTATCCGAAGTAATCTTCTTTTGCGGTGTGTTTGTCGAGATCCGATGAATTGTGGATTGATGATTAGATTATCTATGAATATTATTTGAGTCTCCTCTGATCTCTTATATGCATGATTTCGTATCCTTGTAGTTCTCTTCGAGTTGTGGGTTTCGTTTGGCCAACTTGATCTATAATTCTTGCAATGGGAGAAGTGCTTGGTTTTGGGTTCATACCGTGCGGTGTCCTCACCCAGTGACAGAAGGGGTAGCGAGGCACGCATCAGGTTGTTGCCATCAAGGGTAAAAAGATGGGGTTTATATCCATTGCATGAATTTATCCCTCTACATCATGTCATCTTGCTTAAGGCGTTACTCCATTTGTTATGAACTTAATACACTAGATGCATGCTGGATAGCGGTCGATGTGTGGAGTACTAGTAGTAGATGCAGAAAGTATCGGTCTACTTGTCTCGGACGTGATGCCCATATGTATGATCATTGCCTTATATATCATCATGACTTTGCGCGATTCTATCAAATGCTCGACAGTAATTCGTTCACCCATCGTAATATTTCCTATCATGAGAGAAGCCTCCAGTGAACACTATGGCCCCCGGGTCTACTTCACATCATATTTTCAGCTCTACACTTTTACTTTTTGGCACTTTCCACCTTCAGATCTCACCTTGCAATTAATCGTGAAGGCATTGACAACCCCTTTATAGCATTGGGTGCAAGTTTGTTTGTTTTTGCGCAGCTACATTGGTGACTTGTCTTGCTACTCCTACTGGATTGATACCTTGGTTCTCAAACTGAGGGAAATACTTACTGCTACTGTGCTGCATCACCCTTTCCTCTTCAATTGAAAAACCAACGCAAGATCAAGAGGTAGCAAGGTGCTCGAGGATAAGCGTGGCATGAATGCCACCAAAGTGAGGCCCTTTGTCGCTGTTAGCAATGAGGCGACGAGCAATCAAAGCCCCAATATTATACGTGTTATCTCCTAAGAGGGCAGCTGCGAGGATAGAGAGATCTGGAGCCGAAATGTTGCTAGTGTTGTCACGAGCTAACACCCCTCGAGCAATATAGTATGTGAAATACCTGATGTGGGGAAAGAAGATGTTGGAGATCTTCCCTCGGTGAACGTCTTGCGGATCCTTGCTACAAAGGGAAGCGAATAGGGATTTCAGCTCGTAGGGCTGAATTTTCATTTTGGTCATCTTCCCGACATTCCGCACACCTATAATGTCACAAAATTCTGCCGAAGACATGGTAAAGACATCCTCATATAATCTGAATTCAATCATGGAAGGTTTATCATTATATCTAAACCAGTTGACAAAATAATAGGTGAGTTTTGGATATGTTGTACACGTTGTGTTACGAGACGTGTCAAACCTGCAGCTGCACAAAGGTTATCAAACTTATCCTTAATACCTGCCGCCATAAGGAAATCTGAACACGGGTATGCCATGGTGAGTGCCGTGTCCGTCTCGTGGAGCAACTCAGGTGGCACGATATCATCACTGTAACTTGTCGTCAAAGTGGAAGATGAAGCTACAGCTCTAGTTAGTCTGTCGGTAGGCTCGGGTCTCTTCTTCCCAAGCCATCCTTTTGCTTTTCCAAACAAACTCATTTCTGAAATTTTTGATGCATCACAAGAACGAAGGTTCAAGCAAAAATGAGTTGGAGCAAACTATTCTACTCCCTTCCCCGATGCATAATCTTGCATAAAAACTTCATAAATAAATTCCTAAACATGCATGCAAGCTCATATGAACAGCACCAAGAACTCCTAAATACTCACAAATAAGAGTACCAATCAAAATTCTAATTGGGGAGTGTAGGAGTCACATACCAAGGAGCAAATGCTCAAATTCCCAATGCAAATGATGGGATGTAGAGAGAGATTGAAATTTTCCACCAAGAACAGCAAGAACTCGAGCTCCAGGAGAAAAATCGGGATTTTTGGAGTGAGAGAGAGAGGGGGGAGGAAGAAGTACCTGGAAAGGGGACCAGGTGGGCCCAGGCGACCTCTGGGCGTGGCGAGGGTCAGGTCGTGCTAGCTGGCCGCTTGGACCAGGGGTAGCCATTGGTTGGCCCCAGGTGCCCCTGCGTCTCTTTTTCGATGGAAATTTTTATTATAATTTTTCTGGATTTTTTCTCACAACTTCACTTTTGAAAAATTTTCGATGTATCGAAAGGTGCAAAACTTCTGAAAAGCTCGAAACAATGGTTAAACATATGAAGCTTCATAAACATAAAACTTTGGTACAACAAGGAGGATGCAAGATAAAAGAAACTAAAACATAACAAGCTTCTCTTTTTACTCATATAAAACATATTTGTTAGCAAGGTTGATGAAGTCTTACTACCAAACACGTGTTATATCGAGCAAAAAGTTTCAGTTCCTATAAAGCAATCATGGTACCTTTATTTTAATGGATATTTTCCCCACCATAATGGTTTTGTATTTGTGGTGCACATGTAGAGGACAATCCCACTCTCGAGCCTTCACGATCTCAATATTCTCAATAGAATTAAGGCCATGCCTTTTAGCAATCTTCTTCGGAAAATATATCGTGTGCTCCTTCTCATTAACATTGAAAGTCACCTTTCCTTTATTGCAATCAATAATAGCACCTACGGTGTTAAGAAAAGCTCTACCAAGAATAATAGACATGCTCCCATCCTCGGGCATGTCAAGCACAACAAAGTCAGTAAGGATCAAGCAATTAGCAACTTCAACAGGAACATCCTCACAAATACCAACAGGAATGGCCGTTGACTTATTAGCCATTTGAAGAGAGATATATGTAGGGATTAGTTTATCTAGACAAAGCATTTTGTAAAGAGAGAAAGGCATAACACTCACTCCTGCACTGAGATTACATAAAGCGGTTCTGACATAATTATTTTTGATGGAGCAAGGAATGGTGGGTATACCTGGATGACCAAGCTTCTCGGGAATCTTACCACTCAAAAGAGTAATTAGGAAGCATAGTAGATATTGCCTCATTAGGAACTTTTCTTTTATTAGTAACAATATCTTTCATATACCTCGAGTACGGAGTTAACTTAATAGCATCAGTCAAAGGAATTTTAAGAAAAAGAGGTTTCATCCATTCACAAAATTTATTGTAATGCTCTTCTTCTTTGGTTTTGAAAGACTTACCTGGGAAGGGCATTGATTTCTGTACCCATGGTTTTCTTTCCTTCCCATGTCTTCTTGCAATAAAGTCTTCTCTATTATATCTATTGCGCTTGTCGGGTGCTTCTTCTTCTTGTACCTCAGGAGGATCATTCTTCTCATCATCTTTATCGGGTTCAGCACCATCTTCAGTTTCAACATAGGAAATAGATATACTATTAGGATCAACAATAGGTTCTTCATCGATTATGGGATCATTGGAGTTGTCAGCTTCCTTGTGTTTCTTCTTCTTCTTTGGGGGACTGACAACGTCTTCTTCCTGCAATTGAGAATCTTGCTCGGTCCTCTTTGGATGCCCCTCCGGATAGAGGGGTTCCTCAGTGTGTGTACCACCTCGGGTCTTTATACCACATGCCTGTGTATGAACTTGTTTGGTATTGTTAGCAAGGAAATCTTTTGCACATTAGAAATTTGTTCAAGCTGAGTTTGAACCATATGAAAATGCTTAACAAGACCTTTAACATCATTAACAGTTCTACTTAAAAAGTCAAGCAAACTTTTGATAGCAAGGGAGCAATTGGCTTTGAATCCTCTCATTAAAGTGATTTTGCTTGACAATGAAATTATCAAGCTGATCTAAGATTGAACAGGGGGCTTACCATGAGGGATGTCACTTGAATTGAATTCTAAAAGAGAGTGTACCTCTACCATAGGTGGCTGAGTGGTAGGCTCACATAATTGCTCAATAGGAGGTAGATTCTTCACATCTTCAGCTTTAATACATTTCTCTTTAATAGAATTCTTGGCTTCTTGCATAACTTCGGGGCTCAAGAAAATCATACCCCTCTTCTTTGGTTGTGGAGGTGGTTCAGGAACGGACCAATCATCATGATTCTTAGCTATGTTGCCCATTAGTTCTTCAGCATCGTCCGGTGTCCTTTCCCTGAAAACACAACCGGCACAACTATCCAGATAGGTTCTAGATTCATCGGTTAGACCAGCATAAAATTGATCAAGCAATTCATTCTCAGGGACTCCATGTCCCGGTCTAGTCTTGAGTAAAGTGCAATACCTCCCCCAAGCTTCAGGGAGGTGCTCATCCTGCAACTGTTTAAAGTTATATATTCTTTGTAAAGCAGCATGTTGCTTATGAGTAGGAAAATATTTAGCAACAAAAGATTGAGCTAAATCTTGAGGACTCTTAATGGAACCACATGGTAGTGCATCATACCATGCTTTAGCATCTTCCTTCAAAGAGAAGGGAAGTAGCTTAGTAACATAATAATTTTTCTTCTCGTCCTCTGTAGTGAATAAACCACCCAACTCAGTGAGTTTGGTAAGGTGTGCAATAGCATCGCCATTTTCTCTGCCAAAAAAGGGGTTAGCTTCAACTGTGGATATAAGTGAAAGATCAACAGAGAAATCAAAATCAGCATCCTCAATGCAAATAGGAGATGAAGCAAATTTGGGACGAGGAGTAAATTTGTTCTTCATAGAATGCTTTTCAAGCAGCTTCTTAACAGAAGCAGGGTCAGAGTCAGCACACTTTGGAAGCTCCCTGCATAAATCATCATCAAGTTCAATATAATCATCATAAGAATTCTTTCCCTCAGACCACTCAAGTCTGGGTAACCAAAGGATATACCAATGGGGTACCGTGTAACTGGAATTTCAACCCCATACTGCTTCGGAGCCTTAGCAATCTGAGACTCAATAAAATAACCAAGTAAACCAGTCTCATCAATAGTAGTAGAAGCATCATCAATAGTATCAGACATAGTGACGGACTCGATAGAAGCAGCATGTGGTGGTGGTGAAGCAAACTTACTCATAACGGAAGGTGAATAAAGCGTAGCGCTAGTGCTAAGAACAGTACCTTTTCGTGTAGTGGATGGTAAAATTGGGACCTTGGGGTCTCCTTTCTTACCCATTGTGGATAAATCGCAGCAAGCAAAATAACTCTAAGTAGACTTGTAAATAAAGCTATGCTCCCCGATAACGGCGCCAGAAAATAGTCCTCATGACCCACAAGTGTAGGGGATCGCAATAGTCTTCGCGGGTAAGTTAACCCAATTTATTGATACAACACAAGGGGAGCCAAAGAATATTTATAAGCTTTAACAGTTGAGTTGTCAATTCAACCGCACCTGAAAGATACTTGCTTGGAAACGAAATATTAGTAGCAACGGTGATATGGAAGTGATTGTGGCAAAGCAACGAAAGTAAAACAACGAAAGTAAAGTAACTCATAACTAGCAGGATTAAAACACTATAGGCTAGGGAGATGGGTGATTGGTCATGGATGAGAGATATGGTGTATCTAACTTGGGGCAAGGCACATAGAAAAGTAATGATCATCTAGGCAAATATCAAACATTAGGCATGTATCCCAAGGTAGTCGTGCATGCTTGCAATAAGAACTTGCACAACATCTTTTGTCCTACCATCCCGCTACCAACGGGGCCAAAAGGAACTTAGGGAGATTAAGGTGCTCCTATCAAAGAGCACCAGAACAAAGCATTAACAACCAATGGATACATGGAATCCTCAAACTATAGTCTATCTCCTTTGGTGTCCCAAGCTGTTACCATTAGGATCGTCGGTTCCGGACTACAATAGGTGCATACTACTGATGTCCCACAAGCGTATGGGATCGCAACAGTTTCGAGGGTAGAGTATTCAACCCAAATTTGTTGATTCGCCAAGATGGGAAGCGAAAGAATATTCTCAAGTATTAGCAGCTGAATGTGTCAGATTCAACCACACCTGAAAGATTAGCGTCTGCAAGCAAAAGTATCAGTAGCAAAGTAGTATGATGGCAACGGTGCCAGAAACGATTTGGTGACAAGGCAGACTATTCCTAACTGTTGTATCAACGGCGCCAGAAAAAGCCTTGTTGACGGGATGTTGGTACCGCTTACCTAGCCTCGGCAACGGTGCTAACAAAGTCTTGCAACAAGTAATAGCGGAGTAGCAAGGAACAGTAGTAGCAGCAGCAGCAAAGTAACAACAGTAGTGACAACACCAAAGTGGCCCAATCCCTCTTGTAGCAAGGGACAAGCCTAGGCAAAGTAACATAGCGAGAACTAGTAGTAAAAGACTCGTAGGCAGTGGATCCATGATGGATGAGTGTGACGGATGTGATTCATCATGTAACAGCTATAACACGGAGAGATATGTAACTAGCTCTCGTTCGACAATGTAATGTAGGCATGTATTCCGTATGTAGTCATACGTGCTTAGGGAAAAGAACTTGCATGACATCTATTGTCCATCCCTCCCGTGGCAGCGGGGTCCTAATGGAAACTACGAGATATTAATGTTCTCCTTTTAATAAAGAACTGGACCAACGCATTAACACTTGGTGAATACATGAACTCCTCATACTATGGTCATCTCCGGGAGTGGTTCTGGCTATTGTCACTCTGGGGTTGCCGGGTCATAACACATAGTAGGTGACTACAACTTGCAAGATAGGATCTAAAACACACATATATTGGCGACAACATAATAGGTTCAGATCTGAAATCATGGCACTCGGGCCCTAGTGACAATCATTAAGCATAGCCAAGTAGTAGCAACATCAATCTAGAACATAGTGGATACTAGGGATCAATCCCCTTCAAAAACTAACTCGATTACATGATAGATCTCATCCAACTCATCACCGTCCAGCAAGACTATGATGAGATTACTCACGAACAATGAAGAGCATCATGGAATTGTCGATGGAGAAAGTTTGATGATGACGATGGCGATGATTTCCCCTCTCGGGAGCCCGAAACGGACTCCAGATCTGCCCTCCAGATGAAGAACAGGATCTGATGGCGCCTCCGTATCGCAAAACGCGATGAAACCTTCTGTCTGATTTTTTTCCAGGCGAAACGGAAGATACAGAGCTGAGATTGGGGGCGGTGGTGCCATGTGGGCCCCACAAGACCTCATGGCGCGACCATAGGGGGTGGCCGCGGCCTGTGGGCTTGTGGCCCACTAGCACGCCCCCTCCGGTGGATCTTTGCGTAGGTATTTTTCTTTTATTCAAGAAAAAATCTCCGGAAATTTTCAGGACGTTCCAAGAACTTTCATTTCTGCACAAAAACAACACCATGGCAATTCTGCTGAAAACAGCATCAGTCCGGGTTAGTTCCATTCAAATCATGCAAGTTAGAGTCCAAAACAAGGGCAAAAGAGTTCGGAAAAGTAGATACGATGGAGACGTATCAACTCCCCCAAGCTTAAAGCCTTGCTTGTCCTCAAGCAACTCAGTTGACAAACTGAGAGAGACAAAAGAAAAACTTTGACGAACTCTGTTTGATCTTGTTGTTGCAACTATGTCTAAGTCATAACCAGAATTTCAGCAACATCACAAGCAAACTGCATAAGCAAATGACATCTAGGTCTCACTGTAAACTCGTATCAATGGCATAATCAACTAGCGAGCAAATAATAATAAGTCTCAAATGTCAACACTTCAATCAAAACAACCATGAAGCAGCACGAATAGATGGTATCTCGCTAGCTCTTTCTGAGACCGCAAAACAAAAATGCAGAGCACCTTAAAAGACCAAGGGCTGACTAAACATTGTAATTCAAGGCAATGAAGATCCAGTCATAGTCACACTCAACACAGTTAAAAGCAAAGCATAAAAACGACAGAGGTGCTCTCTGATCGGTGCTTTTGTAAGAGGAGGATGACTCAACAGGAACATAAATAGACATGCCCTTCACAGAGGGAAGCATTGATTTGCAGAGGTGGAATGCTTTCATTGTCAACGCAATGACTAAGAGTTCTCAATATCTTCCACGCTACACATGCTATAGGCGGTTCCCAAACAGAAAAGTAAAGTTTTGACTCCCCCACCACCAATCAATCACACTCCACGGCTAGCCGAATCTTCGGGTACCGTCCATACCAACATCAATCCTGGGGGAGTTTTGTTTGCAATTATCTTTTTGATTTGAGCATGGAACTGGGAATTCCAATTACCGACCCCTTTCTCGTGAATGATAGTGAATAAACACATATCGAGGATAACACACCTAGCATGGAAGATACCAATAGCCCCCTGTCACCACATGAGCGGTTCGGGCATGCAAAGCAGATTATTTCTTGAAGGTTTAGAGAGTGACACATGCAAATTTACTTGGAACGGCAGGTAGATACCACACATAGGTAGGTATGGTGGACTCATAGGGTACAACTTTGGGTTTATGGAGGTGGATGCACAAGGAGTATTCTCGCTTAGTACAAGTGAAGGCTAGCAAAATACTAGGAAGCGACCAACTAGAGAGCGACAACAGTCATCAAAATGCATTCAGAGTAACTAGCATTGAATGCAAGCATGAGTAGGACATAAATCACCATGAACATGAACATCATAGAGGCTATGTTGATTTTGTTTCAACTACATGTGTGAACATGCGCCAAGTCAAGCCACTTGAAACATTCAAAGGAGGATACCATCCTATCATACTACATCATAGTCATCTCAACATTCATGCGGGCATCCAAGACAAACCATTATAAGCTCCTAGCTAAGTAAGCATGGCATAAGCAACTATGATCTCTAAGTTGTCATTGCAAATATGTTTCTCTCACAAGAAAGCTGAATCAGGCATGATGAGTTAGTCATATTTACAAAAACAAAATAGATCGAGTTCATACCAGCTTTTCCAGGCTCAGTCACTTCATCATATATCGTCATTATTGACTTTCACTTGCACGACCGAACAACGTGAACAATAATAAGCGTGCTCGTGCATTGGACTAAAGCTGGAATCTGCAGGAAGACACAAAGGAGAAGACAAAGTAATATGGCTCTTTGAAAGCTAAACAAGTATGCATGCAAGAGCCACTAAACATTGTAACCAATATCTTCTACCTTGACCCAAAGAAAAAGAAAACTATCTACACGGGAAAGCTCCCAACAAGAAAAAGAAGAAAAAGAAAATCTTTTTGGGTTTTCTCAAACTAGACAGACACACGAAAAGAAAACGAGAAAAAGAAAATAAACTAGCATGGATGATACAGTGGCAAAGTGTGAACACCGGCTAACAAAGTGAAAGCATAAGCAAGAATGTAAAGTCGGTGAGAACACGTACTCCCCCAAGCTTAGGCTTTTGGCCTAACTTGGTCTACTCCCAAGGATGGTCCTGGCGAAACCCAAAATCAAAATCGGGGTTATACGGTAGCGTTGCAGCCACTGCGTGTATAGCTGCCTCACGGAGACGAGCAGCCGTCGCCTCCCTCTCATACTCCTCTGCCTCTCCTCTGGTTATGTAATATCTCTGCTTTAATTGAGAGTCAAAGAAAGCAGGAGCAGGAAGGGTAATATGGAAAACGCGCTGCCGGTTAAATATCAATCGGTATAGGAAGGATTCATCATCCCTCTCAAGGAGCTGGTAGCATGTCATAGCGACGCGGTCAAGGAAAGCTGTATGGAGCGGGGGATCTCCTGCGCGGATGGGTACTCCAAGAAATTTTTTATGCGAGTGGCATAGATGCCGCCAAAGAAATCCCCATCAATAGCATTCTTATTCAGCCTCCTTCTATAATAGCTCCCATGTTGAAGCTTTTGTCACCTGTCACTGTGCTCTTAAGGATACTAAGGTCGGGTGCGCAGAGGTGACAATGCTCAATCTTGCCATTAATGCATCTACCTATGAAGAGGGCAAAATAATGCAAGGTAGGAAAATGAATACTCCCCATGGTAGCTTGCGTAATGTCTCTAGTTTCTCCAACCGTAATACCAGCGCAAAAATCTCTAACCGAAGATTTAGGAGGATCATTGAGGTTACCCCAAATAGGTATTTTGCAAATTCTACTGAAATCCTCTAAATCCATGGTATACGATTTATCATAGAGATCAAACAGTACCGACGACTCACGACGAGCTGAGAATTTGAATCTACGAACAAAAGAAGCAGTGAGAGCAACGTACTGTTCACATTTATCGGAGATGAATTCTTCGAGTCCGACGTTGCGAACAAATGCATCAAACTCATTGTAAGTGCATCTAGTGCCCCTTAGTGATTTTGGTGGTTTGAAGACTAATAGGTTAAGTATCTAATGTGTTCATGAGTGTACACAGGTTCTATAAGTCGCTGAGGAGTTTGAAACATTCGATGAATATCGACCCCTAAAAATGTATATCTTCAGTTGAAGAAATTGGTCTGAAGCTGAAGATTTGAATCGCGAAGAATTTGCGATGAAATTGATATTCCTCATGAAGATATTGAAATTGAGGAATTCGGTGTGTCCTGAAGAAAATAATTCTGAAGACTTTGAAGCATGAAGATTTACTCTTTCTGTTTTGTTTTCTTCACACTTGAGTAATAGGAACACCGTACTGTTAAAGGGGGTCGAGGTAACACATTGGAATGAACTTCCTCATGATGCTCAACCCAAGCCTAATCCTACCAAAAGCTCAAGTGAGGAATATGAGTGACATGAGGACTCTCATAGTTGAGGGTCCCGACCATTTCGATAGCCACGCCACATCATTGGTCTTATCCACACCAATGGTCATATTATTTAAGGGCATTAATGTCAAATCATGTCGAGATGCTCCCAGGCTATAAATAGCAGCCCCCCACAACCATTAGCTGGTTGGCTGCTCCGTTAGAAACTGACACTTGTCATAAGAGCCATTCATCTGTGCAGAAATACCCCAAACACCAAACCACAAACCGAGAACCAAGTGATTGAGCATCACTGAAGAAGTTGTTCTTGTGTGGGACTGAAGCCTTTTACCTTTGAGGACTGTGCATCCTCCAGACGGTTAGGCGTCATGGTCTAGAGCAATCCATCAGTCAATTGTGGATCGCCGGTTGACCAAGTTTGTGAGTGTTTGGAAGTCTACCCTGAAGACTTACCATGAGTGTTGGGCGAGGACTGTGTGTTCTTAGCCCAAGGAGAATACGGTAGGGACTGTGTGTCTTTTTGGTTTCCATACCAAGCCGCTCCGAACCAGATGCACAATTGTCATAGTAGTTGGAACTGGGTCATCAACTACTGTCTTCGCTATGAAACAGGTTCTAATTCCTCAACTCTTTATATTCCTCAGATTATGTGTTGATGATTTTCACTGTCAAAGTTTGAAGAATTTGTTGAAGACTTTCTCTGAAATTCCTCAACCCCAAATTCTTCATGCAAGTTAATCCTCATCTGTTTTCTGCGTGCCTGCTTACTGTGCAATCAGTTTTCACATTCTTCATCCTGAAAAACTGTTGTAGTGAAACTTTGCACTCCTGATCCTTTACTGTTTCCGTTGTAAGTTAGTCATCAGTGAGGAATTTCTTCAAAAGGAATCTCCTCAGTGATGAAATTCTAAAAATCTCCTATTCACCCCCCTCTAGTCGATATAACGCACTTTCAATTGGTATCAGAGCAAGGTACTCCCTTGTTCTGTGTGATTTTGGTTTAACCACCTGGAGTTTTAGTTATGTCGACTGCAGGCATGATTAAGGTTACTGCAGCATGTCCTACTTTCGAAGGAAAGAACTTTCCCTTCTGGAAGACCAAGATGCAGATGCATCTACAAGCTATTGACAATGATCTCTGGTATATTGTGGAACATGGCGTCCCCATGATCTCTGCTAGTGTCTCTGCTGCTGATGTGAACAAATTCAAGCAACTTGATTCTCAAGCGAAGAATATCATCTGTGGCCATCTGAGCCCAGGCCAGTTTGGCAGAGTGAGTGCTCTGGGCGCAGCGACACTTATCTGGGAAAGACTGTCAAAAGTAAATGAAGGAGTATCAACCCAGCGTGATTATCGTGTTGATGTTCTTCGAATCTCTTCAATCACTTCAAGAGGTTTGACAATGCAAACTGCCAAGATACCTTTGATCGCCTCACTGACATATCAAATGAACTGCAAGCACTGGGAGCTCGAGACATTACTGATCACGAAGTTGTGAAGAAACTGCTAAGATCTTTGGATTCTTCATTTGATACTTTAGTTCTGATGATTCAGGAAAGACCAGACTACAAGATGCTTGGTCCAGCTGATATACTCGAAAGACTCAATACTCATGAATTCCAACAAGAAGAAAAGAGAGATCTATATGGACCAAGCTATTCTAGACCACGTGCACTGAAGGCTAGAGCAATTTCCTCATCTGAAGAAGAAGACTCGGATGATAGCATTGGTGATCCTGAAGAATTTGGACAGGAGCTTGCAATGCTCGTCAGGAAATTCCAGAGGTTTACACGACATGGCCAGTTCGGTAAATCTTCAAGAAGAGATATGAGGAAATCAGAATCTTCATCTGAGGACCACAAGAAAAGAACCTTCCACAAATGCAAGAAATCAGGTCACTACATTGCTTATTGTCCCCGTTGGGGAAAGGAATCAAAGAAGAAGAAATACAAGGATGACAGTTCTGATGACTCGAAGAAGAAGAAGAAATCTTCAAAATCCTCATCTTCAAAGTCCTCATCGCACAAGAAGACTAGTTTCAGAAAGGCTCGGGCACTTATTGGCAAGGAAATGGATTCCGAGGCAGAATCAGAGGAATGTGATGAAGAGGAGGGTTCTGATGAAGACTCAGAATCCGGATAGGCTAGTCTTGCACTTGCAACCACTTTCGTCAGCAAGTCAATCTTCAACCTTGAAGAAGATGATACCACCATCCACACTGATGACTATGTTGATGACTTCGCTCCAACCTATTGCTTCATGGCAAAAGGTTCAAAGGTACCGAATGATGCTTCCTCCTCTGATTCAAGTGACTGTGAACCTGATGATTATAAAAAACCCAGTTACAGTAAACTTGCTATCATTGCCACTAAACAACAAACTGCCCTGGAAAAGCTTCAGAAACTACTAGATAGAAGCGATGACCCGTTGAATGATGAAATGAATCTTACCCAAATCCTCACTGAAGATGTGAAAAGTCTTCAGTCTAGATTTGATAATCTTCAAGATCGTCATGATACACTCCTCGCTGATCATGAGAAACTTTCCTATGAATTTCTTCAAAGGAAGCTTGATCTAGAGAAGTTGAGGATTTCTCATGATGATCTTCGTATGGAAAATGATTCATTACTAGCTCAACAGATCAGTGCTGCTCAAGCTAAATTCATTCCTCCATGTCTTAAATGCATTGGACGTGAAACTGCTAATTCTTCACCAGAATCATCAAATTCTTCTATTGCTACAAGTTCTTCAACTGCTCATGTAGTGTCAAATTCCTCACTTGAGGAAAACACAAATGTCACTGATGAAAATGCAGGGCTGAAGGAATTGTATGTGACAGGCATATACAAAAGTCTCAAAGGACATCAAACCCTTTGTGATATGCTCAAAAAGCAGATCTTGAACAGGAACCCGAGGAAAGAAGGAATTACCTTTGAGACGAAATTAAATGCTGATGGATCTTATTGGAAACCTGAGCAGTATCCCAAAACCTCATGGGTTGCTGCTACTGGGCCTCCTTTTGATCCATCCAATCTAACTGGCTTTTCATGTGAATTATCCTATTCCTCAGATGAGTCATTTGACTCCAACTATAAACTGTTCAAAAACCAAGGTGGTGAAGTATTTGCTCGATATGTTGGAACTAACTACAGGAATGGTCCTCCCCTGAGGAAAATCTTGGTTCCCAAAAGTTGTCTTGAAAATCTTCAGGTGAATGTCCTCATGACACCACAAATGAAGAATCTGAACCCCAGATCAAATTCCTCAGGAGGACCAAAGTCTTCAAGAGGATCAAAATCCTCAACTGGTCAAAACTATGCTCGTACCCGTGCGCATGCTTCTAACATGCAGGGAAACTGCAAGGAATATAAATATGAGTGTTACTCTTCAAATCATTATGTTCATAAATCCTCAAACCAGTTCTCTGCATATTCATATGAGTACTTTAACCCCCTACTGCTAAGAGAAGTGCATTAGCTTCAGTGCCCCTTTCTCATATGGTGCTCGCAGGATGATGAATGCTTTACCACCCCTTCAGATGTGGGTGGTGAAGAAATTGAACTAATCACTTCTGCAGGACAGGTCTCTAGATGAAAATCATCATCTGAAGAATTTGATGGAGACCTGAGGAAGTTCTTGATAGGACGCAAGCAAATATTGGTGAAATAGAAATATTTCACACGTCCTTATAATTCTGTTATGATGAAATTCCTATCTGATGAGATTGATATCATATTCTTCAAATCTGAAGCATATGAGATGGTAAGCTATACTAATTCATCTGCAGGATGAGAAACCCAAGAGTAAGGAGTGGGTTCTTGATAGTGGTTGCACACATCACATGACTGGTGATAAAAGCTTGCGGATGAATATGCCACTAATTACATCACCTCTGAAGCAAATCACATATGGTGACAAAGGTAAAAGCAAGGTATTGGGACTTGGCAAAGTGGCTATTTCCAAGGATAGGCATATGGACAAAGTGATGCTTCTTGAATCCCTTGGATTTAACCTCATGTCAGTCTCGATGCTTTGTGATCTTGATATTATTGTTATGTTTGGTAGATATAGATGTGTTGTGATTATGGAATCTGACAAATCCAAAGTCTTCGGAGGTGTTAGAAGAGGGGATTTGTACATTGTTGATTTCTCTACAGGTCCTCAACCAGCCACTTGCTTACTAGAAAAAACCTCAGAAGGGTGGCTGTGGCATCGAAGACTAGGTCATGCCGGCATGAGGAATTTGCACGCGCTCGCGAAGAAGAAGCATGTCATCGGCATCGATTCGGTCAAATTCCTCAAGGATCATGTGTGCGGTGCATGTGAATCTGGGAAAATGACCAGATCCAAGCATCCCTCGAAGACTATCATGACCACTACTCGTCCATTCATATTGCTTCACATGGATCTATTTGGACCTACTCACTATGCGACACTAACAAATGTAGCATCTTTATATGGCTTCGTCATAGTTGATGATTATTCCAGATATACATGGGTGCATATCATCTTATATAAAACTGAAGTGCAGGAAATCTTCAAACAATTTTCTTCAAGGGCCTCGACGAACTTCGGCATCAAGATCAAACATATCAGGAGTGATAATGGAACAGAGCTCAAAAACACTGGTCTTGATGATTATCTTGATGAACTTGGTATTACTCACGAATTATCTGCTCCTTATACTCCTCAACAGAATGGTGTCGTCGAAAGGAAGAACAGGACTCTCGTTGAGATGGCAAGAACCATGCTTGAAGAATATCAGACTCCTCGTCGCTTTTGGCCTGAAGCAATCAACACTGCATGCCATATCATCAACAGGGTATATCTTCAGAAATTCCTCAAGAAAACCTCATATGAACTCCTCGCTAATAAGAAACCCAATGTAAGTTATTTCAAAGTCTTCGGTGCAAAATGTTGGATTATAGATCCTCACCATAGCTCAAAATTTGCACCTAAGGCACATGGGGGTTTTATGCTCGGTTATGGAAATGACTCGCACACCTACAGAGTCTTCAACAACTATCACAACAAAGTTGTTGAGACTGTAGATGTGCGGTTCGATGAAACTAATGGCTCGCAAAGAGAGAAATTGCCTTTTGATCCAGATAAGGTGTCTCCTGAGGAAGCAATAAAGCTCAAACCTACTGAAGACATTGTTCCCACTGAGGAAACTGATGAAGAAATCATCCCCGTCACTGATGAAATTCAAGAAGGTGCTCCTGAGGAAATTGCTCCAGAACAAATTCCTCAGCCCAGATGAAATCCTCAACCAGTTCATCCGAGGATTGCAAATGAAGTGGAACTTGACAAAATCCTCAATGACATCAACGCGCCAGGTCCTCTGACTCGCTCAAAAGCTTCACACTTAGTTAACTTTTGTGGGCATTTCTCCTTTGTATATATCACAGAACCCTCAAAAGTTGTTGAGGCTTTCCTGGAACCGGAGTGGATCCAAGCTATGCAAGATGAACTTCTTAAATTCAAGTTGAATGACGTATGGGAGCTCGTCAAACGACCAGATCCTCACAAGCACAATATCATCGGAACCAAGTGGATTTTCCGAAACAAGCAAGATGAGGATGGTCAAGTGGTGAGGAATAAGGCACGACTTGTCGCCCAAGGCTACACCCAGGTTGAAGGAATAGATTTCAATGAAACTTTTGCACCTGTTGCTAGACTTGAAGCTATTCGAATACTACTTGCTTATGGTAATCATCATAGCATCATATTATATCAAATGGATGTGAAAAGTGCATTCCTCAATGGTAAGCTTGACGAAGAAGTATATGTTGCTCAACCCCCAGGTTCTGAGGATCCAAAGAATCCAGACAAAGTCTTCAGACTCAAAAAGGCGCTCTATGGTCTCATGCAAGCCCCTCGGGCATGGTATGATACATTGAAGGAATTCCTCCTGAAGAATGGCTTCAATCCTGGTTCACTCGATCCAACTCTTTTCACTAAATCTTATGATAATGAGCTATTTGTGTGCCAGATATATGTCGATGATATTATATTTGGCTGTACTGACAAACGATACAGTGATGAATTTGCTTACATGATGAGTGAAGAATATCAGACGTCTATGATGGGGGAGCTGAAATTCTTCTTAGGTCTTCAAATTCGTCAATAACACAATGGAATCTTCATATCACAGGAGAAATACCTCAAGGATGTTCTGAGGAAATTCAACATGCATGAATGCAAAGGTGCCAAGACTCCAATGCCTACCAACGGCGACCTCTGCACTGACGAAAATGGTAAAGAATTCGATCAACGGGTATATCGCTCTATGATTGGCTCTTTATTGTATTTATGTGTATCTAGGCCAGATATAATGCTTAGTGTTTGCATGTATGAACGTTTTCAAGCAAAACCGAAGGAATCACACCATAAGGCTGTGAAGCATATTCTTCGATACTTAGCTCACACACCAACACTAGGATTATGGTACCCCAAGGGCTCAAATCTTCATCTCGTAGGGTATTCTGATTCCGACTATGCTGGTGACCGTGTGGATCGGAAGTCAACCTCTGGCACATGCCATTTACTCGGAAGATCACTAGTTTGCTGGTCCTCAAAGAAGCAGAACTGCGTATCACTCTCCACTGCCGAAGCTGAGTACATTGCTGCTGGTTCATGATGTGCTCAATTTCTACGGATGAAGCAAACCCTCAAGGACTACGGCATCAATATGAAGAATGTGCCTCTCTACTGCGACAATGAGAGTGCAATCAAGATTGCATACAACCCAGTACAGCACTCGAAGACCAAGCACATCGAGATTCGTCATCATTTTCTTCGGGACCATGTCCTCAAGGGCAATATCCTCATCGACCATGTGAAGACTGATGATCAACTGGCAGATATCTTCACTAAGCCCTTGGATGAGAAAAGGTTTTGCAAGTTGCGGTATGAGCTAAATATCTTAGAAGCTTCAAATGTTTTGTAAAAACATGCACACATCCTAACACTTATGCAAAATTGATGACTTAGATGTGCAACACACGATGAATCGATTTTCTTCAACTGATGAAGAATATCACTCTGAGTGTGAAGAAATCAATGAAGAAATTGATTCTTAGGGCCCTACGACAATTGTACGCGGCGTCTTTAATCAACATTCTTATATGGTGGGTCACGCCACCGCCCAATGTGAAATTCCTCAAGTTGAATTTCTTCAAAGTTTCATTTCTTCAAAATTTTATTTTCTTCAAACATAGTTTTTCTTCAAAACTGAAATTCATCATCATGACGCTTTATCACAAAATCCTGAAGTTATTCAAATCCTCAAAAACACTTGATGATTTTCGTTTACCTAGATAGACTATGATTTCAAGTCCTCAACAACATTCACTTATAGTTATTTCTTCAAGTTGATATTTCATCTAAGTGAATGTGATCGGACCCTACTTTCCCTCTATGCTATTCTCATCCAGTCTATTCAATTCTTCATATGCGTTCTACTTGAAACTTTGTTCGAAATCCTCACTGCGTCCTTGTCAGCTGTTGATTTTGTAACAAAATCCTGAAATCTTCAAAAATGTTTTTAATGAACAGTAACTGAACCCCACCTTCCTCGTTCGGATAACCACGATCTCCACCGCTTCTCTCGTGCGCTACACGTGTCCTGCGGAGTCGTAGAGGCAGGGGCTATTTGGTCGATGTTTTTGCGCCAACAGTTACCACATGGCTATAAATATGTCCCCATCTCCTTCGGTAAAACCTTCTTCGTTCCATCGCCCTCCTACTACAGCAAAGCTCCGAACCCTCCACCGCTGGAAGTCTCGACGCCGACGAAGAAGAGCTTCACTGCCTTGACTTTTCCGTCGCCGAAACCACGCCGGAGTCGGACCATCCTCGTCCGCCGCCGCCATAGATGTCCTCTGCTGCCGGGTTAGGGCGCATTGGACACGTAGCGAAAGAGCTTCTCCTGCTACTCTTCTCTGTTCTTCATGCACGCCATCTAGGGTAAATAAAAACCCTAACTTTACAGCAAGTTTGATCTACTATTTTACCTCTGAGATGTGAAATCTGTTTTTCCTCAAGAATCCATCCGTTTCTTATTCCTCAAGCGCTGTGTATCACCAAACAATTGATGAACTTCACTAAGCATCTAAGTTTTTCACGATATTCCTCAGTTGTGTGAATTTTCGGATCTGTACCACTCTAGAATCCAAGAACAGTATGGTTAGGCAAATTCCTCAACCACTGGTCAAATTCCTCAACTGTCAAATTTTTTCATTTTCTTCAAATCTCAGAACGCATATGACCTCTCCAAATTCCTCGCAACTATACTCTGTTCACAGGTACACACATGTCAGCTGATGAATCTCTCGGTTCTCATCAAATTAACTCATTTGCAGCGTTTCTTGAAGAAAATCTTCAAGTCTCATCAGAATCCTCAAGAGTTCATTCTCATCAGCAAAATCCTCAGCTGAAGAAAATGGAGGATGACACGAAGCAAAAGGGAGGCAAGAAACTTGAGCAGAATACCGCCGCAGGTATCCCTGAGGATATATACCTGGATTACTGCACTCCTGATGAAAATGAAACTATGCCCAAGAGAAAGATTTGGCTTCAGAAGATAGAACGCCGATGGGCTAAGGACTGGAAGGAGTACAAATTCGTCACTCCCAAATATGTGAACAAATTCGCTCTGAAGCCTCCTGGCAAACGGGCTCCACTTGAGGATTATCAAGCAGCAGATCCCTCAAGCCTCAAAACACTTGATGATTATCCTGATGAAAAGGAAAAACACTTGGCAAAGCTCAAGAAGCAGGCAGAGGCTGCTGTGAGGAAATTCAACGAACCATCTGCTGCTGCTTCAACTGCCGCTACTTCCTCTGCTGCTGAGACTTCTGGTATGGCAATTCCTCAACAAAAGTATGTGCTACCAAAACCAAAGGCTTCAAAGCCTCAAGAGAAAACAGCTCCAGCATCAGCAGCAAAACTATCAGCGCTAAAGCCCTCAGCACCTAAATCATCAGCACCACCACAGGTTTCAAAACCTGAACACAAGCCGGTAGTGAAGCCATTGCCCGCTACCTCCAGCTCCTCACTCGCAGCTGCAACAAGCTCGGAGACAAAGTCTTCACCAACTCCTCTGAAGACTAAGGTGACTGTTGGGAGAGGAACAAGACCCAACCCAAGCAAAATCATCACGGTCCCTTCTGCATCAGAAGGTAGTGATGAATTTGACGATGAAACTGTGCAAGCAATGATGAGAAACAAGCAAGAGAGGGTAGCTGAAGCTTCTGGCAGCTCCATTCCTCTAGCCATGGACCCAAAAGTCCTCCTCGACTACATCAATATCTGGTATGAGGACCCCAACACTCCACTTGATGATTTGAAACTTCCCCCAGCCATCAGCCACATGGTGGCCACATTCATCAACGAGGCCAAGTGGAAGGAGCAGCAAGCCAAACAGGCCAAGGTTGCTAAGCTCAAGAAGGAGAAATTCCTCAAGCAGAATCTCCTCAACCTAACGCCTGATGACCTGGTGTCAACACACACAGAGTTGAAGACTTTGACAGATCAGTACTCCAAGCTTTCTGACCGTCAAAGTCTCAAAAGCAGTTTCATCAAACTTCCTACTGACGATGTTAACAACTACAACAAGAAAGTTGCCCCTCCAGTACCAACTCCTCAGCCTATGATTGAAGAACCAGCTGATGAAACTGCTCATGCTGATGAAATCCCTCAAGAAAGCCGTGTGGATGAACCAGCAATTGAGGAAATCACCACGGAAAATCTAGCTGATGAATTTGCTTCAAAGCCAGCTGATGAATCTATTCCAGCTGCTGCTTCAAAGTCAGCTGATGACTCTGCTCCAGCTGGTTCCTCAAAGCCAGTTGATGAATTTGCTAAGAAAGCACCTTCACCAAAAGTTTCAAAGATGAAGAAGATGACTCCGTCTGCATCACACGTGAAAAAGACAACGGCTGCTGAAAAGGAAGCCAAGAAGAGAAAAGCTTCATCAGCAGAAGAACACACTGAGGCCAAGCGCCTCAAAGCACTTGAAGAAAATGCTCCACTGTATCCTCTGCCTCTTAACAACGCTCCATCTTATGAAATGGTTACCTTCGCAAGTGAAGACCAGGAGCAAGGGCCAGATGAGGAAATGAAGGATGCTGAATCTGAGGAACATACTGATGAGGAAATTCGCATTGACGACAGTCCTCAGCCTTCCATTCCTCATGAAGAAACTGCACAAGGATCAGCTGCACCAGCTGATGAATCTGGCTCCATCACCAAGCAAGATGGGGAAGAACAAAGTGAAAATCCTCAAGCTGATAAAAGTCATAGTCCTGAGCAAAATCCTCAACCTGAGGATCAGGCTGACCCAACTCATCCTCCTGAGCAAAATCCTCAACCTGAGGATCAGGCTGACCCAACTCCTCCTCCTGAGCAAGATCCTCAAGCTGAGGCTCAGGATGAACCCATTCCTCCTCCAGAGCAAAACCGTCAACATGATGCTCCAGTTGATGACATTCCTCAGCCTGAAACTCAATCAGACCCCATTCCTCAGCCTGAAGCGCAACCAGAGCATGTTCCTCAGCCTGAAGCTCAAGCTGATGAAATTCCTCACCCTGAGGACCATGTTGAAGAAAATGCACCAGACCCAGACAATGCATTCGTCGTCCTCAACCCAGAGTCTGCAATAGTTGTATCCCCTCAGGTCCAACATCAAAACCTTCAGCCCATGCAGCGTCAGCCGTTCTCCAAGCGGCCAAAGTTTCAAAAGGAGTCCTTCTTTGAAGAACACATGTTCTTCATCGGAGAAAATCCCTATGACATGCCTCACATCGGGCAACTGAAGTTTTGGACGAGGACACATCTCAATTACTATGCCTCTGTGCTGTGTGGAAGAAACAAGATTTTCCAGCACATGCATATTCCTCATGTTGAGCTTGAAGAAATACCATGTGTGGCCGCAGTCCTCAACGTCCTTCATGAAGCTGGACTCTTCCCAATGTGCTCAGATATCTGTGATTGGAACATTGAGCTCATTCTTCAATTTTATGCAACTCTTCACATATCAGGAGATCCCAGACATCAACACATGGGTGTTTGACTGGATGACGCAAACAACACACTACAAGGCTCCTGCCATTGAGCTACTGCGTGCACTACCAATGTCAATTCCCTCAGAGCAGGCCGTGAAGCTTTATGATGAACGTGAGCTACCTAACAAGATGATGGAAGTCCTCATGAAGCCTTTGGCTAAGGGGAAACCACCAAGAACGACTTTCCTCATCCATGAGCTCAAATATGAACCAAGGACTGTTTACAGAATCCTATGCAACGTTCTTGCGCTGATCAAGGTCCATGATGATGAAGAAGATGTCGTAGGCATCATGAAGAATATCCTCTTCAACATCATCCATGGTATTCCCATCAACATTCATGATTTCTTCTTGAGGACTTTGGCTGACAATGCAATGTGTCCTTTTGACCACAAGATATATGCTCCATGGATCATGAGATTCATCAGAACAAGGTCAGGCATCAGTTATCACGCTGATTTCAACAACCATGTTGGTTATATGCCTCCTATCAGGGTCAACAAGAAGACTTTTGAGCTTGTTGAAGGAAAAGGCAAGTCTATCATTGATGAAGGTTGTAGGCCCCTTGATGGTCAGTTCAGAGAGCCCAAAGCTTATTCTTCATGGGATGACACTGAGACTCATCCTCCAAGTCATGTTGCTCCTCGTGTGCTGAATACCAGAGAGCTTCTTCTCAGTCTTCACCAGAAGGTGGATCGGAATCACGAGTGGGTCAAACGCCAGTTCGACCCCATTGTCAAAACCCTGAATGAAACGCAGAATGTTGTGAAGCTTAACCATCATTATCTTCATGTGGTTTCTAATCGCACCTGGGCCACACTTGCTCATCTGAAGACTCCGGCAGAACTTGAAGAATTGGAGTTTGTGCGAGACTTTGACTGTTCATGGCCACCCAAGAAGAAATTCAGGCCAATTCCAGTTCCAGACCTTGAGGACAGTTCTTTTTCTTCATTCCGCACTGCTGAATCTGATGAAGAACAACAAGACACTGCCACCAGTCCAAGGAAGAAGACTGCTCCCAAGAATCCTCACGCGTCTTCATCAACTACCAAGGAGTGAAAGTCTTCACGGGTCTTAGTCCTCAGTTTGTCCTTTTTTGTCACTTGATGACAAAGGGGGAGAAACTTGAGAGTTAGTCTTCACGCGGGATATTTTGGGGCTTATGAACTATATTAAAGTTGAAACTCTTGGCTCTTCTGAAGTGTTTATGTAATGAGTTGTAACTTAAGCCCGATGGTACTCTAACGCTTTTGAACGTTTTTCTTCGCATGATTATTCCTCAAAAATTAAATGCATGCATGCTGGAATTCGTGAGATACCATTTGTCATCATGCATCCTCAATTTCTTCATACTATATGTCGTATGTATGCATGATTTACAAGACTCAGGGGGGAGATCTCCATGATATAAATCATCAATGTGCATTTGCTGTGAAAAGAAAAATCCTCAAGATATGCACATCTTCAGGGGGAGTCTCTTTGAATCTTGATTTCAAATTCCTCAAATGAGTATTTACACTTCATATTTTTATCCCTCTTGAAGACTTAACCTAATTGTCATCAACCACCAAAAAGGGGGAGATTGTAAGTGCATCTAGTGCCCCTTAGTGATTTTGGTGGTTTGAAGACTTATAGGTTAAGTATCTAATGTGTTCATGAGTATACACAGGTTCTATAAGTCGCTGAGGAGTTTGAAATATTCGATGAATATCGACCCCTAAAAATGTATATCTTTGGTTGAAGAAATTGGTCTGAAGCTGAAGATTTGAATCGCGAAGAATTTGCGATGAAATTGATATTCCTCATGAAGATATTGAAATTGAGGAATTCGGTGTGTCCTGAAGAAAAACATTCTGAAGACTTTGAAGCATGAAGATTTACTGTTTCTGTTTTGTTTTCTTCACACTTGAGTAATAGGAACACCGTACTGTTAAAGGGGGTCGAGGTAACACATTGGAATGAATTTCGTCATGATACTCAACCCAAATCTAATCCTACCAAAAGCCTCAATTGAGGAATATGAGTGACATGAGGACTCTCATAGTTGAGGGTCCTAACCGTTTCGATAGCCACGCCACATCATTGGTCTTATCCACACCAACAGTCATATTATTTAAGGGCATTAATGTCAAATCATGTCGGGATGCTCCCAGGCTATAAATAGCCACCCCCACAACTATTAGCTGGTTGGCTGCTCCGTTAGAAACTGACACTTGTCATAAGAGCAACCAAAATTCCTCAGAGTCTTCGAGAGTAATTCATCAGTGAGGAAATACCCCAAACACCAAACCACAAACCGAGAACCAAGTGATTGAGCATCACTGAAGAAGTTGTTCCTGTATGGGACTGAAGCCTTTTACCTTTGAGGACTGTGCATCCTCCAGATGGTTTGGCGTCATGGTCTAGAGCAATCCAGCAGTCAATTGTGGATCGCCGGGTGACCAAGTTTGTGAGGGTTTGGAAGTTTTCCCTGAAGACTTACCACGAGTGTTGGGCAAGGACCATGTGTTCTTAGCCCAAGGAGAATACGGTAGGGACTATGTCTCCCGGGACTGTGTGTCTTTTTGGTTTCAATGCCAAGCTGCTCCGAACCATATGTACAACTGTCACAGCAGTTGGAACTGGGTCATCAACTACTGTCTTCGCTGTGAAACGGGTTCTAATTCCTCAACTCTTTATATTCCTTGATGATTTTCACTGTCACGGTTTGAAGAATTTGTTGAAGACTTTCTCTGAAATTCCTCAACCCCAAATTCTTCACGCAAGTTAATCCTCATCTGTTTTCTGCGTGCCTGCTTACTGTGCAATCAGTTTTCAGATTCTTCATCCCAAAAAACTGCTGTAGTGAAACTTTGCACTCCTCATCCTTTACTGTTTCCGCTGTAAGTTAGTCATCAGTGAGGAATTTCCTCAAAAGGAATTTTCTCAGTGATGAAATTCTAAAAATGTCCTATTCACCCCCCCTCTAGTCGATATAACGCACTTCCACTCATCTTTGAAACCTGCCTCAATCATAAATTCATTAGAAGGTCATTCACATGGTTGTACCTGTGCGTCCCTAGGTTGGTAAGGATCAGCCTCCCGAATCGCAAGACGGGGACCTGTCTTGCTTGAGGAACCACCATGATAGTTTCTCTTGAACATCTTCCTTTTCTGAAATTTGAAGTGACCCAAAGGAAAGGTGAACAAGGTTCAACTAAACTTGTAGCAACTACTCCCACAAGTGCCTAGAGACCATATTACGCATCAAAACTACTTGGGACTAGCTGAAATCAGTATACAAAGCTCAAGAACATGGTCACCAAGGCAGCAAAAATACGCAGAGTATAAGGCACTAGAGCAAAAACTAATTGGACCAATGGAGGAGTCACTTACCAAGGAGTATTTTCCCCAAAACAGTTCGGAGAACGGTGATTTGAGCAAAGAGATCGAAAATCCCAGCAAGAGGAGAAAGAACACGGGTTTGAGCTGCGAAACAATTTTTTATGGAGGTAGGAGGAGCAGATGAGAGCAAGAATGAGTGGAGGGGGTCCCTGTGGGCCCCCACAAGCCTGGGTGGCGCAGCCAGGGGGTGCCCGCGCCCCTAGGGCTTGTCGCCCACTGGTGTGGCCCCCAGACAGACTCTTTGTCCCAGTATTTTTCAAATATTCCAGAAAAAATCATACTAGATTTTCACAGCGTTTGGAGAACTTTTATTTTCTGGGTATTTTCTACCGGACGCTAAAACAGAAAACAGAGAAAACTAAACTAAATCTATCATTTTTCTTCTAAGCAACCTAAGATGAAAGCTTGGAACAGAGGTTTGTGACTCCTCGATTCATCCATCTCATGGTCATCGAAATAAATCCGTGAATGGGGTTGATCAAATCCCCTCGACAAAACCTTTTCGAATCATGAAAGAAGACAGAGAATTTTTGAATTGTCACTAGGTCACCTCAATGGGGATATGTATCTCCCCAACAAGCAAATCATACTTCATCTTGACACGAGGAATAGGGCATTCAAAGCTCCCAATGAGAATCGATGAAGTTTTTTCGATAGCATTGATGCAATGTACTCGATATTGTTTCTTCGGAAAGTGCACCGTATGCTCATTACCGTTGACATGGAAAGTGGCATTGCCTTTGTTGCAATCTATAACAGCCCCTTTAGTGTTTAAAAAGGGTCTTCCAAGGATGACAGCCATGGCATCGTCCTCGGGAATATCCAAGATAACAAAGTCTGTTAAGATAGTGGTATTAGCAACCACAATAGGCACATCCTCGCAAATGCCGATAGGGAAAGCAGTTGATTTGTCGGGCATTTGTAGATAGATTTCAGTGGGTGTCAACTTATCCAGTTCAAGTCTATGATAAAGAGAGAGAGGCATAACACTAACACCGGCTCCAAGATCGCACAACGCAGTTCTAACATATTTGCCTTTAATGGAGCAAGGTATAGTGGGCACACCGGGATCACCTAGTTTCTTAGGAGTTCCACCCTTGAAAATGTAATTAGCAACCATGGCGGAGATCTCAAGATCAGGTATCGTCCTCCTATTAGTCACAATATCTTTCATGTACTTAGCATACGGAGACATTTTGAGCATATCTGTCAAACGCATCTCCAGAAAGACAGGTCTGATCATTTCAATGAAGCGCTCAAAATCCTCATCATCCATTTTCTTGGATGGTTTGGGAGGAAAGGGCATGGGTTTTGGAACCCATGGTTCCCTTTCTTTACCATGCTTCCTAGCCGTGAAGTCATTCTTATCATATCTTCTATCCTTAGGCTGTGGGTTATCAGGATCAACAGGTTCAATCTCCACATCCTTTTCATTGCTAGGTTGAGCATCTTCATGAACATCACTATTGATATTATCAGTAGGCTCATGTTCATCACTAGATTGTGTTTCAGCATCAAAGACAGAGGCATCGTTTGGACTCTCAGGTGTAGCAGCAACAGGGTTGCTAGCGTGCAGGTTCCTATCATCTTTCTTCTTCTTTCTAGGATGACTAGGTGCATCAGTGCTAACTCCTTGAGACTCTTGTTCAACTCTCTTCGGATGACCCTCAGGATACAAAGGTTCCTGGGTCATTCTACCGCCTCTAGTAACGACTCTGACGGCATTGTCATTCAACTCATTGAGCAAGTCATTCTGAGCTTTAAGTACTTGTTCTAACTGAGTAGTAATCATGGAAGCATGTTTACTCAGAAGCTTAAGATCATTGACATTTCTGTCCACACAAACACTTAAATGACTAAGCATACGAGCATTCTGTTCCAATTGTCTGCTAACATAATCATTGAAACTCAGTTGTTTGGCAACGAAGTTATCAAATTCATCCATGCATAAGCTAGCAGGTTTATCAAAAGGAATATCACTCTCATCAAACCTACGCAGAGAATTTACTTCTACTACCTATATCGGGTTATCGAGACCATGGATCTCTTCGATAGGTGGTAGATTTTTGACATCTTCAGATTTAATGCCTTTCTCTCGCATATATTTCCTGGCTTCTTGCATATCTTCAGGACTGAGGAATAGAATACCTCTTTTCTTCGGAGTTGGCATAGGAGGTGGTTCGGGAATAGTCCAAGCATTCTCATTGCACAAGATATTATTCAGTAGAATCTCAGCTTGTTCTACGGTTCATTCCCTAAAAACACAAGCAACGCAACTATCTAAGTGGTCTTTGGAAGCATCGGTAAGTCCATTATAGAAGATATCAAGTATTTCATTCTTCTCAAGAGGGTGATCAAGCAAAGCATTCAGTAGCTGGATGAGCCTCCCCAAGCTTGTGGGAGACTCTCTTCCTCAGCTTGAGCAAAGTTGAATATTTCCTGCAAGGCAGCTTGCTTCTTATGGGCAGGGAAATATTTTTTAGATAAATAGTAGGCCATATCCTAGGGGCTACGCACACATCCAGGAGCAAGAGAAGTGAACCAGGTCTTAGCATCATCCTTTAGTGAGAAAGGAAATAGCTTGAGGATATAGTAGATCTTTTCCTCACTAGTGAATAGGGTGACTATATCGTGCAGTTTGGTAAGATGGGCTACAACCATTTCGACTCATAATCGTGAAAGGGATCAGATTCGACAAGAGTGATTAACTCAGGGTCGACAGAGAATTCTAAATCCTTATCGGTCACAAAGATAGGCGAAGTGGCAAACTTCGGGCCGTATTTCATCCTAGCGTTCAGAGATTTTTCTTTCCACTTGCACAGAAGTTTCTCAACATCATAGCTATCCTTACACGCAAGAAAGTCCTCATCTATCTCTCCCTCCATAACATAGCGCATATCAGGCATAACAGGCAATTCAGGCATAGTAGCAAGTTCTACTTCAATAGTATCAGCAGTTTTAGAAGCATCATCACATCTAGCAGCAGCTCTAGCAAGTTGTGCATCAAGGAATGGGATGGGATCGCTAGAAAAAGCCTTGATGTCCCACAAGCGTATGGGATCGCAGCAGTTTTTGAGGGTAGAGTATTCAACCCAAATTTGTTGATTCGCCAAGACGGGAAGCGAAAGAATATTCTCAAGTATTAGCAGCTGAATGTGTCACATTCAACCACACCTGAAAGATTAGCATCTGCAAGAAAAAGTATCAGTAGCAAAGTAGTATGATAGCAACGGTGTCAGAAACGATCTAGTGACAAGGTAGACTATTCCTAACTGTTGTATCAACGGCGCCAGAAAAAGCCTTGTTGACGAAATGTTAGTACCGCTTACCTAGCCTTGGCAACGGCGCCAACAAAGTCTTGCAACAAGTAACAGCGGAGTAGCAAGGAACAGTAGTAGCAGTAGCAGCAACAACGTAACAGCAGTAGTGACAGCAGCGAAGTGGCCCAATCCCTCTTGTAGCAAGGGACAAGCCTAGGCAAAGTAACGTAGCGAGAACCACTAGTAAAAGACTCGTAGGCAGTGGATCGGTGATGGATGAGTGTGACAGATGTGATTCATCATGTAACAGCTATAACACGGAGAGATATGTAACTAGCTCCCGTTCGTCAATCTAATGTTGGCATGTATTCCGTATGTAATCATACGTGCTTAGGGAAAAGAACTTGCATGACATCTATTGTCCATCCCTCCCGTGGCAGCGGGGTCCTAATGGAAACTACGGGATATTAAGGTTGTCCTTTTAATAAAGAACCGGACCAACGCATTAACAATTGGTGAATACATGAACTCCTCATACTATGGTCATCTCCGGGAGTGGTTCCGGCTATTGTCACTCCGGAGTTGCCGGGTCATAACACATAGTAGGTGACTACAACTTGCAAGATAGGATCGAAAACACACATATATTGGCGACAACATAATAGGTTCAGATCTGAAATCATGGCACTCGGGCCGTATTGACAAGCATTAAGGATAGCCAAGTAGTAGCAACATCAATCTAGAACATAGTGGATACTAGGGATCAATCCCCGTCAAAAACTAACTCGATTACATGATAGATCTCATCCAACTCATCACCGTCCAGCAAGCCTACGATGAGATTACTCACGAACGATGAAGAGCATCATGTAATTGTCGATGGAGAAAGGTTGATGATGACGATAGCGACGATTTCCCCTCTCTGGAGCCCGAAACGGACTCCAGATCTGCCCTCCAGATGAAGAACAGGATGTGGCCGCGCCTCCGTATCGCAAAACGTGATGAAACCTTCTCTCTGATTTTTTTTCAGGCGAAACGGAAGATATAGAGCTGAGATTGGGGGCGATGGTGCCACGTGGGCCCCACAAGCCCTCACGGCGCGGCCATAGGGGGTGGTCGCGGCCTGTGGGCTTGTGGCCCACTGGCACGCCCCCTCCGGTGGATCTTTGCGCGAGTATTTTTCTTTTATTCCAGAAAAAAATCTCCGTAAATTTTTAGGACGTTCCGAGAACTTTCATTTCTGCACAAAAACAACACCATGGCAATTCTGTTGAAAACAGCGTCAGTCCGGGTTAGTTCCATTCAAATCATGCAAGTTAGAGTCCAAAACAAGGGCAAAAGAGTTTGGAAAAGTAGATACGACAGAGAAGTATCAACTACTCATAGATAGGATCAAGAACACAAATATATTCATGAAAACATAAGGTATTCAGATCTGAAATCATGGCACTCGGGCCGAAAGTGACAAGCATTAAGAATAACAAGTAGTACCAAAGATGATAAACACCATAGTAGATGATAGGCAACATGCCCCCAACAATCCGATGAACTATTACATGATATAACTCATCCAATCCCTACCATCCCCTTCACCTACAGCAGGGAATTACTCACACATGATGGGGGAAGCCATGGAAGGGTGATGGAGTGGTGATAGTGATGACGATGGCGACGATTTCCAGGCCAAAGAAGAACCGAGGGTGGCGGCGGCTCTACATCGAGAACTTGCAAAACGACCTCTGTTCTGGGATTTCTCCGTCACGAGTAAAAATAGGAGCCAAAGTAGGGCACCAGAGGGTGTGGACCCCACCCAGGCGTCCTCTCGGCGCGGCCAGGCGGCAGGCCGCGCCCATAGGTCGCCTGGAGCCCTGGTGGCCTCCCTCTGGCCCATCTTCTGGCCCAAGGTTCCTTCTGGTGCGTGGATTTTCTCTATTTTTTATGGGAATTTTCCGGGACGTCTAAATATCCATTTTCCTGCACACCAGAAAACCATACAGGCAGCTCTGCTGAAAACAGCGTCAGTCCGGGTTAGTGTCATTCAAATCATGAAAAAATGAGCCAAAACAATAGCAAAAGTGTTTGGAAAAGTCGATGCGTTTGAGACGTATCAGCACCAAGTACAGAATTCCATCACATCGACGTCATAGAGGCTCCAAAATACCCGCGTGGTCCTAAAAATATTGAATGAGAAGAGCGGTAGAATTAAAATTCCTACGTCAAGATTCCTCACCAGAGCATAGAAGAGGGCTAAAAAGAATCCTACCCAATGATATATAACTAGACTCAAAGTAGTTTTTCACTAGACTCGACTCGCCCAAGTTCGATCAACCAAGGGGGTTCCTAGGTCGGTACTGCTCTGATACCAACTTGTAACGCCCAAGATGTGATTCTATCCTTATTTTGGCATGAGGGCCTCGACGGGGATAGAATCGCATCTCGTCATTTCGTAAGAATGGATATCGTTACAAGTACATGTAAGGAAGAGATGAGTATATGGAATTGGCTTACACTCGCCAGAAGCTAATCATGATCATCTCAATACAAACATACATTCAGTCATCAATAAGAAGAGGAGGGTCCGACTATGGATGAAATCAAATGATAAAATGACGTCCATCCTTGCTATCCCAGGTTGCCGGCGTGGAACCCGTCCTATGATTGATGATGATGATGAAGAAGAAGAAGAAACTCCAAATAGAACAATCATCGCGCTCACGTCAAAGTATCACCTTACCTGTACCTGCAACTGTTGTTGTAGTTATTTGTGAGCCACGGGGACTCAACAATCTCATTTTCAAAGGTATCAAGACTATCAAAGCTTAATGGATGAGGCATGGTTAAGTGGCGAGGCTGCAGCAAGATCTAAGCATTTATTTGAGTGGCTAACTTACGAGTACAAGAATAAGAGGGGGGTGGGGATGATCTACACATAAACAGACGTGAACTAATAATGGACAAGAAATGATCTTGAACACCTACTTACGAGTCATACATAACCCCACTGTGTTGTCTCTCGGATACAGAGATCACGAGAAGAGATAGTCATGGTTAACACATAGTTGGCATATTTTAAATAAGTTTACTTCAAGTTTGGTATGACCGGGTGTTAAACAAAGTTTCCAAGTTGCCACATGACCATAGGCATGGTTTTCCGAAATATTTAACCCTGCAAGGGTGCTCCAACTCATCCATCACAAACTAGCCACAAGATACATGGAAAACCTCAACCTCAAGATAGCCCAAAGTATCCTTGGAATCCCGTGCACAAGACATTCGAGAAAGACAAAACAAATCCAGCAAGGCCGCTCGACGTGTCGACAATCCCGATAGGAGTCGCGTATCTCGTTATCACGGCACAATGGATGAGCTATGGTTACCATGCTAAAACACCAAGTTGCATCGGGTAGTGTTAATAGGTTGCCGTGGGTTGGACCAAAACTCATGTGGAGCACTAGCCCGGGGGTTGGTTAGTTATCCGTGGGGGCCAGCAGGTCCCTATGCAACTTTTAATAGGCAAATGTAATGCCAAAGTTGAGCATCGCCAGAAGAGTTTTATCCCAAAACAAAAATCAAGGGGGTCCTCATAACAACCCCAAGCACGTTAGGAGCGCTTAATATGGAACATAACGCTGATACACAAGTAACTAGTGCGGCAAAGATGGAACAAAACACTCAGCTAGAAGGCTAAGACTTCCACCTTTTACCAAGTGTATAGGTGCATTAAATTAAATAGCAATAATATTGCGATATATCAAGGAAACCATGTTGTCACTTGGCAAGCAACTTGCACCTGCAACTGGCAATGTTATAAGAAGGGTTGAGCAAGTGGTAACATAACCAAACAAAGGTTTGCTGGGATGTGGAGGGGGTTAGAGGCTTTTATGGCAATGTTGGGAGGCTGACATTTACACGTGGTAGACAACGTGACATAGCAATAGAAAGGAGACAGCTACCATAGCAATCATAGTAGTGGTATTTAGGGAAATGATCATATTGCATGAGATCCCGCTTGTAACAAGAACGAACCTGTGAAGTAGACGAACAAACGTAGTCGAACGAATCCTCACACTCCTAAGCGGTTCGGAACTCTATCGAGAAGAAATAATTCATAAACAAACAATCAACACACGATAAAGACCACAACATATACATGGCATGATGCACAAACAATTATGATGCATGTCTGTTTCAAATATGTGGAGCATGATAATAATAACAATCAAATAGTACACATTAAGTGAAGCTCAATATGCAATGAGTTGCATACTCACAAAACTCCACATCTGAATTACTTAGTTCACTCGTGTTTAGGTACACGACAAGTTTAAAAATTTCAAACAAACAATAGCATTAAACATTTTAAACATGGATGAAAGTGGAATATTATTAAACTACACAAAATGTTGAACATTTTTCATATATAAATTATTTTAATCCGATGCACGATTATTTATGTATTAACATATTAAAACAGTGACATTTTTTGTACTATGCATGTCTTGAATAAATGCTAAATCGCAGCGGACTAAAAAACATAGATGGGCCAAATGGAGCACACTAGGCAAGCCCAGCCACAGATTTGGCCCCAATCGGTTGAGTGTGGGAAAAACAAAAACATGGCAAAAAGTAATGGGTCGCCCGTTACTCGAACCCACCAACTCTCGAACAGAAATCAGTGGCGCTAACCACTTTACTATTGATGTGTTTGTGTCCAGATAAGGGTACTGCACAATTGAACTAAAGCAAAGGCCGAGGTTGGGTTTCCGCCAGCGCACGAGGAACTCACCATCACAGGATCAGGAGATTGCAGCGACGAGGCTCACCGAGGAGGTCTGGTACGCGCGGCTAGAGGCGAGGTCGGGTTTGTGGTGGCCAGAATAGAGTTGCAAGGTTGGAGGAGGCTGGAGAGGATGAGGACGGGATGCGGCGAAATGGTCAGATCCAAATGAGCAAAGGCGATAGGAGGTCAACGTCGTCCCATCCCCGACGACGGAGCCCCATGGCGTCGTGGTGGCGGGGCTGCAGGCGCCGGCGACTCCTGTCCATGGCGCGCGCGCGCGCGAGGGATAGAGAGAGAGAGAGCGAGAACCGAGTGAAAGAGGGGAAGGAAACATGCATGGTGAGGGAACAGCCTGGTCGTGATCACCCGCGGCAACCGATCGGCGAGCTAGGAAGGAGGGGAGCTACGAATCTGGCCTTCCACCTACAGCATCGGGGTTGAGGAGGAGCTGCATGCGCAACTACGGGTTGGCTGGGAGCCTCAGTCGTAGTTGGCTAGAGTGATGGGTGGGAGAGGATGCGCAGATAGGTCCATGGGGTGCTCGCGCACGAGCACTATGGGTGCTTGTTCCCCTAGTGCTACGGGCTAGAGGTTGTGGACGCGGGGAGGATCGGGGTGCTGATTGGGTTGGCTCACTAATCGAGGGAGAAGGGAGCTTGCAGGTGAGCCGGTTGGTGGATTTTGGATCAGGAGGGATCCCAAGGTGGAGAGGAGGCCAGGTGTGGGTTGAGGAAGCTGAATCGATGGGATGGGACATGCCTCCTAAAATCAAGGGTTGGACTATTTAAATAGGTAGGGTTCGGTCTAGGGTTAGTGGAATTCATCTGTTTTTTGGACCGTTAGATCTTGATCGGGCGCCCAAAAGCGGAGGGGGGCTAGGTGAGTTGTTGGGCTATGTACGTAGGTTTGGGCTGAGAAAAGAGACGAGTGGCAGCCTAATACGTCTCCAACGTATCTATAATTTTTCATGGTTTCATGCTATTATCTTGTCAAACTTGGGATGTTTTGCATGCCTTTTATATATTTTTTGGGACTAACTTATTAACTCAGTGCCAGGTGCCAGTTCCTGTTTTTCCCATGTTTTGACCCCTTTCAGAGGAGTATTTTGAACGAAGTCCAAACGGAATGAAACTGCCAAAAAGATTTTTTCTGGAACAGAAAAGGATCGGGAAGCCGGAGAATCAGGGCACGGGGCCACCAGGGACCCCACAAGCCCTCATGGCGCGGCTAGGGGGGACGCGCCCCCCTGGCTTATGGGCTCCCTGAGCCTCCTTTGCCCTAGGTTTTGCGCCTATATATTCTCTAAAATTCCATAAAAAATTCAGGAGATCATCGAAAATAATTTTCCGCCACCGCAAGCTTCTGTCTCCGCAAGATCCCATCTCGGGCACGTTCTCGTGCCCTGCCGGAGGGGGGGATTCGGATAAGGAGGCTTGTTCATCAACACCATGACCTCTCCAATGATGCGTGAGTAGTTCACCATAGACCTACGGGTCCATAGCTAGTAACTAGATGGCTTCTTCTCTCTCTTGGATCTTCAATACAAAGTTCTCCATGATCTTCATGGAGATCTATCCGATGTAATCTTCTTTTGCGGTGTGTTTGTCGAGATCCGATGAATTGTGTATTTATGATCAGATTATCTATGAATCTTATTTGAGTTTCTTCTAATCTCTCTTATGCATGATTTCATATCCTTGCAATTCTCTTCGAGTTGTGGGTTTTGTTTGGCCAACTAGATCTATGATTTTTGCAATGGGAGAAGTGCTTGGTTTTGGGTTCATACCGTGTGGTGACCTCACCCAGTGACAGAAGGGTTAGCGAGGCACGCATCGTGTTGTTGCCATCAAGGGTAAAAAGATGGTGTTTTCATCATTGCTTTGAGATTATCCCTCTACATGATGTCTTCTTGCTTAAGGCGTTTCTCTGTTCGTCATGAACTCAATACACTAGATGCATGCTGGATAGCGGTCGATGTGTGGAGTAATAGTAGTAGATGCAGAAAGTATCGGTCTACTTGTCTCGGATGTGATGCCTATATGTATGATCATTGCCTTAGATATCATCATGATTTTGCGCGGTTCTATCAATTGCTCGATAGTAATTTGTTCACCCACCGTAATACTTGCTATTTTGAGAGGAGCTTCTAGTGAACACTATGGCCCCCGGGTCTACTCCACACCATATTTTCAGCCTTACTCTTTTTCTTTGTTGCATTTTCCGCCTTCACATCTCACTTTTCAAACAATCTTGAAGGGATAGACAACCCCTTTATAGCGTTGGGTGCAAGCTCGTTTGTGTTTGCGCAGGTACTTTGGACTTGACGAGATTCTCCTACTGGATTGATACCTTGGTTCTCAAACTGAGGGAAATACTTACTGCTCCTGTGTTGCATCACCCTTTCCTCTTCAAGGGAAAAAACCAACGCAAGCAAGTGTCTGTCAACGTGTCAATTTCTAGCGCTGTTGTTTGAGAAGTGGCTGACGGATTTTTGGCGCCGTTGCCGGGGAGGATCAAGTCAAGAACTCATCCAAGTAAGCGTCGCATACTCATCTCTTGCATTTACTTTGTTTGCCAGTTGCCTCTCGTTTTTCTCTCCCCCACTTCACAATTTTCCTTTTTCGTTTGCCTTTTTCGTTCGCCCTTTTTCTCGCTTGCTCTTTGTTCGCTTGTGTGCTTGCTTGCTTGCTGGAGTCACCATGAATGAAAACACCAAACTCTATGACTTCTCGAATACTAATAATAATGATTTTATTAGTACTCCGATTGCTCCCGCCACTAGTGCGGAGTCATACGAAATCAATGATGCTTTGCTGAATCTTGTTATGAAAGAGCAATTATCCGGCCTTCCTAGTGAAGATGCCGCATCCCATATCAATACCTTCATTGAGCTTTCCGATATGCAAAAGAAGAGAGATGTGGATAATGATGTGATTAAATTGAAGCTTTTTCCTTTCTCGTTGCGGCAGCGCGCAAAAACTTGGTTTTCTTCTTTGCCCAAAAATAGTATCGATCCTTGGGATAAGTGCAAAGATGCTTATATATCAGAGTATTTTCCGCCGGCTAAGATCATCTCTCTCCGTAATGATATCATGAATTTCAAGCAACTTGATCATGAACATGTTGCACAATCTTGGGAGAGAATGAAATTAATGATTAGAAATTCTCCCGCTCATGGCTTGAGTCCTTGGATGATTATACAAATCTTCTACGATGTCTTGAATTTTGCTTCTAGAAATATCTTGGACTACGCCTCAGGTGGAACGTTCATGGAAATCACGTTAGGGGAAGCCACAAAGCTCCTAGACAACGTGATGACGAATTACTCTCAGTGGCACACTAAAAGGTCACCTACTAGTAAGAAGGTACACGCTATAGAAGAAATTAACTCGTTAAGTGCTAAGATGGATGAGTTAATGAATTTGGTTGCTAGTAGAAGTGCTCCTTTAGATCCTATTGATATGCCCTTGTCTTCTTTGATTGTGAGTAGCAACGCTAGCTTGGACGTTAATTTTGTTGGTAGGAATAATTTTGGCAACAACAATGTTTTTAGAGGAAACAATGTTCCTAGGCCTTTTCCTGGTAAATCCTCTAATAACTTTGGCAACTCCTACAACAATACTCATGGAAATTACAATAGATTACCCTCTGATCTAGAGAGTAATATCAAAGAGTTCATCAACTCACAAAAGATTTTCAATGCGTCCATAGAGGAAAAGCTACTCAAAATTGACGATTTGGCTAAGAGCGTTGATAGAATGTCTAGTGATGTTGATGCTTTGAAAGTTAGATGTTCTCCTCCTAAGATCAATATGGATGAAACTTTGAAAGCTATGCGTGTTTCCATGATTGAGAGCCAAGAAAGAACCGCCCAAATTCGTGCTAGACATGAATGGCTTAAAAAGGCGTGTTCTCATGATAAGAATCACAAAGATCTTAAAGTGCTTGGTGTGACTCCCATTGAATCTTTGTTTTCTTGTGACAAACCTAATGATTATGGGCTGGATATGAATCCACTTTGGTTGAAAAGTGCCCCAATGATTCAGAGTCCATCTATCTTGATGCTAAAAGCATTGAAAGTGGAGTAGAAGATACTAAAGCTTTCAGTAGTAATGAAATTACTACCATGGATTTCAAGGAATTCAATTATGATAGTTCCTCCTTAATTGAATGCATTTACTTGATCCAATCCATGCTAAACTCTCCACACGCTTATAGCCAAAACAAGGCCTTTACCGATCATATCGTCGAAGCTATGATAAAATCTCTTGAAGAGAAACTTGAATTGGAAGTATCTATCCCTAGTAAGCTTCATGATGAGTGGGAACCTACCATCAAAATCAAAATCAAAAACTATGAATGCAATGCTTTGTGTGATTTGGGTCCTAGTGTTTCCGCGATTCCAAAGTCTTTATGTGATGTTCTGGGTTTTAATGAGATTGAAGAGTGTTCTCTTAATTTGCATCTTGCGGATTCTACTGTCAAGAAACCCATGGGAAGGATCAATGATGTTCTTATTACTGCAAATAGGAACTATGTACCCATGGATTTCATTGTGCTTGACATTGATTGCAATCCTACATGCCCTATTATTCTTGGTAGACCTTTCCTAAGGACTATCGGTGCTATCATCGATATGAAGGAAGGGAATATTAGATTTCAATTTCCTTTAAAGAAGGGCATGGAACACTTTCCTATAAAGAAAATAAGATTGCCTTATGAATCCATGATGAGGGCCACTTATTGTTTGAGCACCAAAGACGACGATGCGTGATTCTATCGCTTTTATGCCTAGCTAAGGGCGTTAAACAATAGCGCTTGTTGGGAGGCAACCCAATGAATTTATCTTTTTTATTTCTGTTTTGTTGTGTCCACACCATCATAATTCTGTTGTGATCGTGTTTTTTGTGTTTCTTTTTGTGTTTGAGCCAAGAAAAACCTTTATGACTAGTCTTGGTAATGGTTGTTTGATCCTGCTGGAAAAAGACAGAAACTTTTCGCTCACGAGATGATTTTTCATTTTTATTCAGAAAGAGCTTTTGAGTTGATTATTTTTGCTGCTGATTGATATGCCTTTTTCCCAGGCAGTCGTAGTTTTTCAGAATGTTTGAGATAACAGAAGTATACGAAGTATACAGATTGCTACAAACAGGTCTGTTTTTTACATACTCTGTTTTTGTTGAGTTGGTTGCTTGTTTTGATGAACTATGGTTAGTATCGGGGGGTACTAGCCATGGAAAAGTGAGAATACAGTATCCCAACACCAATATAGATAGAATTCAAGTTTGCTACAGTACCAAAAGAAGTGGTAGTTTGTTTTCTTGTGCTAATGTTATCACAAGTTTTTGTTTAAGTTTTGTGTTGTGAAGTTTTCAAGTTTTGGGTGATGTTCTCATGGACAAAGACACAAAGAGTGGAAAGAGCTCAATCTTGGGGATGCCCAAGGCATCCCAAGCCATATTCAAGGACACCAAAAATCCTAAGCTTGGGGATGCCCCGGGAAGGCATCCCCTCTTTCGTCTTCAATCCATCGGTAACATTACTTGGAGCTATATTTTTATTCACCACATGATATGTGTTTTGCTTGGAGCGTCTTGTATCGTAAGAGTCTTTTCTTTTTGTTGTGTCACAATCATCCTTGATGCACACCTTTTTGAGAGAGATAGACATGCACTCATCGTGATATTGCTAGAATGCTCATAGTGCTTCACTTATATCTTTTGAGCTAGATAATTTTGCTCCATGTGCTTCACTTATATCTTTTAGAGCACGGCGGTGCGTGACTTGGTAGTTGGCTTATGCTATGAAAGTAGTCCCAAAGTTGATAGGTACCCAAAGAGGATACAAAAACCTCCATCTTCATGTGCATTGAGTAGAAAGAAAAGTCTTGATTCCTCTCAACTAGTTTTGAGACGTGGATTTGGTAATATTAAGAGCTATGTTAGTAGGGTGTTGTGAATCTAGAAATACTTGTGTTGAAGTTAGTAATTCCCGTAGCCTGCACGTATGGTGAACCGCTATGTTAGGAAGTCGGAGCATAATTGATCTATTGATTGTCATCCTTTGTGTTGAGGTCGGGATCCCGCGATGGTTACCACCTACCAACCCTTCCCCTAGGAGTATGCGTTTAGCACTTTGTTTCGATTACTAATAAAAACTTTCGCAACAAGTATGTGAGTTCTTCATGACTAATGTGAGTCCATGGTATAGGTGCACTTTCACCTTCCACCTTTGCTAGCCTCTCTAGTGCCGCGCAACTTCCGCCGGTGCATGAACCCATCATATGCCTTCCTCAAAACAGCCACCATACCTACCTACTACGGCATTTTCATAGCCATTCCGAGATATATTGCCATGCAACTCCCACTGTTCCGTCTCATGACTTGTGTCGTCACTCTCTTATTGCCATTGCACGATCATAAGATAGCTAGCGAGATGTTCCAACGTCATACGCCAAGCTAGATCGTTGCACATCCCGGTACACTGCCGGAGGCATTTCCTATACAGTCATTTCTAAGCTTTGAGCTGTGAGTAAAGAGAAGTGTGATGATCATCATTATTAGAGCATTGTCCCATGTGAGGAAATAAAAAAAAGAGGCCAAAGATCCCAAAAATAAAAAAGGGGAGAAAAAAAGGAGAAGAGGCCTAAGAGCCCAAATGAAAAAAAAGAGAAAAAGAGAGAAGGGACAATGCTACTATCTTTTTCCACACTTGTGCTTCATAATAGCACCATGTTCTTCATGATTGAGAGCTTCTTGCTTTGTCACTACCATATGCTAGTGGGAATCTTCATTATATAACTTGGCTTGTATATTCCAATGATGGGCTTCCTCAAAATTGCCCTAGGTCTTCGTGAGCAAGCAAGATGGATGCATGCCCACTAGTTTTCCTTTTGAGCTTTCACATACTTATAGCTCTAGTGCATCCCTTGTATGGCAATCCTTACTCATTCACATTGATATCTATTAATGGGCATCTCCATAGCCCTTTGATACGCCGAGTCAATGTGACCATCTCCTCCTTTTTGTCTCACAACCACCACCACACTCTATTCCACTTATAGTGCTATATCCATGGCTCACGCTCATGTATTGCGTGATAGTTAAAAAAGGTTTGAGAAAGTAAGAGTGCGAAAACAATTACTTGGCCAATACCGGGGTTGTGCATGATTTACATTAGTTGTGTGAGGATGATGGAGCATAGCCAGACTATATGATTTTGTAGGGATAACTTTCCTTGGCCTTGTTATTTTGAAAGTTCATGATTACCTTGCTAGTTTGCTTGAAGTATTATTGTTTTCATGTCAATAGAAAACTATTGTTTCGAATCTTACGGATGTGAACATTCATGTCCCGTGAAAGAAGTTGCAAGGAAAACTATGCTAGATAGTATTCCACATCAAAAATTCAGTCTTTATCACTTCCCTACTCGAGGACGAGCAGGAGTTAAGCTTGGGGATGCTTGATACATCTCCAACGTATCTATAATTTTTTATGGTTTCATGCTATTATCTTGTCGAACTTTGGATGTTTTGCAAGCCTTTTATATATTTTTCTGGACTAACTTATTAACTCAATGCCAAGTGCCAGTTTTTTCCCATGTTTTTGACCCCTTTCAGGGGAGGATTTGGAACGGAGTCCAAACGGAATGAAACTGCCAAAAAGATTTTTTCCGGAACGAAAAAAGATCGGGAAGCCGGACAATCAGGGCAGGGGGCCACCAGGGACCCCACAAGCCCTCATGGCGCGGCTAGGGGGGACGCGCCCCCCTGGCTTATGGGCTCCCTGAGCCTCCTTTGCCCTAGGTTTTGCGCTTATATATTCTCTAAAATTCCATGAAAAATCATGAGATCATCGAAACTACCTTTCTGCCGCCGCAAGCTTCTATCTCCACAAGGTCCCATCTGGGGCACATTCTGGTGCCCTGTTGGAGGGGGGATTCGGATACGGAGGGCTTCTTCATCAACACCATGACCTCTCCGATGATGCGTGAGTAGTTCACCATACACCTACGGGTCCATAGCTAGTAACTAGATGGCTTCTTCTCTCTCTTGGATCTTCAATACAAAGTTCTCCATGATCTTCATGGAGATCTATCCGATGTAATCTTCTTTTGCGGTGTGTTTGTCGAGATCCGATGAATTGTGTATTTATGATCAGATTATCTATGAATCTTATTTGAGTTTCTTCTAATCTCTCTTATGCATGATTTCATATCCTTGCAATTCTCTTCAAGTTGTGGGTTTTGTTTGGCCAACTAGATCTATGATTTTTGCAATGGGAGAAGTGCTTGGTTTTGGGTTCATACCGTGTGGTGACCTCACCCAGTGACAGAAGGGTTAGCGAGGCACGCATTGTGTTGTTGCCATCAAGGGTAAAAAGATGGTGTTTTCATCATTGGTTTGAGATTATCCCTCTACATCATGTCTTCTTGCTTAAGGCGTTTCTCTGTTCGTCATGAACTCAATACACTAGATGCATGCTGGATAGCGGTTGATGTGTGGAGTAATAGTAGTAGATGCAGAAAGTATCGGTCTACTTGTCTCGGATGTGATGCCTATATGTATGATCATTGCCTTAGATACCATCATGACTTTGAGCGCTTCTATCAATTGCTCCACAGTAATTTGTTCACCCACCGTAATACTTGCTATTTTGAGAGAAGCCTCTAGTGAACACTATGGCCCCCGAGTCTACTCCACACCATATTTTCAGCCTTACTCTTTTTCTTCGTTGCACTTTCCGCCTTCAAATGTCACTTTGCAAACAATCTTGAAGGATTGACAACCCCTTTATAGCGGTGGGTGCAAGCTTGTTTGTGTTTGCGCAGGTACTTTGGACTTGACGAGATTCTCCTACTCGATTGATACCTTGGTTCTCAAATTGAGGGAAATACTTACTGCTCCTGCGGTGCATCACCCTTTTCTCTTCAAGGGAAAAAACCAACGCAAGCAAGTCTCCGTCAACGTGTCAATTTCTGGCGTTGTTGTTTGAGAAGTAGCACAGCTCGGTAGAGAGTTTTATAAACCGAAAACATCTGTGATTTAAACCCACTATAGTGCCGCTATATGTTTAACGGTTCAGGTATCAAACGAACTCTGAATGCGATGAAATTTGGCAGGCGGACTACCTACTTAAAAATAAGACCGCACGCCAACATTCCACCCAATCCAAGAAAGTTTTATATACACTTTTAAAAACATTTTTTTACGATGATGTGGGCGCATGCGAGTGTGGTTGGACTCGAAACGGTGATCGACATGAACGGGAAGAATCGGCTACTAATACAGATGCAAGTTTGTGAAAAAAATGACGGCAACGGAGTGCCGATGTGCAATGTAGATGATGCACATGATGCAATGATGAATGTGACAACCAAAAAAAATTCACACGGGGACAATGGAATACAAAGGGAATCTTCTAGAGCTTCGGTTTTGGGATGTTACACGGACCCTACAAAATTCACCGTTCTGCACCTTTCTCTAAAGTTTCCAATCACACAAGTGACACACATCAACTATTTCACGAAACAAGTTAACTTATGCCATGTCCCGTTCATTGGGACCGAACTGCTCCTCTCGCGAGAGCACCTTGTTGAAGTCATCGATGCAAGCCAAGGAAGAGTGCAATCATCTTCCACGGACCTCATCATATCCCATGTCTCATGACACAAGTGTCTAGTTGCTTCGCCATACCAGCAAATGATTCACCAAGGGTCCTTCCCTTCCTGTTTCACCTCCATGTCAGTATGGTATTTGGAGAAATTATGAAGTTCTAGCACCACCGGCTTATTGTTGGGGAACGTCGCATGGGAAACAAAAATTTTCCTACGCGCACGAAGACCTATCATGGTGATGTCCATCTACGAGAGGGGATGAGTGATCTACGTACCCTTGTAGATCGTACAGCAGAAGCGATTAGAGATCGCGGTTGATGTAGTGGAACGTCCTCACGTCCCTCGATCCGCCCCGCGAACAATCCCGCGATCAGTCCCACGATCTAGTACCGAACGGACGGCACCTCCGCGTTCAGCACACGTACAGCTCGACGATGATCTCGGCCTTCTTGATCCAGCAAGAGAGACGGAGATGTAGAAGAGTTCTCCGGCAGCGTGACGGCGCTCCGGAGGTTGGTGATGATCTTGTCTCAGCAGGGCTCCGCCCGAGCTCCGCAGAAACACGATCTAGAGGAAAAACTATGGAGGTATGTGGTCGGGCAGCCGTGAGAAAGTCGTCTCAAATCAGCCCTAAAACCTCCGTATATATAGGTGGGAGGGAGGGGAGGAGGCAGCCTCAAAACCTAAAGGTTTGGCCGAAATTGGAGGTGGAGGAGTCCTACTCCAATCCTACTTGGAGTAGGATTCCACCTTCCCACTTGGAAACTCTTTCCACCTTGTGTTTTTTCCTTCTCAAACCTTATGGGCCTTAGTGGGAACTTATTCCAGCCCACTAGGGGCTGGTTTATCTCTTCTCATAGCCCATGAGACCCCTTGGGGCGTGACACCCCTCCCGATGGTCCCCGACACCCCTCCCGGCACTCCCGGTACACTACCGATGAGCCCGAAACTTTTCCGGTAATGCACGAAAACCTTCCGGTAACCAAATGAGGTCATCCTATATATCAATCTTCGTTTCCGGACCATTCCGGAAACCCTCGTGACGTCCGTGATCTCATCCGGGACTCCGAACAACATTCGGTAACCAACCATATAACTCAAATACGCATAAAACAACGTCGAACCTTAAGTGTGCAGACCCTGCGGGTTCGAGAACTATGTAGACATGACCCGAGAGACTCCTCGGTCAATATCCAATAGCGGGACCTGGATGCCCATATTGGATCCTACATATTCTACGAAGATCTTTATCGTTTGAACCTCAGTGCCAAGGATTCACATAATCCCGTATGTCATTCCCTTTGTCCTTCGGTATGTTACTTGCCCGAGATTCGATCGTCAGTATCCGCATACCTATTTCAATCTCGTTTACCGGCAAGTCTCTTTACTCGTTCCGTAATACAAGATCCCGCAACTTACAATAAGTCACATTGCTTGCAAGGCTTGTGTGTGATGTTGTATTACCGAGTGGGCCCCGAGATACCTCTCCGTCACACGGAGTGACAAATCCCAGTCTTGATCCATACTAACTCAACGAACACCTTCGGAGATACCTGTAGAGCATCTTTATAGTCACCCAGTTAAGTTGCGACGTTTGATACACACAAAGCATTCCTCCGGTGTCCGCGAGTTATATGATCTCATGGTCATAGGAACAAATACTTGACACGTAGAAAACAGTAGCAACAAAAAGACACGATCAACATGCTACGTCTATTAGTTTGGGTCTAGTCCATCACATGATTCTCCTAATGATGTGATCCCGTTATCAAGTGACAACACTTGCCTATGGCCAGGAAACCTTGACCATCTTTGATCAACGAGCTAGTCAACTAGAGGCTTACTAGGGACAGTGTTTTGTCTATGTATCCACACAAGTATTGTGTTTCCAATCAATACAATTATAGCATGGATAATAAACGATTATCATGAACTAAGAAATATAATAATAACTAATTTACTATTGCCTCTAGGGCATATTTCCAATAGTCTCCCACTTGCACTAGAGTCAATAATCTAGTTCACATCACCATGTGATTCCAACGTATCCAACACCCATATAGTTATGGGGTCTGATCACGTCTTGCTCGTGAGAGAGGTTTTAGTCAACGGTTCTGAAACTTTCAGATCCGTGCGTTCTTTACAAATCTTTATGTCATCTTATAGATGCTGCTACTACGTGCTATTCGGAAATGCTCCAAATATCTACTCTACTATACGAATCCGTTTCACTACTCATAGTTATTCGGATTAGTATCAAAGCTTGCATTGACGTAACCCTCTACGACAAACTCTTTAACCACCTCCATAATCGAGAAAAATTCCTTAGTCCATTAGTTACTAAGGATAAATTTCGACCGCTGCTAGTGATTCAATCATGGATCACTCTCTGTACCTCTCAACATACTTTGAGTCAAGGCACACATCAGGTGCGGTACACAACATGGCATACTTTAGATTCTACGGCTAAGGCATAGAAGACGACCTTCGTCTATTCTCTTTATTCTGCCGTGGTCGGGTTTTGAGTCTTACTCAAATTCACACCTCACAACGCAACCAAGAACTCCTTCTTTGCTGGTCTATTTTGAACTCTTTAAAAAACTTGTCAAGGCATGCATCTTGTTGAAACTTCTATTAAGCGCTTTCGATCTATCTCCATAGATCTTTGATGCTCAACGTTCAAGTAGCGTAATCCAGGTACTCCTTTGAAAACTTCTTTCAAACAACCTTGTATGCTTTACAGAAATTCTACATTACTTCTGATCCACAATATGTCAACCACATATACCTATCAGAAATTCTATAGTGCTCCCACTCACCCTTTTGGAAATACAAGTTTCTCATAAACCTTGTACAAACCCAAAATCTTTGATCATCTCATCAAAGTGTATATTCCAACTCCAAGATGCTTGCACCAGTCCATTGAAGGATTACTGGAGCTTGCATACTTGCTAGTATCTTTAGGATCGACAAAACCTTCTGGTTGTATCACATACAATGTTTGCTCAAGGAAACCGTCGAGAAAACAATGTTTTGACATCCTACGTGCAATATTTCATAAATAATGCATCAACAACTAACATAATTCTAACAGACTTTTAGCATCGCTACGAGTGAGAAAGTCTCATCATAGTCAACTGTTTGATCTTATCAAAAACATCTTTGCGACAAGTCGAGCTTTTCTTAATAGTGACTTATCACCATCATCGTCTGTCTTCTTTTAAAGATCCATCTTTACTCAATAGTCTTATGACCATCAAGTAGTTCTTTTAAAGTCTACACTTTGTTTTCATACATGGATCCTCTCTCGGATTTCATGGCTTCCAGCCATTTGTCGGAATCTGGGCCCACCATCGCTTTCTCCATAACTCGTAGGTTCACTGTTGCTCAACAAACATGACCTCCAAGACAGGGTTACCGTACTACTCTGCAGCAGTACGCGGCCTTGTCGACCTACGAGGTTTGTAGTGACTTGATTCGAAGCTCAATGATCACCATCATCAGCTTCCACTTCAATTGGTGTAGGCGCCACAGGAACAACTTCCTGCGCCCTGCTACACACTGGTTGAAGTGATGGTTCAATAACCTCATCAAGTTCTACTACCCTCCCACTCAATTCTTTCGAGAGAAACCTTTCCTCGAGAAAGGATCCGTTTCTAGAAACAAACACTTTGCTTTTGGATCTGAGATAGGAGATGTATCCAACTGTTTTGGATATCCTATGAAGATGCATTTGTCCGCTTTGGGTTCGAGCTTATCATACTGAAACTTTTTCACATAAGTGTCGAAGCCCCAAACTTTCAAGAAACGACAGTTTAGATTTCTCTAAACCTCAGTCTATACTGTGTCATCTCAACGGAAATACGCGGTGCCCTATTTAAAGTGAGTGTGGTTGTCTCTAATGCATAACCCATAAACGATAGTGGTAATTCGATAAAAGATATCATAGTATGCACCATATCAAATAGTGCGTGGCTATGACGTTCAGACACATCATCACACTATGATGTTCCAGGTGGCATGAACCGCGAAACAATTTCCACATTGTCTTAACTGTGTACCAAAACTCGTAACTCAGATATTCATTTCTTATGATCATATCGTAGACAGTTTGTCCTCTTGTTACGACGATCTTCACTCTGAAACGGATTTGAACTTTTCAACATTTCAGACTTGTGATTCATTAAGTAAATATTCCTGTATCTACTCAAATCATCAGTGAAGTAAGAACATAATGATATCTACTGCGTGCCTCAGTACCTATTGGACTGCATACATCAAAATGTATCACTTTCAACAAGTTACTATCTTATTTCATCTCAATGAAAACAAGGCCTTGCTCATGTGGTATGATTTGCATGTCACTAGTGATTCGAAATCAGGTGAGTACAAAGATCCATCAGCATGGAGCCTCTTCATGCAATTTACACTAACATGACTCAAGCGGCAGTGCCACAAGTAAGTGGTACTATCATCATTAACTCGTATCTTTTGCCACTAATATTATGAACATGTGTAATACTACGATCGAGATTCAATAAACCATTGAAGGTGAATATTCAAGAAAATAGAGTAACCATTATTCTCTTTAAATGAATAATCGTATTGCAATAAACACGATCCAATCATGTTCATGCTTAACGCAAGCACCAAATAACAATTAGTTAGGTTTAACACCAATCCCGATGGTAGAGCGAGCGCGCGACGTTTGATCATATCAACCTTGGAAACACTTCCAACACGTATCGTCACCTCGCCTTTAGCTAGTCTCCGTTTATGCCGTAGCTTTCATTTCGTGTTACTAATCACTTAGCAACCGAACCGGTATCCAATACCCTCATGCTACTAGGAGTACTAGTAAAGTACACATCAACATCATGTATATCAAATACACTTCTTTCGACTTTTGCCAGCCTTCTTTATCTACCAAGTATCTAGAGTTGCTCCGCCTCAGTGACTGTTCCCCTCATTACAGAAGCACTTAGTCTCGGGTTTGGGTTTAATCTTGGGTCTCTTCATTAGTGCAGCAACTGTTTTGCCGTTTCACGAAGTATCCCTTCTAGCCCTTGCCTTTCTTGAAACTTTAGTGGTTTTACAAACCATCAACTATTGATGCTCCTTCTTGATTTCTACTTTCGCAGTGTCAAACATCACGAATCGCTCAAGGATCATTGTATCTATCCTTGATATGTATAGTTCATCACGAAGCTCTCACAGCTTGGTGGCAGTGTCTTTGGAGAACCATCACTATCTCATCTGGAAGATTAGCTCACACTTGATTCAAGTGATTGTTGTACTCAGACAATCTGAGCACACGCTCAACGATTGAGCTTTTCTCCTCCACTTTGTGGTCAAAGAATCTTGTTGGAGGTCTTGTACCTCTTAACAAGGGCACAAGCATGAAATCACAATTTCATCTCTTTAGAACATCACTTATGTTCCGTGACGTTTTTAAAACGTTTTCGGTGCCTTGCTTCTAAGCCATTAAGTACTTTGCACTGAACTATCGTGTAGTCATCAGAAACGTGTATGTCGGATGTTCACAGCATCCACAGACGACGCTCGAGGTGCAGCACACCGAGTGGTGCATTAAGGACATAAGCTTTCTGCGCAGCAACGAGGACAATCCTCGGTTTTACAGACTCAGTCTGCAAAGTTTGCTACTATCAATTTTCAACTAAATTTTCTCTAGGAACATATAAAAACAGTAGAGCTATAGCGCAAGCTACATCGTAATTCGCAAAGACCATTAGACTATATTCATGACAATTAGTTCAATTAATCATATTACTTAAGAACTCCCACTCAAAAAGTACATCTCTCTAGTCATTTGAGTGGTACATGATCCAAATCCGCTATCTCAAGTCCGATCATCACGTGAGTCGAGAATAGTTTCAGTGGTAAGCATCCCTATGCTAATCATATCAACTATACGATTCATGCTCGACCTTTCGGTCTCATGTGTTCCGAGGCCATGTCTGCACATGCTAGGCTCGTCAAGCTTAACCCGAGTGTTCCGCGTGTGCAACTGATTTGCACCCGTTGTATGTGAACGTTGAGTCTATCACACCCGATCATCACGTGGTGTCTCGAAACGAAGAACTGTCGCAACGGTGCACAGTCGGGGAGAACACAATTTCGTCTTGAAATTTCAGTGAGAGATCACCTCATAATGCTACCGTCGTTCTAAGCAAAATAAGGTGCATAAAAGGATTAACATCACATGCAATTCATAAGTGACATGATATGGCCATCATCACGTGCTTCTTGATCTCCATCACCAAAGCACCGGCACGATCTTCTTGTCACCGGCGCCACACCATGATCATCCATCAACGTGTTGCCATCGGGGTTGTCGTGCTACTTATGCTATTACTACTAAAGCTACATCCTAGCAAAATAGTAAACGCATCTGCAAGCACATATGTTAGTATAAAGACAACCCTATGGCTCCTGCCGGTTGCCGTACCATCGACGTGCAAGTCGATATTTCTATTACAACATGATCATCTCATACATCCAATATATCACATCACATCATTGGCCATATCACATCACAATCATACCCTGCAAAAACAAGTTAGACGTCCTCTAATTTTGTTGTTGCATGTTTTACGTGGTGACCAAGGGTATCTAGTAGGATCGCATCTTACTTACGCAAACACCACAACGGAGATATATGAGTTGCTATTTAACCTCATCCAAGGACCTCCTTGGTCAAATCCGATTCAACTAAAGTTGGAGAAACCGACACTTGCCAGTCATCTTTGAGCAACGGGGTTACTCGTAGCGATGAAACCAGTCTCTCGTAAGCGTACGAGTAATGTCGGTCCAAGCCGCTTCAATCCAACAATACCGCGGAATCAAGAAAAGACTAAGGAGGGCAGCAAAACGCACATCACCGCCCACAAAACCTTTTGTGTTCTACTCGAGAAGACATCTACGCATGAACCTAGCTCATGATGCCACTGTTGGGGAACGTCGCATGGGAAACAAAAATTTTCCTACGCGCACGAAGACCTATCATGGTGATGTCCATCTACGAGAGGGGATGAGTGATCTACGTACCCTTGTAGATCGTACAGCAGAAGCGATTAGAGATCGCGGTTGATGTAGTGGAACGTCCTCACGTCCCTCGATCCGCCCCGCGAACAATCCCGCGGTCAGTCCCACGATCTAGTACCGAACGGACGGCACCTCCGCGTTCAGCACACGTACAGCTCGACGATGATCTCGGCCTTCTTGATCCAGCAAGAGAGATGGAGATGTAGAAGAGTTCTCCGGCAGCGTGACGGCGCTCCGGAGGTTGGTGATGATCTTGTCTCAGCAGGGCTCTGCCCGAGCTCCGCAGAAACACGATCTAGAGGAAAAACTATGGAGGTATGTGGTCGGGCAGCCGTGAGAAAGTCGTCTCAAATCAGCCCTAAAACCTCCGTATATATAGGTGGGAGGGAGGGGAGGAGGCAGCCTCAAAACCTAAAGGTTTGGCCGAAATTGGAGGTGGAGGAGTCCTACTCCAATCCTACTTGGAGTAGGATTCCACCTTCCCACTTGGAAACTCTTTCCACCTTGTGTTTTTTCCTTCTCAAACCTTATGGGCCTTAGTGGGAACTTATTCCAGCCCACTAGGGGCTGGTTTATCTCTTCTCATAGCCCATGAGACCCCTTGGGGCGTGACACCCCTCCCGATGGTCCCCGACACCCCTCCCGGCACTCCCGGTACACTACCGATGAGCCCGAAACTTTTCCGGTAATGCACGAAAACCTTCCGGTAACCAAATGAGGTCATCCTATATATCAATCTTCGTTTCCGGACCATTCCGGAAACCCTCGTGATGTCCGTGATCTCATCCGGGACTCCGAACAACATTCGGTAACCAACCATATAACTCAAATACGCATAAAACAACGTCGAACCTTAAGTGTGCAGACCCTGCGGGTTCGAGAACTATGTAGACATGACCCGAGAGACTCCTCGGTCAATATCCAATAGTGGGACCTGGATGCCCATATTGGATCCTACATATTCTACGAAGATCTTTATCGTTTGAACCTCAGTGCCAAGGATTCACATAATCCCGTATGTCATTCCCTTTGTCCTTCGGTATGTTACTTGCCCGAGATTCGATCGTCAGTATCCGCATACCTATTTCAATCTCGTTTACCGGCAAGTCTCTTTACTCGTTCCGTAATACAAGATCCCGCAACTTACAATAAGTCACATTGCTTGCAAGGCTTGTGTGTGATGTTGTATTACCGAGTGGGCCCCGAGATACCTCTCCGTCACACGGAGTGACAAATCCCAGTCTTGATCCATACTAACTCAACGAACACCTTCGGAGATACCTGTAGAGCATCTTTATAGTCACCCAGTTACGTCGCGACGTTTGATACACACAAAGCATTCCTCCGGTGTCCGTGAGTTATATGATCTCATGGTCATAGGAACAAATACTTGACACGCAGAAAACAGTAGCAACAAAAAGACACGATCAACATGCTACGTCTATTAGTTTGGGTCTAGTCCATCACATGATTCTCCTAATGATGTGATCCCGTTATCAAGTGACAACACTTGCCTATGGCCAGGAAACCTTGACCATCTTTGATCAACGAGCTAGTCAACTAGAGGCTTACTAGGGACAGTGTTTTGTCTATGTATCCACACAAGTATTGTGTTTCCAATCAATACAATTATAGCATGGATAATAAACGATTATCATGAACTAAGAAATATAATAATAACTAATTTACTATTGCCTCTAGGGCATATTTCCAACACTTATTCCATCACACACACAAGCCACCACTTCTACCCAAGCTGCTCACCCCATAAGCACTTTCATACCCTAACGTTCTTTCCAATCCTTCCACGCGATACTTTGGTAAATGAGTCTCCACTACATAAAGTATTGTCGGCGCACTTTCCTGCATGAGATCGCGCAACTCATGGACCGTTGTGGGGTCGCCCAGCCTGCGAGAGTTCCAACATAGTATTCCCATTAGGCCCGGAGGTCCTCTCCATGGGAGGCCGCCGATGTTGCCGAGTCATTTCCTAGATCACCAGCTCGTTCCTCCTTGTCCCCTATATCCTCTACTGAACTCAACTTTTATGCATCAGTGACGTCAAACACCACTCAATCGATACACGCAGATGCGATCTGACATCAGCCTGCACTCCTTCGCTGCCAAAACCCCAAGGTCGGGTGGACGAACCAGCCCCCCCCCCCCCCCGCCCACAACCCGCGAGGCTGCACTAGGAGATCCCCGTCGATCATATCAAATTTGGTAAGGATAACTCAGGACGGTAGGTCACCGCAGGAGTACTGGAGCCCTAGTCACTGTGAGAATAAAACGCTAATGCAAGATCATAGATGACACATCGAGGCACGATATTTGTTAACGACGTTCACCGATATGGCTACATCCCCTAGGCATGACTACGAGCGCTCCTCCCCAAGATACCGCAACACAGGCCGCCCGCCGGCTCCCCCATGTACCTATTGCTATCCGGTCATCATGAGTTACAACGTGCGGTGCCCCTCGATATATAAGAGGCCTAGGATACAATGTGTCTGACTCCTACACGACTCCTACCTATCCACACCAATTACAACTCCAAGTCCATGTAACCCCTTGCGTACATAATATTCGACACAAATATAACAAACTCCACCTTGGCGAATATTCTCCACCACCTAGAAGTCATCCATGCGTCGAGCCTCCATGTACTCTGGACTTCGGTTGTCTTCTTTGTAGCTTACTTAGAGCTACCCGACGGGTCTAACCCGCCGCCACCATGAGACTTCACTGCTACTCCTCCAGCTCCACTCTTCATGACTCCACCTGCAATAGTACTCCCTTGCAACTTGTAAATATGCGAAGCCGTCCTCTCTCCTATCATCACGGTCATCCTATCTTCTATGATTTCCATGGTCTTCTTATCATGATCACAACGGAATTCCATACCACCATCATGAAGAACACAAAGCGAAATTAGATTCCTCCTTGGCCCTGGCACATACCTGACTCCCCGAAGCATTTGCTCAACCCCGTCAAACATCTTGATTTTGATGTCACCTATTCCACCAACACGATAACCAGTGTTATCACCCAAACAGGCGAAAAGAAACTCACCAGACATGTACGAAGAGAACCACTCCCTGTTGGGTGTCGCATGAAAAGAGCAAGCTGAATCCAACATCCACGCTTCAGTTTTAGTTGACTGTCTGTCTGATACTACGAGGGCATCACTAATGCTGTCTGAGTCACCACCATGAGTAGACAGGTTAGCACTAGCCTCACCCTTCAGTTCTGGGCATTCCCTCTTTATATGTCCCCAATCCTTGCACTTGTAGCACTGCATCTTTTTCTTCTTTTTCTTCTCTGCCTCTTGTCCCTTCGTGAGCTGATAATCTTTAACTGCCAACCCCAAACCTTGAGTACTACCCCTTTCAGCAGCATTGTTTTGCTTCCTCAACTCATGTCCAAGCAATGCTGCCGTGATTTCCTCATTATTGACGATTGTCTTTCCATGTGTCAACGTAATGACCAAATGCTCATAAGACGGTGGCAACAAAACAAGAAGTAGTGCCCTATCCTCGTCCTCAATCTTCACATCCAGTCGTGCTAGATCCGTGACCAACTAATTAAAGGCGTTCACATGCTCCACAAGATCCGACCCCTCCTGCATCTTCACCCCATAGATTTTTTACTTCAAATACAGCTTATTGGTTGCTGACTTGGACATATAACGACTTGCCAACCTGTCCCAAATTCCCTTAGGAGAATCTTCATACATGACATGATACATGACCTGGTCCGTAAAACACAATCGTATGTTGGCGGCTGCCCGAACTTGCATATCGTCCCATGTATCGTCGTCAACCTTGGCCGGCTTCGTCTCCTTCAAACCCTTCAAGATTCCCTCCTGCACCAGAAAATCCTTGACTCTTGTCTGCCATAGATCGAAGTTACCCGTGCCGTCGAATTTCTCCACCTCAAATTTGGTGAACCCCTGCGCCATGTTGAGTCGTGATCTAACCGACCTGTTGCCGCCGGTATGACCGCCCTTGCTTGTTGGAAATGTGCCCTAGAGGCAATGATAAAATAGTTATTATTATATTTCCTGTTTCAAGATAATCGTTTATTATCCATGCTATAATTGTACTGAATGAAAACATAAATGCATGTGTGGATATATAGACAAAACTATGTCCCTAGTAAGCCTCTAGTAGACTAGCAAGTTGATCAAGGATGGTTAAGGTTTTCTGACCATATGCAAGTGTTGACACTTGATGACTGGATCACATCATTGGGAGAATGATGTGATGGACAAGACCCAAACTATAAAAGTAGCATGTGATCTTGTCATTTTGTGGCTATTGTTTTCTGCGTGTCAAGTATTCATTCCTATGACCATGAGATCATGTAACTCACTGCCACTGGAGGAATACCTTGTGTGTATCAAGCGTCGCAATGGTACTGGGTGAACATAAAGGTGCTCTACAGGTATCTCCGAAGGTGTCCGTTGACTTAGCATGGATCAAGACTGGCATTTGTCACTCCATGTGACGAAAAGGTATCTCAGGACCCACTCGGTAATACAACATCACATCTAAGCCTTGCAAGCAATGTGACTAAAGTGTTAGTTACGGGATCTTTTATTACGGAACGAGTAAAGAGACTTGCCGGTAACGAAATTGAAATAGGTATAGGGATACTGACGATCAAATCTCGGGCAAGTAACATACCGAAGGACAAAGGGAATGGTATATGGGATTATATGAATCCTTGGCACAGAGGTTCAACCGATAAGACCTTCATAGAATATGTAGGATCCAATATGGACATCCAGTTCCCGCTTTTGGATATTGATCGGGGAGTGTCTCAGGTCATGTCTGCATAGTTCTCGAACCCGCAGGGTCTGCACACTTAAGGTTCGGTGACGTTTCGGTATAGTTGAGTTATAGGTGGTGGTGACCAAAAGGTTATTTCGGAGACCCGAATGGGATCACGGACGTCACGAGGGTTTCTGGAATGGTCCGGAAACAAAGATTGATATATAGGATTGTTTCATTTGGCCTCCGGAAAGATTTCGGGCATTACCGGCAGTGTACTCGGAGTGACGAATGGTTTCCGGGTTTTTTACCGGGAGGGCCACCCACCCGGGAGAGATCCTAATAGCCCATGGGTGGTGCACCTGCCCTTGGTGGGCTGGTGAGGCCAGCCCAATAGGGCTATTTCAGCTAAGGGAAAAAAACAAAGGACAAAAAAAGGAAGGAGGTGGGAAGGAAGGAAGGGACTCCACCTTCCAAACCGAATTGGAGTGGGAGTCCCTCCTCCTCCCTTCGGCCGACGCCCTAGGGGCTCCCTTGAGGACCAAGGCTAGCCCCTCCCCTCTTCCTATATATGCTAGAGGTTTTGAGACATAACTTTGCCATGTGCAACCCTAAACCTCTACTTCGTAGTTCTTCATCTAGATCGGTTTTCTGCGGAGCTCGGACGGAGCCCTGCAGGAATAGATCACCACCATCACCGGCGCGCCGTCATGCTACCGGAGAACTCATCTACTTCCCTGTCTCTCTTGCTGGATCAACAAGGCAGAGATCGTCATCGAGCTGTACGTGTGCTGAACGCGGAGGTGTCGTCCGTTCGGTGCTAGATTGGGACGGATCGTGGAACGACGGTGATTTGAATCACGAAGCTGTTCCACTACGTCAACCGCATTTCTTAATGCTTCCCGCTTAGCGATCTACAAGGGTATGTGGATCCGATCGCCCTCTCATAGATGAACATCACCATGATAGGTCTTCGTGTGCGTAGGAAAATTTTTGTTTCCCATGCAACGTTCCCCAACAATGGCATCATAAGCTAGGATCATGCATAGATGTAATCTCGAGTAGAACACAAAAGTTTTTGTGGGCATTGATGTTTGATTTGCTTCCCTCCTTAGTCTTTTCTCTATTCGGCGGTATTGTTCGATTGAAGCGGCCCGGATCAACCTTACTCGTACGCTTATGAGAGACCAGTTTCATCGACTAACATGCAACTTCTTGCATAAAGATGACTAGCGAGTGTCTGTTTCTTCAACTTTAGTTGAAATGGATTTGACCGAGGCGGTCCTTGGAGAGAGTTTAAATAGCAATTCGCACATCACCGTTGTGGTTTTGCGAAAGTAAGATGCGATCATACTAGATACCCATAGCAACCACGTAAAACATGCAACAACAAATTAGAGAACGTCTAACTTGTATTTGCAGGGTATGCATGTGAAGTGATATGGCCAAAGACATGATGTGATATATTGGATGTATGAGATGATCATGTTGTAATAGTTAAATATCGACTTGCACGTCGATGCTACGGCAACCGGCAGAAGCCATAGGGTTGTCTTTAAACCAACGTTTGTGTTTGCAGATGCGTTTACTATATTGCTAGGTTGTAGCTTTAGTAGTAATATCATAGATAGCACGACAACCTCGATGGCGGCACGATCATGGAGATCATGGTGTGGCATCGGTGACGATGAAGATCATGCCGGTGCTTTGGTGATGGAGATCAAGAAGCACAAGATCATGGCCATATCATGTCACTTATGAATTGCATGTGATGTTAATCCTTTTATGCACCTTATATTGCTTAGAACGATGGTAGCATTATCAGGTGATCCCTCACTAAATTTCAAGATAAAATTGTGTTCTCCCCGACTGTGCACCGTTGCGACAGTTCATCGTTTCGAGACACCACGTGATGATCGGGTGTGATAGACTCAACGTTCGAATACAATGGGTGCAAAACAGTTGCACACGCAAAATACTCGGGTTAAACTTGACGAGCCTAGCATGTACATACATGGCCTCGAAACACAAGAGATTGAAAGGTCGAGCATGAATCGTATGGTTTATATGATTAACATAGAGATGTTTACCACTGAAATTACACTCAACTCACGTGATGATCGGACTTGAGTTAGTGAATTTGGATCATGCCACACTCAAATAACTAGAGGGATGTCTATTTGAGTGGGAGTTTATTAGTAATATGATTAGCTGAACTCTAATTGTCTTGAACATAGTCTAAGTAAACTTTGCAATATTTTATGTTGTAGATCAATAGCTCACGCAGTAGCAACCCTGAATTTCAATACGTTCCTAGAGAAAGCTGGCTGAAAGATGATGGTAGCAACTGTGTAGACTGGGCTCGTAATCTGAGGCTTATCCTACAAGCTGGAAAAAAGAATTATGTCCTTGATGCAGTGCTAGGAGATGAACCACCCGCTACGTCTGAGCAAGATGTTTTGAACGCTTGGCAAGCATGTAAGGAGGACTACTCAATAGTTCAATGTGCAGTCTTGTATGGCTTAGAACCGGGACTTCAACGACGCTTTGCACGTCATGGAGCATATGAGATGTTCCAGGTGTTAAAGTTTATCTTTCATAAGAATGCCCGGATCGAGAGGTATGAGACCTCCGATAAATTCTATGCTTGCAAAATGGAGGAGAATTCGTCTGTCAGTGAACATGTGCTCAAAATGTCTGGGTACTCAAACTGTCTAGCTGAGTTGGGGGTTGAACTCCCGCAAGAGGCTATCACTGACAGAATTCTTCAATCACTGCCACCTAGCTAGAAGAGCTTTGTGTTGAACTATAACATGCAAGGGATGAATAAGTCACCCGGTGAGTTACTTGCGACTCTGAAAGTCGCAGAGTCAGAACTCCGGAAAGAACATCAAGTGTTGATGGCCAATAGGACCACTGATTTCAAGAGCAGCGACAAAGTCAAGATGGGTAACTCCAAGAAGAGCAGCAAAACTGTTGCCCATCCGACCAAGAAACCCAAGGCTGGACCTAAGCCAGAAATTGAGTGCTATTATTGCAAGGGGATGGGTCACTGGAAGCGCAACTGCCCCAAGTATTTGGCTGATAAGACGGCGGCCAACGCCAAACCGGGTATATGTGATATACATGTTATTGATGTGTACCTAACCAACTATCTTAGTAGTGCCTGGGTATTTGGTACCGGTTATGTTGCTCACATTTGCAACTTGAAGCAGGAACTGCGGAATAAACAAAGGCTGGCGAAGGATGAAGTGACGATGCGCGTGGGAAATGGTTCCAAGGTTGATGCAATCATCGCCGGCACGGTCTCAGTTCAGTTACCATCAGCATTAGTTATGAACTTAAATAATTGTTATTTAGTGCTTGCGTTAAGCATGAACATTATGTCTGGATGTTGTTTATTGCGAGACGGTTACTCATTTAAGTCACAGAATAATGGTTGTTCTATTTTTATGAGTAATATCTTTTATGGTCATGCACCCAATGTGAGGGGTTTGTTCATATTGAATCTTGAGTTTGATGACACACATATCCATAACATTGAGACCAAAGGATGTAGAGTTAACAATGATAGCGCCACCTTTTTGTGGCATTGCCGCTTAGGTCATATTGGTGTAAAGCGCATGAAGAAACTCCATGCTGATGGGCTTTTGGAGTCACTTGATTTTGAATCACTTGACACGTGCGAACCATGCCTCATGGGCAAGATGACTAAGACTCCGTTCTCTGGAACAATGGAGCGTACAAGTGACTTGTTGGAAATCATACATACTGATGTATGCGGACCAATGAGTGTGGAGGCGCACGGCGGATATCATTATTTTCTCACCTTCACTGATGATTTGACTAGGTATGGCTATATCTACTTAATGAAGCACAAGTCTGAAACATTTGAAAAGTTAAAACAATTTTAGAGTGAAGTTGAAAATCATCGTAGAAAGAAGATCAAGTTCCTACGATCTGATCGAGGGGGCGAATATCTGAGTTTTGAGTTTGGTGCTCACTTAAGACAATGTGGAATCGTTTCACAGTTGACACCGCCTGGAACACCATAGCGTAATGGTGTATCTGAACATCGTAATCATACTTTGTTAGATATGGTGTGATCTATGATGTCTCTTGTCGATTTTCCATTATCGTTTTGGGGCTATGCATTAGAGATAGCTGCATTCAATTTAAATAGGGCACCATCAAAATCCATTGAGACGAAACCATATGAGCTATGGCATGGCAAGAAGCCAAAGTTGTCGTTTTTTAAAGTTTGGGAATGCGATGCTTATTTCAAAAAGCTTCAGCCTGAAAAGCTGGAACCCTAAGCGAAAAAGTGTGTCTTCATAGGTTACCCAAAAGAGAAAGTTGGGTAGACCTTCTATCTCAGACCCGAGGGCAAAGTGTTTGTTGCTAAGGACGGAGCTTTTCTCGAGAAAGAGTTTCTCTCGAAAAATTGAGTGGGAGGAAGATATAACTTGATGAGGTTTTGGAATCTCTGCTCCCTCAAGATGGTGGCGCAGGGCAGAGGGAAATCTCTGTCGAGGCAACACCAAATGAGGAGGAATCTAATGATGATGATCATGAAGCTTCGGTTCAAGTTACTATCAGACCTCGCAGGTCGACAAGATCACGTACTGCTCCTGAGTGGTACGGGAATCCTATCTTATATATCATGTTGTTAGAAAACAATGAGCCTATGAATTACGAAGAAGCAATGGTGGGACCGGATTCCAACAAATGATTAGAGGCCATGAAATCCGAGATTGAATCTATGTATGAAAACAAAGTGTGGACTTTGGTAGTATTACCTAAAGGTCATAAGGCTATTTAGAACAAATGGATCTTTAAGAAGAAGACGTACGCGAACGGTAATGTGACCGTTTATAATGCTCGACTTGTAGCAAAAGGTTTTTCACAACTTCAAGGAGTCGACTACGATGAGACATTCTCATCGGTAGCGATGCTTAAGTCCGTCCGAATCATGTTAGCAATAGTTGCATTTTTCGATTATGAAATCTGGTAGATGGATGTCAAAATTGTGTTCCTTAATGGTTTTCTTAAGGAAGAGTTGTATATCATGCAACCCGAAGGTGTTGTCGATCCAAAGAATGCTAACAAAGTATGCAAGCTCCAGCGATCCATTTATGGACTGGTGCAAGCATCTTGGAGTTGGAATAAGCTCTTTGATGAGGTGATCAAGGCGTTTGGGCTTATACAAGTTGTTGGAGAATCTTGTATATACAAGAAAGTGAGTGGGAGGTCTGTAGCATTTCTAATATTATATGTGGATGACATATTGCTGATTGGAAACAATGTGGAGTTTTTGGAGAGCGTAAAGGATTACTTGAACAAATGTTTCTCAATGAAAGACCTAGGAGAAGCTTCTTACATATTAGGTATTAAGATCTATAGAGATAGATTGAGACGCCTGATAGAACTTTCACAAAGCACATACCTTGAGGAAGTTTTAAGAAGTTTAAAATGGAACAATCCAAGAAAGGGTGCTTGCCTGTGTTACAAGGTATAAAGATGAGTAAAACTCATTGTCGAGTAACTGCAAAAGATAGAGAAAAGATGAGTACCGTCCCCTATGCTTTGGCCATAGGGTCTATCATGTATGCAATGTTGTGCACAAGACCGGACGTCAGCATGGCCATAAGTATGGCAGGCAGGTTTCAAAGTAATCCAGGAGTGGAACACTGGGCGGCGGTCAAGAATATTCTGAAGTACCTGAAAAGGACTAAGGAAATGTTTCTCGTTTATGGAGGTGATGAAGAGCTCGTCGTAAAGGGTTACATCGATGCAAGCTTTGACACTGATCCGGATGACTCTAAGTATCAAACCAGATACATATTTATTCTTAATGGGGGTGCGGTAAGCTGGTGCAGTTCCAAGCAAAGCGTCGTAGCAGATTCTACATGTGAAGCGGAGTACATGGCTGCCTCGGAGGCGGCTAAGGAGGGTGTCTGGATGAAGTAGTTCATGATGGATCTTGGAGTTGTGCCGAGCGCACTAAATCCAATAACTATGTTATGTGACAACACTGGTGCCATTGCTCTAGCCAAGGAACCAAGGTTTCACAAGAAGACCAGACACATCAAACGATGCTTCAACCTCATCCGCGACTATGTCGATGGAGATGACGTAAATATTTGCAAAGTGCACACGGATCTGAATGTTGCAGATCCGCAGACTAAACCTATTCCACGAGCGAAGCATGATCAACACCAGAACTGTATGGGTGTTAGATTCATTCCTATATAAATTGCATAGCGATGTGAGACTAGATTATTGACTCTAGTGCAAGTGAGAGACAGTTGGAAATATGCCCTAGAGGCAATGATAAAATAGTTATTATTATATTTCCTGTTTCAAAATAATTGTTTATTATCCATGCTATAATTGTATTGAATGAAAACATAAATGCATGTGTGGATATATAGACAAAACTATGTCCCTAGTAATCCTCTAGTAGACTAGCCAGTTGATCAAGGATGGTTAAGGTTTTCTGACCATATGAAAGTGTTGTCACTTGATGACTGGATCACATCATTGGGAGAATGATGTGATGGACAAGACCCAAACTATAAACATAGCATGTGATCGTGTCATTTTGTTGCTATTATTTTCTGCGTGTCAAGTATTAATTCCTGTGACCATGAGATCATGTAACTCACTGACAACGGAGGAATACCTTCTGTGTATCAAACGTCGCAATGTTGCTGGGTGACTATAAAGGTGCTCTACAGGTATCTCCGAAGGTGTCCGTTGAGTTAGCATGGATCAAGACTGGGATTTGTAACTTCGTGTGACGGAAAGGTATCTCGGGGCCCACTCGGTAATACAACATCACATATAAGCCTTGCAAGCAATGTGACTAAAGTGTTAGTTATGGGATCTTGTATTACGGAACGAGTAAAGAGACTTGCCGGTAACGAAATTGAAATAGGTATAGGGATACCAACGATCAAATCTCGGGCAAGTAACATACCGTAGGACAAAGGGAATGGTATACGTGATTATATAAATCCTTGGCATGCAGGTTTAACTGATAAGATCTTCGTAGAATATGTAGGATCCAATATGGACATCCAGGTCCGGTTGTTGGATATTGACCGGGGAGTGTCTCAGGTCATGTCTGCATAGTTCTCGAACCCGCAGGGTCTCCACACTTAAGGTTCGGTGACGTTTCAGCATAGTTGAGTTATAGGTGTTGGTGACCAAAAGGTTTTTTCGGAGTCCCGGATGAGATCACGGACGTCATGAGGGTTTCCGGAATGGTCCGTAAACGAATATTGATATATAGGATTGTTTCATTTGGCCTCCGGAAAGATTTCGGGCATTACCGACAGTGTACCCGGAGTGACGAATGGGTTCCGGGTTTTTTACTGGGAGGGGCCACCCACCCGGGAGAGAACCTAATAGCCCATGGGTGGTGCACCAGCCCTTGGTGGGCTGGTGAGGCCAGCCCAATAGGGCTATTTCGGCTAAGGGAAAAATCAAAGGAGAAAAAAAAGAAGGAGGTGGGAAGGAAGGAAGGAACTCCACCTTCCAAACCGAATTGGAGTGGGAGTCCCTCCTCCTCCCTTCAGCCGACGCCCTAGGGGTTCCCTTGAGGCACAAGGCTAGCCCCTCCCCTCCACCTATATACTAGAGGTTTTAGGGGTTTTGAGACATAACTTTGCCACGTGCAACCCTAAACCTCTACTTCGTAGTTTTCCTCTAGATCTGTTTTCTGCGGAGCTCAAGCGGAGCCCTGCAGGAATAGATCATCACCCTCACCGGCACGCCGTCACGCTGCCGGAGAACTCATCTACTTCCCCGTCTCTCTTGCTGGATCAAGAAGGCAGAGATAGTCATCGAGCTGTACGTGTGCTGAACGCGAAGGTGCCATCCGTTCGGTGCTAGATTGGGACGGATCGTGGAACGACGGTGATTTGAATCACGAAGTTGTTCCACTACATCAACCGCGTTTCTTAACCATTCCTGCTTAGCGATCTACAAGGATATGTGGATCCAATCTCCCTCTCGTAGATGAACATCACCATGATAGGTCTTCGTGTGCGTAGGAAATTTTTTCTTTCCCATGCAACGTTCCCCAACATTTCTTGCCTCCGCGACTTCCTCACTAAAAAGATCACTGATCCCAAAGTCTTCGTGGCAAGCCACGCTGCAATACACGATCTACCAACAAAAAACTAACCCGCACAATATCATGTTCGCCATTCAGAAATAACTGTGAAACTCAACGTGCCGATCAACTAGTTCTCTGTCGGACCTGCTCCACCTTTTCTCGAATTTGCAGATTGATTATTGCGCTTCTGCGCCTCAAGCCTTTTATTTCCTGCTGGCCCACTCGATGTTTCTTTTCCTTCTATCACACAGAAACAGAGTCCAAATATTCCACGGCTTGCATCGAGTCCCTGATCCGAGTCTAAAACCTCATGGACCCAACATGCACGCACATAAGATCTTCAGAACCGTACACGCATCCCACAGTGCACCTACCATGTCCAGACTAGGCACTAGTCCATCACGTTTCACATGCTGTCTCAAACACGGTACATGATTCCTTGCAAATCCAAACCGCCACGCATGCTTGCTTATCTTCTGGACTCTTTTCCTTTCATGATGTATGCCTTGCCGAGTCATGCTAATGCACGCAACCCAGCCAGACTATGTCGCATAGCCTATCGCACGTGTAGGCCAGCTGCCGAACCGAGCGGCCATGCCGCGTACCCTGTCGTGGCTTTCCTTCTCTCAATCCGATCACCTTGAAAAAACTCACCGCCAATTCCGACGAACAAATCATAACTCTGATCTTGGTTCTCGCCAGCAATCTGTAACATGCCCGGTTGTGCATACTCGCCGTACGCCAACCCTAGTGCAATAGTCGCCACCTCGCGCAACATCCATGCACGAGCCGTGTCGTTCCCTGGCCACCCACGTCGCCGACACAATTCGTCCGCAGTGCCGAGCCACCGTCTTTGTACAACACCGAGCACATCATCTTGATGCTCTCACACTCTGATCTATCCGGCCACCCCCCACGTCTGGTCGTCGGTCTGATTGCGAGCCGAATCCATCGCCTCTGCAATGTCTTCAACAGCCACTACGCCGGTCTGATCGCCACGTCTAGCGATCCTTACTGATCGCAGCCCATCGAACGGGCCAGGCCTCCTGCCCGAAGTGTCCGACACCATCGACCACATCCGCGATCGCCGCCATGCTCCACCTTGCGCCAATCGGACGTTCCCTGGCACCCGTCGAGCATGATCCTCGTACCTCGAGAAGATCTTCCGCATAGCCTTCTTGTAACCTTGCTCTGATACCACTTGTTAGAATAAAACGCTAATGCAAAATCATAGACGACACACCAAGGCACGATATTTGTTAACGAGGTTCACCGATATGGCTACATCCCCGGGGCATGACTACGGGCGCTCCTCCCCAAGATACCGCAACACCGGCCGCCCGGTCGCCGGCACAAGTCGTCGGCTCCCCCGCGTACCTATTGCTATCCGGTCGTCATGAGTTACAACATGTGGTGCCCCTCGATATATTAGATGCCTAGGATACAATGTGTCCGACTCCTACACGACTTGTACCTATCCATGCCAATTACAACTCCAAGTCCATGTAACCCCTTGCGTGCATAATATTCGACACAAATATAACAGTCGCCACAGTGACGGGTAGTTGAGCAGCACACAGTGACAGGTAGATGTGTCACACTTGTGATATAGAAATTTTTCCCTGTGTCCTTCCTGTGAGCCAACCAGCAACATACCATGAGGCCACAATTTGCTTTGTACCACGATGCCTCTACACCGAGTCTTGGGCCAACTTCTTCACATGCTTCCATCAAATTGATCTATTGCCATCGTGCAGCCCGATCTCGTCAAGAAGCTCCATGACCAGATCTACCATCGAATCCAAACACCTCAGCTCCTCCACATGCCTTTTCTTTTTGTCCAACAAATCCTCATTTATCACTTCAATCGTTTGATCGCTTCATATCGTCGTCATCGAGAAATTTTAATTTGCTCCATTGCCACGATCCAAACAGCTTCCAACTGGATTTCCTGTCCCGCCTAACCGGCCGAACACACAAAATTCCGAGCATGCTAATTATATCTCTCAACCATGCACTAATCGTTGTAGACGTCCACAACTCCTCTAGATCAACACGATCTTCAACCTCCTTGTAAACTTGCTCATGATACCACTTGTTAGAATTAATCCAAAGTGTACAGTTGATCTACCGAGGGTCAAGCAATCACACAAGCACGATATTGAGATTTGTAAAACGAGGTTCATCAGTGTCATGTGACACCGTCGCAATACCGCACCCTAGCCGTCCGGGCGCCAGCTCCTCCTACGTGCTTGTGCTATTATGTTGACATAGGTTACATTGTGTGTCTACCCCCTCATTATATAATACGCCTAGGGATAGAGGTGTCCTAATAGGACATGACTTCTATCCTGCCTACAGAGAGTCCAAAAATTAAGTCCAACTATAACCTGCCTTGTACAATATTCGACAAAACTCTAACACATTCGAGGACCCAAAACCCTGGAAACAATTGCATTTTGGCAGTATGTCTCTTTCATTTGTCTTCCCGGTTCATTTTGGAGGAGATAAAGTTCAGGAACCAATTCAAGGTCCATTATTGCAGTGCAGTCTAGCCTATACTCACACTCGGTTGTGTACTCACAAGGCCATTGCAATAGGACTCACAAGGTCATTACAATAGGGAAACCCTTCCAACCTATAGTCTCAGGAGATGTTGGCATCACACCAATCAAATGCCGTCGATTTTGTAAAATAGAACTCAAGATTTTGCTTGTATGTAAAGAAGAAGGAAAAATCCTATCTGACAAACCACTCGGAATCCCCGCGTGTAATCCTCCCTCCCTAACCCCTCCCAATTGAACGGGGCGCGGTTTCACCATTCGCTCTACTGAAACCTCTCCATCGAGCGGTCCAGAGGCGAACTTGTGCCTTCTCTCAACACGAGCGAAGCCATGGGCCCTCGTCCTCTCCATCGGCCGCTCCAGCGGCAGGAGTGGGTGGGGACCCCAGGATCTTCTTGGTAGGTAGAGAGGGTATGCATAGTTTTCTGTGAGAGGTGTTGCATCAATGGTGAAAACGATGCCGCGTCGGAATAATGTGCTTATGCTCTTATTCCATCTTGGTGATGTTGTAATGGGCGGCACCAAGGAGCAGGTGGCTCGATCTTATTGATGATCTCTAGATCCAGTGATATTTGTGTCTGATGGTCGATGCACGACACTCTTCCAGGTGGTGTTGCTATCTACTATTGTGGATGTGTTTGGTGTCTTACAGTGGGATGCGTGGATGGCGGAAAGCGTTAACGTTCCTCTTCTTCGACCACGTCAGATGAAGTTGAGGGTGCTGGCATCTAGCGAACACGGGGTAGAACCCCGGCCGATGTGTCACAAAGTCTCGGTCTTGTCGCTTGCGGCAGTACGGTTCATCGGCTCGAAAAACATCATTGTACGTGAAGGTGTTCCTATAGATCTGGGTATGACGACAACTCCCCTCTTTCTTCAGTGTTGCCTCGATATCCATGGAAGACGAAGGTGGACGACGTTTCAGCATGGCACAAGATTCTGCAGGAGTGAAATTATAGTTTTAATTGTTGTGGAGTCTTTTATGCAAAACTGCAAGACATCTATGTATGTCTTTTGCGGTGACATTGTATGTACTCTTTGTAATTCGTTTTTCTAACAAAATATATGTAGTTATTTCAAAAAAAACTACCTATTCCGTCCTTCCTAACTACCTGATTTTCAAAAATCCATATACTCATAACTGACCCCTAATCCCTCGCCCAATCCATCTCTTGAGATCTCAAGTTGTGACGCTTGCAAGTGACTAATTTTGTCAAGCCAAAGTATGGCAATCCATAAAAATATAGCCAATCACAAAGTGTGGCTGAAAAATCAAACATCAATATTTTTTAACTCTATGACAAATGGACCACAAAGGCAATAAATTATGGCAAACCAAACTATGGTAAAAATTAAATGTATGACAACTAAACTATATGTAGCTGTCAAATTTTGGCCTTGACAAGTATGACCGGAAACCAAACATCCCAAAGTATGCCAAACGTGTCCTCACCGAGCAAAAGCCTGTTTCAGGACCAACTTCTTCACCAAGGCAAATCAAGCAATAAGAGCATCTCTAGCAGACTTCGTATAATCGCCGAAACTGTAAAATTTCGCGACTATATGGGTTTGGGCTATTTTTCTGCCAGAGCAGATACTCTAAACGCGGTCCGGCCCGTAAAACTTTTGCGGTGGCCCGTAAACGCGAGCGCTCGACTGCTATATCTGCAGGTTCGCCCGCTGGATGCGGGTCGAAACCCTATCCCTCCGTCGCTGCCAAAGATTTCCCCCACCTCACCGCCGGCGCCTACAATCCGCCGGCGTGCGCCACCATTCCTCCGCGTAGCCGCTTCATTCCACCGCCCTTTGATGGACAACTCCGGCGGCCATAGGAACGACAACCCCGAGAGGGCTCATTGTGTCAGATCCGACGCCATCGGAAGCGCGAAGCTCGCTGGTACACGCAGTGGGGCCTGGCGCCGCCGCTGTCGCTCCTCCGTCACGAGCCAGATGAGTACGACCGCGCGCGCGGTCGGCTCTTCTCCTGCAGCTCCTCCGAGGCCTCGAACTCGGGCTCACGCACCTTGCTACTGCAACAAAAGACCTTCCAGCGGCGCCAGAAACAAGCGTGCTGACGGGAGACTATTCTTGTCTTGATACTCCTCAGCAACGGCACCAGGAATCTTTCAACTACGGCTACGCCTTTAGGGACTTCCTTGGCAAATATGCAAAGGATTCCCTTGTGGCCTTGGAACCTTGCGTTGGTGTTCCCTCGAAGCGGAAAGGGTGATGTAGCACAGCGGCGGTAAGTATTTCCCTCAGTTTTGAGAACCAAGGTATCGATCCAGTGAAGGAGTGTCACAAGTACCTGCACAAACACAAAGAGCTTGCACCCAACGCTATGAAGGGGTTGTCAATCCCTTATAGATTGTTTGCCAAGTGGGAACTGGAAGCAAAAAGAAACAAAGCAAATTAAAAGAGAAAGTGGAAACGATAGGTGTGAATAGACCCGGGGGTCGTAGTGTTCACTAGTGGCTTCTCTCATGAAAGCAAGTAGACGGTGGGTGAACGAATTACTTTCGAGCAATTGATAGAACCGCGCAAAGTCGTGACGTTATCTAAGGCAATGATTATATCTATAGGCATCAGGTCCAAAACAAGTAGACCGATAATTTCTGCATCTACTACTATTACTCCACACGTCGACCGCTATCCAGCATGCATCTAGTGTATTAAGTTCATGAGAACAGAGTAACGCCTTAAACAAGATGACATGATGTAGATGGACAATCTCATATCTATGATAAAAGCCCATCTTGTTACCCTTGATGGCAACAACATGATGCGTGCCTTGCTGCCCCTTCTGTCACTGGGAAAGGTCACCACACGGTATGAACCCAAAACCAAGCACTTCTCCCATTGCAAGAATCATAGATCTAGTTGGCCAAACAGAACCCAAGACTCGGAGAGACTTACAAGGATATCAAATCATGCATATAAGAAATCAGCAAAGACTCAAATATATATCAAAGATAATCTGATAACAAATCCACAATTCATCAGATTTCGACAAACACACCGCCAAAGAGGATACCATCGGATAGATCTCCATGAAGATCATGGAGAACTTTGTATTCAAGATCCAAGAGAGAGAAGAAGCCATCTAGCTACTAACTACGGACCCGTAGGTCCGAAGTGAGCTACTCACGAGTCATTGGAGGGGCGATGATGTTGATGTAGAAGCCCTCCAACTCCAAAGTCCCCTCCGGCAGGGCACCGGGAAGGGTCTCCAGATGAGATCTTGCGGAAACGGAAGCTTGCAGCGGCGGAAAAGTGTTTTCGTGGATTCCCCTATTTTTCTATATTTTTTGGACTCCGTTCCAAAAGCAGATCTGAAAAGAGTCAAAAACATAGAAAAAACAGGAACTTGCACTTGACACTGAATTAATAAGTTAGTCCCAAAAAAGATATAAAAGGTACATAAAATATCCAAAGATGACAAGATAACAGCATGAAACCATCAAAAATTATAGATACGTTTGAGACGTATCAAGCATCCCCAAGCTTAACTCCTGCTCGTCCTCGAGTAGGGAAGTGATAAAGAATGAATTTTTGAGGCTTTCATGCTACCTAGCATAGATGTCCTTTGTAACTCCTCTTATGTGACGTGAATGTTCAGATCCATTATATTCAAAACAATAGTTTGCTATTGACGTGGAAACAATAATACTTCAAGCAAACTAGCAAGGTAATCATGAACTTTCAAAATAACGAGGCCAAAAGAAAGTTATCCCTACAAAAGCATATAGTTTAGCTATGCTCTATCATCCTTGCACAACGAATTTAAATCATGCACAACCCCGGTATTGGCCAAGTAATTCTTTTCACACCTTTACTTTCTCAAACCTTTTCAACTCTCACGCAATACATGAGCGTGAGCCATGCTTTTAGCACTATAAGTGGTGTGGAGTGTGGTGGAGGTTGCAAGACAAACAAGGAGAAGATGGTCACATTAACTAGGCATATCAATGAGCTATGGAGATTCTCATCAATAGATATCAATGTGAATGAGTAGGGATTGCCATACAAATGATGCACTAGAGCTAAGAGTATGTGAAAGCTCTTGAAGAAAACTAGTGGGTGTGCATCCAACTTTCTTGCTCATGAAGACCTAGGGCAAATTTGAGGAAGCCTATCATTGGAATATACAAGCCAAGTTATATAATGAAAATTCCCACTAGCTATATGGTGGTGACAAAACAAGAGACTCTCAATCATGAAGATCATGGTGCTTAATAACCACAAGTGTGGAAGGATAGTAGCATTGTCCCTTCTCTCTTTTTCTCTCATTTTTTTGGTGGGCTCTTTGGCCTCTTTTTTTTATTTATTTTTATTTTGGTGGGCATCTTTGGCCTCTTTTTGTATATGGGCTTCGCTGGCCTCTTTTATTTCCTAACATGGGACAATGCTCCATCAATGATAATCATCACACTTACAACTCAAAACTTAGAACAATGATGACTCTATATGGAATGCCTTCAGTAGCGTACAGTGCCAATGATCTAGCATGGCATGGACATTAATGGAAACATCATGCTAGCTATCTTACGATCATGCAATGGCAATGTAGACGTGGTGGCACATGTCATGGTGGTAGTTGCATGGCAATATATCTCGGAATGACTTTGAAAAAGCCATAGTAGGTAGGTATGGTGGCTGTTTTGAGGGAGGCTAATGGTGGGTTTTGTGCACCGACGAAAGTTGCACGGCACTAAGAAGATAGTGATGGTGGAAGGTGAAAGTGCATCTAAACCATGGACTCAACATTAATCGTGAAGAACTCATATACTTGTTGCAAAAGTTTTAGTATTAATCGAAATAAAGCATTCAACGCATACTCCTAGGGGAAGGGTTGGTAGGTATAAACCATCGCGCTATCCCGGCCGCCACACAAAGGATGATAATCAATAGACTAATCATGCTCAGACTTCATCACATAGCGGTTCACCATACGTGCATGCTACGGGAATCAGTAACTTCAACACAAGTATTTCTAGATCCACAACACCTTACTAGCATAACTTCAATATTACCACAACCACAACTCAAAACTAATTGAGATGAATCAAACTTCTCTAACTATTCAATGCACATGAAGGTGGAAGTTTTCATATCCCTTTGGATAACTACCCCTTTTTGAGACTACTTTCAAAGCATAGATCAACTACCAAGCCACGCGCTTCCATTCTCTAAAAGATATAAGTGAAGAACATAGAGCAAAATCAACTAGCTCAAAGATATAAGTGAAGCACAAGTGAGCTGAATTGTCTACCAAAGGATATAAGTGAAGCTCGACAAAATCACGGTGAGTGCATGTCTCTCTTTCTAGGTGTGCATCAAGGATGATTGTGACACAACAAAATAAAAGACTCCTATGATACAAGATGCTCCAAGCAAAACACAAAACATGTGGTGAATAAACATATAGCCCCAAGTAATGTTACCGATGGATTGAAGACGAAAGAGGGGATGCCTTCCCGGGGCATCCCCAAGCTTAGGCTTTTACGGCATCCTTGAATCATCTTGGGGTGCCTTGGGCATCCCCAAACTTGAGCTCTTGCCACTCTTTCTCTCTTTGTCCATAAGAACTTCACCCAAAACTTGAAAACTTCACAACACGAAACTTAAACAGAAACTCGTGGTATCATTAGTATAAGAAAGCAAACCACCACTTCCTTAGGTACTGTAAAAAACGTAAATTCTATTTATGTTGATGTTGGGTTACTGTATTTTCAACCTTCCATGGCTAATACCCCCCGATGCTATCCATAGTTTCATCAAAATAAGCAACCAACTCAACAAAAACATAATCTGTTAACAGCAGACCAGTCTGTAGCAATCTGTATACTTCGTGTACTTCTGGTACTTCCAAAATTCTGAAAAATTATGACAGTCTGAAGAATTTGCATAGCGATCAGTAGCAAAAAGAATCAACTCAAAAGCTCTTACATAAAAAAAAACTTTTCGTGAGCAGAAAGTTTTTGTCTTTTCGAGCATGACCAAACGATCATCCCCAAGACTAATCATAACGGTTTTGCTTGCCACAAACGCAAAAAGAAACACAAAAAACACAATCATAACAGAATTATGAAAGTGTGGAAAACACAAAACAGAAAGAAAAAGGATAGATTCGTTGGGTTGCCTCCCAACAAGCGCTACTGTTTAACGCCCTTAGCTAGGCAAAAGGTGATGGAATCACATATAGTCATCTTTGGTGATCAAACCATAAGTAGCCCTCTTCATAGATTCGTAAGGCAATATTATTTTCTTTCTATGAAAGTGCTACATGCCCTTCTTTAGAGGAAATTGAAATCTAATATTCCCTTCCTTCATATCGAAGATAGCACCAATAGTCCTTAGGAAAAGTCTACCAAGAATAATGGGACATGAAGGATTGCAATCTATGTCAAGTACAATGAAATCCACGGGTACATAGTTCTTATTTGCAACAATAAGAACATCATCGATCCTTCCCATGGGTTTCTTGACAGTAGAATCCGCAAGATGCAAATTAAGAGAACACTCTTCAATCTCACGAAAACCAAGAATATCACATAAAGACTTTGGAATCGCGGAAACACTAACACCCAAATCACACAAAGCATTGCACTCATAGTTTTTTATTTTTATTTTGATAGTAGGTTCCCACTCATCACGAAGTTTTCTAGGTATAGGGACTTCTAATTCGAGCTTCACTTCAAGAGATTTCATCATAGAATCTATGATATGAGCGATAAAGGTTTTGCTTTGGCTATAAGCATGTGGAGAGTTTGCAATGGATTGCATCAAAGAAATGCATTCAAACAAGGAGCAACTATCATAATTGAATTCCTTGAAATCCAAAGTGGGAGTTTCATTACTACCCAAAATTTTGATTTCTTCTACTCCACTCTCCACACCTTTATCATCAAGATAGGTGGACTCCGAATCATTGGGGCGTTTTTCAACCAAAGTGGATTCATATCCAGCCCCTTCATCAATAGGTTTGACACGCCAAAACAAAGATTCAAGAGGAGTCACACCAAGCACTTTAATATCTTCGTGATTTACATCACTAGAACGCGCCCTTTTAAACCATTCATGCCTAGTGAAAATTTCGGCGGTTCTTTATTTGCTCTCATTCATGGAGACACACATAGCTTTTAAAGTTTCATCCAAGTTGACCTTGGGAGGTGCACATCTAACTTGCAAAGCATCAATATCACAAGACATCCTATCAACGCTCTTAGCCAAATCGTCAATTTTGAGTATCTTTTCCTCAATGGACGCATTGAAAATCTTTTGAGAGTTGATGAACTCTTTGATATTACTCTCTAAATCAGAGGGTAATTTTGTTTGATTTCCATAAGTGTTGTTGTAGGAATTGCCATAATTGTTAGAGGAGTTACTAGGAAAAGGCCTAGGAACATAGTTTCCTCTAAATGCATTGTTGTTGCCAAAATTGTTCCTACCAACAAAATTAACGTCCAAACTAGCGTTGCTACTCTCAGTAAAGGAAGATAGTGGCATGTCATTAGGATCTAAAGGAGCATTTCTACTAGCAACCAAATTCATCAACTCGTCCATCTTAGCACTAAGCGAGTTAATTTCTTCTATAGCGTGTACCTTTTTGCTAGCAGGTGACCTTTCAGTATGCCACTGAGAGTAGTTGGTCATGATATTGTCTAGGAGTCTTGTAGCGTCTCCTAACGTGATTTCCATGAATGTTCCACCTGAGGCGGAGTCCAAGATATTGCAAGAGGTAAAGTTCAAGCCAGCGTAAAATATTTGTATAATCATAACTCAAGCCATGAGCGGGACAATTTCTAATCATTAACTTCATCCTCTCCCAAGATTGTGCAATGTGTTCATGATCAAGTTGCTTGAAATTCATGATATCGTTACGTAAGGAGATAATCTTAGCCGGCGGAAAATACTTGGATATGTAAGCATCTTTGCACTTATCCAAGAATCGATACTATTTTCAGGCAAAGAAGAAAACCAAGTTTTTGCGCGATCTCGCAACGAGAAAGGAAAAAAGCTTCAACTTAATCACGTCATTATCCACATCTCTTTTCTTTTGCATATCGCAAAGCTCAATGAAGGTATTGAGATGGGATGCAGCATATTTACTAGGAAGGCCAGAGAATTGCTCTTTCATAACAAGATTCAGCAAAGCTGTGTTGATTTCATACGATTCCGCACTAGTGGCGGGAGCAATCGGAGTACTAATAAAATCATTATTATTGGTTGTAACGACCTGGCTCAAGACGAGTCAAGCCTCTGGTGTTTCCGTACCATCCCAAGATCATGCTGGTACACACTCAGTACATAATGTATATATTCAAGAGTTCAATCACACAACTTTATTAATCGAAATCTCATAAAGAGTACTTTATTACCATAAAGGATTACAATAAAGTGGATAAAGGCCATCTCCTGAGATAACTAACGAAGACTAGCGGAAGCATCGGGTAGACGAGTCCATCCGACTCCAGGGCATGTCGCTGAGCGTAGATCGTAGCCTCACTCCTGGTCGGAAAAGTACTCTGCAACATGATACGTTGCAGCCGTGTAGGTCAGCATATGGAATATGCCGGCAAGTCATCAAAGAGAGGGGTAAAAATAATAATCAACTATCTCTACATGCATATTTGGTAGGTGGGGCTATAAGTTTTGCATAAAGCCAATTTTATCCTACAACAAGAGGGGTTGGAAGCAAAATATTACTACATTGTTTGTTGTTAACGAGATGGTTCCGCCAACCAATTCTCGTACCCAAGTTGTTGTTAACACCCACATCATTATTAAGTTGTGTCGAGAGTTCAGGGGAAATTCAACGCCTTCGGCTCAAGTTGTCCATGACCGTGGACACGGCTAATCGATTAGGTTGGGCACTCTGCAGAGTTTTGCACACGTTCCCCACAAGATTTGATCGCCTCCGTGTATGTCCTCGCACTTCAGGATGTTTGAAGACCGGATGATCAAAACATGGTCTTTCAACGGGTCCCTCTGAATCCCTGTCGGTGCCCATCCATTCCTACCGTTCTTCTACATCTGCTAGCACCGCCTGTCCAGAGTCGCCGCGTTGTCGAACCAAGCTAGAGCCCATAATGACTTGTGGCTGTGCAGGTAAGCCTTGAGTCTTGAAGTCTCCGTCCGTCTCTTCGAGCCTGGGTGAAGCTTTCCGCAGGATGTCATGGCCTCTCCAGCATCCCGGGTCATCCACTGGGTTCTCCAGGGAGCCGATCAACCGTCCTTCACCCAGAGTTGCATTGCGTCCGAGGTCTTGAAAATCTTGTCTTAACCGGTCTTGATTATTAAATCAACCTTGCATCACTCGTGTTATGCACTCAACCGAAATCCCGTCCGCTCAAGCATAGCAATAAGAAAATTTTCGTCGTGGGGCCAAGTATCGGGGTTGTTGTGTGCCTACCACATGATACTACAACCTATCCTAAAATTTGCAAGTACCTAGGCAGCATGCAGTTGGGCAAGGAAAGGTGAAACTACCATGCATCGGAAACATAGGAAATAGTATGATCAAAATGACTTGCCTTGATGATAGTTGTCTTGATCGAGCGCTTCTAACTAACAAGCTTCGCACTCCGGGTGATCTACCGATACAAACAAAATACACACCATAAGCACTACAATCAAGCAACAAGTAAAAATAACATCACAAGTAAAAATTTGCTAAGGCCTAAGTGAAAGAATTCAATACACGTTACTAAGGTAGAAAGTTGTTTCTGTTAAAAACCCAAGTAAAAATATTTGAAATTTTTTGAAACTTCTACCACAGTAAGATATAATCACTAGGAAGCAGTAGCAAAAAGAATCAACTCAAAATCATTTTTTTAAACTCCTGGAATAAGCAAAACAAGGTTTAAACTAAATCTGATCTAATTCAAATTTGAAAATTTCAAACATAGACAAATTATATGTTTTTTAAAAACTACAAAAAAATTGGGATCTACTGGAACAAGAATCAACATCATTGGACTTCGGGATCAAAAGCTATGGCCAAAACAAAACTGAAACTATTCTGTTTTTGGAACTAGACAGAAAAAATAAAATAATAGCTAACAGACTACGTCTCAGTCCCTAATTGGCTGTGGGGCTGTGTGCTGCGGGTGTTATGAGCAAACGGCCGAAGCCTAACAAGAACCCGCTTCGCCTAATAGTTAAGTGAATAAACTGGCTCGGTTTTGTTTAGAAAACCGAAAGGGTATTTTGTGATCTAATCTGAAGCGTGCATTCCTGATCTAACGGTCACAGAGAGGGGATGGGGTGCTCACCGGCGGGGATGAACTCCGGCGAGAACTTGACGGCGGCGGCGGCTCGGGCGTGGACGGGGACGGCGCTGCAGAGGGTCTCCGGTGGTGGCAAGGGCTCCAAAGGGTGCGAGCGAGGGCCGCGAGCGTGATGGTGGCGTCGGGGAGGGGTCGGGGCGGCCGGAGGCGGTGTGGTGAGCGGCCGGAGGCGGCCGAGCTTCGGGTGCTCGCCGGCGAGGTGCAGCAGGGGGTTGTGGCGGCGGAACGGCGGGGTGAGGTGGGGAACGAGGTGCGGCGGCCGAGGGCAGTACTTATAGGGGGAGAGAGGAGCTCGGCGAGGGAAAGAGCAGGGGATCCGGGGAGATCCCGGCGATCCTGGGAGGCTGGGCTCGGGCTCGATTTTTGGAAAGGGGAGAGGCGAGAGGAGGAAGGTGACCGAGGTGGGGAGAGGTCGGCCAGGGGGACCCACCTGGCAGGGAGAGGGCGCTGGGGTGACTAGGGGTGGTCGGCCGATCCTTAAGGGGATCGGGATCCCGGGTCTGGTGGGATTTGGCCCACGGCTAATATGCGCTGGCTGCGGTTTCCTTTTTTAAAAAAAACCTTTCCTAATTTTAGTCTTTTTCCGAAACAAAAATTAAAAAGGAATAAAAAGAAAACAAATAAAATATTTAATATGGGGTATTATATACCAAAAAAATTAGAAAAATATCCTCTACTCGATTAACATTTTTCCAAAGCAAAAATAAAAACTTTTAAAAAATGTTTTTTTCAGAAAATCCCCTAAATGCTTTATTTCTTTTTGCAAATATTCTCACGATAAAACTTTCGATTTCTTGGCTCCAAATATTTCCGAAATGCCCCGCACTTTGGAGGGTCATTTTCCTCCGCTCTCTCTCTTGCGTGCAAGAGAGTATTTTCCCGGCATTTCTCGTGTGACGAAAAATGGAAATGCAAAATCAAAAGTTGAAAGAATTCAAATGCCAACTTTATTTCAATCAATATGCATAGATGCTTAGCTACAATGTAAAGTATTCCGAATTAGGAAAATTGGGATGTTACAAACCTACCCACCTTAAGATGAATCTCGCTCTCGAGATTCGGGTTGGCTAGAAAATAGGTGCGGGTGGTCTCGACGAAGATCCTCTTCTCGTTCCCAGGTCGCTTCTTCCTCGGTGTGATGGCTCCACAACACCTTGGAGAACTTGATGATCTTGCTGTGGGTAACTCTGTTGGCAGTCTCGAGAATCCTGACGGGTTTCTCCTCATACGTCAGATCACTGTCAAGCTGTATGGCCTCTAGGGGCACTGTATCTCTCAACGGAACATCGGCCATCTCAGCGTGGCATTTCTTCAACTGGGAAACATGGAAGACATCATGAACTCCAGACAATCCTTCCGGCAGTTCCAGTTTACATGCAACTTCGCCTCTATGTTCAAGAATTTTGTAGGGGCCAATGAAATGGGGTGCTAACTTTCCTTTCACACCAAATCTCTTGATTCCTCGAAGTGGAGACACCCGAAGATATGCTCGGTCTGCCACTTCATATGTCACTTCCTTGCGTTTGCTGTCAGCATAACTTTTCTGCCTGGACTGAGCTATCTTGAGTCGGTCACGAATAAACTTGACCTTCTCCTCAGAATCTCGGATAAGGTCGGGACCAAAAAGTTGTCGGTCTCCAACTCCATCCCACATCAACGGTGTTCTGCACCTCCTTCCGTATAGGGCTTCGAAAGGGGCCATCTTCAGACTGGTCTGGTAGCTGTTGTTGTATGAGAACTCGGCATAAGGCAAATTGTCATCCCAACTAGACCCATAGTCTAGTGCGCAAGCTCTCAACATGTCCTCCAGAATCTGATTGACTCTCTCGGTCTGTCCATCTGTCTGTGGGTGAAAAGTTGTACTGAACTCCAATCTCGTTCCCAAGGTTTCATGCAGCTGGTGCCAAAATTTGGATGTGAACTGAGTCCCTCTATCTGACACAATACTCTTCGGTACTCCATGCAGACATACGATCCTGGTCATATATATCTTGGCTAGCTTGGCACTCGTGTAAGTAGTCTTCACAAGAATGAAGTGAGCTACCTTGGTCAAACGATCGACCACAACCCAAATAGAATCATAGCCAGAACGGGTCCTGGGTAATCCCGTGATGAAGTCCATACCAAGCTTTTCCCATTTCCACTCGGGTATCGGCAGAGGTTGGAGCAAACCTGCTGGCTTCTCATGCTCGGCTTTTACTCGCTGACAAACATCGCATATTGCTACGAACTCGGCTATGTCTTTCTTCATTCCTGTCCACCAGAAACTTTCTTTCAGATCCAGATACATCTTGGTGTTATCGGGGTGTATCGAGTACGGGGAATCATGGGCCTCCTGAAGTATCAACTTCCTGAGTTCGGGATCATTGGGCACATAAATGTGATCCTCAAACCATAAAGTTCCGTGTTCATCCTCACGAAAAACTTTAGCCTTCCCGTCTTTCATTTTCTGCTTAATCTCAGCTATCTCCTTGTCTGATTTCTGTGCCTCGCGGATCTTTTCTATCAAAGTGGACTGAATTTCTAGTGTGGCAACAAATCCGCTTGGAACTATTTCCAATTTGAGCTCTCGAAGATCATCGGTTAACTCCTGGGGTAATCCTCCTGCTATGAGTGTGTTCACATAACTCTTGCGGCTCAACGCATCGGCTACAACATTTGCCTTGCCTGGGTGATAATGCAATCTCATGTCATAGTCCTTGATCAACTCTAGCCATCGCCTCTATCTGAGGTTCAACTCCTTCTGCGTGAAGAAATATTTCAGGCTCTTGTGATCAGTGTAAACATCACAACTATTTTTGATCAGGAAATGTCTCCAGGTCTTGAGAGCGTGCACTACGGCTGCTAGTTCCAAGTCATGCGTGGCATAATTCAACTCATGGGGTCTGAGCTGCGTGGATGCATAGGCTACAACTTTACCTTCTTGCATGAGCACTCCTCCGAGTCCTTGACGAGAAGCGTCACAGTAAACCTGGAAATCCTTCCGAATGTTCGGCAATATCAGCACTGGGGCTGTAACCAGGCGTTTCTTCAACTCTTGAAAGCTGATTTCACATTCCTCAGTCCAAACATACTTGGATTCCTTCTTCAATAACTCTGTCATGGGCTTGGCGATCCTTGAGAAATTCTCAATGAACCTCCGGTAATATCCGGCAAGTCCGAGGAAACTGCGGATCTCCTTGACTGAAGTGGGTGCTACCCATTCGGTGACTGCTGCGACCTTGGCAGGGTCCACTGTTATTCCTTCTCCTGAGATGACGTGTCCGAGGAATCCGACTTCATTCAACCAAAACTCACATTTGCTAAACTTTGCATATAGCTTATGCTCTCGAAGCTTCTCCAGAACTAGACGCAGATGTTCCTTGTGTTCCTCTTCGTTCTTGGAGAATATCAGTATGTCATCGATGAACACCACGACAAATTTGTCCAAGTATTCCATAAATACCTTGTTCATCAGATTCATAAAATATGCCGGAGCATTAGTCAGTCCAAATGACATGACCGTGTACTCATACAAGCCGTATCGAGTGGTGAAGGCTGTCTTGGGTATATCATGTTCACGAATCTTCAACTGATGATACCCGGATCGAAGATCGATCTTTGAGAATATGCGAGCTCCAACTAACTGATCAAACAAATCATTGATCATCGGCAAGGGATACTTGTTCTTGATGGTCACCTCGTTCAATGCACGATAATCGACAACCATTCTCAAGGACTTATCCTTCTTTTCAACCAAGAGCACTGGGGCTCCCCAAGGTGAGGAACTTGGGCGAATATACTCTTTGTCCAACAACTCCTTAATTTGCTTCTTGATTTCTACCAAGTCATTTGCGGGCATCCGATAGGGTCTCTTGGATATCGGGGCTGTTCCGGGTAATAGCTCAATCAAGAACTCAATCTCTCTATCAGGTGGCATGCCCGGTAATTCCTCCGGAAATACATCTGGGTATTCCTGTACAATCGGTACTTCCTCCTGGACTACTCCCGTGAGAGAGTTTACTCATTTACTCCGTGTCGGGTGCTGAGACACGTACTTAATCTGCTTCTGCTCGGCGGTGGTGAGAAAAATAGACTTAAGGGCACAATCAATATTCCCTTCATACTTGGCCAACCAATCCATGCCTAGGATTACATCCAATCCCTCGGACTCTAATACGATGAGGTCGGTGGGAAAATTATGGTTCCCGATGTTGAGACTCAAAGCATGGCATCCTATCCCGGCTGTCATCATGCCTCCTGGGGAACTGACCTTAATAGGCTGGCTCAGGGTTCTAGTTGGCAAACTATACTTTTCCACAACTACCCGTGATATGAATGAATGCGTTGCACCAGAATCAAAAAGTACCAATACTGGATGTGAATTTAGCAAAAACTTACCAACCACAGTATCGGGGTGATCATAGACCTCTTCAACATCAATGTGATTCACCTGAGCTCGAAGAAAAGGATTGGGCTTCTTTGCTGCAGAGTTGCCGTTGCCGTTTCCATTTCCCTGCTTGTTCTGGGGACATTCAGTGGCATAGTGTCCCGTCTTCTGACACTTGAAGCAGGTGATGTGATTCAGATCCTTCTGAGGTGGAGCTGAATGCCGCTGAGTGCCAGTACCGCCATTCTTGAAGTTGTTGTTGTTGCGGTGGTTCCCATTTCCTCCATGGTTGTGGCCTCCATGGTTGTGCACTGGGGGGTTATGCTGGACGTGTCCTCCAAACTTACCGGATCCAGTCCCGGTATTCCCTGAATAGGGGGTGTAGCGAGGCTTCTGCTGAGTGCCGGAGTTGAACTTTCCAATCCCATACTTCCGCTTGCGGTTCTCCATCTACTGGTGTTTCCCCTCCAATATGAGGGCCTTATCAACCAGCTCCTGGTAGTTGTTGAATGTGGCTACAGTCAGTTGAATGCTCAGCTCATCATTGAGTCCTTCCAAGAACTTTTCCTGCTTGGCCGCATCATCGGCCACATCTCCAGGTGCATAACGGGCGAGCATGCTGAATTCATCGACATACTGAGCCACAGAGCGATTCCCCTGGCGTAAGTTGCGAAACTCACGCTTCTTCAGACTCATTGCACCAGCTGAGACATGTGCGGTACGGAAGGCTTGCTTGAACTTCTCCCAAGTGACTCCAGCAATGGGGTATGTGGTGGTGTAGTTCTCCCACCATGCAGCTGCAGGGCCTTCAAGTTGATGCGCGGCAAAGCGTACCTTCTCAGCTTCAGTACAGCCAGCAGTGATAAGTTCACGCTCCATCTTGCGGAGCCAATCATCTGCCACAATAGGCTCAATGCTGCTGGAGAAAGTCGGAGGGTTCAACCTCAGGAAACGGGTGAGATTATCGGCCTGGGGTGGATGATGGTTGTTGCTATTGTTCTGGTTCTGGATGATCAGCTGCATCAGGGTGTTTTGTTGCTGGATCAACTGGGTGAGTTCCGGCGGAAAGTTGGACTCAGGGGCGCGTCTCGGAGGCATCTGATGTCTGTAGAGGGGTGAGTTTAGCATAGAACAATGGTCTAAGAGTAATTACACTACCCATATGAAATGCAACAAACAAGTATCACACCACACATTATTATTCAATACCATCACAAAGGTTCACACGAGGATACAAAATTCGATAATCCTAAACATCGGCCTAAGCGTTTAACGATAAAGTAAATTTGGTGGTCTAGTCTAAGTGTCCTCCTCAGAAAAGCATGGTGATGGGTCCTTCGGTGGAGCTTTCTTCATAGTCCTCGTCATTGCTGATCAAGGGGGCTACGTCACCTTCGAGATGAAGGTTCTCGCCCATGTCCAGTTCCTCCTCCTGGTATGCAACTCGAGTCTTCAGCTTCTCGATCCTCTCCAGAAAATCCTTCACTTCCAGTTCGTGCTCATAGTGGGCTTCCCGGGCTGCTTCTTCAAGTTCGAGTTCGCGGAGTGACAGTTGCTTGATCTTCCTGGCGTCCTTGATCACACGATGCTCCAGAGTCCCACTGTGTTTTTCCAAGGTCTGGGCATAAGACAGGAGAGCGTCCTTGGTCTTGCTTGAGATGATTTCTCCGTCTTCGCTTCTCCGGGATACCGTGAATAGGTCTGGTGAAATAGGGTAGCCTTTGTACTCTTCCTTGATACGTCCGAGTGCACAATGGACTGCCATGTCCCTTCCGAGAATCCAGTTGGGTGCGATGAACTTGAAATCCACCGACTCAGTGCGCAGCTCGAATGTCCTTCCGGGAACGTGCACCTCGATCCTGTAGCGTGAATCCTCCGGGTAAGACGAAGTCGGCTTCCCTGTGATGGTCGGCAGAGCAATCCTCAAGTCCTTGGTGATCTGTACCAGCTCCTTTCCGAACGGCATAGTGGCGTCGGGCTGGCAAAACTCCGTGAACTTAACGGGGATGAAGGTGGCCATCTAAAACATTGGAAAATCGGAGAGAAGTCAGAAATGATCAGAAGAGAAAATAGAAGATTTACAGACAGAAGAAAATAGTTTTCTTCCTAAGGCTTTTCCATTCCTAGAGGTTACGTCCTACGGTCAGCGTGTGCTCTAATACCATTTCTGTAACGACCTGGCTCAAGACGAGTCAAGCCTCTGGTGTTTCTGTACCATCCCAAGATCATGCTGGTACACACTCAGTACATAATGTATATATTCAAGAGTTCAATCACACAGCTTTATTAATCGAAATCTCATAAAGAGTACTTTATTACCATAAAGGATTACAATAAAGTGGCTGAAGGCCATCTCCTGAGATAACTAACGAAGACTAGCGGAAGCATCAAGTAGACGAGTCCATCCGACTCCAGGGCATGTCGCTGAGCGTAGATCGTAGCCTCACTCCTGGTCGGAAAAGTACTATGTAACATGATACGTTGCAGCCGTGTAGGTCAGCATATGGAATATGCCGGCAAGTCATCAAAGAGAGGGGTAAAAATAATAATCAACTATCTCTACATGCATATTTGGCAGGTGGGGCTATAAGTTTTGCATAAAGCCAATTTTATCCTACAACAAGAGGGGCTGGAAGCAAAATATTACTACATTGTTTGTTGTTAACGAGATGGTACCGCCAACCAATTCTCGTACCCGAGTTGTTGTTAACACCCACATCATTATTAAGTTGTGTCGAGAGTTCAGGGGAAATTCAACGCCTTCGGCTCAAGTTGTCCATGACCCTGGACACGGCTAATCGATTAGGTTGGGCACTCTGCAGAGTTTTGCACACGTTCCCCACAAGATTTGATCGCCTCCGTGTATGTCCTCGCACTTCAGGATGTTTGAAGACCGGATGATTAAAACATGGTCTTTCAATGGGTCCCTCTGAATCCCTGTCGGTGCCCATCCATTCCTACTGTTCTTCTACATCTGCTAGCACGGCCTGTCCAGAGTCGCCGTGTTGTCGAACCAAGCCAGAGCCCATAATGACTTGTGGCTGTGTAGGTAAGCCTTGAGTCTTGAAGTCTCCCTCCGTCTCTTCGAGCCTGGGTGAAGCTTTCCGCAGGATGTCATGGCCTCTCCAGCATCCCGGGTCATCCACTGGGTTCTCCAGGGAGCCGATCAACCGTCCTTCACCCAGAGTTGCATTGCGTCCGAGGTCTTGAAAATCTTGTCTTAACCGGTCTTGATTATTAAATCAACCTTGCATCACTCATGTTATGCACTCAACCGAAATCCCGTCCGCTCAAGCATAGCAATAAGAAAATTGTCGTCCTGAGGCCAAGTATCGGGGTTGTTGTGTGCCTACCACATGATACTACAACCTATACTAAAATTTGCAAGTACCTAGGCAGCATGCAATTGGGCAAGGAAAGGTGAAACTACCATGCATCGGAAACATAGGAAATAGTATGATCAAAATGACTTGCCTTGATGATAGTTGTCTTGATCGAGAGCTTCTAAGTAACAAGCTTCGCACTCCGGGTGATCTACCGATACAAACAAAATACACACCATAAGCACTACAATCAAGCAACAAGTAAAAATAACATCACAAGTAAAAATTTGCTAAGGCCTAAGTGAAAGAATTCAATACACGTTACTAAGGTAGAAACTTGTTTCTGTTAAAAACCCAAGTAAAAATATTTTAAATTTTCTGAAACTTCTACCACAGTAAGATATAATCACTAGGAAGCAGTAGCAAAAAGAATCAACTCAAAATCATTTTTTTAAACTCCTGGAATAAGCAAAACAAGGTTTAAACTAAATCTGATCCAATTCAAATTTGAAAATTTCAAACATAGACAAATTATATGTTTTTTAAAAACTACAGAAAAATTGGGATCTACTGGAACAAGAATCAACATCATTGGACTTCGGGATCAAAAGCTATGGCCAAAACAAAACTGAAACTATTCTGTTTTTGGAACTAGACAGAAAAAATAAAACAATAGCTAACAGACTACATGGCAGTCCCTGATTGGCCGTGGGGCTGTGTGCTGCGGGTGCTATGAGCAAACGGCTGAAGCCTAACAAGAACCCGCTTCGGCTAATAGTTAAGTGAATAAACTGGCTCAGTTTTGTTTAGAAAACCGAAAGGGTATTTTGTGATCTAATCTGAAGCGTGCATTCCTGATCTAACGGTCACAGAGAGGGGATGGGGTGCTCACGGGCGGGGATGAACTCCGGCAAGAGCTTGACGGCGGCGGCGGCTCGGGCGTGGACGGGGACGGCGCTGCAGAGGGTCTCCGGCGGCGGCGAGGGCTCCATAGGGTGCGGGCGAGGGCGGCGAGCGTGATGGTGGCGTCGGGGAAGGGTCGGTGCGGCCGGAGGCGGTGTGGTGAGCGGCCGGAGGAGGCCGAGCTTCGGGTGCTCGCCGGCGAGGTGCGGCAGGGGGCTTGGGGCGGCGGAACGGCGGGGTGAGGTGGGGAACGGGGTGCGGCGGCCGAGGGCAATGCTTATAGGGGGAGAGAGGAGCTCGGGGAGGGAAAGAGCAGGGGATCCGGGGAGATCCCGGCGATCCTGGGAGGCTCGGGCTCTGGCTCGATTTTTGGAAAGGGGAGAGGCGAGAGGAGGAAGGTGACCGAGGTGGGGAGAAGTCGGCCAGGGGGACCCACCTGGCAGGGAGAGGGGGCTGGGGTGACTGGGGCGGTCGGCCGATCCTTAAGGGGATCGGGATCCTGGGTCCGGTGGGATTCGGCCCACGGCTAAGATGCACTGGCTGCGGTTTCCTTTTTTAAAAAAAACTTTCCTAATTTTTGTCTTTTTCCGAAACAGAAATTAAAAAGGAATAAAAAGAAAACAAATAAAATATTTAATATGGGGTATTATATACCAAAAAAAATCAGAAAAATATCCTCTACTCGATTAACATTTTTCCAAAGCAAAAATAAAAACTTTTAAAAAATGTTTTTTTTCAGAAAAACCGCTAAATGCTTTTTTTCTTTTTGCAAATATTCTCACGATAAAACTTTGGATTTCTTGGCTCCAAATATCTCAGAAATGCCCCGCACTTTGGAGGGTCATTTTCCTCCGCTCTCTCTCTTGCGTGCAAGAGAGTATTTTCCCGGCATTTCTCGTGTGAGGAAAAATGGAAATGCAAAATCAAAAGTCGAAAGAATTCAAATGCCAACTTTATTTCAATCAATATGCATAGATGCTTAGCTACAATGTAAAACATTCCCAATTAGGAAAATTGGGATGTTACATTGATACTCGAGAAGTCGCAAAGTTTGGTGTTTTCAGCCATGATGACTTCAACAAACAAACAAGCACACAAGCAAGCAAGAAAACCGGCAAAGGAAAACGGCAAAAAGGCAAAAGGCAAAAGAAAACAGCAAAAGAGAAAGGCAAATGAAAATGGCAAATGTGAAGTGGGGGAGAGGAAAACGAGAGGCAACTCGCAGAAAAGGTAAATGCAAGAGATGAGTTTGTGACACCTACTTGGATAGATCTCTCCTTCCCCGGCAACGGCGCCAGAAATACTTCTGCTACTGCAACAAAAGACATTCCAACGGCGCCAGAAACAAGCGTGCTGATGGGAGACTATTCTTGTCTTGATACTCCTCAGCAATGGCACCAGGAATCTTTCTGCTACGGCTACGCCTTTAGGGACTTCCTTGGAAAATACGCAAAGGATTCCCCCGTAGCCTTGGATCCTTGCGTTGGTGCTCCCTCGAAGCGGAAAGGGTGATGTAGCACAGCGACGGTAAGTATTTCCCTCAGTTGTGAGAACCAAGGTATCGATCCAGTGAAGGAGTGTCACAAGTACCTGCACAAACACAAAGAGCTTGCACCAAACGCTATGAAGGGGTTGTCAATCCCTTATAGATTGTTTGCCAAATGAGAACTAAAAGCAAAAAGAAAAAAAGCAAAGTAAAAGCGAAAGTGGAAACGATAGGTGTGAATAGACCCGGGGGCCGTAGTATTCACTAGTGGCTTCTCTCATGAAAGCAAGTAGACGGTGGGTGAATGAATTACTGTCGAGCAATTGATAGAACCGCGCAAAGTCGTGACGTTATCTAAGGCAATGATTATATCTTTAGGCATCACGTCCAAAACAAGTAGACCGATACTTTCTGCATCTACAACTATTACTCCACACGTCGACCGCTATCCAGCATGCATCTAGTGTATTAAGTTCATGAGAACAGAGTAACGCCTTAAGCAAGATGACATGATGTAGATGGACAATCTCATATCTACGATAAAAGCCCATCTTGTTACCCTTGATGGCAACAACATGATGTGTGCCTTGCTGCCCCTTCTGTCACTGGGAAAGGTCACCACACGGTATGAACCCAAAACCAAGCACTTCTCCCATTGCAAGAATCATAGACCTAGTTGGCCAAACAAAACCCAAGACTTAGAGAGACATACAAGGATATCAAATCATGCATATTAGAAATCAGCAAAGACTCAAATATATATCATAGATAATCTGATCACAAATCCACAATTCATCGGATCTCGACAAACACACAGCCAAAGAGGATTACATCGGATAGATCTCCATGAAGATCATGGAGAACTTTGTATTGAAGATCCAAGAGAGAGAATAAGCCATCTAGCTACTAACTACGGATCCGTAGGTCTGAAGTTAACTACTCACGAGTCACTGGAGGGGCGATGATGTTGACGTAGAAGCCCTCCAACTCCAAAGTCCCCTCCGGCAGGGCACCGGGAAGGGTCTCCAGATGAGATCTTGCGAAAACGGAAGCTTGCGGTGGCGGAAAAGTGTTTTCGTGGATTCCCCTATTTTTTCTGTATTTTTTGGACTCCGTTCCAAAATCAGATCTGAAAAGAGTCAAAAACACAGAAAAAACAGGAATTGGCACTTGGCACTGAATTAATAAGTTAGTCCCAAAAAAAGATATAAAAGGTACATAAAACATCCAAAGATGACAAGATAACAGCATGAAACCATCAAAAATTATAGATACGTTTGAGTCGTATCACACCTCCCTCCCCCCACTGAAGAGGGAGCTCGAGGAGCTCCTGTCAGTGAAGATGGACCTTGAGGAGCTCGAGGAGCCGAAGGCCGAGGCGGTGCGTCGAACCGGAGGATTTCCTCCCCCCCCCCCCCCGGGCGGAGGCGGACAACCTTTTGTCCGCGCCGGTGGCGCGAAGTGTGCGGGGGGCGAAAGAGGCCCAACAGCGCCGCTGGAGGGAGGAGGAGATCGACACCGTGCTCTACGAGCAGGGTGTCGCATCAGCCCTCGCCTTCGGTCAGAAAGTGGAGGAGTGAGGCTGCGAAGCGACTGCGCGGGAACACATCTACATCGAGCTCTCCTCCGACGAGGACGGCGACTGAGTGCACTGCGCATCTATTGCCGCATGAGCTGGACTCCGGGAGCTCGTTTTTGTGTAGTGTGGTAGGATATAGTAGCTCCGGTGAGCTCCGGTGAGGTCTAGTAGGATAGCTTACCTCTACCCATGTAGTATGTACGAGCGTCTACTATGTATGAACTCTGAATGAAGTGTGCTTCCAAAATCACACGCGGATACTTTTTTTTATAATTATGCAGTTCGATTATACGGGGTCTGTTCTGCAGCGCAACATTTTGAAGGACAAAATCCCAGATCGTGCAACTGCTAAAACTCTTTTCCAGCTCGCAATCACTAGTAGAAAATGAGGCTTTCGGTCGAAGCAGAAAATCGCATTAGCCCCGGGTCAAAATAAAACCGAGACCAATGCCACGCATTGGTGCCGGTTCAAGCTACCAGGGCTTCGCGGGGCAATAGTCCCTGTTTGGTTTCACGCATTAGTCCCGGTTCGTGCCAAAAAACGGGACTAAAGATCCAGCGACTACCACGTGGCATGCCGCGGAGCATTAGTCCCGGTTGGGGGCTAGAACCGGGACTAATGGTAGGCTATTAGACCCGGTTTTGTCTAAAACCGGGACCAAAGAGATGCCTACATATACCCTCGCCCCTACCCACCCTCTCCTCTATTTTTTGGATGTGTGAGGTGTGCACGCCATGCTCTTGCCACCCTTCTATGGATGCACATGAAGTGTTCGATGAAATGCCCGAGGCACACTTAAGCTTTCTCCTCTCCAATAAGCTTTCTCCTCTCCAATAAGCTTTCTCCTCTCCAAGCTCAACATCTCTAAGCTCCATTTTCCTCAAGATTTGTCTAGGCTTGACGGTGCACCAACTACACGAGTGTTCCAAAGGTTAGCTATTTCATCCTTTCATCTCTCACAGCCAGTTTAGCTCATTTTAAATGCTCTAGAAGTAGACTAGTTTGTGGGTTTTAGTGTAGGAGTGTATGTGGGAGTTTTTTATTTAGATGCAAAATTTGAGCTCAAATAAACTTCTTAGAGTCTGCACATGTGTAGGGTGTCGTCCCATGCCCGTCCTCACCGTTGGCGATCGCCCATGCCGATCTCATCGCGAGCACCACCGTGGTGAGCCTCTTGTTCTTATCTTCTTTTTAAAAGAAAAAAATCTTACTTGTATGATTTAGATAGATACTTGTATAAATTACTTACTTTTATTATTTTTTGTTATTATATAGTGTGATGGTTTTGGTATCCGCCTCCGTCGGCCCTCATCCTGTCTATGATTCGGATGTGGTATATATTATCTTTTATAACTATTTGTTTTTATTTAGTGTTTATGAAAATTATGATGACCAACGTGACACAGATTTTTGTAATCTAGGATTTATGTGAACCGGAAATTCCAACCGACATAGAAATTCTTGTCGAGAAGTTAAATTTGGTTGAAAAAGAAAACAATCACTTGAAGAAAAAATTGACAATAATTGAGGAGAAGAATATGGAACTCGAGTTGCATGTTGCCGATGTCGTCGATGATCACAAGATGAAGATGGATGCAATGTTGTTGAAGATGGATGCAATACGCTTGAAGATGGATGCAATGCGCTTGAAGATTAGGAATATGAGAAAATATGACATTGATAAAGAGGCTTGGTATAATTATATTGTTGGGTCAATTGTTACCTTAGTTGCGATTTTGATCGCATTTCTTGTTGCATTTAAATGTTTTACATAGTTGTATGTTGTTTTATGAGAGAACTTTATGTATGTATTTTTGCAATAATAACAGTTGATCACTACTGTACATTGCTTTAATGTGATGATGAACTTGTATTAATTTGGACAATTCTCTATTCATGATGTTCTGCAATGGTTTTTTGATATACCTAATTTCATAATACAGATGAACCGCCAATCGATGTATGGTGACCGACGCACTTTGGAGTACATTACAAACCGGGAATAATGCCCGAGTCACACTTAAGTTCACACAAAATGGTATCCTCGACCTAGGTTAGCAACCTTATCCTTTTTATATGTAACTGATACAAAAATATTGCATGTGTCCATGTACGATGGTCATTTCACAATTCATGTATGATGGAGATCGATTCACGGAAGCGATGGATGTACGGCGAACGACGCGGTTCCGGATTTATTGCAGGCCTGCATAAATTTATCGACGTGACTGAGGCAAACAAAGTGGATAATTGTATGCCTTGTCCATGTGTTGACTGTCGAAACGTGAAGGAGTACTCTAGCTCGAAAACCATTCAAGGCCACGTGCTTCGGACAAGTTTCATGCCTACATATTATTGTTGGACCATGCACGGAGAAAGAGGGGTTAGGATGGAAGACAGTGAAGAAGAAGATGATGATGACAACTATAGTATGTTCACTGAAGAATATGGTGATACTGCAATGGAAGACAATGAAGAAGAAGGAGGTGAAGAACAACCGGCATCAGATGAGCTTGCTGATGGTCTTGGTCGGGTCATTTCTGATGCAAAGAGACAATGTGATACAAACAAGGAGAAGCTAAAGTTGGAGGCCATGCTAAAGGATCATAAAAAGTTGTTGTACCCAAATTGCAAAGATGGCAGCACAAAGCTCGATACCACACTGGAATTGTTGAAATGGAAGGCAGAAACTGGTTTATCTGACAAGGGATTTGAGAAGTTACTAAAAATATTGAAGCCAAAGCTTCCAAAGGATAACGAATTGCCCGAGACTACGTACGAAGCAAAGAAGGTTATTTGCCCTCTTGGATTAGATGTACAGAAGATATATGCATGCATTAATGACTGGATCATGTACCGCGGTGAGAAGTACGAGAATATGGACAAATGCCCGGTATGCACTGCATGTCGGTACAAGATCAGACAAGATGACCCTGGTGATGTTGAGGGCGATGACGAGCCCCCCCCCCCCCAGGAAGAAGGTTTCTGCTAAGGTTATGTGGTATACTCCTATAACACCATGGTTGAAACATCTGTTCAGAAACAATGAGCATGCCAAGTTGATGTGATGGCACAAAGACGAGCGTAACAAAGACAGCAAGTTGAGACACCTCGCAGATGGTTCGCAGTGGAGGAAATCGAGAGGGAGTGGTCGGACTTTGCGGATGACCCAAGGAACTTATGGCTTGGTCTAAGTACAGATGGCATGAATCCTTTTGGGGAGCAGAGCTACAGTCATAGCACCTGGCCCATGACTCTATGCATCTACAACCTTACTCCTTGGTTGTGCATGAAGCGGAAGTTCATTATGATGCCAGTGCTCATCTCATACGTCTCCAACGTATCTATAATTTTTGATGGTTTCATGCTATTATCTTGTCAAACTTTGGATGTTTTGCATGCCTTTTATTTATTTTTGGGGACTAACTTACTAACTCAGTGCCAAGTGCCAGTTCCTGTTTTTTCCATGTTTTTGACCCCTTTCAGAGGAGATTTTGAAACGGAGTCCAAACAGAAGAAAATCCCCGAAAAGATTTTTTTTGAACGGAAGAAGATCGGAGAACTTGGGAGCCAAGGCAGAAGAGCCCTAGGGGCCCCACAAGCCCCCACCCCACGGCCAGGGGGCGCGCCATCCAGGCTTGTGGGCCCCGTGGAGGTCCCCTGGCCAAGATCTTTCGCCTATATAATCCCATAAATTCCAGAAAAAATCAGGAGATCATCGTAATCATTTTTCCGCTGCCACAAGCTTCTGTCTCCGTAAGATACCATCTGGGCACGTCTTGGTGCCCTGCCGGAGGGGGGATTCGGACACGGAGGGCTTCTCCATCAACACCATGACCTCTCCGATGATGCGTGAGTAGTTCACCATAGACCTACGGGTCCATAGCTAGTAACTAGATGGCTTTTTCTCTCTCTTGGATCTTCAATACAAAGTTCTCCATGATCTTCACGGAGATCTATCCGATGTAATCTTCTATTGCGGTGTGTTTGTCGAGATCCGATGAATTGTGGATTTATGATCATATTATCTATGAATCTTATTTGAGTTTCTTCTGATCTCTCTTATGCATGATTTCATATCCTTGTAATTCTCTTCGAGTTGTGGGTTTTGTTTGGCAACTAGATCTATGATTCTTGCAATGGGAGAAGTGCTTGGTTTTGGCTTCATACCGTGTGGTGACCTCACCCAGTGACAGAAGGGGTAGCGAGGCATGCATCGTGTTGTTGCCATCAAGGGTAAAAAGATGGGGTTTTCATCATTGGTTTGAGATTATCCCTCTACATCATGTCATCTTGCTTAAAACGTTACTCTGTTCATCATGAACTCAATACACTAGATGCATGCTGGATAGTGGTCGATGTATGGAGTAATAGTAGTAGATGCAGAAAGTATCGGTCTACTTGTCTCGGACGTGATGCTTATATACATAAGCATTGCCTTAGATATCGTCATGACTTTGCGCGGTTCTATCAATTGCTCGACAGTAATTTGTTGACCCACCGTGATACTTGTTATTTTGAGAGAAGCCTTTAGTGAACACTATGGGCCCCAGGGTCTACTCCACACCATATTTTCAGCCTTACACTTTTTACTTCGTTGCACTTTCCGCCTTCAGATCTCACTTTGCAAACAATCTTGAAGGGATTGACAACCCCTTTGAAGCGTTGGGTGCAAGCTTGTTTATGTTTGCGTGGGTACTCTGGACTTGACGAGACCCTCCTTATGGATCGATACCTTGGTTCTCAAACTGAGGGAAATACTTACTGCTCTTGTGCTGCATCACCCTTTCCTCTTCAAGGGAAGAACCAACGCAAGCCCAGCCTATGTCAACGTGTCAACTTCTGGCGTTGTTGTCTGTGGGATAGCATCATCCAAGGACCGAAGCAACTCGACAACGACATTGATGTGTACCTAAGGCCATTAGTTGATGAAGTTTTGCAGTTGTGGGCCAAATCAGGTGTATGTGTGTGGGATGAGCACAAACAGTGGGAATTTGACCTACGAGCATTGTTGTTCGTAACCATCAATGATTGGCCTGCTCTTAGTAACATTTCAGGACAGTCAAGCAAGGGATACAATGCATGCATACACTATTTAGATAATACTAAAGGTACATATTTGGAAAAATCTAACAAGGTTGTCTACCTGGGGTGTCGTCAATTTCTTCCGACCAATCATCCCGTAAGAAAGAAAGGCATGCATTTCAACGGTGAGGTAGATCACTGGAAGAAGCCTAACCTCCCTACCGGTGATGAGTTATTGGCTATGGTCAAGGATTGGATCAAATAGTGATATTTGGAAAGGGTCCTCGCAGTTAATCTGTTTCGAAAGATGACACTACCGGACACGTGCCCATGTGGAAAAAGAAATCTTTATTTTGGGAGCTACCCTATTGGAAACACCTAGAGGCTCGGTCTTTAATCGATGTGATGCACGTGACGAAGAATCTTTGCGTGAACATGCTAGGCCTCCTGGGCGTGTATAGGAAGACAAAAGATACAACACAAGCACGGGAGGAGAAGCAACGTATGAAAGACCCATATGACAAGAAGACTAATAAAGGGTGTCAATACTTAAGCAGCTACACTCTTACCAAAGCAGAGAAGGAAATATTTTTTGAATGCCTGAGCAGTATGAAGGTCCCCGTTGGCTTCTCGTCTAATATAAAGGGAATAATAAATATGGAAGGTAAAAAATCCCAGAACCTAAAGTCTCATGATTGCCACATGATTATGACGTTGTTGCTTCCAGTTGCATCGAGGGGGCATCTACCGGAAAATGTTCGGTTACCCATTGTGAAGCTATGTGCATTCCTCAATGCAATATCTCGAAAGGTAATCGATCGAGAACATCTAGAAAGGCTACAGAAGGATGTGGTTCAATGTGTTGTTAGTTTTGAGTTGGTGTTCCCCCCGTCCTTCTTCAATATTATGACGCATCTCCTGGTTCACCTAGTCGACGAGATTTCTATTCTCGGTCCTGTATTTCTACACAATTTGTTCCCCTCCGAGAGGTTCATGGGAGTCTTAAAGAAATATGTTCATAACCATGCTAGGCTAGAAGGAAGTATCTCCAAGGGATATGGAACAGAGGAGGTCATTAGGTTCTGTGTAGACTTTCTTCCTGACCTTAAGCCGGTTGATGTTCCTGAATCGCGTCATGAGGGGAGACTGAGTGGAAAAGGCGCATTAGGAAAGAAAGTAGTAATATTTAGGGATGGGCATTTTTTAACTCAAGCACACTACACAACTCTAAAAAGTTCCACCTTCGTGGCTTCGTATAGCGAGGAACACAAGAATTTTGTACGCTCCGAGTTCCCGGGGAAGGCTATCTCCTGGATTGAAGAAAAACACATGGATACTTTCGGCAGTTGGTTGCGAGCACGTCTCATGAATGACAACACTGTTGGAGATCAACTCTACTTGTTGGCCGCGTCACCTTCTTCTACTGTATTACATTTCCAAGGGTGCGAGATAAACGGGAATACATTTTACACGATCGCCCAAGATAAAAAGAGCACCAACCAAAACAGTGGTGTCCCCTATGATGCAACAGACGAGAATGGGAAAAGGACACATACTATGGTTACATATAGGATGTTAGGGCATATTTTGTTCTAGGTAGTTTTGGTGATTGATGACAGCACCTCTATGGACTAATCGTGTGCGTTGAGCATTTCCGATAATACATAATGAAGCACAAGATGGTTCGTCGCCCCTTGGTGTTGCTGGAGCATGGTGTTTCCTACGATTATCTCTGTTAGTGTTGAGTAGTAGGAAAACCGTACTATTAAGAGGGGGTCCACGTCGGAAAGGTTTGGGTGGAATCAACTCTCTCAAGCGCACATTTTTATTTCCACCACTTTCTCTTTACGGCAATGGAGCATCCGCTTAGTCTCTCGCAGCTTTGCAGAAAGTCTAGCGATAGTACCGCCAGCTCCTAGCGGTAGTACCGCTAGGGCTTGCGGTAGTACGGCTAGCTCCTGGCGGTAGTACCGCTAGGGACGGTAGTACCTCCCTCTCTGGCGGTAGCCCCAACGGTAATACCGCAAGGAGCTGGCAGTAGTACTGCTTCCGTCTTGGCGGTAGTACCGCCGGGGGCAGCGGTAGTACCGCCAGCTCCTTGCGGTATTACCGTTGGGGCTTGTCGTAGTACCGCTTTCGTCTTGGCGGTAGTACCGCCATGGGCAGTGGTAGTACCGCTGCGCCCAAGCGGTAGTACCGCCAAGAACATGTTGAGAGTGAGGATAATGGTTCGTTTTGTTCTCCCACTATATAAAGGGTTCTCCTGCCTCACAAACCCTACCTTTGACCCTTCAAGACTCCAGTGTTGCTCCCTAAGCTCATATGTGCCCGATCTCTCTCCCTAGCCAATCAAACTTGTTCATTTTCTATGGATTTGTTGAGAAGGCCTAGATCTACACTTCCACCAAGAAAATTTTGATTCCCGCACTAATCCCTTGCGGATCTTGTTACTCTTGGGTGTTTGAGCACCCTACATGGTTGAGGTCACCTCGAAGCCACATTCCATTATGGTGAAGCTTCGTGGTTTTCTTGGGAGCCTCCAAGCTTTGTGTGGAGATAGCCCCAACCTTGCTTGTAAAGGTTCTGTCACCGCCTTCAAGGGCACTGATGCCAGCTGTTCTTCCCCTTTGCAACGGCACCAGAAGAATGCTGCTAGCACTCTCCGACAATCGAAACTAGAAGAATGTTGTTGACGGCCCACAAGCGCATGGGATCGCAGTAGTTTTCGAGGGTAGAGTATTCGACCCAAATTTGTTGATTCGCACGACGGGAGGTGAGAGAATACTCTCAAGTATTAGCAGTTGAATTGTCAGATTCAACCACACCTGAAAGTTTAGTATCTGCAAGCAAAGTAGTAACAACAAAGTAGCGAGTAACGGCGGTGTAACGAGCAATAGCAGCGGCAAGGAAAAGCAGTAGTGACAGCAGTAGCAAGTAGCAACAGTAGCAAGCGACAGTAGTAGCAACAGTAGCAGCAGCAGCATAACAAGACAAGTAACAGCAGTAGCAACAGTAGTAGCAGCAGCAGAGCAAGACAAGTAACAGAAGTAGCAATAGTAGTAGCAGCAGTAGTACAAACTCGTAGGCAATGGGTCGGTGATTTGTTGGGATGATATTAATCATGCAACAGCTATAACACGGAGAGATATGTGACTAGCTCCCGTTCGTCAATCTGATGTAGGCATGCATTCCGTGTGTCGTCATACGTGCTTAGGGAAAAGAACTTGCATGACATCTATTGTCCATCCCTCCCGTGGCAGCGGGGTCCAAAAGGAAACTAGGGGATATTAAGGTTCTCCTTTTAATAAAGAACCGGACCAACGCATTAGCACTTGGTGAACACATGAACTCCTCAAACTATGGTCATCACCGGGAGTGGTTCCGGTTATTGTCACTCCGGGGTTGCCGGATCATAACACATAGTAGGTAACTACAACTTGCAAGATCGGATCTAAAACACACATATATTGGTGACAACATAATAATTTCATATCTGAAATCATGGCACTCGGGCCCTAGTGACAAGCATTAAGCATGGAAAAGTAGTAGCAACATCAATCTCAGAACATAGTGGATACTAGGGATCAATCCCCATCAAAACTAACTCGATTACATGATAGATCTCATCCTACTCATCACCGCCCAGCGAGCCTGTGAATAGATTACACACGAACGACGAAGAGCTTCATGGAATTGGAGAGGGAAGAAGGTTGATGATAACGATGGCGACGATTTCCCCTCTCCGGAGCCCAAGACGGACTCCAGATCTGCCCTTCAGATGAAGAACAGGTGGTGGCGGCGCCTCCGTATCGTAAACGCGGTGAAAACTTTTCTTTTTATTTTTTCTGGGATGAAAGGGGACTTATAGACCTGAGGTTGGGGGCGGCAGAGCCATGTGGGCCCCACAAGCCTGCCCACCGCCACCAGGGGGTGGTGGCGGAGCCAGAGCTTGTGGCCCACTAGCCCACCCCCTCAGGTGGAACTTGGCGCAGATATTTTTCTTATTTTCCAAAACTGCTCCCCGTAAATTTTTACGACATTTGGAGAACTTTGATTTCTGCACAAGAATAACACCAAGGAAATTCTGCTGAAAACAGCGTCAGTCCAGGTTAGTTCCATTCAAATCATGCAAATTAGAGTCCAAAATAAGGGCAAAAGAGTTTGGAAAAATACATACGATGGAGACGTATCAACTCCCCCAAGCTTAAAACCTTGCTTGTCCTCAAGCAACTCAGTTGACAAACTGAGAGAGAAAGAAAAACTTTGACAAACTCTGTTTGATCTTGTTGTTGCTACTATGTCTAACTCATAACCAGAATTTCAGCAGGATCACAAGTTAACCACATAAGCAAATGACACAAAGGTCTCACGATAAACTAATATCAATGGCATAATCAGCTAACGAGCAAATAATAATGAGTTTCAAATACCAACACTTCAATCAAAACAAGCATGAAGCAATATGAATAGGTGGTATCTCGCTAGCTCTTTCTGAGACCGCAAAACATAAATGCATAGCACTTTCAAAGATCAAGGGCTGACTAAACATTGTAATTCATAGCAACAAAGATCCAGTCATAGTCATACTCAATATCAATCAAAAGCAAAGCATAAAAATGACATAGGTGCTCTCTAATTGGTGCTTATATAAGAGGAGGATGACTCAATAGGAAAATAAATAGACAGGCCCTTCGCAGAGGGAAGCATTGATTTGCAGAGGTGCGAGAGCTCAAGCTTTGAAAACAGAGATAATAATTTTGGGTGGCATGCTTTCATTGTCAACGCAATGACCAAGAGTTCTCAATATCTTCCATGCTACTCATGCTATAGGCGGTTCCCTAATAGAAAAGTAAAGTTTTTACTCCCCCACCACCAATCAATCACACTCCACGGCTAGCCGAATCCTCGGGTACCGTCCATACTAACATGAATCCGGGGAGTCTTGTTTTATAGTTATGTTTTCGATTTAAGCGTGGAACTGGGCATTCCAATTACCGGCCCCTTTCTCGTGAATGATAGTGAATAAACACATGTCGAGGATAACACTCCTAGCATGGAAGATACCAATAGCCCCCTGTCACCACATGAGCGGTTCGGGCATGCAAAACAGATTATTTCTTGAAGGTTTAGAGAATGGCACATGCAAATTTACTTGGAACGGCAGGTAGATACCGCAAATAGGTAGGTATGGTGATCTCTCATGGAAAAACTTTGGGGTTTATGGAAGTGGATGCACAAGCAGTATTCCGCTTAGTACAAGTGAAGGCTAGCAAAAGACTGGGAAGCGACCAACTAGAGAGCGACAAGAGTCATCAAGATGCAATGAGTTTGACTAACATTGAATGCAAGCATGAACAGGATATAAATCACCATGACACGGACATCATAGAGGCTATGTTGATTTTGTTTCAACTACATGCATGAACATGCGCCAAGTCAAGCCACTTGAAACATTCAAAGGAGAATACCATCCTATCATACTACATCATAGTCATCTCAAAATCTATGTTGGCATTCAAGACAAACCATTATAAGCTCTCAGCTAAATAAGCATGGCATCAGAAACTATGATCTCTAAGTTGTCATTGCAAACATGGTTCTCTCACAACAAAGCTAAATCTGGGTCGACAAGCTAGTCATATTTACAAAAAAATAGATAGAGTTCATACCAGCTTTTCAATCTCAGTCACTTCATCATATATCATCATTGTTGCCTTTCATTTGCACGATCGAACGATGTGAACAATAATAAGTGCATTACACTAAGCTGAATCTACAGGCAAACACAAAGGAGAAGACAAAGTAATATGGCTCTTTGAAAGCTAAATAGGTAAGCATGCAAGAACCAATAAACATTGTAGCCAATATCTTCTACCTTGACACAAGGAAAAAGAAAACTATTTACACGGGAAAGCTCCCAACAAGCAAAAGAAGAAAGAAAAATCTTTTTGGGTTTTCTCAAAAGGACACAAAACAAGAAAACAAGAAAACGAAAATAAACTAGCATGGATAATACAGTGGCAAAGTGTAAACACCGGCTAACAGAGTGAAAGCATAAGCATGAATGTAAAGTCGGTGAGAACACGTACTCCCTGATGTCTACTACGCAACCTTCTCCTTGTAGACGTTGTTGGGCCTCCAAGTGCAGAGGGTTGTAGGACAGTAGCAATTTTCCCTCAAGTGGGTGACCTAAGGTTTATCAATCCGCGGGAGGCGTAGGATGAAGATGGTCTCTCTCAAGCAACCCTGCAACCAAATAAAAAAGAGTCTCTTGTGTCCCCAACACACCTAATACAATGGTAAGTTGTATAGGTGCACTAGTTCGGCGAAGAGATGGTGATACAAGTGCAATATGGATGGTAGATATAGGTTTTTGTAATCTGAAATTACAAAAACAGCAAGGTAAAAAATGGTAAAAGTGAGCACGAACGGTATTACAATGCGTGGAAACAAGGCCTAGGGTTCATACTTTCACTAGTGAAGTTCTCTCAACAATGATAACATAATTGGATCATATAACTAGCCCTCAACATGCAACAAAGAGTCACTCCAAAGTCACTAATAGCAGGGAACAAACGAAGAGATTATTGTCGGGTACGAAACCACCACAAAGTTATTCTTTCTGATCGATCTATCATAGAGTTCGTACTAGAATAACACCTTAAGATACATATCAACCAAGACCCTAATGTCACCTAGATACTCCATTGTCACCTCAAGTATCTGTGGGCATGATTATACGATATGCATCACACAATCTCAGAATCATCTATTCAACCAACACATAGAACTTCAAAGAGTGCCCCGAAGTTTCTACCAGAGAGTCAAAACGTGTGGCAACCCCTGTGCATAGGTTACCAATGTCACGAACCCGCAAGTTGATCACCAAAACATACATCAAGTACTTACATGAATCCAATGTGTGCCAACCCATATGCATAGGTTCCCAATTGTCACAAACCCCCAAGTTGATCACAGCAGATAGACACGTGCAAGACATACATCAAGTGTTCTCAAAGACTCAATCTGATAAGATAACTCCAAAGGGGAAACTCAATTCATTACAAGAAGGAGAGGGGGGAAACATCATAAGATCCAACTATAGTAGCAAAGCCCATGGTACATTGAGATCAAGACATCTCAAGAACACGAGAGAGAGAGATCAAACACATAGCTACTGGTACATACCCTCAGCCCCGAGGGAGAACTACTCCCTGCTCGTCATGGAGATCGCTGGGATGATGAAGATGGCCACCGGAGATGGATTCCCCCTCCGGCAGGGTGCTGGAATGGGCTCCAGATTGGTTTTTGGTGGCTACAGAGGCTTGCGGCGGCGGAACTCCCGATCTAGGTTTCTTTTGGGGGGTTTCTGAATTTATAGGAATTTATGGCGGTGGAATTGCGTCAGTTGGGTCCACGAGGAGGTCACAAGCCTGCTCGCCACCACCGGGGGGGTGGTGGCGGCGTGAGGGCTTGTGACTCCCTCGTGGCTCTTCTGGCCTTCTTTCAAAGCTTCGGGGGTCTCTTTTGGTCCAAAAAAATCAACGTAAAGTTTCATTCCATTTGGACTCCGTCTGAAAATGGGCCAAAAACACGGAAAAAACATAAACTGGCACTTGGCACTAAGTTAATAGGTTAGTCCCAAAAAGATATAAAATAGCATATTCATGCATATAAAACATCCACAGTTGATAAGATAATAGCATGGAACCATCAAAAATTATAGATACGTTTGATACGTATCACTCCCCCAAGCTTAGGCTTTTGGCCTAGCTTGGTCTACTCCCAAGAATGATCCTGGCAAAACCCAAAGCCATAATGGGTGTTATATGGGAGTGCTGCAGCCACTGCCTGAATAGCTGCCTCACGAAGTCGAGCAGCCGTCGCCTCCCTCTCATACTCCTCTGCCTCTCCTATGGTTATGTAGTATCTTCGTTTTACCTGAAAGTCAAAGAAAGCAGGAGCAGGAAGGGTAATATGGAAAACACGATGTCGGTTAAATATCAAGCGGTATAGGAGGGATCCATGATCTCTCTCAAGGAACTGGTAGCGTGTTAGAGCGACACGATCAAGGTAGGTTGTACGGGGAGGAGGGTCTTCTGGACGGACGGATACTCCAAGAAAATTTGCTAAGCGTGTAGCATAAACTCCACCAAAGAAATCCCCCTCACTGGCATTTTTATTCAGCCTCCTTGCTATTATAGCTCCCATACTGAAGCTCCTGTCACATGTTACTGCACTCTTAAGGATACTAAGGTCGGAAGCGCATAGGTGACAATGTGCACCCTTGTCGTTAATGCACCTACCTATGAAGAGGGCAAGGTAGTGCAGGGCAGGGAAATGGATGCTTCGTATGGTGGCTTCTGTGATATCTCTGGTTTCTCCAACAGTTATACTGGAGACAAAGTCTCTGACCGAAGACTTAGAAGGATCATTAACACTACCCCCATCGGGTATCTTGCAAATCCTATTGAAATCCTCCACATCCATGGTATAGGATTTATCATACAGATCAAACAGTACGGATGAGTCACGGCCAATTGAAAATTTAAATCTACGCACGAAAGAGGCAGTGAGCATAGCATAATGTTCACATTTATCTGAGAGGAATTCTTCTAACCCGGCATTGCAGACAAGTGTATCAAACTCATCCTTGAAACCTGCTTCGATCATGAACTCATCGGAAGGCCATTCACATGGTTGTACCGGTGCGTCCCTTAGTTGAAAAGGTTCGGGCTCCCGAAAATAAAGACGAGGACCCTTCTTACTTGAGGAACCACCATGAAACTTCCTCCTGAACATAATTTCCTTTTGCTGAAATTTTTGAAGTTCAAGAGAAAAGTGAATGAAACCCAACCATACCTTGTAGCAACTACTCCTACTAGTGCCTAGAGACCGTATCACGCGCTAAAACTACTTGGGACCGGCTAAAATCAACCTTTCAAGCTCAAGAACAGGGTCACCAAGGTAGCAAGAATACGCGAAGGATAAAGACTAGAGCAAAAACTAATTGGACCAATGGAGGAGTCACTTACCAAGGAGTAATTTCCCAAAAACGGTTCGGAGAATGGTGCTTTGAGCAAGGAGATCGAAAATCACAGCCAAATGAGCAAGAACACGGGTTTGAGCTGCGAAACAATTTTTTCTGGAGGTGGAAGAAGAGGCTGAGAGCTGGAATGAGTGGAGGGGGTGCCTGTGGGCCCCACAAGCTTGCACCCCACCACCACGGGGTAGGTAGCGGTGGCAGGGCTTGTGGCCCACTGGTCAGGCCCCCAGGCCAGCTCTCGGGCCTAGAAATTTTCAAAAATTCCAGAAAAAATCATACTAAATTTTCAGGACCATCGGTGAACTTTTATTTTCGAGGTATTTTTCTCGGGGACGCTAAAACAGAAAACAGGAGAAACTAAACTAACTCTATCATTTTTCTTCTAAGCAACAGAAAATGAAAGCTCAAAACAAAGGTATGTGACTCTTTGATTCATCCGTTTCATGGTCATCGAAAGAAATCCGTCAATGGGGTTGATCAAGTCCTTATGACAAAACATTCTCGAATCGCAAGAGAGAACGGAGAGTTTTCGAATAGTCACTAAGTCACCTCAATGGGGATATGTATCTCCCCAACAAGCAAATCATACTTCATCTTGACACGAGGAATAGGGCATTCAAAGCTCCCAATGAGAATCGATGAAGTCTTTTCGATAGCATTGATGCAATGTACTTGATATCGTTTCTTCGGAAAGTGCACTGTGTGCTCGTTAACGTTGACATGGAAAGTGACATTGCCTTTGTTGCAATCTATAACAGCCCATGTCGTGTTTAAAAAGGGTCTTCCGAGGATGACAGCCATGGCATCGTCCTCGGGAATATCCAAGATAACAAAGTCTGTTAAGATAGTGGTATTAGCAACCACAACAGGCACATCCTCGCAAATGCCGATAGGGAAAGCAGTTGACTTGTCGGCCATTTGCAGAGAAATTTTAGTGGGTGTCAACTTATCCAATTCAAGTCTATGATAAAGAGAGAGTGGCATAACACTAACACCGGCTCCAAGGTCACATAAGGCAGTTCTTATGTAGTTTCCTTTAATGGAACAAGGTATAGTGGGCACTCCGGGATCACCAAGTTTCTTAGGAGTTCCACCTTTGAAAGTGTAGTTGGCAAGCATGGTGGAGATCTCAAGATCTGGTATCTTCCATTTATTCCTCACAATATTTTTCATGTACTTGGCATACAGAGACATCTTGAGCATATCAGTTAACCGCATCTGCGGAAAGATGGGTCTTATCATCTCAATGAAGCGCTCAAAATCCTCATCATCCTTTTTCTTGGATGGCTTAGGAGGAAAGGGCATAGGTCTTCGAACCCATGCCTCTCTTTATTTACCATCCTTCCTAGCAGTGAAGTCACTCTTATCGTACTTATTAGGTTATGGATTATCAGGATTAACCGTAGGTTCAATCTCCATATCCTCATCATTGCTAGGTTGAGCATTATTATGAACATCACTGTCCATATTGTCACCAGGTTCATGTTCATCACCAGATTGTGTTTCTACATCACACGCAGAAATATCATTAGGTTCTTCAGGTGTGACAATATTTGGTGAACTGGCATGTAGGTTTCTATCATCCTTCTTCTTCTCCTTAGGATGAATGGGTGTATCAGCATTGATTCCTTGAGAATCTTGATCAATTCTCTTAGGATGACCTTGAGGATACAAAGATTCCTGAGTCATTTTGCCTCCTCTAGTAATGACTCTGACAGAGTTGTCATTTAATTCATTGAGCAGGTCATTCTGAGCTTTAAGTACTTGTTCTACCTGAGTAGTAATCATAGAGGCGTGTTTACTCAGAAGCTTCAGATCATTGACATTTCTGTCCACACAAGCACTTAAATGGCTAAGCATACGAGTACTTTGTTCCAAATGGCCGCTAACATAATCATTGAAACTCTGTTGTTTGGCAACAAAGTTGTCAAATTCATCAAAGCATAGGCTAGCAGGTTTATCAAAAGGAATATCACTCTCATCAAACCTACGCAGAGAATTTACTTCTACTACCTGTATCGGGTTATCGAGACCATGGATCTCTTCGATAGGTGGTAGATTTTTTACATCTTCAGATCTAATGCCTTTCTCTTGCATAGATTTCTTGGCTTCTTGCATATCTTCGGGGCTGAGGAATAGAATACCTCTTTTCTTTGGAGTTGGCTTAGGAGGTGGTTAGGGACTAGTCCAAGCATTACCGTTGATCAAGATGTTATTCAGTAGAGTCTCAGCTTGTTCTACAGTTCGTTCCCTAAAAACACAACTGGCACAACTATCTAGGTGGTCTCTAGAGGCATCGGTAAGTCCGTTATAGAGGATATCAAGTATATCGTTCTTCTTAAGAGGGTGATCAGGCAAAGCATATTGTAGCTGGACGAGCCTCCCCCAATCTTGTGGAAGACTCTCTTCTTCGAGTTGAGCAAAGTTGTATATTTCCTGCAAGGCAGCTTGCTTCTTATGGGCAGGGAAATATTTCTCACAGAATTAATAGACCATCTCCTCGGGACTACGCACACATCCAAGAGCAAGAGAGGTGAACCAGACTTTAGCGTCATCCTTTAGTGAGAAAGGAAACAGCTTAAGGATATAGTAGTGGCGGATCTTCTCCTCATTAGTGAAAAGGTTGGCTATTTCGTGTAGTTTGGAAAGATGGGCTATGACCGTCTCAGACTCATAACCGTGAAAAGGATCAGATTCGACTAGAGAGATTATCTCAGGATCGACAGAGAATTCATAATCCGTATCGGTGATAAAGATAGGTGAAGTGGCAAACTTCGGGTCATATTTCATCCTAGCTTCTCGAGTTTTTTCATTCCACTTGAGAAGTAATTTCTCGGCGTCATAGGCATCCTTACACGCAAGAAAATCCTCAGCTATCTCTCCCTCCATAACGTAAACCTCAGGGATATCAGGCAATTCATATCTAGGAGAGCTAGATCTAGCAGGAGCAAAAGCAGGTTCTATCTCAATAGTATCGGTAGTCTCAGAAGCATCACGAGCATTGGCAGTAACTCTAACAATATGAGCATCAAGGAACACTCCTAGTGGAACATCAGGCCAAATAGTATCTCTAGCAGTATCAAGCATAGCATCATCAGGCAAAATAGCATCTCTAGCATCATCAGGCAAAGCAGTATCAGGCATAGCATCTCTAGCAGTATCAAGCATAGTATCATCAGGCATAGCATCTCTAGCAGTATCAAGCATAACATCATCAGGCATAGTATCAGGCATAGTATCAAGCATAGCATCTCTAGTAGTAGCATCATAAGCATCATCAAGCACGGGCGACATATCAAGATTTCTAGCAGGAGGTGATGTCGCAAACTTACTCATAACTGAGAATCAAGTGCACAGCTAGATGGCAATTCCTTACCTCCCCTCATAGTTGAGGGCAAGACTTTGGTCTTCGGATCCTTCAGATTCTTCATAGTGATCAGCAGATATAAATCCCAAGTGACTCAGAGAATATAGCAATACCTCCCCGGCAACGGCGCCAGAAAAATACTTGATGCCAATTGTTCTTCCCCTTTGCAACGGCACCAGAAGAATGCTGATAGCACTCTTCGGCAATCGAAACTAGAAGAATGTTGTTGACGGCCCACAAGCGCATGGGAACGCAGCAGTTTTCGAGGGTAGAGTATTTGACCCAAATTTGTTGATTCGCACGACGGGAGGTGAGAGAATACTCTCAAGTATTAGCAGTTGAATTATCAGATTCAACCACACCTGAAAGATTAGTATATGCAAGCAAAGTAGCGAGTAACGGCGGTGTAACAAGCAATAGCAGCGGCAAGGAAAAGCAGTAGTGACAACAGTAGCAAGTAGCAACAGTAGCAAGCGACAGTAGTAGCAACAGTAGCAGCAGCAGCAGAGCAAGACAAGTAACAGCAGTAGCAATAGTAGTAGCAGCAGCAGAGCAAGACAAGTAACAGCAGTAGCAACAGTAGTAGCAGTAGTAGGGCAAACTCGTAGGCAATGGGTCGGTGATTTGTTTGGATGATATTCATCATGCAACAGCTATAACACGGAGAGATATGTGGCTAGCTCCCGTTTGTCTATGTGATGTAGGCATGCATTCCGTGTGTCGTCATACGTGCTTAGGGAAAAGAACTTGCATGACATCTATTGTCCATCCCTCCCGTGGCAGCGGGGTCCAAAAGAAACTACGGGATATTAAGGTTCTCCTTTTAATAAAGAACCAGACCAACGCATTAGCACTTGGTGAACACATGAACTCCTCAAACTATGGTCATCACCGGGAGTGGTTCTGGTTATTGTCACTCCGGGGTTGCCGGATCATAACACATAGTAGGTAACTACAACTTGCAAGATCGGATCTGAAACACACATATATTGGTGACAACATAATAATTTCAGATCTGAAATCATGGCACTCGGGCCCTAGTGACAAGCATTAAGCATGGCAAAGCAGTAGTAACATCAATCTCATAACATAGTGGATACTAGGGATCAATCCCCATCAAAACTAACTCGATTACATGATAGATCTCATCCTACTCATCACCGCCCAGCGAGCCTACGAATAGATTACTCACGAACGATGAAGAGCTTCATGGAATTGGAGAGGGAACAAGGTTGATGATGATGATGGCGATGATTTCCCCTCTCCGGAGCCCAAGACGGACTCCAGATCTGCCCTCCACATGAAGAACAGGTGGTGGCGGCGCCTCCGTATCGTAAACGCGGTGAAAACTTCTCTTTTTTATTTTTTCTGGGACGGAAGGGGACTTATAGACATGAGTTTGGGGCGGCAGAGCCGTGTGGGCCCCACAAGCCTGTCCATCGCCACCAGGGGGTGGTGGCGGAGCCAGGGCTTGTGGCCCACTGGCCCACCCCCTCAGGTGGAACTTGGCGTAGATATTTTTCTTATTTTCCAAAACTGCTCCCCGTAAATTTTTAGGACGTTTGGAGAACTTTGATTTCTGCACAAAAATAACATCAAGGCAATTCTGCTGAAAACAACGTCAGTCCAGGTTAGTTCCATTCAAATCATGCAAATTAGAGTCCAAAACAAGGGCAAAAGAGTTTGGAAAAGTAGATACGATGGAGACGTATGAGGCACCTATAGTGGAATCACGGCACCTTGCATTGTGTGCGGGCGTGAGGAGAATACGGTGGCCTTAGAGGCTTATTGGGGAGCATTGTGCCTCCACACCGCTCCAACGGAGACGTACTTCCTATCAAAGGGAAGAAACTTCGGTAACACATCCTCGTCTTCATCGGTTCCACTTGTGGTTATCTCTAACCTTTACATTGTGTATGTTATTGTTGTAGAGTATTTCTTACTTGCCTTAGCGATTATAGTTGGTAGCATCACATATTTTGCTCACCTAGTTGTCATTTTAAAGAACCTTTATATTGCTAACACTAACTTGTTAAGAATAGCTAAAAATTGGTTGTTGCCTATTCACCCCCCCCCCCTCTAGTCAACCATATCGATCCTTTCAATTGGTATCAGAGCCACGTCTCTTTATTAAGGGTTTCACCACCTGAAGAGTATGGCTGACGATGAGGGAGGAGCCCATGGGCAACCCAAGGCCATGGCTTTGACTTCGGTCACAAGGGACAACTTGAATGCGGCTATGGCCAACCTCAGGACGTCCTTGATGAACGAAGTCAAGACCATGCTTAAAGAGTTAATTGAGGGAATTAAAAGTTCTCCCGAACCGGTGTTGGTGGTTAAACCCACAAACACGGATTAATTCCTCTAAGGAAACGGCTAAAGGTATGCGACCTTCTTACCCTCTCGAAAATAATGGGACTGGAACCTATGCCTAAGTTCCACCTCCCATGGTCTATGAAGGACCGGTTCCTACACCGCGCATTAATCCTGTTGGTCCTCCTGCTAAGCTTGTTAAGGGCGATTTTGCTAACTCAGTGTTTTCTATTAAGTCTCATTTGAATCACAGCTCAACAAATTTGTGGAGAATCATCGAGCAAGGCTACTATCCTCATGACCCACGCAACCTCACTCCAAGAGAAGAAGCGGACAATCAATATAATCACTCCGCATTATTTATTCTCCAGTCCGCAGTGCCTCCTAAAGATCTTCCTCACTTGCGCCCCTTCACTCTGGCCGAGGACTGTTGGGAGCACATTATAGTGCAGTACAAGGGAAGCTCAAGCATTCAACGGTCCAACTATGAAGTGGTTCTTGATGAGGCCGATGAGTTTGTGATGAAGGAAGATGAGGACCCACGTGATCTCTATCGAAGGGTGACTGCTATTGTTTTTGCCCTCAAGGATCATGGGAGCAAGGATGTGGATGACACATGGATCAAGCGCAAGTTGCTCAAGTCCATCTTGCCATTCAACAAAGTCATGTCATCCGTCATTCGCCAACGGCCAGATTTCCACTCCTTGTCCTCCAGTGAGGTGTTGGATGAATTCATTGTTATGTCAATCATGAACAAGACCGCTGATAATGCTCTTGCTCGCGTTCGGTCAAAGACAGCTTCACCCAACCTTGCTTTAAAAGCAAAGGCTGCTTCTGAAGAAGAAGAAGAGGAGGAGGAAGAGGAAGGCTGCCCTAAAGACACTAAGTATGCTTATCACGAGCACATGGCTCTTGCGTCGAGGCAATTCTGGAGCAACAAGAGAAACTCAAGGCCCAATTTATCCAAGAATAATTCAAGTGGGTTCAAGACCAAGCAACGTGTGAGGACATGCTATAACTGCGGTAATGTGAGTCACTTCATGGCAGAATGTCCATATGAGAAGAGGGAAGACAATGGGGGCAAGCTCATTCGCAAAGACAAAGCCAAGTCTTTCCCAAACAAGAACAACTTTGTCAATAAACCCCATCCAAAGGGTATGGTGGCACTTAAAGAGTACCCCTCCGATGATGATGATGATGATGATGATATGGCGGCAATGGCGACTGTTGCCATTGCCACCCCCTTTCCCAAGATGTCTCTCTTCAACGCCCCCAACGATAACCGCATCGCCAAGTGCCTTATGGCCAAAGGTATCTATTAGGTAACACCCAGCATTAAACCACCATCACTACTGCTCCTTCATTGTTAAATTGTGTTGATAATAGTGATGCTATGGAACTTAATGAGCATGATTTTGACAAATTTCTGTGTAAAATCAAAGGAGAATCCAAGAAGCACTTTGTTGCTCTTTTGGAACAAGTGGGTGAGGTTAATGACCTCATCGAGACTCATGAGGAGACTATCTCCAAGATGCAAGGACATAGTCGTGACTATGCCGATGAGATGGCTGAATTATCTATTGCTCTAGAAAAAGAGTGCAGTCTTCGTTTGGCTCTTGAGGAGTCACACAATGATGATTGTGCTAAATTACAAAAGGAGCTAGATCATGCTATTGTCCTTACACGTATGATTAAGTTTGAAAAAGCTGCACTTGGGGTTGGCCATGACAGACTCAAGGAGGAGTTTAATACACTTGACAAGGCTCACATGGTCTTGAAAGGTGCTCATTTCTCCCTGGAAGAGTCTCATGATCAACTCCAAGCAAAGCTTACCAAGGAGACCTCTACTTCTCCTCCTTTCGTTATAATTGATAATGCATGTAGAACTAACCCTTGTTGTGAGCATGTACATCTTGTGGAGGAAAATGCTAAGTTGAAGGATCAACTTGAGAAGGGCCTTGTGTCATGCATACAAGGCGAGAAGAACCTAAACGACCTTTTGAGTAATCAAAAGGGAGTTGTAGGAAAGGAGAGACTTGGACTTACATCCAAGTCAAAAAGGAAAAGGAAGAACAAGAACAAGCGATCCTCTACCCTCATGGACATCTTTGTCAAAGAGGGTGAAGCGACTCAGAAGGAGAACAGGAACAAGGTGGTGGGTGGTAGTGTCAAGAAGGGCAAAACCATTCCTACAAACACAGCCAGCAAACTCAGTCCATCTTATGTTTTATGTCGTGCTGGTGATGGGCATGTTTATGCCAAATTTGTTGGTTCTTACTATGAGTCCATTGAATGGGCTATTTGGGTTCCTAAGACCCTTGTTTCTAACATTAAAGGACCCATTCAAAAATGGGTACCTAAAACCAAACCGTGATCTATTACAGGAGTTTGCTTCTGGTGGGGTGTCATGGTTTCTCGATAGTGGAGCAACAAATCATATGACCGGAAGCAAGGACTTAGTGGTGGACGTGCATCCTTCCCCATCTATGCCCTCCCATGTACAATTCGCTAATGCATCAATCTCCAAGGTATTGGGAATTGGTAAGGTGGTCATCTCTCAAGAGTTATCTATTGAGAAGGTCATGCTTGTTGAATCCCTTGCTTACAATTTACTTTCGGTTCGTCAACTTGCAATTATGGGCTTTGCCACATTATTTAATCTTGATACCGTGGTCCTTTTGTGGAGCAAGTCTCTTAAAGTAGCCTATGTTGGATATGTCGAAAATGGTCTCTATGTGGTGAACTTTTCACAGCGACCCACTAAGACTGCGACTTGTCTAATGGCTAAAGTTGATGTGGGCTGGCTTTGGCATCGCCGACTAGCTCATGTCAATATGAGATCTTTGCCAAGTCTCCTCAAAGGGGACCATGTTCGTGGACTAACAAATGTGAGTTTTGCCAGAGATTGTGCTTGCAGTGCATGTATTGAAGGGAAGATTCACGAAACTGCTCATCGTCCAACGACTCTCATTTACACTAAGAGGCCTTTGGAGCTCCTTCATATGGATCTCTTCGGTCCTCCATCGTTTGATAGTCTTGGGGGCAGAAAGTACTGCTTGGTGATTGTTGATGATTACTCAAGATACACCTGGGTATATTTCTTGAAGAGGAAGAGTGGGACTCAACAAACCGTCATCAACTTTGCTAATGAAGCTCAATGTCAATATGGAACAAAGATTTTGATGATTAGAAGTGACAAAGGCACTGAGTTCAAGAACTACACCTTGGATGAGTGATACGCCTCCGGCGTATCTATAATTTTTGATGGTTTCATGCTATTATCTTGTCAAACATTGGATGTTTTGCATGCCTTTTTTTGGACCAACTTCTTAACTCAGTGTCAAGTGTCGGTTCCTATTTTTTCCATGTTTTTGACCCCTTTCAGAGGAGATTTTGAAAAGGAGTCCAAACGGAATAAAATCCCCAAAAAGATGTTTTCCGGAACGGAAGAAGATCGGGAAGCTTGGGAGCCAAGGCAGGGGAGCCTCAGGGGCCCCACAAGCCCCCACCATGTAGCCAGGAGGGTAGGTCGCGACCCACAGGCTTGTGGGCCCCCTGAGCACCCCCTAACCTAGGGGTTGCGCCTATAAATTCCCTAAAAATCCCACAAAAATCAGGAGATCATCGAAATCAATTTTCCGCCGCCGCAAGATTCTGTCTCCGCAAGATCCCATCTGGGGCACGTTCTGGTGCCCTGCCGGAGGGGGGATTCGGACACGCAGGGCTTCTCCATCAACACCATGACCTCTCCGATGATGCGCGAGTAGTTCACCATAGACCTGCAGGTCCATAGCTAGTAACTAGATGGCTTGTTCTCTCTCTTGGATCTTCAATACAAAGTTCTCCATGATCTTCATGGAGATCTATCCGATGTAATCTTCTTTTGCGGTGTGTTTGTCGAGATCCGATGAATTGTGGATTTATGATCAGATTATCTATGAATCTTATTTCAGTTTCTTCTGATCTCTCTTATGCATGATTTCATATCCTTCTAATTCTCTTCGAGTTGTGGGTTTTGTTTGGCCAACTAGATCTATGATTCTTGCAATGGGAGAAGTGCTTGGTTTTGGGTTCATACCGTGCGGTGACCTCACCTAGTAACAGAAGGGGTAGCGAGGCACGCATCACGTTGTTGCCATCAAGGGTAAAAAGATGGGGTTTTCATCATTGGTTTGAGATTATGCCTCTACATCATGTCATCTTTCTTAAGGTGCTACTCTGTTCGGCATGAACTCAATACACTAGATGCATGCTGGATAGCGGTCGATGTGTGGAGTAATAGTAGTAGATGCAGAAAGTATCGGTCTACTTGTCTCGGACGTGATGCCTATATGTATGATCATTGCCTTAGATATCGTCATGACTTTGCGCGGTTCTATCAATTGCTCGACGGTAATTTGTTCACCCACCGTGATATTTGCTATTATGAGAGAAGCCTCTAGTGAACACTATGGCCCCCAGGGTCTACTCCACACCATATTTTCAGCCTTACACTTTTTACTTCGTTGCACTTTCCGCCTTTGGATCTCACTTTGCAAACAATCTTGAAGGGATTGACAACCCTTTGAAGCATTGGGTGCAAGCTTGTTTGTGTTTGAGCAGGTACTCTGGACTTGACGAGGCCCTCCTTCTGGATCGATACCTTGGTTCTCAAACTGAGGGAAATACTTACTCCTCCTGTGCTGCATCACCCTTTCCTCTTCAAGGGAAAAACCGACGCAAACCAGAGAGGTAACAAGAAGAATTCCTAGCGCCAAGGAAGGACTTTTGTTGCCGCAGCAGAAGAATTTCTGGCGCCGTTGCCGGGGAGGATCAAGTCAAGAACTCATCCAAGTAAGTGTCGCAAACTCATCTCTTGCATTTACTTTGTTTGCGAGTTGCCTCTCGTTTTCCTCTCCCCTACTTCACCAATTTGCCTTTTTTCGTTCGCCCTTTTCTGTCGCTTGCTTTCTGTTCGCTTGTGTGCCATGTGCCTTCAATATGCTTGCATCTTCGCTTGCTGAAAATCTAGTGATATGGATCCTCATCCACTTGCTCATCTCTTTAAGAGATCCAATTATGTTGATCCAATTGCTAGTGAGTTGAGGGCACTTGACTATCTTTATGGAGTTTTGCTTGAGATCCGTGAATCTGAAAATTGTGAGGATGAAATTTATAAAGTGATTCACGAGGGCTCCTTGGATGAAAAGCATGATTGCAATGGTTTCACTATAAATTCTATTAGTGACAATCATGCTAAAAATATGCAAAACCCTAAGCTTGGTGATGCTAGTTTTGCTATGTCCACTACTTGTTGCAATGATCATGAGTGGGGCTATGATTTTTCTTATGATCTTGAAAATTTGTTTCAACCTCATGATGAATATGATATTTGCAATATTATTGAAAATGGGTTTGGAGAAGTCATGACTTTTGTTGATGATAATCCCACTATTTTTGAAGAGCGTCAACTTTGCATGCATGTGGATCATGAAAATAATATCCTATGTGATAGTTACATTGTTGAATTCGAATACGATACCACATGTAATTATTATGAGAGAGGAAAATATGGTGGTAGAAACTTTCATATCACTAAATCACCTCTCGTTATGTTGAGATTGCTATTGTCTCTTTCTTCTTCCTTGCATTTGGTAACTATTGGTTGTCTTGCCAATTTGTTCTCCTATAAAATGCCTATGCATAGGAAGTATGTTAGACTTACATGTGATTTTCACATGCTTTATGATGCTCTCGTTGTGCTTCAATTCTTGTCTTTTGTGTGAGCATCATTGAAATATCAATGCCTAGCTAAGGGCGTTAAACAATAGCGCTTGTTGGGAGGCAACCCAATGAATTTATATTTTTTTTTCTGTTTTGTTGCGTCCACACCATCATAGTTCTGTTGTGATTGTGTTTTTTGTGTTTCTTTTTGTGTTTGAGCCAAGCAAAACCTTTATGACTAGTCTTGGTAATGGTTGTTTGATCCTGCTGGAAAAAGACAGAAACTTTTCGATCACGAGATGATTTTTCATTTTTATTCAGAAAGAGCTTTTGAGTTGATTCTTTTTTCTGCTGGTTGATATGCTTTTTCCCCAGGCTGTCGTAATGTTTCATATTTTTTGAGGTACCATAAGTATACGAAGTATACAAATTTCTACAGACTGGTCTGTTTTTGTTGAGTTGGTTGCTTGTTTTGATGAAACTATGGTTAGTATCGGGGGGTACTAGCCATGGAAAAGTGAGAATATAGTATCCCAACACCAATAGAGATGGAATTCCAGTTTGCTACAGTACCAAAAGAAGTGGTAGTTTGTTTTCTTGTACTAAAGTTATCACGAGTTTTTGTTTAAGTTTTGTGTTGTGAAGTTTTCAAGTTTTGGGTGATGTTCTCATGGACGATGAGATAAGGAGTTGAAAGAGCTCAAGCTTGGGGATGCCCAAGGCATCCCAAGCCAAATTCAAGGACACCAAAAAGCCTAAGCTTGGGGATGCCCCGAAAAGGCATCCACTCTTTCGTCTTCAATCCATCGGTAACATTACTTGGAGCTATATTTTTATTCACCACATGATATGTGTTTTGCTTGGAGCGTCTTGTATCGTAGGAGTCTTTTCTTTTTGTTGTGTCACAATCATCCTTGCTACACATCTTTTTGAGAGAGAGAGACATGCACTCATCATGATTTTGCAAGAATGCTCATAGTGCTTCACTTATATCTTTTGAGCTAGATACTTTTGCTCATAGTGCTTCACTTATATCTTTTGAGCTAGATACTTTTCCTCTAGTGCTTCACTTATATCTTCTAGAGCACGGAGGTGCGTAATTTGGTAGTTGGCTTATGCTATGAAAGTAGTCCCAAAAGTGATAGATACCTAAAGAGGATGCAAAAACCTCCATCTTCATGTGCATTGAGTAGAAAGAGAAGTTTCGGTTCCTCTCAATTAGTTTTGAGACGTGGATTCGGTAATATTGAGAGCTAGCTTAGTACGGTGTTGTGAATCTAGAGATACTTGTGCTGAAGTTAGTGATTCCCGTAGCATGCACGTATGGTTAACCGCTATGTTAGGAAGTCGGAGCATAATTGATCTATTGATTGTCATCCTTTGTGTTGAGGTCGGGATCGCGCGATGGTTAACACCTACCAGCCCTTCCCCTCGGAGTATGCATTTAGCACTTTGTTTTGATTACTAATAAAAACTTCCGCAACAAGTATGTGAGTTCTTCATGACTAATGTGAGCCCATGGTATAGAAGCACTTTCACCTTCCACCATTGCTAGCCTCTCTAGTGCCGCGCAATTCTCGCCGGTGCACAAACCCACCAAATTCCTTCCTCAAAACAGCCACCATATCTACCTACTATGGCATTTTCATAGCCATTCTGAGATATATTTCCATGCAACTCCCACCGTTCCGTCTCATGACTTGTGCCGTCACTCTCATATTTCCATTGCATGATCGTAATATAGCTAGCGAGATGTTCTCAACGTCATACGCCATGCTAGATCGTTGCATCTCGGTACACTGCCGGAGGCATTTCCTATGGAGTCATCATCATTGTGATCTTTGAGCTGTGAGTAAATAAAAGTGTGATGATCATCATTATTAGAGCATTGTCCCATGTGATGAAACAAAAAAAAAGGCCAAAGAGCCCAAAAAAGAGAAAAGAAAAGAAAAAAAAAGAGGCCTAAGAGCCCAAATGAAAAAAAAAGAGAAAAGAGAGAAGGGACAATAATGCTATTTTTTCCACACTTGTGCTTCATGATACCACATGTTCTTCATGATTGAGAGCTTCTTGCTTCGTCACCACCATATGCTAGTGGGAATCTTCATTATATAACTTGGCTTGTATATTCGAATGATGGGCTTCCTCAAAATTGCCCTAGGTCTTCGTGAGCAAGCAAGTTGGATGCACACCCACTAGTTCTCCTTTTGAGCTTTCACATACTTATAGCTCTAGTGCATCCTTTTGTATGGCAATCCCTACTCATTCACATTGATATCTATTAATGGGAATCTCCATAGCCTATTGATACGCCTAGTCAATGTGACCATCTCCTCTTTCTTGTCTCACAACCACCACCACACTCTATTCCACCTATAGTGCTATATCCATGGCTCGCGCTCATGTATTGCGTGATAGTTATAAAAAGTTTGAGAAAGTAAGAGTGCGAAAACAATTACTTGACCAATACTGGGGTTGTGCATGATTTACATTAGTTGTGTGAGGATGATGGAGCATAGCCAGACTATATGATTTTGAAAGGATAACTTTCTTTGGCCTTATTATTTTGAAAGTTCATGATTACCTTGCTAGTTTGCTTGAAGTATTATTGTTTTCATGTTAATAGCAAACTATTGTTTTAAATCTTACGGATCTGAACATTCATGTCACGTGAAAGAAGTTGCAAAGGACAACTATGCTAGGTAGCATTCCACATCAAAAATTCATTCTTTATCACTTCCCTACTCGAGGACGAGCAGGAGTTAAGCTTGGGGATGCTTGATACGTCTCCAACGTATCTATAATTTTTTATGGTTTCATGTTATTATCTTGTCAAACTTTGGATGTTTTGCATGCCTTTTATATTTTTTTTGGGACTAACTTATTAACTCAGTGCCAAGTGCCAGTTCCTGTTTTTTCCATGTTTTTGACCCCTTTCAGAGGAGATTTTGAAACGGGGTCCAAACGGAAGAAAATCCCCGAAAAGATTTTTTCCGGAATGGAAGAAGATCGGGAAGCTTGGGAGCGAAGGCACGGGAGCCTCAGGGGCCCCACAAGCCCCCACCCCACGGACAGGGGGGTAGGCCGCGGCCCACAGGCTTTTGGGCCCCCTGAGCGCCCGCTGACCTAGGGGTTGCGCCTATAAATTCCCTACAAATCCCAAAAAAACAGGAGATCAGCGAAATCACTTTTCCGCCGCCGCAGTCTCCACAAGATCCCATATGGGGCACGTTCTGGTGCCCTGCCGGAGGGGGGATTTGGACAAGGAGGGCTTCTCCATCAACACCATGACCTCTCCGATGATGCGTGAGTAGTTCACCATAGACCTACGGGTCCATAGCTAGTAACTAGATGGCATCTTCTCTCTCTTGGATCTTCAATACAAAGTTCTCCATGATCTTCATGGAGATCTATCCGATGTAATCTTCTTTTGCGGTGTGTTTGTCGAGATTCGATGAATTGTGAATTTATGATCAGATTATCTATGAATCTTATTTGAGTTTCTTCTGATCTATCTTATGCATGATTTCATATCCTTGTAATTCTCTTCAAGTTGTGGGTTTTGTTTGGCCAACTAGATCTATGATTCTTGCAATGGGAGAAGTGCTTGGTTTTGGGTTCATACCGTGCTGTGACCTCACCCAGTGACAGAAGGGGTAGCAAGGCACGCATCGTGTTGTTGCCATCAAGGGTAAAAATATGGGTTTTTCATCATTGGTTTGAGATTATCCCTCTACATCATGTCATCTTGCTTAAGACGTTACTCTGTTCGTCATGAACTCAATACACTAGATGCATGCTGGATAGCGGTCGATGTGTGGAGTAATAGTAGTAGATGCAGAAAGTATCGGTCTACTTGTCTTGGACGTGATGCCTATATGTATGATCATTGCCTTAGATACCGTCATGACTTTGCGCGGTTCTATAAATTTCTCGACAGTAATTTGTTCACCCACCGTGATATTTTCTACTATGAGAGAAGCCTCTAGTGAACACTATGGCCCCCAGGGTCTACTCCACACCATATTTTCAGCCTTACACTTTTTACTTCGTTGCACTTTCCGCCTTCAGATCTCACTTTGCAAACAATCTTGAAGGGATTGACAACCCCTTTGAAGCGTTGGCTGCAAGCTTGTTTGTGTTTGCGCAGGTACTCTGGACTTGATGAGGCCCTCCTTCTGGATTGACACCTTGGTTCTCATAACTGAGGGAAATACTTACCGCCGTTGTGCTACATCACCCTTTCCGCTTCGAGGGAACACCAACGCAAGGCTCCAAGGCCACGGGGGAATCCTTTGCATATTTTCCAAGGAAGTCCCTAAAGGCGTAGCTGTAGCAGAAAGATTCCTGGTGCCGTTGCTGAGGAGTATCAAGACAAGAATGGTCTCCCGTCTGCATGCTTGTTTTTGGCGCCGTTGGAAGGTCTTTTGTTGCAGTAGCATGCATCACCCTTTCCTCTTCAAGGGAAAAACCTACGCAAACCAGAGAGGTAACAAGAAGAATTCCTAGCGCCAAGGAAGGACTTTTGTTGCCGCAACAATGAGTTTCTTAGTGATGAGGTAATCAAACATCAATATTTAGCACCATACACCCCTCAACAAAATGGTGTGGCGGAAAGGAAGAATTGGACGTTGATGGACGCTGCAAGAACAATGATGGCGGAATTCAAATCTCCGTATAACTTTTGGGCCGAAGCCATCAACACAGCATGCCATGCATCCAATCGGCTCTATATCCGCAAAGGCTTGAACAAGACCCCATATGAGATTCTCAATTGAAACAAACCCAATCTCAAGTACTTCCGGGTATTCGGGTGTAAGTGTTTCATTCTCAAGAAAGGTGCACTTTTAGCTAAATTTGACTCTAGAGCTCAAGAAGGCATCTTTGTTGGTTTTGCCACAAACTCTCATGCTTACCGTGGTCCTCAACAAGTCCACCGGGCTCATTGAGGAAACGTGTAACGTGGAGTTTGATGAAAATAATGGCTCCCAAGTGGAGCAAAGTGGTCTTTGTGATGTAGGTGATGAAATTTCTCCCCAAGCCATAAGAAGAATGGGGATCGGTCAACTACTCCCCATTGAGGAACCCCTTGTGGCCGAAGGAGAAGGACAATGCTCTACTCAAGTGGAGCCATCACCCTCACAAGCCCCACACGCTTGCGATGAACAAAGAGAAAACTCTCAACCAGCTGAACAGGTCAAGGACAAGATCAATCACTCGAAGATGGTGATGTACCACATGATGTCCAAGTGCTTACACAAGGTTCCGAATCTTCTCAAGATCAAGATCAAGTGCATCTACAAGATCCAGATCAAATGCAGGCACAAGATCAAGATCAGGAGCAGCCACAAGATCAAGAAAAAACCAGTGAGCCTGCTCAAGACGAAAATCAAGTTGATCAGGATGTTGTTTCTCAATTTCCTTCTGCAGCACCTAAGCGGAGTATCGATGCCAAGGGAGTATCAAAATGCAAGGCCCAACAAAGTGATCAAGTTGATGCTCCCTAGTTATCAAGTGCAGAACTCTTGGAGCGTCGCGCGGCCAAGATTGCAAACAAGTTAAGAGTCAAGTCACATCTTATGAAGAACGTGCTTGGAAGTTTAAAAAGGGGAGTATCCACTTGTCAACAAATTTGAAATTATTGTGAGCATCACGCGTTTGTTTCGTATTGTGAACCTCAACAGGTACAGGAAGCGCTCGATGATGAGGATTGGCTTATGGCCATGCATGAAGAACTCAACAACTTCGAGCGTAATCAAGTCTAGAATTTGCTGCACTAATGACCGAGAAATTTGAGATGCCAATGATGGGTGAGTTGAATTTCTTCCTCGGGTTCGAGATTAAACAAGGTTTAGAAGGTACCTTCATCAAACAAGCCAAGTACACCCAAGACATGCTCAAGAGGTTCGAGCTAGAGGATGTCAAGCCGGTCAAGTTTCCCATGCCAACCAGATGCAAGCTTGACAACGATCCCAATAGTAAAGCAGTGGATCAAAAGGTATATCGTTCCATGATTGGATCCCTTCTTTACCTTTGTGCATCTAGACCGGATATCATGTTGAGTGTAGGGATTTGTGCACGGTTTCAATCTGCACCAAAGGAAAGCCATTATATGGTGTCAAAAGAATCTTTCGATATTTGGCTCATACCCCAAACTTTGGCCTATGGTATCCCAAAGGAGCAAACTTCAACCTAGTGGGCTATTCTGACTCAGATTGGGCGGGAGACTGTGTGGAGAGGAAGTCAACTTCTGGAGGATGTCAATTTCTTGGTCGTTCACTCGTAAGTTGGTCTTCAAAGAAGCAGAACTGTATCTCACTGTCTTCCACCGAAGTTGAGTATGTTGCAGCTGCGAGTTGTTGTGCACAGTTGCTATGGATGAGGCAAACTTTAAAGGATTACGGTGTCACTTGTGACAAAGTGCCTCTTCTATGTGACAATCAAAGTGCTATCAAGATTTCCCTCAATCCGGTGCAACAAAGCAAGACCAAGCACATTGATATTCTCCATCACTTCATTCATGAGCACATCAAGCGTGGTGACATTGAGGTTCACTTCATCAACACTGAAGAGCAACTTGTAGATACTTTCACTAAGCCCCTGGATGAAGCAAGGTTCCGGAGGTTAAGGCATGAGCTAAATATCATTGATTCAAGTAATGTGGATTGAAACTAGGCACTCTGCACCTCATTCTGCATTTTATCTTGCTCTAAGTGTAGGCATAGACATAGGGGAGTGTTGTTCTCTCAATGAACTTTCCCTCCCCCCATTATGCATAAATCGATCAAGTCTTTCACATTGGTCATTATTGATGGTACTTGTGCTTCAAAGATGAGCGTTGGTCATGAACCAAAGGATAATTCTTCGTGGTGTCATACCTTATTGTCTCAACCAGAGGTGTCTCCGGCCACCGCCCCTCTCCCTCCTGGTAAAGGAGGGATGTAATATTGCCAGTCAGTATATGTTGCCTTTGTTTTTGTCTCCGGTACTGACTGGTATGTGTCCGTGGTGTTTTCTCGTTGTTTTGGCAAAATCTGGATATTTTTTGTCTATTTTAGGAGCGGTACTACCGCCTGGGGGAAGCGGTACTACCGCCAGGGGGAGCGGTACTACCGCAATGACAAGAGCGGTACTACCGCTGCCTAGGGCTGGCATCTGAAAAATCTTTTGGGGAGCGGCACGACTGCCTCTGGCGGTACTACCGCGATGATCCCAGTCGTACTACCGCCAAGTCTGTGGCGGTACTACCGCTAGGGCATGAGCGGTACTACCGTAGCGAGCGGTACTACCACTCCTCCTGAGGGGTACTACTGCCATGCCCATGCCCTGGGCTATATAAAGAGAGGGAGGCCGATTTTCTTGCCCTCATTTGCTTCTTCTTCATGGATCTCTCCCTCTCTGCCCCGTTTTTCCCCAGATTCGATATTTTTCCGCGGTAGTTCTCTTCCCATTCAAGTTGGAGGGATTACCCCCCTCCTCCTTCCTCCTTCGTGTGCCATGGACTCCGGAACTACCCCTATCCCCTTTGTGTTGTGGTGATGTTCTTGCTCTAGGGTTAGGAATAGATGCTTTGGCTCCATTGTTGTGGCATTATTTTGTTTCATTCTTAGAACAGAGGGGAGATGTTGGGGAGTGCCCCTATTTGAGTTGCTCCATCAGATCTGCGTAATTTTGGCTTTGATCCATAGTTTTGGTCTCTTCTATTTTCAAAATATGCAACTTTGTGGTTAGTTCCGTTCATGTTCCTCCAGATCTGGAACCGTGCGGTACTACCGCCCAAACCCTAGCGGTGCTACCGCTAGCCGACGATACTATCGCCCTAGCCTGGCGGTACTACCTCTAGCGCATGGAGCGGTACTACCGCCCAGGCCGAGCAGTACTACCGCTAGCAATTGATTTGTTGCCTCTGCTAGCTACTACTTGGTCTCCTTTGTGTTTTCTCGTTGTTCTAGATGTTGCAATGACTCTTCTTGTCTTTTTTCGCGTGTTTATGTTGCGTGTCTCAGGTGGTAGCTCTCGTCATTCCAACCCAGTTCGCAACACCTAGTCCAAGAGGTACCGCAACACTGACGATTCAGAAAGTTCCCGTCCGGTGAAGCATTGTGTCAAGAAGACTGTATCCAAGGAGAAGGGGGCAACCACTGACTCTGACACTATGCCTCCCAAAGAGTTTACCAAGTGCCGCAAGCAAAACCCTTATGACAAACCGAGGGAGGAGTTCAGGGGCGGAGAGATATTCTGGACAAAGCAGCAGATTATGATCTATCAACATGTTGTCCTGACCAAGAACAAGAAGTTTGTTCCAGTGCAGTGGATTGATATCAATCATCTCAGGAGGGATATGGATTATTTTGGTGAGGCCCTGCGTATGATTGAGCAGCTTGGTATTGAGGACATCATCACCTTTCATTGTGACTTCGATGTAGAGGTAGTAGCTCAGTTCTATACCATTGTCTTCTTCGAGAATGATGCGGACCTCTCTCTATCTTGGATGTCTCATGGTGAGCTGTTACATGGCTCGTGGTCTGAGTTCATGAATCTTTTGGGGATCAAGTTCACTGGACTGCATAATTTCCTTGGCCTGCACCCTCATCGCAACCCTGATAACACCCCTAAGGACAAGCTGCAGCCATTCTATGTCAGGAAGGGTGTGCTAATTCCCTTTTTGGATATCATACATTGGCTCTTCCGCAACACATTGTTTCCTCAGGTTGGTAACAACGATGAGGTTCACTCCTATCTGGTGGACATGCTCCTGATGGGTCAAGAAGGACTGGAAAAGTCAAATGATCCACTGGATGTGGCAAATGTGATGTTCTGCGAGCTTTGATACGTCTCCAACGTATCTATAATTTTTTATGGTTCCATGCTATTATCTTGTCAACTTGGGATGTTTTGTATGCATTTTATATCTTTTTTGGGACTAACCTATTAACTCAGTGCCAAGTGCCAGTTCCTGCTTTTTCCGTGTTTTTGACACTTTTGAGAGAAGAATACTAAACGGAGTCCAAACGGAATAAAATCTTCAGAATGATTTTTTCCGCAACAGAAGATACGCAGGGAACTTGAGAACCAAGGCAAAGGGTCCCGGGGGAGGCCACAAGCCCCCTAGCAGCGGCCTGGGGGCGCGCCTACCAGGCTTGTGGGCCCCCCGTGGCTCCTTTGCCCTACTTCTTCCGCCTATAAATTCCCTAAAAATATTAAACCACGGGAGACAGCCACGAAAATACTTTTCCGTCGCCGCAAGCTTCTGTAGCTGCAAGATCCCATCTGGGGACCGTTCTAGTGCCCTGCCGGAGGGGGGATTCGTACACGGAGGGCTTCTTCATCAACACCATTGCCTCTCTGATGATGCTTGAGTAGTTCACCACAGTCCTTCGGGTCCATAGCTAGTAGCTAGATGGCTTATTCTCTCTCTTGGATCTTCAATACAAAGTTCTCCATGATCTTCATGGAGATCTATCCGATGTAATCTTCTTTTGCGGTGTGTTTGTCGAGATCCGATGAATTGTGGATTTATGATCAAATTATCTGTGAATGTTATTTGAGTCTCCTCTGATCTCTTATATGCATGATTTTGTAGCCTTGTAATTCTCTTCGAGCTGTGGATTTCGTTTGGCCAACTTGATATATAATTCTTGCAATGTGAGAAGTGCTTGGTTTTGGGTTCATACTGTGTAGTGTCCTCACCCAGTGGCAGAAGGGGTAGCAAGGCACACATCATGTTGTTGCCATCAAGGGTAAAAAGATGGGGTTTATATCTATTGCATGAATTTATCCCTCTACATCATGTCATCTTGCTTAAGGCGTTACTCTGTTTGTTATGAACTCAATACACTAGATGCATGCTGGATAGCGGTCGATGTGTGGAGTAATAGTAGTAGATGCTGACAGTATCGGTCTACTTGTCTCGGACGTGATGCCTATATGTATGATCATTGCCTTAGATATCATCATGACTTTGCGCGGTTCTATCAATTGCTCGACAGTAATTTGTTCACCCACCGTAATACTTGCTATCATGAGAGAAGCCTCTAGTGAACACTATGGCCCCCGGGTCTACTTCAGTTCACATTTTCAGCTCTACGCTTTCACTTTGTTGCACTTTCTGCCTTCGGATCTCACCTTGCAATCAATCGTGAAGGGATTGACAACCCCTTTATAGCATTGGGTGCAAGTTTGTTTGTTTTTGCGCATGTACTTTGGAGACTTGCCTTGATACTCCTACTGGATTGATACCTTGGTTCTCAAACTGAGGGAAATACTTACTGCTACTGTGCTGCATCACCCTTTCCTCTTCAAGGGAAAAACCAACGCAAGCTCAAGAGGTAGCAAGCTTCAGATGTCCATCTACAACCGTAAAGTCCCCATCTATGGGCCCTACTTGTACTACTACATCAAGACCAAGTGGGCTGAGACCTTCCCTGCTATAGCCTTTCCTGCACCCACAGAGCTCGCCAGCCATGATCCCATCAAACTGCGCCAGAAAGAGAAGTGGGCCAACACCTCCTCTTCTCGTTCTACTGCTCACATGGAGGCTGAGGAGGAGACTGATGTTGCTCGGGCTGGGGGCGGCCCTGCTTCCCAGACCCGTTCTTCTGTTGAGCCATCGTGGGCCAAGAAGCTCTAGGCACAGATGGGGTCCCTGCAGGACCAGATGAAGACCTTGTTCTGCATGCAGGCAAAAGGACAGTATCAGACTCATGTGGCTCAGAAGGAGAACCGTCAGCGGAATAAGCGCCTGCTGAGGACACTTGATGTGCACGTATCTAGTGGTTCTAAGGATGTTATCACTCCATAGGCTGCGTGGATGCAGGCTAGAGATTACCAGTGGGTTGGCTCTGAGGACGAAGAAGCTGCATCAGAGTCTGATAACGAGGAGGAGCAGGAGGATGATGAGGACGATGAGGATGCTACGGATGTGTCTGATGAGGATTCGGATGCATGAGCCTCCACTTGTGTTCACGTTCTCTCTGCCTTTTTGGTGGACTAATGCCAAAGGGGGAGAGAGTGTTAGAGATTTGTGATTTCCTTTCGTGTTTTCGTCCGTGTTTGAGTCTTTCTTTTCTGAACTAGGTTGGTTTAAATCTGTTGGATATACTATTATGTGTGTGAAGACTCTTCGTCATATGGTGTGAGACATATGCTATCTTTATATTATCTCTAAAAGTCTCTCTTTGTACTTTGCATGTGAGATCATTCATCTTGTGCTATTATCTTTATGCCCACATGTCTATGTTTTCATTATTATATGTTTTGGAAATCCGGTGTTGTCATCAATCCACCAAAAAGGGGGAGATTGTTAGGGCATATTTTGTTCTAAGTAGTTTTGGTGATTGATTACAGCACCTATGCGGACTAATCGTGTGCGTTGAGCATTTCAGATAATACATAACGAAGCACAAGATGGCTCGTCGCCCCTTGATGTTGTTGGAGCACGGTGTTTCCTACGATTATCTGTGTTAGTGTTGAGTAGTAGGAAAACCATACTATTAAGAGGGGGGTCCGCGTCGGAAAGGTTTGGGTGGAATCAACTCTCTCACGCGCACATTTTTATTTCCACCACTTTCTCTTTGCGGCAATGGAGCATCTGCTTAGTCTCTCGCAGCTTTGCAGAAAGTCTAGCGGTAGTACCGTCAGCTCCTGGCGGTAGTACCGCTGGGGCTTGCGGTAGTACCGCCAGCTCCTGGCGGTAGTACCGTTAGGGCTTGCGGTAGTACCGCTAGCTCCTGGAGGTAGTACCGCTAGGGACGGTAGTACCTCCCTCTCTGAGCGGTTGTACTTTGTCGGACTTTTTGCGAACACTTTTCCAGCGGTGGTAGTCTCGGTAGTAGTATTTATACTACCATGGATTTTCGTCAGCGTAGCGGTAGTACCGCCAGCTCCTTGTGGTAGTACCGTTGGGGCTTGCGATAGTATCACTTCCGTCTTGGCGGTAGTACCGCCACAGGCAGTGGTAGTACCGCTGCGCCCAAGCGGTAGTACCGCCAAGAACATGCTGACAGTGAGGATAACGGTTCGTTTTGTTCTCCCACTATATAAAGGGTTCTCCTACCTCACAAACCCTACCTTTGACCCTTCAAGACTCCATTGTTGCTCCCTAAGCTCATATGTTCCCGATCTCTCTCCCTAGCCAATCAAACTTGTTGATTTTTGAGGGATTGGTTGAGAATGCCTAGATCTACACTTCCACCAAGAGAATTTTGATTCACTCACTAATCCCTTGCGGATCTTGTTACTCTTGGGTGTTTGAGCACCCTAGATGGTTGCGCTCACCTCAGAGCCACATTCCATTGTGGTGAAGCTCCGTGGTCTTGTTGGGAGCCTCCAAGCTTTGTGTGGAGATAGCCCCAACATTGCTTGTAAAGGTTCGGTCGCCGCCTTCAAGGGCACCTATAGTGGAATCACGGCACCTTGCATTGTGTGACGGCGTGAGGAGAATACGGTGGCCCTAGTGGCTTATTGGGGATCATTGTGACTCCACACCGCTCCAACGGAGATGTACTTCCTGTCAAAGGGAAGGAACTTCGGTAACACATCCTCGTCTTCATCGGTTCCACTTGTGGTTGTCTCTAACCTTTACATTGTGTATGTCATTGTTGTAGAGTATTTCTTACTTGCCTTAGCGATTATAGTTGGTAGCATCATATAGGTTGCTCACCTAGTTGTCATTTTAGAGAACCTTTATGTTGCTAACCCTAACTTGTTAAGAATAGCTAAAAATTGGTTGTTGCCTATTCACCCCCCCCCCCTCTAGTCAACCATATCGATCCTTTCATAGGAGATATGGGAACTTGACTATGGACCTACTTTTAAGGTCCCTTTGTTTCGGTGTAGTTGGGTGAACATGAATGGAGAAGGGGTAAAGGTAGACCAGTTGTACGGAATGACAACAGTTGATCTCAAGAATCTTGGTTACAGAGACGAGCCATTCGTCCTAGCCAATGATGTGGCTCAGGTTTTCTACGTGAAAGACATGTCCACCAGACCGAAAAGAAAAATAAGCAAATGAATACATCGGACGATGAGACAAAGCGTCACATAGTTATTTCAGGCAAAAGAAACATCGTGGGAACCGAGGACAAAACAGACATGTCAGCAGGTTATAATAAGTTTGATGAAATTTCACCATTCATAGTGAGAATTGACCCAAGCATCCCGTTAAATAATGAAGATGCTCCATGGTTACGTCCAAAGGGATCATAGGCAAGGGATCGAAATATAAATCTATGTAATGTATTAAACTTTATGTGATGTGTACTAATGTATTAAACTTTGGAAGAGATTGTTCATTTTGTACACGAAGTGCATCCAGTTTTTGTCGTAACCCTCTCAACTTTTTAGCTCATTCTATGTGGGTGAAATGATGATACCATGCCAACTTTCAACCTTTTCACAGTTCATTTCCAGTGCTTTTCAATTTCGGGGTGAATTAGCTCAAAAAATAAGTAAATGCATGAAAAATACCAAATGAAGTCTCAAATTGTTGAAAATTGATGATATGCCTTTGAATGGTGCATTTTTAATACACAAAAAGTCTTAAGTTCAAATAAGTTCAAAAAATGGAACAAAAAAATATCAACTCAAAACAATTTTCATAAAGTTTTTTTGTTAAAATATTTAATAGAAAAATAAAATAAAAGAGTCAACTAAAACATTAACTAAAAAGAATGAACTAAAAATAATCAACTAAAATTATCAAAGTGTTTATTTGTTAAAAAGAATCATGTAATACATTAACTAAAAAGAAACAAAAAAATATCAACTCAAAAGAATTTTCATAAAGTTTTTTTTGTTAAAATCTTTAATAAAAAACTAAAATAAAAGAGAAAAAAATCTTAAATAGCAAAGAATTAAAGTAAACTTATTCACAAATTTCAAAGAATTCAAATTCGAAAACTAATGGCACTAACAAAAAGTTTATAATTTTTGTAACCTAAAGCAAAAAAGATACACTCAAAAAATCTAAGTATTTAGATGTAAGTAGAGAAAAATAAAATAAATAAAGCAAAAAACAAAACAAAAATAATGGAAAAAAATATAAAAAATTAGATGCGAATTTATAGAGAAAATTCAATCTAAATTCAAAGTGCTAGTTAGCCTAACTAGCACTTCGAATTTAGGTTGAATTTTGTCTTTAAATTCGCATCTATTTTCAATTTTAGGCACACAGAGTGCGTTTAGGCCCGTAAGCGTGCGTTTGAGAGGAGCTCGAGACGGTTGGGGCAGCGGGCCTTATAAAACAGTCTCAGCTCCTCTCGACAAGTGAGGTGGGACTAATTTTGGCCGCGGCATCACCCATCCTTTAGTCCCGGTTTGGGGGTGGAACCGGGACTAAAGGCCCCCCTTTAGTCCCGGTTGGAGTCACCAACCGGGACTAAAGGCCCCCGCTTCCCGCCTTTCGGCCTCCCAAAAAGGACATTTAGTCCCGGTTGGAGCCCCAAACCGGGACTAAAGCTCCACCTATATAAGCGGGGGTTGGAATTCTCCAATCCAAATCGCCGCCAGTTCGATCTTCTTCCTCCTCAATGCCAGACTGCGCACCGGATCCACCTCAATGCCGCTAGGCTGCGCACCATCACCGACACCGTGTCGTCCTCCTCGCCGGCGCCGGACCTCCTCCCTGCTCGTTGCAGCACCGCAGCGCCGCGTGCGCCAACCGGCCCGCGTTCACCCCCATGCCGCCTCTAGCCCCTCCGTCGCCCGAGCCCCTTTGTCGGCCGCCTCGCCCCACCGCCACGACTGTGTTGTGCGCAGGCCCCGCCGGTGAGAACCCACTGCTCCATCCCCTCCGAGCATTTTTTTTCTTCTTTTTTCTTAATAAATTAATTTTCAATATGTATATGTAGGATGAATATATGATGATATGCATGTTCTATGATGTTGGTAAAAGTTGTATGATGATATGTTGTTTATATATATAAATTAATTAATTTTGCGATATGTTGTTTATATGTATGATGATAAATTAATTTGCAATATGTATGACAATCAATTAACTTATAATATGTATGATAAACATATGTATATGGTGATAAATTAATTTGCAATATGTTGTTTATATGTATAAATTAGTTTGCAATATGTTTATATGCAATGTTGTTAAAAGTTGTTCATTATTTCACATATAATCAATATATGTTTCATATATGATCACGGGAAGACTCCTCAACGATCGCCGGTGAGGAGTACCCGACGATTGCCGGTGAGGAGTCCCCGACAATCGCCAGTGAGGTGTCCCCGACGATGAGATTTAGAAAGATGGATGAGATGAGATTTAGAAAGATGGATGATGATTGATATATATAGCTCTTTTATATAAAACTAGCAAGTCAAAACAGCACATTCAATATTTTATAATTATATTATTTTCAACTTCAATTCTTGTATTATTAATCCAAATATGAATGTTCATAAAATATTAAATAGCAGAAATTTAAGTAGTTGTAGAATTTGTTCTCGACGTCGACGATGCCCGACCCGCATCCTCGTCGTCGACTTGGTGGCGACCACCTGCTTGATAGGCGCCAGCATGTGCGGGACTGGGCTCCGCCGGGTTGGCACTTGGAGAAGCTACCTTCCGGGGGGCGCGGCTTGGTGAGGAACCGGGCTCCCGTCATCGACCTGGAGCTTCTTTGGTGCCGATCGCGGGGGCCACTTTCGATGCCGAGAGTGCCGGCCTCCGAGGAGGAGGTACGTCGTCGTATCAGGGAGGAGGACGAGCATGTTCGTCGCTACATGGAGGCATTGGATGCTAGATCCTCTAATACCTGGCAGGTTCTTCAGGGATCTCACCCGAGCTATGATCCGATGATGGTCCCTGCTCTTTGGGTGTCCATCGCCCACGCCTGAGTACATCGACGTCACTTTGTTGGTTGATCAGTTATATATTATTTTAGATATGTATTACTGTATTCGAGAGATGTATTATTGATGTATTCCAAATTATGTATTCGATAATATTAAGTCGATTATTCGATGATGCATTAATTAAGTGGATTATTCGATGTATATATAAGCAGCAGTTTTAGTTGTTAGTTAATTTAGTTTTTCATGTTTAATTAATTTGCAGATACTATGGATCCAATACACGGCAAAGACGAATATCACGAAGACGTGATGCATGGTATCATCCGCGGGGATGATATTATTGTTGGCGATGTCACCAATCAGTTTCTGAACGAGTCCGGCGAGGCAGATGAGTCTCTCAACACAGGAGGTAGAAGCTCCGGTGAGGTAGACGCCCATGCCTCGGGCGAAGGAGGACTCGACGGCTCCAATGAGGAAGAAGCCAGCAAGGGAGAAGTTGACGGCTCCGTCGAGGTGCATATATATATTAATAAATTAATCCTCTGTTGCCTATATACATATATTAAAACACTTTCTTTTAGCCCTCCGGATCGAGCAAAACTTCAGTACGAACGAAACGAGGCCCAACCAAGAAGATGGATGATGGTGAGAAGTACAAGATCGAAAGAGTCTCAAATGTCGGGCAACCAATTGCTCCCACAGATGTAAAGCAGAAGTTTGTGAAGGCATGCAGAGTTGTTGTTAGGGACCACAACCCTATCACCACTCGAGAATGGATTAAGCCAAGGGAGGAAGGAGTCTCATATGTCGACACAGTAGCCAAAGAATACCTTTGGCAAAAGCTCATGCTTCATTTCACCCTGCCGGTGCCAGAGGTGGATCCAGATGAGGAGGAGCCAAATGAGGAGGAAATGAAGAGGCGAAAAGAGGCCCTAGAGAAAAAAGTCAAGGAGTGGGCTCTTAAGAAGATGGCCGATCTATTAAGGGGCTCGAAGAAAAGATTGCACCAGGAATTTATCTTGCAAGATAAGACTTTAGAATTCGGTAATGGATATGAGAAGATGAAAGACTACTGGGCCGTATTTGTGGTGTACAAGAAATCGGAGGACGCCTTGAAAAATTCTGCAACAAATAAGAGGAATGCACGTATGAAGAAGTACCACCATGTTATGGGGCCTGTTGGCTATACCGGTAACATGGCTAAGTGGGAAGCACTTGAGGCACCATTTCTGGCTAACAATATCACTCTAGAGCCCTTAACATGGATCGAACGATCAAGAAACTGGTTTTACGGGCATGGGGGCATGTCGGACGCAGAAGGGAAGGCAATATATAACCAAAGACACAAAGATAATCCCCTACTACCCATCGAGAACATTAGAAGTGCAGTAAAGGATGTTGAAGATGGATGGTTCGTTGCCGATAGAGAGAATGACGAGCTCTCACACGCCCTTGGGAATGATGAACACAAAGGACGAGCATGAGGCCTACCAGGCTCCCCGTCGTGGATGCTTGCGTTTTCCGAGGAAAGGAAGAGGTTTCCCGATAGAAGAAATGAGAGGAGAAAGGCAAAGGAGGCAACTGAGAAAGTGGCTGCTGCAGATCGGTTGCGTAATGTAGAAGAAGTAGTAAAGCGGTTGTAGCAGGATCAAATCGATAGACAGCAAGGTATTGGCCAATCTCAGCGGCACATGATAGAAGCTGCATCGAATTGGAAAAGCAGTGTCACTTCCACGCAGCTCCAGGATTATGGTGATGATGATGCACTGACGACGGCTCCTCCTTGTCGCTACCCAGTGGATGATATCACAGAGAGCACACCTTGTGAGCTAAAGGTGAAACTTGCTAACTTAAGGTTGACGGTGATGGTCGGCATGGCCATACCAATTGGACATAATCCAACTTGGCATTGCTCTCCGGTTCCAAAAGGGTACGTTGTCGTCGCGGTGGATGAAGTGAAGAAAGATTATGAGGAGCTGAAGCTGGACTACCCTGCAGGTGAAGATAGGTATTTGACTAAACTTGGAGAAGTCAAGAAACAGACCGTTGTATGGCCAAAGTGTTGGAGAACGTTGCATGGGAAACAAAAAAAATCCAGCGCACACGCAATACCTATCCATGGTGATGATCATCTACGAGAGGGGAGAGTGAATCTACATACCCTTGTATATCGCTAAGTGGTAGCATATATAACGTGGTTGATGTAGTGGAACATCTTTGCGATTCAAATCGCAGCCCGTCCCGCAATCTCATCACGATCTGTCCCGCGATCCCATTACGATCCATCCCGATCTAGTGCCAAACGGACGGCACATCCGCGCTCAGCACACGTACAGCTCGATGACGATTCCCGCCTTCTTGATCCAGCAAGAGGGGCGGAGAGGTAGATGAGTTCTCCCACACGGCGGCATGGTGGTGGTGGTGGATCTATTCCAGCAGTGCTTCGCCTAAGCGCTGCTGAAAAACCGATCTAGAGGAAGAACAGATCTAGAAAGAAGTAGAGGGAGCACGTGGCAATTAGGGTTAGCCCTCACCTATGAAACCTCTAGTATATATAGGAGGGAGGGAGGGGAGGAGGAAGCCTCAAACCCTCAAGGTTTGGCCAAAATTGGAGGTGGAGGAGTCCTACTCCAATCCTACTAGGAGTAGGATTCCTCCTCTCCACTTGGAAACCCTTTCCACCTTCTCCACCTTTGGGTTTCTTTCCTTCCCACCTCCAATCCGCCTTGGGCTTTAGTGGAGGCTTTGGCCAGCCCAGTAAGGGCTGGTTCACGTCCTCCCACAGCCCATGAGACCCTTTGGGGTGGGTGGGCTCACCTGATGGACCCCCGGAACACATTCGTCACTCCCGGTACACTACCAGAAATGTCTGAAACTTGTCCGGAGTTCAAAAACCACTTTCCTATATATAAATCTTTACCTCCGGACCATTCCAGAGCTCCTTGTAATGTCCAAGATCTCATCCGGGACTCCGAACAACCTTCGGTTACCAACACCTATAACTCAAATATACCGAAAACGTCACTGAACCTTAAGTGTGTAGACCCTGCGGGTTCGAGAACTATGCAGACATGACCTGAGACATTCCCTGGTCAATAACCAATAGCGGGACCTGGATGTCCATATTGTCTCCTACATATTCTACGAAGATCTCTGTCGGTTGAACCTCTATGTCAAGGATTCAGTTAATCCCGTAAGATGTTCCCTTTGTCCTTCAGTATGTTACTTACCTGAGATTCAATTGTCGGTATCTCCATACCTAGTTCAATCCCGTTACTGGCAAGTCTCTTTACTCGTTCCGTAATACAGGATCCCGTGACTAACTCCTTAGTAACATTGCTTGCAAGGCTTATTGTGATGTTGTATTACCGAGTGGTCCGCGAGATACCTCTCCGTCACATGGAGTGACAAATCCCAGTCTTGATCCATGCCAACTCAACAGAGACCTTTGGAGATACCTGTAGAGCACCTTTATAGTCACACAGTAACGTTGCGACGTTTGATACACACAAGGTATTCCTCCGGTGTCCGGGAGTTGCATGATCTCATGGTCATAGGAACAGGTACATTGACATGCAGAAAACAGTAGCAATAAACTGACACGATCATATGCTATGTTTATAGTTTGGGTCTTGTCCATCACATCACTCTCCTAATGATGTGATCCTGTTATCAAGTGACAACACTTGTCTATGGCCAGGAAACCTTGACCATTTTTTATCAACGAGCTAGTCAACTAGAAGCTCACTAGGGATAGTGTGTTGTCTATGTATCCACACATGTATTTGAGTTTCCAATCAATACAATTCTAGCATGGATAATAAACAATTATCATGAACAAGGAAATATAATAATAACCAATTTATTATTGCCTCTAGGGCATATTTCCAACAGTCTCCCACTTGCACTAGAGTCAGTAATCTAGTTCACATCACTTTGTGATTGTAATGAATCTAACACCCATACAGTCATGGGTTCTATCATGTCTTGCTTGTGAGAGAGGTTTTTTTAGTCAATTAATATGAACTTTTCAGATCCGTGTGTGCTTTACAAATCTCTATGTCATCCTATAGATACTGCTCCTACGCGCCATTTGGAACTATTCCAAATGACTGCTCCACTATACGAATCCGGTTTACTACTTCAGAGTCATCCGGATTAGTGTCAAAGCTTGCATCGACGTAACTCTTTAAGACAAATTCTTCATTCACCTCCATAATCGAGAAAATTCCTTAGTCCACTAGTTATTAAGGACAAATTTTGACCGTTGTCTAGTAATCCATTCATGGATCACTTCTCTACCCCTTGACAGATTCATGGCAAGGCACACATCAGGTTTGGTACACAACATATCATACTATAGAGCCTACATCTAAGGCATAGGGGATGACCTTCGTCCTTTCTCTTTCTTATGACGTGGTCGGACTTTGAGTCCTACTCAAATTCAAACCTTACAACATAGCCAAGAACTCCTTCTTTGTTGATCTATTTTGAACTCCTTCAAAAAGTTGTCAAGGTATGCATTTCATTGAAAGTTCTATTAAGCGTTTTGATATATCTCTATAGATCTTGATGCTCAATGTTCAAGTAGCTCTATCCAGGTTTTCCTTTCAAAAACTCCTTTCAAACAACCCTTTATGCTTTCCAGAAATTATACATTACTTCCGATCAACAATATGTCAACCACATATACTTATCAGAAATTCTATAGTGCTCCCACTCACTTCTTTGGAAATACAAGTTTCTCATAAACTTTTATAAAACCAAAAACTTTGATCATCTCATCAAATCATATATTCCAACTCCGAGATGCTTGCTCCAGTCCATAGAAGGATCGCTGGAGCTAGCATACTTGTTAGCATCCTTAGGATTGTTAAAACCTTCTGGTTGTATCACATACAACCTTTCCTCAAGGAAACCATCGAGGATAGAATGTTTTGACATCCTATCTCCAAGATTTCATAAATAATGCAACAACTGCTAGCATAATTCCAACAGACTCTTAGCATCGCTACGAGTGAGAAACTCTCATCGTAGTCAACTCTTTGAACTTGTCGGAAACATCTTTGCGACAAGTCAAGCTTTCTTAATAGTGACTTTTCACCATCATTGTTTGTCTTCCTTTTAAAGATCCGTCTGTACTTAATAGTCTTACGACCATCAAGTGGTTCTTCCGAAGTCCACACTTTGTTTTCATACATGGATCCTCTCTCGGATTTCATGGCCTCCAGCCGTTTGTCGGAATCTGGGCCCACCATCGCTTCTCCATAGCTCGTAGGTTCATTGTTGTCCAACAACACGACCTCCAAGACAGGGTTACCGTACCACTCTAGAGCAGTATGTGACCTTGTCGACCTACAATGTTTGTAGTAACTTGATCCGATGCTCCATGATCACTATCATTAGCTTCCACTTCAATTGGTGTAGGCGCCACACGAACAACTTCCTGCGACCCGCTACACACTTGTTGAAATGACGGTTCAATAACCTCATCAAGTTTCACCATCCTCCCACTCAATTCTTTCGAGAGAAACATTTCCTCGAGAAAGGACCCATTTCTATAAACAATCACTTTGCTTCCGGATCTAAGATAGGAGGTATACCCAACAATTTTGGGTGTCCTATGAAGATGTGTTTATACGTTTTGGGTTTGAGCTTATCAGGCTGAAACTTTTTCACATAAGCGTCGCAGCCCCAAACTTTTAAGAAACGACGGCTTAGGTTTCTCCAAACCATAGTTCATACGGTGTCATCTCAATGGAATTACGTGGTGCCCTATTTAAAGTGAATGCGGTTGTCTCTAATGCATAACCCAAAAACGATAGTGGTAATTCGATAAGAAACATCATAGTATCCACCATATCAAATAGGGCGTGGTTACGACGTTCAGACACACCATCGCTATGGTGTTCCAGGTGGCATTAGTTGTGACATAATTTCCACATTGTCTTAACTGTGTACATAACTCGCAACTCAGATATTCATCTCTATGATCATATCGTAGACATTTTATCCTCTTGTCACGATGATCTTTCAACTTCACTCTGAAATTACTTGAACCTTTCAACAATTCAGATGTATGTTTCATCAAGCAAATACACTAGTATCTACTCAAATCATTTGTGAAGTAAGAACATAATGATATCCACTACGTGCCTCAGCACTCATTGGACTGCATACATCAAAATGTATTACTTCCAATAAGTAACTTTCTTGTTCCATCTCACTGGAAAAACGATGCCTTCACTCATCCTGCCCATGTGGCATGATTTGCATGTCTGAAGTAATTTAAAATTAAGCGAGTCCAAACGATCCATCTGCATGGAGCTTCTTCATGCGTTTACACCAATACACATGGTTCGCATGTCTCAAACGTTTCAAAAATGAGTGAGCCCAAAGATCCATCAGTATGGAGCTTCTTCAAGCGTTTTATACCAATATGACTCAAGCGGCAGTGCCACAAGTAGGTGGTACTATCATTACTATTTTGTATCTTCTGGCATTAATATTATGAACATGTGTAACACTGCGATCGAGATCCAATAAACCATTGAAGGTTTTTCATTCAAGCTCTTTAAATGAATAATCGTATTGCAACAAACACGATCTAATCATGTTCATGCTCAACGCAAACACCAAATAACACTCATTTAGGTTTGACACTAATCTCCATGGTAGAGGGAGCGTGCGATGTTTGATCACATCAACCTTGAAAACACTTCCAACACATATCCTCACCTCGCCTTCAGCTAGTCTCCGTTTATTCTATAGCTTTTATTTCGAGCTACTAACACTTAGCAACCGAACCGGTATCTAATACCCTGGTGCTACTAGGAGTACAAGTAAAGTACACATCAATATCATGTATATCCAATATACATTGTCGACTTTGCCAGCCTTCTCATCTATCAAGTATCCAGGTAGTTTCGCCTGAGTGACCGTTCCCCTCATAACACAAGCACTTAGTCTCGGGTTTGGGTTCAACCTTGGGTTTCTTCACGTGAGAAGCAACTCGTTTGCCATTTCATGAAGTATCCCTTCTTTCCCTTGCCCTTCTAGAAACTAGTGGTTTTACTAACCATCAACAATTGATGCTCCTACTTGATTTCTACTTTCGCGGTGTCAAATATCGCGAATAGCTCAAGGATCATCATATCTATCGTTGATATGTTATAGTTCATCACGAAGCTCTAGTAGCTTGATGGCAGTTACTTTGGAGAACCATCGTTATCTCATCTGGAAGATCAACTCCCACTCGATTCAAGTGATTGTAGCACTCAGACAATCTGAGCACATGCTCAACGATTGAGCTTTTCTCCCTTATTTTGTAGACAAAGAATCTTGTCAGAGGTCTCATACCTCTCAACAAGGGCACGAGCTTGAAATCCTAATTTCATCTCTTGGAACATCTTGTATGTCCCGTGACGTTCAAAACGTCTTCGGTGCCTCAATTCTAACCGTTTAAGCATTATGCACTGAACTATCACGTAGTCATCAAAAACATGTATGTCAGATGTTCGCAACATCTACAAACGACGCTTGAGGTTCAGCATACCGAGCGGTGCATTAAGGAGATAAGCCTTCTGCGCAGCAATGAGGACAATCCTCAGTTTACGGACCTAGTCCACATAATAGCTACTATCAACTTTCAACTAAAATTTCTCTAGGAACATATCTAAAACAGTAGAGCTACAATGCAAGCTACAACATAATTTGCAAAGACCTTTTGACTATGTTCATGAGAATGAGTTCAATGAATCATATTACCTAAGAACTCCCACTCAAATAGACATCCCTCTAGTCATTCGAGTGGCGCATGATCCAAATCCACTAACTCAAGTCCGATCATCACGTGAGTTGAGTATACTTTCAATGGTGAACATCTCCATGTCGATCATATCAACTATATGATTCATGCTCGACCTTTTGGTCTCTTGTGTTCCGAGGCCATGTTTGTACATGCTAGGCTCGTCAAGTTTAACCCGAGTGTTCCGCGTGTGCAACTGTTTTGCACCCATTGTATGTGAACGTTGAGTCTATCACACCCGATCATCGCGTGGTGTCTCGAAACGACGAACTATAGAAACGGTGCACAGTCGGGGAGAAAACAATTTTATCTTGAAATTTTAGTGAGGGATCACCTTATAATGCTACCTCGTTCTAAGCAAAATAAGGTGCATAAAAGGATTAACATCACATGCAAATCATAAGTGACATGATATGGCCATGAACTTGTGCTTCTTGATATCCATCACCAAAGCACCGACATGATCTCCATCGTCACTGGCGCCGCCCTATGATATCCATCATCATGATCTCCATCATCATCCCGACATCGAGGTTGTTGCGCTATCTATGCTATTACTACTAAAGCTACAACCTAGCGATATAGTAAAAGCATCTGCAAGCACAAACGTTAGTTTAAAGACAACCCTATGGCTCCTGCCGGTTGCCGTAGCATTGATGTGCAAGTCAATATTTAACTATTACAACATGATCATGTCATACATCCAATATACCATATCACGTCTTTGGCCATATCACATCACATGCATACCCTGCAAACACAAGTTAGACGTCCTCTAATTTGTTGTTGCGTATTTTACATGGATGCTATGGGTATCTAGTATGATCGCATCTTACATACACAAAGCCACAACGGTGTTATGCAAATTGCTATTTAACCTTATCCTAGGACCGCCTCGGTCAAATCCGATTCAACTAAAGTTGAAGAAACAGACACCCACCAGTCATCTTTATGCAACAAGTCGCATGTCTGTCGATGAAACTGGTCTCTCGTAAGTGTACGAGTAAAGTTGGTCCAGGCCACATCATGTTGGAAATATGCCCTAGCGGCAATAATAAAATGGTTATTATCATAATTCCTTGTTCCTGATAATCGTCTATTGTTCATGCTATAATTGTATTAACAGGAAACAGTAATACATGTGTGAATAAATAGATCACAATGTGTCCCTAGCAAGCCTCTAGCTGGCTAGCTCGTTGATCAATAGATGATCATGGTTTCCTGATCATGGACATTGGATTTCATTGATAACGGGATCACATCATTAGGAGAATGACGTGATGGACAAGACCCAATCCTAAGCATAGCCCTAGATCGTGTTGTTCGTATGCTAAAGCTTTTCTAATGTCAAGTATCTTTTCCTTCGACCGTGAGATTGTGCAACTCTCGGATACCATAGGAGTGCTCTGGGTGTATCAAACGTCAGAACGTAACTGGGTGATTATAAATGTGCACTACGGGTATCTCCGAAAGTATCTGTTGGGTTGGCACGAATCGAGATCGGGATTTGTCACTCCGTGTGACGGAGAAGTATCTCTGTTCCCACTCGGCAGAACATCATCATAATGAGCTCAATGTGATTAAGGAGTTAGTCACGGAATGATGTGCTACGAAACAAGTAAACAGACTTACCGGTAACAAGATTGAACAAGGTATAAGGATACCGACGATCGAATCTCGGGCAAGTTCTATACCGACACACAAAGGGAATTGTATACGGGATTGATTGAATCCTTGACATCGTGGTTCATCCGATGAGATCATCATGGAACATGTGGGAGCCACCATGGGTACCCAGACCCCGCTAATGGTTATTGGCCAGAGAGGTGTCTTGGTCATGTGTGCATGCCTCCCGAACCCGTAGGGTCTACACACTTAAGGTTCGATGACGCTAGGGTTATCGGGAATTGTTATACGAGGTTACCGAATGTTGTTAGGAGTCCCGGATGAGACCCCGGACGTCACGAGGAGCTCCGGAATGGTCCAGAGGTAAAGATTGATATATAGGATGGATGGGTTTGGACGCCGGAAATGTTTCGGGCACCACCGGCAATAGTCGGGACCACCGGAAGGGTTCCGAAGGCCCACCGGGAGGGGCCACCATCCCCGGGAGGCTACATGGGCCAACTGTGAGAGGGAACCAGCCCCTGGGTGGGCTGGTGCGTCCCCTCACCCAGCCCAAGGCGCCAAGAGAGGGAAAGGGGGGAAACCCTAAGTCGGGTGGGCCTTAGACCCACCACGGGGGATGCGCCACCCCCTCCTCCCCTCCTGGCTGCCACCTCCTGCCCCATCTAGGGTTGTCGCACCCCTTAGGGGTGGGAACCCTAAGGGTTGCACCACCCTCCCCCTTCCCCTATATATAGTGGGTGTTTTGGCCATTGGAGACACAACAATTTCTCTCTCTCTCGGCGCAGCCCTGTCTCTCTTCCTCCTGTCCCACGGTGCTTGGTGAAGCCCTGTCGGGAGACCTCGTCGCTCCATCGCCACCACGCCGTTGTGCTGCCGGAGCTCTTCCCCAACCTCTCCCTCCTCCTTGCTGGATCAAGGTGCGAGAGATGTCACCGGGCTGCACGTGTGTTGAACGCGGAGGTGTCGTGGTTCGGCACTAGATCGGAATCACACCGCGATCTGAATTGCACCGAGTACGACTCCATCAACCGCGTTCTAGCAATGCTTCCGCTTAGCGATCTTCAAAGGTATGAAGATACTCTCACCCCTCTCTCGTTGCTGGTTTCTCCATAGGAAGATCTGAATATGGCGTAGGAAAAAAATTGAATTTTGCTACGTTACCCAACAGTGGCATCCGAGCCAGGTTTTCTATGCATAGATTCTTCGCACGAGTAGAACACAAAAAGGTTATGGGCGCTGATTTTGTCAATTGCTTGCTGCTACTAGTCTTATTCTTTTCCGGCGGTATGATACGTCTCCAACGTATCTATAATTTTTGATGTTTCCATGCTATTATCATGTCAACTTTGGATATTTTATATGCATGAATATGCTATTTTATATCATTTTTGGGACTAACCTATTAACTCAGTGCCAAGTGCCAGTTTCTGTTTTTTCCATGTTTTTGACCTTTTTCAGAAAATAATATTCAACGGAATAAAACCTGCGGGATGATTTTTTCCATAACAGAAGATACGCAGGGGACTTGGGAACCAAGGGAGGAGACCTCGTGGGAGGTCACAAGCCCCCCTAGGCGCGCCCTAGGGGGGCCGCGCCTGGCAAGCTTGTGGGCCCCATGTGGCTCCTTTGCCCTACCTCTTTCGCCTATAAATTCTCTAAAATCCCGATACCAAAGAAGAGAGCCACGAAATACTTTTCTGCCGCCGCAAGCTTTTGTCTCCGTAAGATCCCATTTGGGGACTGTTCTAGTGCCCTCCGGAGGGGGATTCGGACACGGAGGGCTTATTCATCAACACCATTGCCTCTCCGATGATGCGTGAGTAGTTCACCATAGACCTTCGATCCATAGCTAGTAGCTAGATGGCTTCTTCTCTCTCTTGGATCTTCAATACAAAGTTCTCCATGATCTTCATGGAGATATATCCGATGTAACTTTCTTTTGCTGTGTGTTTGTCGAGATACGATGAATTGTGGATTTATGATCAGATTATCTATGAATATTATTTGAGTCTCCTCTGATCTCTTATATGCATGATTTCGTATACTTGTAATTCTCTTCCAGTTATGGGTTTTGTTTGGCCAACTTGATCTATAATTCTTGCAATGGGAGAAGTGCTTGGTTTTGGGTTCATACCGTGCGGTGTCCTCACGTAGTGACAGAAGGGGTAGCGAGGCACGTATCGTGTTGTTTCCATCAAGGGTAAAAAGATGGGGTTTATATCATATTACATGATATCCCTCTACATCATGTCATCTTGCTTAAGGCGTTACTCTGTTTGTTATGAACTCAATACACTAGATGCATGCTGGATAGTGGTCGATGTGTGGAGTAATAGTAGTAGATGCAGAAAGTATCGGTCTACTTGTCTCGGATGTGATGCCTATGTTTATGATCATTGCCTTAGATATTGTCATGACTTTGCGCGATTCTATCAATTGCTTGACAGTAATTCGTTCAGCCACCGTAATACTTGCTATCATGAGAGAAGCCTCTAGTGAACACTATGGCCCCGGGGTCTACTTCACATCCTATATTCAGATCTACAAAATTACTTTGTTGCACTTTTCACCTTCAGATCTCACCTTGCAAATAATCGTGAAGGGATTGACAACCCCTTTATCGCGTTGGGTGCAAGTTTGTTTGTTTTTGCGTAGGTTCATTGGTGCCTCATCTTGATACTCCTACTGGATTGATACCTTGGTTCTCAAACTGAGGGAAATACTTATCGCTACTTCGCGGCATCACCCTTTCCTCTTCAAGGGAAATCCAATGCAAGATCAAGAGGTAGCACGGTATTGTGGGATGAAGCGGCCCGGACTGACCTTACACGTACGCTTACGTGAGACAGGTTCCACCGGCTAACGTGCACACGGTGCATAAGGTGGCTAGCGGGTGTGTGTCTTTCCCACTCTAGTCGGATTGGATTTGATGAAAAGGGTCCTTATGAAGGGTAAACAGCTTTGGCATATCATTGTTGTGGCTGTCACATAGGTAAGAAGGCGTTCTTGCTAGAAACCCAAATCAGCCACGTAAAAGTTGCAACAACAATTAGAGGACGTCTAACTTGTTTTTGCAGGGTTTGACATGTGATGTGATATGGCCAAAGGATGTGATGTTACATGTGTGATGTATGAGATGATCATGTTCTTGTAATAGGATTCACGACTTGCATGTCGATGAGTATGACAACCGGCAGGAGCCATAGGAGTTGTCTTAATTTATTGTATGAGATGTAACGCCATGTGTTTACTACTTTTACTTCATTGCTAACGGTTAGATGTGGTAGTAGTAGTAGTTGGCGTAACAACTTCACGGAGACACGATGATGGAGATCATGATGATGGAGATCATGGTGTCACGCCGGTGACGATGATGATCATGCGATGCTCGAAGATGGAGATCGAAGGAGCAAAGATGATAATGGCCATATCATGTCACTATATGATTGCATGTGATGTTTGTCATGTTTTTCATCTTATTGCTTAGAACGACGGTAGCATAATAAGATGATACCTCATAAAATTTCGAGAACGTATTCCCCTAAGTGTGCACCGTTGCGAAGGATCGTTGTCTTGAAGCACCACCTAATGATCGGGTGTGATAGATTCTAACGTTCGCATACAACGGGTGTAAGCTAGATTTACACACGTGAAACACTTAGGTTGACTCAACGAGCTTAGCATGTACAGACATGGCCTCGAATACGAGAGACCGAAAGGTCGAACATGAGTCGTATGGTTGAATACGATCAGCATGAAGTTGCTCACCATCGACGACTAGTCCGTCTCACGTGATGATAGGACACGGGTTAGTCGACATGGATCATGTATCACTTAGATGACTAGAGGAATGTCGATTTAAGTGGGAGTTCATACTTAATTTGATTAGAAGAACTTAATTATCATGAACTTAGTCTAAAAGTTGTCTTTACAAATATTGTAGATCCAATGGCCAACGCACCTGTCAACCTCAATTTCAACGCGTTCCTAGAGAAAAACAAGCTGAAAGATGATGTTAGCAACTATGCGGACTGGGTCCGTAACTTGAAGCTCATCCTCATTGCATCCAAGAAGGCTTATGTCCTTGATGCGCCGCTAGGTGACCCTCCTATTCCCGCGGTAGCCCAAGATGTTCAGAACGTCTGACAGACGCGGAGTGATGACTACTCTCTGGTTAGGTGTGGCATGCTCTACAGTTTAGAAACGGGGCTCCAAAGGCGTTTTGAGCAACACGAAGCATATGAGATGTTCCACGAGATGAAGATAGTTTTCCAAGCTCATGCCCGAGTCGAGAGATATGAAGTCTCCGACAAGTTCTTTAGCTGTAAGATGGAGGAGAATAGTTCTATTAGTGCGCATATACTCAGAATGTCTGGGCTACACGGTCGTCTGACTCAGCTTGGAGTCGAACTTCCAGATGACGTTGTAATTGACAGAATCCTCCAGTCTCTCCCACCAAGCTACAAGGGTTTTGTGCTGAACTACAATATGCAAGGGATGGAGAAGACCATTCCCGAGTTGTACTAGATGCTGAAATCTGCAGAAGTAGAAATCAAGAAAGAGCATCAAGTGTTGATGGTCAACAAGACCACCAGTTTCAAGAAAGGCAAGGGTAAGAAGAACTTCAAGAAAGACGGCAAAGTCGTTGCCGCACCCGGTAAGCCAGATGCCGGGAAGAAGAAAAAGAATGGACCCAAGCCTGAGACTGAGTGCTTCTATTGCAAGGAAAAAGGTCACTGGAAGCGGAACTGCCCCCAAGTATTTAGCGGATAAGAAGGCCGGCAAATTCAAAGGTATATGTGATATACATGTTATTGATATGTACCTTACCAGCGCTCGTAGTAGCTCCTGGGTATTTGATACCGGTGTTGTTGCTCACATTTGCAACTCAAAGCAGGAACTGCAGAATAAACGGAGGCTGGCTAAGGATGAGGTGATGATGCGCGTCGGGAATGGCTCCAAGCTCGATGTGATCGCCGTCGGCACGCTGCCTCTACATCTACCTTCGGGATTAGTTTTAAACCTTAATAATTGTTATTTAGTACCAGCTTTGAGCATGAACATTTTATCACGGTCTTCCTTAATGCGAGGCGGCTACTCATTTAAGTCAGAGAATAATGGTTGTTCTATTTATATGAGTGATATGTTTTATGGTCATGCTCCGCTGGTGAACGGTTTATTCTTGATGAATCTCGATCGTGATGTTACACATATTCATAGTGTGAATACCAAAAGATGTAAAGTTGATAATGATAGTCCCACATACTTGTGGCACTGCTGCCTTGGTCATATCGGTGTTAAGCGCATGACAAAACTCCATATTGATGGACTTTTAGAGTCCCTTGACTTTGAATCATTTGACACATGCGAACCGTGCCTCATGGGCAAGATGACTAAGACTCCACTCTCAAGAATAATGGAGAGAGCAATCGACTTATTGGAAATAATACATATTGATGTGTGTGGTCCAATGAACGTTGAGGCTTGCGGTGGCTATCGTTATGTTCTCACTCTCACCGACGATTTGAGTAGGTATGGATATATCTACCTGATGAAGCACAAATCTGAAACATTTGAAAAGTTCAAGGAATTTCAGAGTGAGATTGAGAATCAACATGACAAGAAAATAAAGTGTCTACGATCTGATCGTGGAGGAGAATATTTGAGTCACGAGTTTGGCACACACCTAAGGAAATGTGGAATTGTTTCACAACTGACGCCGCCTGGCACACCGCAACGTAACGGAGTGTCTGAACGTCGTAATCACACTTTATTAGATATGGTACTATCTATGATGTCTCTTAGCTACTTACCGCTATCATTTTGAGGATATGCATTGGAAACTGCAGCATTCACTTTAAATAGGGCACCATCTAAATCTGTTGAGACGACACCGTATGAATTATGGTTTGGCAAGAAACCTAAGCTGTCGTTTCTAAAAGTTTGGGGCTGTGATGCTTATGTGAAGAAACTTCAACCACAAAATCTCGAACCCAAAGCGGAGAAATGCGTATTCATAGGATACCCTAAGGAAACTATTGGGTATACCTTCTATCTTAGATCCGAAGGTAAAATCTTTGTTGCCAAGAACGGATCCTTTCTAGAGAAAGAGTTTCTCTCTGAAAGGACGTGGATGTCGCCTAGAGGGGGGTGAATAAGCGCTTTAAAATAATTACGGTTTAGGTTTGAACAAATGCGGAATAAAACTAACGTTTAATTTGTCAAGCACAAAACCTAAAACAACTAGGCTCACCTATGTGCACCAACAACTTATGCTAAGCAAGATAAACAACTAAGTGATAGCAAGATATATGACAATAGACAATATGGCTATCACAAAGTAAAGTGCATAAGTAAAGGGTTTGGGTAAGAGATAACCGAGGCACGTGGAGACAATGATGTATCCCGAAGTTCACACCCTTGCGGGTGCTAATCTCCGTTGGAGCGGTGTGGAGGCACAATGCTCCCCAAGATGCCACTAAGGCCACCGTAATCTCCTCACGCCCTCGCACAATGCAAGATGTCGTGATTCCACTAAGGGACCCTTGAGGGCGGTCACCGAACCCGTACAAATGGCAAACCTTGGGGACGGTCACCGGTACCCGTACAAATTGCTTGGGGCAATCTCCACAACCTAATTGGAGACCCCGACGCTTTCCTGAAGCTTTACACCACAATGATTGAGCTCTGAGACACCACCAAGCTTCTAGGACACCAAAGCATCCACGAAGAACAATATCTAGGGTACTAAGTACCAAAGGTAACAAGCTTCTCAAACTTCACTTCCACGAATCACCGTGGAGAACTCAAACCGGCGCAACTAATGCAATGGCAAGAACACACGAAGTGGACAAGTTCCTCACACTCATATCTCTCCACAACAACAAAAGCTATGGAAAAATATGAGAGGCAGAACAAGGAGCTCACAAAGAACTCCAAGATCAAGATCCAATTGGTTCCCCTCACATAGAGGAGAAAGTGATTGGTGGAGATGTGGATCTAGATCTCCTCTCTCTTTTCCCTCAAGAACAAGCAAGAATCATTGGAGGATTGAGAGTTAGCAAGCTCAAAGAAGGTCAACAATGGGGGAAGAACACGAGCTAAAGAGATAAGGTTCAATGGGGAAGAAGACCCCCTTTTATAGGTGGGGAAAATCCAACCGTTAAGCCTCACAGCCCGCACAGAGCGGTACTACCGCTCATGGAGCGGTACTACCACTCGGTAGGTTCACCAACCATGCTGAGGCCAAAACGTACGCAAAAAAACAGTCCGACAGAGCGGTACTACCGCTCCGGGGGCGGTACTACCGCTGGCACCAGGAGCGGTACTACCGCTGGATACTGAAACTGCTGTAACTTTCGCATACGGACTCCGAATTCAACGAAACCAAGTTTGTTGGAAAGCTAACGACATGGGCTAACACAATCTTGATGGGAATATCAATAAGAAGCAAGTGAGAAAAGTCTGATAATAAAATGGTGAGAACCCTTCTTGGAATAAGACCGGTAAAAACTCCCAACATCGAAAACATCATAGAAGATGCATATGGACTCCGTTTTCGATGAACTCGAGCTTGTCATGAAGATGAACATAAGCTATAAAACTCACAAAGAGAAACACAAAACAAGAACCAATAAGTATGATGCAAGGGTGCAAATGGTTTGAGCTCTCAACGAACGATACGATCAAGCTACTCACTTGGGAGCCCCCCTTGACAGTACGACAATCTATCCTAAAACAGAAAACCTATCAAGGGCAAACCTATACCTTGCACCTCATCCTCTTTAGCTAGATGACGATGATCTTGACCTCCTCAAGATGGACCACCTTTCTTGATTGCGTTGGCTTGATGAAGACTAGTTGATTGCTCCCATACACACTATGGGCGAGCCGCTCTTCAGCATATCTTCACAAGTTCATTGCGACCACAATGGACGGCAAGCATCAAGCATGATATATTCATGCTGATCCACTTGAACTTGCACACCACAATCTTGATGACGATCACCACTTGGCGTCATCCTTCATGGGTTGTATGAGATCTTCCTTTTGACGCAAGCCCATGGAAGCACACCTAACCCCCACATATAACTCTCACAAAGACCATGGGTTAGTACACAAACACGTAATGGACAATGCTTTCCATACCATGGGATCCCTTGATCCCTCTCGGTACATCTTGTACGCGTTGTGTGTTGATCATCTTGATTTACTCTTTGTCTGAGATCTTGATCAACCTTGTGTCTCTATGACCATTCTTTGGATAATACCTTGAATACCATCTTGGTCATCATATAAACTCCTTGAACCCAACAGATGGACTTCAAGAAGTGCCTATGGACAAATCCTATAAATACAACTTAAGGCAACCATTAGTCCATAGTAATTGTCAACAATTACCAAAACCACATATGGAGATATATGCTCTAACAATCTCCACCATTTTGGTAATTGATGACAACCACTTCAAGAGAGTTTATATAAGGAAATAAGCATAACCAAGCGCACACATACAAAGCAATAATGCATGCGTGCAAGATGTAAATGCTTACGCAATAAAAGCAAAACCCTCTAAACATATCCAAAGTAAACTCTCTAAACTTCTCTCCCATTGGCATCGATTGCCAAAATGGATGAAAAGTTTAGAAAGCCAATATAGTAGGTGGTCCTCCAAAAAGTGTGTACTTCTCGACAAATGAGTGCAAAGAAATACACAAATACAATGATAAGTAGTTGGAGGAAAACAAACTATATTGAGGACCCAAAGATTGGAAATAAAAGGATCGTATGCCACAAAGACATACAAAAAATAGAGGCAAGCAATCAAAAGATACGAGATGGAACAAACAATCATATGGTCCTTCGAACCACATGAATAAAAGATATTACGATAAAGGCAACAGAGTGTTTTATCAAAACTAGAGAAGCTCCCCATGATTTGTGCAGTAATACGAGATTTTTGTATTTGATACAGGTGCACAAAATAGGATCGTTGCTCCCCCAAAATTAATAAAAACACACAACGAGTGCAAGAAGATAGATGAGACAATAAGCATATCAATTGCACAAAACAAATGGTTGAGCAACATGTAAAAGAAGCAACTTAAGAATAGGCTCAACCAAAGTAATGTGTGTGAGTCATGGCAAAGCACTTGAGAAGACTAAGATAAGGATGAGCATTACTCATCAACATAGTCTTGATGAAATGAGACACAAAGTGCAAGACATATCATTCCCACACACACATACTAGAAAATGGGTTCACAAGCTTACTAATAAAAAAATAAGAACCAACGCTTGTGACAACCCATGGTGAAGATAGGAAGTAAGAACCTTGTCAAGAGGAGGGATACCAATCAAAATGGCAAAACCCTCATCAAGACAAGCATGGGGAAAAATAATATTCACGGCCAAAGAGTGCATCAAGATGTAGGAAAATAAGATACGCACTCAAGACAAATCCTTTCATGAAGCCACCAAAAACTGAAAAAGGAAATGCAACGATGGACGTGAAAGAAAAGAGGATATCAATTAGAGATGTAACTTCTCTCATGTGTAAAATATTCTAAGTAGAAGACAATCATGATGATATATATCCACAAAGAAGGATGTACACACGAAATGGTTACAAGAAGGAACAAACTAGATATCCAAAAGGAAGTCATAAATATATCAATAAGATCTTTTGCTTGGAAGCATAGCACATGGCCTAATATTTTCTTATTGTACAATATGAACTTCCAACATACGAACATCAAAGACATCCCAACTAGTAGTAAGACATCATCGTTCGGATGCTTTGAGAAAGGAAACAAGTACTACAAGAACGAATCAAGAGATTCATGACATGATGCAACCTGGAAAAGAAAAGACAGGTTGGGGCCTGTGCAAGAAAAGAATGCATGAAGTGGATACTTGTTACCGAGACAACATTGGATTGATGTAGTAGATAGTTGTTCTTTGATCATCCTAACTTGGCTCCAATAATCACGTGGTCTCAACACCTTCCTTATAGGTGAGCCGAGCATCCAATGCATCTCCAGTTGTTCCTGGAACAGCAAAACAAACAAAATGGTGCCCAAACTCATTGGGACCAAAGAGTTAGAAAACCAACAATACATAGGACAAACTCCACATACATATGTGCATATAGATATGAATTTTAATTTCATGCACACTTTAGCCAATTTATGACAAGGTGGAGTTTTCCCTATATATTGGGTCAAAGAAAGAAAGCAAGCAAAAGAAGTTGTATATAGTAGATATGCATGCTCAAGACTCTCAAGAATCAACTCAACACAAAGTTGATAAGTCACCAAAAGACAAGGTATCAAGTGATAATAAGATCCCAAACAAAAAAACTATCACTTGAAGGATATCAATTAAAAGATACCTCAAGGAATGAGATATCCATTGACACATGCCAAATAAAAGGAAACAAGATACTAATTGAAGGAAAACAAACACGAGGTATCTAATTTCCAAAAGAGAGCTAGGTTTCAACAAACCAAACCCTCGACAAATTTTCATGATGGCACAAAGCATAATAAAGAGCAAGATTTGCCTCCCATCAACACACACTTGATGGGGATCAAAAGATTTTATGACGCGTGAATAAAGAGAGTGTTCTAAAGAAAATAGGATAGCTCCCCCAAGGGACGTGCATTATATAGAATTTGCATTTAAATACAAAATGCACAAGATGGGATCATCACTTTCTCTATATCTATATAAACACTAGACATGTTAAAATAGATCCATAAGAGGCAAGGAAGACAAACGAAACACAAAATCCAATGTAAAGGCGATTAGCAATTCCTACCACATGATGGGAATACCAATTGTCAAGGACAAGAAGTATTTTGGAAGTGATACTCATTGGTAGATCGCAAATATATCCAAGATCATCTTTACCCATAAAACGCAAGCAAATGACACTTGTAGAGCTAACATGCCACCTAGGAACAAGATAATTTACAATATCAACACTAAGTGGCAACACCTCAAATGTACACATTTTCTAGGTTTGTAATATGCACATAGCATACTACTCCCCCATAATGTGATAAACCAACAATATTAACAAGTGGCAAATTAAAACCAACAAGAGATAATTAATGGAGCATATAGAATTTGAATTTCTCATGAGTAAGACATACCACATAGAAACTAGATAATCTTGAAATATCAATACTAAGTGGTATTCCACATGTATACACATTTATAGGATTGTGAGGTGTGCAAAGCACATAACTCCCCCACAATGGGATAATCCATTAATCTCCCACAAGAGCCAACAAAGATACAAACAAGATGCAAAAAGGCTCAATACAAGACTCACATGTACATGATACGCAAACCAACATACACATACTCGATTACTCAAGATAAGCAAGTTGGAAGCACAACATATACAAACGCATGCAAGGTACAAAACCACAACATGCAAAGGGGCAAGCAACTAACAATGTAAACAGTGTAAGTACAAGTTACCGTAAGGAGGCACATTGGATATAAGATAGAAACTCGATAATCCAAATGACTTGGCTTGAGATAATATGAATGATGAAGACCCCTTAATTCTTCATTATGTATCCAAGTCTCTAATGTCCTCCACATTCACCTATTGATCAAGTTTGAGCTTGTTGGTCCCCAACCACGTTGGGTCCTAAGAGGTTAGTCACAATAGGCTTGGCAACCCAAATGGTACTTTTCTTGACACCACTTTGAGTACCAACAAACTTGGCAAACACATTTCCAACCTTATCCTTCCCAAGAGAATATATATAATCAATAATGATTGGGTTGGATAAATTACCTCTCGTGCAAGAAGAAGCGAAGTGACCCTTCTCGCAACATAAGTAGCAACATCTACCCTTTAATTTCTTCCCTATTGATTTCTCAACATGAGGAGTGTTGGCTTGGGTCTTCTTTGGAAGGGGCCTTTCTTCAACTTGTAGTTGAGTATGTGATTGAACTTGTGGCCGCTTCCCTTGTTGCTTGTGACTTTGGGGCTTCTTCTTTAGTGGGCAAGATCTAACATGGTGCCCTTCAATTTTGCACTTGAAGCAAATAATCTTGGCCGAATTCTTGAATTGTTCTTGGCCCTTCTTCTTTAAGTTTTTGGACTTCTTCTTCTTGTTGGAGTTGAATCCAAGCCCATCTTTGTCATCAGGGATTTTTGCCCACACAAGACATTGTTGAGTGTGGACATCCCTTCATGACTCTTTTCCAAGTCTTTCTTCAAAGAAGTGACTTGGGCCTTAGCTCTTCGATTTCCTCTACATGGTTAGTAGCAACACCAGTACTAGAGGAAGTATAAGCTTCATTGTTAGAGCAACAAGGCAAGGAAAGTAATTCATCACAAGAGGTAGCAACATTATGAGTAGAAGAATTACGAGGACTAGCACATGGCAATATAGCACTTTGACTAGAAGTAGCGCCATTGTCCACATGAGGCTCACTTGATGTTACCTTGGTAGTAATAGCCTCATGAGCTAATTTTAGCGCATTATGGGATGCTAGAAGATCATCATGAGAGCTTGTGAGCATTACATGACTTCTTCCAATTTCCCATAATTGGTAGATAGCAACTCAAGTTGAGCCCTTAGCTCAACATTCTCCTTTAAAATGGATGCTTCACAAGAAGTAGAGTTAGTAGCACAAGCATCATAATTAGCAATAAGAGGAGAAGGAACCTTGGCAAGCTCTTTAGCATATGAAGCTTCAAGTTGAGAATGAGACTTGGTGAGTTCGATGAGCGAACTCTTAATAGCCCTTGAGCCATTTTTGAGGTGCTCATAGTCCTCAAGGAGTTTAGCATGTGCAACTCCAAGCTTATCATTTTTAGTTCTAAAATCATTAGCCACCTCGAGAGCTCTATCATGGGATCCCTTTAATCTAGATAATTCTAGAGCAAAGGTTTCCTCAAGAGATTCCTTGGTGGTTTGTTCATTTTCAAGAGCTTGAGATAGCTCTACGATCTCATTAGTGTAATCACGCTCATGACCTTCCATTGTCTCAATGGTGGCCTCATGCTCCTCAAGATGAGCTTCCAACTCCTCAATGTACTTCTTGCCCTCAGTGGCAATAGACATGATTTCCAAGAAGTTGGAACAAGCAAGTTTTGTTCTTATAAAGAGATTTAAAAATGATTTCACCCTTAATTTTTAAGGATGCAATACTATCACTCTCTTCATCATTATCCTCATCCCCATTATCATCAACATCATCATCATGAGATATATTGGGATTCAAAGTAGGAAATACCTTTGAAGCCTTAGCCATAAGGCAAAAGTGAGTCACAATAGATGATGATGTAGGATCCCTTGAAGCATCATTCAAGGCCACATCTTGTTCCATGGAGTGATGAATTTCCTCTACATTGTTAGCACAACAACTCGAGGAAATATATACATTTTTATCATGGCAACAAGATATAGGAAGCATATCATCATGAGATTTAGTCAAGCAGTTTTTACATGATATGCAAGGACTATCAACACAAGCATGTAAAACATTTAGAGTGCTCGAAGTGTTAATGCCCAAAGATGAAGCATTGCAACAATATAGTAATGAAGGGTCATCAACAATAAGCCCACTATCATCATTGCAATGATCTCCACTACTCACCATATCATTACCTTATGGAAATCCATATGTAGGTGAAGTAGATGAAGTTGAGAGGACCACACGACCGGAGGTGGAGGGAGAACAATTATTCCCACAAATCTTGGACATACCATATTTGTCTTGAAGCTTTGTCCACAACTCATGAGCATCCCGGAATGGCATGAGTTGAAATATAACTACATTGCTCAAAGCATCAAAAAGCACATTAGAAGCTTGAGCATTGAGATAAGAGTTTTTCTCATCTCAAAATATATATTTTGAGAATACATTGGAGGAGAAAAACCCATATCTACAATTCGCTCTAAATTTGGGTCCATGACCCAAAAGTGATTAAGCATGCGAATTACCCAAACATCAAAATTTGTGCCATCGAAACTAAGAGTGTCAGTGAATCCTAAACCCCTAGTTGACATCCTTACTCTCTAGGTGGTTAAACCTAATAAAGAGAGACCTAGCTATGATACCAATTGAAAGGACATGGATGTCGCCTAGAGGGGGGGTTGAATAGGCGCTTTAAAATAATTACGGTTTACGTTTGAACAAATGCGGAATAAAACTAACGTTTAATTTGTCAAGCACAAAACCTAAAACAACTAGGCTCACCTATGTGCACCAACAACTTATGCTAAGCAAGATAAACAACTAAGTGATAGCAAGATATATGACAATAAACAATATGGCTATCACAAAGTAAAGTGCATAAGTAAAGGGTTTGGGTAAGAGATAACCGAGGCACGTGGAGACAATGATGTATCCCGAAGTTCACACCCTTGCGGATGCTAATCTCTGTTGGAGCGGTGTGGAGGCACAATGCTCCCCAAGATGCCACTAAGGCCACCGTAATCTCCTCATGCCCTCGCACAATGCAAGATGTCGTGATTCCACTAAGGGACCCTTGAGGGCAGTCACCGAACCCGTCCAAATGGCAAACCATAGGGGCGGTCAGCGGTACCCGTACAAATTGCTCGGGGCAATATCCACAACCTAATTGGAGACCCCGACGCTTGCCTGATGCTTTACACCACAATGACTGAGCTCTGAGACACCACCAAGCTTCTAGGACGCCAAAGCATCCATGAAGAACAATATCTAGGGTACTAAGTACCAAAGGTAATAAGCTTCTCAAACTTCACTTCCACGAATCACCGTGGAGAACTCAAACAGCACAACTAATGCAATGGCAAGAACACACGAAGTGGACAAGTTCCTCACACTCAAATCTCTCCACAACAACAAAATCTATGTAGAAATATGAGAGGAAGAACAAGGAGCTCACAAAGAACTCCAAGATCAAGATCCAAGTGGTTCCCCTCACATAGAGGAGAAAGTGGTTGGTGGAGATGTGGATCTAGATCTCCTCTCTCTTTTCCCTCAAGAACAACCAAGAATAATTAGAGGGATTGAGAGTTAGCAAGCTCGAAGAAGGTCAACAATGGGGGAAGAACAAGAGCTAAAGAGATAAGGTTCAATGGGGAAGAAGACCCCCTTTTATAGGTGGGGAAAAATCCAACCGTTAAGCCTCACAGCCCGCACAGAGCGGTACTACCGCTCATGGAGTGGTACTACTGCTCGGTAGGTTCACCAACCATGCTGAGGCCAAAAAGTATGCAAAAACTGTCCGACGGAGCGGTACTACCGCTCCTTGAGCGGTAGTAAAAAATTACTACCGCTCCGGGGGCGGTACTACTGCTGGCACCACGAGCGGTACTACCGCTGGATACTGAAACTTTCGCATACGGACTCCGAATTCAACGAAACCAAGTTTGTTGGAAAGCTAACGACATGGGCTAACACAATCTTGATAGAAATATCAATAATAAGAAAGTGAGAAAAGTCCTATAAGAAAATGGTGAGAACCCTTCTTGGAATAAGACCGGTAAAAACTCCCAACATCGAAAACATCATAGAAGATGCATATGGACTTTGTTTTCGATGAACTCGAGCTTGTCATGAAGATGAACATAAGCTCTAAAAATAAAAAAGAGAAACACCAAACAAGAACCAATAAGTATGATGCAAGGATGCAAATGGTTTGAGCTCTCAACGAACGATACGATCAAGCTACTCACTTGAGAGCCCCCCTTGACAGTACGACAATCTATCCTAAAACAGAAAACCTATCAAGGGCAAACCTATACCTTGCACCTCGTCCTCTTGTGCTAGATGACGATGATCTTGACTTCCGCAAGATGGACCACCTTTCTTGATTGCGTTGGCTTGATGAAGACTAGTTGATTGCTCCCATACACACTATGGGCGAGCCGCTCTTCAGCATATCTTCACAAGTCCATTGCCACCACAATGGATGGCAAGCATCAAGCATGATATATTCGTGTTGATCCACTTGAACTTGCACACCACAATCTTGATGAAGATCACCACTTGACGTCATCCTTCATGGGTTGTATGAGATCTTCCTTTTGACGCAAGCCCATGGAAGCACACCTAACCCCCACATAGAACTCCCACAAAGACCATGGGTTAGTACACAAACACGTAATGGACAATGCTTACCATACCATGGGATCACTTGATCCCTCTCGGTACATCTTGTACGCTTTGTGTGTTGATCATCCTGATTTACTCTTTGTCTGAGATCTTGATCAACCTTGTGTCTCTATGACCATTCTTTGGATAATACCTTGAATACCATCTTGGTCATCATATAAACTCCTTGAACCCAACAGATGGACTTCAAGAAGTGCCTATGGACAAATCCTATAAATATAACTTAAGGCAACCATTAGTCCATAGGAATTGTCATTAATTACCAGAACCACATATGGAGATATATGCTCTAACACTCTCAAAAGAAGTAAGTGGGAGGAAATTAGAACTTGATGAGGTAATTGTACCCCCTCTCGAACCGGAGAGTAGCGCAGCACGGGAAATTCTTCCTGTGGCGCCTACGCCAACTGAAGAGGAAGTTAATGATGATGATCATGAAGCTTCGGATCAAGTTGCTACTGAACCACGAAGGTCCACAAGGGTACGTTCTGCACCAGAGTGGTGCGGCAACCCTGTGACGGAAATCATGTTGTTAGACAACGGTGAACCTTCGAACTATGAAGAAGCAATGGCGGGCCCGGATTCCAACAAATGTCTTGAGGCCATGAAATCCGAGATAGGATCCATGTATGAGAACAAAGTATGGACTTTGGTGGACTTGCCCGATGATCGGCGAGCCATAGAAAATAAATGGATCTTCAATAAGAAGACTGACGCAAATGGTAATGTGACCGTTTATAAAGCTCGACTTGTCGCAAAGGGTTTTCGACAAATTCAAGGAGTTGACTACGATGAGACTTTCTCTCCCGTAGTGAAGCTAAAGTCAGTCTGAATCATGTTAGCAATTGCCGCATTTCACGATTATGAAATTTGGCAAATGGACGTCAAAACAGCATTCCTTAACGGGTATCTTAAGGAATAGTTGTATATGATGCAACCAGAAGGTTTTGTCGATCCTAAGAGTGCTAGCAAGGTATGCAAGCTCCAGCGCTCCATCTATGGGTTGGTGCAAGCATCTCGGAGTTGGAACATTCGCTTTAATGAGGTGATTAAAGCGTTTGGGTTCACAGAAGTTTATGGAGAAGCCTGTCTGTACAAAAAAGTGAGTGGGAGCTCTGTAGATTTTCTCATACTATATGTGGATGACATATTATTGATGGGGAATGATATAGAATTATTGGAGAGCATAAAGGCCTACTTGAATAAGAGTTTTTCAATGAAGGACCTTCGAGAAGATGCATACATATTAGGCATCAAGATCTATAGAGATAGATCGAGACGCCTCATAGGTCTTTCATAAAGTACATACCTTGACAAGATATTGAAGAAGTTCAATATGGAAAACTCGAAGAAGGGGTTCTTGCTAGTTTTGCAAGGTAAGAGATTGAGTAAGACTCGGTCACCGACCACGGCAGCAGATAGAGAGAAGATGAGTATTATCCCCTACGCTTCAGCCGTGGGCTCTCTAAAGTATGCCATACTGTGTACCAGACCTGATATAAACCTTGCCATAAGTTTGGTAGGGAGGTACCAAAGTGATCCCGGTATGGAACACTGGACAGCGGTCAAGAATATCCTTAAGTACCTGAAAAGGACTAAGGAGATGTTTCTCGTTTATGGAAGTGACGAAGAGCTCGTCGTAAAGGGTTACGCCGATGCTAGCTTCGACACAGATTCGTATGACTCTAAGTCACAAACCGGATATGTGTATGTTTTGAATGGTGGGGCGGTGAGCTGGTGTAGTAGCAAGCAAGACGTCGTGGCAGCATCTACATGTGAAGCGGAGTACATGGCTGCTTCGGAAGCGGCTCGCGAAGGGGTCTGGATGAAGGAGTTCATCACCGACCTTGGAGTGGTTCCAAGCGCGTCACGTCCGATGACACTCTTCTGTGATAACACTGGAGCCATTGCCATAGCCAAGGAGCCCAAATTTCACAGGAAGACCAAGCACATCCAACGCCGCTACAACTCCATCCAGGACCAGGTCCAGAGAGGAGTCATAGATATTTGTAAACTACACACGGATCTGAATATTGCAGACCCTTGACTAAACATCTTCCTCCAGCAAAACATGATCAACACCACAATGCTATGGGTGTTCGATTCATCACAATGTAACTAGATTATTGACTCTAGTGCAAGTGGGAACCTGTTGGAAATATGCCCTAGAGGCAATAATAAAATGGTTATTATCATATTTCCTAGTTCATGGTAATCACCTATTGTTCATGCTATAATTGTATTAACAGGAAACAGTAATACATGTGTGAATAAATATATCACAATGTGTCCCTAGAAAGCCTCTAGTTGGCTAGCTCGTTGATCAATAGATGATCATGGTTTCCTGATCATGGACATTGGATGTCATTGATAACGGGATCACATCATTAGGAGAATGATGTGATGGACAAGACCCAATCCTAAGCATAGCACTAGATCGTGTTGTTCGTATGCTAAAGCTTTTCTAATGTCAAGTATCTTTTCCTTCAACCGTAAGATTGTGCAACTCCCGGATACCGTAGGAGTGCTTTAGGTGTATCAAACGTCACAACGTAATTGGGTGATTATAAAGGTGCACTACGGGTATCTCCGAAAGTATATGTTGGTTTGGCACGAATCGAGATCGGGATTTGTCACTCCGTGTGACGGAGAGGTATCTCTGGGCCCACTCGGTAGAATATCATCATAATGAGCTCAATGTGACTAAGGAGTTAGTCACAGGATGATGTGCTACGGAACGAGTAAAGAGACTTACCAGTAACGAGATTGAACATGGTATAAGGATACCGACGATCGAATCTCGAGAAAGTTCTATACCGACAGACAAAGGGAATTGTATACGGGATTGATTGAATCCTTGACATCGTGGTTCATCCGATGAGATCATCGTGGAACATGTGGGAGTTGATACGTCTCCATCGTATCTACTTTTACAAACTCTTTTGCCCTTGTTTTGGACTCTAATTTGCATGATTTGAATGGAACTAATCCGGACTAACGATGTTTTCAGCAGAATTACCATGGTGTTGTTTTTGTGCAGAAATGAAAGTTCTCGGAACGTCCTGAAAATTTACGGAGAATGTTTCTCGAAAATATGAAAAATACCTGCGCAAAGATCCACCGGAGCGGATGGGCCAGTGGGCCACAAACCCTGTTGCCGCGGCCTCCCCCCTAGACGCGGCAACCAAGCTTGTGGGGCCCACGTGGATCTGCCGCCCCCAAACTCAGCTCTATAAATTCACTTTCGCCTAGAAAAAAATCAGAAGAGAAGATTTCGTCGCATTTGCGATACGGAGGCGCCGCCACATCCTGTTCTTCATCTGGAGGACACATTTGGAGTCTGTTTTGGGCTCCGGAGAGGGGAAATCGTCGCCATCATCATCATCAACCTTCTTCCCTCTTCAATTCCATGAAGCTCTTCATCATTCGTGAGTAATCTATTTGTAGGCTCGTTGGGCAGTGATGAGTAGGATGAGATCTATCATGTAATCAAGTTAGTTTTGACGGTGATTGATCCCAAATATCCACTATGTTCTGAGATTGATGTTGCTACTACTTTGCCATGCTTAATGCTTGTCACTAGGGCCTGAGTGCCATGATTTCAGATCTGAAATTATTATGTTGTCACCAATATATGTGTGTTTTAGATCCGATCTTGCAAGTTGTAGTTACCTACTATGTGTTATGACCCGGCAACCCCGGAGTGACAATAACCGGAACCACTCCTGGTGATGACCATAGTTTGAGGAGTTCATGTGTTCACCAAGTGCTAATGCGTTGTTCCGGTTCTTTATTAAAAGGAGAACCTTAATATCATGTAGTATCCTTTTGGACCCCGCTGCCATGGGAGGGATGGACAATAGATGTCATGCAAGTTCTTTTCCCTAAGCACGTATGACTACACACGGAATGCATGCCTACATCACATTGACGAACGGGAGCTAGCCACATATCTCGCCGTGTTATAACTGTTGCATGATGAATATCATCCAAACAAATCACCGACCCATTGCCTACGAGTTTGTCCCACTACTGCTGTTACTTGTTTTGCTCTGCTGTTGTTACTACTCTTGCTACTTGCTGCTGCTGTTACTACTGTCGCTTGCTACTGTTGCTACTTGCTACTGCTGTCACTACTGTTGTTCCTTGCTACTGCTATTACTCGTTACACTGCTGCTACCTGCTACAATACTTGTTCGCTTGGCGTTGACGGGAAAAGACTATTTCCGTCTACGGGCAACTTCTGGCGCCATTGATACGACAGTTAGGAATAGTCTGTCGTCAACAGATCGTTTCTGACACCGTCGCTATCATCCTACTTTGCTGCTGATACTTTGCTTGCAGATACTAATCTTTCAGGTGTGGTTGAATCTGACACATTCAGCTGCTAATACTCGAGAGTGTCCTCTCACCTCCTGTCTGGCGAACCAACAAATTTGGGTTGAATACTCTACCCTCGAAAACTGCCGCGAACCCACACGCTGGTGGGCCATTGCAAGACAATTGCTAATTGTTGAGCAACTGGGAGCAGTTCTGGCTCTGTTGTCGCGAAGGCATCAAGTCAGGGACACGTCAACAACATTCTTCTAGTGTCATTGCCGGGGACTGTCGTTAGCAACATTTTTTTGGCGCCGTTGCCGGGGAGGTATTGCTATATTCTCTGAGTCACTTGGGATTTATATCTGCTGATCACTATGAAGAATCTGAAAGATCCAAAAACCAAAGTCTTGCCCTCAACTACGAGGGGAGGTAAGGAACTGCCATCTAGCTCTGCACTTGATTCACCTTCAGTTTTGAGTAGGTTCGCGACATCACCTCCTGCTAGAAATCTTGATATGTCGCATGTGCTTGATGATGCTTATGATGCTACTATCCTTGATGCTATGCCTGATACTACTAGAGATGTTATGCCTGATACTGCTAGAGATGCTATGCCTAATACTGCTAGAGATGCTATGCCTGATACTGCTAGAGATGCTATGCCTGATGATGCTATGCTTGATACTGCTAGAGATACTACTTTGCCTGATGTGCCACTAGGGGTATTCCTTGATCCTCATATTGCTAGAGTTACTGCCAATGCTCGTGATGCTTCTGAAACTGTCGATACTATTGAGATAGAACCTACTTTTGCTCCTGCTAGATCTAGCTCTCCTAGATATGAATTGCCTGATATACCTGAGGGTTACGTTATGGAGGGAGAGATAGCTGAGGATTTTCTTGCGTGTAAGGATGCCTATGACGCTGAGAAATTACTTCTCAAGTGGAAGGAAAAATCTTTGAAAGCTAGGATGAAATACGACCCGAAGTTTGCCACTTCACCTATCTTTATCACTGATAAGGATTATGAATTCTCTGTCGATCTTGAGATAATCTCTCTAGTCGAATCTGATCCTTTCCACGGTTATGAGTCTGAGACGGTCGTAGCCCATCTTACCAAACAACACGATATAGCCACCCTTTTCACGAGTGAGGAGAAGATCCGCCACTACTATATCTTTAAGTTGTTTCCTTTCTCTCTAAAGGATGACGCTAAAGCCTGGTTCACTTCTCTTACTCCTGGATGTGTGAGTAGTCCCCAGGATATGGTCTATTACTTATGTGAGAAATATTTCCCTGCCCATAAGAAGCAAGTTGCCTTGCAGGAAATATACAACTTTGCTCAACTCAAAGAAGAGAGTCTCCCACAAGCTTGGGGGAGGCTCGTCCAGCTACAGAATGCTTTGCCTCATCACCCTCTTAAGAAGAACGAGATACTTGATATCTTCTATAACGGACTTACCGATGACTCTAAAGACCACCTTGATAGTTGTGTCGGTTGTGTTTTTAGGGAACGAACAGTAGAACAAGCTGAGACTCTACTGAATAACATCTTGATCAACGATAATGCTTGGACTATTCCCGAACCACCTCCTAAGCCAACTCCGAAGAAAATAGGTATTCTATTCCTCAGTCCCGAAGATATGCAAGAAGCCAAGAAATCTATGCAAGAGAAAGGCATTAGATCTGAAGATGTCAAAAATCTACCACCTATTGAAGAGATCCATGGTCTCGATAACCTGATACAGGTAGTAGAAGTAAATTCTCTGTGTAGATTTGATGAGAGTGATATTCCTTTTGATAAACCTGCTAGCCTATGCTTTGATGAATTTGACAACTTTGTTGCCAAACAACAGAGTTTCAATGATAATGTTAGCAGACATTTGGAACAAAGTACTCGTATGCTTAGTCATTTAAGTGCTTGTGTAGACAGAAATGTCAATGATCTGAAGCTTCTGAGTAAACATGCCTCTATGATTACTACTTAGGTAGAACAAGTACTTAAAGCTCAGAATGACTTGCTCAATGAATTAAATGACAACTCTGTTAGAGTCGTTACTAGAGGAGGCAAAATGACTCGGGAACCTTTGTATCCTGAAGGTCATCCTAAGAGAATTGATCGAGATTCTCAAGGAATTAATGCAGATACACCCAGTAATCCTAAGGAAAAGAAGAAGGATGATAGAAACCTACATGTTGGTTCACCAAATACTGTCACACCTGAAGAACCAAATGATATTTCTGCGTCTGATGCAGAAACACAATCTGGTGATTAACATGAACCTGGTGACAATATGGACAGCGATGTTCATAATGATGCTCAACCTAGCAATGATAAGGATGTGGAGATTGAACCTACGGTTAATCCTGATAACCCACAACCAAAGAGATACGATAAGAATGACTTCATTGCTAGGAAGCATGGTAAAGAAAGAGAGCCATGGGTTCAGAGACCTATGCCCTTTCCTCCTAAGCCATCCAAGAAAAAGGATGATGAGGATTTTGAGCGCTTTATTGAAATGATAAGACCCGTCTTTTTGCAGATGCGGTTAGTTGATATGCTCAAAATGTCTCTGTATGCCAAGTACATGAAAGATATCGTGACCAATAAACGGAAGATACCAGATCTTGAGATCTCCACCATGCTTGCCAATTACACTTTCAAAGGTGGAATTCCTAAGAAACTTGGTGATCCCGGAGTGCCCACTATACCTTGCTCCATTAAAGGAAACTACGTAAGAACTGCCTTATGTGACCTTGGAGCCGGAGTTAGTGTTATGCCTCTCTCTCTCTTTATCGTAGACTTGAACTGGATAAGTTGACAGCCACTGAAATCTCTCTGCAAATGGCCGACAAATCAACTGCTTTCCCTGTCGGCATTTACGAGGATGTGCCTGTTGTGGTTGCTAACACCACTATCTTAACAGACTTCATTATCTTGGATATTCCCGAGGACGATGCCATGGTTGTCATCCTCGGAAGACCCTTTTTAAACACTGCAGGGGCTGTTATAGATTGCAACAAAGGCAATGTCACTTTCCATGTCAACGGTAAGGAGCATACCATGCACTTTCCAAAGAAACAATATCAAGTACATTGCATCAATGCTATCGAAAAAACTACATCGATTCTTATTGGGAGCTTTGAATGCCATATTCCTCGTGTCAAGATGAAGTATGATTTGCTTGTTGGGGAGATTCATATCCCCATTGAGGTGACTTAGTGGCTATTCGAAAATTCTCCGTTCTCTCTTACGATTCGAGAAAGTTTTGCCATAAGGATTTGATCAACCCCATTGACTGATTTCCTTCGATGACCATGAAATGGATGAATCAAAGCGTCACATACCTCTGTTTTAAGCTTTCACTTTCTGTTGCTTAGAAGAAAAATGATAGATTTAGTTTAGTTTTCCCTGTTTTCTGTTTTAGCGTCCCGGAGGAAAATACCCCGAAAATAAAAGTTCTCCGATGGTCCTGAAAATCTAGTATGATTTTTTCTATAATATTTGAAAAATACTGGGACTAAGAGCTGGCCTGGGGGCCACCTGTCACGCCCAAGATGCGACCCTATCCTCAATTTGGCACGAAGGCCTTGTCAGGGATAGAAGTGCATCTCGTTGTGTCGCAAGAATGGATATCGTTACAAGTACATGTACTGAAAAGAAGAGATATATATATAGAATTTGGCTTACACTCGCCACAAGCTACATCAGAGTCACATTAGTACATTACATAATCATCATGAAGAAGAGCAAGGTCCGACTGCGGACGAAAACAAATGATAAAAGAAGAAAGACGTCCATCCTTGCTATCCCAGGCTGCCGTCCTGGAACCCATCCTAGATCGATGAAGAAGAAGAAGAAGAAGAAGAAGAAGAAGCAACTCCAAATGAACAATCAATGCGCTCGCGTCAAGTAACCTTTACCTGTACCTGCAACTGGTGTTGTAGTAATCTGTGAGCCACAGGGGACTCAGCAATCTCATTTCCAAAGGTATCAAGACTAGCAAAGCTTAATGGGTGAGGCATGGTTAAGTGGTGAGGTTGCAGCAGCGGCTAAGCATATATTTGGTGGCTAACTTACGAGTACAAGAAAATAAGAGAGGGAAGATCTACGCATAACGGACGTGTACTAATCATGATCAAATGAATGATCCTGAACACCTACCTACGTCAGACATAACCCCACCGTGTCCTCGGTCGGAGAAAGAACTCACGAAAGAGACAGACACGGTTACGCACATAGTTGGCATGTTTTAATTAAGTTAACTTCAAGTTATCTAGAACCAGTGTTAAACAAAGTTTCCACGTTGCCACATAACCGCGGGCACGGCTTTCCGAAAAGATTTAACCCTGCAGGGGTGCTCCAACTAGTCCATCACAAATTACCACAAGCCGCATAGAAATCCTCAATCACGAAGCTCGCGATCTCGTCGGATTCCCTAGTGGAAAACCTCAACTCTGAGATTACCCAAAGCATCACCGGAATCCCGATGCACAAGATATCTCGTCAAAGGTAAAACTAATCCAGCAAGGCCGCCCGACGTGTCGACGATCCCGATAGGAGCCGCGTATCTCGTTCTCAGGACACGACGGATGGAACTAGCTACGGGTGCCAAACCTCGAGTTTCCCCGTGGTGGCCCCGCACGCAGACCGTTTGGGACCAACACCATCAGCACTGCCCCCCCCTGTTTATGTAAAATTACTCCTCGGGTTCATGACGCCCTATGCATTTCAGTGTTAACAGAACTATTATGTTGGGCAAATGTAGAACCAATGTTGGGCCTTTCCGGACCAGTTTAATCTAAAACGAATTATCAAGGGGGTCCCCATAACAACCCCGGTCGTGTTAGGAGCGCTCAATTATGGAACATAACACACGTAGCCGAAACTAAGGGGGCAAAGGTGGAACAAAACACCAACCTAGAAAGGTCGAGCCTTCCACCTTTTACCAAGTATATAGGTGCATTAAATTAAATAGCATTTAACATGGTGATATAACAAAGAACCCATGTTTTCACATGGAAGCATCTGCACCTGCAACTAGCAACGCTAACAACAGGGTTAAGCAAGCGGTAACATAGCCAATCAGTGGTTTGCTAGGTCGAACAGGTTGAAGGTAATCATGGCATTGTTGAGAGGCTGATATTTAACATGTGGTAGGCAACGAGACATAATCGATAGAAGCGATAAAACTAGCATGGCAATGATAGTAATGGTATCTAGGGAAATGGTCATCTTGCCTGAGATCCCGCTTGGAAGAAGAACAACTCCATGAAGTCGGCGAACCAATGTAGTCGAACGGGTCCTCACATTCCGACACGCTTGCAAAACTCTATCGAGACGAAGCAAACCGGAAACAAACATCAACACAAATATTCACCACACGATGCACAACATGATGCATAACCTACTATGATGCATGCTCAGTTCAATGATGCAAGGGATGGCATGGTAATTCACCTCACGCAAACACTACACATTAAGTGAAGCTCGATATGCAACGGGTTACATATCGACGAAACTCCACGTTTATTTATTTAATTCACTCCCGATTATTTACTCGCCAATATGAAATTGTAGTTAACATGGCAAGGGTGAAGCGACGGTCCTACATGGCATCCTAGAAGGTTAACATGCGGAGCATAGAACGGAGCTACGGCACAAGAGGCATGCAACACACGATATATGCCATGAATGCGTCATGCATGCAAGTTCATCAACACCATGGCAAGAAGAGAAAGAAACATGTGTCGCCACGGCGAGCGAGAGGGAACCATGGCGGCAAGACGGAAACGATGCCACGGCAACGTTCCTATCCCAATAACTCGTTGAGATATCGTGCCAACGAATAGGGAGCGTGTGGGGGAACGCTAAATAAGGAATGGGGTGATCCCGGTTACCGGCTTCCCATGTGTCGGGGCACAACATAAGAGGGACAACGTGCAACGGGCAACATGCATTCAACTCATACATCAAATTCGTTCGTTACACGACACGTCTCATCGGTATACCTTCAAAGCGTGCGATTCAAAGCGGATCGGTTCGTAGCGGGCGTCGTGGAAGTCGTGGTCGTCGTGGAAGTAGTCGTACACGGTCTCGTCGACGGTAGTCGTTCTCTTGCGTCGGTAGACGATCTTCGGCGTCGGGAGTCGAACACGTTCTGGGGGTCGTCGTGGACGTCGTGGTACTTGCGGCAAACTTGTCGATTCCACGGCGGCGGGGATGGTGCACGCGACGACGACAGGCGACACAACAGCAACATCTAGCAACTTACGCGATAAGCAACAACAGCTAGCAATTAAGCAGTCATCGTCGGCGACGGTAGCAAGCAAGCATGATCAACTAGCAAAGCGGCAACTAGCACTAGCAAGCACGGCAGAAGTGTCTACCACCTAGCAGGCAAGCAAGCAACAGCATACAGCAAAATGGCATGCAGCAACAAGGCTATGCTAGCAGTTATCTACCAGCAGCAAGCAGGAACTAACAAACAGCAGCAGCCGACAACAGCAAGCGCAAGCAGCAAGGCATAGCAACCTACAGGCAGGCGACGGCAGCGTCAGCAGCAACTAGCTAGCATCAGCCGACATCAACAGGCAAGCAACAGGTGCAATCGGCAACATCAGGCATGCAAGAGCTGCAGCTACGCGGCGACAGCAAACAGCATACAGCAGCAGCACATCAGCGGCAACACCACCATCAGCCTTCGACAGCAACACCAAACGCAACAGCAGGCTGCAGGAGCTGCTCGGCAACAGCGACGGCAGGAGGAGGAAGATGGGGTCCTGGAGGCCTGGACGTGGAACGGCAAAGGCGAGCGCTCCTGCAGGCGGCAGCGGCACCTCGGCCAGGGGCTGGCTAGCCAGGGCGGCGCGGCTGCTCCACGCGGGGACGGGCCAGCACGGGGGCACGGTGAACGGCGGCGAGCCATGGCGGGGCGAGGGGAACCGGGAGGAAGCCGACAGCGGGGCATCTCGAGGCCATGGCGGCGGCGCGCAAGGGCGGGGTGCACACGGGAGAACGAGGACGGAGGGGATCGGGCGAGGGAACCTGGGGCTGGAGGGGTTTGGCCTGTGGAAGAGGAGGCACTGGGTGGAGGCTGCGAGGAGGAGCATCGAGGCTCCGGCTGGCAGGGGAACCGATGGGGAACCTGCTTGGCTGGGGAGATCCGGCTGGCAGCGAGGGAACGGCGGGCGGGGCGCGTGAGGGACGCCGGCGGCGGGAGCGCAGGCGGCGGGGCTGCTCGGGAGAGGGAGGAGAAAACGGGAGGAGAGGGGAATCGGGGGGAGGAAGGAGACGCGAGGGAGATGGGGATCTCGGGCTCCTGGCGCTCGCCGCTAGGGCAGGGGATCGGCTGGGCCTTGGCCCAATTGGGCCTCCTCCTCTTTCCCTATTGTTTTTTCCTTTTTTTAAAAAGAAAACAGCAACACCAAAAGGAAAAGGATTTTTTTGATAACAATGATAAAAAAAATACTTTTTAACTCCTTTAAAATAAACCCCACTATAAGAAATAGTTTTGGGCATTTTTTGTAAAGAAATGAAAACGAAACCTTTTTCTTAAGAATTAAATAAAACCCTTTTAACAAGAAAATAAAAATAAACCCCTTTTAAAGGAGAAAAGGAAATGAGACTTTATTTTGTAAAATAAAACAAGAGGAGAAATAAAAGAAAACCCAAGGGTTGCCCTCACATTTAATAAAAGGACTTTTATTGAAAAGAAGAAGATGAACCCTTTTTAAATAGGGGTTAAAACGAAGACTTGGCAAAACCACAAAATGAAATAAGAGGGGAGAGGAGGGGAGTTACTATCGCACTAAGACTCGGAGAGCACTCGAAGCACACACACTCAAAACACCACACGCGACAGACGACGCAAGATGCCATGCATGATGCGACGATGCAAACTAAATGACGATGCAACAAACGAAATAAAATAGCCACACGACGGAAACGGAATTAAAGGGGAATCTTCTGGAACGTCGGCATCGGGCTGTCACACCACCCCAGTGGGCCACAAGCCTTGTCACCGCGGCCACCCCCCCCCCCCCTGGCCGCGGCAAGCAAGCTTGTGGGGCCCACAGGGCCCCCCTCCACTCATTCCAGCTCCCATCCTCTTCTTCTTCCTCCAGAAAAAATTGTTTCGCAGCTCAAACCCGTGTTCTTGCTAATTTGGCTATGATTTTCGATCTCCTTGCTCAAAGCATCATTCTCCGAACCGTTTGGGGGGAATTACTCCTTGGTAAGTGACTCCTCCATTGGTCCAATTAGTTTTTGCTCTAGTGATTTATCCTTCGCGTATTCTTGCTACCTTGGTGACCCTGTTCTTGAGCTTGAAATGTTGATTTTAGCTGGTCCCAAGTAGTTTTAGCGTGTGATACGGTCTCTAGGCACTAGTAGGAGTAGTTGCTATGAGTTGAGTTAATCTTTATTCACTTTTCTTTCGAAGTCTCTAAAAATTTCAGAATTTTTCGGAGCTAGAAAAGGAAAAAGATGAGGAGGTTCTTGAGAGGATCTTCAAGCCGTAACCCCAAGGAGGATGAGAAGAACCACCCCAAGTACGTAGTTCCTTGAGTCACAGAAGTGCGAGCGTGCGAGTGGCCAAGTGATGAATTTTTACGCGTCGCCGAGCTTTATGAAGACTTTTATTACTTGGTGGAGAACGTGGGTCTTACCGCGTTCGTTGAAGATAAGTGCTCACAATACCTCCTCCTCACCAATATTTTCGTTCAAAGCTTCAACTTTTATCCGAGGAAGAATCCTCCCATGGTTGAGTTCATGTTGTACGATATCCCCCAGTGCATGACACTACAGGATTTTTGCAATGCATGCAAATTACCTTATGTTGGGGATATTCATGATCCTCGTCCACGGGACTTGGAGGATTTCATAGGTGCTATTGTTGTTGGAGAGGAGAGAGGAGTGTCCCGCGCTAGAATTGCTAGCATACATTTTCCTGTGCTTCGGTACTTATCATTATTTGTGGGAAAATGTTTGATTGGCCGTGGGGAGGCTCGATCACTTAGTTCTCCAGACCTTGCGGTTTTGCGCGAAGACCTTTATAGAACTAAGACTTATAGCCTAGGAGCTATAGTAGCTCAGCGGTTGAACACAAACCGTTCCAAAGGTGTCGTCTATGCAGGTATCTATGCTACTCGTCTTGCTAGACACTTTGAGATACCTATTAGACTTCGCGAGGAATAAGAGATGCTTCTTCCTGAGAAATATCTGGATTATGACAGCATGGTTTACCATGATTTTCTGGATAGAGATGCTAGTAGACGGATGATTTGTAACCTGGTATTTACTCAGGGTACTCGAGAGACTATTACTTTGCCTGCCCCTTCTTTGTTCGATCTTCATGCAGGCAGGTACACTATTATGCCTTCGGACATCTACGCATATTGGGGCTTAGCCCAACCACAGGTGCCCGTGCCCGAGCCGCCAGTCGAGTACCACACGCCAGTTTATCAGTGGGAGCCAGAGGAGCTTACACAGCAGTGGCATCCACAGTCCGCTCCGGAGTATCCCGGAGCTGGTTATTTCCCGCCTTGGGATTAGACCAAGCTAGGTCAAAAGCCTAAGCTTGGGGGAGTACATGTTCTCACCGAGCTTACATTCATGCTTATGCTTTCACTTTGTTCGTCGGTGTTTACACTTTGCCACTGTATTATCCATGCTAGTTTATTTTCGTTTTCTTGTTTTCTTGTTTTGTGTCCTTTTGAGAAAACCCAAAAAGATTTTCCTTTCTTCTTTTGCTTGTTGGGAGCTTTCCCGTGTAAATAGTTTTGTTTTTCTCGGTCAAGGTAGAAGATATTGGTTACAATGTTTAGTGGCTCTTGCATGCATACCTGTTTAGCTTTCAAAGAGCCATATTACTTTTTCTTCTCCTTTGTGTTTGCCTGCAGATTCAGCTTAGTCCATTGCACGAGCATGCTTATTATTGTTCACATCGTTTGATCGTGCAAGTGAAAGGCAATAATGATGATATATGATGAAGTGACTGAGACTGGAAAAGCTGGTATGAACTCTATCTATTTTGTTTTTGTAAATATGACTAGCTTGTCGTCCCAGATTAAGCTTTGTTGCGAGATAACCATGTTTGCAATGACAACTTAGAGATCATAGTTTTTGATGCCATGCTTGTTTAGCTAGGAGCTTATAATGGTTTGTCTTGAATGCCAACATAGATTTTGAGATGACTATGATGTAGTATGATAGGATGTTATTCTCCTTTGAATGATTCAAGTGACTTGACTTGGCGCATGTTCATGCATGTAGTTGAAAGAAAATCAACATAGCCTCTATGATGTTCGTGTTCATGGTGATTTATATCATTTCATGCTTGCATTCCATGTTAGTCAAACTCATTGCATCTTGATGACTGTTGTCGCTCTCTAGTTGGTCGCTTCCCAGTCTTTTGCTAGCCTTCACTTGTACTAAGCGGAATACTGCTTGTGCATCCACTTCCATAAACCCAAAAGTTTTTCCATGAGAGTCCATCATACCTACCTATTTGCGGTATTTACCTGCCGTACCAAGTAAATTTGCATGTGCCATTCTCTAAACCTTCAAGAAATGATCTGTTTTGCATGCCGAACCGCTCATGTGGTGACAGGGGGCTATTGGTATCTTCCATGTTAGGCGTGTTATCCTCGACATGTGTTTATTCACTGTCATTCATGAGAAATGGGCCGATAATTGGAATGCCCAGTTCCACGCTTAAATCGAAAACATAACTGTAAAACAAGACTCCCCCCGGATTGATGTTAGTATGGACGGTACCCGAGGATTCGGCTAGCCGTGGAGTGTGATTGATTGGTGGTGGGGGAGTTAAAACTTTACTTTTCTGTTTGGGAACCGGCTATAGCATGAGTAGCGTGGAAGATATTGATAACTCTTGGTCATTGCGTTGACAATGGAAGCATGCCACCCAAAATTATTATCTCTGTTTTCAAAGCTTGAGCTCTGGCACCTCTGCAAATCAATGCTTCCCTCTGCGAAGGGCCTGTCTATTTATTTTCCTATTGAGTCATCCTCTTCTTATATAAGCACCAATTAGAGAGCACCTCTGTCATTTTTATGCTTTGCTTTTGATTGACATTGAGTATGACTATGACTGGATCTTCGTTGCTATGAATTACAATGTTTAGTCAGCCCTTGATCTTTGAAAGTGCTCTGCATTTATGTTTTGCGGTCTCAGAAAGAGCTAGCGAGATACCACCTATTCATATTGCTTCATGCTTGTTTTGATTGAATTGTTGGTATCTGAAACTCATTATTATTTGCTCGCTAGTTGATTATGCCATTGATATTAGTTTACCGTGAGACCTTTGTGTCACTTGCTTATGTGGTTAACTTGTGATCTTGCTGAAATTCTGGTTACGAGTTAGACATAGTTGCAACAACAAGATCAAACAGAGTTTGTCGAAGTTTTTCTTTCTCTTTCAGTTTGTCAACTGAATTGCTTGAGGACAAGCAAGGTTTTAAGCTTGGGGGAGTTGATAAGTCTCCATCGTATCTACTTTTCCAAACTCTTTTGCCCTTGTTTTGGACTCTAATTTGCATGATTTGAATGGAACTAACCCGGACTAAAGTTGTTTCAGCAGAATTGCCATGGTGTTGTTTTTGTGCAGAAATGAAAGTTCTCGGAACGTCCTAAAAATTTATGGAGATTTTTTCTGGAAAATATGAAAAATACCTGCGCAAAGATCCACCGCAAGGGATGGGCTAGTGGGCCACAAGCCCTGTTGCCGCGGCCTCCCCCCTATTCGCGGCAGCCAAGCTTGTGCGGCCCACGTGGGTCTGCCGCCCCCAAACTCAGCTCTATAAATTCACTTTCGCCTAGAAAAAAACCAAAAGTTAAGATTTCGTCGCGTTTGCGATATGGAGGCGCCGCCACATCCTGTTCTTCATCTCGGTGACAGATCTGGAGTCCGTTTCGGGCTCCGGAGAGGGGAAATCGTCGCCATCATCATCATCAACCTTCTTCCCTCTCCAATTCCATGAAGCTCTTCATCATTCGTGAGTAATCTATTTGTAGGCTCGCTGGGCGGTGATGAGTAGGATGAGATCTATCATGTAATCGAGTTAGTTTTGACGGGGATTGATCCCTAGTATCCACTATGTTCTGAGATTGATGTTGCTACTACTTTGCCATGCTTAATGCTTGTCACTAGGGCCCGAGTGCCATGATTTCAGATCTAAAATTATTATGTTGCCACCAATATATGTGTGTTTTAGATCCGATCTTGCAACTTGTAGTTACCTACTATGTGTTATGACCCGGCAACCCCGGAGTGACAATAACCGGAACCACTCCCGGTGATGACCATAGTTTCAGGAGTTCATGTGTTCACCAAGTGCTAATGCGTTGTTCCGGTTCTTTATTTAAAGGAGAACCTTAATATCCTATAGTATCCTTTTGGACCCCGCTGCCACGGGAGGGATGGACAATAGATGTCATGCAAGTTCTTTTCCCTAAGCACGTATGACTACACACGGAATGCATGCCTACATCACATTGACGAACGGGAGCTAGCCACATATATCTCTGTGTTATAACTGTTGCATGATGAATATCATCCAAACAAATCACCGACCCATTGCCTACGAGTTTGTCCCACTGCTGCTGTTACTTGTTTTGCTCTGCTGATGTTACTACTGTTGCTACTTGTTGCTGATGTTACTACTGTCGCTTGCTACTGTTGCTACTTGCTACTGTTGTCACTACTGTTGTTCCTTGCTACTGCTATTACTCGTTACACTGCTGCTACCTGCTACAATACTTGTTCGCTTGGCGTTGACGGCAAAAGACTATTAACGTCTACGGGCAACTTCCGGCGCCATTGATACGACAGTTAGGAATAGTCTGCCCTCAACAGATCATTTCTGACACCGTCGTTATCATCCTACTTTGCTGCTGATACTTTGCTTGCAGATACTAATCTTTCAGGTGTGGTTGAATCTGACACATTTAGCTTCTAATACTCGAGAGTATCCTCTCACCTCCTGTCTGGCGAACCAACAAATTTGGGTTGAATACTCTACCCTCGAAAACTGCCGCGAACCCACGCGTTGGTGGGCCATTGCAAGACAATTGCTAATTGTTGAGCAACTGGGAGCAGTTTTGGCTCTGTTGTCGCGAAGGCATCAAGTCAGGGACACGTCAACAACATTCTTCTAGTGTCGTTGCCGAGGACTCCCGTTAGTAGCAGCCACCATGGGTATCCAGACCCCGCTGATGGTTATTGGCTCGAGAGGTGTCTTGGTCATGTGTGCATGCCTCCCGAACCCGTAGGGTCTACACACTTAAGGTTCGATGATGCTAGGGTTATAGGGAATTGTTATACGAGGTTACCGAAGGTTGTTCGGAGTTCCGGATGAGATCCCGGACGTCACGAGGAGCTCCGGAATGGTCCGGAGGTAAAGATTGATATATAGGATGGAAGGGTTTGGACGCCGAAAATGTTTCACGCACCACCGGCAACATGTCGGGACCACCGGAAGGGTTCCAGAGGCCCACCGGGAGGGGCCACCAGCCCCGGGAGGCTACATGGGCCAAGTGTGAGAGGGAACCAGCCCCTGGGTGGGCTGGTGCGCCCCCCACACCCAGCCCAAGGCGCTAAGAGAGGGAAAGGGGGGATATAACGACTAAGATACGGCCCTTTCCTTATTTGGCGGCGAGGTCTCAAAAGGGGAAAGGGGCATATCTACGCGTTTTGCAAACGGGATAATCATCACATTACATAAATAAAGATTAACAAGTAGGGCATACACTTGCCATATGTTAAGAATATATCACAGCTTACAGACACACATTATTCAGAGTAGCAGCAAATCCAGCTACAGACTTTAAACAGAAAAACAGATGATCTAACACATCCCGTATGCTAGCCCACGATCACGACCACGGTCTCAGTCTTCCAGATATTTCACATATAAACGGTCAGAGTCCTCATCGTACTCCGACTTCAGCTCGTTGTCATCACGATCTCCTGCATCGGGCGTACCTGAACCTGTTGGGGTTTGAAGTAATCTCTTAGCCACGGGGACTCAGCAATCTAATGACCTTGGTACCGAAACTAGTCAAGTTATTAGGTGAGCAAGGTTTAGTGTATAGGTTTGCAGCAACCTAAGCATATATGGTGGCTAACTTACGATGATCTGGGTAGTTTATATGGTGGTCTACGCAGCGATCGAAGTCTAGTTGATCACTAGGTGATCCTGAACACCTACTTACGTCAAACATAACCCCATCGTGTTCCAGATCGAAGAGAGGTCTTCGAAGGAGACAGTCACGGTTACGCACACAGTTGGCAGTTTTATTAGAGTTACTTTAAGTTGTCTAGAACTGGATGTAGACAAATTATCCATGTTGCCACATAACCACGGGCACGGCTTTCCGAAAGATTAAACCCTACAGGGGTGCTCCAACTAGTCCATCACAAACCGCCACGGGCCGTAAAGTAATCCTCTACCACGAATCTCGTGATCTCGTTGGATTCCTTAGAGGAAAACCTCAACTTTGAGGAGACCCAAAGTTTCACCGGGATTCCTATACGCAAGATATATCGCTAAGGTAAGACAAATCTAGCAGGACCTCCCGTCGTGTTGATGACCCCGATAAGAGCCGCGTATCTCAATCTCAGGACACGACGGATGAGTCACACTACGGGTTAAACCAAACCTGGAGTTGCCCCGTGGTGGCCCCATAATCTGCTCAATTTGGACCAACACTCATGAGGAGCACTGGCTCGGGTTGTTGATTAAATCCTCGGGGTAGCTATTCCCTATGCAAGTTATTATTAGGTGATTAGCAAATTAAAACCAATGTTGGGTCCTGCCGGACAAGCCTTAACACTACACGATTTATCAGGGGAGTCCCCATAACAACCCCGAACGTGTTAGGAGCGATCAGTTATGCAATCAAACACCGGTAACCGAAACTAAGGCGGCAATAACGGAACAAATCACCCGGCAAAAGGCTATGCCTTCCATCATTTACCAAGTATATAGGTGCATTAATTAAATAACAGTTTAAGCATAATGATATCAAAATACTCATGTTATCACATGAGACAGCTGGCACCTGCAACTAGCAAAGCTAATCATTAGAGGTTGAGCAAGCCTACTTAGCCAAACAACTTTTGCTGGGAGAGGGAGGTGTTTGGGTTTCATGGCAATAACAGGAGGCATTATATCAAGTGGTAGCCAGCGAGCATGTATCGAAGGAAACGTGATTCTAAGCATAACAAAGCTAGATACGGTATCAAGGTCACAGTCATCTTGCTTGTGATGTCTTCAGCTTGGAACAGCTCTTGATCTTCCTGCACGTACTCTCCAGAATCCATGTACTCGCTCTCCGATCCCAAATCTACCCAAGATAAAATAACAGCCAATTAACACCAACACAACATGATGCAACAAACAATATGATGCATGAGTGAAGAAGGAAGCTTGCATCACTATTCTAGTCACTTTCATATGCATTAGTTGAGTTAATAGAATTCTGGACAGAACTTCATATTAAGTTATCTGGACATGCATGATGATGGCATGAACATGTGCATCACGAGAAAACGATGCAAAAACATATAAAGAACGTAGAGAATGGAGCTACGGATCAACCGAAAACTACAAAATAAGATATGGAGACCTACGGTTCAAATCAACCACAAGCACACTCCAATGGCACACCTCTGGTGTTACCAGGTTACCACATGATCAAACAATCAAATATAAGTGGGGTGGTGCATGGAAACACACCACACCATCAACAATGCCCACACAAGCTTCAAATCAACAAAAACATGCAATCTGTTTTTAACAGCATCATAGCAGTTTGTCCACAACATTTAAAGTATCTACAGCCATCCAAATGAGCCAAACAAGATATGAGGCAAAAGCCACTCAAAAGCTCTACAAGCCTATGCAAGAAGTTAATACAAAGGAGTCACACATGAGCAGATCTACAGGCACTAACTTGGACAAAAAATTACAGATTCTCGGACTTAGTGAAAATCTCAGATTTTCACCAGCTGCTTATGCTCTGAAGCATTTTGATAGCCTCCAAAATGATATCTACAGGAAGTGAATAAGCTTGAAATTTAACAAGGAGCTAGACAAACACAAAATATCACAAACTTTAGTTTGTTGCATGGGCTGATTCCCAACACACGAGCTAGTGCAACAGAATCAACACGGGAAGAAAATAACAACAGATTCTCAGACTTAGTGAAAATCATAGACATTCACAAAGCTGTCAGGTTCAGCCAAGTGTCAACTTTGACAAGGCACAATAGGTGCATACAAATTCCTATGAACAAAACAAAGACCCCACTACTACTACATCAAGGATTCACCCTCATAGGGTCAAGGCACCACATAATACAAAGCACTAAACATGGCATCATGACAGAAAATGACAGTTTTGTGAAGTTGCTCTAAAGTGAAATCTGATTGCACCAGTGGATTTCTGGGATGATTCTACCCCAAAATCATATATAACACATGGGTACTTGCATGTAGCATCTAGGCACAAAGCTAGCTCGAAAAACAACCCTAGAATCCAACAAGGCATGTAGGAACAATATCACATGTAATTAGCACTTGTAGCATCAACTAGTCCTACATATGCACACACACACAAGCCCATACACCACTATATCACACCATAGTGGCAAGCATGAGGGGTTAGCCCTCATGCACAAGTGCATATGTGCACCCATGCCCACACACACACATGCATGAGCACCTACACTCATATATGCGCTCACACACACACACCACAAGGTGCAACATGAGGGGCTAGGCCCTCTTGCACATGTGCATGTGCAACCACATGCACACACACACACTCACATATATGCACACACTCACTCATGTGCACACACACACATACACACACTAGTGCACTCCCCACCTACACACACTAGTGCACACACATATACTTGCACACACACGCACTCACATATATGAATATCCTAGGCATTAAAAGAAATGCATAACACTTGATTTGATAAAAGAAACAAGGCTTACTTGCTACCCAAGAAAAGGAATAGGGAAAATATGAACAAGGGAAACCACAAAAAAACTAAAGGGGGAGCCCCTGGACTCAAACCCAGGTCCCCCTGGTACAACACACAAGCACACACCACTATGCTAGCACTCTATTACTGCTCTAGTAGGAGCAACAGAGCAGGTAAGCTAACCCTGACGACGCAACACCCTGAATTAAAATGAAACAGCAAAAGGGGTCTGCGGGGATTCGAACCCACGACCTGTGGCGACAAGCCCACGCTCTATACCAGTCGGGCTACGATCAGATGCTTGACAGGAAGGGGGGAGGTGCTCTTATGAGCATACCCCTCGATGCCACATGCAACTATGCTGGCCGAACCATAGGCGGCCGCCGATGAGCTCACGGGGTCTCATCGGAGGGGCTGGTCACCGGCAAGGGATGCAGACAGCACGAGGGATCCATTCCCGAAGCCAGCGCGAAAAAAGGGCCTACCTTGCGCTACCACTACTGCGAGGAACTATGGCGGCAGCCTCTGCTCGAGCTCCTACGACGCTACTCCGGTGAGGCGTCACTGCGCCCAACTACACGCGCTGACAGAGAGGGAAGGAGCGGGGGAAGACGGTGCGCAGCTCACCAGGTTCTAGGCGTCGATCCGGCGCAGGAGAGGGGGGAGGTCGATGAGCCGGAGCAGAGGAGGTCGCCGGCAGCAGGGGAAGTAGTCAACGTTGTGGACGTCGTGGAAGAAGTCGTCACCGTCCGGTTGCAGTGTTAACGAAACCTCCACGGCCACCGCGTCCTCCTGGTGCTGATGAAGAGGCGGAGGAGCACACGAACTGTTGCCTGCTGCGAGCTCACCGAAGCCCTACCATGGCATCGGCGTCGGAGGGTTCCCTGACAGCGCGAGGGAGAGGAGAAGGGGGAAATGGAGCGGCCTAGGGTTGGAGAGGGCGACGAGACGCTTAAATGGTATCGGGAGGCGCGCTTGGAGCCGCAAGATCATGGGGGAGGAAGATCAGTGGCTGGCCTTCGGTCGTACACAGTGACGTCGCGCGAGGAAGGAGACGGACAGGGTATGGGCTGCGCTTGGGAAAAAAGGAGATGGGCCACGGGAAGGAGGGAGCCAGCCCACCTGGCGCCAGATAGCAGAGAATAAAAATCAAAAGGTTTTTATCTTTTTAGAATACAAACCTCAAACAAAATTCACACAGCCACACACGGGTTTGAAGAAAACAAAATGAAAATACCTGGGGCATAAGGGAATTATGCCCTATTTAAATAAAATATAAAACTGATTTCTGGAGCAACTAAATTAAATTCAAAACAGAATTTAATATACTATTTTTGCAAATAAAACCCCCTTTAACTTAAGTTTTAAAACCCCAAAACAATACCCCTCAATCACAAGATAACACACTAAAATATCAACATTTTTTTAAAACAAGTTTTGAGCAAGTTAAAACATGAGCTCAAATAAATAATGGAGATGGGGTTTTTGAAACCTAGTTTGAAAACAATCATAGTTTGAAATCATCATCACATCAACACAACACACTTGCACTCATGATGGATCAAGCAACAGCATCATCACAATGGAATTGACATGAATGCAATGAATGCCATGATGCAAAGGTGATGACATGAAACAAAGCCACATGAAATGACCACATGAAATGATAACTCTTATAGCATTGCAATCATGGTCCAAAATAGGAAATGGTTCCAAATATGGCAAGGGTTACATCTGGGGCATTACAAACTCTCCCACACTACAAAAAGATCTCGACCCGAGATCTAGGACTGAAAGAACTCTGGAAATTCGAAACGGAGGTGATCCTCCCGCTCCCAAGTGGCCTCTTTATCGGAATGATGTGACCACTGCACCTTGTGAAACTTGATTGACTTATTGCGGGTCTTGCGCTCAGTCGTCTCAAGAACTGCAACTGGATGCTCACGATAGGATAGGTCGGGTTGAAGGTCGATATCCTGAAGATCAACTGTGCGCTCGGGAGTCTTGAAGCATCTCCGAAGCTGAGAGACATGGAACACGTCATGCACATTTGGCGAAGTTTTAAGGGAGCTCAAGTTGATAAGCAAGCTCGCCTCTCTTGCCAACAATTCTGAAAGTCCCAACAAAACAAGGAGCAAGTTTGCCTTTGATGCCAAATCGCTGAGTGCCCTTCATAGGAGACACTTTGAGATAGACGAAGTCATCGAGCTCATAAGACATGTCACGATGCTTGTTACCATAGTAGCTCTTCTGACGGGACTGCACTGCTCTAAGATTATCCCGAATGACACGACACATCTCTTCTGCTTCTTCAATCAAGTCATTCCCAAGAATCTGATGCTCGCAAGTCTCCGACCAGTTGAGCGGGGTATGACACTTCCTGCCATAGAGAATCTCAAATGGAGCTCTGCCTGAACTTGCCTGATAGCTCTTGTTATATGAAAACTCAGCAAAAGGTAGGCAGTCTTCCCACTTCATGCCAAAGGAAATGACACAGGCTCTTAGCATATCCTCGAGGACATGATTGACTCTCTCAACTTTCCCACTAGTCTGAGGATGAAAGGATGTGCTGAATCGAATCTTAGTACCCATCGCAGACTGAAATGAGTCCCAGAACTTGGAAGTAAAGATGCTTCCGCGATCCGAAGAAATCAGCAATGGAACACCATGCAATGAGACTATCCTCGAAGTGTACAACTCTGCAAGCTGAGCTGCCGAGATAGACTCCTTGACTGGAATAAAATGAGCTACTTTGCTCAACTTGTCGATGACGACGAAGATGGCATCGTTACCCTTCTTGGATTTTGGAAACCCGGTGACGAAATCCATCTCAATATGGTCGAACTTCCACTCGGGAATGGGCAATCGATGCAAAAGACCTGTGATACGTCCATTTTGCATCATGCTTTTATGTTGATATTTATCGCTTTATGGGCTCTTATTACACTTCGCGGTACAATACTTATGCCTTTTCTCTCTTATTTTATAAGTTTTACATGAAGAGGGAGAATGCCGGCAAATGGAATTCTGGTCTGAAAAAGGAGAAAGTTTGAGATACCTATTCTGCGCAACTACAAAAGCCATGAAAATCAACGAGGAATTATTTTGGATTTTATAAAAAATATTGGGCCGAAGAAGTACCAAAGGGGAGCCACCAGGAGGCCACAAGCCTGCCATGCGCGGCCTACCCCCCTGGTCGCGCCTAGGTGGCTTGTGGGGCCCCTGTTGCCCCTCTGGCTCCCATCTTTTGCTATAAGGAGGGTTTCGTTCCAGAAAAAATCAGGAGGAGGCTTTCGGGAGGAGTCGCCGCAGCCACGGGGTGGAACTTGAGCAGAACCAATCTAGAGCTTTGGCAAGGCTGTCCTGTCGAGGAAATTTCCCTCCCGGAGGGGGAAATCGTCGCCATCGTCATCACCAACACTCCTCTCATAAGAGGGGACTCATCACCATCAAAATATTCATCAGCACCATCTCATCTCCAAACCCTAGTTCATCTCTTGTAACCAATCTCCGTCTCGCGACTCCGGTTGGGACAGTAAGGTTGCTAGTAGTGTGAATTACTCTTTGTAGTTGATGCTAGTTGGATTACTCGGTGGAAGATCATATGTTCAGATCTCTAATGCTATTCAATACCTCTCTGGTCATGAACATAATTATGCTTTTTTGCGTAGTTACTTTTGTTCCTGGGGACATGGGATAAGTCTTGCTATAAGTAGTCATGTGAATTTGGCATTCGTTCGATATTTTTATGTGGTGTATGTTCTCTTTCCTCTAGTGGTGTTATGTGAACGTCAACTACATAACACTTCACCATTATTTGGGCCTAGAGGAAGGCATTGGGAAGTAATAAGTAGATGATGGGTTGCTAGAGTGACAAAAGCTTAAACCCTAGTTTATGCGTTGCTTCGTAAGGGGCTGATTTGGATCCACTAGTTTAATGTTATGGTTAGACTTTGTCTTAATTCTTCTTTCGTAGTTGCGGATGCATGCGAGAGGGGTTTATCATAAGTGGGATGTTTGTCCAAGTAAGGGCAGAACCCAAGCACCGGTTCACCCACATATCAAACTATCAAAGTAGCGAACGCGAATAATATGAACATGATGAAAACTAGCTTGATAGAAATTCCCATGTGTCCTCGGGAGCGTTTCACCTCATATAAGAGTTTGTACAGGCTTGTCCCTTGCTACAAAAGGGATTGGGCCATCTTTCTGCACCTTTGCTACTATTGTTACTTGCTACTTGCCGCGAATCATCTTATCACACAACTATCTGTTACCGATAATTTCAGTGCTTGCAGAGAATACCTTGCTAGAAACCACTTGTCAGTTCCTTCTGCTCCTCATTGGGTTCGACACTCTTACTTATCGAAAGGACTACGATAGATCCCCTACACTTGTGGACTCTTTTCTGGCGTCGTTGCCGGGGAGTGAAGCGCCTTTGGTAAGTGGAATTTGGTAAGGAAACATTTATATGGTGTGCTGGAATTTATTGTCACTTGTCATTATGGAAACTAATCCTTTGAAGAGCTTGTTCGGGGTATCTTCACCTCGAATGGAAGCACAAGGAGTTGCTCCCCAACCTGCTGCACCTACTGAAATATTTGTTATGAAATTCCTTCGGGTATGCTAGAGAAACTGTTGGCTAATCCTTTTACAGGAGATGGAACATCACATCCCGACTTGCATCTAATCTATGTAGATGAAGTTTGTGGTTTATTTAAGCTTGCAGATTTCCCCGAGGATGAGGTCAAGAAGAAGGCCTTTCCCTTATCTTTGGGGGATAAAGCATTGACATGGTATAGTCTATGCGATGATACTGGATCATGGAACTACAACCGATTGAAATTGGAATTTCATCAAAAGTTTTATCCTATGCATCTGGTACATCGTGATCGGAATTATATCTATAATTTTTGGCCTCGTGATAGAGAAAGTATCGCTCAAGCTTGGGGGAGGCTTAAGTCAATGTTATATTCATGCCCCAACCATGAGCTGTCGAGAGAAATTTTTATTCAGAACTTATATGCTCGGCTTTCTCATGATAATCGCATCATGCCTGACACTTCTTGTACCGGTTCTTTTATAAAGAGAGATATTGACTTCAAATGGAATCTATTGGAAAGAATTAAATGCAACTCTGAAGATTGGGAGTTTGATGAAGGTAAGGAGTCGGGTATGAATCTTAAGTTCGATTGTGTTAAATCCTTCGTTGAAACAAATACTTTTTGTGATTTTAGCGCTAAACATGGACTTGACTCTGAGATAGTAGCTTCATTATGTGAATCATTCGCTGCTCATATTAATCTCCCTAAAGAGAAGTGGTTTAAATATCATCCTCCCTTATAAGTCAATGTAGTTAAACCCAATCCAGTTGAAGAGAAAGTCATTTCTTATAATGATCCTATTATACTTGGTGCTTATTGAGAAACCACCTTTCCCTGTTAGAATAAAGGATCATTCTAAAGCTTCAACTGTGATACGTAGGGGCTACATTAGAGCACCTACACCCCTTGAGCAAATTAGAGTTGAACCTAGCATTGCTAGTATCAAAGATCTCCTGTCCGACAATGTCGATGGCCATGATATTCACTTCTGTGAAGATGCTGCTAGAATTGCTAAACCTCATGCTAGAGACAAACATAGGCCTGTTGTTGGCACGCCTCTTGTTTCTGTTAAGATAGGAGATCATTGTTATCATGGTTTATGTGATTTGGGTGCTAGTGTTAGTGCAATACCTCAATCTTTATATGATGAAATTAAAGACGAGATTGCACCTGTCGAGATGGAACCTATTTATGTCACTATTCAGCTTGCCAATAGAGATACTATCTGCCCTTTGGGAATTGTTAGAGATGTTGAAGTCTTGTGTGGTAAAACTAAGTATCCTGTTGATTTTCTCGTTCTTGCTACCACACAAGATAGCTTTTGTCCCATCATATTTGGCAGACCATTCCTCAATACTGTCAATGCTCATATTGACTGTGAGAAGCAAACTGTCACTGTTGGCTTTGAAGGTGTGTCACATGAGTTCAATTTCTCCAAGTTTGGTAGACAACCTCATGAAAAAAATTGTCTAGTAAGGATTAAATTATTACCCTAGCTTCTATTGTTATGCCTCCTACTAATCCTTTAGAGCAATATTTGTTTGAGTGTGAAAATGATATGCATATGGATGAAAGGAATGAGATAGATAGAGTTATCTTTGAACAACATCCTATCCTTAAGAATAATTTGCATGTTGAACTGCTTGGAGATCCACCCCCACCAAAGGGTGATCTTGTGTTCGAGCTTAAATAGCTACCTGATACTCTTAAGTATGCTTATCTTGATGAAAAAGAGATATATCCTGTTATTATTAGTGCTATCCTTTCAGAGCATGAAGAAAATAAATTATTGAAAACTCCGAGGAAGCACCATGCTGCTATTGGATATACTCTTGATGATCTTAAGGGCATTAGTTCCACTCTATGCGAGCACAAGATTAAAACCGATCCTGATTCCAAACCAGTTGCCGATCATCAACGGAGATTAAATCCTAAGATGAAAGAGGTAGTAAGAAAAGAGATACTAAAGCTCCTGGAAGCAGGTATTATCTATCCTCTTGCTCATAGTGATTGGGTAAGTCCGGTGCATTGCGTCCCTAAGAAGGGAGGTATTACAGTTGTCCCTAATGATAAAGATGAATTGATCCCACAGAGGATTATTACTGGCTATAGGATGGTGATTGATTTTAGGAAACTGAATAAAGCCACTAGGAAAGATCATTAGCCTTTTGCCTTTTATTGACCAAATGCTAGAAAGATTGTCTAAACACACACACTTCTGCTTTCTAGATGGTTATTCTGGTTTCTCCCAAATACCTGTTGCACAATCTGATCAGGGGAAAACCACTTTTACCTGCCCTTTCGGTACCTTTGCTTACAGCTGTATGCCTTTTGGCTTATGTAATGCACCTGCTACCTTTCAAAGATGTATGATGGCTATATTCTCTGACTTTTGTGAAAGATTGTTGAGGTTTTCATGGATGACTTCTCTGTTTACGGGTCTTCTTTTGATGATTGCCTCGGCAACCTTGATCGAGTTCTGCAGAGATGTAAAGATACCAACCTTGTCTTGAATTGGGAGAAGTGCCACTTTATGGTTAATGAAGGCATCATCTTAGGACATAAAATTTCTGAAAGAGGTATTGAAGTTGATAAGGCTAAGGTTGATGCGATCGAGAAAATGCCATGCCCTACACACATTAAAGGTATAAAAAGTTTCCTTGGTCATGTTGGTTTCTATAGAAGGTTCATTAAGGACTTTTATAAGATTTCTTGGCCTCTTACCAATCTCTTGCAAAAGGATATTCCTTTTGTTTTTGACGATGATTGTGAAGAAGCCTTTGAAATACATAAGAAGGCCTTGATAACTGCACCTATTGTTCAACCACCTGATTGGAACCTACCTTTTGAAATTATGTGTGATGCTAGTGATTATGTTGTTGGTGCTGTTCTAGGACAAAGAGTTGATAAGAAGTTGAATATTATTCACTATGCTAGTAGAATTCTAGACAGTGCCCAAAGAAACTATGCTACTACTGAAAAGGAATTTTTAGCAGTCGTGTTTGCATGTGAAAAGTTCAGATCTTACATTGTTGATTCCAAGGTTACTATTCACACTGATCATGCTGCTATTAAGTATCTCATGGAAAAGAAAGATGCTAAACCTAGACTTATCAGATGGGTTCTGTTGCTACAAGAATTTGATTTGCATGTTGTTGATAGGAAGGGTGTTGAGAACCCCATAGCAGATAACTTGTCTAGGTTGGAGAATGTTCTTGATGACCCACAACCTATTGATGATAGCTTTCCTGATGAGCAATTGAATGTCATCAATGCTTCACGTAGTACATTGTGGTATGCTGATTATGCAAATTATATCGTTGCCAAGTATATACCACCTAGTTTCACATACCAACAAAAGAAGAAATTCTTCTTTGATTTGAGACATTACTTTTGGGATGATCCTCACCTTTATAAGGAAGGAGTAGATGGTGTTATTAGACGTTGTGTACCTGAGCATGAACAGGGACAGATCCTACAGAAGTGTCACTCCGAGGCTGAGGAGACCATGCAGGAGATAGAACTGCACACAAGGTATTGCAATCAGCTTTCTATTGGCCTACTCTCTTCAAGGATGCCCGTAAGTTTGTCTTGTCTTGTTGATGAATGTCAAAGAATAGGTAATATCAATAAACGTCAGGAAATGCCTATGAATTATTTACTTGTCATTGAACCATTTGATGTTTGGGGTTTTGATTATATGGGACCTTTCCCAAAGTCCAACGTGTATACTCATATCCTAGTTGTTGTTGATTGCGTTACTAAGTGGGTAGAAGCTATCCCAACTAGTAGTGTTGATCACAACACCTCTATTAGGATGCTTAAAGAAGTTATTTTCCCTAGATTTGGAGTCCCTAGATATTTAATGACCGATGGTGGTTCACATTTTATTCATGGTGCTTTCCGTAAAACGCTTGCTAAGTATGATGTCAACCATAGAATTGCATCTCCCTATCATCCTCAGTCCAGTGGTCAAGTAGAGCTAAGTAATAGAGAGATTAAACTAATTCTACAAAAGACTGTTAATAGGTCTAGAAAGAATTGGTCTAAGAAGCTTGATGATGCACTGTAGGCTTATAGAACTGCTTATAAGAATCCCATGGGCATGTCTCCATACAAAATGGTTTACGATAAAGCATGTCATTTACCTCTTGAGCTAGAGCATAAGGCTTATTGGGCAATCAAAGAACTCAACTTTGATTTCAAACTTGCTGGTGAGAAAAGGTTATTTGATATTAGCTCACTTGATGAATGGAGAACTCAGGCATATGAAAATGCCAAGTTGTTCAAAAAAAATTAAGAGGTGGCATGATAAAAGGATACAAAAACATGAGTTCAATGTAGGTGATTATGTCTTGCTATACAATTCTCGTTTAAGATTTTTTGCATGCAAGCTTCTCTCTAAATGGGAAGGTCCTTACATTGTTGAGGAAGTATATCGTTCCGGTGCCATCAAGATCAACAACACGGAAGGTAATTTTCCGAGAGTGGTAAATGGGCAAAGAATCAAGCATTATATCTCAGGTACTCCCATAAATGTTGAAAGCAATATTATTAATACCATAACTCCGGAGGAGTACATAAGGGATATTTATCAGCCTGTTTCACACTCCAAAAACGAAGAGGTATGTGATTCGGTAACTAAACCGACTCCAAAACTTTTCCAGTATCAATTTCTCTCCGTTTTGGACTTTTTAGAAAAATAGAAAAAATTAAAGTAGTCCGGAAAGCGCACGAGGAGGCGACAAGCCTGCCAGGCGCGACCTACCCCCTGGCCGCGCCTGGGTGGCTTGTGGGCACCTCGTGTGCCTCCCGGACTCTGTTTTCTTGCGGAGTACTCCTTTTGGTCGGGAAAAATCATTATATATTCTCCCGAAAGGTCTGACCCTCGTATCACGCAAATATCCTTTGTTTTCCTTTCGAGCTACTGTGCAGACAGATCTAGATCGCTATGGCGTCCCCAAAAGTTCCGAAGGACAAGTTCTTCGAGAAGGTCATCAATCCCTACCTCGCGGGAGTGCTGCAACACCCTCAATCTATCGAGATGCATGAGGGGGTGCTGCACATCCGTGATGTTGAGGGGCCCAAGAAGACCGGAAGCGTGGAGGCTAGGCTCGAAGCAATGGAGCAACAAGTCTTCAAGTGCCAAGGGATGGTGGAACGCGGACTCAACGCCAACCACATGATGATCACGGAGTTCACCAACGAGCACAAGATCGATGCCAACGACATCGGGAAGCACCTCTCCAGGCTCTATGATAGAATTGATCACCTCCAAGCCCAGATCTATGACCTACAGAACCAAAACTGTGAGTATGAGTATAGATTTAAATCAATACGGTTGGCTGCAGATTTGAGGATTCCGGAGGCTCGATCATCTTTCCATGATGGAGCACCTATGCCTTGGAAGACGGAGGATCAAACCCAGGTTGCAACAACTCCACCACCATCACCTTTGAAGGAAGACAACTAAGCACGGGTATGGGCAATCCCCTTGGCTTGTGCCAAGCTTGGGGGAGTTGCCTCGGTATCGTATCACCATCACATATTTTGCCTTTACCTTTTTCTTAGTTCGATCCTTTTTGGTTTTATCTTTCTCTAGTAGAATAAAGTTCTTAGTCTGTTCTAGGCTTGAGTTTTTCTTTGTGTCACCCCCAATGTATTCGAGCTCGTGAGTCATATAATAAAGAGTGTTTTAGTTAAGGGCCTTGCTTCATGCCATGATCTAAACAAAAGAATAATAAAAGAACAAAAGCATGAAAGATCATGTAATGATCCTATGGGAAGTGATGGCTTCACATATAAAAAGAACGTTGATTGAAACTTGTTGTGGGTGAACAAACGTAGACCTTGGTCATTGTTGCAATTAATAAGAAGTAATAAAGCAGGAGAGGTTCACATATAAATATATCATCTTGGGCACCATCTATGATCGTGAACACTCATTAAGCTATTACATGCTTAGAAGTAGATGTTGGACAAGGAATACAACATAATGAATTATGTTTGCTTGGTTCCGAACAATGTTATATGACTAGAGATCCCTTAGAATATGACGATTGCTTCCACCTCATATCATCCAAAACTTCCGCACTAAGTAGAGATACTACTTGTGTATCCATAAACCTTCAACCCAGTTTTGCCATGAGAGTCCACCATACCTACCTATGGATTCAAGAAGATCCCTCAAGTAAGTTGTCATTGGCGCAAGCAATAAAAATTGCTCCCTAAATATGTATGATCTATTAGTGTGTGGAAAATAAGCTTTGTACGAACCTGTGATGAGGAAGACATAAAAGCGACGGACTGCATAATAAAGTTTTTTATCACAGGAGGCAATATAAAGTGACGTTCCTTCACACTAAGAGGTCACACATCCAAACCTCAAAAGCGCATGACAAGCTCTGCTTCCCTCTTCGAAGGGCCTATCTTGTACCTTTACTTTTTGTCCTTAAAAGAGTCATGGTGATCGACACCAATTCCTTATTTCGCCTTTATCTTGGCTAACGTCATGTGCTAGGGAAAGATCAATATTCATATGTCAACTTGGAAGTAAGTATCCATGAATTATTATTGTTGACATTACCCTTGAGGTAAGTAGTTCGGAGGCGAAACTATAAGCCCCTATCTTTCTCTGTGTCCAACTGAAACTTTGATCTCATGAGTACCACGTGAGTTTTAGCAATTGTAGAAGACGAAAGGATGATTGAGTATGTGGATTTGCTTTACAAGCTCTTATTTGAATCTTTCCGATGTTATGATAAATTGCAATTGCTTCAATGACTAAAGGCTATTGGTTGTTAATTCTTAATAAGATTCTTGATCCATACTTTACTTTGTGAAGGAATTATCACTTTAGCATAAGAGATTATATGATGTTATTGTTGTTCTAATTACGATCATGATGCCTGCATGTCCGTATTTTGTTTTACCGACACCTCTATCACTAAACATGTGGGCATATTTATTGATCTCGACTTCCGCTTGAGGACAAACGAGGTCTAAGCTTGGGGGAGTTGATACGTCCATTTTGCATCATGCTTTTATGTTCATATTTATCGCTTTATCGGCTGTTATTACACTTCATGGTACAATATTTATGTCTTTTCTCTCTTATTTTATAAGGTTTACATGAAGAGGGAGAATGCCGGCAGCTGGAATTCTGGTCTGAAAAAGGAGCAAGTTTGAGATACCTATTCTGTGCAACTCCATCCCGGAGGGGGAAATCGTTGCCATCGTCATCACCAACACTCCTCTCATCGGAGGGGACTCATCACCATCAACATCTTCATCAGCACCATCTCATCTCCAAATCCTAGTTCATCTCTTGTAACCAATCTCTGTCTCGCGACTCCGGTTGGTACTTGTAAGGTTGCTAGTAGTGTTAATTACTCTTTGTAGTTGATGCTAGTTGGATTACTCGGTGGAAGATCATATGTTCAGAGATCTAATGATATTCAATACCTCTCTGGTCATGAACATAATTATGCTTTTTGAGTAGTTACTTTTGTTCCTGAGGACATGGGATAAGTCTTGCTATAAGTAGTCATGTGAATTTGGCATTCGTTCGATATTTTGATGCGTTGTATGTTGTCTTTCCTCTAGTGGTGTTATGTGAACGTCGACTACATAAAACTTCACCATTATTTGGGCCTAGAGGAAGGCATTCGGAAGTAATAAGTAGATGATGGGTTGCTAGAGTGACAAAAGCTTAAACCCTAGTTTATGCGTTGCTTCGCAAGGGGCTGATTTGGATCCACTAGTTTAATGCTATGGTTAGACTTTGTCTTAATTCTTCTTTCATAGTTGTGGATGCTTGCGAGAGGGGTTAATAATAAGTGGGATGTTTGTCCAAGTAAGGGCAACACCCAAGCACCGGTTCAACTACATATGAAACTATCAAAGTAGCGAATGTGAATCATATGAACATGATGAAAACTAGCTTGACAGAAATTACCATGTGTCCTCGGGAGCGTTTCACCTCATATAAGAGTTTGTCCAGGCTTGTCCCTTGCCACAAAAGGGATTGGGCCATCTTGTTGCACCTTTGTTACTATTGTTACTTGCTACTTGCCGCGAATCATCTTATCACACAACTATCTGTTACCGATAATTTCAATGCTTGCAGAGAATACCTTGCTGAAAACCACTTGTGAGTTCCTTCTGCTCCTAGTTGGGTTCGACACTCTTACTTATCGAAAGGACTACGATAGATCCCCTACACTTGTGGGTCATCAAGACTCTTTTCTTAGAAATTCTTCTTGCTACATCTTGAGCTTGCATTGGTTTTTCCCTTGAAGAGGAAAGGGTGATGCAGCAGAGTAGCAGTAAGTATTTCCCTCAATTTGAGAACCAAGGTATCAATCCAGTAGGAGTATCAAGACAAGTCTCCAATGTACCTGCGCAAAAACAAACAAACTTGCACCCAACGCTATAAAGGGGTTGTCAATCCCTTCACGATTAATTGCAAGGTGAGATCTGAAGGTGGAAAGTGCAACGAAGTAAAAGTGCAGAGCTGAAAATATGATGTGAAGTAGACCCGGGGGCCATAGTGTTCACTAGAGGTTTCTCTCATGATAGCAAGTATTACGGTGGGTGAACGAATTACTATCGAGCAATTGATAGAACCGCGCAAAGTTATGATGATATCTAAGGCAATGATCATGCATATAGGCATCACGTCCGAGACAAGTAGACCGAGACTGTCTGCATTTACTACTATTACTCCACACATCAACCGCTATCCAGCATGCATCTAGTGTATTGAGTTCATAACAAACAGAGTAACGCCTTAAGCAAGATGACATGATGTAGAGGAATAAATTCATGCAATAGATATAAACCCCATCTTTTTACCCTTGATGGCAACAACACGACGCGTGCCTCGCTACCCCTTCTGTCTCTGGGTGAGGACACCGCACGGTATGAACCCAAAGCCAAGCACTTCTCCCATTGCAAGAATTATAGATCAAGTTGGCCAAACGAAATCCACAACTCGAAGAGAGTTACAAGGATACGAAATCATGCATATAAGAGATCAGAGGAAACTCAAATAGTATTCATATATAATCTGATCATAAATCCACAATTCATCGGATCTCAACAAACACACTGCAAAAGAAGATTACATCGGATAGATCTCCTTGAAGATCATGGAGAACTTTGTATTGAAGATCCAAGAGAGAGAAGAAGCCATCTAGCTACTAGCTATGGACCCGAAGGTCTGTGGCGAACTACTCACGCATCATCGGAGAGGCAATGGTGTTGACGAAGAAGCCCTCTGTGTCTGAATCCCCCCTCCGGCAGGGCACCAGAACGTGCCCCAGATGGGATCTTGCAGATACAGAAGCTTGCGGCGGCGGAAAAGTATTTTTGTGGCTCTCTCCCATGGTTTCAGATTTTTAGGGAATTTATAGGTGGAAGAAGTAGGGCAAAGGAGCCACGGGGGGGGGGGGCACAAGCCTGTTAGGCGCGGCCCACCCAGGTCGCGGCTAGGGTGCTTGTGGCCTTCCCGTGGATCCTTTGCCTTGGTTCTCAAGTTCCCTGCGTATCTTCTGTTACGGAAAAAATCATTCCAAAGATTTTATTCCGTTTGGACTCCGTTTAATATTCGTCTCTGAAAAGGGTCAAAAACACGGAAAAAACAGGAACTGGCACTTGGCACTGAGTTAATAGGTTAGTCCCAAAAAGATATAAAAAGCATACAAAACATCCAAAGTTGGTAAGATAATAGCATGGAACCATCGAAAATTATAGATACGTTGGAGATGTATCAAGCATCCCCAAGCTTAACTCCTGCTCGTCCTCGAGTAGGGAAGTGATAAAGACTGAATTTTTGATGTGGAATGCTACCTAACATATTTATCCTTTGTAACTTCTTTCTTGTGACATGAATGTTCAGATCCGTAAGATTCAAAACAATAGTTTACTATTGACATGAAAACAATAATACTTCAAGCAAACTAGCAAGGTAATCATGAACTTTTTAAATAACAAGGCCAAGGAAAGTTATCCCTACAAAATCATATAGTCTCGCTATGCTCCATCATCCCCACACAACGAATTTAAATCATGCACAACCCCGGTATTGGCCACGTAATTGTTTTCGCACTCTTACTTTCTCAAAGTTTTTCAACTCTCACGCAATACATGAGCGTGAGCCATGGATATAGCACTATAGGTGGAATAGAGTGTGGTGGAGGTTGTGAGGCAAAAAGGAGGACATGGTCACATCGACTCGGCGTATCAACGGGCTATGGAAATGACCATCAATAGATATCAATGTGAATGAGTAGGGATTACCATGCTACAGATGCACTTAGAGCTATAAGTGTGTGAAAGCTCAGAAGGAGAACTAGTGGGTGTGCATCCAACTTGCTTGCTCACGAAGACCTAGGGCAATTTTGAGGAAGCCCATCATTGTAATATACAAGCCAAGTTATATAATGAAGATTCCCACTAGTATATGGAAGTGTCAAAACAAGAGACTCTCAATCATGAAGAACATGGTGCTATTGTGAAGCACAAGCGTGGAAAAATGATAGTAGCATTGTCCCTTCTCTCTTTTTCTCTTTTTTTGTTTGGGCTTTTTGACCTCTTTTCAATTTTTTTTGTGGGCATCTTTGGCCTCTTTTTTTTTAATTTCCTCACATGGGACAATGCTCTAATAATGATTATCATCACACTTTTATTTACTCATAGCTCAATGCTTAGAGCAATGATGACTCTATAGGAAATGCCTCCGGCAATGTACCAGGATGTGTAACGATCTAGCTTAGCGTATGACGTTGAAACATCTCGCTAGCTATCTTACGATCATGCAATGGCAATATGAAAGTGACGGCACATGTCATGAGACGGAACGATGAGAGTTGCATGGCAATATATCACGGAATGGCTATGAAAATGCCATAATAGGTAGGTATGGTGGTTGTTTTGAGGAAGGTATATGGTGGGTTTGTGCACCGGCAAAAGTTTCGCGACACTAGAGAGGCTAGCAACGGTGGAAGGTGAAAGTGCATCTATACCATGGACTCACATTAGTCATAAAGAACTCATATACTTATTGCGAAAGTTTTATTAGTAATCGAAACAAAGTTGTAAACGCATACTCCTAGGGGAAGGGTTGGTAGGTGTAAACAATCGCGCGATCTCGACCGCCACACAAAGGATGACAATCAATAAATCAATAATGCTCCGACTTCCTAACATAGCAGTTCACCATACATGCATGCTACGGGAATCACTGACTTCAACGCAAGTATTTCTAGATTCACGACACCTTACTAACATAACTTTTAATATTACCAAATCCATGTCTCAAAACTAATTGAGAGGAACCAAACTTCTCTTTACTAATCAATGCACTTGAATATGGAAGTTTTTATTATATCCTCTTTGGATGCCTATCATATCCAGGACTACTTTCATAGCACAAGCCAACTACCAAGTTACTCAGGGAGAGCACTCTCAAAAAGATATAAGTGAAGATCAAGAGTTCTTATTTCTTCAAAATATGACACCGTCGTGCTCTAAAAAGATCTAAGTGAAGCACTAGAGCAAAGTTATCTAGGTCAAAAGATATAAGTGAAGCACATGCGAGCTAAATTGCCTAACTCAAAAGATATAAGCGAAGCTCAATGAGTATTCTAGCAAATTCACGATGAGTGCATGTCTCTCTCAAAAAGGTGTGCAGCAAGGATGATTGTGACACAAAAAAAAGAAAAGACTCCTATAATACACGATGCTCCAAGCAAAACACATATCATGTGGTGAATAAAAATATAGCTCCAAGTAACGTTACCGATGGATTGAAGACGAAAGAGGGAATGCCTTCCCGGGGCATCCCCATGCTTAGGCTCTTTCGTGTCCTTGAATTTGGCTTGGGATGCCTTGGGCATCCCCAAGCTTGATATCTTTCCACTCTTTATCCCATTGTCCATGAGAATATCACCCAAAACTTGAAAACTTCACAACACAAAACTTAAACAGAAACTCCTGATATCATTAGCATAAGAAAACAAACCACCACCTCTTTAGGTACTGTAGTAAACTTGATTTCTATTTAGATTGATGTTAGATTATTGTATTCTCGCTTTTCCATGGCTAGTACCCCCCGATACTATCCATAGTTTCATCAAAATAAGCAATCAACACAACAAAAACAGAATCTGTCAAAAACAGACTAGTCTGTAGCAATCTGTATACTTAGTATACTTCTAGTATCTCAAAAATTCTGAAACATTATGAAAATTAGGGAAATTGTCATATCAACCAGCAGAAAAAAGAATCAACTCAAAAGCTCTGATAGGAATTAAAAATAATTTTGTGAGCGCAAAGTTTCTGTCTTTTTCAGCAAGATCAAACAACCATCACCAAAACTAGTCATAAAGGTTTTACTTGGCACAAACACAAAAATAAACACAAAAAACACAATCATAACAGAATTATGATGGTGTGGACACAACAAAATAGAAAGAAAAAGGTAAAGATAAATTCATTTGGTTGCCTCCCAACAAGCGCTATTGTTTAACGCCCTTAGCTAGGCATTGATAATTCAATGATGCTCACACAAAAGACAAAAATTGAAGCACAACGAGAGCATCATAAAGCATGTGAAAATCACATCTAAGTCTAACATACTTCCTATGCATAGGCATTTTATAGGAAAACAAATTGTCAAGACAACCAATAGTTACCATATGCAAGGAAGAAGAAAGAGACAATAGCAATCTCAACATAACGAGAGGTGATTTAGTGATATGAAATTTTCTACCACAATATTTTCCTCTCTCATAAAAATTACATGTGGGATCATATTCAAATTCAACAATATAGCTATCACAAAGGATATTCTTTTCATGATCCACATGCATGCAAAGTTGACGCTCTTCAAAAATAGTAGGATTATCATCAACTGAAGTCATGACTTCTCCAATCCCACTTTCAATATTATTGCAAATATCATAATCATCATGAGGCTTAAACAAATTTTCAAGATCATAAGAAAAATCATTACCCCAATCACGATCATTGTAACAAGTAGTGGACATAGCAAAACTAGCATCCCCAAGCTTAGGGTTTTGCATATTTTTAGCATGATTGACACTAATAGGATTTATAGTGAAACCATTGCAATCATGCTTTTCATTAAAGGAGCCCTCATGAATCACTTCATCAATTTCTTCATCACGATTTTCAGATTCATGCATCTCAAGCAAAACTCCATAAAGAGAGTCAAGTGCACTCAACTCACTAGCAATTGGATCAACATAATTGGATCTCTTAAAGAGATTAGCAAGTGGATGAGGATCCATATCAAGAGATACTTAGCAAGCAAAGATGCAAGCATATTGAAGGCACATAGCACACAAGCAAACAGAAAGCAAGCGAAAGAAAAGCGCGAACGAAAAAGGCAAATATTTTTGTAATTTTTTTTTCAGAAGTGGGGGAGAGGAAAACGAGAGGCACAAGGCAAAAAAAAAGTAAATGCAAGAGATGAGTTCGCGATAGTTACTTGGATAAGCTTCACTTAGAATAGTCCCCGGTGCCAGAAATTGACACGTCGAAGGGAGACTATTCTTGACTTGATACTCCCCCGCAACAGCACCAGAAATTGGCACGTTGACGGGAGACTATTCTTGACTTGATACTCCCCGGCAACGGCGCCAGAAATTCTTCTTGCTACCTCTTGAGCTTGCGTTGGTTTTTCCCTTGAAGAGGAAAGGGTGATGCAGCACAGTAGCAGTAAGTATCTCCCTTAGTTTGAGAACCAAGGTATCAATCCAGTAGGAGTATCAAGACAAGTTTCCAATGTACCTGCACAAAAACAAACAAACTTGCACCCAACGCTATAAAGGGGTTGTCAATCCCTTCACGATTAATTGCAAGGTGAGATCTGAAGGTGGAAAGTGCAACGAAGTAAAAGTGGAGAGGTGAAAATATGATGTGCAGTAGACCCGGGGGCCAGAGTGTTCACTAGAGGCTTCTCTCATGATAGCAAGTATTACGGTGGGTGAACGAATTACTGTCGAGCAATTGATAGAACCGCGCAAAGTTATGATGATATCTAAGGCAATGATCATACATATAGGCATCACGTCCGAGATAAGTAGACCGATACTGTCTGCATCTACTACTATTACTCCACACATCGACCGCTATCCAGCATGCATCTAGTGTACTGAGTTCATAACAAACAGAGTAAGCCTTAAGCAAGATGACATGATGTAGAGGGATAAATTCATGCAATAGATATAAACCCCATCTTTTTACCCTTGATGGCAACAACACGACGCGTGCCTCGCTACCCCCTCTGTCACTGGGTGAGCACACCGCACGGTATGAACCCAAAACCAAGCACTTCTCCCATTGCAAGAATTATAGATCAAGTTGGCCAAACGAAACCCACAACTCAAAGAGAATTACAAGGATACGAAACCATGCATATAAGAGATCAGAGGAAACACAAATAATATTCATAGATAATCTGATCATAAATCCACAATTCATCGGATCTCGACAAACACACTGCAAAAGAAGATTACATGGGATAGATCTCCATGAAGATCATGGAGAACTTTGTATTGAAGATCCAAGAGAGAGAAGAAGCCATCTAGCTACTAGCTACGAACCCGAAGGTCTGTGGTGAACTACTCATGCATCATCGGAGAGGCAATGGTGTTGATGAAGAAGCCCTCCGTGTCCGAATCCCCCCTCCGGCAGGGCACCCGAACGGTCCCCAGATGGGATCTTGCGGAGACAGAAGCTTGCGGTGGCGGAAAAGTATTTTCGTGGCTCTCCCTGGCAGTTTCAGTTTTTTAGGGAATTTATAGGCGGAAGAAGTAGGGCAAAGGAGCCACGGGGGGCCCACAAGCCTAGTAGGCGCGCCCCCCAGGCCGCGGCTAGGGGGCTTGTGGCCTCCCCCGGGGTCCTTTGCCTTGGTTCTCAAGTTCCCTGCGTATCTTCTGTTACGAAAAAAAATCATTCCGAAGATTTTATTCCGTTTGGACTTCGTTTAATATTCTTCTCTGAAAAGGGTCAAAAAGAGGAACTGGCACTTGGGACTGAGTTAATAGGTTAGTCCCAAAAAAGATATAAAATAGCATATTCATGCATACAAAACATCCAAAGTTGACAAGATAATAGCATGGAACCATCAAAAATTATAGATAGGTTGGAGGCGTATCACCTTGCGCTACCACTACTGCGAGGAACTACGGCGGCACCCTCTGCTCGAGCTCCTACGGCGCTACTCCGGCAAGGTGTTGCTGCGCCCAACTACACGCGCTGACAGAGAGGGAAGGAGCGGGGGAAGACGGTGCGCAGCTCACCTAGGTTCTAGGCGTCGATCCGGCGCAGTAGAGGAGGGAGGTCGACGAGCCGGAGCAGAGAAGGTCGCCGGCAGTAGGGGAAGTAGTCGACGTCGTGGAAGAAGCCATCGTCGTCCGGTTGCTATGGGAATGGAACCTCCACGGCCACCGCGTCCTCCTGGTGCTGACGAAGAGGCGGAGGGGCACACAAGCTGCTGCCTGACGCAAGCTCACCGAAGCCCTACCATGGCGTCGGCGTCGGAGGGCTTCCCTAACGGCGCGAGGGAGATGAGAAGGGGGAAATGGAGCGGCCTAGTGCTAGAGAGGGCGACGAGCCGCTTAAATGGCCTCGGGAGGTGCGCTTGGAGCCGCAAGATCATGGGGGAGGAAGATGAGTGACTGGCCTTCGGTCGTACATAGTGACGTCGCACGAGGAAGGAGACGGGCGGGGTATGGGTTGCGCGCTTGGGAAAAAAGGAGATGGGCCAGGGGAAGGAGGGAGCCAGCCCACCTAGCGCCAGATAGCACAGAATAAAAATCAAAAGGGTTTTTATCTTTTTAAAATACAAACCTCAAACAAAATTCACACACCCACACAAGGGTTTGAAGAAAACAAAATGAAAATACCTGCGGCATAAGGGAATTATGTCCTATTTAAATAAAATATAAAAGTGATTTTTGGAGCCACTAAATTAAATTCAAAACAGAATTTATTATACAGTTTTTGCAAATAGAACCCCCTTTAACTTAAGTTTTAAAACCCCAAAACAATACCCCTCAATCACAAGATAACACACTAAAATATCAACATTTTTTTAAAACAAGTTTTGAGCAAGTTAAAACATGAGCTCAAATAAATAATGGAGATGGGGTTTTTGAAACCTAGTTGGAAAACAATCATAGTTTGAAATCATCATCACATCAACACAACACACTTGCACTCATGATGGATCAAGCAACAACATCATCACAATGGATTTGACATGAATGCAATGAATGCCATGATGCAAAGGTGATGACATGAAACAAAGCCACATGAAATGATAACTCTTATAGCATTGCAATCATGGTCCAAAATAGGAAAGGGTTCCAAATATGGCAAGGGTTACATCTGCGGCATTTTAGGGGAAACCCTAAGTCACGTGGGCCTTAGGCCCACCAAGGGGGTGCACCACCCCCTCCTCCCCTCGTGGCCGCCACCTCCTGCCCCATCTAGGGCTGCCGCACACCTTAGGGGCGGGAACCCTAAGGGGTGCACCACCCTCCCCCTTCCCCTATATATAGTGAGGGTTTTGGCCATTGGATACACGACAATTTCTCTCTCTCTCTCTCTCGGCGCAGCCCTGTCTCTCTTCTTCCTCCTCTCCCACGATGCTTGGCGAAGCCCTGCCGGGAGACCTCGTCGCTCCATCGCCACCACACCGTCGTGCTGCGGGAGCTGTTCCCCAACCTCTCCCTCCTTCTTGCTGGATCAAGGTGCGGGAGACGTCACCGGGTTGCACGTGTGTTGAACGCGGAGGTGCCGTGGTTCGGCACTAGATCGGAATCACACCTCGATCTGAATCGCAGCGAATACGACTCCATCAACCGCGTTCTAGCAACGCTTCCGCTTAGCGATCTTCAAAGGTATGAAGATGCTCTCACCCCTCTCTCGTTGCTGGTTTCTCCATAGTAAGATCTGAATATGGCGTAGGAATTTTTTTTGAATTTTGCTACGTTACCCAACACTTCAATCCAACAATACCGCCGAATCAAGAAAACACTAAGGAGGGCAGCAAATTGAACATCAACACCCACAAACTCTTTTGTGTTCTACCCGAGATATCATCTACGCATGAACCTAGCTCATGATGCCACTGTTGGGGAACGTTGCATGGGAAACAAAAAAAATCATGCGCACACGCAATACCTATCCATGGTGATGATCATCTGCAAGAGGGGAGAGTGAATCTGCATACCCTTCTAGATCGCTAAGCGGAAGCGTATATAACGCGGTTGATGTAGTGGAACATCTTTGCGATTCAAATCGCAGCCCGTCCCGCGATCTCATCATGATCCGTCCCGCGATCCCATTACGATCCATCCAGGTCTAGTGCCGAACGGACGACACCTCCGCGTTCAGCACACGTACAACTCGATGACGATCCCCGCCTTCTTGATCCAGCAAGAGGGGCAGAGAGGTAGATGATTTCTCCAGTACGACGGCATGGTGGTGGTGGTGGTGGATCTATTCCAGCAGGGCTTCGCCTCAGCGCTGCTGAAAACCCGATCTAGAGAGAATTAGAGGGAGCACGTGGCAATTAGGGTTAGCCCTCACCTCTAAAACCTCTAGTATATATAGGAGGTAGGGAGGGGAGGAGGCAGCCTCAAACCCTCAAGGTTTGCCCAAAATTGGAGGTGGAGGAGTCCTACTCCAATCCTACTAGGAGTAGGATTCCTCCTCTCCACTTGGAAACCCTTTCCACCTTTTCCACCTTTGGGTTTCTTTCCTTCCCACCTCCAATCCGCCTTGGGCTTTAGTGGAGGCTTTGGCCAGCCCAGTAAGGGCTGGTTCACGTACTCCCACAGCCCATGAGACCCTTTGGGGTGGGTGGGCCCACCTGGTGGACTCCCGAAACCCATTCGTCACTCCCGATACACTATCAGAAATGTCCGAAACTTTTTCGGAGTTCAAAAACCACTTTCCTATATATAAATCTTTACCTCTGGACCATTTCGGAGCTCCTTGTGACGTCCAGGATCTCATCCGGGACTCCAAACAACCTTCGGTTACCAACACCTATAACTCAACTATACCGAAAACGTCACCGAACCTTAAGTGTGTAGACCCTGCAGGTTTGAGAACTATGCAGACATGACCTGAGACATTCCCTGGTCATTAACCAATAGCGGGAACTGGATGTCCATATTGGCTCCTACATATTCTACGAAGATCTCTATCGGTTGAACCTCTATGTCAAGGATTCAGTTAATCCCGTATGATGTTCCCTTTGTCCTTCGATATGTTACTTGCCCAAGATTTGATTGTCAGTATCTCCATACCTAGTTCAACCCCGTTACCGGCAAGTCTCTTTACTCGTTCCGTAATACAAGATCCCGTGACTAACTCCTTAGTCACATTGCTTGGAAGGCCTATTGTGATGTTGTATTACCGAGTGGGCCCCGAGATACCTCTCCGTCACACGGAGTGACAAATCCCAGTCTTGATCCATGCCAATCCAACAAACACCTTTGAAGATACATGTAGAGCACCTTTATAGTCACCCAGTAACGTTGCGACGTTTGATACACACAAGGTATTCCTCCGGTGTCCGGGAGTTGCATGATCTCATGGTCATAGGAACACATACATTGGCATGCAGAAAACAGTAGCAATAAACTAACACGATCATATGCTATGTTTATAGTTTGGATCTTGTCCATCACATCATTCTCCTAATGATGTGATCCTGTTATCAAGTGACAACACTTGTCTATGGCGAGGAAACCTTGACCATTTTTTATCAACGAGCTAGTCAACTAGAGGCTCACTAGGGATAGTGTGTTGTATATGTATCGACACATGTATTTGAGTTTCCAATCAATACAATTCTAGCATGGATAATAAATGATTATCATGAACAAGGAAATATAATAATAACCAATTTATTATTGCCTCTAGGGCATATTTCCAACTGTCTCCCACTTGCACTAGAGTCAATAATCTAGTTCACATCACTGTGTGATTGTAATGAATCTAACACCCATACACTTCTGGGGTTCTATCATGTCTTGCTTGTGAGAGAGGTTTTTTTAGTCAATGAATCTGAACTTTTCAGATCCATGTGTGCTTTACAAATCTCTATGTCATCCTATAGATATTGCTACTACGCGCCATTTGTAACTATTCCAAATGACTGCTCCACTATACGAATCCGGTTTACTACTTCAGAGTCATCCGAATTAGTGTCAAAGCTTGCATCGACGTAACTCTTTACGACAAACTCTTCATTCACCTCCATAATCGAGAAAATTCCTTAGTCCACTAGTTACTAAGGATAACTTTTGACCGTTGTCCAGTAATCCATTCGTGGATCACTTATGTACCCCTTGACAGATTCATGGCAAGGCACACATCAAGTGTGGTACACAGCATATCATACTATAGAGCCTACAACTAAGGCATAGGGGACGACCTTCGTCCTTTCTCTTTCTTCTGCCGTGGTCGGGCTTTGAGTCTTACTCAAAGTCACACCTTACAACACAACCAATAACTCCTTCTTTGCTGATCTATTTTGAACTCCTTCAAAAACTTGTCAAGGTATGCATTTCATTGAAAGTTCTATTAAGCGTTTTGATCTATCTCTATAGACCTTGATGCTCAATGTTCAAGTAGCTCTATCCAGGTTTTCCTTTCAAAAACTCCTTTCAAACAACCCTTTATGCTTTCTAGAAATTCTACATTACTTCCGATCAACAATATGTCAACCACATATACTTATCAGAAAATTCTATAGTGCTCCCACTCACTTCTTTGGAAATACAAAGGAGCACATCTTGCTTCCAAATTGGCCACCAAGGCCACCGACTCCTCAGAGCAGCAATCCTTCTTCGCCTCCACCTCACCAATCTTCAGCGCAACCATTGTCTTCGCCGCCTCACCAGTCTCCAGCGCAACCGTCGTCTTCGCCGCCTCACCAGTCTCTAGCGCGTCCACTGAGGATCAGAGGAAAAAGCGAAAACGTACCACCGCTAGTAGTAGCGGCAGAAAGGGGTTCCTATCACTGAAATTTAAGTTGTCGCCCCTCCCAAAAGTACCTCATAAGGATATGGAGATGAGACCTTGGGACTATAGTGGACAGGAAAATAAGAAGAGGGAAAACACCCAGTATCAACAGTGGATGGCTCACAGGGCTAACAAGAAGAAGCTAAAAGAGCCAGAGTTCCCGATCACCCGAGAAGATCACGCCGCGTGCGTGAAAATGCTGAATACCCTTGCAGATCCCCCGCCACTGTTGCCAGCAGACTATGAACGCTCTATTCTCAAGTCGGCTGATGCAAAAAAGCAGCGGTTGAAGAGTAGTACGTCCAGCGGGAAATTAGTTGCCCAGCTTGGACAACAGAAAAACCAATCGTGCCCCCCGCTCAAAGTGTATTCTGATACAAAGATGTGCTCGAGCGAAGCTGCGGTCGAGCAGAGGTATGATGAAACAGCTGGTATCTATCCAAAGTTTGTTGCACTATACGGAGAAGCGGCCAAGGCTCATGGCATGTCTATTGATCAATACTTAAACCATATACAGGAATTCGCTGACTTAACATACATGTACTGGCACGTGTCTCCTCTCGTCAAACCTGAGTTAGTTAACGAGCTACCAACAAAAATGCGAAGATTGCATAACTGGTACATGCAAGCATGTGCTGAACAACAAAGCTCGATCTACTGTGCATGTAAAAACGAGCATTACAGGCATGGAGATGGCGTGCTAATGATTGAATTCGATGAATAATTTCAGTTATACAAACAAGACGCCCTCGACAAATCTATCATCGGTGCCTATTGTTTGTAAGTATTATTAATCGATGTCATTAAGTCTTACTCAGCTCGTTCATTGCATGTATAATCTTACTCGTCACTATATTTGTGATAGCCTCGCTTATTAGGGATGATAGACTACTCATATCAATAAGGAATTCCTTATTTTCCGGGAGCCCATTCGAACAGAACTCTCAGGTTAAGCGTGCTCAGCTTGGAGTAGTTCTAGGATGGGTGACCGACCGGGAAGTTGATCCCGGGTGCGCATGAGTAAGGACAAAGTGCACAGAAAAGACTAGTATTGATATGTGGGGCCACTCTAGATCCCGCCAGGAGTAACGACCGCCGGCGGGTGTGTCTGGGGCGTTACAAGTTTGGTATCAGAGCCGACCCTCGCGGTTACACGGATGTTTGCGGACAGGTGTGCGATCATGTTGTTCATGACGTTTGTGACCCGTCGTGGCACACGGCATGGTACATGTACTGGACTGGATGCACAGACGTTTGTACCAAGAGGGAACGCTCATGTGGCCCGACGAGGACGTCGGTTCCTCTGAGTGGTGGTGTATGTGATAGCCTGGCTTATTAGGGATGATAGACTACTCATATCAATAAGGAATTCCTTCTTTTCCGGGAGCCCATTCGAACAGAACTCTCAGGTTAAGCGTGCTCAGCTTGGAGTAGTTCTAGGATGGGTGACCGACCAGAAGTTGATCCCGGGTGCGCATGAGTGAGGACAAAGTGCGCAGAAAATACTAGTATTGATATGTGGGGCCAGTCTAGATCCCTCGAGGAGTAACGACCCCCGACGGTGTGTCCGGGGCGTTATAATATTAATTTTGCAGAATGAAGATTCTCGGATGCAAAAGAGGACGAATCTATGACATTGGGTTCATTGACCCATATTGCATTCATGACAAAAGTCTCGCACTGGATCCCCGCAAGACAAATAATAACTTGGTACAAGGGTTAATATTTTCCGCTACCAAAAGGGAAATACTATTTCCTTACAACTTCAAGTGAGTGTTACTACACACATTCTATTTTCGCTTACTTGATGTTATTAAGTGTATAATTGACTCGTTATGCGTGCGCAGGTTCCACTTTATTCTGTTAATCATTGTACCTCACGATGGACTAGTAAAAGTCATGGACCCGAAAAGCACATTCCTTGCTGATTGAGCGAACATGCAGGAATGCCTACAGACGTAATTTCAATCATTATGGCACTATATCAACAACTTTTCGTTCATTTCCTGATAACAAGTAATTAATATAGAACTCCTTTATTCATTTCCTTTTCTTGGCAGGGCTTGAAAACGGTTCACCGCCAAGTGTCGGGGTGTTTGGAAGCCAGAGCTTACATTTAGACAAATGGATGTAAGTAACTACTAGCTAGATTTGCGCATCTCTTTATTCTAGTTTCAATACCATTATCATTCTTGATTATGTTTTTGACTGAACTTTGTTCTCGTAAAGTGCTTGAGGCAGGAACATGGGAACAATTTATGTGGATACTATGTTTGCGAGTTCATTCGCCATACGACCCATGAGACGGGCAAAAAACGAGACATAAAAAAAATTGAAGTACGATAAACAATACTCACAACTTTATTTTATTACCATCAATTGTGTTCGGTTTCATTGATATATATTGGCCCCTTCTTTAATTTAGATCGAACGATTGCGGGACGGTCTTTTATAACAAGAATGTGTAAGAGCAATTCAAGAGGAAATTACCGGATTCTTAGATGCAGAGGTCCTAGATGTGAAGGGAGAATACTATTCATCGTCGATGCAATTCATATAAAATGTTAAAGTGTAAAAAAGATGCATATGTGCATGTAACCCGTGTCTATATTTTGTAATATGTTCAACAAAGCATGACAGATAAGATGGTGTAATATATTTGTGACGATAATGTGATATATAGTTGTTCCTTTATTGTTGTGTATGTACCATCCAATTTAGTGCAAAATAAAAATTAAAAAATGCCCAAAACAAATAAATGGGAAAATAGGGGTAGCAAAATAGCCCCATCCAATTTAGTGCAAACCCCTAAACACTAAAAAGTGCTCAAAAAAGGCAGCGAAGCAATAGACCCGGTTCGTAATAAGAACCGGGACTAATACTCCTCCCACTCACCCCCAGCCCCGCCATGTGGAGGGCCATTAGCCCCGGTTCGGGGCCGAACCGGGGCTAGCATGAGTTCCGGTTCGAGCCCGAACCAGGGCTAGCATTAGTTCCGGTTCGGGGCCGAACCGGGGCTAGCATTAGTCCCGCTTTGTTAGTCTCGGTTCGTGAATCGGGGCTAATGACCCAACCAAACCGAGGCTATAGCCCCGTTTTCTACTAGTGAATTATACATGATCTAGGTCCTGTTTGGATACTCTAACTGAGTTAGAGGTTAGAGTTAGATTCTAACTCTAATTAACCGTGAACTAACTCTAACCAGAGAGGTGTTTGGATGAAAGGCTTAGATTGTCAATAAATGCAATTTTTCCAATCATTTGGCTCCTTTATCCAGGATTTTATGTGCTCGAGGTGAAAGGAAAGTAACCTTTTTTGGATCCACTTAACTCTAACCCAAATAAGCACCCGGTTAGTTCTTTTTTTTGAACGAGGAAGGCCAGAGTGGCCCTTATATTGCATGTGATAAAATGGTTACATCATTTGCTAGAGTATCAATGAGGAAGCCAGGGGGCTCCTCCATCCACTTTATAGTTCTAGTGGGTTCACCAAATCTAGCTAAGGTATCTGCAACCATGTTTGCTTCCCTGGGACAGAAAACAAAATGGATAGAGCTAAAGTTCTTGGCAAGAAAAGAACATTCTTCGTAAACTGCAGCTGCCGGTCCGAGAGAGTTGTCGTCGTGTAACATGGTGTCGATCACCTCCTTGCAGTCGGACTCGACTACAAGTTTGTGCACTCCCATCTCACTAGCCAGGATAAGCCCATCTCTGACTGCTCTTGCTTCGACGGAACTGGCGTCTTCGGCAAAAGGAATACCACTGCACGAGTCGGTGATGAAAATACCTCTGTCATTCCGCAAAACAGCCCCTGTGCTGCCTGTCCCCGAATCGCTAGAGAAACCAGCGTCCACATTAAGCTTATAAAGGCCCTTAGGTGGCAGCTGCCATCCGTGCCTAATGACTCCCTTCTTCTTATCCCTAGCCCTGGCGAAATTCTTTGCAAGAGCTGATATTGCATGCGCCGATCTGGGTGGTTCAAAAAATTTCTCGCCATGGGTGAACCTCCTTCTTTCCCACCACACATACCAGACAGTAGTTGCGATTAGTTCACCATGGCCAACATCCGATATGTGTGAGCTAATTGTGCTCTTAGATAAGATCAGTTCCGAAAGGATGGCACTCCCATCTTGCTCCAATGTACAGATTTGTTGCACAAGACTTGAAAGTCACATGATCCTCCAGATATCTTGCACTCTCGGGCATTGGAAGAAGACGTGTTTAATACTCTCACAATCCGTTGTGCACAAAGGGCATTGTGAGCTAGCCATGATATGCCGATTAGCCAATACACCATAGTAGGGTATTGCTCCCAAGAGAGATTTCCATAGGTGGATTTTAATCTTTGTAGGGATCCGCAGTTTCCAAAGGGTTCTCCAAATTGGGCTATTACCTCAGGATTGGTTGGTGTTTGTCCTCCTCAACTTTCACCCATGTTGGATGTCCCATTCTTCATGGTAAGCCGATCGAACAGAAAATATGTCGTGCTTATCTGGATGCCAAGAGACAAAGTCAGTCATCATCCCCAAAGCCAGTGGGATATTAAGAATACGTTGTGCATCAACCGGCCAGAAGAGATCATTGATAAGCTCCTCGTCCCACGTTCTGCTGTCTACATCTATAAGTTCAGAAACTTTAGTCAGAACTATATTGTTCCGTGTCGTCATAAGCTTCTTACTCGGGCTGCTTGGTATCCATGGATCTTCCCAAATGTTGATGGAAGAGCCATCTCCCACCCGCCATATGATGCCTTTTTTGAAAGTTTGCAGGCCACTCCATAGACTCTGCCATGTATATGAGCTACCTTTCTTCAGAGGGCAGTTCACGAGATCACCGTCAGGGAAGTACTTGTCTCGAAGCACTCTTGCACATACTGATTCCGGGTAGCTTAGGAGTCTCCATGATTGCTTAGCTAGGAGGGTTAGGTTAAAGCAGTGGATGTCCCTAAAGCCCATGCCTCCCTTTTCTTTCGGCACACACATCTTCCACCATGCAAAACAGTGCATATGTTTCTTGTGATCATCATCCCCCACCAGTATTTTGACATTGCCGAAGTGATATTATTATAGATTTCCTTCAGCAGTTTGAAAACTGACATTGCATATGATGGAATGGCTTGTACTACGGCTTTGAGCAGAATTTCTCTTCCCCCCCACAGAGAGAAGCTTTTCTTTCCAGCCTCTTATTTTGCTCAATACTCTTTCAACCAGATGTTGGAAGCAATCAGATCTGTTTACCCCCACAATTGGTGGCAACCCAAGGTATTTTTCGGAGAGGGCTTCGACCATGATATTCAGGGTGGTGCAAACCTCCTCTCGAACTTGGACAGGTGTGCATGGACTGAAGAAGATTGCAGACTTAGCCTCACTGATTTGTTGGCCCGAAGCCATGCAATATTCGTCCAGGAATTGACGAAGGCTTGCTGCATTTCCTTGATCAGCACGCATCAAAATGAGGGAATCATCAACAAATAGAAGGTGGGATACCAAAGGAGCATCTCGGCACACCTTTATCCCAGTAATATTGCCTGTCGTCTCTTCGAACGCTAATGAGCTTGACAAACCCTCTGCACAAAGAAGGAACGAATAGGGAGAAAGTGGATCACCTTGACGGAGGCCCCTTGTTGGTGTGAAAGAGTCCGAGAGCTCGTTGTTAATACGGACTTGATACTGTACCGATGATATACATTCCATGATTAGGGCCACACATTCATCTGAAAACCCTAGTCTGATCATCATCTTCTCGAGAAAAGACCACTCTACCCGGTCGTATGCCTTGTGCATATCCAGCTTAACCGCACATGTTCCATAACCGGAGTTTTTCCTCTTAATTGCATGATATGATTCGAAAGCCACAAGGAAATTATCCGTAATTAGACGTCCAGTAACAGAAGCGCTCTGGTTTGGAGATACGATGTCAGACGGAACAAATTTTAGTCTCCCCGCCAGAACTTTGGAGATCACTTTGTATAGGACATTGCAGAGGCTAATTGGTCTGAATTGCGTTACATGTTCTGGATTTTCCACCTTGGGTATAAGGACAATAGTAGTGTTATTCCATCATACTGGGATTTTCTTGTTATGTATAGCTTCTAACACCTCATCCACTGTCGTGGGTATAAGTCTAACATTAGATGTGTAGGGTACGAAAGGATGGGCAGAGCCTTAGCTACGGCGAGGTTGTATGAGTTCAGGCCCCTCTACGGTGGAGGTAAAAGCCCTACGTCTCAGTGCTCTTGGAGCTTGATGTCGAGTGTAATATGGATTACAATGAATTGCTAACCCCTGCACCAGTGGGGAAGGGCGGCTTATATAGAGTGCGCTACCCTTCATAATAGTTCGGTGCACAAGGGTGGAGTAGTGGCGAATAACTGCATATGTTACACGTAACGTATGTCTTAAATGCTAATAAAGGTACATGGAAACATATGACCGTTGCGCTTCAGGGGGGTTATGATGTACAGAGTGGAATCCAGTCGGTAAGTTTGATACGCTTCGAATGCTCATCTCTGACTGGATGATGTAGGAATCGTCACCGACTGGATGATGGGAAGTCCTTAATTCAGTCGGAACTGACTAAGGGCCTTATCCCTTATGAAGGGTAGTCCTCGGGTAGGACCCATTGGGCAGGCCTATGACCCTACCCTAGGACTATAACCCCATCATTAGTCCCCGAATGGATTGGGGTTGGAACGACGAAGCGATGCTTGGAGTACGGATCTGACTGGTATGGATGCGACTTTGGCGTTGTTTGCCTCGATCCATTTTATCCTCTTGACCAGTGATCCGAGTGGATGTATTTGTGAAACGAATCTTCAGGGACCGAGTGTTTCCGTGGAATCTTTTGACGTGACCAGTCAACTGACAGCGGCGGATTTTCTGGGATCCTCAAATTTTGGTTGCCGCGCGCTCGGCGGGGATGACGACATCGTAATCGAGTAGTATCTGCCGCCTCGATTTCCGCGCCTTCATCTCCTCCACTAATATCGCAGCGACCGGTCGGGGGATAAGATTTCGGGGCCACCTGCTAGTGACCCAGTCGGAACCTTATTTAAACCCCTCCAGCGAGGGTTTTTTGTTGCACTCGCCTGATAGCTCCCACTTGTCTCGCTTCTCTCGCGATCTCCTGCGCATCCCAAGCTCCTTCCTTCCCCTCCTCCCCCGCGGATCTACAGCCTCCACCATGACAAAGGGGCAGACGAGCAAGCTCGAGGCACGGAAGAAGAAGAAGAAGGTGGCTCCTCTCAGCGGCGGCAGCGAGCACTGCCGGCGGGTTGGATCCAGGGGGATTTCCTCCCCTCCACGGTGACGAAGGAGGACATGCTGGAGCTGGTGGAGCAAGGCATGATCGAGCACAAGACGTGGAGGCTGTCAGCGGAGGGCGAGACGGAGCCGGCGCCCCAGGAGGGGGAGCGCGTCCTGCTGCTCAGTCACGTGTACCGAGGCTTCTCTCTGGCTCCTCATCCCTTCTTCAGAGGTATAATGAACCACTTCGGGGCGCAGCTCCACCATTTTCCTCCCAACGCAATAGCTCATCTCTCTGCCTTCGTCGTGTTGTGCGAGTGTTTTATCGGCTGTCCTCCCCATTGGGGGCTCTTCAAGCACATCTTCTCTGCTAGATCTCAAACCATCAAAAGACTTAGCCAGTTGGACGACAAAACTCACCTCCTCTAGCTTTGGGGAGGCTTAGGCTTCCAAAAGAAAAGTAAAAGTAGCTATCCCGCTCTTCAGTTGTCTGAATCCGTTAGGAACTGGCAGTCGACTTGGTTCTACTGCCAGGACGTTGCGTGTCCGAATGCCGCAACTGGACTGCCACCTTTTAGCCTAGACCGTCCGGCTCCGCCTAGGCAGCTTGCACTCACGAAGATGGAGAAGATCCAGATCCAGCCTCTAGTCGATGCGCTGGTAGAGGTCGTCCGAAAGGGAGTCACTGGCATAGATTTGCTGGAGATTTTTCCGGGTCGGCGTATCCAGCCTTTGCAAGCTCGACACCACGCCATGTGGCACTACGCGGGGCCTGAGGACTCCACTCGAACTAACCCCGAGTGCGTGACCGGGGAGCTTGTGATGTCGTGGGTCCGCAACATCACAGGCGCCTGCGACAACCCCAGAGGAGCCCGGCGAGTAAAGCTCTTCCGCGCGGACAACCCTCCTCCAAATGAGGTGAGCATAACTTGTCGAGTGCACACAATTGTCTTAGATTTATCGCTTTTTCTTGTATCACTGTCTGACGTGTGATGTTGTCGACTGTATCTCATGCAGGAGTGGACCAACTGGTTTTCTCCCGTCTCGAACGGGAATCCGGCTGAGGAAGAGGAAGGCAGCCAGGAGGGCAGCGTGGAGAGCGTCGAATACGTCTCCGACAGTGGGGAGACAGAGGAGGAGTCCGAAGAAGAAGAGGGGAAGATGAGGAACAGAACTCGCCACCCCCACCATCAGAGCCTCGAACTAAATGCCGCCACGAACCTGCGGCTCCGTCGGCTCCTCCAGCGGCCTCGAGTGCCCCGCCAGCTCCTCCTGTGGTTCTGAGTGCCTTGCCAGCTTCCCCCGTGGTTCCGAGTGCTCGGAGCACAAAGAGGACCAGGGACTCTGTTGCTGATCCCGCAGGCCAGCCCTCTAAGGTGGCCAAACCGAGTGGATCCAAGCCTCGGAAGGCTTTGCTGCGGATGAGGATCGTCGTTCCCGTCGCCTCAGCGTAAGTGTATTGTTCTTATATCTTCTTCCAGTATTTGATTGAACTCATGCTTATTGGTCGAGTGAATTTTACTCGACAGAGCTGCCACCTCCGCCACTTCTCTGCCACGCCAGGGGGACGATCCCATGGATACGGACAACGTTGTCACATCCCAGCAAGGTACGTCGTGGCGACTCCGAGAGCTTACATTATTGTTTCACGAATTTTGTCTTTGGTCTTGTCCTTTTTCCTGTGGTCTCACGTCGTTTGGTCGGGCTTCCTTCAGAGGTGATCCATGTGGAGGAGGACGATCAGAAGAGGTCCGAGCAAGCTGCGACCCCTGTCCTTGAGGCTGTTCCGTCTGTTACTACTCCCGCCATGGACGCGCCGCCAACCGAGACGATGCCGTCGACTGACACGGCGCTCATCGTTGCTGAACCGAGTGGAGCAGGACTTGGGATGCCCAAGGAGTCTCTTGTGGTGCCAGGTCCGTCAACCGTCCAGTTCGACGCCCAGCACCTTCCGGGAGATCAGGTGGGAGCTGCCAAGGGGGCCATGGTGCAGACGGAGTTGATGGCGGGTGATGCCAAGAGAGCGTACGACTCCATCGCGTCTGTATACAAGTGAAGCTTGGAACTCCGGGACGATATCCGAGTGGGCTAGTAAGTATTTGCTTTCCCCTTGTAACCTAGTGGGTGTTTAAGCAATGTACTCGGATGCAGGATGATTATTTTGCAGTGGGTTCACTCTTAGTGAACCCAGTGGGTGTAGTCCCCGAGACTTCTATCGAGTGCTTGCACCGGCAATTGTCTTTATATACATTTTCTTTAAGTTGATCAGATCAAAACTAATCTGTTCGAATGTTACCGGTGGGTGGACTCCAAGTGCACCTATTGGATTAGTCCCCGAGAGTAATTTTACTCAGGTCGGGTAGTAGTAGCCTCATAGGCTTGTTTTTGTTATGTATCTCAATAGGGCGGACCTGTTTGAGCTTCATGCCAGTGGGGTCATTCTTAGTGAACCCACTGGGTGTAGTCCTCGAGACCGCTGTCGACTGCTTGCGTCGGCAGGGGTCTGAAGAACTTCGAGTTTTTATTGTTTTCCTTGCTAAATTTGTCTGATCGTCTCTTCGCGCTGACTTGCAGAAGACTTGTGAGATGGGATTGGCGTACAACACTGTGAAGGATGAAAAGATTTAGTTTGCTGCGGAACTGGATGCAGCAATGCTTGCCTTGGCTGGTCTGAAGGGTGTTCTGGATGAACGAGAGAAGTCCTTGGAGGAGTCCCGTGAGGCAAACAAGGCATTGGTGGCCGAAATGGAGAAAATGGGGAAACAAAGAACCGAGCTGATGGGGCAGATGAAGGTGATGAACAGGCGGTCCATATCACAGGAGAAGTACGTGAGTGACTGGGCAAGGAAGATGATTGCGCTTCTCGATGGTAAGTTCTATTTTTCCTAGTGCTTGTTGACTGTGTATTTCATTCTGCGTGTACTTTCTGCTCGTCTTGTCTTTGCAGATTTTTGTATAGACGCTGAGGCTGAAGCAGCTGACGTTGAGCGGTCGGTTATTCCGAACATTCCACTCGGCGAGGACGCCAATCGAGACATGCTCCGAGCGCACATTCGCCTGGGCAAAGTGGGACCTTTCATCGGTCGACTCAGAGAAGTCGTCGGCCGAATCGACAAGGAGCTGTGGCCCGAAGACGAGTCCCGGCAGGAAATGGAAGGGTTGATGACTCAGCTGGAGGACGTCCCAAACCGAGTGCATGTGTGGAAGAAGTCTGCTGGTCGCTGTGGTGCGGACGTGGCGCTGTCGCTGGTCCGAGTGCACTGCAAAGAGGCTCACGAAGAGAAGCTGAAGGTGCTGCAGGTCGCAAACACCAAGAAGCTTCGATTCGAAGATTTTATGGAGACCTTCCTTGAGAGCGCCACTTGTATCGCGGACGGGATCGACCTCGACACTTTCGTGGAGCCTGCCAGTCCCAGTGCCAGTCCTAACGGCGCTTGAGAAAACTTTTACCTCAGTATGCCGAGTGTTACTTGTATCAAACTTTGGCCACTGCTATTGGCCGTTACATTCGTGGTTCGGTGTGGATAAGCTTGATCTACACCGAACCGACTATCTTTAAACCAACTTTGAATTTGAATCGAATCTTTTGCTCTTCCTTTGCCAAAGAGTTGTTGACACGATTTTGGCTCGTGGTTTTTGTTTGGCGTTTCTTGGTGAAGCCAATGGCAAACATGCAGAGCATGTAACTGTCAGTTGTCTTGACATCTGCATGAGCCTCCATGAGGGTCTGCTGAGTCTCCGAGTGGATCTGTAGGATACACTCGAAGGCAATTGTGTACTTAGGCGATTCGTGATCGCGGCTAAGTCTTCGAGTGCGACTGTAAGGTCGTACTCGGAGCGAGTTGTTACTCATGTAATTGTCAGTTGTCTTGACATCTACATGAGCCTCAATGAGGTTCTGGTACTCATGTAATTGTCAGTTGTCTTGACATATACATGAGCCTCGATGAGGTTCGTGCTACTCATGTAATTGTCAGTTGTCTTGACATCTGCATGAGCCTCAATGAGGGTCTGCTAAGCCTCCAAGTGGATCTGTAAGATACACTCGAAGGAAGCTTTCTACTTAGGCGATTCTTGGTCACAGACAAGTCCCCGAGTGCGACGTTTAGTGAACACTCGGAGAAAGTTAATACTTAGGCGATTCTGGATCGCAGCTAAGTCCCCGAGTGCGACGTTTAGGGCACACTCGGAGAAAGTTATTACTTAGGCGATTCTGGATCGCAGCTAAGTCCCCGAGTGCGACGTTTAGCGCACACTCGGAGAAAGTTTGTACTTAGGCGAATCTTGATCGCAGCTAAGTCCTCGAGTGCGACGTTTAGCGCACACTCGGAGAAAGTTTGTACTTAGGCGATTCTTGATCGCAGCTAAGTCCCCGAGTGCGGCGCTTAGTGCACACTCGGAGAAAGTTATTACTTAGGCGATTCTGGATCGCAGCTAAGTCCCCGAGTGCGACGTTTAGTGCACACTCGGAGAAAGTTAGTACTTAGGCGATTCTGGATCGCAGCTAAGTCCCCGAGTGCGACGTTTAGTGCACACTCGGAGAAAGTTATTACTTAGGCGATTCTGGATTGCAACTAAGTCCCCGAGTGCGACGTTTAGCGCACACTCGGAGAAAGTTTCTACTTAGGCGATTCTTGATCGCAGCTAAGTCCCCGAGTGCAACGTTTAGTGCACACTCGGAGAAAGTTATTACTTAGGCGATTCTGGATCGCAGCTAAGTCCCCGAGTGCGACGTTTAGTGCACACTCGGAGAAAGTTAGTACTTAGGCGATTCTGGATCGCAGCTAAGTCCCCGAGTGCGACGTTTAGTGCACACTCGAAGAAAGTTAGTACTTAGGCGATTCTGGATCGCATCTAAGTCCCCGAGTGCGACGTTTAGTGCACACTCGGAGAAAGTTAGTACTTAGGCGATTCTGGATCGCAGCTAAGTCCTCGAGTGCGACGTTTAGTGCACACTCGGAGAAAGTTATTAATTAGGCGATTCTGGATCGCAGCTAAGTCCCCGAGTGCGACGTTTAGCGCACACTCGGAGAAAGTTTGTACTTAGGCGATTCTTGATCGCAGCTAAGTCCCCGAGTGCGACGTTTAGTGCACACTCGGAGAAAGTTATTACTTAGGCGATTCTAGATCACAGCTAAGTCCCCGAGTGCGACGTTTAGTGCACACTCGGAGAAAGTTAGTACTTAGGCGATTCTGGATCGCAGCTAAGTCCCCGAGTGCGACGTTTAGTGCACACTCGGAGAAAGTTAGTACTTAGGCGATTCTGGTTCGCAGCTAAGTTTTTTTTAAGACCGGAGTCTGCAAACGCGGAAGGATTTTGAATGTGCAAAAAACTCAATCTGCTTTAATTACTTCAACGATACTTGTTCTTTACATTGCTTCAGTCGACGATCACGTGTAGAAACGCTTCACGAGATCTCCGTTCCACGCTCGCGGTTCGTCCGTTTCCCTGTCGAGGTTATAGAGTCGATATGCTCCATTGTTCAGCACCTTGGAGATGATGAAGGGTCCTTCCCAGGCGGGAGCCAACTTGTGAGGTCTCTCCTGATCCACTCGGAGCACCAGGTCGCCTGCTTGGAATGTACGACTCCTCACGTGTCACGCCTGAAAGCGCCGCAGATCTTGTTGATAAATGGTTGAGCGAGTCAGTGCCATCTCACGCTCCTCCTCTAGAAGATCCACTCCGTCTTGCCTTGCTTGCTCTGCTTCAGCTTCGGAGAAGAGTTCAACTCGTGGAGAGTTGTGAAGCAAGTCACTCGGAAGGACTGCCTCTGCTCCGTAAACGAGGAAGAACAGGGATCGCCCTGTAGATCTATTTGGGGTTGTGCGGAGACCCCAAAGTACCGAAGGCAGCTTGGTGACCCATGCGCTGGCGGCATGTCCCACTTCTCGCAGGAGTCGAGGCTTCAAACCTTGCAGACTAAGCCCATTCGCCCTCTCTGCTTGCCCGTTTGTTTGGGGATGCGCCATAGATGCAAAATCCACTCGGATACCTTGGCCTGTACAGAAACCTTTGAATCTGTCCGAGTCAAAGTTTGTTCCATTGTCAGTGATTATGCTGTGAGGTACCCCGAATCTGGAGATGATGTCCTTGACAAACTTGATGGCCGTAAGGGCGTCGAGCTTCTTTATGGGCTTGGCTTCAATCCACTTTGTGAACTTATCAACTGCCACCAACAGATGTGTGAATCCCCCTTGGCCTGTCCTGAATGGACCGACTGTATCTAATCCCCATACTGCAAACGACCAAACAAGAGGGATTGTCTTCAACGCTGATGTTGGTTTGTGGGACTTGTTAGGGTAGAACTGACAGCCTTCACATCGGTCGACCATATCTTTCACCATTTCATTCGCCTGCACCCAGAAGAAGCCATCTCTGAATGCTTTGGCGACGATTGCCCTTGAGGAGGCGTGATGACCGCAGGTTCCCGAGTGAATTTCTTCCAGGATTAATTGTCCCTCCTCAGGGGAGATGCATCGTTGAAAGGCGCGTGAAACGCTTTCTTTGTACAACTGGCCATCAATGACAGTGAACGACTTTGACCTGCGGACGATCTGTCTGGCTTGGACTTCGTCTTCTGGTAATTCTTGCCTCAGGATGTATGCAATAAACGGCACAGTCCAATCGGGATGATAGCAAGAATTTCCATGATCAAATCAACCACAGCAGGGACTTCGACTTCAGTCTGATCTGTCAAGCTCTTTGGTTGTACTGGTTCCTCTGTGAAAGGATCTTCTTTAACTGAAGGAAGGTGGACGTGCTCGAGGCAGACGTCACTCGGGACTGGTCTCCGAGTGGATCCGAGTTTTGCCTCATCAGCTGCTTGGTTTTTCAGTCGCGAAACATGGTGGAGTTCCAGACCTTCAAACTTTTTCTCGAGCTTCCTCACTGCATTGCAGTATGTTTTCATGGTGGGGTTCCTGACGTCCCACTCCTTCATCACTTGATTAACCACCAAATCCGAATCGCCATAGACCATCAGGCGACGGACGCCGAGTGCGATGGCCATGCGCAGTCCATAAAGGAGAGCTTCATACTCTGCCTCGTTGTTCGAGGAATCAAAGTGTATCTGCAACACATACTTGAGTTTGTCACCCTTTGGTGATATGATCACAACGCCTGCGCCGGAGCCATTCAACATCTTGGACCCATCGAAGAACATTCTCCAATGAGCCGAGTAGATGTGGGTCGGTTGCTATTGTTCTACCCATTCTGCTATGAAGTCAGCCAGAGCTTGAGACTTTATAGCTTTCTTGGCCTCGAACTTGATGTCGCAGTATAACATCTCCATTGCCCACTTCGCCACTCGGCCCGATGCGTCCCGATTGTGTAGGATTTCCGACAACGGAGCATCAGAAACGACGGACACCGAGTGGTCTTGAAAATAATGAGCCACCTCCTTCGCAGTCATGTAAATCCCGTAGATAAGTTTTTGATAATGGGGATACCTCTGCTTGGAAGGAGTCAGGACTTCAGAGACATAATACACTGGCCGCTGAACCTTGTATGCTTTGCCTTCTTCTTCCCGTTCGACTGTGAGAACAGTGCTGGCGACTTGATTTGTAGCCGCGATGTAAAGAAGAAGGGGTTCTTTACTAAGCAGAGCAGTAAGAACCGGCTGGGTGGAAAGTAGGACTTTGAGGTCGTCGAATGCGATTTGGGCTTCGTCTGTCCACTCGAAAGTATCTGATTTCTTCATGAGTCGGTACAGAGGAAGTGCCTTCTCGCCGAGTCGACTGATAAACCAGCTCAAAGCCGCTAGGCAACTTGTGAGTCTTTGAACATCGTGTATTCTGACCGGCCGCTCCATTCGGACGATGGTCCCGATCTTTTCGGGGTTGACATCGATCCCTCGTTCGGAAACGAAGAAACCGAGTAACTTTCCGCTGGGAACGCCGAATGAACACTTGGCTGGGTTGAGCTTGATATCGTACCTACGAAGGTTGGCGAATGTTTCTGCCAAGTCAGTCGGCAGGTTGGAACCTTTGCGTGACTTGACTACGATATCATCCATATACGCCTCCACATTGCGACCGATCTGGTCGAGGAGGCATTTTTGCATCATGCACATAAAGGTTGCTCCTGCATTCTTCAAACCAAATGGCATAGTGATGTAGCAGAAGCACCCGAATGGGGTGATGAAGGCTGCTTTTAATTCATCGGGGCCATACAGACGGATCTGATGATAGCTCGAGTAGGCATCAAGGAATGACAAACGCCCGCAACCCGCAGTCGAGTCGACAATTTGATCGATGCGGGGGAGCGGAAAATGGTATTTCGGGCAGACCTTATTGAGATGCTTGAAGTCGATGCACATTCGGAGCGACTTGTCTTTCTTGGGCACCATGACAACATTGGCGAGCCACTCGGAGTGGTGTACCTCGCGAATGAAGTTGGCTGCCAAAAGCTTAGCCACCTCTTCTCCGATTGCCTTCCTCTTGTGCGCGGCGGACCGACGCAGGCGTTCTCGGACAGGCCGAGCGGCGGGATCCACATGCAGTCGGTGCTCAGCCAACTCCCTTCTTCGTCTCTCCCGCCGACTGGAATGCGGACTCCGAAGCTGGCTTCTTCGAACGCATCAAGTCGGCGGGGTCGACTGTTTTCTTGTACTCGTCAAGCTCGAGGACAGCCATCTGCTGATCGGCAATCCTCGATCCCTGTTGCAGACACTCCTCGGCCCGCTGCCGATTGCCGGTGATAGTGATCACACCTTTTGGGCCTGGCATCTTCAGCTTCAGGTACACGTAACATGGACGGGCCATGAAATGCGCATACGCCGGGCGGCCCAGAATTGCGTGGTACGCACTCTGGAAGTCCACCACCTCGAACGTCAGCTTTTCCTTGTGAAAGTTCTTGTCGGAGCCGAAGACGACGTCCAACGCGATCTGGCCGAGTGACTTGGCCTTTCGTCCAGGGACGACTCCATGAAACTGCATGCTGCTCTCGCTAAGTTTGGACATCGGAATGGCCATCCCCTTGAGAGTCTCAGCGTACATGATGTTCAAGCCACTGCCGCCGCCCATGAGGACTTTGCGCAGTCGGACTCCTTCCACCACCGGGTCGATGACCAGAGCCTGCCTCCCTAGGGTGGGTACGTGTGCTGGATGATCGGACTGGTCAAAGGTGATCGCAGTGTGAGACCATTTGAGGAACGCGGGGTTGGTCGGCGTGGCCATGTTCACCTCCCTGTTCACCAGCTTCAGTCGACTCTTGCTCTAAACGTCAGCAAAAATCATCAGTGTTGCATGGACTTGGGGGAACGGATCCTCCTTGTCCTCCTCATCCTGTTCATTGTCCTTTTCACTTGGTTGCCCTTCGCCGAACCCCTGGATCAGGAGGCGACATTGCTGAGTGGTATGCTTCGGAAATATGGCGTTGCCCTCTTCATCCATCTTCGTGTGAATTGGACATGGCTGGTCCAGGATGTGGTTTCCGTACTGTTTCTTCTTGGGGGTGGACTGAGCCTTCCCCTTGCCCTTGAACTTGGCATTGGTAACGGCTGCGGCCTCTGCTTGCGGAGTGGACGGAGCTTTCTGCTTTTGCTTCCGAGTGTTGTTCCCATCTCCATCGGCGATTGCTTTGTGCTTGCCACTACGAATGCGGTCCTCTTCTTCGCCATTTGCATAGCGTGCCGCTATCTCCATCATCTTACTCATGGAGATGTCGCCTGTTCGATCGAACTTCAGGTACAGATCTTTGTACCGCACGCCTGCCTTGAAGGCGCAGACTGCTTGGTGCTCTGTGACGTTCTCCACCGTGTGGTAGAGGGTCGTCCAACGCTGAATGAAATCGCGCAGGGGCTCATTCTGCTTCTGGACACAGTGCTGGAGCTCCACGAGACCAGCAGGGCGTTTGCATGTCCCTTCGAAGGTCCTAATGAAGACTCGGGCCAGATCCGCCCAGCTGTAGATGCTTGAGGGAGCCAACTGGTTCAGCCACGCTCGTGCCGAGCCGTCGAGCATCAGAGGGAGGTGTTTCATGGCGACGTGGTCGTCCCCTCCTCCGGTCTGGACTGCCACTCGGTAGTCGTCCAACCACGTTTCTGGCTTGGATTCTCCTATAAACTTGCTGATCCCCGTCGCCAATCGGAAGTTGGGAGGGATGTCAGCTGAACGGATGGCTCGAGTGAAACACTCGGGACCAGAGACGATGGTCCTGCTTCCACTCGGACGGTCCACATCGTGGCCATCGCGGTGGGCCCGGCCCCTGTCGACCCTCCTCTGGGCGATATGCCCCCTCGCGTCGGGCCTTGGATCATAAGTGTCACCGACTGAACGCCGGTCATCATGATGTCGGGGCCCGTAGGGCCCACCCCGCGGAGGGGTGCGTGAACGGCGACGATCTTCGGGATTCATGGAACGGCTGCCTCCCCTATGTCGCTGATGAGAACCGGTGCTGTGAACTGACCGATGCGTGTTCGCGTGAACATAACTATTGTCGATCCTGTTGTGCGACTGGAAGACTGCCGAATTTTGCTGCTGCGCCGTGTGCAGCAGGGCACGGATTTGCTCGATCCCTCTGCCAGCCTCTGAATCAGTCGGCTGGAGGGAATCGACTATCTTGGCGGCAGCAGCCAGGTTGAGGACGGGTGTGCGGAACACCTCCACGTTGCTCTGATGAGTGCGCCGACTGGCAGAACGGCGGGGCTGACGGCGAGCGCCGGATGTTTCGCCGACCTTGTGCTCGTTCCGGCCGGTTTGGCGGGGGCTTTCATGGGAGTTGGCCATGTGCACTTCGGCTGCAGGCCCGCGACCCACGTACTCGGAAGGAAACTCAGTCGGAATTGAGTCCGAGCACTGGGACGACGGTGCAACTACAACCGACTCGAGGACCGCCACTTGTGAAGACGCGCTCTGGCGCGCCTGGGCGTGTTGCACCCAACGCTGGAGCCGCGGACGGCGAGACCGCTTGTTGCGGCGCGTGACGGCGGCGTAGGTCGACACCGGAGCTGACTGCTGGAGAAGAAGGACACCGCGGGCGCCGGCACGGAAGTGCGTAGCCCCGCGACTGGGAGTGCCTCGACGTCGAGAGGGGCATCCTCAAGCCATGCAGAATCGTCGACGATGAAGGAGAGAGCGCCGAAGAGGATCTTGTGACCCATGCTCAAATCTCCACCGGATGACATGATGAAAAGATGTAGTCGCAAACTCGCCGGAAGTCGCTTAGACGCCTGCCCCACGGTGGGCGCCAACTGTCGTGGGTATAAGTCTGACAGTAGATGTGTAGGGTACGAAAGGATGGGCAGAGCCTTAGCTACGACGAGGTTGTATGAGTTCAGGCCCTCTACGGTGGAGGTAAAAGCCCTACGTCTCAGTGCTCTTGGAGCTTGATGTCGAGTGTAGTATGGATTACAATGAATTGCTAACCCCTGCACCAGTGGGGAAGGGCGGCTTATATAGAGTGCGCTACTCTTCATAACGGTTCGGTGCACAGGGGTGGAGTAGTGGCGAATAACTGCATACGTTACAGGTAACGTATGTCTTAAATGCTAATAAAGGTACATGGAAACGTATGACCGTTGCCCTTCACGGGGGTTACGATGTACAGAGTGGAATCCAGTCGGTAAGTTTGATACGATCCGAATGCTCATCTCCGACTAGATGATGTAGGAATCGTCACCGACTGGATGATGGGAAGTCCTTAATTCAGTCGGAACTGACTAAGGGCCTTATCCCTTATGAAGGGTAGTCCTCGGGTAGGACCCATTGGGCAGGCCTATGACCCTACCCTAGGACTATAACCCCATCATCCACCAAGTCCTCTCCAATGATGTGCCAAAACCTCTTGTAAAACACAACATGGAGTCCATCAGGTCCCAGGGCCTTGAGATCACCAATACTGTATAGGGCTTTCTTCACTTCTTCCCTGGTATAGGGTTTGTTTAAATCAACATTCATCTTTTATGTAACCCTTGGAATTACCTATTGGATTAGACCACCTCATCCCCCTGTATTTCAGAGGTAAAGAGATTGGAGAAGTAGGACGAGATATTCTCATGTATGTCATCAAGGTTTTCCACCCAGTCGCCATTAGAGCCTCGGATTTTAACGATTAAGTTCCGCTTATTCCTGCCATTAGCTGCCCAGTGGAAAAACCCGATGTGTTGGTCCCCTTTTGCAAGCCAGTCGGCTCTACCTCTTTGCATCCAATAAAGTTCCTCCTCCTTGAGCATCTCCTCGATCTCAATGTGAAGCTTGTGTTGTTGGATTATCGCCTCTTCGGTTAAAGGTCCTGAGAGCACGGAATTAAGCTCGGCTTGCAGCTTCCGTAACTTTGCCCTTGGTCCCTTCAGTGTTTCCTTGTCCCATCGATGGAGATCAGCGTGCACCCCAGCAACAATGTCTGCCAATGGACCCAAACCTTCGTCCTTCCGTTTGTTCCATGTCGTTTGGATGATAGTCTCCACATTTTCCTCCGCTAGCCATCGTGCTTCGAACTTGCGGGTACCAGGTATCCTCCTCTGCTGCACCATTGAGCTATATTCCGTATTAATGAGAATAGGACGATGATCTGATTTGTCGTACTCCTCATTTGAGACACATAATCAGGGAACATATCCGCCCATTGCATGTTGCTCACTGCTCGATCCAGGCGCTCACGAATATTTCCACGATGCCAAGTGAATATGTCGCCCGCAAAGCCTAGATCATCTAGCCCGCAGTCGGTCAGTGCATCATTGAATCCACGGAGACATCGAAGCGGTCGTGGAGTACCTCCTTCCTTCTCGTTATTATGCAGAATTTCATTAAAATCACCCGCAATGAGCCAAGGGAGGCTTATCATCGCATGTAGTTGTCGTAGGTAATCCCAAGTAAGGTGCTTCCTTTCTTTGCTGGGTTCGCCATACAGCCCCGTGAATCGCCAACCATCCGGGTTGTGTTCATTAATCCGAATATCAATGAAGTTTGTATGCACTTCCATCGACGTGACCCCCAAGTTATTATACGAGAGCATCACTAACCCACCGCTTCGTCCGTCACTCTCCGAAACAACCATTTGATCAAACCCTAGTCGTCTCATCAACTTCCCCGCCTTAGCTTTATTCAGCTGCGCCTCAGACAGGAAAAACACATCTGGTCTTGCTCGCCCGTGGATACCCACAAGCGCACGCACTGCCGCAGGCTTCCGCAACCCACGACAGTTCCAGCATAACAGTTTCATTGCGTCCGGTCAAGCTCCTTCTCGGAGCTCGCCGATATCTGATGACTAACATCCATGACAGTATTGCACCCCGTCTTTGATCGCTTTGAATGACACATCGTCTTCCTCCTCCCCGTCAACACATTGATTAGGTCCAAGGTTCTCCATTGGTGTTGCTCCGACAGCCCCAGACTCCAGGAGAAGAGGTAGTTTTGAGCTACTTGGTTCTGTGGGCGGCTCATCATACGTTAATCTCTTACGAGATTTTTCACCCTCATGCTTGTTCCCATCGCCAGGTTTAAGAGGGCTACTGGCGTCATCCTGGAGCTCTTTCACCGAGGCCTTCCCACTCTCAGCTCTACCCTGGGGGTTAGGCTTCTGTCCCGCAGTAGTGTTCTGTCTGGGCCCTTGAGGTTGAGCTCCCGACCGAGGAGCGAGAATCCAATCACCCCATGCCATAGATTCTTTGTCATGCTTCCCATTGCCATGTTCCAAGAACGTATGCCCCATATGTCCGCACACATAGTAGAACACCGTCATCTTCTCAAAGAGGATTGAGTAATACACTTTCCGCTGATTTTTAGTTATAGAAACAAACCTCATCAGTGGTTCGTTCACATCCAATTTGACCCGAACCCTGCCGATACTGCCGTTACCCCATCTAGGGTTTAACATGACGCTCATCACCTCCCCAACTTTCCTGGCCAGAGATCGAACAACCTGCTCCTTCCTATACATTGGAGGGAGATCAACAATCTGGATCCATACCGCCAATTTATCAAGAGCCACATCATCAAACTTCGTGAAGCCATCGTATGTTTCGATCACGACCCCATGATCCCGGAAGAGCCAAGGACCTTCTTCAGTAATTCTCTTCCAATCGCCCAGACAGTTGACGGTGATCGAGAAGAGGTTTTCGCCCAACACGCTGAACGTAGCACCCTGTGCCAAGCTCCACGCCATGCGCATATTTTCGTAGAAAGCCCCCCATGGAGAAGGGTTTATCAGTATGGACTTTGGCAATTGCCATGAACTCCGCTTCCCCAATCTCACCTGGGAATTCCTCATCAAAGTTGAGATCATCCTCCTCCCTCTCTTGCAGATTTAATTTCCCTATCAGATCGTCCACCCCATCGACTTGTCCGCCATGGTCGTGCTATTAGCTGACGATTTCGAGCCAGAAGTCGCCATAGCGAGCGATAACAACCCTAGCGCAGGGGTTAACCTTGCCGATCCGGTGCGTATATATGGATGACCGCAATCCACACCGAGAGAGAGTTGTAGCCGGACTCCAATGATCGGGACAAACTCTATACGTTGCCGCGAGGGGAGGAAAACCCTAGACAATAAAATGTACCAGGTTAGTTCTTTTAAATGAGTTAGATGCATCTAGCCAACTCTAACCTTCTTCTTGACCCCATTCCCCTCCTCCCCCCTTCCCCGGTTCTCATCAGCCGCCGCTTCCCTCCGCTAGGCTCTACGCGACGCGAAAACTTACGAGAAGGCCTCGAGATGGCGATGGTTCTGCGACGCCTCGCGGGCGCATCAGGCTCGCCGTCGGCGGCTGCACTGCTGCTCCGTCCGGCGCTGACCCGCCCGATCTCCACCGACTTCCGCGAGGAGCGCGACACATTCGGCCCCATCCGCGTACCCAACGACAAGTACGTGGTTGTCCTCTTGATTTTCTAGGAGCTCGTGTCATTGATCCGTGGGATTCGTACCGCCTACAAGTTCCCGTGTTTTGGCTTTTGATCTGTTCGTGTTACGGATGGCGTGGTTGATCTGGATGTGGCTGCTGTCGTGGTTTTTGGGTAGGTTGTGGGGCGCGCAGACACAGAGATCGCTGCAAAATTTTGACATTGGCGGCGAGCGCGAGCGGATGCCCGTGCCTATCATCCGCGCCTTTGGCGTGCTAAAAAAGTGCGCTGCTAAGGTATATAATCGAGTCTTTTCTCTAATGCCTGTGTGTCTGTGGCTGGAGGGTTAGACGCATTTGGTTGCTCCCCGGAGCATTGCTAGCTTGTTGTAGATCGACGGTTAACTGAACACCATATAGGTAAATGTTTCACATGGTATATTAGAAATAAACAGATTGCAATGTTGATAATTTTTTAGATACAGTATTTTATTTAGCCTGCAGATAGAAGATTTCGAGTAATTCAGCATCTCGTCTAGGTAGTTTGTAGGATGCTTAACTTAACTATAATGTATGCCTGGAGGCCTTACTACTTGGTCATTTTACTTTTCAAGGTGAATATGGAGTATGGACTTGATCCAACAATTGGGAAGGCAATAATGCAGGCGGCTGAGGAGGTTGCAGAGGGAAAGTTGGATGATCACTTTCCGCTTGTTATCTGGCAAACTGGCAGTGGCACACAAAGCAACATGAATGCCAATGAGGTTTATGTCCTACACATGCAGATTCTTTGATGTAATATCTTTCGTTTAGTATTTATTAAATCATCTAATAAGCATTGTGAGCACAGGCGGAGCTCTCGGTAGGGCGAGGGTGTGCGCCCGCCCTACCTTGATTTCCTGCCAGGTATACGTATATGTATCACAGTTAGGATTAGGCACATCGATCGCTAGTTTTTATTTATATTTAGGGAAGACCGACCCATGCTGCAAAGGCCTGGTGGTTATTGCATTGTTGGGCCGTGAGCAGCATAATGAAAATTTGGGCTGTGTCTTCCACCGCATGAAGCCAGAGGTGGCCAGGAGGAAACTAACGCACGATCCAATCATAGACAACTTTGTTCCTTTCCTGCACACGCACGACACCAAGTACCCCTCAAATAAAAAGAAACGCATGACACCACATGACACCAAATCATTAAGGCAACTCCAGCACACCCTCCCGCCTCCGTTTCCGTCCGCACGAGCGAAATCAATAGCTCAATGTGGCGATGTAAACAAACGGATGTGTATGACAATTTTGATTTTACTTTGAATTGTTTTATGTTTTAGAGTCCGCCCTACCTTAAAAAAATTCGGCCTCTGCCACTGATTGTGAGGATGCTGTGGGCTCAGTTTGGTGTTAATATGCTGTGCCATTATAATTTATGATCTGTTTTGCAGGTAATTGCAAACAGGGCAGCTGAGATACTTGGACATAAGCGTGGTGACAAGTTTGTACACCCTAATGATCATGTGAACAGGTCACAGTCCTCAAATGATACATTTCCAACTGTAAGTATTCACTACTTTCCTATCTTTATTTCGCCATGTTTCTCTGCAGAGATTTATGAGTTGTGTTGATAATGTTTTCAGGTTATGCACATAGCAGCAGCTGTAGAGATCAATTCAAGGTTTATCCCAAGTCTGGAGCAGTTGCATAAGTCACTTCATTCAAAGGTAGAAATTCTTCTCTTTTGTTTTGCGAGAATATTAGTTATTTTGCTTGTTTTGTGCCTCTTATATTGTTATTATGCCTATCTTTTCACCGATCAACTTTTATATATATACATATGGTGTGCCCAGTGCCAAAAGCTATGTGGGGTCTAGGTAAAAGATTTTGTAGCAGCTAAATAAATGCACTAGTAATTTAGTATATCTAGGTTTCTGTCGGCCGGCCCAACCTTGGATGCTTTTGTTTACTTCTTGAGTGGACGTCCCAACCTTGGATGCTTTTGTTTACTTCTTGAGTGGACGTCGTGACTGCATTATAACCGCAGCTTACTCCATACAAGCACAAAAGCATTGTAGTGGCCTACTGTCCTCTCTTTGTTCAAATTCTGAGTAAGTTTTTAATGTGGTTTCGACAATTATGCATCATTTCGGAGAAGGTACTATATGCTAGTGGATATAGCTAACAGGCAGCTCTTCAAAAAATTCACGCTGCAATTTCGGGAACTTAAGACTTAACTTTTGCTTGATGCCCCACCCTAATGTCCTTGGTTCTTTTATCAATTCCAGGCCTGGTATTATCTAACTCTAATCTAATCTTTACTAGCAAAAGGGCCCGTGCGTTGCAACGGGAGAAAAAAAATATCACACGCTTTTAATCTTTTTATAATCATTTTGATTTATTAAAATAATAAGCTAACTAACTAATGTAGTCAGTCCTATCCTATTTTGTTGAGAAATCAACCCGTCCATTGTTAATTCCACCATGATGAGAAATTGAGCGGGACAAGCAAAGCAAAACAAAGAGGTTACGTGAATTGATCAATGGACTGTTATATTATTTCACTCATGGGGTAGAGAATGTAGGATCAGATGACAAACTGAAGGTGGTGTTCCATTCTCTGTCTCTACAACAATACAATCTTACATTCAATACATTCATTCATCAGCAGACAAATCCCCACAAAACAAAATGTCTTGCCGGTGCTTGGCACACGGTTGGAGGCATGGGGAGGGGATCTCACTAGATGATGAGTTCCTGCCGGAGGAGGGGATACGATGAGGGGAGCAAGGGTTAGGCGCCTCTATCTGGCCATAAGGAGTCGCCGTTGCCGCGCCATAACCTCGGAGTTCCCCGTGTGAGCCATGGAGGCCCGCCTCCACCTGCAAGTACTTCGCTCCGCCGCGCCGCCGTCATTCTGCATCGAGCAGACGCATCATCCCCAGTCACTGTAGCTGTCGCGTTGATTTGATCCAGAAGCCGTGCTCGAGCGTCGAAAAGGGGGCATCAAGCGGGCAGAGGTACGGCCGCGGAGGCGGGTGGGTTGAGATCGACAACAGTGGTGGTTGAGGTCGGCCGCGGCGACGAGTGGTGTGGCAGCAGCCTGGGCACAGGCCAGGGTGGACCAGATGCGCTCGAGCGCCGCAACGGGGGCAGTGAGCGGGGAGAGGTACGGCCGCGGAGGCGGGTGGGTTGAGATCGGCAGCGGTGACGGTTGAGGTCGGGCGCGGCGGCGAGTGGTGTGGCGGCGGCCTGGGCACATGCCAGGGTGGCCCAGAGTCGACGGAAGGAGGCGATGCGTACGGGTATAATTTTTGCAGCGAATCGTTTTTCCTTTTACGTTGCAGATAAATGATGGAGCGCGGGTTGAATAACAAAAATTACAGGGGCTTTTTTATAAAAATACCACGGTGGGTTTTCCGACGGAAGCAATAGCCGCTTTATTATTAGGTATAGATTTATTTCAGGCATTCCAATGATACGCGTTCAATGGAAGAAGATGTTCCCATAGACTACGGAGACGTTTATGACGACTTCGTCAATCTAAGATGATTTGTCGGCTCAGTCTTTCAAAGGTGTTCATAGAATAGAGTGTACATGCCTGTGTGCATTTATAGGGATAAGTGTATTAAGTACGTATGTACATCTGCGTCCGTGTTCCAAAAGAAAAGTATAGTCATCATATAAAATTTAATTAAATGTTAAAAATCAGCCACACAAACACACACTCAATGAATATAATTACAATCAACGAAATTGTTCTTCACAAGCACAATTCCTTATAACACACTATTGAAGCTGGAAGTCTACTCATCAGACTAATCAAGGGTCAAGGCATGGAACCCAGGAAGACGTAATAACATAGAAAGAGACCAAGGTAATGCAATAGCTCTTACATATTATAGCGCCGCCACCACCACAATTTCTGCACACAGCTTTTTGTATGCCAGGCTTGTTCGTCATATCCGCAGCAAATCCTTTTGGCGCATAAAACGTTGGGCCCGATGCACTGATTAATGTTACAGCACACAGGCAAGCTAGACATCGTCGTCTGGAGCCAATATTTTCTTCATCCTGTATGAGAAAGAAAACGCGCATCAGAATTGAAAGCAAAACGAGCCTGGAGAAGTTTTCTATAGAGCAGTAACAAAAAAAGCCCACAAATTGTTCATGCCCCTTTTGGTTCTTGAGGCATTTTATTTTGCAGAATGGTACTGTTCACCATTTGGGGATCATGTATACATCACTTGTGTCTTGTGCAGACTGACAGTTGACATTCGCCATAAACATCTCTCAAGGATTATTTACTTGTACAATTTGAAGAACTTTCTAATTTGAAAGCCTTTTTTTTTTTGAGATAATCCATGATCAACAGGATATACTACATATTCCACTAAAAAAAACAGGGTATACATAGAGCCCGACTGGAGCAGAATATTGATTCTGAAGATGTTGCAAGACCGTAAGGTTTCTGACTGTTTATTATGGTATTACCACGCCAAATATGAATGACAGTGTCCCCACTCTTTGCATTCTCCACCTTATGGCTAGATGAATTTGTATGGCTGAAACAGAGACAACTATAAGAAAAGAAGAGTAGTAAATGCACGGCCGACCTGGGCATCGCTGGGAGACTCGCTTCTTGCGGGTTCTTCCTCCGAATTGTTGGGTTTGGAGCAGCAACTGATCCGAGTTCGCACTGAAACACACACAAGAGAACATTTTTCAACACCTGATTCAGTAGAGATGCCTCTCCAGGAAAACCATTTCCCTGCTCAAGCATCCAACGAACAAGGAACAATTCTGCATATCTGAAGAAGGGAAACTGGGATGGTGATAACATGAGAGCTTCACAAACTTGCAGCACCGAAAGGACTCCAGGCCTGCTCTTTAGCTGGAAAGAACTCACCTTTGGCCGGCGGCCGGTGGGCAGCGGCACGGCCACCGACGGCGGGGACGCTCGGGCGGGAGGTAAACCTCCTGGTATAGCACCATTAGATCCAAAGAATCCCGGATTGGCATCGAATGAGTTTGATAACACCGGAACAATATTTGGGTGACCGATAACTGTTGCTGATGCTACTGGAGGTACCAGATCTCACTTGCGCCGCCGCCGCCGCTGGAGAGTGGAGACGCTGCTGCTCGTCGGCGGGGACGGGCTGAACGACGCGGACGGGGCTGTCGGCGTCGCTGTCCTCCACCTTGTAGGAGACCCCGCGGAGGAGGGACGGGTCGTAGCCGGAGGTGGCGGTGGCGCGCTGCGCCAGCAGGCGGCGGAAGCCCCGGTCGAGGGCCGGCCGGGTGCTAGGAGGAGCCAGTCGGTGGAGAGGAGGGGCAGGGGGCGGAGGAGGCGCGGGGGTGGCTGGCGCGGGGCGGCCTTGGCGGCGGTGGGGCGGATCCGATCCGGGGGCGAGGGGCTTTCTTGCAAATCTAAAACGTTTTTCCACTTAACCAGGGACTGCGGGTTGAATGCTATAAAACGGAGGGACTTTTTTGCAAAAAAGCCACGACGGACGGCAGGACGGCAGAAGCGCTCCGCGCTTTATTATTAGGGGAGATGTTAATCTGTGGGTTCACCTTTTCCTTTCTGTATATGACTGATAGCTATAGTGTATGGTTGAAATGAATATCTGTTGTCAGTTTGTCACTCGAGATATAATCTTGTTACATTGAGATCTCAGCACTTGATACATATTTCTTTCTTTTGTGTTGAAAATGAATTGCAAATTGTAAAACATAAGCAGTATAACTTATATGCTAAGTTTGAACAATGAACAGTTCACTTGCTTGCAGATTATTAGTGAATGCGGCTACAAAAACTATAGAACACATGTTTTGATCATTCATGTGATCAAGAATTTCTTGTGCTTTATGACAGTCCCTGTTCTGGCTTGCTCTTTGGATGACATGTTACTTTGGTTGGTAATTGGTGTCAGTAGCTAGATTTCATATCGTTTGGTTGTTCTTATAGCGTATAACTAATATGCTGTCCTGTTAAATTTGCTAATTTTGTGTCACAGTCTGATGAATTTAAAGACATTATTAAAATTGGGCGTACACATACCCAAGATGCCACCCCACTGACTCTTGGTCAAGAGTTCAGTGGTTATGCTACACAGGTAGAAATTCTCCCCACATATATTACTGCCTTATTGATCACTATGCACCTTACATTATTAGTGAGCCTTACACGATTGTATTGCACTCTCTTTGCAGGTGAAATATGGAATTGACCGAATTGCATGCACCTTACCAAGGATGTATCAGGTACTGTACTAATGTTCTTTCATTTATCAAATGGCAGTCGGAAATGAGTATCTACTGATCATTTTTCCTTGGTATGCAGCTTGCTCAAGGTGGGACTGCAGTCGGCACTGGCTTGAACACGAAGAAAGGGTAAATTACAAGTATTTTGTTATAGATAAATTGTTCCATCTTTCAAGGAAAAAAGCGCTAGGAATTAATTGTGCATTTTGCCACTGCCTAGCGCCCGGACACGCTTCAGTGTATATGCCTAGGTGCATGTTTTTTCTTCATTGGTTACAACGACAACAAGAACAATAGCCTTTTGTCCCAACTCCCAAGCAAGTTGGGGTAGGCTAGATATGGAACCTAAGAGAAACATATGTAAAGCAAAGAAGTAAATAACCCATAAAAGAGTAAACTAAGGTTCCACCACATGGATTGCTGATCTCCATGCAGTCCTATCAAGAGCCAAACCTTCACGCACATTCGAATCCTTCTAGTCCCTCTTTACTACCTCCTCCCAAGTCAGCTTTGGCTGCTCCTTGTCCCTCTTTAGTATTTTCGCTACCCTTGAGGGTTCCACTATTAACTGGTGCTTCTGGAGGCCTCCGTTGGATATGCCCAAACAATCTTAGTTGGTGTTGGAAAAGCTTCCCAAACAACCCTAGTCGGTGTTGGACAAGCTTCTCTTCAATCGGCGCCACTCCTCCCTTTCACGTATTACCTCTTTCATAATTGAGTCCTTTCTTGTATGGGCACACATCCACCGTATGTCGGGGGACTTCCCTACGACGATCTATGGGACCAGCAAGGCCCCTTTGCTTACGGTTCTACGGGGACTATGGGTGCACAAAGAGCATCACCGACAGCTGCATGCATGGTGATTTAGACAGGTTCGGGCTGCTCGGAAGCGTAAAACCCTACGTCCCGTGTTCTGGTGATGTGTTTGTTCACAATACAGGTGCGCTCGCTCGGCCAGGATGCTCGAGGGCAGCGGCTACGTGTGTAGAATGAATAGAGAGTCAACCTTTCTAAAGCCGGACCTCGTAGAATGAATAGAGTGAACCTTTCTAAAGCTGGACCTCCTTTTATAGTCCAAGGGGTTACCACAGTGACTAAATTGGTCTTTTCGTGGGAGAATAGTCCATGCGATAATTGCCAAAACTATTGACAGAGCTATAGTGGGAAACAGCTAACTCTCATGGACAGGGACAGACGCATTAAATGAGCCGTGAGGTGGCGTGCTGGCGACGTTCCCCGACAAGGATTGCCTCTCCTTCTGTGCCATTCGCCCAACTACCTTTTATTTACTCGGTACGCCACGGAACGAGTGTCATTAAAGCTACCGCATGTCTCTGACTGTTGCCAGAGGCCTTTGACTACACCCACCTAACCGTCCGTCCGCTCGACACCTTAGTGATGTTGACAATCAACTTGATGAGGTGGAGGAGTCCTGTCGGGCGCGGCGGTTGTTAGATCTTCTTCCTCTCGGCAAGCCACGTTTTTGGCCTTGGCTCGCCGTTGCTTGAAGGTTGATGTTGTTTGGCAAGGTCTTGCCGGCCCCGGAGGCCGTTATCTGCCTGTGTACAAGTTTGGGTACTAAAGGCCCCTTTTTTTTTAGTACACCGACAGTAGCCCTCGGGCCTGGGCCATGCTTGCGTCCCTGACGCTGTTGGGCTAGGCCCAAAAACACGCGGCCGCAATCCCTTGCGGTTATGATGGTTTTTACTGCTTTCCCAGCGAGCCGTCTCGTCCATTACTATTCCCTTTATGACGCATGTCGCATGCAGGGCGTGGTATAGGCGAAGCTGGGCGGTTGCTGCAATGACGCGTGACTGCCCCTTGGAGTGGCGAAGAGCCAGCCCCCTCGTCTTCCCCCTATAAGAAGGGGTCCGAGGGAAGCGCCGCTCATTCACCCCTCTTTCGGCCGGACTTCCAGTCATCGCCATTCTTCTCTTCCATCTTCTTTGATTTCCCAGAGCTACCGTCGCAATGGCGAGGGGTAGAGGTCGCGATCGAGCCCGCACTCCAGCGGTTGGCTCGCGGACCTCTCCTTAGTCGCGCATTGTGGCGACAGCAGCGGTGTCCGGTGCTGGTTCCCGCGGTAGGAGCGCGGCTTCGGATCGTGGAGGACGGTGTGCTTCGCGCCTTGGCGGCCATGGCGTCATCCCTTCCCCGCTGACCCGGGCAGACCCCCTCGCATGGGATGCGGCACATGAGTTCGTGGTCTCGCCGCACCCGTAGTTGGTTGCGTCTTCCTGACCCTTCCGCCAGGGCCATGGAAGGCAGCAAGCCAGCGGGTCCGTGGCTCCGGGCAGATGGATGCTGCAACGGACCCGTTTGGGTGGCAGTCGACTTCTCCCCAAACAATGCCATCTTCCTAACGCGGGGGTGGAAGCCGTTCGCGCGCTTCGGTGGCTTTTGTCCGGAGCATCTTCTTCACTTCAGGTTTGACGGAGAGGCCATGCTCTCCGTGAGGTTCTTCGGGAGCTCCGGTAGCCGGCTGGATTGTTGGGAGAGGCCATGCTCTCCGTGAGGTTCTTCGGGAGCTCCGGTAGCCGGCTGGATTGTTGTGTGGAAAGCTCCAGCTCCAGCGGGCTTGACACCTCCAGTGACAGCGATGACGAGGACAACCCCTCGAACGCCAAGCTCGAGGATGATGACTCTGAGTAGATGCGAGAGCGCCGTGGCGGGATTCGAAAGGCGCCGCCGCGTCTTGGCTTGCTGGTCCGAACTTGGCACTCCATCCGCGAGGGGCCCCGTTTGCAGATCAATCACCGCATCGTAGTGGTAGATCTCCTTCCGCATCTAAGTGGCACCCTGTATAACCCTGAAGAAACATGCAAAGAAAATCATAGGGTACTGTCGTGTTAAATGTTTTAAATTCCCGTTGTGTCTTGATGTAAATCTGCCTTTTCCTTCTCTTTCTCTTTTCCTGGCATGAACCCGCACTCGTTCATCTTTATTTCCTACGCTTTTCGGGAACGCTTGCTGATGTGTTGCCGGTAGGATCGTCTTGCCGTCCTTGCTGTGACTACTTGGAGTGTTTAGCTAAGACACCCAAGCGCGCAACAATTTTGACAAGGACCCTATGCGTCGCTTGCCGGTGCGCGCGTCTTCACCACGGGTGTTTTCAGGATAGAGTCCTTAGCATCCCGGCGATAGCGTTGCCTCCGGCAAGACCACTTCGTCGTCCTTGCCGTGGCTGCTTTGGGTGTTGAGTAAGCTCGGACACTTAGCGCGTCGTAATTTCGACGAAGGCCCTCCGCGTGCAGTTTTTTTTACACGAGTGCTAACTTGGTTGTGGGAATTTTTTGAGATATTTTCACTTAGCTTTTTCTCTTGCTGCTTCCCTTGCCGCAAGGTGGTTGCCGCCGCATCTGTAGGTGTCCGTGCCATCACCCCCCCGGAGGACTTGCGCGTGGGGTCTTCTTCTCCCTTTTGAGAAAAATAAAGAAGAGAAAATAGAGGAGGCTAGAAACCTTGGCGGTCCCGTATCCACCTTACACAAGCGATGAGCGACCACAACAATTTACATGTACTTTGACAAAATGGTTGTGGAATACTTAGCTTTATTTGCTACGCACAGGGTCATCACCTGGCTTTGTACAAAGGATTACACGCCTTGCCGCAAGACTTGTACAAAAGTGGTTGTTGGGAGGCCTGACAACCGCACCTTATAGGTAGAACTTTGCGACGATGCTCGATATTCCACGAGTTCTGCACCAGAGTGTCGTCTTCGGTGTCCAGGTGGGCAGCGCCAGGCTTGGTGACTTGTACTACCCGGTAAGGGCCTTCCCACTTGTACTACACGAGTTGGATCCCTTCGCGGACTGAATCCGTCGAAGAACAAGGTCACCTTCCTCAACGCTCCTGGCGCGCACCTTGCGGCTGTGATAGCGGCGCAAGACTTGTTGGTACCGAGCGGCACGCAATGCAGCCTGGTGACGATCTTCCTCGAGGAGCGTGGCATTGTCTTGCCGTAGCCGCTCTTGCTGGTCCTCGTCAAAGGCATGCACTCGAGGTGACTCGTGTGTGAGTATCGTGGGGAGCATAGCTTCTGCTCCATAGACAAGGGAGAAGGGTGTCTCGCTGTTGGCTCGATTTGGTGTCGTTTTGATTGACCAAAGAACCGTCGGGAGCTCATCGACCCAGTGCCTTCCATGCTTGTGCAGCTTGTCGAAAGTTCTCGTCTTGAGGCCCGGCAACACTGTCGTCCTTCCTCCCTACAAATGCACCTCAATTTCACCTTTCTGACAAGGGCCCACGACACAATGTGGGAGCCACAAATCCCTCCATGTATCTTTGCCAACAACTGTCGTCCTTCCTCCTGGCAAATGCACCTCAATTTCACCTTGTTTGGGGTCTCCTTCTGTACAGAACGCTGTCCACGAACTGGTACATACTTGACTGTCTGGCTACTCTTTCGGCTTGCTCTTGATCTTCGGGGAGGTTCCGGTTTGGAGGAACCGAATGATTTGCTGTGCCCATGCCGGAGCCAGGGGCTCGATGACAAGGACTAAAGGCATTTCTTCTGCTGCGGGAGCGCTGGCTTCTACGGCAAGGGCCACTGGGTCCGCCGGAGCTTGCTGCTCACCGGCAGGTGTTTTGTTGTCCTCGGCAACCTTCTTGGCGGCCATGGGTGGCTCTGTCGGGAAATAGTTGTCGGAGTTCACCTTTCTTTTCTTGGCTCGTCGTTCTGATGGCGTGACGGATGGCTGAGTGAGTTGGAGTTCAAAAGTGCCTGGTTCCATAGGCGACTTCCGAGTGGCTCGTTTTGACAGGTCATCGACAATGTAGTTCTCTACACGAGGGATGTGCTCCATTTGTAGACCGTGGAAACGCTCCTCCAACTTCCTCACTTCATCGACGTATGCTTCCGTCAGAGGACTCCGGTAATCTTTGTTTACTTTACGCACCACCAGCTGAGAATCCCCTCGGACTATCAACTTCCTGATATCGAGGTCGGCTGTTGTCTGTAGTCTGGCAAGCAGTCCTTCATACTCAACTGTGTTGTTGGTCGATATCTCTCATGGAAAGTGCATCTGGATCACGTACTTGAGGTGCTCTTCGGTGGGTGCGACAAGCAGCACTTCGGCACCGACGCCTTGTAGCGAAAAAGCCCAGTCAAAGTACATGATCCACTCTTGAGGCTCCTCCTTGCCGTGAAGGGCTGTTTCTGGGATTTCTTCATTTGGCGTTGGCGTCCATTCATCAATGAATTCTCCCAGGGCTCTCCTCTGTATGGTTGTTGGGCTCTTAGAACTTAGATTAAAGCTAGCCAGTTCTAGGGACACTCAACAATCCTGCCGATTGCCTCCGGGTTCCTAAGGATACGCTGCAGTGGGAAGTGGGTGACGACGGTGATGTGGTGTGCTTGGAAGTAGTGGCGCAACTTCCGGGAGGCCATGAGAAGGCCGAAGAGCAGTTTCTGTATCCCGGAGTACCTTGACCTAGCCCCCTCCAGGAGAGAGCTGACAAAGTACACTGGTCGCTGCACCGTCTTCTTCCTTTGCACAACTTACCGTCCAGCCTCCTGCGCCGTGCCCTTGCTGTTGGCTTCTTGGCTTGCCGGGGATGGCCCTGGTTTGCCGTTTGCTCAGGGGCTATTGCCTCGTCTTCCCTAGCTTCCCTCTCTACCACTAGTGCAACGCTAACCACTTGGTTTGTTGCCGCTAGATATAACAACACGGTTCCTCGGGTTTGAGTGCGACCAGGGTCGGTGGAGAGGACATGTATCTCTTCAAATCTTGCAGCGTAGCCTCCGCCTTCGGAGTCCATTTCATAGGACCTGCCTTTTTCAAGATCTTGAAAAACGACAGAACGCGTTCCGCAGACTTGGAGATGAACATATTGAGGGCGGCGATGCAGCCTGCCAAGCGGCGTACATCCTTGACGCGCTTAGGAGCTTCCAACTGTTCAATGGCTTCAATCTTGGCGACGTACATCCTTGACACAAAGAATCCGAGGAGCCTGCCGGATGGGACTTCGAACACACACTTCTCGGGGTTGAGCTTCAAGGTGATCTTGCGCAAATTTGCAAAGGTTTCTTCAAGGTCTTGAACTAGCGTGGCCTCGTCCTTGGTCTTGACGACAATGTCATCCATATAGGCTTCCACATTCCTGTGCAGCTGTGGACCGAGACCGATCTGGACATCCCTCACGAAAGTTGATCCCGCACTCTTCAGTCCAAATGGCATGCACTTAAAGCAGTACGTGCCACAAGGAGTGATGAACGCTGTTTTCTCTTCATCTTCCTTGGCCATGAAAATCTGGTGATAACCGGAATAGACGTCAAGGAAGGACAGACGGTCGCAGCCGGCGGTTGAGTCCATTATCTGGTCGATGCGCGGCAAGGGGTCCTTTGGGCACGCCTTAATGACATCAGTGAAGTCAATGCAAAGCCTTCACTTTCCGTTTGCCTTGCGCACTACCACAGGGATCACCAACCATGTTGGGTGAAGGACGCCTCTGACTAGGTCTGCTGCTTCCAACTCCTTGATCTCTTTGGCAATGAATTCTTGCTGCTCCAGTGCTTGCTTTCGGACCTTCTGCTTGATGGGGTGCGCATGGGGACAGATGGCGTGATGGGATGCTGCCATGAACTTCGCCAGCGCCGGTCGGCCCAAGATCCCATTGTATGGCAGGGACATCTTGGTAAAGTCGAAGGTGACCCTTTCTGTCCTGAAGTTGAGTTCGTTGCCAAACGTCCTTGTCGGACCCCTCGGACGAGGGGTTGCTGGCGCCACGTGGAGTTCCAATCGGTTGGCACCTCATGCGTGCTGGTAGTGGAGTTGTTGGCGCCTTCGACATCCATAACTGCCTTGCCCTTGCGCTTCCTGTTGCGATTTCGGCTCTTCCCCTTGGAGGCGGGCGCCTTATCATTGTCGTCTGAGTCGATTTCCGCGCCAACGTCCTCTCCAGGGAGCCTTCTGCCTTCTCCACCCTGTGGGCATCTGTCAGCTAGAGTGTAGAGCTCGGTGATGTCCCGCACCTTGTTGATGCTCATCTCCTTGCGCATCCAGCGATTGTTTATGTTCGTATGGAATGTAGAGATCACCGCGACAAGGTGGATGTCAGGGATGTTGTGATGTACACGACTGAATCTCTGGATGTACTTGCAAAGGGTCTTGCCGTCTCTCTCAGGGATCACATGTAAATCACTGGGCTGCCTCGGGAGTTTGTGGCCCCCGTGGTATGCGCCAACGAATTGGTTGCATAGAACCGCCCAGGGGGAAATAGAACCCTCCGGCAAGTTCATCAGCCAACTCCGTACGTTAGGCTTGAGCGCTAGTGGGAAGTAGTTTGTGGAATCGCCCCCCCCCCCACCGCCCGACAGCCTGCACCGCTATGGTGTACATGTCAAGCAACTCTGACGGGCTGATCTTGCCATCGTATTTGTCCGGCAACTCCGGCTTGAAGGCTCTGCTAGAAGGTCAGCGGACTTGCCGCAGCTCGCGGATGAACGTGGGGCAACCAACCTTGTAAGGTAGGCCATTGGAGGCTCCCGGTGCTGGCTCGTCTGCGACTGGATCCGCGTGACCATCCGATTGGCGACGCGTCTCCCGTCGCCTCTCGATGGTGGTGCGCGCGTCGTCCTTGCGCCTGTCCTTCAAGACCCGGCGTTGATTTTTCTTCTATCGTGGGTCCGTTGAGGTGTGGGACATCTCGTCCTGCACGCCGGTCCCGCGGTAGGTTGTTGCTGTTGTGGGGGCGACTGTACTCTAGGTGCTCCGCCCTCGTCCCGTCCGATGGTGGGCCTAGTCGTGGCCACCTGACGTGCGTGCGAAGGTTTTGCTGCATCTGATCTGTCGCGGTTTGCGAAGCTCGGTAGGCTCTGTATGGTTGCCCTCCAGTCTTGCATGTTCTCCTGCGCGGGCGAGAAATTCAGCAGCAGCTGGGCCTGCGCCATGGCTTCTCCCTTGGTTTTGGGCATGGAGCGATGGAGGCATAGATTACGCTCTTACTCCTGGCAATGCCAGAAGGAGTGCCTCCACGCGTCGTCACCCGTTGTCCGTTGGCTTCGCGCGCCCTATGATCAGTGCGCAGGGGTCTTCTCCGCACGTCGGCCGGGGTCGCCTCCCCCGGAGCGTTGATTGCAGTTGTCTTGTGAAGCAGGCGGCGGAGGCGACGCGTGGGCCGTGGCGTTCGTCTTCGGACCCCGCCGGTGCGTCCTGTGACGTCACGACGGTTGGGTCCGGGTCGCGGCTAGCGTAGCTCCGCATAGTGCTGTGGTTGCGCGCTCCGGTGCGGAGTGCGCATGTCCGTCCCTACCTCCGTCGCCCGTAGCGGCCGGCGTGGGCAGCTTGGACGAGGACGGGACGGATGCTGATGCTCCCTTGGCCTTCTTGGGCACCATGGGAGTCGATGAAGGTGCTGGGGAAGACAAGCAGTGTTGGAGAAGATTTGCGCACCAAATCGCCCCCTACCTGGCGCGCCAAAGATGTTAGGGATTTCCCTACGACGATATATGGGACCGGCAAGGCCCCTTTGCTATGGTTCTACGGGGACTATGGGTGCACAAAGAGCATCACCGACGGCTGCATGCGCAGTGATTTAGACAGTTTCGGGCCGCTCGGAAGCGTAAAACCCTACGTCCTGTGCTCTGGTGGATTATATGTTTGTTCACAGTACAGGTGCGCTCGCCTGGCCAGGATTCTCAAGGGCAGCAACTACGCGTGTAGAATGAACGGAGAGTCGACCTTTCTAAAAGTAGCCCAGGACCTCCTTTTATAGTCCTAAATTGGTCTTTTCGTGGGAGAATAGTCCATACGATAGCTGCCAAAACTATTGGCAGAGCTATAGTGATGGACAGAGACAAAAGCATTAAATGCGCCGTGAGGTGGCGCGCTGGTGACGTTCCCTGGCAAGGATTGCCTCTCCTTCTGTGCCGTACGTCCAGCTACCTTTTATTACTTGACACACCGTGGCTCGGGTGTCATTGAAGCTGCAGCATGTCAATGACTGTTGCTAGAGGCCTCTGACTAGACCCACCTAACCACTCGTCCGCTCGACACCTCACTGATGTTGACAATCAGCCTGATGAGGTGGAGCGGTGGAGATCCAGAGGAGTCCTGTCGGGCGTGGCGGCTGTCAGATCTTCCTCCCCGCAACCTTGCTGGGGCCTTGTTTGTGGCCTTGGCTTGCTGTTGCTTGAAGGTTGATGTTGCCCGGCAAGGTCTTGCCGGCCCCGGAGGCCGCTGTCTACCTGTGTACAAGTCTGGGTACTAAAGGCCCCATTTTTTTAGTACACCGACACCTTAGCATGTGCATCTCTGTGACGCTCGTTTGTTGGATGTGTTGTTTTTTAGTCGGCCAACATTCTGCTCCAAATAGCATCCCAGGTTTAGTTGCTGCCGTATAGAACTTACCTTTTAGCTTTTGTGGGACGCTGGGACAAAGGATGTCAGATGCTTGGCACTACTTCATCCACCCTGCTTTGACCCTGTGGCTAACATAATCGATACCGCCACTACTTTGCAGCACTGATCCCAATTATCGGAACGTGCGTCTCTTGGACACTATTTGTCATTCTAGTCTAACCTCTGCCTCATACTCAGCACCACTAATGGCACACCTCATATACCTGGTCTTAGTCTTACTAACTCTAAACCCCTTGGATTGCAAAGTCCCTCTCCAGTACTGGTTACATTGATATCTTTTTTTCAAATCTTTTGTCTTCTCTGAATTATCTCCCTTTCACGTGTCATGTGTGGAGAGAATCCATGTAACCCTCAATCCAGGGTGTTATGGCCATAATAATCCAGGTGAAGCAAACTGTAGTTTTGTAGTAGTTCAGGTTCAGCTGCTCTCAAATACCAGGCTAACCTCTGCTGTGAAACCATCTATGTGGTCTTCTGGTCTTAGCTGATGAGGTACGAAGATGTTCAAAATAAGTACTACCCCAATTTGTAAAGATTATCGATTATATATGAATAACTGTAAGTCCATCACTGTATTTGTGTATATTGGATGTAATAACATCTTATATAATGGGACGGAGGGAGTACTTTATTAACATTGACTTCTATACAGGCTATTCGTTCCTTGCATTTTATAAGCTCTTTGTGCATCCTATTTCTTCTTTTTGGTTAAAACTTGATCCCTTATTGCAGATTTGATGGCAAAATTGCAGCTGCTGTGGCTGAGGAAACAGAACTACCTTTCGTGACAGCAGAGAACAAGTTTGAAGCTTTGGTTAGTGGTTATGTGCACACTTAACCTTAAATTGTCAATTGGGTTGGTTGGTTGAAGGTTCCATGCAAATTCATATGAGATGACTTTTGTAATTGAACTGTGGTCATATGTTCCCATGATATATTTGCGCAAAAGAACGTCATTTTAAGTGAAGCACAGAAGCATGGATTAGAGCATTTGTCAGCAAACATTGATTGTTGAAGATCCCTTGGTAGTTTATTAACCCAGGGCAATTAAGAAACCATTTAGGCTAAGTTGCTAATTGTTTACCTTGCTCTCTGTAATAGCAAATTCCTCCCTTTCCCTGCTTTGATTGTGCTTTTGAACTATTACAATTTTTTATTGCTTTGCTCCTCCCCTCCTCCCACCTCCCAACTCCTTTTCACTGTTGATCTTATTTCATACTTATGTGCTAATGTCATCATTTTTTATTTGCGTAATAGGCAGCTCATGACGCTTTTGTTGAGAGCAGTGGTGCTGTGAACACAATTTCTGCATCTCTTATGAAGATAGCAAATGACATACGCTTGCTGGGAAGGTCAGTACAGTTTTCTATTATCTTTTTTCATAATCATTATTTTCCTAATGTTTTGAGGAGCTGCACTTATAACATTTCCAATATGATCACAGTGGCCCTCGTTGTGGACTTGGTGAACTTATCCTACCAGAAAATGAGCCTGGGAGCAGCATTATGCCTGTAAGCAGTATATCACTATTAATTTGATTGTTCAGCATGTTCGTCGATTACAGCTTTGTTGTCTCCACTGGTATGTAACTGCTTCTTTCTTTCAGGGAAAGGTCAATCCTACCCAGTGTGAAGCTCTGACCATGGTTTGTGCTCAGGTATGCTACTCGTACCTTATTTTTCCATTTGAGAGCATCTCTTCCAGATCCTCTAAAGTCCCGTCCCGCAAATTTTGTTTACGGTCCGCCTGTAAAAAAAATACGGTACTGCGAAGCCTCCGGCGGAACAGGTCCTGTAAACTCGTCCCGCAATTTTTTTTCCGTGCCGGAGGCCTCACTGTACCGCAAAAAAATTCATAGGGCAAATATTGACAAGTGCTTGAATTCATATAGATGCACAAGATTTATATATACATAGTCACACTAGTTCATCACATCTAAAATCATGAGCACCATACGAGGTAGCAAATTTAGCCATACAAATGCACGATCAAACAAATAAAACATCAGCAAATGGCCACCGGTCATGAAGAAATGAAGCAACATCATCAATGTTGTGAAGATCGTCGCCACCACCACTGGCCGTAGCATCTCCATCACCATTATCCACATTGACCGGAGAATTAGCACCACCATCTTCAACTTGCATCGGAGAATGAGCACCACCGTCACCATGAACACCGTTTGCCGAAGCACCACCGCCACCTCCACCACCATTGCCAAAAGCTTCACCACCACCACCACCACCCCCAATGTCGAAGCCAACACCACCTCCAAACCCAACACCACCACCATTGCCCAAGCCATCACCACCTCCAAACCCAACACCACCACCATTGCCCAAGCCATCACCACCTCCAAACCCTCCACCACCAATGATGAAGCCCTGGAAGCAAAACCCCCTCCAAAGCCCACACCACCACGTACATTTGCCCAACCCAACGGCAGATTTTGAAGCTCATCTTTCTTGGGCACATGATCCTCCATTTTCTTCTCAATTCCCAACTTTTTTGTCATTGCATCCATGCCCCCCCGGGGATTCATCATCATGAACCGGTCCTCCTCAACGGTCCTCTCGTCCCTCCTCTTTTGCTCCTCTAGTGTGATCTTGCGCGCCTCGAAGGCACACCTTCTCTCCCACTTCTCCTTGTGCTTGTCTTTCTTCTCGGCCATGGCCACTTGAGCATCCCAATGCTTAGTTAACATGGTTTCTTTCATCTTCGTCATGTCACCAATTTGATCTCTCAAAGTAGTTGCCTCGGCCAAGCTCTTTACTCTTGATTTCTCCTTGTTTCCATCCGGTTTGCCCTTGTCTCTTCCTCCTCTTGGTGCATCATCACTATCATCATCCTCATCTTCCAATTTGATAAGAGGACCTTTCTTTGAGTGAGCTTGCTTGTCCCTCACCCTCCACTTCTCATATCCTTGAGCAAGCGCCAACAATGATGAAGAGTGAACGGCAGGCCCTTGAAACCCGCGGTTTGCATTAAATATTCATTGGTGATGCGGTCCTACACATGGGCATTGAGGCAATTATGAACTCAAACTTTTATCAACTCGGACAAAGTCAACAAAATGAAAAAACACTTACATAATCATCAATAGCGATGCCACTTGGAGGTGCATTCCGCACTTGCTCCAAGCACCTACTCCAACGGCCACATGTTTTCTTGATCACGTCCCAATGGCCTTGGATTGACTTTAATGATCGGCCGGAGGGGAACGGCAAGATCCGGTGGTACTTGTCCTTGATCCTTTGCCAATAACTCCCAATGCTTTGATCTTTGCCGATCATCGGGTCAAGTGATACACTCTCCCATGCTTGAATCAAGCACACATCCTCCGTCTTCGTGTAGTTGCCGGTCCTCCCCACTCTAGCATCGTACTCGACCTCCTCAATCTCTTCATTTCATCACCATTGTCATTTGCTTGGTCCACCTCCGCCCTGACCTCCACTTGAGGCGTATCGAAATCGTCAAGGGGAGCACTCAAAACCACCTCACTCTCCTCCAACATTTAGATATATGTTGACTGCATGTTTTGGCTATAAAATTCAACGGGCAAAATGTATACAAGTGCTTCAAAGTCAAACCAAAGATCACCTGAGCGTTTGAAGCACAATATTATTTTTTTACCTCCAGAACTTTCATCGGTCTTGTTGTAGGCCTGACCGGTCGAGTGGCCGTGATCGGGGAGAATGTGGGCGGCCGGATGAGGAGGAGCCCGGCCTCTTGCCACGACCGCCTTCTTCCTCGGGGGCTTCGCCCGCACACACTCTTGCCACAACCTCCTTCCTCGGGGGCTTCGCTCGCACACCGGCCGGGCCGGTGGAGGCGGTCTTCTTCCTTGTGTCAGCGGCCGCGACGGGAGGAACCGGAGCGAGGGAGGAAGGAGGTGTTGCACGGGGTGATACTCCTGCCGCTTCTGCTTGGCGCCGGCGGTGAAAGATGTTGGTGCGGCGCTGGCATGCATGGTCGAGGGAGGCGTGGGATGACGGAGCAGCATAGATGGTGGCGGCAGCGTGTAAAATGCGGCGCCTAGGGGCCTGCGGTACTCCTTAAGGTCGATTGGCGGCGCGGCGAGGAGACGGCGAGATTGGAGGCGGTGGCTGGCGAGTGAGGCGAGAATGGGATGGGGCGGAAGTTTCCTTCGCGCCAACTAGCGGGAAGGATAGGGGAACCGGCAAAAGGAGGGAGGGAAACCGTAGATATGGCGGAATCAGTCTGGACTTTGCAGGATCCCGCAAAAAAAGCGGACGACCGATTTTACAGGATCTGTTCCGGGCATAAAGAAACGTCCCTGTCCGCTATATCGGCGGTTATTATTACCGGACGGCCTGTTTTACAGGATCTGCTAGAGACTCTCTAAATATATCGTTCTAGTCTAAATGATTATCTGCAATTTGCTCTATGCTTTTGATGCACAAGTGCTGTTTATTTCCCACCAGTTGTTAAACATTTTCTGTAGTGTATAACTATAATATTAAGTTCTATCGATCTTTATCATAGACCTGTTTTCAGCTTATGTTTTACATAATTCCCTATTTGCTCTGTCTAGCTGTATTAGTCAGGTGTGCAGTAAGATATTTTGAAACCCTTAGTTTTTTTTACAATGGTTATTTTTAAAAGATAATGTTTAAGGGTTTGTCTTGTACAGATCAGAAGGCTGATAGAACGTGTTATAATAGTATCCTTCATTTGTAGTTTTGCCATGAGTCCCTATTTAGATGCTCAGGTTTATTGTCAAATGTTTAATTTTAAGCAGCGTAGAAGCTATCGTGCAAACTGTTGAAGTGTAAATGTGGATTGCCTAACCCTTTCCATCACTTCAGACTTTTGGTTGCGTTGGCTAGTGCACAAACAAGACCTCTTTGATTCCTGATTGGACCAGTGTCTAAACCACAATATGCACTATCACCCTTCCGTTTGCATCATCCTTGCTAATAATATAGTGATATAACACATATTTGGTGGTATACAAGGAACCAACTCTTGTTTGGATTTGTGAATATTCAATATGGTAATCAACTCTTGTTTGGATTTGTGATATTGCAGGTTATGGGTAATCATGTCGGTGTTACAATAGGTGGTTCAAATGGGCATTTTGAACTGAACGTTTATAAGCCAATGATTGCTGCTGGATTGCTTCGAGTATGATCTTTGTTTTCATGCGTTATACTCTATGCTTATTTAATGGATGGAGTGAACTGTCTTTGAATAACCACACTAAACCCTCTTATAAATCTGTATACCTCTTGTTACTGTGACTTGCCAAATTTAACCCCATTTCTCTTTTATTGCTTGCATGCTATAATTTGGTTGACACCCCATTCCTTTTTTCCAACAGTCATTGAGATTATTAGGGGATGCATCTGTATCCTTTGAGAAAAACTGTGTCAGGGGAATAGAAGCAAACCATAAGAGAATTTCACAATTGTTGCACGAGGTAAATATGTTGATCTGTTTTTAGTTTGATTGTTGCACTATCCTTTTTATCGAGTTCAGATAAATATATTATAATTCATTAATTTCTCTGTTATTTTGTACAGTCTTTGATGTTGGTAACATCGTTGAACCCCGTAAGTAAAATGCATTATTTACATTTCTGAACTTAATTCTTGTTGTACAACCTGTGACAATGCATGTTTAATTCCCCGATGAATACAGAAAATTGGCTATGACAATGCTGCAGCTGTTGCTAAGAAAGCTCACAAAGAAGGAACAACACTGAAGGTGATTATTGCATCTGTTTGATTTGCTTTGGTCTCTGTAGTGCATATACTTTAGACTAGCTTCCAAGGTCATGTGCATACCATACCTTTCACATCTCCGCTGGAATTTTAACAGCCGACTATAAGTCATAAATCTCATGATCATGTTATTTGGATTAGAAGTCTAGATTTCATTACATTACCTACGGTTGGGCTCTTTGGTCTCCTGTTTTAACATGATTAGTTATTACAGTGTATCATAATGTAATGCTATTGCCTGCTGCCGATGTGTGCTTAAAATTATGGTACAAGTGTGGATTATATTTCGAATTTATTATTAATCCTTGGTTCCTTCACATTTTTTGTTACCAGGAAGCTGCTTTAAGCCTCAGAGTTTTGACGGAAAAGGAATTCCATGAACTCGTTGTTCCAGAGAAAATGATTGGCCCTTCTGATTAAAAGCATCCTGTTAGTTACACAAGCGTTCAGGTTACCACTTCGTGGTTCCTACCCCATCTGTAAATAAGGCAAGCCAGATTAAACATCTTCATTTCCCCATGAGGAGAGTTAATTTTGCACAACTAATGATGCCGGAGAAAAACATTTTTTCCTGTTAATCATACAGGAAGTGTGCTTTGATTTATTCGAATAGTTTTTTTTCTTGGATATTATCAGCATGCCAACTTTTACCCAATGCGGCGAATGTTCATGTAATAAGTGCTGCGTATATTGTAATCATGTTCTTGAAAAACAATTAGCATTCATCTATAGAGGACAAATAGAAGGAAAGATGTACATGAATTCCGTTTTTTTATAAGAACGCAAATCCATTACTCAACGAGCGCAGCAAGATCGCTGGCTAGATAACAGTGTACAAAAATCCTTACCGTCTTATTAACAACGGAATTTGGAAAAAAGTGTGTTGCTTCATTTCAAATTCCATAAGACGGTAAGGCAACTAAGGTGAGCACCAGCCGTCTTTCTGCCTAAGCGATGCCTAAAGTGGGTAAGGTGGGTGCCTAAAGCGGCATAAATGCCTTGCGGTCTTATAAACAATGATGAGTTCAGTTTCTTATCCCTCTTCGTGTGTCATAACACATTGAAGTGCGTTTTGGAATCCAGGATCATATGCTCCTGGTTTTTAAAATGTGTTTTAAACGTATTTAGATATGTAACAAAATTCTGACAACAATTTTTGTGCGTAAATTTTGACATTCTTCGTGCTCACTTTTGTGTTGACTGTGAAAAGGACGATACAGTGTTAAAAATAGCTTTTCACAATACTCCTTGGTAAGTGCCATATGTATGACATGAATATTTTTCATGACAAGTTTAGTGACGTGAGAATGATAGGTTTAGTGATGCGAGGATGTCAACTTATTGTTTGGATGACAAGTTCCAGTTTTTTCCGGATGATAATTATAGTTGTAAGAAATGTTAGGGTAAAATTGCTTCGTGCCACACATGTGAAACTTATTATTTAAGATTTTTTTTCCTTTTACACAAGCTAAAATAAATATGGGTTTTCTACAAAACTTGCACACATTCATAGAATATCAAGATGTATATATTAAATTATGTTCGGAACTTCTTGACATTTGGAAACTTTTTCCGAAGGAGCATCTGCTGAGAAGGGAGAGGGGGTTTGGTGAAAATAGTTATTGTATTGCTTGAGCCTCATGTGTATATATATAGGAGTACAATGACCAACTTGGAGTACAACACAAGGTAGGACAAATTCTAGCCTATCTCATATTTCCTAATAATCAATGTATTGAACATCTTTCGTATTCACAACGGTAGCGACGTAGACGGTGAGACTGGAGAAGAAACCGAATGAAAGCCGACGGTTATCCCCCCACGGTCGTAACGGAGGATGCATCGCGAAAGTTGTGGCTGGAGTGGAAACCAACGAGGTTGCTCAAGCAAGGCGGTAGCCCTTTGTGCCGTTGTCGAGGTAGCCGAAAGCGTAGGGTGGTGTAGCCGTGGTCGAGGGAGCCGTGCGAAGAATGCCGTGGTCAATGTCGAGTCCGGGTAGCCAGTGTCGAGGAAGTCGGCGTGAAGCCGCGGGCGCAAGGAGGCGTCGAGTTAGTCATGGGCGCAGTGGTGTTGCCGGGAAGAAGGCGTAGGTGACGACGCGTAGCGTCGGGTTTGCCAAGCCCGGGGACACACTGTGGACGAAGGCACACATCGGTGTTGCCAATAGCATGCATGCGTAGACGGACGAAAGTCGATGTTCAGGATGCGTTGCTCCAAGCTTGCCAGCCTGAGAGCACACTGGGGACGAATGCACGCTGCGGTGTTGCCAACACTAGCATGCGTAGACGGGGACCCACACACAACTTATACGCCATGTCGAGGAGGCTAGCAGTGAATGACTCGACTACGGTTGCAGCGCAAATTGGCGGGGGCCGATGTAGCCCGCGGTGGTCGGAGTAGACGAAGTGGTCGGGGAAGACGACGGCGACCCTGGCGATGAGCTGGTGCTGGACGAAGATGAAGGAGGTAGACGGGCGGCGCGGATCGGGTGAGCGAGCTGCAGCAGCGCCAAAGGAGAGCGGCGACGGCGGCCTCATGACGGCGGCGACGCCTGGTTAGGAGCACGACGACGATGCTCGAAGTAGGCGAGGAAGAGCCTGCCAGCATGACGAAGACCGGTACGGACGATGGCATTCCAACGCCGAAGGAGACGACGCGTCGCATACCACAGGAAGTCGACGCGCGGGGACGACGGAGTGGACTGCGCCCCGCGGCGCTACAACCCGAAGGGGCAACGAAGTGGCAGTGCGCGGGTCGGGGCGACGGCGGGAAGACCTCGGGGTGGCGGCGTAGACCGCGTGCCGCGACGCTACGACCCAAAGGGGTGACGTAGCGGCGGTGCGCGGGTCGGTGCAACCACGGGGACGGCCTCGAGCGGTGGCTGGGACCGCGTGCCGCGGCATTACAGCCTGAAGGGGCGGTGTAGGAGCGGCTCAAGTGTTGGGGCAACCACGGGGAGAACCATTGGGTGGCGGCACTGCAGCCCGACGGGGCAACGCAGCGGCAACCCGTTGCTCGATCGATGGAGGGGCGTGCTGTACTCGGGGACAACCTTCACAGGACCTGTGGAGGCACATGCAACCGACTGACCAGATGAGTCGCACGGCGCAGATGGAGTCGATCGCGACGGGTGGGTGATCAATCCGATCGCACGCAATGTCGGGGGCGCTGCTCGGTGATGATGACGGCGTCATGGACGATGAAGCGGGGTGGCCGAGCAGACCGAGGCGACGGCGGCTGGCGGGGAAAGGCATGTCAGAGGAGGTCGGCGATGGGTTGGGGAGCCCAAGGCAGCCAGCAAGCCGAGGCAGCCCACAGGCCCGGCGCAGCGGTGAGCCCAGCAACCGGCGAGGCCAAGGCAGTCGGCATGTCCGACAGCCGGCGAGGGGGCCGGCAACCGGCAACCGACGATCCCGAGGCGGTCGGCGAGTGGCGACGAAGACGGAAGGTGGGTGATGTAGGCGTCCTGTTCAGCGCGGGGCGACGACGATGAGGTAAAGCGACGAGCGGGCAGCTGCGCGGACGACGGCCATGACGGGCCGCCGCGCCGCGCAAGGCCGCCAAGTCGAAGTAGAGGCCGGCTGTACGTGCCTATGTCGGAGTAGAGACGCGCAGGTGCCGACGGCAGCGGGCGATGCAACCCGATCTTAGATTGGAAAACCAGAAAGGAAGAACGTCGATCAAGAAGCCGACAACAGAGAGAAAACTCGGATCAAGAGATCTGGAAAAAGACTCTAGGACAGCCGGTCAACAAGACCGACGAACGAACCCTAGGTACGGACGTCACGGCCCCACGCGGCCGTCATGAAGGCCGACCGCCCCGGGGGCGGCGCGCGGGGCGGAAGCAGTGGCGGCGGCTAGGTCAAGGAACTTGCGACAGATACCATGTTAGAAGAAAGTGAAGGATTGACGAAAATAGTTGTTGTATAGCTTAAACCTCAGGGGCATATATATATATAGGAGTACAATGACCAACTTAAAGTACAAGATAAGGCAAGACAAATCTTAATCTATTTCATATTTCTTAATAATCAATATAATGAACACTCACATTTCGAAGTGAGTTTGTAGTCAGGACAGGTGCGTTTGGGAGCATATGCTCCCATGTGCCAAAGTGGATCCCGATAGCACGTCCAGAACAGTAGTGACAGTACGTGGTAACCAAGTTCTCATAAGAGTTAACGAACTGATTGATCCAATATTCGGGGAATGAGACAAAGTGCTTATACGTGAGAACTTCTGGCCTATACATGCTGTCCACATTCTCTAAATACCTATTCATCATCAGGAGATAAAAGATTATGTAGCATGGCACTTAACGAAGAACGGCGTCTTTACTGTTTGATAGACATATTACAAACTGTGGGAAGAGTATTATGCATCTGATCCTGGTGTTATTCATTATGGTGGATCATCTACACACCCGGTTTGGAAAGAACTATGGAGTCTCAAGCTACGTGGGAAAATTAAAAATCGCCACATTGACAGCAATTCCCAGTGCCCCGTTTGCTCAGCGAGTGCAGAAGATATTATGCATGTCCTCTATAAATGTCCCCGTGAAAGGCTAATATGGGAGGCTCTTGATTAGCAAAGGAAGTGACCGATGCCTCGCTAGTGGATCGAGCTGGATTGGCTGTGATGGATTTCCTGCTATGTGACCAATGTATCCAGCGACTATATTTAGACACTGCTGAAGTATCAGAGTTGTTTGCAACGGCATGTTGGTATACCTGGTGGCAACGCAGACAACTGATCCGTGGTGAACAAATTCAAACTCCTGACCGTACTACTCCAGCAATATACGCTTTAGCACTAAACTTTGTACGAGCAAAAGGGAAGATGACCCAAGTTCCACGCATGAATAGATGGGCTCCTAGTCTGGCGGGACAATAATTTTTGAATGTTGATGCAGCCTTTTCAGATGATAATTTCACAGGAGTTTGTGAAGCTGTGCTACGTGACAATCGAGGAGGCTTTATCAGCGCTGCTACGGCTCGAATTGACCATGTTTCGGATATGGTTTCAGGGGAAGCGATGGCGTTGTTGGAAGGGTTTAAATTAGCACAAGGTACTGGATGCAACAATCTTCTAATACGTATGGACAATCTTATAGTGATGGAAGCATTGAAAAATAATGAAGGGCACTCAATGGTGGCAACCCCTACCATTCAAGATTGTCGAGAGTTGATGAGATAGTTCGGGAAGGCTGTCATAGAACATTGTATTAGAGAGTCTTATATGGTTGCACATTGTATTAGAGTGCTAACAACCCTACTCTTTGGGTGGAAACACGACATGTTTTTCTTCTAAAGTTTTTAGCGGATGACGTAAGCGTTATTTGATTTTTTTGTGGGGATAAAGATAGTTTTATTTCATGATCATAGAATTACAGTCGAGGGGTCACACTCACAAGTCCTCAATACATGGTGGAACTGAACCCAACCACAGAGCAGTGACACGTTCAGAGCGGCTATACTTAGCCAAACGATCGGCAATTCTATTTTGAGAGCGATTGATTTTCAGGGGATAAAACTCCCTATTACCAAGAAGAGCCTTGATCTCCAAAACTAGATGACCATAGGCCGAGCGGAGGAGCGCATCATTTGTAAGACTGGAAAGGGCTTCAGATGAATCCGACTGCAGCACCACCAGGAGAGAGAAGTGTTGTAGGGCAAGAGCCATACCCAGCATGACTGCATGTAATTCCGCCTCTAGTGGATCGTTGCAGTTGAATAGATAACGATAGGTTGCCATCATGACTTCCCCCTTCTCGTTTATGATAATCATGCTAGCCGCCGCCGACCCATCATCCTTCAGGAAGGAGCCGTCAATAGACAGAACCACCAACCCCACTGACGGTGCCGGCCATGGAGCAACAGCAGGGGGCAAAGACAGGTGCGGTTCCGCTTCCGCCAACGCGGGCATCTTTCCCTTCAAGATTTCTTCTGTAGAGTATCGCCCAGCCAGTACAATCAATTTGTAGTAGCTGTCTAGGTATTCCACAGTGGCCAGGACGAGTGCAATCTCCTTCCCATGGGAAATATCATTTCGAGTTTGCCAGATTGGCCAAAGGAGGAGGATCAGCATATCTCGGACAGTCACAGAGCATTTGGAGAGCAGGGTGACGAGCCATTCCTTCCCATCGAAGATGAGCAGATCGTCGTCGGGGAGTGGCCATCTACGCCGCATATTCACCCATAAGATTCTGGCGTGTGTACAAGCAATCAAGGCATGGAACGAGTCCTCTTGTGCAACACCGCAAAGCAGTCAAGACGATCTATTAGATAAATGTCTTAAGCTTTTGCACTGCTGTGTTGCTAGAGTTCCCGTGGCGCATCTCCAGGCGGTGATCTTCATCTTCTGAGGAACCGTAGACTACCAAATATAGTTCCATGAAGTACGCAGACCGTCAGGATTCGTGCTTGAAGCGCCATTGGCAATGTCAGCATTGTGATCATGTGTAGCCAGCTTATAGGCACTTCTCACAGAGAACCTGCGAGACTTCTCCGGGCTCCATGACAGGAAGTCATTTCTCTGACACGGAGAAGCTCTGATCTTCAGAATGTGTACAATATCCATGGGCCAAAAGAACTCGTTGAGGCGGTCAGACCTCCAGGTACCGCTGTCGTCTAAGAAATCAGAGACCCTGTTGAAACGGCAGGTTCCTTTAGGGGTGATGGGTCTGTAGGATGAAGGTCGAGGGATCCAAGGATCTCTCCAAGTCTGAATCTATCGACCATTCCCCACACGCCAAATGACTCCTTTCTTAACCAGCTCCAGACCATACAGATGGCCTTCCAAACCTCAGAACCGTTGCTTGAGAAAACAATGTCAAGCAGTTGCCCCGAGGGATAGTATGTGGCCTTCACAAGACGCGCACATAAGCTGTCGGGCATATCAAGGAGCCTCCATGCCTGTTTGGCTAACAAGGCTTGGTTAAAAGACCTCATATCCCTAAACCCCATGTCGCCCATAGGTTTGGGGAGTCTCAATTTATCCCAGCTCATCCAGGCCATTTTTTTCTTACCTTCCTCAACACCCCACCAATATTGATGGATCATGCGGGTAAGCTCATCACAGACGGAGACCGGGAGCTTTAAGACACTCATGACATACGCTGGAATGGCGTGAGCTACAGATTTAATGAGAATTTCCTTATTACCTAAAGACATATGTTGCTCACTCCAATCCACAAGAACCTTCATCAACCGTTCCTGGGTCGATTCAAACTTCCCCTTGTGCATCCTCCCTTCGGTACCGGCAAGCCCAGGTACTTGGGTTCAAAGACTTCCTGTGTGATATCCAAGATTCTCTTGACCTCCTGTACCACAGTGGGGGGGGGTGACAGTGATCTGAGAAGACGATGGAACACTTCGACAGATTAATCAGTTGGCCAATCGCCGCCGCAAACGTATTCAACAAACCTTTTACCAGAGTTGCCAGTTGTTCTGTCGCATGGAAGAACATGAGAGAATCATCCACGAAAACAAGGTGGGATATTTCTAGAGCGCCTCTACGTACAGTGACCCCATTAAGGCCATCCTCTCGCATGGACTTTGTAATCAGTAGAGAAAGGGCATCAACAACAAAAAAGAAGAGGAAGAGGGACAAAGGATCAACTTGGCGGAGCCCCCTAGAAGGGGATAAGGACTCCAACAACTTCCTGTTAAACTTCATCGAATACTTTACTGAAGAGACACAAGCCATCACTCTAAGAACTCCCAATCAACACGATCATAAGCCTTAGAAAGATCCAGCTTGTAAGCACATAAAGCCGGAGCATTGTTCTTAACAGACTAAATATGATGGATACATTCGAAGGCAATAATCGAGTTATCCGAGATAAGCCTCCCAGGTATGAAGGCGCTTTGATTCTCAGAAATCAGCTCGGTGAGGAGGGGGCGTAGTCTATTAACCATACATTTTGACACTATCTTATATAGTACATTGCACAAGCTGATGGGCCGAAAGTCCTTCAGCTCCTTCAGGTGGGGAACTTTCGGAATCAGAACGATCGACGTGTCATTAACACCTGTAGGCATAACACTCGAAGAGATAAACTTCAATACCGCTGCAACAATTTCGTCCTTCAGAAGCGCCCAATTGCGCTAATAAAATCTAGCAGGGAAGCCATCGCAGCCCGGAGCTTTTAGCGAGCCGAAAAAAGGATAGATTCATTGGGTTGCCTCCCAACAAGCGCTATTGTTTAACGCCCTTAGCTAGGCATAAGGTGATGGAATCACGTATAGTCATCTTTGGTGCTCAAACCATAAGTAGCCCTCATCATAGATTCATAAGGCAATCTTATTTTCTTTCTAGGAAAATGCTCCATGTCCTTCTTTAGAGGAAATTGAAATCTAATATTCCCTTCCTTCATATCGATGATAGCACCAATAGTCCTTAGGAAAGGTCTACCAAGAATAATGGGACATGAAGGATTGCAATCTATGTCAAGTACAATGAAATCCACGGTTACATAGTTCTTATTTGCAACAATAAGAACATCATTGATCCTTCCCATGGGTTTCTTGACAATAGAATCCGCAAGATGCAAATTAAGAGAACACTCTTCAATCTCATGAAAACCAAGAATATCACATAAAGACTTCGGAATCGCGGAAACACTAGCACCCAAATCACACAAAGCATTGCATTCATAATTTTTGATTTTGACTTTGATAGTAGGTTCCCACTCATCATGAAGTTTTCTAGGTATAGAGACTTCTAATTCGAATTTCTCCTCAAGAGATTTCATCATAGCATCTACGATATGTGCGGTAAAGGCTTTGCTTTGGCTATAAGCATGTGGAGAGTTTGCAGTGGATTGCATCTAGGAAATGCATTCAAACAAGGAGCAACTATCATAATTGAATCCCTTGAAATCCAAAGTGGGAGTTTCATTACTACCCAATATTTTGATTTCTTCTACTCCACTCTCCACACCTTTATCATCAAGATAGGTGGACTCCGAATCATTGGGGCGTTTTTCAACCAAAGTGGATCCATATCCAGCCCCTTCATCAATAGGTTTGACACGTGAAAACAAAGATTCAAGAGGAGTCACACCAAGCACTTTAATATCTTCGTGATTTGCATCACTAGAACGCACCCTTTTAAACCATTCATGCTTAGCGCGAATTTGGGCGGTTCTTTCTTTGCTCTCATTCATGGAGACACACATAGCTTTTAAAGTTTCATCCAAGTTAACCTTGGGAGGAGCACAATAACCTACGGGCTCGGTGGGCCTAAAGGCTACTGGGCCTACTCCCTCCCTCTCTCTCTCTTAGGTAACGGGCTTAGCAAAATAACATACAACAGTTTTAAAACAAATAACCCACAGGGCTAAAAATAAAAGGCAAAAATAAAATAAATATATTGGTGGCCTTCTAAAATCATTCTAGAAATTATAGAAGTAAGTTGGGCAATTTTGAAAGAGTTCAAACAACCCCCTTTTATTTAAAACGAGGCACTATTATTAAACAAATTCAAAAGGAAAATAAATAAAAACCAGAGGGGTTGCCTCCACAAATATTAGGATGATTTTTAGAAGAGGAGGAACAATTTATTGAGGCAAAACTAGACACTATTAAATCTGCCACAAATAATTGGAAGGGAGTTTTTTTGGAAACTATGGTGCAACAAGGGGTGTTGAATGGCTTTGTTGCACCCACTCACATGCACAAGATCACAATCACACAAACACCACATGATCATCAAGGTGGCACAACACACAAGATCACACAACCAAGGCAAAAGGAAAAGAAACAAGATATGCATGAAGTATGAGATGCACATGAAATGATAATGCCACAAGCCTCAACTGCATAACATTGCCTCAACGTAGTTGCCAAACAAGGAAAGGATTACAAAAGGGGAAAGAAAGCACTTGGGCTGTTACAACTCTCCCACACTAGAAGAGGATCTCGACCCGTGATCTAGGACGGGAAGAACTCTGGAAATTCGGAACGGAGGTGGTCCTCGCGCTCCCAAGTGGCTTCTTTGTCTGAGGATGGAAAGCTGTACTGAATCGAATCTTAGTACCCATCGCAGGCTGAAAGAAATCCCAGAACTTGGAAGTAAAGATGCTTACAGGATCTGAAGAAACGAGCATAGGAAGACCGTGCAACGAGACTATCCTTGACGTATACAACTCTGCCAACTGAGCTGCTGAGATAGACTCTTTGACCGGTAGGAAATGAGCAACCTTGGTCAACTTGTCGATGGTGACGAAGATGGCATCGTTGCCTTTCTTGGACTTCAGAAACCGAGTGACAAAATCCATCTCAACATGATTGAATTTCCACTCGGGTATAGGCAAGGGAAGGAGAAGGCCTGCTGGACGTTGATGCTCCGGCTTCACTCTGCGACACACATCACACTCGTTCACGAACAAAGCAATTTCACGTTTCACGCGAGTCCACCAGAAGGTCTGTTCAGATCCTGATACATTTTGGAACTTCTGGATGTATCGAGAGAAGGTAATTATGGGCTTCTTCCATGCTAACCTTACTGAGCTCCCCTTTCGGAACGACAAGGCGATCCTCGAAGAACAAGGTATCTCTGTCATCAACACGGAAGCACTTATATTTGGGAATGCTCTTTGCCAAGCCAATCTTTACTTTCTTCACCATCACATCAAGAAGTTGAGCTTGTCGGACTTGGTCTTCCAAGGTAGGAGAAATCTGGAGATTAGCAAGAAATCCATGAGGTACTAACTGAAGGTTGAGCTTCCTGAAAATTCACAAATATCAGGCTGGAGAGGCTTCAGAATGAGACTGTTGCAGTATGCCTTTCTGCTCAAAGCATCTACAATGACATTAGCTTTGCCTAGAGTGTAGTAAACGCTCCGATTACAATCTTGGATCATTTCCACCCAACGAGTTTGCCGAAGATTGAGACTAGGCCGAGTGAAGATATATTTGAGACTCTCGTGATCGGTGTAGACCTCAACCTGTCTGCCCAACAAGAGATGTCTCCAAGTCATCAGAGCATGTACCACTGCCACCAACTCAAGATCATGAGTGGGGTAATTCTTCTCACTTGGCTTCAACTGCCTCGAGGTATAAGCTAACAATTTCTTCTCTTCCATCAGAATTGCACCAAGACCTTGAAGATAGGCATCACAGAACACTTGATAAGACTTGGAATCATCAGGAGGAGTGAAGACTAGAGTAGAAGTGAGCTTCTCTTTGAGTGTGTCGAAGGCCAACTGACACTCTGGAGACCAGACAAACTTCACACTCTTCTGAAGAAGGCTTGAGAGAGGCTTAGCAATCTTGGAGAAATTCTCAACGAATCTTCTGCAATAGCTTGCAAGCCCGAGAAAGCTTCGAAGGTGATTCACATTCTTAGGAGGTTCCCACTCAACAATGGCCTGCACCTTTGACGGATCAACTTTGATGCCCTCGGAAGAGATGATGTGCCCAAGGTACACAACTTCCTTCAACCAGAACTCACATTTGGAAAACTTAGCATATAACTTATGTTCTCTTAGCTTATCAAGCACAAGCGGGAGATGTTCTTCATGCTCTTCCCCAGTTTCAGAAAAGACCAGAATGTCATCAAGATACAGCAAGACAAATTCATTCTTGAATGGGGAGAAGATATAATTCATCATCCGACAGAAGGTCGGTGTAGCATTAGCGAGACCAAAAGACATCACTATGTACTCATACGAGCCAAAGCTTGTCATGAAGGCAGTCTTGGGAATGTCTTCTTCACGAATGCGAATCTGATGATAGCCCATCCTGAGATCAAGCTTAGAGAATATCTTAGCCCCTTTCAATTGCTCTAACAACTCATTGATGTTGGGAAGTGGATATTTATTTCTGATCGTCTTCTTATTCAATGGATGGTAATCGACATAGAGTCGGTCCGTGCCATCCTTCTTCTTGACAAAAAGAACTCCACAACCCCAAGGAGATGAGCTTGGTCTGATCAGACCCAAACGCTCTTGCTCATCAAGCTGCTTCTTCAACTCTTTCAACTCTGTTGGACCCAATTTATACGGACGCTTGCATACTGGTTCAGTTCCCGGTTCAAGCTCAATTACGAACTCAACTGCCCGGTGCGGAAGCATTCCTGGCAGTTCTTCCCGAAAGACATCTTCATACTCATAGATCACTGGGACATGAGAAATTGGAGAGACCTCACCCTTCTCATTCAAGGAAAACAGATGGATCGTGTCATCACGCGCAACGAAGATAATCACGTCCTCCGAAGGATGAGTTGGCTTGACTTCTTTAGCTTGACAATCAAGAAATGCCTTGTTCATTGCCAGGCAATCCATCCCAAGGATCTGATCAATATCAGACTTGCCAAGGACAATTGGAGAAGCGGCGAAGGAATAGCCGCCCGTCTTGACACAGACATCTGGGGCTCGTGTACTTGCATGCATGAATTTTCCCGGAGAGACCACTGACAATGGCTTAGGCAGCTCCTCTACATGAAAATTATGCTTGGATGCAAATGGAATGGAGAGGAACAAATGCGATGCACCAGAATCAAACAAAACCTTTGTAGGAATATCATTAACCAAGAGATTACCCATTATCACATCTCAGGAGTTCTCTGCTTCTGCTGCATTCACCATATTGACTCTCGTAGACTTGGGATTGAACTTCACCATTGCATTGCCTGGAGGCTTTAGTGGAGGAGGGGACGGAAGACGCTGCTGAGTGGTGCACTTGTTGGAGTAGTGACCCTTCTGCCCACACTTGTGACAAGTCACATCTGACAGTGGACGGAATTGCACTTGAGGATTCCCTTGCTTCTGCTGCTGAAACCTATGCTGAAAAGCTGGGTTGGGTGGGTGGGAAGAACCACGACCACCTAACTGCTTGAACTGCTGAATCTGCCGAGGAGGAGGAGACACCCAATTTTTCTGCTGCTTCTAGACCACCTGAGTTGAGGACGAGGAACTGGAATCTGTGAAACGCTTCCTTGAATTCTCCACTTTGAGCAAAGCTGCTCCAGCCCTGAGAGCCAAGTTGTAGAACTTATCGAACTCAACGGGATCGTGCAAGGCAAGAGCCAACTGCAAGTCTTCCTTCGGACCACCTGTGAACTGATAAATCTTTCTCTTTTGATCTCGGATGTCCTGTTTAGCATACCGAGCCAGCTCATGAAACTTGACGTTATACTTGTACACATATGAGGTTCCTTGCTTCAAGCGTCTGAACTTGTCACGCATCTCTTCCACGAAGCTAGACGGAATATAGTGAGCCGTGAAATCCCTGCGGAATTCATCCTAGCTGATCAATTTGTCGCCTCTGGAGTCCTTCAACTGTTGCCACCATTCTGCTGCCTGACCCTTGAGCTGAAAAGTTGAAAACTTGACGATGTCCTCTGGTCGCACATTACTGCACTCGAAGTGCTTGTTCATGTCACGAATCCAGTCATCAACGTCGAATGGCTAGTCACAAGACGTGAAGGACTTCGACTGGTTCGCTAGGAATTGATTCAGAGTTGCAAACTCATGACCACCATGGTTGAAATTGCCCTACTGCTTATTGTTACTCTCTTGCAACAACTGAAGTAACATATGAGTGTTAGCATTTGCTAGAGCCATCACCGCTTGCCATGCCTCTGGAGGAGGAGGTGACAACGGAGGAGGCGGCGTAGGAGGCGGTGGAGGATCAACACCATCACGACCCAGATTCTCGCGAGTTGGTGGAGCCATCCTGGAGACAGACAACACGTTAGACCAGAGATTAACATTCAAAGATTAAGCTGAATCAACAGACATAAATATCTGAACAAGAATAGTTAACAATTGCATTCGAACAATAATTAGTAAGAATGCTTCCTTAAGGTAACTGCCGAAAACATCTGATTAAAAGCCACTCGCAAACCAAGTATGAGCTAGGATTGCTCGGAACAAATGTATGACAGACCATCCGATATCTTCGTGGATATGATCGTACGGGCTCGATCCTACAGTAGACATCATGTACAGGGCATTGCACATGACATACGAAGCATCCCCAAGTCGTAGCAAGCTACAAGGACTCTTTAAGACACAACGAGAACCGCTGTAAGATGACCGTGAACAAAGGATCCACTGAATGTTGAATCCCAACCTCACATCATGCATCTGTTGGAAGATTGTCCTATAAGTAACTACGTGAGTTACAACCTAAGAACTCCCGAAATTTTTGGTCATGCAATCTGGTCCACGGATACAAGGAGTAATATACCGCTCAACTCCTATACTAACCCGTCTAGTGTATCACATCTGTCAACACATAACCAGAATCCTAGAACTTCATCTATCTCAGACTCTCGTAATCATAACGATACTAAGTGTGGCGATACATCCGGAACTATGTGCACCAGTACTGGGGAAGCCGGACTCCTCTCGTCACTACTTGTATTGAAGCAATTTCGAACATCCTCCTTCCCGAGATACTAAGAAATCTGAATGATAGCGATGTGCTCAAGAATCCCATGGAGCTCAACTCCCCGGAAGAAATCAAGTCACACAGGAGGCACCAAGACAGAACTCTATCACATTGACATCATATAGATTCCAAAAATATCCACACGATCCTAAAATTTCCTAAGTCGTGAACCTCACCAGAGCATAGAAGAGGAGAAAAAATAAACCTACTCTCCAATATAACTAAGACTCAAAATAGTTTTACTAGACTCGACTCAGCCAAGTTCGATCACACAAAGGCTCCTATAGTCGTAAGGCTCTGATTACCAACTTGTAACGACTAAGATGCGACCCTTTCCTTATTTGGGGGCGAGGCCTCAAAAGGAGAAAGAGGCACATCTACGCGTTTCGCAAGCAAGATGATCATAGCAATTTAAATAACTGAAGAGTGACAAGTAGGGCATACACTTGCCATCTGATAAAGTACGTACTCATACAAGCATACAGTCATACGGAACATGGAATGGTCCGGCTACGGACAAGATAAACGGCAAAAGCTATGATATCCCGCATACTAGGCCCACGATCACGATCCTGACCTCTAGTCCTCTGGATAAGTCACGTACAGCCCGCCGCTGTCCTCATCGAACTCCCACTTCAGCTGGCTGTCATCAGGAACTCCTGGATCAGGGGTACCTGTACCTGTGGGTGTTTGTAGTAAACCACGAGCGACGAGGACTTATCAATCTTATGACGTTGGTATCGAGTCTAACTAAGTTAAATGGGTGAGGTAGGTTAAGTGTGTGAGTTTGCAGCATCCTAAGCATATATGGTGGCTATCTTGCGATGAACAGAGTTAACATATGGTGGACTACGCAAGACGGTCGAAGACTAGGTTGATCACTAAGTGATCCTGAACACCTACTTACGTCATTCATGACCCCACCGTGTTCTCGATCAGAGAAGGAGCTCCGAAGGAGACGATCACGGTTATGAACTCAGCTGGCAAGTTTTTATTTGAATTACTTTAAGTTGTCTAGAACCGAATGTTAACAAAATATCCATGTTTGCCACATAACCGCAGGCACGACTTTCCGAAAGATTAAACCCTACCAGGGTGCTCCAACTAGTCCATCACAAATTACCACATTCCGCATAGTTATCCTCTACCACGAAACTCGTGGTCTCGTCGAATTCCTTGGAGGAAAACCTCAACTCTGAGAAGACTCAAAGTTTCACCGGAATCCCAATGCGCAAGATATCTCGTAAAAGGTAAAACTAATCCAGCAAGGCCGCCCGGCGTGCCGACAGTCCCGATAGGAGCCGCGTATCTCGTTCTCAGGGCACGACCGGATGAGCTAGACGTCGGGTTGGCTAATCCCTGGGTGACCAGGGGGCACCGAACATCGCTCAGGTTGGACCAACACTCATGAGGAGCACTGGCCTGGGTTGTTGATTAATTCCTCGGGGTAGCTATTCCCTATGCATTTTATTAGGTTATTAGCAAATTAAACACCAAAGTTGGGACTGACTGGAAAAGCTTTAATTTAAAACGAGTTATCAAGGGGGTCCCCATAACAACCCCGAACGTGTTAGGATCACTCAGTTATGGAATAAAACACCGGTAGCCGAAACTAAGGCGGCAACAACAGAACAAATCACCCGACAAAAGGCTAGGGCTTCCGTCATTTACCAAGTATATAGGTGAATTAATTAAATAGCAATTGAATATGATGATATCAAATTACCCATGTTATCACATGGACCAACTAGCACCTGCAACTAGCAACGCTATCAATTAGTGGTTGAGCAAGCCTAACTTAGCCAAACAATATTTGCTAGGAGGGGAGGTGTTTGAGGTTTCATGGCAATGTTTGATGGCCTATATATCATGTGGTAGGTAGCTGAGATGTAAGCAAGGAAACGTAACACTAAGCATAACAAATCCAGAAACAGTGTCAAGGTCATGATCATCTTGCGTGTGATTTCTTCAGACTAGAACTGCTCTTGTTCTTCCTGCACGAACTCTCCGGACTCCTCGAACTCGTTTCCAGCTCCAGTAACTACCCAAAATAAACAACATCTAATAAACACCAACTACAAATGATGCAACATACAATATGATGCATGCAAGCACTACTCCAAACAAGCACATAAAATAGCCCTACATCGATAAAACTATTGCCACCTCACCAGAAGGGGATTTTCTACAGAGTTTCCGAAAATCATAAAATAACAACACCATTGGATTCATTAGGATTTTCTACCCCAAATCCATATATCATACATCCACCTTTGCATACAGAAAAACTCCACAAACAGTAAAGAGAAATATGCCAATTTAGCACAAGGACAGTTCACAAACAAAATAAAATAAAATGCCACTACTCCAAACAAGCACATAAAATAGCCCTACATCGATAAAACTATTGCCACCTCACCAGAAGGGGATTTTCTACAGAGTTTCCGAAAATCATAAAATAACAACACCATTGGATTCATTAGGATTTTCTACCCCAAATCCATATATCATACATCCACCTTTGCATACAGAAAAAACTCCACAAACAGTAAAGGGAAATATGCCAATTTAGCACAAGGACAGTTCACAAACAAAATAAAATAAAATGCCAGTTATAATTTATGAGGAGGGGGTCCCCACCTGGCAGTGGCCCCTCACTGGATGACATGTGGGTCCAGGGGGCCCACTGTCATACCCACACACCACACTACACACACAGCCACACACACACACACACACGTCTACACCACATCCACACTAGATCCTCACACATACACACCACATCCACACCAGATCCACACTCAGCTACATATATACAGAAAAATAAAATAGGCAGAGGGGGTTTCGAACCCTGAACCTCAATCCACAACGCTACACCTCTGCCAGTGTGCTACTGCACCGCTACTGATCAGAGAAGAGATCTAATCTTCCTATTCTAGCCACTGATGCGCAACATGAGAAGTAAACCAATTAAGGGGGGGGGGGCTGCACTATGCGGGACTCGAACCCAGAATCCCCAGGTGGAGGCGCGGTGCTGGCGCCACTGGGCTAGGAGGGGACGAGTTGAACTAGAAGGGGTTCTGCTCCCAATATGCTAACTCCATGGGCATCTTCTACACTGAAACTGCTGCTGCTGCTCGAGGACAGATCGAGAATAGAGAATGCCGGCGGCCAAAACAAGGGAGATCGGCATCGATGCTTCGGCCATTCGTCTACGGTGCTGGCTAGCTATGGGATAAGCGGGGAGGAAGGGGAACTCGTTCCTGTGGCTAGCCCACATGGAAGAACCCTCAGGACGCGGCGCGATGGAGCTGTTTCTCCAGGCCACTAGAGCTTGATGACGGCGAGGCTAAGCGCAGGGAGGAGGCTCTACGCGTGGGGAAGAAGAAGGAGGAGGAGCTGGCGCTCACCCTAGTATACGACGACATCGAGGATCGCCCGGGGAAGAGGAAGAAGAAGGCGATGCGGGGACGGAGACCCGCTGCTCCGCTCGGGCGACGACGGCGCCGGGCTGACGACAGGGAGGAGGATCCACCCTCCTAGTGAAGAAAATGGAACGGGGATGCCTCCTGCATCCTCGTCCCCATCTTGATCTCCTCGGAGGGGCTCTCGTCGACGAGGGAGATGGCGGCGATGACCCTGACCTCTCTCTCTGAAACTTCTGAAACTACAGAGGCTTACCTGAAGAGGGGGAAGAAGATGTAGAAGAAGGAGATGGCGGCGGGGAGAGGGAACCCTAGGAGAGGCGCGGGGCTGCTCTGATGGACCTCAGAATGCGAGCTAGTCGTTTGATCGAGGGGAAACTCAATCTGGTGGCGGCTATGGCGTCTTACCGCTGACGCATTCGAGGAAGAAGACGAGGGACGCGTCTACGGGATGGCTGGGCCAAAAGACTACTGGGCCTACTCTCCGTCTCTCTCTCTCTCTCTCAGGTAATGGGCTTATCAAAATAACATACAACAATTTTAAAAGAAATAACCCACAGGGCTAAAAATAAAAGGCAAAAGTAAAATAAATATATTGGTGGCCTTCTAAAATCATGCTACAAATTATAGAAGTAAGTTGGGCAATTTTGAAAGAGTTCAAACAACCCCCTTTTATTTAAAATGAGGCACTGTTATTAAATAAATTCAAAAGAAAATAAAATAAAAACCAGAGGGTTGCCTCCACAAATATTAGGATGATTTTTAGAAGAGGAGGAACAATTTATTGAGGTAAAACTAGACACTCTTAAATCTGCCACAAATAATTGGAAGGGATGTTTTTTTGGAAACTATGGTGCAACAAGGGGTTTTGAATGGCTTTGTTGCACCCACTGACATGCACAAGAACACAACCACACAAACACCACATAATCATCAAGGTGGAACAACACACAGATCACACAACCAAGGCAAAAGGAAAAGAAATAAGATATGCATGAAGTATGAGATGCACATGAAATGATAATGCCACAAGCCTCAACTCCATAACATTGCCTCAACATAGTTGCCAAACAAGGAAAGGATTAAAAAAGGGGAAAGAAAGCACTTGGGGTGTTATAGGATACTCCATCTACTGGGCTCCATCATCTGGTCACAGCAACGGGTCAAGGGAAAAAGGGGGAGCAAAGCAACGGTGAGTACTCATCCAAAGTACTCGCAAGACTGACATCAAAACTATGCTAAGTATGCATCAATATCAAATGAAGGGGGTTATATGTGGACTGACTGTAGCAATGCGAGAAAAAGAGAGAATGCCTAGTCCTATCGAAGACTAGCATCTTCAGGGGTCTTGTAGCAATAGACGAGAGTAGAACAGGTAACACAAATAATAGCCATATTGTTGCAGCAAAATTAATATGAGGTCACCTCCAGAGATTCTCCCTCGACTCCCTGCGAGGAAGCAATCCCTGAGCAACATTCTAGTTAAGTAATAGTTGTAGTTGTATAAGATCAGGGCATAACTCCAAGTCGTCCTGTAAGTGTGGACACAACTATTCGAATAGATAAGTTCTTGCCTGTAGGGGTGCATAACACATTCCCCGTCACGCTCGATAAACTCTGGTCGGACACACTTTCCTGGGTCATGCCCGGCCTCAGAACATCGACACGTCGCAGCCCCACCTAGACTCAACAGAGATGCCAGCCCGCCGGTCTAAATCCTAAGCACGCAGGGTGCATGGGCCCATCGCCCATTGAGCTCCTGCATGTTGCGTGGGCGGCCGAGGTCAGTCCTGACACCTCTTATACAAGAACGGTGATAATCCGGACCACTCGGGCGCGCGCCGCTCTATTGCTGACATGTGAAGATGTTCGGCTGATACCACGACGTCGAGAACCCATAACTCCTCCACGTAGACGGTTAGTGAGAAATAAGGTCTCCGACCAAGCTAGATCAAATACCCAAATCCATTAACATTTTAATTAACTCATCGACACATCCACGCGGGAATCCACCCGCCTAACATTATTCATCAACGTTCCCAGTAACATTGTCAGGTAACTGTGTGGTTGTAACATCAGGGGGATCCGAGGTCTCACCCTCGTTGGATTCCGAATGATGTAACCGTCAAGGTGGACTTAGAGGAATCACCCTCGAGGTCTCACACTTGAGGGATTGCACGACAGATTCATCGCCGGGAGTGGTGAAGGAGGAGTCACCCTCGATAACCATGACCGACTAGCTGCACTATACATATATCATCATGAGTACTTCGCGAGGTGTCACCCTCGGTACCCGATAGTAGCTCTGCAGTGTCGTACAACTAGGGGGGTGTAAGTGCTGTGTCGGGTCTTAGCTCGTCGATCAGGGTCGAGACTTGATGATAAAGCGGGGCAATTGGACTAAGGGAGGGGGGCAAAGGGGATGACTGAGCCACCTATACTAAGCAGTTTAAAGTGCGGTAAAGTAGCAGTTCATCAAAACAGTCTATGCATCAGATATAGGAGGTAACTACAACAGTAGAAAAATTCTTATGCAAGCATGAGGGAGAAAGAAATGGGCGATATAGGAATGATCAAGGGGGTTTGCTTGCCTTGTTGCTCTGCGACAAAGGGCTAGTCGTCGGGAGGGTAGTCATACCCGGCAGTAGCGACAATCTCGGGGTCTACCGGTAAGAAGAGGGGGGAAGAAACAATAAATATAAACACAGATGCAATCACTAAGCATGACATGTCAATATGTAGGGTTAGGCATCAGCTAATGCAGTGCTATCCGTCATAGACGGGTCGGGAAAATATCGAATGATATTTCCTGGGTCTGTGGCTACTACCAGTCACACAAAAACGGTGGAAAAGTTCCACGTTCGCTATGCTAGGGAGGCGTGACACACGAATGGAAAGTGTATCCGGATTTGTCTCGTTTTGGTGATCAACTTTCATGTTCAAAATATTTTCATCTGACTTACGGATTAATTAATATTATTTTTTTAACTTTTATTCAATATTAGGAATTAAACAGATTTAAATAAATCTAATAATTGAAAATGACATGACCATGATGTCACTGTGATATCAGCAACCAATAGTTCGCTGACTCATCAAATATGACGAGTGGGTCCCATGTGTCATAAGAACATTTAATACTAGGGTTAAATAAATATCTAATCAGGTTAATTAGTGGGGTGGGACCCAGCTGTCATACACTGCTTAGGATAATTTATTTATCCTAGTTAAGAAGTTTAGCTAACAATTTATTTAATTAACTTACCTAATCTTTGAACATTATAATTAACTAAATACTTATCTATTTATTATTATTATAGTAAATCCTAAATATTCCAAAATAGTAATTACTGTTTTAACTAAATAATTAATCCAATTAAATAATTTATTATTATTAAATATTTATAAAACTATATTATTATTATTACTTATTTTAATTTTCTATTAGGGGCGTGGCCCCGCATGTCATTGGGACAACGAGCACACACATGCACTAAACGCACACACATCGTGTACACACATTTTTATACATACATTCATACATGCATAAATTCGTACATACATATCTGTGCACATACATACACCTACACATATACATACATAAATATATATCCATATTTTTCTTTCTTTTACATACATTATACATGGGGGGGGGGTTATCCCCCATACACTAATCACAGGGGGGGGGGGGGGGTTAACCCCCTGTTTACAGGATGGCCCAGGGCGGGCCGAGGCGAGGCCATCTGGCCAGGGTCGTAGTGGTGGGGCTAGGCACGGTCGAAGGTGGGGGGTGGGGGGGAAGGGGAAGACGCGGGGGAGCTCACCGAGCCATGTAGTCATGCAAAGTGGGCTCGAGGGGGGCTCGGTGGGGTGAATCGACGACAACGAGCGGCGTGGAGGCCGGCGGTGGAGGGGAGCTGGTGGTGAGGAGGCCGGCGAGGGAGGCGTCGGAGGAGGCCGGTGTCGGGACCCCGATCCTAAGCCATAGGAATCTAGCCTGTAACACATCACATCTCTTTGCGGTCTCACGCACGGTTATCCCCACGGCTGCAGCCTTACCTTAGCCGGGACCATTTGCGCCTTTTGACTCGCGTATGCAATGGTGTCGCTAGCATTCCAATGTCAAAGAACCCGAATCGACATGTCTAGTCATAAACTTAAGTGGCAGTTCCGTACAGGGACATGCATACATGACCCAGCAAAGCAGGTGTCGATCAACATCGAGTGTAGACGAGTCGTAGAAAGCTACAAGGACTCCATTACACCGCATGACATTTCCCTAAAGGGACAGACACATCAGCTAAGAAGGACACATGCCGGTCAATCAATGTGTCCGGAGCAATAGCGAACTACCGTGGCTCGGTGGAAACACAAAGGGGCATTTCCCCGTAAGGAGTGCTACTAAGGCATACGACTAGGTGTTCGAACCCCATACATATCAAGTACAACACACGTACGCATGGCATACCGATATGCATAGATACATCGATGGCATCACAACATAACCATAAACATACAGACTTTATTTAGAAGGCTCGGAAGAGCCTCACACATAATATTACACAAATAGGGGTCTCACAACCCATCATCACAAGTCAATCAAACAAGTCTTACAAGTCAGCGGAAGACTAAAGCTGTCTGAGTACAGACAAATGGAAAGTTAAAAGGCACATGGCTTGACTATCTACAGACCCAACGTAGGGACAAATCGTAGCTGGGACACCACCTACTCGTCATCGTCAACGTCTAGATAGAACCCACCATTAGGGTCATTAACAACCTCTGCAACAAATTATTAAGCAAACGTGAGTACAAAAGTACTCAACAAGACTTTAGGATAATCTATCTACTCATGCAATGTATCAACAAGGACTTGTGGGGTTTCATGCAGAAAGCCAACATTTGACTCTTGGCTAGACAAACTTACATTTTCAAATAGCCTTGACCACTTTGTTTTCTCGCGCACGAGTCCACTAACACCATAACAATACTCCATCGTGGAATCATTTCGTCTCCGTACGGAAATGCCATCCATGACACCCACACTCATCTTGACAATTTTGAGTAGCCATTATAGTTGTCTATGAACAACATATGTTTCCAAGTAGTCCATATCTGCGGACGCGGCTATTCGAATAGATCATAACCCTACAGGGGTGTACTTCTTCACACACGCTCTCGCCACTTATCGCCATGTGCATGTCATGCACCTCGGCAACCTTCAAGAGGAAGCCCAGCGAGGGAGTCGGCCACGACCGTTAACCACGCTAATACCTAGTCCAGGTTTATCGCCTATCGGAGGGTAACCAGCACGGAAGTCCAGCCGGGGTTTCCGCCACGGCCCCAAACGATGTGCGCAGGGTTCCCAAGCCCACCATCCGGGTGCCACTTGGTACACCGTGCAACTGCCTACCGCATCATAGCCCACCTCCAAGGTCAGCGCTACGCATGGCCTGGAGCATGACTATAAACACCAGAAACTACTTGCAACTCCTGGACCGAGTACTAAGTGATTAATAAGTCGAGCGGGGTCATATTTCAGGGCCCAACATGTGGTAGTATCTTGTCTTGGATTACATACACGAAACTCAGTTCCTAAGGACGGTTCCAATGAAACAACCCTCCATGTACTCCTACATAGACTTTCACCGGTACCTTTACCAAATCAGGTTCAACACACAACCTTTATTAACTGAACACATTCTCATGATCCCGTTCATCACCTAGATGACATACCTTACACAACTCTAAGCATAGCATGCATAGCAGGATAAGACACATCATGGCTCAAGCATCTACCAGGTATGCTAGGTTGCAAGGTTTAGCTATTTACTGTGACAAGGACATGTCATGCAAAGGAATGGGTTCAACTAACGTGGTAAAAGCATTGAAAGCATTTTGATCTAATGCAATAAGTAAGAGCAGGAGCGAGAACATGGGATTTATCGGGATGATCAAAATGGTTGCTTGCCTTGTTGCTCAGCAGACACGTGATATCCGTCAGTCGGATATTCAGTCGAATCCGGAGGGGCGGAGCCTATCGGAATAACAACAAGAATCAATAACACTCATATGCAACAATATGATGCATGAGCATGGCATGAAAAGTAATGTAGCATGAGCTAATGTGATTGCCAAATCTTTGGTTTGGTGTTGGTTTGAATTCAAATTCAAATTCCAATTGGAATGATTTATTTATAAACTTCCTTTAATTGATTTGACCTCATGCTGTTTTTTAACTTTGTTTTTCATGCATGAAAGTAGCACCATTACGTTCATTGAATTTTTCTGATCAATTTACATATATTATTTGTCTGATTTGGAGTTATATTCAATTTTCAATGAATTTCCAAAGTTTTGAACCTATTCTGAATTATTTTTTAACAGAAAAAAGTTTTATTGCATCAACATGACATCAACAGGTCAATCTGGCCGCTGAAAGTCAAACCTGACCAGTGGGACCCACTGGTCAGTGACTTTGGCTAGTTTTTAGTTAAGGTTTAATTTAATTAGCTAATTAGCTGGGTAGGACCCACCTGTCAGTGTCTGATTAAGGTTTTTATATAACTTTATTTTTATTTGGCTAATCCTAATTAGCCTGGGGCTAGCCCCACTTGCCAGTGACTGAGGGGAGTCAGATCCACCGACGGTGATGTGGATATCACCGACGATGAGCCTCCGGCGACCACAGAGACGGCAGAGGGCTTCGGGTTTCCTACTCCGGCGACCAAACGAGCGGCGGAAGACACCAGACGATCGGCCACTCTGTCGTGGTTCCATTTTTGCAGGTTACAAGGGCTGAAATGGCCGGAGTTGACACCGGCGTTGAGCTCGGCGGCTGCCGGAGCTCGGGCTAGGTGGGGGTCATCGAAACAAAGGCCAAAACGCGCAGGGCTTAGCTCCTATAGCATCTACTCGTCGAGCTGAAGCTAATGGTAGCTTCAGATCGACCGACCGATCACCGGAGGGTCACCGGCGCGAGCAACATCGGCGGTCCTCATCGGGCTCCGGTGAATCAGGCCCTAGAGGAAGAAATCGAAGGGGAAAACGAGGGGAAAAGGACCCTAGGCTCACTAGACTGTAGCGGCGTCGAAAACGGGCTCAGGGATGGCTTGAGGACGGAGAACGGCGGCGATGAGCGTCGGTGATCCAAGGTAAAAGACGGCGGGGATCCGACGATGTAGGGCTCGAGGGCTTGCGTGGCTCGATGAGAAGCTTCAGGGGTCGTGGCGGACCTTCTACGCGGCTCAGACAAGAGGGAGAGTGGCTGGAGCGACGACCAGCTCGAGCTCGAGCTCGGATTTAATGGCGGCCGAGAGGGGAGAGTCACAGGGGCGAGTGAGGAGGGGGGAGAGGATGGGAACGGATCCGGGGAGGCTTATCCTCCCCTTCCAGCTCATCGGGGCGAGCTAGGCACGCACACACGTGCGTGGGCGCGCCGAGGAACGCGGCGGCCACCTCCTGCTCCGACTGGCGAAGGAGGAAGACGACACAAGGGGGAAGATGGGCCTGGGCCAAGGTAAGCGCCAGATAAGGTATTTTCCATTTTTCTTCCTTTGCAGTTTTTGTTAATTCTTTTCTGACTTTGTTTTGTTTTATTTTTGGCTTCAAACTATTCCTAAAATAGTTTGAAACATACTGAAATGTTATTTGGAATATTTCCAAATATATATAAAAGTTTCAGCATTTTTGAAAACTTTGAAATATTTGAAATCAATTATATAGTTGATTTAAGTAGCTTTTAACTTTAAATTAAAATGGCAAAAGAATTTTGAAAATATATTTCACCCCTGATATTTTGTTTTGAATATTTATCAGAAAAGATGAACTTTTCTAATGGCCATTTTGGGTTCATTGATTTATCACTAGTTGATTTTTTTTGAATAAGGAGTGGCTAGGGTTTTCCTTTGATTTCACCACTTCCTTTGGGTTCATTTCCATTTCTTGTATGCAAAGAAAGAAAACATGAGCATAACCTGCTAAACTCTAATAGGGACCAGGGATGTGACAACTCACCCCCACTCAAAAGAATCTCGTCCCGAGATTTAGAAGTCGTCGGGAATAGCGCGGGATACTCAAGTTGAAGACGATCCTCTCTTTCCCATGTTGCCTCTTTTTCACAATGATTTGACCATTGAACTTTAAGAAACTTGAGGTTTCAACGTCAAGTGGTACGCTCAGCTTGATCAAGACTACGCACAGGGTATTCTCGGTATGAAAGGTTATCTTGGAGATCAAGCGTTTCATGGTCCACTTCACGGATAGGATCCGAAAAGCAACGCCTGAGTTGCGAGACGTGGAATACATCATGAACCTTGGAAACATGCGGAGGAAGTTCCAATTGGTAGGCAACTAATCCTCGTTTGGCAAGAATGCGAAAAGGACCGATATAACAAGAAGCCAACTTGCCATTGATACCGAAACAATGGGTACCCTTCAAAGGTGTAACCCGAAGGTAAGCCTTCTCTGCAACTTCATATGTCACAGCTTTATGATGACGATCATATTGACTCTTTCGACGAGACTGGGCTGTTTTCAACTTTTCACGAATAATGCGAACTTGCTCTTCTGCATCCTGGATCATATCCGGACCAAAGAGTTGCCTCTCTCCGGTTTCTGACCAATTAAGAGGTGTTCGACATCTTCGTCCCTAGAGAACTTCAAAAGGAGCTTTGCCCAAGCTTGATTCATAACTATTGTTATAAGAAAATTTGGCGAATGGAAGGAACTTCTCCCAATTCATACCGAATGATATAACACAAGCTCGGAGCATATCTTCTAGGACTTGATTCACTATTTCTACTTGACCACTTGATTGAGGATGGAAAGCAGTGCTAAAAGATAAGTGAGTGCCCATGGCATTCTGAAAACTCTCCCAGAAGCGAGAAGTAAAAATACTTCCACGGTCTGAGTTAATATCAAGAGGAACACCATGAAGAGACACTATTCGAGAGATATATAAGTCTGCTAGCTGGCTAGCTGTTATACTCTCACGAACTGGAAGAAAATGAGCTACTTTGGAAAGACGGTCAAGGACCACAAAGATAGCATTATTTCCTTTCTTGGTCTTGGGAAATCCAGTGATGAACTCCATACTGACTTTATCCCATTTCCATTCAGGAATAGCTAAAGGTTGAAGGGTGCGAGCAGGCCTTTGATGTTCTGCCTTAACTCGACGACAGACGTTGCAGTTAGCAACGAACTCAGCAATTTCTCTCTTCATCCTAGTCCACCAAAACCTGTGGCGTAGGTCCTGATACATCTTAGTACTACCAGGATGAATGGTGAGAGGAGAATCATGAGCCTCCTTAAGGATTAACTGCCGTAGATGTGGATTCTTAGGAACCACTAGACGATTCTGGAAGAACACAACATCTTGATCAATCATGGAGAATTCCTTAGCATGTCCGCTAATAATATTCTCCTTGATCCGTGATATACCCTTATCACGCTTCTGGCCAACTATGATTTGATCCTTAAGAGTAGGCTTCGCCACCAGGTTAGAAAGGAATCCTTGAGGAACAATGTGAAGATTTAACTTCCGAAATTCCTCATAGAGATGTGGTTTACCTCGTTGTAGCATCAGATTGTTACAATAAGACTTACGACTTAGTGCATCTGCCATAACATTTTCCTTCCCCGGGGTGTAAGTTATCCCTAAGTCGTAATCTGTGATCAACTCAACCCACCGTCTTTGCCTGAGATTCAAATCCGGCTGGGTGAAGATATATTTCAGACTTTGGTGATCAGTGAATATTTCGCAACGATTACCAAGAAGGTAATGTCGTCAGGTTTTATGTGCATGGACTAGAGCTGCAAGCTCAAGATCATGTGTGGGATAATTATCCTCATGTGGACGCAACTGTCGAGATGCTTATGCAATCACATGACGATCCTGCATGAGAATGCAACCTAATCCTTGTTGCGAGGCGTCGCAATAGATAACAAAGTCCTTAGAAAAATCTGGTGGTAACAACACACGTGCGGAAGTCAGGCGTCTTTTCAGTTCCTGAAAACTATGCTCACACTGTGGTGTCCACTCGAACTTTTTTATCTTTCTTGAGGAGTTCAGTTCGAGGCTTTGCAACCTTGGAGAAATTCTCGACAAAGCAGCGACAATAGCTCGCTAGACCAAGAAAACTCCTAACTTGCTTAACCGATTCAGGTTGAGTCCAATCAAGGACGGCTTGAACTCTCTCGGGATTGACAACAATACCCTTACTAGAAATTACGTGGCCTAGATAGGTCACTTCTGGTAACCAAAACTCATATTTTGAAAACTTGGCATATAGGCGGTGCTCTCGAAGTTTCATCAATACCAGCCTTAGATGCTTGGCATGTTCTTGTTCGTTCTTCGAGTAGATGAGAATATCATCGAGGTATACCACGACGAATTTATCCAAATACTCCATGAAGATTGAATTCATCAAGCGAGAGAAGGTGGCTGGGGCATTGGTTAAACCGAAGGACATGACGGTGTACTCGTATTGGCCATAACGAGTGACAAAAGCCGTTTTTGGGATGTCCCCGTTCTTGATCTTGATTTGATGGTATCCCAACCTCAAATCCATTTTGGAGAAGATTGAGGATCCAGCGAGCTGATTATACAGGTCGTTGATCCTGGGGAGTGGATAGTTGTTCTTTATGGCGACCAGGTTAACTGGTCGATAATCTACAACCATCCGATCCATTCCGTCTTTCTTCTTGACGAAGAGGATGGGACAAGCCCAAGGAGAAGAGCTAGGACGAATGAAACCTTTATTCAAGGCCTCATCTAGTTGCTTATTAAGTTCGGCTAGCTCCAAGGGTGCCATCTTATAAGGTCTTCTGGCTATTGGGACAGTTCCCGGAACAAGGTCTATCACGAACTCTACATCCCTGTCAGGTGAAATTCCTGGCAGTTCTTCTGGAAAAACATCCAGAAAGTCATGGACTACCAGAATTTCTTCTATTTCTGGAAGAGGGTTGGCATTGAGGGAATAGAGTTGGCATTTGGCAACTCGAGTAGAGACATTGACTATCTCACCCGAGGGATGGGTAAGCTGAACATTTCTAGAATGAGTATCAATCTTGGCATAATGGACCGACATCCAGTCCATACCCAAGATGATATTGATATCCGAAGATTTCAAGGCTATCAAAGATGCTAGAAAAACTAGCCTGTCTACTATAATTTCATTGTCATAGGTTATCGTGGAGGTTTGCCACTTACTACCAGGAGTTTGGACAACCAATGGGATTGGCATATCACAGAAAGACATGTTATGCAACTATGCATAACTTTCTGAAATGAAGGAATGAGATGACCCAATGTAAAAAAGAACAGACGCTGGGTGATGATTGACAAGTAGCGTATCCAGTATAACGTCGGGATCCTCTGCAACTTCTTCTGTTGAAACATAGTTCACGTGGCCACGTGCAGGAGTTGGCTTCACATAGTAAGCTTTGCCCAACTTGCCTTGCCCAACGGACTTTCCAGGTTGCTTGGCACCCATATTCTCAGGACACTCTCGAGAGTAGTGCCCTGGTTCTCCACACTTATAACAGATCACCTGATTGGCACGTGGTGCAGCATTGCTAGCTGGACCACCATAGGTTTTTGCTCGAGGGTTGGTCTGATTCGCATGAGGCGCCACATAGGATGGCCTCGGAGTGTATCTTGGCGGTAGAGAACTATTTGGAACCCACATCCTGCATTTTGGGAACGCGGAACCAGATGATGAGCCAGAGTCACGGGAGTGCTTCTTTGTGGCTTCATAGTCGGTATGAACAGTCTCGGCACTGATCGCCTTGTTGACAAGAGCTTGAAAACTTGTACATTCGTGGAGGCGCAGATCACGACGAAGTTCAGGGCTCAGACCCTTACGGAATCTTGCTTGCTTCTTGGCATCAGTTGACACCTCTTCAGTTGCATAGCGGGCGAGGTTATGGAACTCGCGGCTATAAGCATCCACGGTCAGTTTTCCTTGGGTGAAGGCACATAATTCCTCTCGCTTACGGTCCATCAGCCCCTCTAGAATATGGTGCAGACGGAAGGCTACACTAAAGTCTGCCCATGTGGCTGCTGGTCCGACAGGACGCATACCTTCAAAGTTCTCCCACCAAAGATTGGCGGGTCGTTCCAAGAAGTACGCCGCAAAGGTCACCTTGTCGGCCTCTCAAGCATTTGCAGAGCGAATCTTGCGTGATATACTGCACAACCAGTCATCAGCGTCGAGGGGGTCGACGGAGTGACAGAACTTCGGAGGATTCAGCTTCACAAAGTCATTGAGGGACACTGCATCATTCCTCGGCTGACAAGCCATATTTTGCTCAATACGCTCTAGCAGACGGTTGGTCTCCTTTTTATTTCTTTCCACCTCAAGCATAACTTCCGCCAGAGAAGGCGGGTGAGGCAGTTCCTCTTGCGGTGCTTGACTACCCTCTCCCTGGTCATGGGCAGGGGCATGGTTCAACCTGGTGAACACCATCCTGACAAACAAACTCACATCTTAGACCAATATCAGCATCAATACTAACTATGGATTAAGAATGCAGTGAACACATGGAATGCGGAAATGAACATCCGAACAACATGGTAACAAGCAACTGCTATATATACACCATGGTTCATACACACCATTACATAGTTCAGTACAACCTTAACCGAAGAGCAAACTACTGAAAAGATGATACTACTCATCAGAGGCTTTCCAGGCTTCCTATACATTATTTATCTATGCCTCCGGAATTCATCTCACGACATAAGCATACTTCACAAGACACATAGGACCGTGAAAGTACAACTACTACCATACTACTCCTCCACTCATGGGTTCAGGCATCTGCATAGAAGATCTCCTAAAGGTTGCCTCCATGGCCTGGGAGCTCAACCTGCGGATCAGGAAATACTCGAGCCTGAGACCCGTGAGAACCGTAAGGACACGGGTGTGGCCTTGGTCCCCTGACTGGTGGTAGTAGAGGTCCCCGAAGAGGGGTGACTCCTCCTATGGCAGGCGAGTCAACATGAGCCGGAAGATGGGTCCTAACAGGGTTCAACATCTCCATATTTCCATACCCTGTCTGGACTACAGGTGCCAGCTATGTCAAAGCCGTCCACAGACGGGCACATGTAGCATAGAGCTCCATACGAAGGGCACGAGCATCCCTGTCTCTATTCTCTAACATCTCAGCGGTGGACTGCAGCAGCGGATCCTCCATAGAGGAATCAAAGTAGACCGCACTGAGGTATCCTTCTTCTCCTGGCTGAGAGGCAGGAACATAGCAGAACTCTGAATTCTGCAGCAACGCATGTCTGGCCCTCATAATGGTCAACATTGAATAGGCAGCATCCTGTACTGCCATGTCAACAGTAACCCCCAATCCATAAGACCAATGGATCGGCTCCTCAGCTCCAGGGTAATCTGGGAATACCCTAACGGTGCATATATACTGACTCTGATTAAAATCCCGGTACTGCTCCTCCACTGTGTACTCTGGGTACCAGTGGTAACCGGCTACTGACATCATCCTGACTAGCATGGCCGTGTGACCCGGTACATCAATGCACCTAGTCAGTCGGACCAGCTGACGATAAGGACGGCCAGGCATCTGAATATAGAGGGTAATGCAAAAGCATTAGAGCTCTGAAGACAAAATTGGGCAGCATAGCGGCTGTAAATGCTCAAAAACAATTTTGAGATAACCCACAAAGATAGGATAGCATAACCACTCAACTATCAACTTCAATTCCATGGTCATCAAAACTTACTTTCTTTCCCCTTGGAATAAAAAGAAACCCGGAGTAACTCTCGACTCGTTGTCCTATAATCTACCGATCAATAATACACGATCCTGAGAGAAAGATAAACAACCTAGTTCTTAATCCTCGCAGAAAAGACGAGGATGACCAGAATAGAATAACTTGAGAAGAGAAGCAAGAGTCTTACGTCCCCTTCCACAAACAATTCCCTTATATATAACTAAAGAAATTCTAGACTCAACTTCGACCAGTTTGGCTTAGTAATCCTACAGTCAGTCAAGCTCTGATACCAACGCTGTCGGGACCCCGATCCTAAGCCATAGGAATCCAGCCTGTAGCACATCACATCTCTTTGCGGTCTCACGCACGGTTATCCCCATGGCTGTAGCCTTACCTTAGCCGGGACCGTTTGCGCCTTTTGACTCACGTATGCAATGGTGTCGCTAGCATTCCAATGTCAAAGAACCCGGATCGACATGTCTAGTCATAAACTTAAGTGGTAGTTCCGTACAGGGACACGCATACATGACCCAGCAAAGCAGGTGTCGATCAACAACGAGTGTAGACGAGTCGTAGCAAGCTACAAGGACTCCATTACACCACGTGACATTTCCCTAAAGGGACAAATACAACAACTAAGAAGGACACATGCCGGTCAACCAATGTGTCCGGAGTAGTAGCGAACTACCGTGGCTCGGTGAAAACACAAAGGGGCATTTCCCCGTAAGGAGTGCTACTAAGGCATACGACTAGGTGTACGAACCCCATACATATCAAGTACAACACACATACGCATGGCATACCGATATGCATAGATACATCGATGGCATCACAACATAACCATAAACATACATACTTTATTTAGAAGGCTCGGAAGAGCCTCACACATAATATTACACAGATAGGGGTCTCACGACCCATCATCACAAGTCATTCAAACAAGTCTTACAAGCCACGGAAGATTAAAGCTGTCTGAGTACAGACAGATGGAAAGGTAAAAGGACATGGCCTGACTATCTACAGACCTAGGGCCAGATCGAAGCTGGGACACTAGCTACTCGTCGTCGTCATCTTCTAGATAAAACCCACCATTAGGGTCATTAACAACCTATGCAACAAATTATTAAGAAAACATGAGTACAAAAGTACTCAACAAGACTTTAGGATAATCTATCTACTCATGCAATGTATCAACAAGGAGTTGTGGGGTTTCATGCAGAAAGCCAGCATTTGACTCTTGGCTAGACAAACTTACATTTTCAAATAGCCTTGACCACTTTGTTTTCTCGCACATGAGTCCACTAACACCAAAACAATACTCCATCGTGGAATAATTCCGTCTCCCTACGGAAATGCCAATTTTATGAGTAGCCATTATAGTTGTCTATGAACAACATATGTTTCCAAGTAGTCCATATCCGCGGACGCGGCTATTCGAATAGATCATAACCCTGCAGGGGTGTACTTCTTCACACACGCTCTCGCCACTTATCGCCATGTGCATGTCATGCACCTCGGCAACGTTCAAGCGGAAGCCCAGCGAGGGAGTCGGCCACGACCGTTAACCACGCTAATACCTAGTCTAGGTTTATCGCCTATCTGAGGGTAACCCGCACGGAAGTCCGGCCGAGGTTTCCGCCACGGCCCCAAACGATGTGCGCAGGGTTCCCAAGCCCACCATCCGGGTGCCACTTGGTACACCGTGCCACTGCCTACAACATCATAGCCCACCTCTAAGGTCAGCGCTACGCATGTCCTCCAGCATGACTATAAACACCAAAAACTACTTGCAACTCCTGGACCGAGTACTAACCGATTAATAAGTCGAGCGGGGTCATATTTCAGGGCCCAGCATGTGGTAGGATCTTGTCTTGGATTACATACACAGAACTCAGTTCCTAAGGACGGTTCCAGGGAAACAACCCACCATGTACTCCTACATAGCCTTTCACCGGTACCTTTACCAAATCAGGTTCAACACAACCTTTATTAAGTGAACACATTCTCACGATCCTGTTCATCACCCAGATGACAGACCTTACACAACTCTAAGCATAGCATGCATAGCAGGATAAGACACATCATGGCTCAAGCATCTACCAGGTATGCTAGGTTGCAAGGTTTAGCTATTTACTGTGACAAGGACATGTCATGCAAAGGAATGGGTTCAACTAACGTGGTAAAAGCACTGAAAGCATTTTGACCTAATGCAATAAGTAAGAGCAGGAGCGAGAACATGGGATTTATCGGGATGATCAAAATGGTTGCTTGCCTTATTGCTCAGCACACAGGTGATATCCGTTAGTCGAATATTCAGTCGAATCCGAAGGGGCGGAGCCTACCGGAATGACAACAACCATCAATAACACTCATATGCAACAATATGATGCATGAGCATGGCATGAAAATTAATGTAGCATGAGCTAATGTGATTGCCAAATCTTTGGTTTGGTGTTGGTTTGAATTCAAATTCAAATTCCAATTGGAATGATTTATTTATTAACTTCCTTTAATTGATTTGACCTGATGCTGTTTTATAACTTTGTTTTTCATGCATTAAAGTAGCACCATTGGGTTCATTGAATTTTTCTGATCAATTTACATATATTATTTGTCTGATTTGGAGTTATATTCAATTTTCTATGAATTTCCAAAGTTTTGAACCTATTCTGAATTATTTTTAAACTGAAAAAGGTTTTATTGCATCAGCATGACATCAGCAGGTCAATCTGGCCGTTGAAAGTCAAACATGACCAGTGGGACCCACTGGTGAGTCACTCTGGCCAGTTTTTAGTTAAGTTTTTAATTTAATTAGCTAATTAGCTGGGTAGGACCCACCTGTCAATGTCTGATTAAGGTTTTTATATAACTTTATTTTTATTTGGCTAATCCTAATTAGCATGGGGGCTGGCCCCACTTGCTAGTGACTTAGGGGAGTCAGATCCACCGGCGGTGAGGTGGATCTCACCGGCGATGAGCCTCCCGCGACCACGAAGACGTCGGAGGGCTTCGGGTTTCCTACTCCGGCAACCGAACGAGCGGCGGAAGGCACCAGACGATCGGCCACTCTGTCGTGGTTCCCTTTTTGCAGGTTACATGGGCTGAAATGGCCGGAGTTGACGCCAGCGTTGAGCTCGGCGGCTGCCGGAGCTCGAGCTAGGTGGGGGTCATCGAAACAGAGGCCAAAACACGCGGGGCTTAGCTCCTCGTCGAGCTGAAGCTAATGGTAGCTTCAGATCGACCGACCGATCACCGGAGGGTCACCGGCGACGAGTTACCGCGGCGGTCCTCATCAGGCTCCAGTGAATTAGGCACTAGAGGAAGCAATCGAAGGGGGAAAACGAGGGGGAAAGGACCGTAGTCCCACTGGGAGTGCAGCGGCGTCAAAAACGGGCTCGGGGATGGCCTGAGGAGGGAGAACGGCGGGGATGAGCGTCGGTGATCCGAGGAAGAAGACAACGGGGATCTGGCGATGTAGGGCTCGGGGGCTTGCATGGCTCGATGAGAAGCTTCAGGGGGTCTAGGCGGACCTTCTGCGCGGCTCAAACAAGAGGGAGAGGGGCTGGAGCGACGGCTAGCTCGAGCTCGAGCTCGGCTCTAATGGCGGCCGAGAGGGGAGAGTCACAGGGGCGAGTGAGGAGGGGGAGAGGATGGGAACGAATCCGGGGAGGCTTATCCTCCCCTTCCAGCTCATCGGGGTGAGCCACATCGGGGAACGCGGCGGCCACCTCCTGCTCCCACTGGCGAAGGAGGAAGACGATAGAAGGGGCAAGATGGGCCTGGGCCAAGGTAAGTGCGAGATAAGGTATTTTCCATTTTTCTTGCTTTCCATTTTCTGTTAATTCTTTTTTGACTTTGTTTTGTTTTATGTTTGGCTTCAAACTATTCCTAAAATAGTTTGAAACATACTGAAATGTTATTTGGAATATTTCCAAATATATATAGAAGTTTCAGCATTTTTGAAAACTTTGAAATATTTGAAATCAATTATATAGTTGATTTCAGTAGCTTTTAACTTTAAAATAAAATGCCAAAAGCATTTTGAAAATATATTTCACCCCTGATATTTTGTTTTCAACATTTATCAGAAAAAATGAACTTTTCTAATGGCCATTTTGGGTTCATTGATTTAGCACTAGTTGAGTTTTTTTTGAATAAGGAGTGGCTAGGGTTTTGCTTTGATTTCACCACTTCCTTTGAGTTCATTTCCATTTCTTGTATGCAAAGAAAGAAAACATGAGCACAACCTGCTAAACTCTAATAGGGATCATGGATGTGATAGCCGGGGGCGACGGAGGCCGGAGGTAGCCGGAGGAGGCCAGGGGCGACGGAGGCCGGAGGTGGCCGGGGGCGACGGATGCCGGAGGTGGGCCGACCGGCTTGTGGTGGTGGTGGTGGTGGCCGGATGCGAGGGAGGAGCCGACGAGGTGGTAGCCGGGGCGCGGAGTAGGAGGGCCGACCGGTGGAGGGAGGAGGACGACGGGGCTGTCCGGTGGGGAGGTGGTCGGAGGAGGGCCGACTCGGCTTGTGGTGGTGGTGGTGCGTTGGGTAGGCGGCCGGCGACGGGGTCGACCGGTGGTGGTAGGCTCGGTGGAGCTCCCTGCCCCGATCTAGGGTGGATCGGGAGGGAGAGGGGGTCGTGCAAGGTGTGGAGGGGGAGCCTGGTGGGTGGCTCGGTGTGAGTGGGTGGGTTGTGGTGGCTGGGAGGAGGGAGTGAGGGAGGCTGGGTGAGGCTAGGTTTAAGATTGGGGTTAAATACCAATGGGTGGGGTGGGCCGGTTTGGGTAGAATTAGATGGGCTGGTTGGTCGAGATGGGGTGTTTTTTTTCTTTTCTTTACCTTTTATTTCATTTACAGTTTTAGTTTTATTTTATTTTTAGCTACAATTCCTTTCAACGAAAATGTGTGTTATTGTCCATTAAATATCTTGTAATATTCTCCATTGCCTCACATAGTTTGAGAATTTTTGGAAATGTTGGAATTATCCGAGGAATTAAAGGGCAATTTTTAAATGCTTTAAAGCTCTGTTATTGATGGTGGGGTCCACTCCAACATCAAGGAGATGTTGTGTTCCTTAACATCATTTGTTTTGTGATTTATAAAAATGTGCAACAATTTTCTTTTGCTGTTTGCAGCTTTATTTTATCACAATAAATATCAAGGGCCTTTTGAAAAGGAATTTGAAATGATATATGACTTTCAACTTGATCATACCCTGTTTTGCAAAATGATTAGGCACTGATCATGGTCATCACTGTAGCTTAATTACAATGATCACTGTAGCAGAAACTGAGGATGTCACAATTCTCCCCTACTAACAAGAATTCTTGTCCTGAGAATTAAGAGGTAGAAGGAAAGAGCTAGGGGTATTCATCATGAAGATGATCCTCGCATTCCCAAGTGGCTTCATCTTCGGAATGATTTGACCACTGCACTTTAAGGAACTTGGTGATTTTACGACGAGTCTTATGTTCAGCTTGGTTGAGAATGCGGACTGGATGCTCTTTATAAGAGAGGTCTTGTTGCGGCTCAAGTATATCATGATCCACTGCTTGAATAGCATCCTAGAAGCAGCGACGGAGCTGAGACACATGGAAGACATCGTAAATCTAAGAAAGGTTCGCTCGCAGTTCCAATTGATAAGCTACTTTTGCATGCCTTTAGAGAACAGTGAAAGGACCAATATAGCTAGGATCTAACTTGCCCTTGATCCCAAAACGGTGTGCACCTCTCATTGGTGTGACTCGAAGATAAGCCTTTTTGCCAGGTTGATAGACCATGTCTTGATGATGATGGTCATACTAACTTCTCTGACGAGACTGAGCAGCCTCCAGATTCTCATGAATAATGCGGACTTTACCTTTAGCATGTTGGATAATATCCGGACCGAACAGTGATTGTTCCATTGGACGATGGTTCTAGATTTCCACACGAAGCCAAGTGTAAAGGATACCTTGGAGTCAAAGATGTACAAGAGAGTTAGGTTTCGATCCTGTGGAACTTTGGGTTATGGGTCCACCATGTGGGCAAAGAGTGTGGAACTTTGGGTTATGGGTCCATCATGCGGGCCAAGAGTAGGAAGAGCAGTGACATTTTATACGGTCTTGGTAGCAAGACATGTCCGAGAATAGCATGTCAGTTATGTTGTCAACAACGTCGGTACCAAGGGCGGGGGACGACTAGAACCATTTTCTTGCTCGTTGAAACGAGGCGGACCAATATGCAAGGCTCTCGTCCACCGGCGGCTACCGGAATGTTATCCATAATAGTAATAGGGTTTTACTGACAGAGTTGTCTACCGAGGTTTTTACCTAAACAGGGAATTAACACTGCTTAGATAAGTTCAGATTCAAGAAAGGTCAAATTGATCAATGGGAAGGAAAAGGTGATTGTCACGTCAAACAGACCAATGGGAAGGAAATTGTATTCACACACACACAAGTATTAGAGTATGCCATTCCCGAGGAAAAATATGGAGTACCGTATACATGATAGTTCATCAAGTACATAACCATTTTGATAAAAGGGGAAGGAGAATCATGATGTTTACCCATACCATACGATTTGGTTAACTGATGAGGAACAATTTAGCATTGAGCTTCCAATGTTCCTGTTGACTTTTGACGTACCACATCCGTGCTGCAAGGTAGCATCAACATGATCTTCCGATAAAGGTCAGACTGTGGATACACCAAGGATTCATCAAAAACAACTTATAAAATAAGTCATACAGTTTTCGCATGGAAGAATGGTGAATCTTGTTTAGGAGGATGATTTAACAACAGTTGCTTCAGCCAGTTGTGCTGGACAGCACATCAACGTAACGGGTTACATAAGGACCAAGGTTATGATTATTGGGAATGTTCCAACCATCATATCTACCCGATATTCAGATTTGATTGGTGTCAGGACACATCAGGTTCAGGATGCGTGAGAAGAAAAGGGGACCACCAAAAACAAACGAGATGATGATGCAAGATTCTGGGGATATGAACTACAGAAGGAAGTATTGGATCATGAGTTGGATTGTAAAACACATAAACACAATGTCAAGACATTCGTGCCCACATGGAATTCCTACAACGAAATGCAACTGAGTTATGATCTGAGAACCATTATCGAGGATATCAAGGCCCTTTTGTAAGCCTCAATTAGCTCTTATGACGGAACTTAATTTCCTTGATCAAATCAGTCAGTAGCTTGGGATGCTAAGAGAAATTATATGAAATGAAGATAGCAAATCTTCAAAACATATAACACTTCGAAGATGATTGAATGATTTGGGACGACCGAAGAGGAAGAGAAACAAAACTTTCTCATATTCACGGCGACAGGATTGCGCGTGAACCTTGGGAAAACACTTCTTCTATCAAACATATTCTTCATGAGCTAGGTACGAAGATAGTGCCTTCAAAAAGCTTCATCATGAAACATGGAGAAGTTCAGGGTGTGGACGATAGGCTCAACAACAACCCCTCAAGATTTTGATAGGGATGAATTTCCAAGATTATAAGATCAAGAAGATAAGATTTGTAAATTCAAATGGTATAATGTCGTATGTTCGAGGGAACAACAACAATTAAACATTGGTCTAAGGGTTTAATCAAAAATACAGAATGAGTAGCACAACCAATGCTAGAATGGTGAGTGCTACCTATTGAGCTTGCGTTGGATTTTTTCCTTGAAGAGGAAAGGGTGATGTAGCACAGTAGCAGTAAGTATTTCCCTCAGTTTGAGAACCAAGGTATCAATCCAATAGGAGTATCAAGATGAAGCACCGATGTACCTACACAAAAACAACAAACTTGCACCCAACGCTACAAAGGGGTTGTCAATCCCTTCACGATTGATTGCAAGGCGAGATCTGAAGGCGGAAAGTGCAACAAAGTAAAAGTGTAAGGCGGAAAATATGATGTGAAGTAGACCCCGGGCCATAGTGTTCACTAGAGGCTTCTCTCAAAATAGCAAATATTACGGTGGGTGAACGAATTACTGTCGAGCAACTGATAGAACCGCGCAAAGTCATGACGATATCTAAGGCAATGATCATACATATAGGCATCACGTCCGAGACAAGTAGACCGATACTTTCTGCATCTACTACTATTACTCCACACATCGACCGCTATCCAGCATGCATCTAGTGTATTGAGTTCATGACAAACAGAGTAACGCCTTAACCAAGATGACATGATGTAGAGGGATAAATTCATGCACTAGATATAAACCCCATCTTTTTACCCTTGATGGAAACAACACGATGCGTGCCTCGCTACCCCTTCTGTCACTGGGTGAGGTCACCGCACGGTATGAACCCAAAACCAAGCACTTCCCCCATTGCAAGAATCATAGATCAAGTTGGCCAAACAAAACCCACTACTCGAAGAGAATTACAAGGATATGAAATCATGCATATAAGAGATCAGAAGAAACTCAAATAAGATTCATAGATAATCTCATCATAAGTCCACAATTCATCGGATCTCGACAAACACACCGCAAAAGAAGATTACATCGGATAGATCTCCATGAAGATCATGGAGAACTTTGTATTGAAGATCCAAGAGAAAGAAGAAGCCATCTAGCTACTAGCTATGGACCCGAAGGTCTATGGTGAACTACTCACGCATCATCGGAGAGCAATGGTGTTGATAAAGAAGCCCTCCGTATCCAAATCCCCCCTCTGGCAGGGCAACAGAACGTGCCCCAGATGGGATCTTGCGGAGACAGAAGCTTGCGGCAGCGGAAAAGTATTTTTGTGGATCTCTCTCGTGGTTTTTGATTTTTCGGGGATTTATAGGCGGAAGAAGTAGGGCAAACGAGCCACAGCGGGCCCACAAGTCTGCTAGGCGCGCCCCTGGCCACGCCTAGGGGGCTTGTGGCCTCCCCTGGTGGCCTTTGCCTTGGTTCTCACGCCCCCTGCATATCTTCTATTCCGAAAAAGAAATCTTTTCACAGGTTTTATTCCGTTTGGACTCCGTTTAATATTCTCCGCTGAAAAGGGTCGAAAACACGGATAAAACAAGAACTGGCACTTGGCACTGAGTTAGTAAGTTAGTCCCAAAAAAGATATAAAAGGCATACAAAACATCCAAAGTTTGACAAGATAATAGTATGGAACCATTAAAAATTATAGATATGTTGGAGACGTATCAAGCATCCCCAAGCTTAACTCCTGCTCATCCTCGAGTAGGGAAGTGATAAAGAATGAATTTTTGATGTGGAATGCTACCTAGAATATTTGTCCTTTGTAACTTCTTTCATGTGACATGAATGTTCAGATCCGTAAGATTCAAAACAATAGTTTGCTATTGACATGAAAACAATAATACTTCAAGCAAACTAGCAAGGTAATCATGAACTTTCGAAATAACAAGGCGAAAGAAAATTATCCCTACAAAATCATATAGTCTGGCTATGCTCCATCATCCCCACACAATTAATTTAAATCATGCACAACCCCGGTATTGGCCAACTAATTGTTTTCGCACTCTTACTTTCTCAAACCTTTTTCAACTCTCACGCAATACATGAGCGTGAGCCATTGATATAGCACTATAGGTGGAATAGAGTGTGGTGGAGATTGTGAGACAAAAAGGAGGAGATGGTCACATCGACTCGGCGTATCAAAGGGCTATGGAGATGCCCATCAATAGGTATCAATGTGGAAGAGTAGGGATTGCCATGCAATGGATGCACTTAGAGCTATAAGTATGTGAAATCTCAAAAGGAGAACTAGTGGGTGTGCATCCAACTTGCTTGCTCACGAAGACCTAGGGCAATTTTGAGGAAGCCCATCATTGGAATATACAAGCCAAGTTATATAATGAAGATTCCCACTAGCATATGGTGGTGACAAAACAAGAGACTCTCAATCATGAAGAACATGGTGCTATTATGAAGCACAAGTGTGGAAAAGATAGTAGCATTTTCCCTTCTCTCTTTTTCTCTCTTTTTTTTGTTTGGGCTCTTTGGGCTCTTTCCATATCTTTTTTTTTCTGGGCAACTTTGGTTTTTTTTTTATTTCTTCACATGGGACAATGCTCTAATAATGATGATCATCACACTTTCATTTACTCACAACTCAATGCTTAGAACGATTATGACTCTATTGGAAATGCCTCCGGCAGTGTACCGGGATGTGCAACGATCTAGCTTGGCGTATGACGTTGAAACATCTCGCTAGCTATCTTACGATCATGCAATGGCAATATGAAACTAACGACACATGTCATGAGACGGAATGGTGGGAGTTGCATGGCAATATATCTCGGAATGGCTATGAAAATGCCATAATAGGTAGGTATGGTGGCTGTTTTGAGGAGGGTATATGGTGGTTTTGTGTACCGGAGAAAGTTGGGCGGCACTAGAGAGGCTAGCAATGGTGGAAGGTGAAAGTGCATCTATACCATGGACTCACATTAGTCATGAAGAACTCACATACTTATTGCGAAAGTTTTTATTAGTAATCGAAACAAAGTGCTAAACGCATACTCCTAGGGGAAGGGTTGGTAGGTGTTAACCATCGCGTGATCCCGACCGCAACACAAAGGATGACAATCAATAGATCAATTATGCTCCGACTTCCTAACATAGCGGTTCACCATACGTGCATGTTACGAGAATCACTAAGTTCAACACAGGTATTTCTAGATTCACAACACCCTACTAACATAATTCTTAATATTACCAAATCCATGTCTCAAAACTATTTGAGAGGAATCAAACTTCTCTTTCTAATCAATGCACATGAAGATGGAAGTTCTATTGTATCCTCTTTGGGTACCTATCACCTTTGGGACTACTTTCATAGCACAAGCCAACTACCAAGTTACTCAGAGAGATCACTCTCAAAAAGATATAAGTGAAGATCGAGAGTTCTTATTTCTCCAAAATATAACACCGCCGTGCTCTAAAAGATCTAAGTGAAGCACCTAGAACAAAGTTATCTAGCTCAAAAGATATAAGTGAAGCACATGTGAGCTAAATTGCCTAACTCAAAAGATATAAGCGCAGCTCAAAGAGTATTCTAGCAATTTCACGATGAGTGCATGTATCTCTCAAAAGGTGTGCACAAAGTATGATTGTGACACAAAAATAAAATAAAAGAATCCTACGATACAAGACGCTCCAAGAAAAACACATATCATGTGGTGAATAAAAATATAGCTCCAAGTAATGTTACCAATGGATAGAAGACGAAAGAGGGGATGCCTTCCCGGGGCATCCCCAAGCTTAGGATTTTTGGTGTCCTTGAATTTGGCTTGGGATGCCTTGGGCATACCCAAGCTTGAGCTCTTTCCACTCTTTATTCCTTTGTCCATGAGAACATCACCCAAAACTTGAAAACTCCACAACACAAAACTTAAACAGAAACTCGTGATATCATTAGCACAAGAAAACAAACTACCACCTCTTGAGGTACTGTAGCAAACTTGATTTCTATTTATATTGGTGTTAGATTACTGTATTCTCACTCTTCCATGGCTAATACCCGCGACACTATCCATAGTTTCATCAAAATAATCAACCAACACAACAAAAACAGAATCTGTCAAAAACAGACCAGTCTGTAGCAATCTGTATACTTCGTATACTTCTGGTATCTCAAAAATTCTGAAACATTACGGCAGTTTGGGCAATTGTCATACCAACCAGCAGAAAAAAAGAATCAACTCAAAAGCTCTTTCTGGATAAAAATGAAAAACAATTTCGTGAGCAAACAGTTTCTGTCTTTTTCCAGCAGGATCAAACAACCATCACTAAAGTAGTCATAAAGGTTTTACTTGGCTCAAACACAAAAAGAAACACAAAAGACACAATCATAACAGAATTATGATGGTGTGCACGCAACAAAACAGAAAGCAAAAAGCAAAGATAAATTCATTGGGTTGTCTCCCAACAAGCGCTATTGTTTAACACCCTTAGCTAGGCATAAGGTGATAGAATCACGTATCGTCGTCTTTGGTGCTCAAACCATAAGTAGCCCTCATCATGGAATCATAAGGAAATCTTATTTTATTTCTAGGAAAATGCTCCATGCCCTTCTTTAAAGGAAAATGAAATCTAATATTCCCTTCCTTCATATCGATGACAACACCAATAGTCCTTAGGAAAGGTCTACCAAGAATGATAGGACATGTAGGATTGCAATCAATATCAAGCACAATGAAATCCACGGGTACATAGTTCCTATTTGCAATAATAAGAACATCATTGATCCTTCCCGTGGGTTTCTTAACAGTAGAATACGCAAGATGCAAATTAAGAGAGCACTCGTCAATCTCATTGAAGCCTAGAACATCACATAAAGACTTTGGAATCGCGGAAACACTAGCACCCAAATCACACAAAGCATTGCATTCATAGTTTTTGATCTTGATTTTGATAGTAGGTTCCCACTCATCATGAAGTTTCCTAGGAATATAAACTTCCAATTCAAGTTTCTCTTCAAGAGATTTCATCATAGCATCGACGATATGATCGGTAAAGGCCTTGTTTTGGCTATAAGCGTGTAGAGAGTTTAGCATGGATTGCATCAACGAAATACATTCAATCAAAGAGCAACTATCATAATTGAATTCCTTAAAATCCAAAGTAGTAGTTTTGTTACTACTCAAAGTTTTGATATCCTTTACTCCACTTTCAATGCTTTTAGCATCACGATAGATAGACTCCGAATCATTGGGGCGTTTTTCAGTCATGGTGACTTCAGCAAGCACACAAGCACACAAGCGAACAGAAAGCAAGCGAAAGAAAAGGGCGAACGAAAAAGGAAAATATTTTTGTAAATTTTTGTTTTTTAGAATTGAGGGAGAGGAAAACGAGAGGCAAAAAAGTAAATGCAAGAGATGAGTTTGCGACACTTACTTGGATAAGTTTCACTTGATGCTCCCCGATAACGGCGCCAGAAATTCTTCTTGCTACCTATTGAGCTTGCGTTGGATTTTCCCCTTGAAGAGGAAAGGGTGATGCAGCACAGTAGCAGTAAGTATTGCCCTCAGTTTGAGAGACAAGGTATCAATCCAGTAGGAGTATCAAGATGAAGCACCGATGTACCTGCGCAAAAACAACAAACTTGCACCCAACGCTACAAAGGGGTTGTCAATCCCTTCACGATTGATTGCAAGGTGAGATCAGAAGGCAGAAAGTGCAACAAAGTAAAAGTGTAAGGCGGAAAATATGACGTGAAGTAGACCCGGGGGCCATAGTGTTCACTAGAGGCTTCTCTGAAAATAGCAAATATTAAGGTGGGTGAACAAATTACTATCGAGCAATTGATAGAACCGCGCAAAGTCATGACGATATCTAGGGCAATGATCATACATATAGGCATCACGTCCGAGACAAGTAGACCAATACTTTCTGCATCTACTACTATTACTCCACACATCGACCGCTATCCAGCATGCATCTAGTGTACTGAGTTCATGACAAACAGAGTAACGCCTTAAGCAAGATGACATGATGTAGAGGGATAAATTCATGCAATAGATATAAAACCCATCTTTTTACCCTTGATGGCAACAACACGATGCGTGCCTCGCTACCCCTTCTGTCACTGGGTGAGGTCACCGCACGGTATGAACCCAAAACCAAGCACTTCTCCCATTGCAAGAATCATAGATCAAGTTGGCCAAACAAAACCCACAACTCGAAGAGAATTACAAGGATATGAAATCATCCATATACGAGATCAGAAGAAACTCAAATAAGATTCATAGATAATCTGATCATAAATCCACAATTCATCGGGATACATCGGATAGATCTCCATGAAGATCATGGAGAACTTTGTATTGAAGAACCAAGAGAGAGAAGAAGCCATCTATCTACTAGCTATGGACCCGAAGGTCTATGGTGAACTACTCACGCATCATCGGAGAGGCAATGGTGTTGATGAAGAAGCCCTCCGTATCCGAATCCCCCCTCCGGTAGGGCACCAGAACGTGCCCCAGATGGGATCTTGCGGAGACAAAAGCTTGCGGCGGCGGAAAAGTATTTTCGTGGATCTCTGTCGTGGTTTTGGATTTTTTGGGGATTTATGGGCGGAAGAAGTAGGGCAGACGAGCCACAGGGGGCCCACAAGCCTGCTAGGCGCGGGCCCCCTGGCCACGCCTAGGGGGCTTGTGGCCTCCCGTGCTGGCCTCTGCCTTGGTTCTCACGCCCCGTTCGTATCTTCTGTTCCAGAAAAAATCTTTTCGGAGGTTTTATTCCGTTTGGACTCCGTTTAATACTCTCCTCTGAAAAGGGTCAAAAACACGAAAAAAACAGGAACTGGCACTTGGCACTGAGTTAATAAGTTAGTCCCCAAAAAGATATAAAAGGCATACAAAACATCCAAAGTTTGACAAGATAATAGCATGGAACCATCAAAAATTATAGATATGTTGGAGACCTATCAGTGAGTCAACAACTGACACACCAAGAATGAAACTATGAGTCATTAACTTTGAAGCGATAGAGTTGTCAAAAGTATTGGAATCACACACCCGAATTCACTTGTCGGTATTCCGGTTAGAAACAACACGGGGACAAGGAAACGAATGGTGATGGCGAGAAGTATCACTATATCAAGAATTCTTAAGACGTGTGCAATCCTCACGACATTCTTGACATAAAAGATAGTAATACTCCAAGGTAGAAGATACCATCAGCTGAATTAAAAGGAACTCAAAGGACAACATAAAACACGAACACTTTTGTGTTGGAGGGAAGGAAAAAAGGTTGTTGATGATAACACAAATCATCGAGGGGCAAAGAGGGTATTTATCATCAAGAATTCGATTGGTATCCTGGAAGATCTGAGAATGTCGATGATTATCATGACACATTCTTCAAGATGATTCATGGAGATGTAATTGTTTAGTGACGACATCAAGCAAGGAAATGACGAAGCGAAAGATTGTCGGAACCACAGATAAGACAGCTAGCTCAGAATTGAGATTGCCTTTCAGGACAACCAACATGATGTTGAAATCTCGATGTAAGCTTAACGCACAATTGGAAATGCATTCCAGGGATGAAAGACACAGATAGTATGGTCAAGCTCTAGCATGACGATGATGATGTAGCCTAACACCTTGGGAAGACATGGTCGAGTACAAACTTGTAAGCAAAGAAGATTACTAAGAGCTGTTGAATCGTAATGTGTAATCGATTCAGTTACCGGTGTCTTGTGTGTCCAACGACTCAAAACACGAGGAAATTGGAATCAGAGAAACATCATATTTGATGAGGAGCTCACAAGAAGTCATGTAGCTCCGCGATATTTTCGAGATACCAGGGACAATACTCGGAGGTAGATAAGAATAGAGGTTAGACTGGTGTATTGATCTCTGGAAGACAAACACTTTAACTTTTCTACATACGGGATCAAAGAAGAACAATCATGGTCGAAACCATGGTTGGAAAGTACCAAATCACAAATGCAAGATCAAATCATACAATGAATGATTATTGATACAAGAAGTTTCTATGATAGGATCAACGTCGTTTCCATGGGCATGAACACAAAGTTCAAGGTCGACTCCCACTTCATCAATGCATCACCTGCCATTTACTCCTCGCCTTTGATCATGTTGTAGCTTTGAAAGAACATCCGGTAAAACACCAAAAGAGTAAGACTCGTGAAAACTCTTCGTATCATATTGTTTTAGGAAGGCATAGGTCCAACCCATCGGGGCATCTTAGGAACATATGCCACAAACTTCAAGAATAATTAACACATGCTTGAAGAGCATGGCTCCCAAAAGGATAGGATACAACTTATAAGAGGGAGCAGACACAATTTACCAATGGCATCATGTATTAGGGGAGGAATATCACAAGAATGTTTTTTGAATGTAAAGGATGATGTCGGATAATGACCCAGCAATGGGTTCTGGCGGTCCACAAGGGTCGTGATGTGAGCATCGGTACTCAATCATAGAAAGATAGAATGCAAGGTATCGGGTTATAGAACATCTGAAAAATATCGATAGTTAAATACCAAAGGAATTTATGATTTCCAGGTTGGTGTACCAGATTCAGATTCTCTGGTCAATTACCAGTAAGCGAATGGACTTAGATGGACAATCAATCAAGGTTGATTTGTGGAGAACCATCTCCTCTCGGCAAAGACATGTGAGCCGAAAAGCTAATTTATGAGAATCAACTGATGATAGTCTGCATTCACACAAAGTTTGAATCAATAAGATCAAAGGAAAACCACAAAGGATTTAAATGATGGTTGCTAGACATATGGAATTAACCATAATGCGAGAAGGTGAGAAAGGTCAAGCGCAATAGGATACACAGGATTTCGGAAGATTGAATAGCAATTCGAGGGACTTACGAAACCCATGAAAACCGAGGAGGAACAAATCCCCGGTAAGATAATTCGATGCACCTTGTAATAACAACTTCACTTGGAAAAGTAAATATGAACGACATTTGTATATAGCCATCCATAGGGGTTGACTGAGGAAGGGAAATTCACAAAAGCGATGAGCACAAGTTCTCGAGAGAACATCAGAGAGTATCTTCGGAGGCTTCTGACGAATCAAGCCATCACTTGAAATGCGGGGCTCTCCGGGAGGATTTATTTACGAGAACCTAGAGTTAGAGTTAGCAAAATCTTTAACCCAAAAGAGAAGAGAGAGTAGAACCCAGAGTATAGAAAAGGAGTATAAGATACTAATACCACCCGATTGAGATGTGGGCCTGTAAGCCACAACATCAAAGTTAGTAAGTTTTTCAAGTACTAGACTCAATTTCGGCCAAGGAGTTGGGAACGGGGCTACCTACATGCAGTCGGCTCTGATACCAACTTGTGACACCCTCGATTTGATCGTACACTAATCATACATGCAAATGCGTACGACCAAGCTCAAGGACTCACGGGAAGATATCACAACACAACTCTAGACACAAATAAAACATACAAGCTTCATATTACAAGCCAGGGGCCTCGAGGGCTAGAATACAGAAGCTCAATAAACACACGAGTTAGTGGAAGCAACAAATATCTGAGTACATACATTAAACATGAGGTGCCTTAGAGAAGGCTAGCACAAAAGATACAACGATCGAACGGGGCAAGGCCTCCTGCCTGGGAGCCTCCTAACTACTCCTGGTCTGCAGCGGCCTCCATGAAGTAGTAGGCACCCTCGGGGTAGAAGTCGTCGTCGGTGGGATACTCCATCTCTTGGGCTCCATCATCTGGTCGCATCAACGGGTTGAGGGGAAAAAGGCGGAGCAAAGCAACGGTGAGTACTCATCCAAAGTACTCGCAAGATTGACATCAAAACTATGCTAAGTATGCATCAACATCAAAGGAAGGGGGTTATATGTGGACTGAGTGCAGCAATGCGAGAAAAAGAGAATGCCTAGTCCCATCGAAGACTATCATCTTCAGGGGTCTTGCAGCAATAGACGAGAGTAGAACAGGTAACACAAATAATAGCCATATTGTTGGAGCAAAAAAAGGGACTAGAGGTGAGTCCACTTTAGTTAGAAGGCATCCTGTTTGTTCGGAGGGTGACGATCCTAATTATAAAAATGAAAAACTGGGTTTTAAGAGGTCTAGAGTTTACATAGTTATGTACCCACTACTTTAGATTACAAGGACTTTAATTATGGAAGTTTTTTTACTTGAATGTATTTCCTTGTTGCAATCCATGATTATCTGACCTAATTCTTATGAACAAAATTAAGCTTTTATTAAACATATCGTAGAAGCTATGAGAAAAACTCATGAGGAGAAACTTGAACTAGAGGTTTCAATGCCTAGAAAATTGCATGATGAATGGGAACCTACTATTAAAATTATGCTTAAAGATTATGAATGTAATGCTTTGTGTGACCTTGATGCTAGTGTTTCTACCATACCTAAATCTCTATGTGATGTGCTAGGCCTCACCAATATAAATGATTGTTCTCTTAACTTGCATCTTGCGGATTCCACTATTAAGAAACCATTGGGTAGAATAAATGATGTGCTTTTTCTTGCTAATAGAAATTATTTGCCCGTGTATTTTAGTGTTCTTCATGTTGAATGCAATCCGTCTTGTCCTATACTTGGTAGACCATTCGTACGAACTATTGGTGCTATTATTGGTATGAAGGAAGGAAACATAATATTCCAATTACCATTGAATAAAGGGATTGAACACTTCCCTATAAAGAGAATTAAACCAACTTATGAATATGTCATGAGGTCCACTTATGGACTGAACATGAAGGATGACAACACTTGATACTATGCATTATGGCTAGCTAGGGGCATAAAACAATAACGCTTGTTGGGAGGCAACCCAATGGTTATCTTAAAGTTTTTGCATTTATATTCAGTTTTGGTGTGATGACATGATTATTTATAATGTAATGATTGTTTTTTTATGTTTTAGTTAGTGTTTGGGACAAGTAAAGCCTTTGTGATGATTTAGAAGATAGTAGAATTGATACTGTGCAAAAACACAAACTTTTACATCCAATATAGAATTTCTATGGTTTTACTAGAACATATTTTTTGTCTGAATATTTCCCAGGTTTTCCTATTTTTTGAAGACTTTTCGGAGTTAAGAAAGTATGGTTTTGGTTCTGATGATTACAGATTGTTCCGTTTTGGACATGTTCTGTTTTTTTGCTTGCATAGTTTGCTTGTTTTGATGATGCAATTGATTATATCGGGAGGTTGATATGTATCCATCGTATCTATAAATATCGAATGTTTCATGCCATGATTTAGAACTGTTATATACTTTTGGGAATTATTTATATGATTTTCTTGGACTAACATATTGATCTAGTGCCTAGTGCCAGTTCATGTTTGTGCATGTTTTTAGTTTCGCAGAAAATCGATCTGAAACGAAGTTCAAACATGATAAAAGTTATGAAGATTTATTTTGGATTATATGTGATTTTTGGAAAGAAAAATCAACACAAGACGATGTCCAAGGGGCCCACAAGCTCGATGGCACACCCTACCCCGTGGGCATGCCCAACAGGCTTTTGGCCACCACGGAGATCGGTTGGAGGTGTACTTCGATTGAAAGGAAGCTAATATGCAGGTAAAAATTTGCCTCAAAATTTCATCCCAATCAGAGTAATAGATCTCCGGGAATATAAGAAATGGTGATACCCGAGAAAACATAAACTCGAAACAGAAGAGAAAAGGAGAGAGAGATAGATCCCATATCGGAGGGGCTCCTTCCCTATGGGAGACATGGGGGCCATGGATGAGAGGGATATCCTCCCATCTAGGGGGAGGCCAAGAAAGAATAAGAAGAGGGGGGGGGTATCCCCCTCTAGTCCGGTGGCACCGGATCGTAGCCGGGGGAACCATCATGACGACGATTTACACCAACAACTCCGTGGTCTTCCTCAACACCACCATCACCTTCCATCATATATTTACAACGGTCTACTCTCCCCTAGCCTGTTGTACCCCCTGCTTCAACATGGTGTGTTCTTCCTCATATTATTGTCCAATGATCTGTTGTAATTCTATTATGTTTGAGTAGATCATTTTTGTCCTATGGGTTAATTGATGATCTTGATTGCTTTGAGTCACATGTTTCATTTTCATGCTTTCCTATGGTACCTTCCGTGATGCGTACATGTGGGGTCAAGATTCCCACTGTAGGATGTTGCAGTATGTTCATGATTCGCTTATAGTGGTAGCGAGAGTGACATCAGATTATACCCGAGTAAGGGGTTGTTGCTTATGGGACTAAAGGGGACTTGTGACTTAATGCTATGGTTGGGTTTTACCTTAATGATCTTCAATAGTTCTGGATGCTTACAAGAGTTCCAATCATAAGTTCATATGATCAATGTACAACAAGTATGTTAGCTCATGCCTCTCCCTCATAGAAAATTTCAATAATGATTACCGATCTTGTTATCAATTGCCTAGGATAATCTCGCAAATCCTACCACCACTTTTCCACACTCGCTTAAATTGTTCTTTCATTAAAACAACACCTAACTTTTATTATCATGCCTTTATTATCTTGCAGAACTATTTTATTACACCTACAAATTACTTCTAGTTTTATTCCCGCAAAGTAGTTTATTTATAGTACTAGGTAAAGTGAACATTGTTGCACGTACAGTTGTTTCGATGGTCGATAGAACTTGAGAGAATATAATTCTACTTTTAGCTCCTCATTGTGTTCGACACTCTTATCGAAAAAGGCTACAAAGAATCTCCTATAATTGGGGGTTATTGATACGCCTCCAACGTATCGATAATTTATGATTTTTTGCATATGTTATAATACTTTTATATGGTTTTGCTCCACTCTATATGATTTATGTAGAACTAACCCGGACCGACGCTGTTTTCACCAGAACTAATGTGCTGTTGTTTTTTGTGCAGAAATAAAAGTTCTTGGAATTGGACCAAACTATTTTATGATTTTTTTGGAAGAGAAGAGAAACACACGAGCAAAGAACCACCAAAGGGAGCCCCCTGGTGCCCACTAGATATCAGGGCGCTCGAGCCCCCCTCGCACGGGCTCGTATCTAGCGGGCACCTCATGGACCATCTTGGCATGATTCCAATAGCCAAAAATCCTATAAATATAGAAACCTCCGGAAATAACCTTACACAAGAAGTTCCACCGACACAAGCTGATGTAGCCACGAAAAACCAACCGGGAGCCCGTTCCGGCACCCTGCCCGAGGGGAAGGTCATCTGTGGTGGCCATCTTCATCATCCTGACGGAGGGCATGACGAAGAGGGAGTAGTCCACCCTCAGGGCTGAGGGTTTGTACTAGTAGCTATGTGTTTAATCTCTTTCTGTTTCTCTCGTGTTCTTGAGTTGTCATGATCTTCATATATCATGGGCTTTGTTAATGTAGTTGGATCATATGGTGTTTGTCCCATGCTATAGTTGTGATGAATTGAGTCTTTCACTTTAAGATATCGTCATGTTCGATTGAATATTCAGGTTTGAGAGCACATAATATATGTCTTGCATGTGGATACCCGTAGTGACATTGGGGTGTTCAAGTGATTCACTTTATATATGTTCTGGCATCAACTCGCGGATTCCCGAGGTGACAATGGGGTAATATAGGCATAGGGGTTGATTGCACGTTTTCATACTATTTTCTCTGATAGGAATCTTGGTGTGCTCCTTGAAGTTCTTTGTGTTTGATTGAGTATTATGAATCTGAATTTCTTATGGTGTTATTTTAGTACGAACTCTTGATATATCAATCAGAAAGGATAACTTGTTATCTTAGTACATACTCTTGGAAATATTAATCAGAAAGAATAAATTTGAGGTGGTTTCGTACCCTACAAACAATTTCTTCTTATGTTCTCCTCTAGATAGGAACTTTGGAGTGATTCTTTATCGCATGTTGAGGGATTGTTATGTGATCCAATTATATTAGCATTGTTGTGTGATTGCAATAGTAAAAGTGCAGACCCTAGGCCTCATTTTCAAGTATTGCAATACCATTTATGCTCACTTTTTCACTTTCTACCTTGCTATTTTTATATTTTCTGATTACAAAAAAATAATATCTACTATCGTTACTACACTTGTATCACCATCTCTTCGCCGAACTAGTGCACCTATACAATTTACCATTGTATTTGGTGTGTTGGGAACACACGATACTTTTTATTATTTGGTTGCATGGTTGTTTGAGAGAGACCATCTTCATCCTATGCCTCCCATGAATTGATAAACCTTAGGTTATACACTTGGGGGTAATTTTCTACTGTCCTACAAAACTCTGCGCTTGGAGGCCCAACACGAGTCTACAAGAACAAGTTGTGTAGTAGACATCAAGCTCTTTTCTGGCGCCTTTGCCCGAGAGGTGAGTGCTTGAAGGTATATTTTTAGATCTTGTAACTAAATCTTTTAGTTTCTTGTTTTTACTAGTTTGGTTTTATAAGAAGAAAACTAAAAAAATGGAATTGAGTTGGTCTCATATTGTTCATCTCTATCATGTATTTCTTGAAAATGATGGAAAGGAAAATTGTGCTCAATTTCTGGAGGAAGAATTTATGAAAATGCTTAATTTCAATTTCTTGAATGATGAGCATGATAGCAATAGTGTTAGTATGAATTCTCTGAATATCAATGATGCTAATTATATGCATAGCCACAATCTTGGGGATGCTTTGTTTGATGAAGATGATATTTTTTTAGTCCCCCAAGTTTTGAAGAGCAAATTTATTATGGTGAAATAATCCCTCCTATTTATGATGATTATATTGATGAAAGTGCGTTTGGAAGAGTGTCAACTCTAGGTACTAATGATCCCACTATTTTGGAGACTATTGAATCTTTTCATAATGATAAAAGTGGAATTGTAGAGGTCATGGCTTTATTTAGCGATGATTCCACTATTTGGGAAGATGTTCTAATTGGGTATGACAACAAAGTTGCTATCTATGATGATAATGGTGATGACATGTATGTTATAAAGAGTAATAAAAACCATGAAACTTATCATCATGATTTTAATTTTCACATGGATTATATCAATCAAGTATCTTATGATAATTATTTTGTTGAGTTTGGTCCCACTATTATGAATGAGAAGAAATTTGCTTATGTGGAGAGTAATAAAAATTCTATACATGTGCATCATGAAAAGAACGATGTATGCGATAGTTATATTTTTGAATTTCTTCATGATGTTACTCAAAATTATTATGAGGGAGGAACATATGCTTGTAGGAATTGCGACAATATCAAGTTTCCTCCCTATGTATTCAAAGTTTTGAAGTCATGCTTGTTTAGCCTTCCTATGCAAGTTGATTATTGCTACAATAAATTGTTTTATTGCAAAATCCCTATGGATAGGAAGTGGGTTAGACTTAAATGTGCTTGTCATGTGCTTCATGATGCTCTCTTGCATGTTTCAGTTACTACTTTTTACGCGAGCATCATTGAAATCATCATGCCTAGCTAAAAGGCATTAAAGAAAAGTGCTTGTTGGGAGACAACCCAATATTTATACTTCTTTTATGTTTTCACACGATTAGGCTTCTGTATTAATCATGTTTTATAGCATTTATTTCAACAAGGTGCCAATTAAAGCCTTTGGGATAGTGTGGATACTTGCTTGTTTGATTCCGTGCAAAAACAGATACTTTTATGTCCAGTGCAGAATTTATCTAATTTTACTAGAGCGTCGAAATTCCGAATTTTTTACACAGTTTATGTATGCAAATTCTCTATGTTTCTAATATTGTTCTAAAATTTTGGAGTGAGTTAAGTATGGTTTTAATGCAGATCTTCATAGTCTGTTCTGTTTTTGACAGATTAAGTTTTGCGTGCATAGTTTGCATGTTTTGGTGTTTCCATAACTTATATTGAGTGATATAAATTATGAGACTGATATAATACAGTATGTATTATGTGAGAAAAAATATGAATCTTTTCATGACAATACCTAAGTGAATGATCTATATTTATCATACTAACCCATCTCACGAAGTTCCATTAAGGCTTGTGTGATTGAAGTATTCGATTTTTGGGTGAGATTCCAATATGAGGAGAATAAGTGTCGGGACCCCGATCCTGAATCATAAGAACCCAGCCTGTAACACATCACATCACTTTGCGGCCTCACGCACGGTAAACTCCACAGCTGCCACCTTACCTCGGTCGGGACCGTTTGCGTCTTTTGGCTCACGTAGATGAATGTGTCGATAGCATTCAAACGACAAGAACCCGGGTCGACATGGCTAGTTATAATCCCAAGTGGTACATCCGTACAGGGACATGCATACATAACCCAGCAAAGCAGGTGTCGGTCATCAGCGTGTGTAGACGAGTCATAGCAAGCTACAAGGACTCCATTACACCGCGTGACATTTCCCCGAAGGGAGAGACACAACAACAAAGAAGGATACATGCCGGTCAATCAATGTGTCCGGAGCAGTAGCAAGCTACCAAGGCTCGGTGGAAGCACAAAGAGGCATTTCCCTGTAAAGAGTACTACTAAAGGCACACAACTAGGTGTCGAATCCCACACATATAATGCATTTCATAACATACACACAATATGTGTAGAAACAACATGGCATCACAACATAACTCTATGACTCAAGCTTTTATTAAAGACTCCTAAAGGTCAACATAGTATGATATTACAAACAGGGGTCTCGTGACCCGTCACTCAAGTCATACAGACATCAAGCGGAAGCACAACATGTGTGGGTACAGACATCTACTAAAAGTGGCTGGAAGAGCCTGAAAAGCTACTACGACCCTACAAAAGGAGCCAGACCTCTGTCTGGTATTCCCAAGCTATTCCGGTCAACATCGAACACATCGCGTAGAAACCTTTAATGAGACTAAATTCTTCTCTGCAAAAACATAAATAAAGCAACCGTGAGTACAAAGGTACTCAACAAGTCTTACATCAGAACTATCTATATATGCATCATGTTTCAACGAAAGGATTGTGGGGTTTTGAAAGGATCGATATGGTTGACTAGAGGGGGGGGGGGTGAATAGACAACAACCACTTTTTAATTAATCTTAGCAAGTTAAGGTAAACAACATATGGGTTCACAAATATTACGACAATGAGGTGGACCCTAATGAAGCTAACAACGAGAGTTATCAAGACAAGTACGATATAGTCCGCAACATAAGCATACACAAAGTAAAGGATAGAGATAACCACAAGTGGAACCGATGGAGACGAGGATGTGTTACCGAAGTTCCTTCCCTTTGACAGGAAGTACGTCTCCATTGGAGCGGTGTGGAGGCACAATGCTCCCCAATAAGCCACTAAGGCCACCGTATTCTCCTCACGCCCTCGCACGATGCAAGGTACCGTGATTCCACTATAGGTGCCCTTGAAGGCGGCAACCGGACCTTTACAAACAAGGTTGGGGCAAACTCCACACAAAGCTTGGAGGCTCCCAACTAGACCACGAAGCTTCACCACAATGGAATATGGCTTCGAGGTGACCTCAACCGTCTAGGATGCTCAAACACCCAAGAGTAACAAGATCCGCAAGGGATTGGTGGGGGAATCAACTTTTCTCTTGGTGGAAGTGTGGATCTAGGCCTTCTCAACCAATCCCTAAAGAATCAACGAGTTTGATTGGTTAGGGAGAGAGATCGGGCACTTTTGAGCTTAGGGAGCAACAATGGAGCTTGGGGAGGTAAGAGATAAGGTTCCACAGCTAGAAGAACCCTTTATATAGTGGGGGAAATAATCCAACCGTTTTCCCACTCTCTGCCCGAGCTCTAGCGGTACTACCGCTCGCTGCAGCGGTACTACCGCTGGCACTCCAGCGGTACTACCGCTGACCAGGGGCGGTACTACCGCCGACTAGGGGTACTACCGCTGGCACTCCAGCGGTACTACCGCTCAGCGGTACTACCGCTGGGCCCCTGGTAGTGCAAAAGCACTACCACCGCTAAGAAAGTCTTCGCAAAAAGGTCCGTCCACGAACAACCTCTAGGCAGGCGGTACTAAGCTCCTGGAGCGGTACTACCGCTGACCAGGGGCGGTACTACCGCTAGCATTCCAGCGGTACTACCGCTAGGGCCAGCGGTACTACCGCTGGGGATCATTTTTCAAGGAGGAAAGAAACACAGTGGCGGGGGCCGCTCCAAAGATGAAGGTAAGGGAAAATATGTGAAGTGTGCGCGTGCAAAGATGGATTCCACCCAAACCTTTCCACTACGGTTCCCCTCTTAATAGTACGGCTTTCCTATGACTCAAATAAAGAGAATCGTAGAGAGCGCCGTGCTTCCGTTCCATGAATGAGGAGGCAAGTCGTCTTGTGCTGTTGACGTGTGTTATCTGAAACCTTAACACACACGGTTAGTCCTTTACGGTACTGTCATCAATCACCAAAATTACTTAGGCATAAACTATGCCCCAACAATCTCCCCCTTTTTGGTGGATTGATGACAATACCGGATTTGCACAGTAAGAAATATGAGAACAAAAAGATAGAGATATATGACTGTACGGGGCATATGACTCACAACATGTGATGGAAATAAATCTCACATAAGTTCATGTCTCACAAACGATAGCAAACTAGAAGCAAACCAAGTTCGAAGCAAACCACGAAAGAAAGCAAAGCAAAGCACAAAGCAAAGCAAAGTTCGACTCTGGAAGCAAATCCAGCTCCTAGACTCTCTCCCCCTTTGGCACAAGAAACCAAAAAGGGGCACACCTGACGCCACAGGTGGTTACTCCTCATCCTCAGCATCGCCAGACTCGTCGGTACCCTCCGGATCGTCCTGCTCCTCCTCTTCCACCTCATCGCCAGACCACTGGTACCCTTGAGCCTGCATCCAAGTAGCCTCTGGAGTGATGTCGTCCTCTGATCCGCTGGATATGTCAACATCAAGAGTCCTTAGAACACGCTTGTGCCTCTGGCGGCTCTCCTTCTGAGCCACGTGCGTCTGGTACTGACCCTTAGCCTGCATACAGAATAGAGTCTTCATCTTATCCTGCAGTTTGATGGCCCAATATGGCATGGCAGAAGAGCGGGACTGAGATGCTGTTCCTCTGTCAGTAGCTGTCTCTGTGTCAGTATCCATGTGCTGAGAGGAAGTGGATGGGTTGGCCCATTTATCCTTGACGCGAAGCTTGACACGGTCGTGTATAATGTAGTCAGCCTGAATGTATAGCTCCTCCTTCGGATAGGCATCTTGCCACTTCTGACTGATATAAGCAAACAGATAGGGCCCGTAGATGGGAACCTTGCGCATCATGATGCAGTTCCAGAGCTCCGTGAACATCACATTAGAAATATCAAGAGGGTCAGACTCCTTAGTCATAGCCTCCTCACAGAGAAGCAACATCTCAGCCAGAGAGCCATGAACCTCGTCGAAGTTACCAATGCGAGGAAAGAGGGTGTTGCGGAAGATCCGATGCATGATGTCCAGATGCTTGGGGAGCACACCCTTCTTCACATACAATTGCTGCAATCTGTCCTTGGCGGGGGCCCTATCAGTGGGAGCTGCAGCATGAGGACGCGACCCAAGTGGAGTGTCAGCTCCGTGGAACCCAACCTTGAGGAATGCCATGAATTCACGCCAGGTACCAGTCATCTTCTGAATCCCAGTCACCCACACCATAGAGCGCTCGTCATCAGGAGAGAAGTGGACTGTGACATAAAATTGGGCAACAACATTGGGGTCAAAATCTGTCTTGAAGGTGATGATGTCCTTGATGCCCAGTTTGTCAATCAGAGAAAGGGCGTCACCAAAATAGTCCAGGTTCCGCTGAAGATGAGCGAGGTCACTCCATTGAACGGGGACAAAGTTCTTCTTGAACTGCATGACAATGTCACGGTAGATCCTGCAGTGATCCCTGGTCCAAACATGTTCAACATTCTTGATTACATCCCGCTCTTGGAGATAATGGTTCTGAGTGCGGAACCGCAGAAAGTTCTTGCGGGGCATTGTGCGGACATTGATCCCCTTATCCTTTTGCGCGGTCTTCTTGAAAGCCTGCTTTTTGGGTTGCAGACCTGAAGTGGCGGAACCCTCTGGAGCCTCTGGGTTGCGATAGTGCTTAGACTGCGTGTCCCGTGAGGGGTTCGAACGGCGAGCACCACCTGTGACACAAAACACACACCAAAAAGAAGCGACAGAAAAGGAGTCAAGGCAATGAACTAGAAAATGGCAGAAAAAATAAACACTCATTGCCAAGCACATGAAAAGAACGCACAGTGATTCCTCCTGGCGGTAGTACCGCTACACCTGGCGGTAGTACCGCTGGGGTCGTAGCGGTAGTACCGCTACCCCTGGCGGTAGTACCGCTGGGGGTCCTAGCGGCAGTACCGCCACCCCGGGCGGTAGTACCGCTGGGGTCCTAGCGGTAGTACCGCTAGCCCTGGCGGTAGTACCGCTGGGGTTTGATTTTCAGATCTGACAGATAAAATAGACCTCATGGATATGGCTACACGAGTTTTTGCGAGGGGCATGGGCTGTGTATGAACACTAAGAACTCCACCACAGCCCTACACACATGAGGATCACAAGTATCACCGAAATAAGTACATGCCCAGGCAAGAGAGAGCAAGTTTTAGATCTAACCCAAACATAGTTCAAGTGCTTGATCTAAAACAAGTAAATCCTAGGGCATGGCAAAATAATCAACAACGATTCATAGGACCTACACTCCCCTCAAATATCTCCTTCATGCCATCCAAGAACAAGACACAAGATCAAAGACATGAATCCAAACCACCAATGCTCCTAACCCTAGAACAAGAACATCAACCAATAGAAGAAGGGGAGGAGCTTTTACCGGGATTCATGGCCCTTGGAGGAGGAAGGAGAAGTGGAGCAACCCCTCCAATCCAACGAAGAGAAGGAGCTCCACGAATAGAGATCAAAACAGGGGGGTTTCGGGCTAGGGGAGGGAGGAGCCGCGAGGAAGAAGAAAGAACCTGGGAAAAACGGGCTCCCCCTCCTTTATATAGCCCAAGGGGTACGGGCCAGCGGTAATACCGCTGTGGACCTGGCGGTAGTACCGCTACCTGGCGGTAGTACCACTGGATGCAGCGGTAGTACCGCCGTGGACCTGGCGGTAGTACCGCTGTGGACCTAGCGGTAGTACCGCTACCTGGCGGTAGTACCACTCCCCCTTGAGACAGCCCTAAAAATTTCCTAGCAGGTCGTGTTAGATGGGAATCCTGGCGGTAGTACCGCTACCCCTAGCGTTAGTACCGCTGGGGTCCTGGCGGTAGTACCGCTACCCCTGGCGGTAGTACCCCTGCAAATGACACAACGCGGCCTAGGATAAGAGAAGAACTTGGGCAAATGACAAGTAAGTAAAAAAGATAGCATCCTAGAAATATGTACTGACTTGTCATTGGATATCCTTTCTTCTATACGAAAGAAAGGTGGGAGGGGCGGTGGAAGAGGCCACCTATGTTTGAGACAATGGTATGACACCACGAAGAATTACCCTTGGGTTCATGGCCAATGCTCGTCTTTGAAGCACAAGTGCCATTTGACAATGGCTAAAGTGAAAGACTAGATTGATTTATGCATAATGGGGGGAGGGAAAGTTCATTGAGAGAACAACGCCCCCCCTATGTCCATGCCTACATCTAGACCAAGATGGAATGCAAAGTGAGGTGCAACATGCCTAGTTTCAACCCACATTACTTGAATCAATGATATTTAGCTCATGCCTTAACTCCCGGAACCTTGCTTCATCTAGAGGCTTAGTGACAATATCTGCAAGTTGCTCTTCAGTGTGGATGAAGTGAACCTCAATATCACCTAGCTTGATATGTTCACGAATGAAGTGATGGCGAATATCAATATGTTTGGTTTTGCTATGTTGCACTGGGTTGAGGGAAATCTTGATAGCACTTTGATTGTCACATAGAAGAGGCACTTTGTCACAAGTGACACCATAATCCTTTAAAGTTTGCCTCATCCATAGCAATTGTGCACAACAACTTGCAGCTGCCACATACTCAGCTTCGGTGGATGATAAGGAGACACAATTCTGCTTCTTTGACGACCAACTTACCAATGAGCGACCAAGGAATTGGCATCCTCCAGACGTTGACTTCCTCTCCACACAATCTCCTGCCCAATCTGAGTCAGAATAGACAACTAGATTGAAGTTTGCTCCTTTGGGATACCAAAGGCCAAAGTTTGGGGTATGAGCCAAATATCGAAAGATTCGCTTAACAGCCATGTAGTGACTTTCTTTTGGTGCGGATTGAAACCGTGCACATATCCCTACACTCAACATAATATCCGTTCTAGATGCACAAAGGTAAAGGAGGGATCCAATCATGGAGCGATATACCTTTTGATCCACTGCTTTACCATTGGGATCACTGTCAAGCTTGCATCTTGTTGGCACGGGGAACTTGATCGGTTTGACATCTTTGAGCTCGAACCGTTTGAGCATGTCTTGAGTGTACTTGGCTTGTTTGATGAATGTCCCTTCTAGACCTTGTTTAATCTCGAACCCGAGGAAGAACTTCAACTCTCCCATCATGGACATCTCAAACTTCTCAGTCATTAGTGCAGCAAATTCTTCATTGAAGGAAATGTTAAGAGAGCCAAAGATAATATCATCAACATATAGTTGGCATATGAACAAATCCCCTTTAACCCTCTTAGTAAAAAGAGTGGGATCTATCTTCCCAATTACAAACCCACGATCTTGTAACAACTCAGTAAGATACTCATACCACGCGCGTGGGGCTTGTTTAAGGCCATAGAGTGCCTTATTAAGTTTGTACACATGATTGGGGAGGTTGGGATGTTCGAATCCCGGGGGTTGTTTGACATAGGCCAACTCATTTATAGGACCATTAAGAAAGGCACTTTTCACATCCATTTGTTGTAATTTGAAGTTATGATGAGAAGCAAATGCAAGCAACAAGCGAATAGATTCTAGACGAGCAACAGGGGCAAAGGTTTCACCGTAGTCGATACCCTCGACTTGGGAGTAGCCTTGAGCCACCAATCTTGCCTTGTTTCGAATCACAATCCCATTGGCATCTTACTTGTTCTTGAATATCCATTTGGTCCCGATGACATTATGTTCCTCCGTTGGCCTAGGCACTAAATCCCAGACTTGGTTGCGCTCGAAGTTGTTAAGTTCTTCGTGCATGGCCATAAGACAATCCTCATCATCGAGCGCTTCCTGTACCTGTTGAGGTTCACAATACGAAACAAACGCGTGATGCTCATAATAATTCCAAATCTGTTGACGGGTGGATACTCCCCTTTTTAAACCGCCAAGTACATTCTTCATAAGATGTGACTTGACTCTCAGCTTGTTTGCAATCTTGGATGCTCGACGCTCCAAGAGATCTTCATTAGATAACGGGGGAGCATCGACTTGTTTACTTTGCTTGCCCTTGCGTCTTGAGCCGGCTGTTGGTGCTCCAGAAGGGAATTGTGAGACAGTCTCCTGATCATCTTGTCCTTCGACTTGAGCAGGTTCACTAGTTTGTTCTTGTATTTGTGGTTGCTCATGATCTTGATCTTGTGCTTCTACTTGGTCTGGATCTCGGGGTTGCACTTGATCTTGAGCATGAGCAGGTTCAGAGTCTTAGGGTAGTGCTTGAATATCCTGAGACACATCATCATTGTTGGGCAATTTATCTTGACCTTGAGCTTGTTTATTTTGTTGAGGGTCTTCTCTTTGTTCATCGGAAGCGTGTGGGGCTTGTGGAGGTGATGGCTCCACTTGAGTAGAGCATTGTCCTTCTCCTTCGGCCACAAGGGGTTCCTCAATGGGGAGTATTTGACCAATCCCCATTCTTCTTATGGCTTGGGGAGGAATTTCATCACCTACATCACACAGACCACTTTGCTCCACTTGGGAGCCATTATTTTCACCAAACTCTATGTTACACGTCTCCTCAATTAGTCTAGTGGACTTGTTGAGGACACGGTAAGCATAAGAGTTTGTAGCATAACCAACAAAGATACCCTCATGTGCTCTAGAATCAAATTTAGCTAACCGTGCACCTTTGTTGAGAATGAAACACTTACAACTGAATACCCGGAAGTACTTGAGATTGGGTTTGTTTCCAGTTAGAATCTCATACGAAGTCTTGTTCAAGCCTTTGCGGATATAGAGCCGATTGGATGCATGACATGCTGTGTTGATGACCTCTGCCCAGAAGTTATATGGAGATTTGAATTCTGCCATCATTGTCCTTGCAGCGTCTATCAAGGTCCGGTTCTTCCTTTCTGCCACGCCGTTTTGTTGAGGGGTATATGGTGCAGAGTATTGGTGTTTTATTCCCTCATCACCTAGAAACTCATCCAAGGTGTAGTTCTTGAACTCGGTGCCGTTGTCACTTCTAATCATCAAGATCTTTGCTTCATGTTGACGTTGCGCTTCATTAGCAAAGTTGATGACCGTTTGTTGAGTCTCACTCTTCTTTTTAAAGAAATATACCCAGGTATATCTTGAGTAGTCGTCAACAATCACTAAGCAATACTTTCTGCCTCCAAGACTATCAAATGATGGAGGACCAAACAGATCCATATGGAGAAGTTCCAATGGCCTCTTAGTGTAGATAAGAGTCGTTGGACGATGATCAGTTTCATGAATCTTTCCTTCAATGCAGGCACTGCAAACACGATCTTTAGCAAAACTCACATTTGTTAGTCCACAAATATGGTCCCCTATCAGAAGGCTTTGCAAAGATCTCATATTGACATGAGCTAAACGGCGATGCCAAAGCCAGCCCACATCAACTTTAGCCATTAAACATGTCGCAGTCTTAGTGGGTCGCTTTGAGAAGTTCACCACATAAAGACCATTTTCGACATATCCAACATAGGCTACTTTAAGAGTCTTGCTCCTCAGGAGGACCACAGTATCAAGATTAAAGAAAGTGGAAAAACCCATAATTGCGAGTTGACGAACCGAAAGTAAATTGTAGGCAAGTGACTCAACAAGCATGACCTTCTGAATAGATAAATCTTGAGAGACGACCACCTTATCAAATCCCAATACCTTTGAAGAGGATGCATCGGCGAATTGGACATGGGTGGGCATAGATGGAGAAGGATGCACATCCACCACTAAGTCCTTGCTTCCGGTCATATGATTTGTTGCTCCACTATCGAGCAACCATGACACCCCACCGGAAGCAAACTCCTGCAATAGATCAAGGCTTGGTTTTTGGTACCCATTTTTAATGGGTCCTTTCATGTTAGAGACAAGGATCTTAGGAACCCAGATAGCCCATTCGATATCCTCATCGTAGGAACCAACAAATCTGTCATAAACATGCCCATCATTAGCACAACATAAGACATAAGAAGAATTGAGTTTGCCGGCTGTGTTAGTAGGAATGGTTTTGCCCTTCTTGAGGTTTCCATAGTCCACCTTGTTCCTGTTCGCCTTCTGAGTCCCCTCACCCTCTTTGACAAAGATGTCCATGAGGGTGGGAGATCGTTTGTTCCTGTTCCTCCTCTTACCTTTTGACTTGGAGGTAAGTCCAAGTCCCTCCTTTCCTACAACACCCTTTTGAGTGCTCAAGAGGTCGTTTAGACTCTTCTCACCTTGTATGCATGCCACAAGGCCCTTCTCAAGTTTCTCATTTAACTTGGCATTTTCCTCCACAAGATGTACATGCTCACAACAGGGGTTAGTTGCACAAGCATTATCAATTAACACAAAGGGAGGGCAAGTAGAGATCTCCTTGGTAAGCTTTGCTTGGAGTTGATCATGAGACTCTTTTAGAGAGAAATGAGCACCTTTCAAGACCTTGTGGGCCTTGTCAAGTGTGTCAAACTCCTCTTTGAGTCTGTCATGGCCAACCTCAAGAGCATACTTTTCAGACTTGAGCATACGAGTAAGAACAACATCATGATCTAGTTTCTTTTGCATTTTAGCGCACTCATCGTTATATGACTCCTCAAGAGCCAAACGAAGAGTGCGCTCCTTTTCTAGAGCATTAGATAATTCAGCAATTTCATCGGCATAGTCACGACTGTGTCCCTGAAGCTCGGAGATGGTCTCCTCATGAGACTCAATGTGGTCAGTGGCCTCACCCAGTTGTTCCAAGAGAGCAACAAAGTGCTTCTTGGGTTCTCCCTTAATAGTGCACAGAAACTTGTCAAGATCATGCTCATTAAGTTCCCCAACATCACTATCTTCAACACAATTTAACAATGAAGGGGCGGAAGTAATGTTGGTCTTAATGATGGGAGTTACCTGATTGATACCTTTTGCCATGAAGCACTTGGTGATGTGGTTCTCGTTGGGGGCGTTGAAGAGAGACACCTTCTGGGTTGGTGTAGTGGCAATAGCAACAGTTGCCGTTGCCACTGTATCATCATCATCATCATCGGAAGGGTACTCTTCAAGGGCCACCATCCCTTTTGGGTGAGGTTTCTTCACAAAGTTGTTCTTGATTGGAAATGATTTGGTTTTGTCTTTGCGAATGAGCTTGCCTCCGTTGTCTTCCCTTTTCTCATACGGACAATCGGCCACGAAGTGACTCACGTTACCACAGTTATAACACGTCCTTACTCGTTGTTTGGGTTTGAATCCACTCGAGTTGTTCTTGGTGAAGGAGGGTCTTGAGTTCCTTTTGTTGCCCCAGAATTGCCTTGATGCAAGAGCCATGTGCTCATGATAGGCATACTTTGTTTCTTCAGGGCAGCCCTCCTCTTCCTCATCATCTTCTTCTTCTTCAAGCATTGCTTTTGCTTTCAACGCAAGGTTGGGTGAAGTTGTGTTTGATCGAACACGAGCAAGTGCATTGTCGGCTGTTTCGTTCATGATTGACATTGCAATGAATTCATCCAACACCTCACTGGAAGACAAGGAGTGGAAGTCTGGCCACTGACGAATGACAGATGACATGACTTTGTTGAAAGGCATGATGGCTTTAAGGAACTTGCGCTTGACCCATGTATCATCCACATCCTTGCTCCCATGATCCTTGAGTGCCACAACAATAGCAGTCACCCTCCGATAGAGATCACGAGGGTCCTCGTCTTCCTTCATCACAAACTCATCGGCCTTATCAAGTATCACTTCATAGTTGGATCGTTGAATGCTTGAGCTTCCCTTGTACAACACCATAATATGCTCCCAACAATCCTTGGCCAAAGTGAAGGGGCGCAAGTGAGGAAGATCTTCAGGTGGCACTGCAGACTGGAGGATAAACAAAGCGGAGTGATTGTATTGATTGTCTGCATCTTCTCTTGGAGTGAGGTTGCTTGGATCATGGGGATAATATCCTTGCTCGATGATTCTCCACAAGTTTGTTGAGCTTTGATTCAAATGAGACTTAATAGAAAATACCCAGTTAGCAAAGTCACCTTTCACAAGCTTAGGAGGAGGACCAACAGGATTAAGACGTGGTGCGGGAACGGATCCTCCATAGACCATGGGGGGTGGAACTGAGGCATTTTCGTGAGATGAGGGAGGTTGCATACCTTTAGCCACTTCCTTAGAGGAGTTGGCCTCCGAATCGGTGACGATGGGTTTAACCACTATAGCCGGTTCGGGTGAACTTTTAAATACCTCAATTAACTCTTTAAGCATGGTCTTGACCTCGTTCGTCAAGGACGTCTTGAGAGCGGCCATAGCCGTATTCAAGTCGTCCCTTGTGACCGAAGTCAAGTCCATGGCCTCGGGTTGCCCATGGTTAATTTCCTCTTCGCCTTCCATACTCTTCGGGTGGTTAAACCCTTAACAAGGAGACGTGGCTCTAATACCAATTGAAAGGATCGATATGGTTGACTAGAGGGGAGGGGGGTGAATAGACAACGACCAATTTTTAATTAATCTTAGCAAGTTAAGGTAAACAACATATGGGTTCACAAATATTACGACAATGAGGTGAACCCTAATGAAGCTAACAACGAGAGTTATCAAGACAAGTAAGATATAGTCCGCAACATAAGCATACACAAAGTAAAGGATAGAAATAACCACAAGTGGAACCGATGGAGACGAGGATGTGTTACCGAAGTTCCTTCCCTTTGACAGGAAGCACGTCTGCGTTGGAGCGGTGTGGAGGCACAATGCTCCCCAATAAGCCACTAAGGCCACCGTATTCTCCTCACGCCCTCGCACGATGCAAGGTACCGTGATTCCACTATAGGTGCCCTTGAAGGCGGCAACTGGACCTTTACAAACAAGGTTGGGGCAAACTCCACACAAAGCTTGGAGGCTCCCAACTAGACCACGAAGCTTCACCACAATGGAATATGGCTTCGAGGTGACCTCAACCATCTAGGATGCTCAAACACCCAAGAGTAACAAGATCCGCAAGGGATTGGTGGGGGAATCAACTTTTCTCTTGGTGGAAGTGTAGATCTAGGCCTTCTCAACCAATCCCTAAAGAATCAACGAGTTTGATTGGTTAGGGAGAGAGATCGGGCACTATTGAGCTTAGGGAGCAACAATGGAGCTTGGGGAGGTAAGAGATAAGGTTCCACAGCTAGAAGAACCCTTTATATAGTGGGGGAAATAATCCAACCGTTTTCCCACTCTCTGCCCGAGCTCCAGCGGTACTACCGCTGGCTGCAGCGGTACTACCACTGACCAGGGGTGGTACTACCGCTGACCAGGGGTACTACCGCTCGTTGCAGTGGTACTACCGCTGGCACTCCAGCGGTACTACTGCTGGCCCCAACGGTACTACCGCTGGGCCCCTGGTAGTGCAAAAGCACTACCACCGCCAAGAAAGTCTTCGCAAAAAGGTCCGTCCACGAACAACCGCTAGGCAGGCGGTACTAAGCTCCTGGAGCGGTACTACCGCTGACTACAGCGGTACTACCGCTAGCATTCCAGTGGTACTACCGCTAGGGCCAACGGTACTACCGCTGGGGACCATTTTGCAAGGAGGAAAGAAACACAGTGGCGGGGGCCGCTCCAAAGATGAAGGTAAGGGAAAATATGTGAAGTGTGCGCGTGCAAAGATGGATTCCACCCAAACCTTTCCACTACGGTCCCCCTCTTAATAGTACGGCTTTCCTATTACTAAAATAAAGAGAATCATAGAGAGCGCCGTGCTTCCGTTCCATGAATGAGGAGGCGAGTCGTCCTGTGCCATTGACGTGTGTTATCTGAAACCTTAACACACACGGTTAGTCCTTTACGGTACTGTCATCAATCACCAAAATTACTTAGGCATAAACTATGCCCCAACAGGTTTGATTGCAGCAAGCCTGCTTTGACTCTTGGCTAAACTGTACTACGACTACAAGCTCTTTCTTTGAGATGGGATAGCGCACACGAGTCCACATATTCACCAAAGCAATACACCACTATGGATCCACTCTCGTCTTCCTGCGAGAAGGCTTTACATAGCACTCACACTTATACTTCTTCACACATGCTCTCACCACTTAGCACCATATGCACGTCATGCATCTCGGCAACCTTCAAGCGGAAGCACTGGCGTGGGTGTCGGCCATGACCGTTAACCACACAAGACCCTAGTCTAGGTTTATCGCCTATTTGAGACTGAACCCGCAAGGAAGTTCGGTCGAGGTTTCCTCTACGGCCCCAAACGATGTGCGCAGGGTTCCCAAGCCCACCATCTGGGTGCCACTTGGTACACCGTGCCACTGTGTATCTACCGCAGAGAAGCCTACCCCATCGGGAAGAGCTAAACACGGCCACCAACACTTTTCCTACAAACACCAGAAACTAACTGCAACTCCTGGACAGAGATCTAGGCAATTAATAAGCCGAGCGGGGTCATATTTCAGGGCCCAATGCATGGTAGTATCTTGTCTTGGATAACATACACAGAACTTAGTTCTTAAGGACGGTCCCAATGAGACAACCCACCATGTACTCCTACATGGCCTCTCATCGCTACCTTTACCAAATCGAATTCACACTTTTACTCTCACACTGTAGAACATGAACACCACCATTACGATTCATCACCCAGATGAATTAGACCAGACACAACTCTAAGCATAGCAGGCACTGTAAACAAACATGGATGAGTAAGCACAACAAGGCTCAAGCAGTTGCTACTCATGCTAAGTGGTTTCAACTATTTACTGTGGCAAAATCAGGTCATGCAGAATAATGGGTTCTACTACCGAGAACATGTAACAGTTGAATCGAGTTTGTCCTAATGCAATAAAAGAGATCAGGAGCGAGAGAGTGGGTTTATATCAGTATGCTCAAGGGAGGTTTGCTTGCCTGACACGTCTGAAGATAGCAATGGGTCTTCATCAATGTCAATGATCACATCGTCGGAACCATCGTCTACCGAGAGGGAGCAGCACCGGCAAACAAGAAAGGAACAACAATTACTTCACGGAAATTCAACACTATGATGCATGATCAAGAAATGGAAATGAAATGTGGCAGGGCTAATATAGCTACCATTTCTTAGGTTGAAGCTGGTTTTGAATTTGAATTCAAATATCACTTCAAGCAAGGTATTTTCCAGATACCCTTTTAATTGATTCGACCTGATGCTCAGGTACAACTTGTTTGAGCATGCACGGAGATGGCAATTTGAGGTACTGGTTTTCCTAGCTCAATGTTTGGTCATAATATTTGAAGTGGAATTCAAATAGGTGTCAAATTCCAACTCCAAACTAATTATTAAACTTACCCTAATCATCATTTTGCCTATTTGGTGATGTTAACTTTCTCAAACGAGCATGAAAAATCCGTAATCAGATTCTTTGGATTTTTCTGATCATTTTTCATATATAAATTATTTTCATTGGACTTACAGATTATTTTCTATGATTTTTAGAAGTTTTTAGGCATTTTCTGGAATTAAATAAACAGAATTAGTATTTACCGCGTTAGCACTGCGTCATCATTGCGTCATCAGTCAATAAGCCCTAGGTCAGGTCAAACCTGACTAGTGGGGTCCACTGGTCAGTGACCCATGGGCTAATCCCGGTCAAACCCGAGGGTAACCAGGGTTTGACTCCATGTGGGGCCCTTTGTCAGTGACTAGGGGGGGGGGGGGTTAGCGTTGGTTAATGATTGGCCACGTCGACCCCCACCGGAGGGTGGTCGCCGGCGACTGAGCCGCGGCGGAGGGCTCTCCGGAGTTGTGCTATAACGCGCTACAGGGATCCAAATCAAGCGCGGTTTGCAGCTACGGGACGCTGGCGAAGCAACCATTCTGACAGGGGGCAGCAAGAGGGCTAGGGTGGCCGGGAGAGGTGCCGACGACGAGCGTGCGCGGCGGACGGAAGTCGGGATCGTCGGGGAGGAGCTCAGGGGAACGCTATCGCACGGGAAAGAGAGGGGAAAGGAGCAGGGGCTCACTGCAGCTCCGTTTTTGGCATAGAGAAGACCGGAGAGGGTCGCTGGCCGGCGAATCGAGGTGAGGAGCTCTGGCGACTGGAGGAGGAAGAAGGTGGCGATGGCGACGCTGCGGTGTCTCGGGTGCTGAGGGTGGTTGACGGTGAGGAGCTTCTCGGTGAGGCAGAGCTAATGAGCCGGTCGGGGAGGCGAGGGGTGGCCGGAGACGAGCTGGAGGCGAGCTTGGCGATCTCGGCAATGGCGGCAACGAGGGAAAGCAGAGAGAGAGAGAAGAGGGAACTGGAGAGAGGAGAGGAGGATGAGCTCGAGGGGGTCTGGGGCATCTCTGGGCGAGGAGATGAGGACGGGGACGAGCAGGAGGTGGCGGCCGGCGCACGCGCTGCTGCCACGCAGCTGCTCGGGGAAGACGACGAGCAGGGGGAGGCCCTGGTGGGCTGGGCCGACCAGGAGCGTCAGGTAAGGTCTCTCTCTCTCTTTTCCTTTTTTTATTTCTTTCTGGCATTTAGGTTTAAGTTTTAAATAAAATGTTTAAATATTTTATAAAACCCTAAATTAGTGTTATGTGACACAGATAAAAAAATAATCAATGCCACAAAATAGTTTCAACATTTTTGAAACTTTTATTTTAAAAGAAAACAAAATAACTCCATTCCAAACAGTTATTTGATCAAATCAAAAATCCTTTTCAAAATGTTCCTGTGACTTAAAATTTTGGTTTAACAAATTTATTCCTTGTCACTATTTTCCCAAATATTTGGAAGACTTTCCTAGTTCCTTTTAAGGTAATATTTTTATTGCCTTTTTGTCAAATTTCAATTCATTTGGGCTTGATCACTTCCCATTTTTAGATTCAATGCAATTTTGAATGCATGCATGAAATGCAACGGCAAGCAAGGCAAACTTGGGCTGTGACAATAAGGAGCAGAAAGAACCTAAGATTCGGGATGACCAAGGCATCCCCAAGGTAATTCCTTGGAAGACTCAAGCTCTAAGCTTGGGGATTCCTCGGTAGGCATCCCCTCTTTGATCTCCAACATTATAGGTATATCTTACTTGGAGCTATATTTTTATTCATCACAGGATATGTGTTCTGCTTGGAGCATCATTTTATTTTGTTTTTCTCTGTTATATGTTATTTGCAATCTTGTTTTTCAATAAAAAACTCAAGTAATGTCCTTTAAAATGCTTGAATTGCATGTGTGATGTGTGTTGTACAAAAACAGAAACTTATGGTGTAGGATATGAATTATCATATTTTACTGTAATGTGGAAAATTTCTGAAATTTTTACACACTGATTTCATACAAAGTTTTTATCATGTAATAAATTTTCAGGTTTTTTGAGATACAGAAGTACAATTTTTACGTTGATTGCTACACACAGTCCTGTTTAGGCAGATTGCTGTCATAGTTTTGTTATCTACTTATCCTATAGCTTCCATAGCTTATATTGGTAGATATAAATTGTGGAAATAATAGTATACAATACCTAATGTTTGAAAATTATTTTTCATCTTGTATTGACAGTACATAAAGATTTTATTGATGCTTTTGTGCACTAACCTATCTCATGAGTTATTTTCAAGTATTGTGTGGATGAAGTTTTTGAGACTTAGGTGAAACCGGGATATGAGAGGATTGAAGGAGATACAAAAGATCAAGCTTGGGTATGCCCAAGGCACCCCAAGTAAATATTTCAAGAAGTCTCAAGCATTTATGCTTGGGGATGCTACACATCGCACCTTTCTTTGTCAACAACTACCGGTTAGCCTATATTGAGCCTAAATTTTTATTTCTCCATAGATATGTGCTATTCTTGGAGTGTCTTTTGTTTTAGTTTCTGTTTGAAATAAAATATGAGCTATGAAAATCTTTATTGAGAGAGAGAGAGTCTTCACATAGCTACTTAATTGTTTGACTACTCATTGATCTTCACTTATATCTTTTGAGAGTAGTTTGATTGAATTTCTCTAGTACTTCACTTATATCTTTTGAGCATGATGGTGCTGTTATTTTGAAGAAATATGCTCTATAATTCTCTTAGATTATTTTGAGTGTTAGTAGAAACTTTGAAGAAGTCCTCTCTTGATTAACTTATATTATTTTGGGAGTTGGAAATTTTGAAGAAACTTGTGCTCTCTTCCTTCACTTATATTTGTTTGAGAGCTTGTTATTAGCAATGGCAATTTTCTTCAAATGAAATTGGTCCCAAAGTGATAGATATCCAGGGAGATATAATAAAAACTTTTGTATAGATCATTGGATAATATAAGTTTGATTCCTTGCAATAGTTTTGTGATATGGAGATAATAATATAGGAGTTATGTTGATGAGTAATTATGATTTAGTAAGAATATTGGTGTTAAGGTTTGTGATTCCCTAAGCATGCACATGAATTCACTAATTATGCTATGAAATTACATCCTACTTGTTCTGCATTATTAGGTGCTAGTTATGTTTAATGTTCGCTTATGATGGTTTTCGTTCCTTGGTTGGGCACTTCTCAATCTATTTGCTAGCCTTCACTTGTACTAAGTGGGAATGCTTCTTGTGCATCCAAATCCTAAACCAAAATTGAGCCAAATGAGTCCACCATACCTACCTATATGCGGTATTTCAACGCCGTTCTAAGTAAGTTTGCAAGTGCCAACTCTAATGTTCAAAATAAATTTCTGTTTTGTGTGCTTGTACTGCTCATGAAGCGGCGAGGGGTGGCCAGTATCTTCCATGTTATATAGTTTATTCTCAAGATGAATGTCTATTCACTTGTCATTGCATGATAGTATGGTAGTAATAGGGATGCCCAGTCCCAAAGTGCAAAGAAAATTTATTTTATGTTCTGAAATAATAAATTCCTTGGAAAGTGTTGGTATGGATGGTACCCGTGGATGCAGCTAGCTGTGAAATGCGAAAGAATGGTGGAAAAAGGAATAAAATTTATTTTGAGTTTGGGAACTTTCTATGATTTGTTTAGCATGGGAGATATTGGAAGCTTTTAGTCATTTTTGTTGACAAGAAAAGCATGGCACCCAAAATAATTTTATCTCTCAATTTAAGGTTTGAGCTCTCACACCTCTACAAATCTGTGCTTCCCTCTGCGAAGGGCCTATCTATTAACTTTTATGGATTTTTTATTTTTTTATTTGAGTCTTCATCTTATCTTATAAAGAACCAACTATGGAACACTATTATCATACTTGAGAATTGGATGTAGCTGATATTTGAGTGTGTTGCATGAATGGATCAATGATTGAGTATGATGGGTTAGGGATAACTTTCTTTAGCTTTCTTTGTTGCTTGTTGATATGCTTGAGTATTAAAGTTTTCATGTAAAATTATAGACTATTGCTTTGAATCATCTAAACTAGACATTGTAATTCAGAGTAGAGGAGATCCAATGATGTTCACATCCAACATTAACTAGACTCAATGCATAAAATGACAATAGTGCTCTCCAATCTGGTGCTTTGGCAAGAAGATGACGACTCAATAATAAAAGAACATAAATACCCATATTTAGAATAACCCGCTGAACATGGAATATACTATCCGCCATGTCGCTCCATGAGAGGTACGAGCACACAAACAAATGTTTATTTGAATGATTAGAAGTGGCACGTGCAAATTTACATGGATCGACACAGTAATACCACATATAGGTAGGTATGATGGACTCATTTGGTACACCTGGGTTTTAGGAGTTTGGATGTACAAGCAGTATTACATCTTAGTACATGTGAAGGCTAGCAATAGATCGACAAGCGACCAACTAGAGATAAAAAATGATCATAATCATGCATTAAGAATAATTAACATTGAACACTAGCATGAGTTGGATATAAACACTCTGAATTTAAATATCATGAAGTATGCATTGGTTTTGAATCTACTACATGTTTGCACATGGGCCAAGTCAAGCCACCCGAAATACTCAGACGAGGATACCATACCAACAATAATGCATATGAGAGCCATGCAACATTTTCATCATGGTCTTCTGCTTCCAATGACTTAAGAAATGAAAATAAATGCAGATAATCACACTAAAATATATTTGGAGTTTTTAGTTTTTCTGAAGAAATAAAATAAACAAAGGATACCAAAAAGCGAGAAAAACTATTTACACGGCAAATCTCCCAACAAGCAAAAGAATAAACGATAAATCTTTCTGGGTTTTATTTTAATACTACAAACTAACCGAACAACAAAGAAAAATAAAAAATAAGCGATGAATGTTTTTGGATTTTCAAACACACAAAAGAAAGGCGAAAATAAAACTAAACATCACTGTTGCAACGACGTGCTATACAAACGGGTTTTAACCCCTTTCTGACACGTAGTTTTAAACCACCGTCTTTCCTGTGTGGGCGATAGGGGTGGTCCATCCCACACGACATAGAAAAATCATCACGATGGTGACCAATAAATACAAACGTTTGGAAAAATTAAGTGTATCGGATGTCCGCATCTATCACACACGGGAGTTATCCGACAATCGTTTGAGATATGTCATATTTCCCATACGGACCATCTTTTCTACTCGTGTGAGATCGCATTACCATTGCACGCACTACTCTCTGTTGCATTGTTTATGATGCGCACCACATCACAAATAGTTCCTAACTATAAACCGTGTATGATAAGGAGACTATCACACACATTTAGTTCCACCATGACCGCCTATGACAGGATATAAGAGTGCATATGTTTTTCCTTATAAAACCATTTGCGAAGGTTGAATCCATCCCACACGTGGTGCTTCTGATAAATGTTTTTGATTTATAAAATTTCCCAAATGTGTCATCCAGACGACCTGTGTCAGATGAAGGCCGATAGCACATGTTCTTCATTGACCAACGTTTACGATGGGCACAACATCATAAATAGTTCACGATAGAAAATTGTTTGTGATAAGGAGGCTATCACAAACACTTGATGATAAGTAAATATGTGCGCTGGTGTTATTAATATCACACGTTAGTTCTCGGCTGACCGTGTGCGCAGCAGAGATTCGTCGCACATGCCGCGAGCGAAAAAACGTGTGTTATCTTGAAGTTGATCGCATACATTTTTGTTTCTCAAACTATGTACATTGTAATGGATTACACAACATAATTAACCCCTAATTTAATAACTGCGTTCATAATTCACATAATCTGAATTTGAAAGTAAGAAATCATGTATTTCAAATGAAATCATGTTTAAATATAGGTTGAAGAATGAAAACATAATTCGATTCACATGTATATATACTCAAGAACTACATAAGCATCAAGACGCAAAAAAAATGAAGACCAGAGAAGGGGAAAATAAAGAATGATAGAAACATGGTTGAATTAAATACGGTAAAGAGAGAGCTGAAAGACATTTTGGTTACTCAAGAAGGTTGACCGAAATGCCCATATTGTGACGTCCTCCATGCCTAACGCGCGAACGACTCCAGGCCATCCCCTTGTGATGGACGTTCACCCATCCTTCACTATCTTCATTACAACTTCTCGCTACTCATTGTAGTCTTGATGATATACTTTAACCTTCATTGCATGTCCACCAATCATGTACTTTGCGAGGTAATCTTGAGTAAATTGCTTTGGGAACCATTGCAATAGAAAAAGATTCAGACATTGGTGTGTGAAAACTCATTATGTGCACTACTCATAGAAGGCTACGGAGTTCGTAATTAGCATCCTACAAATCACTTTTGTGTCAGTTGAAGCTAAAAAATAGACTAATTGGCATCGTTTGTCTCTTTTCCCTAACAATCCTTATCAATTTCCTCACTTGATGTTGGTTCATGAATATTCAATTGCCCCACACGCAAAAATGGTCCAGGCATGGATCTTTACGAATGACATATGTACCTAGAAGCAACAAGCCAATATGAGAAGCTAAAATGAAGTTGCAGAATGTTGTAATACATTACTCCATCAGTTCCATAATGGGTTGTGTCTAAACATTTTGAGAAGTCAACATTTACTAACTTTAACCAAATTTGTATAGAAAAACATATACATCTAGAATTCTAATTTCATTTCATTAGATACATCACAAGATTTACTTTCTTATTGTATACATTTACTATTCTCTATAAATTTGTTCATAGTTTGCCAAGTTTGACTATTCAAAAAATCTACTCCCTCTATTCCTAAATATAAGTCTTTTTAGAAATTCCAAAAGAGGACTACATACGAAGCAAAACAAGTGAATCTACACTCTAAAATATGTTTATATATATTCGTATGTAGTCCAATAGTGGAATCTCTAAAAAATCATATATTTAGGAATGGAGGGAGTATATGCACTACATTATGGAACATATGGAGTATATGCAGAGGGATGAAAAGAACATGAGTGGATAACTTCGACCACTCCCATTGTTGTCCGATGCAAGTACATGGAAAGTGATGATAAGTACAAGAGGCTTAACATCAACCAAATATACAAGGTATCTGCTTGAAATAAACAAGGCATATATGCTCACTATAACAACCAAATATAGCCATTGGAAACTAGACATATGCTCGATGCAATGAACCTAACAACGAGATACAGAAAAGCAATGCATCTACTTGAAAATAAGATAAAAGCTCACTCCAATCAGCCTTACAACTAGATATAGAAAAGCACGACATGTGCTTGAAAACTAGACAAATGCTCACTTCAACCAACCAGACAACCAAGTTCAAACAAACAAGGCATAAATGTTTGAATCGGGAGTTAAGGGCACTGGTTAACAACACCAGGCACAACAGGTGGTATTGATGAAATTGAAATGCACAATTCATACTTGCACATAATGAACATCACACTATGAATAACTAAGAGAAACAAGGCATATATGCTCAGTGTAACAACAAAATATAGCAATTGAAAACTGGACAAATACTCAATACAACCAACCTAACAATCAGATACCGAAAAGCAAGGTATCTCCTTGAGAAGTGGACAAATGCTCACTACAATCAACCTAACAACAAGATATAGAAAAGCAAGGCTTCTACTTGAAAACTAGACAAATGGTCACTGATACCAACCTGACAACCAAATTCATACATGTTTGAAGTGGTAGTTAAGGGCACTGCTTAACAACACCAGGCATAATAGGTGGTATTGATGAAATTGAACTACCCAGTTCGTACTTGCACATAAAGAACAACACACTATGAATAATTGAAAGAAACAAGGCCTATATGCTGACTGTAACAACCAAATATAGCCATTGAAAACCGAACATATACTCAATGCAACCAACGTAACAACCAAATACAGAAAAGCAAGACATGTGCTTGAAAACTGGACAAATGCTCAATTAAACACATCATTATTATCGCATGGCAAAAGCTACTACAACAATGGGTACGAGAGGGCTAGCTAGAAAAAGTATGATTTGCTCACAGGATGTTGCCTCACTTGTCATGGATGGGCTCCTTCAACTTGGAATTTGTGCACTTCCTAATGTCGCGGATGGGATGTTTCCCCTTGTAACAACCGTATTGTGTGCCCTTCTCTTGGTCGACGAGATCTAACTTTGGAGCTAAGGATCCCAAGCCATCGCCATAAAACGTATCCTTCAGAAATCACTAAAGGGGATCGATGGCATAAAAGGATCGCAAATCCATGATCGCGAGGCAAAGGTGATGAGTGGAGGGGCCTTGGAAGAGAACGACGACAGTTGAACCAAGGCATTGCCGGTGGACCACTTAACTTGACATGGCCCGAGTGAAGCCATCGATGTTGACGACCTTGATGTCGTAGCCGTCTCTCCCGAGATACATGAATATGGAACCCGACAGACTTGAGGCCTTCAACATGGGAACATAGTCAACGTACTCACCGTATTCCACAGCGTGGTGTTCCCCCAGGATCAAATGGTTATCACAAACGACGCCCACCTTGATAGCCTACGACGGAGAGGCCATGATAGACCTATTTGTGCTCGTACGTTCCTCGAGCTTCACGGGATATGTGGTCGGGCTAATTAGGCTGCGACTCTCTAGAGTGCGGGATATGGATCTGGGGAAAGGGACACACATGACCTCATCTAAAAACTCAGCACGAGAATGGTGTATGTGGATCGGTGGGTGACCTAAACTTGAGTGAGGTTGAGGTTGGTTGTGGAGGTAGGCGGTATAGGCGAGTTAGGGTTCTAGCGGGGGAGTAGGGGCTAGTGTTGTATGGATTCAAGGGTGGGTGGGGGCGGAGGGGTGGGAGGAGGGGGTGTTTGCGGATGTGCTGCTGCTACCGAAAACTTTAGTAGTAATGGTGTGGGTGGAGATGGTGTTGGACGAGGGATGGCGATGGTGCAAATGCCTCGGCAGCTCAAATTTTACTATAAGGTAGGTGGTGGACAAGGGAGGGTGGTAGTTGAAATACCACTCCCACTTAAATTTTGGTGAAGGTATTGAAGCATTGCGGGAGAAACCAAGATCGCACACGGTCCAAACATAATAAAGCGTGTACGTTGTAACGAAATGTCGTGAAACCACAAATTTTTGCATCGCCCAAGGCGGGTAAGCTTTTATGAGATTTCTCCGGGCGGGTTCATCTCACATGGTTCATCCTCATTTGCACACGCAGATGTGCAATTCATCCTCAATTTCCACATGCCCACAAACATATGACACAAACATTTGGCTAATTTTCACCATAAAATGTCATATTTTGCAGCGGATTGATACGTCTCCAACGTATCTATAATTTTTTATTGTTCCATATTGTTATATTATCATTTTTGGATATTTTACAATAATTTTTAGCAACTTTATATCATTTTTGGGACTAACCTATTGACATAGCGCCTAGTGCTAGTTGTTGTTTTTTGCTTGTTTTTTCCATCATAGAAAATCAATATCAGATGAAGTCCAAAAGTCATGAAACTTTTTGGAGATTTCTTTTGGACCAGAAGGAAACGTGTGAACCAAGGAAGCACACCAGGGGAGACCTAGGAGACCCACTAGGCACCAGGGCATGCCCTGGGCCCGTTGCGCGCCCTGGTGGCTAGTGGGGGCCTCGGGTACCTCCTCCATCGCCTCTTGAATCCATAAATACTAAGATATTCCAGAAACCCTAGGAGAGTACGAAAAATCTTTTTAGCCGCCGCAAGTTCCAGAAGGCACGAGATCCAATCTAGAGACATTTCTGGCACCCTGCTGGAGGGGAACATGATCACAAGGGGGTTCATCATCTTCCTTGGTGCTCCTTCGATGATGCGTGAGTGGTTCAAATCAAACATACTGTTAGTGCACTTAATGAGTACCTAGTGCCCCTGACTTGTGCACGGGCGTTGAGAGCATTACCTCTCAAGAGAAACTGCCAACACCAACAACCCAAGGCATGCCAAGAACCCCCGACACCTTCCGGGGGCGAAGACACAAACATCCTCACCAAGACCCGGCAAGGCGCCTCCCCGATAGGTGTGAGCCAACCTGCCATAGCTCTACCTCATTGCCACATAAGTCACTTGTCGATGAGGTGTCGAGCCCCCAGAAGGCTAGGTGGCTCTTGCTAGCTACGTGGCGCCGCATCGAAAGACAGTTTGCAACCTGGTGACACCCGTCGAGAGGCGTGTCAAGACCTTAAGCTAGGGCCAGCTCATAGGTGGCACATGCCTGCGCGGAATGCACCCCCGCTCGCCACCTAAGGCCGCATTTATGGTGCTCTGTCTTAAGTGCCTCAGTTAGGTACGATAGCACTATTATCTATCTGATCAGTTGCCAGTGTGGATGCCCCTTGAGCTATAAAAGGAGGCTCAAGGCAATCTATCAAAGGATTCAGATCTTTATGTATCCGAGATCTTAGAGATTCGACACTCCGTAGATTAGGTCCCTTGATTGTTCGACGGAGGGAGAGAGGTGGCGCTGAGAGCGGAGCTAGCGATCAACACCGACAAGGTTGTTTACCCAGGTTTGGTCCGCTTGGCGCGTAAAACCCTACTCCTGCTTAGTTTCTATTGGGGGCTTACTGTGGGGTTATTTGCTACAGTAACCTAGCTGGTGATTACGGAGTCTCAAATCCCAAAAGGTCCAACCTCCCTAGAAAATGAGCATTGGGCCTCCTTTTATAGGCAAAGGGGTCACCAACAGTTTGCTCACGGGTTGCATAGTGAACAAGGTTCACCGCTTATCTTCTACGGTGGTGTCAGGGGCAGTAAATGCCTTGTTTGGCCCGTGTCCTGCGTCAAGGTGGCTTCAACACGTACCCAGGTGGATCGACACCTGGGTCTTGCACTGGCGCATGAGGGATGCGCTGGAGCAATGGGACTGTGGTAAAAACAGGGGAGGACACCTGGGGAGTGAAAGGAGCTTGCTGGCCTGGTGTCCCTGTCGGAGGACATGATTATGTTCCTGGCAAGGAGGGCTTGCCGGGGGTGTGAAAGTCTTCCCGGAAGGAGGGCTTGCCGGGGCCTTGCTAGTCTTTGTGAGCCTTCCTGGCAAGGAGGGCTTGCCGGGGCCTTGTGATGTCAGGAGAGGCTGGCGGTGGTCCAGACGAGTATCCCTTCTTTGCTGATTACCTTTATTGCCGGCTCCCGCCTTTTTCTGAGTTCTTCATCGGCATCATGTACACCTACGGCTTCCATCTTCTGGATTTCACACCGAATGCGGTGACATCCATGTCTATATTCGCGCATCTCCGCAAGAATTTCGCCGGGATCAGCCCCAACATCGCCCTCTTCTGCCACTACTTCATCCCTCGCATCTAAGGAGGGGATGCTCTTTGGGGCTCCATCACTTGGATTCCGAGGCCCGGATGTAAGGAGATGTATCCGAATGGGGCCCTCCGGGAGATGTGGGAAGAATGGTGCAGGAAGTGGTGTTGGATCCGCGAGGAGAAGTATCTGCCCTTCTGTGAGCCCAGGACCGCCAAGATCGATTCCCGCGACAAGCATTGGAGCGACCTCGACCCGGATGACAAGAAGTTGAGTGTCGTCGTCAACAGGATCCTTCGTCTCAGGACCGCATGGTTGACGATAGAGATGGTGGGTGCTGACGTCATCCGCAGGCGCATCGCCCCCCTCCAAAATAGGGGAGGAAGGCTCGCCTTAGCCTTCATGAACGCCGCAGACATCATGCGACTACGGACTGGCTTGAACAATAATGTGACGACGATCGGGCATGCCTTCATTTATCAGAAGTTGTTTAAGTCAGATACAAGGCCTCGGCTGCCGCACGACGTCCTACCCTTGTGCAACAATTCGGCCTTGAGCGCACTCACGACAAAGTGCTCTCACAACAATTCGGCCTTGTGCTCATGGCGTGGTCGTAACTTGGATCGAGCCCAACGAGGAGGATGTCTTGTCCTTCTTTGACTGCTTGTCGGAGAAACCCATCAGGGAAGTGACCGGCCTCGTCGATGAGACCACCGACTAGGAGGTGGCATACATCGCCAGCCAGGCCGAGGAATGGGCCCTTGCTGAAGTGGCGGGGAGCGTCAGCTTCTGTGACGAGGGAGCATCCGATGAAGAGGCGCTGCAGGAGGAGGAGCTCGCCGGAGAGCCCAACAGCTCAGCTCAGGTATTGGTTCTTCTTCTCAGGGACATAGAGACGTTGGCCCAGAGGATGGCGAAGAGGGCCAAGGTGACGGCAGGCAGCGGTTCTTCGACGAGTGCCTCAGAGGCGCCGCTGGTAGTTCCCACTACCCCTGTGCCCAACCCCCGGCAGAGCCCCCAGCGGGAGTCGCCGAGGCTCGCGATGCATGAGGATGAGCCCCCGGCAACTGATGTTGTTGGAGAGGGGACAACTACCCCTCACCAGCTTTACGAGGGTGAGCGTCCTGACAAAGGACGTCTGAGAGTTTTTCCTTCTGTTTTCTTGGATGCCCATCTCGTTCTGATCATCTCCTTCTTCGTCCTGTACCTCAGGCCTCTCCGCTGCAGAGGAGATGAATGTCGACTCCGTCATCGAGGATACCGCGTGGGACGCGGCTGCTGAGGCCGATAAGGTTTCCGCGAGCGAGTCTTCTATGGAGGTGCGGGAACAGGCCAGCCAGGAACCGACGGGGGAGTCCGCCGCGGGACCAGGAGCACGCGCCGGTGATTCTCCTGCTGTCGAGGTTGTGGGGGCAGTACAGGACGAGGTCTCCCTTCTTGCCGGCGAGGATGCTTCTGGTGACCAGCCTCCCATGTCCGGGCCTCCTCCAACCAATTAGGGTGTTGGTGGCGACCAACCTCGTATATTTGAGCCTCCGCCATTCAGTGAGTACGTTCGTGCCGGCGAGGTTCGATTCATCAACCCGCCAGGGGTGTGTCGCACCAGGATAGCCATGGAGGGGGAGAGCTTCAACGCCGACATCTTCGCTAGTGCTGGGCTCGAAATCGTGGGGGGATCGGAGGCCCGCGGCGGGAATCTTAGCGAAGATCAGCTCTTCCAGTCCATGAGGGACAACGTCAGCCAACTTCAGGCCCTCTACCAGGCCCGGAAAGAGAGACTGGACTCCCGGGCGGCGTTTGTTCAGGCCACAGAGGATGCCTTCGAAAAACGCTTAGAGGAGACGCGGACCCACTTTGCCGAGGCTCACCAGGAATTAAAGGTTGATCGCGAAAAGCTGAGGGCCGAGCGTGACAAGCTCCTTCTGAAGTCGTTCGACATCCGAAAGAAGGAGGAAGAGGCCTGGCGCCGTGTTTCTGACGAAGAAGCCCGCCTCAATGCGTTTTGGATCAGTCTCGAATACCATGAGGAGGAACTTGCCGATCGCGAGAAGGCGCTCAACGGCATGCTCCGCGCCAAGGACGAGGAAGTTGAGAAGCTTGTGGCGCAGCGTACCCAAGAGCTCATGGATTGACATAAGGGCACCCTTGCCGCCCAGGCTTTGGAGCACGCCGTCAAGTTGCAGGAGGCCGTCGACAAGGCTGCCAGCGTCGAGGCTGCCTGGGAGGAGCTTGTCGGCAAGTCAAAGAAGTTGAAATAGGATCTTGAAGGCCTCGGCAAGGAGATCTCCACCCTCACAATTGAGAGGGAGCATGCTCTCTCCAACTTGACAGAGACCCAAGCTGCCGTTTCCGACAAGAGTGCTCAACTCCGCTCCACCAACGCCTCCATTGCCGCCTTGCAGGACAAACTCGCTCCTCTGGAGCGGGCTCTTGAAGAAAGAAAGGCCCGCGAGGAGGTCTTGGCTCAAAAACTCCTTGGCGTGATGAAGTAGCTCGAGGCTGCCTCCGCCGCCTGGCGTGGAGTTGTGGATTGAACATCTTGTCAACGCCGTGGAAGGGATCGCTGCGCAGCTGTCTTCGATGGATCTCCAAGGCTTCGATTATTCTCTGGACCCGGAGGTGTCTCCAAGCGCCAAGCTCACCCTGTTCTTCGAAAGCATGGTCGATCCTTTGAAGCAGATTTGAGCCGACAAGGCGGCGCGCCTGGCGAACGAGTCTCGAAGATTGTGCCGGGGCGCCCTTCTCAAGGTCCTCACAAAGTTAGCGTACAAGAATCCCGACATTGACCTCACCCTGGGGCATGTGCCAAAAGAGGAGAACCTCAAGGAACTCGAGAACCTGGTCATGCCAATTGTCGACAAGGTGGACCAGATCAAGAGGGTGCAAGGTCCGCGCCGTGATTAATTCTTCTTGTTCTCCTGCTGCTGCGATTCTCAACCGAGAGCTGCTTTATCTTGTTCATGACTATTAGTATTGTAATATACCAGATGTTCTTGATAAATATTACCTTCCTCCCATGCTCTTTTGCATGGTTTGTCCTTGTGTTTCGGTGAGGGTTTGCCGGCTCAATTGGCTTTTCAGCAAGAGCGTTCGAGGGGTGGCTCTTGTCGGAGTCGTCATTGCCGGCAAGGTGCCTTGCCTTCCTCTGGGTTTTCCCATAGGTTGTCGAGCATGATCTTTAAGCAGAAGGGGAACGCGAGGTGGGCTGCTTAAGTTATCGACCGTTCTCCGAGACAACGTTTAGGAGGATTGCGACGGAGTTCCCTCGTGCATAGGTTTTCCATACAAATGTGTCGGTGACACGTAAAGGGGAGGGTTGTATTTGCCCGAAGAATTACTTGAAGTTTTTGCAACTTATCTTTAGGTTGGGGTTCTTCTTTATGTCTTGGGTAGTTCGTCCTTGTCCTTTCCGCTATCGTGGCATCCCCACTATTTCCCCCCCAGCAAACTTGTGCGCAGGGTTGCATTTGCCTTTTAAGAAAAAGAAAGAAGAGAAAATATGTGTCGGGACCTTGGCAGTCCATTAGCTCAGGCATTTCACAAAATCTTAGATTATGCATGCATATGATCTAACATGGAAACCTAAATGATGCTGTGGAATGCTACAATTTATTCAACTGCACACAGGGTCTTCGCCTGGCTTTGTAGAAAGGATTACATGCAACTTCGGCAAGACTTGTATAAAAGGTGGCCGTCGGGATGCCCGACAACCTCTCCCTATGGGTAGAACTTTCGAAGATGTTCAATGTTCCAGGAATTGCTCAACAGTGTGGCAACTACGGTCTCCAGGCGGACATCATCGGGTCTGGTGACTCGTACTACCCGATATGGGCCTTCCCACTTCAGCGTCAACTTGTTTGAATTCTTGGCTGACTGAACGTGCCAAAGAACAAGGTCGCCTTCCTCAAGACTTCGGGCTCGGACCTTGCGGCTATGATAGCGACACAAGGCTTGCTGATAGCGAGTGGCTCGTACAACTGCCTGAATTCGGGTCTCCTCGAGGAGCACTGCATCTTTCCGACGCAATTGCTCTTGCTCAAGCTCATCATAAGCGAGCACTTGAGGCGACCCATAAGTGAGTTCCGTCGGAAGAACTACCTCTGCCCCGTAGACCAGGGAGAAGGGTGTCTGACCGATGGCTCAATTTGGCGTCGTTCTGATCGACCAAAGAACCGTCGGGAGTTCATCAATCCAGTGCTTTCCATGCCTTCGCAGCTTGTCCAAAGTTCTTGTCTTGAGCCCCCGGAGCACTTCGGCGTTTGCTCTTTCAGCTTGACCATTGCTCCTTGGATGGGCAACAGAAGCAAAGCATATTTTGCTGCCGAGGTCTTGGGCGTATTGCATGAAGGCGTGGCTCGTGAACTGGTTGCCATTGTACGTGATGACCCTATTCGGGACACCGAAACGGCAATCAATTCCTTTGAAGAACATGACGGCTGATTGGGCGGTCACGTTCCTCACTGGTTCCACCTGTGGCCACTTTGTGACCTTGTCAATTGGGACGTACAAGTACTTAAAGCCCCCGATAGTGTGGGGGAAAGGGCCGATAATGTCGAGCTCCCACACCGAGAATGGCCAGGAGAGAGGGATCATCTTGAGAGCTTGGGCTGGCTGATTTAGCTTCCTTGAACGGAACTGGCATGCTTCACACTTGTTTACTAGTGCAGTCACATCCTCGAGGGCTATGTGATAGAAGAAGCCTTGCCGGAATGCCTTGCCGACAAGGGCTCTTGTGTTGGAAATATGCCCTAGAGGCAATAATAAAATGGTTATTATCATATTTCCTTGTTCATGATAATCGTCTATTGTTCATGCTATAATTGTATTAACAGGAAATAGTAATACATGTGTGAATAAATAGATCACAAAGTGTCCCTAGCAAGCCTCTAGTTGGCTAGCTCGTTAGTCAATAGATGATCATGATTTCCTGATCATGGGCATTAGATGTCATTGATAACGGGATCACATCATTAGGAGAATGATGTGATGGACAAGACCTAATCCTAAGCATATCACTAGATCGTATTGTTCGTATGCTAAAGCTTTTCTAATGTCAAGTATATTTTCCTTCGACGTGAGATTGTGCAACTCCCGGATACCGTCGGAGTGCTTTGGGTGTATCAAACGTCACAACGTAACTGGGTGACTATAAAGGTGCACTACGGGTACCTCCGAAAGTGTCTGTTGGGTTGGTACGAATCGAGATCGGGATTTTTCACTCCGTGTGACTGAGAGGTATCTATGGAGTTAGTCACATGATGACGTGCTACAGAAAGAGTAAAGAGACTTACTGGTAACAAGATTGAACAAGGTATAGGTATACCGACGATCGAATCTCGGGCAAGTTCTATACCGACAGACAAAGGGAATCGTATACGGGATTGATTGAATCCTTGACATCGTGGTTCATCCGATGATATCATCGTGGAGCAAGTGAGAGCCACCATGGGTATCCAGACCCCGTTGATGGTTATTGTCCGGAGAGGCGTCTCGGTCATGTCTGCCTGTCTCCCGAACCCGTAGGGTCTACACACTTAAGGTTCGATGACCCTAGGGTTATAGGGAATTGTTATACAAGGTTACTGAGAGTTGTTCGGAGTCCCGGATGAGATCCCGGACATCACGGGGAGCTCTGGAATGGTCCGTAGGTAAAGATTGATATATAGGACGGATGGTTTCGGATACCGGAAGTGTTTCGGGCATCACCGGTAACGTACCGGGACCACCGGGACCACCGGAGGAGGCCCTGGGGGTCCACCGAAGGGGGGCAATGACCCCGGGAGGTAAATTGGGCCAAGTGGGGAAGGGAACCAGATCCTAGGTGGGCTGGTGCGCCTCCCCACTCAGCCCAATGCGTGGGGGAGACAAAAGGGGGCAAACCCTAAGCCAGGTGGGCCTAAGGCCCACCAGGGGTGCGCCACACCCCTCCTCCCCCCGTTGGCCGCCGCACCAGCCCCCATCTAGGGCTGCCCCCCCAGGAGAGGGAAACCCTCAAGGGGGCGCAGCCCCTCCCCCCTATATATAGTGGGCACTTTTGGCCATTGGAGATCAGAATTTTGCCTCTCTCTCGGCGTAGCCCTGCCCTTCTTCCTCCTCCTCTCTGCCGGTGCTTGGCGAAGCCCTGCCGGGAGACCTCGTCTCTCCATCGACACCATGCCGTCATGCTGTTGGAGTTCTTCCCCAACCTCTCCCTCCTCCTTGCTGGATCAAGGTGCGGGAGACGTCACCGGGCTACACGTGTGTTGAACGCGGAGGTGCCGTAGTTCGGCACTAGATCGGAATCACTGCGAGTACGACTCCATCAACCGCATTCTAGCAATGCTTCTGCTTAGCAATCTTCAAAGGTATGAAGATGCTCTTACCCGTCTCTCGTTGCTGGTCTCTCCATAGGAAGATCTGAATATGTGTAGGAAAATTTTGAATTTATGCTACGTTACCCAACAGTGGCATCCGAGCCAGGTTTTCTATGCGTAGATTCTATGCACGAGTGGAACACAAAAGTTGTGGGCGATGATTTGTCAATTTGCTTGCCGCTACCAGTATTATTCTTTTCCGGCGGTATTGTGGGATGAAGCGGTCCGGACCGACTTTACACGTACGCTTACGTGAGACTGGTTCCACCGACAGACATGCACACTGTGCATAAAGGTGGCTAGCGGGTGTCCGTCTCTCCTACTCTAGTCGGATTGGATTTTACGAAAAGGGTCCTTATGAAGGGTAAATAGCTTTGGCATATCATCGTTGTGGCTGTCACGTAGGTAAGAAGGCGTTCTTGCTAGAAACCCAAATCAGCCACGTAAAACTTGCAACAATAATTAGAGGACGTCTAACTTGTTTTTGCAGGGTTTGACATGTGATGTGATATGGCAAAAGTTGTGATGTTGCATGTATGATGTATGAGATGATCATGTTATTGTAATAGGTTTCACGACTTGCATGTCGATGAGTATGACAACCGGCAGGAGCCATAGGAGTTGTCTTAATTTATTGTATGAGATGCAACACCATGTGCTTACTACTTTTACTTCATTGCTAACGGTTAGCTATAGTAGTAGTGATAATAGTAGTTGGCGTGACGACTTCACGGAGACACAATGATGGAGATCATGATGATGGAGATCATGGTGTCACGCCGGTGACGATGATGATCATGCGATGCCTGAAGATGGAGATCGAAAGGGCGAAGATGATAATGGCCATATCATGTCACTATATGATTGCATTGTGATGTTTATCATGTTTTACATCTTATTTCTTAGAACGACGGTAGCATAATAAGGTGATCCCTCTTAAAATTTCAAGAACGTATTCCCCTAAGTGTGCACCATTGCGAAGGTTCGTTGTCTCGAAGCACCACGTGATGATCGGGTGTGATAGATTCTAACGTTCGCATACAACGGGTGTAAGCCAGATTTACACACGCGAAACACCTAGGTTGACTCGACGAGCTTAGCATGTACAGACATGACCTCGAATACAAGAGACCGAAAGGTCGAACATGAGTCGTATGGTTGAATACGATCAGCATGAAGTTGCTCACCATGGTGACTAGTCCGTCTCATGTGATGATCAGACACGGATTAGTCAACATGCATCATGTATCACTTATATGACTAGAGGGATGTCGATTTAAGTGGGAGTTCATACTTAATTTGATTAAATGAACTTAATTGTCATGAACTTAGTCTAAAAGTTGTCTTTTATAAATATTGTAGATGGCCAACGTCAACCTCAATTTCAACGCATTCCTAGAGAAAAACAAGCTAAAAGATGATGGTAGGAACTATGCAGACTGGGTTCGCAACTTGAAGCTCATCCTTGAAGTAGCCAAAAAGGCTTATGTCCTTGATGCGCCGCTAGGTGACCCTCCTGCTCCCGCAGCAGCCCAGGACATTCTGAACGTTTGGCAAACGCGGAATGATGACTACTCTCTGGTTAGGTGTGGCATGTTATACAGTTTAGAAACGGGGCTCCAAAGGCGTTTTGAGCAACACGGGGCATATGAGATGTTCCAGGAGCTGAAGCTAGTTTTTCAAGCTCATGCCCATGTCGAGAGATATGAAGTCTCCGACAAGTTCTTTAGCTGTAAGATGGAGGAGAACAGTTCTGTCAGTGAGCACATACTCAAAATGTCTGGGTTACATGGTCGTCTGACTTCACTTGGAGTTGAACTTCCGGATGATGCTATAATTGACAGAATCCTCCAGTCTCTCCCACCAAGCTACAAAGGCTTTGTGCTTAACTACAACATGCAAGGGATGGAGAAGACCATTCCTGAGTTGTACTCGATGCTCAAGTCTGCAGAAGTAGAAATCAAGAAAGAGCATCAAGTGTTGATGGTCAACAAGACCACTAGTTTCAAGAAAGGCAAGGGTAAGAAGAACTTCAAGAAAGACGACAAAGCTATTGCCGCGCCCGGTAAGCTAGATGCCAAGAAGAAGAAAAAGAATGGACCCAAGCCTGAGACTGAGTGCTTCTATTGCAAGGGAAAAGGTCACTAGAAGCGGAACTGCCCCAAATACTTAGCGGACAAGAAGACCGGCAACGTTAAAGGTATATGTGATATACATGTTATTTAAGTGTACCTTACCAGCGCTCGTAGTAGCTCCTGGGTATTTGATACCGGTGCTATTGCTCACATTTGCAACTCAAAGCAGGAACTACGGAATAAGCGGAGACTGGCCAAGGACGAGGTGACGATGCGCGTGGGGAATGGTTCCAAAGTCGATGTGATCGCCGTCGGCACGCTACCTCTACATCTACCATCGGTATTAGTCTTAAACCTTAATAATTATTATTTAGTACCAGCTTTAAGAATGAACATTGTATCAGGGTCTTGCTTAATGCGAGACGGCTACTCATTTAAGTCAGAGAATAATGGTTGTTCTATTTATATGAGTGATATGTTTTATGGTCACGCTCCACTGGTGAATGGTTTATTCTTGAAGAATCTCGATCGTGATGTTACATATATTCATAGTGTGAGTACCAAAAGATGTAAAGTTGATAATGATAGTCCCACATACTTGTGGCACTGCCGCCTTGGTCATATCGGTGTTAAGCGCATGAAGAAGCTCCATACTGATGGACTATTAGAGTCTCTTGACTTTGAATCATTTGACACATGCGAACCGTGCCTCATGGGCAAGATGACTAAGACTCCATTCTCAGGAATAATGGAGAGAGCAACCGACTTATTGGAAATAATACATACTGATGTGTGTGGTCCAATGAACGTCGAAGCTCGCGGTGGCTATCGTTATGTTCTCACTCTCACCGATGATTTGAGTAGGTATGGGTATATCTACTTAATGAAGCACAAATCTGAGACGTTTGAAAAGTTCAAGGTATTTCAGAGTGAGGTTGAGAATCAACGTGACAGAAAAATTAAATGTCTGCGATCTGATCGTGGAGGAGAATATTTGAGTCACGAGTTTGGCACACACCTAAGGAAGTGTGAAATCGTTTCACAACTGACGCCGCCTGGCACACCGCAACGCAACGGAGTGTCTGAACGTCGTAATCGCACTTTATTAGATATGGTACGATCTATGATGTCTCTTACCGACCTACCGCTATCATTTTGGGGATACGCATTAGAAACTGCAGCATTCACTTTAAATAGGGCACCGTCTAAATCCGTTGAGACGACACCGTATGAAATATGGTTTGGCAAGAAACCTAAGTTGTCATTTCTTAAAGTTTGGGGCTGCGATGCTTATGTGAAGAAACTTCAACCAGAAAAGCTCGAACCCAAAGCGGAGAAATGCGTATTCATAGGATACCCTAAGGAAACTATTGGGTATACCTTCTATGTTAGATCCGAAGGTAAGACCTTTGATGCCAAGAACGGATCCTTTCTAGAGAAAGAGTTTCTCTCGAAAGAAGTAAGTGGGAGGAAGGTAGAACTTGAAGAGGTAATTACACCCCCTCTCGAACAAGATAGTAGCACAGCGCGGGAAGTTGTTCCTGTGGCGCCTACACCAACTGAAGAGGAAGTTAATGATGATGATCATGAAGCTTCGGATCAAGTTACTACTGAACCACGAAGGTCCACAAGGGATCGCTCCGCACCAGAGTGGTACGGCAACCCTGTGATGGAAATCATGTTGTTAGACAACGGTGAACCTTCGAACTATGAAGAAGCGATGGCGGGCCCGGATTCCAACAAATGGCTTGAGGCTATGAAATCCTAGATAGGATCCATGTATGAGAACAAAGTATCGACTTTGGTGGACTTGCTCGATGACCGGCAAGCCATAGAAAATAAATGGATCTTCAAGAAGAAGACTGATGCAAACGGTAATGTAACCGTTTACGAAGCTCGACTTGTCGCAAAGGGTTTTCGACAAATTCAAGGAGTTGACTACGAAGAGACTTTCTCTGCCGTAGCGAAGCTGAAATCAGTCCGGATCATGTTAGCAATTGCCGCCTTTTATGATTATGAAATTTGGCAAATGGACGTCAAAACAGCGTTCCTTAATGGGAACCTTAAGGAAGAGTTGTATATGATGCAACCAGAAGGTTTTGTCGACCCTAATGGTGCTAACAAAGTGTGCAAGCTCCAGCGCTCCATCTATGGGCTGTTGCAAGCATCTCGGAGTTGGAACATTCGCTTTAATGAGGTGATTAAAGCGTTTGGGTTCATACAGGTTTACGGAGAAGCTGTCTGTACAAGAAAGTGAGTGGGAGCTCTGTAGCTTTCCTCATACTGTATGTGGATGACATATTATTGTTGGGGAATAATATATAGATGTTGGAGAGCATAAAGGCCTATTTGAACAAAAGTTTTTCAATGAAGGACCTTGGAGAAGCTGCATACATATTAGGCATCAAGATCTATAGAGATAGATCAAGACGCCTCATAGGTCTTTCGCAAAGTACATACCTTGACAAGATATTGAAGAAGTTCAATATGGAAAACTCAAAGAAAGAGTTCTTGCCAGTTTTGCAAGGTGTGAGATTGAGTAAGACTCAGTCGCTGACCACGGCAACAGATAGAGAGAAGATGAGTTCTGTCCCCTACGCTTCCGCCGTGGGCTCTCTAATGTATGCCATGCTGTGTACCAGACCTGATATAAACCTTGCCATAAGTTTGGAAGGGAGGTACCAAAGTGATCCAGGTATGGAACACTGGACAACGGTTAAGAATATCCTAAAGTACCTGAAAAGGACTAAGGAAATGTTTCTCGTTTATGGAGGTGACGAAGAGCTCATCGTAAAGGGTTACGTCGATGCTAGCTTTGATAGATCCGGATGACTCTAAGTCACAGACCGGATACGTATATGTGTTGAATGGTGGGGCAGTGAGCTGGTGCAGCAGCAAGCAAGAAGTCGTGGCAGCATCTACATGTGAAGCGGAGTACATAGCTGCTTCAGAAGCAGCTCATGAAGGAATTTTGATGAAGGAGCTCATCACCGACCTTGGAGTGGTTCCAAGCGCGTCGGGTCCAATGACACTCTTCTGTGATAACACTGGAGCCATTGCCATAGCCAAGGAGCCCAGGTTTCACCGAAAGACGAAGCACATCAAACGCCGCTACAACTCCATCCAGGACCATGTCTAGAGTGGAGTGATAGATATTTGTAAAGTACACACGGATCTGAATACTGCAGACCCGTTCACTAAACCTCTTCCACGAGCAAAACATGATCAACACCATAATGCTGTGGGTGTTCGATACATCACAATGTAACTAGATTATTGACTCTAGTGCAAGTGGGAGACTGTTGGAAATATGCCCTAGAGGAAATAATAAAATGGTTATTATCATATTTCCTTGTTCATGATAATCGTCTATTGTTCATGCTATAATTGTATTAACAGGAAACAGTAATACATGTGTGAATAAATAGATCACAAAGTGTCCCTAGCAAGCCTCTAGTTGGCTAGCTCGTTAGTCAATAGATGATCATGGTTTCCTGATCATGGGCATTAGATGTCATTGATAACGGGATCACATCATTAGGAGAATGATGTGATGGACAAGACCCAATCCTAAGCATATCACTAGATCGTATTGTTCGTATGCTAAAGCTTTTCTAATGTCAAGTATCTTTTCCTTCGACCGTGAGATTGTGCAACTCCCGGATACCGTAGGAGTGCTTTGGGTGTATCAAACATCACAACGTAACTGGGTGACTATAAAGGTGCACTACAGGTACCTCCGAAAGTGTCTCTTGGGTTGGTACGAATCGAGATCGGGATTTGTCACTCCGTGTGATGGAGAGGTATCTCTGGGCCCACTCGGTAGAACATCATCATGATATCAATGTGACTAAGGAGTTAGTCAGACGATGACGTGCTACGGAACGAGTAAAGAGACTTACCGGTAACGAGATTGAACAAGGTATAGGTATACCGACGATCGAATCTCGGGCAAGTTCTATACCGACAGACAAAAGGAATCGTATACGGGATTGATTGAATCCTTGACATCGTGGTTCATCCGATGAGATCATCGTGGAGAAATTGGGAGCCACCATGGGTATCCAGACTCCGCTGATGGTTATTGGCCGGAGAGGCGTCTCGGTCATGTCTGCCTGTCTCCCAAACCCGTAGGGTCTACACACTTAAGGTTCGATGACGCTAGGGTTATAGGGAATTGTTATACGAGGTTACCGAAAGTTTTTCGGAGTCCCGGATGAGATCCCGGACGTCACGAGGAGCTCTAGAATGGTCCGGAGGTAAAGATTGATATATAGGACGGATGGTTTCGGATACTGGAAGTGTTTCGGGCATCACCGGTAATGTACCGGGACCACCGGAGGTGGCCCCGGGGGTCCACCGAAGGGGGGCAACGACCCCGGGAGGTAAATTGGGCCATGTGGGGAAGGGAACCAGCCCCTAGGTGGGCTGGTGCGCCTCCCCACTCAGCCCAATGCGTGGGGGAGAGAAAAGGGGGGGCAAACCCTAAGCCAGGTGGGCCTAAGGCCCACCAGGGGTGCGCCACACCCCTCCTCCCCCTTTGGCCGCCGCACCAGCCCCCATCTAGGGCTGCCGCCCCCCAGGAGAGCGAAACTCTCAAGGGGGCGCAGCCCCTCCCTCCCCCTATATATAGTGGGCACTTTTGGCCATTGGAGATCAGACTTTTGCCTCTCTCTCGGCGCAGCCCTGCCCTTCTTCCTCCTCCTCTCTGCCCGTGCTTGGCGAAGCCCTGCCGGGAGACCTCGTCTCTCCATCGACACCACACCGTCGTGCTGCTGGAGTTCTTCCCCAACCTCTCCCTCCTCCTTGCTGGATCAAGGTGCGGGAGACGTCACCGGGCTGCACGTGTGTTGAACGTGGAGGTGCCGTAGTTCGGCACTAGATCGGAATCGCTGCGAGTACGACTCCATATACCGCGTTCTAGCAACGCTTCCGCTTAGCGATCTTCAAAGGTATGAAGATGCTCTTATCCCTCTCTCGTTGCTGGTCTCTCCATAGGAAGATCTGAATATGCGTAGGAAAATTTTGAATTTATGCTACGTTACCCAACATCTTGACCCTATGTAGGAGCCACATATCCCCCATATATCTTGACCAGCAGCTCCAGTCCTTCCTCTTAGGGGATGCACTTCAGTTTCACGCCATTCAGCCGCCTTCTGTATAGGGTAGCATCCACAAATTAGTACATGCTGGAGTGACAAGCTACTCTATCCACTTCCTCCTACTCTTCGGGCAGGTCCCCAGTTTGGAGGTACCGGACTATGTGTTGCGCCCATGCCAGAGCTTAAGGTTCGACGACAAGGACTAAAGGCATATCCTCTGCCGGGGTGGTGTCTTTCTCGGCAGGCTCTGTATCTCCCTCGGCCGCTCCCTTTCTGGCAAGATCCTTGCCGGGGGTCCTTCGCAGGTCTACCAGAAAGTACTTGCCAGATCTTAGCTTCGTCCTCTTTCCCGGCTTGGTGGATGGTGACACGGAAGGTTGAGTCAGTCGTTGCACAAAAGTTCCCGGTTCCACAGGTAACTTAAGGGCTGCGCACTTTGACAGGTCGTCGGCGACGGTGTTTTCGGCATGGGGGACGTGCTCCGTCCATAGACCATCGAAGCGCTCTTCCAACTTCCTCACTTCATCCACGTAAGCTTCCATCAATGGGCTCTGGTAGTCCTTGTTAACCAGTCGGACTACTAGATGTGATTCTCCTCTGAAGATGAGCTTCCTGATCCCCAGATTTGCCGCGATCCTGAGGCCGGCAAGCAGCCCTTCGTACTCGCGGTGTTGTTGGTGGACTACTCCTGGGGAAAGTACATCTGGATGACATACTTGAGGTGTTCTCTAGTAGGTGCAACTAGCAACACGCCGGCTCCAGCTCCTTGGAGTGAGAACGCTCCATCAAAGTAGAAGATCCATTCTTGGTTGGACTCCTTGCCCGTGAGGGTTGATTCTATTATTTCCTCGGTTGGCGTCGGGGTCCATTCAACAATTAACTCCGCCAAAGCCCTCCTTTGGATGGTTGATGTGATTTCGAACTTCAGGCCTAAGCTGGACAACTCCAATGCCCACTCCACGATCCTGCCAGTTGCATTGGGGTTCCACAAAACCCTTTGTAGCGGAAAGGGGGTGATGACGGTGATCTCGTGTGCTTGGAAGTAGTGCCGCAACTTCCTCGAGGCCATGAGAAGGCCGAAAAGCAGTTTTTGCACCCCGGAGTATCTCGATCCGCCCCCTGCAAGAGGGAACTGACAAAATAGAATGGGCGCTGCACCATCTTCTTCTTCTGCACTAGCCCGCCTGCTGGCAGGGGTTCCTCTTGATCGCCCCCGGACTCCTCGGGGGACCCTGGTTGCCGGTGTGCACTTCCTCATCTGATGGCGTTGCCTTTGCTGGTGTATCTTCGTCGTCTTCCCTCTACGCCACCAGGGCGGCGCTAACCACTTGGTTGGTTGATGCTAGGTACATGAGCAACGGTTCTTGTGGTTAGGCGCTACCAGGATTAGCGCACAGGAAAGGCATCGCTTCAGGTCTTGTAGCACCGTCCCTGCCTCGGCGGTCCACTCCATCGGTCCCGCCTTCTTCAAGATTTTGAAGAATGGTAGGGCGTGTTCGGTAGACTTGGAGATGAATCTTCTTAGGGCGGCTACACAGCCGGCTAGGCGTCACAGATCCTTGGCGCGCTTCGATGCCTCGATTTGTTCGATGGCCTTGATCTTGTTGGGGTTAGCTTTGATCCCGCATTGTGACACGAAGTACCCGAGAAGCTTGCCGGATGGGACACCGAAGACGCACTTTTCGGGGTTGAGCTTGAGGTTGATCTTGCGTAGGTTGGCAAATGTCTCTTCCAAATCTTGCATGAGTGTTGACTAGTCCTTGGTTTTGACCACTATATCATCCATGTATGCTTCCAGATTACTGTGGAGTTGGGGCTCAAAACCAATCTGGATCACTCTTGCAAAGGTGGAGCCAACATTCTTCAACCCGAAGGGCATTTGTACGAAGTAGTACGTGCCACAGGGGGTGATGAAGGTGGTTTTCTCTTCATCTTCCTCGGCCATATAAATCTAGTGATACCCTGAGTAGGCATCGAGGAAGGACAGCAGGTCACAGCCAGCGGTGGAGTCCACAATCTGGTCGATGCGCAACAAGGAAAAAGGGTCTTTCGGGCAAGCTTTATTGACATCGGTAAAGTCGATACATAGCCGCCACTTCCTGTTCGCCTTGCGCACTACAACAGGATTGACCAACCATGTGGGATGGATGACTCCTCTGACCAGTCCCACTGCTTCTAACTTCTTGATTTCCTCGGCAATGAACTCCTGCCACTCCAAGGCTTGCTTCCTTACCTTCTGCTTGACCGGCCGCGCGTGGGGGCAGACAACAAGGTGGTGCTCAATCACCTTCCTGAGAACACCGGGGACATCCGATGGTTGCCATGCAAAAACAACGAGATTCGCCCGCAGGAAGGCGATGAGCGCACTTTCCTATTTGCTATCAAGGGCGGAACTTATGGTGAAAGTTCCACCCGTGCCGTCCTCTCGGGTGGGTACCTTCCTGGTCTCTGGCGGGGCAGCCCTGGATTTCTTGTTCCGGGCAGTGGAGCCTTCCGACGCATCCTCGGCGACAGCAAAGTATTCTGGAGAAGCGTGCTTGCCGGGATCATTGTGGGAAGCCCTCTTGCCGGGATTCTTCTCTCCGGGGGGCGGTGCCTTGGCGGCAGGCGTCGCTACCGCCTCCCGGTAGAGGCGGTTGGTGCACACGAGTGCGTTCTTCTTGTCGGTGTTGATGACGATGACGCCGACCAGCCCGTGCATCTTCTTGGTGTTGTAGGTGTAGTGGGAAGCAGGAACTTGGCCAGTGTAGGGCGCCCAAGTATCCCGTTGTACGCGAACGGATTGTCAGCAGTGTCGAAGACGACCTTCTCCGTCCGGCAGTTCTGGTCGCTGCCGAAGGTCACCGGCAGCGTGATCTTCCCCTTTGGTTGAATCTTCCTGGGTTGATCCCTTGGAAGGCTCCTATTTCCTCAAGATCTTCATCGGGAATCTGCAACATCCAGATCACGTCGGGGGAGATGAGGTTTAGACCCTACCCTCCATCTACCCACATCTTCGTCACCTTGAGGTTGCGGATCATTGGGGAGACCAACAGCGGCAAACATCCGACCACCGTAACGCGGTTTGGATGATCCTCAGAATCGAAGACGATCGGTGTATGCGACCACTTCAAGGGCCTATGAGTGCCGATGGAGGGCTCCGCCACGCTCACCTCACGCGCCCACTTCTGAAGTTGGCAGTGGGAAGAGTGAAGCGATGCTCCTCCATTGACGCACATCATATCTGTTGCCTTCTGAAACTCGTGGTCGCTGGAGTCATCGTCTTGGCAGTCTTCATCCACATCCTCCTCCTTTATTACCCGCGCCGGCGCGGGCTTCACCCTCTTGTTCTTGAACTTGCCAGGGGGACCCCCTTGGCCGCCCTTCTTCCTGCCTGAACCTTTGCCACCGTCTCGGGCCTTTTCCTTGTCGCGTCTTTGGTACTCCTCCCTTTGCTTCTCGGCAAGTTTTTCAACTTGTCGGCAGTGCTGGAGGTTGTGACCCTTGGTGTGGTGGATATTGCAGTACTGCGCGCCAGAGCCCTCCGGTTTGTTGGCTGCCGTTAAGACCTGGCAAGAGCCGCACCTGGCAACGTATTTGTTGGGAGCCTCGCCTTTCGCCTTCTTGGAGGTGTCGTCGTTGCCGGATGTCTCGACGGCAAACACGGCTTTGCCCTTTCGCTTCTTGTTGCGCCGCTTCCCCTTTATCCTGGGGACGTCGACATCTTTGTCTTCAGAGTCGGCCTCTGCATCAGCGTCTTCCCCGGGAAGCCTCCTCCCCTCTTCCGTTCGTGCACACTTGTCCGCCAGGGCGTAAAGCTTGGCGACATCGCGGACCTTGTTCATCGCAAGCTCCTCGCGCATCTTCTGATTTCGCACGTTCTGATGGAACGCACTAATGACTGCGGCCGGGTGAACATCCGAGATGTTGTGCTGTATGCGGCTGAATCTCTGGATGTACTTGCGCAGAGTCTCACCCTCCTTCTGGGGGATGATGTGCAAGTCACTCTCCTGGCCAGGGGCCCGGTGCCCGCCCGTGAAGGCGCCAACTAAGTCGTGGCACAACTCCTTCCAAGAGGAAATGGAGGTCTTGGGTAGGTGTGTCAACCAAGACCTGACGTTGGGCTTGAGCACCAACGGGAAGTAGTTGGCTAGTATCTTGTCGTCTTGGCCCCCAGTAGCATGCACCGCGATGGTATAGATGCTTAGGAACTCAGACAAGTGGGTCTTGCCATCGTACTTCTCCAGAATTTCCGGCTTGAAGGTACGGGAGCTGGGCCACTGGACCTGCCGCAACTCGCGGGTAAATGCTAGACATCCCACCTCGTAAGGTAGGTCGCTAGGATACCCCGATGCTGGAGTGTCTGCAGCGGCTCGAGCACGTTTGTCTGATTGACGACACGTTTCTCGTCGTCGCTCATTGAGATTAAGCGCGTCCTCCTTACGCCGCTCGTGAAGAACATCACGTTGATTGCGGCGGGTCCGTGGGTCGGAAGACCCGGTCGAATCTTTAGAGATGATAACCCTTTGCCGCCGTTGTGAGGGAGAGTGCACCATGGTGGTGGCAGCTCCAGTCTTCTCGGTACGGTCATGGGCGTGTTTGCTGGAGGGTTGTTTTGACGTCCCCGCCTGCTGGGTCCCGTCCCCATTGGCGAGGGCGACGAGACTCTGGATGGTAGCCCTCCACGGAGCTTGTCCACTGTTGGAGAGAAGTCCAAGAGTAGTTGAGCTCACTTCAGGGCTTCTGCCAGCGTGGGCGGCGGTGATATGTGCGAAGACCGCGAGGGGCTCTTACTTCTAACTACATTAAAAGGAGCGCCCCTTGGTCCCGCAGCGGTGTGCCGCCTTGGAGCATCGGCCCTGCGAGTCCTGGGAACAAGGTCCCGGAGTCCTTCGTGGCGGCGGCGAATCGCTGCCACTCTGGCGTGGTCCGCCGCGCGCGCCCTACGAAGGTCGGGGCGGGTCCATCCGCGTCGTCGTCTTGGAGGATGTCCTCACACCCTTCAAAGTAGCAGCGCCACCCTTGGGCTGCGCAGCTGCATCCTTCGACGCCCCGACGCGCGGATGGTCGTCACGGTCTCGGACGATACCACTCGCCCGGGTCTGCTCTCCAGAGTGTTGCGGATGTTCGGAACCTCCTCCTTGTCCTGCGCCCTGATACGTCTCCAACGTATATATAATTTTTGATGTTAATAGTAAACTATTGTTTTGAATCTTACGGATCTGAACATTCATGCCACAAGAAAGAAGTTACGAAGGACAAATATGTTAGGTAGCATTCCACATCAAAAATTCAGTCTTTATCACTTCCCTACTCGAGGACGAGCATGAGTTAAGCTTGGGGATGCTTGATACGTCTCCAACGTATCTATAATTTTTGATGGTTCCATGCTATTATCTTGTCAACTTTGGATGTTTTGTATGCATGAATATGCTATTTTATATCTTTTTTGGGACTAACCTATTAACTCAGTGCCAAGTGCGAGTTCCTGTTTTTTCCGTGTTTTTGACCCTTTTCAGAGAAGAATATTAAACGGAGTCCAAACGGAAGAAAACCTTCGGAATGATTTTTTCCGTAACAGAAGATATGCAGGGAACTTGAGAACCAAGGCAAAGGATCCCGGGGGAGGCCACAAGCCCCCTAGCCGCAGCCTGGGGGGGGGCACCTACCAGGCTTGTGGGCCCCCGTGGCTCCTTTGCCCTACTTCTTGCGCCTATAAATTCCCTAAAAATCGAGAACTGCCAGAGAGAGCCACGAAAATACTTTTCCGCCGCCGCAAGCTTCTGTCTCCACGAGATCCCATCCGGGGACCGTTCTGGTGCCCTGCTGGAGGGGGGATCCGGACACGAAGGCCTTCTTCATCAAGACCATTGCGTCTCCGATGATGCGTGAGTAGTTCACCACAGACCTTTGGGGTCCATAGCTAGTAGCTAGATGGCTTCTTCTCTCTCTTGGATCTTCAATACAAAGTTCTCCATGATCTTCATGGAGATCTATCTGATGTAATCTTCTTTTGTGGTGTGTTTATCGAGATCCTATGAATTGTGGATTTATGATCAGATTATCTATGAATATTATTTGAGTCTCCTCTGATCTTTTATATGCATGATTTCGTATCCCTGTAATTCTCTTCGAGTTGTGGGTTTCATTTGTCCAACTTTATCTATAGTTCTTGCAATGGGAGAAGTGCTTGGTTTTAGGTTCATACCGTGCGGTGTCCTCACCCAGTGACAGAAGGGGTAGCGAGGCACGCATCATGTTGTTGCCATCAAGGGTTAAAAGATGGGGTTTATTTCTATTGCATGAATTTATCCCTCTACATCATGTCCTCTTGCTTAAGGCGTTACTCTGTTTGTTATGAACTCAATACACTAGATGCATGCTGGATAGAGGTCGATGTAGGGAGTAATAGTAGTAGATGCAGACAGTATCGGTCTACTTGTCTCGGACGTGATGCCTATATGTATGATCATTGCCTTAGATATCATCATGACTTTGCGCGGTTCTATCAGTTGCTCGACAGTAATTCGTTCACCCACCGTAATGCTTGCTATCATGAGAGAAGCCTCTAGTGAACACTATGGCCCCCAGGTCTACTTCACATCATATTTTCAGCTCTACACTTTTACTTCGTTGCACTTTCCACCTTCAGATCTCACCTTGCAATTAATCGTGAAGGGATTGACAACCCCTTTTATAGCGTTGGGTGCAAGTTTGTTTGTGTTTGCGCACGTACATTGGTGACTTGCCTTGATACGCCTACTGGATTGATACCTTGGTTCTCAAACTGAGGGAAATAATTACTGCTAGTGTGCCGCATCACCGTTACCTCTTCAAGGGAAAAACCAAAGTAAGTTCAAGAGGTAGCACGCCCGCACCCTCGCCCGCCCGCACCGGGGCACGCGCATTGGGTACGAGTGTGTCGGTCGCCGGAGCACCCCTCCTCTTGGGGGCCATGGCCGTGAAGAGGAACTGATGCGCTGATGGCTAGGTCGGATCAACGCGACCCCTACCCCCTACACGGCATGCCAAAGATGTCGAGGAAATCGATAGCTATGGGAAGCTCGAAGGGTCCCTTGATCGTTTGGCGGAGGGAGAGAGGTGAAGCTGAGAGCGGAGCTAGCGATCAGCACCGGCAAGGTCGTTTACCCAGGTTTGGGCCGCTTGGCGCGTAAAACCCTACTCCTGCTTAGTTTGTATTTGGGGGCTTACTGTAGGTTTATTTGCTATAGTAACCTAGTTGGTGATTAGGGAGTCTCAAATCCCAAAAGGTCCAACCTTCCTAGAAAATGAGCATTGGGTCTCCATTTATAGGCAAAGGGGTCACCAACAGTGTGTTCACGGGTTGCATAGTGAACATGGTTCACCGCTTATCTTCTACGGTGGTGTCAGGGGCAGTAAATGCCTTGCCTGGCTCGTGCCTACGTCAAGGTGGCTTCGACACGTACCCAGGTGGATCGACACCTGGGTCTTGTGCTGGCGCATGAGGGATGCGCTGGAGCGGTGGGACTGTGGTAAAAATAGGGGAGGACACGTGACGAGCGAAAGGAGCTTGCTGGCCTGGTGTCCCTGTCGGAGGGCATGATTATCTTCCCGGCAAGGACGGCTTGCCAGGGGCTTGAACGTCTTCCTGGCAAGGAGGGCTTGCCTAGGCCTTCCCAGTCTTTGCGAGCCTTCCCAGAAGGAGGGCTTGCTGGGGCCTTATGAGACCTTGCGAGTCTTTGGGAGTCTTCCCGGCAAGGAGGGCTTGCCGGGGCCTTGCGAATCCTCCCGGCAAGGAGGCTTGCCGAGGCGTTGCGAATCTTCCCGGCAAGGAGGGCTTGCCGGGGCCTTGTATGTGGAGCTTTTGTACTCTACGCCCTCGGAGAGGGGGCGTGGCCTCGGTGGGTTTTGGTTTGTCTTCGTGCCAGCCTTCCTCGTGTGCTGCCGCTAAGGGTGTTGCCGGTGCCCGTGCACAAGTCTGGGGCACAGGAGACCCCAGTCTCTAGTCCACCGACAAAGTGTACGCGCGTGCTATCTCTCCCAGGAAACCCTTGCCGGGGTATATCTCCATGCAAACTTCGTCTGCCCCAATCAATCCACCAAAGCAAGAGTAGGGCTTTAGGCTTCACAGCAGCCCGAACCTCCGTAAAACCCCCAAATATCGTCATCACTTTGTTTTGTAGTCTCTGCTCTTTGTGGGATACGACCTCCCTGCCGAACCACAAGGGTAACTTAGGTCCAATAGGTGACCGTGTGCACAGCTGTACCGACATCTTTGGCGCGCTAGGTAGGGGACTTCATTCACGCAAACCTGAGGATACGAGCAGCATGCTGATCTTCATGACGACTTTCTATTTTCATGATGGCTCCCAAGAAAAAGACCCTTCTACTTCAAAGACCACGACGCTTGCAGCCGCGGATGCCGCTCTTGTCGCTGCAGCATCGAGCGACGCAGACACCGCGGGCGACGCGGTCGACGCAGGAGGCGCCGCCATCGTGTCCCCTGTGGTCGAGGCCGGAACAAGGGGCCCCGGAGGTGAGCAACATCGACATCATAGTGTGTTTTCCCTTGGTGCCGTGGGCGAAAGGGACACCCAGGCCAGACACATCCACCACATCAGTCACCGCACTCACAACAGCGGTGCCCAGTCCGAGGGAAACCATGGTCCACCAGCTGCGCCGGCGACGTGCACAGCTGCTAGGCACGCGCCTTGTCGAATGCAAGATGGAGTGCTGAGCAGAGCCACGGATCCGCGCGCCCAGCCTCTAGAAGGACGCAACCAGGCTCCTCTTGTTTGCACCAGGAGTCGAGCCACGTCGCGGTCCGCCTCTTTGCCCATGCCGGATATGGCTGAAGAGGCAATGGCGCGGGTTCAACTGCTGTTAAACTTCCACCCCACCGTGTGACAAGATGGACGAGTGGAGAGCCACTATTCAAAGCTTGATCGGCTTCGTCGATGCCGGCAAATCATAGCAAGGCCGTCCCGTCGTCCACGGACAGCAATGGCGGCCCGAACAGATGGTTGTGTTGAGGGGGCCACACCGATGGTGCAGTCCCCTCCTTGACAGCAAGCTCAAGAACAGTCGCAACAAGCTCCACGCACTGACGGGTCGGAAGAGGCATCTACGGCTTGGACCGGCGCGCGCGACCAGTGAGAGCAACGGCGTGTCCTGGAAGACCAGCAGAAAGAGGACGCATGCAGCACCATCAAACGATGCCGGGAACCACACCGTCAATCCGATAAACGCTGTGGCGTAAATGTTGGCGACCCCGCACCCAGTGTTGGCGGAAACATACCTTACAAGGTCAGGTGTCCCACTTTCACCCGCGAACCGTGACAGGTCCGCTGGCCATCGAGACGGGCCTTCAAACCCGAATTGATGGAAAAATATGACGTAAAACTCAACCCTACAGAGTTCTTCGGAATCTACATGATTGTCGTACAAGCTACCGGGGTAAGAGATGAGAAGATGCTCGCCAACTATTTCCCTTTGGCACTCAAGCCAAATGTGAGATCATGGCTGATGCACCTGCCGGAGAATTCCATTGCATCATGGGTTGACGTATGCAACGAGTTTGTTGGTGCCTTCACGCGTGGCCATGAGGAGCGAGGACAGCCCAACGACTTGCAGGTCCTCCCGCAGAAGGACGGTGAAACCCTACGAAAATACATCCAGAGGTTCAGTAGAGTGCACAGACAGATTTCGGAGATACACCCCGCAGCCATGATTGCCGCATTCCACTCGAACATGCACAACAGGAGAATTGCGGGCCAAGATGAACGTCAAACACCCGAAGACCGTCAACGATCTATACATATTGGCGGACAAGTGTGCTCGCGCTGAAGAAGGAAGGCGACTCCCCGGAGAGCAAGCGGGTATCGAAGATGACTCCAATGACGACGATGATGCCCCTAGATCGAAGTGGAGGAACTGGAAACGCAATAAGAATCACAAGGGAAAGGTAGTATCGGCGGTCGAACGCTGTGGCAATCTCAGCGCCGGCAAGAAGGCGAAAGTTGAGACCCCCAGCAAGGGAGCTGCTTCGTGCGCTCATTTTACGACAGAGAAAGCTAGAAAGTCTCATGGGCCAAAATGCAAGATCCATCACACCAAGGGCCATGTTCTCCACAAATGCCGCCAAGTCGAGCAGCTTGTTGAGAAGGAGAAGGCTGAATACGATAAGTGCAACAAGGAGAAGGGCCAAGATAATGCTGCCGGGAAGGGCCGCGGTGGCAGAGCAGACCGCCGCGGCAAGGCCCCGCAGCAAAAGGGAAAGCCTACCAGAGGCGGCAAGAGGAAATAAGATGACAACGCAAGTGACGACAAAGACGATGGAGAGGGTTCCAGTGACACGGAGTTCCAGAAGGCAACCAATGCCATGTGTGTTGATGGGGGTGCATCCTTGCACTCCTCTTGCCGCGAGCTCAAACAGTGGGTGCGCGAAGTTAACACCTTGGAGCCAGCTGCAGGGTCTTGAAGACCACTCGAATGGTCCTGCACGCCTATAATCTTCGACGGAGGGGATCACCCGGACCGCGTTACCGTGGTCAGGTGTCTTCCGCTATTGGTTTCCCCGATAATCCGCTACCTCAAGGTCAACAAGATTTTAGTTGATGGTGGGGCAGGGATGAATCTGATTTCTACCGAGGTGGTTAAGAGGCTGCATATCTGTGACGGGTTCATTCCAAGGGATCAACCCCGGAAGAGGCCAACCAAAGGGAAAGATAAACTTGCCGGTTACATTTAGTGGGGAGCTCAACTACCGGACCAAAAAGGTCGTATTTAATGTGGTCGAGCTCTCCTTACCATCTAATGCAATCCTTGGTCGCCAGCCTTGGCCAAATTCATGGCAGCATCCCACTATGATTACAATGTTCTGAAGATGTCGGGCCCCATGGGAGTAATCTCCATCCCGTCTAACAAGAAGGATGCCATCATTTGCGTGGATCAGATGTATCGAGTCGTGGTGGCAGCTGAAGCCGCAGGATAATCCACTCCTGCTCGAAGCCAGAAGAAGGAGAAGAAGTCTAGGGGAAACACCGACAGGGACTGCGAGACGCGCGCCTCCGCCGAGTGTGCTGCGTTTGTCGATGAACTTTCGGAGAGTTCCGCTGGCAGGAAGTCCAATGTCTCCTGCCGTGTGCTGAAGAAGGTCCTGACAAGGGAGAATGACTCTGATGGTACATTCACCATCAGCACCACCCTTAGTGACAAATAGGAAAGCGCACTCGTTGTCTTTCTACGGGCGAATGTTGATGTGTTTTCCTGGCAATCTTCCGACGTCCCTGGTGTTCCCAGAGAGGTAACTGAGCACCACCTTGCTATCTGCCCTCATGCCAGACCCAACAAGCAGAAGGTCAGGAAGTAGGCCTTGGAGAGGCAACCGTTTATCACCTAGGAAATGAGGAAACTGGAAGCGGCTCGTTTGGTCAGAGGAGTACTACATCCACCATGGTTAGCTAACCAGGTAGTGGTACGCAAGGCGAATGGGAAATGGGGTCTTTGCATTGATTTCAATGACTTAAACAAAGCATGCCCGAAGGACCCATTTCCCTTGCTGTGCATTGATCAAGTTTTCATGGCTAAAGATGATGAGGAAAAGACCTCGTTCATAACTCCATGCGTCATGTACTGTTTCGTACGAATGCCCTTCGGGTTAAAGAGCGCTGGTTCTACCTTTGCCAGTGCCGTGCAAATTGGATTTGGACCCTAACTGCATAGAAATGTGGAGGCATACATGGATGACATAGTGGTCAAGACGAGGGATGATGCTACCCTTGTGCAAGACCTAAAAGAGACCTTTGCGAACCTGCACAAGATAAACCTGAAGCTCAACCTTGAGAAGTGTGCGTTTGGTGTCCCGTCCGGCAAGCTACTTGGGTTCTTTGTGCCTCAGGAAGGGATTAAAGCCAACCCTGATAAGATCAAAGCAATCGAGCAGATACAAGCCCCCAAGACAGTTAAGGACGTGAGACGCCTGACCAGATGAGTTGCAGCTTTGAGAAGATTCATTTCCAAATCCGCTGAACGGGCCTTGCCATTCTTCAAAATCCTGACGAAGGCTGGCCTGTTGAAGTGGACTTCGGAAGAAGACGCGGCGCTACAATGTCTGAAAACATACCTCTCTTCCGCTCCCACCTTGGTCGCTCCCAAACTACAAGAGCCGTTGCTGCTATACCTGGCGGCAACGTATCAAGTGGTTAGCGTGGCCTTGGTGGCGCAGCGGGAGATAGATGAGGATGCAGCCACCATGACAGATGCTACCGGGGACGAAGCCAATATATTTGCAGCAACGCCCAACACAAGCTCAGAAGAAACCTCGCACGCTAGCAACGAGGGCTCGAAGGAGTTGGCGAGGAATAAGGTGGTGTAGCGGCCAGGTACTTTGTCACCTCCGTGTTACATGGGGCTAGATCAAGGTACTTTGGAGTGCAAAAGCTGATCTTCGGCCCCATCATGGGCTCAAGGAAGCTGCGCCACTACTTCCAAGACCATGAGATCATGGTTGTCACCCGTTTACCGTTGGAGTGCATCTTGAGGAACTCCGAAATCATAGGCACGATTGTCGAGTGGGCGCTGGACCTGTCATGTTTTAGGCTGAAGTATGAAAGCACTTCCACCATCCAGAGCAGAGCACTAGAAGAATTCATTGCCGACTGGACGCCCACACCACACGAAGAAGTCCAGGAAACCATTCTCCCCGGCAGGGAAACACCCAAGGAATGGGTCATGTACTTTGATGGTGCCTTCTCACTCCAGGGTGCGGGTGCAGGTGTGCTCCTCATAGCCCCCCACCGGAGAGCACCTTAAGTACGTGTTCCAAATGCACTTTCCCCAGGAAGAAGGTACTAACAAAACCGCCGAGTATGAAGGGCTCCTCGTGGGACTCGGAATCGCGGTGGAGTTGGGGATCAAGAAGTCGATCATTAGAGGGGACTCCCAGCTTGTGGTGAAGAAGGTCAATATGGATTATAAGAGCCCGTTTATGGAGGCATACGCAGAAGAAGTGAGGAAGTTGGAGGAACACTTTGATGGGCTACAGGCAGAACATGTGCCACGTGCAGAAAACAACATTGCCGATCACCTCTCAAAGTGTGCCGCGCAGAAGCTTCCTCTGGAACCACGGGTTTTCATTCTTCAGCTCACTCAACCCTTCGTGTCCCCCTCAATGATGACGAAGGAGAGAACAAAACTGAACTCCGACAAACATTTCCCGGTAGAGCTTCCTGGATCCCCTGGTAGATAAGTTGCCAGAGGTGGTTCCGTTTCGCTTGGTGAGTTTCTCCCTCTCACGGAACCTGAGGTTCTCATAGTGGAGGAAGTGCACCCATGAACACGGAAATGCCTTTAGTCCTTGCCGTCGAGCCACAGGCTCCGGCTTGGGCACAACACATCGTCCAATTCCTTCAAACAGGAGAACTTCGCAAAGAACAAGAAGAGGCCGAAATAGTAGCCCGTCGGTCTAGTATGGACTACTTTGTTGACAACACTGTGTAAGAAGAAGACCCAACGGTGTGAAATTAAGGTGCATCTGTCGGGAAGGACGAAGGCTGTTGACAAAGATTCACAAAGGCATGTGGGGGTCGCACATAGGATCAAGGGACCTTGCTGGGAAAGCTTTCCGCCAGGGTTTCTATTAGCCCACAGCCCTCCAAGATGCGACTCAGCTGGTCCCCAAGTGTGACGCCTGCCAGTTCCATGCCAAGAACATTAATCACACAAGACAAGCCTTCTAGACGATCCCTCTATCCTCGCCATTTTTGCTCTGGGGCTCGATATCGTGGGCCCCTTCCCCCGCATTGTCGGGGTTTTTGATTTATTGTATTCTCCTCAAGTGATGTGTTGGATGAGTTCATAGCAATGAACATATTAAACAAGACCGCCGACAACACGCTTGCTCATGTCCAACGGTCAAGAGAAAACTCCTCCAATCTTGCTTTGAAGGCCAAGGCTGTTTTGGAGGAAGATGAAGAAGAAGAACAGGAAAATCGTTCCGAAGACACGAAATATGCTTACCACAAGCACATGGCTCTTGCGTCAAGGCAATTTTGGGGCAACAAGAGAAACTCAAGGCCCAACTTCTCTAAGAACATCTCCAGTGGGTCCAAGGGCAAGCAACGCGTGAGGACTTGCTACAATTGTGGCAATGTGAGTGACCTTGTGGCGGACTGTCCTTACGAGAAGAGGGAAGACAATGGTGGTAAAATTAGTTGCAAAGACAAAGCCAAGTCCTTCCCCAACAAGAACAATTTCTCCAAGAAGATGCCCAAAAGGTGTTGGTGGCTCAAGAACAGTACCCCTCTGATGAGGATGATGGCAATGACGAAAGTGGTGAGGTAATGGGAATGGCCACGGTGCCCATCACATACTCTTCTCCAAGAAAGGTGTCACTCTTCCACGTCCCCAATGAGAACCGCATTGCCAAGTGCCTTACGGCCAAGACAAGCAACAAGGTAACCTCAAACATCAAAGCTTCCATTTCCACTACCCCTTCTCCTATGGATAGTGGAGATGAAAAATAGGAGGTAAATGTTGAGGAAAATTCCTTTGATAGATTCATGAGAAAGGTCAAGGGTAAAACCAAGAAGCATTTTGTTGCTCTCTTGGAACAACTAGTAGAGGCGAGTGACCTCACTGAAACTCATAAAGAAACTATCTCTATGTTACAAGGACATAGTCGTGACTACGACGATGAGATAGTGGATCTTTCCATTGCTCTTGAGAAAGAGCAAGATCTTCGTTTTTCTCTTGAGGAGTCACACAACGGTGACCTCGCTAAATTACAAAAGGGTCATGACCCATGCTCCTGTTCTTACTCGTGTGCTCCAATCGGAAAAGGTTGCACTTGGGATTGACCTCAATAGAAGGAAGGAAGAGTTTTCCACACTTGACAAGGCTCACAAGGCTTTGAAGAGTGTTCATGCTTCTTTAAAAGAGGCTCATGGTCAACTCCAAGTAAAACTCACTTAGGAAGTAGCCACATGGTCTTCTTTTGTATTAATTGATAATGCCCATGCTACTAACCCATGTTGTGAGCATGTGCATCTTGCGGAGGAGAATGCCAAATTAAAAGAGCAACTTGAGAAAGGTCTTGTGACATGCATCCAAGGCAAAAAGAATCTTAATGACCTTTTGAGCAATCAAAAGGAAGTGGTTGCAAAGGAAGGAGTTGGATTTGCACCCGAGTCCAAGAAGACCAAGAAGATCAAGACCGAGGAACCTCCACCTCTTAAGGAAACCTTTGTTAAAGACGGGGAGGGTACTCATGAGAAGAATACGGGCAAAGCTAAGGGTGGTAATGCCAAGAAGGGAAAATCCTCCCTCCCAACAATGTCGTCGATTTTAAGCCCTATTATTTTTATGCCATGCTAGTGATGGAAATGCGTTTGCTAAATTTTTTGGTTCTCCTGATGAGTATAGTAGATGGTCTATTTGGGTTCCTAAGATCCTTGTTACTAACCTGAAAGGACCCACTAAGGAATGGTTACCTAAATCCAAGCATTGATCTTATGCAGGAGTTTGCTTCCGGTGGAGTGTTATGGTTTCTTGATAGTGGAGTAAAAAATCATAGCACCAGAAGCAAGGACTTGGTGGTGGATGTTCATCCTGACCCATCCGTGGCCACCGAAGTCTCTTTTGTTGATGATGCAATTTCAAAGGTATTGGGTTTTGGCAAGGCGGTAATCTCTCCGGAATTTTCATTGAGATTGTCATCCTTGTTGAGACCCTTGCATACAATTTACTTTTCGTTCATCAAATTGCGCTCATGGGTTTTAATACGTTCTTTGGTGTTGACTCCATGGCTATTTTCTGGAGCAAGACTCTTAAAGTAGCCTTTGTTGGACATGTCGGGAATGGTCTCTATGTGGTTAAATTATCGGAGTGACCCACTAAGACGGTTAGTTGCGTAATCGCTAAAGTTTATGTGGGATGGATGTGGCATCGCAGGCTGGCCCATGTCAATAAGAGATCTTTGAAAAGTCTCCTCAGAGGGGATCACGTTCTTGGACTAACAAATGTGAGTTTTGCCAAAGATCATGCTTGTAGTTCTTGTATTGAAGGAAAGCTACATGAGACAACTCACCGCCCCACGACTACCAGTTACTCAAAGAGGCCCTTGGAGCTCCTCCAAATGGATCTCTTTGGTCCTCCATCTTTCAATAGTTTTGGGGGGAATAAAGTATTGCTTCGTGATAGTGGATGATTACTCAAGATACACTTGGGTATACTTCTTCAAGAGGACGAGTGAGACCCAACAAATCATCGTCGACTTTGCCAATGAAGCTCAACGTCAACATGAGGCAAAGATATTGATTATTAGAAGTGACAATGGCACCAAATCCAACAACTAAACCTTGAATGAGTTTCTTAGTGATGAGGGTATCAAGCACCAATATTCCGCACCATATACACCTCAACAAAATGGTGTAGCAGAAAGGAAGAACCGGACGTTGATGGACGCGACAAGGACCATTATGGCAGAGTTCAAATCTCCATACAACTTTTGGGCCAAAGCAATCAACACCGCATGTCATGCATCTAATCGGCTTTACCTCTGCAAAGGCTTGAATACTACTCCTTATGAATTCTTACCGGTAACAAGCCCAACCTCAAGTACTTACGGGTGTTTGGTTGTAAGTGTTTCATTCTCAAAAAGGTGCTTGTTTGTCTAAATTGGAACCTAGAGTTCAAGAGGGCATATTTATTTGTTATGCTACAAACTCTCATGCTTACAGTGTCCTCAACAAGCCCAATGGACTTATTGAGGAGACGTGTAGCGTGGAGTTTGATTATAATAATTGCTCTTAAGTGGAGAAAAGTGGTCTTTGTGATGTAGGTGATGAAATTCCTCCCCAAGCCATAAGAAGAATGGGTGTGGGACACTTCCTACCCTTTGAGGAACCCCTTGTGGCCGACGGAGAAGGACAATGTTCATTCTAGTGGAACCATCACCGACGCAAGGCCCACACGCTTCTGATGAACAAAGTGACGGCCCTTAACCTTGTGATCAAGATCAAGGACACGTCATTATAGTCCATTTACATATATGTCTCATCTCCAACGGAGCTACGTTAATTAACTATGAACTAAACTGTTTCTATAACGTTGACACGCAAACCGTTGCAAACATCACATAAAACAGTTTTAAATATGCATGAGAGTTGGAAAATATTATTCTACACGAAATTCTACACGTTCTACATATCTAACTTGTCGCAATCCGATGCATGGTTTAAAAATTATGGGCGTTTGAAAATATGAATTTTTCCAGAAAATATTAAATTCAGAAAACCTAATAAAAACTAAACGAGATGAATTGTCCTAATGGGCCTAACAGTGCACGTGTGCATGATAACTAAATGACACCTCGGGCACACAATTCAGGGGGCCACGGGGGACTCACGTCGGGCCTTGGCTCGATGGAGGAGATGCTGAGGCGGGCCTGGCCTGCTGCAGGAGGCCGGTGGCTGGGCCGGCCATGAAGTGGAGGGAGGCCACGACCCACACATGGAGGGTCAACGCCACGAGCGGGAGGCTTCGTTGTCCCCCGACTCGACGCAACGGCCAACATAGGAGGCTGGGGCTCCCAGTCAACACCGAGGGAAGCGGGGTACACTCCGACGGGGCCTGGGCAGCGGAGGTCGGGGATGGGCTTCCCAGACCGGATCTAGCCAGATCGGCTTTGAGGCGGTGGACGTCGACGCATTTCGGGGGACGGCAGCGAGCGGCAGATTGAACGGCGTGAGGCAGGCGGGGATCAGGTTAGTGGCGCATCCCGGCGGAGATAGTCCGGTGGGTGTGGGGCGGCAGCATGGGATGGCTCCGATGCGGTGCACGGTTGTGGACGCTGTGGTCGGGAGGAGCAGGCTCGCGACTGCTCCTCTTGGCAGCAGCTCGGGGCACCTGGGCTGGCCGCGGATTCGGGCCGGGAGGGACGGCTACGGGCTCGGGTGGGCCTGGCTGGAGGAGGTGGGAGAGAGGCGACCAGGTGGCAGCTGGCACGGGTTTCAAGGTGGGGAAGACTAGGGTGTGCCTAATTAGGCAGGGAGGTGTTTATATAGGGAAAGGGGCTAGGGTTAGCAGTTTTGGCCGTTTTCGGACCCTCCAATCTCGATCGTATGGCTCCGGTTGCGCCCTAGGATTGGATAGGCTAGTGGGATGTGTAGAATAGACTAAGTGGGGACGAGAGGGAGGTTTGCGACCCGACACAAGATTTTAATACACCGAAAAATGTCCCATGATAAACCGATGAGGGTGCCGCTACGTCGACCATTCGGGTATCAAACAGGCTCCCATTGTGACGAAATTTGGCAGACGGCCTACCTACATTACAATAAGACCGCATGCCAACTTTTGACCCAATCCAAGAAAGTTTTACAAACACTTTTAAAAACAATATTTTATTGATGCTGTGGGCGCGTGCGTGTGGTTGGTCTCAAAATAGTCAATGGAAAAGCAGAGAGACCGACAACTAATAACGGATGCAAGTTTTGAAAACTGGCGGCAACGGAGTGCCGATGCAATGCGGATGATGAGAATGATGCGATGATGGATGCGACAACCAATAATTAACCCGGCGGAAACGGAATAAAAGGGGAATCTTCTGGAGCATCGGTCTTCGGCTATCACAACTCTCCTACACTAACAAGAGATCTCACCCCGAGATCTAAGAATGAAAGGGGAAGAGCAAGAGAAAGAGCAAACGGTAAATCTTAGTTGCTTCTTGACAAACGAATGAAACCAACAATTCTTGAAGGTTACAAATAGATGAAGAATGATATAAGGAACAAGCAAGAATTCAAACCAAAATTTCGGCAGCACTTCGGTAGGAAAGAGGGCAAAATTTGATAAGAAGGAAAGATCTTGAGAACATTAACAACAAACTAACAAAATTGAATAAGCAAGGAGAGAACATGGTCTTGATAGAACAATATGATTGACTCAAAAGAGCAACATCACAACAACTCCGGAACAAGAGAATAGACACTAGATCATTGAGAAGAGAGAATGGAGAAGAAAATGACAACTACTACCACAATTGAATTTGGCAAGCATCCTTTTAAGAAGAGTTGAACGGAGTTTCTGGAAAACTAACAACGGAAAGAACAAGGTTGTAGTGGACTTATGAAAACCATCTCAATTAATGAGTTGACAACCAGCCACTAACGGAACAAGGACTGATTGGAAGCAACAAGATATGCACAACTGCTTTCACCAAGAGGATACATTGAGAACTTGGGTTAATGATAACCACCATAATCACAACAACCCTTAGGAAAAGCTTTCGATGAAATCCAAACCAAGCTATCTTAATGAAGAAACCATGAGATAAAATAACTCATGATCAAGGAATTGGTGGGTTTAAATATCTCATTCTTCAAACAAATTGTCTTCGAGACTCCTCCACTAACAAGAACGCTATAACACCATTACAAAGGATAAAGGAGGTAGAATTGCTCTTTGAGATGCAAGAAAAAAATACTTGAGGTTCTCCCCCAAGAATCTTGAATAACACCGTGATAATGAAGAGATAATGATCCGCCTAACAGAAAACTTCAACAAGGCACCGAAATAATTGAGAGTTGAACGAAGAGACAACAATTGAGAAGAATTTGAGATTGAAGCTGAAAGCTGAGAACGAAGAAATCTTTTGAAATGATGGCCTTCGGAGGATCAAGAAATGAAAACAACACTGAACTACACTGGATAGATATGGAAGGAATTTCTTATGATTGGTAACAATTGAGAAGAGCACGAAGCTAAGATGACAATCTTCAAAAGAATGGACAAGATTTGAGAGAAACACTCCTTCGGTCTTCCAAGCTGAGGACGATGGCAAGAGACACCACCAAAATAACTGAGGCACTCCGAAATAATGAAGAATGAAATGTTGAGCCAAAGATGAGAATTAATTTTGAAGCAATCTTGGAGAAGGAATATGACTGATGAAATTCATAATTACACCATTATGGAAACGAATTAGAGATCTCCGAAAAAGAATAGAAGAGCTAGGTAAGATCCTGGGAAAAGCCTGTGGGTTATGGGCCCACTCAAGGAAACCATGGTTGAAACAATTGATTAGGAAGAGAGATATTGCACCGAACAAATGAAAACTTGAAGAGGTGAGACCCTCGACATAATTGAAAGGATTGAAAACAAGAAGATTGTGAGATATCTTCAACACTCCGGATAGAACAAAGATGGATGAGTAGCAAGAGAGGCTTGATAGGAATTTTCAACATGGGAAATAATTTAAAGGATGAAAAAGATATGATGAACACAGATAGCTTGAACTAAATTCAGTGGAAGAGAGAACAAGAATGAAAAATGATGAACTTAACACTGAGCATCTTCACAATGAATCACCGGATAAGACAGAAAAGAAAAGACAGCAGAAGCATGAATGAATTGAAATGGACTTGGATGAGAATTGAATCACTAAAGAAAAGGGTGGAAAGGTGGGAAAAAACAAAGACAACTTGGGACAGATGAGAAGAACTCCAGAAGAAATGAGAGATTGATCTTGCAAAAATTGGAGAAGATTGAATTGACTTTAAGAGAAGCACACCGGTTGAAATGTTTTGATAAGACAACTTGATTGAGCAAAAGAATTTGCATTCCCATAAAAATATGAGAACACCTCTTGGGAAGATATGAATTCACCATTTGACATCGAAGCAACTCAAATTACCATACTCCAACAAAACGAAGGGTGCGACTTACGAAAGAAGCTAGAACAAATTCATGACAGAGATTTCATACGATATTTTCGTGGATAGGTTCACACGGGATCTATCCTACAGTAGCCATCATGTACAAGGCACTGCACACGACATACGAATCATCCTCGAGTTGTACCAAGATACAAGGACTCTTTAAGACACAATGAGAACCGCTGTAAGACGACCGTGAACAAACGAATCCAGTAGATGTCGAATCCCAACCTCACATCATGCATCTGTTGGAAGATTTTCCTATAGGTAACTACTTGAATTCCCACCTAAGAACTCCCAAAATTACTGGTCATGCAATTGGGTCCATGGATACAACGAGTAAAATCCATCACTCAACTCCTAGCAATGACACTACCCGTTTAGAGTATCACATCCGTCAACACATAACCAGAGATCTCGGAAACTCATCTATTTCAGTCCCTCGTAATCACAACGATACCAAGTATGGTGGTACCCCCGAACTCTCTGTACCAGTACTAGGGATGTCTGGATTATCTCGGCACTACTAGTATTGAAGCAATTTTAAACATCCTACGTCTTGAGATACTAAGAAATTTGAATGATAACTATGTGCTCAAGAATCCCGTGGAGCTCAACTCCCCGGAATAAAATCAACACAGTAGAAGGCACCAAGTCAGAACTCTGTCACATCAACATCATATGGATTCCAAAAATATCTGCGTGATCCTAATTTTTTTAGTGAGAAGAGGAGTAGAATTAAAATTATTACGTCAAGATTCCTCACCACAACATAGAAGAGGAGAAAAAATAATCCTAATCTCCGATATATAACTAGACTCAAAGCAATTTTTTACTAGACTCGACTCGGCCAAGTTTGATCAATCAAGGGGGCTCCTAGGTCAGTACTGCTCTGATACCAACTTGTAACGCCCAAGATGCGGTACTATCCTTATTTGGCGCGAGGGCCTCGACAGTGATAGAAACGCATCTCGTCGTTTCACAAGAATGGATATTGTTACAAGTACATGTACTGAAAAGATGAGTATAAGGAGTTGGCTTACACTCGTCAGAAGCTACATCAATATCACAACAATACAACAATATACAGTCATCATGAAAAAGAGCAGGGTCCGACTACAGACGAAAACAAACGATAAAAGAACGATGTCCATCATTGCCATCCCACGCTGTCGACCTGGAACCCATCCTAGATCGATTATGAAGACGAAGAAGAAACTCCAAATAGCACAATCAGCGTGCTCACGTCAAAGTCACACTTTACTTGTACCTGCAACTAGTATTGTAGTAATCTATGAGCCACAGGGGACTCATCAATCTCATCTCCAAAGGTATCAAGACTAGCAAAGCTTAATGGGTGAGGTAAGGTTAATTGGTGAGGCTGCAGCAAGCGACTAAGCATTTATTTGAGCTGGCTAACTAACGAATACAAGAATAAGAGGGGGTGATCTATGCATATCGGATGTGAACTAATAATGATCAAATGAATGGCCCTGAACCCTACTTACGTCAGACATAACCCCACCATGTCCTCGATCGGCGAAGGAGCTCATGAAAGAGAGTCACGGTTACGCACTTAGTTGGTAAGTTTTAGTTAAGTTTACTTCAAGTTTTCTAGAACCAGATGTTAAACAAATTTTCCACGTTGCCACATAACCACGGGCACGCCTTTCCGAAAGATTTAACCTTGCAGGGGTGCTCCAACCAGCCCATCACAAACTACCACACGTTGCATAGAAACCCTCGACCATGAATCTCATGATCTCCTCGGATCCCTTTGTGGAAATACTTAACTCTAAGATAGCCCAAAGCATCACCGAAATTCCGATGCACTAGACGCTCGAGAAAGGTAAAACAAGTCCAGCAAGGCCACCCGGCGTGTCGACGATCCCGATAGGAGCCGCATATCTCGTTCTCAGGACACGATGGATAAGAGAAAAATATGGTAATTGAAGTCCCGGGTTGCCCCAGGTATAGTTTGGGACCAACACCATCACCACTGCCCCCTGTATTATGTTGAATTACTCCTCGGGTTCATGACGCCCTATGTTTTTCAGTATTAACATAATTATCATGTTGGGCAAATGTAGTACCAATGTTGGGCCTTGCCAGACGAGTTTTATCCCAACACGAAAATCTAGGGGGTCCCCATAACAACCCCAAGCATGTTAGGAGTGCTCATTTATGGAACATAACACCGATAGCCGAAACTAAGGCGACAAAGGTGGAACAAAACACGAGGCTAGAAGGCCGAGCCTTCCACCTTTTACCAAGTATATAGGTGCATTAATTTAAATAGCAATAATATGGTGATATAATAGGGAACCCATGTCTTCACATGGAAGCAACTGCACCTGCAACTAGCAATGCTATCAAAAGGCCGAGCAAGTGATAACGTAGCCAAACAAGGTTTGCTCGGTAGTGGAAAGATTAGAGGTTTTCATGGCAATGTTGGGAGGCTGATATTTAACAGGTGGTAGGCAGCGAGACATAGCGAAAGAAACGAGACAACTAGCATGGAAGTGATAGTAATGCTATCTAGGGAAATGACCATCTTGCCTCAGATCCCGCTTGGAAGAAGAAGGACTCTGTGAAGCAGACGAACCGACGTGGTCGAACGGATCCTCACATTCCGACACGCTTGCGGAACTCTATCGAGACGAAGCAGACTGGAAACAAGAATCAACACACGATATTCACCACGACACATGCATGACATGATGCAATTCACATATGATGCATGATCAGTTTCACATATGCAAGGCATGGCATGGCAATGCACCTCACGGAAACACTACACATTAAGTGAAGCTCAATATGCAATGAGTTGCATATAGACGGAACTCCACATTTAACTATTTAGTTCACTCTCGTTTAGGTACACAGCAATATTAAATGTTGTTAAACACGGCAAGGGGTGAAGCACAATGAAACTACCTATCTAGGCATTTTAAATGAGGCCAGAAATGACATATAACATCTCCGAACTGACCCCATGTGTTACATTGAAATCTGTCCAGATTTGTCCTAACCACTTTTGATGTTTGTTAAACGCCAAAATGAAGTGGTTCCTGATTCTACTCATCGTTTTAGTCCATTTACATATATGGCTCATCTTCAACGGAGCTACGGTTAATTAACTACCAACTAAACTGTTTCTATCATGTCGACATGCAAACCAATGCAAACAACATGTAAAACAGTTTTAAATATGCATGAGAGATGGAAAATATTAATCTACGCAAAATTCTACATGTTCTACATATCTAACTTGTCGCGATCCGACGCACAGTTTAAAAACTATGGGCGTTTGAAAATATGCTTTTTCGTGAAAATACTATATTCGCAAAAGCTAAAAAAACTAAATGGGCCGAATTGTCCTAATGGGCCTAACAGAGCACGTGCGCATGATAACTAAATGACGCCTCGGGCACACAATTGATGGGGCCAGGGGGGACTCACCTCGGGCCTTGGCCCGATAGAGGAGAGGCTGAGGCAGGCCTGGCCTGCTCGAGGAGGCCGGTGGCTGGGCCAGCCACGGAGCGGAGGGAGGCCGCGGCCCACACATGGGGCGAGGACCACGTGCGGCCGGTCAACACCACGTCTGGGCGGATTCGTTCTCCCCCGACTCGACGCACCGGCCAACGCAGGAGGTTGGGGCTCCTGGTCAACACCGAGGACAAGAGGGCACACTCCAGCGGGGCCCGGGCAGTGGAGGTCGGGGATGGGCTTCCCGGATAGGATCTGACCGGATCCGGTTGGCTCAAGCTTGAGGCGGCGGACGTCAGCATAGATCAGGGGTTGGTGGCGAGTGGCGACTTGAACGGGGTGGGGCAGGGTGGCGGCGCATCCCGAGGGAGCTACTCCAGCGGTTGTAGGGAAGCGGCGTGGGACGGCTCCAGCAAGGCTCAGACACGGTGCGACACTGTGGACGCTGTAGTCGAGAGGAGCTGGCTTGGGGTTGCTCCTCTTGGGAGCAGCTCGGGGCACCGGGGCTCGCGGCGGATCCGGGCCGGGAGGGCCGGCTGCGGTCTCTGGCGGGCCTCGCTGGAGGAGGTGGGAGAGAGGCGACCAGGTGAGGACTAGCACGGGTTTCGAGGTAGGGAAGACTACGGTTTGCCAAATTAGGCAGGGAAGGTGTTTGTATAGGGAAAGGGGCTAGGGTTAGCAGTTGTGGGCGTTTTCGGACCCTCCGATCTCGATCGGACGGCTCCGGTTGAGCCCTAGGATTGGATAGGCTAGTGGGATGTGTAGAATAGGCTAAGTGGGGAAGAGAGGGAGGTTTGCGGCCCAGCACAAGATTTTAAAACACCGAAAAACGTCCGACGATAAACCGATGAGGGTGCCACTATAGTCGACCATTCGGGTATCAAAGGGACTTCGATTGCCGCGAAATTTGGTAGCCGGCCTACCTATATTAATATGAGACTGCATGCCAACTATCGACCCAATCCGAGAAAGTTCTACAAACACTTTTAAAAACAGTTTTTTATCGATGCTGCCGGCGCGTGCGTGTGTGGTTGGTCTCAAAACGGTCAATGGAAAAATGGAGAGAACCGACAACTAATAATGGATGAATGTTTGAAAGCTGGCGGCAACGAAGTGCCGATGCAGTGCGTATGATGGGAATGATGCGAAGATAAATGTGACAACCAATAATTAACCCGACGACAAGGAAATAAAAGGGGAATCTTCTGGAGCGACGATCTTGGGCTGTCGCATGCCCCTTCGACGGAGAAACCCAGGTCTGGACCCAAGCCGGAGACTGGGTGTTATCATTGCAAGGGGACTGGTCACTGGAAGCGGATCTACCCCAAGTATCTGGCCGATAAGAAGGCGGCTAACGCCAAACAAGGTATATTTGATATACATGTTATTGATATGTACCTCACCAACTCTTGTAGCACTGCCTTGGTATTTGATACCGGTCCTGTTGCACACATTTGCAACTCAAAACAGGAACTGCGGAATAAACGAAGGCTGGCGATGGACGAAGTGAGGATGCGCATGGGAAATGGTTCCAATGTTGATGCGACCGTCGTCGGCACGCTCTCACTTCAATTACCGTCGGGATTAGTGATGAGCCTAAATAAGTGTTATTTAGTGCCTCGTTAAGCATGTACATTATATCTGGATCTTGTTTATTGCGAGACAGTTACTCATTTAAGTCATAGAATAATGGTTGTTCTATTTATATGAGTAATATATTTTACGGTCAGGCACCCAATGTGAGGGGTTTGTTCATGTTGAATCTTGATAGTGATGATACTCATATCCATAACATTGAGACCCGAAGATGTAAGGTTGATAATGATAGCATCACTTTCTTGTGGCAGTGCCGCTTATGTTATATTGGTATAAAACGTATGACGAAACTCCATGCTGATGGACTTTTGGAGTCACTTGATTTTGAATCACTTGACAGATGTGAACCATGCCTCATGGGCAAGATGACTAAGACTCCATTCTTCGGAACAATGGAGCGTGCAAGTGACTTGTTGGAGATCATATATATTGTTGTGTGCGGGCCAATGAGCATAGAGGCGCATGGTGGATATCGTTATTTTCTCACCTTCAGTGATGATTTGAGTTGATATGGTTATATTTACGTGATGAAGCACAAGTCTGACACATTTGAAAAGTTCAAGCAATTTTAGAGTGAAGTTGGAAATCATCGTAACAAGAAGATCAAATTCCTACGATCTGATCGAGGAGGTGAGTATCTGAGTTACGAGTTTGGTGCTCACTTAAGACAATGTGGAATTGTTTCACAGTTGACACCGCCGGGAACACCACATCGTAATGGTGTGTCCAAACATCATAATCATACTTTATTGGGTATGGTGTGTTCTATGATGTCTCTTACCAATTTGCCGTTATCGTTTTGGGGCTATGCATTGGAGACTGTTGCATTCACTTTAAATAGGGAACCATCAAAATCTGTTGAGACAGCCCCATATGAACTGTGGTATGGCAACAAGCCAAAGTTGTCATTTCTTAAAGTTTGGGATGTGATGCCTATGTCAAAAATCTTCAGCCTGAAAAGCTGGAACCTAAAGCGGAAAAGTGCATGTTCATAGGATACCCAAAAGAGATAGTGGGGTACACCTTCTATCTCAGATCCGAAGGCAAAGTGTTTGTCGCTAAAAACGGAGCATTTCTTGAGAAAGAGTTTCTCTCGAAAGGATGGAGGAAGATAAAACTTGATGAGGTTGTAGAATCTTTGCCTCAACTAGATGGTGGTGCATGACAGAAAAAAGTTTCTGTCAGAGCTACACCAGTTGAAGAGGAAGCTAATGATGATGATCATGAAACTTCAGATCAAGTGATTGTCGAACCTCGTCGGTTGACAAGGGCACATGCTGCTCGTGAGTGGTAAGGGAACCATGTCTTATCAATCATGTTGTTACATAACAATGAACCTACGAGCTATGGAGAAGCAATGGTGGGCCCGGATTCCAACAAATGGTTAGAGGCCATGAAATCCGAAATATGATCTATGTATGAAAACAAAGTATCGACTTTTGGAGGTTTTACCTGAAGGATAAATGGACATTTAGAACAAATGGATCTTTAAGAAGAAGACGGACACAGACGGTAATGTGACTGTCTATAAAGCTCAAATTGTGGAAAAGGGTTCACAAGTTCAAGGAGTTGACTATGATGAGACTTTCTCACCCATAGCGATGCTTAAGTCTGTGAAAACCATGTTAGCAATAGCTGCATTTTTTGATTACGAAATTTGGTAGATGGATGTCAAAACAACGTTCCTTAACGGGTTTCTTAAGGAAGAGTTGTATATGATGCAACCGAAAGGTTTTGTTGACCCAGAGAATGCTGACAAAGTATTCAAACTCTAGCGATCCATTTATGGACTAGTGGAAGCATATCAGAGTCGGAATCAGTGCTTTGATGAGGTGATCAAGGTATTTTGATTTATACAAGTTTTTGGAGAAGCTTGTATTTACAATAAAGTGAGTGGGAGTTCTATAGCGTTTCTAATATTATATGTGGATGACATATTGCTGATTGGAAGCAATATAGAACTTTTGGGAAGCTTAAAGGATTACTTGGATAATTTTTTTTCAACGAAGAACCTGGGAAATGCTTCTTACATATTAGTCATCAAGATCTATTGAGATAGATCAAGACGCTTGATAGGACATTCACACAGCACATACCTTCATAAGATTTTGAAGAAGTTCAAAAAGGAACAATCCAAGAAAGGGTTCTTGCCTGTGTTACAAGGTGTAAAGTTGAGTAAGCTTCAATGCCAAGTGACTGCAGAAGATAGAGAAAAGATGAGTGTGGTCCCCTATGCTTCAGCTATAGGGTCTATCATGTATGCAATGCTGTGCAAAAGACCTGATGTGAGTGTTTCCATAAGTATGGCGGAAAGGTTTCAAAGTAATCCTGAAATGGAGCACTGGACAATGGTCAAGAATATTCTGAAGTACCTAAAAAGGACTAAGGAAATGTTTCTCGTTTATGGAGGTGACGAAGAGCTCGTCATAAAGGGTTACGTCGATGCGAGATTCGAGAGTGATCCGGATGACTCTAAGTCACAAACCGGATAAATATTTATTCTCAATGGCGGTGCGGTAAGCTAGTGTAGTTCCAAGAAGAACGTCGTAGCTGATTCTACATGCGAAGCAAAGTACATAGCTGCCTCGGAGGAAGATAAAGAGGGTGTCTGGATGAAGCAGTTCATGACAGATCTTGGAGTTGTGCCAAGTGCACTGGATCCAATAAATCTTCTTTGTGACAACACTGGTGCCATTTCTCTAGCCAAGGAACCAAGGTTTCACAAGAGGACCAGACACATAAAACGACGCTTCAATGCCATCCGAGATTACATCAAGGAGGAGGACATAAATATTTGCAAAGTGCACACGGATCTGAATGTTTCACACCCGTTGACTAAGCCTCTTCCACGAGCAAAACATGACCAATAGTAGAACTGTATGGGTGTTAGATTCGTTACATTGTAAATCACATAGTGATGTGCAGCTAGATTATTGACTCTAGTGCAAGTGGGATACTGTTGGAAATATGCCCTGTAGGCAATAATAAAATAGTTATTATTATATTTCCTATTTCAAGATGATCATTTATTATCCATGCTACAATTGTATTGAATGGAAACACAAATACATGTGTGGATACATAGACAAAACACCGTCCCTAGTAAGCGTCAAGTTGACTAGCTCGTTGATCAAAGATGGTTAAGGTTTCCTAGCCATAGAAAAGTGCTTTCACTTGATAACATGATCACATCATTAGGAGAATGATGTGATGGACAAGACCCAAACTATGAACGTAGCATGTGATCGTGTTATTTTATCGCTACTGTTTTCTACATGTCAAGTATACATTCCTATGACCATGAGATCATGTAACTCACTGACACCGGAGGAATGCCTTTTTTGTATCAAATGTCGAAACATAACTGGGAGACAATAAAGGTGCTCTACAGGTATCTCTGAAGGTGTCCGCTGAGTTAGCATGGATCAAGACTGGGATTTGTCACTCCGTATGACAGAGAGGTATCTCGAGGCCCACTCGGTAATACAACATCACAACAAGGCTTGCAAGCAATGTGACTAAAGAGCTAGTGACGTGATTTTGTATTACGAAACGAGTAAAGAGACTTCCGAGTAACGAGATTCAAATAGGTATAGAGATACCGACGATCGAATATCGGGCAAGTAACATACCAAAGGACAAAGGGAATGTTATATGGGACTAACTTAATCTTTGACATAGAGGTTCAACCGATAAAGATCTTCGTAGAATATGTAGGAGCCAATATGGACATCCAGGTCCAGCTATTGGTTATTGATTGGAGAGTGTCTCAGGTCATGTGTGCATAGTTTTCAAACCCGTAGGGTGTGCACACTTAATTTTCGGTGACATTATGGTATTATTGAGTTATTTATGTTGGTGACCGAAAGTTTTTTGGAGTCTCGGATGAGATCCCGGACATCACTAGGAGCTTCGTAATGGTTTGGAGGTAAAGATTTATATATAGGAAAGTTGCATTTGGCTTCTGAAAAGATTTCGGGCATTACCGGTAAAGTACCGGGAGTGACGAATGGGTTCCGGGGTTTTACCGGGAGGGGCCACCCACCCGGGAGAGGACCTAATAGGCCTAGAGGTGATGCACCAGCCCCTAGTGGGTTGGTGCAGCCATCCGAATAAACCTATTTTCGGCCAAGGTGCAAAAATAAAAGGAAAAGGGAAAAAGGAAGGAGGTGGCCCAGTAGGAAGGGATTCCTCCACCAAAATGAATTGGAGGAGGACTCTCCTCCCTTGGCTCGGCCAAACTCTCCTCCTTGGAGTAGGAGGCAAGGAAGCCCTCCCTCCTATTCCTCCTATATATAGTGGAGGTTTTGAGGGCAAACACCACCAGAAAAGCCACGTGATGCCCTCTCCTCAATAGATCATCTCCCTCGTCTAGACCAGTCCGACATAGCTTGGCGAAGCCCTGCTCGATTAGTTCACCACCACCACGCCATCGTGCTGTCGGAGAACTCATCTACCTCGTCAGCCCTCTTGCTGGATTAAGAAGGAGGAGATAGTCATCGAGCTGTACGTGTTCTCATTGCGGTGGTGTCGTCCGTTTGGTGCTAGATTGGGACGGAGTTCGTGGGATGGATTGGGATTTGGATCGCGAAGTTGTTCGACTACATCTACCACGTTTCTTAACGCTTCCTGCTTAGCGATATACAAGGGTATGTGGATCCGATCTTCTCTAGTAGCCAAAGTATGACTTCCCATATATAAATCTTTTCCTCCGGACCATTCCAGAGCTCCTCGTGATGTCCGGGATCTCATCTGAAACTCCGAACAACATTCGGTGACCAATACAATAACTTAACTGTGTCTATATCATCACTGAATGTTAAGTGTGTATACCCTGCGGGTCAGAGAACTATGCAGATATGACGGAGACACCTCTATGGTCAATAACCAATAGCGGGTCCTGTATGCCCATGTTGGTTCCCACACAATCTATGAAGATCTATATCGACCGAAGCAACAATGTCAAGCATTAAGTTAATCCCGTATGCAGTTCCCTCTGTCCATCGGTATATTACTTGCTTGAGATTTGATCATCGGTATCTCTGTACCTTGTTCAATCTTGTTAGCGGAAAGATTCTTTACTCGTTCAGTAAAACAAGATCTTGTGACCAAATCTTTAGCCATATTTCTTGCAAGCTTATTGTAATGTTGTATTAGTGACAAATGAGATACCTCTATGGGCCCCAAGATACCTCTCCGTTATATGAGTGACAAATCCCAGTCTTGATCCATGCTAACTCCACAGACACCGTAGGAGATACCTATAGAGCATCCTTATAGTCACCCAGTTACGTTGTGACATTTTATACACACAAGGCATTCCTCTAGTGTCGGTGAGTTGCATGATATCATGGTCATAGGAATAGATACATTGACATGCAGAAACCAGTATCAGTAAACTAGATATGATCAAATGCTATGCTTAAGGTTTGGGTCTTGTCCATCACATCATTCTCCTAATGATGTGATCCCATTATCAAATGACAACTCATGTCTATGGCTAGGAAACCTTATCCATCTTTGATCAATGAGCTAGTCCAGTAGAGGCTCACTAGGGACACATTGTTGTCTATGCATCCACACATGTACTTGAGTTTCCAATCAATACAATTATAGCATACATACTAAACGAGTATAATGAACAAGGAAATATGATAATAAATAATTTCTTATTTCCTCTAGGGCATATTTCCAACACTTCTTCATATATATACAACTGCTTGTGAAGTTTGAATTATACAATTCGTAATTCTTGGGAAGTATGGAACACTCTTTGTTATTTATGAGATTTGCAATGGTTTTTTGCTTCCTACTTCTCACGAATCGCTTATCAAACACTTACACAAGTTTTTATGCACATATTAGCTGAGTTAATAGGGGACTTGGTCGTCACAACCACCCCTTTAAAACTCCTACATTACTATTTGGCATTTCACGAGTGCAGTGCCTTCGATTTGCGTTATATGCATTAGTTCCAAATTATGTCTTTGGTCAAATGTTGGATGTCCCTGCTCGTGTGCTTACCCATTTACGTTCTGCTAGTTCGGCTAAAATGGTAAATGGAGAACCACTATGATTGTATTTCCAGCTAGTGTGGTTAAGTACCTTAGTGGAGAAAGCCAGAAACCGGCCGACATGACGAGCGAGAACTGGTCTGCGATCCGAAGACAAGTGTTAAACTATAGAACTATTAGGGGTTCATCGCTTCGTGCGAAGGGTTTGATGTCATTCACACCAAGTGATTACAGGCTTTTACACCACGGCGTAAGGCGAATATCACAAATTTTTGAAAGGGTTTCACTTAGCACCTATGATCAAGCTCTTATGGTTAAATGGAAGCATTAAAGACAAATAGTCTGGTTGCCTAGTTTTCTCCAGATTATCACCATAAGGGTGCAAAGATGTTGGCTAAGGGTAACTATGTGGAAGCTGAAAACACCCTTGCTAGAATCTGGCGGGGCTGAAGCCCACGACCGGAAACTTTCAATACCAAAATAACCAAAACAAGATATCCAATTTAAAGAAATGATCTACCATGCAAAAATTGGAAGGCATAGTATTATACAACCACTTTACATTATACTATCTTCTAATCAAAGACTATATCCTTAGAAATTAGTGCCTCTACAACTCGGGCACCTTCCATAGCAGTGGAAAAATACTATTCGGGGCACCTGTGCTCCTTCCTAGGAAGCGGAGGTGTGGTGGACATCTTCATGGGCTCTAACTTCGACAAATACGTCACTGTTTTTGCAAAGTCCATCCAAGCTCCTTCGATGCAGACCGAACACTTCAAGACATTGATTCAAGGCGACACAACAATTCACTTTTGAACTAAGCCGAAGTAGCTACTAGGAAATGGTTCGGCCGGCCGCAACCTGGTGCACAAGTCCTTCGTGGAAGGCCCGGTCATCTTGTGCAACTCCATCAGATGCTTCAACTAATCAGAAGCCACATGATGATGCTTTGGTTTTGGAACTGTGCCCAAAAAAGCCTTTGTTATGCCGTGCCCTCGTGAGAAGCATAATACTTCTCAACCTATGCCGCACTCTTGAGTAGATCGACGATCACACATGGAGAGCTCCATATTTTATTAAGAGATACAAATATTCGCCCGCTAAAGGTACATTGTAATAAATATACCTTACCATCCAAAATTTGCATGATCTGATGGACCTCCTTCCGGAGATCGTGTGACTCCTTCCGCGCTTCTTGGAGGGCGGCGATGACTGATGTTAGTTTGTTCGATTTTTCTCTTTATTTTTGCTCAAGGCCCTTATTCTTCGTGATGGCCTCCTTAAGTTCTTGCTGAACTTCGCTAACTCGGGCTTCGGATTTATCGCTACGAGCTTTTGCGTGTATGACCACTGCCCTCTTTTTGGCGGCCTCTTGTTTGGCTTGGCCCAGTTTGGCTTCGAGACGATCAAAATCAGCAGCAACAACTGTGACAGTCATTTAGACAACACTCATTTAGAGGAAAATATTACAAACATTTGAATTAGAGAGCTAAAGCTCACACACTTACTTTGAGCGTCTTCAAAATTCTTGTTGATGCAATCCCACTCCTCTTCGGAAACTTTTAGTTTCCGGTTCATCTCCTCCAGCTCCAGAGAGATGGGGGTGAGGCCAATGCAGAGGCCTGCGAAAGAACATATCTTCTTAGTTTAGACTCTTTCGAAATCTTTTTGCCATGGTGAATTCTCATCAACCCACCAAAGCCTTGGGGGCTGCACCCACTGTTTCCGAGTCATTCTAACCCCCACATGCGTCTTTCAAACTCACACATGGCTTGGGGGCTACTGGGAATAATAAAACGTTTAGACAATGCATAATTGAAAACGGAAAAGTATGCGGATTACCTTGATGCTTGCTAACAATGCGTCGAAAGTTCCTTCCGCACCGTTATCAACGGATTGAATGTTTTGCAAAACCGCACTCAAATGAATGCGACATTCTTCGGGAAGAAAAGGGTCATTCATACCTTCCTCCCTTAGTTTTGGCCATACAGTTCTGCGTGGCTCCATCGTGGATGGTTCTGAGTGCACCATAGCAGTCTCCCTTCTCAGAGAGACTACTACTGCTGGCACCAAAGAAGGAGGATCCTCCAGAGTTGTCTTCAAAGGAGACCCAAAGGGTCTGGGCCCTCCCTCCTTTGTCGCCACGGGTAGTTCATCTTTATGGTCCTCTATGGACAAAATGTTGACCTCGGACATAATATCGTCACCCCTAGTCGTGGTATCTCGCGGGGGGGGGGGGGGGGACCTCCCTCGATACCACAACCCTGGTCCCCTTGGATGCAGGGGGAGGTACTTAGGGCGAGCTGGTCCCGCTTTCAGCCAAGTTGGCTGGCAGGGAATTCCCTTGTGAAATTTGATCGGTGGGAAAATCACGCTGCGGGTTGTAATGCAAAGTATATGCCTCATTAGAACCGCGGCAATTAGAGGCAAGGGATATTCATATTTTTGTGTGCATACTTTTGTCTCAGGGTTTCACCCTGAGGTTCCTTTGAGGGATCGATGCCCCATCCGCGGACTCCTCATCTGAGTCCGGAATGCCATCGAATAAGGCCATAGGGGCCCTACGAGCTTTCTTTGAAGAAACGAGAGCTTGATCTCCCTCGGCGTCTTCAAACGCTGCTCAATTTTGGGTGTGGGAGGAGTCACTTACCTCCTCCTCATCTTCTTCTTCTTCTCCCTCCATGTGGGAGGGAGCTAGTGTCTCTTCGGACTTAGTGTTCGGGGGAACCTTTGATCAAAGACCCTCTCGGATCTTATTCTTCCCATTCTTTTATTCCTCTTTCTTCCTCGGAGCCATATACAGTTTCTCAACCAGCATGGCCGCAAGAAGAGGGGTCATGACATCCTCGGTCAAATGCGCCAAACAGTTAATCCGTCCGGATTTCTTCATCCAGTTCTGTAGGTATAGGGGGAGTGAGGGGTAAGTGCCTTGTTAAAAAAGGAAGGGATGAAAGTTAAGAAATTCGGTAAAAACATTACCGGTCCCGCAAGATTGAGAAGGGAAAGGCCTTCATACTCCTCTTTGTTAGGCCAAGTCTTTTGCAACTTGAACATGGCCTTCCATAGCTTCTCGAGTGTGGTACGGAAATATCTCCATACCGGGCCAGCCGCACTGTCCGGATTCTCCAGATCATATTCCCACATCGGGACGGGCCAGTACTGGTACGGGAGAAGGCCGTGATGCAACATCACCTTTACCATGTTGGTGAGGTCCATTTTCTCCAATAGACCGGAGATCCTCTTCGTGAGCTCCTTCACATCCACGGCTTCCCCCAATCTAAGTCCTTTTTCGTCCAAGATGTGAGGTGCGTGGGGGGGGGGGATAGATCTGAACGTATATGCGGGACTTGAACTTAGGGGTCCACAAACTCGGTCCCGGCGGTTACAGAGTGGCGGAACCTAAATGGGACAAGGAGGACGCGGAGCGTGCCCAGCAAGGCCTACCACCCCTCTTCGATAAATACCATGTAAAGCAGACCAGTAACTATGTTAGGGCCCGGTACAAGGTGGACCCAGTAGCAAAGGAGCTTACCAAGGATCCGAAGGTGAAGGAGCTTGAGCGTGTTCTGGTGAGGAATACACCCCCGCGTAATTAGCTCCATATGGTTGCATTCTAATTAATGAAGCCAAATTTCTAAATGGTTCACGTTCCTTCCGCTGGAAACTGAAAGCAGTAGCGCGGGGTCTCAGAGCTCCCAGTCTGCCCCTTGGGACACCACTTGAAATAGGGCGTTGAACATAATGAAACACAAGGATAAGTTTAGTAAGCCGTTGTCAGCTGGTCGTGTGGCCGGCGAAGTCTTGTCCACGAAATGGTCGGAATACTACAAGGCTGGGCGAAAGGAGAGAAAGACCAGCTCGGAAATCCAGGAGCGCGAGGTTAAAGAAGTCAAGGCACAAGTGGCGCGGATTCTAGAGATAGTCCAAGAGCAAGTGCGAGACCAACTGGGAGCGATGATCACTGCCATTATGCCTTCCTTGCTTGAGGGGCTACAGGGATGGATTGCGGGCAGCCAACAGGGGCCGCCCTCGATTCCCAGCTTCACGGGCAGCAACTTGCACAACGGGCCGGCATTGGTGTCTCCGGCAGAGGCGACATTGGTGTCTCCGGCATCGGCACCGACATTGGAGCTTAACGCACCCGGGTGTGGGAAGAATACGCCGGCCATCACCTCGGCAACAAGCGGCCCCTCCGTCACTTGCACGCCCACCGTTGGTGGTGCCTCGACATTAGCCGAGCTCGACGCCATCACGGTAACTAAGCCTCAGCCGATGACTTCATCTCCTTGTCTTTGACTGGGCATCCCTGACGCCCTACATGTTTTCGCAGGGCGCCGCCAACATTCCATGCACTGTCCTGCGCTTCATGGACAGCAAGTTGATCGATGTCACCAAGGCCAAAATCATTGAACCGGGCAACCGCGTGTTCCATGGTAATCCGATGCCACCCACCGTGTATAAGGTTCAACTGGTTCGGGTGCTACGGGGCTGGGACAACTTGTTACCTCCGTATCGACCCCCTGGGGCAGATGAAGATGATGTGATGATCCTCAAGGCCTGCTTAAACTGGTCCATGCTTTGGCCGAAGAGCCAGGTTCGTTTGGGGGCGGGGGACACCACCTCACAGACAACACCGCCAGTCGTGCCGGCGCCAAGTCATGGCAAGACCGCCGCAACGCTACCGCCGTCAGCTGATCCGGACATGCATATGGCACATGATCCGGACGACAACGACAGTACATTTTCCAACGTCGATAAGTACATCAACAAACATGGGTACGGTGACGAATTCTTGGGGCCTCCTTCTCAAGAACCCAACCCTGCAAAAGACGATCGCGATCTAGCTGGTACCACGGAGAAACCCAATTGCAACATGCGTTGTCTGTTCAGTTCTCAGGAGATGCCTCCAGCTGCCACCTTCACCGAGACTCAAATAGGCGAGGTGTGAAATATTATCAGCCCCAACACACTCATGAAGGTGGTCTCTGAGCAGAACTCGATCCCATTACAACAGAAGAAGCAGAAGGGACAGAAAAGAAAAAACAACAAGGGTGCGAGCCAGCCGGCACCGAGTATGATCCGTGCTCAGGACCGGCCACCAATATCTAAGGATATCTCGAGGAGGGTGCATGTGGCGGGTAGGCCAATGCTACCGACTAATCTGCTCAATGCTGCAACCGGTGCTATGCGGAGTCTGCATGACGGTGTTCTTTCTATGGAGAAGCAGCGTCTCTCCGAGAATGATGTGCCATACCCAGTTTTCGTGGCCAAGTGCCAGAGGGAAGGGCTTTGTCGATAGCACCATTGGGCGTATGATCGTCTTGCGGTTCGATGACATCTTCGCTATGTTTAACCTTTATCCGCTGCACTACACCTTCATTTGGTTATTTTCGCTCAGTATGGAGATGCGGATCATTAGAGGCAAGACGCCGGACATCGTGATAGATGACCCCTTCTACATGCGTGCCAAGATCTTGGGGAGCGCTCGGGACTGGCAAGTTGCAAGTTCATACCTTGAAGGCGTCAATCTGGCGAACCCAGATAAGGATAACTTCCTCGTGCCTTACTTTCCGAGTAAGTCATCCCCTCACCGCCCCATAACATATGATTTCTTAGATTCCGATCGTTCTTTTTTTCTAACATTCCATGTTTTGTGCAGTAACACACAATGCACACTCATCCTCTTAAGCCCGAAATATTCCATGGCCACGTATTTCGACTCAGACCGTCAGTCGAAGAAAGACTACACAAATATCAAGAAAGTTCTTGAAGATGCTCTCCCCGTCTACGCCAAATCTGGAGGCACCTTAAGGAGGCCAATTTATAGGTACGGCAAGAACGTGTTCACCCACATAACGACGTTCCCCTGCGTCAAGCAGCCGCCTGCTAGTCACAAGGATGCCTACCACGCCCTCCATCACATGCGGGCGATCGTATGGGACCATCATCACCTTATGCTACCAAATAATCTCAAAGAATGGGCCGCACGCTTGTCGGCAATCCAGGACAAGGACATCAGACAAGAATTCTTTCGCATCTAGTCGGAGTTTGCGGAAATCATCCATCAAGATGTCCTTCGTACCTCGGGGCAGTTCTACCTCAACTATCAACCGTCCAACAGTGAAATAGAAACAACGTTACAAATGTAGGCTGACAACGACCGCACATTCATGACCATCACGAAAGACGGCGGCTTCATCCACGCTCCTGTCCCTGAGTCGAGTCGAAAGTATTGATGCTATGTAGTTCTGAAATATCGATTAGATCATGTTGTAATTAAACTTTAATGAACTTGTATGTCTCTTTAGTTTGGACAATCGTTCAACTTATATGTAATCGATGCTATTTATTAGTAGGACCATGAATCGTGCTATTAGTGTGTTGCTTTTCTCTTCGGATCCTTTTGTTGCATACTTATATATTGCTTATATATTATCTGTGAATTGCTACTAACGTTTTGTTTGTCTAGTGCATAGAGATGACGTTGTATGTCGGGTACAAGGGTGAGGTTCCCGGAGAATACGACGACTCGGAGGAGTGTTGGAGACAGGTTCACCGTTTCAACGGTAACAGTTACAAAGGGTACACCACTAGGGCGGCGGCGGAAGCTAGATACGCGTGCTATCTAGCGGGAGAGAGGAGGGAGAGGACGAGGAACCGGATGAAGATCAGTTTCATCACGATGATGCTCATCGTGACTGCAACCCTCTTCAATGTGATGGTAGTTTAGATATCGACTTGTAATGTGAAGACAAACTCGCTACTCGTGGTCTCAAGACTTGTAATGTTCTAACTTTGTTTGGTATCTTGAATTCGGAGAATAATATGATGAATTGTATTCGGAGACCAATCTTCTATTGTATTTGATAAATCTCCTGTTTATATGTTGTGATGTTTATATTCGGTGCTGTAATGTATTTTGTAACGTGTGCAAATATCAGAAAAGCAAAAAATAATAATTCCTAATGTTCATAGTAGTGGCGCACCATATTGCACAGTGGCGCACATAAATAAACACCCCAGTGGCGCATTATCTAAAAGTGCGGCATTAGTAACCTTGGAGTAACAACAGTGGCGCACTTCTGGGCCTAGTAATGGTGCACTTTAGCTGCGCCATTAGTTTCTAGGATAGTAATGGCGCACCAGGTGGCGCGCCACTGTTATGTAGATTAACAGTGGCGCTCCAGGCGTGCGCCATTACTATTTATTAGTAGCGGCGTGATAATAGTGGCGCACCAATAGTGCGTCATTAATAGCCAAAATAGGTGCGCCACTAACATCATTTTTTCTAGTAGTGTAACAATCAGATACAGAAAAGCAATGCATCTACTTGAAAACAAGATGAAAGCTCACTCCAATCAGCCTAACAACCAGATATAGGAAAGCACTACATCTGCTTGAAAACTAGACAAATGCTAACTTCAACCAACCAGAACACCAAATTCAGAGAAACATGGCATAAATGTTTGAAGCGAGAGTTAAGGGCAATCGTTAACGATAACAGGCATAATAAGTGGTATCGATGAAATTGAAATGCACACTTCATACTTGCACATAATGAACATCACCCTGTGAATAACTGAAAGAAACAAGACATATATGCTCAGTGTAACAACCCAATATAGCCAATGAAAACTGGAAAAATGCTCACTACAATCAACCTTGCAACAAGATATAGAAAATCAAGGCATCTACTTGAAATCTAGATAAATCCTCACTGATACCAACCTGACAACCAAATTCAGGGAAACAATGCATAAATGTTTGATGTGGGAGTTAAGGGCACTGGTTAACAACACCACGCATAATAAGTGGTATTGATGAAATTGAAGTACCTAGTTCATACTTGCACATAAAGAACATCACACTATGAATAATTGAAAGAAACAAGGCATATATGCTCACTATAACAACCCAATATAGCCATTGAAAACCGAACATATACTCAATGCAACCAACCTAACAACCAAATAGAGAAAAGCAAGACATTTGCTTGAAAACTGGACAAATGCTCAATTAAACACATCATTATTATCGCATGGCAAAAGCTACTACAACAATGGGTACGAGAGGGCAATGTTGAAAAAGTATGATTTGCTCACAGGATGTTGCCTCACTTTTCATGGATGGGCTCCTTCAACTTGGAATTTGTGTGCTTCCTAATGTCGCAGATAGGATGTTTCCCCTTGTAACAACCGTATTGTGTACCCTTCTCTTGGTCGATGAGATCTGACTTTGGAGCTAAGGATCCCAAGCCATCGCCATAGAACGTATCATTCAGAAATCACTAAAGGGGCTCGATGGCGTAAAAGGATCGCAAATTCATGACCGCGAGGCAAAGGTGATGAGTGGCGGGGCCTTTGAAGAGAACAACGACAATTGAACCAGAGACGTTGCAGGTGGACCACTAAACTTGACATCACTCGAGTGAAGCCATCAATGTTGACGAGCTTGATGTCGTAGTTGTCTCTCCTGAGATACAGGAATATGCGACCCGACAGACTTGAAGCCTTCAACATGGAAACGTAGTCAACGTCCTCACCGTATTCCACGACGTGCTATTCCCCCAGGATCAAATGATTATCACAAATGACGCCCACCTTGATAGCCTACGGCGGAGAGGCCATGATAGACCTATTTGTGCTCGTACGCTCCTCGTGCTTCACGGGATATGTGGTGGTGCTAATTACGCTGCGGCTCCCTGGAGTGTGGGATGGGTATCTGGGGAAGGGACACCGCCGACCTCATCTAAAAACTCAGCACGATAATGGTATATGTGGATCGGTGGGTGACCTAAACTTTAGTGAGGTTGAGGTTGGTTGTGGAGGCAGGCGGCATAGGCAAGCTAGGATTCAAGCGAGGGAGCAGGGGCTGGTGTTTACTAATGGGTGGGTCGGGGAGGGGTGTTTACGAATGTGTTGCGGCTACCGAAAACTTTAGTAGTAATGGTGTGGGCGGAGATTGTGTTGGACAAGGGATGGCGACGGTGCAAATGCCTCGGCAGCTCAAATTTTACTATAAGGTCGGTGTTGGATAAGGGAGGGTGGTAGTTGAAATACCACTCCCACTTAAATTTTGGTAAAGGAGTTGAAGCGTGGCGGGAGCAGCCAAGATCGCACACGGTCCAAACATAATAAAGCGTGTACGCTGTAACGGAATGTCGTGAAACCACGAATTTTTGCATCGCCTAAGGCGGGTAGGATTTTCTGAGATCTCTCAGGGCAGGTTCATCTCACAAAGTTCATCCTCACTTTCTCACGCAGATGTGCAATGCATCCTCAATTTCCACATGCCCACAAAGATATGACACAAACATTTGGCTAATTTTCACCATGAAATGTCATATTTTGCAGCGGATTGATACGTCTCCAACGTATCTATAATTTTTGATTGCTCCATGTTGTTATGTTATCATTCTTGTATATTTTACAATCATTTTATAGCAACTTTATATATTTTTTTGCTTGTTGCTCTTTTTTGCTTGTTTTTTCCTTCATAGAAAATCAATATAAGATGAAGTCCAAATGTTATGAAACTTTTGGAGATTTCTTTTGGACCAGAAGGAAACGTGAGAACCAAGGAAGCTCACGAGAGGAGGCCGAGGAGGCCCACTAGGCACCAGGGCGTGCCCTGGGCCCGTGGCGCGCCCTGGTGTGTAGTGGGGGCCTCAGTACCTCCTCCACCGCCTCTTGAATCCATAAATACTAAGATATTCCAGAAACCCTAGGAGAGTCTACGAAAAATCGTTTTAGACGCCGCAAGTTCCAGAAGGCAAGAGATCCAATCTAGAGCCCTTTCCGGCACCTTGCTGGAGGGGAACAGGATCACGAAGGGGTTCATCATCCTCATTAGTGCTCCTTCGATGATGCATGAATAGTTCAAATCAGAAATACTGTCAGTGCACTAAAAATGGGGTACCTAGTGCCCGTGACTTGTGCATGGGCGTTGAGAGAATCACCTCTCAAGAGCAACCGCCAACACCAACAACCCAAGGCGTGACAAGAACCCCCGGCACCTTCCGGGGGCGAAGACACAAACATCCTCACCAAGACCCGGCAAGGCGCCTCCCCGAGAGGTGTGAGCCAACCTGCCACAGCTCCACCTCATCGCCACAAGAGTCACTTGTTGATGAGGTGTCGAGCCCCCATATGGCTAGGTGGCTCGAGCTAGCTACGTGGCGCCGCATCACGAGACATGATGCAACCTGGTGACACCCGTCCAAAGGCGTGTCAAGACCTTAAGCCAGGGCCAGCTCATAGGTGGCGCAGGCCTGCCGAGAACACACCCCCGCTCCCCACCTAAGGCCTCATTTATGGCGCTCTGTCTTAAGTGCCTGAGTTAGTTATGATAGCACTGGTAGCTATCTGATCATGTCAGTTTCCATTGTGGATGCCCCTTGAGCTATAAAAGGAGGCCCGAGGAAAACTAGCAAAGGATTCACATTTTTCGGTATTCGAGCACTTAGAGATTCGACACTCGGTAGATTAGGTCCCGGTGGGGTTAGAGACAAGTGTAAGTGTATGCGCGTCCTAGCTCTCCCCGGCAACCCTTGCCTGGGTATAGCTCCATCCAAACTACTTCTTCCCCAATCAATCCACCAAAGCAATAGTAGGGTTTTAGGCGTCACAGCGGCCCGAACCTCCGTAAAACCCCTGAGTCTCATCATCGCGTTGTTTTGTACTCTCTGCTCTTTGTGTGATACAACCTCGCCGCGGAACCACAAGGGTATCTTAGGTCCAATAGGTGACCGTGCGCACAACAGCACCAACATCTTTGGCGCACCAGGCAGGGGGCTTCATTCATGCAAACCTGAGGATACGAGCAGGGTGCTGATCTTCATCACGACTTTGTTTTTTCATGATGGCTCCCAAGAAGAAGACCGGCGTAGACGCTCACCCTTCTACTCAAAAGGCCACGACGCTTGTAGCCACGGATGCTGCTTGTGCTGCGGCAGCGTCGAGCGACGCAGGCACCGCGGGGGACGCGGTCGATGCAGGAGGCGCCGCCATCGTGTCCCTTGTGGCCAAGGCCGAAATAAGGGGCGCCGGAGGTGAGTAACATCGACATCATAGTGAGTTTGCCCTTGGTGCCACGGGCGAAACGGACACCCAGGCCCCACGCATACCGCATCAGTCACCGCACTCGCAACAGCGGCGCCCAGTCCGACGAAAACCATGGTCCACGAACTGCGCCGGCCACGGGCAGGGCTGCCAGGCACGCGCCTTGTCCAAAGCAAGATGGAGTGCTGAGCGGAGCCATGGATCCGCGCGCCCAGCCTGGAGAAGGACACAACAAGGCTCCTCTTGGTTCCACCAGGAGTCGAGCCATGTTGCGGTCCGCCTCTTTGCCCATACTGGACATGGCCGTGGAGGCAATTGCGTGGGCTCAACTGCTGTTAAACTTCCTCCCGAGCGACTGACAAGATGGACGAGTGGAGAGCCACCATCCAAATCATAACAACGTCGTCCCGTCGTCCACGGACAGCAATGGCGGCCCGAACAGATGGTTGTGTTGAGGGGCCCACACCGATGGTGCAGTCCCCTCCTTGACAACAAGCTCAAGGACAGCCGCAACAAGCTCTGCACACTGATGGGTCCGAAGAGGCATCTATGGACTGGACCGTCCCGCGCGACCAGTGAGACTAGCGGCGTGTCCTGGAAGACCGGCAGAAAGAGGACGCGTGCACCACCATCAAACGACACCGGGAAGCACACCGTCAATCCCACAAACGTTGTGGCGTAAACGCTGGCGACCCCGTGCCCAGTGTTGGTGGAAACATACCTTACGAGGTTGGGTGTCCCACCTTCACCCGCGAATTGTGACAGGTCCACTGGCCGTCGAGCTGGGCCTTCAAACCCGAATTGACGAAAACATAAGACGGAAAGCTCAACCCTAGAGAGTTCTTGGGCATCTACATGATTGCCGTACAAGCTACTGGGGTAAGAGATGAGAAGGTGCTCGCCAAGTATTTCCCTTTGGCACTCAGGCCAAATGTGAGATCATGGTTGATGCACCTACCGGAGAATTCCATTGCGTCATGGGCTGACCTATGCAACGAGTGGCCACGAGGAGCCAAGACAACCCAATGACTTGCAGGTCCTCCCACAGAAGGAGGGTGAAAACCTGCGAAAATACATCCAGAGGTTCAACAGAGAGCACCGACACATTCCGGAGATACACCCCGCAACCATGATTGTCGCGTTCCACTCGAACATGCACAACAGGAGAATGCGGGCCAAGATGAACGTCAAACACCCGAAGACCGTTAACGATCCATACATGTTGGCGGACAAGTGTCCTCATGCTGAAGAAGGAAGGCAACTCCCTGGAGAGGAAGCGGGTATCGAAGCTGACTCCGATAACGGTGACGATGACCCTGGATTGAAGGGGAGGAACCAGAAACGCAATAAGAAGCGCAAGGGTAAGGCAGTATCGGTCGTCGAATGTTGTGGCAGTCTCAGCACCGGCAAGAAGGAGAAAGCCGACACCCCCGGCAAGGGAGCTGCTTCGTACGCTGATTTATGAGAGGCCGCGGCAGCAGAGAAAGCCAGAAAGTCTCATGGGCCAAAATGAAAGATCCATCACACCAAGGGCCATGATCTCCATGAATGCCGCCAAGTTAAGCAACTTGCTGAGAAGGAGAAGGCTGAATACGAGAAGCGCAACAAGGAGAAGGGCCAAGATAATGCTGCCGGGAAGGGCTGCGGTGGCAGAGGAGGCCTCCGCGGCAAGGCCCTGCAGCAAAAGGAAAAGCCTGTCAGAGGCCGTGAGAGGAAAGAAGATGACAACGCACGTGACGACGAAGAGGATGTAGAGGTTTCTAGTGACAGAGAGTTCCAGAAGGCAACCGATGCCATGTGTGTTGACGGGCATGCATCCATGCACTCCTCTCGCCGCTAGCTCAAACAGTGGGTACACGAAGTTAACACCATGGAGCCAGCGGTAGGGTCTCGAAGACCACTTGAATGGTCTCGCATGCCTATAATCTTCGATGGAGGGGTTCACCCTGATCGCATTAACATGGTCATGTGTCTGCCGCTGTTGGTTTGCCCAACAATCCGCAACCTCAAGGTCAACAAGATGTTAGTTGACGGTGGGGTTGGGATGAATCTGATTTCTCCCGAGGTGGTTAAGAGGCTGCAGATCCTTGACGACGAGCTTAGGCGGACGGGTTCATTCTAAGGGATCAACCCCGGCAGAGGCCAGCCAAAGGAAAAGACAAACTTGCCGGTTACATTCAGTGGGGAGCTCAACTACTGGACCAAAAAGGTCGTATTTGATGTGGTTGAGATCTCCCTACCATCTAATGGAATCCTTGGTCGTCGGCCTTTGCAAAATTCATGGCTGCATCCCACTATGCTTACAATGTTTTGAAGATGTCTGGCCCCATGGGAGTAATCTCCATCCCGTGTGTCAAGAAGGACGCTGTCATTTGCATGGATTAGATATATCAACACGCGGTAACAGCTGAAGCCGCATGAGTATCCACTCCTGCCAGAAGCCAGAAGAAGGAGAAGAAGTCTAGCAGAAACTCATGGAAGTTTCGCTGGTAGGAAGTCCAACCCTGCGATGAAGAAGGTCCCAACAAGGGAGAATGGCTCTGATGGTACATTCACCATCCCCACCTACCTTAGTGACAAATAGGAAAGCGAACTCGTTGCCTTTCTGTGATAGCCTGGCTTATTAGGGATTATAGACTACTCATATCGATAAGGTATTCCTTCTTTTCCGGGAGCCCATTCGAACAAAACTCCCAGGTTAAGCGTGCTTGGCTTGGAGTAGTTCTAGGATGGGTGACCGATCGGGAAGTTGATCCCGGGTGCGCATGAGTGAGGACAAAGTGCGCAGAAAAGACTAACATTGATATGTGGGGCCAGTCTAGATCCCGCTAGGAGTAACGACCGTCGGCGGGTGTGTCTGGGGCGTTACAAGTTTGGTATCAGAGCCGACTCTCACGGTTACACGGATGTTTGCGGACATGTGTGTGGTCATGTTGTTCATGACGTTTCTGACCCGTCGTGGCACATGGCATGCTACATGTACTAGACTGGATGCACAGACGTTTGTACCAAGAGGGAACGCTCCTGTGGACCGACGAGGACGTCGGTTCCTCTGAGTGGTGGTGTATGTGATAGCCTGGCTTATTAGGGATGATAGACTACTCATATCGATAAGGAATTCCTTCTTTTCCGCGAGCCCATTCGAACAGAACTCCCAGGTTAAGCGTGCTTGGCTTGGAGTAGTTCTAGGATGGGTGACCGACTGGGAAGTTGATCCCGGGTGCGCATGAGTGTGGACTAAGTGCGCAGAAAAGACTAGTATTGATATGTGGGGCTAGTCTAGATCCTGCCAGGACTAGCGATCGCCCACGGGTGTGTCTGGGGTGTTACACTTTTTGCTGGAAATCTTCCGACATCCCCGGTGTTCCCAGAGAGGTAATTGAGCACCACCTTTCTGTCTGCGCATGAGTGAGGACAAAGTGCGTAGAAAAGACTAGTATTGATATGTGGGGCTAGTCTAGATCCTGCCAGGAGTAACGATCGCCCACAGGTGTGTCTGGGGTGTTACACTTTCTGCTGGAAAATCTTCCGACATCCCCGGTGTTCCCAGAGAGGTAATTGAGCACCACCTTTCTGTCTACCCTCATGCCAGACCCGTCAAGCTGAAGGTCAGGAAGCTGGCCTTGGAGAGGCAACAGTTTATCGCCGAGGAAATTAGGAAACAGGAAGCGACTAGTTTGGTCCGAGGAGTACTGCATCCAACGTGATTAGCTAACCCGGTAGTGGTACGCAAGGTGAATGGGAAATGGAGGCTTTGCATTGATTTCAATGACTTAAACAAAGCAAAGCCCAAAGGACCCATTTCCCTTGCCGTGCATTGATTAGATAGTTGATGCAACTTGCGGTGTGATATTCTTTCCTTCCTTGACGCGTATTCCGGATATCATCAGATTTTCATGGCTAAAGATGATGAGGAAAAGACCTCGTTCATAACTCCATGTGGCACCTACTGTTTCGTACAAATGCCCTTCGGGTTAAAGAGCGCTGGTTCTACCTTTGCCAGAGCTGTGCAAATTGGATTTGGACCCCAACTGCACAAAAATGTTGAAGCATACATGGATGACATAGTGGTCAAGACCAAGGACGATGCTACCCTTGTCCAAGACCTAGAAGAGACCTTTGCGAACCTGCACAAGATAAACCTGGAGCTCAACCTTGAGAAGTGTGCGTTTGGTGTCCCGCCAGCAAGCTACTTGGGTTCTTTGTGCCTCAGCAAGGGATTGTAGCCAACCCCAATAAGATCAAAGCAATCGAGCAGATACAAGCCCCCAAGACAGTTAAGGATGTGAGACGCCTCACCAGATGCGTTTCCGCGTTGAGAAGATTCATTTCCAAATCCACTGAACGAGCCTTGCCATTCTTCAAAATCCTAACGAAGGCGAGCCTGGTGAAGTGGACCCCGAAAGCAGACGCGGCTCTACAATGTCTGAAAACAAACCTCTCTTCCGCTCCCACCTTGGTCGCTCCCAAACCGCAAGAGCCGTTGTTGCTATACCTGGCGGCAAGAAATTAAGTGGTTAGAACGACCTTGGTGGCGCAACGGGAGATAGATTAGGATGCAGCCGCCGTGACAGATGCTACCGGGGATGAAGCCAAAATAATTGCGGCAACGCCCAACACAGGATCAGAAGAAACATCGGAGGCTAGCAACGAGGGCTCCAAGGAGTTGGCGAGGTAGAAGGTGGTGCAGCAGCGAGTGAACTTTGTCACCTCTGTGTTACACGGGGCTAGATGAAGGTACTTTGGAGTGCAAAAGCTGATCTTCGGCCCCATCATGGCCTCGAGGAAGCTACGCCACTACTTCCAAGCCCATGAGATCATGGTTGTCACTTGTTTCCCACTGCAGCGCATCTTCAGGAACCCCGAAGCCACCGACAGGATAGTTGAGTGGGCGCTGGACCTGAAAAGTTTTAGCCTGAAGTATGAAAGACTTCCACCATCCAGAGCAGAGAACTAGCAGAATTCATTGCCGAATGGATGCCCACACCACACGAAGAAGTCCGGGAAACCATTCTCCCCGGCAAGGAAACACCCAAGGAATGGGTCATGCACTTCGATGGTGCCTTCTCACTCTAGGGAGCAGGGGCAGTTTTGATCCTCATCGCCCCCACCAGAGAGCACCTCAAGTACGTGGTACAAATGCACTTTCCCCGGAAGAAGCTACAAACAACACCGCCGAGTATGAAGGGATCCTCGTGGGACTCAGAATCGCGGTGGAGTTGGGGATCAAGAAGATGATCATTAGAGGGGACTCTTAGCTTGTAGTGAAGGAGGTCAATAAGGATTATCAGAGCCCGTTTATGGAGGCATACGTAGAGGAAGTGAGGAAGTTGGAGGAACACTTTGATGGGATACACGAAGAACATGTGCGACATGCAGAAAACAACATTGCCGATCACCTCTCAAAGTGTGCCGCATGGAAGCTTGTTGTGGAACCACATGTTTTCGTTCTTCAGCTCACTCAACCCTCCGTGTCCCCCTCAACGATGACCAAGGAGAGAACAAACTGAACTCCAGCAAATATTTCCCGCTAGAGCTTCCTGGATCCCCCGGTAGGGAAGTTGTCGGAGGCGGTTCCATTTCTCCTTGTGAGCTTCTTCCTCTCGCGGAACTCGAGGTTCTCGTAGTAGAGGAAATTCCTCACATAAACACGAAAATGCCTTTAGTCCTTGCCGTTGAGCCACAGGATCCTCCTTGGGCACAACACATCGTCCAATTCCTTCAAAAAGGAGAACTTCGCAAAGAACAAGAAGAGGCTGAAACAGTAGCCCACCGGTCTAGTATGTACAGGTTTGTTGACAACACTATGTAATAAGAAGACACACCGGTGTGAAATTAAGGTGCATCTGCCGGGAAGAAGGACTAAGGATATTCATAGAGGCATGTGGGGGTCATTTTTAGGATCACGGGTCCTTGCTTGGAAAGCTTTCCGCCAGGATTTCTATTAGCCCACAGCCCTCCAAGATGCGACTCAGCTGGTCACCAAGTGTGATGCCTGCCGGTTCCATGCCAAGAACATCCACACAAGACAAGCCCTCTCGACGATCCCTCTATCCTAGCCATTCTCGGTTCGGGGGCTCGATATCCTGGGGGCCTTCCACTGCTCTCTCGGGGGTTTCGAGTTCTAGTGATGTGTTGGATGAGTTCATAGCAATGAACATATTAAATAAGACCGCCGACAACACTCTTGCTCGTGTCCAATGGTCAGGAGAAAAATCCTCCAACCTTGCTTTGAAGTCCAAGGTTGTATTGGAGGAAGATGAAGGAGAAGAACAGGAAAGTTATTCCGAAGACACCAAATATGCTTACCACAAGCACATGGCTCTTGCGTCAAGGCAATTTTGGGGCAATAAGAGCAACTCAAGGCCCAACTTCTCCAAGAACAACTCGAGTGGGTCCAAGGGCAAGCAACGCGTGAGGACTTGCTACAATTGTGGCAATGTGAGTCACCGTGTGGCAGACCGTCCTTATGAGAAGAGGGAAGACAATGGTGGTAAACTTATTTGCAAAGGCAAAGACAAAGCAAAGTGGTGATGTAATGGGAATGGCCACGGTTGCCATCGCATCCTCTTCTCCATGAAAGGTGTCCCTCTTCGAGGCCCCCCAATGAGAACCGTATTGCCAAGTGCCTCATGGCCAAGGAAACCAAAAAGGTAACCTCAAACATCAAAACTACCATTTTCACTACCCCTTCTCTTATGGATAGTGAAGATGAAAAATAGGAGGTAAATGTTGAGGAAAATTCCTTTGATAGATTCATGAGAAAAGTCAAGGGTAAAACCAAGAAGTATTTTGTTGCTCTCTTGGAACAACTAGGAGAGGCGAGTGACCTCATTGAAACTCATGAAGAAACTATCTCTACGTTAGAAGGACATAGTCGTGACTATGCCAATGGGATAGTGAATCTTTCCATTGCTGTTGAGAAGGAGCAAGATCTTTGTTTGGCTCTTGAGGAGTCACACAAGGGTAACCTTGCTAAATTACAAAAGTGTCATGATCATGCTCCTGTTCTTACTCCTGTGCTCCAATCGGAAAAGGTTGCACTTGGGATTGACCTAATTAGACTCAAGGAAGAGTTTGCCACACTTGACACGGCTCACAAGGCTTTGAAGAGTGTTCATGCTTGTTTAGAAGAGGCTCATGGTCAACTCCAAGTAAAACTCACTTAGGAAATAACCACATGTTCTTCTTTTGTATTAATTTATAATGCCCATGCTACTAACCCATGTTGTGAGAATGTGCATCTTGTGGAGGAGAGTGCCAAATTAAAAGAGCAACTTGAGAAAGGTCTTGTGACATGCATACAAGGCAAAAAGTATCTTAATGACCTTTTGAGCAATCAAAACAAAGTGGTTGGAAAGGAAGGAGTTGGGTTTGCACCCAAGTCCAAGAGGAACAAGAAGATCAAGACCAAGCAACCTCCACCGCTTAAGGAAACCGTTGTTAAAGACGGGGAGGATACTCATGATAAGTATAAGGGCAATGCTAAGGGTGGTAATGCCAAGAAGGGAAAATCCTCCTTCCCAACAATGCCGGCGACTTTAACCCCTATTATTTTTATGCCATCCTAGTGATGGAAATGCATTTGCTAAATTTGTTGGTTCTCCTGATGAGTATAGTAAATGGTCTATTTGGGTTCCTAAGATCCTTGTTACTAACCTGAAAGGACCCATTAAAGAATGGGTTCCTAAATCCAAGCATTGATCTTATGCAGGAGTTTGCTTCCGGTGGAGTGTCATGGTTCCTTGATAGTGGAGTAACAAATCATAGGACCAGAAGAAAGGACTTAGTGGTGGACGTTCATTCCGACCCATCCGTGGCCACCCAAGTCTCTTTTGTTCATGATATGATTTCAAAGGTATTGCGTTTTGGGAAGGTGGTAATCTCTCCGGAACTTTTCATTGAGATTCTCATGCTTGTTGAGACCCTTGCATACAATTTACTTTTCGTTCATCAAATTGCACTCATGTGTTTTGGTACGTTCTTTGGTGTTGACTCCATGGCTCTTTTCTGGAGCAAGACTCTTAAAGTAGCCTTTGTTGGACATGTCGGGAACGGTATCTATGTGGTTAAATTCTTGGAGCGACCCACTAAGACCGTTACTTGCGTAATGGCTAAAGTTTATGTGGGATGGATTGTGGCATCGCCAGCTAGCCCATGTCAATATGAGATCTTTGAAAAGTCTCCTCAAAGGGGATCCCGTTCTTGGACTAACAAATGTGAGTTTTGCCAAAGATCATGCTTGTAGTGCTTGTATTGAAGGAAAGCTACATGAGACAAGTCACTACCCCACGACTACCATTTACTCGAAGAAGACCTTGGAGATCCTCCACATGGATCTCTTTGGTCCTCCATCTTTCAATAGTTTAGGGGGAATAAAGTATTGCTTGGTGATAATGGATGATTACTCAAGGTATACTTGGGTATACTTCTTCAAGAGGAAGAGTGAGACCCAACAAATCGTCATCGACTTTGCCAATGAAACTCAACGTCAACATCAGGCAAAGATATTGATTATTAGAAGTGAAAATTGTTGGAAATATGCCCTAGGGGCAATAATAAAGTTGTTATTATTATATTTCGAGTTCATGATAATTGTCTATTATTCATGCTATAATTGTATTAACCAGAAACCGTAATACATGTGTGAATATATATAGATCACAATGTGTCCCTAGTGAGCCTCTAGTTGGCTAGCTCATTGATCAATAGATGATCATGGTTTCTTGGTCATGGACATTGGATGTCATTGATAATGGGATCACATCATTGGGGAATGATGTGATGGACAAGACCCAATCCTAAGGAGAGCTCTAGATCGTGTTGTTCGTGTGCTAAAGCTTTTCTAATGTCAAGTATCATTTCCTTAGACCATGAGATTGTGCAACTCCCGGATACCGTAGGAGTTCTCTGGGTGTATCAAACGTCACATCGTAACTGGGTGATTATAAAGGAGCACTAATGTACCTCCGAAAGTGTTTGTTGGGTTGGTACAAATCGAGACTGGGATTTGTCGCTCCGTGTGACAGAGAGTTATCTCTGGGCCCACTCGGTAATGCGTCATCATACCGAGCTCAATGTGACTAAGGAGTTAGCCACGGGATGATGTGTTACGGAACGAGTAAAGAGACTTGCCGGTAACGAGATTGAACAAGGTATAGGGATACCGACGATCGAATCTCGGGCAAGTATCATACCGGTAGACAAAGGGAATTGCATACGGGATTGGTTGAATCTACGACATCGTGGTTCATCCGATGAGATCCTCGTGGAACATGTGGGAGCCAACATGGATATCTAGATCCCGCTGTTGGTTATTCACCGGAGATGTGTCTTGGTCATGTCTGCATGGTTCCCGAACCCATAGGGTCTACACACTTAAGGTTCGATGACGCAAGGGTTGTAATGGGAATAGTATGTGGTTACCGAAGGTTTGATGAAATGATAGTTGTTCTTATCCACCTTCGTGCTTAACAAGATGGGTGAGATGCATAGCTAGTGCAGTAAAGACTGACAAGGGATTCAAGGAGGTGCACATGAACTCTCTTGCCAAGCAGGTGTTTGAGTTTTGTGGCCAAGAGACCCATGTCTACAACCACCTTCGGAAGTGGAGAGCTAGATGGATCCAAGTGGCCAATCTAAGATACTTTAGCTATGCATAATGTAATTAGGACACCTACATGATCTCATTGGAGGCAGAGAACTATCAAGGCCACACCATAGCTAACTCATATACCACTTGTTTAAGCTCGTCTAACATGCCAATCACAACTAGCCACACCCTACTTCTTTCTTCGGACAACCACCGAGACATAGAGTTTCTCAACGCTCCCATCAAGAACTACACATAGGTGTAGCAAATATTCTCCTATGGGCTGGCCACCAACAAGCATGACATGGGCTCCGGTGAGCCTCACAGGTTTGAGTATTCCGACAACTAGGACCAGAAACCATCGTCCTTGATGTTCTTGAGAAGGATGGTGTTCATGTTCATGTGCTTGATCGGAAGAGGAAGAGGGGCAGCTTGGTGGAGGAGGAGATCAACGTCTTTAGAAGCATGACTAATGTTGTCAAGGAGGTGACAACCACTAATAGAGAGAGCAAGCTAGTCGACGTCCACCTTGACGTGTACAACACCACCACGGAGCAAGGTGGCTTTAGTCCGGATGCTCTTAGATACCCACTAGACAACATGGCACAAGGTGTTGGGTTCATTGCCATGCGGAACTGTCAGAAATATGCCCTAGAGGCAATAAGAAAGTGGTTATTATTATATTTCCTTTTTCATGATAATTGTGTGTTATTCATGCTATAATTGTAATAACCGGAAACCACAATACATGTGTGAATACATAGACCACAACATGTCCCTAGTGAGCCTCTAGTTGGCTAGCTCGTTGATCAATAGATGGTCATGGTTTCCTAATCATGGACATTGGATGTCATTGATAATGGGATCACATCATTAGGAGAATAATGTGATGGACAAGACCCAACCCTAAGCATAGCACAAGATCGTGTAGTTCGTCTGCTAGAGCTTATATAATGTGAAGTATCATTTCCTTAGACCATGAGATTGTGCAACTCCCGGATACCGTAGAAGTGCTTTGGGTGTATCAAATGTCACCACGTAACTGGGTGATTATAAAGGTGCACTACATGCATCTCCGAAAGTTTCTGTTGGGTTGTACGAATCGAGACTGGGATTTGTCACTCCGTGCGACGGAGAGGTATCTTTGGGCCCACTCGGTAATCCATCATCATATTGAGCTCAGTGTGACTAAGCAGTTAGCCACGGGATGATGTGTTACGGAACGAGTAAAGAGACTTGCCGGTAACGAGATTGAACAGGCTATAGGTATACCGATGATCGAATCTCGGGCAAGTATCATACCGGTAGACAAAGGGAATTGCATAAGGGATTGATTGAATCCTTGACATCGTGGTTCATCTGATGAGATCATTGTGGAACATGTGGGAACCAACATGGATATCTAGACCCCGCTGTTGGTTATTGGCTGGAGAGATGTCTCGGTCATGTCTGCATGTCTCCCGAACCCGTAGGGTCTACACACTTAAGGTTCGATGACGCTAGGGTTATAGGGAAATAGTGTACGTGGTTACTGAAGGTTGTTCGGAGTCCCGAATGAGATCTCGAACGTCACGAGGAGTTCCGGAATGGTCCAGAGGTAAAGAATGACATATAGGAAGTGATGTTTTGGTCACCAGAATAGTTTCGGGCGACACCGGTAACGTCCCGTGACCACCGAAACGGTTCCGGGGTCCACCGGGAAAGGCCTACAGCAACGAAAGGATATTTGGGCCAAGAGGTGGATGGAAACCAGCCCAAAGTGGGCTGGTGCGCCACCACCACCCATCCCGAGGCGTAAGGAGGCAAGGTGGGCCAAAAACCTAGGGCGTGGGGGGCTTGCCTTGGGTGGTAAGCCACCTCTAGGGCTGCCGCACCCTTGCCCTGGCCGCCGGCCCTTGCCTCCCATCTAGGAGGCTGCCGCACCACCTAAGGGGAAACCCTAGGGTGGCATGCCCCTCTCCCTCCCTCCGATATATACCCAAGGTTTTGGGAGGGCTGCACACGACTTCTCCTCCCTCCAAGGCACATCCCAACCCTTCCTCCTCCTCATCCTCCGCATAGCTTGGCGAAGCCTTGCCGGAGTACCACATAGCTCCACTGTCACCATGCCGTCGTGCTCCCAGAGCTCTCCCTCAACCTCCCCCTCCTCCTTGCTGGATCAAGGCGTGGGCGACGTCACCGGGATGCACGTGTGTTGAACGCGGAGGCACCGTCGTCCGGTGCATAGATCGGAATCCACCGCGATCTGAATCGTTGCGAGTACAACTCCATCAACCGCGTTCTAGCAACGCTTCCGCTTAGCGATCTTCAAAGGTATGAATATGCCCTATAACCTCTCTCGTTGCTGGTTTCTCCATAGATAGATCCTTGCATGGCGTAGGAAATGTTTTGAATTTACTACGATCCCCAACAATGCTAGCAGAGCCTAGGTTCTATGCGTAGATTCTATGCACGAGTAGAACACAAAAGTTGTGGGCGTTGATTTTATCAATTGCTTGCCGTTACTAGTCTTATCTTGATTCAGCGACATCGTGGGATGAAGCGGCCCAGACCAACTTTACACATACTCTTACGTAAGACTGGTTCCACCGACCGACATGCACTAGTTGCATAAGGTGGCTAGCGGGTTTCTGTCTCTCCCACTTTAGTCGGATCGAATTCGATGAAGAGGATCCTTATGAAGGGTAAATAGCATTGGCATATCAACGTTGTGGCTGTCACATAGGTAAGAAGCGTTGTTTCTAGAAACCTTAATCAACCACGTAAAACTTTCAACAACAATTAGAGGACGTCTAACTTGTTTTTGCAAGGTATGCTATGTGATGTGATATGGCCAAAAGGATGTGATGTTACATATGTGATGTATGAGATTGATCATGTTCTTGTAATAGGATTCACAACTTGCATGTCGATGAGTATGACAACCGGCAGGAGCCATAGGAGTTGACTTAATTTATTGTATGAGATGCATCGCCATGTTGATTACTTTACTTTATCGCTAACGGTTAGCTATAGTAGTAGAAGTAATAGCTGGCGTGACGACTTCACGGAGACACAATGATGGAGATCATGGTGTCATGCCGGTAATGATGATGGTCATGGTGCCCCGTAGATGTAGATCAAATGAGCAAGATGATATTGGCCATATCATGTCACTATATGATTGCATGTGATGTTTATCATGTTTTTCATCTTATTGCTTAGAACGACGGTAGCAAAGGTAAGATGATCCCTCATTAAATTTTTTGAGATAAGTATTTCCCTAAGTGTGCACCATTGCGAAGGTTCGTTGTCTCGAAGCACCACGTGATGATCGGGTGTGATAGATTCTAACGTTTGCATACAACGGGTGTAAGCCAGTTTACACATGCAAAACACTTAGGTTCACTCGACGAGCCTAGCATGTACAGACATGGCCTCGAATAAGAGAGACCGAAAGGTGGAACATGATACGTATGGTTGATACGATCAACATGGAGATGCTCACCATTAATGACTAGTCCGTCTCACGTGATGATCGGATACGGGCTAGTCGACGTGGATCATGTAACACTTGGATGACTAAAGGGATGTCTATCTAAGTGGGAGTTCATTAGTAATTTGATTAGATCAACTTAATTATCATGAACTTAGTCTAAAATTGTCTTTACAAATATTGTAGATCCAATGGCCAACGCAAATGTCCCATTCAACTTCAATGCGTTCCTAGAGAAAACCAAGCTGAAAGATGATGGGAACAACTATGCAGACTAGGATGGTAACTTAAAGCTCATCCTCATGTCTTCCAAGAAGGCATATGTCCTTGATGCACCGCTAGGTGATCCTCCCGTTACCGCGGCAGACCAAGAGGCTAGGAACGCCTGGCACTCGCGGAGTGATGACTACTCTCTCGTTCGGTTCGACATGCTTTACAGTTTAGTATCGGGGCTCCAAAGGCGTTTTGAGAAACACAGAGCATATGAGATGTTCGAGGGCTGAAACTTTTTTTTCAAGCTCATGCCTAGGTCGAGAGATATCAAGTCTCCGACAAGTTCTTTAGTTTTAAGATGGAGGAGAATAGTTCTGTCAGTGAGCACATACTCAGAATGTCTAGGTTGCACAACCGCTTAACTCAACTGGGAGTTGAACTTCCAGATGATGCGGTCATTGCCAAAATCCTCCAGTCGCTTCCACCTAACTATAAAGGTTTGTGATGAATTACAAGATGCAAGGGATGTAAAAGACTATTCCCGAGTTGCATTCAATGCTGAAATCTGTGGAGGTAGAAATCAAGAAAGAGAATCAAGTGTTGATGGTCAATAAGACCACCAGTTTCAAGAAGGGCAAGGGTAAGAAAAGCTTCAAAAAGAGAGACGTGGACCTTGCCTATTTGCATCATGTACGTACATGTACAAGAGTCAAGAGAGAATACGTGCATGGGAAAGGAATCATTGTGTTCCAGGTTTCCTTTTTCTTCGGATCTTCGTTTCTACCGCCGACTGCTGCCTGTGTTCGTCTAATCAACGATTTTCCGTCTTCATCTCTGCCCATCTGGTCATCTGTCATATGCATTGCTATGCTCTGCGGCCTGATGAACGAGCGTCCAAGCTCTGTATGTACCTCATGAACAAGACACCAAGCTCGTATAGAAATCGCTTGTATCTATAGCTCTCTCGTCTCACGTCCACACCGGTTCTAGTGTTCTTCTTCCTGTTTTTTCTAATCCTGATTCCCCAAATTAACAGGTTAATATAAAATAGAGAATTGTTGGCTGGGTGATCAAATCATCGAGGAAACGTAGCTAGATTAGATTATAGAGAGAAGATACTATACTATGGCCTAACAAATTTTGTGATGATATTGTATAAAGATCTTCTGTAATTAATCTAATATTCTAATTAGCTTTTTGATAATTGTAAAAGCTAATTGTTCCTTTAAATTTTAGCAAGGTCATGTCGGGTGCGGGTAGGAAGTATCCATTCGGAAGTTATAAAAGAAAGAAGAAGCAACATGAAGATGAGGAGAAAGAGGCATTGAGTGGATCCCTTTTGTGATATTATAAGAGCAAGACGAGCACTTCAAGAAATCCAGAGGAGTTGGCGATAGTTCTTAGGGATGACCAAACTAATGTCAATCTGGAAGATGATGGCCATACTCCTACAGAATAAGATGTTGACATCAACATGAATGGTAGCAATGTGAGTGATCATGATCCCATATTTAATTCATCCATGGTAGAATCTTCTAGTGTTGACGAGGAGCCGGTTATTACTGTGGATATTTATGATCCAGTCAATTGGGGTAGTCTTGATAGCAAAGTGAGGGATATATTAGTGGAAAAGCGGCCTAAAAGGGAAGAAGAAAAAACTAAATATCCTTTTGATGAAACTTCAATCATTTTTTGTACAACCATTACTCAAGAAAAATGAGAAATGGACAGGTGCGTGATAGGATATGGTTAGTTTTTTGAAAACAAGAAAATAAAGTGTTTTTTTGTTGTAAGCTTTTCAATTCCGATAAATGCAAGAGTGCATTGGGGCATGATGGTTTTTGTGATTGGCGGCATATTAGTGAAAGTCTGAAAGAACATGAAGCTAGTGTCGACCACATTACCAACATGAACTCTTGAAATAAACTGGGAATCATACTAAGCAAGCACGAAACAATTGACAAAGAGTTACAACACCAAATCACAAAGGACAAGGAGCGCATAACACAAGTTTTATTAAGAATAGTTGCCATTGTGAAATTTCTTGGTAAGCGTAATTTGGCTTTTAGAGGATCCATCAAGCAACTTTATGATGATTCTAGTGCCAATTTCTTAGCTTGTGTGGAGATGGTTTCATAATTCGATTTGGTAATGCAATATCATCCTAGGAGTATTCAAAACAAAGATATCCATTACCATTATCTTAGCCATAAAATTCAGAATGAGTTGATTTCTTTTATGGTTGTTGACATTAGAAATTCTATCATCAAGTTTGTCAAAGTGGCCAAACATTTCATTGTTATTCTAGATTGTACCCCGGATTTGAGTCATTAAGAACAAATGAGTTTATTGGTTCGCTGTGTTCATATGTTCGACAGAAAAATACAAATTGTGGAGTACTTTCTTGGTTTCTTTGAAGTGGAGGACACATTTTGTTCGGGAATTTTCAATGTATTGGTTGATTCTATGAAGTCATTCGATCTTAATATTGATGACATTAGGGCCAAGGTTATGATAATGGATCCAACATAAAAGGGAAATTCAAGGGGGTGCAAACTCGGTTGCTTGGGGGTAAATCCAAGAGCTTTGTATATGCGATGTGCTTGCCACAGTCTCATTCTCGTGATATGGCTAAATCTTGTGGTAAAGTTGTTTCTTTTTTTCAGAATTGTGCAACAAATATGTGTAATATTTCGTGGTTCTACCAAAATATGGAACGTTTTTGTTACCCTTGTGAAAGATTTAACTATGAAATCTTTCAGCATTACTCACTGGGAGAGTCAGATCAAAAGTGTTAAAGCATTTGGATTTCAAGCTCCTAACATAAAATCTGCCCTACTTGAGTTAAGTGAAGATAGTGGTACCAAACCCAAGGAAAGGAGTGATCCAAGAAACGGTTTGATTTTCTGGGCAGCTATGAGTTCATACTTGGCATGGTAATTTGGCATGAAATTTATTTTGTGTGGATACAGTGAGCAGGAAGTTACAATCACCAACCTTGTGCATTGAGGCTGCCTTAACACATTTAGATGGTGTGAAGACTTATTTCGACACTTATAGGGAGGAAGGGTTTGATTCTAGTGTGATAACTGCCAAAGAAATTGCAGCTGAAATGGGTGTTGAGCCATCATTTTTCACAAAGCGTCGTGTTTCTAAGAAGAAACAATTTGATGAAGATGGCAATGATGAAGCAATGTTCGAAGCTGAGAAGGACTTGGAAGTCAATTATTTTTTTGGTCATGGTTGGTAAGGCAGCGACTTCACTAAAAATCAGATTTGAAGAACTTGAATCATTCAAACATATATTTGGATTTTTAATGAATTCAACAACCTTGAAGTCATTGGACCATTGTGTACTTAAAGGGAGTTGCACTAAATTTGCAAGTTCATTCTCCTCAGGTGATTCATCTCATGTTGATTTAAATGATCTGATTTCTGAGTTAACTGTTATGCAATCAAATTTTCCCGATAAAGCAATATGTGCTATGGAGATTTTCAAGTTTGTCTGAGAAGCAACTTTTTATCCCAATATTTCTATTGCATATCGGATTCTTTTGACTATGCATGTGACTTTGGCATCAGTTGAAAGAAGTTTCTCAAAGTTGAAATTGTTGAAGAACTACCTGAGATCTACAATGTCGCATGAGAGGTTAAATCGTTTGGCTACTTTATGCATTGAGAATAAAATGCTTGATGAAATTGATATTGACACTATTATTAGCGATTTTACATCCAAAAATGTTAGGAGAATTTTTTGAAGATAATATGTAATCCGTTATGGCATATGCACACTAACATATACTTAATAGTTTTATTTAATAAAATTATATTTACATATGATGATTACTAGTTAGAAATTTATACTAAGGGCCCCAAAGACCTCGGAGTATAGTTTCGCCCTGGGCCCATGAAAACTCACGTTGGCCCTGTCCGTTCGGAGCTCCGTATAGGGGGATTCATCGCCGTCGTCATCACCAACCCTTCTCCATCAATACCCCCCATGATGTTCACCACCGGGAGTGAGTACTTCCTTTGTAGGATTGTTGCACGTTGATGGTATTGGATGAGATTTATCATGTTATTGAGTTATTTTGATAGGGCTTGATCCCTAGTATCCACTATGTTATGAGATTGATGTTGCTATGACTTTGTTTTGCTTAATGCTTGTCACTAGCGCCCGAATGCGATGATTTCAGATCAGAACCTTTCATGTTTTCAAGAATATGAGAGTGTTTTGGATCCTATCTTGCAAGTTATATGCACCTATTACGTGTCATGATCTACATACCCCATGCTGACAATAATGGGGATTCTTTCCAGTGATTACCGTAGTTTGAGGTGTTCATGTATACACTATGTATTAATGCTTTGTTCCAGTTCTCTATTAAAAGGAGGCCTTAAGGTCCCTTAGTTTCCTTATGAACCCCGCTACCATAGGAGGGTAGGATAAAAGATGTTAGGCAAGTTCTTACTATAAGCATGTATGACTATATATGGAATACATGCCTACATTACATTGATGAATTGAGTTAGTTCTGTGTCGCCTTAGTATGTAACTGTTACATGATGAATGTCATCCAATAAATATACGTATCCATCACTGATCCAAATGCCTACATTTGTCATATATTGATTCTTGCTAATTACTATTGTCGCTACTTCTTTTACAGCCACTTCAAAACTACTGTTGTTATTGTTACCATTCCAATTACTATTTTTCTGGGCTACTAAACTTCTGTTACAGAGAGATATCCCAGGTGTGGTTGAATTGACAACTTAACTACTAAGTCCTGTAAATATTCTTTTGTTCCCCATGTGTAGAACCAACAAATTAGGGTGTAATACTAACCTCAAAGATTATTGTGATCCCCTACACTTGTGGCTTATCAATGCACCGACGAAGGTTGCATCGACTCTCGAGATTAGAATGGGCAATGCATAGTACCAAAGTGGCTAGCAAAATGTTGAAAGGTGAGTGTGTGTATATATATGGATTCACATTATTCATAAAGAACACATATACTTATTGTAAAGCCTTATTAACTCTGTCGAAGCAAAGTACTACAGCAGGCTCTTAGGGAGGAGGTTGGTAGGAGTTAACTATCACACACACTTGATTCGAACAACATAATAGGTTTCAATCAGACATAAAAATGCTCACATTTCATCGTCATGCCACGAACAATATTTAGGTGAGAAGTAAATAACAAGCTTTAACACCAGTATTCTTACTAACCAAGGATCATGAACCCATGTCCTTTCATATTACTACATCAATATAATTGCCCCCCACATCCATCCTTATTATATCCTCCTTGAAGACCTATCCTTTTCAGACTAGTCTTATAACATGTGCACATTAATGGTCCTATTCTCTTAGACAGTCAAAAAAATTTAAGTGAAATATGAGAGTATATTATTTCTCTAAAATTTCACACCGACGTGCTCTAACAAGATATAAGTGAAGAACTAGAGCAACTGCCTCAAAAGGGCATATACAATATTCTAACAAATTAGGATGAACATGTGTATCTCTCATAAATGTGTGCGCGGCAAACAATGATTGTGGCAAACTAAAAAGAAAAGAAAACTATAATACACGACCCTCCAAGCAAAATCATATCATGTGATGAATAAAAATATAGCTTCAGGTGACATACCGATAGAATGGAGACAAAAGAGGGGATGCCATACGGGGAATCCCAAGCTTAGATGCCTCGGTCTTCCTTGAATATTACTGTAGACTGCCTTGGGCATCCCCAAGCTTAGGATCTTGCCTCTCCTTATTCCTTTATCCATCATTATCTGACCCAAAACTTGAAACTTTAACACACAAAACTCAACAGAAACCTTGTGAGATATATTAGTATAGGTAAACCATAAATTTAGGTACTGTTGCAAATGGATACATATTTAATTATTGCATAAGGTACTATATTCTAACTTCTCCATGACTTATACCCGTGATAACTGATGTCTACTACACAACTTGTTCTTCTAGAATCGTGTTAGGCCTCCATGCCCAGAGTTTTGTAGGATAGTAGCAAATTTCCCTCAAGTGGATGACCTAAGGTTTATCAATCCATGGGAGGCATATGATGAAGATGGTATCTATAAAATAGCCATGTAACCAAATAATGAAAAGGCACTTGTGTGTCCAACACACCAAATACAATGGTAAATTGTATAGGTGCACTAGTTCGGCGAAGAGATGGTGATAGAAGTGTAGTAATGATAGTAGATACTATTTTTTTTTAATATGAAAATATAAAAACAGCAAGGTACCAAGTGACAAAAGTGAGCATAAACGGTATTGCAAAGCTTACATAATAATCCCTCAACGTGCGATAAAGAATCACTCCAAAGTTCCTATCTAGCGGAGAACATAAGAAGATATTATTTGTAGGGTATGAAACCACCTCCAAGTTATTCTTTTTGATCACTCTTTCAAAGAGTTCGTACTAAGATAACAAGTTATCCTTTCCGATTGATCTAGCAAGAGTTCGTACTAAGATAACAAATTATCCTTTCTGATCGATCTACCAAGAGTTCATAATAAAATAACACCATAACAAATTCAGATTCATAATACTCAATCCAACACAAAGAACTTCAAGGAGCACACTAAGATTTCTATTGGAGAAAATAGTATGAAAACGTGCAATCAACCCCTATGCCTACATTACCCCATTGTCACCTCGGGAATCCATGACTTGATGACACAACATATATCAAGTGAATAACTTGAATACCCCAATTTCACTACGGGTATCCGCATACAAGACATATACTATGTGCTCTCAAACGTGAATATTCCATCCAACATAACGAGATCTTAAAGTGATAGACTCAATTCATCACAACAATAGCATGGGACGAACACCATATGATCCAACTATATTAACAAGGCCCGTGATATATCAAGATTATGACATCTCAAGATAACGAGAGAGAGAGAGAGATTAAACACATAGCTACTAGTACAAACCCTCAGCCCCGAGGGTGAACTACTCACTTCTCATCATGGCCTTCGCCAGGATGATAAACATGGCCACCAGAGATGATCTCCCCCTCCGGCAGGGTGCCGGAATGTTCTCTCAATTGGTTTTTTGTGGCGACGGAACTTATCATCTAGATTTATTTTTGGAGGTTCCTATATTTATAGGATTTTGGGTGTTGGAATCATGCCATGATGGGCCATGAGGCGCCCACTTGATACCATCCCATGCTAGGGGGCTAGCGCGCCATTATGTTTGGTGGGAACGAGTGGGGGCTCTGGTGGTTCTTTGCTCTAGTATTTCTCTTTTCTTCAAAAATTGTCAAAAAGGTTCGTCCAATTTTGAGAACTTTTATTTCTCCACAAAAGAAACACCATGGTAGTTCTGCTGCAAACGGCGTCAGTCGAGGTTAGTTCTAAATAATTCATATAAAGTGCAGCAAAAACATACAAAAGTATTGTAAACATAGGCAAACATGGCATGAATACTTCATAAATTATCGATACGCTGGAGAGGTATCAGCATCCCCAAGCTTAATTCCTACTCATCCTCGAGTAGGTAAATGATAAAAGAAATAATTTATGAAGTGTGAATGCTAGCATAGTGCATAAATTTGATCAATGATAATTTCAATCACTTATCCTAGCATCATAACATCAACTCTTTCTCATAAAACTCATCATGATAAAGTGGCAATTGAAAATAGGATTTTTGATGTGGAATACTACCTATCATATTATTCATATTGTTTTCTTTATAGCATGGACATGTGGACTTGCCAACGGGTTTTGGGGATACCCACTGATAGATATTCACGCAAGGAGTAGGGATTGTCATGCAAATGATGCACTAGAGCTATAAGTTTATGAAAGATCCATTGATGCTAGGTGGGGTGTGCATCTAACTTGCTTGCTCATGAAGACCTCGAGCATCTAAGGAAGCATGTTATAGGAATGTACAAGCCAAGTTAATATTTTTTTGATTCCCACTAGCATATGAATGATATAACAAGAGACTCTCTACATAATGAACATGGTGCCCCTTTGAGGCACAAATGTGGTAAATGATAGTAGGAAAGTGGGATCATTTAGCCTCCCCATATTTATGTCCTCACATGAACAATGCTCTAATAATTATGATCATCACATATTTATCTACTTACAACTCAGGGATAACTCTATATGATGAATGAAGCAACATGACTCTAATATGAATGCCTCTAGTAGTGTACCAGGATGTGAAATGATCTAGCATGACATGTATTCAACATGTGATATTTGGTGGCTTTGACACAAATGCTATTATGAACAATGGCTTTCCCACAAATACTATGTCAACTCTATATGATCATGCAAAGCAATATGATGATGAACGAACTAGTCATGTGAAGTGACATTGGAATTTGCATGGCAATATATCTCAAAATGGCTATGGAAATTCCATAATAGTAGGTATGGTGGCTGTTTTGAGTAGGATATAATAAAGCATATTTGCAAGAAAGCGTATCATGTCACGGGTTTTGGATGCACCGGAGAATGTTGCACCAATCCTCGAGGTGAGAATGGGCTATGCGCGGTACTGGAGAGGCTAGCAAATATGAGGAGGTGAGATTGCGTAAGTCCATGGTGTCACATTAGTCATAAATAACCCATATACTTATTGCAAATTTTGTTAGTCTTATCACAAATCACGGTTCTACTCGCATGACCCGAGGGAGAGGGTTGGTAGGAATTAACCATCGTGCGACGCCGACTCGAAACAACACTAGGTTTACAACGACGAATAGAAATGCTCCCACATCATCACCATGCCCTTTTAATTTTTCAGATGTTCAAGAAGTTTTAACATCTCTTAATATAAACACCTCTCTGAATTAATGATTTTGCACTCACACCTTTTCATATCACCACATGAATATAATTAACCACAATTTCTCTATATTTGCTACATGATGGTTTTAATTATCACTTATTCAACACTCAATATTTTTGATCTAGTCTTATAACCCATGCAAATTACTGTAACTATTTACTAACTCTCAAACAAATATAACCGAAGAACAAGAGCATATTATTTCTATAAAATCTACACGCCATTGTGCTCAAAAAGATATAAGTGAAGTACTAGAGCAACTCCTAAACTCAAAAGATATAAGTGAAGCACATAGAATATTCTAACAAATCATGATGATGGTGTCTCTCTCTCAAATAGGTGTGTCCAGCAAACAATGATCGTGGCAAGCTAAAAGTAAAACTAAACAAAAGCAAACGATGCTCCAAGCAAAACTAATATCATGTGACGAATAAAAATGTAGCTCCAAGTAACATGCCAATGGATTGAGATGAAAGAGGGGATGCTTTGCAGAGGGCATCCCAATCTTAGGCTCTTGTCACTTCTCATTCCTTTGTCCATCAAGATAATATCCAAAACTTGAAAACATGAATCACACAAAACTCAACAAAACTTCGTGAGATACGTTACTATAGGAAACATAATAAACACTTTCAGGTACTATTATAAATATATTTATTATTTATTTTAGAATAAGGTACTGTATTCTAACTGTTGGTGAACGTTGCATGGGAAACAAAAAATTTCCAACGTGCACACAATATCTATCCATGGTGATGAGAATCTTTGAGAGGAGAGATCGAATCCACATACCCTTGTAGATCTTTAAGTGGAAGAGTTAAAGAACGCGTTGATGTGGTGGTACGTCTTTGCAATCCAATCACGATCTTGACATGAACTCCCGATCAAGCGCCGAACGGACGGAACCTCCATGTTCAGCACACGTACAACTCGATGACGTCTCCGCCTCCTTGATCTAGCGAGCGAGGTCAGAGTAGGAGATGAGTTCTCTGACAAGATGACGATATGGTGGCGGTTGTAGTGGTGCTATCCCGGCAGCGCTACGCCTAGCGCTACCGAAACTGCAAACGGAGGAGAAAACGATCTAGGGAGAGAGAGGGGCGCCAAGGGCTTCCTGTGCGCTCTTGGGGCACCCCATCCTCTCTATATATAGGTGGAGGGGTGTGGGGAACAGACCTTCCAAGCCCAAGGGCAGAGCCATGGGGGGAGGAGGTGGAATCCTAGTCCCCTTCCTTCCCTTCCATACAAAGGTAGACTTTCCACCTTTCCCAACTGCATGGGCCTTGAGAGACTTGTGCGTTTGGCCCAATAAGGCCACAATGTCTCCCCTCAACTCTTGCACACCCTTGGGACGTAGTGGAACCCTTGGTGGACTTACGGACTCCTCCGAAAGTTTCCGGAACCTTCTAGAAGCTTCCCAGTGCAATACCGGAAAACCCAAAACTTTTCCGATAGCCAAAATATGACTTCCCATATATAAATCTTTACCTCCTGACCATTCCGGAGCTCCTCGTGACGTCCGCGATCTCAGCTGGGACTCCGAACAACTTTTGGTTACTACCACCCATAATTCATTAATACCAAATTGTCACCAAACCTTAAGTGTGCAGAGCCTGCGGGTTCGAGAACTATGCAGACATGACCGGGACACTCTCCGGCCAATAACCAATAGAGGGACCTGGATGTCCATATTGGCTCCTACATATTCTACAAAGATATTTATAGGTCGAACCACGATGCCAATGATTCATTCAATCCCGTATACTATTCCCTTTGTCTATCGATACGTTACTTGTCCAAGATTCGATCGTCGGTATCTCTATACCGAGTTCAATCTCGTTACTAGCAAGGATCTTTAGTCGTTCCGTAATACAAGATCCCTTGACTAACTCCTTAGCCACATTTGTTTCAAGGCTTGTTGTGATGTTGTATTACCGAGTGGGCCCCGAGGTACCTCTCCGTCACATAGAGTGACAAATCCCAGTCTTGATCCATGGCAACACAACATACACCTTCGGAGATACCTGTAGAGAAACTTTATAGTCACCCAGTTATGTTGTTACGTTTCATACACACAAGGTATTCCACCGGTGTCCGGGAGTTGCATGATCTCATGGTCATAGGAACAAATACTTGACATGGAGAAAAACATTAGCAATAAACTGAGATGATCATATGCTACATACATAGTTTGGGTCTTGTCCATCACATCATTCTCCTAATGATGTGATCCCGTTATCAAACGACATCTCATGTGTATGGTTCGGAAGCCTTGACCATCTTTGATCAACGAGCTAGTCCTTCAGAGGCTCACTAGGGACAGTATGTTGTCTATGTATCCACATATGTATTTGAGTTTCCAATCAATACAATTATAAGATGCATAATAAACGATTATCATGAACAAGGAAATATAATAATAACCAGTTTATTATTACCTCTAGGTCATATTTCCAACAGTCTCCCACTTGCACTAGACTCAATAATCTAGTTCACATCACTATGTGATTGTAATAAATCTAACACCCATACAGTTCTGGGGTTTGATCATGTCTAGCTTGTGAGACAGGTTTTTAGTTAACGGCCCCGAAACATTCATATCCGTGTGCACTTTACAAATCTCTATGTCATAGTGTGTATCCTTCTACCACGCTTCACTTGGAACAATTCCAAATGACTACTCCACTATATGAATCCGGTTTACTACTCGGAGTTATCCGGATTAGTGTCAAAGCTTGAATCGACGTAGCCCTTTACGACAGACTCTTTTATTACATCCATAATGGATAAAACTTCCTTAGTCCACTAGTTCCTAAGGATAACTTTGACCGCTGTTCAGTGATTCAATCTGGGATCACTCTGTGTATGTAGCGACCCGACTCAAGACGAGTCAAGCCTCTGTGTTTCTGTGCCATCCCTGGATCAGTATGCTGGCACACACAGTACATCAATGTATATATGAAAGTGCAATCACATGTAAAATAGCGTAAAAGTGATATATGCCTTAAATATCTCAGCGGAAGCGGTCAAGGGAGTGGAGTCCCAATAAACACCAACGGCAAGTTGAGTGTAGACCGTAACCCTGAATCGTACTCTTACTTGTCGAAGAAAAATATCTGCAACATAAGACATTGCAGCCATGTAGGTCAGCATATTGAATATGCCGGCAAGTCACATAAGAGAGGGGTGAAAAGTAATCATCTATACTATATGCATATATGGCAGGTGGGGCTATAAGTTTTTAGCGAAAAGCAAGTTTTATCCTACATCAAGAGAGGGCTAAAAGCAAAATGTTACTACATTTTTGGTTGTTAACGAGATGGTTCTGCCAACCAATTCTCATACCCGAGTTGTCAATAATTACCCTCATCAAATATATATAATGGTGTTGAGAAATTCAGATAACTTCAGTTCCTTTGGCTCAAGTTGTCCATGACCGTGGACATGGCTAATCGATTAGGTTTGAGTACTCTGCAGAGTTTTGCACACGTTCCCCACAAGATTTGATCGTCTCCGTGTATGTCCTCGCACTTCAGAGTGTTTGAAGACCGGATGACCAATACATGGTCTTTCAACGGGTCCCTCTGAATCCCTGTCGGTGCCCATCCATTCCTACCGTTCGTCTACATCTGCTAGCACCGCCTGTCCAGAGTCGTCGCGTTGTCCAACCAAGCCAGAGCCCATAATGACTTGTGGCTGTGCAGGTAAGCTTTGGGTCTTGAAAATATCCGTCCGTCTCTTTGAGCCTGGTTGAAGCTTTCCGCAGGATTACATGGACTCTCCAGCATCCCGGGCATCCACTGGGTTTTCCAGGGAGCCGATCAACCGTCCTTCACCCAGAGTTGCATTGCGTCCGAGGTCTTGAAAATCTTGTCTTAGTCCGGTCTTGATTATTATATCAACCTCGCATCACTCGTGGTATACACTCAACCGATAACCCGTCTACTCAAGCATAGCAAATATAACTTTGTCGTCCCGGGGCCAAGTATCGGGGTTGATGTGTTCCTACCACATGATACTACAACTTACACTAAAGTTTCCAAGTACCTAGGCAGCATGCAATTGGGCAAAGAAAGGTGATCTACCATGCATCGAAAACATAGGCAATTGTATGATCAAAGTGACTTGCCTGTGATGTTGGTGAAGAAGAATTTCTCGAGAAAATAACTTGATAGACTACTCGTCACTCTCCGATGAAATCTATATAGCAAACATAGCATTCACATAAGCACTCATTCTAGCAATCATTCTAGCAATCAAAACAAAAGAGAGAGAGCGAATAGGAAACCGAAGAAAACTTCAAATAAGACTAGAGAGTCTTCTACTACGTCAAACACTAAATGATTTTGTCTAACAGAAAATAATAACAAGGAACTAAGATATAAATCTAACTAAGATAAAATAAAGTGTTTTTCACAAAACCTTTGAAAGCATTCCCAAACGGGATTTGAAACAACGGTGAAAAAAATTGCACGTTACTACGGAGCTAGAATTGTTTTCATAAAAACAAATAAAACAAAAATAAAAACTTGTTGCAAAACTACTGTTAACTAACAGAAACAAAACAATAATGTTTCTGAAATAATAAATAAAATATTTTAAAACAAATCTAGAAAATGAATTAGCCGAAATCCTAAAAGCGGTGAAACAGAAATTGTTTTACATGAAACAGTGGGCTAAAATACTCAAACAAATCTGAAATTTTTACCACTGATAAATAAGATCACTAGTAATCAGTACCATAAGGAATCAAATTAAAAGCTATTTTTAAACTCCTAGAATAGGCAACACAAGGTTTAAACTAAATCTGATCTAACTTATATTTGCAAATTTCAAACATAGACAAATTATATGTTTTTAAAAACTACAGGAAATTTGTGAGCTACTGGAAAAAGAATCACTATCATTGGACTTCGGGATCAAAAGTTGTGGCCAAAACAAAACAGAAACTTTCTGTTTTTGCAATTTAGACGGAAAAAACTGGAGATAACTAGCTAGCTATTGGGGTACACGTGGCAAGTTGCTAGTGGCTGCGGAGGGTGTTTGTTGCAGCGCTAGGAGCAAACGTCCTAGGCTAAGCAAAGTTCGCTGGTTAATTCATAAGTGACAAAAAAAACCACTGGTTTTCTGATTTAGACCGAAGGGGTATATATGATCTAATCTACACCATCCAGTTAAGATCTAACGGCTACTACATAAAACAAAAAGAAACAGGAGGGGGGGTGGAGACTTACCATGGCTGGAGGTGCTCCCGTGGTTGCCAATGGTGGCCGAGGGGGGGGCTGGGTCGCCGGTGGGGAAGGTAGAGGGGCCGGCGGGAGTGGGGAGGGGGCCGAAGGTGGGGGGTGGGGAGGCGAGGTGGAGGGGGGCTGCAGGGGGGCGAGGTGGAGAGAAAAACTGCTGCTGTTCGCTGGTGATGGAGATGGGGAGGTGCAACAGGGGGTGGAGGGGTGGCGGGGTGGCAAGGGGGCGGCCGTGGAGGAGGCCGAAGTGGAGGAGGGGGGTGCCGCGAGGGAGGAGAGGTGGAGGGGCCGGCGAGGTGGAGGAGGAAGCTCCTGTTGGTGCTCTCCGGTGAGTTTCCGGTGACGACTTCGGCGAGGTGGGGCACGAGATAGGGGCGAGGAGAGGTGAACTTTTCGACGGGAATGGAACGAGGAGAGGTAGGGGCTTCTTATAGAGGCGCCGGGAGGCGCCGGGAAGGAAAGGGCTTCGCGAATCCCGGAGGTGGGGATTCTCCTCTCCATGGAATGGCAAGTTTCCAGTACGTGAGGGAGAGATGGAGGTAGGAGATGATGTCTGTTGGGCCAAAATAGGGAAAGGTTTTAATGGGCCAGGGGGTATTTCCTAATAAAAGTGATCTCCTTCCTATTTTCAAAACTAGGAAACTAAAACGTTAAAAAGGAAATCAAATCAATTCGGAATAAAGAGTTTTTATATATTAAAATTATCAGAAAAATAAAATATAGATGATGGGCACTTTTCCACGGCAAAAAATAAAAACTTCAGAAAAAATTATTTTTCCAAAATTCCCTAAAAGGTTTATTTTGTTTTGCAAATAATTTTCAAATGATCCTCTAAGTTTGAGGGTGCAAATAACATTCAAAATGCCCGGGTATTTGAGGGTCATGTTCCTCCGCTCTTTAGAATGTATTTCCCGGCATTTCTTGCATGAAGAAAACGAATGGAAATGCAAAAGAATTCAATGCAAATATCTCCGTTCAAATTCTTCATAATTGAAGAAGTCATGTCATCTTCTCTCTTGGCTTTTAAAAGCTTGAATTTGAATTTACCGGAGAAGGGGAAAGTCATTTTATTCCCTCTCATTCGAAAGTTTTGAAAAGTTTCAAATTTCACACAAGTTTCAGTCACTCAGCAAACAAACAAACAATCAATCTAATAATTATATTAACATTCCAAAATTTATAAATTTTGGGATGTTACACTGTACCCCTTGACAGACTCATGGCAAAGCTCACATTAGGTGTGGTACACAGCATGGCATACTATAGGCCTATGGATAAGGCATAGTGGATGACCTTCGTCATTTCTCTTTCTTCTACCGTGGTCGGGCTTTGAGTCTTGCTCAAATTCACACCTTATAATACAGTCAAGAACTCCTTCTTTGACTGGTCCATTTTGAACTCCTTCAAAATCTTGTTTAGGTATGTATTCATTGAAAGTTATATCAAGCGTCTTGGTCTCTCTCTGTAGATCTTGATGCTCAATGTTCAAGTAGCTCAATCCAGGTTTTCCTTTGAAAAACTCCTTTCAAACAACCCTTTTTGATTTCCAAAAATTCTATGATATTTCGGATCAAGAATATGTCTACCGCATATACTTATCATAAATTCTATAGTTCTTCCCTAATTTTCTTGGAAAAAATCTTCATACACTTTGTACAAACCCAAAAGCTTTGATCATCTCATCACAGTGTATATTCCAACTCCAAGATCCTTGCTCCAGTCCATAGAAGGATCATTGGAGCTTGCATAATTGTTAGCATCCTTAGGATCGACAAAACCTTCTCGTAGTGTCATATACAATTTTTCCTCAACGAAACCGTCGAGGAAACATTGTTTTGACATCCATCATCTGCAATATTTCATAATTGAAAAAAATGCAGCAACTGCTAACATAATTCCAACATACTTTAGCATCGCTACGGGTGAGAAAGTCTCATCGTAGTCAACTCCTTGAACTTGTCGGAAACCTCTTTGCAACAAGTCGAGCTTTTTAAATGGTCACATTCACCATCATTGTCTGGTTTCCTTTTAAAGATCCATTTCTATTTAATAGACTTATGACCATCAAGTAGTTCTTCCAAAGTCTACGCTTTGTTTTCATACATGGATCCTATCTCGGATTTCATGGCGTCTAGCCATTCGTCGAAATTCAGGCCCACCATCGCTTCTCCATGGCTCAATAACCGCATCAACATGACGTCCAAGACAGGATTACCATACCACTCTAGAGCAGTATGTTTACTTGTCGACCTACGAGGTTTGGTAGTAACTTGATCCGTAGCTTCATGATCACCATCATCAGCTTTCCACTTCAATAGTGTAGGCGCCGCAGGAACAACTTCCTGCAGCCTTCTACTCTCTGATGGTTCAATAACCGCATCAAGTTCCACCATCCTCCCACTCAATTCTTTCGAGAGAAATTTTTTCTCGAGAAAGGACCCGTTTCTAGAAACGATCACTTTGCTTCCGGATCTAAGATAGGAGGTATACCCAACTGTTTTGGGTGTCCTTTGAAGGTGCATTTATCCGGTTTGCGTTCGAGCTTATCAGGCTGAAACTTTTCCACATAAGCGTCGCAGCCCCAAACTTTTAAGGAAAGACGGCTTAGGTTTTTCCAAACATCTCGACGAAATTACGTGGTGCCCTATTTAAAGTGCATGCAGTTGTCTTTAATGCCTAACCCAAAAAGATAGTGGTAATTCGATAAGAGACATCATAGTATGCACCATATCCAATAGGGCGCAACTATAACGTTCGGACACACCATCACAATATGGTGTTCCAGGTGGCATGAGTTGTGAAACAATTTTCACATTGTCTTAAATGTATACCAAACTCGCAAGTGAGATATATATTTACCTCCACGATCACATCGTAGACATATTATCCTCTAGTCATGACGATCTTCAATTTAACTCTAAAATTGTTTGAACTTTTCAATATTTCGAACTTTGTGATTCATCAAGCAAACACACTTGTATCTACTCAAATCATTAGTGAAGTAAGAACATAACGATATCCATTGCGTGCCTCATCACTCATTGGACTGCATACATCAAAATGTATTATTTCCAACAAGTCACTTGCTCGTTCCATATCACTAAAAATGAGGCCTTCACTCATCTTGCCCATGTGGCATGATTTGCATGTCTCAACTGATTCAAAATCAAGTGAGTCTAAACGATCCATCTGCATGCAGTTTCTTCATGCGTTTATATCAATAGGCATGGTAAGCATGTCTCAAATGATTCAAAAATGAGTGTGTCCGAAGATCCATCAGCATGGAACTTCTTAATGCGTTTTATCCCAATATGACTCAAGCGACAGTGCCACAAGTAAGTGGTACTATCATTACTACTTTGTATATTTTGGCATCGATTTTATGAACATGTGTATCACTACGATCGAGATTCAATAAACCATTCATATTAGGTACATGACCGTTGAAGGTATTATTCAAGTAAACAGAGTAACCATTATTCTCTTTAAATGAATAACCGTATTGCAATAAACACGATCTAATCATGTCTATTCTCAATGCAAACACCAAATAACAAATATTTAGTTTCAACACTAATCCCGATGGTAGAGAGAGAGAGTGTGATGTTTGATCAAATCAACCTTGGAATTACATCCAACACACATCGTCACCTCACCCTTGCTAGTATCCGTTTATTCCATAGCTATAACTTCGAGTTACTAACACTTAGCAACTGAACCGGTATCTAATACCCCGGTGCTACTAGGAATACTAGTAAGGTACACGTCAATATCACGTATATCCAATATACTTTTGTCGACTTTGCCAGCCTTCTTATCTACCAAGTATCGCGGAGAGTGATGACGAGATGATGTATATACTTCTCGCTCCTCATTGGTTACCCTAAGTGGAAGGTTGAGATGTAGTCAACAACAAGTTTTCCCTTACACGGAGACTGTAAGGTTTATCGAACCAGGAGGACTCCGAGGATCAACAAGTAGGTGTCTCCTATCCTGGCGCTAGCATAATACGTGGACCTGCACAAACACAAATAACTTTGCTCCCAATGAGTACAGAGAGGTTGCCAATCTCTCCGGCCTTGTAGTTTGCAAAGGATCAAAATACAAGCGGGAATAGTGATAGTGATTGCAACGGGAAAGTAAATGAAAGCAGTAAATGATGGAGGTGTAAGCAATGGTGGTGATATGGACCGGAGTCACATGATGTTCACTAGTGATGTCTCTCTCCCAAAATATGATAAAAAACTTTGCTTGGGTGAACAAATTACAGCTCGGCAATTGACAGAATTATGAACGCACCGCAATGCTAATTATGCTACTTGAAAGTTAGAGGCTGAATAGTAATGGGCAGTACGCCAAGAAAAGTAAACCGTTTATTCATCAACATCTACTTACAAATCATCCACCTTGAGATATCTATCTAGAACATCTCGCTGGTATTAAGTTGCGAGCCCCACCCAAAGTGTAAACTCAAAGCAACGGACAACTGCATTAACGAACTATGCGCAAGGTAAACAATCCTTGCAACCGTGGTCACAAGCACCGTTGTTTTATCCCTAGTGGCAACAACAAATCCCCTAGTCTCATGTTTGTGTCACTCAAGCTAGACATCAGGGGGCATGAACCCAGAATTATGCATAACGCTCCCTCTTGGAGTTACAATCTACTACTTGGCCAAATCAATATGAAGCAACGGAGAACATGCTTGAATCACTAAAGAACATAATATAAAAGGAAAATCAAATATATAACTCATAACAATGTGAACATAATCTCATAATCCATGGGATCCCAACAAACCCAACATAGCAATAGCATGAAAATTACATAGGTGCCTTGATCATGTAAGGCAGATCACAAAGACTAATCATGGAAACACAAGATTGGAGAGAAGATATCACATAGCTATTGCTCATGGACTCATGGTCCAAGAAGGACTACTCACGACACTTCCGGGAAGCATCCATGGCAGTGGAGAAGCTCCCGGAGGTCAATCCTCCTTCCGGCAGGGTGCTGGGAAGAGGTCTCCTGACGCTCCCGATCTCAAAAGTGCTGCGGCGGCGGAATAATGGAGAAATTCGCGATTCTGGATCTCATCTAAGGTTTTCCTCATCGAGGGGTAAATATAAGCAAAAGGAGGGCACCGAAGGGCATGGGGCCCACCCAGGCAGCCTCCCTGCGCGGTCTGGGGGTGACCAACGCCCACAGGTCGTCAGGGCGGCCCCTGGCCCCCTTTCGTGCTTCGTGAAGCTTCTGGTGTGCTAATTTTTATATGTTTTTCTCAGAATTTTTGGGGCTCCGAAAAATTGGGTAAAAGCCCCTACAAAAAAGACATCAGCAGACAGAAACTGGCATTGGGTGCACTGAGTTAGTAGGTTAGTCCAAATATGTGTAAAAAGATATAGAAGTGTAGCAAAACATATAAAAATGTCACCCAAAAGAACATGGAACAAGTAGAAATTATAGATACGTTTGGGATGTATCACCTAGTTCTTGCTTCAGTGATCGTTCCCTCAGAATAGAAACACTTAGTCTCGGGTTTGGGTTTAACCTTGGGTTTCTTCACTAGATCGGCAACTGGTTTGCCATTCATGAAGTATCCCTTCTTGCCCTTGCCCTTCTCAAAACTAATGGTTTCACTAACCATCAATAATTGATGCTCCTACTTGATTTCTACTAGGACGGTGTCAAATATCACAAATAACTTAGGGGTCATGTTATGCATCCCTGATATGTTGTAGTTCATCACAAATCTCTAGTAGCTTGGTGGCACTGACTTTCGATAACTATGTCAATTACTATCTTATCTAGAAGATCAAGTCCCACTCGATTCAAGCGATTGTAGTACCCAGACAATCTGAGCACCTACTCAACGATTGAGCTTTTCTCCCTTACTTTGCATGCAAAGAATCTTGTTGGAGGTCTCATGCTTCTCAACATGAGCACGAGTCTGAAATCCTACTTTCAGCTCTTGGAACATCTCACATGTTCCATGACGTTCCAAACATCTTGGGTGCTTCAATTCTAAGCTGTAAAGCATGACGCACTGAACTATCACATAGTCATCAAAAACGTGTATGTCAGATGTTCGCCACAACCATAGACGACGCTCGAAGGTTAGCACACCGAGCGTTGCATTAAGGGCATAAGCCTTCTGTGCAGCAATGAGGACAATCCTCAGTTTACGGACCCTAGTATGCATAATTGCTACTATCATCTTTCAACTAAGTTTTCTCCACGAACATATGAAAAATAGTGGGGCTACAACGCAAACTACAACATAAATTGCAAAGACATTTTGACTATGTTCATGATAATAAGTTTAGTTAATCATATTACTTAAGAACTCCCACTCAAATTGACATCCCTCTAGTCATTCGAGGGACACATGATCCAAATTAACCAACTCAAGTCCGAGCATCACGTGAGTTAAGTTGGCTTCAATGGTGAACATATCTATGTTGATCATATCTACTATATGAATCATTTTCGACCTTTAGGTCTCTTGTGTTTCGAGGCCATGTTTGTACATGCTAGTCTCGTCAAGTTTAACCCAAGTGTTTTGTGTGTGCAACTTTTTTGCACCCGTTGTATGTGAACGAGGAGTCTATCACACCCGATCATCATGTGGTGTCTCGAAACAACAAACTATCGCAACGGTTCACACTCGGGGAGAACACAATTTTATCTTCAAATTTTAGAGAGGGGTCACCTTATAATGCCACCGTCGTCCTAAGCAAAATAAGGTGCATAAAAGGATTAACATCACATGCAAATCATAAGTGACATGATATGGCCATGATCTTGTGCTTCTTGACCTCCATCACCAAAGCACCGACATGATCTCCATGGTCATCGGCACAACACCAAGATCTCCATCATTGTGCCGCCATTGAGGTTGACACCAACTATGCTTGTACTACTATTGCTACCTCTTAGCAATAAAGTAAAGCAACACCAAACACAATTTTTTTAAAAACAACCCTATGGCTCCTGCTGGTTGCCATAGCATCGACATGCAAGTCGATATTTAACTATTACAACATGATCATCTCATATATCAAATATATCACATCATGTCTTTGGCCATATCATATCACAACATACCCTCCAAAAACATGTTAGACGTCCTCTAATTTGTTGTTGCATGTATTACGTGGCTGCTATGGGTATCTAGCATGATTGCATCTTACTTACGCAAAACCACAACAGTGATACACAAGTTTCTATTTAACCTTCTCCAAGGACCACCTCTGTCAAACCTGATTCAACTAAAGTGAGAGGAACAGACACCCGCCAGCCATCTTTATGCAACAAGTTGCATGTTAGTCGATGGAACCGGTCTCTCGTAAATGTACAAGTAATGTTGGTTCGGGGCGGTTCATCCAACAGTACTGCCGAATCAAGAAAATACTAAGGAGCGAAGAAATCTGAATATCAACACCCGCAAACTCCTTTGTGTTCTACTCGAGATGTCATCTACGCATAGACCTGGCTCATGATGCCACTGTTGGGGAACGTCGCATGGGAAACAAAAAATTTCCTACACAAACACACACAATATGTATTCATGGTGATGAGCATCTATGACAGGAGAGATCGGATCTACATACCCTTTTAGATTGCTAAGAGAAAGTGTTAAAGAACGCGGTTGATGTAGTGGTACATCTTCGCGATCCAATCACGATCCGTGCCATGAACTCCCGACGAAGCACCGAATGGACGACACTTCCGCATTCAACACACGTATAGCTCAATGAAGTCTCCGCCTCATTGATCAAGTGAGCGAGGGTGGAGTAGTAGATGAGTTCTCCGGCAAGACAACAGCATGGTAGCGGTTGTGGTGGTGGTCTCTCGGTAGGGCTACGCCTAGAGCTATCGAAAATGCAAACGGAGGAGAAAACGATCTAGGGAGAGAAAGGGGCGCCAAGGGCTTCGTGTGTGCTCTTGGGGTGCCCCTCCTCTCTATATTTAGGTGGAGGGGTGTGGGGAACAGACCCTCCAAGCCCTAGGGCGCGTCCAAGGGGGGAGGATGTGGAATCCTAGTCCCCTTGCTCCCCTTCCATACAAAGGTGGACTTTCCACCTTTCGCAACTACATGGGCCTTGAGGGACTTGTGTGCTTGGCCCAATAAGGCCACGATGTCTCCCTCAACCCATGAACACCCTTGGTATGTGGTGGAATCCTTGGTGGACTTCCGGACTCCTCGAGAAGTTTCCGGAACCTTCTAGAAGCTTCCCGGTACAATACTGGAAAACCCCAAAACTTTTTCGATAGCCAAAATATGACTTCCCATATATAAATCTTTACCTCCAGACCATTCCGGAGCTCCCCCTAACGTTCGGGATCTCATCCAGCACTCCAAACAACTTTGGGTTACTACCACAGATAATTCATTAATACCAAATCATCACAAAACCTTAAGAGTGCACACCCTCTGGGTTCGAGAACTATGCAAACATGACCGAGACACTCTTCGACCAATAACAAATAGCGGGACCTGGATGTCCATATTGGGTCCTACATATTCTATGAATATATTTATCGGTCAAACCATGATGTCAAGGATTCAATCAATCCCGTATACTATTCCCTTTGTCTATCGGTATGTTACTTGCCCGAGATTCGATCGTCGGTATCTCTATACCTAGTTCAATCTCGTTACCGACAAGTCTCTTTACTCGTTTGTAATACAAGATCCCGTGACTAACTCCTTAGTCACATTGCTTGCAAAGCTTGTTTTTATGTTGTATTACCGAGTGGGCCCCGAGATACCTCTCCATCACATGGAGTGACAAATCCCAGTCTTGATCCATGCCAACCCAACAGACACCTTCGGATAGCCCTGTAGAGCACCTTTATAGTCACCCTGTTATGTTGTGACGTTCGATAGACACAAGGTACTCCTCCGGTGTCCAGGAGTTACATGATCTCATGGTCATAGGATCAAATACTTCACATGCAGAAAACAGTAGCAATAAACTGACACAATCATATGATGTGATCCCGTTATCAAATGACATCTGATATCTATGGTTAGGAAACATTTAGCATCTTTGATCAATGAGCTAGTCCTTCAGAGGCTCACTAGGGACAATGTGTTCTCTATGTATCCACACATGTATTTGAGTTTCCAATCAATACAATTCTAGCATGGATAATAAACGATCATCATGAACAAGAAAATATAATAATAACCAATTTATTATTTCCTCTAGGGCATATTTGCAACACTAACTTCTCCAAGGCTTTTACCCCCCGATATAATCCATAGCATAGTCAAAACAAGCAAACTATGCATGCAAAAACAGAATTTGTTTAAAACACAGTAGTCAGTAGTAATATATTTAATTTCTATTATCATGTAATTCCAAAAATTCAGAAACAATAGGAAGACCTGAGGAATTTGTATATCAGTACTGTGTGAAATCTTCAGCTTAAAAAGACGTACCAGTAAAATCAGAGAAATTTTGCACTCGGCGTCAAAGTTTATGATTTCGCACCGTATCAATTCTACTCATGATGCAAATCATCCCAAAGGCTTTACTTGGCACAAACACTGATTAAAACATAAAAACATAATCATTACAACATAAAAAATCATGTTATCACACACTAATAGAAATAAATGATAACTATTGGGTTGTCTCCGAACAAGCTCTTTCTCTATAGCCATTAAGATAGGCTTGAAATTTCAGTGATGCTCACATAGAAGACAAGAATTGAAGCACACAGAGAGCATCATAAAACATGTGACAAGAACATTTAATCTAACATATTTCGTATGCATAGGCATTTTATAAGCAAACAAATTATCAAGACAACAAGTGCCTAGCATAAGAAAGTAAGAATAATGAAGCATTAACAATTTGAATACCAAGAGAGGTAAGTGAGAAGCATGAAAATTTCTATAACCATATTTGCCTATCTCGTAATGATTACATGTAGAATCATATTCAAATTCAACAATATAGTAATCATGCTTTTGATTCAAGGAACAATCATGAATCACTTTATAAATTTCACAATTTATAGATTCATGATTTTCAAGCAAGACCTCATAAAGATAATCTAGTGCACTATCACTAGCAATTGTTTCAACATAAAAGGGTCTTTTGAAAATATTAGATAGTGGATGAGGATCCTTTATCTGTATTTTTGCATTTTAGTTTCTGTTTTGGTGTGACAAAGATAAAGATAGCATATCTAGGCAAGTAAACTAGAGAGCAAAGATGCAAACTAGTGACAAGCTAAGCAAGCAAAGGTTAATATTTTTGTATACTTTTTATGAGACAAGCTAAATATGGAAGCAAATAAAAAGAGGAAGAAGTGAATGAAATTTTGTGTGGAGTTACTTGCTATTTGGTGATGATATTGCCCTCAAACGGCGCCATAAATCCTTCCTGATACTCATGATCTGCGTTGGGTTTTCCGTGAAGAGCAACGGGTTATCGCAACACAAAGTGGGTAAGTATTTCCCTCAGTTATGAAACCAAGGTTTATTAAACCAATAGGAATATCAACCACAACTGTCTTTGGTGGCTACACACAAAAGAACAAATAGCTTGTACCCAACGCGGGCAAGAGGGTTGTCAATCCCCTTTGTCTCGTCATTTGCAAGTGAATGACATGTGTAGATAACTGTAGAAGTGCAAAATAAAATAAAATCAATAAATGACAGCAACGTATTTGTGGTTTTATCAATGTGTTTTGAATATTCAGGGGGCCATAGCTTTCCTTAATGTCGTCTCTCATAAAAATAGCACACGGTGGGAAAACAAATTACTGTCGGGCAATTGATAGAAAAGTGGATAGTAATGCAATATTCATGACAATGATCATGTAAATATAGGCATCACGTCCATAAACAGATAGGTTGACTCCTGCCTACACCTATTACTATTACTTCCCTTCAAATGCGCTTCTATGCTTGCGTCTCTACGTATTAAGTTCATGACAAACGAAGTAATGCTTGGAGTAAGATGACATGACGTAGACAAAGTAAACTCAACCAATATGAATATACCCCATCGTTTTACTCTTTGTAGCAGCAACACAAAGATGCAACTTGTCCCCTTCTATCACTGAGATATAGATACTCGCCAGGTTGAACCTACTACAAAGCACCTCTCTCACCGAAGAAACATCAATCTAGTTGGCCAAACTATTTCAATAAATCAGAGAGAATTATGAAGCTATCATAATCATGCACATAAAAATTACATTATATATCATATGATACTCAAATATTTATCATGAATAATAAGAACATAAACCCATAATTCATCAGATCCTAAAAAATGCACCGTACAAAAGAATTACATCATATGGATCAAAGCAAAGATGCGATGATCATTGTATTGAAGATAAAAGAGAGAGAGATAGCCATATTGGTACTGCTATGGACCCGTAGGTCTGTGGTGAACTACACACACAACATCATGAGGGCAGCAAGATTGATGAAGAAGCCCTCCGTGATCGATCCCCCCTCCAGCATAGTGCCGGAATGGAGCTCTAGATGGCTCTCGTCATCGGAATAGAGAATTGTGACAGCCTAAAAAGTGTTTTGGGACATGTCTCGAATGTTTTAGGGTAAATAAGAATTTATAGGCCAGAGAACGGGGTCGAGAGAGCCACTGGTAGCCACAAGCCATCAAGGCGCCCCCAGGTCGCGCCCTGTTGGCTTGTGGAGGCCTCGTGCACCCTCCAACCTTCATCCGGTGCTCCACGGTCTTCTTTTGGTCTAAAAAAATTCACAAAAAGTTTCAGGTCAATTGGGCTTCATTTGGTACTCGAACGTGAAAAGTGGAAAAGCATGCAGAAAATCACAACTCGCACTAGGCACTACGTCAATAGGTTAGTGCTAAAAAATAATATAATTTGGTCAATAAGTGCCTAAAAAGTGTTTTAAAATGATCACATAATAGAAGATAACAATCAAAAGTTATAGATACATTAGAGAGGTAACAATGCTGAGGCGGACTGAGTTCACCATCACTTTGGCGTGTTTTCATCCTTTTTGCCCCTTTTGGTGTCTTGATGCCAAAGGGGGTGAGAGTGTTTAGTCTGGATTTGCCAAGTCACAAGCGCTTTATCATCTATCTTCTATTTCCTCTCGCGAACTCATTTTATTTGTTTGGTTGGGTTTGTGTTACCGAGACTTATGTGAACTAAAGTATGGTGTAAGACATATGCTATCTCTCTTACTATGTTATGCATACTTTAGTTATTATGTGAGACCATATTGCCTATACTTGACTCCATGCTTAACTCATTTCCTGTTGATGCAAGTAACTGACCATGTCTACAAAATATAGGGGGGTGTTGATCCTAGTGTGTATTTTTTTGTGTTCAAAAATCATATTCAAATAGAGCACACACCTAGGGGGAGCATGTCTATATTTTTTAGATATTGGGTTTGCCTTAAGTCTTTCTATTTATTCATGTTATGGAAAATGTCGTACTGTCATCAACCCACCAAAAACGGGGAGATTGTAAAAGCACAAATTATGCTCAGTAGATTTGGTCGTTGATGATGATGCCCCTTGCAAACTAATCGTGTGCATTAAACTTTTAGAGATTAGCAGGTGGCACGAGACGGTTATTTTCCCCTCACTAGTTGAAAGAGAGGACAATGTTTTTCTATCGATTTTGTGTTGGTGGACTTGAGTCATAGGTAAATCCGTACTATCTAGAGGGGATCCGTGCTTGGAAAGGTTGGGAGGAACAAACACGTACACACTTGCACCCCATCATGTTCCTGGCACAATGGAGCATGCGTTCTACCCTTAGGCATTCAGAGTACCTTAAGCAGAAGTACCGCTCAAGGGAATGGTAGTACATCCCCAACGGTACTGCCGCCCTCCAGGTCCGGCCCCTCTTCCTCTTAGTTTTCCTCTCTGGCATCTTTGGTGCCTCTTCCCATTTTGAGCGGAAGTACCGCTTGGGGAGGAGTGGTAGTACGGCTCCAGCGGTAGTGTCGCCCTCCCCTTACATTCTTTCTTCCGCTTATTTTTCCATCTTGCCTCGTTGGCCCCTAACGATCATGTTGAGCAGAAGTACTGCTTGCAGCTGGGTGATAGTACTACTCTAGAAGAACTACCGCCCCTCCGACCATGTTGTTTTGCCTTTGGTGCCCGGTACTTCCGTGGAAGCAGAAGTACCGCTCCCCTGTGCGGTACTACTGCTTAAGTGTGACTTTGGGCATAAAACGGCCACATTATTCCCACTATATATAGTGGTCTTCTTCACCCATGTGACCTCACCTTTCTTCCTTCTAAGCTCCATTACTTCTCCAAAATCTTACACTTGCCCAATCTCTCTCCCTATCCATCGATTCTTGGTGATGCCCCAGGGTTTGGAGGAGGAGGCCTTGATATACACTTCCACAAAGAGAAAAGTTGCCCCCCCTTCATCCGTTCTAGATATTGTTACTCTTTGGTGTTTGAGCACCCTCGATCGAAGAGGTCACCTCAAAGCCTATTCCAATATGTTGAAGCTTCATGGTCTCGTTGGGAGCCTCCAATTCGGTTATGGAGATTGCCTCAATGTTGTTTGTATAGGTTCGGTCACCGCCTTCAAGGGCACCACTTAGTGAAATCACTACATCTCGCATTGTGTGTGAGCGTGACAAGAATACGGTGCCGTTAGTGGCATCTTGGGGAGCATTGTGCCTCCACACCACTCTAACGGAGACATACTTCCCCTCAAAGGGAAGGAACTTCCAAAACCCATCCTCGTCTCCATCGGTAAAACTTGTGGTTACTTCTTACATTTACTTATTTTTATTACTTGCTTGTCCTTACTCTTACTTGCGTCATATAGGTTGCTCACCTAGTTGCATATCTAGACAACCTATTTGTTGCTAAACCTAATTTGTTAAAGAAAAGCTTAAAATTTGGTAGTTGCCTATTCATCCCCTTCTAGTAAACCATGTCGATCCTTTCACTAAGGACATGGGAGAACTCTTGTTATAATTAATCATGTGAAGTTGGTATTCGTTCAATATTTTGATGAGATGTATGTTTCTACTTCTCTTAGTGGTGTCATGTGAACTTCACCTACATGACACTTCACCATGTTATGGGCCTAAGGGAAGTCACTATGGAGAAACAAGTAGACGATGGGTTGCAAGAGTGAGAGAAGGTTAAACCCCAGTTTATGTGTTGCTTCATGAGGGGCTAAGTTGGATCCACACGTTTAATGTCATTGTTATATTTATCTTAATTCTTCTTTCGTAGTTGCGGATGCTTGAGGGAGAGGGTAATCATAAGTTGGTCATTTGTTCAAGTAAGAACAACACCTTCGCACCAGTCCACCCACATATCAAATTATCAAAGTAGCAAATGCGAATCAACTCAACATGATGAACATGACTAGACAAAAATTCTCATGTATCCTCGGGAGCGCTTTCTTAATATAAGAGTACTTTTAGGCCTCTACTTTGCTAAAAAAGGATTGGGCTACCTTGCTTTATATTTGATACTATTTTTACTTGTCACTTGCTACGAATTATCTTGCTACCAAACTATACATCACTGTTACTTACATCACTTGTAGAGAATACCTTGCTGAAAACCACTTGTCATTTCCTTCCGCCTCTCATTGGATTTGGCATTCTTACTTACTGAAAGGACTATATTTGATCCCCTATACTTGTGGGTCATCAAGACTCTTTTCTGGCACCATTGCCAGGTTGTGAAGCGTCTTTGGTAAGTGGAAGTTGGTAAGGAAACAATTTCGGTACGTGCTGAAATTTATTGTTGTTTGTCACTATTAATGGTCACACTTTGAGTGGCTTGTTCAGGGCATCTTCACCTCGAATGGAAGTTGCGAAAGTTTTTCCTCAACCTACTGAACCTACTAAAAATATTTATTTTGATATTCCTTCAGGTATGGTCGAGAAACTGTTGGCTAATCCTTATAATGGTTCAACTCATCGTGATTAACATTTGATATATCTCGATGAGATTTGTGGATTGTTGAAGCTTTTAGGTCTACTAGCAGATAAAGTTAAGAAGATAGTTTTCCCTTTATCTTTGGAGGGAAATCACTAATGTGGTACATGCTATAAGATGATAGTGGATCATGGGACTAGAATCGCTTGAAGCTGGAATTTCATCATAAGTTTTATCCTATGCATCTAATTCATCATGATTGAAACTTTTATTTATAATTGCTGGCCTCGTCAACGACAAAGTACTGCTCAATCTTGGGGAGGATTAAATCTATGATGCACACTTGCCCCAACCATGATCTCTTGAAAGAAATGATTATACAAAAAATTTATGCTCGTCTTTCCCATGATGATCAAAGTATTACTCGATACTTGTGCTACTCGTTCCTGTATGAAGGAGACTATTTAATTCAAATGGGATCTTCCAAAAAGAATTAAACGCAACTTTTAAGATTGGGAACTTGACGAAGGTAAAGAGTCATGTATAAAACATAATTTTGATTGTGTTAAATATTTTATGGAAACTGCTTGTTTCCATGAGTTTAGCGATAAATATGGTCTTGACTCTAAGATAGTAGCTACTTTCTTTCAATATTTTGCTACCCATGTAAACCTTCCCTAGTAAAAGTGGTTTAAATATCATCCTCCCATTAAAAAATTACGAGAGGAACCTGTTAAAGTTAGGAAGGAAGAAATAAGTGTTCGCCATGTTGATCCAATTGTTCCTACTGCCTACATTGAGAAACCTCCTTTTCCCATTAGGATTTATGGAACATGCTAAGGCTACAACTATAGTTAACAAAAGTCATGTTAGGCCTAATGTTTCTATAGTTAAGGATCTCCTAGTTGAGAATATTGATGGTCAAGTTATTTACCTCTGTGATGAAGCTGCTAGAATTGCAAAACCTGTTAGAAACAAATGCGATGAGTTCAATAAAAATAAACCACTTATAGGTATGCATGTCGTTTCAGTTAAAATTGAAGATCATTGCTATCATGGCTTGTGTGATACTGGTGCTAGTGTTAGTTCTATACCTTCTACATTATATCAAGAAATTATGCATGACATAGCACCCTCTCAGATGGAAAATAGTGATGTCACTATTAAACTTGCAAAATGTGATACTATTTCACCACTTGGTAGTGTTAGATATGTTGAAGTTTTGTGTGGAAAAGTCAAGTACCCCACTGATTTCCTAGTACTTGGTTCAGAACAAGATAACTTTTGTCCCATTATATTCAGTAGACCTTTCTTTAATATTGTTAATGCTGAAATTAATTGTGATACTGAGAAGGTCAAAGTAAGGTTTGGTGATGTGTCTCATGAATTTATTTTTTACAAGTTTAGTAGACAACCACTTGAAAAATAATTTCCTAATAAGGATGAAATAATTGGTCTTTCTGCTATTGCCGTACCTCCTAGCGATCCGCTAGAACAATATTTGCTAGACCAAGAAAATGATATGCATATGAATGGAAGGAAGGAAATAGTTAAGATGTTCTTTGCGCATCAACCTATCATTAAACACAACCTACCAATTGATATTTTTGGGATTCTCCTCCACCCAAGGGAGATCCCTTGCTTTAGCTTAACACATTACCTGATACTTCGAAATATGCTTATCTTCATGAAAATAACATATATCCTGTTATTATTAGTGCTAACCTTTCAGAGCTGAAGAAAGGAGACTACTTAAAACTCTAAAGAAGCACAGGGATGCTATTGGATATACTCTTGATGATCTTAAGGGCATAAGGCCGACTCTCTGTCAGCACAAGATTAACATGGAACCTCATGCTAACCCTATCGTTGATCATCAATGCTGTCTCAATCCTAAAACGAAAGAGGTGGTAAGGACTGAGATATTAAAACTTGTGGAGGCAGGTATAATATATCCTATTGCAAATAGTAGATTGGTAAGTTTTGTTCACTGTGTTCCAAAGAAAGGTGGTATAATTGTTGTTCCTAATGACAAAAATGAACTTATTCCACAAATAATACTAACTCGTTATGGTATGATAATTGATTTTAGAATATTGAATAAAGTATCTAGAAAAGATCATTATCCCTTGCCTTGTACTGATCTAATATTAGAAAGATTGTCTCAGCACACACACTTTTGTTTTCTTGATGGATATTCTGGATTCTCTCAAATACCTTGTCAAAAGAGGACCAAGAGAAAACTACCTTTACTTGCCCTTTTAGAACTTATGCTTATAGCCGTATGCCTTTTGGTCTATGCAATTCATCTGCTACCTTTGAAATATGATAGATTTCTACTATCTCTGACTTTCTTGAAAAGATTGTGGAGGTTTTCAGGGATAATTTTTCCATTTAATGGACTTCTTTTTAAGATTTGTTGAGCAACCTTGATCGAGTTTTGCACAGATGCGAAGAAACTAATCTTGTCAGAATTGGGAGAAGTGACACTTTATGGTTAATGAAGGTATAGTACTTGGGCATAAAATTTATGAATGAGGTATTGAGGTGGATAAAGCCAAGGTTAATGCAATAAATAAAAAGCCATGCCCAAAAGATATTAAAGGTATAAGAAGTTTCCTCGGTCATGTAGGTTTCTAGAGGCGTTTCATTAAAGATTTCCAGGCCATTAACTAATCTCCTTCAAAAAGATATTACTTTTATTTTTATGATGATTGTGTAGAGGACTTTTAAATACTTAAGAAATCCATAATTTCTGCACCTATTGTTCAACCACCTGATTGGAACTTACCATTTCAAATCATGTGTGATGCTAGTGATTATGCTCTTAGTGTTGTTCCAGGGCAAAGAGTAGACAAGAAATTGAATGTTATGCATTATGCTAGTAAGACCATAGATAGTGCCCAATGAAATTATGCTAGTAATACCATAGATAGTGCCCAAAGAAATTATGCTACTCAAAAAGAATTTTTAACAGTTGTGTTGGCATGTGATAAGTTTAGATCTTATATTGATGATTCTAAAGTAACTATTTACATCGATCATGTTGCTATTCACATCGATGGTGTTATTTAGACGTTGTATGCCTGAGTATGAACAGGAATAGATCCTAAGTAAGTGTCACTCCGAGCCTACGAAGGGCACAACGCTGGTGACAAAACTGCACACAAGGTATTACAATCTGGTATCTATTGGCCTACTCTTTTTAAAGATGATCGTAAGTATGTCCTTTAATGTGATGAATGTCAAAGAGTTGGTAACATTGGTAAATGTCACGAATTGCCTATGAATTATTCACTTGCTATTGAACCATTTGATGTTTGGGGCTTCGATTCTATGGGACATTTTCTTTCCACTATTGGCTACACTCATATTTTAGTTGATGTTTATTATGTTAGTAAGTGGGTAGAAGTTATTCCAACTAGTAGCGTCGATCATAATACCTCTATTAAAATGCTTAAAGACATCATTTTCCGGAGGTTTGGAGTCCCTAAATATTTAATGACCAATGGGGTTCACATTTTATTCATGGTGCTTTTCGTAAACTTCTAGGTAAATATAATGATAACCATCGAATTGCCTCACCTTATCATCCTCATTCTAGTGGCCAAGTTGAATTGAGTAACCGAGAAATAAAATTAATCATACATAAGATTTTCAATAGGTCTAGAAATAATTGGTCTAAGAAACTTGATGATTCTTTATGGGCTTATAGAACCGCTTATAGAAATCCCATGGGGATCTCACATGTAAAATGGTCTATGGAAAAGCTTATCACTTACCTCTTGAGTTAGAACATAAAGCTTATTGGGTAGTTAAAGAACTTAATTATGAATTTAAACTTGTCGGTAAAAAGATATTATTTGATATTAGCTCATTAGATGAATGGAGGACACAAGCTTATGAAAATGCCAAGTTATTTAAAGAAAAAAGAGAATTCAATGTAGGAGATCTAGTGCTTTTGTACAATTCTCGTTTCATATTCTTTGCAGATAAACTCCTCCCCAAATGAGAAGGCCCATATGTTATCGATGTGGTCTATTGCTCGGGTGCTATAAAGATCAATAACTTCAAAGGAAAAAATACGGCAGTGCTAAATGGGCAAAGAATTAAGCATTACATCTCAAATATGCCCATTAATGTCGAAACTAATATTATTATAATAATAACACTCGAGGAGCACATAAGAGAGACCTTATAGAATAATCCAAGAACTTGATAAAGGAGTAGGTACATGAAATAGTAAGAAAACACACTCCAAAAAATACAAAAAATATGTTCTGTTGGTTTTGGTATTTTAGAAAGATTCCAAAAATAAAAAGGAGTCAGGGGGCCATGAGGGAGGCACAAGCCAATAGGGTGCGCTCACCCCCCTAGGCACGCCTTGATCGCTTTTTGGGGCCCTCGTGTGCCTCCCAGACTATGTTTTCTTCGTGAGCATGTATTTTGACCTGGAAAAAATATTATATATATTCCCAACTGTTTTTGCCACCGCATCGCGAGTTTTTCCTCTGTTCTTGTTTCAAGTTGATTTCTGACAAATATAGATTGGCATGAAAACACCAAGATCCTCCAAGGACAAGTTCTTCGAGAAGGTAATCAACCCTTACCTCCCGGAGGTGATGAAGCACTCTCAGGCTATTGAGATGCATGAGGGGTTGCTTCACATACGTGACATGCAAGGACCAAAGAAGGAGGGCAGCGAGAAGGCTAGGCTCGTTGTGGTGGAGCAAGAGATCTTCAAGTGCCAAGGGATAATTGGATGTGGGTTGAGTGCTAATCACTCTATGATCACGGAATTCATCCGGGAGAACAAGATGGACATTAGGAACGTGGGAGAGTCCCTCTTCAATCTTCAAGAGCAGATTGAACATCTCCAATCTCAAATATTTGACCTGGAAAACCAAAACTATGAGTATGAATCGAGGTTTAAGAGGATGAGTATCACTACTGATTTGAAGATTCTAGAGACAAGGCTCTCTTTCTATGATGGTGAGCCAATGCCTTGGAAGGCATAAGACCAACCTGCTGCATCATCACAACCATCATCCAAGAAGGACGCCAAAGTACATAGGTATGGGCACCACCCTTAGCTTGTTCCAAGGTTGGGGGAGGTGCCCCTATATCGTATCACCATCACTTTCATCATTACCACTTATCTTAGTTTCATCCTCAGCTATTTCATGAATTATAGAAATAAAATTTCAGATTTGCTTTGCTTAGAATTTTTCTTTGAGTTCTACCTATCCTTGTAATCAAGTATGGGATTTATATAATAAAGATTAGTTGAGTTTGTGTGCTTTACTTTTGTGCACCCATCATCATAGCATGGCAATGAAAGAAATAGAAACATTGTATGCTTATCTCATGAGGCGTAACGACTTCACATATAAAAGGGTATAAGTGATAAATGTAGTTTATAATAAGCAAACTTAGTATTAGTCATTGTTACAACCTAAGCAATATTATGATAGAGGATACAATATTCTCATATAAATACACTATCTTGGACATATTTTATGACTGTGAGCCCTCACTAAATATTATATAATGATCAAGTGATAATGTAGGACACAGAAGAAAATATAATCATCATGGTAATTTATATTCACATAAAATTTATATGGTCATGGATCCTTTAACATATGGTGCTTTCTTTAGATCCTTTTCTAGCCCAAAAACTCACACCATGTAGAGATACTACTTGTGCATCCATAACCCACAAACCCAAATTCTTGCCATGAGAGTACACCATACCTACCTATCAATTGAGTAAGATCCTTCAAGTAAGTTGTCACTAGTGCATCAAGTAATAAAAATTGCTCTTAAATATATATGATGTTTTATTTCAAGGGAAAACAAGCTTTGTACGATCTTGTGATGACAAAGAAATAAAAGCAACAGAGTGCATAATAAAGGTTGCTATCAAAAGGGGCAATATAAAGTGATGTTCCTTTGCATTAAGAGCTTCACATCCAAAAACTTAAAAGAGCATGACAACCTCTGCTTCCCTGTACGAAGGGACTATCTTTTATCTTCGGGAGTTCACTCCTATTAGTTAGTCAATAATGTTTATTCATCTTCCTACCTACTAACTCTATACGGGAAAGGATCGTGTGTTGAGGAAAGATTCAAACTCATATTTCCAAGCTGATGTAGGTGATCATGATTTATTGTTGTTCACAATACCCTTGAGGTAAATGAGTTGGATGGCACACCATTTAAGGCCCTGTCTTCCTGTGTGGCCCATGGAAACATGAGCTCCAAAATTATGTATTGAGCATGAGCATTCATAGAAGTTTATATGGTAGTTGAGTACGTGAACTTGCCAAAACATAAAGCTCTTACATACACTCCCGTGTGAAATATGATGAATTATGATTGTCCAAATGACCGAGAACATACTTTGTTGATTGGCAATGAAGTTTATGCTTCATACTCCAATAATTATGAATGGATTGTTACTTGTTTATGAGGAGATGTATGAGAAAATAATTGTTGCTATGCTATTATTCATGATGCTCTCATGATCGTATTTTGTTTTTATCAACTTCTCACTCTCAAATCATGTGGCCATTATTTTTGAGCTCGGCTTTCACTTGAGGACAAGCTAGGTCTAAGCTTGGGGGAGTTGATACGTTCATTTTGCATAATGATTATTTATTGATATTTGTGTTATTCTTGTCCATTGTTCCCTATTATCATACAATTCTTATGCTCTTTCTCTCTAAATATGCAAAGTGCATCACAAGGAGGGAAATATCTGGACACTAGAATAATGGAGCAGAAAACTGAGAAAAAGGTAGCAAAAATCAACATAATCCAAATGATTTGAAACTTCACGGAGAATTTTTTGGCATATTTAAGAATTATTGGGCAAAAAAAATACAAGAGGGGCCACGTGTTGGCCACAAGACAACAGGGCGCATCCTCATGGCTTGTGGGCCCCTTCCAGTCCCTATGGCATCCCTCTTCTCCTATATGGTGTATTTTGACCTAGAAAAAATGATAAGCAACCTTTTGGTTGAACGCCACCGTCTCGAGGCGGAAACCTGGACAAAGGGCCTTTTGCTTTCCGGTAGAGAGATTCTATCGGGGAATTATCATCCGAGACGGGGAAATCGAAGCCATCTTCATCACCAACGTTTCCTCCTTCATGGGAGGACCAATCTTCGTCAACATCTTCCCGAGCACCATCGCATCTGCAACCCTAGTCATCTCTTCTATTAAATCTTTGACTCAAAACCTCAAACTGGCACCTGTGGGTTACTAGTTGTGTTGATTACATCTTTTAGTGGATGCTTGTTGGATTAGTTCATGAAAGATATCATGTTCAGATCCTTAATCATTATTATTATACCTTTGATATTGAACATGTTGATGAGGTGTGATTAGTTACTATTGTTCCTGAGTAGACGGGAGAAGTCTTGTTATAAGTAATTGTGTAAGGTTGGCATTCGTTAGATATTTTGTTGATATGTATGTTGTTACTTCTCTTAGTTGTGTCATGTGAACGTCGAGTACATGACACTTCACCATGTTATGGGCCTAAGGGAAGTCATTGTGGAGTAACAAGTAGATGATGGGTTGCAAGAGTGACAGAAGCTTAAACCCCAGTTTATCCGTTGCTTCATGAAGGGCTGATTTGGATCCACACGTTTAATTCTATGGTTATATTTATCTTAATTCTTATTTCATAGTTACGGATGCTTGCCAGAGAGGGTAATCATGATTTGGTTGTTTGTTCAAGTAATAACAACACATTAGCACCGATCCACCCAAATATGAAATTATCAAAGTACAGAACGCGAATCAACCTAACATGATGGAGATGACTAGACATAAATTGCCATGTGTCCTCGAGAGCGCTTGCTTAATATAAGAGTACTTTCAAGCCTGTCCTTTTCTATAGAAGGATTAGGCTACCTTGCCGCCCATTTTCTACTATTGTTACTTGTTACTTGTTACGAATTATCTTTCTACAAAACTATCTATCACTATTACCTACAACACTTGCAGAGAATACCTTGTTGAAAACCGCTTGTTATTTCCTTCTTCTCCTTGTTAAGTTTAACACTCTTACTTACCAATAGGACTATGATTGATCCCCTATAATTGTGGGTCATCAAACCTATTTCCTTTTCATGAGAGTCCACCATATCTACCTATGATTTGAATAAAATCTTTCATTTAAGTTGGCGTCGATGAATAAAGCAATAAAAATTGCTCCTAACCATGTATGATCTTTTATCATAATGGAACATAAGCTTTGTACAATCTTGTGATGGTAAACAAATAATTGTAAAATAAGCTTTTTACAATCTTGTGATGGCAAACAAATAAAAGCGAAAGACTACATAATAAAGGTGATAAGGGGCAATATAAACTATCATTCATTTACATTTAGAGCTTGCACATACCTAAATCAAAAAGTGCATGACAACCTTTGATTCCCTTAGTGAAGGGCCCATCTTTTACTATCATGTGTTTACTTTTATGCAAGAGTCAATAATGTTTATCCCTATTCCTACCTATTAAGTCCCTAGTTGGAAAGCATCATGTGTTGGGGAAGATCTAGATATATATATCTAGTAGGATGTAGGTGATCATGAGTCATTAATATTTACATTATCCTTAAGGTAAATAAGTTGGGTGGTGAAAACGTTGAAGCCCCTATCTTCCTATGTGTTGGATGGAAACATTAGCTCCAAAAATGCAAGCAATCATAGAATACTAAATGATGGTCGAGTATGTGAACTTGCTAAAGTGAAAGCTCTTACATAGACTCTTCTCTGAAATATGATAAATTATGATTATCTCAATGACTAAGAACATAGTTTGCTGATTGTCAATAAAATTTATGTTCATACTTCCATAATTAAAGATAGATTGTTACTTGTTTATGGGAAGTCGTAAGTTGAAAAAGTTGTTGCTATATTAATACTCATGATGATCTCATGTCCGTAATATGTTTTATCAACATCTCTCTCTCTCAAATTATGTGGTCATTACTATTGAGTTCGGCTTTCACTTGAGGACAAGCGGATCCAAGCTTGGGGGAGTTGATACGTCCATTTTGCATCATGATTTCCTATTGATATTTATGTTATTTTTGGTCATTTTTCCACATTATGAAAGAATTCTTATGCATTCTATCTCTAAAATTACAAGGTACACCACAAAGAGGAGAATTGTCGGAAACTGAAATTCTCGACCTGAAAACCAAGAAAAGGCTAAAAATTCGCTAGACTCCAAATGACTTGTTGGTGCACCTGTTGGTGCCAAGCCAATGCCCCCCCCGAGGCGCACCCTGATGGCTTGGGACCACCACCCAGGTGCCCTAGCCTCCCTCTTCTCCTATAAGATGGATTTTCATCTAGAAAATAACAGTAGGTAACTTTTGGGACAAAGCACCACCAACTCGAGGCAGAAACCTGGGCAGAGGTTATTTTGCTGTTCAGAGTAATTCTACCGGGGAAATATCTCTCCACGAGGAGGAGATCAAAACCATCGTCATCTCCAACGCTTCCTCCTTCATGGGAGGACGAATCTTCATCACCATCTTCGCCAGCACCATCTCATCTCAAAACCTAGTTCATCTCTTGTATTCAATCTTTGTCTCAAAACTTCAGGTTGGTACCTGTGGGTTACTAGTAGTGTTGATTACATCTTGTAGTTGATGCTTCTTGGTTTACTTGGTGGAAAATATTATGTTCAGATCCTTAATCACCATTATTATATGTATGATATTGAACATGGTGATGATTTGTGAGTAGTTATTTTGTTCATGAGGATGGAAGAAGACCTGTTATAAGTAATCATGTGAAGTTGGAATTTGTTTGATATTTTGATGATATGTATGTCATTGCTTCCTTTAGTGGTGTCGTGTGAACGTCGAATACATGAAACTTCACCATATACTGGACCTAAGGGAAGGAATTGTGGAGTAATAAGTAGATGATGGCTTGCTAGAGTAACAGAAGCTTAAACCCTAGATTATGAATTATTTCGTAAGGGGGTGATTTGGATCCATACATTTCATTATATGTTTGGATTTATATCAATTCTTCATTCATAGTTGCGGATTCTTGTGAGAGGGTGTAATCATAAGTGTGTTTCTTGTTCAAGTAAGAACATCACCTTAGCTCCGGTCGACCCACATATCAAATTATTAAAGTAACGAACGTGAATCAACTCAACATAATGAACATGACTAGACAGAAATTCCCATGTGTCCTTGGGAGTGCTTCCTTTATATAAGAGTACTTTCAGGCTAGTCCTTTTCTACAAAAGGGATTGGTCTATCTTGTTGCAAATTTGCCACTATTGTTACTTGTCACTTGTTATGAATTATTTTGCTACAAAAATATCTATCATTGTTACTCACATCATTTGCATAGAATACCTTGTAGAAAATTTCTTATCATTTCCTTCTGATCCTCATTGGGATCGATGCACTTACTTATCGAAAGGACAAGGATTGATCCCCTATACTTGTGGATCATGAAAGGCTCGGCCTTTTCCCTGGTGTTTTGTTCCACCCTTGCATCCTTAGTTTCTGAATACCGGTGTTATGGTCCATATTGAGTGCTTCTAACATGTTTGGGGTTGATTTGGGGACCCCCTTGATAATTCGTCTTTGATTAAAACTCTTCTTGCAAGGTCCAACTTGGGTACTATAATTGCATAACTAATCAACCTTCATAGGGAGTAATTCAACCGTGGATATTTAATCACCCAATCGGGCTAGTGCTCCCTGATACGTCTCCAACATATCTATATTTTTTATTGTTCCATGCTATCATATTAACATTCTAGGATACTTTTTGGGAGTTTATTTACCAACTAATATTATTTCTGAGCACTAACCTATTAATCCAGTGCCTAGTGCCAGTTGTTGTTTTCTACATGTTTTTGGCTTTTCAGGTTTAGAGTAATAAATGAAGTCCAATTATGACGAAACTTTAATATGACTTTTTCTAGACCAAAAGAAGACCTCGAAGCTCCGGGAAGAGACCAAAGGCCTCATGAGGGAGGAACGATCCAAAAGGGCGCGACCAGGCGGGTAGGGCGCACCCTGTTGCCTCGTCCTCCCCTCGGTTTCCTCCTAGCGCCCCTTTGTGGTGTATAAATTCACATATATTCCAAGAACCCTAGTGAGCAAACAGAAACAATTTTTTTGCTGCCACAAGTCTTTGTTTCGCCGTGAGGCCCTATGGAGCCCTTTTTGGTGCCCTTTCGGAGGGGGGATCGATCATGAAGGGCCTCTACATCATCCTTGCTGCTCCCATGGTGATATGTGAGTAGTTCATAATAGACCTACGGGTCCATGGATAGTACCTAGATGGTTATCTCTCTCTGTCTCTCTCTCTCTTGATCTTCAATTTAATGACCATCGCATCTTTGCTTTGATTTATCCGATGTAATTCTTTTGTGTAGTGCGCTTGTTGGGATGCGATGAATTGTGGGTTTATGTTCAAACTATTCATAATAAATATTTGAGTCTTCTATGAATTCTAAGTATGATTATTTTGTGCATGATCATTATAGCTTCGAAAATCTCCACTGGTGCAGCGATGTGTTATACAAACGGTTTTAACCCCTTTTCGTTATGGCATTTTGAACCGTTGCCTAGTGAGTGCGGGTGATAGGGGGGGGGGGTCCTTCCCACATGACCCAAAAATCGTGGGGGATAGGGAGCCATGATGCATACGCGTTGCCAAATGTAATCGTATGTGATGTAGCAACACATCACATACACCACATTCTCACACACGTGTGGCGTTGGTGATCAAATGTTTCTCATGACGCAATGAAACCAAACGGTGTCTCGTACTGAACTGTTTGGGAAACGTTATCTAAGCCACACGGGCTAACTTATAAATTGCATGCAATATGTGCCCCATCACACGTGAGTTTTGTGTAGAACTCGTTTGCCATGCATTACACTATCGAACGCGTTTGCGGAAAATCACGGTGTGCAACAATGTGTTATCACAAATGGTTCAAGAGCCCCTTTGCACATATACAAGTGCTGCAGATCGTTTGTGATTTGTTGAGTATCACCGACGGTTGCAGTGTGAGTGACGTGTGCTTTCCATTTGGGATCCCACTCGTTTCCTGAAAAATTTATGAGCTTGATTAAATTTTACATTGGGCACAGTTTACTCTGAGATCTCGTGTGCGATAATGTTATATCACAAATGGTTCTCGAGCCCCTACGCACATGTAGTAGTGCTGCAAATCGTCTACGATCTGATGTGTATCATTGATGGTTCCGCTATGAATGACGTATGTTTTCTGATGTGGATCGGACACACTCATTTAGTTCAATAATGTGTGCAACAATTGTGAGGTTAAAGAAAAATATCACATTTGAATCGGCATGCAAATAGAAAATTCGCCACAATATGCAATTGAACAAATAGTGTCCACAGGAAGAACATTGATTAGATTTCACAAGAATTGTAATTGAACAAATGGTAGCTAAATTCCGATGATTTGTTGACATATATATGCATTACATAACTAATCGTAGTTTATGAAATACAAAGAGCTCATCACATGCAAAATAATGGATCCATGCGTATATGTTTAGCGGCTAACTCTTACTGAATGTTTCGGGGGAAGGCATGCTGAAATCTTAATTATCACCAGTGGGATTGATGTAGTGATTCAGGTAGAAGTTACTAATAAGTTTCTGAACCATAAACAATTCAATAGCAGGGGGCGGTTCAGGGGTCCTTAGTTCTAAGATGAGCTAGAGTATTTTAAAGATCAGAATGTGCCATAGGAGTGGAGTAGAAGCTATTAATTAAGATAGACTTACTGGTATTAATTGACAAGCATTTCATAACTATCACGAGATTTGCAGATGGAGATCATGTGTGCGAAAACATAGTATCCACAAAGGTTCGTCCATGCTTGTTGCCGAGGACACTGAAATTTTTTGTACATAATTAGTCATGTATTTGCCCTGTCAGGAATAACCTAACCAGTGTTAGATGTATTATTTTTCTTTTGACAGAAATAGAAAGAGGTTTATTTAGAATCTTGAACATTTGACTAGCGTAAGAAAAGGTATATGTAGAAGATTGGATACATTTTCTGAAAATAACGGATTTCGGTGCATTACCGAAGAAATGATCTCGTGCTGCACAGGTAGTTCCCTCTTGTACAGGTTCCCTAGTTTATTTTTCCACAATGCAAACACACTGCAAATGAAGATGAATTTTCACAACATCAAGTCTTGAACTAGGTATGAATGCAAATTAATTAAACTTCATAGAATCCAATACCTATCCATGAATTGATGAAGATGGATTAGATCTCGAGCCTTTATTGACTCTCTCAGAGAATCCATGTAGTAAACTTTGTTCTCGTTTGGTACAATGAATAGCATGATCCGGTGATTGCTACATATTACGAAAACCATGAACTTATGCATTATGTCAAAGTTTGAAAGACAATCAGTGCATGCATGGTTTTTTATTTGACTTATAATTCATGAATGGACAGAGAAATGATTTTTCATGAACGTATTTTCAAAGATAAAGGTGACCGTGTTAATGGCCCACTCCCGTTCTTCCTTACCATATAATGTTGTGCCATTTGCCAATGCATGATCTATGAAATACACACTGTCCTTTTTTCTTTTCTGCGTTGTTAATCCCCTGAGAGGAATAAAATGCAGTTATATGTTTATAACTTACAACCATCTATAGAGAAGTTGATCAGAGTTTGTCAAGTACTTGCAAAATTAGGCATCTAACAAGAGTGGCATCCAACATGTTGAAGTTCAAGAAGAGATGTAAGTTCTCGAAATCCACACTAATGGAAGCAGGATCATGTCGGAATGATATTTGTTGTAGTAGACTAGCAGAACATCATGACCTGCTAACATTAGCTTCGTGCAATATTTATGTAACTCGCGGCAAGTGGAACTGCACTCATCAAAGTATTTCCTAACAATAAATGGCTGGCCATGGACGTAATTGCGTGCTTCAATTATGTTTGCTTTATTTGTAGCAAGAGCCAATTGTATTTGTCCATCATCCATGCCGTAAGAAATAATATTACTCTCTGATTTGAACAAATTGCCGTTAATTTGATTCTGGGCGATGAATGCCTTAAGTAGGAGGCAATCCTTCTCATTCCTTTTCAACCTCGCAGGACGCCTCCTCACGAGTGCAGACTTTATGCCCGCTTCCTTCTTGGTACTTGAAGCACCTCTAATCCAAGGTCTGGATGGCTCAAAGGCGGACTCCCGAACAAACGATAAAGCTGCAACGGATTTCTTCGCACACGGTTTAGCTATGCCGGACTGCTGAGTTGGCGGTGCTTCTTTGCGGGACTGTTGGGCTGTAGGAGCAAGGGCATTGGACTGCTAACCAGGCATTGAAGCTATTTCAACTTTTTGCGCAGGTGCTACCAACTTCTCGGTGTGTTAAGGAGACCATGCCCATGCATTGGTTTACTAAGCAGGTAGTGATGACGCATTGGTATGCTGATCATGCAGATGTGGACCGACAGATTGATGAGCAGTTGGTTCTGGACCTACACATTGCTTAGCAGGCGGTACCAAAGCATCAAACTACTTAGGATGCGGTACTAAAGCGTTAGACTCCCGAGTATTCCCCCACTACTTCAGTGGCCGACATCTGAACCGGTGGTGTGTCTTTAGTAGTAGTAGGCCTTGCCACTTGCTTCTATGGCGCGGACAATGACATCGCTTGTACGGTAGAAAGATGGGCGGGCTGATCATAGGTTGATGCATCAGCCGTAGGATTATGAGTATTAGGTTCTTCGGGGGAAGCACGGAAGAGCTGTTGTGGCAAGGAGAGCGTCACCTGTTGAAGGGCAACATTGCTTGCTCTTGGCGGGGCTTCAGTGATCTCATCGATGAAGTCTATTTCCTTTCGTGGCTATTAGATGTGATGTAAAAGTGTTTCTCTGAAGGTCCCCTTATCATCAAAGTCCCCTAGGAAATTCTTGAGGGAAAATTCATTGAATCCATGCTTTACTTCAGTAATGTAGCACTTCACACAGCCCGGCTTCAATGGCACATTTTCCAACAAGACTCTTCCAAGAAGGGTGGGCAAACCCAGGATATTGCTCATTTTAGTGTACCTTGATAATGTGTAAGCACGCCCCTCAGTCTATCTATCATTCTAGATATACCACATATACCATCATCATGAGCAGCTGCAGTCTCATTATCACTTGGGTCAGCTGATGCACAACTACTCTTTTGCAGTATTGTCTCACAATAACCAGGATCCTCCATGCCCGCCTCCCCTCCCATCTGTTGGCTATCTGTGAGTGTTATAGTCTTCTACATCATCATTGACTCCTCTATTTACTTTCGAACTTTCGGATACATGTGATTCCTCAACCTTTCATACAATTTATTATGCTTCATTTCACTCATTGCTTTTTTTATATTGAGCCTCTCTTCTTTCCTAAGTGTGAAAGCCCTCTTGTGCGGGACACTTACACCTATACCCCTTGCACTATAGGGGGCTCTTTTGTTTCTAGGAGCATCGAATAGAATGTTACATGGCCATAATTTCCTGTAGAACCTTCCACGGATCTTGGAAGCCTTTAACATTACGTGGTATAGTTCTCCATCACAAAGTTTTCAAAGTAATAAGTTCTGCCATCATGCCTCCTTGCACGTGCCCGCAAGTAGTGTCCAGCATGTTTGCCCCTGATTTCACTAAAGACCGGTTTCCCACCCGCAGCTACTGCTTCTTTGTTCTATTGGTCCAATATAGGTTTCGTGTCGTAGTATCCTGCCACACCCATACGGTGGGTGTGTGTGTTCCTCTTCTGAAATTCCGATTGCTTGGCACTTTTCTCAATGAACTGTTCAGTTGCCCTCAGCCTTTTGAATTCTGCCCATTCTGCCTTCGTAATTTGGGGATATGCGGGGATTGGGTCCTTGCCTTCATGCACGTACTTCTTGTACAACACGTGCTTCTAGTTTCTCCAAGCTTCCCTACCCTTCTTCAGTGTACTGTGTCCCACCTACATTCTTCATTTCTCTGGAACGTTCAAGTGATCCATTATCTCCCAAACTGTCCTTTTTCATGTTTGTGTGTCAGCCTTCTGAAACCCCGGCGGATTAGTGTGGAGCCTTGCCATGCCAACAAATCCACACATACTCTTGAACCTCGTGTGTGCTTTATGTGCTTAGTTGGAGCCCGATACTTTAAATCAATGTCAGTTACTTCAGATACACTTTTAGGCAGGTGTGTGGGTTTCCTTGGAGCATTCCTCCGTGTCTTGATTGAAAGGGTAATTGCTGTAGCTCTATCCCGTTCCAGATTACTTCACCCCTCACCATCTGCTGGAGACCTAGTGTTGTCGTACTCAGATGAAGATACATCGCCTCAAGTATGAGTGATGTCACTGCTACACGGCATCTACATAGAACACATGGGAAACCGAGTAAAGGTGGATAAGCATAAAGCTCACGACTTGGTATCAAGCTGTCTAAACTTGTCATGCAATAATTTAGAAAATGTATAGCTAGTTTGTTAAGTTTGTGTGACTTGGGCACCCATGATGTGTAAATCGATAATAACTAATTGGAACAAATACACCTTATATGTAGACCATGTGTACCTAAATAATTGCAGTTGGGGAGAACTTGTCTACTAGTTCTCCCCAACTACTATTATTTAGGTTTAGAGGGAGTAGTTAGGAAACTAGTAGTGAACATATATATCCTCTCCGTTATTTGATAGGAAATTTGGGAACATATCAAACGTAATAAGAAGAGGTATTCCAAGGAAATATGCCTCACTGCGATGAAGAGCAGTAACTAATAGGTTTCTTGTGCAGACCCGTCAGGTCCATGGGAGAGGCGAGTGTTACCTGATCGATATGCTCGGGGTGCCTGACAACCAAATGAAGATGATTAGGCATGGCCAGTGAAGGTAGGGTTGACGCCAAAGAGCGGACTGTCAGTGCACTGAAGACTAGGTCTCCTGTGCCCCAGACTTGTGCACGGCCGTCGACAAGTCCTTTGACGGCAAGGCACGAGGAAGGCTGGCAGGATGATTAATCCCCAAGATCACCAAGGCCACACCCCTCCAAGGGTGTGAGGAACAAGTCTAAGCTACAAGCCCCGGAAAGCCCTTCTTGCCGGGAAGACGTCCAAGGCCCCGGCAAGCCCTTCTTTCTAGGAATACATCAAAGGCCCCGGCAAGTCCCTTTTTGCTAGGAAGATAGACAAGTCCCCGGCAAGCTTTCCTTGCCGGAAAGGCAGGCTAGGCCACTGGCGAGGGCACCAACCCTGCAAGCCCCCTTCGCCCTCCATGCGTTCCTTCCTGCCATAGTGCCACCGCTACCATAGCGCCAGCTCATCCCTCATATGCCAGCATAGCACCCAGGTGTCGAAACACCGGGGTACGTGTCGATACAATCCCGATGCAGGTTAGGAGACTAACGAAGCATTTAATGCCCATGACACTTCGTTAGATGGATAACAGTGAACCCTGTTCACTGTGCGGCTCGTGAACCCACTGTTGTGCAGTGTTGGTGACCCCTTTGCCTATAAAAGGAGGCCCAAGGCTCAGTTCAAAGGGGTTAGACACTTTGGGCATTGGCCGGCAAGCAATCACTGTAGCAAGTAATCCTACACCAAACCCCTAATACAACACATAAAGCGGGAGTAGGGTTTTACGCACTAAGCAGCCCGAACCTGGGTAAAAACGTTCCCGGTGCTGATTGCTAGCTCTCCTCTTGGCGTCGCTGCTCTCCCCGCCGAACGATTAAGGGATTCATGCAGGTTCCTATGGGTGTCGTCCCCGACATCTTTGGTGCGCTAGGTAGGGGATGAGGGAATTTGCGCTAATCTAAGCAAGCTCTGTGCCGGAGTTTTAGAAGTTGAGCACACCGCTGCAGTTCCCCAAAGCAGGACACAACGGTGGTCGCTACACTCTGCTATGGCCTCCTAGCGCCTGTGCGGGCGCGCTGCTCCGCAAGCACAAGTTGGGAGGCGGATACCCCAAGTTCGACACCACTAGGCTGATGTTGTCAAGGGTGTGCCTGGGAGCTCCGGCAAGGACTCCGGCGCATGCTCCAGCGGATACACCTGTGCGGAGTGATGCATAGCCGTCGAGGATGCGCCAATAGGTCTCGAAGCCCCGACACGCACTCCAGTGAAAAAGTTTTCTCCCCTAGAAGTGTTGCGTCGCCACCAAAGATGTGCTCGGGGGCTCCGTCAGCATGGCCTGGCAAAAGAGAAAAAGGAGTTACACCCCGGCAAATCCCTTTCCTACGCGTTGGTTAAAGACCATCAGCAAGAACCTTGCCGATGAGGAGGATGCCGGGGGGGTGTAACTTTCGGCTTGAGGGGGATCTGAGGCCCTCGCAAAAGATTCAGACGTCGCAAGAAGAAGTGCTGCGGCACGACAGATAAGTGGCAAAAACTCTAGATGAGATTTTTGAGTAGATAGATTGTTTCCCTTCTAGAGATATCGATCTTTGTATGAGAAACCTGCGCACAGAGGAACCTTGCTAGGATCAGTGCACCTTGGTTCTGTTTCGAACTCGTTCAACGAACTAAATGGCCATAGAGTGCCTTCACACTGTTTCGAAGTTTCTCAACAGACGAAGCGGCTACGCAGCACCTTATTTCGCCTCGAGCCACGCTCGATGATTTAAACGGTTGCACTGCGTGCGAAAGGGAGTCTTGCCAGTAATGACCCCTTCGATGAACTGCTAAGGATCCGTTCCTCAAAGCACTAGCGCGAGGACCATTCAAGCCGGCAAGCTTCCGGAAAACGAAAAGGATGTATCATACAAAAAGTGAAATCAGACAAAAGGGAAATAATATTTCATTCATTTGTTTGAGACAAACTCAGACATGTTACATGGATGGAGTTTACTACTCGACCCAATGATATTGTCTTTGGCGAGGGACAATGCTTGCCGGACAGAAGTTCAAGAAGACAAAAGACGGCAAGGCCCGCGGCGCAACCCAGACTGGTTCCTCCTGGACCAGCACTGCACAGAGGAGAATGGGGCTAGAAGGGACGGCGGAGCTAGGAACCAGGTGCTGCCGGGTATATGAGGCAGCGTCGGTTCTTCCAGCCTGTCAGTCCCAACTCGGGAGGAGGAGAGTCGCGGACTAACGGTAATGGTGCAGCCGGCGGTCAGTCCGGGGTCAGATCCTCGCATCCACACTTAGGCTGCCGAGGGTCTGACCCATACCCGATGTCGCTCCCATCTGTCCCTTCCTCGTCTCTCCCACACGAGGAAGGAATTTTAGTCCCGCTTGAGCTCTCATCACAGCAGCTGAGGCGGACACCTAAGCTCCCATATAGCTTGAAGGAGAGCAGGTTCTCCGCCATCATCTTAACGCGGAGATCGTGCAAATCCCAGAGATTGTGGGACAAGCGAAGCTCTTCCACCCACGGCCAAGGAAGAGGAGCCGAGGCCCCGGATACTCCACGGCCACCGGTACGGCACCATTGCCGCAACCATGCACCCGGAGCCACAACATCAAGAGCTTCTCTACCTTCATCGCCTTGGAAAAGGCGCTTGGGAGTTGTAGCCGGGTCATGATGCGGCCTCACAGCTTGACGAGGAACTCCAACGGAGTCCTTTCAACATGAGTCCCCGTAGGAACGAGCCCCAGCGAATGCGTGGCTGCTGGAGTAGCATCCCAGCTTCCGTGGCCACACCCTCTGCAGTGACCACGACCCCTCGCCCCTCCGCCACCTCCGGCGCTCGAGCCGTCCTCCGCAGCTGCGGCTCCTGAAGTTGTGCATGATCCAAACGGGATCCTCTCCCTGTTGTGGCGGCTAATGGTGGCCGCCCTCGTCCCCTAACAATGATTAGGGGTGAGCGCTGCATGAAGCTGAACAAGATACTTCAGAACAGACTGAGGGAGCCATGCGTTTCAGGAGTTGGATGGATGAGCAAAACCCCCTTGCAAACCCCCTAATTTATAGGGCGAGGCACGGGGGCGAGCCCTCCTCACTCCAGAAACCGCCACTCCTCTCGCCCAATCGCCCATGATCACGGGCGAACATGGAACCACCCTGCTGCACCAATGCATGTAGGGGCGGGCCCTGCCACGGTTGCGACATTTAAGGCCACAATCGCCACTTGCCTGACCGTTACTACGCATGCCTCGCGCGTGGCAGAAATGCTTCGGGAGGTGGGACGGCCACTGTGCGCACGCCTCTCCACTTCGTGCGTTCGATACGCGATGTGGGGAAAGACCACTAGCAACGGCTCCAGCCAACAAGATACCCTGTCACAGGGGCCCATGCACGACTTTGGGCCTAGACCTACAACGACTCGTACGCGTGTGTGGCCTAGGCCCAGGTGCTCCTGTCGGTGCACTGAAGACTGGGGTCTCCTGTGCCCCAGACTTGTGCACGGGCGCCGGCAACCCCTTTGACGGCAAGGCACGACGAAGGCTGGCAGGAAGATTAATCCCCAAGCTCAGCAAGGCCACACCCCTCCAAGGGTGTAAGGAACAAGTCTAAGCTACAAGCCCCGGCAAGCCCTTCTTGCTGGGAAGACATCCAAGTCCGCGGCAAGTCCCCCTTTTCTAGGAAGATAGACAAGGCCCCGGCAAGCTTTCCTTGTCGGGAAGGTAGGCTAGGCCACTGGCGAGGGCACTAACCCGGCAAGCCCCCTTCGCCCGCCAGGCGTTCCCTCCTACCACAATGGCACCACTACCAGAGTGCCAGTGCATCCCACATGTGCCAGCACAACACCTAGGTGTAGAAACACCGGGGTACGTGTTGATACCATCCTGATGCAGGTCAGGAGACTGACGAAGCATTTACTGCCCCTGACACCACGGTAGATGGATAACAGTGAACCCTGTTCATTGTGCGGCTCGTGAACCCACTGTTGAGCATTGTTGGTGACCCCTTTGCTTATAAAAGAAGGCCCAGCGCTCAGTTCTAAGGGGTTAGACACTTTGGCCATTGGCCATCAAGCAACCACTATAGCAAGTTATCCTGCAGCAAACGCTTAATACAACACATAAAGACACAGTAGGGTTCTAGGCACTAAGCTGCCGAAGCTGGGTAAAAAATGTTCCCCGTGCTGATTGCTAGCTCTGCTCTTGGCGCCACCCCTCTCCCCGCCGAACGATCATGGGATCCGTGGAGGTTCCCATGGGTGTCGTCCCCGACATCTTTGGCACGCCACGTAGGGGATGAGAGCATTTGCGCTAATTTGAGAAAGCTCTATGCACAATTTTTAGAAGTTGAGCGCACCGCTGCAGTTCCCCGAAGTGGGACACAACGGTGGTCGCTCCACTCTCCTATGGACTCCTTGCGTGTCCCCGGGCGCGCTACTGCGCAAGCACAGGCCGGGGAGGCGGAGACCCCAAGTTCGATGCCATCAAGCTGATGCGCCACTCCGGGACACTACGTTGTTGTCCAGCGTGTGCCTGGGAGCTTCGATGAGGTCTCCGGCGCATACTCCGGCGGACGCACCTCTACGGAGTGATGTATAGCCATCGAGGATGCGCCAATAGGTCTCGAAGCCACGGCACGAACTCCAGCCAAAACGTTTTCTCCCCTGGAAGTGCCGCGTCGCCGCCAAAGATGTGCTCGGGGGCTCCGTCAGCAGGACCTGGCAAAAGAGAAAAAAGAGTTACACCCCAGCAAACCCCTTTCCTACGCGATAGTCAAAGACTATCGGCAAGAACCTTGCCGGCGAGGAGGTTGCCGGGGGGGGTGTAACATCCGGCTTGCCGGGGATCCGAGGCCCCGGGAAAATATTCAAATGTCGCGAGAAGAAATGCAGCGGCACGACAAATAAGTGACAAAAATCTCTAGATGACATTTTTGAGTAGATTGATTGTTTCCCTTCTAGAGATCCCAATCTTTGTATGAGAAACCTGCGCGCAGAGGAACCTTGCTAGGAACAGTGCACCTTGGTTCTGTTTCGAATTCATTCAATGACCTGAATGGTCCCAGAGCGCATTCACACTGTTTTGAACTTGCTCAATAGACGAAGCGGCTACGCAACACCATATTTCGCCTCGAGCCGCGCTCGACGATTTGAACAGTTGCACTGAGTGCGGCAAGGAGTCTTGCCGGTAACGACCCCTCCGACGAACTGCTAAGGATCCATTCCTCAAAGCACTAGCGGCTGGACCAGTCAAGCCGGTAAGCTTCCAGAAAACGCAAAGGATGTATCATACAAAAAGGGGGATCATACAAAAGGGAAACAATATTTCATTCATTTGTTTGAGACAAACTCAGACATGTTACATGGATGGATTTTACTACTCTAACCTATGATACTGTCTTTGGCGAGGGACAATGCTTGCCAGGCAGAAGTTCAAGAAGACAAAAGACGGCGAGGCCTGTGGCGCAACCCAGGCTGGTTCCTCCTGGACCAGCAATGCACAGAGGAGAACGGGGCCAGAAGGGAAGGCGGAGCTAGGAACCAGGCGCTGCCAGGAATATGAGGCAACATCGGTTCTTCCGGCCCATCGGTCCCAACTCGGGAGGAGGAGAGCCGCGGTCTGAAGGTGATGGTGCAGCCGGCGTTCAGTCCGAGGTCAGATCCTCGTTCCTAGGCTTAGCTTGCCGAGGGTGTGACTCGTACGGATTATCGCTCCCATCTGTCCCTTCCTCGCCGCTCGCACGCGAATAAGGACTTTCAGTCCCTCTCGCGATCTCTTCGCAGTAGCCGAGGTGGAAACCTGAGCTCCCATATAGCTTGACGGAGAGCAGGTTTTCCACCGGCATCTTAAAGCGGAGAACATGCCCATCCCAGAGATTGTGGGCGCGTGTGAAGCTCTTCCACCCATGGCCAAAGAACAGTAGCCGAGGCCTCGGATACTCCACGGCCACCGGTAGGGCACCATTGTCGCAGCCATGCACCCGGAGCCACATCATTGGGAGCTTCTCTTCCTCCATCGGCTTGGTGCAGGCCCTGGGGAGTTGAAGCCGGGTCCTGATGCGGCCTCGCAGCTTGACGAGGAACTCCAACGGATTCCTTTCAACATGAGTCCCCGCAGGAACGAGCCCCGGCGAAGGCATGGGTGGTGGAGTAGCATCCCGCCTTCCCGGCCACGGTCTCCGCGGAGACCACGACCCCTCGCCCCTCCGCCACCTCGGGCGCTCGAGCCGTCCTCCTCAGTTGCGACTCCTGAAGCTGTGGCATCATCCGAACGTGATCCTCTCGCTGCTCTGGCGGCTGATGGTGGCCGCCCTTCTCCCCTAACCATGACTAGGGGCGAGTGCCACCTGAAGCTGAAGAAGATATTATAGAACAGGCTGGGGGGGCTGTGCTTTTCAGGAGTTGGATGGATGAGAAAAACCCCCTCGAAAACCCCATAATTTATAGGACGAGGCACATGGGTAGTCCTCCTCACTCCAGAAACCGCCGCCCCTCTCGCCCAATCTCCCATGGTCACGGGCGAACAGGGAACCGCCCTGCTGCACCAATGCATGCAGGGGCGGGCCCTGCCACGGCTACGACAATTAAGGCCACGATCGCCACTCGCGTGACCGTGACTACGCATGCCTCGCGCATGGCCGAAATGCTTCCGGAGGTGGGACGACCACTGTGCGCATGCCTCTCCACTTCGTGTGTTCGATGCGCGATGTGGGGAAAGACCACTAGCAACGGCTACGGCCTACAAGATACCCTATCACAGGGACCCGTGCACTACTTTGGGCTTGGCCCGACAACGCCTCGCATGCGTGTGTGGCCCAGGCACGGGGGCTCCTGTCGGTGCACTGAAGACTGGGATCTCGTGTGCCCCAGACTTGTGCACGGGCGCCGGCAACCCCTTTGACGACAAGGCACGAAGAAGACATCCGAGGCCCCGGCAAGCCCTTCTTGTCGGGAAGACATCCAAGACTCAGGTAAGTCCCCCTTTGCCGGGAAGATAGACAAGGCCCCGGCAAGCTTTCGTTGCAGGTAAGGCAGACTATGCCACTGGCGAGGGCACCAACCCGGCAAGCCCCCTTTGCCCGCCAGGTGTTCCCTCGTGCCACAGTGCCACTGCTACCACAACGCCAACGCATCCCTCATACGCCAGCACAACACCCAGGTCTCGAAACACCGGGGTATGTGTCGATACTATCCTGATACAGGTCAGGAGACTGACGAAGCATTTACTGCCCCTGACACTGCGGTAGATGGATAACAGTGAACCCTATCACTTTGTGGCTCGTGAACCCACTGTTGAGCACTGTTGGTGACCCCTTTGACTATAAAAGGAGGCCCAAGGCTCATTTCTAAGGGGTTAGAAACTTTGGGCATTGGCCAACAAGCAATCACTATATCAAGTAATCCTACAGCAAACCCCTAATACAACACATAAAGCAGGAGTAGGGTTTTACGCACTAAGTGGCCCGAACCTGGGTAAAAACGTTCCTAGTGCTGATCGCTAGCTCTGCTCTTGGCACCGCCCCCTCTCCCCGCCGAACGATCAAGGGATCCAGGGAGGTTCCCATAGGTGTTGTCCCCAACACGGACACACGTCCGGGTGGAGTACACCGGTGCCAGAGAGGGTTCTATTGTGGATCTAGGGGAGGGCGAGCTGGCAATGGAGACTGGGTGGACTAATGAGTGAAACAGGGGCGGGCGATGGGGGTTTGGGGGCCTAAGTGAAAAGGGTGGAGAAATATCCGGGGTTTCCGCACGGAAAGGCCTATGCAAACGGTTGCCTCTAAGAGTCCGTGTGCACAAATAGCATAATTTCATCGTAAATGAAGACATGCTAATTTTGGAATAAAGATGTTCTAATTGTGAGTTCATTGTTTCGCCTCCAAATTTTTTCGCACGGTAAGCAATCACCATTGTACCACATGTTTGATTTTCTGGGCCATTTCACGCCTCGTCTGCTATATTTAAGCCATTTTTGTGCATTGCATGCATTTAGTGCATATAAAATCAAATCCTTCTACAACTACATCTGGGTGTTAGCAAAGAAGGTGCACAAGTCATTTGTGTGTCGCTTTGCGAGTATCCATTCATTGTCCAAGAAACGGGAATTTCTTTCAAACATTTCAAACAGAAGGTGGAGCCACAGGCGTAGTACTTGTTGGTATTCTAATTACAGAAATGCATATAGAGTTCGAAAATCACGACAATCGGTGTGTCACTGTGGCGTGCTCTCACGACCCCATGGATGTTTTTTTGGTAAAGTTCCGCACAAGTTTTGATGGTCGCACCTTCGAAACTGGAGCATGCCACATGAAGAATCATAGTTTCCAAAAGGAGATGCGGCAGTTTAGACTCCAATCATTGATGACTTCAACATTCTGCCTCGAAAAAATTCATGATAAACAATCACTAAGATACCCTAGGTTGATGTTTTGGCCCATTTCAGATCTCGTCTGCTATATTTAAGGCATTTTTTGCATTTACCTTGCATTTAGTGCATATAAAATCAAAACCCTGCTACAACTACATGTGGGTGTTAGCAAAGAATGTGTAAAAATGATTTGTGTGTCGCTTCGTGAGTTTTCATCCATTTTCCGAGTAATGGAGAGAAGTTTCGAACATATCCGGCTGCAAGGTGTGGCCACTAGCGTAGGCCTAGTAGATATTTTAATTACAGGAAATTTAGATTAAGTCCAGACATCACAAAAATCGGTGCGTCACCGTGGCGTCCTCTCATGACCCCATGGGGAAAAATTGTAACGTTTGGCATAAGTTTTGATGATCGCTCCTTGGAAACTGGAGCATCACACAAGAAGGATCATGGTTTCCAATAGGATATGTGTCAATTCAAATTCCAGTGGCCCGTGACTTCATCGTTTGGCCTCATAAAAATTTCCACGGTACGGAATCACCATTATACCAAGGGTTTGTTTTTCTGGTGCATTTCAGGCATCGTTTGCTATATTTAACACATTTTTTGAATTTAACGTGCATTTTGTGCATACACATCAAATCTTAACCGCAGCTGTATGTGTTGGTGAAAAGGATGAGGATTGTCGTTCGATTTGGAAGCATCCAACAGTGTAGACGTACGATCTATGGGGCTTGGGTTTTTGGCAATGAGAACGCATGACTCATATCATGCGCACAGTAGGGGGAAGGAGGCATCGACCACGGTTTTATCGGCACACGGCTTTCGTGAATGAACTGTGTGCTATATGAAAAAAATTACATCAACTAATAGCATATTTTTGTTTCAATGGAAACATGAGTTCATCGTTTCGCCTTGAATTTTTTTCCATGTAAGCAATCACCATCGTATCCTAAGGTTTGTGTTTCTGGTGCATTTGAGATCTATTTTGCTATATATATATATATATATATATATATATACACATACATACATACATACATACATACATATATATATAGCGGTGTTGAAACTACACCTCGGTGTAAGCAAGATCATTTGTGTGTCGCTTTGCGAGTTTCCATTCATTGCCCAAGGAATGGGAATTTTTTTCAAACATTTCGGCCGCAGGGTGCACCCACAGGTGTAGGCCGTTTTGGTATTTTAATTATAGGAAATGCATATAGAGTCCGGAAATAATGAAAATCGGTGTGTCACCGTGGTGTACGCTCACGATCCATGGAATTTTTTTGATAAAGTTTGGCACAAGTTTTCATGCTCGCACCTTCGAAACTGGAGCATCTCACAATAAGGATCATACTTTCCAAAAGTACATGTGGCACTTCCGCCTCCAATTGTTGGTGACTTCATCGTTCTGCCTTGTAAACAAATTCATGGTAAACAATCACCGATATACCCTAGGTTTGATTTTCTGTCCCATTTTAGGTCTGGTCTGTTATATTTAAGCCATTTTTTTGCATTTCGTGCATATAAAATCATAACGCTTCTACAATAACATGCGGTTGTTAGCAAAGCAGGTGTAAAAATAATTTATGTGTCACTTCAAGATTTTTCATCCATTGTCCGAGAATTAGGGAGAAGTTTCAAACATTTTCAACTCCAAGGTATGACCACCGACATAGGCCTAGTTGATATTTTAATCACAAGAAATTTAGATGGAGGCCGGACATCAAGAAAATCGGTATGTCCCCGTATTGTCCTCTCATGACCCCGTGGAAAATATTTCGTAAAGTTCGGCACAAGTTTTGATGATCGCTCCCTGGAAAGCGTAGCATCTCACAAGAAGGATCGTGGTTTCCAAAAGGAGACGTGTCAATTCAAATTCCAGTGGTCGGTGACTTCATCGTTTGGCCTCAATTTTTTTTCAAAGTACGCAATCACCATTATACCACGGATTTGATTTTCTAGCACATTTCAGGTATCATTTTCTATATTTATGATATTTTTGAAATTACCATGAATTTTTTGCATATAAATCAAATACCTGTCCAACGAGATGTACTGATGAAAGGGATAAGTATTTTCACGCATCCAACAGTGCACACGTACGATCTATTGGGTTTGGGTTCTAGCGAATCAGAACGCACGACTCACATCGTGCGCGTAGCAGGGAGGAAGGGGTGGCATCGGCCATGGCTTTCATGAATGAACCCTGTGCTATTCGCAAACCAGATTGCATACCTTCTGTTGATACATACTGGAGTGATATTAATTGAGTCTGCTACCTCAAGGGTATAATAATAATAAATAGTTCAAATTCATTGTCTGGGCTGACAACATATCATGGTCGACAATTTAATGGTTCTTACATCAACAGAAGACCGGGCATAACTCACAATTTGATACATGCGGTAGTTCTAAATTGAACAAACTAACTTGTAGGTTAGGCACAAAAACTAGTCTTATGGCTTAATTCCCATGTACATAGGGGAATTGGAATCATTAGGTTGTCCCCGAATGAACTTAAGTTTTTTGATGATTTTACGCTTCTCTGTTTGGATGGTGAGTGTTCCCTTGGCTGACAGGTGAGCAAATTCATCGTACTTGTCCTCATCAACAACACCCTCTACGCCTAGTACCATCCTTTTCCCATGCGTCAGTACATGGCAGTTCTTATGCAAGGGGTCTTTCACATAGAAAATATGGGTAGCATCACTTGCAAGAATGAATGGGTTCGTGTGATATGCCATTGTTGTCTTGTTAACACAGGTCTTCATGTAATCATCAACCTTTACCTGACTAAGAGGGATCCATGTGCACCTGAATAATGCCACCTTAACTTTCACATAGTTAAGCTCCAAAATCTCTTTGATGGCTCCATAGTATACCTTTTTATCACCTTCATCTACAGTCAAGCATTCTATTCGAACATAGATGTTCTAATATGAGGTCTTCTCATCATGTTCCTCAATGTAGAATGTGTAGCCATTTATGTCATATGCTTGGTACATCAACACAGTGAGTGAAGGCTTTTGTGCCAACCACATAGGAATGTCATCCGTGGATCCTTGTGCTAATTGATTCTTCAGCCATCTGGTGTCATCCTTATTAAGCTCCTTCATCTCGACATCTAATGGATACACCATTGTCAAGAAGCTTTGGCGTATCTGTGAAAAGTGTTCGTAAGCATAATCGTTGAGAACTGGGATGTTAAGGAGTACCGTCAAATGGTCTTTGCTGGCCAAATCTTCGGGTGCAACCTTTTACCTGGCACCAAGGACTGGCTTACCTTTCAGCCTTCCCTCCTGGCGAGAGAAGGGAAAACCTATAGGTCTTTTTTTCATGTATTCAGTGCAAAACTCAACCACCACCTCCATAGTATAACCTTGTAGGATTCTTGCCTCTGGATGGCTTCGGTTCCGATAGTAGGGCTTCAGTATTCCCATGAACCACTCAAAGGGATACATGTTGCAAAGAAATATAGGACCACAATACTTTATCTCGTCTAAACGGTGCACAGTGAAATGGACCATGACATCAAATAATGAAGGTGGGAAAAACATCTCTAGGCTGGACAATATTCTTGAAATATCCTCTTGCAAATAATCCAACTCTTCGGGATATACAACTTTCCGCCATAGTTTGTTGAGAAAATCACAAAGCTCAATGGGTGTGTTTCTTATATTTGTGTCCATCAGATTCCTAATGGCCACCGAGAGGATTTGTGTCAACATTACGTGGAAATCATATGACTTCATGTGTCCCAACTTCATTTTACCTGATCTCACATCCATGAGACTTTTGATGTTTGTGGAGTTGGAAGAGGGTTTCTTAACTAACAAAAAATAGTTGAAGAACTCGGTTGCTTCTTTGGAACTCTGGCTAGCGTGGAGGAATTTGTTATCATCTTCTACTTCACTCTTGCGTTTTGATTGATCACCAAGCATATCGAGTTGTGCATCTTCACCATCCTTTGTTTTACCTTTAATCTTGAGAAGAGTACCAAGGATGCTTTCACATATGTTCTTCTCTACGTGCATGACATTGATGTAGTGACGTACACGTAGAATCTCCCAGGAAGGGAATTCCCAGAACACCTATTTCTTCTTAAACACTTGATTCCTAGGTGTTTGTGTCACCGTCAAAGCATGTTTCTTACCAAGCAAAACATTAATTTGTTTAGCCATGTTGTGGACCCACTCCCCAACATAAGGTCTTGGGCCCAAACCAACCTCTGGAATACCATCAAATTTGGCTTCATCTTTCGGTATGGGTGATCTTTCCGTAAGAACCTATGATGACGCAAATACACGGTTTTGTGCAAGTTTGGAAGAAATCTGCTAATTGTCCTATCCATGCATTTGGCACACCCTACACCCCCTTTGTTTTCTACCTCGATGTGTTGTCTAATGTCGGTATATCTTTAGTGGTGTGGAGCAGCATCGCATGAAGATTGAAAAGAAATCCTTTTTGTAAGCATCATAACATTTTACACCATGCTCTTTTACCCACAATGTTAGTAGTTCTTCTACCAGTAGCTCAAAGTAAATGTCAATGTCATTTCCAGGTTGCTTTGGTCCTTGGATAATCATTGACATCATGATGTATTTTTTCTTCATAGAAAACCAAGGAGCAAGGTTATATATGCACAGAAGCACCTGCCATGTATTGTGTTTGCTGGTCATATCGCCAAAAGAATTCATCCCGTCACTACACTCCCCGAGCTTTATACTTCTAGGATCCTTGACAAAGTCTTGAAACTTGTTGTCGATTAATTATCTTTTGGGTGCCCGATATACTTATCTGCAGTTCGCTCATCGTGACTCCACCGCAACCTCTTTGCCTCTCTAGGGTTTTCAAACAAACGCCTCAACTTTGCAATTAAAGGAAAGTACCAAACAACCTTGAATGGGATTCCTGTCTTGATATCGTCGTCCATTTTGTACTTGTGCTTTGCTCTCATGTGCTTGTATCATGCATTCTTGCATGTCGGACATGCACGCAAATCTTTGTACTCACCACGGTACAATATACAATCATTCACACAAGCGTGTACCTTTTGCACTTCAAGTTCCAATGGGCAAACAATTTTCTTCGTTTCTTTCATTCTTTTGGGGAGAATTTCTTTGAGAATACCTAACAACTCTGTGAAGCCCATATTTGATAGACCGTTTGCTACTTTAAATCTGGGAAGCATGAGTGTGGCATTCAACTTGGAATATTTCTTTTTGCAACCTGGATACAAATCTTTCTTGGAGTTCACAACAATGGTTTGCAGATCCTTGTACCCAATCATATCTTTTTTAGGTCCCTTGAAATCTGCAATCATAGCAGCAATATCATGGTCGATCACGTTGTCTGCGTACCCATCTTGGTTATCCACTAGGGCTTTTGGCTTTCCGGGGTTCCATTTGTGGCTTCACGCCTCGACTCTGATGTTAAATTCAACATCCATGTGACTTTGACCGGGGTTTGGCATCTCGCAGCCCTTGGTATATTCATCCATGAACTGCACTTCACCGTGTCTACTCCATCATGTATATCCATCCATGAATCCTTGAGTGACTAAGTGGAACTCGACAACTATAACTTTATATGACACTTTATTAGAACAACGACTACATGGACATAGTATGTAATCATCATTACCAATCTCTTATTTGTAGTACTTTTATCAAAATTGATGAACTCCATCACCCCACTCATAAAATCCGAGCTTCTCAGATTCTTCATCCATTCAGATCATTCCTTCTGCACCACATGAAGGGTAATTAGAAACAAAACAATGACACTAACACGCGGATTAATTGACGCCCAAATATGCGTGCATAAATCACAAGATTTTATTTTCATAATTAGTGAGGGTGCTCCATATTGTTATCTAGCCGTGCGATGGAAAAAATTTATGGCCACTCAATTTACACGCAGAATTGTACATCACCACCCTTATGAATTGAATACCTTAATTAAGCAACTCAATGAAGAGAATACCTTAATTAGTTAGCCGCATGACGACCTCCACCCAGATGACAAAGAAGCACGATGCGGCGGCAAGCCAAGATAGCAAGGACGAGGAGAAAAGTTTAGCGGGGCAACCACGTGAAGTTTGACCTCCACTATCCCGCCATCGACCGTGATGGATGTGCTTCAATCATGCCGCCGCCGACCTCGATGGTTGAGCTACTCCTACCTCCCGCCAGAGATCGAGGATTGACCTCCTATGACGCTGCCACCACCCACTGATCGAGGATTGACCTCTTATGTGGGAGTCACTGCCTCGTCCACCACCGCCATCTTTATCTGCATAGCGGTTGTTTTTATTTTTTGACGAGTATCCACAGAGCGGCTGTTTTCCAGTATTAGTGTAACTCAATTATTGCATCCCCATATGTACAGGGTAGTACATCACATATTGTTATGTCATGGCAACCGTGTGTCACCTATGTTATCTTCTCACACGGTTTGGTGCGGAAATCATGTGTGAAGTTGTAATACCTAACACGAACGTCATGTATAAATTGTGTGCCCTATACAACATAGTGTGGTAAGTAGTTCCCGACCGTTAGCATATCTCCACAGTTTCCCCATCTCCCCAAATCCCTAGATAGCCTCCAAATTCTCTCATGTGGCACTGACATTGGGGGAATGCAGACGAGTGGTGCTGTTGGTTTTGGTGTGGTTGCTCCTTCTTGTATCGCTGCTCTTGGTAGCGCCGCCACGACGGTGGTTACCGTCGAGCACTTTCCTAAGGTCATCACGAGGCAGGTGTACTACGAATCTGAATTGTCCTCTCAGGTTCCAATCTATCCTGATTTTTTTAGCATGTCCAAAGTATCTCGCTGCTCAATCCGTCCTGAATGACCCCCCACCCCCAGGAAAGCGACCAGCCACCGGATCTGGAGTATGACTCCAGACTTTCGCAACATGAGTTCGACTCTGAATTTTGCGCCATCGATAAGTACCAAAAGCTGAGTTGTGTGCACGGACACACTCCCGTTTGATGTGTATACACGGAGGGATTCAACATAGGCAGACTTTTTCTCAGTTCTGCCATAGAGGTTAGTGCTAAGTTCATCATTTCAGTTGAGTTAATGCCACCGCTCTTCCTGAATACTATTTAAAATTGGCAGGGATATGAGGCTTGTGCCTTTGTTAACTGGCTGGATGAAGAATGGCATGGCAGGGCTCGGAGTGTTGTCATAAATCTCGCAGAAGTTAACGTAAAGATGATGAAGAAACTGGCTGATGTTGAATGTACAATCACTATGATGAAGCAAGAAAGAATCAATCACATGCAAGAGATGAAAGTAACAGACAAGAAGGAACTAGCATGTGTCGTTGTGGTTGTCGCATTAGCCATCTTTTATGCGCTGTTTACAACGATGATTAGGGGTTTTGTTTGATTATTACTGGCTTCTCAATAAGAAAAGCTCAATGTATTGCTTGACAACTCTCCTACTACGTTCATACAGGTGAATAAGTCACATTATTAAAACCAAATAATCCCAAACTTTGTTCCCTGTTTTTGTCCTGAACAAAGATATCTGCCAATAGGAGTCGTGGGGCTTGTATGCATTCAATGAATTCAAACTACTTAGCATAACATGGAATGGTAAATTCTCTACACACAAATATATTGATAGCAAATAATCATCAAGTTCTCTCGTCCCCCAACTTAGGTCGCCGGTATGGAGGAAGTAGTATATAAAAATGCTTGTACCATATTTGGATTCTCTAACTCGTGTGCGTAATTATCACACTGAGAAATGCGCAACCTCAAGAATTTGGAGCGAATGGGTACAAATAATTGCGGTTGACTATATCAACGGTTACATAATACGTCAATCCGTAGCTTCAATTGGCATTCATCTTCTCTGCATACCCCGCTTAAGTGCCCAACATCATCATCGTCCCCGGTTGGCTATGCTACACGCTTACACACACTCTGCAATCTCTCTTTCTTGTGGTTTCTATAAGTACCGCAGCCATGTCGAGCGACAGCGAGGACGACAATTTTTCCAGAATTCTGGTGCATGATGATAGGTCAACATCAGAATCATCCCGCTCGTCTTCCATGAGTCCACATCAAGCCTAGACCTTGATTTTATCCGGATCATGGAAGGCACACCACCTCCCTAGTCGTCAAACGACAACCAGATGGGCGAGGATCCATCATAGATGAAGAACAGGACAACAACGATGATGAGGAGGAATGGTTGAACTATGATGAGGAGGAGAACGACAGCAACGACGATGATGACGGTGGCGGCGATGAAAAGCCTACGATCAGTGGCAAGAAGTGTCCTCGGCAAGACAATGTCACGGGGCCATCTTCCAACAACAAGAAGATGGACTAAATTAAGGAAAATGTATATCTCTATTTTCGATCGCTCATATTTATTCGTTATCTCTGTTTCCCGTGTCAATGTCATTGCAAATGGTTAGCAATACATATTCGATAGGGATCTTTTAGATTATCGCCCATAGGTTGGTTTTTCGAATTGTGTGCCTTATCGAGCACACAATTCACAAAAGAAAATCATATGCGATGTCTATAATGATCGCACAAAATTCTTATTAGCAACCTGTTTGCCGGGTATCTCACACATCTTGGTACGCCGAATAGGTTGTGTTCTACTCGATCACCACAAAAGGTTCATTGGAGCGAATTGTATGCCGTATATAGCACACACCTTGATCTGGCTGCGCGTTTCTATTGTTCTGCCTCCTCACAAACAGTTCTTATGGATTAACTATATGTCATGCATCGCACACGCAACTATTATATGAATCGTGTTTGATGTCTCCACCATCGCAAACATTTGCATCTTTTTTGACGGTTTTCCCACATCATCGTTTGCGATTCATACATCACACACAGTTTTGTCGAAGGGTCTCTGATTGTAGTGTCGTGTTAGGACCATCCTATAGTAGTGCTCTCTGATATATATTGATTTTCTCTAGCCAAGTAGATTGTCCTTTCCTTAGTGAGAGGTGTGCATTGTAGTGGGTTCAATCCATGTGACAGAAAGGGACAAGATACGTCTTTGTATTTTTGCCACTAAGGATAAAACAATGGGGTTAGTTCATATTAACTGAATTCTCTTTGTCTACAATATGTCATTGTTCTCCAAACATTACTCTAGATGCATGCTGGATATCATTCGATGGGTGGAGTAATAGTAATAGGTGCAAGCAGGAGTCGGCCTATTTTCTTATGGATGTGATGCCTATATACACATGATTGTTTCCGTAAATATCACGTAACTATGCGCTTTTCTATCAATTTCCCAACAGTAATTTGTTTATCCACCATATGCTTGCTTTCTTGAGAGATGCCACTAGGGAAAACTATGGCCACCGGGTCTATTCACTAATAAGTTTACAAATGCTACAATACCTCGTTGTTCTTATTTACCATTTATTTTATTTTGAAATTTACAATTATTTACTACCAACCACACTACTTACAAGCTTGCAAATAACGAATCCAAGGGGATTGACAACGTTCTTTCCCCCATTGGGTCTAAGTGTTTGCTCTTTGGTGTGTAGCTGCTGAAGGCGGGGCATGTTGGTTACTCCTATTGGTTCGATAAACCTTGGATCTCTATTGAGGGAAATATATACCTATATTGTGTTGCATCACCCGTTCCTCTACATGGAAAACCCAACGCAGATCACAAGCATCAGGAAGGATTTCTGGCGCCGTTGCCATCGAGTATCATTGACCTACTATCAAGTAACTTCACACAAATTATCATTCACTTGTTCTTATTTTTATTTGTTGTTATATTTTTCTTGCTTCATAAAAATCAAAAAGTACGAAAATATCTATCTTTTCTAGTTGCTAGTTTACTTCTTTTCTTATCGTTATGGCTAGTTCTTGTTTTGTTACATTTACTCCCGATACTGAGGTACTCAATTTTAAACAAAGAGGAGGAGAAAGTTTGAAAGATGCATGGTATAGGATTTCCAATGCTCAAAATAAATCAATTCATAAGAAATCCCCCAACATCTTGCTATGTAATTTCTATGTTGGTATTACCACTTGGTATAGATTTGTACTTGATACGATTACTAGTGGTAATTTCTTAATGAGTCACACTTCAGATGCTTTTGCGGCCATCGAAAATTTATTTGGGTCACGATCTATTTTTAATGAAATTAATTTGACCATATAACATGTTATGTAAAGGCTTGATGTTGTTGAAAAGAACATGACTACTAATAAACAAATTGAGGAGTTAGATAAAAAGCTTCAGAGTAATATCACTCAATTTGGGTCACAAGTAGGAATGACTTTGAAAACTTTAAAGGAGAAGGATACAATTATTGATGGAGGAAGTGATTGATAATGTAGGTACCGCTATCACACCCTCAAAAACTAATGCTAACACCTCTCGTAATAAAAGTCCCAAGTTCATATATGTTCCTAAAAGCATTAGTACCCCTCCTACCAAAAGAAACGAAAGATCGCAAAATGAATAGTATGGTTCACAACTTTATAAACTTGATAACGGACCCTATTTTCATACTTGCTATTGTTGCTAGTAATCGCATTTGTGTTAGTGAGGAGCTTGATGTCAAAGATGACAACACTTGATCATTTGTATTATGCCCAGCGAGGTGCATAAAATAATAACGCTAGCTTGGAGGCAACCCAATAGTTATCTTAATGTTGTTCTTCTTACTTTATGTGTTATGCATGGTAACATGATTGTTGCCTGTGTAAATATTGTGTTTTTGTGTTTAAATTAGTGTTTGTGCCAAGTAAAGCCTTTGGGATAACCTGCATGATGAGTAGAACTTATATGGTGCAAAAAAAACTTTAGCGTCCACTGCAGAATTTCTCCGATTTTACTAAAACGTATTTTGGATCTGAATTCTTTACACAATATTTCTATACAAATTACCGAGGTGTTCCTAATTGGCTAGAATTTTTGGAGTTACGAAATTATGGTACTTAATCATATTTTTACAGACAGTTCTGTTTTAGAGAGATTCTTTTTTGCTTGCATAGTTTGCTTGTTTTGATGATGCTATGGATCATATGGGGGGTACAAGTCATGTATAAGTTAGAATATAGTAACTTATGAAAAAATAAAATATGAATCAATTTATAACATTACCTAAAGTATTTTATATGTTTATCAAACTAACAGATCTCACTAAGTCTCTGCTAAGCATTGTGTGCTGAAGTTTTGAAGTAATGGGTGTTATCGCGATGGGCAAAGGAATAAGGAGTAGCTAGAGACTGATATTGGGGATGCCCAATGCACCCCAAGGTAATATTCGAGTAAGACTCAACCGTCTAAGCTTGGGTATGACCCGAAAGGCATCCCCTCTTTCGTCTCAATCCATCGGTATGTCACTTGGAGCTATATTTTTATTCATCACATGTTATGAGTTTTGCTTGGACCGTCGTTTGCTTTAGTTTCCCACAATCATTGTTTGGTGCACACACCTATTTGAGAGAGACACACTATCACCATGATTTATTAGAATACTCTTTACCCTTCACTTATATATTTTGAACTTGGCAGTTGCTCTAGTACTTCACTGATATCTTTTAGAGCACGATGGTGTATAGATTTTATAGAAATAATTGCACTCTAGTTATTCACTTATATTTGTTTGAGAGTTAATAAATAGTTACGTAATTTTCATGGGTTATAAGATTAGTTCAAAAATAATAGGTATTCAATGAGTGCATAGTCAAAACCACATGTGGCACATAACACAGAAATCATGGTTAATGATATTAATGTGGTAATGTGAAATATCATGAGTACATGATCATTGGTTAATAAGAGTATCGTGAATTAGAGGTGTTAACTTGCTATTCATCCAAATATATTGATGGCATGGTGATGATGTGTGAGCGTACTTATTCCTCATTTAAATCCTAGTGATGTTTGAATCGGGGGTGCGCGATGGTTAACTCCTACCAACCTCATCCCTACACTACCGGAATTCAGTTATTTTCTGTCAGCCTCTTCTTTGCCGTTTGTTGGCTGATGGCAAAGACCCTATTTGCCGTCAGTCACCAAAAAACGGACGACAAAGAGCAGACTGATGGCAAAGATACTTGTAGTGCCCCAAGTGTAAACCTTCCCTATTTGGAACCTGTTGCAAGTGGGTCCACCTTGTCAGGGATATGATGATATCATTTGTGCCATGACTCCATGTGATGCCCCTTACTACTTCCTTTCTTTGCATGCATGCATAACATATTATTTCATGCCTATGTGTTCTTGTTGTTGCAAAGTGGTCATATGATTCCATGTGGTGTTTGTGGTCTTGTGTTGGATGTGATCTTGTGATTACATGTGATGATGCACATGTGATGATGTGGTGTGATGTAGTGAAGTGTGCTTTGCTTGGCATATTTTTCAAACCCCCTTGATTAGTTTCAAACCTTTCCTCTGTTTTATTCCCAAGTTCAAAACCTACTTGCTCCTATGTTGTTTTACAAATGTTACACCTTTAGTGCATTTTGGTTGGAGTGTGGGCATGTAGGAGAGGGGTTTTTAAAACCTCGTTTGCTTGAGGTTTTCCTTTATTTCAGTTTTATTTAAATCTGTTTGGCAATTATTGTTAGTTGCCCAAATAGCCATTGTGGTATTTTATTTAATTGGGGCATAATTCCCTTATGCCTAGGGATATTTTTTCCCTCTTTTTTTAAGCCCTAAGTTTACCTAGGATTTAATTGTATGTTGTATTTAAAATTAGAGAGGCCGAGGGAATTATTTCTCCTCTTGTGGCGCTCAGGTGGGCTTCTTCCTCCCTGGCAGCCCAGCTCCTTCCCCTGGCCCATACCTCTTCGCACATGAGCCCAGCGCGCGACCTCCCTCCTCCACCTGCAAACGGCGTCTTCCCCCATCCTCTCCTCCTTTCCGTCAGGCGTTGCAGAGAGCGAGAGATGCCGCCGTGAGGCACTAACGTCGAGGCCCCCTTATATTTTGGCATCCGTGCCCTCTTCCTCTCCTAGGGTTCGCTCTTCCCCCATCTCGCGCCGCCACCATCTTCTTCCCCAGCTCCTTCTCTTCTTTCCCTCGGTAAGGCTTTGTAGGTTAGGGAACCCGAGAGAGAGCAGCTCCTCGCCGGCGTCTTCCCCGCTTCCGTCGTCATCTGCCCCCGCCGCCATGTCCAGGGGCTCGGGGGTGCACCCCGCGCTCCATTCCCGCCGTCATTGAGGACGAGGAGCATCCTCACCGACGAGCTCGACCTCGTCAACGGCTCGGCCCTGGTGGTCTCTCCGTCCTGCTTCGGTCTACGGCAGGATCACCCTCGGCACGTCTTCTTCCCCTCCGGTCCGGCTTCATCCCTTTCAGATCGGAGCCCGCCTTCGTTCCCAAGGTGAGGCCGCACCTCCCCCTTCCATCTTCCTCCCTGGTTCATCCTAGATCCGAGGTAGAGTCATCGTGTTCCTCTCGGCGTTGTTCGTTAGAGCCCATCAGTTTGTGTGCGTGCATCTTCTCGGTCAGAGGTGGTGTGTAGTGTTGTAGCAGTAGCAGGGGAGCTCTCCCCTTCGTGTTGCAACGTCATGGTGTAGGGGCTCGCCTCCTGTAGCGTGGTGCTGCAGCAACCCCGACGATACACCCCGGCGAACTCCCTGTCGCTGGTGTTTCTCTGTAGGCAGAGAAGGGCTTCTGGCTAGCTTACCTTGTTTCAGTCCCCTGATCTGTCAAGTATCATATCGTAGCGCAGTGGTAACATCAGGTGGTTGTCTTGGACAGGGTGTGGGTTCGAATCCCAGCTTGCCCCCCTTTTTAATTCCTACTTCTTGCCATAGTGGATGCAATAGCTGCAATTGCTCTATAACCCGTTCTTCCCCTTGTTGCTGTCGACCTAGAGGCTGCAGTAGAGTGGTAATGTTGTTGGGTGTGTTAGCAGGGGATCCAGGGTTCGAATCCCTCCCCTGTCCCTTTTATTTATTTTATTTTATTTTTTGTTGCAATTCAGATCTGTTGCTATGTTTGCTTGCAAAGTTGCTGCACATGCTTGGTCTTTTGTGCTTATTCACTCACTTTAGCTTGTGTAGCCTAGAATATTTTGGTGATGGTCATATATGTTGTGTGTGTGTAGGTGATGCACACACATGTGGAACCTAGTAAGTGCATGTAAATGAAGCTTGCATAATACTTGCTTGGTCGTTTTCTCCTTATGTTGTTCTTGGGGTTTTAGAGCTTATGATGAGATTGTGGTGTGATATGTAGGTGGTAAAAACAGCCCCATTTGCAACTTGTGCACCTCCTCATGTTCAATATGAGAGAGGGCATGATGAGTGTGTGTGGGGGGGATATAGTGAGAGAAGTGTTGGTGGAGTTGATGTGTATGACAGAAACATGGGGTTCAAACCCCCATGTCACTTTGTCATTGTGTACATGAGCTCAACCTTTGTAGTTGTTGTCTTCGTAGGAACTACATGAAATGATGCACTAATTACTAGGCATGATTTGGAGTAGTTTCCTCTTCCTTAATTGTGGTCACTTGTTCCAAGTAAGTGCCCACATATTATAGATGATTTTGGGGTAGAATCTCCCAAGGAATCCAGTGGTGAAGTTAGTCTTGCCATTGGGATAACTTATGGAGTTGACATATTCAGATTTGTTGCAAGTTTGATCTTGGTTTCCATGGAATATGTGGAGCCCAAGGGCATGAGTTTTTGTGTGATAGAAGTAGGAGTTTTTCTCTTCACCATAGTGGTGTCATCTATCACTTGGTGCTATTTGTGTGCAAACCATGCCTAGTCAAAGTGGGCATGGGGCTGAAAAGGTCCAGCTTAGTGAAATCTGAAATTTCACTAAGTCTGGGATTCTGGAAACAGTTTCTTCTCTTAGAGATGAGGATGTGCTGGTCATTGTGTTGAGAACTAGCCTTAGCTCAGTGCTAAGATTTTGGACCTGATATGTTTGTGAAGCTCCCTGTCAAATTTAAAATCATTTGGAGTCCAGTAGGTTGTGTTTTGATTGCTGTCAAAATCTTCAGAACAAAGACAGAAACTCAGGTGCAGGAATTTTCACTAAGTCCCTAAGATCTGATGGTTTTGGCCTTATATCTTCTAGAGTTTAATTCCTTTTGCTGTGATTCTTACTGGTGCTTGTAGTGTTCTTGGTTGGCAACAGACAGATATATTATTTGTCATGTTTGGAGGCCTGTAGCTATGTTGCATGTAGCTTCCAAAGAGCTAAGATGCAGATTGTGGCAGATTATGTAGTATAGTCATTTTGATCAATGTGTGTGCTTAGTTGATGTTGTGGTGTTCTTCCTTGCTCCAATCCATTGATTTTGGGTTTTTATATGTCTTGGCAACCTGGGAATACCAGATTTGTGCCAATTGTGGGTGTGGTGTTGATTCTTCCACGTAGAGCTTCATATCTTGTTTCGTTGATTCCCGTTGATCCGTAGCTCCGTTCGCAATGTTCTTTATATGGTTTTGCATCGTTTTCACGAGACGCATCTGTTCATGTCATTCTCATGCATGTAAAAATATCTTAGTGTACAGTTCTGTCCAGAAACTTGTAGTAGTTTAATTTGCTTGTGCTAGTGATAGAATTAGTGATGCATGCCCATTTTTCATCTCATGCATCATGTGATTGTTGCATCTTGTGGTGCTGCTGTTCATTGGCTGTTATTATTATGTTGGGTAGCACCGGGTTCGGAGAACGAATACATGGAGTCAGGAGAGTACGTGCAGGACGAACCAGAACCATTCCAAGCTGAGGATATCACAGGCAAGATGATATGACCTTGATTCCAACTCTAGACTTGTTATGCTAGTTTCGTTTCCATGTCATATTGATCGCTGACTACCACTGAAATTAAATTGCCTCCTGTTATGCCATGAGCCCAAACACTGTTCTCCTTCCTAGCAAAACTAGTATGGCTAAGTAGGCTTGCTCAGCTTCTAATGGTAGTGTTGCTAGTTGCAGGTGCTTTGACTCATGTGATAACATGAGCTTGATATCATTATCTGGAATTCTGTTATTTAATTAATGCACCTATATACTTGGTAAATGACGGGAGGCCTAGCCTTTTGCCGAGTGCTTTGTTCCGTTATTGTCGCCTTAGTTACCGGTTACCGGTGTTTGATTCCATAATGATCGCTCCTAACACGTTCGGAGTTGTTATGGGGACCCCCTTGATAAATCGCGTAGTGCTAAGGCTTGTCCGGCAGGACCCAACATTGGTGTTAATTTGCTAATCACTTAATAATAATCTGCATAGGGAGTAGCTACCCCGAGGACTTTAATCAACAACCAGGGCCAGTGCTCCTCATGAGTGTTGGTCCAACCCAGAGCAGCTTATTACGCTCCCCGGGGCAACTTGGTGTTTTGGCATGGTAACCATCGCTCATCCGGCGTGTCCTGAGACTGAGATACGCGACTCTTATCAGGGTCGTCGACACACCGGGAGGTCCTGCTAGCCTTGTCTTACCTTTGCGGTATATCTTGCGTATAGGAATCCCAGTGAAGCTTTGGTTTCCCCCAGAGTTGAGGTTTTCCTCTAAGGAATCCGACGAGATCACGAGATTCGTGATAGAGGATGCCTTTGCGGCCTGTGTTCGTTTGTGATGGACTAGTTGGAGCACCCCTGCAGGGTTTAATCTTTCAGAAAGCCATGCTCGCGGTTATGTGGCAACTTGGAATATTTTGTTAACATCTGGTACTAGAGAACTTAAACATAAGGTAATAAAATTGCCAACTATGTGCGTAACCGTGACTGTCCCTTCGAAGATCTCTCTTCGATCGGGAACACGGTGGGGTTACGAATGCCGTAGGTAGGTGTTCAAGATCACTTAGTGATCAAGTAGTCCCGACCGCTAGTGTAGACCACCTTCACTGTTACTTTGCGTAAGTTAGCCACTTAATCAAGCTTAGGATGCCGCAGCCTTATACACTTCACCCTTAACCTACCTAATAACATGACTAGTTCTGGCACCAAGGTCTTAGATTACTGAGTCCCCGTGGCTCATGGATTCTCCGAAACTCCCAGCAAGTACAGGTGCCCCAGAGACAGATGATCCCGACGACACCCAGCTGGCGTGGCAGTACGACAAGGAGACAGACCGCCTCTACGTGAACTACAAGAGGACTGAGGCGTGGTCGTGATCGTGGGCCTGCAGGCAGGGTAGCATAGAATTTCCATGTTTTGTAGTCCGTAGCGGAACTACCTTGATTGTATCTGTGATGTACTCTGAGTTATTAATAAGAAGACACTTGAATGACGAATTGTCTACTTGTATTATTATTTGTGCTATGTTACTTTCTTGAGAAACTCTTAGATGCGCTTCTTTCCTATTCGGGGCCTCGACCCCCAGATCGGAAAGGACCGCATCTTGGTCATTACAAGTTGGTAATGAGAGACTTACGACCATAGGAGCCTTTGTGTGATCGTACTTGGCCGAGTCGAGTCTAGAAAATGTTTTGAGTCTTAGTTATATCGGAGAGTAGGATTCTTTTTTCTCCTTTTCTATGCTCTGGTGAGGTTCCCGTCTTAGGAAGTCTTTAACTCTACTCCTTTTCTCGCTCAAATTTTTTTTAGGATCACGCAGGTGTTTGTGAAATCTATATGATTTCGATGTGACGGAATCATGTCCTGGTGCCTCCTATCTGCTCTAAGTATCAGGGGAGTCGAGCTCCAGGGATTCTTGCGCACATCGCCATCATTCAGATTTACGAGTAACTAAGAACGGAGGGTGTTCTTTATTGCTTCAATACGGGTAGTGATGAGATAACCCCGATGTCCCCAGTACTGGTGTAGATTGTTCGGGGGTATTACCACACTTTGTATCGTTGTGATCAAGAGGATCTGTTGTAGATGAAGGTCCGAGATGCTGGTTGTGTGTTGAAGGATGTGATACAGGTGACGGTTTAGTTTAGGAGTTGTGTGAAATACTCCTTGTATCCGTGTACCTGATTGCATGACCAGTTATTTCGGGAATTGATAGGTGGGATATCTAGTAGTATCTTATAGGACTATCTTCCTACAGACGCTTGATTGAGGTTTGGGAAATCTCGGTCATATGTTTGTTCCGAGCAGTTCTAGCTCACACTTGTTTGCAGTGGTCCTTATCGGAATTTTGTCGTCTGTTACTTTGAGGATGCACTCTTGCTATGATTGTTGGAGTGCAATGCTAAATTCTGTTCAGATATTCCTGTCTTTTGATTCAGCAATATCTTCAATTATTCTGTTGACTAATATGCTGTGTGTCTTCAGGATGGCTCCACCGACTCGTCAGACCCCAGGGCGTGAGGATGTGCCACCTCCACCTCCTCCTCCTCCTCCGTCGCCGCCTCCTCCTGCAGAGGCCTGACAGGCGATGATGGCAGCTACTAATGCAAACGCTCACATGTTGTTGCAGTTGATCCAGGAGAGAGCCAATCATCAGCAGGGCAATTTTCAGCAGGGTGGCAATCACTTTGCCAATCTGAGTCAGTTCCTGTCAAACCAGCCTAAGACGTTCATTTCTTGCGACCAGCCGTTTGATGCGGAAGATTGGATCCGTGATATGAACAAGCATTTCGAGTGTAGCAATGTGCGTCCTGCGGAGTATGTCAAGTTTTCTATGTTTCAGTTGAAGGGGCAGGCTTCTATTTGGTGGCAGCAGCTTAAGGACTCCAGAGGTGACAGGGTGATGTCTTGGGACGAGTTTTGTCGTGACTTCAGGTCCCACTACATCCCTTCCAGTTTTGTTGAGGAGACGCGTGAGAAGTTCAGGCGTTTGGAGCAGGGCAGCAATTCTGTGTACAAGTACAATGTCGAGTTCCACGAGCTGGCCCGTTACGCGCTGCAGGATGTCCCGGACCAGAAGAGCAAGATCTATCAGTTCAGGGGTGGCTTAAAGGAGGATTTGTAGTTAGCACTTGCTTTGCACGATCCTGAGGAGTGTGACAAGTTCTACAACTTAGCTCTCAGAGCAGAGGCAGCCTTGCTCAGGGTGGAGAACTCCAAGAAGTGCTTGAGAGATTCCAGCTCTTCCTCGACTTAGGTGGTTCAGAAGAAACAGAGGTTTTGGGTTTCTCCTCCTCCTCCTCGGCACTCAAAACAGCTGAAGCACTCAGGTGGACGTGGTTCTTCCCACCCACCCAACCCTGGCTTCCAGCAGAGATACTAGCATCAGAAACAAGGGCCTCCTCAGACTCAGTTCCGGCAGCCAGCAGATGTCATTTGTCACAAATGTGGGCAGAAGGGTCACTATGCCAACAAATGTACTTCTCAGCTCCGTCTGCCGCCTCCTCCTCCAGGAAAACCTCCAAGCAACGCTCTTGTCAAATTCAACCCCAGATCAGCTCGAGTCAACATGGTGAATGCAGCTGAAGCAGATAACTCCTCTGATGTGATCATGGGTAACCTTCTCGTCAATGATATTCCTGCTAAAGTGTTATTTGATTCTGGTGCTTCGCATTGCTTCATCGCCAAGCCTTCTTAGTTAAGCATGATGTTCCTGCAATTCATTTGGATAGTCCCTTCCGTGTGGTTTCTCCGGGCATGCGCATGAGTTCGTACATGAGGGTTCCGGATGCTTCTGTCAAGATAGGCAGTTATACTTTTCTGGCGTCTCCTATTGTCTTGGGCAATTCCGACATCGACTTGATTCTTGGTATCGACTGGTTGGCCATGAACAAGGCGTCAATTGATTCTGAAGCTAAAGAAGTGAAGCTTACCCACTCTTCGGAGGATGTGATTATATTCGCGGCGCGCGATGATACAATCCGTTTGTTCTCCTTGAATGAAAAGGGTGAGATCAATCCTATTGAGCAAGTTCCAGTAGTCTGCGAATATCAAGATGTGTTTCCTGAAGAGCTACCAGGCATGCCTCCGCACCGTGAAGTTTAGTTCATCATTGAGCTTGAGCCAGGCACAGAGCCAGTGTGCAAACGGCCGTACAAGCTGGGTCCAGAAGAGTTGAAGGAACTCAAGAGGCAACTCGATGAGCAGGAGCGTTTGGGTTTGATCAGACCAAGCTCGTCTCCGTGGGGATGTGGTGTTCTATTTGTCAAGAAGAAGGACTGTTCAGACCGGCTGTCTGTCGATTACCACCCATTGAACAAGAAGACAATCAAGAACAAATATCCACTTCTGAACATAACTGAGTTGTTCGAACACTTGTCACGCCCAAGATGCGACCCTATCCTCAATTTGGCACGAGGGCCTCGTCAGGGGTAGAAACGCATCTCGTCGTGTCGCAAGAATGGATATCGTTACAAGTACATGTACTGAAAAGAAGAGATATATAAATAGAGTTGGCTAACACTCGCCACAAGCTACATCAGAGTCACATTAGTACATTACATAATCATCAAGAGTAAGAGTAGGGTCCGACTACGGACGAAAACAAACGAGAAAAAATAAGAACGACGTCCATCCTTGCTATCCCAGGCTGCCGGACTGGAACCCATCCTAGATCGATGAAGAAGAAGAAGAAGCAACTCCAAATGAACAATCAACGCGCTCGCGTCAAGTAACCTTTACATGTACCTGCAACTGGTGTTGTAGTAATCTGTGAGCCACAGGGGACTCAGCAATCTCATTTCCAAAGGTATCAAGACTAGCAAAGCTTAATGGGTGAGGCATGGTTAAGTGGTGAGGTTGCAGCAGCGGCTAAGCATATATTTGGTGGCTAAACTTACGAGTACAAGAAGTAAGAGGGGGAAGATCTACGCGTAACGGACGTGAACTAATGATGATCAAATGAATGATCCTGAACACCTACCTACGTCAGACATAACCCCACCGTGTCCTCGGTCGGAGAAAGAACTCACGAAAGAGACAGACACGGTTACGCACATAGTTGGCATGTTTTAATTAAGTTAACTTCAAGTTATCTAGAACCAGTGTTAAACAAAGTTTCCACGTTGCCACATAACCGCGGGCACGGCTTTCTGAAAGATTTAACCCTACAGGGGTGCTCCAACTAGTCCATCACAAATTTCCACAAGCCGCATAGAAATCCTCAATCACGAAGCTCTCGATCTCGTCGGATTCCCTAGTGGAAAACCTCAACTCTGAGATTACCCGAAGCATCACCGGAATCCCAATGCACAAGATATCTCGTCAAAGGTAAAACTAATCCAGCAAGGCCGCCCGAGGTGTCGATGATCCCGATAGGAGCCGCGTATCTCGTTCTCAGGACACGACGGATAAGCACAACGTACGGTGGCCTGATAGAAATCTGCCGAGTTGCCCCGGGTTGGACCCGCAAACGGCTCTAGTTTTGGACCAGCACCAACAGCACTGCCCCCCCTGTATTATGTAGAATTACTCCTCGGGTAGCGCTAACTCCCTATGCATTTCAAATTATCAAATTATTATGTTGGGAAAATGTAGTACCAATGTTGGGCTTGCCAGACCAGCTTTAATATAAAGCAAATTATCAAGGGGGTCCCCATAACAACCCCGACCGTGTTTGGAGCGCTCGTTTATGGAACATAACACCGGTAGCAAAAACTAAGGGGGCAAAGGTGGAACAAAACACCAGGCTAGAAAGACCGAGCCTTCCACCTTTTACCAAGTATATAGGTGCATTAAGTTAAATAGCATTAATATAGTGATATGACAAGGAACCCATGTTTTCACATGGAAGCATCTGCACCTGCAACTAGCAACGCTAACAACATGGTTAAGCAAGAGGTAACAGAGCCAATCAGTGGTTTGCTAGGTCAAACAGGTTGAAGGTTTTCATGGCATTGTAGAGAGGCTGATATGTAACATGTGGTAGGCAACGAGATATAATCGATAGAAGCGATAAAACTAGCATGGCAATGATAGTAATGGTATCTGGGGAAATGATCATCTTGCCTGAGATCCCGCTTGGAAGAAGAATGACTTCGTGAAGCAGACAAACCGACGTAGTCGAACGGGTCCTCGCATTTCGACACGCTTGCGGAACTCTATCGAGACGAAGCAAACCGGAAACAAGAATCAACACACGATATTCACCACACGATGCACAACATGATGCATAACCTACTATGATGCATGATCAGTTCATTGATGCAAGGGATGGCATGGCAAATCACCTCACGCAAACACTACACATTAAGTGAAGCTCGATATGCAACGGGTTTCATATCGACGAAACTATACGTTTAAGTATTAGTTCACTCCCGTTAATTTACCGGCAAGGTTAAATGTTTTTAACATGGCAAGGGGTGAAGCGACGGTTCTACGTGGCATCCTAGTAGGGTAACATGCGAGACATAGATCGGACCTACGTTACAAGAGACATGCAACACAAGACAATTATGCCATGAATGCGTCATGCATGCGAGTTCAAACATCACGGGCAAGAAGAGAAGGAAACATGTGTCGCCATGGCGAGCGAGAGGGAACCATGGAAGCAAAACGGAAATGAAGCCACGGCACGTTCCTATCCCGACAACTCGTCGAGATCTCGTGCCAACGTACTGGGAGCGCGTGCGGGAACGGTAAATAAAGATGGGGTGATCCCGATACCGGGTTCCCAGGTGTCGGGCACACCATAGAGGAACAATGTGCAACGTTCTAACATACGGTGCATACATACATTCAACTCATACAACACATGCATACGGTTCTCGGCCACGTCTCATCGGTATACCTTCGACGCGTGCGAATCGGAGGGGATCGGGTCGTAGCGGACGTCGTGGAAGTAGTGGTACTCGGTCTCGTCGACGGTAGTCGTACACGGTCTCGTCGACGGTAGTCGTTCGCTCGGCGTCGTGGTTCTTGGGTCTTCGGTGTCGGTAGACGATCACATTTCCGAAGAGGCCGTCGAGGACGTCGTGGTACTCGCGGTGAGCTTGTCGATTCCATGAAGGAGGGGATGGTCCTTGCGAACTTCGGCGTCGGCAAGCGGCCGCAACAACTAGTCTGGCAGCAACCTCGGCAAGCAGCAAGCACGGCAACCTAGCCTAGCAGGAGCAGCTACTACAGCAACACGCAAACAAGCAGAGCAAGCTATCATGCCTCAGCTAGCAACCTAGCAACACTAGCTAGCATCAACATAGCTATTAGCAGGCAAGCAAAGCCACAACAACAGCTCTAGCTATAGCAGCAGCGGCTAAGGCACAACAAGCAACAACTAGCTACAGCAGCCTAGCAGCAGCTACAACGCACTCTAGCAACAGTCTCGGCAAGCAAGCAATGCCTAGCTTCAGGCAGCAGCGACCAACAGCAACAGGCAGCAACAACAACAACAACAGCAACTAGCCAACTTCAGCCAACAACACCCATGGCGGCAGCATCAGGCAGAAGCAAAAGCGCAGCAACAATACACGGCAGCGGCGCAACAGCTGCAAGCTCGGCAGCGACAGCAGCAAAACGACACGAGGAGGCCGGGCTAGGGCGACGAGCTGGGGACGGCCACGGCGGGTGACGCGGTTAGGGCACCGGCGGCGAGCTCGGCTCGATGGGGGACGTGGCCTGCAGGCGGAGGCGAGCAGCGCGGCGAGGCCAGGCGCGCGGCGGCAAGGTCGAGCACCAGCGGCTGCGCGGGCGCAGGGGACGGGGAACAGGGAGGCGGCTCGCGAGCAGGGAGGCGGCCGTCGGGGCTGTCGAGCACGGCGGCGGCAGGGCTCGGTGCTGGCGTGGGAGACGGCGAGGCGGCTCGGGGCACAACAAGGAGGAGAGGGGCGAGGAAACCAGGGCGGGGAGCGGCGACCGGCGGCGAGGCAGAGGAGGAGCATGGAGGAGGGATCGGGACGGGGCTGCACAGGGGTGAAACGGGGAGAGAAGGGGATCGAGAGGAGGGGGATGACGCACACGGGAGGACGAGATCGGGCAAGGGGCTCGGCAGGGGGAGGACGACGGCGCGTGGAGGACCAGGGAGGCTGCGGGAGACGGGCTGGCTAGGGTTGGGGGGTCTTGGGCCTGGCCGGCTGGCCTGGGCAGGCTCCCCTTCCCTCTGGTTTTTTTAATAAGACAGAGAACAAACTTAAAGGAAAAATATGTTTTAACAAAAAAACATGCATTTTATTCCTTTAAAAATAAACCCCAACTATAAAATAGATTGGGCCTCTTTTAATAAATAAAACTAAATCTTTCGAAGAATAAAATTAAATCCCTTTTATAAAAGAATAAAATTAAACTTTTTTACAAAAGATTAAAATCAAACCCCTTTTGAAGAATTAAATAAAACCTCCTTATTTAAAAAATAAAATAAAAGCGCTTTAAAAGAGAAAAGAAAACGATACGGATTTAAAATAAACAAAAGGAGAAATTAAAGAAAACCCAAGGGGTTGCCCCCACATTTAATAAAATAATTTTCTTTAAAAGAAGACGAATCTTTATTTTTAAAAAATAGGGGTTAAAACGGAACTTTAGCAAAACCACAAAGAAAGAAATAAGAGGAGAGAGAGGGGGAACTACTATCGCTCTACGACTCGGTGATCACTCGAAGCACAACACTCAATACACTACACGCGATAGACGATGCAAGATGCCATGCATGATGCGACGATGCAAACTAAATGACGAAGGACAAATAAAACTAACCACACGACAGAAACGAAAATAAAGGGGGAATCTTCTGGAACGTCGGTCTCGGGCTGTCACAACTCTCCTACAGTACAAGAGGATCTCGCCCCAAGATCCAAGAATGAAAGGGGGAGAGGATGAGAAAGAACAAGAGGTAATACTTAGTCTCTTCTTTGACAAACTAGTGAAACCAACGATCCTTGAAGGTTGCAAAGCGATGAGGAATGATATGAGAAAGAAGCAAGAATTCACGGAAAATTTCGGCAGCACTTCGGTAGGAAAATGGGACAAAAAATTCGATAAGATGGAAGAAATATACACTATACATATCAAACAACTAAATAGAACAAGGGAACACCATGATCTTGATAGAACAACATGATAGACTCAAAAGAGCAACATCACAAAGCCTCCGGAACAATAGAATAGGAACTAGCTCATACGGAAGAAGAGAATGAACAAAGGAATGACAACTACTAACTCCAATGAACTTGACAAGCATCCTTGCGAGAAGAATTGAATGGAGTTGTTGGAAAACAACAACGAAAGAACAAGATAGCAGAGGGCTTATGAAAATCATCTCAACATCTATGAGGTGACAACCAACCACTACAAGAACCAAGGATTGATTGGGAGAAGCAAGATATGAACAATTCATACACGAAGAGGATACATTGAGAACTTGGATTAATGACAAACACCATGATAGCAACCATCCATAGGAAAAGCTTTAGGTGAAATCCAAATCAAGATAGCTCAACGAAGAACTCATGGGTTGAAAATATCTCATGATCATAGAATTGGTGGGTTAATTATCTCATACTTGAAAGGAAATCTCTTCGAGGCTCCTACACTAACAAGAATGCTATAATACCACCTCAAAGGAAAAGGAAGAACAAATGCACTTGGAAATGCAAGAGAAGAAAACTTGAGGTTCTCCAATAAGAATCTTGAAGAACATATGAAAAAGGATTAAAAGCTTGATGCACCACCAAGAAGGACCTCCGTATACAAATGAACGATGCAAAGATACGAAGGTAGAAAAGAATAAGGTTATGACCTTACCAAGATTTAGATGAAGCAACACGAAGAGATACTGATAGAGTTGGAACTTTGGAAAAGAAAGATAAGTACTTGAGAAAAGAATTGATATCATGCGCCACTTAGGAAGAAGAATTCAGATTACTATGAACAAGAATAAGAATTATGTTATGCTCATCCATCATCAAGTTTAATTGATGACAAGCAACGGATTTAGCATACAACTTATTATTCTTGAAATGATTGAGGAGAGATATTAGCACAAACTAGAAGAAATCTTGAAAGAGGCACCGGTGAGAATTGAAATGAATGGTTATCTTTTTTCCGGTGAATTAATTTAGTTGTTCGTGTCATCTTATCCATTCATCCTTGCAATTCTTTCCTATCCTGGGAATTCTTATGAGCCTATCTTGTTATTTATTCCTCTCTTTTCGATCCGGAGCGTTGAAGCTATCTTAGAAGTTTTTGTTTCCAATCTTTTCAATTATTTCGAGCTGCTAACGTGATCTAGTTCTCTTCATACCGGTGCATTATCTATCTTCTAAGCAATCTTTTCAACGGTGGTTTCTTTGAGTGTGCCCATAACCCACAGGTTCTTTCCCAGGATCTGTCCTGGCTCTTTTAATTTTTTTCCCGGAGTTCTCTAATTATTTCAACTATGACGTAAGTATGAATTTCATCAGCCAAATCCCTTCATCAAGATCTATTTGAATTAATTCTCATATTGGCTCAACCTTTCATTCTTCTTTATTCCGGAGTGTCTCAGTAATTCTTGGTCTTGTTCTCGTCATCATTCTCAGCTTGCAATTCGAATGAGTGTTTCTCTCAGTCTTGTTCCATTCTTGTGAAGACTATCATCTCAGCTTCATGTATCCTCTCATTTGTTTTCAATCATGAGTAATCCCTTTCTGGCTATCCGGTGCATTTCTGAGTTGTTTTTATTCTCGATCCTCCGAAGGCCATCATTTTAGAAGATTCTTCGTTCTCAGCTTTCAGCTTTCATCCTCAATTCTTCTCCATTTTTTTCTCTTAGTTCGTCTCTCGATTATCCGGTGCCTTGTTATGGTTTTCTCTCAGGTGGCTCATGATCCCTTCTTTCTCATGTTTTTCCATTCATTGATGGTTGCCTCACTTATTTCAATTCTCACCGGTGTTTCTTGCAACAATTCTTCTAGTTTGTGCTCATATCTCTCCTCAATCTTTTCAGAAGAATAAGTTGGATCCGAGATCCGTTGCTTGTCATCAATTTAATTTGGTGAACGATAATTCTTATTCTTGTTTCATCAAATGATTTCAATTCTTCTTCCAGAGTGGCTCACGAGATCAATTGTTTTCTCAAGTGCTCTTATCTTTTCTTTTCCAGAGTTCCAAGTTTTATCAAGTATCTCTTTGTGAAGCTTCATCTATATCTTGGGAAGGTCATAATTTTACTGTTTTCTACCTTTATATCCTTGCATCATTCATTTGTATACGGAGGTCCGTCATGGTGGTTCATCAAGGTGTCAATTCATTATCAAAGTGTTCTTCAAGATTCTTGTTGGAGAACCTCAAGTATCCTTTCTCTTGCATTACTATGTGCAATTGTTCTTCCTTTATCCTTTGAGGTGGAATTATAGCATTCTTGTTAGTGTAGGAGCCTTGAAGAGATTTCCTTTTTAGAATGAGATAATTAAATCCACCAATCCTTTGATCATGAGATTATTCTTAACTCATGGTTTCTTCATTGAGCTATCTTTGTTTGGATTTCACCTAAAGATTTTTCTATGGATTGTGCTATCATGGTGCTTGTCTTTAATCTAAGTTCTCAATGCATACTCTTGGTGTAAGATTGTTCATATCTTGTTGCTCCCAATCTATCCTTGTTTCTTTTAGTGGCTGTTTGTCGCCTCATATTTGTTGAGATGATTTTCATAAGCCCACTACTATCTTGTTCTTTTCGTTGTTGGTTTTCCAACTACTCTGTCAATTCTTTGTCCGGAGCCTCTTAAATTCTATTGTGATGATAATTGTCATTGTTTTTCTTCATTCTCTTCTTCAGCTTGAGCTAGTTCCTATTCTCTTGTTCCGGAGGCCTTGTGATGTTGCTCTTTTGGGTCTATTATGTTGTTCTATCAAGTTCATGGTGTTCCCCTGTTCTATCTAGTTGTTGGTTGTGAATATTGTCTATTTCTCTCTTCTTATCGAATTTGTTGTCCCATTTTCCTACCGAAGTGCTGCCGAAATTTTCCGTGAATTCTTCCTTCTTTCTCATATCAGTCCTCATCTCTCTGCAACCTTCAAGGATTGTCGGTTTCACTCGTTTGTCAAAGAAGCGACTAAGTTTTTTACCTCTTGTTCTTTCTCATCCTCTCCCCCTTTCATTCTAGGATCTCGGGGCGAGATCCTCTTGTAGTGTAGGAGAGTTGTGACAGCCCGAGACCGACGTTCCAGAAGATTCCCCCTTTATCTCCGTTTCCGTCGTGTGATTAGTTTTATTTGTTGCACCATCATTTAGTTTGCATCGTCGCATCATGCATGGCATCTTGCATCGTCTGTCACGTGTGGTGTATTGAGTGTTGTGCTTCGAGTGATCACCGAGTCGTAGAGCGATAGTAGTTCCCCCTCTCTCTCCTCTTATTTCTTTCTTTGTGGTTTTGCTAAAGTTCCGTTTTAACCCCTATTTTTAAAAATAAAGATTCGTCTTCTTTTAAAGAAAATCATTTTATTAAATGTGGGGGCAACCCCTAGGTTTTGCTTTCTTTTTTTCCCTTTGTTATTTAAAAAAAAAGAAAACTAGAGACCCTTTTATTCATAAAAGGTGTTTGTTTTTTTATTCTTTTGTAAACGGGTTTAAATTTTAATTCTTCAAAAGGTTTTATTTTATTTCTTTTAAAAATGCCCAACTATTTCTTGTAGCTGGGAATATTTTTTTCAAATGATTCAAAGGCAATTATTTTATTTTATTTTGTTAAAAACTTTTCTTTGTTTAAATTTTTTCTGTTTTAAAAGATTTAAAGAAAAAAAACCAACGGGGAGGACCCCAGGCCAAGGCCCAGCCGGCCAAAGCCCAGGCCTCCCCTGCCCAGCCCTAGCGTCGCGAGCCAGCCTCGCTCGATCCCGATCCCGTAGCGCCGTCTCCCTCCTCAGTGTTGTCCTCCCAGCGCCTCCTCCCCAGGCCTGATTCCCCTTCCTCCCGATCCCACCTCTCTGTTCCCCTCGGTCGCCGCCCTGCACCGCGTCGCCCTCCACCTGCGACCGTCGCCGTCCTGCCGCGAGCCGCCTACATCTCCCATGCCTGGAGCCAGCCTGCCCGAGCTGCCCCCACCGCAGCCTCCCTGCCGTAGGAGCTCGCCGCCGCCTCCCCGCGTCGGTTGCTCGCGCCGCCCCGCAGCAGCTCCCCTGCCGCCAAGCTTCCCTGCAGGTGCCTGAGCAAGCGCCGTTACCGCGCAGCCCCGCCGTGTTGGCCTCCCGCGCCGGTACCGTGTTCGCCTCCCGCGCCGGTGCCCGTTCGTCGCCCCGTCGTGCTCGGTGGAGCTCTGTCCCGAGATGCCCATCGCCAGCAGCTCGCCTCCCCATGCCGCCTCGCTGCTCGCCGGTGCGCCATCCCGCCGAGCTCGCCTCCCTGCGCCGCCTTGCTGCTCTCCGATGCGCCGCCCCGCTGAGCTCGCCTTCCCGCGCCATCCCCGTGCCAAGTCCCTCCAGGCCCCGGCCTCCTCCTGCGTGCTACTGCCGCTACCCACAGCTGTTGTGGCTGTCGCCGTTTTGTTGCTGCCGCATTGCTGCGTGCTGTTTGCTGTTGCTGTTACTGCTAGCTGAAACTGCCTGCTAGGTGCTGTAGCTTGCCTGCCTACTAGATGTTGTTGTTGTCGGTCGCTGCCTGCTTGCTGCTAGCTGATGCGTCTCTTGCTATTGCCTGCTTACCATTGCTAGCTGTCGTGCATGCTTGCTGTAGCTGGATGTGCTAGTTGTTGTTGCTAGCATTTCTAGTTGTAGCTGCTGCTTGCCTGGCTAGCTAGCTAGTTGCTGTAGATGCTATTGCTTGCTTGCGTGTAGCTGTTGCTCTTGGTTCTGCCGCTGCTAGCTAGCTTAGCTGCTGCTAAGTTTGCCTGCCGCCGCTAGGTAGTTGTTGTGTTGTTGCCCGATGCCTTGCCTGGCTGATGCTAGCTGCCACTGCTTATTGCTGTGGCTGCCAGATAGGTTTAGTTGCTTGCTTGCCCTGCTTGCCTTGTTGTTTGCTCGTGCTGCCGCCTGCGTCGCCGCGTGCACCATCCCCGCCGCCATGGATTCGATGAGTTCACGACTTCCACGTCGTCCTCGGCGACCCCGGAACATGATCGACTACCGATGCCGAAGACCCTGTGCCGATGCCAAGAGAACGACTACCGTCGACGAGATCGGAGTACCACGACTTCCACTACTTCCACAACGACAGTGGTTCTCCTTCAACGACCCAATCCGCTCTGATATGCATGCCTCGAAGGTATATCGATGAGACGTTGTCGTGACCGTGTGCATGTGATGTATGAGTTGAATCGTGTGTTGCACTGTATGTTGACCGTTGCACGTTGTGTTCCTCTTTTGTTGTGCCCGACACATGGGAACCTGGTAACCGGGATCACCCCATCTTCATCTAGCGTTCCCGCACGCGCTTCAATTCGTTGTCACCGATATCTCGTCGAGTTATCGGGATAGGAACGTTGTCGTGGCATCGTTTCCGTCTTGCCGCCATGGTTCCCCCTCGCGCACCGTGGCGACAGATGTTTCCTTCTCTGCTTGTTGTGCTGATGTTGTAACTTGCATGCATGAAGCATTCATGGCATATATATCATGTGTTGCACGTCTCTTGTACCCGTAGCTACGTTCCATGCTCCATATGTTAACCGACTAGGATGCCATGTAGGACCGTCGCTTCACCCTTGCCATGTTAACAACAATTTAATATTGCCGTGTAAATAATCGAGAGTGAATTAAATAATTAATCGTGGAGTTTCGTCGATATGTAACCCGTTGCATATCGAGCTTCACTTAATGTGTAGAGTTTGCGTGAGGTGAATTGCCATGCCATCCCTTGCATTTTGAACTGATTATGCATCATATTAGGTTGTGCATCGTGTGGTGAATATCTGTGTTGATTTTTTTTCCGTCTTGCTCCGTCTCAATAGAGTTCCACAAGCGTGTTGGAATGTGAGGACCCGTTCGACTACGTCGGTTCGTCTGCTTCACACAGTCATTCTTCTTCCAAGCGGGATCTCAGGCAAGATGACCATTTCCCCAGATACCATTACTATCATTGCCATGCTAGTTTTATCGTTTCTATAGTTTATGTCTCGTTGCCTACCACATGTTAAATATCAGCCTCTCAACAATGCCATGATTACCTTCAACCTGTTTGACCTAGCAAACCACTGTTTGGCTATGTTACCGCTTGCTTAACCATGTTGTTAGCGTTGCTAGTTGCAGGTGTAGTTGCTTCCATGTGATAACATGGGTTCCTTGTCATATCACCATATTAATGCAATTTAATTTAATGGACCTATATACTTGGTAAAAGGTGGAAGGCTCGGCCTTTCTAGCCTGGTGTTTTGTTCCACCTTTGCCCCCTTAGTTTCGGCTATCGGTGTTATGTTCCAGAAATGAGCGCTCCTAACTCGATCGGGGTTGTTATGGGGACCCCCTACATAATTTGTTTTAGATTGAAACTGGTCTGGCAAGGCCCAACTTTGGTACTACATTTGCCTAATAACTAATGAACTACATAGGGAGTAATTAACCCGAGGATAATTTAATCAACCCCCGGGCCAGTGCTCCTCATGAGTGTTGGTCCAAAACAGAGCAGCTTATTAACGCTACCCGGGGAAATTCAGCGTTTGGAATGGTAACCATCGCTCATCCGTCGTGTCCTGAGAACGAGGTACGCGACTCTTATCGGGATCGTCGACACGTCGGGCGGCCTTGCTGGATTAGTTTTACCTTTGACGAGATATCTTGTGCATCGGGATTCCGATGATGCTTTGGGTAATCTCAGAGTTGAGGTTTTCCACTATGGAATCCGACGAGATCACGAGTGTCGTGATCGAGGATTTCTATGCGGCTTGTGGTAATTTGTGACGGACTAGTTGGAGCATCCCTGCAGGGTTAAATCTTTTCGGAAAGCCGTGCCCGCGGTTATGTGGCAACGTGGAAACTTTGTTTAACACTGGTTCTAGATAACTTGAAGTTAACTTAATTAAAACATGCCAACTGTGTGCGTAACCGTGACTGTCTCTTTCATGAGTTCTTACTCCGATCGAGGACACGGTGGGGTTATGTCTGACGTAGGTAGGTGTTCAGGATCATTCATTTGATCAACCGTAGATCACGTCCGTTATGCGTAGATCTTCCCCCTCTTACTTCTTGTACTCGTAAGTTTAGCCACCAAATATGTGCTTAGCCGCTGCTGCAACCTCACCACTTAACCATACCTCACCTATTAAGCTTTGCTAGTCTTGATACCTTTGGAAATGAGATTGCTGAGTCCCCTGTGGCTCACAGATTACTACAACACCAGTTGCAGGTACAGGTAGAGGTTACTTGACGCGAGCGCGTTGATTGTTCATTTGGACTTGCGTCTTCTTCTTCTTCTTCATCGATCTAGGATGGGTTCGAGGCCGGCAGCCTGGGATAGGAAGGATGGACGTCATTCTTCTTTTCTCGTTTGTTTTCGTCCGTAGTCAGACCCTGCTCTTACTCTTGATGATTATGTAATGTACTAATGTGATTCTGATGTAGCTCGTGGCGACTGTAAGCCAATTCTATATATAAATCTCTTCTTTTCAGTACATATACTTGTAACGATATCCATTCTTGCGACACGACGAGATGCGCTTCTATCCCTGACGAGGCATTCATGCCAAATTGAGGATAAGGTCGCATCTTGTGCGTGACAAGTTGGTATCAGAGCCAGGTTATTCCCAACAACTCAGAATGGGCTATCATCAGATTCGCATTCGCGAGGAAGATATTTCGAAGACGGCCTTCAGGACTAGTTTTTGCTCGTATGAGTATACGGTCATGTCTTTTGGTCTGGCTAATGCTCCTCTGACTTTTTGTCGATTGATGAACTATATTTTCTCACCATACAAGAATGAATTTGTCCTGCTCTATCTCAAGGACATTCTGGTCTTTTCTGAGGATGAGGAAGAACATGAGAGACATCTCATGTTGGTGCTTGATAAACTGAGAGAGTACAAGCTGTATGCCAAGTTTTCCAAGTGCGAGTTCTGGCTGAAAGTGGTTTATCTTGGGCATATTATCTCTGCCGAAGGCATTAAGGTTGACCCGTCCAAGGTTCAAGCTATTGTTGAATGGGAACCTCCGCAGAATGTGAAGGAGCTTCGAAGCTTTCTCGGGCTTGCCGGATATTGCAGAAGATTCGTTGAGAACTTCTCCAAAATCGCCAAGCCGCTCTCTAGTCTTCTTCAAAGGGTGTCAAGTATGTCTGGTCTCCAGAGTGTCAACTGGCTTTCGATACACTCAATGAGAAGCTTATCTCCACTCCGGTATTGGCCCCTCCGGATGATTCCAAGCCGTACCAGGTCTTTTGCGATGCTTCTCTCCAGGGTCTTGGTGCTGTCTTGATGCAAGATAGGAAGGTGGTTGCTTATACCTCCAGGCAGCTGAAGCCTGCGGAGAAGAACTATCCTATGCACGATCTCGAGCTAGCAGCTGTTGTGCACGCCTTGATGACTTGGAGACATCTCTTGTTGGAACGTAAGGTTGAAGTTTTCACCGATCACACGAGTCTCAAGTATATCTTCACTCAGCCTAACTTGAATCTTCGGCAAACACGTTGGGTGGAAATTCTCCAGGATTTTAATCCGAGTGTTGAGTACACGCCAGGCAAGGCAAATGTTGTGGCAGATGCATTGAGCAGGAAGGTATATTGCAACAGTCTGATTCTGCAACCTCTCTAGCCGGGTCTTTCTGAGTCTTTCAGGAAGCTCAATCTTCAGCTAGTTCCTCAGGGTTTTCTTGCGAACCTTCAGATCTCTCCTACCTTGGAAGATCAGGTCAGAGCAGCTTAGCTACTTGACGCAATGGTGAAGAAGGTCAAGATTGACGTGGGAAAGAGTCTCCCCAAGTACAAGTGTTTCACTGTTGATGCCAGGGACACGTTGTTTCTCGAGGATCGCCTTGTCATCCCGAAAGGTGATTTCAGGAAGGTGATCATGGAAGAAGCTCATAACTCTCTGCTCTCAATTCATCCTGGAAGTTCCAAAATGCACCATGACTTGAAGCAGACTTTCTGGTGGACTCGTATGAAACGTGAAATTGCACAATTAGTAAACGAGTGTGATGTATGTCGAAGGGTGAAAGGAGAACATCAAAGACCAGCGGGCCTCTTGCAGCCTTTGCCGATTCCCGAGTGGAAGTTTGATCACATTGAGATGGACTTCATCACCGGGTTTCCGAAGTCCAAGAAGGGCAATGATGCTATCTTCGTCGTCATCGACAAATTGAGCAAAGTGGCTCATTTCCTTCCAGTCAAGGAGTCCATTTCAGCAGCTCAGTTGGCAAAGTTGTACACCTCTAGGATTGTCTCTTTGCGCGGCGTACCTATGATGATCTCGTCAGATCGTGGAAGTATCTTCACTTCCAAGTTCTGGGACTCCTTTCAGTCTGCTATGGGCACGAAGATCCGCTTCAGCACAGCGTTCCATCCTCAGACTAGTGGTCAAGTGGAGAGAGTGAATCAAGTTCTTGAGGACATGCTGAGAGCCTGTGTTATCTCTTTTGGCATGAAGTGGGAAGATTGTCTGCCTTTCGCGGAGGTCTCGTATAACAATAGTTATCAAGCTAGTTCTGGCAAGGCTCCGTTTGAAATTCTCTATAGCAGGAAGTGTCGTACTCCGCTCAACTGGTCCCAGACAGGCGAGCGTCAGATCCTTGGCAATGATATGATAGAAGAAGCTGAGGAGATGTGTCGGATCATTCGCGACAACCTCAGAGCAGCTCAGTCCCGTCAGAAGAGCTATTACGATAGCAAGCACCGAGACATGTTGTATGACCTTGATGATTTTGTCTATCTCAAGGTGTCGCTTATGAAGGGTATGCAGCGTTTTGGCATCAAAGGCAAGCTTGCGCCTTGTTTCGTTGGCCCGTTCAGAGTGGTTGGCAAGAGGGGCGACCTTGCATAACAACTCGAGCTTCCATCAACCTTTGCAAATGTCCATGATGTGTTCCATGTTTCTCAGCTTCGGAGGTGTTTCAAGAACCCCGAGCGCACTGTGCATCTTCAAGATATCGACCTTCAGCCTTACCTTTCTTATCGTGAGCATCCAGTTGCGGTTCTCGAGGCGGCTGAGCGCAAGACCCGTAACAAGACTGTCAAGTTTCTCAAAGTGCAGTGGTCTCACCATTCCGATAAAGAGGCTACGTGGGAACGCGAGGATCACCTCCGATCCAAATTTCCCAATTTATTTCAGTCTCAGATCTCGAGGGCGAGATCTTCTTTGTAGTGTGGGAGAGTTTGTAGTGCCCCAAGTGTAAACCTTCCCTATTTGGAACCTGTTGCAAGTGGGTCCACCTTGTCAGGGATATGATGATATCATTTGTGCCATGACTCCATGTGATGCCCCTTACTACTTCCTTTCTTTGCATGCATGCATAACATATTATTTCATGCCCATTGTTCTTGTTGTTGCAAAGTGGTCATATGATTCCATGTGGTGTTTGTGGTCTTGTGTTGGATGTGATCTTGTGATTACATGTGATGATGTGGTGTGATGTAGTGAAGTGTGCTTTGCTTGGCATATTTTTCAAACCCCCTTGATTAGTTTCAAACCTTTCCTCTCTTTTATTCCCAAGTTCAAAACCTACTTGCTCCTATGCTGTTTTACAAATGTTACACCTTTAGTGCATTTTGGTTGGAGTGTGGGCATGTAGGAGAGGGGTTTTCAGAACCTCTTTTGCTTGAGGTTTTCCTTTATTTCACTTTTATTTAAATCTGTTTGGCAATTATTGTTAGTTGCCCAAATAGCCATTGTGGTATTTTGTTTAATTGGGGCATAATTCCCTTATGCCTAGGGATATTTTTTCCCTCTTTTTTTAAGCCCTTAGTTTAGCTAGGATTTAGTTGTATGTTGTATTTAAAATTAGAGAGGCCCAGGGAATTATTTCTCCTCTTGTGGCGCTGAGGTGGGCTTCTTCCTCCCTGGCAGCCCAGCTCCTTCCCCTGGCCCATACCTCTTCGCACAGGAGCCCAGAGCGCGACCTACCTCCTCCACCTGCAAACGGCGTCTTCCCCCATCCTCTCCTCCTTTCCATCAGGCGTTGTAGAGAGCGAGAGATGCCGCCGTGAGGCACTAACGTCGAGGCCCCCTTATATTTTGGCGTCCGTGCCCTCTTCCTCTCCTAGGGTTCCCTCTTCCCCCATCTCACGCCGCCACCATCTTCTTCCCCAGCTCCTTCTCTTCTTTCCCTCGGTAAGGCTTTGTAGGTTAGGGATCCAGAGAGAGAGCAGCTCCTCGCCGGCGTCTTCCCCGCTTCCATCGTCATTCGCCGCCGCTGCCATGTCCAGGGGCTCGGGGGTGCACCCCGCGCTCCATTCCCGCCGTCGCTGAGGACGAGGAGCGTCCTCACCGACGAGCTCGACCTCGTCAACGGCTTGTCCCTGGTGGTCTCTCCGTCCTGCTTCGGTCTACGGCAGGATCTTCCTCGGCACGTCTTCTTCCCCTCCGGTCCGGCTTCCTCCCCTTCAGATCGGAGCCCCCCTTCCTTCCCAAGGTGAGGCCGCACCTCCCCCTTCCTTCTTCCTCCCTAGTTCAGCCTAGATCCGAGGTAGAGTCATCGTGTTCCTCTCGGTGCTGTTCGTTAGAGCCCATCGGTTTGTGTGCGTGCATCTTCTCGGTCAGATGTGGTGTGTAGTGTTGTAGCAGTAGCAGGGGAGCTCTCCCCTTCGTGTTGCAACGTCGTGGTGCAGGGGCTCGCCTCCGGTAGCGCAGCGCAGCAGCAACCCCGGCGAGACATCCCGGCGAACTCCCTGTCGCTGGTGTTTCTCTGTAGGCAGAGAAGGGCTTCTGGCTAGCTTACCTTCTTTCAGTCCCCTGATCTGCGAAGTATCATATCGTAGCGCAGTGGTAACAGCAGGTAGTTGTCTTCAAGAGGGTGTGGGTTCGAATCCCAGCATGCCCCCGTTTTTAATTCCTACTTCTTGGCATAGTGGCATGCAATAGCTGCAATTGCTCTATAACCTGTTCTTTCCCTTGTTGGTATCGACCTAGAGGCTGCAGTAGAGTGGTAATGCTGTTGGGTGTGTTAGCAGGGGATCCAGGGTTCGAATCCCTCCCCTGTCCCTTTTATTTATTTTATTTTATTTTATGTTGCAATTCAGATCTGTTGCTATGTTTGCTTGCAAAGTTGCTGCACATGCTTGGTCTTTTCTGGTTATTCTTATTCACTCACTTCAGCTTGTGTAGCCTAGAATATTTTGGTGATGGTCATATATGTTGTGTGTGTGTAGGTGATGCACACACATGTGGAACCTAGTAAGTGCATGTAAATGAAGCTTGCATAATACTTGCTTGGTAGTTTTCTCCTTATGTTGTTCTTGGGGTTTCAGAGCTTATGATGAGATTGTGGTGTGATATGTAGGTGGTAAAAACAGCCCCATTTGCAACTTGTGCACCTCCTCATGTTAAATATGAGAGAGGGCATGCTGTGTGTGTGGGGGGATATAGTGAGAGAAGTGTTGGTGGAGTTGATGTGTATGACAAAAACATGGGGTTCAAACCCCCATGTCACTTTGTCATTGTGCACATGAGCTCAACCTTTGTAGTTGTTGTCCTAGTAGGAAGTACATGAAATGATGCACTAATTACTAGGCATGATTTGGAGTAGTTCCCTCTTACTTAATTTGTGGTCACTTGTTCCAAGTAAGTGCCCACATATTATAGATGATTTTGGGGTAGAATCTCCCAAGGAATCCAGTGGTGAAGTTAGTCTTTCCATTGGGATACATTATGGAGTTGACATATTCAGATTTGTTGCAAGTTTGATCTTGGTTTCCATGGAATATGTGGAGCCCAAGGGCATGAGTTTTTGTGTGATAGTAGTAGGAGTTTTGCTCTTCACCATAGCGGTGTCATCTATCACTTGGTGCTATTTGTGTGCAAACCATGCCTAGTCAAAGTGGGCATGGGGCTGAAAAGGTCCAGCTTAGTGAAATCTGAAATTTCACCAAGTCTGGGATTCTGGAAACAGTTTCTTCTCTTATAGATGAGGATGTGCTGGTCATTGTGTTGAGAACTAGCCTTAGCTCAGTGCTAGGATTTTGGACCTGATATGTTTGTGAAGCTCCTTGTCAAATTTCAAATCATTTGGAGTCCATTAGGTTGTGTTTTGATTGCTGTCAAAAGCTTCAGAACAAAGACAGAAACTCAGGTGCAGGAATTTTCACTAAGTCCCTGAGATCTGATGGTTTTGGGAAAGTTTGTGGCCTTGTATATTCTAGATTTTAATTCCTTTTTATGTGATTCTTGCTGGTGCTTGTAGTGCTCTTGGTTGGCAACAGCCACATATATTATTTGTCATGTTTGGAGGTCTGTAGCTATGTTGCATGTAGCTCCCAAAGAGCTAAGATGCAGATTTTGGCAGATTATGTAGTATAGTCATTTTGATCAACGTGTGTGCTTAGTTGATGTTGTGGTGTTCTTCCTTGCTCCAATACATTCATGTTGGGTTGTTATATGTCTTGGCAACCTGGGAATACCAGATTTGTGCCAATTGTGGGTGTGGTGTTGATTCTTCCACGTAGAGCTTCATATCTTGTTTCGTTGATTCCCGTTGATCCGTAGCTCCGTTCGCAATGTTCTTTATATGGTTTTGCATCATTTTCATGAGCCGCATCTGTTCATTTCATTATCATGCATGTCAAAATATCTAGTGTACAGTTCTGTCCAGAAACTTGTAGTAGTTTAATTTGCTTGTGCTAGTGATAGAATTAGTGATGCATGCCCATTTTTCATCTAATGCGTCCTGTGATTGTTGCATCTTGTGGTGCTGCTGTTCATTGGCTTTTATTCTTATGTTGGGTAGCACCGGGTTCGGAGAACGAATACGTGGAGTCAGGAGAGTACGTGCAGGACGAACCAGAACCATTCCAAGCCGAGGATATCATAGGCAAGATGATATGACCTTGATTCCATCTCTAGACTTGTTATGCTAGTTTCGTTTCCATGTCATATTGCTCGCTGCCTACCACTGAAATTAAATTGCCTCTTGTTATGCCATGAGCCCAAACACTGTTCGCCTTCCTAGCAAAACTTGTATGGCTAAGTAGGCTTGCTCAGCTTCTAATGTTAGCGTTGCTAGTTGCAGGTGCTTTGACTCATGTGATAACATGAGCTTGATATCATTATCTGGAATTCTGTTATTTAATTAATGCACCTATATACTTGGTAAATGACGGGAGGCCTAGCCTTTTGCCGGGTGCTTTGTTCCATGATTGCCGTCTTAGTTACCGGTTACCGGTGTTTGATTCCATAATGATCGGTCCTAACACGTTCGGGGTTGTTATGGGGACCCCCTTGATAAATCGCGTAGTGCTAAGGCTTGTCCGGCAGGACCCAACATTGGTGTTAATTTGCTAATCACTTAATAATAATCTGCATAGGGAGTAGCTACCCCGAGGACTTTAATCAACAACCCGGACCAGTGCTCCTCATGAGTGTTGGTCCAACCCAGAGCAGCTTATTACGCTCCCCGGGGCAACTCGGTGTTTTGGCGTGGTAACCATCACTCATCCGGCGTGTCCTGAGACTGAGATACGCGGCTCTTATCAGGGTCGTCGACATGTCGGGAGGTCCTGCTAGCCTTGTCTTACCTTAGTGGTATATCTTGCGTATAGGAATCCCAGTGAAGCTTTGGTTTCCCCCAGAGTTGAGGTTTTCCTCTAAGGAATCCGACGAGATCACGAGATTCATGATAGAGGATGCCTTTGCGGCCTGTGTTCGTTTGTGATGGACTAGTTGGAGCACCCCTGCAGGGTTTAATCTTTCGGAAAGCCGTGCCCGCGGTTATGTGGCAACTTGGAATATTTTGTTAACATCCGGTACTAGAGAACTTAAACATAAGCTAATAAAATTGCCAACTGTGTGCGTAACCGTGACTGTCCCTTCGAAGATCTCTCTTCGATCGGGAACACGGTGGGGTTATGAATGCCGTAGGTAGGTGTTCAGGATCACTTAGTGATCAAGTAGTCCCGACCGCTAGTGTAGACCACCTTCACTGTTACTTTGCGTAAGTTAGCCACTTAATCAAGCTTAGGATGCCGCAGCCTTATACACTTCACCCTTACCCTACCTAATAACATGACTAGTTCTGGCACCAAGGTCTTAGATTGCTGAGTCCCCGTGGCTCACGGATTCGCCGAAACTCCCAGCAGGTACAAGTACCCCAGAGACAGATGATCCCGACGACACCCAGCTGGCGTAGCAGTATGACAAGGAGACAGACCGCCTCTACGTGAACTATCCAGAGGACTCAGGCGTGGTCGTGATCGTGGGCCTGCAGGCAGGGTAGCATAGCATTTCCATGTTTTGTAGTCCGTAGCGGAACTACCTTGCTTGTATCTGTGATGTACTCTGAGTTTTTAAAAAGAAGACAGTTGAATCCCGAATTGTCTACTTGTATTATTACTTGTGCTATGTTACTTGCTTGCGAAACGCTTAGATGCGCTTCTTTCCTATTCGGGGCCCTCAACCCCCAGATCGGAAAGGACCGCATCTTGGTCGTTACAATACTCTTTGTCATCAGTCTTGTCCTTGCCGTCTGCTGGCGCACGGCAAAGAGCACGAGGGCACATGGCAAAGAGCACGGGGCGGCCCACCACACACCCCCTCCCACCCCATAACGACCGCTCTCTTTGCCGGTTGCCTTACACCTCTTTGCCGTTGGGGGGCGGACGGCAAAGAGAGGGCCCCCCCTAACGGCCGTCTCCCCCACCCCACGTCCCCCTATCTCCGACAGATTCCTGTAGTGCATCGCCCTCGCCCCCTCTGTCTGTCTCTCTCACCGCTCTCTCTGTGAGTGTCGCCTCCCCTCCTCCCGCCCCAGCGCCGTCGCCACCCCTCCTCCCCGCCCCCTCCACCCGCCCCAGCACTGTCGCCACCACTCCTCCCCGGAGCTCGGCCTCCCCTCCTCCCCGCCCTCTCCTCCCCGTGCCCCTCCTCCCCGGCTGCCCCTCCTCCCCGGCTGCCCCTCCTCCCCGGCTGCCCCTCCTCCCCGGCTGCCCACTGCCCTCCTCTCTAGTGCAAGCTAATAGGTGAGTTTGTTTTTTGTTATTTGATTATATTTAGTTAGCTGATTTACTTATTTGATTTAGTGGTAGTTTAGTTAGTTGATTTAGTTAAATAGTAGATTTAGTCCTAGGTTTAGTTAATTAGTGCTAGGTTATTTGTTATTTGTTAATTTAGAGGTAGATTCTATTTTGTTAATTAGTGGTAGATTCTTTTTTAGTTAATGATTGGTAGATTCTGTTTTTGTTATTTTGTTGTTGTTTAGTGCTATATAGGTTTAGCGATAGGTTTAGTGATAGGTTTAGATTCTACATACTCATAATTGAAATAAGTAGAAAAAAGATGAAGAATAAAAGAAGAATAAGTAGATAAGGGAAGAAGAATAATGAAAGGACGTGGATGTCGCCTAGGGGGGGGTGAATAGGTGCTTTAAAATAATTACGGTATAGGATTGAACAAATGCGGAGTAAAACTAACGTTTAATTTGTCAAGCACAAAACCTGTAACAACTAGGCTCACCAATGTGCACCAACAACTTTAAACAATATAGCTATCACAAAGTAAAGTGCATAAGTAAAGGGTTCGGGTAAGAGATAACCGAGGCACACGGAGAGAAGGATGTATCCCGTAGTTCACACCCTTGCGGATGCTAATCTCCGTTGGAGCGGTGTGGAGGCACAATGCTCCCCAAGATGCCACTAAGGCCACCGTAATCCTCACGCCCTTGCACAATGCAAGATGCCGTGATTCCACTAAGGGACCCTTGAGGGCTGTCACCGGACCCGTACAGATGGCAAACCTTGGGGGCGGTCACCGGTACCCGTACAAATTGCTCGGGGCAATCTCCACAACCAAATTGGAAACCCCGACGCTTGCCCGGAGCTTTACACCACAATGGTTGAGCTTCGAAACACCACCAAGCTTCTAGGACGCCAAAGCATCCACGAAGAACAATATCTAGGGTACTAAGTACCAAAGGTAATAATCTTCTCAAACTTCACTTCCACGTATCACCCTGGAGAACTCAAACCGATGCAACTAATGCAATGGCAAGGGCACACGGAGTGCCCAAGTCCTTCTCTCCCAAATCCCACCAAAGCAACTAATGCTAGGGAGGAAAATGAGAGGAAGAACGAAGAAGAACACGAAGAACTCCAAGATCTAGACCCAAGGGGTTCCCCTCACTTAGAGGAGAAAGTGATTAGTGGAAATGTGGATCTAGATCTCCTCTCTCTTTTCCCTCAAGAACTAGTAAGAATCATTGGAGGGATTGAGAGTTAGCAAGCTCGAAGAAGGTCAACAATGGGGGAAGAACACGAGCTAAAGAGATAAGGTTCATTGGGGAAGAAGAACCGCTTTTATAGGTGGGGAAAAATCCAACCGTTAAGCCTCACAGCCCGCACAAAGTGGTACTACCGCTCATGGGAGAGGTACTACCACTCGGTAGGTTCACCAACCATGCTGAGGCCAAAAAGGATGCAAAAAACAGTCCGACGGAGCGGTACTACCGCTGCTGGAGCGGTACTACCGCTAGGGAGCGGTGGTAAAAAATTACTACCGCTCCGGGTGCGGTACTACCTCTCCGGGGGAGGTACTACCGCTACAGGAGCGGTACTACCGCTCGCACCAGGAGCGGTATTACCGCTGGATACTGAAACTGTTGTAACTTTCGCATACGGACTCCGAATTCAACGAAGCCGAGTTTGTTGGAAAGCTAACGACATGGGCTAACACAATATTGATATAAATATCAATAAGAATCAAGTAAGAAAAGTCCCATAAGAAAATGGTGAGAACCCTTCTTCGAATTAGACCGGTAAACCTATACTCACTTGAGAGCCCCCCTTGATAGTACGACAATCTATTCTAAAACAGAAAACCTATCAAGGGCAAACCTATACCTTGCACCTCGTCCTCTTGAGCTAGATAACGATGATCTTGGCTTCCTCAAGCTGAAACACCTTTCTTGCTTGCCTTGGCTTGATGAAGACTAGTTGATTGCTCCCCCATACACACTATGGGTGAGCCGCTCTTCAGCATATCTTCACAACTCCATTGCCACCATCCTCCATCACTTGACGTCATCCTCCATGGGTTGTATGAGATATTCCTCTTGACGCAAGCCCATGGAAACACACCTAACCCCACATAGAACTCTCAATAAGACCATGGGTTAATACACAAATACGTACTAGACAAAGCTTACCATACCATGGGATCACTTGATCCCTCTCGGTACATCTTGTACGCTTTGTGTGTTGATCATCTTGATTTACTCTTTGTCTCACGATCTTGATCAACCTTGTGTCTCTATGACCATTCTTTGGATAATACCTTGAATACCACCTTGGTCATCATATAAAATCCTTGAACCCAACAGATGGACTTCAAGAAGTGCCTATGGACAAATCCTATAAATATAACTTAAGGCAACCATTAGTCCATAGGAATTGTCATCAATTACCAAAACCACATATGGAGATATATGCTCTAACAATCTCCCCCATTTTGGTAATTGATGACAACCACTTCAAGAGAGTTTATATAAGGAAATACGCATAACCAAGCGCACACATACAAAGCAATAATGCATGCCTGCAAGATGTAAATGCTTACGCAATAAAAGCAAAACCCTCTAAACATATCCAAAGTAAACTCTCTAAACTTCTCCCCCATTGGTTTCGATTGCCAAAATGGACGAAAAGTTTAGAAAGCCAATATAGTAGGTGGTCCTCCCAAAAGTGTGTACTTCTCAGCAAATGAGTGCAAAGAAATACACAAATACAATGATAAGTAGTTGGAGGAAAACAAACTATATTGAGGACCCAAAGATTGCAAAAAGAAGGATCGTATGGCACAAAGACATACAAAATAGAAGCAAGCAATCAAAAGATACCATATGGAACAAACAATCACATGGTCCTTCGAACCACATGAATAAAAGATACTATGATAAAGGCAAAGGAATGTTTTATCAAAACTAGACAAGCTCCCCATGATTTGTGCATTAATAAGAGATTTTTGTATTTGATACAAGTGCACAAAATAGGATCGTTGCTCCCCCAAAATTAATAAAAACACACAACAAGTTCAAGAAGATAGATGAGACAATAAGCATATCACTTGCACAAAAAAATGGTTGAGCAACATGTAAAAGAAGCAACTTAAGAATAGGCTCAACCAAAATAATGTGTGTGAGTCATGGCAAAGCACTTCATAATACTAAGATAAGGATGAGCATTACTCATAAACATAGTCTTGATGAAATGAGAAACAAAGTGCAAGACATATCATTCCCACACATACATACTAGAAAATGGGTTCACAAGCTTACTAATAAACAAAATAAGAACCAATGCTTGTGACAACCCATGGTGAAGATAGGAAATAATAACCTTGTCAAGAGGAGGAATACCAATCGAAATGGAAAAACCCTCATCAAGACAAGCATGAGGAAAAATAATCTTCACGGCCAAAGAGTGCATCAAGATGTAGGAAAAGAAGATACGCACTCAAGACAAATCCTTTCACGAAGCCACCAAAACTAAAAAAGCAAATGCAATGGTGGACGTGAAAGAAAAAAGGATATCAATTAGAGATGTAACTTCTCTCATGTGTAAAAGATTCTAAGTAGAAGACAATCATGATGATATATATCCACAAAGAAGGATGTACACACGAAATGATTACAAGAAGGAACAAACAAGATATCCAAAAGGAAGTCATAAATATATCAATAAGATCTTTGCCTGGAAGCATAGCACATGGCCTAATATTTTCTTACTGTACAATATGAAATTCCAACATACGAACATCAAAGACATCCCAACTAGCAATAAGATATCATCGTTTGGATGCTTTGAGAAAGGAAACAAGTAGTACAAGAACGAATAAAGAGATTCATGCCATGATGCAACCTGGAAAAGAAAAGACAGGTTTGGGCCTTTGCAAGAAATGAATGCATGAAGTAGATACTTGTTACCGAGACAACAATGGATTGATGTAGTAGATAGTTGTTCGTTGATCATCCTAACTTGGCTCCAATAATCACATGGTATCAACACCTTCCTTGTAGGTGAGCCGAGCATCCAACGCATCTCCAATTGTTCCTAGAACAACAAAACAAACAAAATGGTGCCCAAGCTCATTGGGACCAATGGGTTAGAAAACCAAAAATGCATAGGACACACTCCACATACATATGTACACAAGGATATGAATTTGAATTTCGTGCACACTTTAGCCAATTTATGACAAGGTGGAGTTTCCCCTGTATATTGGGTCAAAGAAATAATGCAAGCAAAAGAAGCTATATATAGTAAATATGCATGCTCAAGGCTTTCAAGAATCAACTCAGCACAAAGTTGATAATACACCAAAAGATGATAACACACCAAACCCTCGACAAATTTTCATGATGGTACAAATAATCATAAAGAGAAATACTTGCCTCCCATCAACACACACTTAATGGGGATCAAAAGATTTTATGATGGGCGAATAAAGAGAGTGTTCTAAAGAAAATAGGATAGCTCCCCCAAGGGATGTGCATTATATAGAATTTGCATTTAAATACAAAATGCACAAGATGGGATCATCACTTTCTCTATATCTATAAAAACACAAGACATGTTAAGATAGATCCACAAGAGGCAAGGAAGACAAACAAAACACAAAATCCAATGTAAAGATGATTAGCAATTCCTACCACATGATGGGAATACCAATTGTCAAGGACAAGAAGTATTTTGGAAATAATACTCATTGGTAGATCGCAAATATATCCAACATAATATTTACCCATAAAACGCAAGCAAATGACACTTGTAGAGCTAACATGCCACCTATGAACAAGATAATTTACAATATCAACACTAAGTGGCAATACCTCAAATGTACAAATTTTCTAGGCTTGTAATATGCACATAGCATATTACTCCCCCATAATGTTATAACCCAACAATATTAACAAGTGGAAAATTAAAACCAACAAGAGATAATTAATGGACCATATAGAATTTGAATTTCTCATGAGTAAGACATACCACATAGAAACTAGATAATCTTGAAATATCAATACTAAGTGGTATTCCCCATGTATACACATTTATAGGATTGTGAGGTGTGCAAAGTACATGACTCCCCCACAATGGGATAATCCATTAATCTCTCACAAGAGCCAACAAAGATACAAACAAGATGCAAAAAGGCTCAATACAAGACTCACATGTACATGATATGCAAACCAACATACACATACCCTATTACTGAAGATAAGAAAGTTAAAAGCACAACATATACAAACACATGCAAGGTACAAAACCACAACATGCAAAGGGGCAAGCAACTAACAATGTAAACAGTTTAAGTACAAGTTACAGTAAGGAGGCACATTGGATATAAGATAGAAACTCGATAATCCAAATAACTTGGCTTGAGATAATATGAATGATGAATACCCCTTAATTCTTCATTATGTATCCAAGTCTCTAATGTCCTCCACATTCACCTATTGATCAAGTTTGAGCTTGTTGGTCCCCAACCACGTTGGGTCCTAAGAGGTTAGTCACAATAGGCTTGGCAACCCAAATGGTACTTTTCTTGACACCACTTTGAGTACCAAAGAACTTGGCAAACACATTGCCAACATTATACTTCCCAAGAGAATAGATATCATCAATAATGATTGGGTTGGATAAATTACCTCTCGTGCAAGAAGAACCAAAGTGACCCTTCTCACGACATAAGTAGAAACATCTACCCTTTAATTTCTTCCCTATTGATTTCTCAACATGAGGAGTGTTGGCTTGAGTCTTCTTGGGAAGGGGCCTTTCTTCAACTTGTAATTGAGTGTGTGATTGAACTTGTGGCCGCTTCCCTTGTTGCTTGTGACTTTGGGGCTTCTTCTTTAGTGGGCAAGATCTAACATGGTGCCCTTCAATTTTGCACTTGAAGCAAATAATCTTGGCCGAATTCTTGACTTGTTCTTGGCCCTTCTTCTTGAAGCTTTTGGACTTATTCTTCTTGTTGGAGTTGAATCTAAGTCCATCTTTGTAATTTGGGGATTTTTGCCCACACAAGACATTGTTGAGTGTCGACATTCCTTCATGACTCTTTTCCAAGTCTTTCTTCAAGGATGTGACTTGGGGCTTGAGCTCTTTGATTTCCTCTACATGGTTAGTATCAACCCAAGTACTAGAGGAAGTATAAGCTTCATTGTTAGAGAAACAAGGCATGGAAAGTAATTCATCACAAGATGTAGCAACATTATGAGTAGATGAATTACAAGGACTAGCACATGGCAATATAGCTTTTTGACTAGAAGTAGTGCTAATGTCCACATGAGGCTCACTCGATGTTACCTTGGTAGTAATAGCCTCATGAGCTAATTTTAGCACATTATGGGATACTAGAAGATCATCATGAGAGCTTGTGAGCATTACATGACTTTCTTCCAATTTCCCATAATTGCTAGATAGCAACTCAAGTTGAGCCCTTAGCTTAACGTTCTCCTTTAAAATGGATGCTTCACAAGAAGTAGAGTTAGTAGCACAAGCATCATTATTAACAATAAGAGGAGAAGGAAACTTGGCAAGCTCTTTAGCATATGAAGCTTCAAGTTGAGGATGAGACTCGGTGAGTTCGATGAGCGAACTCTTAATACCCCTTGAGCCATTTTCGAGGTGCTCATAGTCCTCAACGAGTTTAGCATGTACAACTTCAAGCTTATCGTTTTTAGTTCTAAAATCATTAGCCACCTCCAGAGCTCTATCATGGGATTCCTTTAATCTAGATAATTCTATAGCAAAGGTTTCCTCAAGATATTCCTTGGTGGTTTGTTCATTTTCAAGAGCTTGAGATAGCTACGCGATCTCGTTAGCGTAATCACGCTCATGACCTTCCATTGTCTCAATGGTGGACTCATGCTCCTCGAGCTGAGCTTCCAACTCCTCATTGTATTTGTTGCCCTCGGAGGCAATAGACATGATTTCGAAGAAGTTGGAACAAGCAAGTTTATTCTTATAATTAGATTTAAAAATCATTTCACCCTTAATTTTTAAGGATGCAATAATATCACTCTCTTCATCATTATTCTCATCCTCATTATCATCAACATCATCATCATGAGATACATTGGGACTCAAAGTAGGAGATACCTTTGAAGCCTTAGCCATAAGGCAAAAGTGAGTAACAATAGATGATGATGTAGGATCCCTTGAAGCATCATTCAAGGCCACATCTTGTTCCATGGAGTGGTGAATTTCCTCTACATTGCTAGCATAACAACTCGAGGAAATATATACATTCTTATCATGGCAACAAGATATAGGAAGCTATATCATCATGAGATTTAGTCAAGCAGTTTTTACATGATATGCAAGGACTATCAACACAAGCATGCAAAACATTTAGACTGCTCGAAGTGTAAATGCCCAAAGATGAAGCATTGCAATAATATAGTGAAGAAGGATCATCAACAATAAACCCACTATCATCATTGCAATGATCACCACTACTCACCATGGCATTACCTTGTGGCAATCCACATGTAGGTGAAGTAGATGAAGTTGAGAAGAGCACACAACCGGAGGTGGAGGGAGAACAATCATTTCCACAAATCTTGGACATACCATATTTATCTTGAAGCTTTGTCCACAACTCATGAGCATCCCGGAATGGCATGAGTTGAAATATAACTACATTGCTCAAAGCATCAAAAAGCACATTAGAAGCTTGAGCATTGAGATAAGAGTTTTTCTCATCCTATAAAGATATATTTTGAGAATCCTTTGGAGGAGAAAAACCCATATCTACAATTCTCTCCAAGTTTGGGTCCATGACCCTAAAGTGATTAAGCATGTGAATTACCCACACATCAAAAATTGTGCGATTGAAACTAAGAGTGTCAGAGAATCCTAAACCCCTAGCCGACATCCTTACTCTCTAGGTGGTTAAACCTAATAAAGAGAGACCTAGCTCTGATACCAATTGAAAGCACGTGGATGTCGCCTAGAGGGGGGGTGAATAGGCGCTTTGAAATAATTACGGTTTAGGCTTGAACAAATGCGGAATAAAACTAACGTTTAATTTGTCAAGCACAAAACCTACAACCACTAGGCTCACCTATGTGCACCACCAACTTATGCTAAGCAAGATCAACAACTAAGTGATAGAAAGATATATGACAATAAAAAAGATGGCTATCATAAATTAAAGTGCATAAGTAAAGGGTTCGGGTAAGAGATAACCGAGGCACACGGAGACAATGATGTATCCCAAAGTTCACACCCTTGCGGATGCTAATCTCCGTTGGAGCGGTGTGGAGGCACAATGCTCCCCAAGATGCCACTAAGGCCACTGTAATCTCCCCACGCCCTCAGACAATGCAAGTTGTCGTGATTCCACTAAGGGACCCTTGAGGGCGGTCACCGAACCCGTACAAATGGCAAACCTTGGGGGCGGTTACCTGTACCCGTACAAATTGCTCGGGGCAATCTCCACAACCTAATAGGAGATCCCGACGCTTGCTCGGTGCTTTACACCACAATGGTTGAGCTTCGAGACACCACCAAGCTTCTAGGACGCCAAAGATCCACGAAGATCAATATCTAGGGTACTAAGTACCAAAGGTAATAAGCTTCTCAAACTTCACTTCCACGTATCACCGTGGAGAACTCAAACCAATGCAATTAATGCAATCGCAAGGGCACACGGAGTGCACAGGTCCTTCTCTCCCAAATCCCACCAAAGCAACTAATGCTAGGGAGGAAAATCAGAGGAAGAACGAAGAAGAACACAAAGAACTCCAAGATCTAGACCCAAGGGGTTCCCTCACTTAGTGGAGAAAGTGATTGGTAGAAATGTGGATCTAGATCTCCTCTCTCTTTTCCCTCAAGAACTAGCAAGAATCATTGGAGGGATTGAGAGTTAGCAAGCTCGAAGAAGGTCAACAATGGGGGAAGAACACGAGCTAAAGATATAAGGTTCAATGGGGAAGAAGACCCCCTTTTATAGGTGGTAAAAAATCCAACCGTTAAGCCTCACAGCCCGCATAGAGTGGTACTACCGCTCATGGGAGCGGTACTACCGCTTGGTAGGTTCACCAACAATGCTGAGGCCAAAAAGGATGCAAAAAACAGTTCGATGGAGCGGTACTACCGCTAGGGAGAGGTAGTAAAAAATTACTACCACTCCGGGGGCGGTACTACCTCTACAGGAGCGGTACTACCGCTACAGTAGCGGTACTACCGCTGGCACCAGGAGCGGTACTACCTGTGGATACTGAAACTGCTGTAACTTTCGCATACGGACTCCGAATTCAACGAAACCAAGTTTGTTGGAAATATAACGACATGGGATAACACAATATTGATAGAAATATCAATAAGAAGCAAGTGAGAAAAGTCCCATAAGAGAATGGTGAGAACCCTTCTTCAAAAAAGACCGGTAAAAACTCGCAACATCGAAAGCATCATAGAAGATGCATATGGACTCCGTTTTCGATAAACTCGAGCATGTCATGAAGATGACCATAAGCTATAAAACTCACAAAGAGAAATACCAAACAAGAATCAAGAAGTATGATGCAAGGATGCAAATGGTTTGATCTCTCTATGAATGATACGATCAAGCTACTCACTTGAGAGCCCCCCTTGATAGTACGACAATCTATTCTAAAACAGAAAACCTATCAAGGGCAAACCTATACCTTTCACCTCGTCCTCTTGAGCTAGATAACGATGATCTTGGCTTCCTCAAGATGAAACACCTTTCTTGCTTGCATTGGCTTGATGAAGACTAGTTGATTGCTCCCCCATACACACTATGGGTGAGCCGCTCTTCAGCATATCTTCACAACTCCATTGCCACCATCCTCCATCACTTGACGTCATCCTCCATGGGTTGTATGAGATATTCCTCTTGACGCAAGCCCATGGAAACACACCTAACCCCACATAGAACTCTCAATAAGACCATGGGTTAATACACAAATACGTACTAGACAAAGCTTACCATACCATGGGATCACTTGATCCCTCTCGGTACATCTTGTACGCTTTGTGTGTTGATCATCTTGATTTACTCTTTGTCTCACGATCTTGATCAACCTTGTGTCTCTATGACCATTCTTTGGATAATACCTTGAATACCACCTTGGTCATCATATAAACTCCTTGAACCCAACAGATGGACTTCAAGAAGTGCCTATGGACAAATCCTATAAATATAACTTAACGCAACCATTAGTCCATAGGAATTGTCATCAATTACCAAAACCACATATGGAGATATACGCTCTAACAAATAAGAAGAAGAGGAGGAGGAGGAGGATAAAAAGAAGAAGAAGAAGAAGAAAAAGAGGAGAGAGGAGAAGATAAAGAAGACGAAAAAGGAAAAGAAGGAAGAAGAAGAAGAAGAGGGAAATGGAAAAGACGGAAGAAGAAGAAGAAGAAGAAGAAGAAAAGGAAGGAAGAAAGAAGAAGAAGAAGAAAAGGAAGACGAGGAAAAAAAGAAGATGAAGAAGAAGAAAATGACACCCTGACACCCCGACACCCCGACACGATGCCCGAAACCCCGACACGACATCCTAACGACACCCTGGCAGAAAACTCCGCGCAGTTGTTAATACGCCGCCCCCGAAGCCACTGACCCCCGACGTCCAACACCTCTTCAACCTCTTGTTGACCGAAAAGTCCCACGACCACCGACCGCCGACGCCACTGACCTTGGACCCCCGACGACACTGACCCCCGACCACCGACACCACTAACCCACGAACATCGACGCCACCGACACCCGACACCATCGACCCTCGACGGCACTGACTCCCGACGCCACTAACCCCGGACCCCCGACAACTCTTCTGCCTCCGGTTGGACGAGAAGGTGCTTTTCGGCCTTCCACAAGCCGACGGGGTCATAGTTTTGTAAATTATGAGTTAGGTCACATATTTTTCGATTATGTTTTAAAAACATCATATTGCCGAGACGTGTATCAAGAGAACAGCGGGGAGGTGCTGCCGAAATTCTGCATCGCATCTGGAGCAGCGCATGGGAAAACGAACCCAATCTACACATACTCGGGTGGGATTAGGACCTATCTTTACCTCTTAGCGTGTAGGTTGCATGGACGTAATAGAACTGAAAAACTTGATTAGCGGATGAAATATAGATGATGAATTATATATTTATTTCTTGTGCGCCCATAGGTAGCTAGGCAACATGAGTGATCGTGCTTGGATGTACAATGGTCACCCTAGTCAGAAAGACATGACCTATGAATGGATAACAAAAATCGGGGGGGTTTGTGAGAGCCACATTTGCAAATGGCCAGCAAAAACATGGTGCCCGTGTCCCAACTGCCACAACTGGAAAAAGCAGACAGAGTTTGAAATGGGTAAACACCTGCAGAAGTGGGGTTTTACGCCTAATTATACGGTGTGGACTTTTCATGGTGAGTCTGACCAACGTGCCAGAGCTGAGGTGATTCGTCGTCCCACTGAAGAGCATGGTACCGGGATCGAAGACATGATGCAAGACCTTGATCATTCTCGGGATTAGGACGATGAGATGGAGGAATGTGCAAAGGCCTTCTATGAATTGTTGGAGTCTTCAAAACGTCCTCTCCACGAGCAGACTGAGCTTTGTCAGCTGGATGCCATCGTGCAAGGAATGGCTCTGAAGGCTCAATTAAACCTAGGCAGAGAATGCTACAACGTGATGATGATGATATTTGGATGCTTTCTACCCAAATGCCATGTACTGCCTGCAAACATGTACAAGTCAGAGAAAATATTCCGTGTACTTAAGATGCCCTATGAGAAGATACATGCCTGTGAGAATGGATGTGCCTTATTTAGGCTTGAGTATGCGGCCTTGAACTATTGCCCCATTTGCAATTCTTCCAGGTATATTGTGGTAGACAACGGTATGGGTGAGAAGAATTAGACCAAAATCTCCATTAGTGTTCTTCGGTATCTCCCAATCGTACGAAGACTTCAACGTCTTTTCATGGTCGAAGAGACGGCCAGACAGATGACATGGCACAAATCGGGCAAAAGAACCGAACTATATGCGGATGGGAACAAGATGCTTGTACACACTTCAGATGGTTTTGCATGGAGGCACTTCGATGCATTACATAAGGATAAATCGGAAGATCCAAGGCATCCTAGAGTTGCCAGTAGCACGGATTGGTTCAATGTGTATGGTATGACGGCAGCACAATACAGTTGTTGGCCTGTATTTGTCATTCCACTCAATTTCCCACCCGGAGAGTTTATCAAAAGAAAGAACATTTTCCTGACATTGATAATTACAGGGCCCAACTATCCGGGGAAGAATATGAATGTGTACATGCAGCCGCTTAAGGATGAGTTGCAAGAAGCCTGAGATAATGGGATCAAGGCCTACGACGCGGCTACCAAAACAAATTTCAAAATGCATGTGTGGTACATGTACTCGACGCATGATTATCCGGTGTTTGGGCTATGCGCTGGCTGGTGTGTGCATGGAAGGTTCCCGTGCCCCACATGCAAGGCAGCTCTTCAGTTCCATTGGCTGCAGGCTGGTCGCAAGTTTTCTTGCTTCAACATGCATAGACAATTCCTGGATCCTGATCATAAGTTCAGAAAAGACAAGAAGAATTTCATCAAAGGTAGAGTTGTCAAAAACACTGCACCAGCTGCGTTGACAGGCCAACAGACCCTTGATGAGTTAAACGCTCTCGAGCCTGATCCTTTCCGTCCAGGATACTTCAAAGGGTATAATACGAAACACGCCTGGACTCACAAGTCATGCGTATGGGATCTGCCTTACTTCAAAGACCTCCTTTGCCCACACAACATCGACGTGATGCTCACTAAAAATAATATTGCGGAGGCCATTTTCAATACATTGTTCGGCTTAGAGGGGAAGTCAAAAGATAATCCTAAGGCTATAATCGACCTGGAGGCTCTATGTGATAGACCGTTACAAAACTTGCGACAACGGAAAGGAAAGCAAATCATAGTGAAACCAAAGGTATGGTTCAATCTTGAAAGGCCAGCTATGAGGGAAATGCTATTGTGGGTGAAAATGCGGTTGATGTTCCCCAATGGGTATGCTGCGAATCTAAAGAGGGGAGCGAGTCTTTAGAAATTGAAAATATTTGGTCTCAAGAGTCATGATTGGCACATATGGATTGAGCGGGTAATGCCGGTGATATTGCGTGGCTTTATCCCTAAGGATCAATGGCTAGTACTGGCAGAGCTGAGCTATTTCTTCCGTTCTCTTTGTGAGAAAGAACTATCGCCTGGCGTGCTAGATGAAATGGAAGAGTTGGCGGCAGAGTTGATCTGCAAATTAGAAAAGATCTTTCTATCGGGCTTCTTTAATCCAATGCAGCATTTGATTCTGCATCTCCCGACCGAGGCAAGATTAGGGGGCCCGTTCAAAATCCATGGTGCTACTCAACTGAGAGGATGCAGAAGACGCTTCGAGCTAAGTGTAAAAATAAACGTAGAATAGAAGCATCGATGGTCGAGGCATTCATTACCGAGGAGGCGGCAAACTTCGTGACAGCACACTGCGAAGCCAAAAATCATCATTTGCATAACCCGAAGCCTCGGTACAATGATGGCAATCCAAAAAAAGGTCGATCCAACCTCAGCCTATTCAAAGGGAAGCTCAGACCATCCGGTGCTTCGAAAGGGAAATCGTTGGATGTCGAAGAATGGCGGACCATTTCATTGTATATCTTCACCAACCTAACAGAAGTGCGTCTGTACATCAAGTAAGTTCTCGGTAAATTATTGTTCCGCAACTTCTAATTCCTTTCAACTACTCTTATTCCCGGATATTTGATATACTCGATACGTCGCCGAATTCTCGGATGGAGTGGTCATAAAAAAGGATTCCGTCGAAGAGTATGAGCTTCTCGGAAAGCATGGAGGCGACTATCCCGGTTTCATCTCTTGGTTCAAACAAAGGGAAATTAATTACCATTAATGTCCCATTTGATTTCTTGGTCTAATTTGCGGCTAATGCATCCATTCTTTCATATTAAACTTGTAGGCTGATGCAGAGTCTATGGACGCCGAGTTGAGACAAGTCGCTAATGGTTTTGACTATAAGGTCCGTTCATTTGACAAATACAAATATCTACGGGTATCACTTTCGTACCTTTGGCAAAGAGCTATCTACGCCCGACCTAAAGACTACAAATTGTTCTTTCTCTGCTATCGGCGAAGGAGGCATAGAGTATTCTGGAAGAGTTGAAGCAATTTATGAACTTCTATTCTATGGTGAAAACCCACCGACCATCGTAGTCTTCAAATGTTATTTGTTTGAACCGAGGGAGACTAGAAGGACACATGAACATATAGGACTAGTCGAAATCAACCAAAACTCCCACTTAGATGTTCCCGATGTCTATATTACGGCTCAACAGGCGACACAAGTTTTCTATCTACCATGGGCCTGCCAAACTGATCCAAATCTCAAAGGTTGGGATGTCGTTTATGAAGTGCCACCACATTCTAGACCACCTACCCTCAATGAAGAGGATTACGAACCTGATATTAACCCAGACACATATAAAGGAGAATTCTTCCAAGAAACACGTACGTCCAAGAAACGTTTCAAGAACTGCTCTACTTCACCTCAGAACATTGAAGTAGACAGCTACAATGAATTCATCTTAACCCCTGAGCCTGAATAGGAAGAGATGGAAGAAGAACAAGAAGTTACTGCTGCGGATGACCTCTCACTTCTTGACCGATTACATAATGGTGGCCTTCCACATGTTCTTCCTGATAGTGATGATGATGATGCATTTATTGATGATAGTGATGATCAAGATGCATTTATTGACCCCAAAGCATATATGGACGAGCACGATTGTTATTAGTTCATGTCAGGTATTCAGCTATTACTATATATAAATTTTGAGTTCATGTTAGGTATTCAATTTTTATTAGTCATGTTGGTATTTATGACGATGATACACTTAAATTATATACATTTTATTACTCATGTTGGTATTTATGTTGTACTAATTTCATTTACTCTTTGTCATGACAGGTGTTGAAAGATGGTGGGAAGGGTCGAAGGCACTCCGCGACTCCTTCTTCGTCGGCGGGTGGTGGATTTGGTACTTCCATTCCTGCCTCGCATCTTCGGAGAGCGTTGCTCTCTACTCCGCATGGAGTGGCCGCTTCTTCGACTTTCGCGGCCCCTGTGAGAGGAGGTCGACCCCCCGTGAAGCCGAGAGGTACTAAAGGTATTACTCATGTTGGTATTTATGTTGTACTCATGTTGGTATTTATGTTGTACTCATGTTGGTATTTATGTTGTTGGCATGTTGGTATTTATATACATTTTATTACTCATGTTGGTATTTATGTTGTACTAAAGGTACACGTGGCCGCGGGAGAGGTAGGCCGGTGGCTGCCACGCCTTCCTCACCACCACCCCAAGCTAATTCACCCGAGCACATGACTTCTAGGGTGGATTCGTCTAAGGTGGAGGCTACACGGTCTCCGGTTCACGAGCCTCAGGTCGACAAGCCTTCAACCCACGAGACTCGTGTCCCAGAGGCTTCGTTTCAGGCGACTCCGGAGCAAAGCAGGGATGAGGGTAGGTCCTGAGAGACCCAGCGGGATACCTGGGCTGAGCCAAGTAGCCATGCTGATAGCGACGAGGAGCTAGGTGTGGGGGCTACCATCTACCAGTGTGGTACTTCGGGGCTCCTGCTCGTGCCGGTGAACCACGAGCAGAGGTGGTCGATTAAGCCAAATGGGGACAAGTAAGTTAATTTACTCTTATTTAATCTTTTGCCTTCACGTTTTCTCAAATATCTAATGTTTTGTCTTTAATTTGTCATACTTTAGGGGTTGGATTGTTGCCAAGGGTGTCCGCAAGCTCAACAGCGTCCTTGGTGTGCTTTGCCGTCAAAACTTTCTAGGGTTTGTTACGTTGCCCGGTCGGGACCGAGAGGTAGGAATGACCTGGGAGCACGACTTGGGTGCCTCGGCCCCGGCGGAGGTGGAGATCGACGGTGTTTTGTGCCACACGAGGGCTGACATGGTGATCCGACAGTTCTGATTAATTTCTCCTTTACACAATTATAAATCAACCATAGCTAGTTATTGTACTAATCGGTGTTGTCTCATTTGCAGACCTACTAGAGGTGTGGGGAGGGATACGAGGAGGACGCGGCAAAGGTTATCGAAACCGAATGTCGCCGCCTACTTCAAAACTTTCGGCACGAGGCTCGGGTGCAGGCTGTTCGAGACTACTATGCCTTGCGGCGTATTAGGAAGGCCAAGGTGAAGTGTCGCGATTCTAAGATGGAGAAGGAGAATTACATGAAGGTAATTACATATTATTAAGGTTTTGTAGTTAGTTTCCTTGATTTGGTTCTTACACGCTCAAATTTATCTTTATTAACTTAGGTGCCCCCGAGATTGTGTGTGGATAAGATGGATTGTTGGGAGGCCTTGGTGGATCAGTGGTGCTCTGAAACGTGGGAGGCCAGCCACAACAACGCCAAGGAGAGGCGTGGCAAAATGGTTGGTGTGCCACACCATCAAGGGAGCGTCAACTTAATCCAATTTGGCGAGAACTGCGTATGTGGTTTGCTTCATGCCTCATGCAATTCATTCTTAATGCTATCTTGAGCCCTTTACTAATACAATTTTACTCTCTCTGTCTCTTTTAGGCGCGTCAAAATAAGTCGGAGGTGCCACAGATGTACGACCTATATGCGATGGCCCATACTACCTCGTACAAGAAGGTCAAGGCATTCTCTGATTCTGACCTCGAGCATCCAGAAAACTTCACCAACATCTCCTCCCACCACAAGCTCGTGAAGTACAGAGATCACGGGAAGGCGACGAAAGGGGAGGACTTTAACCCGAGCGAGGGGCCTATTGATCCAGAGCTGGTGATGATATCTGGTAACGGGAGGCCCCGTGGCTCGATCGCCATTAGAGACGGCCTTATACGTTGTCCTACTACTCTCTTGCAGATAAAGGCATGCCAAACGAGCTCCTGTCCTGAGATAACACCTCGTCCATGGCCAGGCGAGCTCGCCATCAAGGTTAGTTTAATGGACTCAACTATCTTTCCGCATTATGTTGTGCGTTGGAACCAATATGATTACAATGCTAACAATGAGTTTTGTTGCAGGCCGCTATTCTGAAAGAGAGAGAGCCAATGCAGGCGGTTTTGGCGGAGAAGGATAAGGAGATGAAGGAGCTGGAGGAGAGGACGACTGCATTGGTGGAGGTGGAGAGGGCACGGAATGATGCGTCTAACAGGTCAATATACGAGCTCTTCGTGGTAAGTTTCTTGTTCATATTATTTCAAATTTTGCATTTTAATGTCCGTTTCATTAATAACTAAAAAGTTTGACTTGTCGAAACCAAATGTACAGTTTATGTGCGAGAAGACCGGCCAAGTCCCTCCGGCGGTGCCAGTCATTAACATGGCGGGGACGGTGAGTTTCATTTCAATGGAGTGATCTTAAGATTTTCATCATGCTAACGACACATTGCAAACGATGTTTGGTGCAGAATATCTCCTGAAACACATCGCACGGCCCTTCTACAGTGGAGCCTTCTCCTAGGCAGCCTTCTCCAGGTGAAACAAGCCAGAGCCACCGTGCTTCACCGTCGTGATGACGATAATGGTATGTTATCCTCCTTCTTATTCTCTCCTCCTTCTTTTCCTTCTTATTCTCCTTCTTCTTTTCTTCTTCTTCTCCTCTTCCTTCTCCTTCTCCTTCTCCTCCTCCTCATCCTTCTTCTTTTTCTTCTCCTTCTTCTCTTATTGCTTATTCTCTTTCTTCTTCTACGTAGCTTATTTCCCCAACATAGACATACTTAGCTAATTGTCCTCCAAAATGACATAATTAGCTTAGTTAGATAAAAACATCATAAGAACCTTGGTGAGCTCATTAAAATGACTAATTTAGCTCCAAAATGACATAATAAGCTCATAATGGCCTATTTAATAAAAAATGACCTATACTTACCTAATTATCCTCCAAAATGACATAATTAGCTCCAAAAAGGCATAATTATCTTATTTAGCTCGAAGAAGAGGAGAAAAGGAGAAGAAAGAGGAAAAATGAAAAGAAGGAAGAAGAAGAAGAGAAGAAGAAGAGAAGAAGAAGGAGAGGGAGAAGAAGGAGAAGGAGCTAGCCCTCCTTCTTCTTCTCTCCTCCTTCTTTTCCTTCTTCTTCTCCTTCTTCTTTTCTTCTTCTTCTCCTCTTCCTTCTCCATCTCCTTCTCTTTCTGCTCCTCCTCCTTCTTCTTTTACTTCTCCTTCTTCTTCTCTTCTTGCTTCTTCTCTTTCTCTTCTTCTACGTAGCTTAGACTCATCCAACAAAGACTAAATTGGCTAATTATCCTACAAAATGACATATTTAGCTTAGTTAGGTGAAAACATCATAAGAACCTTGGTTAGCTCATAAAAATGACTAATTTTGCTCCAAAATTAAATAATAACCTCAAAATGGCATAAGAATCTTGGTTAGCTCATGAATATTATATACTTAGCTTGGCTTCTACCTAAATGACATAATTAGCCAATTTAGCTCCAAAATGCCTTAATAATCATAGTTGGCTCCAAAATGACATATTACCCAAGTTAGCTCTAGAATGGCCTATACTTAGCTTGGCTTCCACCTAAATGACATAATTAGCTTAGTTAGCTCCAAAATGGCCTATTTAATAAAAATGACCTATACTTAGCTAATTATCCTCCAAAATGACATAATTAGCTCCAAAAAGGCATAATTAGCTAATTTAGCCCGAAGAAGTGGACAAGAGGAGAATAAAGAGGAAAAATGAAAAGAAGAAAGAGGAAGAAGAGAAGAAGAAGAGAAGAAGAAGGAGAAGGAGCAAGAAGAAGGAGAAGGAGAAGGAGGAAGGAGAAGGAGGAGAGGAGCTCCTTCTCCTTCTTCTCCTCCTTCTTCTCCTTCTTCTTGACCTTCTTATTTTCTTCGTCTTCTCCTATTCCTTCTCCTTCTCCTCCTCCTTCTCCTCCTCCTCCTCGTCCTCCTTCTTCTTTTTCTTCTCCTTCTTCTTCTCTTCTTGCTTCTTCTCTTCTTGCTTCTTCTCTTTCTTCTTCTACGTAGCTTATTTTCCCCAACAAAGACATACTTAGCTAATTATCCTCCAAAATTACATAATTAGCTTAGTTAGGTAAAAACATCATAAGAACCTTGGTTAGCTCATTAAAATGACTAATTTAGCTCCAAAATGACATAATAAGGTCAAAATGGATTAATAATCATAGTTGGCTACAAAATGACATATTTTATCCAAGTTAGCTCTAGAATGACCTATACTTAGCTAAGTTCTCTCCTAAATGATATAATAATACTATGTAGCTCCTAGATGTCCTATTCCACCTAACTTAGCTATTAAGTGGCCTATACTTAGCTAAGTTCTCTACGAAATAACCTATACTTCTCTTCTTCATCTAGTATTCTTCTTCTAACTTTCTTATTTGTAATTTTGCAGATTACATTCACTTCACGGGAAGCTTGGATTATTTTGATGGAATGATTGAATATGGTTTCTTGTACCATGGCTTCACGGAAGCTTGTATTGAAACTATTGTAGTATATGGATATATATGAAACTTTGTATATGCATGGATGAAACTGGTGTAATATATGGTTTGGTACGGATGCAACTTGCATAATATGTATGTACTATGGATGAAAGCTATTATAATATGGTTATGAGTACGGACACAAATTTATTTCTATCAAATATATATATATATATATCCTGATTATTGTGAAAATTGCTGGATATAATAGAAAATATAATAAACAGGGGCTGTTTTGAGCCTTTGCCGGCCGCCCACCGACGACAAAGGCCATAGGGCAGACGGAAAGTGGGGAGGGGTTGGGTGCAAAGGTGGAGGGAAAGAGGGGTTGGGTGCCCCCTTTGTCGTCGGCCTCAAACATGGATGACGGCAAAGAGAGGAGGGCAGACGACAAAGGGAGGAGGGCTGACGGCAAAGGTGTGAGGGAGAGAGGGGTTGGGTGCCCCCCTTTGCCGTCAGCCTCAAACATGGCTGACGACAAAGAGGGTAGGGCAGACGACAAAGAGGAGAAGCCTGCCGTTAGCACTTGACGGGAGCGTCTGTGGATCTGTCGTCCCATTTTATTTGCCGTCTGCCCCCTCATAGCAAAGATTCTTTGTCGTCCGCCTTACAAAACCAGACGGCAAATAACCTCTTCACCGGATATTTTTTTGCCGTCTAGTTTGCCGTCAGCTTACGGACGACAAAGCCTTTGCCGTCCGGGGTTCCTCCCTTTGCCGTCAGCTATGGTAGACGGCAAATTCTTAGATTCCTGTAGTGCTAGGGGCATGCCAGTAGTGCTTTATGACTAATGTGAATACATGGATATAGTCACTCTCACCTCGACGTATTTGCTAGCCTCATAGGAACCGTGCATTGCCCATTCTCACCGCGAGAATAAGTGCAACTTTCGTCGGTGCATCCAAACTCATGTGACATGATACGTTGTAGAATCACCATACCTACCTATCATGTCATTTCCATAACCATTCTGAGATATATTGCCATGCAACTTCCACTATCATATCATCTGACTTATACTTCCATTATCATATTGTTTTGCATGATTGTAAGATAGATAGCATGATATTTACATGGCTTGTCCGTTTTATGATATATTTTGCCATGCTAGACCATTGCACATCCCGGTACACTACCAGAGGCATTCGTATAGAGTCATATCATTGTTGGGTTACGTAGCATAAATTCAAAATTTTCCTACGCATATTTAGATCTTCCTATGGAGAGACCAGCAACGAGAGAGGGGTAAGAGCATCTTCATACCTTTGAAGATCGCTAAGCGGAAGCGTTGCTAGAACGTGGTTGATGGAGTCGTACTCGCAGCGATTCCGATCTAGTGCCGAACTACGGCACCTCCGCGTTCAACACACGTGAAGCCCGGTGACGTCTCCTGCACCTTGATCCAGCAAGGAGGAGGGAGAGGTTGGGGAAGAACTCCAGCAGCACGATGGCGTGGTGTCGGCGGAGAGACGAGGTCTCCCGGAGGGCTTCGCCAAGCACCGGGAGAGAGGAGGAGAAAGAAGGGCAGGGCTGTGCCGAGGAAGAGGGAGAAGTCTGTCTCCCAAGGGCCAAAACCCCTCTCTATATATAGGAGGAGGGGGAGGGGCTGCGCCACCCCTAGGGTTCCCTCCCTAGGGGCCGGCGGCCACCAGATGGGAAAGGGGGGCGGCGGCTAGGGTGGGGAGGGGGTGGCGCACCACCTGGTGGGCCTTAGGCCCACCTGGCTTAGGGTTTGCCCCCCCCCTTTACTCTCCCCCACGCATTGGGCTGAGTGAGGAGGCGCACCAGCCCACCTAGGGGATGGTTCCCTTCCCCACTTGGCCCACCTTACCTCCCGGGGACGCTGCCCCCCTTCGGTGGGACCGCGGGGCCACCTCCGGTGGTCCCGGTGGTCCCGGTACGTTACCAGTGATGCCCAAAACAGTTCCGGTATCCGAAACCATCCGTCCTATATGGAAATATTTACCTCCAGACCATTCTGGAGCTCCTCGTGACGTCCGGGATCTCATCCGGGACTCCGAACAACTTTCGGTAACCTCGTATAACAATTCCCTATAACCCTAGCGTCATCGAACCTTAAGTGTGTAGACCCTAGTGTCATCGTATAACAAGCAGACATGACCGAGACGCCTCTCCGGCCAATAACCATCAGTGGGGTCTGGATACCCATGGTGGTTCCCACTTTCTCCACGATGATCTCATCGGATGAACCACGATGACAAGGATTCAATCAATCCCGTATACGATTCCCTTTGTCTGTCTGTATAGAACTTGCTCGAGATTCGATCGTCGGTATACCTATACCTTGTTCAATCTCGTTTCCGGTAAGTCTCTTTACTCGTTCCGTAGCACGTCATCATGTGACTAACTCCTTAGTCACATTGAGCTCATGATGATGTTCTACCGAGTGGGCCCAGAGATACCTCTCCGCCACACGGAGTGACAAATCCCGATCTCGATTTGTACCAACCCAACAGACACTTTTGGAGGTACCCGTAGTGCACCTTTATAGTCACCCAGTTACGTTGTGACGTTTGATACACCCAAAGCACTCCTACGGTATCCTGGAGTTGCACAATCTCACGGTCGAAGGAAAAGATACTTGACATTAGAAAAGCTTTAGCATACGAACAATACGATCTAGTGCTATGCTTAGGATTGGGTCTTGTCCATCACATCATTCTCCCAATTATGTGATCCCGTTATCAATGACATCTAATGCCCATGATCAGGAAACCATGATCATCTATTGACTAACGAGATAGCCAACTAGAGGCTTTCTAGGGACACATTGTGATCCATTTATTCACACATGTATTACTGTTTCCTGTTAATACAATTATAGCATGAACAATAGACGATTATCATGAACAAGGAGATATGATAATAACCATTTTATTATTGCCTCTAGGGCATATTTCCAACAATCTCCCACTTGCACTAGAGTCAATAATCTAGTTACATTGTGATGTATCGAACACCCATAGCATTATGGTGTTGATCATGTTTTGCTCGTGGAAGAGGTTTAGTCAACGGGTCTGCAATATTCAGCTCCGTGTGTACTTTACAAATATCTATCACTCCACTCTTGACATGGTCCTGGATGGAGTTATAGCAGCGTTTGATGTGCTTCGTCTTCCGGTGAAAGCTGGGCTCCTTGGCTATGGCAATGTCCCCAGTGTTATCACAGAAGAGTGTCATTGGACCCGACGCGCTTGGAACCACTCCAAGGTCGGTGATAAGCTCCTTCATCCAAATTCCTTCATGAGCTGCTTCTGAAGCAGCTATGTACTCTGCTTCACATGTATATGCTGCCACGACTTCTTGCTTGCTGCTACACCAGCTCACTGCCCCACCATTCAACACATATACATATCCGGTCTGTGACTTAGAGTCATCCGGATCTGTGTCGAAGCTAGCGTCGACGTAACCCTTTACGACGAGCTCTTCGTCACCTCCATAAACGAGAAACATTTCCTTGGTCCTTTTCAGGTACTTAAGGATATTCTTGACTGCTGTCCAGTGTTCCATACCGGGTCACTTTGGTACCTCCCTACCAAGCTTATGGCAAGGTTTATATCAGGTCTGGTACACAGCATGGCATACATTAGAGAGCCCACGGCTGATGCGTAGGGGACAGAACTCATCTTCTCTCTATCTGCTGCCGTGGTCGGCGACTGGGTCTTACTCAATCTCACACCTAGCAAAACTGGCAAGAACCCTTTCTTTGAGTTTTCCATATTGAACTTCTTCAATATCTTGTTAAGGTATGTACTTTGCGAAAGACCTATGAGGCATCTTGATCTATCTATATAGATCTTGATGCCTAATATGTATGCAGCTTCTTCAAGGTCCTTCATTGAAAAACTTTTGTTCAAGTAGGCCTTTATGCTCTCCAACATCTCTATATTATTCCCCATCAATAATATGTCATCCACATACAGTATGAGGAAAGCTATAGAGCTCCCACTCACTTTCTTGTACAGACAGGCATCTCCGTAAACCTGTATGAACCCAAACGCTTTAATCACCTCATTAAAGCAAATGTTCCAACTCCGAGATGCTTGCACCAGCCCATAGATGGAGCGCTGGAGCTTGCACACTTTGTTAGCACCCTTAGGGTCGACAAAACCTTCTGGTTGCATCATATACAACTCCTCCTTAAGGTTCTCGTTAAGGACGCTGTTTTGACGTCCATTTCCAAATTTCATAATCATAAAAGGCGGCAATTGCTAACATGATTCAGACTGATTTCAGCTTCGCTATGGGAGAGAAAGTCTCTTCGTAGTCAACTCCTTGAATTTGTCGAAAACCCTTTGCGACAAGTCGAGCTTTGTAAACGGTTACATTACCGTTTGCATCAGTCTTCTTCTTGAAGATCCACTTATTTTCTATGGCTCGCCGGTCATCGGGCAAGACCACCAAAGTCCATACTTTGTTCTCATACATGGATCCTATCTCGGATTTCATAGCCTCAAGCCATTTGTTGGAATCCGGGCCCGCCATCGCTTCTTCATAGTTCGAAGGTTCACCGTTGTCTAACAACATGATTTCCATCACAGGGTTGCCGTACCACTCTGGTGCAGAGCGTGCCCTTGTGGACCTTCGCGGTTCAGTAGTAACTTGATCCGAAGCTTCATGATCATCATCATTAACTTCCTCTTCAGTTGGTGTAGGCACCACAGGAACAACTTCCCGCGCTGCGCTACTATCCTATTTGAGAGGGGGTGTAATTACCTCATCAAGTTCTACCTTCCTCCCACTTACTTCTTTCGAGAGAAACTCTTTCTCTAGAAAGGATCCGTTCCTGGCAACAAAGGTCTTACCTTCGGATCTAAGATAGAAGGTATACCCTATAGTTTCCTTAGGGTATCCTATGAATACGCATTTCTCCGCTTTGGGTTCGAGCTTTTCTGGTTGAAGTTTCTTCACATAAGCATCGCAGCCCCAAACTTTAAGAAACGACAACTTAGGTTTCTTGCCAAACCATAGTTCATACGGTGTCGGCTCAACGGATTTAGACGGTGCCCTATTTAAAGTGAATGCTGTAGTTACTAATGTGTATCCCCAAAATGATAGCGGTCGGTCGGTAAGAGACATCATAGATCGTACCATATCTAATAAAGTGTGATTACGACGTTCAGACACTCCGTTGCGTTGCGGTGTGCTAGGCGGCGTCAGTTGTGAAACGATTCCACACTTCCTTAGGTGTGTACCAAACTCGTGACTCAAATATTCTCCTCCACGATCAGATCGTAGACATTTAATTTTTCTGTCACGTTGATTCTCAACCTCACTCTGAAATTCCTTGAACTTTTCAAATGTCTCAGATTTGTGTTTCATTAAGTAGATATACCCATACCTACTCAAATCATCGGTGAGAGTGAGAACATAACGGTAGCCACTGCGAGCTTCAACGTTCATTGGACCACACACATTAGTATGTATTATTTCAATAAGTCGGTTGCTCTCTCCATTATTCCTGAGAATGGAGTCTTAGTCATCTTTCCCATGAGGCACGGTTCGCATGTGTCAAATGATTCAAAGTCAAGAGACTCTAATAGTCCATCGGTATGGAGCTTCTTCATGCGCTTAACACCGATATGACCAAGTCGGCAGTGCCACAAGTATGTGGGACCATCATTATCAACTTTACATCTTTTGGTACTCACACTATGAATATGTGTAACATCACGATCGAGATTCATCAAGAGTAAACCAATCACCAGCGGAGCATGACCATAAAACATATCACTCATATAAATAGAACAACCATTATTCTCTGACTTAAATGAGTAGCCGTCTCGCATTAAGTAAGACCCTGATACAATATTCATGCTCAAAGATGGTACTAAATAACAATTATTAAGGTTTAAAACTAATCCCGATGGTAGATGTAGAGGTAGCGTGCCGACGGCGATCACATCGACTTTGGAACCATTCCCCACGTGCATCGTCACCTTGTCCTTGGCCAGTCTCCGCTTATTCCGCAGTTCCTGCTTTGAGTTGCAAATGTGAGCAACAACACCGGTATCAAATACCTAGGAGCTACTACGAGCGCTGGTAAGGTACACATCAATAACATGTATATCGCATATACCTTTAACGTTGCCGACCTTCTTGTCCGCTAAGTATTTGGGGCAGTTCCGCTTCCAATGACCTTTTCCTTTGCGATAGAAGCACTCAGTCTCAGGCTTGGGTCCATTCTTTTTCTTCTTCACGGCATCTGTCTTACTGGGCACGGCAACAACTTTGCCGTCTTTCTTGAAGTTCTTCTTACCCTTGCCTTTCTTGAAACTGGTTGTCTTGTTGACCATCAACACTTGATGCTCTTTCTTGATTTCTACTTCTGCAGACTTGAGCATCGAGTCCAACTCGGGAATGGTCTTTTCCATCCCTTGCATGTTGTATTTAAGCACAAAGCCTTTGTAGCTTGGTGGGAGAGACTGGAGGATTCTGTCAATTATAGCATCATCCGGAAGTTCGACTCCAAGTGAGGTCAGATGACCATGTAACCGAGACATTTTGAGTATGTGCTGACTGACAGAACTGTTCTCCTCCATCTTACAGCTAAAGAACTTGTCAGAGACTTCATATCTCTCGACACGGGCATGAGCTTGAAAAACTAGCTTCAGCTCTTGGAACATCTCATATGCTCCGTGTTGCTCAAAACGCCTTTGGAGCCCCATTTCTAAACTATATAAGATTCCACACCTAACCAGAGAGTAGTCATCACTCCGCGTTTGCCAGACGTTCAGAATGTCCTGGGCTGCTGCGGGAGCGGGAGGGTCACCTAGCGGTGCATCAAGGACATAAGCCTTTTTAGCTTCTTCAAGGATGAGCTTCAAGTTGCGAACCCAGTCCGCATAGTTGCTACCATCATCTTTCAGCTTGTTTTCTCTAGGAATGCATTGAAATTGAGGTTGACGTTGGCCATCTACAATATTTACAAAGATAACTTTTAGACTAAGTTCATGACAATTAAGTTCATTCAATCAAATTAAGTATGAACTCCCACTTAAATCGACATCCCTCTAGTCATCTAAGTGATACATGATCCATGTTGACTAACCCGTGTCCGATCATCACGTGAGGCGGACTAGTCACCATGGTGAGCAACTTCATGCTAATCATATTCAACCATACGACTCATGCTCGACCTTTCGGTCTCTTGTATTCAAGGTCATGTCTGTACATGCTAAGCTCATCGAGTCAACCTAGGTGTTTCGCGTGTGTAAATCTGGCTTACACCCGTTGTATGCGAACGTTAGAATCTATCACACCCGATCATCACGTGGTGCTTCGAGACAACTAACCTTTGCAACGGTGCACACTTAGGGGAATACGTTCTCTAAATTTTAAGAGGGATCATCTTATTATGCTACCGTCGTTCTAAGCAATAAGATGTAAAACATGATAAACATCACAATGCAATCATATAGTGACATGATATGGCCATTATCATCTTCGCCCTTTCAATCTCCATCTTCAGGCATCGCATGATCATCATCATCACCGGCGTGACACCATGATCTCCATCACCGTGTCTCCGTGAAGTTGTCATGCCAACTACTACTATCACTACTACTATAGCTAACCGTTAGCAATGAAGTAAAAGTAGTAAGCACATGGCGTTGCATCTCATACAATAAATTAAGACAACTCCTATGGCTCCTGCCGGTTGTCATACTCATCGACATGCAAGTCGTGAAACCTATTACAATAACATGATCATCTCATACATCATACATGCAACATCACAACTTTGGCCATATCACATCACATGTCAAACCCTGCAAAAACAAGTTAGACGTCCTCTAATTGTTGTTGCAAGTTTTACGTGGCTGATTTCGATTTCTAGCAAGAACGCCTTCTTACCTACATGACAGCCACACCGATGATATGCCAAAGCTATTTACCCTTCATAAGGACCCTTTTCATCAAATCCAATCCGACTAGAGTAGGAGAGACAGACACCCGCTAGCCACCTTTATGCACGGTGTGCATGTCTGTCGGTGGAACCAGTCCCAAGTAAGCGTACGTGTAAAGTCGGTCCGGGCCGCATCATCCCACAATACCGCCGGAAAATAATAAGACTAGTAGCGGCAAGCAAATTGACAAATCATCGCCCACAACTTTTGTGTTCTACTCGTGCATAGAATCTACGCATAGAAAACCTGGCTCGGATACCACTGTTGGGTTACGTAGCATAAATTCAAAATTTTCCTACGCATATTCAGATCATCCTATGGAGAGACCAGCAACGAGAGAGGGGTAAGATCATCTTCATACCTTTGAATATCGCTAAGCGGAAGCGTTGCTAGAACGCGGTTGATGGAGTCGTACTCGCAACGATTCCGATCTAGTGCCCAACTACGGCACCTCCGCGTTCAACACACTTGCAGCCCGGTGACGTCTCCCGCACCTTGATCCAGCAAGAAGTAGGGAGAGGTTGGGGAAGAACTCCAGCAGCACGACGGCGTGGTGTCGATGGAGAGACGAGGTCTCCCAGCAGGGCTTCGCCAAGCACCGGCACAGAGGAGGAGAAAGAAGGGCAGGGCTGCGCCGAGGGAGAGGGAGAAGTCTGTCTCCCAAGGGCCAAAACCCCTCCCTATTTATAGGAGGAGGGGGAGGGGCTGCGCCACCCCTAGGGTTCCCTCCCTAGGGGCCGGCAGCCACCAGATGGGAAAGGGGGGTGGCGGCTAGGGTGCGGAGGGGGTGGCGCACCACATGGTGGGCCTTAGGCCCACTTGGCTTAGGGTTTGCCCCCTCCCCTTTTCTCTCCCCCACGCATTGGGCTGAGTGGGGAGGCGCACCAGCTCACCTAGGGGCTGGTTCCCTTCCCCACTTGGCCCACCTTACCTCCCGGGGTCGTTGCCCCCCTTCGGTGGACCCTCGGGGCCACCTCCGGTGGTCCCGGTGGTCCCGGTACATTACCGGTGATGCCCGAAACAGTTCCGGTATCCGAAACCATATGTCCTATATATCAATCTTTACCTCCGGACCATTCCGGAGCTCCTCGTGACGTTAGGGATCTCCTCCGGGACTCCGAACAACTTTCAGTAACCTCGTACAACAATTCCCTATAACCCTAGCGTCATCAAACCTTAAGTGTGTAGACCCTACGGGTTCGGGAGACACGCATACATGACCGATATGCCTCTCCGGCCAATAACCATCAGCGGGGTCTGGATACCCATGGTGGCTCCCACTTGCTCCACGATGATCTCATCAGATGAACCACGATGTCAAGGATTCAATCAATCCCGTATACGATTCCCTTTGTCTGTGGTATAGAACTTGCCTGAGATTCGATCGTCGATATACCTATACCTTGTTCAATCTCGTTACCGGTAAGTCTCTTTACTCGTTCCGTAGCACGTCATTGTGTGACTAACTCCTTAGTCACATTGATCTCATGATGATGTTCTACCGAGTGGGCCCAGATATACCTCTCCGTCACACGGAGTGACAAATCCCGATCTCGATTCGTACCAACCCAGCAGACACTTTCGTCGGTACCCGTAGTGCACCTTTATAGTCACCCAGTTACATTGTGACGTTTGATATACCCAAAGCACTCCTACGGTATCCGGGAGTTGCACAATCTCACGGTCAAAGGAAAAGATACTTGACTTTAGAAAAGCTTTAGCATACGAACAATACGATCTAGTGATATGCTTAGGATTGGGTCTTGTCCATCACATCATTCTCCCAATGATGTGATCCCGTTATCAATGACATCTAATGCCCATGATCAGGAAACCATGATCATCTATTGACTAACGAGCTAGCCAACTAGAGGCTTGCTAGGGACACATTGTGATCTATTTATTCACACAGGTATTACTGTTTCCTGTTAATACAGTTATAGCATGAACCATAGGCGATTATCATGAACAAGGAAATATGATAATAACCATTTTATTATTGCCTCTAGGGCATATTTCCAACAATCATCGTGTGAGTTTTTCATATTGAGTTGTAACTAAACAGAAGTGTGATGATCATCATTATTTAGGGCACTGTCTCAGTGAGGAAAGGATGATGTAGACAATGATTCCCGTACAAGTCGGGAAGAGACCGCGAGCAGAAAGTAAAATAAGAAAAAAATAAAAATAAACAAGAGAGAAAAAAAGGAAAAAAGGAATCCAGGAAAAGAAGAAGAAAAATGAGAGAAAAGAGAGAAGGGACAATGTTAATACCTCGTATTCCACACTTGTGCCTCAAAGTTGCACCATGTTCTCCATATAGAGAGTCTCTTGTTTTCTCTCTTCCATATTATAGTGGGAAATTTTCATTATAGAACTTGGCTTGTATATTCCATTGACGGGCTTCCTCAAATGCTCATGGTCTTCATGTGCAAGCAATGCACAACCACTTAGCTTCAATTGAGCTTTCATACACTTATAGCTCTAGTGCATTCGATGGATGGCAATCATCGCATTCATATATGTTAATGGGCATATCCTTAGCCCGTTGATACTCCTAGTTGGTGCGAGACTTTCTTCTCCACATTCACCACTCTGAAACCTACCACCATATTCTTTTCCACCTTTATGCTATATCCATGGTTCACTCTCATATATTGCGCAAGTAAAAAGAAGCTCAAGCGCATTAAAAAGTACGATCCTATTACCTTACTTGACACCATTGTGATTAACATTTGTATTCATGTAGTGAGGACGGAACCACCCTATATATATATGATAAAATTAATAGCAGGTGAACATTCTTTAAGGATCGCATGCTTTCAAACTTGATGATTATGTTCCTTATGTTTATAAGCATTACTAAGTTGATGTTTATTAATTCATCGTTCCTCAATTATCAAACCTTGGGTAGACTACATGTTGGGTAGCTTGTCACATCAAAAATTCTATTTTTACCATTTACCTACTCGAGGAGGAGCAGGAATTAAGCTTGGGGATGCTAATACGTCTCCAACGTATCTATAATTTTTGATTGTTCCATGCTATTATATTATTATTCTATGATACTTTTTGGGATATTATTTACCAATTAATATTATTTTTGAGCACTAAACTATTAACCTAGTGCCCGGTGCCAGTTGTGGTTTTTTGCATATTTTTGGGTTTTCAGGTTTACAATACCAAAACGAAGTCCAATTGCCATGAAACTTCAATATGATTTTTTTGGGACCAAAAGAAAACCTGAAAGCTTTGGGGGGGGGGGTACTAGAGCCTCACAAGGGAGGTACGGGCTATTAGGGCATGACCTGGGGGATAGGGCATACCATGTTGCCTCATGCTCCCCTCGGGTGCCTCCTCGTGTAGAACGACTAAGATGAAACTTCAATATTCCTTATTTGGGGGCGATGCCTCAACAGGGGAAAGAGGCGCATCTAAGTGTTTCACAAGTAGTATAAGCATCGCAATACATAATATATGGAAGAGTAATTAGATTTCGCTTACACTCGCCACAAGCTAAATTACAGAATCATAGTCAAACATTATTCAAATGGAAAGCAGGGTCCGACTACGGACAAGATAAACGACAAAAGGAATGTTATCCCGCCTTGCTAGGCCCACGATCACGACCAAGTGCCTTAATCCTCGGGATACGTCACGTATACCCTTCCCCTGGCCTCGTCGAACTCCCACTTCAGCTGGGCATCCTCGACCACGTCTGCATCTAGGATACCTATACCTGTGGGTGGTTGTAGTAATCTGTGAGCCACGGGGACTCAGCAATGTCATGACCCTGGTATTGATTCTAACTAAGTTAATGTGTGAGGTAGGGTTAAATGTTTGAGTTTGTAGCAATCTAAGCATATATGGTGGCTAACTTACGAAGAACGGAAATAATTTATGGTGGTCTATGTAATACGGTCGATGTCTAAGAATGATCACTAAGTGATCCTAAACACCTATTTATGTCGATCACAGAAGGAACTCTGAAAGAAACAGTCACGATTACGCACACAGTTCGCAGATTTGAGTTAAGTTACTTTAAGTTATCAACAACCGGTTGTTAACAAAATATCCATGTTTGCCACATAACCGCGGGCACGGCTTTCCAAAAGATTTAACCCTGCCGGGGTGCTCCAACTAATCCATCACAAATTAGCACATGCCGCATAGTAATCCTCGACCACGAAACTCATAATCTCGTTGGATTCCTTACAGGAAAACCTCTACTCCGAGAAGACCCAAAGTCTCACCGGAATCCCAATGCACAAGATATATCGCTAAGGTAAGACAAGTCCAGCAAGACCTCCTGATGTGTGGACGAACCCGATAGGAGCCGCGTATCTTATTCTCGGGACACGACAGATGGAACTAGCTATGGGGAAAAACCAAACCTCGAGTTTCCTCGTGGTGGTCCAGCTCATAGTCTATTTTGGACCAACACTCATGAGGAGCACTGGGCCCGGGGGGGTGATTAAATATCTCGGGGCAGCTATTCCCTATGCCTTTTATTATTAAGTTGTTAGCAAATTAACACCGAAGATGGGTCTTGCCAGAAAAACTGTAACACTAAACGATTTACCAAGGGGGTCCCCATAACAACCCCGAACGTGTTAGGAGCGCTTAGTTATGGAATAAAACACCGGTAGCCGAAACTAAGGCGACAACAGCGGAACAAATCACCCGGCAAAAGGCTAGGCCTTCCCCTATTTACCAAGTGTATAGGTGCATTAATTAAATGGCCTTTAAATAAGATGATATCAATTGCCCATGTTATCACATGGACCAGCTGGGAGCTGCAACTAGCAACGCTAATATTAATGGTTGAGCAAGCCTAATTGGCCAAACAATATTTGCTAGGAGGGGAGGTGTTTGAGGCTTCATGGCAATGTTTGATGGCCTATATATCGTGTGGTAGGCAGCGGAGGTATAACAATGGAGACGAATGAACTAAGCATAACAAAGCTAGAAACGGTGTCAAGGTCACGATCATCTTGCCTTTGATTTCTTCATAGTGGAACTGTTCCTCGTCTTCCTGTACGAACTCACCGGACTCCTGAACTCGTTTCTGGACCCACTAGCTACCCAAAAGAAAAAATAGCAAATGAACACCAGCAAATGACAATGCAACAATCAGTATGATGCATGTATGCATAGCCTTCAAAATATGCACACAAACAATCCTACTCAAATGACAAAGTGCCACCTCATCACAAAATGGCACTTTTGCAGAATTACTAAAATCTGGAATCCACTGCCACCATTGGATTCCTTGGGTTTTTCTACCCAAAATCCATATATCATACTGTTATACTTGCGTGCACAAAAATACCACAAAACAGTAAGGAAATTCTAACCAAAATCAAAACAAGTCATGTCAAGAACAGGGGCTGTTCTTGCACCTCCGAGATTTGGTATAAACCACATTAGGAAAATTCCATACATAATGCCTATAAACTTGCTTGCATAAAACTACCTAAAAACTGAAAAGAAAATCTACATATAATCCAATAATACATATAGTCAAATCATACCCAGTTGGGTATATGCCAGATTTGGCAAATTCCCTTTCTGGAATATTCCAAAATAGGGAATATCACACAAGACACACAAAAAACACCAACATATATAAACTCGCAGGGGGGCCCACTGTTCATAGGAACCAGGGCCCCCTAGAGTATGCCAGGTGTGCCATACACCCCACAATACAACTCAAATATAATAGAAAAGAAAAGGGGCTGGTGGGGTTCGAACCCACCATCCCTTCCACACCAGACACACACCTCTACCACTAGGCTACGACAGGGTAGCTGACTACTCAGGGGAATAAATACCCCTATTCTATTTAATCTGTCGGAGCAACAGAGGGGAAAACCTCAAACATAAAAAGGAGGCGCTCGGTCTTGAACCCCAGACCTGCCGGTTTGTGCGCGGGGACAAAGCCAGCTTAGCCGGTGTGGTGGTTGTCTAGAGAGGGGGAGCCACGCTAGGTAAACACAGAAAAGGGGCAATGTTCTTCTACCTCCAGATAGTGGAGGAGAGATTTCCGCCAGCGAGCGGAACGACGATGACGGTGGACATGAGTTGTCGGCGGCGGTGCGGATTCCTGAGGGGGGCTCCATTCCCGGGGGAGTGGGGTCCTACAACCCACGGAGGTGATGAAGGAGCCGGCCGTCGTGGACGCTGGGGAAGAAGCTCCTGGCACCGATCTCCACGGGAATGGGTCGGTCCTGTGATCCGCGTCCTTAGGGTGCCGCTGGGGAAGAAGAGGCAACGCCTACGCTGCTGTCGAGCTACTGCAGGAAGCTGCCGTGGCGCGGTGGTTGTTCTGGAGAGGTGCCTGACTGCGCAATGGAGAAGGAGGGGAATAGAGCGCTAGGGTTGGAGAGGGTGCGGCTGGGGCTGCATATAGCCTTGGGGCTCATGCTACTAGCCGCCCGATTGAGGGAGAGAAGGATCGGCGGCTGTCCCTCGTGCCGTACATAGTGACGTCGGGAGGAGGAAGAGTAACGCACCGTGGGCTCTGGGCCGAAACGAAACAGGCTGGGCCTGGCTCTGCCTCCCTCTCTATTTGGAGACCCTTCGCAAATAAAAATTAAGGGTGATTTTGAATAAAAGCGAGAGGCTAAAAGAAAAGGAGTAGAACAAAAATAAAAATACTTTGGGGGTCCTAAAAATATGCTCCAATTTATAAAAATAAATTGGGCATTTTTGAAGAATACAATTTAAATGCCTTCTATATAAAATGAGGCTCTGGTTTTTTAAATAAATCCAAGGAAAATAGACATAAAACCAAAGGGGTTTCCCTCCACAAACAACAACAGGATTTTTAGGAAAAGAGGAATTTTTCTATTGGGTCAAAAGAGAAGGTTTTAAACTGCCAAAAAAGAATTGGTAGGGGTGGGGGAGTTTTGAAGTCATGGTACAACAAGGGTGTTTGAGATGATCCTTGTTACACCCACACCACATAACCATCACATGCCATTCTCATCCATGCACTTTACTGAAACACCAAGGTGCAACAAACCACACAAGACAATACAACAGGGAAAACATGCAAGGCATGATGCCATGATGCACATGAAATGATGTCACCAAAACTCATACCACTTAACATAATATCCAAGGTTGCCTTACAAGGAAAGGTTACAAGGGGGGGGATTGAAATGGGGCTACCACAACTTTCCCACAATACAAGAGGATCTCGACCCGAGATCTATGACTCGAAGAACTCTAGGAATTCGGAACAGAGGTGGTCCTCGCACTCCCAAGTGGATTCTTTGTCTAAATGTTGTGACCGTTGCACTTTGAGGAACTTGATTGACTTATTGTCCGTCTTGCACTCAGTCTCTTCAAGAATTGTTATAGGATGTTCATGGTAGGATAGATCAGGCTGGAGATCGATATCCTTGAGATCAATTGTGCGCTCGGGAGTCTTGAAGCATCTCCGAAGGTGAGAGACGTGGAACACATCATGCACATTGGAAAAGTTGGATGGAAGCTCTAACTGATATGCAAGGTCACCTCTCTTGCCAACAACTTTGAAAGGACCAACAAAGCAAGGAGCTAGCTTTCCTTTGATGCCGAAGTGCCGAGTGCCCTTCATTGGAGACAGTTTGAGATACACAAAATCATCGAGTTGAAAACTCACGTCACGATGTTTGCTATCGTAGTAGCTCTTCTGACGGGACTGAGCTTCTTTGAGATTATCCCGAATGGCACTACACATTTCTTCTGCTTCAGCAATCATGTCATTCCCAAGAATCTGACACTAACCAGTTTGAGACACTTCCTGCCATATAGAATCTTGAATGGAGCCTTTCTTGAGCTTGCTTGAAAGTTGTTGTTGTATGAGAACTCGGCAAAAGGTAGGAAATCTTCCCACTTCATGCCAAAAGAAATCACACAAGCCGTGAGCATATCTTCAAGGCTCTGACTGACTCTCGCAACTTGATCACTTGTCTGAGGATGGAAAGTTGTACTAAAACGGATCTTAGTACGCATTGCAGTCTGAAAGGAATCCCAAAACTTGGAAGTAAAGATGCTTCCACGATTTGAAGAAATGAGCAAGGAACACCGTGCAACGAGACTATCCTTGACGTATACAAATGTGCAAGCTGAGCTGCTGAGATAGACTCTTTTACCGGTAGGAAATGAGAAACTTGGGTCAACTTGTCAATGATGACGAAGACGACATCGTTTCCTCTCTTGGACTTCGGAAACCCAGTGACAAATCCATCTCCACATGATCGAATTTCCACTCAGGTATAGGCAAGGGATGAATGAGTCCTGTTGGACGTTGGTGCTCCGCCTTCACTCTGCGACAGACATCACACTCCTTCACGAATTGAGCAATTTCACATTTCATGCGAGTCCACTAGAAGGTACGCTTCAGATCCAGATACATTTTGGAGCTTCCTCGATGTATAAAGAGGAGGTAATTATGGGCTTGATCTATGATAACTTTCCTGAGCTCTCCTTTCAAAACGACAAGGCGGTCCTCGATGAACAATGTATCTCTCTCACCAACACGGAAGCACTTATATTTCGGAATGCGCTTTACCAAGCAAATCTTAACTTTCTTCACCATTGCATCAAGAAGTTAAGCTTTTCGGACTTGGTCTTCCAAGGTATGAGAAATTTGGAGGTTAGCAAGAAATCCTTGAGGTACTATCTGAAGGTTGAGCTTCCTGAAGGATTCACAAAGATCAGGCTGGAGAGGTTTCAGGATGAGACTGTTGGAGTAAGCCTTTCTGCTCAAAGCATCTGCAATGACATTTGCTTTGCCTGGAGTAAAGTCAATTCTTGGATTATAATCTTGGATCATTTCCACCTAACGATTTTGCCGTAGATTGATCATAGGTTGGGTGAAGATATATTTGAGACTCTTGTGATCGGTGTAGACCTCAACTTGTCTGCCCAACAAGAGCTGTCTCCAAGTCATCAAAGCTTGGACCACTGCCGCCAACTCAATAGCATGAGTGGGGTAATTCTTCTCACTTGGCTTTAACTGCCTCGAGGTATAATCTACCAGTTTCTTCTCTTGCATGAGAAGCGCACCAAGACCTTGGAGAGAGGCATCACAGAACACTTGATAAGTCTTGGAATCATCAAGAGGAGTCAAGACTGGAGTTGAAGTGAGCTTATCTTTGAGTATATCGAAAGCCAACTCACACTCTGGAGACCAGACAAGCTTCACACTCTTCTGAAGAAGGTTGGACAGAGGCTTGGCAATCTTGGAGAAGTTCTCAATGTACCTTCTGCAATAGCTTGCAAACCCGAGAAAGCTTTGAAGCTTCTTCACATTTTGAGGAGGTTCCCACTCAACAATGGCCTTCACCTTTGTAGGATCAACTTTGATGCCTTCGGCAGAGATGATGTGCCCAAGGTACGCAACTTACTTCTACCAGAATTCACATTTGGAAAACTTAGCATATAACTTATGCTCTCTTTGCTTATCAAGCACAAGACAGAGATGTTCTTCATGCTCTTCCTCAGTTTCAGAAAATACCAGAATGTCATCAAGGTACACCAAGACAAAATTCATTCTTGAATGGGGAGAAGATATAACTCATCATCTGAGAGAAGGTTGGAGGAGCATTGGAGAGACCTACAGACATCACTATGTACTCATAAGAGCCAACGCTTGTCCTGAAAGCATTCTTGGAAATATATTCTTCGCAAATGCGGATCTGATGATAGCCCATTCGGAGATCAAGCTTAGAGAAAATCTTGCCCCCTTCCAATTGCTCGAACAATTCATTGATGTTGGGAAGTGGATACTTGTTTCTGATTGTCTTCTTATTCAATGGACGGTAATCGATACAAAATCGGTCTGTGCTATCCTTCTTCTTGACAAACAGAACACCACAACCACAAGGAGATGAACTTGGTTTGATCAGACCCAGACGTTCTTGCTCATCAAGCTGCTTCTTCAAGTCTTTCAACTATTTGGGACCAAGTTTATACAGCCGCTTGCAGACCGGTTCAGTTCCAGGTTCAAGCTCAATTACAAACTCAAGTGGCCGGTGCAGCGGCATTCCTGGCAATTCTTCTGGAAAGACATCTTCATACTCACAGACCACTGGAACTTGAGAAATGGGAGAAATTTCAACCTTCTCATTGAGAGAAAACGGACGGAACGTGTCATCGCGAGCAGCAAAGATAATCACGTCCTTCGACGGATGAGTCAACTTGACTTCTTTGGCTTATGTCGGAATTCGGGCTCCGCAAAACCCTAAAGATTCAAACTCAGGGGCATGTACGAAGATCTCTCGTGGGCTAGCCTCACCTAACTCGCTACTCGATGATGATGGCAGAGAACTCACTCGATGGCGAGGAAGACACAGAACACGATAGTTTACCCAGGTTGGGGCCGCTGAGAAGCATAGTACCCTACTCCTGCTTGGGTGGATTGCCTCTCATAGAGGTTGGAGGATGAACTAGTACAGTGCTCGAGGGCCTCCGGAGGTTGTGTGGCCTTTGTGTGGTGTCGGTGTGTGAATGAATCGATCAGGTCCCTTCTACGAAGTAACCTACTCTCTATATATAGGAGCGGCCCGGGTCCTCTTCCCTTATCGTTTCGGTGGGAAGGGGTCCCACAATGACCAATTTCCAAGGGGGATAGGGGAACATGCTTCCCCTCTCCATAAGTGGTCGTTGCTTGCAAAGTGGCTACCAGCGCTGCAGGGACGGGTCCAGGGATGATGTCCGTCCTGCCGGCGGGCAGCGGTGGCCTTGTTGCACCAGAATGGAAACCTTTGGGAGATGCTTTGGAAACCTTCGTGCGTCCTTGGCCCCTTTGCGCTAAAGGGGAAACTGCACCACCCTGCCGTCTTCTGCTCAGATGTCCTCCCTCCGCGTCATCCTTCACTAGCGAGGTCGGGTCTCGCCTCAGAAGGTCCGCCGCTTTGGAGGGGTCCTTAGGAGCCCCCCTGCGGTTCTTGATGTTGTTCCTCCTCGCAAGGCGTGGCTCCTCGCGAGGTCCTTGTCTCGGGTGGTGCCGGGCCTGTTGGTTTTTGGTTGATGAAGAGGGCCAGCCGTGGGCCACGGGCAGGCAGGTTTGGGTACCCCCATTCCCAAAACGCCGACAGTAGCCCCTGGCAGGCAGGGTGGCTTATCGGCAAACCCTTGAGGGCGGCCTGAAGTGTCGTGGGCGGCAACGCGCATGATGACCCACCCCACAGCACCCGAGGGGCGCGCAACGCTCGTGCTCCCACGACGCTTGGTGGCCCTGGTTCACCTATAAATCTGCCCTGCCCCTCGCAAGAGGCAAGCACTGCGATCTTGAGATTCCTCCTTGCTTCCTTTGCTCCGCCGAGAAAAACTTCTTCTCCCCTTCGTTTCTTCATTTTCCATGGTGTCTCCAAGAGGCGTGATACGTCTCCGTCGTATCTACTTTTCCGAACTCTTTTGCCCTTGTTTCGGAATCTAATTTGCATGATTTGAATGGAACTAACCTGGACTGACGCTGTTTTCAGCAGAATTGCCATGGTGTTGTTTTTGTGCAGAAATAAAAGTTCTCAGAATGTCCTGAAAATTTACGGAGAATTTTTCTGGAATAAAATAAAAATACATGCGCAAAGATCCACCGGAGGGGCGTGCCAGTTGGCCACAAGCCCCTGGGCCGCGGCCACCCCCTAGGCCGCGTCGTGATGGCTTGTGGCGCCCACGTGGCACCACCGCCTCCAAACTCAGCTCTATTTATTTTGTCTCGCCTGGAAAAAATCAGAGAGAAGGTTTCATCGCGTTTTACGATAAGGAGGCGCCGCCACCTCCTGTTCTTCATCTGGAGGGCAGATCTGGAGTCCGTTTTGGGCTCCGGAGAGGGGGAAATCGTCGCCATCGTCATCATCAACCTTCCTCCATCGACAAATCCATGATCCTCTTCATCGTTCGTGAGTAATCTCATCATAGGCTTGCTGGACGGTGATGAGTTCGATGAGATCTATCATGTAATCGAGTTAGTTTTGACGGGGATTGATCCCTAGTATCCACTATGTTCTAGATTGATGTTGCTACTACTTGGCTATGCTTAATGCTTGTCAGTAGGGCCCGAGTGCCATGATTTCAGATCTGAACCTATTATGTTGTCTCCAATATATGTGTGTTTTAGATCCTAGCTTGCAAGTTGTAGTCACCTACTATGTGTTATGACCCGGCAACCCCGGAGTGACAATAGCCGGAATCACTCCCGGAGATGACCATAGTATGAGGAGTTGATGTATTCACCAAGTGTTAATGCGTTGGTCCGGTTTTTTATTAAAAGGAGAACCTTAATATCCCGTAGTTTCCATTAGGACCCTATGCCACGGGAGGGATGGACAATAGATGGCATGCAAGTTCTTTTCCCTAAGCACGTATGACTACATACGGAATACATGCCTTCATTAGATTGACGAACGGGAGCTAGTCACTTATCTCTCCGTGTTATAGCTGTTACATGATGAATCACATCCGTCATACTCATTCATCACCGATCCACTGCCTACGAGTCTTTTACTACTGGTCCTTGCTAAGTTACTTTGTCTAGGCTTGTCCCTTGCTACAAAAGGGATTGGGCCAGTTTGCTACTACTTTTGCTAATCATGTTACTCTGTTGCTACTACTGTTACTCTGCTGCTGCTGCTACTGTTTTTCCTTGCTACTTCGCTGTTACTTGTTGCAAGATCCTTTTTCATCTCCGTTGACGGGGAAGAATATTTTCCCGTACATGTGCAACTTACTGGCGCCATTGATACAACAGTTAGGAATAGTCTTCCGTCAACAGATATGTTTCTAGCACCGTTGCTATCATACTACTTTGCTACTGATACTTTGTTTGTAGACACTAATCTTTCAGGTGTGGTTGAATCTGATAAACTCAGCTGCTAATACTTGAGAATATTCTTTAGCTTCCCCTTGTGAGAGAATCAATAGATTTGGGTCGAATACTCTACCCTCGAAAATTGTTGCGATGCCCTACACTTGTGGGTTATCAAGACCTTTTTCTGGCACCGTTGTCGGGGAAGCACAACTATATTCTCTAAGTCACTTGGGATTGAAGTCTTCTGGTCACTATGAGGAATCCGAAAGATCCAAGAACTAAAATCTTGCCTTCCACTACGAGGAGAGGTAAGGAACTGCCATCTAGCTCTTCACTTGATTCTCCTTCAGTTTTGAGTAAGTTTGCGACTTCGCCTCCTGCTAGAAATCTTGATATGTCGCCTATGCTTGATGATGCTACTTCTTCTGCCCATGATGTTATGCTTGATACTATGCCTGATGATGCTATGCTTGATACTATGCCTCATACTACTTTGCCACTACGTGCCCTTGTTGCACAAATTGCTAGAGTTGCTGCTAGACGTGATGATACTTCTGAAACTGCTGATACTATTGAAGTAGAACTTGCTACTATACCTGTTATGCCTGATACGCGCTATGTTATGGAAGGAGAGATAGATGAGGATTTTCTTGCGTGTAAGGATAGCTATGATGTTGAGAAATTACTGCGCAAGTGGAAAGAGAAGTCTCTGAACGCTAGGATGAAATACGACCCGAAGTTTGCTACTTCGCCTATCTTTGTGACCGATAAGGATTATGAATTATCTGTCGACCCTGAGTTAATCACTCTGGTCGAATCTGATCCGTTTCACGGTTATGAGTCTGAAACAGTTGTAGCCCATATTACCAAACTGCACGATATAGCCACCCTATTGACTAGTGAGGAAAAGATCCGCCACTACTACATGCTCAATTTATTTCCTTTCTCGCTAAAGGATGATGCTAAGACTTGGTTCACTTTTCTTGATCCTGGTTGTGTACGTAGCCCCCAGGATATGGTCTACTACTTCTCTGAAAAATATTTCCCTGCCCATAAGAAGCAAGCTGCCTTGCAGGAAATATACAAGTTTGCTCAAGCTCAAGAAGAGAGTCTCCCACAAGCTTGGGGGAGGCTCATCCAGCTACTGAATGCTTTGCCTGATCACCCTCTTGAGAAGAATGAAATACTTGATATCTTCTATAACGGACTTGTTCATGCTTCCAAACACCACCTAGATAGTTGTGCCGGTTGTGTTTCTAGGGAATGAACCGTAGAACAAGCTGAGATTCTAATGAATAACATCTTGTACAATGAGAATGCTTGGACTATTCCCGGACCACCTCCTAAGCCAACTCCGAAGAAAAGAGGTATTATATTCCTCAGTCCTGAAGATATGCAAGAAGCCAAGAAATCTATGCGAGAGAAAGGCATTAAATCTGAAGATGTCAAAAATATACCACCTATCGAAGAGATCCATGGTCTCGATAACCCGATACAGGTAGCAGAAGTAAATTCTCTGTGTAGGTTTGATGAGAGTGATATTCCTTTTGATAAACATGCTAGCTTATGCCTGGATGAATTTGATAACTTTGTTGCCAAACAACAAAGTTTCAATGATTATGTTAGCAGACAATTGGAACAGAATGCTTGTATGCTTAGTCATTTAAGTGCTTGTGTGGACAGAAATGTCAATGATCTTAAACTTCTGAGTAAACATGCCTCTATGGTTGCTACTCAGGTAGAACAAGTACTTAAAGCTCAGAATGACTTGCTCAATGAGTTGAATGACAATTCCGTCAGAGTCGTTACTAGAGGTGGCAGAATGACCCAGGAACCTCTATATCCCGAGGGTCATCCGAAGAGAATTGAACAACATTCTCAAGGAGTTAGCACTGATGCACCTAGTCATCCTAGAAAGAAGAAGAAAGATGATAGGAACTTGCACGCTAGCAACCCTGTTGCTGCTACACCTGAGAGTCCAAACGACGCCTCTGTCTCTGATGCTGAAACACAATTTGGTGATGAACATGAGCCTAATGATTATATCTATAGTGATGTTCATGAAGATGCTCAACCTAGCAATGATAAGGATATGGAGATTGAACCTGTTGATCTTGATAACCCACAGCCTAAGAATAAGAGATACGATAAAAATGACTTCACTGCTAGGAAGCATGGTAAAGAAAGGGAACCATGGGTTCAGAAACCCATGCCCATTCCTCCCAAACCATCCAAGAAAAAGGATGATGAGGATTTTGAGCGATTTGTTGAAATGATCAGACCCGTCTTTCCGCAAATGCGTTTGACAGATATGCTCAAAATGTCTCTGTATGCTAAGTACATGAAAGATATTGTGACTAATAAGAGGAGGATGCCTGAGGTTGAGATTTCCACCATGCTTGCTAATTATACCTTCAAGGGTGGAACTCCTAAGAAACTAGGTGATCCCGGTGTGCCCACTATACCTTGCTCCATTAAAGGTAACTACGTAAGAACTGCTTTATGCGACCTTGGAGCCGGTGTTAGTGTTATGCCTCTCTCTCTTGATCATAGACTTGAACTGGATAAGTTGACACCCACTGAAACTCTGTGCAAATGGCCGACAAATCAACTGCTTTCCCTGTCGGCATTTGCAAGGATGTGCCTGTTGTGGTTGCTAATGTCACTATCTTAACAGACTTTGTTATCTTGGATATTCCCGAGGACGATGCCATGGAGGTCATCCTCGGAAGACCCTTTTTGAAAACTGCAGGGGCTGTTATAGATTGCAACAAAGGCAATGTCACTTTTCATGTCAACGGTAATGAGCATACGTTGCAATTTCCGAAGAAACAATATCGAGTACATTGCATCAATGCTATCGAAAAGACTTCTTCGATTCTTATTGGGAGCTTTGAATGCCCTATTCCTCGTGTCAAGATGAAGTATGATTTGCTTGTTGGGGAAATACACATCCCCATTGAGGTGACCTAGTGACTATTTGAAAATTATCCGTCTTCTTTTGTGATTCGAAAAGGTTTGTCGAGGAGACTTGATCAACCTCATTGGCGGATTTTCTTTCGATGACCATGAGATGGATGAATCGAGGAGTCACAAACCTCTATTCCAAGCTTTCACCTTCGGTTGCTTAGAAGAAAAATGATAGTTTAGTTTAGTTTTCCCTGTTTTCTGTTTTAGCCTCCGGTAGAAAAGTACCCTAAAAATAAAAGTTCTCCGAACGTCCTGAATATCAAGTATGATTTTTTGTGGAATTTTTGGAAAATTCTGAGACAAAGAGCTTGTTTGGGGGCCACACCGGTGGGCCACAAGCCCTACGGGCGCGGGCACCCCCTGGCCACGCCACCCAGGTTTGTGGGCCCCACAGGTACCCCCTCCACTCCTTCTTGCTCTTATCTCCTTCTCCTACCTCCAGAAAAAATTGTTTCGCAGCTCAAACCCGTGTTCTTGCTCCTCTTGCTGGGATTTTCGATCTCTTTGCTCAAATCACCGTTCTACGAACTGTTTTGGGGAAACTACTCCTTGGTAAGTGACTCCTCCATTGGTCCAATTAGTTTTTGCTGTAGTGCCTTATACTCCGCGTATTTTTGTTGCCTTGGTGACCATGTTCTTGAGCTTTGCATGCTAATTCTAGCTGGTCCCAAGTAGTTTTGATGCATAATATGTCCTCTAGGCACTTGCGGGAGTAGTTGCTATGAGTTTTGTTGAGCCTTGTTCACTTTTCCTTATAGTCACTAAAAATTTCAGAAATTTTCACAGATAGAAAAAGGAAAAGATGAGGAGGTTCTTAAGAGGCTCTTCAAGCCGTGACCCCAAGGATGATGGGAGTGAGAAGAAGCCGAAGTATTTGGTCCCTTGAGTCATAGAAGTTCGAGCGTGCGAATGGCCAAGCGACGTGTTCTTACGCGCCGCTGGAATTTTTGAGGACTTTTATCACTTGGTGGAAAACGCAGGCCTTACCGCCTTCGTTGAAGATAAGTGTCTGCAATACCTCCTCCTCACTAATATCTTCGTACAAAGCTTTAACTTCTATCCGAGGAAGAATCCTCCTATGGTTGAGTTCAAACTTTATGATATCCCCGAGCGCATGTCACTCCAGGATTTTTGCAATGTTTGCAAATTGCCTTTTATTGGGGATATTCATGAACCTCGTCCACGGGACTTGGAAGCTTTCATCGGTACTATTGTTGTAGGAGAGGAGAGAGGAGTGTCTTGCGCTAGAGCTGCTAGCATTCATTTTCCCGTGCTTCAGTACTTCTCATTATTTGTGGGAAAATGTTTGATTGGCCGTGGGAAAGCTGGGTCACTTAGTTCCCCAGATCTTGCGGTCTTGCGCCAAGCCCTTTATAATGATAAAACTTATAGCTTGGGCGATATAGTAGCTCAACGGTTGAACTTGAACCGTTCTAAAGGTGTTGTCTATGGAGGTATCTATGCTTGACATTTTGAGATACCAATTAGACTGGACGGGGAAGAAGAGATTCTTCTTCCCGAGAGATATCTAGATTACGATAGCATGGTTCGCCATGACTTTCTTGATAGAGATATAAATAGAAGGATGATTTATAACCTGGTATTTAGTCAGGGTACTCGTGAGACTATTAATTTGCCTGATCCTTCTTTGTTCAATCTTCATGCAGGCAGGTACATTATTATGCCCTCGGACATCTACGCATATTGGGGCCTAGCCCAACCACACGTGCCCGTGCCTGAGCCACCAGTTGAGTACCAGACGCCAGTTTATCAGGGGGAGCCGGAGGAGCTCACACAGCAGTGGCATCCTCAATCCACTCTAGAGTACCCCGGAGCTGGTTATTTCCCTCCTTGGGAGTAGACCAAGTTAGGCCAAAAGCCTAAGCTTGGGGGAGTATGTGTTCTCACCGACTTTACATTCTTGCTTTTGCTTTCACCTTGTTAGCCGGTGTTCACACTTTGCCAATGTATCATCCATGCTAGTTTATTTTCTTCTTCTCGTTTTCTTTTCGTGTGTCTGTCTAGTTTGAGAAAATCCAAAAAGATTTTCCTTTTCTTCTTTTGCTTCTTGGGAGCTTTCCCGTGTAAATAGTTTTCCTTTTTTTGGGGTCAAGGTAGAAGATATTGGTTACAATGTTTAGTGGCTCTTGCATGCATACCTGGTTGTCTTCTCCTTTGTGTTTGCCTGCAGATTCTAGCTTTAGTCCAACGCACGAGCACTCTTATTATTGTTCACATCGTTCGGCCGTGCAAGTGAAAGGCAATAATGATGATATATGATGAAGTGACTGAGCCTCGAAACGCTGGTATGAACTCGATTCAATTGTGTGTTTGTAAATATCACTAGCTCATCATGCCTGATTCAGCTTTGTTGTGAGGGAAACATGTTTGCAATGACAACTTAGAGATCATAGTTGCTTATGCCATGCTTACTTAGCTAGGAGCTTATAATGGTTTGTCTTGGATGCCCACATGAATGTAGAGATGACTATGATTTAGTATGATAGGATGGTATCCTCCTTTGAATGATTCGAGTGGCTTGACTTGGCGCATGTTCACGCATGTAGTTGAAACAAAATCAACATAGCCTCTATGATGTTCATGTTCATGGTGATTTATGTCCTACTCATGCTTGCACTCAATGTTAGTTAATATAATTACATTTTGATGACTGTTGTCGCTCTCTAGTTGGTCGCTTCCCAGTCTTTTGCTAGCCTTCACTTGTACTAAGCGGGAATACTGCTTGTGCATCCACTTCCATAAACCCAAAGTTGTGCCATATGAGTCCACCATGCCTACCTATATGCGGTATCTACCTGCCGTTCCAAGTAAATTTGCATGTGCCACTCTCTAAACCTTCAAGAAATAATCTGTTTTGCATGCCCGAACCGCTCATGTGGTGACAGCGGGCTATTGGTATCTTCCATGCTAGGTGTGTTATCCTCGATATGTGTTTATTCTCTATCATTCACGAGAAAGGGGCCGGAAATTGGAATTCCCAGTTCCATGGTCAAATCGAAAAGATAATTGCAAACAAAACTCCCCCAGGATTGATGTTGGTATGGACGGTACCCAAGGATTCGACTAGCCTTGGAGTGTGATTGATTGGTGGTGGGGGAGTAAAAACTTTACTTTTCTGTTTGGGAACCGCCTATAGCATGTGTAGCGTGGAAGATGTTGAGAACTCTTAGTCATTGCGTTGACAATGAAAGCATGCCTCCCAAAATTATTATCTGTGTTTTCAAAGCTTGAGCTCTGGCACCTCTGCAAATCAATGCTTCCCTCTAGGAAGGGCCTGTCTATTTACGTTCCTGTTGAGTCATCCTCCTCTTACAAAAGCACCAATTAGAGAGCACCTCTGTCATTTTTATGCTTTGCTTTTAACTATGTTGAGTATGACTGTGACTGGATCTTCATTGCCTTGAATTACAATGTTTAGTCAGCCCTTGGTCTTTGAAGGTGCTCTGCATTTATGTTTTGCGGTCTCAGAAAGAGCTAGCGAGATACCATCTATTCGTGCTGCTTCATGTTGTTTTGATTGAAGTGTTGACGTTTGAGACTCATTATTATTTGCTCACTAGTTGATTATGCCATTGATATGAGTTTACCGTGAGACCTAGATGTCATTTGCTTATGTGATTTACTTGTGATCTTGCTGAAATTCTGGCTATGAGTTAGACATAGTTGCTGAAACAGAGTTCGTCAAAGTTTTTCTTTTGTCTCTCTCAGTTTGTCAACTGAGTTGTTTGAGGGCAAGCAAGGCATTAAGCTTGGGGGAGTTGATACGTCTCCGTCGTATCTACTTTTCTGAACACTTTTGCCCTTTTTTTGGACTCTAATTTGCATGATTTGAATGGAACTAACCCGGACTAACGTTGTTTTCAGCAGAATTGCCATGGTGTTTTTTTTGTGCAGAAATAAAACTTCTCGGAATGTCCTAAAAATTTATGGAGAATTTTTCTGGAATAAAATGAAAATACATGCGCAAAGATCCACCGGAGGGGGCATGCCAGTGGGCCGCAAGCCCCTGGGCCGCGGCCACGCCCTAGGTCGCGCCGTGAGGGCTTGTGGGGCCCACGTGGCACCACCGCCTCCAAACTCAGCTCTATTTATTCTGTCTCGCCTGAAAAAAAATCAAAGAGAAGGTTTCATCGCGTTTTACGATACGGAGGCGCCGCCACCTCCTTTTCTTCATCTGGAGGGCAGATGTGGAGTCCGTTTTGGGATCCGGAGAGGGGAAATCGTCGCCATCGTCATCATCAACCTTCCTCCATCGACAATTCCATGATGCTCTTCATCGTTCGTGAGTAATCTCATCGTAGGCTTGCTGGACGGTGATGAGTTCGATGAGATCTATCATGTAATCGAGTTAGTTTTGACGGGGATTGATCCCTAGTATCCACTATGTTCTAGATTGATGTTGCTACTACTTGGCTATGGTTAATGCTTGTCACTAGGGCCCGAGTGCCATGATTTCAGATCTTAACCTATTATGTTGTCGCCAATATATCTGTGTTTTAGATCCTATCTTGCAAGTTGTAGTCACCTACTATGTGTTATGACCCGGCAACCCCTGAGTGACACTAGCCGGAACCACTCCCGGAGATGACCATAGTATGAGGAGTTCATGTATTCACCAAGTGTTAATGCGTTGGTCCGGTTCTTTATTAAAAGGAGAACATTAATATCCCGTAGTTTCCATTAGGACACCGCTGCCATGGGAGGGATGGACAATATATGTCATGCAAGTTCTTTTCCCTAAGCACGTATGACTACATACGGAATACATGCCTACATTAGATTGGCGAACGGGAGCTAGTCAATTATCTCTCCGTGTTATAGCTGTAGCATGATGAATCACATCTGTCATACTCATCCATCACCGATACACTGCCTACGAGTGTTTTACTACTGGATCTTGGTACGTTTCTTTGTCTAGGCTTGTCCCTTGCTACAAAAGGGATTGGGCCACTTTGCTACTACTGTTGCTACTACTGTTACTCTGTTGCTACTGTTGTTACTCTGCTGCTGCTGCTGCTCCTGTTCCTTGCTACCTCCCTGTTACTTGTTGCAAGATCCTTTTTCGTCTCCGTTGACGGGGAAGAATATTTCCCGTCCACGTGCAACTTACTGGCTCCATTGATACAACAGTTAGGAATAGTCTGCCGTCAACAGATCTGTTTCTCGCACCGTTGCTATCATACTACTTTGCTACTGATACTTTGCTTGCAGACACTAATCTTTCAGGTGCGGTTGAATCTGAAAACTTATCTGCTAATACTTGAAAATATTCTTTAGCTTCCCCTTGTGAGATAATCAATAAATTTGGGTCGAATACTCTACCCTCGAAACTGTTGCGATCCCCTACACTTGTGGGTTATCAAGGCGATCCCGGCAGGGGAAACACGTGGCTCCATCCGCACCCTCGTCCACCTCCGGGAGCAGCGGCGGAGGGCCCTCAGGGTCGCCAGGCGTCCGCCGCCGCTGGACCCTGAGTGATGAGTAAGTCCCTCCTCTGCACCCTATTTCCTTGTAGTCTCATCTGCTGCTTGGTGGTTGACCTTCCCTTTTCACCAGAGCGCCTGTGGGAAAGAAGCTCAAGCTCGGCGAGCTTCAGGAGGAGGCGGAGGGGTTGTGTGACATCCTCGACTTTTGCTACAGTAAATATTGTAGTTAAGCGACAGTGATCACCTGCTAATGATGCCACATCATCGAGAATTACCGTCGTTGACCCGCATTGAATTTCTATCCGGATTCAGAAGTTGAAAAAAAAAGAAAATTATATTTATAAATTCATATTAACTATTAAAGAAAGAAAGTATTAAAAATAATAATGACAAAAGAAAAGAAAAGAAATTAAAAAGAAAAAAAAGAAATTAGAAAGAAGAAATAATAGAAAAGGAAAACAAAACAAAACAAAACAAAATAAAAGAAAAAAAGGAAAAAGAGGAAACCCCCCCCCCACCCGGCACCCCCTCAAACCCTAGGGCGAGGGAGCCCCCCTCCCTCGCTCCCTCCCCTCCCAATCGCGCCGCCGCCGCCAGGGGCTCCCTTCCCCCGATTCCCATGCCAACCCCCACGAGAGGCGGGGCCCCTCCCCACCTAATCCCGCTCGCCTGGCCCCTCCCCACCTCTCGTTCCCTCCCCAGATCGACTCCCTCCCGATCCCTTCTCCCCCACGAGACCGAGGCCTCTCCTCTCGGTATCCTCTCTCCCTCCCAGTTTCCCCCACACATAGATCCACCCCGAGGCCCCCTCCCCCACGAACACTCCCTCCCCACGCACCAGGCCCCCCACGCCCGAGCCTCCCATCGGCCCTCCTCTCCACCTCGCCCCCACCCCGGCCGGCGAGCCCCTCTCCTGCCTCCTCCCGCCGGTGAGCCCCCTCCCCCACCGGCCTCCACTCCCCACCCGGTCGGCCACCAACTCCGGCGACCACCATGACCGGCCGGCCTCCCTCCCCTTGAGGCCGGGGCAACCCTCGCCGGATCCGGCCGGCCCCTTCCTCACCGGAGGGCTCTCCTCTCCGGCCACGACTCCGGGAGGCCCTCCCCGGCGACCGTCACCGGCACCACCGTCATCACCGCGCCATCACCATCGCAACCTCTGCCTTCCCGCGAACTCCGGCTTCACCGGGCCGTCTCATCAACGTTGGTGAGCCCCTCCTCGGGCTCCTCCCACCATCTTGTTCTCCTCGCCGTCCCGGTTCCGTTCCGGCAAACGGGGCTCCGATCCGTCGACGGTAGTGACCGGTAGGAAGATTTGAAGTTGGCTCTCTTCTATGTTGAGAAAGTTAACAAAGAGAGAGATGGGAGTGTTGAGATTTATAATAAAATAAAACAAATGATGTATTCCGTATATATGTATGTATGTATGTATGTATGAGATGCGATGTATGTATCTGCGTATATAGATATTTGGAGGAATACGATATTTGCATGATTATGTATCTATGAATAAAATCGAGTATTTGGCCTAAGGTCACTTACCGGTGGGGCCAACGCACCCGCTGTCTATGACAGGGAGGCCCCACGCGATAATTAGAAATAAATATAGTGTTAATGTTTTTATTAAATAATTAAATATATATATTAGTTAAATTAATTAATTGGATCATTAGACTAATTAGATTATGACACGTGGGTCCCCCACTAAATTAATCTGATTAGTTAATATTTAATCTTAATTAAAACTTGTGCCTACGACGTTCGGGACCCGCTGGTCAGTTGACCAGTCAAATGTTGATGTCAGCATGCCATCATGCTGATGTCATAATAGCTTTAAATTATTCAAATCTATTTTTAATTCCTAATTATTGAATAAAACTTTAAAAATTAATATTAAATAATCCGTAAGTCAGATCAAAATATTTTCAACATGAAAGTTGATCAGCAGAACGAGACGAACCCGGATACACGGCCCATTCGTCTGTCATCCGTCCCTAGCTTAGAAAACATGGAACATTTCCATCGTTTCCAGTATAACCGGTAGTAGCCCGAGACCCGGAAAATATCGTGAGATATTCTTCCGACCCGTCTATGACGGATGTTGCTGTGTTAGCTCATGTTTAGCCTGCATCTTGCTAAACATACCGTTGCTATTATTTATTGTTTCTTCCCCCTCTTCTTACTGGTAGACCCCGAGACTGACGCTGCTGCCGGGTACATCTACGACCCTGCCGATCAGTCCTTTGGCGCAGAGCAGCAAGGCAAGCAAACCCCCCCCTTGATCATTCCTATATCGCCTATGTCTTTCTTCCTAGTGCTTGCATTAGTATTTTGCTACTGTTGTAGTTAGCTCCTATATCTGATGCATAGCCTATTTTTGATGAACTGCTACTTTCAGTCATGTACTTTAAATCTGCCTAGTATAGGTGGAGCAGTCATCCCCTCTGACCCCGTAGTCCAGTTTCCCCGCTTGTTTTCAAATCTCGATCTTTGATCGACGAACCAGACCGGACACAACACATACACCCCCTTCGTTGTACGAGCTACAGAGATACTATCGGGTACCGAGGGTGACACCTCGCTAAGTACTCCTGATGATATCTCTGTAGTATAGCTAGTCGGTCATGGTTATCGAGGGTGATTCCTCTTTCACCATTCCCGATGTCGCCTCTGTCGTGCAACCCCTCAAGTGTGGGACCCCCGAGGGTGATTCCTCTAAGCCCACCTTGATGGGTACATCATTCGGAATCCAATGAGGGTGATACCTCGGATTCCCCCCCCCCCCCCCGGTGTTACAACCACACAGTTACTCAACCTTGTTACTGGGATCATTAGTGATTAGTTGTAAGACGGGTGGATTCCCGTGAGACTGTGTTGCTGGCCTAATTATAATGTTAATGGATTTGGGTATTTGATCTGGGTTGGTCGGAGACCTTTTCGCACTAACCGGCTACGCGGGAAGAATTATGGGTACTCGGCGTCGCGGTATCAGCCGAAGCTTTTCAGATGTCAGCAATCATAGTGGCGCGCGCCCGAGTGGTCCCGAGATGCATTGCGCTTGTGATTAAGGGATGCTAGGACTGACGTCGGCCGCCCTCGCATCGTGCAGGAGCGCGGAGGGGAACTGGGCCCATGAACCCTTTGCGCTTAGGATTAAGACCGGCGGGCTAACCTCTCTGAATAGTCTTAGGTGGGGCTGCGACGTGTCGATATTCCGAGGCCGGGCAGGACCCAGAAAAGTATGTCCGGCCAGAGTGTTATCGAGCGTGACGGGACATGTGGTGCACCCCTGCAGGGATGAAAATTAACTATTCGGATAGCCGTGTCCACGGTTACAGGACGACTTGGAGTTGTGCCCCGATCTTATACAACTACAATTGTTACTTAACTGGAATTAGTTTGCCTCGGGATTGCTTCCTCGCAGGGAGTCGAGGGAGGATCTTTAGGCGTGACCTCACTTTAATTTTGCTGCAAGAATATGACAATTAATGTGTTACCCCTATTCTACTCTCGTCTATTGCTGTAAGACCCTGAAGATGCTAGTCTTCGATAGGACTACGCCTTCTCTCTCTATTCTCGCATTGCTGCAGTCAGTCCACATATAACCCCCCCTTCTTTGATACTGATGCATAAATAGAATAGTTCTGATGTAAGACTTGCGAGTACTTTGGATGAGTACTCACCGCTGCTTTGGTCCCCCCCTTGTCCCCTTGATCCATTTGCGGCGACCAGATGGTGGAGCCCAGGAGATGGAGGTCCCCGCCGCCGACGACTGCTACTCAGACGGTGCCTACTACTACGTGGAGGTCGCTGATGATCAGGAGTAGTTAGGAGGTTCCCAGGCAGGAGGCCTTGACTCGTTCGATCGTTGTATCTTTTGTGCTAGCCTTCTCTAAGGCACCCATGTCTTATGTTATTACTCAGATATTTGTTGCTTCCGCTAACTCGTGTGTTTATCGAGCTTCCGTATTCTAGCCCTCGAGGCCCCTGGCTTGTAATATGAAGCTGATGTTATTTTTATTTGTGTCTAGAGTTGTGTTGTGATATCTTCTCGTGAGTCCTTGGGTTTGATCGTACACATTTGCGTGTATGTTTAGCATACGATTAAATCGAGGGCGTCAGAAGTTGGTATCAGAGCCGACTGCCTGTAGGTAGCCCCCGTTCCAACTCCTTGGCCGAAGTTGAGTCTAGTGTTTGAAAAACTTTACTAACACCGATGTTGTGGCTTACGGGCCCACATCTCAATTGGGTGGTATTAGTATCTTTTACTCCGTTACTATACTCTGGGCTCTACTCTCTCTTCTCTTTCGGGTCAAAGATTTTACTAACTCTAACATTAGGTTCTCGAATCACATCGACCTGGAGCGCTGGACTATCTACTCTTTCTCCTGAATATGTATTACACACACTGTCATTTGACATCCGTCAATCTTGTTTTCAGATGCGTCCCGCAAGACAGCACGTGCGCCTGACACAGGCCACTGAGACGACTGGGTTCCCGGCCATTTTGGTCGACCTCCTGACCAGGCTGGGATATCGCTTGTACCCCGAGTACACTGTGTTCGAGGATTTCCGCGAGTACAACCAGTACCAGTACCAAGCTGAGGTTCGCATCTTCGACCAGAGGGGCGGCGAGACCCTCGAGCGCGACGTCTTCTTTGGTATTGGAGTGTCGGTCGAGATGGCCGTCCATGATGCGGCCTACATCGCCATCACCCGTCTCCGTGGAGCGTACCCTCACCTGGAGGAGAGCCCTTTCAGATACATCCCGCATGCTCCTGCTGGGGATGAGACTAGGTCTGATCTCACTGCCTACGCTTCTGACGTTCGGGAGAGCAACGACCGTTCCTACGTCGCTGTCTGCGCCCCCTACGTGACGCGTCGCTACGACGCGCGGTTTCTGGTGCAGTACACTAAGGCAATGGATCGTGCTTTCCAAGCTCTGACTGTGGAGCTGTATGCTATGCGCGCTCGTCTTTACGACGCGTTGACAGAGCTGCAGCCATCACACTGCCCGAGGGTTCCCCCCATGCGCATCCACGAGCCGAGAAGGACAGAGCTACCATCAGCTCTCGAGTGGACTGATGTTGGGGGTAGAACCCCTCCACTGGGACCTTAGCTCCTCGACTGGATGGGGTACCCTCACCAGAGTCACAACGGGACACAGGGTCCTGTCCCTACCTTCTATCACTGCCAGCTACCAGGATTCGATTGTCCTCTCCGACGTTGATGTAGCCTTATCGCTACATCTCGTTGTGGTACTCTTCCACCGCGTGCCTGCGCGCCGCCTAGTGAGTCCAGGGTATCGTCTAATGCATCCGGGCTATCGCCAAATTTCGAATTTGTAATCGTTATTCTGTAATCGAACTTATGCATGGGTCTGTATGTCGAACTCAACTACTATGGAGTATCTATCGCATTTCCCTTTCATTAAGCTTAATTACTTCATGAATGCGTGCAATGCCTTTGCAATTACTTTAAGCTAAACTACCCCTGTTAAATATTTAACAGGATGGTTAGACCAGCTGGCCGCCCGCGTGCCCCTACCAACGATGCACCACCCCCGCCTCCTGTGTATATGGCGGGGATGATCCAACAGTTTGAGCTGAACCGCCAGTTTATGAAAGGGCTCATGGATCTGTTCCAAAGGCCGAACATGAACCAACCGCAAGGCGTGACACTGCAATACTTCTGCCGCCTCAACCCTGCGATCTACCGCAGCTCAACTCAGCCTCTTGACGCTGATGACTGGCTCCGTGACATTTCTTATGAGCTGGAGTCTGCCAATGTGCCCCTGGCGAGCTATGTCAACTTTGCCGCCTACTATCTAAAGGGTCCCGCTGCTCAATGGTGGGACAGCCACAGGCGCTCTCAGCCCGATGGAACTATCATCACTTGGGCAGAGTTCAAGGCTGCTTTCCGTGCTCGATACATTCCCCAGGGAATCATGGACCAGAAGAAGCGTGAGTTCCGCAACTTGGTCCAGGGCAACAAGACTGTGGATGCTTATCAGCGGGAATTTCTGGAATTATCTCGCTATGCTGAAGAAGACATTGCGACTGATGCACGCAGGCAGGAGAAGTTCCATGAAGGCCTCCACCCTGATATCAAGCTGACACTCCTCGTTCAGGACTATGCTGATTTCGCCACCCTGGTGAACAAGGCTATTCAGGTTGAAACTGGTCTGCAGGAATACAAAGATAGCAGCAAGCACAACCATGACATGGGCTCATCTTCGGGCTCGTCTGCACAGAAGCGGAAGATCTGGATTGCCAACAACATGTACCATGCACCTGCTCCTACTTCGAGGCCGTCCTATGCTGCACCTCGCCTACCTCCTCCACCACCTAGGCAGCCGAGGCTTCCAGCTCCACCACCTCGAGTTCCTCCTTCCCGTCCTGAGGACGGGCTGTGCTTCAAGTGTGGCCGTCCAGGTCACCGTGCTAGAGACTGCAGGCAGAATCTGAATCAGCTGACACTTCCCGCAACTGGCAGTGGCAACAACCAGAATCGCAACTTCAACGCTAAGCCTGCTTATGTTCGTGGTCAGGCCAACAACATTGATATGGGTCAGGCTCAAGACCAGCCTGCTACCGTGATGGGTACACTTCTCGTTAACTCAGTACCTCCTTCTGTATTGTTTGATACAGGAGCATCGCATTCCTTTATGTCGGAAAGTTTTGCATTCATGCATGGCATTAAGTACGAAGAGATGAACGTCCCAGTAGTGGTAAACACCCCCTCGGGCCAATGCCGACCCTCCATGGTATGCTCCAATGCCCCCATTGAAATTCTTTGCCTCTCCCATGTTATTAAGTTCTTCCAACATTGATCTCATACTGGGGATGGACTAGTTGAAAGCTCATACGGCATCGGTCGTTTGTGCCACCAAGACCGTCCACCTCCTACACCCTTCAGATGAATTAATAAGCTACCATGCTCATCTCGTTCGTAATGATGAGGCACGGTTGTATGCTTTGAATGCATTAAATGCGTCGCCTCTTGAAGGGATTGAAAACATACCAGTGGTCCAAGAATTTCAAGATGTCTTTCCAGAAGAAGTTCTGGGGATTCCCCCTGCTCGAGCTGTCGAGTTTGTCATTGACTTGGTACCCGGTACCACTCCTATTGCCAAGCGTCCTTATAAAATGCCACCACATGAACTCCTTGAACTTACGCAAGAAATTGACAACTCGCTCCGTCTCGGTTTCATCCGTCCGAGTTCCTCTACCTGGGGAGCACCTTCTCTCTTTGTTAAGATGAAGGATGGGACAAATCGATTGGTTCAAGACTATCGTCCTATCAACTAGGCCACTATTCAAAACAAATATCCTCTCCCTCGGATAAATGATTTGTATGATAAACTTGCTGGTTCCACCGTCTTCTCTAAGCTCGACTTGAGATTGGGATACCACCAGATCCGTGTTCGCAAGGAGGATATTCCAAAGACCGCCTTTGTTACTCGTTATGGATCATACGAGTACACCATCATGTCCTTCGGCTTAACCAATGCACCGGCAACCTTCTCCCGATTGATGAATTATATATTCATGGACTACCTCGACAAATTTGTCGTGGTATATCTGGATGATATTCTGCTGTTTTCGAAGAACAAAGAAGAGCATGCTGAACATCTTCGTCTTGTACTGGATAAGCTTCGGGAGCATAAACTCTATGTGAAGTATTCCAAATGTGAGTTCTGGCTAGATGAAGTGACTTACCTTGGTCATGTGATTTCCAAGGCTGGTATTGCGGTCAACCCCGAACGAATTCAAGCTATTCTTGAGTGGACTCCCCCGAAGAATGTCAAGAAAGTCAGAAGTTTTCTCGGGCTCGCTAGCTATTGCCGTCGATTCATCGAGAACTTCTCCAAGATTGCGAAGCCCTTAACTAATCTGCTTCACAAAGGTGTTAAGTATGAGTGGACTGATAAATGTCAGGAAAGTTTCCAGGTGCTCAAGGACAAACTGACGTACGCTCCAGTACTTGCTCCTCCAGATACGAAAAGGGATTTCGTCATATACTGTGATGCTTCTCGTCAAGGAATAGGTTGTGTCCTAATGCAGGATCGCAAGGTGATCGCTTATGCTTCACGTCAACTGCATGCTCATGAAGAGAACTACCCAGTTCATGATCTTGAGATTGCCGCAGTCATTCATGCATTGAAGGAATGGTGACAATACCTTGTCGGTAATCGCTGTGAAATCTACACCGACCATCAAAGTCTGAAGTACTTGTTCACTCAACCGGAGCTAAACCTACGTCAACAAAGATGGATGGAGCATATAGCAGATTTTGACTGTACTATATCATATACCCCTGGCAAGGCTAACGTAATGGCTGATGCCTTAAGTCGCAAGTCATACTGCAACCACCTCCAGGTTCATAAGGTTCACGATCATCTGCAAGAGGAATTCCGTAAGCTGAACCTCCACATTGTTCCTCAGGGTTACCTTGTTCCCCCTCTTGAAGAGTGTCAAAAGATGAACCTTCGTGTTGTTAATCAGGGTTCCCTCAGTAACCTAGTGGTTGAACCAGATCTTGTGAGCTCCATAAAGAATCTGCAAGACTTTGACGATGATGTCGACAGGATTAAGAGCTATATTGCGAAGGGTAAACCCTCCTTTTTCACTGTTGATGGAGATGGCGCCTTGTATTTCAAGGGTCCCCTATTCGTCCCAAATAAGAAGGAAAATCTCAGGATGACTGGGAAGGTGATGAAAGAAGCTCATGACACACCATTGCCTATTCACCCGGGTAGTACCAAGATGTACCAAGACATCCGACAAAGATTCTGGTGGCCCAATATGAAACAAGACATTGCACGCTATGTGGCAGAATGTGATATATGCCAGCGTATCAAAGCAGAACACCAAAAGCCTGCTGGGACTCTGCAACCTATCTCTATTCGTGAGTGGAAATGGGACCATGTTGAAATGGACTTTGTCACTGGTTTTCCCAGATCTCAGAAAGGTAATGATGCTATTCTTTTCGTCATTGATCGACTGTCCAAAGTTGCACATTTCCTGGCCGTCAAAGAAACAATTAATGCTAGTCAGCTGGCAGACCTTTATATGTCAAGAGTTGTTTCACTTCACGGTATTCCGTTGGTAATCAGTTCGGACCGTGGCAGCTTGTTCACTTCAAAATTCTGGGAAAGTTTTCAGAAGGCTATGGGGACTCATATGTCCTTCAGCACTGCATTTCATCCTCAATCCCAGGGACAAGTTGAACGAGTCAACCAAATTCTCGAGGACATGCTTCGAGCTTGTGTCATTTCTTTCGGTAAGAAATGGGAGGAATCTCTCCCGTATGCCGAGTTCTCTTACAACAATAGCTATCAAGCTAGTCTGAAGATGGCCCCTTTCGAAGTATTGTATGGGCGAAGGTGTCGAACTCCTCTGAATTGGTCAGAAACTGGGGAACCATCACTCTTCGGTCCGGATATTATTCAACATGCCGAAGATCAAGTCCGCATTATTCATGAGAATCTGAAGGCTGCTCAGTCTCGTCAGAAGAGTCAGTATGACCGTCATCATCAAGATATGGTCTATCATCCTGGCGAAAAGGCTTATCTTCGTGTCACACCAATGAGAGGTGCACACCGTTTCGGAATCAAGGGCAAGTTAGCTCCTCGTTATATTGGTCCTTTCACTGTTCTTGAAAGGCGTGGAAGAGTGGCTTATCAATTGGAACTGCCGGCGAACCTTTCTCAGGTTCACGATGTCTTCCATGTTTCTCAGCTCCGTCGATGCTTCAAGGACCCTATTCGAGCAGTGGATCACGATATGCTTGAGCTACAACAAGACCTCTCTTGTAAAGAGCGTCCGGTCCGCATTCTCGACCAAGTTGAACGTAAGACTCGTCGCAAGGTCACCAAGTTCCTTAAGGTGAAGTGGTCAAATCACTCTGAAGATGAAGCCACTTGGGAACGCGAGGATCATCTTCGTGATGAATACCCCCGGCTCTTTCCCTCTACCTCTTAATTCTCGGGACGAGGATTCTTGTTAGTAGGGGAGAATTGTGACATCCTCGACTTTTGTTACAGTAAATATTGTAGTTAAGCTACAGTGATCACCCGCTAATGATGCCACATCATCGTGAATTACCGTCGTTGACCCGCATTGAATTTATATCCGGATTCAGAAGTTGAAAACAAAAGAAAAGTATATTTATAAATTCATATTAACTATTAAAGAAAGAAAGTATTAAAACTAATAATGATAAAAGAAAAGAAAAGAAAAGAAATTAAAAAGAAAAAAAATAGAAAGAAGAAATTATAGAAAAGGAAAACAAAACAAAAAAAACAAAACAAAAAAAAGGAAAAAGAGGAAACCCCCCACCCCCCTGGCCGACTGGGCCAAAGTGGCCCAGCCGAGCCGGCCCACCCCGCACCCCCTCAAACCCTAGGGCGAGGGAGCCCCCGTGCCTCGCTCCCTCCCCTCCCAATCGCGCCGCCGCCGCCAGGGGCTCCCTTCCCCGATTCCCACGCCAACCCCCACGAGAGGCGGGGCCCCTCCCCACCTAATCCCGCTCGCCTGGCCCCTCCCCACCTCTCGTTCACTCCCCAGATCGACTCCCTCCCGATCCCTTCTCCCCCACGAGACCGAGGCCGCTCCTCTCGGTATCCTCTCTCCCTCCCAGTTTCCCCCACGCACAGATCCACCCCGAGGCCCCCTCCCCCACGAACACTCCCTCCGCACGCACCAGACCCCCCACTCCCGAGCCTCCCATCTGGCCCTCCTCTCCACCTCGCCCCCACCCCGGCCGGCGAGCCCCTCTCCAGCCTCCTCCCGCCGGCAAGCCCCCTCCCCCACCGGCCTCCACTCCCTACCCGGACGGCCAGCAACTCCGGCGACCAGCATGACTGGCCGGCCTCCCTCCCCTTGAGGCCGGGGCAACCCTCGTCGGATCCGGCCGGACCCTTCTTCACCGGAGGGCTCTCCTCTCCGGCCACGACTCTGGGAGGCCCTCCCCGGCGACTGTCACCAGCACCACCGTCATCACCGCGCCATCACCACCGTCACCTCCGCCTTCCCGCGAACTCCAGCTTCACCGGGCCGTCTCATCATCGTTGGTGAGCCCCTCCTCGGGCTCCTCCCACCATCTTGTTCTCCTCGTCGTCCCGGTTCCGTTCCGGCAAACGGGGCTCCGATCCGTCGACGGTAGTGACCGGTAGGAAGATTTGAAGTTGGCTCTCTTCTATGTTGAGAAAGTTAACACACACAGAGATGGGAGTGTTGAGAGTTATAATAAAATAAAACAAATGATGTATTCTGTATATATGTATGTATGTATGTATGAGATGCGATGTATGTATTTGCGTATATAGATATTTGGAGGAATACGATATTTGCATGATTATGTATCTATGAATAAAATCCAGTATTTGGCCTAAGGTCACTTACCGGTGGGGCCGACGCACCCGCTGTCTATGACAGGGAGGCCCCACGCGATAATTAAAAAATAAAGATAATGTTAATGTTTTTATTAAATAAATAAATAGATATATTAGTTAAATTAATTAATTGGATAATTAGAATAATTAGAGTATGACACGTGGGTCACCCACTAAATTAATCTGATTAATTAATATTTAATCTTAATTAAAACTTGTGCCTACGACGTTCGGGACCCGCCGGTCAGTTGACCAGTTAAATATTGATGTCAGCATGCCATCATGGTGATGTCATAATAGCTTTTTATTAAATTATTCAAATCTGTTTTTAATTCCTAATTATTGAATAAAACTTTAAACATTAATATTAAATAATCCGTAAGTCAGATCAAAATATTTTCAACATGAAAGTTGATTAGCAGAACGAGACGAACCCGGATACACGGCCCGTTCGTTTGTCACGCGTCCCTAGCTTAGCAAACATGGAAAATTTCCATCGTTTCCAGTATAACCGGTAGTAGCCCGAGACCCGGAAAATATCGTCAGATATTCTTCCGACCCGTCTATGACGGATGTTGCTACGTTAGCTCATGTCTAGCCTGCATCTTGCCATGTCATGCTTTATGTTGCACCGTTGCTATTATTTATTGTTTCTTCCCCCTCTTCTTACCGGTAGACCCCGAGACTGACGTTGCTGCCGGATACATCTACGACCGTGCCGATCAGTCCTTTGCCGCAGAGCAGCAAGGGAAGCAAACCCCCCCCCCTTGATCATTCCTAAATTGCCTATGTCTTTCTTCCTACTGCTTGCATTAGTATTTTGCTACTGTTGTAGTTAGCTCCTATATCTGATGCATAGCCTATTTTTTATGAACTGCTACTTTCAGTCCTATACTTTAAATCTGCCTAGTATAGGTGGAGCAGTCATCCCCTCTGACCCCATAGTCCAGTTGCCCCGCTTGTTTTCAAATCTCGATCTCTGATGGACGAACCAGACCCGACACAGCACATACACCCCCTTTGTTGTACGACGCTACAGAGATACTATCGGGTACCGAGGGTGACACCTCGCTAAGTACTCCTGATGATATCTCCTGATGATATCTCTGATGTCGGCCGCCCTCGCATCGTGCAGGAGCGCGGAGGGGAACTGGGCCCATGAACCCTTTGTGCTTAGGATTTAAACCGGCGGGCTGACCTCTCTGATTAGTCTTAGGTGGGGCTGCGATGTGTCGATATTCCGAGGCCGGGCAGGACCCAGAAAAGTATGTCCGGCCAGAGTGTTATCGAGCGTGACGGGACATGTCGTGCACCCCTGCAGGGATGAAAATTAACTATTCCGATAGCCGTGCCACGGTTACAGGACGACTTGGAGTTGTGCCCGGATCTTATACAACTACAATTGTTACTTAACTGCAATTAGTTTGCCTCGGGATTGCTTCCTCGCAGAGAGTCGAGACAGGATCTTTAGGCGTGACCTCACTTTAATTTTGCTGCAACAATATGACTATTAATGTGTTACCCCTGTTCTACTCTCGTCTATTGCTACAAGACCTTGAAGATGCTAGTCTTCGATAGGACTAGGCCTTCCCTCTCTATTCTTTCATTGCTCCAGTCAGTCCACATATAGCCCCCCCTTCTTTGATATTGATGCATAAATAGAATAGTTCTGATGTAAGACTTGCGACTACTTTGGATGAGTACTCACCGCTGCTTTGCTGCCCCCCTTGTCCCCTTGATCCGTTTGCTGCGACCAGATGGTGGAGCCCAGGAGATGGAGGTCCCCGCCGCCGACGACTGCTACTCCGACGGTGCCTACTACTACGTGGAGGCCGCTGATGATCAGGAGTAGTTAGGAGGTTCCCAGGCAGGAGGCCTCACCTTGTTCGATCGCTGTATCTTTTGTGCTAGCCTTCTCTAAGGCACCCCATGTTTTATGTCTGTACCCAGATATTTGTTGCTTCCGCTGACTCGTGTGTTTATCGAGCTTCCGTATTCTAGCCCTCGAGGCCCCTGGCTTGTAATATGAAGCTGATGTTATTTTTATTTGTGTCTAGAGTTTTGTTGTGATATCTTCCTGTGAGTCCTTGGGTTTGATCGTACGCATTTGCATGTATGTTTAGCGTACGATTAAATCGAGGGCATCATAGGTTGCGAGCTCAGCTCGAGAGTGTCGCCAGGGCCAAGCGGAGGTCAATGCAGAGTTGGTGTCGCTCCAAAGGCAGGTCCAGGAGTCGGCCGATGCCGTTCAGACCTCCTAGGATGAGGCAGCATATGCCCGGATGATGGACTCCCAGCGCGCCAAGAAATTCGCGGGCATCGCCGGCCGGGCGGCAGGCACGACGCGCCGAATTGTTGAGGATGCTGCGGCGCTGCCAAGGGTGAGCAGCGACGGGGTCTACCTCGCCTTCTTCCATAAGGTGTTGGAGATGCTGGAGGCCGGTGTCTCCCGCGTGGAGGAGGACAACGTTTTCGACGCGCGTGAGTTTCTCGGCCTTGCCTTGATGCTCATCTTCTCCAACATGAGCCGCCTCGTCCCGCAGCTTGATCTCTAGCGTGTCGTTGAGCCGGTGCCCGTTGAGTTCAGGCTCTTCTCTGGGACGAAGTGCGCCCGCGTGTGGACGCCCTGGTGGAGTGGTACGTCCGGGTGACCGTCTACAGCGAGGAGGAGAGCTCCGACGTCGAACATTCCGGTGCCAAGGGTGGTGACTGCGGCCTCTCCCCCTAGGCGTCACCGAGCTCCTGTTTTCTTGTGGGACTTTTGCATGTTACCTTCACTGTTGTCCCTTTTTCCTTTCTCTCTTGAATCGATGGCTTGCTTGCTGGTAGTTATTCCGGCTTGGTTCCCTCGCATAGGGCCTGTCGCTGATCCAACCGTTACTCGGGGGCAACGGCGGCCACGGCCATCAGGAGGTCCCATCCACCTGAGGCATCGTTTGTGCTCCTGCATGCCCGGACGATGGCCTCGTTCCTTGCCGCAGCTTAGTCCTTCGTCCCTGCATCCTTTCGTTCGTATGCGTGTTTTTAATTCGATCTCGGTTCAACGTGAAACCACATGGCTCCCGTGTGGGTCTGCGGGGTACTTAGCTCATGTGTTGGCACCCGTTCCTTCTACAACTCCTCCTGAGAAGCTCCTGCTTTGTCGGTGGGACGGGGTGGAGACCCTTTGATCATCGCCCTTGGGTGCCCAGAGCCCCCCCGAGACTCTTTGTGGTGGTATCGTGCTTCGATCCAAATCCCCGAGCGGGGGTCGACCTCTGAAAATTTTGACCCCTGGGACGGAAAGTCCTTGCTTTCACACTCCTTGGCGCCTAGGGGCGATGCAGGCGTTCAGCTCCTCAGAAAATGTCATCCAAAAAAAGAGGCTTGATACGTCTCAAACGTATCGACTTTTCCAAACACTTTTGCTATTGTTCTAGCCACATTCTGGCATGATTTGAATGAAACTAACCCCGAGTGACGCTGTTTTCAGCAGAGCTGCCTGTATGGTTTTATTGTGTGCAGGAAAATGTATATTTAGACGTCCCGGAAAATTCCCATAAAAATAGAGAAAATCCATGCACTGGGAGGAACCTTGGGACAGAAGATGGGCCAGAGGGGGCCACCAGGGCTACGGGTGACCCGTGGGCGCGGCCTGCCTCCTAGCTACGCCGGGAGACCGCTTCGGTGGAGTTCACCCCCTCTGGCGCCCTACTTTGGCTCCTATTTTTACCTGTGATGGAGAAAACCCAGAACAGAAGTCGTTTTGCAAGTTTCGACGTTAAGCCGCCGCCACCCTCGGTTCTTCTTCGGGAGAGCTAATCTGGAGGCTGCTTTGGCCTCCGGAGAGGGGAAATCGTCACCATTGTCATCACCATCACCACTCCATCACCCTTCCATGGCTTCCCCCATAATGTGTGAGTATTTCCCTGCTATAGGTGAAGGGAGTGGTTGGGATTGGATGAGTTAGATAATGTAATAGTTCGTCGGATTGTTGGGGGCATGTTGCCTATCATCTACTATGGTGTTTATCATCTTTGCTACTACTTGTTACTCTTAATGCTTGTCACTTTGGGCCCGAGTGCCATGATTTAAGATCTGAATACCTTGTGTTTTCATGAATATATTTGTAATATTGATCCTATCTATGAGTAGTATGCACCTATTATAGTCCGGAACCAACGATCCTAATGGTGACAACTTGGGACACCAAAGGGGATAGACTATAGTTTGAGGATTCCATGTATCTATTGATTGTTAATGCTTAGTTCCGGTGCTCTTTGATAGGAGCACCTTAATCTCCATAAGTTCCTTTTGGCCCCGTTGGTAGCGGGATGGTAGGAAAAAATATGTTGTGCAAGTTCTTATTGCAATCACGCACGACTACCTTGGGATACATGCCTAATGTTTGATATTTGCCTAGATAATCATTAGTTTTCTATGTGCCTTGCTCCAAGTTAGATACAAGAAATCTCTCATACATGCCCAACCACCCATCTCCCTAGCCTACAATGTTTTAATCCTGCTAGTTAGGAGTTACTTTACTTTCACTGTTTTACTTTTGTTGCTTTGCCACAATCACTTCCACATCACCGTTGCTACTAATATTTTGTTGCCAAGCAATTATCTTTCAGGTCCGGTTGAATTGACAACTCAACTGTTAAAGCTTATAAATATTCTTTGGCTCACCTTGTGTCGAATCAATAAATTGGGTTAACTTACCCGCGAAGACTGTTGCGATCCCCTACACTTGTGGGTCATCAAGACTATTTTCTGGCACCGTTGCCGGGGAGCATAGCTTTATTTACAAGTCTACTTGGAGTAATTTTTCGTGCTGCGATTTATCCACTATGGGTAAGAAAGGAGACCCCAAGATTCCAATTTTACAACCCACTACACGAAAAGTTAGTGTTCTTAGCATTGGCGCTACGCTTGATTCACCTTCCGTTATGAGTAAGTTTGCTTCACCACCACCACATGTTGCTTCTACCGAGTCCGTCACTATGTCTAATACTATTCTTGATGCTTCTACTACTATTAGTGAGACTGGTTTACATGGTTATTTCATTGAGTCTCAGATTACTAAGGCTGCGAAGCAGTGTGGGGTTGAAATTCCTATTACACACTACCCCATTGATATATCCTTTGGTTACCCAGACTTGAGTGGTATGAGGGAAGGAATTCTTGATGATGGTGTTAGAGCATATATCTCCATATGTGATTTTGTTAATTGATGACAATTCCAATGGACTAATGGTTGCCTTAAGTTATATTTATAGGATTTGTCCATAGGCACTTCTTGAAGTCCATCTGTTGGGTTCAAGGAGTTTATATGATGACCAAGATGGTATTCAAGGTATTATCCAAAGAATGGTCATAGAGACACTAGGTTGATCAAGATGTCAGACAAAGAGTAAATCAAGATGATCAACACACAAAGCGTATAAGATGTACCGAGAGGGATCAAGTGATCCCATGGTATGGTAAGCATTGTCCATTACGTGTTTGTGTACTAACCCATGGTCTTTGTGAGAGTCCTATGTGGGGGTTAGGTGTGCTTCCATGGGTTTGCGTCAAAACGAAGATCTCATACAACCCATGAAGGATGACGTCAAGTGGCGATCGTCATCAAGATTGTGGTGTGCAAGTTCAAGTGGATCATCACGAATATATCATTGAAACTATTGTTAATGATCATGTGTTGATAAGGACAAGCTCATGTGCTAACGAGGACAAGATCAAGATAAGCATTCCTGAGCACTACATGCTTGATTCTTGTGGATGTTCACATGGTGGACAAATGAAGATGAATGCATAAGCTAGGCTCTCCACATTGTGTATGGGAGAGCTACTTGAAGACTTCATCATGTCTTTCTTTCAACTTGAGCCAAGAAGGAACAACAACATCAAGCTCAAGTGAAAGGGCTAACTCAAAGGTATCAGTTCCTTTGACGTCAGTTGTGCGGAGTGATGATCAGCGAATAAAAGTATACACTCAAGTATGGATCATCAGTACCCCTTTTATGATTCTTGAGTCTTTAGGGATCCCACACTATTAAGAGGGGATCACATGTTTTGCGATGAATTTGCTCAAACTACATCTCCACTATTCTGCTCAGACCACATCTCCACTGCTCTGCTGTTATCTCAAAACAGGACTAGTGCCTCGGACATCCGGCTTCCTCCGGACGTCCGAGGGCCGGACGACCGACTGCTTCGGAAATCTGGAATCCTATACCAGAGAAATCAGAGCCATATAACTCGGATTTCCGGCTCCCTCCGGACGTCCGAGGCCCGGATATCCGACCAGCTTTGGAATTCCGGAACTATGCACCATAGAAACTTGAGCCATATAACCCGGACTTTCGGCTCCCTCCGGACGTCCGAGGGCCGGTCAAGGGTCGGACGACCGACAGGCTTGGGAAATCCGGAGCCCTGCACCAGAAGAACTTGAGCCCTATAACTCGGATTTCCAGCTCCCTCCGGACATCCACGGCCGGACGTCCGTCCCCTTTCGGAAATCCGGAACCTCCCACCAGTAGAAGTTGAGTCGAATAACTCGGATTTCCGGCCTTCTCTGGACGCCCGGTCGTTGTTCAATTCACAGTATTTTCAGTGATATCTACAGGCCTCGGACTACCGACCCCTGTCGGACGTCCGACCCCTCGCGGACGCCCGGACTTCCGGAAAATGTCGGACGTCCAGACCCTGTGTGACTAAAAGTGTCCCCAACGTCTATTTTTCTCTCCCCACTATAAATACCCCCCTCCCACTTCGTGAGAGTGTAGCCCAACACAGCCTTATCCTCATAAGAACACACTTCTACCTCACACACATTTGCTCACACCAAATCTTAGATCCCAAGAGCATTTGTGAGGCCCTTTGAGAGTTTTTCCAATCAAAAGATAGATCGTCTCCCTCTCCTCCTCTCAACCCATGCTATTTGGGATTTGAGCAAGTTTTGAGCATTCCCCGTGATCTTGTTACTCTTGGAGGTTGGAGACTCCTAGGCGGTAGGAGTTCTTCGAAGAGGAATCAATCCGTGTGATTACCCCTCGGAAAAGTTTGTGAGGGTTTGGAAGCCACCTCAAAGGCTTACCACTAGTGGTTGAGAAACGCCTTCGTGGTGTTATCTCAAAGGGAGAATAGGGTGAGCCTTCGTGGCGTTGGTGAGCCTTCGTGGTAACATCCACCTCTCTAACGGTGACTAGCTTCCCTCCAAGGAAGTGAACATCGGGATACATCTCGTCTCAGTGACCTTGGTTATCCTTAACCCTAACTCCTTACTTGTGGTATACTTGTGTTACTTGAGCATACATACATTGCATATTGTTTGTGCTCATTATATTGTGTTGGCTATTTCATGTACAAGAGTAATCATTCAAGCATACCCTCTATATCCACACGTTCATACTTGCAACCCTTGATATATCCTGTGATATACTGTGATCTAGTATCTTGTGTTGTTCACCTACTTGTCGTGTGATATAGCTCAAGTAAGTTTGTGTAACTTACTTGGGCTTGTTAGTAACTGTATTGTGTCCATCTTGGTAGATCGTGTTGTTTATACACGTTGCAGTGCCTAGTGCATTTAGGATTTGTGCTTGACAAGTACCCTCTTAGTTTATTTCCGCATTAGTTTCAAGCCTAATCCGAAGAAGTTTTTAAATAGCCTATTCACCCCCCCTCTAGGCATCATCGAGGTCCTTTCAATTGGTATCAGAGCTAGGTCTCTCTTTAATTAGGTTTCACGACCTAGAGAGTATCGATGTCGACTATTGGATTAGTGCACAATGGCATCTTTGACTTTAATGGCACAAACTATACCCTATGGAGAATTCGTATGTTTCATCACTTTCTGGCCATGGGCCCAAATACTTTACGAATTGTTCTTGTAGGGATTGCCGACAAAAGGGATGACGCATCTTCATCTACTAATGATATGTATCTTGATTGTGAGGCTTTTCTTGCCATTCATCGAACCATAAGTCCTGAAGTGTTTAAGTCTATCTCGACTTGCAAGTCAGCTCATGAAGTTTGGAATAAACTTGAAGATATATATGGTGGGTCCAATCTTGATGAAGACGGTATTATGATGAAGGAGTTGGTGCATGAGCTCTTCACTCTTTTCGATCTTAAAGAGTCCACCACTACTTCCATATCCGATTGCTTGCACACCTCAGCATCTTTAATCTCACAAGGTAATGACATGGTGAGTGAACAAATATATGTTGATGAAAATGTCATAGCCTCTATGGACACGAGCATATCGAGCACCACACATAGTGTAAATTATTGTGCTGATAGGTCATGCATTTCACCTAAAGATCCCTCGACAAATGTCTGTGGTGATATGCCTGCTTCCTCGTGTCCTCTTGATCAAAATATCTTGTTTCTCCCTAGTTGCTCTATGACTAATCATTTAGGGGAAATCAAGGAATATGAAGTAACTTTGACTAATGAAGAATCTGATTCACCAAAAGAATCATCATCAACTCCTCCAGTTCACATGTGCCTCATGGCAAGAGGGGATAATGAGGCATCATCTTCCCTGTGCAATAACGATGATATTTGCGATGAGGATGATGATGATGATTTAACTGAAAATATCTATGTGATCAGTAAAATTCTTCATAAAGCTAAAAATAACGCTCTTCAAAGATTCCAAGATGTTCTTGCTTACTTTGAAAATTGTAATGATTCACTTAATCATGAACAAGCTAGAAGTGAACAACTTGAACATGAACTTGAGAAGAGTCATCAAGCATGTAGAGACTTAAGATCTTCAAAAGGAGAGACTGAAGTTGCTCATGATAAACTTAAAAAGGATTTTGAGGTCCTTCTCCTTGAATGCAATAATGTCAAGGGAGAGCTCATCAAAACCTCTAAGATCTATGAGGAGCTTCAATCTACTCATGAGAAGTCTCTATTTGCTACTTACTCCTCTCATATTGTTGATGATACTTGTACATCTAACTGTACCTCATTTTAAGTATCAACATTGAAGGATAATATTGAGCTACGTGCTCAACTTGATTTACTAACTAGCAATTATGGGAAGTTGGAAGACAACCATGTAATGCTCACAAGCTCTCATGCCGATCTTCTAACATCCTATAATGTGCAAAAGTTAGCTCATGAGGCTATCATCACCAAGGTAACATCAAATAAGCCTCATGTGGACAATGGCACTACTTCTAGTCAAAGTACTATATTTCCATGTGTTAGTCCTCGTAATTCGTCTACTCATAATGTTGCTACCTCGTGTGATGAATTACTTTCCTTGCCTTGTTGCTCTAACAATGAAACTTACACTTCCTCTAGTATTTGCATTAAAACTAACCATGCAGAGGAAATCGAAGAGCTCAAGGGCCAAGTCACTTCTTTGAAGAAAGACTTGGAACAGTGTCATGAAGGGATGTCCACACTCAACAACGTCCTGTGTGAGAAAACATCCCCGAATGACAAAAATGATGTTCGAGTAAACTCAAACAAGAACAAGAGTGGCCTAGAACGAGTTAAGAATTCGGCCAAAATCATTTGCTTCAAGTGCAAAGTTAAAGGGCACCATGTTAGATCATTCCCTTTGAAGACGAAGTCTCAAAGTCACAAGCAACAAGGGAAGCGGGCACAAACTCAATCACAGACTCAGCTACAAGTTGAAGGAAGGCCTCTTCCCAATAAGACCCAAGCCAACACTCCCCAAGGTGAGAAATCTACAGGGAAGAAAACAAAGGGTAGATGTTGCTACTTATGTCGTGAGAAGGGTCACGTCGCTTCGTCTTGCACGAGAGGTAACTTATCCAACCCAATCACTATTGATGATATCTATTACCTTGGGAAGGATAAGGTTGGCAATGTGTTTGCCAAGTTTGTTGGTACTCAAAATGGTGTCAAGAAAAGAACCATTTGGGTTGCCAAGCCTATTGTGATTAACCTCTTAGGACCCAACGTAGTTGGGGACCAACAAGCTCAAACTTGATCAATAGGTGACTTTGGAGGACATTAGAGACTTGGATACATAATGAAGAATTAAGGGGTCTTCATTATTCATATTATCTCAAGCCAAGTCATTTGGATTATTGAGTTTCTATCTTATATCCAATGTGCCTCCTTACGGTAACTTATACTTAAATTGTTTACATTGTTAGGTGCTTGCCCCTTTGCATGTTGTGGTTTTGTACCTTGCATGCGTTTGTATATGTTGTGCTTCCAACTTGCTTATCTTGAGTAATCGAGTATGTGTATGTTGGTTTGCATATCATGTACATGTGACTCTTGTGTTGAGCCTTTTTGCATCTTGTTTGCATTTTTGTTGGCTCCTGTGAGAGATTAATGGATTATCCCATTGTGGGGGAGTGATGTGCTTTGCACACCTCACAATCCTATAAATGTGTATACATGGGGAATACCACTTGGTTTTGATATTTCAAGATTATCTAGTTTCTATGTGGTATGTCTTACTCATGAGAAATTCAAATTCTATATGGTCCATTAATTATCTCTTGTTGGTTTTAATTTGCCACTTGTTAATATTGTTGGTTTATCACATTATGGGGGAGTAATATGCTATGTGCATATTACAAACCTAGAAAATGGGTACATTTGAGGTGTTGCCACTTAGTGTTGATATTGTAAATTATCTTGTTCCTAGGTGGCATGTTAGCTCTACAAGTGCCATTTGCTTGCGTTTTATGGGTAAAGATGATCTTGGATATATTTGCGATCTACCAATGAGTATCACTTCCAAAATACTTCTTATCCTTGACAATTGGTATTCCCATCATGTGATAGGAATTGCTAATCGTCTTTACATTGGATTTTGTGTTTCGTTTGTCTTCCTTGCCTCTTATGGATCTATTTTAACATGTCTAGTGTTTTTATAGATATAGAGATCGTGATGATCCCATCGTGTGCATTTTGTATTCAAATGAAAATTCTATATAATGCACGTCCCTTGGGGGAGCTATCCTATTTTCTTTAGAACACTCTCTTTATTCACCCATCATAAAATCTTTTGATCCCCATCAAGTGTGTGTTGATGGGAGGCAAGTCTTGCTCTTTATGATGCTTTGTGCCATCATGAAAATTTGTCGAGGGCTTGGTTTGTTGGAACCTAGCTCTCTTTTGGAAACTAGACACCTCGTGTTTGTTTTCCTTCAATTGGTCTCTTGTTGCCTTGTATTTGGCATGTGTCAATGGATATCTCATTCCTTGAGGTATCTTTTAATTGATATCCTTCAAGTGATAGTTCTTTTTGTTTAGGATCTTATTATCACTTGATACCTTGTCTTTTGGTGACTTATCAACTTTGTGTTGAGTTGATTCTTGAGAGTCTTGAGCATGCGTATCTAGCTACTATATACAACTTCTTTTGCTTGCTTTCCTTCTTTGACCCAATATATAGGGGAAACTCCACCTTGTCATAAATTGGCTAAAGTGTGCATGAAATTCAAATTCATATCTATATGCACTTATGTATGTGGAGTTTGTCCTATGTATTTCTGGTTTTCTAACTCTTTGGTCCCAATGAGTTTGGGCACCATTTTGTTTGTTTTGTTGTTCCAGGAACAACTGGAGATGCATTGGATGCTCGGCTCACCTATAAGGAAGATGTTAAGACCATGTCATTATTGGATCCAAGTTAGGATGATGAAAGAACAACTATCTACTACATCAATCCAATGTTGTCTCAGTAACAAGTATCCACTTCATGCATTCTTTTCTTGCAAAGGCCCCAACCTGTCTTTTCTTTTCCAGGTTGCATCATGGCATGAATCTCTTGATTCGTTCTTGAAGTACTTGTTTGCTCTCTCAAAGCATCCGAACGATGATGTCTTACTACTAGTTGGGATGTCTTTGATGTTCGTATGTTGGAAGTTCATATTGTACAATAAGAAAATATTAGGCCATGTGCTATGCTTCCAAGCAAAAGATCTCATTGATATATTTATGACTTCCTTTTGGATATCTAGTTTGTTCCTTCTTGTAACCATTTCGTGTGTACATCCTTCTTTGTGGATATATCATCATGATTGTCTTCTACTTAGAATCTTTTACACCTGAGAGAAGTTACATCTCTAATTGATATCCTCTTTTCTTTCACGTCCATCGTTACATTTCCTTTTTCAGTTTTTCGTGGCTTCGTGAAAAGATTTGTTTTGAGTGCGTATCTTATTTTCCTACATCTTGATCCACTCTTTGGCCCTGAAGATTATTTTTCCTCATGCTTGTCTTGATGAGGGTTTTGCCATTTCAATCAGTATCCCTCCTCTTGATAAGGTTCTTACTTCCTATCTTCACAATGGGTTGCCACAAGCGTTGGTTCTTATTGTGTTTATTAGTAAGCTTGTGAACCCATTTTCTAGTATGTGTGTGTGGGAATGATATGTCTTGCACCTTGTATCTCATTTCATCAAGACTATGTTGATGAGTAATGCTCATCCTTATCTTAGTCTTCTCAAGTGCTTTGCCATGACTCACACACATTACTTTGGTTGAGCCTATTCTTAAGTTGCTTCCTTCACATGTTGCTCAACCATTTGTTTTGTGCAATCGATATGCTTATTGTCTCATCTATCTTCTTGCACTTGTTGTGTGTTTTTATTAATTTTGGGGGAGCAACGATCCTATTTTGTGCACCTGTATCAAATAGAAAAATCTTGTATTAGTGCACAAATCATGGGGAGCTTCTCTAGTTTTTGATAAAACACTCTGTTGCCTTTATCATAATATCTTCTATTCATGTGGCTCGAAGGACCATATGATTGTTTGTTCCATCAGGAATCTTTTGATTGCTTGCCTCTATTTTTGTATGTCTTTGTGGCATATGATCCTTTTATTTGCAATCTTTGGGTCCTCAATATAGTTTGTTTCCCTCCAACTAATTATCATTGTATTTGTGTATTTCTGTGCACTCATTTGCTGAGAAGTACACACCTTTTGGAGGACCACCTACTATATTGACTTTCTAAACTTTTTGTCCATTTTGGCAATCGATGCCAATGGGGGAGAAGTTTAGAGAGTATACTTTGGATATGTTTAGAGGGTTTTGCTGTTATTGCGTAAGCATTTACGTCTTCAAGCATGCATTATTACCTTGTATGTGTGCGCTTGGTTATGCTTATTTCTTATATAAACACTCTTTAAGTGGTTGCCTTCAATTACCAAAATGGGGGAGATTGTTAGAGCATATATCTCCATATGTGGTTTTGGTAATTGATGACAATTCCTATGGACTAATGGTTGCCTTAAGTTATATTTATAGGATTTGTCCATAGGCACTTCTTGAAGTCCATCTGTTGGGTTCAAGGAGTTTATATGATGACCAAGATGGTATTCAAGGTATTATCCAAAGAATGGTCATAGAGACAATAGGTTGATCAATATCTCAGACAAAGAGTAAATCAAGATGATCGACACACAAAGCGTATAAGATGTACTGAGAGGGATCAAGTGATCCCATGGTATGGTAAGCATTATCCATTACGTGTTTGTGTACAAACCCACGGTCTTTGTGAGAGTCCTATGTGAAGCTTAGGTGTGCTTCCATGGGCTTGCGTCAAAAGGAAGATCTCATACAACCCATGAAGGATGACGTCAAGTGGCGATCGTCATCAAGATTGTGGTGTGCAAGTTCAAGTGGATCATCACGAATATATCATTGAAACTATTGTTAATGATCATGTGTTGATAAGGACAAGCTCATGTGCTAACAAGGACAAGATCAAGATAAGCATTCCTGAGCACTACATGCTTGATTCTTGTGGATGTTCACATGGTAGACAAATGAAGATGAATACATCAGCTAGGCTCTCCACATTGTGTATGGGAGAGCTACTTGAAGACTTCATCATGTCTTGCTTTCAACATGAGCCAAGAAGGAACAACAACATCAAGCTCAAGTGAAAGGGCTAACTCAAAGGTATCAGTTCCTTTGACGTCAGTTGTGCGGAGTGATGATCAGCGAATAAAAGTATAGACTCATGTATGGATCATCAATACCCCTTTTATGATTCTTGAGTCTTTAGGGATCCCGCACTATTAAGAGGGGATCACAGGTTTTGCGATGAATTTTCTCAAACTACATCTCCACTGTTCTCCTCAGACCACATCTCCACTCCTCTGGTATTATCTGAAAACAGAACCAGTGCCTCGGACATCCGGCTTCCTCCGAACGTCCGAGGGCCGGACGACCGACAGCTTCGGAAATCCGGAATCCTATACCAGAGAAATCAGAGCCATATAACTCAGACTTCCGGCTCCCTCCGGACGTCCGAGGCCCGGATATCCGACCAGCTTCGGAATTCCGGAACTATGCATGAGAGAAACTTGAGCCATATAACGCGGACTTCCGGCTCCCTCCGGACGTCCGAGGCCCGGATATCCGACCAGCTTCGGAATTCCGGAACTATGCACCAGAGAAACTTGAGCCATATAACGCGGACTTCCGGCTCCCTCCGGACGTTCAAGGGCCGGTCAAGGGTCGGACGACCGACAGGCTTCGGAAATCCAGAGCCCTGCACCAGAAGAACTTGAGCCCTATAACTCGGATTTCCGGCTCCCTCCGGACATCCGAGGGCCGGACGTCCGTCCCCTTTCGGAAATCCGGAACCTCCCACCAGTAGAAGTTGAGTCGAATAACTCGGATTTCCGGCCTTCTCCGGACGTCCGGTCGCTGTTAAATTCACAGTATTTTCAGTGATATCTACACGCCTCGGACGACCGACCCCTATCGGACGTCCGACCCCTCGCGGACGCCCGGACTTCCGGAAACTGTCGGACGTCCGGACCCTGTGTGACATAAACTGTCCCCAACGGCTGTTTTTCTCTCCCCACTATAAACACCCCCTCCCACTTCGTGAGAGGGTAGCCCAACACAGCCTTATCCTCATAAGAACACACTTCTACCTCACACACATTTGCTCACACCAAATCTTAGATCCCAAGAGCATTTGTGAGCCCCTTTGAGAGTTGTTCCAATCAAAAGATAGATCGTCTCCCTCTCCTCCTCTCAACCCAAGCTATTTGAGATTTGAGAAAGTTTTGAACATTCCCGTGATCTTGTTACTCTTGGAGGTTGGAGACTCCTAGGCGGTAGGAGTTCTTCGGAGAGGAATAAATCTGTGTGATTACCCCCCGGAAAAGTTTGTGAGGGTTTGGAAGCCACCTCAAAGGTTTACCGCTAGTGGTTCAGAAATGCCTTCGTGGTGTTATCTCAAAGGTAGAATAGGGTGAGCCTTCGTGGTAACATCCACCTCTCTAACGGTGACTAGCTTCCCTCCAAGGAAGAGAACATCGGGATACATCTTCGTCTCAGTGACCTTGGTTATCCTTAACCCTAACTCCTTACTTGTGGTTTACTTGTGTTACTTGAGCATACATACATTGCATATTGTTTGTGCTCATTATATTATGTTGGCTATTTCTTGTAGAAGATTAATCATTCAAGCATACCCTCTATATCGACACGTTCATACTTGCAGCCCTTGATATATCGTGTGATATAGTGTGATCTAGTATCTTGTGTTGTTCACCTACTTGTCGTGTGATATAGCTCAAGTAAGTTTGTGTAACTTACTTGTGCTTGTTAGTAACTGTATTGTGTCCATCTTGGTAGATCGTGTTGTTGATACACGTTGCAGTGCCTAGTGCATTTAGGATTTGTGCTTGACAAGTACCCTCTTAGTTTATTTCCGCATTAGTTTCAAGCCAAATCCGAAGAAGTTTTTAAATAGCCTATTCACCCCCCCCTCTAGGCGTCATCGAGGTCTTTTCAGATGGTTATATTGAACTTGATGATGATTTATGTAGGGAGCTTACAGAGTGTGCTGACTCTGACCCTGCTTGTGTTAAGAAGCTGCTTGAAAAGAATTCTATGAAGAATTTACTCCTGATCCCAAATTTGCTTCATCTCCTATTTGCATTGAGGATGCTGATTTTGATTTCTGTGTAGATCTTTCACTTATATCCACAGTTGAAGATGACCCCTTTTATGGCAGAGAAAATGAAGTTGCAATTGTACACCTTACCAATCTCACTGTGTTGGGTGGTTTATTCACTACAGAGGACAAGAAGAGAAATTATTATGTTACTAAGATACTTCACTTCTCTTTGAAGGAAGATGCTAAAGCATGGTATGATGCACTACCATGTGGTTCCATTAAGAGTCCTCAATATTTAGCTCAATCTTTTGTTGCTAAATATTTTCCTGCTCATAAGCAACATGCTGCTTTACAAAGAATATAAAACTTCAAACAGTTGCAGGATGAGCACCTCCCTAAAGCTTGGGGGAGGCATTACCCTTTACTCAAGGCTAGACTCGGACATGGAGTCCCTAAGAATGAATTGCCTGATATATTTTATGCCGGTATAGCCGATGAATCTAGAACCTATCTGGATAGTTGTGCCGGTTGTGTTTTCAGGGAAAGAACATAGGACGATGCTGAAGAACTAATGGGCAACATAGCTAAGAATCATGATGATTGGTCCGTTCCTGAACCACCTCCACCACCCAAGAAGAGGGGTATGCTTTTATTGAGCCCCAAAGTTATGCAAGAAGCCAAGAAATCTATTAAAGAGAAAGGTATTAAAGCTGAAAATGTGAAGAATCTACCTCCTATTGAGCAATTATGTGAGCCTACCACTCACCCACCTATGGTAGAGGTACACTCTCTTTCAGAATTCAATTCAAGTGACATCCCTCATGGTAAGCCCCCTGATCAATGCTTAGATGATCTTGATAATTTCATTATCAAGCAAAACCCTTTTAATGAGAGGATTCAAGGCCAATTGCATGATAATTCCCTTGCTATCAAAAGTTTGCTTGATGTTTTAAGTAGAACTGTTAATGATGTTAAAGGTCTTGTTAAGCATTTTCATATGGTTCAAACTCAGCTTGAACAAAATTTTAATGTGCAAAAAGATTTGCTTGCTAACAATACCAAACAAGTTGATACGCATGCATATGGTATAAAGACATGAGGTGGTACACACACCCAGGACCCCCTCTATCCACATGGGGATCCAAAGATGATCGAGCAAGATTTGCAATTGCAGGAAGAAGACATTGTCAGCTCCCCAAAGAAGAAGAAGAAACACAAGGAAGCTGAAAACTCCAATGTTCTCATAATCGATGAAGAATTTATTGTTGATCCTAATAGTATGTCTATTTCCAATGCTGAAACTGAAGATGGTGCTGAACCTGATAAACATAATGTGAAGAATGATCCTCCTAAGGTAAAACAAGAAGAAGCACCCGACAAGCGCAAGAGATATACTAGAGACAACTTTGTTGCAAGAAGACATGGGAAGGAAAGAGAACCATGGGTACATAAATCAATGCCCTTCCCATGTAAGTCATTCAAAACCAAAGAAGAAGAGCATTACAATAAATTTTGGGAATGGATGAAACCTCTTTTTCTTCAAATTACTTTGACTGATGCTATTAAGTTGCCTCCATACTCCAGCTATATGAAAGATATTGTTACTAATAAAAGAAAAGTTTCTAATGAGGCAATATCTACTATGCTTGCTAATTACTCTTTCAGTGGTAAGATTCCCGAGAAGCTTGGTGATCCAGGTATACCCACCATTCCTTGCTCCATAAAAAAATAAATATGTCACAACTGCTTTATGTGATCTCAGTGCAAGAGTGAGTGTTATGCCTTTCTCTCTTTACAAAAGGCTTTGTCTAGATAAACTAATCCCTATAGATATATCTCTTAAAATGGTTGATAAGTCAACAGCCATTCCTGCTAGTATTTGTGAGGATGTTCCTTTGAAGTTGCTAATTGCTTGATCCTTACTGACTTTGTTGTGCTTGACATGCCCGAGGATGGGAGCATGTCTATTATTCTTGGTAGAACTTTTCTTAACACCACATGTGCTATTATTGATTGCAATAAAGGAAAGGTGACTTTCGATGTTAATGAGAAGGAGCACACGGTATATTTTCCAAAGAAGATTGATAAAAGGCATGGCCTTAATTCTATTGAGAATATTGAGACTGTGAAGGTTGGAGTGTGGGATTGTCCTCTACATGTGCACCACAAATACAAAACCATTATGGTGGGGACAATATCCATTAAAATAAAGGTACCATGATTGCTTTATAGGAAGTGAAACTTTTTGCTCGATATAACACCTGTTTGGTAGTAAGACTTGATCAACCTCGCTAACAAATATTTTTTATATGAGTAAAAAGAGAAGCTAGTTATATTTTCATTTCTTTTATCTTACATCCTCCTTGTTGTACCAAAGTTTTATGTTTTTGAAGCTTCATACGTTTAACCATTGTTTCGAGCTTTCCAGAAGTTTTCCAGGTTTCGGTACGTCAATTTTTTTTTCAAAAGTGAAGTTGTGAGAAAAATTATAATAAAAATTTCCATCAACAAAAAGAGACGCATGGGCACGTGGGTCCAACCATTGGGGCCACCCCTGGTCTAGGCGGCCAGCTAGCGCGGCCTGGCCCCTGACCGCTCCCGGAGGTCGTTTGGGCCCTCCTGGTCCCCTTTCCAGGTACTTCTTCCTCCCTCCTCTCTCTCTCACTCCAAAAATCCCGATTTTTCTCTTGGAGCTCGAGTTCTTTCTGTTCTTGGTGGAAAATTTTGATCTCTCTCTACATCCCATCATTTGCATTGAGAATTTGAGAATTTGCTCCTTAGTATGTGACTCCTCCACTCCTCCAATTAGAATTTTGATTGGTAGTCTTGTTTGTGAGTATTTAGGAGTTCTTGGTGCTGTTCATATGATCTTAAATGCATGTTTAGGAATTTAGTTATGAAGTTTTGACGCAATCTTATGCATCGGGGAAGGGAGTAGAATAGTTTTCTCCAACTCATTTTTGCTTAAACCTTTGTTTTCGTTATGCATCAAAAATTTCAGAAATGAGTTTGTTTAGAAAAGAAAAAGGATGGCTTGGGAAGAAGAGACCCAAGCCTACCGATAGACTAACTAGAGCTGCAGTTTCATCTTCCACTGTGAGGACAAGTTATAGTGATGATATCGTGCCACCAGAGTTGCTGCACGAGACGGACACGACACGCGCCATGGCATACCCATGTTAAGATTTCCTTATGCCGGTAGGTATTAAGGATAAGTTTGAGAACCTTCGTGCAGGTGTAGGTTTGACACGTCTCATAACACGACGTGTACAACAATATCCAAAACTCACCTATTATTTTTTCAACCGGTTTAGATATAATGATAAAACTTCCATAAATGAATTCAGATTATATGAGGATGTCTTTACCATGTATTTGGCAGAATTTTGTGACGTTATAGGTGTGCGAAATGTCGGGAAGACGACCAAAATAAAAATTCAGCCCTACGAGCTGAAATCCCTATTCGCTTCCCTTTGCAACAAGGATCCGCGAGACATTCACCGAGGAAGATCTTCAACACCTTGTTTCCCCATATCAGGTATTTCACATACTATATTGCTCGAGGGGTGTTAGCTCGTGACGACACGAGCAACATTTCGGCTCCAGATCTCGCTATCTTGGCAGCTACGCTCTTAGGAGATAACACGTATAATATTGGTGCTTTGATTGCTCGTCGCCTCGTCGCTAATAATGGCAAAGGGCCTCACTTTGGTGGCATTTATGCCATGCTTATCCTTGAGCACCTTGGGTGCACTGTATTTACGGATGATATTTCTTTTTCATTCATAAGCTTTGATCTTACCGCTATGAAGAGGCATGAGTTTGTTACTAGGACTACTGAGTTTGGTAACCTTGTTTATATTATGAGGTTTGGCGAGCTTACTACTAGCGAGATCCGTCTACATGCACAACTTTTGTTTGATTACACTAGCAGGAACGGATGGTCCTTCACCTCGATTGAGCTGGATGAGTTCGCGATCCAGCAACAGTTCGACAACCCCATGGAGGGTGTTGTTCCCGAGGAAGAAGAACCTTCTTCTTGGGAGGCCACCCGGGCATGAGTGTACGCGCCCAAGGCCTCGTATGATTCTTAGAGCCACGTGTACCACTCCGGAGCCGGAGGGAGCTCCTGGAGCCCAAAGTAGCCAAGCTCTACTTAGGCCAGAAGCCTAAGTTTGGGCAATACGTACCCTTCTCCCCTTTCATTTGTATCATCCGTGGTTTCCTTTTTAATCTTTTCGGAGTGTTTGCACGTTCTTCTTTGTTCTTTCTTTGCAAAAACAACAAAAAGATTTCTCTTTTCTTTTGCTTTCGTTTAACCTTTAGAAACCCAAAAATATTTCTTTTCTATCTTTAGTTTGCTTTGTTTGCAGAGTTTAGCTCACGTCCTTGGTTGCAATTGCACTTGATTACATCTTTCTACGTTCGATCATCCGAGTGACAATGCAATAATTACGAAGATCGACGGAAGGGATGCAACAACGAAAGCGGGTATGAACTCTATTTGTTTCTACTTTTGTACATATGCTTCTACTTATGATCTAGAGACCAACTTGTAGCGACATAGTGCTATGTTTACAATGCTTTCCTGGTAGTTCATGCTTTCTTTGTGACTTGTCTCAAATAGCTGGAGTGCATAATGTGTTATGGAAATGATTTGCATGCATTGTATTGTTCATGGTATGGCATATTGGAGTGGTATTTCCCTGCGGAGAGTTTTTGGATTGACTTGGCACATGCTTACCCATGTTTATGACTAGAAGTCTATCAAGCCTTGATGATCTTTTTATTTCAGAATAGTTATATCGCTTTCATGCCCGATTAAATGTTGCTTTGTTGCTCTGCATGATTATGACCGTTATTGCTCTCTAGTTGGTCGCTTCCCTGCCTTTTGCTAGCCTTCGTGTGTACTAAGAGGACTTACTGCTTGTGCATCCAAAATCCTTGAAACCAGTTGCGCCATATGAGTCCACCATACCAACCTATATGCGGTATTTATGTGCCGTACTAAGTAAATTTGCATGTGCCTCATTCTAAAAGTTTCAAATAAATATATTGTTTTGTATGCCCGAATCGCTCATGTAGTGACTAGGGGCTATCAATATCTACCAAGCTAAGTGGGTTATTCTCAAGATATGTGTTGATTCACGATCATTAACGAGAAATTGGCTGGTAACCGGGATGCCCAGTTCCATGCTCAAAGTCAAATCAAATTTAATGAAACAAAACTCCCCCAGGATAGTTGTCTGTATGGACGGTATCCGTCGATTTGGCCCTTCGTGGAGTGTGATCGATTGGTGGAGGGGGAGTAAAAACTTTACGTTTCTGTTTGGGAACCGCCTATAATGTATTTAGCTTGGAATATATTGAGATCTCTTAGTTGTTACATTGACAATGAAAGCTTACCACCCCAAATTTTGATTTATCTTTGTTTTAAAAGATCAAAGTTCTGGCACCTCTGCAAATCAATGCTTCCCTCTTCGAAGGGCCTATCTATTTCACTTTACTGTTAAGTCATCCTCTTCCTATAAAAAGCACCAACTATAGAGGGCATGATTGTCATTCTGAGTATAATGTGCATTGTCCCAAAGCACTACATTGTCTTCTGCATGATTATGATATTGCTTATTCTAAAATATTTATTTCTAGTCTCCTTTATGACTCCAAAGGAGCGTCTGCATTTATGTTTTGCTTCACTCTTGGGGGTTAGCGAGATACCACTCTAGTATGTCCGAGTCATGAGCATTGTGATATCATCATGATTTTCACTTGCATATTATTCATTCTTAGTTGTTTGAAATTCTTCACATGATCGAAGGATTTCTTCGTGCATTCTCTTTGTAGAATTGCTTCAATACTCGTTGGACTTGTTCGTAGTGCATGGTTATATACATCTAATGAAGCAAAAGAGTTTGGCAAGTTTTATTTGTCGCGCCCACTACGTTGAACTGAATTGCTTGAGGACAAGCAATATGCTAAGCTTGGGGGAGTTGATATCTGTCAAATGTACACTACTCGAATTCAGAAATTTGTCGTCTACCAAGGCGGACGGCAAAGGGTGCAACCACGGACGGCAAAGGCTTTGCCGTCGGTCAGCTGACGGCAAAGTAGACAGCAAAAAAAAATCCGGTGAATTGGTTCTTTGCCGTCTGCTTTCTCAAAGCGGACGGCAAAGAATCTTTGCAATGAGGGGGCAGATGGCAAAGAGGGGATAGAGAGGGGGCAGATTCCCCCCTTTGCCGTCTTCCTTCCCCCCTTTGCCATGTGGGGGCGGACGACAAAGAGGGGAGAGAGAGGGGGCAGATTCCCCCCTTTGCCGTCTGCCTTCCCCCCTTTGCCATGTGGGGGCAGACGGCACAGAGGGGAACCAGCCCCTTTTTTATTTATTCTTTGTTATATCTAGCATTTTTAACAATAATTAGGATATATATATATATTTGACATAAATAAATTTCTTTCCGTACTCATAACCATATTAAAATAACCTCTTATATCCAGCTTTCAAGTTGCATCCGTACCAAACCATATATTACACCAGTTTCATCCACGTGCATACAAAGTTTCACATATTCATATACTACAATAGTTTCAATACAACCCATGGTACAAGAAATCATCTGCAAGAATTCCATCAAGATTTTCCAAGCTTCCCGTGAAGTGAAGGTAATCTGCAAAATAACAAATAAGAAAGTTAGAATAATAATACTAGATGAAGTAGTGTATATATAGGTTATTTCGGAGATAAATTAGCTAAGTATAGACCATTTAGGAGCTAACTAAGCTAATTATGTCATTTAGGTGGAACTCTAGCTAACTATAGGTCATTTCGGAGCTAACTTGGGTAAAATAGGTCATTCCGGAGCAAACTATGCTTATTAAGCCATTTTTGATCTAGCTAGGCTAATTATAGGCCATTTCATACCTAAGTTAGGGGGAATAGGTCATGTTGCAGCTACGTAAGCCTAATTATGTCATTTAGGAGAGAACTTAGCTAACTATAGGTCATGTTTTATTAAATAGACCATTTAGGAGCTAACTAAGCTAATTATGTCATTTCGTAGGATAATTAGCCAATTTAGCCTTTCTTGGATGAGTCTAAGCTACGTAGAAGAAGAGAAAGAGAAGAAGAAGTAAAAGAAGGAGGAGGAGGAGGAGGAGAAGGAGAAGGAAGAGGAGAAGAAGAAGAAAAGAAGAAGGAGAAGGAGAAGGAGGAAGAAGGAGGAAGAAGAAGGAGAAGGAGAAGAAGGAAGAAGAAGGAGAAGGAGGAGCTCCTTCTCCTTCTTCTCCTTCTTCTTATCCTCCTCCCTCTCCTTCTTCTTATCCTCGTCTTCTTCTTCCTTCCTTTCATTTTTCCTCTTTCTTCTCCTCTTGTCCCCTTCTTTGGGCTAAATTGGCTAAGAATGCCTTTTTGGAGCTAATTATGTCATTTCGAGGATAATTAGCTAAGTATAGGTCATGTTTTATTAAATAGACTATTTCGGAGCTAACTAAGCTAATTTTGTCATTTAGATGGATAATTAGCCAATTTATCCTTTCTTGGATGAGTCTAAGCTACGTAGAAGAAGAGAAAGAGAAGAAGAAGTAAAAGAAGGAGGAGGAGGAGGAGGAGGAGAAGGAGAAGGAAGAGGAGAAGAAGAAAAGAAGAAGAAGGATAAGGAGAAGGAGGAAGAAGGAGGAAGAAGAAGGAGAAGGAGGAGCTCCTTCTCCTTCTCCTCCTCCTTCTCCTTCTTCTTATCCTCCTCCCTCTCCTTCTTCTTCTTCTCCTCTTCTTCTTCTTCCTTCCTTTCATTTTTCCTCTTTCTTCTCCTCTTGTCCCCTTCTTCGAGCTAAATTGGCTAAGAATGCCTTTTTGGAGCTAATTATGTCATTTCGAGGATAATTAGCAAAGTATAGGTCATTTTTTATTAAATAGGTCATTTTGGAGCTAACTAAGCTAATTATGTCATTTAGATGGACAATTAGCTAATTTAGCCTTTCTTGGATGAGTCTAAGCTACGTAGAAGAAGAGAAAGAGAAGAAGAAGTAAAAGATGGAGGAGGAGGAGGAGGAGGAGGAGAAGGAGAAGGAAGAGGAGAAGAAGAAGAAAAGAAGAAGGAGAAGGAGAAGGAGGAAGAAGGAGGAAGAAGAAGGAGAAGGAGGAGCTCCGTCTCCTTCTTCTCCTCCTTCTTCTCCTTCTTCTTATCCTCCTCCCTCTCCTTCTTCTTCTTGTCCTCTTCTTCTTCTTCCTTCCCTTCTTCGGGCTAAATTGGTTAAGCTAATTATGTCATTTCGATGGAAGTCTAGCTATCTTTTATTAAAACACTAGAAATAACATACCTAAGTTAGGGTGAAGCACGGTGGCTCTGGCTTGTTTCACCTAGAGAAGGCTGCCCTGGAGAAGGCTCGACTGTAGAAGGGTCGTGCGATGCATTTCGGGAGATATTCTGCAACAAACATCGTTTGCAATGTGTAGTTAGCATGAGGACACTCTTAAGATCACTGCACTGAAATGAAACTCACCGTCCCAGCCACGTTAATGACTGGCATCGGCGGAGGGACTTGGCTGATCTTCTGGCACATAGACTGTTCATTTGGTTTCGACAAGTCAAACTTTTTATTTATTAATGAAACGGACATTCAAATGCAAGATTTGAAATAACATGAAGAAGAAACTTACCACGAAGAGCTCGTATATGGCCCTGGTAGAGGCATCATTCCGTGCCCACTCCGCCTCCACCAATGCAGTCGTCCTCTCCTCAAGCTCCCTAATTTCCTTATCCTTCTCCGCCATAACCGCCTGCATTGCCTCTCTCTCTTTCTGAATAGGAGCCTGCAACACAACTCATTGTTAGCAATGTAATCATATTGGTTCCAACGCACAAAATAATGCGAAAGATAGTTGAGTCCATTAAACTAACCTTGATGGCGAGCTCGACTGGCCGTGGACGACATGTTATCTCCGGACAAGAGCTCGTTTGGCGTGCCTTTATCTGCCGGAGAGTGCTAGGACAACGTATAAGGCCGTCTCCAATGGCGATCGAGCCATGGGGCCTCCCGTTGCCAGCTATCATCACCAGCTCTGGATCAATAGGCCCCTCGCTCGAGTTAAAGTCCTCCCCTTTCCTCGCCTTCCCGTGATCTCTGTACTTCACAAGCTTGTCGTGGGAGGAGATGTTGGTGAAGTTTTCTGGATGCTCGAGGTCAGACTCAGAGAATGCCTTGACCTTCTTGTACGGGGCAGTATGGGCCATCGCATACAGGTCGTACATCTGTGGCGCCTCCGTCTTATTGTGACGCGCCTAAAAGAGAGAGAGGAAAATTTTATTGGTAAAGGGCTCAAGATAGCATTAAGAATGAATTGCATGAGGCATGAAGCAAACCACATACCCAGTTCTCGCCAAATTGGATTAAGTTGACGCTCCCTTGATGGTGTGGCAGACCAACCATTTTGCCACGCCTCTCCTTGGCGTTGTTGTGGCTGGCCTCCCACGTTTCGCAGCACCACTGATCCACCAAGGCCTCACAACAATCCATCTTATCCACACACCATCTCGGGGGCACCTAAGTTAATAAAAATAAATTTGAGTGTGTAAGAACCAACTCAAGGAAACTAACTACAAAGCCTTAATAATATGTAATTACCTTCATCTAATGCTCCTTCTCCATCTTAGCATCATGGCACTTCGCCTTGTCAATCCTAATACGATGCGTGGCATAGTAGTCTCGAACAGCCTGCACCCGAGCCTCGTGCCGAAAGTTTTAGGCGGCCACATTCGGTTTCGATAACCTTTGCCGCGTCCTCCTCGTATCCCTCCTCACACCTGTAGAAGGTCTGCAAACGAGACAACACCGATTAGTACCGTAAATAGCTATGGTTGATTTATAATTGTGTGAAAGAGAAATTACCCAGAACTTTCGGATCACCATATCCGCCCTCGTGTCACACAAAACACCGTCGATCTCCACCTCCGGCGGGGCCGGGGCACCCAAGTAGTGCTCCCAGGTCATTCCTACCTCTCGCTCCCGACCGGGCAACGTAACAAACCCTGGGGAGTTTTGACGTCAAAGAACACCAAGGACGCTGTTGGGCTTGCGGACACCCTTGGAAACAATCCAACCCCTACAGTATGACAAATTAAAGCCAAAACATTAGATATTTGAGAAAACGCGAAGGCAAAAGGTTAAATAAGAGTAAATTAACTAACTTGTCCCCATTTGGCCTAATCGACCACCTCAGCTCTGCCAGTACTAGCCATTCATCCTCAGGGATAAAGCCACGCAACATCACCGGCATTACCCGCTCAATCCATATGTGCCAATCATGACTCTTGAGCCCAAATATTTTCAATTTCTCAAGACTCGCTCCCCTCTTTAGATTCACAGCATACCCATCGGGGAACAACAACCGCATTTTCAGCCACAATAGCATTTCCCTCATAGCTGGCCTTTCAAGATTGAACCATGCCTTTGGCTTCCCTATGCTTTGCTTTCCTTTCCGTTGTCGCAAGTTTTGCAACGGTCTATCACATAGAGCCTCCAGGTCGATTCTAGCCTTAGGATTATGTTTTGACTTCCCCTCTATGCCGAACAATGTACCAAAAATGGCCTCCGCAATATTCTTTTCAGTGTGCATCACGTCAATGTTATGTGGGCAAAGGAGGTCTTTGAAGTAAGGGAGATCCCATAAGCATGACTTGTGAGTCCAGGCGTGTTCCGTATTATACCCTTTGAAGTATCCTGGACGCAAAGGATCAGTCTCAAGAGCGTTTAACTATCAAGGGTCTGTTGGCCTGTCAACGCAGCTGGTGCAGTGTTTTTGACAATTGTTCCTTTGATGAAATTCTTCTTGTCTTTTCTGAACTTATGGTCAGGATCCAGGAATTGTCTATGCATGTCGAAGCAAGAATACTTGCGACCAGCCTGCAGCCAACGAAACTGAAGAGCTGCCTTCCATGTGGTGCGCGGGAACCTTCCATGCATACACCAGCCAGAGAATAGCGCAAACTCCGGATAATCATGCGCCGAGTACATGAACCACACATGCATTTTGAAATTTTCTTTGGTAGCCGCGTCGTAGGTCTTGATCCCATTATCCCAGGCTTCTTGCAACTCATCCTTAAGCGGTTGCATGTACACATTCATATTCTTCCCCGGATAGTTGGGCCCTGGAATTATCAACGTCAGGAAAATGTTCTTTCTTTCATAATCTCTCCGGGTGGCAAATTTAGTGGAATGACAAATACAGGACAACAACTGTATTGTGCTGCCGTCATACCATACACATTGAACCCATCCGTGTTGATGGCAACTCTAGGTTGCCTTGGATCTTCCGATTTATCCTTACGTAATGCATCGAAGTGCCTCCACGCAAAACCATCTGAAGTGTGTACCAGCATCTTGTTCCCATCCGCATCTAGTTTGGTTCTTTTGCCCAATTTGTGCCATGTCATCTGTCTGGCCGTCTCTTCGACCATGAAAAGACGTTGAAGTCTTGGTACGATTGGCAGATATCGAAGAACACTAATGGGGATTTTGGTCTGATTCTTCTCAACCATGTCGTTGTCTACCACAATATACCTGGAAGAATTGCAAATGGGGCAATAGTTCAAGGCTGCATACTCAAGCCTAAATAAGGCACATCCATTCTCACACGCATGTATCTTCTTATAGGGCATGTTAAGTACACGGAGGATTTTCTTTGACTGTTACAGGTTTGCACGCAGTACATGGCCTTTGGGTAGAAAGCGTCCAAATATCGTCATCATCACGTCATAGCATTCTCTGCCTAGGTTGAATTGAGCCTTCAGAGCCATTACTTGCGCGATGGAATCCAACTGACAAAGCTCAGTCTGCTCATGGAGGGGACGTTTTGAAGACTCCAGCATTTCATAGAAGGCCTTTGCAGATTCCTCCATCTCATCGTCCGAATCACGAGCATCATCAAAGTCTCCACCATGTCTTCAATCCCGGTACCATGCTCGTCGGTGCGACGACGAATCACCTTAGCTCTGGCACGTTGGTCAGACTCACCATGAAAAGTGCACACCGTATAATTAGGCGTAAAACCCCACTTCTGCAGGTGTTTACCCATTTCAAACTCGGTCTGCTTTTTCCAGTTGTCGCAGTTGGGACAGGGGCACCATGTTTTATGCTGGCCATTTGCAAATGCGGCTCTCACAAACCCCGTGGTTTTTGTTAACCATTCAATGGTCATGTCTTTCTGACTAGGGTGACCAGTGTACATCCAAGCACGATCACTCATGTTGCCTAGCTACCTATGGGGGCACAAGAAATAAATATGTAATTCATCATCTATATTCATACGCTAATCAAGTTTGTCAGTTTTATTACGTCCATGCAACCTACACGCTAATAAGTAAAGATAGGTCCTAATCCCACCCGAGTATGTGTAGACTGGGTTCGTTTTCCCATGTTGTGCTCCAGATGCGACGCAGAATTTTGGCAGCACCTCCCCGTTGTTCTCCTGATACACGTCTTGGCAATAAGCAGAGAGGATGTGTACCCGGAGCACAACGGGGGAGGCACTGACGAAATTCCGCATCGGATACGGAGCACAACATATGGGAAAACAAACCCAATCTACACATACTCGGGCTGTCCATGGATAATGTTGGACAATTCGAAAGGATGGCGGTTATAAATATGCAAAGAAATGCATATTTATAGATGTCGCCCTTTCGAACGGGAGAAGCATACTGGTCACGCATACTCATGATGGAAGAAACCTATAGCTAGCAAGTTTCATCGGCACGAAGACCGGGACAGAGCAAATTAAGGGGGTAGGAGGAGAAGTCATTTGTGCTCACCAACAAACGCAAGGGCGGAGCTCGTCCAACGCACGTGGAGTTCGTCGAACAACTGCACATTGAAATTCACCCGATCAACACAAATATCATGTTTTTATAATTAACATAATCGGAAAATATGTGACCTAACTCATAATTTACAAAATTATGACCACGTCGGCTTAGTGGCGTTGATGGTAGGTGGTGTCGGGTGTCGGTGGCGTCGATGGTCGGTGGTGTCGGTGGCGTCGATGGTCGGTGGTGTCGGGTGTTGGTGGCGTCGGCGGTCGGGGGTTAGTTGTGTCGGTGGTCGGGGGTTAGAGTTGTCATGGGTCGAGGATCACTGGCGTCGGGGGTTGGGGTCTCTTTGGTCAACAAGAGGCCGAAGAGGTGTCGGGGGTCGGGGGTTGGGGGTGAATGGTGTGGGGGTCGGGGGTAGGGGGTCGGGGGTCGAGGGTCAGGGGCGTCGGGGGTCGGGGGTCGAGGGTCAGTGGCGTCGGGAATCGAGGGTCAGTGGCGCCGGGCGTCGGGGATCGAGGGTCGAGGGTCAGTGGCTTCTGGAGTCGAGGGTCAATGGCGTCGGGCATTGGGGGTCGGGGGTTAGTGGAGTCGGGGGTCGGGAGTCGGGGGTCGGGGGTCAGTGGTGTCGGGCGTCGGGGGTCGGGAGTCGGGTCTCAGTGGCGTCGGAGGTCGGGGGTCGAGGGTCGGGGGTTGGTGGTGTCGGGCGTCGGGGGTCGTGGGCCGGGGTCGGGGGTCGGGTCCTTTTCTTTCTTCTTCTCCTCTCTCCTCTTCTTCTTGATCATCATATTATTATTCTTCTTCTTCTTTCTCCTCCTCCTCCTCCTCCTCCTCCTCTTCTTCTTCTTTCTTTTATCTTTCTCCTCCTTTCCTCTTTCTTCTTCTTCTTCTTCTTCTTCTCCTTCCTTTTTCTTCTAGTTTATTATTCTCTTATTTTCTTCTAAGTTTTTTCTATCTATTTTTTTCTTCTCTATCTACTTTTTCTACCTAATAAACTAACTATCTAATTTCACATAAAAAACGGAAAAAACTAACTATCCAATTTAATAGAAAAAATAGAAAATAAACTAACTATCTAAATTAACTATCTAATTTAAAAGGAAAAACAGGAAATAAAGACGAAAAGAAAAAAAACTTACCTGTAGTCTCTCTCTCCCCCTCACCTCACTTGCCCACCGGCGACCCCTCCCCACGGCGACCCCCTCCCAGCGGCCACCCCCTCCCCGCGGCGACCCCCACCCCGTGGCCCTCCTCCCCCACCACCACACCTCATCCCTCTGTCATTGGTGAGTTCATTTTTTTGTTGAGTTCATTTTCTTTCATTTTTTTCTTTTTTTTTCATTTGAGTGGATCTGTTAGTTTAGGTTACTGCCAGTGTTAGTTAGGTTAATGTTAGTTTAGGTTAATTAGGTTACTATTAGTTTAGTGTTAATTAGGTTATTGTTAGTTTAGGTTAATTAGGTTACTATTAGTTTAGTGTTAATTAGGTTACTGTTAGAAGAGGAGGAGGAGGAGGAGAAAAAAGAATAATAATAGTAATAAGATGATAAAGAAGAAGAAGAAGAAGAAGAAAAAGAGGAGAGAGGAGAAGAAGAAAGAAGAGGACCCCGACCCCCGACCCCCCGTCAACGACCCCCGACGCGCGACGCCACCAACCCCCGACGCCCGACGCCACCAACCCCCGACCCTCGACCCCCGACGCCCGACGCAACTGACACCCGACTGCCGACCCCCGACGCCCGACACCACTGACCCCCGACCCCCGACACCCGACTCCCGACCCCCGACACCCGACACCACCAACACCCGACACCCGACGCCACCAACCCCCGACCCTCAACCCCTGACGCCACTGACACCCGACTCCCGACCACCGACGCCCGACACCACTGACCCTCGACCCCCGACTCCTGACGCCCGATACCACTGAACCCCGACCCCCGACCCCCGACCCCCGACTCCCGACCCCCGACGCCCGACACCACTGACCCCCGACCCCCAGACCCCCGACGCCACTGACCCTCGACCCCTGACCCCCGACCCCCTACCCCCGACCCCCGACGCCACTAACCCCCAACCCCGGGCCCCCATACCTCTTTGGCCTCTTGTTGATCGAAAAGACCCCAACCCCCGACGCTAGTGACCCTCGACCCCCACCGACACTGACCCCCAAACATCGACGCATTTAACCCGACTCCCGACCACCGACACCCGACACCATCGACCCTCGACGCCACTAAGCCCCGACCCCCGACACCTCTTCTACTTACTATTGAACGAGAAGGTGCTTTTCGTCTTTCTAGAGGCCCAGAGGGTCATAGTTTTGTAAATTATGAGTTAGGTCACATATTTTCCGATTATGTTAATTATAAAAACATCATATTTGTGTTGATCGTGTGAATTTCAATGTGCAGTTGTTTGACGACCTCCACGTGTGTTGGACGAGCTCCGCCCATGCGTTTGTTGGTGAGCACAAATGACTTCTCCTCCTACCCCCTTAATTTGCTCTTTCCCGGTCTTCGTGCCAATGAAACTTGCTAGCTATAGGTTTCTTCAATCATGAGTATGCGTGACCAGTATGCGTCTCCCGTTCGAAAGGGCCACATCTATAATATGCATTTCTTTGCATATTTATAACCGCCATCCTTTCGAATTGTCCAACATTATCCATGGACAGCCCGAGTATGTGTAGATTGGGTTCGTTTTCCCGTATGCTGTGCTCTGGATCCGATGCAGAACTTCGTGAGTGCCTCCCTGTTGTTCTCCGGGTACACATCCTCTCTTCTTATTGCCGAGATGTGTATCAGGAGAACAGCGGGGAGGTGCTGCCGAAATTCTGCGTCCCATCTGGAGCAGAGCATGGGAAAACGAACCCAATCTAGACATACTCGGGTGGGATTAGGACCTATCTTTACCTATTAGCGTGTAGGTTGCATGGGCGTAATAAAACTGACAAACTTGATTAGCGTATGAATATAGATGATGAATTATATATTTATTTCTTGTGCGTCCTGATACGTCCATTTTGCATCATGTTTTCATGTTGATATTTATCGCTTCTTGGGCTGTTATTTCACTTCACGGTACAATTCTTATGCCTTTTCTCTCTTATTTTGCAAGGTTTGCATGAAGAGGGAGAATGCTGGCGACTGGAATTCTGGCCTGAAAGTGGAGCAAAGTTGAGATACCTATTCTGCGCAACTCCAAACGCCGTCCAAATCAACGAGGATTTTTTCCGGATTTATCAAAAATACTAGGCCGAAGAAGTGCCAGAGGGGCGCCAGGGGGTGCCCACAAGCCTGCACGGCGCGACCACCCCCCCAGGCCGCGCCATGAGGGCTTGTGGGCAGCCTACTGGCCGACTTGGCCCCCTCTTTTGCTATTTGAAGAGTTTTGTCCAGGAAAAAAATCAGGGAGGGGCTTTTTCGTGGATTCGCCGCTGACACAAGGCAGAACTTGAGCAGAACCAATCTAGAGCTCCAGCAGGACGATCTTGTCGGGGAAACTTCCCTCCCGGAGGGGGAAATCGTCACCATCGTCATCACCAACACTCCTCTCATCGGAGGGGACTCGTCACCATCAACATCTTCATCAGCACCATCTCATCTCCCAACCCTAGTTCATCACTTGTAACCAATCTCCGTCTTGCGACTCCGATTGGTACTTGTAAGGTTGCTAGTAGTGTTGATTACTCTTTGTAGTTGATGCTAGTTGGATTGTTTGGTGCAAGAGTTTATGTTCAGATCCTTGATGCTACTCATTACCTCTCTGGTCGTGAATATGCTTATGCTTTGTGAGTAGTTACTTTTGTTCCTGAGGACATGGCATAAGTCATGCTAATAGTAGTCATGTGAATTTGGTATTCGTTTGGTAATTTGATATGTTGTATGTTGTTTTTCCTCTAGTGGTGTTATGTGAACCTCGACTACATAACACTTCACCATTATTTGGGCCTAGAGGAAAGCATTTGTAAGTATTAAGTAGATGATGGGTTGCTAGAGTGAGAGAATCTTAAACCCTAGTTTATGTGTTGCTTCGTAAGGGGCTGATTTGGATCCACTAGTTTAATGCTATGGTTAGACTTTGTCTTAATTCTTCTTTCGTAGTTGCGGATGCTTGCAAGAGGGGTTAATCATACGTGGGATGCTTGTCAAGTAAGGGCAGTACCCAAACTCAGGTCCACCCACATATCAAACTTTCAAAGTAACGAACGCAAATCATATGAACATGATGAAAACTAGCATGACAGAAATTCCCATGTGTCCTTGGGAGCGTTTTTCCTCCTATAAGACTTTGTCCAGGCTTGTCCCTTGCTACAAAAGGGATTGGGCAACTTTGCTGCAGTGTTGCTACTTTTGTTACTTGTTGCTTGCTACGAATCATCTCACCACACAATCACTTATTACCGACAATTTCAGTGCCTCCAGATTTTACCTTGCTGAAAACCACTTGTCAGATCCTTCTGCTCCTCGTTGGGTTCGACACTCTTACTTATAGAAACGACTAAGATTGATCCCCTATACTTGTGGGTCATCAAGACTCTTTTGTGGCACCGTTGCCAGGGAGTGAAGCGCCTTTGGTAAGTGGAACTTGGTAAGGAAACATTCATATAGTGTGCTGAAATTTATTCTCACTTGTCACTATGGATACTAATCCTTTGAGGGGCTTGTTCAGGGTATCTTCACCTCGAACGGAAGCACAAATAGTTGCTCCTCAACCTGCTGCACCTACTGAAAATATTTTCTTTGAATTTCCTTTGGGTCATGCTTGAGAAACTACTGGCTAATCCTTTTACAGGAGATGGAACATCACATCCAGACTTGCATCTAATCTATGTAGATGAAGTTTGTGGTTTATTTAACCTTGCAGGTGTGCCCGAGGATGAGGTCAAGAAGAATGTCTTTCATTCATCTTTGGAGGATAAGGCGTTGACATGGTATAGGCTCTGTGATGATACTAGATCATGGGACTATAGTCAGTTGAAATTGGAATTTCATCAAAAGTTTTATCCTATGCGTTTAGTACATCGTGATCGGAATTATATTTATAGTTTTTGGCCTCGTGACAGAGAAAGCATCGCTCAAGCTTGGTCACCCTAGTCAGAAAGACATGACCCACAAATGGTTAACAAAAACCAAGGAGTTTGTGAGAGCCGCATTTGTAAATGGCCAGCAAAAAACATGGTGCCCCTATCCCAACTGCGACAACTGGAAAAAGCAGACAGAGTTTGAAATGGGTAAACACCTACAGAAGTGGGGTTTTATGCCTAATTATACTATGTGGACTTTTCATGGTGAGTCTGACCAACGTGCCAGAGCTGAGGTGATTCACCGTCGCACCGACGAGCATGGTACCGGGATTGAAGACATGGTGCAAGACTTTGATGATGCTCCGGATTCGGATGATGAGATGGAGGAATCTGCAAAGGCCTTCTATGAATGTTGGAGTCTTCAAAACATCCTCTCCACGAGAAGACTCAGCTGCATGCCATCGCGCAAGTAATGGCTCTAAAGGCTCAATTCAGCCTAGGCAGAGAATGCTACGACGCAATGATGACGATATTTGGACGCTTTCTACCCAAAGGCCATGTACTGCCTGCAAACATGTACTATTCAGAGAAAATCCTCCGTGAAATAAGATGCCCTATGAGAAGATACATGCCTGTGAGAATGGATGTGCCTTATTTAGGCTTGAGTATGTGGCCTTGAACTATTGCCCCATTTGCAATTCTTCCAGTTATATTGTGGTAGACAACGGTATGGGTGAGAAGAATCAGACCAAAATCCCCATTAGTGTTCTTCGGTATTTGCCAATCGTACCAAGACTTCAACGCCTTTTCATGGTCGAATAGACGGCCAGGCAGATTACATGGCACAAATTGGGCAAAAGAACCGAACTAGATGTGGATGGGAACAAGATGCTGGTACACACTTCAGATGGTTTCGCGTGGAGGCACTTCGATGCATTACATAAGGATAAATTGGAATATCCAAGGCATCCTACAGTTGCCATCAGCACGGATGGGTTCAATGTGTATGGTATGACGGCAGCACAATATAGTTGTTGGCCTGTATTTGTCATTCCAGTCAATTTGCCACCCGAAGAGATTATGAAAAGAAAGAACATTTTCCTGACGTTTATAATTCTAGGGCCCAACTATCCAGCGATGAACATGAATGTGTACATGCAGCCGCTTAAGGATGAGTTGCAAGAAGCCTGGGATAATGGGATCAAGACCTACGACGCGGCTACCAAAACAAATTTCAAAATGCATTTGTGGTACATGTACTCGACGCATGATTATCCGGCGTTTGAACTATTCGCTGGCTGGTGTGTGCATGGAAGGTTCCCGTGCACCACATGCAAGGCAGCTCTTCAGTTTCGTTGGCTGCAGGCTGGTCGCTAGTTTTCTTGTGTCGACATGCATAGGCAATTCCGGGATCCTCACCATAAGTTCAGAAAAGACAAGAAGAATTTCATCAAAGGTAGAGTTGTCAAAAACACTGCACCTGCTGCGTTGACAGGCCAACAGACCCTTGATCAGTTAAACGCTCTCGAGCCTGATCATTTTCGTCCAGGATACTTCAAAGGGTATAATACGGAACACGCCTGGACTCACAAGTCATGCTTATGGGATCTGCCTTACTTCAAAGACCTCCTTTGCCCACACAACATCGACGTGATGCACACTGAAAAGAATATTGCGGAGGACATTCTTGGTACATTGTTCGGCATAGAGGGGAAGTCAAAAGATAATCCTAAGGCTAGAATCGACCTGGAGGCTCTATGTGATAGACCGTTGCAAAACATGCGACAACGGAAAGGAAAGCAAAGCATAGCGAAGCCAAAGGCATGGTTCAATCTTGAAAGGCCAGCTATGAGGGAAATGCTGTTGTGGGTGAAAACGCGGTTGATGTTCCCCAATGGGTATGCTGCGATACTAAAGAGGGGAGCAAATCTTGAGAAATTGAAAATATTTGGTCTCAAGAGTCATGATTGGCACATATGGATTGAGCAGGTAATGCCGGTGATGTTGCGTGGCTTTATCCCTGAGGATGAATGGGTCGTACTGGCAGAGCTGAGCTATTTCTTTCGTTCTGTTTGTGCGAAAGAACTATCGCCTGGCGTGCTTGATGAAATGGAAGAGTTGGCGACGGAGTTGATCTGCAAATTAGAGAAGATCTTTCCTTCGGGCTTCTTTAATCCAATGCAACATTTGATTTTGCATCTCCCAACCGAGGCAAGACTGGGCGGCCCATTCAAAATCGACGGTGCTACTCAACTAAGAGGATGCAGAAGACGCTTCGAGTTAAGTGTAAAAATAAACGTAGAATTGAAGCATCGATGGCCGAGGCATTCAACTATTACTATATATAAATTTTGAGTTCATGTTAGGTATTCAATTTTTATTAGTCATGTTGGTATTTATGACGATGATACACTTAAATTATATACATTTTATTACTCATGTTGGTATTTATGTTGTACTAATTTCATTTACTCTTTGTCATGATAGGTGTTGAAAGATGGTGGGAAAGTGTCGAAAGCACTCCGCGGCTCCTTCTTCGTCGACGGGTGGTGGGATGGGTACTTCCATTCCTGCCTCGCTTCTTCGGAGAGCGTTGCTCTCTACTCTTCAAGGAGCGCCCCCCATGAGAGGAGGTCGACCCCCCGCGAAGCCGAGAGGTACTAAAGTTACACATTGTATTCATGTTGGTATTTATGTTGTACTCATGTTGTATGCATATTGGTATTTATATACATTTTATTACTCATGTTGGTATTTATGTTGTACTAAAGGTACACGTGGCCGCGGGAGAGGTAGGGAGGTGGCTACCACGCCGTCTGAGGTGGAGGTTACACGGTCTCCGCCACCACCCCAAGCTGATTCACGTGAGCACATGACTTCTAGGGTGGATTCGTCTGAGGTGGAGGCTACACGGTCTCCGGTTCACGAGCCTCGGGTCGATGAGCCTTCGACCCACGAGACTCGTGTCTTAGAGGCTTCGTTCCAGGCGACTCCGGAGCAAAGCCGGGATGAGGGTACGTCCCCAGAGACCTAATGGGATACCTGGGCTGAGCCAAGTGGCCATGCTGGTAGCGACGAGGAGATGGGTGAGGGGGCTACCGTCTACCAGCATGGTAGTTCGGGGCTCCCGCTCGTGCCGATGACCCCCGAGCAGAGGTGGTCGATTAGGCCAAATGGGGACAAGTAAGTTAATTTACTCTTATTTAACCTTTTTCCTTCACTTTTTCTCAAATATCTAATGTTTTGGCTTTAATTTGTCATACCATTGGGCTTGGATTGTTGCCAAGGGTGTCCGCAAGCCCAACAGCGTCCTTGGTGTGCTTTGCCGTCAAAACTTCCCAGGGTTTGTTACATTGCCCGGTCGGGAGCGAGATGTAGGAAAGACCTGGGAGCACTACTTGGGTGCCCCGTCCCCGCTGGAGGTGGAGATCGACGGTGTTTTGTGCCACTCGAGGGCCGACATGGTGATCCGACAGTTCTGGGTCATTTCTCCTTCACACAATTATAAATCAACCATAGCTAGTTATTGTACTAATCGGTGTTGTCTCGTTTGCAGACCTACTACAGGTGTGAGGAGGGATACGAGGAGGACGCGATAAAGGTTATCGAAACAGAATGTCGCCGCCTACTTCAAAACTTCCGGCACGAGGCTCGGGTGCAGGCTGTTCGAGACTACTATGCCATGCGGCGTATTAGGAAGGAGAAGGCGAAGTGCCGTGATTCTAAGATGGAGAAGGAGCATTACATGAAGGTAATTACATATTATTAAGGCTTTGTAGTTAGTTTCCTTGATTTGGTTCTTACGCGCTCAAATTTCTCTTTATTAACTTAGGTGCCCCCGAGATGGTGTGTGGATAAGATGGATTGTTGGGAGGCTTTGGTGGATCAGTGGTGCTCCGAAACGTGGGAGGCCAGCCACAACAATGCCAAGGAGAGGCGTGGCAAAATTGTTGGTGTGCAACACCATCAAGGGAGCATCAACTTAATCCAATTTGGCGAGAACTGGGTATGTGGTTTGCTTCATGCCTCATGCAATTCATTCTTAATGCTATCTTGAGCCCTTTACTAATACAATTGTCCTCTCTCTCTCTTTTAGGCGCGTCATAATAAGACGGAGGTGCCACAGATGTACGACCTGTATGCGATGGCCCATACTGCCTCGTACAAGAAGGTCAAGGCATTCTCTGAGTCTGACCTCGAGCATCCAGAAAACTTCACCAACATCTCCTCCCACCACAAGCTCGTGAAGTACAGAGATCACGGGAAGGCGAGGAAAGGGGAGGACTTTAACCCGAGCGAGGGGCCTATTGATCTAGAGCTGGTGATGATAGCTGGCAACGGGAGGCCCCATGGCTCGATCGCCATTGGAGACGGCCTTATACGTTGTCCTAGCACTCTCCGGCATATAAAGGCACGCCAAACGAGGTCCTGTCCGGAGATAACACCTCGTCCACGGCTAGTCGAGCTCGCCATTGAGTTTAGTTTAATGGACTCAACTATTTTTCTGCATTATGTTGTGCGTTGGAACCAATATGATTACAATGCTACAATGAGTTGTGTTGCAGGCTGCTATTTTGAAAGAGAGAGAGGCAATACAGGCTGTTATGACGGAGAAGGATAAGGAGATGAGGGAGCTAGAGGAGAAGACGACTGCATTGGTGGAGGCGGAGAGGGCACGGAATGATGCGTCTAACAGGGCCATATACGAGCTCTTCGTGGTAAGTTTCTTCTTCATATTGTTTCAAATCTTGCATTTTAATCTCCGTTTCATTAATTACTAAAAAGTTTGACTTGTCGAAACCAAATGTACAGTCTATGTGCGAGAAGACCGTCCAAGTCCCTCCGGCGATGCCAGTCATTAACATGGCGGGGACGGTGAGTTTCATTTCAGTGCAGTGATTTTAAGAGTGTCCTCATGCTAACGACACATTGCAAACGATCTTTGGTGCTGAATATCTCCCAAAACGTATCGCACGACCCTTCTACAGTGGAGCCTTGTCCAGCGTAGCCTTCTCCAGGTGAAACAAGCCAGAACCATCGAGCTTCACCGCCGTGATGACGATAATGGTATGTTATTTCTAGTGTTTTAATAAAAATTACATATACTTAGCTAAGTTCTCTCCTAAATGACATAATAAGGCTTAGGTAGCTCCAAGATGACCTATTCCCCCTAAGTAGGTATTAAATGGCCTATAATTAGCTTAGCTAGATCCAAAATGACTTCAGAAGCATAGTTTTCTTCGGAATGACCTATTTTACCCAACTTAGCTCCGAAATGACCTATAGTTAGCTAGGCTTCCACCTAAATGACATAATTAGCTTAGTTAGCTCCAAAATGGACTATTTAATAAAACATGACCTATACTTAGCTAATTATCCTCGAAATGACATAATTTGCTCCAAAAAGGCATTCTTAGCTTATTTAGCCCGAAGAAGGGGACAAGAGGAGAAGAAAGAGGAAAAATGAAAAGAAGGAAGAAGAAGAATAAGAGAAGAAGAAGAAGAAAAGAAGAAGGACAAGAAGAAGGAGAAGACGGAGGAGAAGAAGGAGAAGGAGCTCCTCCTTCTCCTTCTTCCTCCTTCTCCTTCTCCTTCTTCTTTTCTTCTTCTTCTCCTCTTCCTTCTCCTTCTCCTCCTCCTCTTTCTTCTTTTACTTCTTCTTCTCTTCTTGCTTCTTCTCTTTCTCTTCTTCTACGTAGCTTAGACTCATCCAACAAAGACTAAATTGGCTAATTATCCAACAAAATGACATAATTAGCTTAGTTAGGTGAAAACATCATAAGAACCTTGGTTAGCTCATTAAAATAACCAATTTAGCTAAAAAATGAAATAATAAGATCAAAATGGCATAAGAACCTTGGTTATCTCATGAATATTATATACTTAGCTTGGCTTCCACCTAAATGATATAATTAGCCAATTTAGCTCCATTATGGCTTAATAAGCATAGTTAGCTCCTAAATGACATATTTAACCCAAGTGAGCTCCGAAACGACCTATAGTTAGCAAGCCTTCCACCTAAATGACATAATTAGCTTAGTTAGCTCCAAAATGACCTATAGTTAGCTATGTTCTCTCCTAAATGACATAATAAGGCTTACGTAGCTCCAAGATGACCTATTCCCCCTAACTTAGGTATTAAATGGCCTTTAATTAGCTTAGCTAGATCCAAAATGGCTTAATAAGCATAGTTTGCTCCGGAATGACATATTTTACGCAAGTAGCTCCGAAATGACCTATAGTAGCTAGGCTTCCACCTAAATGGCATAATTAGGTTACTTAGCTCCAAAATGGTCTATTTAATAAAACATGACCTATACTTACCTAATTATCCTCAAAATGACATAATTAGCTCCAAAAAGGCATAATTAGCTAATTAAGCCCGAAGAAGGGGACAAGAGGAGAAGAAAGAGGAAAAATGATAAGAAGGAAGAAGAAGAAGAAGAGAAGAAGAACAGAAGAAGAAGGAGAAGGAGGAAGAAGAAGGAGAAGGACGAGAGAAGCTCCTTCTCCTTCTTCTCCTCCTTATTCTCCTTCTTTTTTCCTTCTTCTTTTCTTCTTCTTCTCCTCTTCCTTCTCCTTCTCCTCCTCCTTCTCCTCCTCCTCCTTCTTCTTCTTCTTCTTTTTCTTCTCCTTCCTCTTCTCTTCTTGCTTCTTCTCTTCTTGCTTCTTCTCTTTCTTCTTCTACGTAGGTTATTTTCCCCAACAAAGACATACTTAGCTAATTATCATCCCAAATGACATAATTAGCATAGTTAGGTAAAAACATCATAAGAACCTTGGTTAGCTCCAAAATGACATAATAGAGACAAAATGGATTAATAATCATAGTTGGCTAGAAAATGACATATTTTATCCAAGTTAGCTCTAGAATGACCTATAGTTAGCTAAGTTCTCTCCAAAATGACACAATAAGGCTATGTAGCTCCAAGATGACCTATTCCACCTAACTTAGCTATTAAATGGCCTATACTTAGCTAAGTTCTCTCCGAAATAACCTATATATATACTTCTTCATCTAGTATTATTCTTCTAACTTTCTTATTTGTCATTTTGCAGATTACATTCACTTCACGGGAATCTTGGATTATATTGATGGAATGCTTGAAGATGATTTCGTGTACCATGGCTTCACGGAAGCTTGTATTGAAACTATTGTAGTATATGGATATATATGAAACGTTGTATGCATGTGGATGAAACTGGTGTAATGTATGGTTTGGTACGGATGCAACTTGCATAATATGTATGTACTATGGATGGAAGTTATTTTAATATGCTTATGACTACGGAAACAAATTTATTTTTGTCAAATATATATATATATATCCCGATTATTGTGAAAATTGCTGCATATAATGAGAAATAAAATAAAAAGGGGCTGGTTCCCCCCTTTGCAGTCTGCCCCCACATGGCAAAGGAGGGAGGGCAGACGGCAACGAGGCGAGAGAGAGGGGCTGGTTCCCCCCTTTGCCGTCTGCCCCCACATTGCAAAGGGGGCAGGGCAAACGGCAAAGAGGGGAGAGAGAGGGGCTGGTTTCCCCCTTTGACGTCTGCCCCACATTGCAAAGGGGGGAGGGCACACGGCAAAGAGGGGAGAGAGAGGGGCTTAGTTCCCCCCTTTGCCGTCAGCCCCCTCATGGCAAAGGGGGGGAGGGCAGACGACAAAGAGGGGAGGCCTGCCATTAACACTTAACGGGACCGTTGGTGTATCTGCCATCCCATTTAATTTCCCGTCTGCCCCTCATGGCAAAGATTCTTTGCCATCCGCTTTACAAAAGCAGACGGCAAAGAACCTCTTCACTGGATTTTTTTTGCCGTCTACTTTGCCGTCTGCTGACCGACAGCAAAGCCTTTGCCGTCCATGGTTCCCCCCTTTGCCGTCAGCCATGGCAGACGGCAAAATTATAAATTCCAGTAGTGGTGGGAGGGACCCCTCCGCGTCCTCGGGGGACCCGGGGCGTATACAGCCTCTGCTCGTTATTACGTGAGAGTGTCACGGGATGAAGTAGGTTTCAAAAGTATTGAAGGACGATGCAAAGGTGTCATGGGTTGATGCAGATCCCGTGGGGACTGTTGGGCGAATGCGAGGGCGCTCCGGCCTCGTTTGTAGATGGGGCCCTTCGAGGCCTCGCCCGCTCCTTCTCCTGATAGAGGTTGAGGGCTTTTCTACTGCTCTACGTCGGCAGGTCCCAGTCCCGTGCATTTCCCTGCCGCCGTGAGGTGCCTAATGGGGCAAGGCCCTGACACCCCTGACACCGACAGAATGTGCCTGGCCGGCACCAGGGTGGCCAAGTGGCTTTGTGACCGGTTAGGCTCTTGAGGCGTGATGCTCAGGAGCCTCCTTTGACGTTCGAGCGGCTCTGCGTTACCAAGACCCAGTCCCGCACATTTCCCAACCGCCGTTGCTTGCGACTGAATGAACGAACACAGCTACAGGGTCAAGCCCTGCCACCCCTGATAACGATCGAACGTCCATGGACGGCATAAAGGGTGGTAGGTGGCGTTATGACCGGTAATGCCCCTGAGGCTCGATGCTCAAGAGCCCCCTTTTGACGCTCAAGCAACCCCCATTTCATCCTGTTGATTATGGCCCTGGAAAGCCACGGGGCCTCCCCAAGTCCGCGATGGGGCGGCGCGCACCGGCCGAAGCCCCCGAGCGGGGGGTACATCGTCCAAAGATGCAAGCAAGGTAAGATGTGAGATCGCCGAATGGATGCAGCAGAAGTTATGGATGGATGCATAAATGATATGATGGGTAGAGGTGTGCCCTTAACACTTGAGGTTGATGCGGCCAGCAGACACCCCTAGAGTAGTGTACCTAGAGAATTACCTTGCATAGTTTCTTCACGCATGAGGGGCGTCTTGTGAAGCCCGGCCTTCCTTACTCCTGAGGAGGACTGGTGCCTGGGGTGGACGCTTGAGGCTCTCCCTCGACGGGAGGGTTACGTAATGTTACATAACATTGTACGTAAGGCTCCACGTAGGTGTTTGATCGACCTCCATGGCCGTACAACAACGCGACTGTGGCGGTCCCTCTCTACGGCGGGGGGGAGGTCCCCCCGGTTGCGTTGCTCCGAGATCTACTTGCGATGGGCCTCCGCACGAAGTCGCTTGCTTCTGTTGCCACTGTTGAGTGGTCCCAACATTGCATGGTGCAGGCTCCCCCCTTGGTACCCTGGCATGTCTCCACTGTCGTAGTTCGCCCACGCCGACACCACCGCGCCCGCTGGCTCCGCCTGAGGGAGCGCTCCCGCCTGGCAGCCCAGATTGTCGGGGGCCGACCTGGCCTTTGTTATGCGCGCTGGTGTGTACATCGAACGTCGTGCCGTCCTCTTCGCACCTCTGGTGGTTGCCGGCATGCTACACCTCGAGGTCGGCCACCGGAATCTAGAGGAGGAGGAGGGCAGCATGTGACACGTCTCTCTCGGGCCCGCCCAACACAGGAGGGGCCCCGTTGCTTGCAGGCCCGGGGACAGACACAAGGTGCGAGCCCCAGGCATCCGGCACCTACGGCCTTGAAGAAGAGTGGGGCCGAAGGGCCTTCTAGGCGATGGCGATTAGCTCCGTGCTGTGGTCCTCCCAGGCGTCGAAGCCCCCTTGCATCGGTGGAAGGCGGAGCAAATCACTCGCCATCTCCAGGGCATCATGCGCGCTGAGGTCCCCCAAATTGATGCATCGCGTCATGGGTGCCGAGGGCACCATCCAGCCGTCGTGCGCCCGGGAAGCGCGGGTGGTTGCGATGGTGGACGTGATGTTGACGATCTGGTATGAGCCGCCTGGTACCACAACGCCGGTACACGTTCTTTTGGCCGCTGTGGTATGACGGTTGGAGGCCAGCTCGACGAGGCTCAAAGAAGCTTGTTCGGCGCCGGTCATCAGAGCACCGGGGCTTAGGGAAGATGACGCTCGGAGAAGACCTTGACAAGCCCCCTACCTGGCACGACAAATGTTGGATTTCGGCTCCGCAAAACCTTAAAGATTCGAACTCAAGGGCGTGTACAAAGATCTCTCGTAGGCTTGCCTCACCTAACTCGCTACTCAATGAGGATGGCAGAGAACTCACTCGATAGTGAGGAAGACACAGAACACGACAGTTTACCCAGGTTCGGGCCTCTGAGAAGCGTAATACCCTAATCCTGCTTTGTTGGATTACCTCTCATAGAGGTTGGGGGTTGAACTAGTACAATGCTAGAGAGCCTCCAGAGGCTGTGTGGCCTTTGTGTGGTGTCGGTGTGTGAATGAATCAATCGGGCCCCTCTACGAAGTAACCTACTCTCCATATATAGGGGCGGCCCTGGTCCTCTTCCCTTATCATTTCGGCGGGAATGGATCCCACAATGGCCAATTTCCAACGGGGGACTGGGGAACATGCTTCCCCTATCCAAAAGTGGTCTTCGCCTGCAACGTGGCTGCCAGCGATGCAGGGACGGGTCCAAGGATGACGTCCGTCCTACCGGCGGGCGGCGGTGGCCTTGTTGCACCAGAATGGAAACCTTTGCGAGATGCTTTGGAAACCTGCGTGCATCCTTGACCCCTTTGCGCTAAAGGGGAAACTGCACCGCCCTTCCGTCTGCTGCTCGCCTGTCCTCCCTCCTTGTCATCCTTGACTCCTCAGGCCGGGTCTCGCCTCAGAATGTCCGCCGCTTCGGAGTGGTCCTGAGGAGGCTCCCCTGCGGGTCTTTATGTTGTTCCTCCTCGCGAGGCTTGGCTCCTCACGAGGGCCTTGTCTTGGGTGGTGCCGAGCATGTTAGTTTTTAGTTGATGAAGTTGGCCAGCCCTGGGCCGCGGGTAGGAACGTCTGGGTACCCCCATTCCCAAAACACCGACAGCTTCACAATCCATCCCAAGGATCAAATAATTATCAGACTGAACAATGACAATTGGAGAAGACAGAAAGGAATAGCTGCCCATCTTGACAAAGACATCGGGAACCACCTAATTGGAACTGAGATGTTTGCCCAGAGACACAACTTGCAATCCATGTGGTAAAAACACGGTTGCAAAATTATTGCTAGATGCAAAGGGAAATGACATAAAAGTATGTGATGCACCTTAGTCATATAAAACCTTTGAAGAATATCATTAACCAAGATATTACCCGTGATCACATCTCAGGAGTTCTCTGCTTCAGGTGCATTCACCCTGTTTACCCTTGAAGATTTGGGGTTGAACTTCACCATTGCATTGCGTGGAGGCTTGACTGGAGGAGGAGGCGGAAGACGCCACTCACTGGTGCACTTTTAGAGTAATGACCTTTTTGACCACACTTGTGACAAGTCACCTCTCACAACGGACGGAATTGCACTTGAGGATTCCCTCACTGTTGTTGCTCAAATCTCTGCTAGAAAGCTCGGTTAGGTGGGTGGGAAGAACCACAACCACGAGACTGCATGAACTGTTGAGAATGCCAAGGAGGAGGAGACACCCAATTTTTCTGTTGCTTCTGAACCACCTGAGTTGACGACGCAAAACTGAAATCTGTGAAACGCTTTCTTGAGTTGTCCACTTTGAGCAACGCCACCTCAGCCCTAAGAGCCAAATTATAAAACTGGTCGAAATCAAGAGGATCGTGCAAGGCAAGGGCCAGCTGCAAGTCTTCCTTCAGACCACCTCGGAACTGATAAATCTTGCTCTTCTGGTCTGGAATGTCATGTTAGGATAACGAGCTAGCTCCTCGAACTCCACATTGTACTTGTACATAGATGAACTTCCTTGCTCCAAGCGCCTGAATTTCTCACGCGTCTCTTCCACAAAACTTGCTGGAATATTGTGAGCCCTGAAACCCTGCAGAAATCATCCCAGCTCATGTTTGTGTCGCCTCTGGAATCCCTCAATTTCTACCACCATTCAGTTGTATGCCCGTTGAGCTAAAATGTTGCAAACTTGACAAAGTCCTCTGGTCGTACATTACTACACTCGAAGTGCTTGTTCATGTCACAAATCCAGTCATCCGTGTTGAATGCCTAGTCACCGGAGGTGAAGGACTTTGGCTGGTTCAACGGGAATTGATTCAGAGTTGCAAACGGTTGTCCACCATTATTGAAATTCCCCTAATGTTGTTGGTTCCTCTGTTGCAATAACTCGAGCAACATCTCAATACTGAAATTCTAAAAAATTTCGTCTGCCATGGCGGTCGGCAAAGGGGGACACCCCGGACGGCAAAGGCCTTTGTCGTCCGTCAGCAGACGACAAACTGGAGGGCAAACAAAAATCCGGTGAAGGGCCTCTTTTCCATCTGCATTGGGACAGCTAACGGCAAAGGATCTTTGTCGTGAGGGGGCACACGGCAAAGAATATGGGAAGGCACATCTACGGGCACCTCCGTCAAGTGCTAACGGCAGCCTGCTGGGCCCACAGATCCTTTTTCGTCTACCATGGATCCTTTGCCGTCTCCCATCCTTGTGGGCTGACGGCAAAGGTGCCACCAAAGCCTCTCTGCCCTTGGACCCTTTGCATCTGCCATCCTTGTGGGTAGACGGCAAATGCTGCACCCAGTTTGCTTCGACAACCCAGTTTAGGCCCTTTGCCATCTGCTATAACCCCTTTGTCGTCGGTGGGTAGACGGCAAAGAGTCCAAACTGCCACTGTTTATTTTATTTTTAATTATATCCAGCAATTTTCACACAAATCAGGAATATATATATATATATATATATATTTGACAGTTTCATCCATAATACATAATATATATTTGACAGTTTCATCCATAATCCATAATACATATTTGACTGTTTCACCCATAATCCATAACACATAATATATTTCACACAAACTGCCCCATACTCATAACCATATTAAAATAAGTTTCATCCATAATACATACATTTTATGCAAGTTTCATCCGTACCAAACCATATATTACACTAGTTTCATCCGTACATACAAAGTTTCATATCCACTTACTACAATAGTTTCAATCCAAGCTTCCATGAAGCCATTTTACAAGAAACCATATTGAAGCACTCCATCAATATAATCCAAGCTTCCGTGAAGTGAATGTAATCTACAAAATGGGAAATAAGTAAGTAAGAAGAAGAAGACTAGATGAAGAGGAGAATAAATAAGTAAGTTTCATATCCATTTAGCTTCAAAAAGTCATACTTTGCTAATTTAACACCAAGAAGAGGAGAAGAGAAGAAATGAAAAGAAGGAAGTAGAATTACCTAAGCATGTATTTTTGGAGCTAAATGGCCTAATTATGTCATTTCAGAGGAAAACAAGCTAACTATATAATATTCATGAGCTAACCAAGGTTCTTATGACATTTTGAGCTTATTATGTCATTTTGGAGCTAAATTAGTTATTTTAAAGGGCTAACAAAGGTTCTTATGATGAGTATTCCTAACTAAGCTAATTATGTCATTTTGGAGGACAATTAGCTAAGTATGTCTTTGTTGGGGAAATTAATCTACGTACAGGAGAAAGAGAAAAAGCAAGAAGAGAAGAAGAAGGAGAAGAAAAAGAAGAAGGACGAGGACGAGGACGAGGAGGGGAAGGATAAGGAGAAGGAGGAGGAGACGAGGAAGAAAATAAGAAGGGAAGAAGAAGGAGAAGAAGAAGGAGAATAAGGAGGAGAGAAGAAGAAGGAGAAGGAATAAGTCATCTTGGAGCTACATAAGCCTTATTATGTCATTTAGGAGAGAACTTAGCTAAGTATAGGTCATTTTTTATTAAATAGGCCATTTTGGAGCTAACTAAGCTAATTATGTCATTTAGGTGGTTGCCAAGCTAACTATAGGTCATTTTGGAGGTAACTTGGGTAAAATTTGTCATTTTGGAGCTAACTATGCTTATTAAGCCATTTTGGAGCTAGCTAAGCTAATTATAGGCCATTTAATAGCTAAGTTAGGGGAAATAAGTCATGTTGGAGCTACGTAAGCCTTATGATGTCATTTAGGAGAGAACTTAGCTAAGTATAGGACATTTTTTATTAAATAGGCCATTTTGGAGCTAACTAAGCTAATTATGTCATTTTGGTGGTAGCCAAGCTAAGTATAGGTCATTTTGGAGCTAACTTGGGTAAAATATATTATTTTAGAGCAAACTATGCTTATTAAGCCATTTTGGAGATAGCTAAGATAATTATAGGCCATTTAATAGCTAAGTTAGGGGGAATAGGTCATCTTGGAGCTACGCAAGCCTTATTATGTCATTTAGGAGAGAAACTTAGCTAAGTATAGGTCATTTTTTTATTAAATAGGCCATTTTGGAGCTAGCTAAGCTATTTATGTCATTTAGGTGAAAGCCTAGCTAACTATAGATCCTTTCGGAGCTAACTTGGGTAAAATAGGTCATTTTGGAGCAAACTATGCTTATTAAGCCATTTTGGAGGTAGCTAAGCTAATTATAGGCCATTTAAGTCCTAAGTTAGGGGGAATAGGTCATCTTGGAGATACGTAAGCCTTATTATGTCATTCAGGAGCGAACTTAGCTAAGTATAGGTCAATTTTTTACTAAATACATCATTTTGGAGCTAACTAAGCTAATTATGTCATTTAGGTGGAAGCCAAGCTAACTATATGTCGTTTTGGAGCTAACTTGGGTTAAAGATGTCATTTTGGAGCTAACTATGCTTATTAAGCCATATTGGACCATTATGCGGTTGTTCAGCAAAACACCAAAAATAACATACCATTATCGTCATTAGCACCATAGGGTGAAGTACGGTGGCTCTTGCTTGTTTCACCTGGAGAAGGCTGCCCTGGACAAGGCTCCACTGCAAGAGGGTCGTGCGATGCGTTTCGGGAGATATTCTGCACCAAACATCGTTTACAATGTGTCATTAGCATGATGACACTCTTGAAATCACTGCATTGAAATGAAACTCACCGTCCCCACAATGTTAATGACTCGCATCGCCGGAGGGACGTGGCCGGTCTTCTCGCACATAGACAGTACATTTGGTTTCGACAAGTCAAACTCTTTAGTTATTAATGAAATGGACATTCCGTGCCCTCTCCGCCTCCACAAATTTAGTCGTCCTCTACTCCAGCTCCTTCATCTCCTTTTCCTTCTCTACCAAAAGCGCCTGCATTGCCTCTTTCTCTTTCAGAATAGAAGCCTGCAACACAACTCATTGTTAGCATTGTAATCATATTGGTTCCCACGCACAACATAATGCAGAAAGATAGTTGAGTCCATTAAACTAACCTCGATGGCGAGCTTGACTGGCCGTGGACGAGGTGTTATCTTAGGACAGGAGCTCGTTTGGCGTGCCTTTATCTGCCGGAGAGTGCTAGGACAACGTATAAGGCAGTCTCCAATGGCAATCGAGCCATGGGGCCTCCCGTTGCCAGCTATCATCACTAGCTCTGGATCAATAGGCCCCTCGCTCGGGTTAAAGTCCTCCCCTTTCCTCGCCTTCCTGTGATCTTTGTACTTCACGAGCTTTTGGTGGGAGGAGATGTTGGTGAAGTTTTCTGGATGCTCGAGGTCAGACTCACAGAATGCCTTGACTTTCTTGTATGAGGCAGTATGGGCCATCGCATATAGGTCGTACATCTGTGGTACCTCTGTCTTATTGTGACGCGCCTAAAAGAGAGAGAGGAAAAATGTATTAGTAAAGGGCTCAAGATATCATTAACAATGAATTGCATAATGCATGAAGCAATTCACTTACCCAGTTCTCACCAAATTGGATTAAGTTGACGCTCCCTTGATGGTGTGGCAGACCAACCATTTTGCCATGCCTCTCCTTGGCGTTGTTGTGGATAGCCTCCAACGTTTCGGAGCACCACTGATCCACCAAGGCCTCCCAACAATCCATCTTATCCACACACCATCTCGTGGGCACATAAGTTAATAAAGAGAAATTTGAGCGCAACGTGTAAGAATAAAATTAAGGAAACTAACTACAAGGCCTTAATAATATGTAATTACCTTCATGTAATGCTCCTTCTCCATCTTAGAATCGCGGCACTTCGCCTTTTCCTTCCTAATACGCCGCAAGGCTTAGTAGTCTCGAACAACCTGCACCCGAGCCTCGTGCCGAAAGTTTTGAAGTAGGCGGTGACATTCGGTTTCGATAAGCTTTGTCGGGTCCTCCTCGTATCCCTCCTCACACCTATAGTAGGTGTGTAAACGAGACAACATCGATTAGTAAAATAACTAGCTATGGTTGATTTATAATTGTGTAAAGGAGAAATTACCTAGAACTGTCGGATCACCATGTCGGCCCTCGTGTGGCACAAAACACCGTCGATCTCCACCTCCGGCGGGGCCGGGGTACCCAAGTAGTGCTCCCAGGTCATTCCTACATCTCGCTCCCGACCGGGCAACGTAACAAACCCCGGGAAGTTTTGACGACAAAGCACACCAAGGACGTTGTTGGGCTTGCGGACACCCTTGGCAACAATACAACCCGTGCAGTATGACAAATCAAAGCCAAAACATTAGATATTTGAGAAAAGGTGAAGGCAAAAGGTTAAATAAGAGTAAATTAACTTACTTGTCCCCATTTAGCTTAATCTACCACCTCTGCTCGCGGGTGTCCGGCATGAGCGAGAGCCCCGAACTACCATTGTGGTTGATGGTGGCCCCCTCACCCAGCTCCTCGTCGCTATCAGCATGGCCACTTGGCTCAGGCTGACCCAGATCAACCCAGGTATCCCACTGGGTCTCTCGGGACGTACCCTCATCCCTGCTTTGCTCCAGAGTCGCCTGGAACGAAGCCTCTGGGACATGTGTCTCGTGGGTGAAAGGCTCGTCGACCTAAGGCTCCTCGACCTGAGGCTCCTCGACCTGAGGCTCCTCGACCTGAGCTCGTGAACCGGAGACCATGTAGCCTCCACCTCACATGAATCCACCCTAGAAGTCCTGTGCTCAGGTGAATCAGCTTGGGGTGGCGGTGAGGAAGGCGTGGCAGCAACCGCCATACCTCTCCCGTGGCCACGTGTACCTTTAGTACAACATAAATACCAACATGAGTAATAAAATGTATATAAATACCAACATGAGTACAACATAAATACTAACATGAGTACAACATAAATACCAACATGAGTAATACCTTTAGTACCTCTCGGCTTCGCGGGGGGTCGACCTCCTCTCACTGGGGCCGCGAGAGTCGAAGAAGCAGCCACTCCATGCAGAGTAGTGAGCAACGCTCTCCGAAGAGGCGAGGTAGGAATGGAAGTACCCATCCCACCACCCGCCAACGAAGAAGGAGCCCCAGAGTGCTTTTGACTGTTTCCCACCATCTTTCAATACTTGTCATGACAAAGTGTAAATGAAATTAGTACAACATAAATACAAACATGAGTAATAAAATGTATATAATTTAAGTGTATCATTATCATAAATACCAACATGACTATTAAAAATTTAATACCTAGCATGAACTCAAAATTTATATATAGTAATAGTTGAATACCTGACATGAACTAATAACAATCGTGCTCGTCTATATATGCTTCGGGGTCAATAAATGCATCATGATCATCACTATCATCAATAAATGCATCATCATCATCACTATCAGGAAGAACATGTGGAAGGCCACCATTATGTAATCGGTTAAGAAGTGACAGGTCATCCGCAACAGTAAGCTCTTCTTCTTCCGGCTCTTCCTGTTCGGGCTCACGGGTTAAGACAGATTCACTGTTGTTGTCTACTTCAATGTTCTGGGGTGAAGTAGAGCGGTTCTTGAAACGTTTCTTGGACATACATGTTTCTTGGAAGAATTCTCCTTCATCTGTGTCTGGGTTAATGTGAGGTTCGTAATCCTCTTCATTGAGGGTAGGTGGTCTAAAATGGGGCGGCACTTCATAAATAACATCCCAACCTTTCAGATTTGGATCAGTTTGGCAAGCCCACTATAGATAGAAAACTTGTATCACCTGTTGACCCATAATATAGACATCGGGAACATCTAAGTGGGTGTTTTAGTTGATTTCGACTAATCCTATATGTTCATGAGTCCTTCTAGTCTCCCTCGGCTCAAACCAATAGCATTTGAAGACTATGACGGTTGGTGGGTTTTCACCATAGAATAGAAGTTCATAAATTGCTTCAACTCTTCCATAATACTCGGTCGATAGCAGAGACAGAACAATTTGTAGTCTTTAGGTCGGGCATAGATAGCACTTTGCCAAAGGTACGAAAATGATACCCGTTGATGTTGTATTTGTCAAATGAACGAACCTTATAGTGAAAACCATTAGCGACTTGTCTCAACTCGGCATCCATAGACTCAGCATCATCCTACAAGTTTAATACGAAAGAATGGATGCATTAGCTGCAAAGTAGACGAAGAAATCAAATGGGCAATTAATGGTAATTAATTGCCCTTTGTTTCAACCAAGAGATGAAACCGGGATAGTCGCCTCCATGCCTTGCGAGAAGCTCATACTCTTCGACGGAATCATTTTCGATGACCGCTCCATCCGAGAATTCGACGGCGTATCGACTATATCAAATATCCAGGAATAAGAGTAGTTCAAAGAAATTAGAAGTTCGGGAAAAATAATTTACCGAGAACTTACTCTATGTACGACCGCACTTCTGTTAGGTTGGTGAAGATATACAATGAAATGGTCCTCCATTCTTCGGCATCCAACAATATCCCTTTTGAAGCACCAGATGGTGCGAGCTTCCCTTTGAATAGGTTGAGGTTGGATCGACCTTTTTAGGATCGCCATCAATGTACCGAGGCTTCGGATTATGCAAATGACGATTTTTGGCTTCGTAGTGTGTTGTCACGAAGTTTGCCGCCTCCTCAGTAATGAATGCCTCGGCGATCGATGCTCATATAGCCGCGAGCGGCTACACTCCATGCCCATATATGAGGTGGAGTACTCATATATGAGGTGGAGTACTCATATATGATCGATGCTCATATATGAGGTGGAGTACTCATATAGCCGCGAGCGGCTACACTCCATGCCCGAGGCGAGTCATATGAGCAGTTGCCATGATGATCCGCGTGCAGTGTCCAGCAAACGACGGTTACCGCAGATCAATGTGCCAGATATGGCCGATACACGGGCTCAGGATTTTGTGGATGCGGCGTGAGCCGCCCGCCTTATGGAGGCGGTGGCCGCGGCGGTTCAGGGTTATCCGGTTTATACCCTGCCTTCCACCACGTGAGCCGAGACAGGTGGCAGGAACATCGGGATACCTTGTCTAGCACCCGCCCTTCGCAATGAGCGTATGCCGAAAGATTTCAAAGGTCCATGGAAGGTCCCCAATTACACGCTGGACCTAGAGCCAGGTGCATGGATCGAGAGTTACGAGTTTGCAATGTATATGCTCGTTGTGAGTGAAGCGGTCTGCGCCAAATATTTCACCATGATGCTTGAAGGGACAGCGTGCACGTGGCTGAAGAACCTTCCACCCAACTCCATCAACACCTGGGCCGAGTTGAAGGAACGTTTCGTCAAAAATTTCAGAGGGACTTGCAAGCGCCCAATGACCATCGTGGACTTACAACACTGTGTCCAGCGTCCAGATGAGTCGGCCCCCCATTGGAGGAGGCAAGTTGCAGAAGTGATCCATTCGTCAGATGGCATCTCGGCGGATCAAGCCGTGATGATCTTGGAGAAAAATTGTCACTACGAGCCTTTGGTGCTGAAGCTTGGGCGACTCAAACGAAAGGTGCAGGACATGGGGGACTTGATGGACACCCTGATAAGGTATGCTGAATCAGACGACACCAAAGATCCCGGGAAGGACGACGACAAAGTCAGCACCGCCAGGAGAAACGAGTCGTCAAAAGGCCACCCTTAGTTCCAAGGGTGAGGCAACCACAACCCCGGGGGACAAGGGAAAAAGAGACAGCAGGAAGGCGTCACGGATTTTGTTGCTAATACTAACGCGTGGAACGGGAACCAGCGTTAGAAGAAAAGGGGCTTCAGCGGGAAGAAGCAACGCAACTATCATGAGATGCTCAAGGGCCCCTGCCCACAGCACGCTACCGCGAAAGGTCCATCTACCCACTCTTGGGAAGGATTGTTATGTAATGCAGGAGATTCGCGCTGAAGCACTCAAGAACGGGCAAGCAGGCAACCGTGGAGGACACCAGGATCAATTTGGTGCGGGCGGCTCACACAGAAACCCGTTCGGTGGATTTCCTAACCCGGGCTCACAGGGAGGGTCAGAGGCTAATTTCGGGCAGTATCAGGTTCAGAACAGCCAGCAATACAATGTGCAAGGTGTTTTTCAGCAGCAACCTCTGCAAGGCGGCCCCCAACGGCAAGATGCCAACGGCGGCTTCCAGAATAACCCTAAGCAGCTAAACAGCGGGCAATATTGTTGGGGAACGTCGCATGGGAAACAAAAAATTTCCTACGCGCACGAAGACCTATCATGGTGATGTCCATCAACGAGAGGGGATGTGCGATCTACGTACCCTTGTAGACCGCACATCAGAAGCGTTAGTGAACGCGGTTGATGTAGTGGAACGTCCTCACGTCCCTCGATCCGCCCCGCGAACCGTCCCGCGATCAGTCCCACGATCTAGTGCCGAACGGACGACACCTCCTCGTTCATCACACGTACAGCTCGACGATGATCTCGGCCTTCTTGATCCAGCAAGAGAGACGGAGAGGTAGATGAGTTCTCCGGCAGCGTGACGGCGCTCCGGAGGTTGGTGGTGATCTTATCTCAGCAGGGCTCCGCCCGAGCTCCGCAGAAACGTGATCTAGAGGTGAAACCGTGGAGGTATGTGGTCGGGCTGCCGTGGAAAAGTCGTCTCAAATCAGCCCTAAAACCTTCGTGTATACAGGGGGAGGAGGGGGAGCCTTGCCTTGGGGTCCAAGGACTCCCAAGGGGGTCGGCCGAGCCAAGGTGGGAAGGTATCCCCTTCCAAACCGAATCCAACTTGGTTTGGAAGGTGGACTCCTTCTTCCCTTTCCCACCTCCTTTTTTTTTATTTTCTCTTTGATTTTCTTACTATGGCGCATAGGGCCTTCTTGGGCTGTCCCACCAGCCCACTAAGGGCGGGTGCGCCACCCCCAAGGCCTATGGCCTTCCCCGAGGTGGGTTGCCCCCCCCCCCCCCCGGTGAACATTCGGAACCCATTCGTCATTCCCAGTACATTCCCGGTAACTCCGAAAACCTTCCGGTAATCAAATGAGGTCATGCTATATATCAATCTTCGTTTTCGGACCATTCCGGAAACCCTCGTGACATCCGTGATCTCATCCGGGACTCCGAACAACATTCGGTAACCAACCATATAACTCAAATACGCATAAAACAACGTCGAACCTTAAGTGTGCAGACCCTGCAGGTTCGAGAACTATGTAGACATGACCCGAGAGACTCCTCGGTCAATATCCAATAGCGGGACCTGGATGCCCATATTGGATCCTACATATTCTACGAAGGTCTTATCGTTTGAACCTCAGTGCCAAGGATTCATATAATCCCGAGATTCGATCGTCAGTATCCGCATACCTATTTCAATCTCGTTTACTGGCAAGTCCCTTTACTCGTTCCGTAATACAAGATCCTGCAACTTACACTAAGTCACATTGCTTGCAAGGCTTGTGTGTGATGTTGTATTACCGAGTGGGCCCCGAGATACCTCTCCGTCACACGGAGTGACAAATCCCAGTCTCGATCCATACTAACTCAACTAACACCTTCGGAGATACCTGTAGAGCATCTTTATAGTCACCGAGTTACGTTGCGACGTTTGATACACACAAAGCATTCCTCCGGTGTCAGTGAGTCATATGATGTCATGGTCATAGGAACAAATACTTGACACGCAGAAAACAGTAGCAACAAAATGACACGATCAACATGCTACGTCTATTAGTTTGGGTCTAGTCCATCACATGATTCTCCTAATGATGTGATCCCGTTGTCAAGCAACAACACTTGCCTATGGCCAGGAAACCTTGGCCATCTTGGATCAACGAGCTAGTCAACTAGAGGCTTACTAGGGACAGTGTTTTGTCTATGTATCCACACAAGTATTGTGTTTCCAATCAATACAATTATAGCATGGATAATAAACGATTATCATGAAGAAAGAAATATAATAATAACTAATTTATTATTGCCTCTAGGGCATATTTCCAACAGTCTCCCACTTGCACTAGATTCAATAATCTAGTTCACATCACCATGTGATTCCAACGAATCCAACACCCATATAGTTATGGGGTCTGATCACGTCTTGCTCATGAGAGAGGTTTTAGTCAACGGTTCTGAAATTTTCAGATCCGTGTGTTCTTTACAAATCTTTATGTCATCTTATAGATGCTGCTACTATGTGCTATTCGGAAATACTCCAAATATCTACTCTACTATACGAATCCGTTTCACTACTCATAGTTGTTCGGATTAGTGTCAAAGCTTACATCGACGTAACCCTTTATGACGAACTCTTTAACCACCTCCATAATCGAGAAAAATTCCTTAGTCCATCAGTTACTAAGGATAAATTTTGACTGCTATAAGTGATTCAATCATGGATCACTCTCTATACCTCTCAACAGACTTGCTGCAAGGCACACATCAGGTGCGGCACTCAGCATGACATACTTTAGAGTCTACGGCTAAGGCATAGAAGACGACCTTCGTCTATTCTCTTTATTCTGCCGTGGTCCGGTTTTGACTCTTACTCAAATTCACACCTTACAACGCAACCAAGAACTCCTTCTTTGCTGATCTATTTTGAACTCCTTCAAAACTTGTCAAGGCATGCATCTTGTTGAAACTTCCATTAAGCGCTTTCGATCTATCTCCATAGATCTTTGATGCTCAACGTTCAAGTAGCTCAATCCAGGTATTCCTTTGAAAACTCCTTTGAAACAACCTTGTATGCTTTACAGAAATTCTACATTACTTCTGATCCTCAATATGTCAACCACATATACTTATCAGAAATTCTATAGTGCTCCCACTCACTTCTTTGGAAATACAAGTTTATCATAAACCTTGTACAAACCCAAAATCCTTGATCATCTCATCAAAGCGTATATTCCAACTCCGAGATGCTTGCACCAGTCCATTTAAGGATCGCTGGAGCTTGCATACTTGCTAGTATCTTCAGGATCGACAAAACGTCCTGGTTGTATCACATACAATGTTTGCTCAAGGAAACCGTCGAGGTAACAATGTTTTGACATCCTACGTGCAATATTTCATAAATAATGCAGCAACTACTAACATAATTCTAACAAACTTTTAGCATCGCTACGAGTGAGAAAGTCTCATCATAGTAAACTGTTTGATCTTGACGGAAACATCTTTGCGAAAAATCGAGCTTTCCTTAATAGTGACTTATCACTATCATCGTCTGTCTTCCTTTTAAAGATCCATCTTTACTCAATAGTCCTATGACCATCAAGTAGTTCTTCCAAAGTCTACACTTTGTTTTCATACATGGATCCTCTCTCGGATTTCATGGCTTCCAGCCATTTGTCGGAATCTGGGCCCACCATTGCTTTCTCCATAACTCGTAGGTTCACTGTTGCTCAACAACATGACCTCCAAGACAGGGTTACCGTACCACTCTGTAGTAGTACGTGACCTTCTCAACCTACGAGGCTTGTAGTAACTTGATCCGATGCTCGATGATCACCATCATCAGCTTTCACTTCAATTGGTGTAGGCGCCACAGGAACAACTTCCTGCGCCCTGCTACACACTGGTCGAAGTGATGGTTCAATAACCTCATCAAGTTCTACCACCCTCCCACTCAATTCTTTCGAGAGAAACCTTTTCTCGAGAAAGGATCCGTTTCTAGAAACAAACACTTTGCTTTCGGATCTGAGATAGGAGATGTAGCCAACTGTTTTGGATATCCTATGAAGATGCATTTATCCGATTTGGGTTCGAGCTTATCAGAATGAAACTTTTTCACCTAAGTGTCGAAACCCCAAACTTTCAAGAAACGACATTTTAGATTTCTCTAAACCTCAGTCTATACTGTGTCATCTCAATGGAAATACGTGGTCCCCTATTTAAAGTGAATGCGGTTGTATATAATGCTTAACCCATAAACGATAGTGGTAATTCGATAAGAGACATCATAGCATGCACCATACCAAATAGTGTGTGGCTATGACGTTCAGACATATCATCACACTATGATGTTCTAGGTGGCATGAACTGCGAAACAATTTCCACATTGTCTTAACTGCGTACCAAAACTCGTAACTCAGATATTCATTTCTATGATCATATCGTAGACAGTTTATCCTCTTGTTACGACGAACTTCACTCCGAAATAGAATTGAACTTTTCAATATTTCAGACTTGTGATTCATTAAGCAAATACTCTAGTATCTATTCAAATCATCATTGTAGTAAGAACATAATGATATCCACTACGTGCCTCAGCACCCATTGGACTGCATACATCAAAATGTATCACTTCCAACAAGTTACTATCTTATTTCATCTCAATGAAAACAAGGCCTTGCTCATGTGGTATGATTTGCATGTCACTAGTGATTCAAAATCAAGTGAGTATAAAGACCCATCAGCATGGAGCCTCTTCATGCAATTTATACCAACATGACTCAAGCGGCAGTGCCACAAGTAAGTGGTACAATCATCATTACCTCGTATCTTTTGGCACCAATATCATGAACATGTGTAACACTACGATCGAGATTCAATAAACCATTGAAGGTGATTATTCAAGAAAATAGAGTAACCATTATTCTCTTTAAATGAATAATCGTATTGCAATAAACACGATCCAATCATGTTCATGCTTAACGCAAGCACCAAATAACAATTATTTAGCTTTAACACCAATCCCGATGGTAGAGGGAGCGTGCGACGTTTGATAATATCAACCTTGGAAACACTTCCAACACGTATCGTCACCTCGCCTTTAGCTAGTCTCCGTTTATGCCGTAGCTTTCATTTCGTGTTACTAATCACTTAGCAACCGGACCGGTATCCAATACGCTCATGCTACTAGGAGTACTAGTAAAGCACACATCAACATCATGTATATCAAATATACTTCTTTCGACTTTTGCCAGCCTTCTTATCTACCAAGTATCTAGAGTTGCTCCACCTCAGTGACTGTTCCCCTCATTACAGAAGCACTTAGTCTCGGGTTTGGGTTTAATCTTGGGTCTCTTCATTAGTGCAGCAACTGTTTTGCTGTTTCACGAAGTATCCCTTCTAGCCCTTGCCTTTCTTGAAACTTAGTGGTTTTACAAACCATCAACTATTGATGCTCCTTCTTGATTTCTACTTTCGGAGTGTCAAACATCGCGAATCGCTCAAGGATCATTGTATCTATCCTTGATATGTTATAGTTCATCACGAAGCTCTCACAGCTTGGTGGCAGTGACTTTGGAGAACCATCACTATCTCATCTGGAAGATTAACTCCCACTTGATTCAAGTGATTGTCGTACTCAGACAATCTGAGCACACGCTCAACGATTGAGCTTTTCTCCTTTACTTTGTGGACAAAGAATCTTGTCGGAGGTCTCGTACCTCTCAACAAGGGCACGAGCATGAAATCACAATTTCATCTCTTTAGAACATAACTTATGTTCCGTGACGTTTCAAAACATCTTCGGTGCCTCGGTTCTAAGCCATTAAGTATTTTGCACTGAACTATCGCGTAGTCATCAGAAACGTGTATGTCGGATGCTCACAGCACCCACAGACGACGCTCGAGGTGCAGCACACCGAGTGGTGCATTAAGGACATAAGCCTTCTGCGCAGCAACGAGGACAATCCTCTTCAAAGTTTGCTACTATCAACTTTCAACTAAATTTTCTCTAGGAACATATAAAAACAGTAGAGCTATAGCGCAAGCTACATCGTAATTCGCAAAGACCATTAGACTATGTTCATGACAATTAGTTCAATTAATCATATTACTTAAGAACTCCCACTCAAAAAGTACATCTCTCTAGTCATTTGAGTGGTACATGATCCAGATCCACTATCTCAAGTCCGACCATCACGTGAGTCGAGAATAGTTTCAGTGGTAAGAATCTCTATGCTAATCATATCAACTATACGATTCATGCTCGACCTTTCGATCTCCACACGAGGGGCTGAACCTCGGTAAACCTGAATCTCGCTTCCGCTCACTCTCTTTGAGTCGCCACCAAGGTGTGATGGCTCCATCACTAAGTCCTTTCATGAGGACATCTGCCGTGACAAAACCACGACAGTTGGCGCCCACCATGGGGCATGCACACAGTGGAGTTCAGTTCTCAAAGGGATCCCTTCCAGGGTTAGGAAGCTACGCGGTCGGTACTACATCGACAACTCTCAGTGGGGACTCTTAGTGGGCTATGACGAAGAGCCGCCGCGGGAGGTACTACATCGACAACTCTCAGTGGGGACCTGAGTCCGATTCGATCGAATCTGGATACAGGGTCCCCTTCGGCAAGATTCACGTCTTCATCGGCAAGATTAGGTCTCCCGTGCCTGAGCCGGACACCTTCACCGACATTGTCGATCTGACCCGGTACGCCTATCCCGCCAAACATCAGGTTAGGAAACACCATGCTTTCGTTGGATTTACACAAGGAACCGACCTACCGGACGAGCCGGCGATCCAGGAGATCACCCCCGTCAACTCAGACGACGAGTCGTCCATGGGCGACACAGATTCAATCTACCCTCTCCACGAAGGACAGCTCGGGGGGTTTCCCAAAACAGTAATCTCTGAGGATGTTGAAGGTCCCCACCGTCAGGTCACCATCTACATGGCGGGAGCAGCGCTGCCTCAGCTAAGCGCGGCGGGCAACAATGAAGCCAGCGGATCAGGGAAGACTCTGGCCCAAGCTATGGTGGATCTGGTAGCAGAGATGGCCAAACTCATGGCGATCACTATGACGGACGATAACCAAGAAGCGGTCAACGCCGAGTTAACAAAACTAAGGGAAGGGACGGCCAAAATCCAGTGCGACATTGAAGGAGAAGCTGCCAGGATGGCAACACAGCGGCCCCAGATCACCGTAGAGACAGAACGGCTGAATGCTGAGGGATGGCGGCTCGAGCGACAGCAGTGCGCCTTCAATGCAATCCACCAGAGGAGGCATCGTAACTGTCTGCCGGCCAATTTAAACCCAACTCGTCTCTTTGACAGGCCACATACCCCTGGGATGGAGTCCAACCGACCATCGCAAGTCGCCCCGCGAGGCGATGCGGCTCAGCCACCGCTTAACCACAGCTGCCTCAGCCAAAGGCGGCTCATGCACCCCGTTTCCAGATGCCACGGGGTCACTTCTCAAACCCCGTCGAGAACATGTTAGCAACAACCCGCCTGCTTGAGTCTCTCAACATTCACGCAAACTCTTCGGCTGAGATGGAGGCGAGAAACGCCATTGAGATGCTGAAAACAGCGGTACAGCAGGAGGTGCGGTACTCATATAGCCGCGAGCGGCTACACTCCATGCCCGAGGCGAGTCATATGTGCAGTTGCCATGATGATCCGCCTGCAGTATCCAGCAAATGACGGTTACCGCAGATCAATCTGCCCGATATGGCCGACACACGGGCTCAGGATTTTGTGGATGCGGCGTGAGCCGCCCGCCTTATGGAGGCGGTGGCTGCGGCGGGTCAGGGTTATCCGGTTTATACCCTGCCATCCACCACGCGAGCCGAGACAGGTGGCAGGAACATCGGGATACCTTGTCTAGCACCCGCCCTTCGCAATGAGCGTATGCCGAAAGATTTCAAAGGTCCACGGAAGGTCCCCAATTACACGCTGGACCTAGAGCCAGGTGCATGGATCGAGAGTTACGAGTTTGCAATGTATATGCTCGTTGTGAGTGAAGCGGTCTGGACCAAATATTTCACCATGATGCTTGAAGGGACAGCGTGCAAGTGGCTGAAGAACCTTCCACCCAACTCCATCAACACCTGGGCCGAGTTGAAGGAATGTTTCGTCAAAAATTTCAAAGGGACTTGCAAGCGCCCAATGACCATCGTGGACTTACAACACTGTGTCCAGCGTCCAGATGAGTCGGCCCACCATTGGAGGAGGCAAGTTGCAGAAGTGATCCATTCATCAGTTGGCATCTCGACGGATCAAGCCGTGATGATCTTGGAGAAAAATTGTCACTACGAGCATTTGGTGCTGAAGCTTGGGCGACTCAAACGAAAGGTGCAGGACATGGGGGACTTGATGGACACCCTGACTAGGTATGCTGAATCAGACGACACCAAAGATCCCGGGAAGGACGACGACAAAGTCAGCACAGCCAGGAGAGGCGAGTCATCAAAAGGCCACCCTCAGTTCCAAGGGCGAGACAACCACAACCCCGGGGGACAAGGGAAAAAGAGACAACAGGAAGGCGTCACGGATTTTGTTGCTAATACTAACGCGCGGAACGGGAACCAGCGTTAGAAGAAAAGGGGCTTCAGCGGGAAGAAGCCACGCAACTATCATGAGATGCTCAAGGGCCCTTGCCCACAGAACGCTACCACGAAAGGTCCATCTACCCACTCTTGGGAGGATTGTTATGTAATGAAGGAGTTTCGCGCTGAAGCACTCAAGAACGGGCAAGCAGGCAATCGTGGAGGACACCAGGATCAATTTGGTGCGGGCGGCTCACACAGAAACCCGTTCGGTGGATTTCCTAACCCGGGCTCACAGGGCGGGTCAGAGGCTAATTCCGGGCAGTATCAGGTTCAGAACAGTTAGCAATACAATGCGCAAGGTGTTTTTCAGTAGCAACCTCTCCAAGGCGGCCCCCAACGGCAAGATGACAACGGCGGCTTCCAGAATAACCCTAAGCAGCTAAACAGCGGGCAATATCATGTGTTCACCACCAGTACTTGCAAAAGGGACCAAAAGTGAAGCACAGAGCCTTCAGCGTGATAGGGCCGGCGCTCCCCAGGTACCTCAACTGGTCTGAGCAACCCATTGTTTGGAGTAGGGAAGATCACCCGCCCGGGTTGATAAACCTGGTGTCTTAGCTTTGGTCATGGTGCCCCAGGTTGGGGGTTATACACTCTCCAATGTCCTGATGGATGGAGGCAACAACATTAACATCTTATATTTTGATACCTTTCAGCGGATGAATTTCTCAGAGGGTGATTTGATGCCATCCTTCACGGGTTTCCACGGCTTTGTCCCGGGTAAGTCGGCATACCCTGTTCGATGGATCAAGCTTAATGTGGCCTTTGGCAAAGAGTCTAATTACAGGAGCGAGTCCCTCATGTTTGAGGTGGTCAAAATCAAGATTCCTTACCACGCGCTTTTCGGAAGGCTGGCTTACGCTTGTTTCATGGCCCTCCCATGCTATGTTTGCCTTAATCTCAAAATGTCGGGCCCTAAGGGAACTATCACGGTCAAGGGGGGGGGGGGGCGGAAGATAGCTTAAGAATGCAAGGAAGGAGACACAGCTCATGCTGAGTCGGCTTGCGCAACTGAGGAACTCAAGTTTCATCAAGCTAATGTTGATCCCGCAGATATGACACCGCTCAGGAGACCCACAATCAATACAGAGCCGCCCCTCAAGTTTAAGCTGACAGATGACACAAAGTTGATAGATTTCACGTCTGGCGACTCCTCCAAGCAATTCACCATTGGAACGGGTCTTGATTACAAATAAGAAAGCGCGCTCATCGAATTCATCCGTGAGAATTGGGACATCTTCACCTGGAAACCTTCTGACATGCCAGGGGTACCGAGAGAATTCGTTGAGCACAACCTTAACATTGACCCTAAGATAAACCGGTTCGGCAGTATCTTCGCCGGTTTAACAAAGAACGGCGTAAAGCAATTGGGGAGGAAATAGACCGGCTCTTGGCTGCTGGATTCATTGTTGAGGTTTTTCATCCTGAGTGGTTGGATAATCCGATCTTGGTGCTCAAGAAGAATGGTACCTTCTGCATGTGCATTGACTACACCAACCTCAAAGGACCCTTTCGCCCTCCCTCGCATTGATCAAATCATTGACTCTACGGCGGGTTGCGAGCGACTGTGTTTTCTGGATGCTGACTCGGGATACCACCAGATCAAGATGGCTCTGACGGATCAGGGGAACGTCATTTGTAACTCCCTTTGGAGCCTTCTGATATGTGTCTATGTCGTTCGGGCTCAAGAGCATGGGGGCAACTTATCAACGCTGCATCCAGAATTGCCTACACAGTCAGATTGGGCGCAATGTTCACGCCTACGTTGATGACATAGTGGTCAGATCCTAGAATAAAGAGTCACTTTTGGAGGATCTCAATGTGACTTTTGACAATCTATGCGTGTATCAGATGAGGCTTAACCCGACCAAGTGTGTTTTCGGTGTTCCTGCATGAAAGTTATTGGGCTTATTGGTGTCAGAGCAAGGAATCGAGGCTAACCTGGATAAAATCAAAGCGATCACTTCGATTGGCAAGCCAGCCAATGTCAACCAAGTTCAGCGCATGGCAGGTTGTATTGCGGCTTTAAGTCGTTTCATAAGTCGCCTTGGGGAGAAGGCCATCCCTCTTTATCAGCTGCTCAAGAAAACTGATCGTTCTGTCTGGACGGATGAAGCCAATTAAGCTTTTGAATCCATGAAGAAACAACTGGTTGAGCCGCCTGTCTTAGCCGCTCCGATGGACAAAGATCCTATAGTCGTGTACATTGCTGCCAACTCTAAAGCAGTAAATGTAGCAGTGGTCATCGAGCGCAAAGAGGAAGGGAAGGAATACCCGGTTCAAAGACCGGTCTATTTTATCAGCGAAGTCCTAACCCTCTCCAAACAGCGTTACCCGCACTAGCAGAAGCTAGTTTTTGGGATCTTCATGGCGAGTCGAAAATTTAAACATTACTTTCAAGAGCATCCCATCACGCTGGTCAGTTTTGCACCGCTTGGTGATATTATACAGAACTGTGAAGCAACCGGGCGGATTGCTAAGTGTGCTATTGAGCTTGTACCCCATCATGTGAAATATACACCACGCACGACCATTAAGTATCAAACCTTAGTGGATTTCATCAACGATTGGACCGAGTTACAAATTCCAGAGGACAGACCTGACCACACGTATTGGACTATCCATTTTAATGGGTCTAGACAGCTGGATATATTGCATAACCCATCAGTAAAATTGCCTTCGGAGGAGGACTTAGTGGTTCCTAACCCTGAGTCTCAACTTGTGGCGGCTCTCCATGCTATGCCGGATTGGGTGGTCCCTTACATGGCGTATCTAGCGCGCAGCAAGTTACCTACTGATGAGTTGCTGGCTCGCCAAATTATCCGTCGGTGCAAGTCCACGATCATACATAAATGCGAATTACACAAGCGAAGCATTTCTGGAATCTTTCAAAGGTGCGTCTCATCTGAGGAAGGGTGTGCAATTCTCAATGAGATACATGCAGGCGATTGTGGTCATGATTCTGGGTCACGGTCTTTGGTTTCTAAAGCCTTTAGGCATGGATTTTACTGGTTGACGGCCCATGGAGATGCTGAGGATATAGTACATAGATGTAATGGATGCCAAAAATTTGGGCGTCAGATGCATGTGCCGGCTCAGGAATTACGGATGATCCCAATTACATGGCCTTTTGCAGTCTGGAGGCTGGATATGGTTGATCCTTTCAAAATGTCATCTAATAAGAAGACCCACCTATTGGTGGTAGTTGACAAGTTTACCAAGTGGGTTGAAGCAGAACCAGTCATGGCCGTCATGCAAGAGTTTTGTGCAAGGGAGCACATCCGGCTTGATTTTCTGCAGTTGCACAACCCCAATATAATGGATAGGCAGAGAGGGCAAATCAAGAAATATTGCGAGGAATCAAGCCCCAGCTTATGGTACCTCTGGAACATACTCCAAGATGCTGGGTTGAAAAGTTGCCTTCAGTTTTATGGAGCATCAGAACCACCCCTAATCGGTCTACTGGTTACACGCCCTTTTTCTTGGTCTATGGAGCAGAGGCAACGATACCAAGTGACATCAGACACGACTCGCCACGAGTCGCCGCTTATGTGGAACAAGACAACGAGCTGGCATGTCTAGATTTGTTGGACGCCCTGGAGGAAGAACGCGAGGTTGTCGCATCACGATCGGTGATTTGTCAACATGACTTACGACACTATCATAGCCGCCGAGTCAAAAGTCGGGTCTTTCAGGAGGGCGACTTAGTGCTCCGGTTGATTCAGGATCATACTAGTATGCATAAGTTATCCCCTCCATGGGAAGGCCTTTTGTTGTCAGCAAGACTCTTCACAACGGTTCATACTATTTGGTGGATCTTCGGCCAGATAGGCCAACAACAGAGGTTGAGACGACCCGGCCATGGAACATCGCCCACTTACGGCCATAGTATACTTAGAGCCACTAGCTCCTTATCTATGTATAAAATTTAGTCTTTGTAATCTCTCTTTATATATATAAAGAAATAAAGTCGGCGCCCACGACCTTCGGGGTTTCTGGCATTTCAGCTTCTTGAAACCACGAGTCTTTATTGTTTCATAAGTCGTCCAAGCATCGACTCTATCAGCATCAAAGAGCATAAGCCGCCACACTGCGGTTATTTCAAAGCTGGATGTTGGTATGCCAAAGAGGACCAAAGTTGCCACGTTGCACGGTTCAAACATGGGCACCGTATATGGTTTGGAGAATTAAGCTGGCTTACTTGGGGGCTACTAGCTCTCAAGTCGTTTTGCAGTATGAGCGTACACGCTTCTGCAATCCTATGTCTGACTTTTCCCTAATCATAGGTCACTTAGGGGCTTATGCTCATTGAGTTCAGCCTGAATACCCTCTTGGCTAGCGAAAAATTAACGCATTACAGTGGTTATACTGGACTATGTGTTTGGCGGCTCGCCCTATGGTTCCATGTACTCTTGGCGAGTCAATCCTCTTTTTGGACCCTTAACTTGCCTTGGTTAAAACATGAAGGGTGCTAGCGGGAACCGGCACATGGAAAATAGAAAAACCATGGGTTCACTGAACCTGCTTCACTGAAGCTTGACTCACGCCTGATCAGCCGGTATAAACAACTCAGGCTGTTGCAAAAGCCTTCTGGGGTAGCACTAGAGTTTTGCAAACTCGTCCTATCCTGTCGTAACTCATTGAGCTGACAAACATTATGACTATATATGTGGGACAACCCAAATGTTTCATAAAACTCAATTATAACCCGCGGCGACTCATTGAGCCGGCTTATTGTTTTTCTTTGATAAACAGGGCAAAGGTCTTTCTTGTCTAACGTGGCAAAGCATTAGGAAAGGCTATTCATATTAATGAAGGTTGAAACTTTCAAATACCATCACAAGGTACAATTATCATACTGTTTTCAAAATCCTAGACAATTACATGGCTCAGCACGCCATACCAGGAAACATAACCGGGCCATAAAGGATCAAGGTATTCTCTGCAGATAATCTTCATGTCAGTTTGACTCAAGCCGCCTCCGGGTTATCCTGCCTCAAGCTTTCGCCATCTTCGATCTGTAAGTCGCCCAATTTCCAATTGCAATTGGTCAAGGCGTGGAACTCGTCTTCATCAGTCAAGACGGTGGACAGATCGACATCAAAGTCAAAAGGATTCTTACGACGCCGCGGAGTCAGGCTGGTGATTTCATTGGAAGAAGGAGTCACCCTTTTGATGTGCTCATCATAAGCCGCCTGATATTTTCCTAAATCCAGGCCGGCCGCTAGCTGGGTCGTTGCAAAGCGAGATTCCTTTACACAACGGTGGTAGTCCTCCTAAGTGAAATCTAACCCATCATCCTTCAGCTGTGGAAATCCACCAGTCACCTCTTTTGGCTTAAGTTCTGGAGCATAGGCTAAACACCATCTTAGGGCAGTTAGCGCCCCCATGCGGACGGCTGACCTCTTAGCTCCTCTATCTGGGGTGGCAATGTCGACAAGCAAGCCAGCATATGCTTGATGGATTTTATGGGCTCCCTGTTTCCCATAACAACCTTCATGGTCATCACACCACCAGTATACAGCTCCTCTGTCGAAGTATAGATTGCCTTCAGCTTCACAATGCAGTCATTCTGCAGGGTGGTGGCTCACGGACCTACATATAATAAGAAGTTTCATACGTTGAGCAAAGACGTGCAATACATTTTTAGAAGGAAGCAGTTGATAGTTACCAAACACAACCTGGGTCATCTTGCAGATGTGATTCTTCAGTCTAGAGAGCTCTTGTACGGCGGCTTTCAGTTTCTCTTTGGCTTGTTCCTCCCTTTTCAAAACGGCAGCTTGCTCAGCATGGGCTTTGTCTTCAAACTTTTTGTGCTCTGCTTTCATATTTTCCATGTTAGTTAGAGCAAGGCGAAACTTTTCTTCAAATTTGGCTCTAGCGTCTTGTTGCTTTGCTAGGCTTTGTTTCAAGTCAGCCACAGTTGAGTCAGCCAGAGTCAATGATTCCTTCAACAAACATTGGGAAAGCAAGTTTCAGGACCATTGCAAGCAACATCCCTCACACTTGGGGGCTAATGTAAGATTCAATTTTTCCAAGTTCATACCTTCAAGCAAGACCCGGTTCATCTTTCAAAAGATGAACCGGCCCTTGGGGGCTACTGGTTCAAGCTTTCGTTCAAATACAAGTTAAAGACCCGGCTCATCTTTAAAAATATGACCCAGTCCTTGGGGGCTACTGGTTCAAGCTTTTGTTCAAATACAAGTTAAAGACCCGGCTCATCTTTAAAAAGATGACCCAGCCCTTGGGGGCTACTAGTTCAAGCTTTTGTTCAAATACAAGTTAAAGACCAGGCTCATCTTCAAAAAGATGACCCGACCCTTGAGGGCTACTAGTTCAAGCTTTTGTTCAACTACAAATCACACACCCGACTCATATTTCAAAAGATGACCCGGCCCTTGGGGCCGACAGGTTGAAGATTTTATTCTAAGTTATAAATTAACGACCTGGCTCATATTTCAAAAGATGACCCGCCCCTTGGGGGCTACAGGTTGAAGATGACACAAATGCACGATTCATCATGGATGACTTGTCCTTTGGAGGGCTAATGGGAGGATATATTAATAAGGATAAAAGATATCATACCACATGTTTGATCCGCATTATGTTGGCCATGCTCTTTTCCTTCTCGTGGCTTGCCTCCAGGCGGCTCATAAAACCAGAATATAGTTCCTCAAACTCCAATTTTTCATAGTTGGGAAGCTTCATCTTGGTGATATCTTTCTCTACAAATACTTGGGCATCTTTTGGTGCGTGTTTGGTTAACACCACGGTTGCAGCCTTAGAATAGCCGGCACGAGTAACAACGACTGAATCTGGGTCTTCAGGCGCCTTAGAAGGACTGGGTGGGATGATGTTTTTAGTAACTTCCTTTTGAGGGCTTGAAGGGTTGACTGGATATAAGGAAAATCATCAAAAATATCATCGCGAATTTCAACTGGTTCTTCTGGAGCCTCTGGGACGGAGGTACTCATACCATATACTTCAACCGCTTTGGGAGCAGAAGATGAGTCGCCAGTTTTCCTCTTCTTTGCTTGCGCTCTGAGAAACAACGACACCAATGTTGAGACGGATACATTGACATCCGAAAGAATATGCTAGTAAAGGAAACTACCCCTAAAGACGAATCATTGGGGGGGAGAGTCGACATAGCTGAGTCGCTAGAAGAAGGAGGTGAAACCTGATGGATAAAGATTCAAAGATTGGGTAAATCACGAGAATATCTTGCACAAGAAGAAAAAGATGCTTACAGTAACATACCTCGTTCTGTCGTTTGCGACCAGTTGTTCTCTCACGCAAGCCGCACATTAGGTCCCTAGAGTGGCTTCCAGTATGACGTTTGAGTGTATAACTCGCCTTCTTCAAAAGGAAATTGGGATCCATATGAGCGTCCCGGTGAGGCATGGGAACTTCCCTACAGTTTCGCCTGGACGGCTTGATGGAGAAGAAGTTGAGTCGGAAGAAATGGAAATTACCTCGACATCTTCATCTTGGCTCTCAGAGTCATCATCCTATAAACAAAGGTAGCAAAGCGTGAATACAAGTCAGATTAAAGCAATAAAGACAAGAGAGTTTTTACCTCTGATTGTTCTTCGGCGACCCGAGACTCGACAACGACGGATGACTCTTTGGTTGCTGCTTTGCCTTTGTTGTTCTTCTTCGTCTTAGGGGCGGGTTTGCTTGTTTTCTTGACAATTATCTTGAGTCTTCGGGACCAAAACGTTGAATCCCTCGGATTGACATGATGAAAAGCTCAGATCAGAAACATGAATGAGTACATTAAAAAGCTAAAAGGGCGACTTGGGTTGTTTACCTCTCGAGCCGGGTTGGAGACGCAAAAAGGTTTAAGCCCAATTTTGGAGCAATTCTCAATGGGATCACCACTTAGTTTCTTCACAATCTCGACAATGTCTTCTTCCAAAATCCTCACATTGTAAAAGCATTGGGGGTGGTTTAAGTCGCCATTGTATTCACACATCAAGCCATCTCGGTGGCTTAAGGGCATGATTCTCAGCTCCACCCAGCAGCGGATCGGATCGATCCCGGTAAGACCATTGACGGTAAGGGCCTTCAGCTTTGCAAAGATAGATACAAACGTGACTTCCTGTTCTTCAGTTAGCTTTTCTAGAAACTTGAAGTCCATGGGCAGACATTCTTCTCTCAAGCTTGGTAAAGGGTTCTCATTGGATGGAGAGGTGTCGCGGTAGTAGAACCAAGTTTTTGCCCAACCTTTGGGATCACTAGGCAATCTAACGGCCGGAAACCCGCATTTGCGACGTCACTGGATGTTAACTCCCCCAAGTTCTAAGCAAGGCCCGTTGGCAAACTCAGTCTGGCGGTTCAAATAGAAAAACTTCCTGAACAACAATACAGTGGGCTGTATTTGCAAATAAGCCTCACAGAACACTTGGAACTGACACAGGTTACTGATGGAGTTTGGGCCCAAGTCTTGGGGATGAAGGTTGAAGATGTGCAAGGCGTCTCTGAAGAATTTCGAGTCGGGCGGCTTGACACCTCGCTCAAGGTGATCGGCAAAAACGTCTACTTCCCCTTCGGCGGGTTGAGGGGTTGTTTACCCAAAGGCGGTTCGCCAGCCAATAACATCCTTGTGATCAAGATTACCCACTTATACAAATTTCTCAAGATAAGCGTCATTGACTTCTGTTGGCATCCAGTTACATTTAGAGATGGTACCCATGACTACAAAAAAGAGATTGGTGGGTTGTCAGGACCTATGGAATGATAACTTGCCAGCCAATGGTTGGAAGCATATCTACAAGGGTGTTGTGACTCGCTGTAGCATTGAGGGCGGATTGTGGCTCTAAAGGTTTTCTTAAGGATATTCCCAATTGAGGACAAACATGTTTCCAACACCGAGAGATAATCTACGGATTTGTGGGTAGTTCTATTTGAGAAAATAATACCTGCCGAAAATCCAGGCGTTAAAAACACGAAGACACTACGAAAACAGCGTGTGGATCTCTAAGGCAATCGAGGAAGAATACAACTTGCTAGGGAGCGCAATGGGACTAACATAGTTTATCGCTACGAGGAAGGATCTAAAATACCATGCTTGGACGGTTTGATAGGACAGAAATCTATCATTCATTGAGTTTCGGTGCTACCTTAACCGATATGGGGTTAGAGATCTAGCCCTAATGGATAAAGGGAACTTACCCGAAGGAAGAAGGCGACAGTGCAACAAGCTCATGGAGGTTCTGTGCCGGAGACCGCACCCCCGACCAGCCTAGGAAACGCTTGGTCCGCGACAGAGGTGCGACGATGGTGAGGTGGTCGAGACGCAGGCTCGAGGAAGATGACGCAACCGAGGAGATGAAATGGAGGTAAGTGGGGATCCCCCCACTCCCCTGCGGCTATTTAAAGACCTAGGGCAAGGTAGAAACGATAGGCGCGGGAATCGAGGCGACAAATTGAAAACTGAAAATGATGGCACCTAGATTTTCGGGATAACATGATAAAGACGAAAAGATCTGTTGGAAGTGATGTCATCAAAATCCCGGGAATAGTGGAGAAGGTGATGTCACCAATAAATGACCTAGCGACTCAAGCAATTTGTGAAAGTTGGCGGCTCGTCGCTCATTTAGGAAAGGAGGGAGGTCATATGAATCACCGAAGATAAGCGTAAGGGTTTAGGCGTGAAAGAATTCAAGTTAATCTGGGGCCTAATGTTGGGGATATTACCTGCGGTATGACCCACCCTGTTGGGCCGGGTCAGGAAAGCGGCGACTCATACGTACATGGTCAGTGTAAGCCTTGGCCCAGGGCGTGAGGTGCGCTGGGAGATCTTAGATAAAAGGTCGCTAGGGCCCACGAGCTGGATGGTCGTTCAGGATTAATGGACAAGATAAGTTGCCAAGGAGGTTTTCTGGCTTGGAAAGCACGGCGACTTAGAGATATTGAGAGCCAGGGTTTGTAATGTGGCCAGGAATTTTTTAAACCCTAGGGCCTCGACCTATATATAAAGGCGAGTCTCTAGGGCTGATAGACTAAGTTAGAAATCATCAAGATCTAGGTCACGCGAGTTAGGCCCTCCTTGTAATCGAATCCACCATCAATCTACACAAAGCAGGACGTAGCCTTTTACCTCCACAGGAGGGGCCGAACCTGGGTATACCTGAGTCTTGCTTCTACTCAACCTCTCTGAGTTGCCACCAAGGTGCGATGGATCCATCGCTAAGTCTTTTCACGAGGACATCTGCCGTGGCAAAACCACGACACTGCTGGTGCAGTGTTTTTGACAACTTTGATGAAATTCTTCTTGTCTTTTCTGAACTTATGGTCAGGATCCAGGAACTGTCTATGCATGTCTAAGCAAGAAAACTTGCAACCAGCCTGCAGCCAATGAAACTAAAGAACTGCCTTGCACGTGGTGCATGAGAACCTTCCATGCACACACCAGCCAGCGAATAGCGCAAACGCCGGATAATCATGCGTCGAGTACATGTCCCACACATGCATTTTGAAATTTGTTTTGGTACCGGTGTCGTAGGTCTTGATCCCATTATCACAGGCTTCTTGCAACTCATCCGTAAGCGGCTGCATGTACACATTCATATTCTTCCCTGGATAGTTGGTCCGTGGAATTATCAACGTCGGGAAAATGTTCTTTCTTTTCATAATCTCTCCGGGTGAGAGATTGAGTGTAATGACAAATACAGGCCAACAACCGTATTGTGCTGCCGTCATACCATACACATTGAACTCTAGGATGCCTTGGATATTCCGATTTATCCTTATACAATTCATCGAAGTGCTTCCACGCAAAACCATCTAAAGTGTGTACCAGCATCTTGTTCCCATCCGCATCTAGTTCGATTCTTTTTCCCAATTTGTGCCATGTCATTTGTCAGGCTGTCTCTTCGACAATGAAAAGTCTTGGTACAATTGGCAGATACCGAAGAACACTAATGGGGATTTTGGTCTTATTCTTCTCACCCATACCGTTGTCTACCACAATATACCTGGAAGAATTGCAAATGGGGCAATAGTTCAAGGCTTCATACTCAAGCCTAAATAAGGCACATCCATTCTCACAGGCATGTATCTACTCATAGGGTATCTTAAGTACATGGAGGATTTTCTCTGACTGGTACAGGTTTGCAGGCAGTACATGGCCTTTGGGTAGAAAGCGTCCAAATATCATCATCATCGCGTCGTAGCATTCTCTACCTAGGTTAAATTGAGCCTTCAGAGCCATTACTTGCGCGATGGCATCCAGCTGACAAAGCTCAGTCTGCTTGTGGAGAGGACGTTTTGAAGACTCCAACATTTCATAGAAGGCCTTTGCAGATTCCTTCATCTCATCGTCCGAATCCCGAGCATCATCAAAGTCTTGCACCATGTCTTCAATCCCGGTACCATGATCGTCGATGTGATGACGAATCACCTCAGTTGGGACAGGGGCACCATGTTTTTTGCTGGCCATTTGCAAATGCATCTCTCACAAACCACCTGGTTTTTGTTAACCATTCATGGGTCATGTCTTTCTGACTAGGGTGACCAGTGTACATCCAAGCACGATCACTCATCTTGCCTAGCTACCTATGGGCACACAGGAATTAAATATATAATGCATCATCTATATTTATCCTCTAATCACGTTTCTCAGTTTTATTACGTCCATGCAACCTACACGCTAATAGGTAAAGACAGGTCCTAATCCCACACGAGTATGTGTAGATTGAGTTCATTTTCCCATGCTCTGCTCCAGATCCGACGCAGAATTTCGGCAGCACCTCCCCGCTGTTCTCCTTTTTCATTTTTCCTTCTTCTTTTCCTCTTTTTTCTTCTAACCTAACTAACTAACCTAATTAGCCTAATAATCTAACCTAATAAACTAACTAAATTAACCTACAATAACAAACTAACCTAATAAAGTAACTAAAGTAATTAACTTAATAAAAAGAAAAAGAAGAACTCACCGGCAGTGGGCGGCGGGGTGGTGTGGGCGGCGGTCGACGATGGCCGGGGGCGGCAGCGTGGCGGCGTCGGGGCCGGTGGACGACGACAGGGGAGCTCGCACCAGGGGGTAGCATGGGCGACGGCCGGGGAGTGGCAGGGACGCTGCGAGGGCCGGAGCAGGCTGGGGGTGGCCGGGGGCGGTAGTGGCGGCTGGGGCGGGTAGGTGGGCCGGAGCGGCTCCGACGGCGGCGGCGGCGGCGGTGGGCAGGCAAGATAGGGAGGGCAGGCCGAGAGAGAGAGAGAGCGGGCAGGTTGGGCGCGAGAGCCGTTAGGGGAGGGGGTGGGGGCTGTGCGCCATTAGAGAGGGAGCCCCTTTGTCGTTTGCAAAGGCTGGGTGGCAGACGACAAAGGGGTGGGTGGGGTGGGGTGGGCTCCGTCCGTTAGGGTGGCACCCCCTTTGTCGTTTGCCACCCCTTTGTCGTCTGGCTTTGGCTCCTTTGTCGTCTGCTGGCCGACGGCAAACAACACTTTTGCCTTAGGTGTTTTGATTACCGTCTGCTTTGTGCCAGCTGATGGCAAAGAAGCTCTTTGCCATGTGTCAGCATACGACAAAGGAAAGGCTGAGGGCAAATTTCTCAGTTCCAGTAGTGTCTGAGTGTTTGCATTGGTTGCCACCATCATAGCTTGCCATGCCTCTGGAGGAGGAGGCGGTGGAGGAGGGGGTGGTGGAGGGTCAACACTCTCACGACTCAGATTCTGGCGAGTTGGTGGAGCCATCCTGGAGACGGACAACAACGTTAGATTAAGATTAAGCTGATTCAATGGACAAAAATATCTAAACAAGAATTCTTAGCAAATGCACTCGAACTATAATTAGTAAGAATGCTTCCTCAAAATAATTGCCGACAACATGTGATTCAAAGACACTTGTAAATATCAAGTATGTGCTAGGATTGCTCGGAACAAATGTATATACCCAACATACATCTGATGAAAGAATTCCTAAGTTGCTAATGGAACTCCCACCTAAGAACTTATGAAATTTCTGTTCATGCAATCTGGTCCATGGATTCAAGGAGTAATATATCACTCAACTTCAAACATCTAACCCGTCGAGTGTATCACATCCTTTAAGACATAACCAGAATCTCGGAACCTCATCTATCTTAGACCCTCGTAATCACAACGATACTAAGTATGGTGGTACCCCTGAACTCTCTGCACATGTCCTGGGGATGCCGGGTTTATCGCACCACTACTAGTATTGAAGCAATTTCGAACATCCTCCGTCCTGAGATACTAAAAAATATGAATGATAACGATGTGCTCAAGAATTCCGTGGATCTCAACACCCCGGAATAAAATCAACACTCCAGGAGGCACCAAGACAGAACTCCATCACATCGGTATCATATAGATTCCAAAATACCCGCGTGATCCTGAAATGTTTTTGAGCGAGTAGAGGAGTTGAATTAAAATTTCCTAAGTCGTGAACCTCACCAGAGCATAGAGGAGAAAAAAAAACCTACTCTCCGTTATAACTAAGACTCAGAATAGTTTTTGCCTGACTCGACTTGGCCAAGTTTGATCAATGAAAGGCTCGTATAGTCGTAAGGCTCTGATTACCTACTTGTAACGGCTAAGATGCGGCTCTTTGCTAATTTGGGGGCGAGACCTCAAATGGGGAAAGAGGCGCATATAAGTGTTTCACAAGTAGGATAAGCATCGCAACACATAGTGGATGGAAGAGCAATAAGATTTGGCGTACACTCGCCACAAGCTAAATTACAGAGCCACACAGTCATACATTACTCAAATGGAAAGCCGGGTCTGACTACGGACAAGATAAATGACAAAAGCAATGCTATGCCACCTTTCTAGGCCCACGATCACGATCTTGTGTTTCTGATCCTCGGGATACGTGACGTACAGCCTTCCACTGGCCTCGTCAAACTCCCACTTCAGCTGGGCATCCTCGACAACGTTTGCATGTGGGGTACCTGTACGTGTGGGTGGTTGTAGTAATATGTGATCCACGGGGACTGAGCAATATCATGACCTTGGTATCGAGTCTAACTAAGTTAATAGGTGAGGTAGGGTTAAGTGTTTGAGTTTGCAGCAATCTAAGCATATATGGTGGCTAACTTACGAAGAACAGAAATAAGTTATGGTGGTCTACATAAGTCGGTCGAGATCTAAGAATGATTACTAAGCGATGCTGAACACCTATTTACGACATTCATAACCCCACCGTGTTCTCGAGCAGAGAAGGAACTCTGAAAGAAACAGTCACGGTTACGCACACAGTTCGTAGATTTTAGTTAAGTGACTTTAAGTTATCTACAACCGGATGTTAACAAAATATCCATGTTTGCCACATAACCGCAAGCACGGCTTTCCGAAAGATTTAACCCTGCAAGTGTGCTCCAACTAATCCACCACAAATTACCAGAGGCCGCATAGTAGTCCTTGACCACGAAACTCGTGATCTCGTCGGATTCCTTAGAGGAAAACCTCAACTCTAAGAAGACCCAAAGTCTCACCGGAATCCCAATGCACAAGATATATAGGTAATGCAAGGTAAGTCCAGCAAGACCTCCCGACGTGTCGACAAACCCGATAGGAGCCGCGTATCTCGTTCTTAGGACACAACAGATGGAACTAGCTACAGGGAAATAATAAACCTCGAGTTTCCTCGCGGTGGCCCCGCAGGCAGTCTGTTTTGGACTAACACTCATGAGGAGCACTGGCCGGGGGGGGGGGGTGATTAAATTCCTCGAGGTAGCTATTCCCTATGCCTTTTGTTATTAAGTAGTTTAAAAGTTAACACCAAAGTTTGGTCTTCCCAGACAAACTTTAACACTAAACGATTTACCAAGGGGGTCCCCATAACAACCCGTAACGTGTTAGGAGCGCTCAGTTATGGAATAAAACACCGGTAGCCAAAACTAAGGCGACAACATCGGAACAAATCACCCGGAAAAAGTCTAGGCCTTCCGTTATTTACCAAGTATATAAGTGCATTAATTAAATAGCATTTAAATAAGATGATATCAATTGCGCCCAGCTGGCACCTACAACTAGCAACGCTCATATTAATGGTTGAGCAAGCCTAACTTAGCCAAACAATATTTGCTAAGAGGGGAGGTGTTTGAGGTTTCATGGCAATGTTTGATGGCCTATATAGCACGTGATAGGCAGCGGAGGTATAACGATGGAAACGAATCAACTAAGCATAACAAAGCTAGAAACGGTGTCAAGGTCACGATCATCTTGCCTCTGATTTCTTCATAGTGGAACTGTTCCTGATCTTCCTGCACGAACTCACCGGACTCCTCGAACTCGTTTCCAGACCCAGTAGCTACCCAAAAGAAACAAACAACAAATAAACAACAGCAAATGATAACTCAACAATCAATATGATGCATCTATGCACAACCTTCAAAATATGCATAGAAACAATCCTACTCAAATGAGAAAGTGTCACCTCATCTCAAAATGGCACTTTTGCAGAACTGCTCAAATCTGGAATCCAGTGCTACCATTGGATGCCTTGGGTTTTTCTACCCCAAATCGATATATCATACTGCTATACTTGCATGCAGAAAAACACCACAAAACAGTAAGGAAAATCTAACCAGAATCAAAACTACTCATGTCAAGAACAGGGGTTGTTCTTGCACCTGCCAGATTTGGTATAAACCAGATTTTGAAAATTCCATACATCATACCTATAAACTTGCTTGCATAAAACTACCTAAAAATGAAAAGAAAATCTACATAGAATCCAATAATACATATAGTCAAATCATAACGAGTTGGGCATATGCCAGATTTGGCAAATTCCCTTTTTGGAATATTCCACAAAAGGGAATATCACACAAGACACAAAAAAACACCAACATATATGAACTGACAGGGGGCCCGACTGATCATAGGAACCAGGGGAACCTAGAGTATGTCAGGTGGGCCCTACACCATAAAACACAACTCAGATATAATAGAAAAGAAAAGGGTCTGGTGGGGGTTCAAACCCACCACCTCTTCCACGCTAGACACACACCTCTACCACTAGGCTACGAAAAGGTAGCTGACTACTCAGGGGAACAAATCCCTCTATTCTATCTAATTCGCCGGAGCAAGAGAGGGGATCACCTCAAAACATAAAAAGGGGACGCTCGGTCTCGAGCCCCAGACCTGCCAGTCTGCACGCGGGGACAAAGCCAACTGAGCTGGTGCGGTGGTTCTGTCTATTTTATTTGAGAACCCCTTGAACGCCTTCTCAAAGGGTTCTCAAAAATTGGACAATCAGGAATGCAAGAGTAAGGAAGAGAAATGTGTAAATTTGTAACCATCAAGGTATGTCCTCGACCCTCGTCGTTTGCACTTAGAATACTTAGAATAGATATAGTAGTTGTAGGTGTGCTAAGTGCAGTCGGGAGTAAGTCTTGATAGTTGAGACAATGGTTTTCTAGTAGATAAAATAATTTTATAGAGTTTGTTTTATTTAGCTTAGACAAGTAAGACTTGTCGTGGGACATATTTTAAATGAATTTATGTTTACGAAGAATAACTATGCACAAGAGAATGTCTCTCACCACTTGGGATTTGAGAAATTATAGTGGAAGTGATGTTTGAAATGCTCAACCCCATGTTGTTTATTTTAATAGATTAAATTTTCTACATGAACTTAGTTTAAAGGTGAGTGAGATTATGCCAGTAATATGTGTGGTATCTCTTACATGGTGCTTCGACCCCTTGGTAGTGTTATGGCCTAGCTACTATATGCACGTGTATGTGTGTATGTGTGGCTTTGTCATCTTTTTTAATACCTGAAATATTATATCATCTCTATGACTTATATCCCTGATACAATTCATAGCAACTCCCAAATAAGCACATTTGCAATAGAAGCAGAATTTGTCCAAAAGAGAACATCATGTAATTATGCAGTTTTAGTCATACTTCTGTAACTTCAAAAAATCTATAGAATTAGGATGTTGTAGACAATCTGTAATTGGCTATGTGTAAAAATGTCAACAATTTATCATGTTCCAGCATAGAGGATTAATTCAATCTCTATCCACGAAGTTTCTATTTCTACAGAAAACTTAGTAAACAAATGCTTTCCAACATCCAAAAGGCTTCACTTGGTAGAAAAATAAAATAAAAGATTCAAACATAATTACTAAAGATGCAACAATCATGTTGACACAAAATAGAACAAAAATAATCGATAACTACTGGGTTATCTCCCAACAAACACTATTGTTTAATGCCCCTAGCTAGGCATAATGCAAGCTATCATGTTTTGCCATCTTTCAATTTCTTCAATAAGGAAACATGAGCTCCTATAAGATATAGTAAGCATATCATTAAGAAAAACACTCATAGGCACAAAGTTTGAAAAGTGAGTATCAAAGACAGGTTCATATTCATCATGCAATTTTATAGGTATAGAAACTTCTAATTTAAGTTTCTCTTCATGAGCTTTGATGAGAACTTCTACAATATGTTTAAAAGATTTATTTTATTCATAGGAATTAGGTGAATGGATCATGGATTGAAGCAATTAAATAAATTCAATTAGAGATAAAGTATTAAAGTCCGTGTAATCCAAAGTAGTGGGCACATCATTGTCTAAAGTTTTAACCTCTTCAAACCCACTTTTGTCATGAATAGCATTGTGATCACGACCTTCCAAGTTATTGGGACGACTTCTAATTAAAGTTGGCTCATCTTTAGTCCCATCATTATCAAGTTTAATATTGGTAAATGTAAAGATTTAATAGATGACACATCAATAGTTTTAATATCTTCCACATTACTAGTTAGCACATAGATCTCTCTTTCAGAACACTCTCCAATTGCCCTAAGCTTGTCAATTATTTTTGTAATTTCATTAGTGGTGCACTTGATTGCCTTTAAAGATTGAGGTGCTTTATCTTTATTATGTGGCAAAATTTTAGTTTTAAGGATATCCGCATGATGCATGAGCCTATCCATGTTTCGAGGCATATCATCAACTTTTACTCATTTTTTCTTCAACCATAGTATTGAAAACTTTTTGCAAATTAATAAATTATTTAGTAATGTTCTCGAGATCAAAGGGTATCCTATTATTATATGAATTTTCATAGTAACTACCATAATCACTAAAGGGATTACTCGGATACGGTCTAGGATCGTTATTAAAGTCCCTCGATAAGCATTATTATTGAAATTGTTCCTTGAGATAAAATTCACATCAATAGCATCATTAATTTTCTCAATCAAATTAGATAAATAAGTATAATTTGGATCTATAGGAGCATTCTTAGGAGCAATAAAGGTCATGATATCATCAATTTTCTCACGACGAGCATAATTCCTCCACATAATTTACCTTCTTAACAGTTGGACCTCGCTAAGTGTGCCATTGGGAGTAATTTTCCGCCATCTTGTCGAGAGCTTTGTTGTCTATCCAAGTGTTATCCCATATATTTTCACCTTCAGCTGAATCTAGAAGGTTTCCTGAAACAAAGTTTAGTCCCGCATAAAAGTTTTGCACTATCATGTGTAAACTTAGTCCATGTGTGGGGAAATTTTTGATCATTGATACTTGTGGTCTGCGTTGGGTTTTCCATGGAGAGGAACAGGTGATGCAGCACAATATAGGTATGTATTTCCCTTAGTAGAGAACCAAGGTTTATCGAACCAATAGGAGTAACAATCAACCCCCATCTTCAGCAACTGCACACGAAAGAAACAAACACTAGCACCCAACGCGGTCAAGAGAGTTGTCAATCCCCTTGTCTCGTTATTTGCAAGAAACTAAGTAGTGTGCATGAAAGTTCCAAAGTGAAAAGTAAATAACAAATAATTAAAGTCAACAAGGAAATTGTAACGTTTGTAAATTTATAAGTGATTAGGCCCGGGGGCAATGTGTTCCCTAGTGGCTTCTCTCATGAAAGCAAACATATGGTTGGTAGACAAATTAGTGTTGTGCAATTCATAGAAAAGCAAATAGTTATGCGATATTTGTGGCAATGATCATGTGTATATAGGCATCACGTGCATAAGAAAATAGACAAACTCCTTCCCGCACCTATTACTATTTCTCCACCCATCGACCGCTATGCAAATGCATCTAGAGTATTAAGTAAAACAGAGTAATGCTGGGAGAACGATGACATGATGTAGAAAAAGAGAACTGGATTAATATGAATTAACCCCATGATCTTATCCTTAGTGTCAACAATACAAAGACATATCTTGTCCCCTAGTTTGTCACTTGGATATAGAAATCCGTCAGATTGAACCCACTACAACACACCTCTCTCACTAAAGAAAGATCAATCTACTTGGCCAAGGAAAATCAATATATTAGAAAGATTTATGAAGCTATGATGTTGATGCACATAAGAATCATATTTGGAATTCAGAGAAGACTCATATATTTATCATGAATAATATGAACATAAACTCACAATTGATTGGATCCCAAAAATGCACCACACAAAATAGTGATAAAAGCAAAGATGCGATGATGATTGTATTGAAGATCAAGAGAAAGAGAGATAGCCATCTAGGTACTAACTATGTACCCATATGTCTGTGATGAACTAGACACACATCACCATGGGAGAAGCGAGGTTGATGTAAAGGTCCTCTGTGATTGATTCTACCTCACGCAGGCCACTGGAAAAGGGCTACACATGGCCTCATGGTGGAACATACACTTGTGGCGAAAAAATGTATATCAGGGTGCTCACTAGGGTTTTAGGGATTAATGAGAACTTATACGACGAAGAGGTACGACAAGAGGTAACCGAGGGGGACGCGAGCCGACAAGGCGCGCCCACCCCTGGATGCGCCATGTTGTGTGGTGCTACCCTTGTGAGGCTTCATGCCTCCTCCCGAAGCTTCGAGATCTTCTTTTGGTACAGGAAAAATAACCAAAAGAGTTCGTGGAAATTGAACTTGATTGGGTAGTGTAAACCTGAAAAGCAAAAAACACACATAAAATAGGAACTGGCACTAGGCACTAGGTTAATAGTTTAATGATCAAAAATAATATAAATTGGTGCGTTATGACCGAAAAAGTATCTTAAGATGAAAATATAACAACATGGAACAATAAAAAAATATAGATATGTTGCAGACGTATCAGCATCCCCAACCTTAATTCTTGTTTGTCCTCGAGTGGGTAAATGATAAAAATAGAATTGTGGATGTGACATTCTACCTGTCGGCGTCAAAACCGGCAGATCTTGGGTAGGGGGTCCCGAACTGTGGAGCTTAGATCGATGGGTTAGAGAGGGGGAAGCGATGTTTACCCAAGTTCGGGCCCTCTAGAAGAGGTAAAACCCTATGTCGTTCTTCATTATATTGATGGGGAACGATGGTTACAAAGGTTATCTACCTTGAGATCCTATGAGCTAACCCTAAATGAGATAACCTTCCTCTACGCATAAGATCCCCTAGTTTATATAGACACCAGGACCCCTAGGGTTACATGTTACCCACATAGATCGGGGCTAGATGGGTCAAACTGGTCCTCCTGCCTTGCAGTGCACGCCTAGTATTCTCAGCTTTTCATCTTGATTACGCAGTCATCACATAATCCAGTCTTCATTGACACAACCCATATGATCGGCCCATAAGTGTCACATCCCTGATCCCTATTAGAGTATGGCAGGTTGTGCTCATGTCTTCTTCATTGCATCCAAGAAAATGAAATGAAATCAAAACCAAAGCAAAGAAAACCAAAGCAAACCCTAGCAACTCTATATTCAAAAGCTTTTCAATTTTGGTGGCAAATTAAAATTCCAAAATGGCCAATAGAAAAGTTCATCATTTCTGTTAAATGTTGAAAACAAAATATCAGGGGTAAAATATATTTTCAAAGTGCTTTTGGCATTTATTTGAAAGTTAAAAGCTACTAAAATCAACTATATAATTGATTTCAAATATTTCAAAGTTTTCAAAAATGCTGAGACTTTTATATATGTTTGGAAATATTCCAAATAACTTTTTAGCATGTTTCAAACTATTTTAGGAATAGTTTGGAGACAAAAATAAAACAAACAAAGTCAGAAAGGAATTAACAAAAACAGAAATAAAAAATAGAAAATACCTTACCTGACGCTCACCTCGGCCCAGGCCCATCTCCTCCCTTCTGTCGTCTTCCTCCTTCGCCAGTCGGAGCAGGAGGTGGCTGCCGCTCCCACCGGCGAGGCCACACACGTGTGAGCATGCCTGGCTCGCACGGATGAGCTGGAGAGGAGGGGATAAGCCTCCCGCAGCCGTCCCTGAGCTCCTCCTCGCCTCATTCCTCCCCCAGCTCTCTCCTCTCTCGGCCGCCATTAGAGCCCGATCTGAGCTCGAGCTCGCCGTTGCTCCAGCCCCTCTCCCTCTCACTTGAGCTGCGCAATAGCTTCGCCTTGGTCCCCTGAAGCTCTCCAACTAGTCGCTCGATGCCGAGAACCCCTGAGATACCGTGACGCCATCGTCTTCAACCTTGCATCCCCGGAGCTCGCCGCCGTCGTTCTCCCTCCTCAGACCGTCCCCGAGCCTGCTCTCATCTCCTCTGCACTCCCTGTGAGCTCAGGGTGCTTTCCCCCTCATTTTCCCCTTCGATCCCGAGCTCTAGGCCCCGATTCCACCGGATCCCGATCCTTCGCGGGATCTCGTCGCCGGTAGCTCTCCGGTGATCGGCTGATCATTCTGAGGCCATCAGCAGCATCAGTGCGCCGCGTAGATGACGTAGGAGCTAAGCCCTGACCTCCCTAGCCTCTGTATCAATGATCCCGATGGTGCCCGAACTCCGGCAGCCGCTGAGCTCGTCGCCGGTGTCATCTCCGGTGGTTTCAGCCCCTGTTCTTTGCAAAAATGGAGCTGCGATCGGGTGGCCGATCATCTGGTACCCTCCGCCGTGCTTTTGGTCACCGGAATAGCAAACCCGAGGCACTCCGCCGTTCTGGTGGTCGTCGGAGCCTCGCCGCCGGTGGGTTTGACCCCATCTCCTATGGGGTTGACTCCCTTGAGTCTCTGGCAAGTGGGGCCAGCCCCAGAGTAATTAAGTTTAGTCAAAGTAAAATAAAAATTATATTAAAAGTTAAATAGCCACTGACATGTGGGTCCAGTCTTGTTAATTAGCTAATTAAGTTTAACTTAATCTAAAACAGGCCAGAGTCACTGACTAGTGGGTCCCACTGGTCAGGTTTGACTTTCAACGGCCAGCTAACGTGCTGATGTCATGCTGATGCAATAAATCTAATTCTGGTTTTAATATAATTCCAGAAGAATTTTAAAACTTTGGAAATTCATAGAAATTTGAATATAACTCCAAATCTGACAAATAATATATGCAAATTGATCAGAAAAATTCAAGGAACCCAATGGTGCTACTTTCATGCATGAAAAACAAAGTTATGAAACAACATCAGGTCAAATCAATTAAATGATTAAGATAAATATGCCATTTCAAATAATATTTGAATTTGGATTCCAAACCAGATGCAAACTAAGGTTTCACCAACCACATTGAAACATATCACCCTTCATTTCATGCCATGTTCATGCACCATAATTGTTAAAAATGTATGTTGTTATTTGGTTGGCCCCGCCCCTTCGGATACGACTGATTATTCGACTCATGGATATCACCCCTCTGCTAAGAAACTCGGCAAGCAACCATTTTGATCATCCCGATAAAATCCCATGTTCTCGCTCCTGCTCTTACTTACTGCATTAGGTCAAAATGCTTTCAATGCTTTTACCTCGTTAGTTGGACCCACTCCTTTGCATGACCTGTCCTTGTCACAGTAATTAGCTGAACCCTGCAACCTAGCGTACCTGGTAGATGCTTGAGCCATGATGTGCCTTATCCTTCTATGCATGCTATGCTTAGAGTTGTGTACGGTCTGTCATCTGGGTGATGAACAAGATCGTGGGAATGTGTTCAGTTAAAGGTTGTGTGTTGAACTTGATTTGGTAAAGGTACCGGTGAAAGGCTATGTAGGAGTACATGGCGGGTTGTTTCATTGGAACCGTCCTTAGGAACTGAGTTCCGTGTATGTAATCCAAGACTAGATACTACCACACGTTGGGATACTTAATTGACCCTCTCGACTTATTAATCGCTTAGTACTCGGTCCAGGAGTTGCAAGTAGTTTCTGGTGTTTATAGTCGTGTTGGAGGCCGTGCATAGTGCTGACCTTAGAGGTGGGCTATGATGTGGTAGGCAGTGGCACAGTGTACCAAGTGGCACCCGGATGATGGGCTTGGGAACCCTGCGCACATCATTTGGGGCCATGGCGAAAACCTCGGCCGGATTTCCGTGTGGGTTACCCTCAGATAGGCTTTAAACCTGGACTAGGCATTAATGTGGTTAACGGTCGTGGCCGACTCCCTCGCTGGGCTTCTGCTTGAAGGTTGCTGACGTGCATGACGTGCACATAGAGATAAGTGGAGAGAGCGTGTGTGAAGAAGTACAACCCTGCAGGGTTATGATCTATTCGAATAGCCCCGTCCGCGGATATGGACTACTTGGAAACATATGTTGTTCATAGATAACTATAATGGCTACTGATACAAATGTCAAGATAAGTGTGAGTGTCGTGGATGGCATTTCCGTAGGGTGACGGAATGATTCCATGATGGAGTATTGTTGTGGAGTTAGTGGACTCTTGTGCGAGAAAACAAAGTTGTCGAAACTATTTAAAAATGTAGCTTTGTCAAGCCAAGAGTCAAAAGCTGGCTTTCTGCATGAAGCCCCACAACTCCTTGTTGATACATTGCATGAGTAGATAGATTACTCTAAAGTCTTGCTGAGTACTTTTGTACTCATGTTTTCTTAATAATTTGTTGCAAAGGTTGTTAATGACCCTAATGGTGGGTTCTATCTAGACGTTGACGACGACGAGTACTGGTGTCCCAGCTACGATTTGGCCCTAGGTTGGGTCTGTAGATAGTCAGGCCATGTGCCTTTTACCTCTCCATCTGTCTGTATCAGACAATTTTAATCTTCTGCTCGCTTGTAAGACTTGTTTGAATTACTTGTGATGATGGGTCGTGAGACCCCTATCTGTGTAATATTATGTGTTAGGCTCTTCCGAGCCTTCTAAATAAAGTTTGTATGTTATGGTTATGTTGTGATGCCATCGATGTATCTATGCATATCGGGTATGCCATGCATACGTGTGTTGTACTTGATATGTATGGGGTTCGAACACCTAGTCGTATGCCTTAGTAGCACTCCTTACAGGAAAATGCACCTCTGTGTTTCCACCGAGCCATGGTGCTTCGGACACATTGGTTGACCGGCATGTGTCCTTCCTAGCTACTATGTATGTCCCTTTGGGGAAATGTCACATGGTGTAATGGAGTCCTTGCAGCTTGCTACGACTCGCCTACACTCGCTGATGACCGACACCTGCTCTGCTGGGTCATCTATGCATGTCCCTGTACGGAACTGCCGCTTGAGTTTATGACTAGACATGTCGATCCGGGTTCTTTGACATTGGAATGCTAGCGACACAATTGCATACGCGAGTCACAAGGCACAAACGGTCCCGGCTAAGGTAAGGCTGCAGCCGTGGGGATAACCGTGCGTGAGACCACAAAGAGATGTGATGTGTTACAGGCTGGATTCCTATGGCTTAGGATCGGGGTCTCGACAATAAGGGACAACCCGACCGCCCGAGGACCCCTTAATCGAGAACTCCCTTGGTAGCCCCAGAATTGGCCTTCAACACCGATGTGTATAGTCTTCGGCAGCCGAGCACATAAAGAAATCGGCTTGCACGACGAGTTCCCTTTATATTCGGATGATATAGGTTTAGTCTCTCCAATGACGTAGTATTATCGAAAACAAGTGTCTTGAAATCCAGAGCTTTTAAAGGCCCGAAGGTGAATAATAACCCATGTGAGAACTCTTCTGAGGAAAAGTCACGATAACTAATAATGAGTAAAACTCGAGTCGCGGCTCGAGGCCACTTTCCCCAAGGCACATTCTATCAAAAATAGAGATCGTGTCCCATCTGTAAGGGGATTTCGAATTAATGACCCTAGACAACCTATGCACGTTCCAATGGTGCGATTGTTTCAGGAAGTGGCGGAGCCGGTGGTGTCGTAAACGGAAACCCTTGGTTTCGTGACCTCCCATTAAAAGCGGAAGAAAGATCCAAAGCCCACCATAGGAATTCCAAACCCTTGCTCCTCGTCCCTCCATGCTCAAGTGCCCAGATCCATTCCATCTCCCAGACCTTCCAGTCGCCCTCCGCCTCAAGCTCTGCAATGGCCGGCTCAGGCTCTCGGGGCGAATGGGAGGTCTCCTATGTTGCTGAAGGAAATATCCATGAGTTGAAGCATTGCAGATACATCATAGATGAAATCACCCACCGAGCACCGGAAAAGGGCCAGGTGGTTCCTACGCCAAGGCGCCGGGAGCAGGTGGTGTTCGTCCCCCACTTCCTCCGGGGACTTGGCTTCCCACTTGACCCCTTCGTCCGGGGTCTGATGTGTTATTATTGGGCAGATTTCCATGACCTCCCCCCCTAATTCCATTATACACATCTCCATCTTCATCACCGTCTGCGAGGCTTTCTACAGGTTCGTCCGCATTTTGATCTCTGGCTCAAGGTCTTCAATGTCAAGCCGAAATCGGTCAACAACCACCATGCCGACTATGGCGGGGCCATGATAAGCAAGATCTACCGCGTGCCATGGCCGGAGGGCATGCTGACCGACACCATCAAGAACTGACAGAGGGAGTGGTTCTATATTACACAACCACGAGAAGAAAACTGGGCGGTGCCCGCCGAGTTCAGGTATGGGTTGGGGCTCGTCTTCGAATGTGCCCCAGCTGCAAAAACGCATCAAGCAAAATGGTGGAGTCCAATATCCGACTAGCTGATGTGGTCCAGATTACGCTCCATCGCTATATCCTTACCTGCCAACACTAGGACAACCCGATGTGGTCTTACAAGGTCAACGAGCTTTGGACGGTGCTCGAGTTCTACCGCACCACCCATGAAGATCTATGGTGGGTTCTGTTCAAACCGCAGCAGGAGTTGCCGGCCAAGGCCGAAGATACCGGCTTGGATGACAATACTCCCCAGGTGAAGGTACGTCCGAGCTCTTATATCCACTCGGAGTGGCTAGAACTGACCAAGAACATAGAAGGCCCAACTCCCCTCCCCGAGGAACCCCGGACTCCTCTGCTGGAGCTGATGCTAGCAGAGTCGGCGTACGTGGCGCCGAACAATAAGAATAAGGAAACCCGAGGGGGTCTTCGTTCGAGGGGTCCCCGTATAGAAAATCCAAGGATATCCATGCCTCCTCTACCCACGAGGGGGACGAGGCACACAAGGAGGAAGAGAAAGATTCTCTTCACGCGGGGAAGAGGGAGGCACCAGAGGGGGCGAGGAGGGATTACCTCCTCGGGCTCCGAAGAAACATTGCAACCGCAAGGTCGCCCTTCTCCATGCAAGCCCGGACTTCGACGAAGAGGTTGGGGCCTACGGGGCGGCTCCTTGCCGAACACTTAGGGTCAAGACCCCGGCCCGAAGGTATGGATTCCACTACCTAATTCAATAGAGTTATACCAAATTATTATCAACAACGAGGACCCAGCTTTTTCCTATCACAACCCCGTCCGAGATCTTCTAGGAGATCGATTATTGGAGGGCTATTCGCTGCCCGTCTAGCTGGCCGAGAGTGGGAACGCGTCCCACAACACCCCTCCATGGACCTCGGATGAGCTAGCCGAGGTGACGTCCCATCGAGCCGCACCGACCACTAACGAGGTGGTGATGGTCGAGGCGGATAGATCGTGCGCGATGTATCGGGAGGTCCCGACCGAAGAAGATATACCAGCCTCCGAGGACCGAGAGGTTCCGCCTATTGTTAATACACAGGTTGCCGAGGACTAGGAGATTTTGGCCGAGGTACATACCTCGGTCATTGAGACTCACGGGCAGGCTCCTTCTCCATAGGCGGAGAAAATATCCAAATTCCCTCCGAGCATTGCCCGGAGACAACTTTCGGGGGACCTGATGCTCCGGCATCTTCTGTGCCACCCATAGCACCACCCACATCAGAACAAGCTATGGTTAGGTGGCCGACCATAATGGAGGATGCCTTGACCGACTCCTCTATAGCCGAGGAACTTCGCTCCCTTATGGGTGTGGTATAAAATTCAGTCCGTCAATAGCGGACTGAATGAAGCCTTCAACGGCTTGCTGACGGGCTTTAAGGTAAGTCGTAAGATATTGTAAGTTTTATTTTGCAAAGCTATATATCTGCTTTTATTGGTATAACAGACCCTGAAACAAGGGTGAGTTGGAAAGAAAAACTTACCTGTGGCTCAAAAACTAATTCGTGGGGAAAACGGAAAATACCCCGAAGACTTGTTTAAACTATTCGTTCGGGAATTCTGACTCACCAATGTTCGCCCCGAAAATTCAGAATTGGACTAACATGTTGTTTTTACCTTCGAGGCCTTGTCTTCATCTGGCAATGCCAATGCACGAGAAATAGCCGAGATAACTTGGAAACTCAAAGTTTCCGATGAAGAGCTTGACCGCATAAATGGCCGGCTCAACGAGAAGTAGGGTAAGCTGGGTCAGAAAATTCATATCGTCCTTTAGCAATTTTAAGGAGCGTCATGGCTGTGCCAGATGTCTCTTTGTATTCTAACTTTGTTAGTATCCCAATACCAAGAGCTTGAGAAGTTGAGGGCCGAGGTGGAGAAAGTCAAACGAGAGGCCACTGCTTACAAGGTGGCGGCTGAACAAGTGACTGCTGAGCTAGAAGCCCTCAAGGTTGTCAGCCTCAAACATGAGGCCATTGAGATAGAGGTATAGCACGAGCTGCAAGAGGCGAAGCAAAGTGGGAAGCCTTGCAGCCAAAAGCTTAAGAGCACATGGACGATCATACCAAACTGTCTGTCGATCTTCAATCAGAGCGGATGGAGCGGAGGTTCTATGAAGAAGAAGTGCACCAAGCCAATCTTATGGCAACCGGTAAGCCGTACTTATTGCAATGTGCCTTTGGTGGAAATAGGTATGCCTTTCTTACGCAGATATGGAGTTCCGTATACGCCTGATACGTCCCAAACATATCTATAATTTCTGTTTATTCCGTGCTCTTTTGGGTGACATTGTTATATGTTTTGCTACACTTTCATGCATTTTTAGACATATTTGGACTAACCTACTAACGTAGTGCACCCAGTGCCAGTTTCTGTCTGTTGATGTCTTTTAATTGCAGGGACTTTACCCCAATTTACGGAGCCCCAAAAATTCTGAGAAAAATATATAAAAATCAGCGTGACGGAAGCTTCACGAAGCATCAAGGTGGGCCAGAGGGGAGCCAGGCGTCACCCAGGCGGCCACCCTGCACGGGCCCCCTCTTGGCCACGCCATCAAGCCGCCTAGGTGGAGGGTCCACCCCCTGGTGCCCTCCTTGGGCCTATATTTACCCCTCGGACGGAAAACCCTAAATATATATCCACAAGTGCGAATTTCTCCTCTGTTCAGCCGCCGCAGTGCTTCCGGGATCGGGAGCGTGAGAAGATCTCTTCACGGCACCCTTCTGGAGGAAGGATTGACCTTGGGAGCTTCTCCACCACCATGGACACTGCCCGGACATGCTGTGAGTAGTCCTCCTTGGACCATGAGTCCATGACGAGTAGCTATGTGATGTCTTCTCTCCAATCTTGTGCTTCAATGCTTAGCCCTTGTGAGATGCCCTACATTATCAAGGCGTCTATGTAATTTACCTATTGTTGCTTTGTTGAGTTTGCTCGGATCCAATGGATTATGAGATTATGTTCAGATTGTGATGAGTTATATATTTGGTTCTCCTTTTATATTATGTTCTTGAGTAATCCATGCATGTTCTCCCTTGCTTTTTATTGCTTTGGCCAAGTAGTAGATTGTGACTCCAAGAGGGAGCATTATGCATGATTGTGGGTTCATGCCCCCTGATGTCTAGCTTGAGTGACACAAACATTACACTAGGGGATGTGTTGGTGCCACCAAGGAGAAAACAATGGTTCTTGTAACCACGGTTGCAAGGATTGTTTACCTTATGCAAAGTTTGTTAATGTAGTTGTCTGTTGCTTTGAGTTTACACTTTGGGTGGGGCTTGCGACTTAATACCAACGAGATGTTCTGGATAGATATCTCAAGGTGGATGATTAGAGAGTAGATGCTGATGGATAAACGGTCTACTTGTCTTGGCGTACTTCCCATTACTTTTGAACCTCTAACTATCTTGTAGCATGATTAGCATTGCGGTGCGTTTATAATTATGTCAATTGTCCAGCTGTAATTTGTTTACCCAGCATAGTTGTTTATCATCTTTTGGAAGAGAGACATCACAAGTGAACATCATGGGACTCTCGTCCATATTTTCACCATTGTTTACACCTCCAGCATTTACTGTTTTTATTTACTTTTCCGTTGCAATCACTATCAATATTCCCGCTTGTGTTTTTATCCTTTGCAAACTACAAGGCCAGAGAGATTGACAACATCTCTGCACTCGTTGGTAGCAAAGTTATTTGTTGTGTGTGTAGGTCCACGTCTTCTACTAGCGCCAGAGTACTGGACACCTACTTGTTGATCCTCGGAATCCTCCTGCTACGATAAACCTTACAGTCCCTGTGTAAGGGAAATCTGCTGCTGACTACATCTCAACCTTCCACTTGGAGTAACCAACGAGGGGAGAGAATTATATCCATCAACTCATCATCAAGCAAATTTCTGGCGCCGTTGCCGGGGACTCCAGTCTTCAAGATAGGGGAGTTGCACACTATCTTTTACCTTTTCTTTTAGTCTTGTTAGTTTGCTTTCTAGTTTTTGCTTTATAGTCTTATACAGAAAACTACAAAAAAGGAGTAGTTACTCTGCTTTGTTTAGTCAGTATGTCTAAGTCTTTTGCCTTTCGTGTTGCACCCGAAGGAGAGATTCTTACCTTCAAACAAAGGGTTGGAGAAAGTTTAAAAGATGCTTGGTATAGAATTAAAGATTCTCAAGATAGAGCCACCAAGAAGTAATCCACCACTATTTTGCTTAGAAAATTTTATGTTGGTATTACTTCTTGGAATAGGTTTGTTCTAGACACAATAATAGGTGGAAATTTCTTGGAAGCTCCCGTTTGGGAGGCTCTTAACGTTATAGAAAATCTTGTCGGAATCCCACCTATTGTTGACATAAAGTATGATATCACTTTAGCTCAGATTATGAGTAAAATTGAGAATATAGAGCTAGAGATGCCAATCATGGGTAAAATAAATGAAGTAGATTTTAGGATTCAAGGGAATCTAAATAGACTTGGTAGCTCCATGCACAAACTTTACAAAACTATGGAAACCCTTAAATCCCATGATGTGGATCATTCTAGAATTGATAAGATCGAGGATATTATAGAAACTTTAGGAACTACTCTATCCTCCATCAAAACTAAAAAGGTAGAAACCCCCTCAAGGAAGGGACCTAAGTTCGTTCACGTACCCAAGGTTCCTCAACCCAAAACGAGTTTACCTATTGCTAAGGGTGTTGAAACTGTGAAGACCTTGGAAGAGATACCTCTCTTAAATAGAGTTAGAAATGAAATTCCAATTGATCTTACTAGCTTTGATTTTGTTCCCAAAAGTGTTTCCACTTGGCCTCTCTTTGAGAGTACTCTTAAGATTAGTTGTACTATTGAAGAGCTTTTTGATGATCTTTGCGATGGTTCAATTGATACAAATTGATCTTTTTGCATCATGCCTAGCTCAAAGGCATAAAAGAAAGCTCTTGTTGGGAGGCAACCCAATTTGTTTTTACTTTCTGTTTTAGTGGTCTTGATGCTTGTTACTACTGTAGTAGCATCATTGTATCTTTATTTTCAAGCTTTGTGCCAAGTTTTAGCCTCCGATTGCAAGAAAGTTCAAAAGTTGTGACATGCTGTCCAGAAATAGATTCTGTCTGCTTGATGGAACAATTTGCCAAACATCACAAGATCATTTTTTTATATGAATTTTTTAAAGTATGCTCTATATAATTGTCTTTCTAGCATCTTCTCTGAGGTTTTTGATTTGAGTTGCAGAAGTGCCGCGAAGAAATTATTTACTAGTTGATGTTCTGTTTTTCCTAGATTATGCCCTGTTTTGCGTTTTCATTGTTTTCCAAATCTTAAGCTTGCTTTTTATTTGCAAAAACCTTTTAGCAATCTTGAGAAATAGTAGCTCTTCGTGAAAATCTTTATTTCCACTAAAGAATAAATTGTTTTACTATGGGCACTAACCACTCTAATCAGCTTATGATGAGTTTCGTATGAAGGGAGTTTTCAAGTATGCGATGGAAGATGATGAAAGAAGATCCAGGAGTGTCAAGCGCTCAAGCTTGGGGATGCCCACATGCACTCCGAAGAAATATTCAAGGACACTCAAGTGTCTAAGCTTGGGGATGCCCCCGTGCATCCCCTTCTCCATCAACAATCATTAGTTCGTCCTTCTCCATGCTATATTTTTATCACTTCATATGTTATGTGCTATGCTTGGAGCGTCCCGCTCTTTACTTTTTAGTTTGTTTAAGTTTTGCTTGCTATTCATAACATGTTGGACCCTAGACTTCTTTGTTTGGGTGAGAAACACGCTCCACTCCACTCTAGAACACAACATAGGTTTTCATGCTTATCTTTTTTGTGTGTTCTTTATCTTTTCATAGCTGTTGTCATGCTTAGCTCTTAGTTTTCATGCTTTATCTTTTTAAGAGATTTTATTTAGGTTGCTTTTGGAACTCTCTTGAGTTATCATGCTTATCTTGTTTAGAGAGGTGGCTTGTTGCACTGACTTGTGTGTCTTGCATGAGTAGGTAATTGAGGTTGCTATTTAAGTACAGTAGTAACTTGCAATAGTTTTGAGGTATTGATTTGAGTAATGTTTGGACTTTTGGTTGCAAGAGTTTGAGCCTACTAGTGATAGGTGTCGTATTTTGGGAAATCCGTGTGTATTTTTAAAAATTAAAAAATTAGTTGAGAACTCTAGCTACTAGATTGATCGCTATCCTCTGGAGGGGTTGGAATATATTGAGTACCCTCATGGTATCATCGGTCGAGGATACGCAAGGATAACCAAATCCCAAAACACTCCTCCTCGGGGTACTTGTACCATTGTGAATCTCCTAACTATATAGAGAGTTACCGATAATAAGTGCATGAGTTCTTCAGACTAATCCGAGTATTCGATTGTTGGCACTTCCACCATCCATATTTTGCTAGCCTCTTCGGTACCGTGCATTGCCCTTTCTTATCTTGAGAGTTGGTGCATACTTTGCCGGTGCATCCAAACCCTTGGCTTGATATGCTGTGTCATCATAAGCCTCATTATATGCTTCCTCAAAACAGCCACCATACCTACTATTAAGGCATTTCCATAGCCTTTCCGAGATTCATTGCCATGCAACATCCACCATCTCATGACCTGATATGCATGTCATACATGATTTTCCTTGATCAAGGAGCCGCATGCTAGTTGGGCATAGCCCTTATTATTGCTACCTGACGCGCTAGTTTCATTGCATATCCTGCTTCACTGGCAGAGGCATACATTTGCATACATCATGATAGTTTTCATTTGTGTTTATGTTGAGTACTTCTTATAAAGTGTGAAGATCTTCTTTTTATTCTTGTAAAATATAGAGTGTTGCCCTTAAGTGAGGAAAAGATCCCAAAGAGGACAAATTAAAAGGTCCCATAATAGGACACATGAAAAGATCCCAAAGAGGACAAATGAGAGATAAATAGAAAGAGCCAAAGAAGCCACAAAAATAAAAGAAAAAGAAAAAAAGAAAGAAATAAAAAGAGAGAATAGGGCAACACGACTATTCCTTTCGAAAGATCCACACTTGTACTCCATTGTTATATTTGTACTCCATAGAGATTATCATTCATGCATAACTATGTGGGGACCTTTACAATATAGAACTTGGCTTGTATATTCCAATGATGAGGCTCCTCCAATGAGCTCTAGGTCTTCATGAGCAAGCAAGTTGGCTGCACCCCCACTAGTTCCATTGGAGAGCTTACCTTAGCTCATATGTGCATCCGTTGCATGGCAATTCCTACTCCTCACATCATATCTATCATTTGGCTTTCTCTCGCCTATGGTTGTCCTCATTGATGTGAGCCTTTCACACCTTTTTTATCTTCCTTCCCCATCATTATTCTCTTTGCCATCCTATGTGCCAACATATCTTGCTTGCGCTCATCCATTGCATGAGTGTTAAAGTTGAAAGCGAGAAGATCATTTTGACTTGTGCCTCACTAGTGGTCTCGGGTTGAGTGAAAATAAGATTCCGAAGGAGACCAAGTGTGAAGTTTTTGTAGATTGAGTTCTCAATTAAACTATGTAAAAAATTTTATGCTCTAAACCCATCTCCCACTTCTTGCACGCAGACACCATTTGGAGACATTCCAGTCACAGACAGCGAGAGCTCTTGCACCTTTATGTTCTTACTTTGCTAATTTCAATACTAGATATAAAATCTTGCTTGTTATTGTCCTGACTTGATTTGCATATCTTACTTGCTTTACTTTGAAGTTCTTATATGTGTGTTAGCATGTCACCACATAAATTATTTGTGTTATCAGTTACCTACTCGAGGACGAGCATGAATTAAGTTTGGGGATCTTGATACGTCCCAAATGTATCTATAATTTATGTTTGTTCCATGCTCTTTTGGGTGACATTGTTATATGTTGTGCTACACTTTCATACCTTTTTACACATATTTGGACTAACCTACTAACTCAGTGCACCCAGTGCCAGTTTCTATCTGCCGATTTCTTTTAATTGCAGGGACTTTACCCCAATTTACAAAGCCCCAAAAATTCTGAGAAAATATATAAAAATCAGCATGCCGGAAGCTTCACGAAGCATCAAGGTGGGGCAGAGGGGAGCCAGGCGTCGCGCAGGCGGCCACCCTGCGCAGGCCCCTCCTCATCGCGCCACCAGGCCACCTGGATGGAGGGTCCACCCCCTGGCGCCCTCCTTTGTCATATATTTACCCCTCTGACGGGAAACCCTAAAGATATATCCAGAATCATGAATTTCTCCTCTGTTCCGCCGCTGAGCGCTTCTGAGATCGTGAGCGCCAGAATACCTCTTCACGGGACCCTGCCGGAGGGAGGATTGACCTCCGGGAGCTTCTCCACCAGCATGGACGCTTCTCAGACATGCCGTGAGTAATCCTCCTTGGACCATGAGTCCATGACCAGTAGCTATGTGATGTCTTCTCTCCAAGCTTGTTCTTCAATGCTTAGCCCTTGTGAGTTTCACTACATGATCAAGGCATCTATGTAATTTAACTGTTGTTGCTATGGTGAGTTTGCTAGGATCTAATGGATTATGAGATTATGTTCAGATTGTGATGAGTTATATATTTGGTTCTCCTTTTATATTATGTTCTTGAGTAATTCATGCATGTTCTCCTTTGCTTTTTATTGGTTTGGCCAAGTAGTAGATTGTGACTCCAAGAGGGAGCGTTAAGCATGACAGTGAGTTCATGCCCCCTGATATCTAGCTTTCGTGACAGAAACATGAGACTAGGGGATGTGTTGTTGCCACCAGGGAGAAAACAACAGTGCTTGTAACCACAGTTGCAAGGATTGTTTACCTTACGCAAAGTTCATTAAAGCAGTTGTCCGTTGCTTTGAGTATACACTTTGGGTGGGGCTCGCACCTTTATACCAGCCAGATGTTCTGGATAGATATCTCAAGGTGGATGATTAGAGAGTAGATGCTGATGCATAAACGGTATACTTGTCTTGGCGTACTTCCCATTACTTTTGAGCCTCTAACTATCTTGTAGCATGATTAGCATTGCGGTGCGTTTATAATTCTGTCAATTGCCCAGCTGTAATTTGTTTACCCACCATAGTTTTTTATCGTCTTTTGGGAGTGAGACATCACTAGTGAACATCATGGGACTCTGGTCCATATTTCCACCATTGTTCACACCTCCATCATTTACTATTTTCCTTTACTTTTCCGTTGCAATCACTATTGCTATTCCCGCTTGTGTTTTGATCCTTTGCAAACTACAAGGCCGGAGAGATTGAAAACCTCTCTCAACTCGTTGGGAGCAAAGTTATTTGTTGTGTGTGCACGTCCACGTGTTCTGCTAGCAACAGAGCAACGGACACCTACTTGTTGATCCTCGGAGTCCTCCTAGTTCGATAAACCTTATAGTCCCCGTGTAAGGGAAATCTGCTGCTGACTACATCTCAACCTTCCACTTGGGGTAACGAACGAGGGACGAGAAGTATATCCATCAACTCGTCATCAGTGCCTTGACGAACCTCCCACAGAGTGCGGCGGATGCGGCCATGCATTTTGCGACCCATGACGGGGATGCCGACCAACGACTATTTTGGGCTCAGTTTGAAACCCCCGAGTCCAACCCGAGTCCAAGCTATCAAATGAAGCAGTTGATGGAACTACATAGCATAGCGGAGCCGGCAATGAATGATCTCTGTGTTCGGCTATGGCTCGCCGAGCTGTGACTTTGCATTAGTGCAGAAGCTGGAAGATGCAGCGCCCCGTATTGAAGTCCTGCAGCACTCTGCTTGTATGGAAGGGCTCAGATGGACTTTGCACGGACGATGGTGCACTTTCCAAGGGTAAATCCCCTTAAGATGGACACTCATCCACCTCTTGCCAGAAAGGAGCATAGGCGACACGAGCTGTATTTCTCCTCCGCTATGGAAGGTTCTCATGCGATCAAGTCCCAGTGCTCAAAAGATGTAATATTAGAATGAATATTTGTTAGTGTATCTCAAAACAATCTATCTGATAAGATGTGTGCCCGAAGTGGAGCAAACTTTGTATTATTTTGATTCCTATTTTTGTTGTTTTAATCACAAAGCTACAAGTCGTCGGCTTCAGCTCCCATGTAGAGACTACTTGGGGTGTTTCATCGTTCGCACTGTAACCCTGAGCGAATGTACCGGCGCCCGAGGGCGGTAGTGCATGAGGGAAAAAGGCGATTGGACTATGTGGGTTTATCGCTTTCGTTTAGCCTTAGGAACATTGAATGCGGGGGCCAGTGACAAGCCACCGGCCTTTCGCGGTAATCAGAAGAACCGGAAATTGAAATAATTACCGCGAGGTTTCGATAAGGGCAAACCTATCCACGTGACACGGAGTAGCCTCTATCGAATTTGTAAATGAGCTCGGATTGCGGACCAGTTCTCGCTTATTATGACGATCAGTTTTCCGCTTTCACCACTAAGGTATTTCGAACCAGGCTAGCTGGGAATACAATCGCAGTGGTTCTCCATTTACCCCTTTAGCCAAACTAGCGAAACGTAAGGTGGTAAGCACAAGAGCGGGGTAATCCAACTATAGACGCAAGACATAATTCTGAACCGATGCATATAAAGCAAAATCCTGAGAAATCGAACACTTAGGAGGAGAAGCAGTGGCGATATAGTGATCGGGGTGGTGTTACCATTCAAGCCCCCAGGCTGTAACCGATAGCACTTTAGCATGTGTAAAAAGTAATTTTGACCTGTCAACGCCGATAAGCCTAAAGTGTATGTATACGAAAGTACTTGAAATAATGTGTTCTGTGAATATTTATAACTCATAGCATAGAGGCAACTGTCACAGGTAACTATCAATAAAAGTATTTTGAAGCAACTTTTCGAGCGACCTTACATGGGTGACTTGACGTCCGCCCTCTATTCGGCCGCACTATATCTATTACCCCTCCTAGGGGTGGGGGTACTATCCTTTACAGGAAGTTCCTGTCAGCAAGTAGACCTTGAGTATTGGGTCTTGAGAAGTTGCTGAAGAAAGGAGAAGCTTGACGCTTGGGCTCTTCATGATGCCTTGTCTTTGGTTCATAGGAGTGTGTTGGACCATAGTTCGGTTGACCCAATTACATAGTTCCTGGTAGGTTGCTCCCACGGCTGCCCATGGAATTTTAAGGATGAAATTATGTTGTCGAGGGGCATACCTTGATGGTGTTCGGGCCACACCATGGGAGCTGTATCCCTATGTACTCTCAGCCGTAGAAGTATCTGGCTGGTCGGATTATGCTCGGGCCCGTTTGCCTCCCTTCCGCGCCTTTGTTGCGAGCCTGTGGCTTGAAGTGTCGCGTCGTGTTGAAATTCAGCTGCTTGTGCGGACGTGTGCTCCTCTGTCCAGAGAGAATGCTCTGTGTTTCCGTTTACCTTGATGACTCCCTTGGGTTCGGGCATTTTGAGCTTCAGGTAGGCGTAGTGGGGTCGACGTTAAAGCAGGCGAAAGATGTGCATCCGAGTAGTGCATGGTATCTACTGCGAAAGGGGACGATGTCAAAGATCAAGTCCTCACTACATAAATTGTCCGGAGAACCGAACACAACTTCCAGTGTTATCATGCTCGAGCAGCGAGCTTCAACGCGTGGAGTCACTCCTTTAAAGGTAGTGCGCCTTGGCTTGATGCGTGATTGGTCTATGCCCATCTTTTTCACCGTATCCTAATTGATCAGATTAAGGCTACTTCCTCCGTCCATGAGGACTCTAGTGAGGTGTAAACCATCGATGATGGGTTCAAGGACTAGGGCGGTCGACCCTCCATGACGGATGCTGGTCGGATGATCCCAGTGGTTGGAAGTGATCAGGCAAGCCGACCACGAGTTGTATTTAGGTGCTACGGGCTATACGGTGTATACCTCCTGCAGTGCTTGTTTCCTCTCCTTTTTGGGTATATGGGTGACATAGATCATGTTCACAGCCTTGACTTCCAGAGGGAACTACTTTTGCCCTCCATTGGATGGGCTGATACGTCTTCATCGTATCTACTCTTCCGAACTCTTTTTCCCTTGTTTTGGACTCTAATTTGCACGATTTAAATGGAACTAACCCGGACTAACATTGTTTTCAGCAGAATTGCCATGGTGTTGTTTTTGGGCAGAAATAAAAGTTCTCGGAATGACCTGAAAATTACGGAGAATTTTTCTAGGATTTATGAAAAATACTGGCGCAAGAATCAGCAGAGGACGTGGAGCGTGGAGCCTACGAGCCCACCAGGCGCTCCCCCCCTGGCCGCGCCTGGCACGCTTGTGGAGCCCACGACACTCCACCGCCTCTCAATCCAGCTCTATTTAGTCCATTTCTTCCGGAAAAAAATCAGGGAGAAGAATTCATCGCGTTTTACGATATGGAGTAGCCGCCACCTCCTGTTCTTCATCTGGAGGGCAGATCTAGAGTCCGTTCTGGGCTCCGGAGAGGGGAGATTATCGCCATCGTCATCATGAACCTTCCTTCATCGCCAATTCCATGATGCTCTTCACCGTTCATGAGTAATCTCATCATAGGCTTGCTGGACGGTGATGGGTTGGATGAGATCTATCATGTAATCGAGTTAGTTTTCACGGGGATTGATCCCTAGTATCCACTATGTTCTGAGATTGATGTTTCTACTACTTTGTCATGCTTAATGCTTGTCACTAGGGCCTGAGTGCCATGATTTCAGATCTGAACCTATTATGTTGTCGCCAATATATGTGTCTTTTAGATCCTATCTTGCAAGTTGTAGTCACCTACTATGTGTTATGACCCGGCAACCCCGGAGTGACAATAGACGGAACCACTCCCGGAGATGACCATAGTATGAGGAGTTCATGTATTCACCAGGTGTTAATGCGTTGGTTCGGTTCTTTATTAAAAGGAGAAACTTATTATCCCGTAGTTTCCATTAGGACCACGCTGCCACGGGAGGGATGGACAATAGATGTCATGCAAGTTGTTTTCCGTAAGCACGTATGACTACATACGGAATACATGCCTACATTAGATTGACGAACGGGAGCTAGTCACTTATCTCTCCGTGTTATAACTGTTACATGATGAATCACATCCGGCATAATCATCCATCACCGATCCAGTGCCTACGAGTTTTTCCTACTCGTCCTTGCTACGTTATTTTGCCGCTACTGCTGTCACTCCTGCTACTGTTACTCTGTTGCTACTGCTATTAATTTGCTGCTACTGGTTAGTGTTGCTACTGCTGCTATCGTACTATCTCGCTACTGATACTTTGCTGCAGACACTAAATCTTTCAGGTGTGGTAGAATTGACAACTCAACTGCTAATACTTGAGAATATTCTTTCGCTTCCCCTTGAGTCGAATCAATAAATTTGGGTTGAATACTCTACCCTCAAAAACTGTTGCGATCCCCTATACATGTGGGTTATCAAGACCTTTTTCTCGCGCCGTTGTCGAGGAAGCACAGCTATATTCTCTGAGTCACTTGGGATTTACGTCTGCTGGTCACTATGAGGAATCCAATAGATCCAAGAAACTAAAGTCTTGCCTTCAACTACGAGGACATGTAAGGACCTCCCATCTAGCTCTGCACTTGATTCATCTTCAGTTATGAGTAAGTTTGCGACACCGCCTCCTGCTAGAAATCTTGATATGTCGCCTGTGCTTGATGATGCCACTTCTGCTGCCCATGATGCTTATGATGATGCTATGCTTGATACTGCTTTCCCACTAGGTGCATTCCTTGATACACAAATTGCTAGAGTTGCTGCTACATGTGATGATACTTCTGAAACTGTGATACTATTGAAGTAGAACCTATTACTATGCCTGAATTTCCTGTTATGCCTGAGCGTTATGTTATGGAGGGAGAGATAGCTGAGGACTTTCTTGCGTGTAAGGATAGCTATGATGTTGAGAATTTGCTGCTCAAGTGGAAAGAAAAATCTTTGAACGCTAGGATGAAATACGACCCGAAGTTTGCTACTTCGCCTATCTTTGTGACTGATAAGGATTATGAATTCTCTGTAGACCCTGAGTGAATCACTCTGGTCGAATCTGATCCTTTTCATGGTTATGAGTCTGAAACGGTTGTAGCCCATCTTACCAAACTGCACGATATAGCCACCCTATTCACTAGTGAGGAAAACATCCGCCACTACTATATCCTCAAGTTGTTTCCTTTCTCGCTAAAGGATGATGCTAAGACTTGGTTCACTTCTCTTGCTCCTGGTTGTGTGCGTAGCCCCTAGGATATGGTCCACTACTTCTCTGAAAAATATTTCCCTGCCCATAAGAAGCAAGTTGCCTTGCAGGAAATATACAACTTTGGTCAAGATGAAGAAGAGAGTCTCCCACAAGCTTGGTAGAGGCTTGTAAAGCTGTTGAATGCTTTGCCTGATCACCCTCTTGAGAAGAATGAAATACTTGATATCTTCTATAATGGAGTTACCGATGCTTCTAAAGACCACCTAGATAGTTGTTCCGGTTGTGTTCTTAGGGAACGAACCGTAGAACAAGCTGAGATCCTATTGAATAACATCTTGTGCAATGAGAATGCTTGGTCTATTCCCGAACCACCTCCTAAGACAACTCTTAAGAAAAGAGGTATTCTATTCCTCAGTCCTGAAGATATGCAAGAAGCTAAGAAATCTATGAAAGAGAAAGGCATTAAATCTGAAGATGTCAAAAATCTACCACCTATCGAAGAGATCCATGGTCTTGATAACCCGATACAGGTAGTAGAGGTAAATTCTCTGCCTAAGTTTTATGAGAGTGATATTCCTTTTGATAAACCTGCTAGCCTATGCCTGGATGAATTTGATAAATTTGTTGCCAAACAACACAGCTTCAATGATTAAGTTAGCAGACAATTGGAACAGAATGCTCGTATGTTTAGTCATTTAAATGCTTGTGTGGACAGAAATGTCAATGATCTTAAGCTTCTGAGTAAACATGTCCGTATGGTTACTACTCAAGTAGAACAAGTACTTAAAGCTCAGAATGACTTGCTCAATGAGTTGAATGACAATTCTGTTAGAGTCGTCACTAGATGCGGTAGAATGACTCTGGAACCTTTGTATCCTGAGGGTCATCCTAACAGAATTGAACAAGATTCTCAAGGAGTTAGCACTTATGCACCTAGTCATCCTAGAAAGAAGAAGAAAGATGATAGGAACTTGGACGCTAGCAACCCTGATACTGCTACACCTGACAGTCCAAACGATGTCTCTGTTTCTGATGCCGAGACACAATCTGGTGATGAACATGAGCCTAATGATAATATCAATAGTGATGTTCATGTTGATGTTGAACCTAGCAATGATAAGGATGTGGAGATTGAACCTGTTGATCTTGATAACCCATAGCCTAAGAATAGAAGGTACGATAAGAACGACTTCACTGCTAGGAAGCATGGTAAAGAGTGGGAACCATGGGTTCAGAAACCCATGCCCTTTCCTACCAAACCATCCAAGAAAAAGGATGATGAGGATTTTGAGAGATTTGTTGAAATGATTAGACATGTCTTTCTGCAAATGCGTTTGACAAATATGCTCAAAATGTCTTCGTATGCTAAGTACATGAAGGATATTGTGACTAATAAGAGGAGGGTACCTGAGGTTGAGATTTCCACCATGCTTGCTAATTATACCTTGAAGGGTGGAACTCCTAAGAATCTAGGTGATCCTGGTGTGCCCACTATACCTTGCTCCATTAAAGGCAACTACGTTAGAACAGCTTTATGCGACCTTGGAGCCGGTGTTAGTGTTATGCCTCTCTCTCTTTTTCGTAGACTTGAACTGGATAAGTTGACACCCACTAAAATCTCTCTGCAAATGACCGACAAATCAACTGCTTCCCTATCGGCATTTGCGAGGTTGTGCCTGTTGTGGTTGCCAACGTCACTATCTTAACAGACTTTGTTATCCTGGATATTCCCGAGGACGATGCCATGGCGGTCATCCTGGGAAGACCCTTTTTAAACATTGTAGGGGCTGTTATAGATTGCAACAAAGGCAATGTCACTTTCCATGTCAACGGTAATGAGCATACGATGCACTTTCCAAAGAAACAATATCGAGTACATTGCATCAATGCTATTGAAAAGACTTCATCGGTTCTTATTGGGAGCTTTGAATGCCCTATACCTCTTGTCAAGATGAAGTATGATTTGCTTGTTGGGGAGATACACATCCCATTGAGGTGACTTAGTGACTATTCAAAAATTCTTCGTTCTATTTTGCGATTCGAAAAGGTTTGTCGAGGAGGCTTGGTCAACCTCACTGACGGATTTATTTCGATGACCATGAGATGGATGAATCGAGGAGTCACAAACCTCTGTTTCAAGCTTTAACCTTCGGTTTCTTAGAAGAAAAATGATAGGTTTAGTGTAGTTTTCCCTGTTTTCTGTTTTAGCGTCCCGTAGAAAAGTACCCCGAAAATAAAAGTTCTCCGAACGCCGTAAAAATCAAGTATGATTTTTTCTGGAATTTTTGAAAAATACTAAGACGAAGAGCTAGTGTGGGGGCTACACCAGTGAGCCAGAAGCCCTGGAGGCGCGGGCACCCCCCTGGCCACGCCTACCTGGCTTGTGGGGCCCACGTGCACCCCCTACACCCATTCTTGCTCTCATCTGCTCCTCTTACCTTCAGAAAAAATCATTTCACAGCTCAAACCCGTGTTCTTGCTCCTCTTGCTGGGATTTTCAATCTCTTTGCTCATAGCACCATTCTCTGAACTGTTTTGGGGAAATTACTCCTTGGTAAGTGACTCCTCGATTGGTCCAATTAGTTTTTGCTCTAGTGCCTTATACTTCCCGTATTTTTGCTACCTTGGTGACCATGTTCTTGAGCTTTGCATGCTAATTTTAGCTAGTCCCAAGTAGTTTTGATGCGTAATATGGCCTCTAGGCACTTGTTGGAGTAGTTGCTACAAGTTTCGTTGGACCTTGTTCACTTTTCCTTTGGGTCACTAAAAATTTCAGAAAAGGAAGATGTTCAGGAGAAACTATCATGGTGGTTCCTCAAGCAAGAGAGTTCCCCGTCTTGCGATTTGGGAGCCCGATCCTTACCAACCAAGGGACGCACAGGTACAACCACGTGAATGGCCTTATGATGAATTTATGATTGAGGCAGGTTTCAAAGATGAGTTTGATGCACTTGTTCACAATGTCGGACTCGGAGAATTCATCTTCGATAAATGTGAACAGTATATTGCTCTCACTGCCTCTTTTGTTCGTAGATTCAAATTTTCAGTTGGCCGTGACACATCGGTACTGTTTTATCTCTATGAAAAATCGTATACCATGGATTTAGAGGATTTCAATAGAATTTGCAAGATACCTATTTGGGGGATTCTCAATGATCCTCCTAAATCTTCGGTTAGAGATTTTTTCTCTGGTATAACTATTGGACAAACTAGAGATATTACGCATGCTACCATGGGGAGCATTCTTTTTCCTGCCTTGCATTATTTTGCCCTTTTCATAGGCAGATGCATTAATGGCAAGAGTGAGCATTGTCAGTTTTGCGCACCCGACCTTAGTATCCCTAAGAGCGATGTAACGGGTGATAGAAGTTTCAACATGGGAGCTATAATAGCAAGGAGCCTGAATAATAATGCTAATGAAGGGGATTTCTTTGGTGGGATCTATGCCACCCTCATAGCAAATTTTCTTGGAGTACCCATCCGCGAAGGAGATCCCCCGCTCCATAAAGCTTTCCTTGACCGCGCCGCTTTGACACGCTACCAGTTCCTTGAGAGGGATGATGAATCCCTTCTATACCGTTTGATATTTAACAGGTAGCATGTTTTCCATATTACCATTCCTCCTACTGCCTTCTTTGACTTTCAGGTAAAACGAAGATATTACATAACCAGAGGAGAGGCAGAGGAGTATGAGAGGGAGGAAAAGGCTGTTCGTTTCCGTGAGGCAGCTATTCAGGAAGTGGCTGCAGCGCTCCCGTATAACCCCCATTATTATTTTGAGTGTCGCCCGGACCATCCTTGGGAGTAGACCAACTTAGGCCAAAAGCCTAAGCTTGGGGGAGTACGTGTTTCTCACCGACTTTACATTCTTGCTTATCTCTTTCAGTTTGTCAACTGAATTTCTTGAGGACAAGCAAGGCTTTAAGCTTGGGGGAGTTGATACGTATCCGTCGTATCTACTTTTCCGAACTCCTTTGCCCTTGTTTTGGATTCTAATTTGCATGATTTGAATGGAATTTCCATGGTGTTGTTTTTGGGCAGAAATAAAAGTTCTCGGAATGACCTGAAAATTTACGGAGAATTTTTCTGGGATTTATGAAAAATACTGGCGCAAGAATGAGCGAAGGACGTGGAGCGTGGAGCCCACAAGCCCACCAGGCGCACCCCCCTGGCCGCGCCTGGCAGGCTTGTGGAGCCCACGACGCTCCACCGCCTCTCAATCTAGCTCTATTTAGTCTGTTTCTTCCGGAAAAAAAATCAGGGAGAAGAGTTCATCGCGTTTTATGATACGGAGGTGCCGCCACCTCCTGTTCTTCATCTGGAGGGTAGATCTGGAGTCCGTTCTGGGCTCCGGAGAGGGGAGATCGTCGCCATCGTCATCATCAACCTTCCTTCATCGCCAATTCCATGATGCTCTTCTCTATTCGTGAGTAATCTCATCGTAGGCTTGCTGGAAGGTGATGGGTTGGATGAGATCTATCATGTAATCGAGTTAGTTTTCACGGGGATTGATCCCTAGTATCCACTATGTTCTGAGATTGATGTTGCTACTACTTTGCCATGCTTAATGCTTTTCACTAGGGCCCGAGTGCCATGATTTCAGATCTGAACCTATTATGTTGTCGCCAACATATGTGTGTTTTAGATCCTATCTTGCAAGTTGTAGTCACCTACTATGTGTTATGACCCGGCAACCCCGGAGTGACAATAGCCGGAACCACTCCCGGAGATGACCATAGTATGAGGAGTTCATGTATTCACCAAGTGTTAATGCGTTGGTCCGGTTCTTTATTAAATGGAGAACCTTAATATCTCATAGTTTCCATTAGGACCCCGTTGCCACGGGAGGGATGGACAATAGATGTCATGCAAGTTCTTTTCCCTAAGCACGTATGACTACATAAGGAATACATGCCTACATTAGATTGACAAACAGGAGCTAGTCACTTATCTCTCCGTGTTATAATTGTTACATTGTCACACCCCAGTTTTTGGCTTTCCTGACTAAGTAACTTATTTCAAAATTTAGGACCAATTAAAATTTTTGTGAATGCTTGTGATGCTTGGAGTGACTATTGTCTGTCTGTTTGTTTTGCATGTGATTGATCCCCATTAATTCTTGCCATCCTCCTAATCACCTCCTCACTCCATGATCTCCTGCCTAATGATCATAACATGTGTTTAGGACAAATATCTATTTTTACCAAGTATTATTTTTACCAAAAAGCTTTTCTTTGAATTAAACTTTTAAACCCCTAAGATGAGGTTTGTACTACAAGTCCTCAAATTAGGGAGTTTCTTTTGCACCAATTGTTTTATTTAAAACCATTATCAAAATGACTTTCAAAAACCACCATATTATTATTTTAAAAGTTATTTTATTATTTTATTTAAAAGCCTTCTATGAGGCCAGAAATGGTCTCCTATGAAGGAAATTTGTTTTTATTGCCTTCAAAATATTTAAGAAAATTTAGTGAAACTCAGTGGATATATTTATTCCATATTTATGAGTTTCAACACATGGTCATGTTCAAAATATTGGGAAAACCCCTCCAAAACCATTCCTGCCTATTTCAAACTTTTGGAATATTTCTATAAGAAATATTCTCAATAAATACAGTAAAATTCTAGCATGTCATCTATGATATTCTTGATGATCTTGCCAAGTTTCATTTCAATCCAAGTTGATTTGACTCCCCTAATCACTCTAAAACCCTATCTGTCCAGAATTAAATTTGAGCAACTCTACATTGTGAAGTGTCTCCAATTGTGCTCAAATTTGGTGGACATGTTCCAGTACTCCAATGAGGCATCCACACCAAGTGGTACACCAAGGAGAATAGAGGAACTTGTCCTAAGACCCTCAAAACCCTCTATGTTGATTTCTGACTTTGACAAACTTTACATTATAAAGTTTGTCCAATTGGCCTCAAACTTTTTGTGCATGCCTTAATGCTCAAATAATGCCCCTAAACCAAATATTGGATTTGTGGGAATTTGTCTGAATAGGGTTCTAAGCAGAAACCCATTTCTGCCCCTTTCTAGGGTTTTTCAAGTCTACATTGGAAAACTACTCCAGCAAATCCCAAATTTGGTGTGCAAGCCTATTTTCATCTATTATTTGATCCTGTTCAGTTTCATAGCCATTGGAATCCAACTGGTAGCCTAACCACAGATCAAACACCTTGTGTGCACTCACTAATTTGGCTTCTTTTGCCCCTTCCACTTTATTCCTTGAGCCCAAATTTCTACCACAGCCTCACGTAGTTACATTTCACCTCCAGTAACTTTCCCATGGCCACTGGTCAATTATTGGAGAAGGTTCCTTTGTAACTTTCTCTCATTTTTACCTTTGGCAGCACTGTTTTACCCTTCTTCCCATTCTTCTTCTTAAGCTATCACCCCCAACTCTTTCCAGAGCATCTAATATATGCCAAGGCTTCATTTAGAACCAAGATATGGACTGCTCATGTGGAGAAAATGAGCAGCACCTCCTCAAGTTCATTTCTGGCTGAAAAGTAGCTTTGTACAGCAAGTGCTAGCTACACTTCTTTTCTTGAGCTCAATTTTTGCAGACGTGTAGTCCTTCCATACCAGATGCTCCAGGACATGGTTTCACCTCCCCTCTCTCCCTGTGAAAACTAGTTTTGCTAGCACTAAGTTTGCTGCTGCTAACTAAATCAAAGTCAGCAGCCATTCAAACCACCTTCACTAGGGACCAAACTCCTCATTCACCTTCCTGGTAGCATGCCCCACCTCCCAGACATGATTGACTAGTCGTTTGGGCCTTGTAGGCACAGGTGGCCGTGGTGACCACAACTCTGGCCTGCAGTATGGGCGTTCTGCGTCTTGCCTCCTTCCTCCAGACCACACCAAGCCGAGCCAGTGTGCCCCAGCGTGTCTCAGACGCTCCCCTTGACCGTTCAAACCATCCCCCGCCATCAGCTAGCCTCCAAGACCCCTGAGGCGTGCGTGGCGGCCATGCACCGAGAGCTCTAGAGAGCTCCCGAGCTTTCCCTCTCTCTCTCCCCTCTTATTCTCTCTTCCCCGAGCCCCTGTGGCTCTGGTCTCTCTTCCCCGCTTCCTTGGGCACCTCCTGAGCATCTCTCCTTCTCCCTACTCTCTCCCCAAGCCTCCCACTCCTCCTACCATAGCCATGGCCGAAGGGGTAGAGCTCCGGCCTCTGCGAGTTGGCATGCAGGGCCTCCCTTCGCCTCCTTCCTCCCTGCAGGAGATCCCCAGGCCGCTACACCGCCCTCCCTCGAGCCCCTCCGGGCTCCCCTCCTCGCTGCAGGTGCCGAGGGCAACGACGTCGTCAGCTTCCCGCAGATGCGCGTCCGCTCCCCTGTTGCAGCCCTCTCTGCGGGCGCCGTGGGTGGGAATGGAGACGGCGCGGCCTCCTGAGCCCACCAGTGCTCCCGCCTGGGCAGGGGGTGGCCCGAGGCGCGGCGCCCCCGCGGCAACCACGCCCCTGCTACTCTCCTGTGTCGGCTGGAGGTTAGGGACGGAGCTGACGGGCGGGGCCCATCGTCAGCCCCTCACTGGTTGGCCCCGGCTTTAAGTGGAGGCGCACCCTTGCTGTCTCCGCTTTTATGTGGGCAAAGCGCCCCCAGGAAAGGCGCCATCGGCGTGGCTCTTCTTCCCCCGCAGCCTTGCATCCGGGCCGGCCTAGTGCGCCGTACCACTATGCTGCGCTCAGTGCGAGGCCGAGGCCCGTTGGTTGCTCCCTTTTCCTTTTCCTTTTATTCCTATCTTATATAATCCATATTAAATCCATTCTAACTCCAAATCTGATGATTCAAATTTCTGCAGGATCCTAAAAATCAGGCCTATCCAAATAAGTGCCTTGCACATTTTTACCTCCCAACTTTCTATGGTGTTTTGTTTAAAATCCCAATCTGGATATAAAATATCCCACCTTTCAAAAATCCCATAGGCTTCATTTCAACTCCAAATGGAGTGATTCAAACTCCCAGAGCCTTCTAAAATCATTCTCCATTTTTAGAACCCTGGTCAACATTTTTGTGTGACTTATTTCTGCTGCAATAAATAAATAGCTCCTATTGCTATTTAATCCTCATTGTTAAATCCCTAGAATATTCATACCATCTCCAAATCTAGTGAAACCACTTCCTAAATATTTCTAAAATCATTCTCTGTGAAATGGGTGCCTCCACTCATTTTTAACAGAATGATTTCTGTTGGCTTATTCAATGGCCACCTATTTCTCCTTTCACCTATTCAAAAATCCTTGATGATTCAAATCTCATGTGAGAAGCTTCAGGTATTTTTCTTATGACTAGAGAGGTCCAAGAAAAATAGAACTTCTATTTTTAGAACACTTTTATTTTTCTTGATGTCTGGCTTACTATGGCTGTTTCCTACGATAGTTGACGGTAGACGAAGTATTCGGGGACGGAGCGGAAGACCTCGAAGACCCCGAGGACTTACGTGAGAAAGGCAAGCAACCCTTTGACCATGACTTGAGCATATAAATGATGCATGCTAGAATAGCAAGTACTTTTCGTTGCATGAGATCACAGTGCCGGTTCATCATTGATGTGATGGTACCAAAGGCTTCTTCGAAGCACTTGCATGATAGTGATGTTATACATATGGCTCCCCGGAGCACAAACATGATGAGCTTGACCCTACCATCTATGAGGATCATGCTACTGTCATGTTGACTAGTAGAGTAAGATCATTGCATTGAGCTTAACCCTACCCCCTGAGGGCCACGCTAATACCATGTTGACAGGTAAAGATAGAGCATATTATCATGAACATGATGATGAGTTAAATCAAAGAGTTTATGAAAACCCCGTCGGGTGCCACTAATGCCCGGGGCTGATGATGAGTTGGTGATCACTTTTGGTGAAGTGATGCACCGATGTTTTTGTGTGAGTATGGTTTCGGAAATGGGATTAGATTTATGATGTGTCGATGGTCCCAACCTTACCAGTACAACCACGATACCCCTTTATGGGACGGGGCTTTGTTGATTACTCTGGTCGGTACTAGCAAAGAGCCACATTACTAGTGGCGGGAGTGATCGGTGTCACTCTCGTGATGGGGTCGTGCCAGGTAGGACGACTATGCCATTATTATGAGTTCCAGGCACACCGTTGGTCCCTGCATGGTTGATACAGTCCAGAGTCGGTGCTCGTAAGACGTACAACATGTGGGCTGGGTACCAATCGAGTGGACCTCTTTGTCTAGTATCGTCAGGGGAAAGATGATGATCGGGTACTTACCTCGGGTATATGTGATATACCGCGAGTCGTGGATGACACGGAAGTTTCCCGTTTCTCGTGGGTCTAGCGTACTACCTCTGTAGAGTGTAAACTATTCGAATAGCCGTGTCCACGGTCAAGGACAGTTGGGTGGTGCTGCTTAAACTACGTCCAGCGTTTCCGCATAAACCAAGTATGTGTGAGTGTGTGGGTTTGGTATTAAGAAGGTGTTGTTATGGTAATCATAATAATATGACCAAGTTCGGTGACTTGGCATATAGGGTAAACCCGGATGGTTTAACCCTCATTAATACATTGAGGTTATGACAAGTCCGATGACTTGGCATATAGGTTAAGCCCGGATGGTTTAACCCTCATTAATACATTGAGGTTATGACAAGTCCGATGACTTGGCATATAGGGTGAACCCGGATGGTTCAACCATTAGCAGATATGTTGATATCTGTAACGAGTTCTTCAAAAGTAATTCTTTAACTTGATGCATATTCATGATCATTCCACCCTGATGAGTTATACAAGAGATGCATGATATTGTTATCCTTCACTTTCATTGTTCGTATCATGGGTTGTTTGCGAGTACATTCAAATTACTCATTGGCTTGCCACTGGTTATTTCATTGACCAGGTGTGAAAGACAGGATATGGTGAAGATTAACTCGGTTACGTTCTTGCGAGCTAGGATGCTTCCCAGTCAGAATGCCTGTAGGTTAAGGCTGATGGCATGGGTTCACGCTTTCAACCAATAATTCCGCTATTGGTCTAGTTTGGTGCTTTGGCCTTTAAGGCCCTATGTATGTAAGACTCGACCGAAGTGGTCATTTATTGTATCAAACGGTATGTATGGATGTAAGACTCTATTATTCAATATCTATGTTCAGTGAGCATTGATCCTTGGGATAACTGGGCACGGCGATCTTGACTTACCAGTCAGGGTCCCCACAGAGCTGGTATCAGAGCCATCCTGACTGTAGGAAGCCCTTAGTTAGCACAGACGTTAGTTAGGATAAAACTGCTTTCCAGATCCTTCAAAATACTTACAAAACCTATATATTTTCTCGACTCTCCTAAAATTAAAGGTTACGCTCTAGCCTTTCGCTCTTATTTTCTTGACACTCCTCGTCTATTTTTTTCCAAACTTGCAAACGGTCGCTAGTACCCTATGCCCCCTGACCACGGGATAAATTTAAATCCTCGTGGGCAGCCCGGAAGGAAGTAACCTTCGAGGCAAACACTTGTGCTGAAGGACAGAGAAGACCACTCCGCGACCAGACGACACCAACAGTAGTACCTCCATGAGGAACAAGGTTATCGAGGCTTAGAAGATGGTGAAACCCTGGACACTGTTCCAGAGTGATGCCACTTTTGCCTATGATAATCTGGACATAATATATGCAAACCTTGATCTGCATCACTAATAGAGCGACCCTGTCAGTTATAAGGAATTGTGTTGACCACCACCGGTGGATGAGAACCTCGCCATTTGGTCCGCCTCACCTTAGTGAGCAGGAAAACGGTTCTCTTCATCCCCCGCTCTAGGTGTCGATATCGCAATTAGTATGATTGACATATCAGAACTCTATCATGTCATGCAAATATCGGTGCATGAAGATGTCCACTTGAGACTCTCGAAGCCTCAGAAGACAAGAAGACACTGACAAGATCATCAAGACAAGAAGATCCTATCAATGACAACCATGAAGAACCACCTTCGTCAGCAACTCCCCAGATGAGAAGGCAACAAGAGTTCCTTGCAAACTCAAGTGAATTTCTTCCGCAAGCGACAACAAGACGCGTGACAACACCATGAGAAGGTCCAGAAGATTTAGCGAACTCCTCTCTAAAGAAGGAAGCAAGCACGACTGTCGAGTCCCTGAACCTAGGATAGGATGAGTCATGAATCCCCTATGCGAAGTCAAGTCCGTGAAATGGTTCGGATGGACCATGTTGTGTGTTGTTTGTTTTTGTTGTTTGTGTTTTTTATGAGTTGCGCTTTTGCTTAGGCAAAAAGCATGCGGTTATATCACTTGCCTTATTTTGATGTTCAAACTAATTTTTGCACTTGTTTGAGTTGACTTTCCGATGCTTGCTGGATTGCACTAAGACCCTTAGACACTCCCCTCTGTGCTCTTTCTCTTTCTCTCCCTCACCCCTCTCGACAATTGAAGACGGCAAGGCAAGATGCACCAAGGATCCACTTCGAAGGACGACTGGCACTGAAGACACTGACTGTGCTATGCTTAACCACACGCAACCCGTAGGAGTGTGTTTTTCCCTCAAGATTGGAAAACCACACTAGATCAGACTAACCTCCGCAAGCCTTTCTGTCTCAAATTTTGTGGTCACGTGTCTAGTACACGGACTTGCCAGAACTCGTGTTGGTCCCCGATAAACCCCGCTAAGCACCGGGTTCCTTGTGGAACAAGTGATCACCGTGAACAAGTATCCTTCCATCTCAAGCTAGCATTGTAACCTTGATGCCGTAAGAGGACTGATCTCCGATATGAGAGCATTAGACTAAGATTGTTGTGATGATAATAGTTGTCCTGAGGATATAGCCAGACTATTTTGGTGGATCATGAGACACTTATAAAGTAGGTGAATTTGGTGGAACGAGTTGATACAGTAGTATAACCTACATGATCTGGAGTAAGATTGGATTTGGTAGGATGATTATGATCGCGGACATTATTCTTGGTGGTATACATGACTTTAGCTAGTAGTTGGCATGGTTTGGAGATAATTACCATAATGACTTGGAGAATCAAGTAGACTTCTTATTGGATTGAGTCTTGTATTTAAATAGGTAATCTTAATAGAGTATTGAGGATGACAAAGACCACATGGTTCGGAGTAAATTGGATTTAGCTCGTTAATCTCGATCATGATACCATGTTTCTCGGTGGATATAGAGTACGTATACTTGGAGTTGTCAAATAGATTTACAACCTATGTAGTTTGGCCTTGGAGATTAGATGGCCATGATTATTGAAGTTGGTGGATATACTATGACGTAATTCTCGTAGTAATATGTGAGTTATGAGGACTCTAAGAGATTATGTAGAACCCATCCGTGTTGGATTTGTAAGAGTGATAGGTCTAGTAATGATTGATCAGATGGATGGATTAACTTGATCGGATTCATAGGAAGGAAACAAAATATTGGATTGGTCTACTACGTGTTTCCTTAATATAGTAGTGTAGTACCCTGTCCATTGGATGACTTAGGTGGACAATTGGATATGTTGTGCCCCAGATTCAATCGCGGTAGCTGTATGTCTCCCCAAGGTACTTGCATAGTAATGCATGTACAGTTGGGGCTACGCCATACTTGTAAGTGTTTGGGTTTAGTTCTTTCCTCAACCCGGGGTTGACAAGCATGAGAGGTGTGGAGTTGACCCACGTGGAATGATATCCTTGATGAGATGAGGTGATGTCGTCTCAAGTTAGCGGTCAAACTATTGGCATCTAAGGAATGTGCTTAGAGATAAGATGATAATTGTTCGCCCACATCCTAAGTTCCTTAAGACCCTAAAGCTTCGCTTAGCCATAAGATGGACGGATTACGACCATAGAAGACGACTCTAAGTTGTTAAAATGTGGCCAGTAACCGCCCATAGCAAGTCTCGTTCTCCTCACCTGACTTTTGAGCACTGTGCTTATGTCGTGTTTGGGAAGGTAGGTTGTCATCCTCACTAATGACATACTTACTCACCCAGTAAGAGCAAGAACACCTTAGTCGTGTTTGGTCGACCCCCAGGAACGCCGATTGTTATACCTCTCGAGGGTACCGTGATATCTCAAGAAGGTGGACTTCTTGAAGCAGTCCCAGGACGACGGACGTCGATCCCCGCGAATCAAGATGAAGGACCTCCGTGACAAGGAAGCCACGACAACGACGATGAAGCAACAAAAGTCAACCACCGACCGCGCACCGACCACATCAACAACGTCAAGAGCCTCGACGATTCAAGATGACGAAGCCTATTCATGATCATTCCACCCAGATGCATATTCATGATCATTCCACCCAGATGAGTGATACAAGAGATGCATGATATTGTTATCCTTCACTTTCATTGTTCGTATCATGGGCTGTTTGCGAGTACATTCAAAGTACTCATTGGCTTGTCCCTGGTTATTTCATTGACCAGGTGTGAAAGACAGGATATGGTGAAGATTAACTTGGTGACGTTCTTGCGTGCTAGGATGCTTCCCAGTCAGAATGCATGTAGGTTAAGGCTGATGGCATGGGTTCACGATTTCAACCAATAATTCCTCTATTGGTCTAGTTTGGTGCTTTGGCATTTAAGGCCCTATGTATGTAAGACTCGACCGAAGTGGTCATTTATTGTATCAAACGGTATGTATGGATGTAAGACTCTATTATTCAGTATCTGTTTTCGGTGAGCATTGATCCTTGGGATCACTGGGCACGGCGATCTCGACTTACCAGTCGGGGTCCCCACATACATGATGAATCACATCCGGCATAATCATCCATCATCGATCTAATGCCTACAAGTTTTTCCTACTGGTCCTTGCTATCTTACTTTGCCGCTACTGCTGTCATTGCTGCTACTGTTACTCTGTTGCTATTGTTGTTACTTTGTCGCTACTGGTTACTGTTGCTACTGCTGCTATCATACTATCTTGCTACTGATACTTTGTTGCAGACACTAAATCTCTCAAGTGAGGTTGAATTGACAACTCAGCGGCTAATACTTGAGAATATTCTTTCGCTTCCCCTTGAGTCAACTCAATAAATTAGGATTGAATACTCTACCCTCGAAAACTGTTGCGATTCCCTATACTTGTGGGTTATCAAGATGGGCCACAAGGCTCCTCGTTGTCTACACTTCGTGGGCCCCTATTTTGCTCATCGGTGGCAAGCTTGCCTGCCTGTTTGAACACCCAACAATTACGGTTGGTGTCGGTGGCGGGCTTGTCTTGGGTGCCATGAATCTGACAGGCACGTTCCATGATTTTATCCCATGGAATTGGTCTATCCCTATTCCCTTTGAAGGGTTTCTTTCGCTGTCCAAGTTTTGCACTGTGGAATCCAACATTGACTGATGTGTCATCGGTGTCACCATTACGATGGCGGCGTTTGTTCTTGATTTTCCTTGGCTTTTTGTTTCCGTCCCGAAATTCAGAGGTTCCGGGGTCGTCCGTATTATGGCTGCGCCGAGCTAGCCAATTATCCTCACCCGCGCAAAAGCGGGTCATGAGGGAGGTAAGGGCGGGCATAGTTCTTGGCCTGTCCTGGCCGAGCTGTCTAGCCAGCCATTCTTCCCGGATGTTGTGCCAAAAAGAAGGTATTTCTTCGGCATCCGGATAGTTTACAATTTGATTCTTCTTGGTGAGGAATCGGTTGGAGAATTCTCTAGCTGATTCGCCCATCTTCTGGACGATGTTACTAAAGTCAGTTGAATCCGATGGCCAAACATATGTTCCCTAAGAGTTGGATAGGAAGGCCTCCTCGAGGTCTTCCCAGCATCCAATGGAATCTTCAGGTAGACTGTTTAGCCAATGTCATGCCAGTCCTATCAGTCTTAGTGGTAAATATTTTATGACGTGGAGATCATCTCCTCTGACCATATTAATGTGGAGAAGGAAACTCTCTATGCACATGGCGGTATCTATTGTCCCATCATACTGTTCGATGTGGACGGGTTTAAACCCTTTCGCAAACTGGGGTTGCATGACCTCATCCATGAAACACAGTTGGTGAGCCGCGCCTCTGATCCGGTCTATGTTGTGTCATAGATCGGCTCGAGGTTGAGCCCGGTATGTTTCCAGGCCTCTGATATTTTAAGCGACCCGAGGTGGTTCGTCATCCCATCGAGTGGAGAGTACCTCCTGGATCCGTAGATGGACCTACTACGACCCGATTTGACATATAGTGGGTCGGGTCTGTCCCCATGGTTCGTATCCTCTTTACCTTTTCGGTGCGAAGATACGGGTCTATACCCGTTCTCTCCGGTCGTTCTGTCGTGCCCTGTGGGCGGGCGATCAGGCTGGTAGTAGTCGGTGCATCGGGGGGACACGTGTTCCTGGGCCTCATCGTTGAACTATGGGAGCAGTCATCAGCGCGGCTATGTTTTCTTATCATCCGTCCATTCTGTGTCGTATCCTTCTTTGACCGCTAGGATTTTGGTTCACCTGTTATTGATGGGATCCTATTCATCCTATAGTTGTGGTTGCTTTGCTTTTAAGCTTTGGGTGGTGGCTATAAGCCGCTGCCGAAATTGCTCCTAGCCTTCAGGGTATTCGGAAACTACGAACACTCCGTCTTCAAGGCCATTGAGGTCATCGACGGGAAGGAGGTAATTGTCTTCACCGTCTGAATTGTTGCGTCCGTCAGGGTCGACATTGGCTAGTTCCTCTGGTTGGTGCTCAAGAGCCTCTGGGTTGTCGTGGCCCTCAGGGAACGCGTTCTCCCCTATGTCTTGTGCGGAGCCCCTTCCCTTGTTTGCCTTGGAGCTCTTACACGACTTTCATCATTTTGTGGGATCTTCTATGGGCTTATCACTGTTTTTCTTGGGTGTGACGTTATCTTTATCACGAGGCGTGCATACCATGTAGACATCATTGGTAGATGTTCCGGTCCACTTCCTGGTGTTTATGGGGGTGGGGTAGTAGGCCTCATTGTCCATATCCTCGAGTTCTTCGGAGGAGTAGTCTAATGTGTCGGTTAGATTTATAGTAGGGGCGATCAAGTGGGTGGTGGGTGGGCCGTAAAAGTCCCCATAATCCACCTTTGAACAAGTGGGACTTCGGGTAAGCGAGATTTGAAGTGACTGGATCTTGTCGAGTGTCTTGTTTAACATCAAGAGGCTAAACTGACTAGTCCTTTGGATGTTTTTGGAGTTAACCTCCGCGACTTCTCGAGAGGAGGCCAATACAACAGTAGTTGGTTCCCGCTGTCCAGATACTATGGCCGATTCTGAGCTCGAAGCCTCCTCTCCAAAGAAGAGAGGACCAAGACCATGGTCGGAGAGGGGACCCAGATAAAAGGCTTCGGGATTTTTCCATTCATTGGCCGAGGCCTTGAGGTTAGTGGGGAACAGATTGCCTCGCGAGTCGGTGGAGATCTCGAATTCTCAGAACCTTATCTGGTAACCGGGGAGAAAACCACTGATCTGTCCATGATGGCCGGTTAGGTTCGTGCTTGGCGTGAAGCTACCAAGCGCGGAGACGTGTTCGGGGGCAAAGATGCCCTCGTCACTGACTCGATTGGTGATGATTGAGAGAGCCATCGATCCTTTTGGTGATCCAACGACGGAACTGTGAATGAAAGCATTAATGTCGGCATCAAAACTGACAGATCTCGGGTAGGGATCCCTGAACTATGGATCTTAGATTGATGGGTTGCAGGAGAGAGGGGGTTATGTTTACCCAGCTTCAGGCCCTGTAGAAGAGGTAAAACCCTACGTCCTTCTTGATTATATTGATGGGGAACGATGGTTACAGAATTGATCTACCTCGAGATCATATGAGCTAATAATAGATGAGATAACCTGCCTCTACACATAAGAGCCCCTGGTTTATATAGACACCAGGGCTCCTAGGGTTACACGTTACCGACATAGATTGGGGGTAGATAGGCCAAACTGGTCCTCCTGCCTTGGAGTTCACGCCTAGTCTTCGGAGCTTTCTATCTGGATCACGTAGTCGTCAGATAATCCGGTCTTCAATGACGCAACCCAAATGATCGACCCATAAGGGACAACCAGACCACCCAAGGACCCCTTCATCCGGAACTTCCTCACTACCCAACATGTAATCTATTGCAGGTTTGATCAGTGAGAAATGATGAACTAATAAAGATCAACATAGTAATGCTTATACACGAAGCAACGCAATCATCAAGTTTCAAAGCATATGATCCTTGAAGAATGTTCACCCCCTATTCATTTTGTCGTATAAAAATAGAATGGCTCCATCCTCACCACATAAATACAAATTTTAAGCACCACGGTGTCAAGTAAGGCAATTGGTTGTACTTTTTAACGTGCTTCGGCTTTCTATTAATGTAGCATCCGAAGTATGTCTAGAGGGGGTGATTAGAATACTAGACCAAATAAAAACTTAGCCTTTTCCTAATATTTGTTGTGGTCCAGTTTTAGCAGTTGTAGCAAGTCAAGCACACCTTACACATGCATATCTAAGAGTATTGCAGCGGAAAGTAATGACATGCAAATGTAAGTAGATGGTAGGGATAGGAAGATGAAACGCAAAGGTTGACACGGTGATTTTTGGCGTGGTTCCGATAGGTGGTGCTATTGTACGTCCACATTAGTGGAGACTTCAACTAGTGGAGGGTAATTGTTGTGAGAGTCCACAGAGGCCTCCACCCACATGGGGTCCATGAAGAAGTGGCCTTGTCTATTCGACCACGGCTTACGTCCACATAGGACTAGCCTCACTCGGGGTAGATCTTCATGAAGTAGGTGATCTCCTTGCCCTTACAAACTTCTTGTTTCAACTCCACAACACGAAGCTGGAGGCTCCCAAGCGACACCTAACCAATCCAGGAGGCACCACTCTCCAATAGGTAATATATGCGGTAGAACAATGAACACCTTGCTCTTGTGCTTCAAAAGATAGTCTCATCAAGACTCAATCACTCTCTCACAAATTTGGCATGGGGAGAAGATATTGATTGGGTCGAAAGCAACTTGGAGAGGCTAGAGATCAATTTTCTAATGGATTGATTGGAATATATTGATATCAACACATGAGTTGGGGGCTCTCTCTCAGAAAAATGGATATGGCAACTGTGTGTGTGTTCTGACTGCTTCCTCCGCAAATGAGAGGTGGTGGATGGGTATATATAGGCATCTCCTAAAATCCAACTGTTACAACATTATTGCCCAACTCGGTGAAACCGAAATGAATCTCGGTGGCACCGAGTTGCACTAACTATGTCAAATTTTGAATTCTCGACGAAACCGACACAAGAATCCCGGTGGTACCGATATGGTGACCTAGAGCAGTTTCCAAATCTCGGTGAAACCAATTTCAAAACTCGGAAATTCTGATTCTTGAAATTGACACACCACAAAGTTGGTCACTGATTTTCGGTGGCACCAAAGTGGAAGTCAGTGGTACCGAGATTCTAGGGTTTGGCATAGGTTTCGTCTCTAAAAAAATCAGTAGGACCGAGTGGAAATTGTTGGTGGCACTGTTTTTGATGTTCATGCTTTGTATAGAGAATATTGTGGGAAAATGGGTTAGTATTTTTGGTGGCTATCTCTAAGCACTTGAGCAACCAATTCATAACAAATACCTCACCCCCTATTAATAGTAATAGCTTTCCTATGGACTCAAATATGATTTCTCACAAATATAAAATGTAGAGTCTTGTAGCTAGAATCTTGGCCAATCCTATTCCTTTCCTTGCATCAAGGGGTTTCTCCTCACAATCCTTTAGCCATTGCATCTTTGAAGTTTTCTGAAATATACTTGGATAGAATCATTAGTTCAATGACACATATGTTGTTATTAATTAGCAAAATCACCTTAGGGAGCAATTATGCTTTCAATCTCCCCCTTGTTGGTAATTGATGACAACATATAGATCAAAGCTTTGAAAAAGGATATAATCAATTGTAGGATCAAAAGTATGTCTAGAGGGGTGTGATCAGACTACTTGACAAGATATTTTTTTTCCTTTTCCCCATTTTACTTGAGAGGCAGGTACGGCAGTTATAACAGGGCAAGTACACCCTACACATGCAGTTCTCATACTATTGTAGCAGAAAGTAAAACATGCAAGTGTAAAGTAGAGGAGTAAGGTAGGGAGATCAAACGCATGAGGTTGACACGACGATTTTTGGCATGGTTCTAATAGGTGGCACTATCGTACGTCCATGTTAGTGGAGACTTCAACCCACGGAGGGTAACAGCTACGAGAGTCCACGGAGGGTCCACAAAGAAGCGGCATTGTCCATCCCACTACGGCTTCCGTCCACGGAGTACTAGCCTTACTCACGGTAGATCTTCACGAAGTAGGCAATCTCCTTGCCCTTACAAACATCTTGGTTCAACTCCATAACACGAAGTAGGAGGCTCCCAAGTGACACCTAACCAATCTAGGAGGCACCACCCTCCAAAAGGCAATAGATGGGGTAGATCAATGAACTCCTTTCTCTTGTGCTTCTAAAGATAGTCTCCTCAACACAATTCTCTCTCACAGAGAATATGCATGGCTAGGAGAGGTTGATTTCATGGAAAGAAGTTTGGGGAGGCTAGATATCAAGATTCAAATGATAGGATTGGAATATCTTAGTCTCAACACATGAGTAGGTGGTTCCCTCTCAGAAAATAAACCTGGAAATGAAGTGTGTGTTCCGAGTGCTTCTCCCATGAATGAGAAGTGGGTGAAGGGGTATATATAGGCGGCAGCCAAAATCCAACCGTTACACACAAAAGTGCAAACTCGGTGACACCGAAGTGGACACCCGGTGGTAATGACTAGTACTAAAAGTGTGAACTTTTGAATCTCGGTGAGATTGATATATAGAACTCGGCGGCACCGAAAAGGTGACTAATGGTTAGATGGAAAAACTCGGTGGCACCGACACTCAAACTCGGGAATTCCGATTTTGTGTATCTAGGCAACAGAATGTTGGTCACATTGAACTCGGTAGCACCGATGCAGTTGTGGTTGCACCGATTTGGTGGGAATGGCTAGGGTTCTGTCTTATGTTCAAACTCGGTGGGTCCGATTTGGCAATGTTGGTGACACCAAATTTGTGAATGTGGAACTTGACAGAGTGGATATGTGGGAAAAATGACTGAGTGTTTCGATGGCTAACTTTGAGCATTTGAGCAATCAATTCATTTTACTACCTCACCCCCTTTTAATAGTATTGTCTTTCCTATGGACTCAAAAGTGATTTCTCACAAATATAAAATGAAGAGTCTTCTAGCTTGAAGCTTGAGCCAATATTGTTCCTTTCTTGCATCTAGGGGCATCTCCACATAACCTTAAGCCATATCATCTTTTGAACTTTTCTGAAATATACTTGGAAAACACATTAGTCCAATGATGCATATGTTGTGATCAATTATCAAAACCACCTAGGGAGCAATTGTGCTTTCAATCTACCCCTTTTTGGTAATTGATGACAACATATAGATCAAAGCTTTGAAAAAACATATAATCAATGATTAGCATCAACGCTTTGAGAAGTATGTGAAAAGCAAGAGCTCCCCCTAAGTTTGTGCATTATTTAAAATTTGCGTTTGAATGCAAATGCACAATCAAATAGGATCATGGGTTACTCTTCCTTGTCACATACATCTTGGTGGTGCATAAAAAGAATAGCAATGCACATGACACCAACATGATAAGTGCATGATCATCACATGGATAGCTAAGAGATAAAATTATAGCATCACATAGGATAAAGCAATCATACGCGGATAGGATAAAGTCATCCAACAAACAAAGTTTTTAAAACCAAACGAGAGAAAATAAAGTCAAAAGCTCTCTCTCACACGAAGTCTATGATCTATACATTTCTCCCCCTTTGGCAAGAAGTTACCTAAAAGTTCAAAAGTATAGAACTACTTGCCTCTTTGGAAACTGATGATGGAGTCGAGAAAAAAGCGCCGGCGAAGGCTTTTGCTGACGTCCTTGGATCTAGAGGAGTTGATACTAAAGGAGCTGGAGCTGGAGCTGGTATTGAAGGTGCTGAAGCTTGTGCTGAAGATATCTGTCTTGTCTCTGGAGCAGGAACAACAACTGGTCGGGGCCTGGTGATGTACTATGTGGTAGTGGGAGGAGGAGACTCATGCTCGTCATCTTCATCTTCATCTTCATCTTCTGAGCATGGAATCTCCATAGAGTCAACTTCATGTTGAAGCTGTCTAAGAATGGGGGTCAACTCGGTTACCTTCACATCCATGTTGTGGAATTTTGTCTCCACAACACTCTTAAGGCTCTTCTGATTTTGCTATAACTCCTAAATGTTCTTCTCCATGCCTTGGACAATGCTTACTAGAAATGCCATTTGCTCAGCTTGAGTTCTGACCTATGGAACTGGAGGTGGCCTGTTTCTAGTTGCTTCAGCCTCTGCTGCCTCTGCTACCATTCTTGTTGCAGCTGAGTTGGGATCATTGTCATCCATCACAACCTAATTATCTCCAAATTCAGGCTGAAGAGGTATATGGGGACGATCAAGTTGATATGCATGCATCTGCTTCTTGTCATCCGTCGCAACCTAATTATCTTAAAATTCACACTTGATAGCTTGGCATTGATGAGAATATGAATATAAGGTGCATATCCACAAGATCTCTTCTGATCCGCAGCACTCCTTCGGATAGTCTCAACTATCAAGTCCATCACTCTAAATGTGATATGTATATCAAGTAGGTGCAGCAGGTTGATTGAATATCCTCCGACAATCTTCTCATCTCCTGAATTAGGCATGAGAGTGTACGCAGTATAGTGTTCGTCGTGGGAACACCAGCTTGCAGAAAATATATTAAGCCAAACTTGTGACTGGCCAAGTACTGATGTGGAATGGTCTTGTACATGTTGGCCATGGAGTTGTGATTCTTTTTAGCATGTGCATGCACATCTACATCTGCTTCTTCCTACTTGGGAACACCAATGATAGCAGCCCATTCAGCAATTGTAGCATCATATATGTGCCCATCGGTCATCCAGACTAGAGAGTCTTCATAGAAATGTATTGTTGCATAGAATTGCATGATCATCTCCTCATTCCATGGGGCCATCTCCTTACCAACAAAATCTTCTATGTCAACTAGCATGAAGTTCTCTTGAACGTCTTGAAACAAATTCTCATTCTCCTTGATGTATGACTATTCGACATACCTCATATCACTCATAGTAGGACTCTTGTCATACAAGACAGTCTCATAAAAATCTTTTTGTTCCTTGGTGTGAAACCTTGGATCAACAACAGTTCTTCTTCTCACAGCATATGGATGAGCAACTCTCCATTTTCTTAATCCGTCATCCTTCATGTTCTTCATGTCTTCTGCTACAAGATGAGCATCATTCTGAAGTGGAAGGTATGGTCTGAGCTTCCTGAGAACTGCATCATTCTGCAGCATGGGCACTAGAAGCATGGCCTTTGCTCATAGTAGCTGCTGGTATATATTTAGTGCTCTTCCAGGAAGCTACAACCTTATTTTGTTTAGCAGCAGGCTTTGGAGCAGACTTCATTGCATCACCCATCAGCTTCTTCTTCTTGGGAGGAACTGGGATCTCCTTAGGAGCTTCTTCCTCAACTTCTTCTAGGTCTTCAAACATAGAAGTCTTTCTGCCAACAAGATGGATAGTTCTCTTCATGGGCCTCTTCACACGAGCCTTCTTTGCAGGTGCATCCTTGGCAGCAGCTAGGCCCTTCCTAACATACTCAGGTGCTCTCCGTTCAGCACCACTGGCAGATAACTTCCTGACAACTTTCCTTGGAGGACCCTTAGGAGGGGATGAAGTTTGTTCTGGCAAGAAGTCTGAGTCGTCCTCATCAGAAACTATGTTCCTCCTATGCCTGGTGGCTGCTTTGGGCAAGCCATGGGAACTTGGAGAACCAGGGTCTGAAGCAGTCCTCTCTGGACTAGTGCCTGAGTCCATCTCGACACTCTGCTCTCTGAAATCATTCTGACTATCACCTGAACCTGACATACTGGCTGACAAGCATTGTAGCAAAGAGGAGAACCTGTGAAGTGGACGTAGGAAAGACAGACTGGACGAGCATCACAAAATTCAGATATTTTTGAAAATTTGAAGTCTGAAACTCAGGGTATGATATTCTGCAGGATGTAAATCGGTGGCACCGAGTTGGCATTTTTGGAGTCACCGAGAAAAGAAACTCGCTTAACAGAAAATTGGTAGTCATTTTCGGTGGCACCGAAAATAGCTTATCGGTCTCACAGAGTTGCTTCTTGGGAACCCTAAAACGGGAATCGGTGGAACCGATTTTACAAACTCGGTCTCACTAACTTGCATTCTGTGGTATGTCAGATCCGAAATTTCCTACTTCTTCTAGTCTACGAGATTTATCTGGTGGATAGAAGTATTTTCATATGGTGGAAAGAAGAAAAATATGTCCCAATGCATAAGAATTAGATGGGGAACGCAAGGGAGGTTGAACCGTACCCTAACTTGGTGGCGGTTCAGCTACAACAACGACGGCGGGGCAGATCGCATCGACAGCGGCAAATCCCAGCGGCGGCGGTGCTAGGGGAGTCAAGGCGGTGACCTGAGGTCTCGGGGGGAAGCAAGGGTTTGAGGAACACACCGTTTTGAAGATGTGAAATCAAAAGGTACGGTCTGCAGTTATATATACCCGTGCGATTTCGGTGTCACCGAGTTCCTCAACTGTCAGTAGAGAGGGAAACTCGGTGGAACCAAGTTGGCGATTCCGGTGGTACCGAGATGAGAAAACCTGATCAACTTTGGAAAATCGGTGGCTCCTAGTTTGTGGAGTTGGTCACACCAAGTTTTTCAACGAGGTTTTGGAAGGAAGCCTTTGACGATACTGAACTCCGAGTGCACCTTCACACACAGGGATCAACAAGTGCTTGTTCAAGTTTTGTGATGAAGCATGAGTAGAACTTGAGATGAGATAGCATAGATAGCTAGAGAAGGTTCCTAGGCATTCTTGTCCATCCGGTTGGCAAAAGATAAAACAAAAGCCATATAACAACAGTTGGATGTCCTCGAATGATTAAATTCATGCATACCAACATGCTCACACAATAAGAATGGTGATGCAAACATGGTGAACATGCACAAACATCCTAGCAGCTATCAAGAACTTGGGAAATGACAAGGTCATCTATATATGAGTATATTGACATAGGAGCCAAGAAAGAATCCTTGATCATAGGTCATACCCATCGTTAAGCACAAGTGGGGTTACCACTTTTACATAAGCATTAATGTGTTCATATTCTTAGGAGATGCTTATACTCAAGTATTAGAGTAAAGCCCCCATTGATATGATATCCCCACCAAGAGGGATCAACTAACCTTGGGTTTTGTCATGGAAGACTTCAAGTAGGTGAAGTAGTGGTGGATGCTAAAAGTTGATGAAGATCATCTTGAGTTGGGAGAAATGCTTGTTGTTTTCATACTCTTCTCACCTACATGGGTGAGAACCAAAGAAAAAAGGAACTTATGCAAGTATATGTGTGGACATGGACTGAAGCACAAATGGGGTGATGTCCAAAGATGCATTGATTACCTAGTTCCTTGCTTACCTTTGAGGGAATGGGTGACTCCTTGAACTAATGCATAAGGTTGAGGTTGATTGCATATAGTTCTTGACAAAATGAATAAGAGTGAATTTCATTGGCATAGTCACCCCTCAAGAACTTCTAGTTCTTCCTCTTGGGAATCCACACAAAATTGATGAAAATCCTTGGAGTTGTTGTAGCACTTGTTGAGGTAGAGCTAGTAATATCCTTGGGAACCCACTTGACCTTGGCTTGGGGTTCTTCTTCAAATAGGTAAATGTCATCTTGAAGCTTTCCCTTGCCTTTATAGTCTTGTTGTAGAAGGCCATCTTGTGAGCTTGTTCCTTCGGAAGGATTGGGCTTCTCCTCTTGGGGAACAAACTTGGGTGTGGGATATGGACCTTCTTCCCAAACATCTCCGTTGACGTTGAAATAGCCAACACCTTGTTTCTTGAAATGTCCTCCTTGCTTGTGCACAATTTCCTTGAATTGCTTACTTCCGGCAAGACTCTTGAAGACACCTCTCTCTATAATCCATTCCAATAAAGCATTTTCTTGCTCAATTGTAACTTGGCCAAGAGAATCGTTAGTGGAATCAATAGAGTTACTAGCAACAACATTATTGGATTTGGCTTTAGCATTGTTGTTATTAGATGAAGAAACCTTCTTGCCTTTGTTACAAGTGTCCTTCGGCTTAACTTGTGGAACAAAATTAGACAAGAGTAATCGTTTGGCTAGATAAGAAGAAATCTTTTTTCGAATATCATCATTGATTGCTTTTAAGAACTCATGCTCTTGCTCCAAGTTGATCTTCTCGAAGCTTAGCTTCTCATGGGTTCTTGCAAGCTCTCTATGATCTTCTATAGTAGTCTCATGAGCTAACTTAAGAGTTTTTAATTCTTGAGTTAGTCGTTCAATCTCTTTCTTATCGTCATCATTCGATTTATCTTGACTAGCATGAGAATTAGCAAGTTCATTTTCAGTGCAATCACTAATTTTATCTAGAAGCAAGTCATCTTCTCCTAACAATTCATCCTCATCACTATTGAAATCAAGATACTCGGGGTGTGATACCTTGGGGCCTTTAGCCATGAAGCAGTTTCCAACTCCCTCATTTGGTGAATCAAATAAGTCGTAGGAGTTGGAGGAAACAATTCCAATGCCGGCAACACCTTCATGTTGACTATAGTGTGAGTCAGAGTGATAGATTCTCTCGTAGTGGTGATTAATTCGCAGCCAGAAACCTATTCACCAATATGAGCTTGATGTCTTCTTTTTGAACTGCTCTTGGTGTATTTGTCCTTCTTCTTCCATTCCTTGCCTCTCCGCGGGTGTCTTAATTCATAGTGATCTTCTCTACTCCTTATCTCTCGACGAGGTGACTCATCTCTTGAGCTTTGTCGTCGAGGTGACTATTTTCTTCTTTTGTAGGGAGACGAGCACTCATTTGAGTAGTGTCCGGGTTTACCACAACTGTAGCAGTTTCGGTCACGACTCGACGAACGCTTCTCATCATGTCTTGAACTTGAGCTTCTATCTTTGCCTCTATTCTTGTAGAACTTGTTTAATTTTCTGACCATGAAGCTTATCTCTTCATCAGTTACAAGATTGTCTTTTGAAGTAGCGGGAGCATCGCATGAAGCTTTATAAGTACCGCTTGACTTGTTGTGCAACTCATCTTTGTCTTTGAGTGACATCTCGTGAGCAACAATCCTACCAATGACTTTAGTGGTCTTGAGATCTTTGTAATTTGGCATCATTTGGATCAATGTGCACACTGTGTCATACTTGCCATCAAGAGCTCTAAGTATCTTCTTGATGATGAATTTGTCGGTCATCTCTTCGTTTCCTAAGCCGGCAATCTCATTGGTGATGAGAGCTAGCCTAGATTACATTTCACCGACTCCTTCACCATCCTTCATCTTGAACTTGTCAAGTTGAATTTGAAGCTCATCCAACGTAGATTCTCTGACAGAATCAGTACCTTCGTGCATATCAACCAAACTATCCCAAATCTCTTTTGCATTCTCAAGACGACCGATGTTGTTGAATTATTTGCGGCAAAGGCAGTTGAAGATGATACCGCAGGCTTGAGCATTAAGTTGCAACATCTTCAGTTCATCATCTGTCGCATCACGATCTGGTTCATGCCCTACTCCAAAGAAGTTGCCTTGCACAGAAACACGAATAACAGCCCAAACATGAGGATTAAAGCCAAGAATGTGCATCTTCATTTTATGCTTCCAACTAGCAAAATTAGTGCCACCTAAGTTAGGACATCTACAATGATAATTTCCCTCACTAGATACCATACTCTCCTAGGTTGCTAAACCAATGCAACGGAGACCAAAGCTCTGATACCACATGTAGGATCGAAAGTATGTCTAGAGGGGGGGTGATTAGACTTGACAAGATAAAATTTTTTTGCCTTTTCCCAATTTTACTTGAGAGGCAGCTACGGCAGTTATAACAGGTCAAGTACACCCTAAACATGCAGTTCTAATAGTATTGCAGCGGAAAGTAAAACATGCAAGTGTAAAGTAGAGGATTAAGGTAGGGAGATCATACTCATGAGGTTGACACGGTGATTTTTGGCATGGTTCATATAGGTGGCCCTATCGTACGTTCATGTTAGTGGAGACTTCAACCCATGGAGGTTAACGGCTGCGAGAGTCCATGGAGGGCTCCACCCACGGAGGGTCCACAAATAAGCGGCCTTGTCAATCCGCCATGACTTCCTTCCACGGAGGACTGGCCTTACTCACGGTAGATCTTCACGAAGTAGGCGAACTCGTTGCCCTTACAAACATCTTGGTTCAACTCCACAACACGAAGTAGGAAGCTCCCAAGCAACACCTAACCACTCTATGAGGCACCAACGTCCAAAAGGTAATAGATGGGGTAGATCAATGAACTCCTTGCTCTTGTGCTTCTAAAGATAGTCTCCTCAACACAAATCTCTCTCGCATAGAATACGCGTATGTGAATATGTCGCTAGCACTCTAATGTCAAAGAACACGGGTCGACATAACTATTTATAAACTCAAGTGGCACATCCGTATAGAGACAAGAATATATAACCCAACAATGTAGGTGTCGGTCAACAGCGAGTATAGATGAGTCATAGAAAGCTACATGGACTCCATTACATCGCATGACATTTCCCTGAAGGATACATGCCGGTCAACCAATGTGTTCGGAGCAGTAGAAAGCTACCAAGGCTCAGTGGAAGCACAAAGGGGCATTTCCCTATAAAGAGTACTACTAAAGGCACACAACTAGGTGTCGAACCCCATACATATCGGTGCACATCACACGTATGCATGACATGCCTAATATGCATAGATACGACAATGACATCACAACATAACCATACAACATAACAACATTTATTTAGAAGGCTCAGAAGAGCCTTGCATAATATGTTCATACAGGTAGGGGTCTCATGACTCAGCACACAAGTCATACAAACAAGTTTTACAAACCGAGCAGAATCATAAGGCTATCTGAGTATAGACAATGAAAGCATAAAATAGGCGCACAACCTGACTATGTACAACCCTCCCAAGAGTTCAGGATTGTAGCTGGGACACTAGCTACTCTGCCTCATCAACGTCTAGGTATAACCCACCTGATGGTTCGTGGGTGTCGTCTGCAACATTTATTAAGCAAACATGGGTGCAAAAGTACCCAGCAAGACTTTATATCAAATCTAACTTCTGATGCACATGTATCAACAAGGGGAGTTGTGGGTTTCATGCAGCAAGCCAGCTTTGACTCTGGGCTAACCTATACTATGACTACGAGTACTTTTGAACAAGTTTGAGAAGTCATACATGAGTCCAATATCAACAATACACTACCGTGGATCCTTTCTCGTCTCCCTACAAGAATGCTATCCACGGTACTCACACTTTTCTTGATACTTTTTTGAGTAACCATTAAACTTTTGTGTGAACAACATATGTTTCCAAGTAGTCCATATCCAAAGACGCAACTATTCGAACATATCATAACTCTATTGGGGTGTACTTCTTCACACACGCTCTCGCCACTTATATCCATGTGCACCTCATGCAGCTCGGAAACCTTCAAGTGGAAGCCCAATGAGGGAGTCGGCCACGACCATTAACCACTCAAGCATGTAGTCCAGGTTTATCACCCATTTGAGACTGAACCCGCACGCAAGTCCGACTGAAGTTTCCACTACGACCAAATGATGTGTACATGGTTCCCAAGCCCACCACTCAGGTGCCACTTGGTACACCGTGTCACTACCTACCACATCATAGCCCACCCCTAAGGCCAGCGCTATGCATGGCCCCAAGCATATGCTACAAACAACAAAAACTACTTGCAAATCCTCGGTAGAGTACTAAACGATTAATAAGCCGAGAGGGTCCATTGATTTTGGGCCCAATGCATGGTAGTAGGTAGTCTTGGATCACATACACGGAACTCAGTTCCTAAGAGCGGTTCCAATGAGACAACTTGTCATATACTCCTACACAGCCTCTCATCGATACCTTTACCAAATCAGGTTCATCATTTAACTTTTGTCACTAGAACACATTCATTCATTCCAATTCATCATCTAGATGAATCAGGCCTAACACAAGTCTAAGCATAACAAGTATAGCAAGGTAAGTCATATCATGGCTCAAGCATCTACGAGGTATGCTAGGTTGCTTAGTTTAGCTATTTACTTTGACAATAATAGGTCATGTAGAGGAATGGGTTCAACTACCAAAACATGTAACATTTGAAACGTTGTGTCCTAATGCAATAAGTGAGAGCATGAGTGAGAACATGGGATTGCATCGGAATGTTTAAAAGGGGTGCTTGACTTGATGCTCAGCACTGTGAAGCTCTTCTTCGTTTTGATAGTCGTAAGTATTGTGCAGAGCAGAGCCTACCGCAATACAAATGATATAACAATCAATACACGGCGAGTGCAACAATATGATGCATGATCATTACATGAAATAAATATCTTGTATGAGCTAATGCAACTATCAACAGATTGGTTGAAGTTGGATTGAAGAAAGATTCAAATTCAACTTCAAATAAGGTATTTTCAAATATCCTATAATTGATTTGACCTGATGAGCAGGTACAACTTCCTCTAACATGCATGATAATAGCACCAATGGCTTCCTTGGATTTTTTTGATAATTTTTCATATATAATTCATTTCAATCTGAGTTACAGATTATTTTCTATGATTTTTCCAAGTTTTAAACAATTTCTAGAATTTTGAGTATTATTTCTCAAAAAATTAGATTAAATAAGTCAGCGTGGCGTCAGCATGGCCTAAGCAGGTTAGCTGGCCGTTACCAGGTTAAATCTGACATGTAGCATCCACATGTGAGTAACCGAGGCAATAAACGGAGTTAAACTAAACTCCTAACACTAATTAACTAGGTTGGGCCCAATAGCCAGTGACCCATTAACTAAGTAGTTAAATTATTTTAATTAGTGGCCAATCAGAGATTATCCATGGCGTGCCCTCGTCTATGACCCAGGGGATCCAACCCCATGGTAAAACAGGGCTGGCTTGCCGGCGTTGAGCCGTCGGCGACCACAGATACGGCGGAGTGGCTCGGAAACTCCCCACCGGTGACCAAATCGACAGCGGAGAGCATCTACAGAATGGATGGACATGAGCTCGTCTAATGGGACAAGCCCTAGGGGGCTGAGGTGGCTGGAAACATCGCCGGCGACGACCTTGGCGGTCGCCGGAGCTTGGCCATCGACGGGATCGATGAAACACGACACAATCAAGCCAGGGCTGGGCACCTACGGCATCTATGCGAGCATACGAATGCAATGGAGGCACCGACTGGACCTGAGATGCACCGGAGCATCGCTGTCAATGAGGTCCTGTCATGGTTTTGTCACGGCAGATGTCCTCATGAAAGGACTTAGTGAAGGAGCCATCGCACCTTGGTGGCAACTCAAAGGGGGTGAGCAGAAGCGAGACTCCGATTTACCCAGCTTCGGCCCCTCGTGTGGAGGTAAAGTCTACGTCCTGCTTTGTGTATATTGATGGTGGATTCGATTACAAGGAGGGCGTAACTCGCCTGACCTATCTCTCAATGATTTCTAAATTGATCTATCTGCCGCAGAGACTCGCCTTTATATACAGGTCGAGGCCCTAGGGTTTACAAAGTCCTGGCCATGTTACAAATTTTGGCCTTCCGTATCTATAAGTCGCCGTGTTTGCCAAGGCAGGGAAACTCCTTGGCGAGCTATCTTCTTCATCAATCCTGAACCACCATCTGGCTCATGGGCCCTGTTGGACTTCTGACAAAGATCTCTTAACACGCCTCAGGCCTGAGCCAAGGCTTACATTGACCATGTATGTATCAGTCGCCGCTTTCCTGACCCGACCCAATAGGGTGGGTCATACCGCAGGTAATATCCCCAACATTAGGCCCCAGTTTGAGTTGAATTTATTCACCCCAACAAACCTTTACTCTTATCTTCGGTGACTCATATCACCTCTATCTTTCCTTCAATGAGTTACAAGCCGCCAGCGTCCTCAATTTTCTTCAGTCGCCAGGTCATTTGTCGATGACGTCACCTTCTCCACTATTCTCGAAATTCTGGTGACATCACTTTCCAACGGATCCTTTTTCATCCTTATCCTGTCATCCCACAAATTTAGGCGCCATCATCTTCGGTTTTCAATCTGTTGCCTCGATTCCCGCGCCTGCCGTTTTCTGTCTTGCCCTAGGCCTTTAAATAGTCGCAGGGGAGTGAGAGGGCTCCGCCACCTACCCCCCACTTTTTCCCTTGGGCCGCATCATCTTCTTCAAGCCCGTAGCTGGACCACCTCGTCGCTGCCGAAGCCCCGTCGCAGGTCGTCGCGGTCTGCTGCTTCCCGAGCCAATCGAGGGTGCGGCCGCCGTCGCGGGACTTCCTCAATCTTCGTCCGATATCTTTTTCTTCCTTCAGGTAAATCTCCTTCTTCAATTAGGAGTAGATCCCGAACCTTTGCACTTCTTAGGGCAGCACCAGAGCTCCATGAACACCGTATCTCCTTGCCTTTTAGCCCATCCGGGTACGGTACTATAGATCCATATATGTAATGATAATCGCAATAGTTCTTGTCATGTTCCCGAGTGATTTGTCGTTCCTCCTTTGTTGCTCATAGATCTACACACCATTTTTCGTAGTGTTCTTTTGCGTTCATAGTGTTCGATCCTTCGGCCAGCATCATTTTCTCCATTGGAATCACCCGTAGATCCATAAATTATCGCTTGATGTTGAAAACATGTTTGTCCTCAATCGATAATATCCCTAAGGAAACCTTTTAGAGCCGCAACACACCTCCTTTCGCCATGGCAAGTTATAATATCCTTGTAGATACATCTTCGATCATTTAGCTGGCGAGTTGCTACTCAGTAGTTCTTGTCCATCCGCCCTGCTCTTTCTTTTTGTAGTTATGTGCACTATCTCGAAATGCAACTGGCTGCCAACAGAGGTCAACGATGCTTATCTTGATAAATTTGTGAAAAAGGGTAATATAGATCCCAAGAAAATCATCAGGTGGCGGACTGCCTTCGGCGAAACAAGTCCCCAACCCGCCGAAGGGGAGGTAGTCGTGCTCGCTTGTCACCTGGAGTGAGGCTTCAAGCCGCCGGCTCAAACTTTTTTAGAGACGCCCTGCATTTCTTCCACCTTCATCCTCAAGACTTGGGACCAAATTCCATCAGTAATCTTTGTCAGTTTCAAGTATTCTGTGAGGCTTATCTTCAAATAGAGCCCACTTTGTTGTTGTTCCGAAAGTTTTTCTATGTGAACCGCCAGACAGAGTTTGCCCATGGTCCTAGCTTAGAGATGGGTGGAGTCAATATTCAGAGGCGTCGTGAATGTGGGTTTCCGACTGTCACGTTACCTAGTCATCCCAAAGGCTGGGCAAAGACTTCGTTCTACTGTCACGACCCTTCTCCATCCAACGAAAACCCTCTGCCATGCTTTAGGGAAGTTCGCCTACCTATGGACTTCGAGTTGCCTGAAAAATTGACTGAAGAAGAGGAGGCCACACTCGTCCCTATCTTTGGTAAGCTGAGGTCCCTTACCACCAATAGTCTTACCGAGATCGATCTGATCCGCTGCTGGGTAGAGTGGAGGATTTTGCCCTTAAGCCGCCAAAATGGTTTGATGTCTGAGTTTGATGGCGGCTTGAACCACCCCCAATGCTTTTACAATGTGAGGCTCTTGAAAAATGACAGTGTTGATATCATAAAGTCACTATGTGGGGAGCCTATTGAGAATTGCTCCAAAATTGGGCTCAAACCCTTTTGCATCACCAACCCGGCTCCAGAGGTAAACAACCCGGCTCCAAAATGTAACCTTTCTATATACTCATACTCATTTATATGTCTGATCTTGAGCTTTTCATCATGTCTAATCAGAGGGAGTCGGTGTTTTGGACCCGAAGAACCAAGAAAACTATCAAGAAGACAACGAAACCCCCTCCAAGACGAAGAAGAAGAGCAAAGGCAAAGCTGCAGCCAAGGAGTCATCCGTTGTTGGCGAGTCTCGAGCTGTTGAGGAACAGTTAGAGGTAAAATTTCTCATCTTTATTGCTTCTCTGAATTGCACTTATGCTTTACCACCTTAGTTTATAGGATGATGACTATGAGAGCCAAGATGAAGATGTCGAGGTAATTTCCATATCTTCCGACTCAACTTCTTCACCCCAAGCCGGCTAAACGAATTTGTAGGAAAGTTCCCATGTCTCACCCAGATGCTCATGTGGACCCCAATTTTCTTTTGAAGAAGGCGAGTTACACACCTAAAAATCACACTCGAAGCCATTCTGGAGACTTAGTGTACGGCTTGCCTGAGAAAACAATTAGTCGCAAACGACAAAGCGAGGTATGTTTGCGCGAGCATTTTTTTCCTTCTTGTGTAAGATATTCTCGCAATTTATCCAATCTTTGAATCCTTGTCAATCAGGTTTCACCTCCTTCATCTGGCGATTCAACAATATCGACTCTCGCCCCAATGATTCGTGTTTAGGGGTAAGTTTGTTTAGTAACATGTTCTTTCAAACATCAATATCTTGGTTCCAACACTGGTAATTTAGTTTCTCACAACGCAAGCAAAGAAAAGGAAGACACACGACTCGTCTTTAGCTCCCAAAGCGGTTGAAACGCCTCGTAAAGGTACCTCCATCCCGGAGGCTCCAGAAGAACCGGCTGAAGTCCAGGACAATAATTTTGATGATATTCCTGATATCCAGGTCGAGACTTCAAGCCCTCAAAAGGAGGTGAATGAAAATATCAACCCGCCTAGTCCTGCTAAAGCGCGTGAAGACCCAGACGCGGTCATTGTTGCTGGTACTGGTTATTCTAAGCGTGCAACCGCGGTGTTAACCAAACACATGCCAAAAGATGCCCCAGTATTTGAACAGAAGGATATCGCCAAGCTGAAGCTTCCTCATTATGAAAAATTGGAGTTTTAAGAATTATGTTCCGGTTTTGTGAGCTGCCTGGAGGCAAGCCGCGAGATGGAGAAAAGCCTGGCTAACTTGATGCGAATCAAACATGAGGTATGACATTTTTACCTTTTTAATATATCCTCCCATTAGCCCTCGAAAGGACGGGTCATCCATGACGAATCATACTTTTATATTATTCTTGAATTTGTAGCCCCAAGGGTCGGGTCATCTTTGTAAAGATGAGTCGGGTCTTTGAACTTATAGTTGAGAAAAAACAGCTTCAACCTATAGCCCCCAAGGGCCGGGTCATCTTTAAAATATGAGCACGATCATGAAGTCGTAGTTGAATAAAAAATTTCTTCGACCTGTAGGCCCCAAGGGCCGGTCACCTTTTGAAGGATGAGCCGGGTCTTGAACTTGTAATTCAAAAAAATTCTTCAACCTATAGCCCCCAAGGGCCGGGTCTTGTTTTGAAAGATGAGCCGGGTTTTTAACTTGTAATTCAAAAAAATTCTTCAACCTGTAGCCCCCAAGGGCCGGGTCATCTTTTGAAAGATGAGCCGGGTCTTGAACCTGTAATTCAAAAAAATTCTTCAACCTGTAGCCCCCAAGGGCCGGGTCATCTTTTGAAAGATGAGTCGGGTCTTGAACTTGTAATTCAGAGAATTTCTGCAACCTGTAGCCTCCAAGGGCCGGGACTTCTTTTGAAAGATGAGCCAGGTCTTGAACTTGTAATTCAAAAAAATTCTTCAACCTGTAGCCCCCAAGGGTGGGTCATCTTTCGAAAGACGATTCGGGTCTTAAACTTGTAATTGAACAAAAAAATTCTTCAACCTGTAGCTCCCAAGGGCCGGGTCAACTTATGAAAGATGAGCCGGGTCTTACATGAAGGTATGACTTTAAAATAATTGAGTCATACATTAGCCCCCAAGTGTCAGGGATGTTGCTTACAATGGTCCTGAAAATAGCTTCCCCAATGTTTGTTGCAGGAATCCTTGACTCGGGCCGACTCAACCGTGGTCGGCTTAAAGGAGAGCTTAGCTGAGCAGCAGGAAGCTCGGGTTAAGTTTGAAGAAAAATTTTGTCTTATCCTTTCTGACATGGAGAAAATGAAAACCGAACACAAAAAGTTTGGAGAGAAGGCCCATGCTGAACAAGCCCCCGTTTTGAAACAGGCGGAACAAGCCGAAGAAAAACTGAAAACTGCTCTTCAAGAACTCTCCGGCTTGAAGCATCATATCTCCAACATGACCCAAGATATATTTGGTAAGGGTCAATTACCTTCTTCTGAAAAGTGCCACAAAACATATTGCAAATGCTAATTATCTTGTTTTTCTACTCATAGGTCCACGAGCCGCCACCCTGCAGAATGACTGCCTTCTAAAGTTGAAAGCAATTTATACTTTAATAGAGCAGTTATACACGGGTGGCATGATGACCATGAAGGCCGTGATGGTCAACAGGGAACCCATAAGATCCATCAAGCACATGCTAGGTTGCTTATCAACAGTGTTGCCCCATATAGAGGAGTTAAAAAGGTGAGCCGCCCATAAAGGAGCGCTAACCACCCTAAGCCAGTGTTCGGCCTATGCCCCCGAACATAAGCCGGAAGAGGTAGCCGGTGGCTTTCTAGAATTAAAGGATGACACATCAGATTTCACCGAGGAGGACTACCACCATTGTGTGAAAGAGTCTCGTTTTGCAGCGACTCAGCTAGCAGCCAGCCTGGACTTAGGCAAATACTAGGCAGCTTATGATGAACACAACAAAAGGGTGACTCCTCCGTCGTATGAAGTCACCACCCTGACTCCACGACGCCGTAAGAATCCTCGCAACTTTGACATTGATCTATCCAGCATCTTGACTGATGAAGACAAGTTTGTCGCCTTGACCAATTGCACTTGGAAATTGGGCGAGTTACAGATCGAAGATGGCGAAAGCTCGCGGCAGGGTAACCCGGAGGCGGCTGGAACCAAATTGTCACGAAGTTTGTCCTCCAATAATATTTTGATCCTTTTCTAACCGGGATATGATTCCCAGTATGGCCTACTGAGCCATGTAATAGTCTTAGGATTCAGGAAAACAGTATGATAACTGTAACTTGTGATTGTGTTCGGAAGTTTCAGCCTTCATTAATATGAATCGCCTTTCCCAAAGCTTTGTCATGTTTTGACAAAAAAGTTCTTTTCCCTGTTTATCAGAGAAAAAACAATAGGCCGGCTCAGTGAGTCGCGGCTGATTATAATTTTTTTATGAAACCTTTGGGCGATGCCCCAAAGATAGTCGTAAAGTTCGTTGGCTCGATGAGTTGCGACAGGATAGGATGTGTTTGCAAAACTCTAGTGCTGCCCCTAGAAGGCTTTTGCAACAACCCAAGTTGTTTAGACCGACTGATCAGGTGCGAGGCTTCAGTGAAGCAGGTTCAGTGAACCCATGTTTTGTCTATTTTCCATGTGCCGGCTCTCGCCAGTACCTTTCATGTTTTAACCAAGGCAAGTTCAGGGTCCAAAGTGGATTGACTCGCCAAGAGTACATGGGACCATAAGGAGATTTGCCAAACACACAGTCCAGTACAACCATTGTAATGCGTTAATTTTTCGCTAGCCAAGAGGGTATTCAGGCTCAACTCAGTGAGTGGAAGCCCCCAAGTGACCTATGATTAGGGAAAAGCCATACATAGGATTGCATAAGCCCCCAAGTAAGACGGCTTAATTATCAAAACCATATAAGGTGCCCATGTTTGAACCGTGCAGCGTGGTAACTTTGGTCCTCTTTGGCGTATCAACATCCAGTTTTGAAATAAGTGCAACGTGGCGACTTATGCTCTTTGATGTTGATAGCGTCCATGCTTGGATGACTTATGGAACAATAAAGACTCATGCTTTCAAGAAGTTGAAACGGAAAAAGACCCCGAAGTTCGTGGGCGCCGGCTTTATTGCTTTATATATAAAATAAGAGATTACAAATTCAAAATTGTAAACATAGGTAAGGAGCCAGTGGCTCTAAGTATAGTATGGCCGCAAGTGAGCGATGTTCCACGGGCAGGTTGTCTCAACCTCTGTTGTTGGCGTATTTGGGCGAAGATCCACCAAGTAATATGAATCGTTGTGGAGATTCTTGTTGACGACAAAAGGTCCTTCCCGTCGAGGGGATAACTTATGCATACCAGTATGATCCTAAGTCAACCGGAGCACTAAGTCGCCCTCTTGAAAAGCTCGGCTCTTGACTCGGCGACTATGATAGCGTCGCAAGTCTTGTTGATGAATTGCCGATCGTGACGCGGCCAAATCACGCTCCTCCTCAAAGGTGTCCAACTAATCTTGATGCGCTAACTTGTTGTGTGTTCCACATAGGCGGCGACTCGTGGTGAGTCGTGTCTGATGTCACTTGGTAATACTCCCTCTCCTCCGTAGACCAGGAAAAAGGGCGTGAAACCAGTAGACCGATTAGGGGTGGTTCTGATGCTCCATAAAACTGAAGGCAATTCTTCAACCAAACATCCCGGAGTACGTTCCAGAGGTACCATAAGTCGGGGCTTGATAACTCGCAATATTTCTTGATTAGCCCTTTCTGCCTGTCCATTGGACCGGGGGTGTGCAACTGCAGAAACATCAAGCTGGATATGCTCCTTTGCGCAAAACTCTTGCACGCCGCCATTGGATAGATTAGTACCATTATCAGTAATAATACTATGAGGATACCCGAAGCGAAAAATCAACTTTTTGAGGAACTTGACGGCTGTGTGTGTATCACAGCTGCTAACCGGCTCTGCTTCAACCCACTTGGTAAACTTGTCAACTGCCACCAAGAGGTGAGTCTTTTTATTGGACGACATCTTGAAAGGACCAACTATGTCCAGCCCCCAGACCGCAAACGACCATGTAATTGGAATCATCTGTAATTCCTGAGCCGGCACATGCATATGACTTCCAAATTTTGGAAAACCATCACATCTGTGAACTATATCCTCAACTTGTGCATGAGCTGTCAACCAGTAAAACCCATGCCTAAAGGCTTTGGATACCAGACAGAGTGACCCGGCGTGATGACCACAGTCACCCGCATGTACCTCATTAAGAATCGCACACCCTTCCTCAGAGGAGACACACCTTTGAAAGAGTCTAGAAGTGCTTCGCCTGTCTAACTCACCTTTGTGTATAACCAAGGATTTGCATCAACGGACTATTTGGCGAGCCAACAACTCATCAGAAGGTAACTCGCCTCATGCCAGATATGCCATGTTGTGGATTGCCCAATCCGGGGTAGCACGGAGAGCCGCCACAAGTTGTGACTCAGGATCAGGAACCGCTAAGTCTTCCTCTAAAGGCAGTTTTACTGATGGGTTATGCAATACATCCAAAAAGCCGTTATGGGGAACCGGCTTACGCTGTGAATAGAGTCGTGAAAGAGCATCCGCCACCTCATAAATTCGACGATCAATGTGATCCACCTGATAGCCATGAAAATGACCCGTCACGTCGGACACAACACGCCTATAAGCCGCCATCAAGGGATCTCTTGAATCCCATGTGCCAGAAACTTGTTGTGCTACTATATCTGAGTCGCCCAAACATGTGACTCGGCTGAGGTTCATCTCTTTGGCGATTCGCAACCCATGGAGCAAGGCCTCATATTCCTCCGCACTATTGGTACATGGGAACATGAGTCGAAGGACATAACAAAACTTGTCACCCTGAGGCGAAGTCAACACCACGCCAGCCCCCGAGCCTTCCAGCTTCCTAGACCCGTCAAAATGGATAGTCCAATACGTGTGATCGGGTCTGTCTTTCGAAATTTGCAACTCGGTCCAATCGTTGATGAAATCCACTAGTGCTTGAGACTTGATGGCTGTGCGAGGGGTATATTTCAAATGATGGGGGTCCAAGCTCAATGGCCCACTTAGCAATCCGCCCAGTCGCCTCTCGATTCAGTATGATATCACCAAGTAGGGCAGGACTGGCCATCGTGATAGGATTCTCTTGAAAGTAGTGTTTCAACTTCCGACTTACCATGAATACCCCGAAGACTAGCTTCTGCCAATGTGGGTAGCGCTGTTTGGAAAGTGTTAGGACTTCGCTAATAAAGTAGGCCGGTCTTTCGACTGGGTATTCATTCCCTTCCTCTTTGCTCTCAACAACCACTGCCATGCTTACCGCTTTAGAATTGGCAAGATGTACATGAGCATAGACTCTTTGTCGGCCGGAGCAGCTAAGACATGTGGCTTAGCCAGTTGTTTCTTCAAGGCTTCAAAAGCTTCATTGGCTTCATCCGTCCAAACAAAGAGATCATTTTTCTTGAGAAGCTGATAAAGAGGGATGGATTTTCTCCCCAAGGCGACTTATGAACCGACTTAGAGCCGCAATAGAACCCGCCATGCGCTAAACTTGATTGATATTGGCCGGCTTGCCTAGCGAAGTGATCACTTCAATTTTATCCGAGTTAGCTTCGATGCCTCGTTCTGACACCAAGAAACCCAATAAATTTCCTGCGCGAACACCAAAAACACACTTGGTAGGGTTAAGTCTCATCTGGTACACGCGCAAATTGTCGAAAGTCTCGCTGAGCTCCTCCAAGAGTGATTCTTTCTTCTAGGATCTGACCACTATGTCGTCAACGTAGGCGTGAACATTGCGCCCGATCTGGCTGTGCAGGCAATTCTGGATGCAGCGTTGATAATTCGCCCCCACGCTCTTAAGTCTGAATGGCATGGACACATAACAAAAGGCTCCAAAGGGGTTATAAAGGATGTTTTCTCCTGATCCGCCACATCCATCTTGATCTGGTGGTACCCGGAGTAAGCAATCCAGAAAGCACAATCGCTCACAACCCGCCGTAGAGTCAATGATTTGATCAATGCGAGGGAGGGCGAAAGGGTCCTTTGGGTAAGCCCTGTTAAGGTCCGTGTAGTCAATGCACATGCGGAATGTACCATTTTTCTTGCGTACCAAGACCGGGTTAACCAGCCATTCAGGATGAAAAACCTCAATGATGAATCCAGCGGCCAAAAGCCGCGCGACTTCCTCCCCAATTGCCTTACGGCGTTCTTCATTAAATGGGCGAAGATACTACCGAACCGGCTTTATTTTAGGGTCAATATTAAGGTGGTGGTCAGCGAACTCTCTTGGTACACCTGGCATGTCTTAAGGCTTCCATGAGAAGATGTCCACATTCTCACGGATGAATTCGATGAGCGTGCTTTCCTATTTGGGATCCAGACCCGTCCAAATGGTGAACTGCTTGGATGAGTTGCCAGGCGTGAAATCTATCACCTTCGTGTCATCCGTCGGTTTAAACTTGAGGGGCGGCTCTGAATAAATTGTGGGTCTCTTGACAGGTGTCATATCTACCGGGTCAACATTGGCTTGGTGAAACTTGAGCTCCTCGGCCGCGCAAGCCGACTCGGCATAAGCCGTGTCACCTTCCTCACATTCTTGAGCTATCATCCTGTCCCCGTTAATCGCCATAGTTCCCTTAGGGCCAGTCATTTTGATCTTGAGGTAAACATAACATGAGCGGGCCATGAACCGAGCGTAAGCCGGCCTTCCGAACAGTGCGTGGTAAGGGCTCTTGATCTTGACCACCTCAAACATGAGGGATTCGCTCCTGTAATTGGACTCTGTGCCAAAAGCTACATTAAGTTTGATTCACCCAACAGGGTATGCCGACTTACCAGGAACAATGCCATGGAATACCGTGGAAGATGGCATCAAATTGCCTTCTGAGAAATTCATCCGCCGAAAGGTATCGAAATATAAGATGTTAATGCTGCTGCCGCCATCCATAAGGACTTTGGAAAGGGTGTAGCCCCCGACCTAAGGATCCACGACCAAAGCTAAGTTGCCGAGTTATCAACCCGGGGCGAGTGATCCTCCCTACTCCAGATAATGGGCTGTTCAGATCAATTGAGGTACCTGGCGAGCGCCGGCTCAACCATGCTAAAAGCTTTGTGTTTCACCTTTTGGTCCCTCTTGCAAGTGTTGGTGGTGAACACGTGGTATTGACCGCTGTTCAACTGCTTAGGATTATTCTGGAAGTCGTCATTGTCATCGTGTCGCTGAGGATCACCTTGCGGGGGCGGTTGCTGAAACACGCCCTGCGTGTTGTACCGCTGACTATTGTGAACCTGGTACTACCCAGCATTAGACTGCGACCCGCCCTACGGGCCCAGGTTGGGAAATCCACCAAACGGGTTTTGGTGCGATCCGGGCATGCCAAACTGTTCCTGATGTCCGCCTTGGTCACCTCCTGGACCTTTTATGAGCGCCTCAACGTGGAACTCCTGCATCACATAGCAATCCTCCCAAGAGTGGGTAGACGGACCTTCCGCTGTGGCGTGTTGTGGACAAGCCCCTTTGAGGATCTCGTGATTATTGCGTGGTTTCTTCCCGCTAAAGCCCCTTTTCTTCTTGCGCTGGTTCCCGCTGCCAGCGTTGGTATTAGCGACGAAGTCCGTGATGCCTTCCTGCTGCCTCCTTTTACTTTGTCCCGCGGGGTTGTGGTTGAGGCGGCTCACGCTGCATCCAGAAGATCCTGAGTCCATGTGTCGTTCATCTCGAGTGGATTGGTCTGCGCCAAGCGCCGTTGCTCGCTGGTCACTGTGGGCAGATCATCATGACGACTCCTGGTGTGACTCGCCTGGGGCGTGGAGTGTATCCGCTCGCGGCTATGTGAATAATGCACATGTTGTACCACCGCTGTTTTCAGCCTCGATGGTGTTTCTTGCCTCCACCTCAGTCGGGGAGTTTCCATGAATCGGGAGAGACTCAAGGTGGTGGGTTGCTGCCAGCACGTTATCCACGGGGTTTGAGAAGTGACCCCGTGGTGTTCGGAAACGGGGTGCACGAGCCTCCGTTGGCTGAGGCGGTTGCGGGTAAATTGGTGGCTGAACCGGATCGCCTCCTCGGGCGGCCTGCCAAGGCTGTTGGGGTTCCATCCCAGGGGTATGCGGGCTGTCTAAGAGGCGAGTTGGGTTTAGATCGGCCGGAAGGCATCCGTGATGTCTCCTCTGGTGGATCGCATCGGAGGCACGCTGATGTCGCTCAAGCTGCCAGCCTTGAGTATTCAAACGCTCTATCTCCACGGCTATCTGGTCCTCCTGTGTTGCCATCCTGGCGGCTTCCGCTTCTACGCCATGCTGAATCTTGGCCATCTCCTCCCTTAGTTTCGTCAGTTCAGCGTTGACCATTTCCTAGTTCTCTGCCGTCACAGTGATCGCCATGAGTTTGGCTGTCTTTGCTGCGAGGTTTTCCATGGTTTCAGCCGGGGCCTTCCCCGACCCGCCAACTTCATTGTTGCCCGCCGGGTTTGGTTGAGGCGACGCTGCCCCCGCCATGTAGATGGCGACTTGATGGTGCAGCCCCGCAAAGTTCTCAGGGGTTATTGCCTCCGGCGACCCCCAAGTTGTCCCTCGTGGAGGGGGTAGATTGAATCTGTATCACCCATGGATGACACTTCGTCCGAGTTGACGGGGGTGATCGCCTGGATTACCGGCCTGTTCGGTAGGTCGGTTCCCTACGTAAAACCAACGAAAACGTGGTGTCCCCTGACCTTATGTTCGGCGGGATGGGCGTACCGTCCGGCTCGACTATGTCGGTGAAGGTGTCCGACTCAGGTACTGGTGCCCCAACCTTGCTGATGGAAACATGGATATTGCCGAAGGGGACCCTGTATCCAGATTCGATTGAATCGGCCTCAGGTCGCCACTGCGAGTTGTCGATGTAGTATTTTCCATGGCGGCTCTTCATCATGATGCCAACCGCGTAGCTTCCTGACGCTGGAAGGGCCCCCTTTGAGAACTCAACTCCACCGTGCGCAGGCCCCACGTTGGGCGCCATCTTTCGTGGTTTTGTCACGGAAGATGTCCTCGTGAAAGGATTTAATGAAGGAGCCATCGCACCTTGGTGGCGACTCAAAGGGGGTGAGCAGAAGCGAGACACAGATTTACCGAGGTTCGGCCCCTCGTGTGAAGGTAAAAGCCTACGTCCTGCTTTGTGTATATTGATGGTGGATTCGACTACAAGGAGGGCATAACTCGCCTGACCTAGCTCTCGATGATTTCTAACTTGATCTATCTGCCCCAGAGACTCACCTTTATATATAGGTCGAGGCCCTAGGGTTTAAAAAGTCCTGGCTACGTTACAAATCGTGGCCTTCCATATCTCTAAGTCGCCGTGTTTGCCAAGCCAGGGAAACTCCTTGGCGACTTATCTTCTTCATCAATCCTAAACCGCCATCTGGCTCATGGGCCCTGGCGGCCTTCTGACAAAGATCTCTCAACACGCGTCAGGCCTGAGCCAAGGTTTACATTGACCATGTATGTTTGAGTCGCCGCTTTCCTGACCCGGCCCAATAGGGCCGGTCATACCGCAGGTAATATCCCCAACATGTCCCGTGGCGGAGTTCTTCGCGCGTCGATGGGATCAATAGCTACAGCTCTAGATCGATGGCGAGAGGAGGGGGAATGGGTCCATGAGCTCACAACGTTGATGACGGCGTTGATGGCTGGCTCGGGTACGACCTGGAGACAGCGAATCAACGATGATAGTCTGTGGTGGTCAAAGGTGAGGAGGAGCTCGAGGTCGTCGACTAGAGGCTCCTGGCGTCGATTCTCTTGGCGGAGAGCAGCAGCAGGTCACAGCGGAGTTAATGAGTTGCTCGGGGGCGAGGGGAAGCGACTCCACTAAGCTAGTGATGGTGGCTATCTTTCGGCTGCGGCGACCATGGCGAGCACAGACGAGGAGGAGGAATGGATCGGGATGGTGCTCGGGGAGATTATCCCGCATCGTGCGCTAGCCGAGAGGAGGCAGGCACCATGGTGATGGTGTGGCGCCACGCCCTGGCTCACCGCTAACTCTCGTGTACCAATTGGCATAGGTGGAAGACAACAAAGCGAATGGTGGGGTCGGCCGCTACAGTGCTGGGCCTGAGGTGAGTTCCGCCTTCTTTCCCTTTCTCTTCTGTTTTCTATTTCTGCAATTTGTTTTATTTTTGGTTTGGGCAAAACTACTTAGCACAAAATTCCTGAAATATGTTATGGAATATAATGGAAATATTTCCAAGCTCCACAAAAAGTTTCAGAAAATTTGGATCAACTAAGTTATTTATAATGCTTTTATTTCATATTTTTAGGGGCTTCTGTGAACTATTTAAAATGCCCAAAATGTTTTCGAAAATAATTTACCTCTGATATGTTGTTGCCAACATTTATGTGACACGGTGAACATTTTTGAGGACATTTTGGGTTATTTGAAAATCACCACTATTTGGAATTGTTTTATTCAATGAAGTGCTCGGGTTTTGTTAGTCTCCATTTCAATTTAGCAAAAAATTAAACATGATGCTACAAACATGCTAGCACAATGCAAGCAAAAGACTTGGGATGTGACAATAACATAGTAGCATCAACAATCAAAGTGTGTGATCAAACACAACGACGTTTAAGACATCCAAAAGACCAAATGTTTTCAAAAATCAGAAGAGAGCAATAAAAATCAAGAATCTCTCTATCTCTCGAAGCCTTAATGATCTATACACTTCTCCCCCTTTGGCAACAAGTTGCCAAAAAATTCAAAGGTCTAGAGCTAAGCGTCCCTCTAGGCTTGATCTCCTCTAGTAGCAGTTTGTGGAGTCGACAGGAGAGCGTCGGCGAAGGCTTCAACGGATGTCCTTTGAGGTGGAGGTGTTGACACTAGAGGTGTAGGAGTTGGTGGAGTGGATGGAGCTAAAGGCATTGATGCTTGGGACGATGAAGATGGTCTAACTTCCACAACTGTCATAGCTGCAAACCTAGTCTGAGTCCTGAAGTGAGTAGTTGTAGGAAGAGACGAATAATCATCATCACTACTCGAGCGAGGTGTGTGCACAACATCAACTTCATGCTTTAGCTACTCAACAGTGGTAGCAAGCTCTGTTGCTTTGATATCCAGGTCATGGAATTCAGTCTCCATGATTCTCTCGAGGCTCTTCTGGTTTAGCAAAATGTCAGAAATATTCTTCTCCATCCTATGGATAGTGCTTACAAGAAACGATATTTCGTCCTCTCTGGATTTCAGCTGTGGTGCTGGAGCTGCTCTAGCTCCCTCTGCCTCTACTGCTGCCTCTGCTGGCTGACGAGTTGTAGCTGAGCTGGGATGGCTTGGTTCCATCACTACCTCGTTGTCTTCAAACTCTGGGTGAAATGGCAGGTGTAGATGATCAAGTTGATATGCATGCTTCCCAATCTTGGCATTGATGAGCATATGAATGTATGGAGCATATCCACATGATCTCTTATGATCACCAGTTGTCCTCCTGACTGTCTCAACTATTAGATCCATCACTCTAATCCTTGTGTGAGACTCAACGTGGTGCAGCATATTGATTGAATACCCTATGATCATCTTCTCATCTCCTGACTTGGGGATCAAGGTGTACTGCATAATGGTGTTTGTAGTGGGTATCCCTACTTGCACAAAGCAGACAGAGCCAAACATGTGTGTGTGTTAAAGTACTGGTGGGGCACTCGATTGTACATGTTAGCCATAGTGTTTTGATTTGTTTTTGGCTGAGAGTACACATCCAAGTCACCCTCTTCATCCTTTTGTGCAACAACGATTGTAGCCCACTCCTCCGTAGTTGACTCATACATGTGACCTTCATTCATCCAAACAATCCTACCATCTGGATAAAAGTGTGAATTGGACTACAATTTCATGATCATCTCATCATTCCAGGCAGTCATTTGTTTGACAACTAAATCTTCAATGCCAATTGCCCTGAAATTCTCTCTCACATGAGGGAAGAAACCCTCATGTTCCTTGATGTATTCCCAGTCCACACATCTCATGTCACTTACTGCAGGACTCTTGTCCAGTAACATTGTATCGTAGAAATCTTATTCTTCCTTGGTGTGAAAGAGAGGATCAATAGTTCTTCTCCTCCTAACAGCTTAGGGATCTGTAGTTCTCCACTATCTCCGTCCTTGATCCCTTCTCTTCTTCATGTTCTCCGCAAATGGATGAGCATCATTGTGCAATGGAAAATGAGCTCTGAACTTCTTCAACACAGAAAGGTCTTCTTCCTCCTCTCCAACAGTATCTCTCGATTCAGAGCCCTTGTTCTCTGTGTTGCAGGTATATCCCTAGTAGTCTTCCTGGGATCTACTGGCTTCTTAGACTTGGGAGCACAAGGCTTTGTCTTGGGTGCAGACTTGCTTGGCATCTCATCTGCCATAACCTTCTTCGTCCTGAAAGGCGGTGGATTTGCAGTTTCCTCTTCCACTTCTTTGTCAGCATCTTCTGCTGGATCTTCATACATGGAAGTTGGCCGTCGAACAACATGCATAACTATCTCCTAGCTCTCTTCTGCCATGGCTTCTTAGCCTGCTTGGAAGAGGGGTTCTCAAGGGTGAGTTTCATCTCTTTCTAAGCTATCTCTAGAGATCTCATAGAAATAGTCCTGACATACTCCTTTATCATAGTTTTCTTGACTGCGATCCTCTGCTTTCCCTTTTGTGGAATGCTTTCTTATGGTATGAAATCAACATCCTCCTCATCAGAACTAAGCTTCTTTCTAGACCTAGTAGTTGCCTTTGGCATATCATGATAGCCTAGAGTACCTGGGTCAGAAGTTGTCCTCTCTAGACTGGTGCCTAAGTCCATTTCCACACTATGCTCTCTTGAATCATTCTGGCCATCCTCTGAACCTGACATACTCATGAGCAACCAAGTAAACAAACTAGCCGTGTGAAAAGAAGTAGGAGCGCAGGAGTGGATGAGCATCAGAAAACACAAAAGTTTTCAAAATTTTGAACTTAAAGTCTTCATTTTAACTTCCTGCAAAAAAGATTTTGTTTCCACAGAGTCAAAAATTTCGGAGCAACCTAGACAAACAACGTCCTTAACAGAAACATGGCAGCATTTTCGCTTTCATTGAAAACAGAAACTAGGTTTCACCGAGATTGTTCTCTGTAGCCCTAAAACGTTAATCGGTTAGACCGATTATTCTGACTCGGTGACGTCGAGATTTAGTTTGTGGACGGTTAAACCTAAAATCCTCTTGTTCTCTATTCTAGTGGAGATCTCTTCTGGATTGGAATATTGCAATCGTGGATTGTAGATGGACTAAACCTATTTGCACAAGATTCGAATAAGGAGGACTAAGAGGGGCCAGATCTTTACCCTACTTTCGGTGAAGATGTCCTACGACAACGGCATCAAGAGAGACTGCTGAGGACGACAAGGACTAGTGCAATGAGGGCGCACAAGAGATGAATGTCAATTTCCTGGAGAGGAGAGCACGACAGCAGGGGTGCAGGGTGTGATGTTTGATGATTGAATTTGAAAAGTTCCTTCCGCGGGATATATATCCCCTGGTGAAGGTGACATAGAGTTGGAAATAATAGTGCCACCGAGTTCCATAACTGTCTAGTGATAGTAAAACTCCATGAGGCCGAGAATTTCCTATAGGTGGTACTGAGATCATAAAACCTGAACAACCCGATGCTTCGGTGGGACCAATATTTGGGGTTGGTCACATCGAGTTGCGCATTGGAGGTTTAGGAAGTCAGCACTTGTCGAGAAAAATCGCCGAGTGCTCCTCAACAGAGTGTCCTTAAAGTGGTTGCTCCAATTTTGTGATGTTGCATGAATAGAAATTGAGAAGAGAAATGATAGATAGCTAGAGAGGGGTACTTAGGCATTCTTGTATATCCAATTAGCCAAATAAAGTATAAACCCAAATAACAACAATTGGATATCCTCGAATGAGAAAAAATATCCAGACCAACATGCTCACACAATAAGACGTCAAATAAAAAGATGGCGGACATGCACAACCACTCTAGTATCTACCAAGCACTTTGGCGATGACAAAGTGATCTATATATGAGTATATTGACTTAGGAGCCAAGCAAGAATACTTGATCATAGTTCATACTCATCATTTAAGCACATGTGGGGTTGCCACTTTTACATAAAGCTTTCAATGTGTTCACACAATCAGAGATTCTTATACTCAAGTCTTAGATTAAAGCTCCCCCTTGATGTGACATACCCCTAAGAGGGATAAACTAACCTTGGGTTTTGTTGCAGAAGACTTCATGTAGGTGTAGCTGTGATGGATGATCATTGTTGATGAACATCATTTTGAGTTTGGAGCAATCCTTGTTGTTTCTTACTCTTCTTACCTACATGGGTTAGTCCCAAACACAAGGAACAAATGCAAGGATATCTATGGACATCGAGTGAAGTACATGTGAGATGATGTCAAATGATACATTAATTACCTTGTCCCTTGCTTACCTTTGAGGGAATGTGTGACTCCTTGAAGTAATGCATATGGTTGGAGTTGATTGCATATAGTTCTTGCCAAAATGTAGAGGAGTGAATTTCATTGGCGGACTCACCCCTCAAGAACTTCTGTAGTTCTTCTTCTTGGGGACCCACATCAACTTGATGGGGATCATGGGAGTTGTCGTAACACTAGATGAAGTAGAGCTAGTAGTGGCCTTGGGAATCGACTTGACCTTGGCTTGGGGTTCTTCCTCAAATGAGTTAATCTCCTCATGAAGCTTGTCCTTGCCGTTTGATAACCCTACAACCTATCGATAATTTATGAAGTATTCATGCCATGTTTTCCTATGTTTACAATACTTTTATATGGTTTTGATGCACTTTATATGATTTATTTAGAACTAAATCGGACTGACGTTGTTTTCAGTAGAATCACCATGGTGTTGTTTTTCAGCAGAAAATGTAAGTTCTTGGAATCGCTCGAAAGTTTTATATAGCAGGAAATAAGAAATATTGGAGCGAAGAACCACTCAAGGGGAGCCACCTGTGGCCCACAAGCTAACAGAGCGCGACCCGCCCCTTAGTTCACACTGTGATGGTTTGTGGGGCCCACGTGGCTCTGTTTGGCGTGATTCCAATGTAGTAAAATCCTATATATACCAGAAACTCTAGAAGTAAATAGAGAACTTCCGCTCTGCCACCACAACTCTCTGTATCGACAAAAAACCAACATGGAGACGTTCCAGTACCCTGTCGGAGAGGGGAAATCATCTCCAGTGGCCATCTTCATCATCCCGGCAGAGGCCATGACGAGGAGGGAGTAGTTCACCTCGGATCTAAGGTTTTTTACCAGTAGCTTTGTGTTTAATCTCTCTCTCTATCGTGTTCTTGAGATGTCACGATCTTGATGTATCACGGGCTTTGTTAATATAGTTGGATCATATGGTGTTTGTCCCTTGCTATTGTTGTGATGAATTGAATCTTTCTCTTTGGGATCTTGTTATGTTCGATTGAATATATTGTTTTAAGAACACTTGATGTATGTCTTGCATGTGGACACCCGTAGTGACATTGGGGTATTCAAGTGATTCACTTGATATATGTTATGGCATTACCTCGCGGATTCCGGTGACCTTGGGAATCTATGCATAGGGTTGATTGCACCTTTTATACTATGTTATCTCACAGAAATCTTGAGGTGATCCTTGATGTTCTTTGTGTTGGATTGAATATAATAGATCTGAATTTTTTTTATGCACGTCGCATAATTTACCCATGAAAACTTGAGGTGACATCAGAGTATTTAGGTGACATTAGGGTTGATTGATTGGTATCATGTGTGTTATTCTAGTACGAACTCCAGGGATGTTTCTGACACTTATGGGAATATCTCAAAAGATTAATTAGAAATAATAAATTTGAGGTGGTTCTACTACCTACACCAATGTCATCTTGTCGTTCTCCGCTAGATAGGAACTTTGGAGTGATTCTTTGTCGCACTTGAGGGGTCATTATATAATTCTACTATCTTCGCATTGTTGAGAGATTGCACTAGTGAAAGAATGAACCCTAGGCCTTATTATCAAGCATTTATATAATTTTTTGCTTGCTGTTTTACAATTGATACATTGATTTTTTTATATATATTCATTTGACAAAAATTATATCTACTATACATACTAAACTTTTATCACCATCTATTCTCTCAACTAGTGCACCTATACAATTTCCCATTGTATTGGGTGTGTTGGGGACACAAGCAATTTTTTGTATTTGATTGTTGGGTTGTTTAAGATGCACAATCTTCATCCTACACCTCCCTCGGATTGATAGAACTTAGGTCATCCACTTGAGGGAAATTGCTACTGACCTACAAAACTCTGCGCTTGGAGGTCCAACATAGTCTACAAGAATAAAGTTGCTTAGTAGACATCACCCTTGTAGTCTTGTGGTTGAAAGTCATCTTGATAGCTTGTTCCCTTGGGGAGAGTAGGATCATACTTCTCCTTTTGGGGAACAAACTTCAGGATGGAGTATTGACATTCTTCCCATCCAACTCCGTTGGCATTGAAGTAGCCAATACCTTGCTTCTTCCGGTGTCCTCCTTGCTTGCGTATAATCTCCTCGAATTGCTTACTTTCGAAAAGACTCTTTAAGACACCTCTCTCTAGAATTCCTTTCAATCAATCATTTTCTTGCTCAAGTGTAACTTGGTTAATAGAATCATTAGTGGAATCAAGAAAGGAACTAGCAACACAATCATTTGATTTAGCATTAGAATTGTTGGTACTAGATGAACAAAATTCCTTGCCTTCGTTACTAGTGTGCTCAGGTTTAACTTGTGCAACAAAACTATACAATAGTAATTGTTTGTCTAAGAAGAACTCTTCTTTCGAAGCTCATCATTGATTGCTTTTATAAACTAATGCTCTTGCTCTAAATTTATATTCTCGAAGCATAGCTTGACATGAGTTCTTGCAAGCTCTCTATGATCTTCTAGAGTAGATTCATGAGCTAAGTTAAGTGTGTTTAATTATTTAGTTAGTCATTCAATCTCTTTCTTATCATCATCATACGATTTACCTTGACTAGCATGACTATCATCAAGTTCATTTTCATCATCATCACTAGTTTTATCAAAGAGCAAGTCATCTTCTCCTAACAAGTCATCCTCATCACTATTAAAGTCAAAGTACCCAGGGTGTGATACCTTGGGCCTTTATCCATGAAGAAACTTCCAATACCTTCATTTGGTGAATCAAATATATCATAGGAATTGGAGGATACGAGTGCAAGACCGGTAACACCTTCATCTTGACTATAGTGAGAGTTCGAGTGGTAGCTTCTCCCGGATTGGCTGTTGGACTTGGAGCCGGATACCCATTCAACAACATGAGCTTGATGTCTTATTCTTGAGTGTCTCTTGGTGTACACGTCCTTCTTCTCTGATTCCTTACTTCTCCGGCAGGGTCTTCGTTCAAAATGATCTTCTCTAATCCTCCTCTCTCCGCGAGGTTACTCTTCTCTTCGTTTGTGGGGAACCAAGCACTCATTTGGGTAGTGACCGAGATTTTCACATTTGTAGCAGTTTCTGCCATGACTAGATGAACATTTCTCTTCATATCTTTAGCTAGAGCTTCTCTCTTTGCCTCTACTCTACTAGAATGATGTGTACTACACAAGTTGTTCTTGTAGACTCGTGTTGGGCCTCCAAGCGCAGAGTTTGTAGGACAGTTGTAAATTTCCCTCAAGTGGATGACCTAAGGTTTATCAATCTGTGAGAGGCATAGGATGAAGATGGTCTCGCTCAAACAACCCTTTAACCAAATAACAAAAAGTCTCTTGTGTCCCCAACACACCAAATACAATGGTAATTTGTATAGGTGCACTAGTTGGATGAAGAGATCGTGAGACAACTGTAATATGGATGGTAGAAATGTACTTTTATAATCTGAATAAATAATAACAGAAAGGTAGAAATTCATAAAGCGTAGCACAAACGGTATTGCAATGATTGAAAACAAGGCCTAGGGTCCATACTTTCGCTAGTGCAATCTGTCAACAATGCTATTATAGCTACATCACATAACAATACCTCAACATGCGATAAAGAATCTCTCCAAATTTACTATCTAGCAGAGAACACAATAAGAATTTTTTGGTAGGGTATGAAACCACCTCAAAGTTATTCTTTCTAATCAATCTTTCTGAGAGTTCGTACTAAAATAAAAAGTTGTCTTCTCCGAGATCTATCCAAGAGTTTGTAAAAATAACACCATAACAAAGAACCTCAAAGAGTGCCCCAAGATTTCCCCCGGAGAAACAAATACGAGAACGTGCATCAACCCCTATAGATAGATTACGCCAATATCACCTCGGGAATCTACAAGTTGAGTGCCAAAACATATATCAAGTGAATCAATATGATACCCCATTGTCACCAAAGTTATTCATAGCAAGATATAAATCAAGTGCTCTCAAATCCATAAAAGTATTCAGTTCGATAAAACAAAATCTCAAATGGAAAACTCAATTCATCACAACAAGATAGAGAGGGAGAAACACCACATGATCCAACTATATTAACAAAGCCCGCGATACATCAACAACGTGACATCTCAAGAACATGAGAGAGAGATTAAACACATAACTACTGGTACAAACCCTTAGCCTCAAGGGTAGACTACTCCCTCCTCGTCTTGGCCTCCGCTGGGATGATGAAGATGGCCACCGAAGATGATCTCCCCCTCCGTTAGGGTGCCAGAACGGGACCCCGATTGGTTTTTCGTGGCTACATAAGCTTGCGGTGGTGGAAATTCTAATATAGGGCTATTTCTCAGGGTTTCTCTATTATAAAATTTTTGGGTGTCGGAATCACGTCAAGACGGGCCTTGAGGGGCCCACTAGGTAGCAGGGCGCGCTTAGGGGGGGCTGGCATGCCCTGGTGCCTAGTGGGCAACAGGGCCCCCCTCCTTTGGTGGTTCTTTGCTCTAGTATTTCTCTTTTCTTCCAAACAAATCGCAAAAAAGTTTCGTCCAATTCCGAGAACTTCTATATCTGCACAAAAAACAACACCACGGTAGTTCTGCTGAAAACAGTGTTAGTCCGGGTTAGTTCCATGCAAATCATACCAAAACCATATAAAATTGTCGTAAACATGGCATGAATACTTCATAAACTATATATATGTTGCAGACGTATCAGCATCACGAAGCTTAATTCCTACTCGTCCTCGAGTATGTAAATGATAAAAGAACTAATTTATGAAGTGTGAATGTATCATAGTGCATAATTTTGTTCAATGAGAATTTTAATCACTATTCCGAGCATCATAACAACAACTCTTCCTTATAGAACTCATCATGATAAAGTAGCAATTGAAAACAGAATTTTTGATATGGAATGCTACCTATCATATTCATCATATACTCTTCTCTTTTGTAGCTTGGACATTTGGACTTGTATGATTCAAAGCAATAATCTATAATTTGACATGAAAACTTTAATACTCAAGCATACAAGCAAGCAACAAAGTCTTTCAAAATATCAATGCTAAAGAGCGCTATCACTACCCCATTATGCTCAATCATTGATCCATTCATGCAACACACCCATGTATTAGCTACATCCAATGCTCAAGTATGATAAGAGTGTTCCGTAGTTCATGTTTTGTAAGAGAAGATGGAGACTCAAATAATTTTTTTTGCATAAAAGTAAATAGATCAGTCGTTCAGAGAGGGAAGCAAAGATTTGTAGCGGTCTGAGAGCTCAAAGAAAAAAAATTGAGAGATAAAATATTTTGGGTGGCATGCTTTTCCTGTCAACGAAAATGATTAAGAGTTCCCAATATATTTTAGGCTAAACAAATCATAGGCGGTTCCCAAACTGAAAATAAATTATATTCCTTTTTCCATCGTTCTTTCAAACTCCACAGCTAGCCGCATCCACGCGTACCGTCCATACCAACACTTTCCAAGGAATTTATTAACTAACAACATAAAATAAAGTTCTTTGCATTTCGGGACGGGGCATCCCTACTACCTCCATACTCTCGTGCAATGAAAAGTGAATAAACGCTCATGTTGAGTATAACCTATTTAACATGGAATATACTGGCCACCCTTGTTGCTTCATGAGCGGTACTCGCAGACAAAACAAAAGTTTATTTTGAATATTAGAGTTGGCACATAGAAATTTACTTAGAACTGCACTGAAATACCACATAAAGGTAGGTTTGGTGGACTCGTTTAGAACAACTTTGGGTTTAGCATTTAGATGCACACGTAGCATTCCCTCTTAGTACAAGTGAAGGCTAGAAAATCGATTGAGATGCGCCTAACCAAGGAATGAAAACCATCATAAACAAACATTAAACGTAACTAACATCGAATAATGCAACACAAGTAGGATGTAATTTCATAGCATAATTATTGACTTCATGTGCATGCATAGGGAATCAAAAACCTTGACACTTATATTCTTAATAAAGCATAATTACTCATCAACACAACTCACATATCACTATCTTCATATCACAAAACTATTGCAAAGAATCAAGTTTAACATCCAATGATCTTCATGAAAGTTTTTATTATATCTCCCCTGGATATATATCACTTTGGGACCAAATTAATTTAAAGAAAATTGCCATTTCTAAAACAAGCTCTCAAAAACAATTTAAGTGGAGTACGAGAGCACATATTTGTTCAAAATTTCAGCACCACCGTGCTCAAAAAAATATAAGTGAAGCACAAGAGCAAACAATCAAACTACTCTCAAAAGATTTAAGTGACGATCAATGAGTATTCAAACAATTAAGTAGTTAGTGAGGACTCTCTCTGAATAAATATTTACAGATCTGATTATTTATTTCAAACAGAAAACTAAATAAAAAAATACACTCCAAGAATGGCACATATTATGTGAACGAATAAAAATTTAGGCTAAACATAGGCTAACCGATATTTGTTTGATGAAGCGAGGTGGGATGTGTACCGCCCCCAAGCTTATTTGATTGATATTTCTTGGAATATTTACTTGTTTTCCATGGGCATCCCCAAGCTCGACCTTTGTATATCTTTCAATCCTCTCATATCCCAGTTTCACCTAAGTCTCAAAAACTTCATCCAGAAAATACTTCAAAAGAACTCGTGAAATAGGTTAGTACACATAAAAGTAAATAAACACTTTATTTACTGCCAAAACAAGTTGTATAATAATTTTCAAACATCAGGTACTGTATAATACCATTTCCAAAGTTTATATCCACTAATATAATCTATGGAAAGTATAGGATAAGTAGATAACAAAACTATGACAACAATCCGTCTCAACAGAACAGTCTATAGCAATCTATATCAAAATGTACTTATGTATCTCAAAAATTCTGAAAATTAAGGAAATGGTAAATAATTTGTATGACAATACTGTGTAAAAATGTCAGAAGCTTTCCATGTTCCAGTAAAATATGATAATTCAAAATACTACAATATAACTTTTTGTTTTTGTACAACACACATCACACATGCAATTCAACCATTCTAAAAGCAATTCTTGGAAATTATCATTGAAAAAGAAGATTATGAATAACATATAACATAGAACAAAAAAATGAAATGACACTCCAAGAAAAACACATATCATGTGATGAAAAGAAGTATAGCTCGAAGTAAGATATACTGATAATGTTGGAAATGAAAGAGGGGATGTCTACCAGGGCATCCCCAAGCTTAGATGCTCGAGTCTTCCTTTAATATTACCTTGGGGTGCCTTTTTAATCCCCAAGATTCGGTTCCTTATGCTCGTTATTCTCCTCATATTGGCATCTCACCCAAAACTTCAAAACTTCAATTACACAAAACTTAATGGAACTTCGTGAGATGGGTTAGTATGATAAATATAGATCATTCACTTAGGTAATGTCAAGACAAGATTTGAAAATTTTCTCACATAATACATACTTTACTCTAACATTCCCATCATTTATATCACTAAATATAAGGTATGGTACAACTAAAGCAAGCAAGCTATTCATGCAAAACAGAATCTGTCAAAAATAGAATAGTCTGTAAAGATCTGAATCAGCACCATACTTCCGTGACTCTAAAAATTGTGAAAAAATAGAAAAACCCAAAGAATTTGCATACTAAAACTGTTTAAAAACTTCAGAATATTTTGACCCTCCAGTATAATCATAGAAATTCTACACTAGACGTAAAATTTTCTGTTCTTACAGAGAATCAAACAAATAAGTATCCACACTATCCCAAATGCTTTACTTAGAACTTTATTGAAATAAAATATATAAAACATGATTAACACATTAGCTTAATCATGTGAACACTAAAAAAGAGAAAGGATAAATATTGGGTTGTCTCCCAACAAGCCCTTTTATTTAATGCTTTTTAGCTAGGCATGATGTTTCAATGATGCTCGTATAGGAATAATAGTTGAAACATGCAAGAGAGGATCATGAATCACATGGCAATCACATTTATGTATAACCCACTTCCTATATATAGGTATTTTTCAAGAAAACAATTTATTGTAGCAATAATCAACTTGCATAGGAAGGCAAAACAAGCGTGACTTCAAAACATTGAATACATAGGGAGGAAACTTGGTATTATTGCAATTCCTACAAGCATATGTTCCCCACTCATAATAATGTTCAGTAGCATCATGAAGTTATTCAACAATATAACTATCACATACATCATTATTTTCATGATGCACGAGCATAAATTTTTTATTACTACCCACATAAGCAAAATTCTTATCATTCATAGTAGTGGAAGCAAACTCAACAAAGTAACTATCATGAGATACTTGATTCATATAATCCATGTGAAAATTAAAATCATGATGACAAGTTTCATGGTTTTAATTAATATTTATAACATACAAGTCATCAAAATAATCATCACATATATCAACTTTGTTGTCATAGTCAATGGAAACCTCTTCAAAAATAGTGGACTCATCACTAAATAAAGTCACGACCTCTCCAAAATAGTGGGATGACTAGTACCAAGAGTTGACACTCGAGCAAAACCAGTTTCATCAATATAATCATCAAAAATAAGAGGCATGCTTGAGGGAGTCTTGCCTGAAAGCATCCTCGGGCAGCAAGCCCATGGAACGTATCATCGAAGCCCGGATAGTAGACGATGTCGTACGTAGGAAGGAAGGCTCCGAAGACTAGCGTGGACCCGAAGCTTGTAAAGACTAGGTCGGCTCATCCACCCCGGAGTATAGTCGGTAACTGTAAACCCTAGGATCCCTTGTGTCTATATAAACCAAGGACCCTTATCTGCGTAGAGGAGGCTGAATCATCTAGGGTTTAGCATATACGATCTCGAGGTAGATCTAAACGGTAGTCATCTTCATCAATACAATCAAGCAGGACGTAGGGTATTACCTCCATATGAGGGTCGAACCTGAGTAAACCATTGTCTCCCCCTTCTTCCTACAACCTATCGATCCAAGGTCCGCAGTTCGCGACCTCCTACGAGAGATCTGCCGGCTTTGACACCGACAATGCTTTCATCATAATAAATTTGCTCATCAAAATTTGGGGGACTAAAAATATAATCTTCATCAAACATGGCATCCCTATGCTTGTAGCATTGCATATCATGAGCATCATGGATATTCATAGAATTCATACTGGCAATATTGCAATCATGCTCATCATTCAAGGAATTCACATTAAGCATTTTCATCAGTTCTTCCTCTAGCAATTGAGCACAATTATACTTTTCAGCATTTTCAAGAAAGACATGATAAATATGAACAACATGAGACCACCTCAATTCCATTTTTTGTAGTTTTCTTTTTATAAGCTAGACTAGTGATAAAACAAGGAACTAAAAGATTCAATTGCAAGATGTAAAGATATAACTTCAAGCACTCACCTTCGAGGCAACGACGCTGAAAAAGAGCTTGATGTATACTACACAACTTGTTCTTGTAGACCCGTGTTGGGCCTCCAAGCACAGAGTTTTCTAGGACAATAGAAAATTTCCCTCAAGTGGATGAACTAAGGTTTATAAATCCATGGGAGGCGTAGGATGAAAATGGTCTCTCTGAAACAACCCTGCAACCAAATAATAAAAAGTCTCTTGTGTCCCAACACACCAAATACAATGGTAATTTGTATAGGTGCACTAGTTCGGCAAAGAGATGGTGATACAAGAGTAATATTGATGGTACAAATGTATTTTATAATCTGAATAAATAATAACAGCAAGGTAGAAGTTCGTAAAACATAGTACAAATGGTATTGCAATGCTTGAAAACAAGGCCTAAGGTTCATACTTTCGATAGTGCAATCTCTCAACAATGCTAATATAATTGGATCACATAACAATCCCTCAACGTGTGATAAAAAATAACTCCAAAGTACCTATCTAGCGGAGAACATAAGAAGAAATTGTTTGTATGTCACGAAACCACCTCAAAGTTATTCTTTCAATCAATCTTTCCAAGAGTTCGTACTAAAATAACAAGTTGTCCTTTCCGATCGATGTATCCAAGAGTTCATACTGAAATAACACCATAAGAAATTCAAATTCATAATACTCAATCCAACACAAAGAACCTCAAGGAGTACCCCAAGATTTCTACCAGAGAAACAAAGAAGAGAACATGCATCAATCCATATGCATAGATTACCCCAATGTCACCTCGGGAATCCGCGAGTTGAGTGCCGAAACATATATCAAGTGAATTAATATGATACCCCATTGTCACCACGGGTATTCATAGCTTGACATAAATCAAGTGGTCTCAAATCCATAAAAGTATTCAATCCAACAAAACGAAATTTCAAAGGGGAAACTCGATTCATCACGAAAAGATAGAGAAGGAGAAACACCATATGATCCAACTATATTCACAAAGCCCGCGATACATCAAGATCATGCCATGGCAAGAACACAAGAGAGAGAGAGAAAGAGATTAAACACATAGCTATTGGTGCAAACACTCATCCCCGAGGGTGGACTACTCCCTACTCATCATGGCCTCCACCGGGATGATGAAGATGGCCACCGGTGATGATCTCCCTCTCCCACAGGGTACCAGAACAGGCTCCCGATTGGTTTTCGTGGCTACAGAGGCTTGTGGCGGTGGAAATTCTCATCTAGGATTATTTTTGTGGGTTTCTTTATTTATAGAACTTTTGGGTGTTGGAATCGTGTCAAGATGGGCCTCGAGGGGGGCACTAGGTAGAAGGGCACGCCGAGGTGCCCCCTGTGTTGGTTCTTTTCTCAAGTATTTCTCTTATCTTCCAAAAAATTGTCAAAAATCTTCATCTAATTCTCATAACTTTTATTTATGCATAAAAAACACCACCACGGTAGTTCTACTGAAAACAACATTACTCCTGGTTAGTTCCATGCAAATCATACGAAAACCATATAAAATTGTTGTAAACATGACATGAATACTTCATAAATTAGAGATACATTGGAGACGCATCATAGAACTTGTTGAATTTTCTGACCATGAGCCTAATCTCTTCGTTTGTGACAATGTTGTCATTTGAAGTGGTGGGAGCATCACTTGAAGCTTTGTAATTACCGCTTGACTTGTTGTGCAGCTCTTCTTTGTCCTTGAGTGACATTTGATGAGCGATAATACTTCCAATAACTTCTATTGGCTTGAGATCCTTGTAGTTTGGCATCATTTGAATCAATGTGCGCACAGTGTCGTACTTTCCATTTAAGGCTCTAAGTACCTTCTTGATGATGATTTGTCGGTTATCTCTTTGCTTACTGATCCGGCAATCTCATTTGTGATGAGAGATAGACTAGAGTAGATCTGACCAAATCCTTCACCATGCTTCGTCTTGAACTTGTCAAGCTGACTTTGTAGCACATCTAACTTAGATTCCCTGATAGATTCAGTACCTTCGTGCATGTCAATCAAAGTGTCCCAAATTTTCTTGGTATTCTCAAGGTCGGCTAATCCACCCCCGATTATAGTCGGTAACTTTTAAACCCTAGGGTCCGTGGTCTCTATATTAACGAGGGACCCCTATCTGTGTAGAGGAGGATGAATCCTCTAGCGTTTAGTCTATATGATCTCGAGGTAGATCTACATTGTAATCATACTCATATATACAATCAAGCAGGACGTAGGGTATTACCTCCATAGGAGGGCCCGAACCTGGGTAAACCGATATCTCCCCCTTCTTCCTACAACCCATCGATCCAAGGTCCACACTTCGGGACCCCCTACCCGAGATCTACCGGTTTTGACACCGACATTGGTGCTTTGAGAGTTCCACTATGGGATCACTAAAAGTTTTGATGGCACGTGTGGTGATCAGCGAGGAGGTCCGCAATAGGGACCTGTTTGTCCCTGGAAAAATCTTCGTGCTCGGAAGCATCGTTCTGCACGCCGATCTGACCGGCCACGTGTGTCAGATCGGAAATTTTGCACCTGGTCAAGAAGTCAGGTTCGGGAGCCTAGAGTTCACCGCTGACCCCCGGGGAGACCTTGTGTTAATGAGGATCTATCAAAGGCGATCGCAAGTACCGTCGAGGGATGAGGGGCACCATCCGACCCCGAGCACACAAGTGGCTCAAGCACCGTTGAAATCCCAGCATTGCACAGATTACTCGACGAGATCAGAGCTTTGGTAATGACTAATAGTCAAGGTACGATCTATGATTGGATCAGGATCAGACCCGACGACACGTAAATCCACGTCCCGCCGGTCATGCATCTAGTTAGTACTATCAATGCCCAGTCGAGGGCTCCTCGTTCCAATCATCGGAACTAATAATGCATCCCAGTCGCTCACCGCCCGAACAAACTCGACGACCCGGAGCTTCTATACATCTCGGGGAATAATTCAGGTCTGATGGCTGGGTCGGTACACGGTTCCGTCAAGGACGAAGAGACCGAGCTCCTGAGATCACAACCAATGGGAATCCAAAAATAAACCCACCCACCACAAACCTAAACATCCCTTGAGAACAGGGTTTGGTTCAAACCCGTCTGCGGTCATTCACAAACCGGGTGAGTTAGTGCACCACTTCTAGGTGAGATTCCTCCTTCTTTAAAAGAAGGAAGGACAGAACGGCCATGAGAAAAGAGGTGCATTTCAGACACATTGTCAGGATGAGGGTATTCTCAATGCCCCAGTCCGTTGCCGGGTTCAAACCTTCACCGAACTATCGAACCTGGTACTTAAGTACCGTGCCATGAAGAGCACGTGGCAAATGAAAAAGATGTGCATCGAGCCTAATTACATTGAGCACAGCAGGAAAATTTGGAGAAGGCAGTTAGCCCCATTTACGAGACAGACTACCTCCAAACAGGTGGAAAAGAAAATAAGTCAAAATCAAGGGACAAGTTGATCCTCGACACACTACTCGACAAACCATGCCCCATACATTTTGTCCCACTGGACACACTTTCCACACACAACCTTCGAGCCTTTTGGGTCGTCCGACAAGTCGCGAAAAGTGGGGAAGTAATCCTCCATACATCAAGACACGAAGGGCCTAGGGCACCGCCAAGCAATAGTACGGAGATCCTAACGATCTACGGAACATTCTCCTCGGTAAGCCGGCGAAAGAGAGCCTTTGGAGAGTTCAATCAAATCAACCATGTAGTGGAGACAAACCCCTGGTCAAACACACCTAGTAATTTCGACCAAGATGACGAGTCGGTAACGAACACTAGCCGGACACATGTCGCCCTAGTTCTGAACCCCATCGTAGACGGCTTCAGACTAAGCAAACTACTCATGGATGGGGGCAGCGGCCTTAACTTCATTTATGAGGATATGCTGGATAAAATGCAATTCGACCGATCTCGTATCGAGCAAAGCTCAACCACCTTCTGAGGAATTGTCCCGACAAAGAGGCATGCTACATAGGATGCATAACACTCGACATCGTATTTGGTACACCCGATAACTACCAATCCGAGCAGCTCCTGTTCCACATGATGCCATTCCATAGTGGCTACCACGCCCTATTAGGATGGGAGGCCTTCACAAGATTCCAGGCCATACCATACTACGGGTATATGAAGCTGAAGATTCGAGGGCCAAATGGTATAATCACGATAGAAAGTGATCCCCACAGGGCGCTTCGAGCCGAAAATAAGACGGAATCCCTAGCCTTGGAGGTACTAACCGAAACCCTAGCCGCAGAATAACTAACAGCCCTGCGTGCCATGGTGGACAAAGATGACATATTCCTCGGCAAGCGACCCAAATCTATGTCTTTCAATCTGGCGGATGCAACTATCAAATTCGAGGTACATGCAACGGACTCCAATAAAACTGCAACCATAGAAGCCCACCTAGAACCTACGGTAGATGAAGCACTACACACCTTCCTATGTGAGAAGCGGGATATATTTGCGTGGCAACCCTCAGTTATGCCAGGGATCCCCACGGGGCTGGCCGAGCATAGCCTCAATATAATGGCAGGTTTTAAGCCGGTTAAATAAACCCTGGGACGATTCTCTGAACCTAAGCGTCAAGCCAAGGTGGAAGAACTAGCAAAGTTATTGGAGGTCGGGTTCATCAGGGACATACAACACCCTGATGGCTGGCAAACTTGGTCATGGTACCAAAGAAGGATAAACCGTCGCGGCTATGCGTCGATTTTGAAGACCTCAACAAAGAATGCCCAAAGGAACCTTTTCCATTACCCCGAATATATCAGATCATCAATGCAATAGCCATACACGACTCACAGTGCTTCCTTGATGTGGGGACCCCGACTTACGAGTCGAGATCGCCGTGCTCAGTGATCCCAAAGGTCAATGCTCACCGAACACAGATATCGAATAAGAGAGTCTTACATCCAAATACCGATTATTACAACACAGGAACGAATGGTCAGGTTCACAAAGCAGGGCCTAAGGCCAAATCACTCAAATACAACTGTAAGCAGAAATCATAGGGGCTATGCGGGTGCCCATGCCATCAAGCCTACACCGACAGGCATTTTGACTTGGAAGCGTCCTAGTTCACAGGGGTGTCTCCGAAGACATTCTGATCTTCAAACTCCGGTCCTTCCATGTCTGGTCAATAACATAACCAGTGGCAAGCCAATGAGTACTTTGAATGTACTCGCAAACATCCCATGACATGAACAATGAAAATGAAGGATAACAATAACATGCATCTTCGGTGGAATTTATCTAGGTGGAATGATCATGAATATACATCAAGTTAAAGAATTACCTTTGAAGAACATGTTACAGATATCAATATATATGTCGAGGGCTGAACCATCCGGCTCACCCTATATACCAAGTCACCAAACTTGGTCATATCATTACTTCCATAACAACACCTTTTTAACACCACTCAAACACACTTGGTTTATGCGGAAACAACTGAACGTAGTTTAAGCAGCACCACCCAACTGTCCTTGACCGTGGACACGGCTATTCAAATAGTTTTACACTCTGCAGAGGTAGTACACTGGACCCACGAGAGCACGGAAACTTCCGTGTCATCCACGACTCGCGGTATATAACATACCCGAGGTAAGTACCCGATCAATGCCTTTCCCCTAACGATACTAGACAAAGAGGTCCACTCGATTGGTACCCAGCCCACATGTTGTACGTCTTACGAGCACCGACTCTGGACAGTACCAACCATGCGGGGACCAATGGTGTGCCTGCAAATAATAAAAATGGCATAGTTGTCCTACCTGGCACGACCCCATCACGAGAGTGACCACACATCACTCCTGCCACTAGTAATGCGGCTCTTTGCTAGCACCGACCAGAGTAATTAACATAGCCCCGTCCCATAAGGAGTAACATGGTCGTACTGGTAAGGTTGAGACGGTCGACACATCATAAATCTATTCCCATTTCCAAAACCGTACTCGCTCAAAATACCCGGTGCACCACTTCACCAAAAGTGGCCACCTAACTCATCATCACCCTCGGGCATTAGTGGCACCCGACAGGGTTTTATAAAACTCGTGTTTAATACCAACAAAATGCTCATGCTTGTTTACTCTGTCATTACTTGTGAACATGATACTAGCATGATACTCAAAAGGGGTAGGATCAAGCTCAATGCAGGTGCTCCGGAGGAGCCATCGGTAACATCACATCGAATGATTTAGCGGCACTTATGATCATATGCAACGGAAATACTTGCTATTTTAAATTGCAATATAAACTATGCTCAGTCATGGTCAAGGGGCTGCTTACCTTGGTCTGCTAGGTATCCGGGGTCTTCGAGGTCTTCCGCTCCGATTTCCTCGTCAAACGGATTTCCTATCGTCGATAAAAGAATAAATAAGAAATAGCTCACACAGAAACAGATCACGATGTTATTTTAAAAAATGTTCTTTATTACTGATAAATCTAAGTTGTCATTTTGAAAAATATTTGTCTCAAGTTCTCTTGAAGGAACATTTTTGAAATAAACCAAACAGAAGCAAAACTATTCCCATTTAGTCCTTTTTATTATTGTAAAACATAATAGTTGTTGAAAAATTCATCCAATCATATCATTAAATACTACATATTTTTAGAAGAATAACAGTGAAAAAATTATATTTTTACACTCCGTAAATGTTTTTATAAAAATCTTAGAAATCAGGTTTTTAAAATAAAAGAAAATGGGCTAAGTCCGTGGCCTGGCTAGGCCTGGAACCGCCGTCAGGTTTGAACTCGACACGCGGGGCCCTGCGGTCAGCGGCTATGGACAACGCGGGAGAGGAGGCTGGGCCACCGACAGGTGGGGCACACCTGTCAGGGTCGTCTCCTACCTTTGGCCAGAGAGGAGGAGGAGCACGCCGGCGAGGCTGCCGATGCTCTCAAGCCACAACAAGGACTGGAATGGGTTCGCCATGACGCCGCCTACTTGCTAGTGGTCGGGACAACATCGGAGAGGCAGGGGTTCGCCGGCGACGAGGAGGCCGCGGTGGAGGAGTTTCGGGAGGTGGTCGAGGAGGTGGCTAGAGGCACGGAAATGCTCGGGCGAGTTGGGGGAAAGCTTCCCGGGGTTGAGGGGATTAGTTTGGTGGGTCGACTTGCGCAAGGGCTGACGTGTAGCTGGAGATCGACCGGAGCTCCGAGGCGGAGGGGCCTCTGTCGATCTCGAGCACCGGGACTCTGCTAGCTTGCTGGGGTGGCCAGGGGGGTGCTAGTGGTCGTGGTGAAGCTATCTGAGGGGTGCTGGAGCGAGGGAGAGGTCAATAAATAGGCCTGCGACGGTGAGCCAATTCGGGAGCACCGGTGACTCACCATGGCGCGCATGGGGGTGCAGAGAAGGGCTGGGGTCGAAACCACGGTCTCAGGACATGGTTTTGGACTGCCAGAACCATCTACTACAGAGGGAGAGGAGTTGAGCATCCGTGGCCACGCAACCTTGGCCGGTTCTGGTGCGCGTGGGCACGCGTCGCACGAGCTCTAGCGCAGGAGAGGAGGGGCCTTGATGGTTGCTCGACGCAGAGGGGTTGTCGGGGAAGAGGTTGGACACCTCGGCGGAGGCTGGAACTGGCCGAGAGCATCGCCCCCACCTTGGTGGCTTCCTGTAGCACGCCCAGAGCAAAGTTTTGGCATGCCACGGCATGCTGGTGCACTGTGAGGCACTTTGGACGTGTCTAGCATGTCCTAGCACTGGCTGGGAGTGTGGCTAGCCGTTTGGGTCTCGTGGGAGCTTCGACTGGTCATGAGAGACAGGAAATACTGGTGCTGTCAGCCTTGAACTGAAGCCTAAATTGGTGTTTTTGGCCTTTCTACTTTGAACCAGTGAGGCGCTAGTTGACTGGGGTTAGATATAGATACTGGCCACCTAATCTATGAGTTTGGAGCAAATGGGTTGGGTTTAGCTGTGGCTAAGGTGTCTTTTTCCTAACTGTGAGAAGGTGCTCGACAGTGGTTTGAGGGGGTTACACCCCACCACTGGTGATGCAACTTAACAGGTTTAGGTTTGGTGCTAAAACACGGGGTTTCGCTAAGTTTGAGCTCCATTGGACAAGTTTAGCTTTGTAAACTTGAAAACACTCCAATTTGACCAGATTTGTCCCTTCCAAAGAGAGTGTGGGCAAACTAAGTCCCACAAATCCCATTATTTGTGTAGAACCCTCATTTGAGGTATTAGCCACCCGTGCAAAGTTTCAGCATCATTGGACAAACTTTGCGATGTAGAGTTTCTCTAACTTCAATATGGACAGAAGGGGTTTTAGGGTTATCTTGGTTCCTTACTCACCTTGGATCAAGGTGAAACTTTATGTGGACACCAAATATGGCTTAGGGATACAACTGTATTTTATTGAGAATATTTCCTTTGGAAATATTTCAAAAGGTCAAAACAAACAGAAATGGTTTCCAGGGTTTATTCAAATAATTATAATATAAAATAGGGTTTAAAATCTTATGTATGGAAAATATATGTCCTTTTGATCATCTCCAAATTTAATCAGAATTTTCTAAGGCAGAAAAGTATTTTTCCATGTAGGAATACCAATTCTGGCCTCAGACATGCACATGCAATTAAATTAGGAAAACAATTATAAAAATAATTATTTTTGTGGTTTTGGAATATAAAGATAGGTCAAAATCAGATCACCAACTTTGAGTAGAAACCAAACTTGCCATCAATGACAAGTAGTGCAAACTCAAAGTAGGGTTTTGCCTTGATCACAATCAAGTAAAGGTTTTTTGAAATAATTCAATGTTGTGAAATGGGGATTTATCATCACATGATCACACACACAAGCATACAATAATAATCATGGCACTCACATCATTAGTTTTGAAGAAATTTTAACTAGCTCAGATTTTTGCATTACACAGAATGTGGTAGAAAAAAAGGGTGTGACACTTGATGCCTACTCCAAATACCATCAGATCAAAATGAAGGAATCCGATCAGGCAGCAACTACCTTCATAACCCCATACGGGCCATTCTGCTTTAACACAATGCCTTTCGGGTTAAAAATGCAGGCGCCACTTACCATCGCATGATCCAGACATGTGTGGAAAAACAAATCGGCAAAACCATGGAGGCATACGTGGACGATTTAGTCGTCAAGACCCCCCACGTCAGCAAACTGGTAGACGGTCTTAGAGAAACGTTTGCCATCCTGCGGTCATATGACACATAGCTTAATCTACACAAATGCGTCTTGGGAGAACGACCGGCAAACTCCTTCGGTTTATAGTGTCACAATGTGGAATCGAGGCCAATCCGACCAAAATCCGAGCTCTTTCCGAACTCGCTATCCCAACAGAGCTACCACACATCAAAAAATTGGCAGGCTGCATGGTGGCTTTAAGCTGGTTCATCTCTCGGCTCGGCGAGAAGGCCCTCCCACTCTACAGGTTGCTAAAAAAGACTAGAAACTTCAAATGGACCGAGGAGGCCATGACAGCTGTGGAGGAAATCAAAACGCTATTGGCGAGCAACCCTATATTCGCTGCACCTTACGCAGGGGAACCAATGTTTCTATACATCACAGCCACTAATCAAGAGGTCAGTGTGGTCCTTGTCATAGAACGAGAAGCTGAGGGTCACCAGTTACAGATACAAAGACCTGTCTACTACGTATCCGAGGTACTTACCCCATGCAAGACCAGATACCCACACTGCCAGAAAATCACGTACACAGTAATCATGGCGTCACACAAACTCAGACACTATTTTTAGGTGTGCGTAGTCACGGTGACATTGCAAGTACCCCTGAACGATATAATTTAACAACAAGGACGCTACTGGCCAGATTGCCAAGTGGGCCATCGAGCTGCTCCCATTTGAGATCACCTATAGCCATGAAGAGCTATGAAATCTCAAGTTCTGGCAGACTATGTTGCGTATATAGCACCTCTGCTCATTGGATCATCTACATGGACGGATCCAAAACCCTTGCCGGTCTAGAAGCCGAGGTAATGCTCACATCTCCTACCGAGGACAATGATCGGTACGTGCTATAGATTATGTACGCCGACTCTAACAACACAGCCGAATATGAAGCATTGTTCCATGGCTTCGGATGGCAGTCTCAATGGGCATACAACGACTTGAGGTGCGAGGAGACTCCAACCTCGCCATATCACAAATTAACGGAGAATTCAATGCCAAAACCCCAAAGATGGCAGAATACAGAGACGTCGTACTCAAGATATCGAAACGATTCGAGGGACTGGAAGTCAATCACATCTCAAGAGATAATAATCAAGTTGCGGACGTTCTCGCCCACTTAGACACGGCACGCAACCCTATACCCAATAACATATACCTAGAAGGGCTCCTTAAGCCATCCGTGGTATGGCAGGACGAGTATGGGAGCAAAATTGCCGACGGGGTAGAGCAAACCGTACCCCCCGCCATACCCCAGCAAGACGATCAAGTCTTCGGCGTGCCTTCCATCGAGGAAACACCCTCAGCACATGAGGTCATGGCTGTAATCGCTCCATGGACTGAACCATTCCTTGCCTATCTATCACGCAAGGAGCTCCCCGAGGACCAAACTAAGGCACGGTGCATTATCCACCGATCTAAGGCCTACAAGGTCCATGAGGGTCAGCTATAAAAAAAGAGCACCACCGGAATACTTCAACGGTGCATATCCGAAGATGAAGGGAAGCAATTGTTGGCTAAAGTACACTCAAGCATGGGCGGCCATCATGCAATAGCCCGGGCCTTGGTCACTAAGGCTTTCCGAGCTGGTTTCTTCTGGCCAATAGCTCGAGAAGATGCCCACACACTTGTTCGGCGCTGCACGGGATGCCAACTCTTCACGAATCAAAGCGATATTCCCCCCACAGCCCTTCGTACGATTTCGACCACTTGTCCCTTTGCAGTCTGGGGTCTGGACATGGTCGACCAACTTAAAGGGGGGCCAAGAGAAAGAAATATCTCCTGGTGATGGTCGATAAATTCACCAAGTGGATCGAGGCAAAGCCGGTCAGTTCCGCCAAAGCCAAGCCCGTAAATGATTCCATATCTGGCATCGTGCACCATTATGGTGTCCCTCATAGCATAATAACCAACAATGGATCCAATTTACGGCCCAGGAGATGATGGACTTGTGTGCAAATCTGGGCATAAAGCTCGGTTACGCCTCAGTTTACCATCCACAAACCAACGGACAGGTTGAACAAGCTAATGGGCTCATCCTGAGTGGTATTAAACCACGTTTGGTACGCTCTCTTATAGAATTTGTCTATCACTGGATGGAGGAACCCAATTCCGTACTATGGGGCTTATGTACCACCCCGAATCGTTCCACACCATACATGCCATTTTTTATGGTATACGGGGCCGAAGCGGTCCTTCCGTGTGATATCATCCACGATGCACCCCGTGTGCCTATGTACGAGGAAATGGAAGCCGAGCTAGATCGGTAGGACAATTTGGACGCCTTAGAAGGCGAGCGTGACATCACTCGGGCCCGATCAGCCTTTTACCAGCATCAATCTCGGCACTATCAAAGCAGAGAAGTTCGGGCGAAGACATACAATGCGGGCGAACTAGTGCTTCGTCTCCTAGAAAAGTCGAAGCATAAACTTCACCCAAACTTGGAAGGCCCCTTCATAATCGACGCAGTTCGAACTGGAGGATCTTATTGTCTGCACAATCCAGGAGACAATCGCCTAGAGACAAACCCATGGAACGGGGCTCGCCTTCGTCGTTTATACGGCTAGGCAAGCATTGTTACCTTTGTATTTTTTCCTTTATCTTTCTTTTTCGAACATTGATGTTTCTCCCTTCTTTGTAAGATATTCCTAGATTATCTCCATGTGAGTTCGGCTTAACTGAACACTGTGTTTTCCCAAATACTCATGTAAATTCAGATAATCAAAGATAACAACTAGGGGCTTTGTAACGAAGTAATCGGATATGTTTAAACATACCCGTCCCTCATAAACATCAACTCAAAGTAAATTTGTGCCATGGTATGCATCGATTGGACTTAAGATCTTTGGAAAGTTGGGTTGCCTCGCTCCTGTGCTTACTCTCTACATTCCTGATTATTAGGCTAGAGAGTAAAGGGAGCACCTTTCTGATCGATATGACCGGTTCTCCTGGACTCATACCTCAGACGGGTGAAGCCGAAAGCTGGCGTTCTTAATGTACAACTTGGTCAGGAGCGAATGAGGTAAATTTAAATGGCATTCCTTGCCATCGCACATCCGTGTTAGTCGAAAATGCATTCTCAACAACTACAGATTATGTATTAACCCGGAAAAAGGAACCCATAAAGGAACTATTTTTTCTGTAGGATGTTTCTTATGCTTCATCGTAATATAACATAATCCCCTCATACCATCTTCGTATGTTCGTACCACATGGTTGGATTGACTTGTTCTTAGAAATTGATTCCTCCTATCATCGGGTATAAAGTATGAAACAATGTCGGGTTATTTAAACACGGGAGTTAGAAGCCGATGGACGGTTTATGACAAACGTTACAAATTTGAAAGGAAGTGTCCTGATACACAAAATAGAAATATTACACGGACTCGACTTCGCATGGGGGCTCCTATCTTGCATTACTCTAGGGTCATCGGGCTTAAGTAGGGGAATGCTCTGTCTTGAACTCACGCTCCTCTGGGTCTTCCGCCTGGTCATCCTGTGTGCAGGCATCATCTCCTATCGAGGGTGTGGGGAACAAGAAAGTCCATACCAACGACGCTTCAACGGGGGAGCAGTGAAGAGGTCTCCATATTCTTGGGCACTCATGCCACGACTCCGAATGGGGATCACCTTAAGTGGTGGTACTCCTCCTCTGTATGCGACATCAGGATGTCCTTTGGGTGCTCCATCCTTCTTGATCCTTCTCGCCTTCAAACCCCCTCTGTTTAGTGAGCAGGCAGTATAGGAAAGTGGTAAGGGTGTATAAACGCTAAGTGTAAAGGCTAGGTGTGTTATTCGTCCCGTCTGACGTCCATGATACCTAAGGCTTCCTAGAGTCAGGATGGCTGTGATACCAGCTCTGTGGGGACCCCGACTTGTAGGTCGAGATTGCCGAATGCACATGTATAGTGATCCCAGATATGAATGCTCACTCAACACAAAGGTACTGAATAACAAGAGTCTTACATCGATAAATAACGTCTTATAAACATAGGGCCATCATGCCCAAGTCATTACATAAATACGGATTCGAAGCCGACACACTAACATACTACTACTTGCGGATAACTTGGAGGATAACGTGAACCCATGCCATCTGACTTAACCTACACGCATTCTGACTGGGAAGCGGCCTAGATCGCGTGTCCGTCTTCAACAACGAACTCTTCTCCGTACTCTGGTTCTTCCATGCCTAGCCAATTTAATAACCAGTGGCAAGCCAATGAGCCCATTGATTGTACTCTCAAGAAACCCATGATGCAGACAATGCAAATTGAAGCATGATATATTCGTAGAATACAACCTTTGCGGAGAGCAAGTTTTTTGCTTAAATGCAGTAACATGGTCAAGTGCTGGTATGGTCATGCATCGTAAGGTAAATGGTAACCACATGAACAGGTTACAAATATCAACACTTATTCCGAGGGCTAAACACATCATGTTCATCCACTATTCCAAGTCAGCCGACTTGACTCAAGTGACCTCTTCCTTTATCACATACGCACACTTGGTTTATGCAAAAACAACCGGACGTAGTTTAAGTAGGATTACCCAACTTTCTTTGACCGTGGACACAGCTATTCGAATAGTTTTACACCCTGCAGAGGTTGCACATTGTACCCACGATACTCGGGGAACTTTCATGTCATCCACGACTTGTGGTATATGACATACCCGAGGTAAGAACCCGAACAATGCCTTTCCCCTAAAGACACTAGACAAAGAGTCCACTCGATTGGCACCCAGCCCGCATGATGTACAACTTACAAGCCTCTCTCTAGATCGTATCATCCATGCGGGGACAAACAGTGTGCCCGAAACCTGTAAAAATAGCATAGTCGTCCTACCTGGCACGACCCCGTCCCGAGAGTGACTATGTGACTCCCGTCACTAGTAATGCATGCTCTGTGCTAGCACCGACTGGAGTAATCAACAAAGCCCCGTTCCATAAGGGGTATCGTGGTCACACATGTAAGGTTGGGAAGGTCGACAAATCTTAAATGTAATCCTGTTTCCGAAACCACACGCACAAAACCTTTCTTGGTACACTACTTCATTCGCAAGTGGTCGTCCATCTGAACACCTTCACCCTCGGGTATTAGTGGCACCCGATGGGGTTTTCAAAAAATCTTTGTAATTACTTCCGTGTTACCATCACCATGCATATGTTCACCCTATGCGTAACACTACTTACCAACCTATCAACTTTTATCACTTTGACCCTCATAGATGGTAGGGTCATGCTCTCATGCAAGTATTATCGAAAACCATCGGAAACACCCTACCGAGGGGTTTGCCGAGTCCATCATGACCACATGCATCGGGATGAAATATTAAACATGGCATGCATAAAAGTATTTTTTCAGACAAGGTCAAAGTGCTGCTTGCCTTGGACAGCAAAGTCCCTTGGCTCTTCGAGGTTTTCGGGTCTGTGGGGACCCTGACTTACGAGTCGAGATTGCCGAATGAACGTGCTCAATGATCCCAGAGATGAATGCTCACCGAACACACATATACTGAATATTAAGAGTCTTACATCCAAATACCGAATTATTACATCACGTGACCGAATGGTCAAGTTCACAAGGTAGGGCCTATAAGGCCAAATCACACGGATACAACTAGTAGAGGAAATCTTAGGGCTAAGCGGGTGCCCATGCCATCAGCCTACACCAACAGGCATTCTGACTGGGAAGCGGCCCAGTTCACGGGGGTGTCTCCGAAGACGTACTCTTCTCCAAACTCCGGTCCTACCATGTTTGGTCAATAATATAACCAGTGGCAAGCCATTGTGTACTTTTGAATGTACTTACAAACAGCCCATGATATGAACAATGCACGTGAAGGATAACAATAATATGCATCCTTGGTGGACAACAACTTGGTTGTAAATAGACATGATCATGGATGTGCAACATAAGTTAAATGTTACTTCAAGAACATGTTACACATACCAATATATCTGTCGGGGGCTGAACACTTCGGGTTCACCCTATATGCCAAGTCACCAAACTTGGTCATATTAACTTTTCATTTACCATATACTCACACACACTTGGTTTATGCAGAAACGACTGGACGTAGTTTAGGCAGCACCACCCAACTATCCTTGACCGTGGACACGGCTGTTCGAATAGTTTTACACTCTCTAGAGGTAGTACGCTGGACCCACGAGATCCAGGAAACTTCCGTGTCATCCACGACTCGCGGTATATAACATAAGGTAAGTACCCGATCAATGCCTTTCCCCCGACGATACTAGACAAAGAGGTCCACTCGATTGGTACCCAACCCACATGTTGTACGTCTTACGAGAGCTGACTCTGGACAGTATCAACCATGCGGGAACCAACGGTGTGCCTGGAACACGTACAAACGGCATAGTCGCCCTACCTGGCACGACCCCATCACGAGAGTGACCACACATCACTCCTGCCACTAGTAATGTGGCTCTTTGCTAGCACTGACGAGAGTAATCAACACAGCCCCATCCCGTAAAGGGGTAACATGGTCGTACATGTAAGGTTGGGATGGTCGACACATCATAAATCTAATCCCATTTCCGAAACCATACACACACAATTACCTGGTGCACCACTTCACCAAAAGTGGCACCTAACTCATCATCACCCTCGGGCATTAGTGGCACCCGACGGGGTTTTCATGAACCTTTGATTTATGTCATAATCTTGCTCATGCTAATAGTATTCTAACTTTACTGGTCCACATGATATTAGCATGAACCTCATAGGTGGTAGGATCAAACTCAATGCATGCGCTTCGGAGGAGCCATCGGTAACATCACCTAAATGATTTACCGGTACTTATGATCATATGCAACGAAAATATTTGCTACACTAGCACGCATCATATCATATGCTCAGACATGGTCAAAGGGTTGCTTGCCTTGGTCATCTAGGTATCCGGGGTCTTCGAGGTCTTCTGCACCGACTCCTGCGTCACACAGGTTTTCTATCGTCGTATAAAGATAAAAATAATAAGTAGCTCACTCCAAAACAGATCACAAAGTCATTTTAAAAATGTTGGTTATTTCCGATAAATCTAGGTTGTTATTATAAAAATATTTGCTTATGTTTTTAGTGAAGGAATATATTTAAAATCAACTTAACAGAAGCAAAACAATTCCAATTTAATCCTTTTTACTATTGTAAAACAAAACAGTTGCTGCAAAAATTCAAACAATGGTTATGTTAAATACTACACATATTTAGAAGAATAAAAGTGGAAAAATTATACTTTTACATGGGTTAAATCTTTTTATAAAAATCATTTAAACTCAGGTTTTATATAAAAATAAAAAAAGCTACAGACCCTGGCCTAGCTTGGCCTGTGACTGGGCCGGCCCAATGGCCAGCCAACCAGCCTGCCCAGGCGCGCGCGCCGTCTGGTTTGAACCTGACGCACGGGCCCCTGCGGTCAGTGGCTGCGAGCAGCGAGGGTGTCACACCCTGTTATTCACCACAAGTATTTTATGTTGCAAAAATCAGAGCTTGTTAAAACTTTTTCAAATAATGTTGTGAGTGCAATGTGAACCCTTGTATGAGTGAATGCTTGCTTGTTTGATGATTCAAACCCATGAAAACTTATTATTTTGTTCTCTTCAACAACCCTTTTTCCTTTATATCAAGATCACCTTCACCATGTTGGGATACACTACTAGCTCATGAAGCCAAGTGGCACTTCCAATCAAAGTTGGTGATCTGATCCAAATATTATTTTCACTCATTAAAAACATTAATTGGTGATTTAAAATATTATTTTCCTATTTTATATTTATGTCTGTTTCCAAGGCCAGGAATGATATTCCCACAAATAAAATTGCTTTCCTGCCTTAGAAAATTCTGAGTAAATTCATGGAAGCTCAGAAGGACATATATTTTCCATATATAAGATTTTCAACCCTATTTTATATTAATATTATTTGAGTAAAACCCTGAAAACAATTTCTGTCTGTTTTAGCTTTTTAAAATGTTTCCAAAGGAAATTATCTCAGTAAATTCCCAAAAATTACAGGAGCCCTCCCAAGCCATATTAGGTGCTCACCAAAAATCTCACCTTGATCCAAGGTGGGGAAGTGCACCTAATGAGCCCAAAACCCTCTATGTCCATAGAAGAGTTGGAACAACTCTACATTGCAAAATTTCTCCAATGGAGCTGAAACATTGCAGAGGTGTTTGACACCCCAAATGAGGACTCCACGCTAAAGATGGGATTTGTAAGACTCTTTTGGACACACTTCCTTTGTAAAGGACAGTACTGGTCATTTTGAGGCATTTTCAAGTTTACAAAGCCAAACTGGTTCAATGGAGCTCAAATATGGTGAAACCCAATGTTCTTACCCCAAGACCAAACCTGTTAAGTTTCATTTCCAGTGGTGGAGTGGAAGCACCCCAAGTCACTGTCGAACACCTACTGACAGGAAGGTAAAAACCCTCCTAGCCACTGTTTTACCCTATGGCAAGGCCCCAAACATGGTGGGTTAGAGCCCCAGAACACCCTGAGCACCCAGTCAATCAGCCCCTCCCCAACTCGAAACACAAGTGACAAGAACTCCAATTTGAGCCGCAGGGCAGTACTGCCACCACTAGTGTTCCTTGCTCCATTGAGCAGCTCAGGCTCCCACTAAACCACAACGGCTGGGCACACTCCCAGCAACACTCCGGACATGGAGGACATGTCCCAAGTGCTCCAGAGCGCGCCAGCATGCCGTGGCATGCCAAAACTGCGCTCTGGGCGCGCTGCAGAGAGCCTCCCGCAAGGGGACGATGCCCCGGCCGGTCCCAACCTCCCCAGTTATGTCCAAACGCTCCCCCGACAACCATTCAGTGCAAAGCTACCCCCAGGGAACCTCTCCCCTCGCGCAAGAGCTTAGGCAACGTGTGCCCGTGCGCGCCCGACGCTGTCGAGCATGCACGGTCGCTGCGGCTCGACCCCACTCGCTTTCCCTCTGCGGCCGATGCACCAGGAGGTCCTAAACCATCTCCCGAACCTGTGGTTTCGCAGCCAGCACATCACTGTGCTCGCACGCGCGCCACGGTGAGTCACCGACGTGCCCGAGTCGGGTCACCGTCGCTGGCCTATAAATAGGTCCCCCGGCACCCCAGCACTCTCCAAGCAGCTTCAGCACAACCAGTAGACACCCCCTAGACACCCAGTCGAGCTCGCAGAGCCCCGGTGCTCGAGATCGACCGAGGCCCCTCCACCTCGGAGCTCCGGTCGATCTCCGGCTACACGTCGGCTCCTGCGCTGCCCGACCTCCCATTACACTCCCCTTGACACCAGGAACATTTCCCCCAACTTTCCCGAGAGAATCCATGCTCCTAGCCACTAGTTCAAAACCTACCCGAAACCCTTCCGCCACGGTCACCTCGTCGCCGGCGACCCAGACCATCTCCGGTGACGTCCCGACCACAAGCAGGTAGGCGGAGGCACGAGGGACCCGTTCCCGCTCCTAGATTGGCCTGAGGACAACGGCATCCTCGCCGGCGTCCGTCTCCACCTCTCTGGCTGGAGGTAGGAGAAGGACCCGACAAGTGGAGCCCACCTGTCGGTGTCCTGGGGAAGCCAGCGCGCGCAGCCGCTGACGCTGACCCTAGGCGCCCGCAGGTCAGGTTTGAACCTGGCCCGCGCGCGCCTGGTGGCCAGGCCTGCTGGCTGGGCCGGCTGGATCTGTTCCCCCTGGCCTTTTCTTTCTATTTTAGTCCAGCAACTTAAATGATATTTATAAAAATATTTAGCCAGTAGAAAAATATGATTCTTCCACTAGTAATTTTCTAAAAATGTGGAGTATTTGATTCTGTAGTGTTTGACATTTATCAAAAACAGAAACTATTTTGGTATAATAAAATGATATTAAAAGCACTTGTTTGCTTCTGTTTGCTTTTAAATAAATATGCTTAGCTAATAAAAACTATAGGAAACATTTTCCAAAATAATAAACTGAATTTATTCAAACTTTGCAACATTTTTAAAAGCACTTTGTGATCTGTTTTAGTGAGAGCTATTATTTATTTATTCCTTTCTCGACGGTAGAGTTACCGAGTGATGGAGGATCCAGAGCGTACTACCTCTGCAGAGTGTAAACTATTCGAATAGCCGTGTCCACGGTCAAGGACAGTTGGGTGGTGCTGCTTAAACTACGTCCAGCGTTTCCGCATAAACCAAGTGTGAGTAAAAAGTGTGTGTGTGTGGTGTTAAAAAGGTGTTGTTCTGATAATCACAATAATATGACCAAGTTTGGTGACTTGGCATATAGGGTAAACCCGGATGGTTTAACCCTCATTAATGCATTGAGGTTATGACAAGTCCGATGACTTGGCATATAGGGTGAACCCGGTGTGTTCAGCCCTTGGGTCAGATATGTCGATATCTGTAACCTATGCTTAAAGAGTAATTATTTAACTTGTTGCATAAACCTGATCATTCCACCAAATTGCATTCCACTAAAGATATATGTTACTATTATTCTTGACTATAAATGTTCATATCATGGGCTGTTTGCGAGAACATTCAAAGTACTCATTGGCTTTCCACTGGTTATATTATTGACCAGACATGGAAGGACCGGAGTTTGGCGATGAGTACGCCGTCGGAGACGAACCTGCGATCTAGGACGCTTCCAAGTTAGAATGCCTGTCGGTGTAATCTTGATGGCATGGACACCGCTTAGCCCTTACGAGTTTCCGCTACTCGATGTATCTGTTTAATTTGGCCTTAGGCCTCGCTCTTGAACCCGACCTTCTGGTCGTTTGATGTAATAATTTCGGTGTTTGGATGTAAGACTCTATTATTCAGTATCTGTGTTCAGTGAACATTGATCCTTGGGGTCACTGGGCACGGCGAACTCGACTTGCTAGTCGGGGTCCCCACAGAACTGGTATCAGAGCCATCTTGACTATAGGAAGCCTTAGATAGCATGGACGTTAACCGAGAACGTTAGAACGCCAGCCTTGCACAAGACTTTTGCATATACAACCTTCTGACTTCTCTCCTATGCCTTGTAGATGGCTGCCGTACCTGAGACGCTTCTGGAGACCGGCTTTCCACTCCTTCTGGTGGATTGTCTTGAGAAGTGCCACGTACGTCGCACACCCATCTTCCTCTACCACGAGCATGGGGTCAACGCCGACACTAAGGAATATCACGTGGACGTGATAGTGAAGGCTAATGACTCCCCGTCTAGTTGGTTCTTCGAAGGACCACAGATGGGAGAGCTGATGTTGGCAGTGGAGACGGCTACACAAGAGGCGCTCGTGGAACTCCGCAGCATCCTCACTGACATGGCTAATGAGCCTGTCACTCATCACCTACCTTTCATTAAGGAAGGAGTGGATGGGAGTTGGACGCTCACCCCTGCCACGGAGGATGGGATGCCATTAAGGTTTCAGACCTACTTCAGTCTCTCGTCGGACACCTTGACGCACTTCCTGGTTAAGGAATCAGTCAAGCTTCGCCAAGAGCTGCACCTAGTCAAGGGCCTGCTCCACACTGAGAAGATGCAGAACCTTAAGCTAAAGAAGGCAGGCGCACCTGAAGGGCGGGCAGCTGTTGCCACTAGGGGCGGTGTGTTACCCATCCAGGCAGTCCCTCTTCGGAGTCGCCGCCTGATAGCAGAAGAGTACACTGAGATCTTCGCCGCCTCGCCTAAGAGACGCCATGATGTGTGGATTCTTTCTTCCACTCCTATAAAGGAGAAGATGTTGATGAAGATGAGGATCCTGTTGAGTCCGTCTTTGAGACCGAGCAGTCCGGCGCGTAGGATTTACCGTAGGCAACTAGGAGTACCCCGAGCATAGGGTATCCATGTATCTGTTTCTAAATTGTGTATGTGTACATGATGTATGTCACATATTGCCTTAGGCAGCCTGTAAGTGACTACATCACCTAGTTTTATGAATGCAATTTCCAGTTTGTCAAAAACTTTGGTTTTGAAAACTTGGCACATGCACGTTTTGGACCCCCTCTTACTAGGAGCGAATCCTTGTATTCCCGAGCAAGGTGGCATTTTGACCTCTCTGTTTCTATGACAGGATGGTGAACGCAACCCGCAACAGCACCTTCGGCAACCCCGGCGCCGGCTCCTCAGGGACGCCGCAGGGAACCGAAGGAGAAGCTCACGCAGGAGGTCACCACGAGCAGCCTAGAGACCTTCTGCCACCACCTCCTCCTGAGAACTTGACGATGGCTCAGTTCCTTCAAGATCTTCGGGAGGAGCGTCAATCCAACAATGCCGCTATTCAGCAGCTGACTCAAGTCCTGGTGGACAACCCGCTGCGGAATGGGAATGGCGGTGGTCGCTCTACTCTTCTGAGTTCATGCGGACTACGCCAACCATCTTCACGGAGTCGACTGAACCACTGGACGACGATGACTGGATTCACACCATTGAAGACCTCCTTGCGCTGGTCAAGTGCACCGACGATCATGAGAAGGTCCTTTCTGCCTCTCGCTATCTCGGAGACACCGCCAGAGCATGGTGGGATGGATTCCAGATCATGCGGATAGGGCAAGTCATCACTTGGGTGATGTTCAAGGAAGGATTTCGCGCGGCTCACATTCCACCTGGACTGATGACCATTAAGAAGCGGGAATTCAGAGCCTTGAGGCAGGGCAGTGGAACTGTTAAGGAGTACCTGTAAAAGTTCAACCGCTTGTCGAGGTATGCGCCCGAAGATGTTAACACTGAAGCCACTAAGGTGGAACGCTTCATGGAAGGGTTACAGCAGTCCCTGCAATACCAGCTAGTGGTTTGCGACTGCCAGACTTTTAGCGAGCTGGTTAACAAGGCGCTTATAATGGAAGACAAGCGTCGTGCGATGGACGACACCCGCAACCGCAAACTGATAGGTAGTGGAGGACCCAGTAGCGCAAGACCAAGACCATGGTAGTCAGCACCTGCAAGACCCAACTTTCAGCAGCAACAGTACAAGTATCCGGTGTTCCGCTAGAATTATCAGCCTCAGCAGCAAGCCAAGCCAGTAGTCAACCCGCCGAACAACCGTGGAGTCAAGACCAACCCTCCGGGGCAAGTCACCTGCTTTGGGTGTGGTCAGACCGGGCACTATTCCAGGCAGTGCCCCAACAAGACGCCCGACGCACCGCGTCCCAATGCACCCAACCCCGGTCAAGGTGCACCAGGAAGGAACGAGGCCCCCCGCAACCAGCAGTTCAATGGCAGGGTCCGGATGAATCACATCACTGCAGAAGAGGCGCAAGAAGACCCGGACTGCATTCTGGGTACGTTCCTCGTCAACTCAACTCCAGCAACAGTGTTGTTTGATTGTGGTGCCACGCATTCTTTTGTTACTCAAGGGTTTGTTGAGAAGTGTGGTTTAAAACCCACTCTACTCCGTGGGCAAATGGCAATTCAAACCCCGGGAGCAGTATTGCGGACCAACCTAGGGTGTAGAAGGGTCGAGATAGTTATCAATGGGACGAGTTTCTTGGCAGACCTCATTGTGCTTAAATCGCAAGGTGTAGAAGTAATCCTCGGCATGGATTGGTTGGCCAAGCACCAGACTCTTTTGGACTGTGCCAACAGGGCCATTACCATCACAAGCAACCAAGGGATCAAGGTCAAGTTCGTCTCTCAGCCAGTATCGGCTCAAGTGCCTTGAGTCAACAGTCTATCCGAGGTAGAGCTTGATCAAGTGCCTATAGTCTGTGAATACCCGGACGTCTTTCCTGAAGAGCTACCCGGAATGCCTCCTGACCGAGACATCGAGTTCATCATTGAGCTCATGCCTGGATCAAGGCCTATATACAAAAAGCCTTACAGGATGGGTTTCGAAGAGCTGGCAGAGCTAAAAAGCAGCTGGATGAGCAACTCAGGAAAGGGTTCATCCGTCCGAGTGCATCACCTTGGGGATCACCTGTTCTATTTGTTTCAAAGAAGGATGGTACCATTCGAATCTGTGTGGATTACCGTTCTCTTAATGAAGTCACAATTAAGAAGAAGTACCCGCTCCCCAAGATCGAAAACCTGTTCGACCAGTTAAACGGGGCCAGGGTATTTTCCGAGATCGATCTTCGATCGGGATACTACCAGTTGAAGATCCGACCTAAAGATATACCCAAGACTGCATTCGTGACCCGGTACGGTCTATATGAACGCACGGTCATGCCCTTCGGTTTGACAAATGCCCCAGCCTACTTCATGTACCTCATGAACAAGGTCTTCATGCAATATTTGGACAAGTTTGTCGTCGTGTTCATCGATGACATATTAATCTTCTCCAAGTCCGAAGAAAAGCATGAGCAACACCTGAGGCTAGTTCTGGGAAAGCTTCGAGAGCACCAGCTTTATGCCAAATTCAGCAAGTGTCAGTTCTGGCTGAACGAAGTTGGATTTCTGGGTCATACCCTAACGGCACGCGGTTTGTCCGCACATCAGTCCAAGATTACTACAGTGACCAACTGGGAATCAGCAAAGGACGTGAAGGATGTCAGGAGTTTCCTCGGGCTCGCGGGATACTACCGCAAGTTCGTAGAAGGATTCGCCAGCATCGCTCGACCAATGACTCAGCTCTTGAAGAAAGGCCGGAAGTTCGAGTGGACACCGGCGTGTGAAGCAAGCTTCGAGGAGTTGAAGAAGAGGCTAACTACCGCCCCGGTATTGGCTACCCCATACATCAACAAGGAATTCGTGATATATTGTGATGCCTCTGGAACCGGGCTTGGTGGAGTCCTGATGCAAGATGGCAGGGTCATGGCGTACTTATCACGGCAAGTGCGACCGCATGAGGAGAACTACGCCACCCATGATCTCGAGCTAGCAGCCGTAGTGCATGCTCTGAAGACGTGGCGACAATACCTTCTGGGGAAGCGATGTGAGATATATACAGACCACAAAAGTCTGAAATATATCTTCACTCGGAGGGAGTTGAATATGAGGCAGCGGAGATGGCTTGAGTTAATCAAGGATTACGACCTCAGCATTCAGTATCATCCCGGCAAGGCGAACGTGGTAGCCGATGCCTTATGCCGGAAGGCAGGCTCCTTGAACGTCACGCTCAAGGAAAGGTTACCCGTCTTGTATGAAGAGATGGAGGACTTCGGGCTTGAGATAGTCGAACCAGGGTACCTGGCCAACCTCGAGGTCAAGCCTACTCTGGCAGACGACATCAAGGAGGCCCAGAAGGGGCACAAGAGTATCGAAGGCCTCAAGAGGAAGGTGCGAGAAGGCAAAGACCCAGGATTCTCAATTGATGAGCAAGGAGTACTGTGGTACAGGAAGCGCTTGTGCGTACCTAACAAGGCCGAACTTAAGGACTTGATCCTGCAAGAGGCTCATGACACACCGTACTCTATCCATCCAGGTGGTACCAAGATGTACCAAGACATCCGAGAACGATTCTGGTGGCATGGAATGAATAGAGAAACTGGCTCCTATGTCGCTAAATGCGATGTATGCCAGCGAGTCAAGGCAGAACACCAGCGACCTGCTGGATTGCTAGAACCTCTTCAAGTGCCGGAATGGAAGTGGGATAAAGTCAGCATGGACTTCATCACCGGGTTGCCCCGGTCGAATAGGGGTCATAACTCCATTTGGGTCATATTCGATCATTTGACCAAGGTGCCCCATTTCATCCCCGTTAACACAACCTACGTTGGCAGCCAGCTGGCTAGTCTGTACATTCATCGAGTGGTGAGTCTCCATGGAGTTCCCAAGGAGATCGTGTCCGACCGCGGCACGCAATTCACCTCAAGATTCTGGAAGAAGTTTCAAGAAGCTCTCGGAACCAAACTCTCCTTCAATACGGCTTTCCACCCACAGACGGGCGGACAGACCGAGAGGGTAAACCAGATACTTGAGGACATGCTCCGCGCATGTGTTTTGGCTCATGGTGCCAAGTGGGAAGACTGCCTGCCGTTTGCTGAGTTTTCTTACAACAACAGGTACCAGTCCAGTCTTCAGATGGCCCCATTCGAAGTCTTATATGGGCGGAAATGCCGCACCCCGCTCAATTGGTCCGAAACCGGTGAAGGACTAGTTTTCGGACCAGAAGCACTGCAGGAAGCAGGGGACAAGGTTCAGCTTGTCCGAGAAAACTTGGAGGCAGCTAAGTCAAGGCATAAGAGCTATGCGGACCCTCGCCGCAGAAACGTGGCGTTTGTTCCCGGAGACTAGGTATACTTGCGAGTCACGCCTCTCAAGGGGACCAAGCGTTTCCACATCAAGGGGAAGCTAGCTCCAAGGTTCATTGGACCCTTCAAGATCACGGCAAGGCGCGGGGAAGTAGCTTATCAGTTGGAGCTACCTCCTGAGCTTTCGGGGTGTGCACAACGTGTTTCACGTGTCACAGCTCCGGAAGTGCTTGCAAGTGCCGAACCGTCCCGATCTTTACAAGGACATTGATCATCAAGCTATTGACCTTCAACCGGATCTTACCTATCGCGAGAGACCGATCCGCATTTTGGATGAAGCCGAGCGTTGCACCAGAAGCCGCACCATCTAGTTTTTCAAGGTTCAGTGGAGCAACGATACCGAAGCAGAAGCCACGTGGGAACGTGAAGACTATCTCCGATCAGAATTTCCCGAGCTATTTAACGCTTAGCTTAGGAATCTCGGGGACGAGATTCTTGTAAGAGGGATAGGTCTGTCACACCCTGTTTTTCACCACAAGTATTTTATGTTGCAAAAATCAGAGCTTGTTAAAACTTTTTCAAATAATGTTGTGAGTGCAGTGTGAACCCTTGTATGAGTGAATGCTTGCTTGTTTGATGACTCAAGCCCATGAAAACTTATTATTTTGCTCTCTTCAAAAACCCTTTTTCCTTTATATCAAGATCACCTTCACCATGTTGGGATACACCACTAGCTCATGAAGCCAAGTGGAAGTTCCAACCAAAGTTGGTGATCTGATCCAAATATTATTTTCATTCATTAAAAACATTAATTGGTGATTTAAAATATGATTTTCCTATTTTATATTTATGTATGTTTCTAAGGCCAGGAATGATATTCCCACAAGGAAAATTGCTTTCCTGCCTTAGAAAATTATGAGTAAATTCATGGAAGCTCAGAAGGACATATATTTTCCATATATAAGATTTTCAACCCTATTTTAGATTAATATTATTTGAGTAAAACCCTTAAAACCATTTCTGTCTGTTTTAGCTTTTTGAGATGTTTCCAAAGGAAATTATCTCAGTAAATTCCCATAAAATTACAGGAGCCCTCCCAAGCCATATTAGGTGCTCACCTAAAATCTCACCTTGATCCAAGGTGGGGAAGTGCACCTAATGAGCCCAAAACCCTTTGTGTCCACAGAAGAGTTGGAACAACTGTACATTGCAAAGTTTCTCCAATGGAGCTGAAACTTTGCAGAGGTGTTTGACACCCAAAATGAGGACTCCACACCAAAGATCGGATTTGTAAGACTCTGTTTGGCCACACTTCCTTTGTAAAGGATAGTACTGGTCATTTTGAGGCATTTTCAAGTTTACAAAGCCAAACTGGTTCAATGGAGCTCAAATTTGGTGAAACCCCATGTTTTTACCCCAAGACGAAACCTGTTAAGTTTCATTTCGAGTGGTGGAGTGGAAGCACCCCAAGTCACTGTCGAACACCTACTGACAAGAAGGTAAAAACCCTCCTAGACACTGTTTTACCCTATGGCAAGGCCCCAAACTTGGTGGGTTAGAGCCCCACAACACCCTGAGCACCCAGTCAATCAGCCCCTCCCCAACTCCAAGCACAAGTGACAAGAACTCAAATTTGAGCCGCAGGGCAGTACTGGCAACACTAGTGTTCCTTGCTCCGTTGACAAGCTCGGGCTCCCACTAAACCACAACGGCTAGGCACACTCCCAGCAACACTCATGACATGGAGGACACGTCCCAAGTGCCCTAGAGCGCGCCAGCATGCTGTGGCATACCAAAACTGCACTCTGGGCGCGCTGCAGAGAGCCTCCCGCAAGGGGACGACACCCCGGCCGGTCCCAACCTCCCCAGTTATGTCCAAACGCTCCCCCGACAACCATTCAGTGCAAAGCAACCCCCAGGGACCCTCTCCCCTCGCGCAAGAGCTCAGGCGACGCGTGCCCGTGCAAGCCCGACGCGGGCGAGCATGCACGGTCGCTACGGCTCGACCCGACTCGCTTTTCCTCTGCGGCCGATGCACCAGGAGGTCCTAAACCACGTCCCGAACCCGTGGTTTCGCGGCCAGCACCTCACTGTGCTCGCACGCGCGCCACGGTGAGTCACTGGCGTGCCCGAGTCGGGTCACCGTCGCTGGCCTATAAATAGGTCCCCCCAGCACCCCAGCACCCTCCAAGCAGCTTCAGCACAACCAATAGAGACCCCCTAGCCACCCAGTCGAGCTCGCAGAGCCCCGGTGCTCGACATTGACCGAGGCCCCTCCGCCTTGGAGCTCTGGTTGATCTCCAGCTACACGTCGGCTCCTGCGCTGCACGACCTCCCATTACACTCCCCTTGACACCAGGAACATTTCCCGCAACTTTCCCGAGGGAATCCATGCTCATAGCCACTAGTTCAACACCAACCCGAAACCCTTCCGCCACGGTCACCTCGTCGCCGGCGACCCAGACCATCTCCGGTGACGTCCCGACCACGAGCAGGTAGGCGGAGGCACGAGGGACCCGTTCCCGCTCCTAGATTGGCCTGAGGACAACGGCAGCCTCGCCGGCGTCCGTCTCCACCTCTCTGGCTGGAGGTAGGAGAAGGACCCGACAGGTGGAGCCCACCGGCCGGTGTCCTGGGGCAGCCAGCGCACGCAGCCGCTGACGCTGACCCCGGGGACCCGCAGGTCAGGTTTGAACCTGGCCCGCGCGCGCCTGGTGGCCAGGCCTGCTAGCTGGGCCGGCTGGAACTGTTCCCCCTGCCTTTTCCTTCTATTTTCATCCAGTAACTTAAACGATTTTTATAAAAATATTTAGCCAGTAGAAAAATATGATTCTTCCACCAGTAATTTTCTAAAAATGTGTAGTATTTGATTCTGTAGTGTTTGACATTTATCAAAAATAGAACCTATTTTGGTATAATAAAATGATATTAAAAGCACTTGTTTGCTTCTGTTTGCTTCTAAATAAATATGCTTAGCTAATAAAAACAATAGGAAACATTTTCCAAAATAATAAACTGAATTTATTCAAACTTTGCAACATTTTTAAAAGCACTTTGTGATCTGTTTTAGTGAGAGCTATTATTTATTTATTCCTTTCTCGACGGTAGAGTTACCGAGTGACGGAGGATCCAGAGCGGAAGACCTCGAAGACCCCGGATACCTAGCTGACCAAGGCAAGCAGCCCTTTGACCATGACTTGAGCACAAACATTGTTGCATGCTAGTTGGTACTTTCCCGTAGCATGTGATCACGATGTCGGTTCATCATTGTGGTGATGGTACCGAAGGCTTCTTCGAAGCACTTGCATGATAGTAATGTTATTCACATGGCTCCTCGGAGCATGAACATGATGAGCTTGATCTTACCATCTATGAGGATCATGCTACTGTCATGTTGACTAGTAGAGTAAGATCATTGCACTGAGCTTGACCCTACCCCTTAAGGGTCATGCTAATACCATGTTGACAAGTAATGATAGGGCATATTATCATGAGCATAACAATGAGTTAAATAAAGAGTTTATGAAAATCCAGTCGGGTGCCACTAATGCCCGAGGGTGATGATGAGTTGGTGATCACTTTTGGTGAAGTGATGCACCGGTGCTTTTGTGTGAGTATGGTTTCGGAAATGGGATTAGTTTTATGATGTGTCGACCGTCCCAACCTTACCAGTACGACCACGATACCCCTTTATGGGACAGGGCTTTGTTGATTACTCTGGTCGGTACTAGCAAAGATCCACATTACTAGTGGCGGGAGTGATCGGTGTCACTCTCGTGATGGGGTCGTGCCAGGTAGGACGACTATGTCATTATTATGAGTTCCAGGCACACCGTTGGTCCCTGCATGGTTGATACAATCTAGAGTCGGTGCTCGTAAGACGTACAACATGTGGCTGGGTACCAATCGAGTGGACCTTTTTGTCTAGTATCGTCAGGGGAAAGATGATGATCGGGTACTTACCTCGGGTATATGTGATATACCGCGAGTCGTGGATGACACGGAAGTTTCCCGTTTCTCGTGGCTCCAGCATACTACCTCTGCAGAGTGTAAACTATTCGAATAGTCGTGTCCACGGTCAAGGATAGTTGGGTGGTGCTGCTTAAACTACGTCCAGCGTTTCCGCATAAACCAAGTGTCAGTAAAAAGTGTGTGTGTGTGGTGTTAAAAGGTGTTGTTATAATAATCACAATAATATGACCAAGTTCGGTGACTTGGCATATCGGGTAAACCCGGATGGTTTAACCCTCATTAATACATTGAGGTTATGACAAGTCCGATGACTTGGCATATAGGGTGAACCCGGTGTGTTCAGCCCTTGGGTCAGATATGTCGATATCTGTAACCTCTTCTTAAAGAGTAATTCTTTAACTTGTTGCATAAACCTGATCATTCCACCAAATTGCATTCCACTAAAGATATATGTTACTGTTATTCTTCGCTATAAATGTTCATACCATGGGCTGTTTGTGAGTACATTCAAAGTACTCATTGGCTTGCCACTGGTTATATTATTGACCAGACATGGAAGGATTGGAGTTTGGCGATGAGTACGCCGTCGGAGACGAACCTGCGATCTAGGACGCTTCGAAGTCAGAATGCCTGTCGGTGTAGGCTTGATGGCATGGGCACCTCTTAGCCCTTACGAGTTTTCGCTACTCGATGTATCTGTTTAATTTGGCCTTAGGCCTCGCTCTTGAACCCGACCTTCTGGTCGTTTGATGTAATAATTTCGGTGTTTGGATGTAAGACTCTATTATTCAGTATCTGTGTTCAATGCCCATTGATCCTTGGGGTCACTGGGCACGGCAAACTCGACTTGCTAGTCGGGGTCCCCACAGAGGGAGTGAGAGATGGGCCACCGACAGGTGGGGCACACCTGACAGGGTCGTCTCCTACCTCTAGCCAAAGAGGAGGAGGAGCACTCCGGCGTGGCTACCAACGTCCTCGGGCCCTAACGACGACGGGAATGGGTCCGGCTCGTCGTCGCCTACCTGATGGTGGTCGAGACAACGTCGGAGGGGCTCAGGTTCACCTGCGACGAGGTAGCTGTGGCGGAGGAGTTTCCGGGCGAAGCTGGAGGTGGTAGCTAGGGGCACGGATTTCCTCGGGGAAGAGAGGGGAAAGCTTCCTAAGGTCACGGGGAGTGGTTTGGTGGGCAGAGGAACGCGGGAGCCGACGTGTAGCCGGAGATCGACCTGAGCTCCAAGGAGGAGGGGCCTCGGTCGATTTCGAGTACCGGGGCTCTGCTTGCTCAAAGAGGAGGCTAGGGAGGTGACTGAGGTTGCTGCGATGAGGCATGAGGGGTGTTAGAGCGAGGGGAGAGGCTATATAAATGCCCGGAATGCTGAGCCAACTCGGGAGCGCCGGTGATTCACCGTGGCGCGCGTGGGGTGCAGAGAGAAGCTGGGGTCGAAACCACGGTCTCGGACATAGTTTTGGACCTCCAGAACTCAATGGGAGGGACAGGAAGAGAGAAGAGGCGAGCTACCGTGGCCACGCATCTCTGGTCGGTTCTGGTGCGCGCGGGCATGCGTCGCACCAGCTCTTAGCACAGGAGAGGAGGGGTCGTGATAGTCTCCTTATGCAGAGGGGTTGTTGGGAAGAGGATAGACAATTCGGGGGAGGCTGGAACTGGCCGAGGGCGTCGCCCCCACCTTGGTGGCTCCTTGTAGTGCGCCCAGAGCGCAGCTTTGGCATGCCACGGGATGCTGGCGCACCCTGTGGTGCCTTGGACGTGTCTAGCGTGTCCTGGGCACAGGCTGAGAGATGCGTAGCCGTTGGACACCCGTGGGAGCTTCGGCTGGTCAAGGGGGACAAGGAAAATAGGTGCTGTCAGCCTTGAGCTGAAGCTTAGATTGGGGTTTTTGGCATTTCTACTTTGAACCAGAGAGGGGCCAGTTGACTAGGGCTTGGCAATGATGGGAGCCACCTAATCTGAGAGTTTGGGGGAAAGGGTTGGGGTTTAGCTAAGGTTAGTAGGGGTTTTACCCATCTGTCAGAAGGTGCTCGACAGTGGTTTGGGGTGGTTGCACCCCACCACTAGCTCTGCAACTCAACAGGATTGTGTTTGGTTCTAAAACAAGGGGCTTCACCAAGTTGGAGCTCCATTGGACTAGTTTAGCTTTGTAAACTTGAAAACATCACCAAATGACCAGATCTGTTCCGTCCAAAGAGAGTGTGAGCAAATTAAGTCCCACAAATCCCTTTTTTGGCAGGAGCCCTCATTTGAGGTATTAGGCACTCCTACAAAGTTTCAACTCCATTGGACAAACTTTGCTATGTAGAGTTGCTCTAACTTCATTCTGGACAGAAAGGGTTTTGCAATTATTTGGTTTCCTTAATCACCTTGGATCAAGGTGAAATTTTATATGGGCACCAAATATGGCTTAGGGATACCAATGGAATTTTGTAAGAATTTATTGAGAATATTTCCTTTGGAAATATTTCAAAAGGTCAAAACACACAGAAGGGGTTTTCAGGGTTTTACTCAAATAATAATAATATAAATAGGGGTTGGAAAACTTATTTATTGAAATTATATGTCCTTCTGATCATCTCCAAAGTTTCTTAGATTTTTCAAAGGCAGAAAAGTATTTTTTCGCATAGGAATACCATTTCTGGCCTCAGAAATGGACATGCAAATAAAATAGGAAAATAATTCATTAAATAATTATTTTATGGTTTTGGTGCTCTAAAATGGTGCTAGAACCAAATCACCAACTTTGGGTAAGAACACTCCTTGCCATCAAGGACTTGTAGTGCAACCCAAAGCAAGGTTTTGCTTTAACCAAAAATAAGAAAAAGGTTTTGAAATTAATTAAGTCATGAGAAATGTGGTTTTTAATATCACATGATCAAGCATACAAGCATACATGACAATCATGGAACTCACAACATTAGTTTTGAAAAAGTTTTAATAAACTCGGATTTTTGAACTACAGAAAAATTGGCAGTGAACATAGGGTGGGACAAAGCTATCCCCCTTACAAGAATCTCTTCCCCCAGATTCCTCAGCTAGGTGCTAAAAAGTTACGAAAACTCATATCGGAGATAGTCTTCACGCTCCCATGTTGCTTTTTCTTCGGTGTGGTTGCTCCACTGAACCTTGAAGAACTTGATGGTGCGACTTCTGGTGCAACGCTCTGCTTCATCCAGGATGCGGATCGGCTTCTCACAATAAGTGAGATTTGGCTGAAGGTCAATGGTCTGATGGTCAATGTCCTTGTAAAGATCGGGACGGTTTGGCGCTTGAAGACACTTCCGAAGTTGTGACTCGTGGAAGACATTGTGCACACCCAAAAGTTCCGGGGGTAGCTCCAACTGATAAGAAACTTCTTCACGCCTTGCCGTGATCTTAAAAGGTCCAATTAACCTTGGAGCAAGTTTCCCTTTAACGTGGAAACGGTTGGTTCCCTTGAGAGGTGTGACATGGAGGTACACTTGGTCTCCGGGAACAAACTCCACATCTCTGCGGTGAGAATCCACATAGCTCTTCTGTCGCGACTTGGCTGCCTTCATGTTTTCTCGATCAAGATGCACCTTATCTTCTGCTTCTTGCAGAACTTCCGGCCCGAAAATTAACCCATCACAGGTTTCGGACCAGTTGAGGAGGGCACGACACTTTCATCCGTACAACACTTCAAATGGAGCCATCTGGAGACTGGACTGGTAGTTGTTGTTGTATGAGAAGTCAGCGAACAACAGACAATCTTCCCATTTGGCACCATGTGCCAAGACACATACGCGAAGCATATCTTCGAGTATCTGGTTTACTCTCTCCGTTTGTCCGCCCGTTTTCAGGTGGAAAGCGGTGTTGAAAGAGAGTTTGGTTCTAAGGGCTTCTTGGAACTTCTTCCAGAAGCTTGAGGTGAACTGCGTGCCTCGGTCAGATACAATCTCCTTGGGAACTCCTTGGAGACTCACTATACGATGGATGTATAGACTAGCCAATTGGCTTCCATCATAAGTGGTGTTGACTGGAATGAAATGGTCCACCTTGGTCAGATGGTCAACAATGACCCATATGGAGTTATGCCCCTTGCTTGACCTGGGCAATCCAGTGATGAAGTCCATGCCGACCTTGTCCCACTTCCATTATGGCACTTGAAGAGGTTGTAGCAGTCCAACAGGTCGTTGATGCTCAACCTTGACTTGCTGGCACACATTGCACTTGGCAACATAAGACGCTATTTGCCTCTTCATGTCATGCCACCAGAATTTTCTCGGAGATCTTGATACATCTTGGTACCACCAGGGTGAATAGAGTAGGGTGTGTCATTTTCTTCCTGCAGGATCAAGTCCTTGAGTTCTTTCTTGTTGGGTACTCATAAACGTTTCCCAAACCACACTACTCCTTGCTCATCCACTGATAATTCTAGGGCCTTGCCTTCTTGGATCTTCTTCTTGATGCCTTCAATGCTCTTGTGCCCCTTATGGGCCTCCTTGATATCGTCAGCCAACGTTGGTTTGATTTCGAGGTTAGCTAGGAACCCTGATTCCACTAGCTCCAACCCGAAGTTCTCCATTTCTTCATATAAGGCGGGTAGCCTTTCCTTGAGCATAACGTTCAAGGTGCTGGTATTTCTTCTTAACGCACCAGCCACTACATTGGCCTTAACGGGGTGATATTGAATGTTGAGATCGTAATCTTTGATTAACTCCAACCACGTTCATTGCCTCATATTCAATTCTCTTTGAGTGAAGATATACTTCAGAATTTTGTGGTCGGTGTATATTTCACATCGCTTCCCCAGAAGGTAATGTCGCCATGTCTTTAGAGCATGCACTACTGCTTCCAACTCGAGATCATGGGTGGCCTAATTCTCCTCATGAGGGAGCAGTTGCCGTGACTGAGATGCCACGACCCTACCGTCTTGCATTAGGACTCCATCGAGCCCGGTTCTGGAGGCATCACGATATATTACAAACTCCTTGCTGATATCTGGAGTAGCCAATACCGGGGCGGTACTCAATCTCTTCTTCAACTCCTGGAAGCCTGCTTCACACTCTGGCGTCCATTTGAACTTCCCGCCGTTCTCCAAGAGTTGAGTCATGGGTCGAGCGATGCGGGAGAATCCTTCTATGAACTTGCGGTAGTATCCCGTGAGCCCGAGGAAGCTCCTGACTTCCTTCACGTCGATTGGCGACTCCCAGTTGGTTACCGTAGTAATCTTGCAGGGATCGACTGCCAGCCCACTTGCTGTCATGGTATGACCCTAGAATACAACTTCGTTCAGCCAGAATTGGCATTTGCTGAATTTGGCATAAAGTTGGTGCTCTCGAAGGTTCTCCAACACTAACCTCAAGTGTTGCTAATGCTCTTCTTCGGACTTGGAGAAGATTAATATGTCATCAATAAATACGACGACAAACTTATCCAGGTATTCCATGAAGACCTAGTTCATGAGGTACATGAAGTAAGCTGGGGCATTAGTCAACCCGAAAGACATGACAGTGCACTTGTATAGACCATACCGGGTCACGAACGAAGTCTTGGGTATGTCTTCGAATCTTCAATTGGTAATATCCAGATCGGAGATCGATCTTGGAGAATACCTTGGCTAAATTTAACTGGTCAAACAAATCTTCAATCTTGGGGAGTGGGTACTTGTTCTTGATCGTGACCTCATTGAGGGAACGGTAATCAACGCAAAGTCTGATAGTTCCATCCTTCTTAGACACGAACATAACAGGTGATCCCCAAGGTGATGCACTCGGACGGATGAACCATTTCCTGAGTTGCTCATCCAGCTACTTCTTCAGCTCCGCAAGCTCTTTGGATCCCATCCTGTAAGGCTTCTTATAGATAGGCCTTGATCCGGGCATGAGCTCAATGATGAACTCGATGTCACGGTCGGGAGGCATCCCTGGTAGCTCGTCAGGAAAGACGTCCGGGTACTCGCATACTATCGACACTTGGTCCAACTCTTCTCCTGATAGGCTGTTAATCTGCGGTACACGAGTGGTTACTCGCTCAGAGACATACTTGACCTTGACCCCTTGGTCGCTTGTCATGGTAATAGCCCTGTTGGCATAGTCCAAGATGCTCTGGTGTTTGTCCAAGCAATCCATGCCAAGAATTACTTCTAGGCCTTGCGACTTAATGACGATGAGATCTGCTGAGAAGCTTATCCCATTGATAACAATCCCGACTTTCCTACACCCTAGGTTGGTCCTTAACACTGCTCCCGGGGTTTGTATTGCCATTTTCCCGTTAAGAAAAGTAGGCTTCAAACCACATTTTTCCGAAAATCTTTGCGTGACAAAAGAAAGAGAAGCACCACAATCAAACAATATTGTTGCTGGGGTGATGTTGATGAGGAACGTACCCAGAATGCAGTCCGGGTCTTCCTGTGCCTCTTCTGCGGAGATGTGATTGATCTGCCCCCTGCTGTGATACTACTGGTTGAGGGGAGCTTGGTTCCTGCCTAGTGCTCCTTGGCCTTGGTTTGGCGCATTGGGGCGTGGTGTGTCGGGCTTCTTGTTGGGACACTGCCTGGAATAGTGCCCAGTCTGTCCACATCCAAAACAGGTAACTTGTGTTGGAAGGTTGGTCTTGACTCCACTGTTGTTCGGTGGGTTGAATGTTGGCTTGGTGTTTACTTGCTATTGAGGCTCATAGTTCTTACGAAATGTTGGAGACTTGTACAACTGCTGTTGATAACTGGGTCTTGGTGTAGCCGACTGCCATGGGCATGGCTTCGAATTACTAGGTCCTCCACTACCCATCAGCTTGCGCTTGCGGGTGTCGTCCATTGCACGATGCTTATCCTCCGACATAAGGGCCTTATTAACCAGATCACTGAAGGTACGGCACTCACAAACGACCAGTTGATACTGGAGTGACTGCTGCAATCCTTCCATAAAGCGTTCCACTTTACCATCCTCAGTGTTGACATCCTCTGGTAAATATCTTGACAGGAGGTTGAACTTCTGCAAATACTCCATGACGGATCCACTACCTTGACTTAAAGCTCGGAATTCACGCTTCTTAGTGGTCATCATTCCGGAAGGAATGTGAGCAGCGTGGAATCCCTCTTTGAACATAGCCCAAGTGATGACCTGCCCGGCTCACATGATCTGGAATCCATCCCACCAACCTCTGGTTGTGCCTCCGAGATAGTGAGAAGAATAGAGGACTTTCTCACGATCACCAGTGCATTGGACTAGCGCGAGGAGGTCTCCGATAGTACGGATCCAGTCATCAGCATCCAACAGTATGGTTGTCTCCGAGAATATGGGTGGCGTAGTCCGCATAAAGTCGGATAGAGTAGATCGACCATTGCCATTCCCGTTCTGCGGCGGGTTGTTCACCAAGACTTGAGCCAGCTACTAAATAGCAGCATTATTGGCTAGACGTTCCTCATGGAGAGCTTGAAGGAACTGAGCCATAGTCAATCTTTCAGGAGGAGGCGGTGGAACATCGTCTTGCTGCTGCTCGTGGTGATCTCCAGCTTGAGCGTCCCCTCCGGTTCCCTGCTGCTGACCTGAAGAGGCAGAGCCGGGGTTGCCGAAGGTGCTGGTTTGAGTTGCAATCACCATCCTGTCAGGGGAGTTGACAGGTCAATTTGCCAAATTCGCCGGAATCATAAGGGATGATGCTCTAGTAAAGGGGTCTGGTGCTGTGTTGGTGTGGGATTTTTAAGCCAAAGAGTTTTGGAAAAGACTAATGCATTAGATTAAATGAAGTGATGTAGTCGCTTACAAGCTGCCTAAGGCAGAAATGCGGCTTGCATGAAACATGCTTACACAACACTCATGGTTCGCATGAACCGATACATGGATTCCCTACGCTTGGGGAAACTCCTAATTGCCTACTTCGTAATACTAAGCTGCGGACTGGTCGGTCTCATAGGTGGGTTCTGCAGGGTCTTCCTCATCATCTTCATCTGGACTTTCCTCCTTCAAAGGGGTGGGAGAAGGAAGTGGTCCATCACAGCGTCTCTTAGTTGGCGAGGCAGCGAAGAGTTCAGTGTACTCTTCCGCGGTCAGGTGGCGACTCATAACAGGAGTGGCCTGCAGCGGTGGTACTCCTCCTCGGAAAGCAACGGTTGATCGTCCTTCGGATGCTCCTCCTTCTTCACCTTGCGGGTCTTCATCTTCTCCAGGCGAAGTAGGTCCTTGACTTGATGCACGTCTTGGCGAATGTTTGTTGACTCCTTGATCGGAAGGTGCATCAAATTGTCGGAGGAGAGGCTAAAGTAGGTATGAAACCTTAGTGGCATCCCGTCCTCTGAAGATGGGTTGAGTGTCCAACTCCCGTCTATCCCATCCTTAATAAAAGGTAGGTGAGGAGTCGCTGGCTCGTTAACCATCTCCGGAAGGATGTCGCGGAGACGCACGAGCACCTCACGTGCGGCTGTCTCCACTGCCAGCATCAGATCCTCCATTTGTGGTCCTTCGAAGAACCAACTAGTCGAGGAGTCATTAGACTTCACTATCACATCCACGTGACATTCCTTGGTGTCGGTGTTGACCCAATGCTCGTGGTAGAGGAAGATGGGCGTGCAGCGTACTTGGTACTTCTCGAGGCTATCACCCAAAAGTAGCGGAAAGCCCATCTCCAGAAGCATCTCAGGTACGACGGCCATCTACAAGATGTAGGAGAGAGGGTTAGGAAGTTTTTAGTGGGTGCGGAATCTCAGGTTAAGGTCTAGGTGCACTAATCGTCTCGGTTATCGTCCATGCTACCTAAGGCTTCCTATAGTCAGGATGGCTCTGATACCAGCTCAGTGGGGACCCCGACTTACGAGTCAAGATCGCAGAATGAACGTGCTCAGTGATCTCAGAGATCAATGCTCACCGAACACACAGATACTGAATATTAATAGTCTTACATCCAAATACCGAATTATTACATCACGTGACCGAATGGTCAAATTCACAAGGTAGGGCCTATAAGGCCAAATCACACGGATACAACTAGTAGAGGAAATCTTAGGGCTAAGCGGGTGCCCATGCCATCAGCCTACACCAACAGGCATTCTGACTGGGAAGCATCCTAGTTCGCGGGGGCGTCTCCGAAGACATACTCTTCTCCAAACTCCGGTCCTTCCATGTCTGGTCAATAATATAACTGGTGGCAAGCCAATGAGTACTTTTGAATGTACTCGCAAACAGCCCATGATATGAACAATGCAAGTGAAGGATAACTATAATATGCATCTTTGGTGGACAACAACTTGGTTGTATATAGACATGATCATGGATGTGCAACATAAGTTAAATTTTACTTGAAGAACAGGTTACATATACCAATATATCTGTTGAGGGCTGAATACTTCGAGTTCACCCTATATGCCAAGTCACCAAACTTGGTCATATTAACTTTTTCATTTACCACTTACTCACACACACTTGGTTTATGCGGAAACGACTGGACATAGTTTAGGCAGCACCACGCAACTGTCCTTGACCGTGGACACGGCTATTCGAATAGTTTTGCACTCTGCAGGGGTAGTACACTGGACCCACGAGATGCGGGAAACTTCCATGTCATCCACGACTCGCGGTATATAACATACCCGAGATAAGTACCCGATCAATGCCTTTCCCCTGACAATACTAGACAAAGAGGTCCACTCGATTGGTACCCAACCCACATGTTGTACGTTTTACGAGCACCGACTCTGGACAGTATCAACCATGCGTGGACCAACAGTTTGCCTGGAACACGTAAAAACGGCATAGTCGCCCTACCTGGCACGACCACATCATGATAGTGACCACACACCACTCCCGCCACTAGTAATGTGGATCTTCGCTAGCACCGACCAGAGTAATCAACTCAGCCCCGTCCCATAAAGGGGTAACGTGGTCGTACATGTAAGTTTGTATGGTCGATACATCATAAATCTCATCCCATTTCCGAAACCATACACACACAAATACCCGGTGCACCACTTCACCAATAGTAACTCATCATCACCCTCGGGCATTAGTGGCACCCGACGGGGTTTTCATGAACCTTTGATTTATGACATCATCATGCTCATGCTAATACTATTCTAACTTTACTTGTCAACATGATATTAGCATGACCCTCATAGGTGGTAGGATCAAGCTCAATGCATGTGCTCCGGAGGAGCCATCGGTAACATCACCTCAATGATTTACCGGTACTTATGATCATATGCAACGGAAATATTTGCTACACTAGCATGGATCATATCATATGCTCATACATGGTCAAAGGGTTGTTTGCCTTGGTCAGCTAGGTATCCGGGGTCCTCGAGGTCTTCCGCGCCGACTCCTTCGTCACACGGGTTTTCTATCATCGTATAAAGATAAAAATAATAAGTATCTCACTCCAAAACAAATCACAAAGTCATTTCAAAAATGTTGGTTATTTCTGATAAATCTAGGTTGTTATTTTAAAAATATTTGCTTCTGTTTTTAGTGGAGGAATATTTTTAAAATCAACATAACAGAAGCAAAACTATTCCAATTTAATCCTTTTTATTATTGTAAAATAGACCAATTGCTGCAAAAATTCAAACAATGGTTTTGCTAAATACTACACATTTTAGAAGAATAACAGTGGAAAAATTATATTTTGACACTGGTTAAATCTTTTTATAAAAATCATTTAAACTAAAGTTTTAAATCAAAAAGAAAAAGGCTACACACCCTGGCCTGGCTTGGCCTTGAACAGGGCCGGCCAAATGGCGAGCCAATCAGCTTGCCCAGGCGTGCGTGCCGTCAGGTTTGAACCTGATGCGCGGGCCCCTGCAGTTAGTGGCTGCGGGCAGCGAGGGAGAGAGAGATGGGCCACCATGTCCTCGGGCTAGAGAGGAAGAGGAGCACGCCGACGTGGCTACCTACGTCCTCGGGCCCTAACAATGATGGGAACGGGTCCGGCTCGTCGTCGCCTACCTGATGGTGGTCGAGACAACGTCGTAGGGGCTCAGGTTCACCGGCGACGAGGTAGCCGCGGCGGAGGGGTTTCGATGGTAGCTAGGGGCACATATTTTCTCAGGGAAGAGAGAGGGAAAGCTTCCTGAGGTCACGGCGAGTGGTTTGGTGGGAAAACGAATGCGGGAGCCGACGTGTAGCCGGAGATCGACCGGAGCTCCTAGGCAGAGGGGCCTCGGTTGATCTCGAGTACCGGGGCTCCGCTTCCTCAAAGAGGAGGCTAGGGAGGTGATTGAGGTTGCTGCGATTAGGAATGAGGGGTGCTGGAGGGAGGGGAGGGCCTATATATAGGCCCGCGACGGTGAGCCGACTCGGAAGCACCGCTGATTCACCATGGTGCATCGGGGTGAAGAGCGAAGCTGGACTCAAAACCACGGTCTCAGGACGTGGTTTTGGACCTCCAGAACTCAATGCGAGAGAGGGAGAGAGAAGAGGCGAGCTACCGTGGCCACGCATCTCTGGCTGGTTCTGGAGCGTGCGGGCATGTGTCGCACCAGCTCTTAGTGCAGGAGAGGAGGGGCCCTGATGGTCGCCTGATGCAGAGGGGTTGTCGGGGAAGAGGATAGACACTTCGAGGGAGGTTGGAACTGGCCGAGAGCGTCAGCCCCACGACGGTGGCTTCCTGTAGCACGCCCAGAGCACAGCTTTGGCAGACCAAAGCATGCTGGCGCGCCCTAGGGTGACTTTAACGTGTCTAGCATGTCCTGGGCACAGTCTGAGAGATGCCTAGCCGTTGGAGACCCGTGGGAGCTTCGGCTAGTCAAGGGGGACAAGGAAAACTGGTGCTGTCAGCCTTGAGCTGAAGCATAAATTGGGTCTGTTGGCATTTCTACTTTGAACCAGACAGGGGCCAGTTAACTGGGGCTTGGCATTAATGCTAGCCACCTAATCTGAGAGTTTGGGGAAAGGGTTGGGGCTTAGCTAAGGTTAGGAGGGGTTTTACCCATCTGTCAGAAGGTGCTCGACAGTGGTTTGGGGTGGTTGCACCCCACCACCGGCTCTACAACTTAACAGGATTGGGTTTGATGCTAAAACAAGGGGCTTCACCAAGTTTGAGCTCCATTGGACAAGTTTATTTTTCTAAACTTGAAAACATCACCAAATGACCAGATCTGTTCCTTCCAAAGAGAGTGTGGGCAAATTAAGTCCAACAAATCCCACTTTTGGCATGGAGCCCTTATTTCAGGTATTAGGCATTCCTGCAAAGTTTCAACTCCATTGCACAGACTTTGCTATGTAGAGTTTCTCTAACTTCATTCTTGACAGAAGGGGTTTTGCAATTATTTGGTGGCCTTAATCACCTTGCATCAAGGTGAACTTTTTTATGGGCACCAAATATGGCTTAGGGATACCACTACAATTTTCTAATAATTTATTGAGAATATTTCCTTTGGAAATATTTCAAAAGGTCAAAACAGACAGAAGGGGTTTTTATGGTTTTACTCAAATAATAATAATATAAATAGGGGTTGGAAATCTTATGTATGGAAAATATATGTCCTTATCATCATCTCTAAATTTTCTTAGATTATTCTAAGGCAGAAAAGTATTTTTTCCACATAGGAAATGGACATCAGAAATGGACATCCAAATAAATTAGGAAAATAATTCATAAAATAATTATTTTATGGTTTTGGTGCTCTAAAATGGTGCTAGAACCAGATCACCAACTTTGGGTAAGAACACTCCCATCCATCAAGGACTTGTAGTGCAACCCAAAGTAGGGGTTTGCTTTAACCAAAAATAAGAAAATGGGTTTTTAATTAATTAAGTCATGAGAAATGTGGTTTTTAATATAACATGATCAGGCATACAAGCATACAATGACAATCATGGCACTCACAACATTAGTTTTGAAAAAGTTTTAATAAACTCAGATTTTTGAATTACAGAAAAAGTGGTAGTGAAAATAGGGTGTGACAGGGTCCAAGTCCTTCGTCAATCACGGGATCTATCGTCGTGATAATAATATAAGTACTAAGAACCATAGAAAAAATAAGGCACACAATCCACTTCTAAGATGTTGCCCTATTTTGTAAAATACCAACTTCATTTCTATAAATATTTCTTCCTGATTTTGGAATGAAAAAGATTTTTAAATCCTTTTTAACACAGACTGAAATATCTTTATTTGAGGTTTTAAATTAAACCTATATACAAAAGTATTTGTAAAAATTACAGATATAGTTTTATTAAATTCCTCATATTAAAACGAAATTGTTGGTGGAAAAATTATTGGAATTGGATGCATTTATAGCCGTGTGGAATTTATTTAAATAAAATCCAGAAAATAAAATAAAAAGGGCCCAACGGCCAGGCCAGAGCTAGCCAGCAGTTGTGATGGACCATGTGGCCCGCCAGCCACCCAGCTTAGGTGTGCGCACGCCGTCAGTTTTGAACGTGACGCGCGGGGCCCAGTGGCCAGTGACTGGGAGGGGAGAGGAGAGGAGAGAGAGGGACAGACGCTGACATGTGGGGCTCCACTGTCACGTTGTCTTCTACCTCGAGACAGAGAGAGGGGAGAGCTCACCGGCAGCAACATAGGCAACGACGAGGAAGGGTGAGTGCAGGAATGGATTCCCTGCACTCCCTCCTTTCGGATGGAGGTCGAGGGAGAGGCTCAGGTGGCTCGAGTTGGTGGCGACGAGCTGGCCACGATGGAGGCTTTCGGGAGGTGGATGGCGACGACGCTCAGAGAGGGTAAAAGGTCGGGGGAGAGGCGGAGGTGAAGCAGCAGAAGACTGCGGTCACAATGAGGCTAAATGAGCGCCGGAGCAGGCGCGTGTCCCATGATCGGCTGAGCTCCGACGAGGTGGCGCCTCGGTCGATCTCGAGCACTCGTGCTCGGATAGCTCGATTGAGGTCTCGGGGAGGCGATTGGAGGTGTGAGTGAGGTCGAAGGGGGTCGGAGAGGAGTCAGGGATGCATATTTATAGGGACGCCATGGTCAACCGAGTGGTGGTGCACCAGCGAGGTTGCAGCAACAGGTAGCGAGGGAGAGAGGGTTTCAGGGGCGTGTCTAGGGTATTTGTGATGGTTTTATCACGACATATGTCCTCATGAAAGGACTTCATGGTGAAGCCATCACAACCATGTGGGAGCTGAAAGTTGTTCAACGGGAACGAGAGACGAGTTTACCCTAGTTCGACCCCTCCGTTGGAGGTAAAAGCCTACGTCTTGCTTTGTGTGTATTGATGATGAAATCGATTACAAGGGTGTGGTTTCGCCTGACCTAGCTCTCAATTGATTGTAACTTAACTCTATCATCCTTAGAGACTCTCCTTTATATACAGGCCGAGCCCCTAGACATACAAGAGTCCGGGTCACCTCATGATTCGTGACCCAATATGTCTCTAACTTGCCTTGCTCCTCTACCAAGGAAAACCCAGGGGGATCTGCTACCTTGTGGGCCTTGAGTCGGCATCTTCATGTATTGGGCTGCGCCGGCTCACCTTGGTAAACCGCCTTGCCGCCTCCTGTCCTATATGTGAGGGCCCATCTCGAGTATAAACATTGAGCCGCCACCAGCTTGAACCAACCTCATAGGGCGGGTTACATGGCGGGATAATATTCCCAACATTAGGCCCGAGATTGACTTGAATTTATTCATGTCAATAGTCTTTTCTTTAATCTTGGTGGCTCGGTTATAACCCATGCTTTGCCTTCCGAGGTAGAAATGTCGGCTTCAAAGGTCTTCATAAGTCCTTACTTCATCCACCAATGACGTCACCTGCCCTAGAAAATCAGGGGCTCAAGGATGTTATCACAACTGCCCTTTGTAACGGCTCTTTGTAACGGCTCCTTCCACTTATCCAATTTTCCCGAAAATCTAGGCGCCCTCAGCTCGAAATTTTTTAGAGCCTCCTCTATTCCCGCGCCTATCGTTTCTATTCTAGCAACGAGCCTTTAAATACTTGCAAGTGGGTATCTCTTCATTTTTTACATCGCTCGCCTGCTTCTTCTTCGTCTTCCTCCAGCTCGAAACTACATCGTGTCGCTGCCGTGCAACTTCCATCGCCGAACGATCTGATCTAGGGGTTCCATGCCGTGCGACTTCATTTTCTATATCACGGATCTCCTCTGCCGCCGTCAGGTAAGTCTGTTCCTCTTTCCATATCTTCCAATTAATCCAATGTAGCTCAATGGGGTTCGTTCATCCCGTGTTCGTCGCGAGCCAGACCTGTCATGATTCTTCAATGAATCTTCTCCATTCGTTAGGTACAATAGATGTACTGATCTAGTCTCCAGTGTAGCTTCCCCTAGATAATTTGTAAGATCCATTAAATAATTACCTGTCACTGATTTCACATGGTACTGTCATCTAGGGTTAATGAATTTTCCCCTTTTTGGACCTATGGTACATCCATATTTTTATGCAATTTGGTAGGAACCTATTTGTCCCATACTTAGGCAAATCTCAAATCTCGATCCCTTTTTAAACTGCATTTACCCTTATATCGATTTTCCCGGTAAGATCGTAAATCCTTTGTAAGCCGCCTTTCCATCAAGGCGACTTGAATCATAACTGCAAGCCGTCCCCCTTCTAGTGCCACCTTTGTTGCTCCTCATGGCGACCCATATTTGGGTGCCTTTAAGAATAATTTTGTTGTCTGTATCCATCTAAACTATTCCAAGCCTTTGTTTCCTCTTAGATAACTCGCCAAATATATTTCTGCAGTTCTTATCTTTTTGAAAACAACAACATGACCAAGCCGTCCACATGGAACTAGGTGTCCTCTCTGATCATGGACAAGGCAATCAAAGAATATTTAATTGTTTGAATGTTGTTGTCTCAAGAGAACATTGGTTGGCGAAGCGCTTACGGGTAAGAAAGACTCGTCCCCACTGAGGGAGAAGTTGTGATTTTTGCTGAGAATTTTGAGCGGGGTCAAATTTCTTCACAGACATCTTGCACTTTTATAACCTCCATCCTCCAGACTTGGGTCCTAATTCCTTCACCAATTTATGCCAGTTCCAAGTATTTTCTGAAGTTTACCTGGGGATAGAACCTTCTGTTCTTCTATTTCAAGAATTCTTTTATCTTAATCGTCAGACCGAATTTTTTATGGACCCTGCTTGGATCTTGGTGGGGTCAATATCCAGAGGCGAAGGGAATGTGGATTTCCAGCTGCCACGTTGCCCAGCCATCCTAAGGGTTGGGGTAAGACTTGGTTCTATTACAAAGATACATCCCCTACTCACGAGCATCTCCTAATGAACTTCGAGCTGCCCGGTCCAATTGCTGATGGAGAGCGTGCTCAACCAATGTATATCCTAAGCTTAGAGCTTTGACAGCCAATAGCTTGTCCGATGTTGATCCAGCCCGGTGTTGGGTAGACTGCCATATCTTGCCCTTGAGTCGTCGCATCTCGTTAATGTGTCAGTATGACGACAACTTGAACAACCACTCCGTTTTATCAACAGCATGCTTGGTACTAAAGATATCAACAAGATTGTGAAGAAATTGCTAGGTGAAACCAAAGATGCTTGTCGCACAACTGGGTTGAAACCTGTCTATACTCAGAATCCTACTCCTGAGGTATCAAACCTTTTCACACCTCATTTTATTTTTCTAGGATTATCATTGTTTTAACTTGCTTATCCTTGGCTAACTCCATCATAGGCTAACTCGCCATTTTGGAAACGACGTCAAACCAAAGTTCCTGCCGCTAAAAACAAAACCGCCCCGAAGAAGACAAAGAAGAAAACCACTATAGCAGAATCATTAGTCGTGGGTGACTTTGATCGTGTAGATAATCATTTTGAGGTAAAACCTTCATTTTGGTAAGCCGCCGTGTAATTGAACTTGCTAACACCTCCTTATTGGCAGAATGATAAAAAAGAAAGTCAAGAAGAAGTTGTCGAGGTAATTTCTATCTCCTCTGGCTCAGAAAACTCATTTCCAAGGCCACCAAGGCGGTTCGTTAGGAAAGTTTCTTTATCTCACCCAAAGGCTTATTTAGATCCTGATTTCCTTTTGAAGAAGAATCTTTACACTCCAAGGCGCCATACCTGAAGTGCTTCAGGTGACCTTGTATTTGGGCTACCCAATAAACATGCCCCTCGTAAAGGTCTAAATGAGGTGCTTATTATTTAAAAAATTTACCTTTTCAGAAGCTAGCTTTTTCTGCCATCTTCTTGATCCTTCCTTTGAAATTATCAGGAGTCGCCCCCATCATGAGTCGACTCAGCTGCTTTAGAAAAGCCACCCCTTATCATCAATCCAGGGTAAGACTATTATTTTCTGTGCGTAATATTATTTTGACTCCTTTGATATTTATATACGCCTTGATGTATTCCGTTCACTATGCAGGGCTCAAGCCAAAAACAGAAAAAGTTGGCGGGTCATCAACGAATCGAAGTGCCAATGAAATGGAAACACGGGAGCTTTACCATTCTGAGCCGGCTAGTCCTCCTCAAACTCGCGTTGAATCCCCCACGATGCACCAAGACGTCGATGATGATCTACCTTCTCGTGATGATCCAACGAAAATTGGTGATGTGGTCATGGAGGAAAGCCAATAAATTGATCCCAATCCGCCAAGACATCAAAGAAATATGCTCCTTTTGAAGAAGAAGTTGTTGTTACTGAGATGGGTTTTAATGCTCCCACCTTCATTGCGTTGGCCAAGCATACTGTCAAGGATGAAACACTTCACAAAGGAAAAAACAAAGTTGATCTTCCCTATATTGATAAGATTTACTTTGAAGAGCTGCACTCTGGTTATCTGAATCGCCTCTCCATAAGCGGAAACATGGAGACCAACTTAGTACGCATGATGAAAAACGTTATGAGGTATGTCCATACTTATCTCATACTCTGTTCCCCCTTACTTACCCCCAAGGGCCGAGTCATCTTTATGAAGATGAGTCGGGTCTTGATAAATTTGTTGACATTCAACTTGTAGCCCCCAAGAGTCGGGTCATCTTTCTGAAGATGTGCCGGGTCTTGATAATTAGAAATGAAGTTCGACCTATAGCCCCCAAGGGTCGGGTCATATTTCTGCAGATAAGTCAGGTCTTGATAAACAGAATTGAAGTTCAAACTTTTAGCCTCCAAGGGCCGGGTCATCTTTCTGAAGATGAGCCGGGTCTTAATATAGAAAATTGAAGTTCGACCTCTAGCCCCCAAGGGTCGGGTCATCTTTCTGAAGATGAGCTGGGTCTTGATAAATAGAATTGAGGTTCGACTTGTAGCCCCCAAGGGTCGGGTCTTCTTTCTAAAGATGAGTCGAGTTTTGATAAATAGAATTGAAGGCATATAGTCCAGTATAACCATTATAAAGCGGTAATGTTTCGCTAGACAAGAGGATAAGATAGCTGAATTCAATGAATTGGAAGCCCCCAAGTGACCTACGATCAGGGAAAAGTCAAGCATTGGATTGCAGAAGACAACACTATTATTGCAAAATAACCTGGAAACTATTAGCCCCCAGGTAAGTCGACTTGATTCTCAAGAACATAAATTGGTGCCTATGTTTGAACCACGTATCATGGAAACTGGTCCTCTTTGGCTTATCAGTATCCATGTTTGAATGATCGCAACATGTAGGCTCATCCTATTTGATACCAATAGCTTCCATGTTTGAATGACCTCATTGGTGGCGGCTCATCCTCTTGGGCGGCTTATGAAACAACAACGACTCATGCACATTATGTAGGCTGAAGCGACAAAAACCCTGACTTCATGGGTGTCGGTTGTATTGTCTTTATAAATGTAGTACAAATACAAAACAATGTACATGGATAAAGAGCCAAAGGCACTAAGTATAATAAGGCCAAAGGTGGGCAATGTTCCACGGCCGAGTCGTCTCTTCCTTCAATGTTGGCTTATGTGGACGAAGGTCTATCGGATAATAGGATCCATTATGAGGACTTTTACTAACGACAAAAGGACCTTCCCATGGGGGTGATAGCTAGTGCATGCCTGTGTGATCTTGAATTAATCGAAGCACTAAGTCGCCCTCTTGGAAAATCCGGCTCTTAACTCTTCGGTTGTGATAGCGGCATAGGTCTTGTTGATATATAGCCGACCGTGTTGCGGCTAAATCATGCTCTTTCTCTAATGCGTCCAAAGAATTCTAATGTGCCCGCTCATTATCTACCTCCACGTAAGCGACGACTCGAAGAGAATCATGCCTTATATCAATGGGTAAAATCGCCGCGGCCCCATAAACGAGAAAAGGGGGTGTAACTAGTGAATCTGTTTGGCGTAGTCTTGATAATCCAAAGCACTGGAGGGAGCTCCTCAACCCAACAAACCGGAGTATGTTGTAAGGGGAACATAAGTCGGGGTTTGATCCCACGCATAATCTCCTCATTAGGTCGCTCAACCTGACCATTGGACTGCGGATTTGCTACCGCGGATACATCAATCCGGATATGTTCCTGTTGGCACAACTGATTCATGCCGCCTTTGTACAGATTGGTACCATTATCAGTAATGATATTGTGAGGATAACCAAAACAAAATGTAAGCTTCTTGATGAACATGACGGTTGTTTCTGCTGCACAATTGCTGACCGGTTCTGCCTCTACCAACTTGGTAAATTTGTCAACCGCTACCAATAGATGAGTCTTTTTATCAGATGACAGTTTGAATGGGCCCACCATATCAAAACACCACACCGCAAAAGGCCATGCGATCGGGATCATGTGACTTTCCTGAGCCGACACGTGAACTTGACGACCAAATTTCTGACACCCATGACACTTGCGCACTATATCTTTCGCATCTGCATGAGCCCCAACCAATAAAAACCACATCGAAAAGCCTTTGACAGCAAGGATCATGACCTGGCGTGATGCCCACAGTCGCCGACATGTATTTCATTGAGAATTTCTCGTCCCTCCTCAGGGGAGACACATCGCTGGAAAATCCCGCAAGTGCTTCGTTTATGTAACTCACCCTTGTGGATGACCATTGATTTGCACCACTGTATTATCTATCGAGCGCTGATCTCATCCATTGGCAATTGGCCTCGGGCTAGATAAGCCATATAAGGAAGCGTCCAGTGAGGAATTTCTTGGAGATCTACCACCAACTGTGACTGTGGGTCAGGAACTGCTATGTCCTCTTCGGAAGGCAACTTCACACAAGGATTGTGTAGGACATCCAAGAACACGTTGGGGGCGAACATGATTGCGTTGGGATCCGAGTCGTGAGAGAGCATCAGTCACCTCATTGTCTCGACGATCAATATGATCAATATGGTAGCCGTGAAGATGACCCGCCACCTCGGTTACTGCACGCCTATAAGCTGCCATAAGTGCATCTTTAGAGTCCCAAGTTCCACAGATTTGTTGAGCTACCAAATCTGAGTCACCCAAGCATCTAACCCAGCTCAGATTCATCTCTTTAGCTATTTTGAGCCCATGTAAAAGAGCCTCGTACTCAGCCGCATTGTTTTTTTTTGACCGGCTACTGTAGGGAAAACCCCCCACATCCATTTTTCCTGTATTCCCATATATGAGAGCAATATGTACAAGAGGAAAATAGAATGTATAAAGGGGAAGAGGAGCAAATACTACAAACCTCAAGGAGGCAAAAAGGAAATCCATTTAAGGAGATCATCCCTGAAACTAGCCTTAATTTTATGAGCTAACAGAGAAATGTCATGAATGAATCCAGATCTCCATTTTCTGAACTTTGGCTGCTCCTGGTTGAAAACCTTTGCATTTTTGATAGTCCAGATGTTCCAACATGTAGTGAAGACCACCTCAGCAAAGAAAGGGTTATGGAAGTCCCTTTTAGTAGCAACAACAGCACTCGACATGGATGGACCCTGCCATGTGATCTGCAGGTAATTCCAGACCCTGGTACTGAAAAGACACTTAAAGAATAAGTGATCTCTGTCTTCCTTGACTCGAGCGTGACATAGAACACAAAGGTTGGAGTCAGAAACATTCCAGTGACGCCGTTCAAGCATATCTTGAGTATTTAGCATGTCCATGATGAGCATCCAGGCAAACATTTTAATCTTCATGGTACAGCAGCTTCTCCAGTTCCAGTTGAGTAAAGGGTTTGGTATAATACTGCTATGAATATCAGCACAGTAACTCTTGGCTGTGTAAACCTTAGGATCCTTTCCCCATACCCATCTGTCAGAGGCCTGGTGATCAAGAACCAGGTCCTGAAACAAAGATTGGACCGAAAGCAGTTCCTGATAAGCTTGAGCAGACAGTGGTAAGTGAAACATGGAGAGCATGTTGTCATCATAAAAGGCTGTAAAGACCTCTTGAGCTGTGTAGAAAGGATTAGCCACAAAAGAAAACAGTCTTTGGAATCTGGCAGCCAGTGGCATAATGGAGTTTCCAATCAACCAGGAATCAGACCAAAACAGGAAGTAGTCACCCTTGTTCGGCAGAACATATGTAACTGATCTGAATTTGTCAAGCCGTTTACAGACATCCTTCCAACAAAAAGAACCACAAAGGGCAGTTCCCTAAGGTACTGTGTCATGATAGTAAGTGTTCCAAATCAAGTGAACCCAAGGGATATCAGCATGATTGAGGAATTTATCAACATGTTTGAGCAGTAGTGCTTCATTGTGTACTGCTAGGTTCATAATCCCTAGCCCCCCTTTAGTTTTAGGCCTGCACACCAGAGGCCAAGCAGCAAGAGAGGGTGCATGATCATTCCCATTTCTTCTCCATAGACATTGCCTTTGAATCCTCTCCAGCTGCTTCAGTATGCCTGGTGGGATATCCAGACTGCATAGAAAGAAGATAGGCATAGAAGACAGGGCTGAGTTTAAATACTGCAGCCTTCCCCCCTGAGCAAGAAAAGATGAACTAGTACTGAGTCTTCTTTCCATGTTATCAACCAGAGGCATGAGATCAATGATTCTTGGTTTAGTTGTCCCAACAGGAAGGCCAAGATATGTGAAGGGCAAAGATCCCACCTTGCAACCAATGGAGTCTGCCAAATCCTGTAGATGCTGAGGAGAAGTGTTAACGGGTAGAAGGGCAGATTTGTGGTAGTTCACCTGTAATCCACTGGACTGGGAGAAAAGTAAGAGCATTTTCTTGAACTGCAACAACTGGGATTTATCATCAGGTAGGATGATAAGGGTATCATCAGCATATTGCACTATGGGGAAATCCTTATCATGACAAGGTATGGGCAGTTGTATCAGCCCCTCCACCAGCAGTTGATTTACGAGAGTTTGTAAAAAATCAGCAGCAATAGCAAAAAGCAGTGGAGACATGGGATCTCCCTGCCTGACACCTTTCTTGCACATGAACTTCTTTCCACGCACACCATAGATCAGAACTGAAGATGAGCCAGAAGTTAGGAGCTGCTTAACCCAAAGGATCCATCTGTCATTGAAGCCTTTGTGCTTAAGAATCTGGAAAATGAACTCATGTTCCACAGAATCAAAGGCCTTTTCAAAATCCAGCTTAAGAATAACTATAGGTTTCTTGGATTGATGAAATTGGTGCAGGTACTCCAGAGTCCATCCCACACAATCTTGAATGGTCCTAGATTTGATAAAACCATACTGATTCTTGTGAAGGCACTTCACAATCTGCAACTGTAGCCTGTTAGCAATCATTTTGGACAGAAATTTGAGACCCATTCCAGTAAGTGATATTGGTCTGTAATCTCCCACATGTTCAGGTGATCTCTTCTTTGGAATCAGAGTAATATAAGATGAGTTCATGTTCTGAAGCTGAGCCTGACCAGCATGAAAAGCAGCAGCAAGTTGATAAAACTCAGGGGAGATAATGTGCCAGCATTTCTTGAAGAAAAGACCATTGAAACCATCAGGACCTGGAGCTTTGTCAATGGGCATATCCTGAACAGTCTTGTCCATTTCAGACTTAGAAAAAGGTTCTGTGAGAATATCTAGACCCTCCACCTCATGTAGGATGGATTGTAAATCAAATACCATGTTAATGCCAAGAGAAGTTACCATTCTATCCTTAAAAGATGCCCAAAAGCATGCAGCAATTTGATCATGATCAGATATGGTAGAACCATCATTTAACTTGAGAGATGCAATGGAATTCCTCCTATATCTCTCAGTAGCAATAGCATGGAAGAATTTAGTGTTTTCCTCACCAACCTTAACAACTCTGATAGTGGCTCTCTTCTTCCAGTACAAGCACTGAAGATGCAGAAGATGTTCCAAATGTAATTTAACAATTTTCCTGAAATTAGCTTCTGGTCTGAAAAGTGACCACAACTCCTCAAGCTCATCCAAACACAGCACAACTTGATTACATCTGGAAATAAAAGTTTTTAACTGTGATAGATTTGTCTGCCATTTTTTCAAAGCTTGCCTAAGATGCTTCATCTTATCCATAATAACAACAGTAATGTGGGTTTTCCTTGAAGGAATGAGCCAGGATTGCTGGTTACATTCCATGAAACCCTCCATTTCAACCCAGTAGTTTTCAAAGCGAAATAGGTTGCATTTAGGGATAAGAGTGTTGACAGTGACCACACAAGGAACATGATCAGAAGCAGTCTTTACAAGGGGTAGCACTCGTGTAAGAGGATATGAGGAGATCCAGTTGGCTGATATGAAAAACCAGTCAAGCTGCTCCAGAAGAGCGGAATCTTGCATATTGGACCAAGTGTAAGTTCTGCCTTTAATTGGTAATTCCAGCAATACCAGATGCCCAATAATTTCATTGAAGATGAACATGTCATTTACATCAGCCCCAGGAAGGTTTCTGTTGTCAGGGGATCTAATGAAATTAAAATCTCCAAGAAGCTACCAATTAGCCCCAGTGGGAATATTCAGATTATAGAGCCAGCTAACAAAAAGATCCCTGGCTTCACCTTGACATGGACCATAGACATTCACTAAAGTCCATGATTCACCCGTGTGATTTGAGGTAAAAGAGATGATCAATCCATAGGGTGTGCATTCCACTAATTGACCAGTGAGAATGGAAGAGTTCCAAAGGGTGATAAGCCCCCCTGATGCACCCCTGGAAGGAGAGTAAGCAAACTGATCAAAGCGTTTGGGACAGAAACATTTGACTATACGAAACTCTATTGACTGCATTTTTGTTTCCTGCAAGCACACCACAGCAGCTAGGCTCTCATCAATCTTGTTACAGACCACACGCTGCCTATGGTCCGAATATAGGCCACGCACATTCCAACACAGCACACGCCAACTTCTCGTAGAACGACTATCCATTGCACAATATATATATAGCAAAAGCAGAGTTATGTAATAGCCAGTGCGACCAAGGTTCCGAAAACCAAAAGACAGAGCAAGCAGGACTTTGATAGTACATAACATAGGTGAATTAAACATCAGTAGACGATGCCGCGGGATCAGCAGGATCTTCCATAAGTCGATCCACCGTAAGATGCTCAAGGGCAATGCCTAGTGACTGGCCAACCTCCTGAATCACTGGGATAGGAGTCGCAGGAGGTACTTGCACATCCTCAGTCTCCTACGATGTAGAGGGCATTGGCTTGGCCTTGGGCTTCCTCTTCTTGGGGACATGCGCAGACAGCTCCTGCAGGATTGGCTTGAAGCCATCGCGCTTGATGGAGCCGCGAGTACAACGACGGACAGAGGAGTCAAAGACCGGAGTGGCCTTCTTGCGGGTCCCCTTCTTGGATGGAGCAGGAGAAAGAAAAGATAAGTCCTCTGCAGATGAAGAAGCACTGAGCGGGATTACCTCCTGCATTGAGAGAGAAGTACTAACAGGCTCTGATGGTGGTGGTTCTGGAGCATCAGGGTCGAAAGCCGCCGCCCAGGATCGCTTGGGGATCATAATGGGCTCCAGAATTGGCATCTGCAGTTGACGAGGCACGTGCATAGAAGTAGCAGCTCCCATGGGAGCATCGAAGGTGCGTGCCCAGGAAATAACTGGTGGCAGAGGAGGCCCGTACACAACCCTTGCAGCCCCAACAAAGATGTTGTCGGTCTGAATGTGAGGGGGTTTGTAGAGGACAATTGCAAGAGGATTGTCATCGTGTGCCTCCTCCATCACAGGCACATCTTCCTCCGGCTCAGCATCATGGCCCTAGGCAGCCAGTGGCATGTCAGCATCAGGGGCATCAGGGTTAGCCAGCGGGGGTTCTTGATCAGCAGGTTCCACCTCCATGTCACCCTGCGGCTGTGGGTCTAGGTCCACAAGCTCATGAACCGAGTCCGAACAAGTAGGACTTGGTTGATCAATCACCATAGACTCATGATCTTGAACACGATCGGCAGCAGGTGCTTCCGGGGCCGCTTTAGGTTCCCATCCTCCTCCGTCAGCGGCAGCAGGCGTCTGTCCCCAACCTCCGGCATCAGCAGCAGGAACCATTGGATCTTCAGGCGCCAGCGGCATCGCATTCCAACCCAGTGCAGGATACGGTGGCAGAGCAAATTGCAGATTCTCATGAACGAGATGTCCAGGGAGCGGGTGAGGGTTGCCATTGAGGGGCATGGGATCCTCATCATTAGGCAGAATCTCGGCAGCCGCTGCACCAAGGATGTAAACTGGCGCAGACCAAGAAACCTTGGCGCCTCCCCAAGAAGCATATTCAGAGAAGTTGATACTGCGAGGGACCAGCCGGTCATCTGGGAACGAAGCAAACACGATAGAGCGTACCAAATAAGGATCATCACTGACCCAATGGTGAAACTCTTCGAAGGTGTTGACAGCAGCCCGGAGATCTTCAGTGTTGCGGACGTCCAGGGGGACCCCCAGAATCATGAGGCAGCCCTGACGAAAACCCTCTTGACCACGTAAACCAAGACCCTGATCATGACGTAGGAAGCGCACCACAGAGTTATGAGCAACTTCCTGCGGAACCATGTGGACCGCAGCATAACTTTCCGCCGCATCTCGGATCTCAAACAATCCAACACCCTCAATCCATGGCTGGGCAGACTGAACATGTAACCCTCGGTGAAGAAGAAAAGCAGCAATTTCTTGCCGTACCTGAATCACGTTGTCAGCCGGGGGTGCGGGATGGACGTCAACGATGACAAAACGCTCATGATGTCTGGTGATGGGGACCGCAGGCGTGGTGTAGGTCCGAGGCAGCCGGTCCGGTCCTCCATCGATGATATTGTGGCCAGGCGGGAGGAAGAACTCAGGATCAAGCTCGAAGTTCGCCATTGCGGGAGGCGGTGGCGGAGTGGCAGGTGCCGTCTCGGAGGGAGTTCGAGGATGCGACGGCAATGAGACAGGACGGAACTATGCCGTAGGCGTTGCGGTTTCACCAAGAGTATCAGCAGTTCCCGAGATATCAGCAACAGGGGAGGTGGTGGGTCTCTTACAGTTCCAAGTAAGATAATTATTACGCATAAAAGAGGCCCCTCTAGATCGTGCGTGGCCCACAGTACTGGGAGCGAATCTAGGCGAAGACGTGCAGTTCACAGCTAGATGGCCTCGAGCGTTGCAACTTGAGCAAGAAAAGATATCCTCGACCATGCCATTAATGAGTTCATCAAAGGCCAGATGGGCCTCCTGCGAGGATGGAATATCCATCGTAGGATTAGGGTCGGGCCGAGAGAAGGAGGTAACCTCAGCAGACTCATTAATGAGTGTGGAAATAGGCCCAGAATCCAAACTTGCCCGTGAAAAGCGATTCTCATCATTTAGAATACCATGAATATCGGCGGGATCGGCTGTAGCTCCTTGTTGCACGGGAGAAGTTCCGTTTAATTTGGCAATTTGAAAATCATCGCCGGGGGATCCGGGAGATGAATCTTGGCGTGAAACTGTCCCGAACGTAATATGCGGCGTGCCTGTCGTCCACCGGAGTTCTGTCGGCGGTGGCGCGGAGATGATGAGACGTTCAGGAGAAGGCACCGAATAACCAACCTGTTCAAGCGTGAGTAGCTCATCTTGGGAAACAGGACATCTGTAGCCCTTGCAAACTTCACATTGCTGAAGGGATGCGAATGTGAGCTTCTTATGAACAGATGATCCAGATTTAAGAGAAGATTTGAGGGGTCTAGAATCCATCGCCATCATACCTAATGAGGCTCTCCTCTTAGAAGGACTCACAATAATCCATTCAGCATCACATTGCTTCTTCCACAGAGCAAATTCCCGACGCCAATTAGGACCACCATGTCCCCATAGATGGAAAAGGCACTTAAAACTTGAGCACTTGAAAGAACGTAAATCTAGAATATGAAAACCGACTTGCATGCATGACAGTTTGAATGAGAAAACCGAATCTGTCACTTGAGAGACACGAAACTCAATAGCCGATCCCCCAATCACCGATTCCAAAGCTGCGGCGACTGTGTCCGTCGAGAGACGGAACACATGACGACCAAAGGAAACCACCATGATGAAAGAGCGGCGGTGTTTCATAGGGTGCACCGTAACACCAGAGTGGCGATAAACCTCATCAGAGAAAGCCCAACCATGCGAAAAATCCAGATCCAACGTAGAACCACCCATGCAAGCCATGCACGACCACGTGAGGAGCGTCGGGAGGGTTCACCTGAGCAAAGGAGCGGCGAGGATGGAGGATACGCCGGCTAGAGTGCCAGATCGCCATTGGGTCGCCGCGGTGGGAGGTGGGAGGTGGGAGTCGCCATTTTCGCCCGATGAGAGTCGTAAGACATACAAAACTTATCACCTTGCGGAGAAGATAACACCATGCCAGCTCCGAAGCCCTCCAGTTGTCTAGAATCATCAAAGTGAATAGTCCAATAGGTGTTATCCGGCCCATCTTATGGAATCTGCAACTCGGTCCAACCGTTTATGAAATCCACCAAAGGCTGAGATTTGATGATGGTGTGAGGCATATATTTCCCGTGATGGGAGCAAAGCTCGATCGCCCACTTAGCAATCCGCCCAGTAGCCTCGCGGTTCCGTATAATGTCTCCAATTGGCTCTGAACGGACAATGGTGATTGGGTGCTTGTCACGCCCAAGATACGACCCTATCCTCAATTTGGCACGAGGGCCTTGTCAGGGATAGAAGCGCATCTCGTCGTGTCGCAAGAATGGATATCGTTACAAGAAGGAACTCACGAAAGAGACAGTCACGGTTACGCACACAGTTGGCAAGTTTTAATTAAGTTAACTTCAAGTTATCTAGAACCAGTGTTAAACAAAGTTTCCACGTTGCCACATAACCGCGGGCACGGCTTTTCGAAAGATTTAACCCTGCAGGGGTGCTCCAACTAGTCCATCACAAATTACCACAAGGCGCATAAAAATCCTCAATCACGAAGCTCGCAATCTCATCGGATTCCCTAATGGAAAACCTCAACTCTGAGATTACCCAAAGCATCACCGGTGTCCCGATGCACAAGATATCTTGTCAAAGGTAAAACTAATCCAGCAAGGCCGCCCGGCGTGTCGACGATCCCGATAGGAGCCGCGTATCTCGTTCTCAGGACACGACAGATAAGCGAAGCGTACGAGTGCCAAACCTCGAGTTTCCTCACGGTGACCCCGCACAGTGCTCTGGTTTGGACCAGCACCATCAGCACTGGCCCTCCCTGTATTATGTAGAATTACTCCTCCGGTAGCGCTAACTCCCTATGCATTTCAGTTTAACAGAATTATTATGTTGGGCAAATGTAGTACCAATGTTGGGCCTTGCCAGACCAGCTTTAATCTAAAACGAATTATCAAGGGGGTCCCCATAACAACCCCGATCGTGTTAGGAGTGCTCAATTATGGAACATAACACCGGTAGCCGAAACTAAGGGGGCAAAGGTGGAACAAAACACCAGGCTAGAAAGGCCGAGCCTTCCACCTTTTACCAAGTATATAGGTGCATTAAATTAAATAGCATTTAATAGGGTGATATAACAAGGAACCCATGTTTTCACATGGAAGCAACTGCACCTGCAACTAGCAACGCTATCAACAGGGTTAAGCAAGCGGTAACATAGCCAATCAGTGGTTTGCTAGGTCGTACAGGTTGAAGGTGATCATGGCATTGTTGAGAGGCTAATATTTAACAGGTGGTAGGAAACGAGACATAATCGATAGAAACGGTAAAACTAGCATGGCAATGATAGTAATAGTATCTGGGGAAATGATCATCTTGCCTGAGATCCCGCTTGGAAGAAGAATGCCTCCGTGAAGCAGACGAACCGACGTAGTCGAACGGGTCCTCACATCCGACGCGCTTGCGGAACTCTAACGAGACGGGGAAAACTGGAAACACAAATCAACACACGGAATTAACCACACGATGCATAACAGATATGATGCATGAGCAGTTGACTACATGCAAGTCATGGCATGACAATTCACCCAATCAAACACTACACATTAAGTGAAGTTCAATATGCAACGGGTTGCATATTGACGAAACTCCACATATGAATTATTTAGTTCACTCCCGATTAGATACATGGCAATACTAAATGTGGTTAAACATTGCAAGAGGTGAAGCGCAATTAATCGACCTATCTAGGCATTTTAAATGATGTCGGAAATGACTTATAGCATCTCCGAAACGACCTCACATGGTAATTTACAATTCTGTCCAGATCTGAACTAACACATTTAATTGGTTGTTAAACAGCAAAACAAATAGGTTCACGTGATTCTACGCGTCATTTCAAGCAATCTACACATAAAGAACATCTCCAACGGAGCTACGGTTCAAAAGATACCAGCACCGCAAGATATGATGGCATGAATACAATATGTGTGCAACGACGGCTACGAGCACTTCAAATCATACCACCAGCAAGAGAAAATGAAACTACACGAGATTCTAAGCAAATTTCATGTAGGACAAGATCAAGTTGGAGCTACGGTTCAAAAACTACAAACAAAACAAGAAATGACTACGATCTGCCAAAATCAGCCACATAGCATTTACTACGCCCCACAACAACGAGCTACACAACTCCGATATGCTCAAGCAAGGCATGGCACGAAAGAGGGCAAGAAGCACTACTACAAACAACTAACAACAACTAGCATGGCATCATGGATCACTAGGGAAAGAAGACACAAAATGGCATCTCACACACTTTCAGACTTAGTGAAAATTACACCTCATGAAGGTGCAGTTTTTGATCTGAAGCAATATTGACAGCAGCAAAACCTATAGCAACGGGACTCCAAATGGCATGAAAAATTACAGCAAGCTAGAGAAACATAAGGGATACAACTAACTCCATTGGACCAACCTCAAAAGAGCTACAGATCAAAAGATAGAAGAAAGACAAGACAGCAACAAAATAATAACAGAATCCAGACTTAGAAATATTTCAGCTCCTCTAAAACAGCACTATTTCTAGCAACTTGAGAGCAATCAAACCACACCTAAACATGCATTTCTATTGCAAAAAAATACCGGGGGCTAGTCTAAACACCCAAGAACAACTCTCTAGTTGACAACGCCGTCAAACTAAGCACGGAATAAATCCCACGAATTAAACAAAAGGCCATCACGGAAAATATCGCGCGAACTAACTTGCTCAAAAGCTAAAACTAATTGCACAGAAAAATCCCCAAAAACCTATAAAATATATGGGGTTGCACAACAATATAATGCCACACAAAAATGCGAGAAAATAACCTATACACGGAAAAATAAACTACCGGCAAACCCTACACGCAAAAATACCAATGACCGCTCTAAAATAGATGGAATAATGGTTCCTAAAACATGGGCATTTCTAATACAGCATTCGGACTAACCAGACTTGCGCGAAAAAATAACACGGGACCAAGAAAAAAATAAACAGCACACATATCTAGGCATTCGGCACGCAAAACTACATCAAACAAATATGCAAGTTGCCAAAACGGATTCTACACGAAAATCTACACAAAAATCATATGCTACATGCCGCGATCCGATTTAAGGAATAAAAGATACGCGTGTTTTAATATCGCCTAATTCTGAAATTTAACTAATTCCGAAAAACAACCTAAATATCTAATGGGCCGGACAGTGGGCGCGAGATAGAAAAAGGTTGCACGGGGCGAGGGGAGGATCTCACCTCGGTGGGCCGGCCTGGAGTGGGAGGAGTGCCTGGGCCGAAGGAGCCTCGGGGAGGAGCTAGGCCGCGCACGGGAGCGGGGTCGGGGCTGGTGCGGAGCGCTATTGGCGAAGCGGTGGGATGAGCTGGGCCGGGGCGCTTGCTGGGCCGCGGCGAGGCGGTCAACGCGACTGGCATGGGCGAGCGAGCGCCGTGGTCGTCGTCCTCCTCGTGCACGGCTGCACGGAGCCACGGAGGGGGCGGCCTGAGGCGAGGGCGCCGGCCAAGGCGCGGGGAGGGCCGGGAGGCGACGGATCCGGGCAGATCCGGGGCTTCCGGTCCCATTTCCGACGGTGGCAGCTCGAGCCGGTGGCTGTTGGAGGAGATCGGCGGTGCTTCCATGGCGGTTCCTATGGGAAGAGGGAGATAAGAAGGGTGAGAGGGAGGAAGAAGAGAGGAGAAGGGACGGTGCTCCCGCGGCTCGCCGACGGCGGCCGGAGAGAGGAGGCGTCGCGGCTCACTGGTCAGGAGCACGCACAGGAGGAGCTCGGGGCAGGGAGCTCGGGTCAGATGGGCTTGGGGCGGGCCTGACCCGGGCTCGGGCGGGCCCGGCGGCTGGAGGATGGGGACACGGAGGAGAGAGAGAGGATTAGGGTTAGGGGAGGCACGAATTTCGAGGGAGAGAGAGGGGGGGCTGTCTAAAAATATGGTGGAGGGGTATTTATAGAGAAAAGAGGGGCTCGGTTAACCGGAATCGCATTCCGGATCCAACCACAGGGTCGGATTCGAACGATTCCGCACGCGGGAACGGGTACGCGGCCGTGTAGAGGGGATAACTGGAGACGAGAGGGAGAACGGGCGGCGCGACAACTTATTTACAACACCGACAGACGTCCGACAGTAGACCGAACACGGCGCCGCTACGGACGACCGTTCGGGTACCAGACGAACTCCGATCGCGACGAAATTCGACAGGCGGCCTAGCTAGAACTAATTACGACCGCATGCCAAGTTTCACCTCGATCAGAGAAAGTTTTAAACGCACTTTTAAAACAGGGTTTCGACGATGCCGTGGGCGCGTGCGAGTGCGGTCGGGCTCAGAACGGTCAACGACGAGAACCGGCAACTAACAACGGATGCAAGTTTTGAAAACTGGCGGCAACGGGATGCCGATGCAATGATGATGATGCGCATGATGCGATGATGATGCGACAAAAATAAAATAGACACACGACAAAAACGGAAAGGAAAGGGAATCTTCTGGAACGTCGGCATCGGGCTGTCACAACTCGCCTACACTACAAGAGGATCTCGCCCTGAGATCCAAGAAAGAAAGGGGGAGAGGATGAGAAAGCAAGAGGTAAAACTTAGTCCCTTCTTTGACAAACTAGTGAAACCAACGATCCTTGAAGGTTGCAAAGCGATGAGGAATGATATGAGAAAGAAGCAAGAATTCACGGAAAATTTCGGCAGCACTTTGGTAGGAAATTGGGAATTTTTTTCCGATAAGATGGAGGAAATAGACAATATTCACAACAAACAAGTAAATAGAAGAAGGGAACACCATGATCTTGAAAGAACAGCATAATAGACCCAAAAGAGCAACATCACAATGCCTCCGGACAAGAGAATAGGAACTAGCTCAAGCGGAAGAAGAGAATGAAGCAAAAGAATGACAACTATCATCACAATAGAATTGAAGAGCCTCCGGACAGAGAATTGACTTAGTAGTTGGAAACCCAACAACGAAAAGAACAAGATAGTAGTGGGCTTATGAAGATCATCTCAACATATAAGAGGTTACAACCAACCACTAAAAGAAACAAGGATAGATTTGGAGAAACAAGATATGAACAATTCTTACACCAAGAGGATACATTGAGAACTTGGATTAATGACAAGCACCATGACAGCAACAATCCATAGGAAAAGCTTTAGGCGAAATCCAAACCAAGATAGCTCAATGAAGATATCATGGGTTGGAAATATCTCATGATCATAGAATTGGTGGGTTTAGTTATCTCATTCTTGAAAGGAAATCTCTTCGAGGCTCCTACACTAACAAGAATGATGTAATACCACCACAAAGGATAAAGGAAGAACAATTGCACATATAAATGCAAGAGAAAGGATACTTGAGGTTCTCCAACAAGAATCTTGAAGAACATTTGATAAAGGATTGAAACCTTGAAGAACCACCATGAAGGACCTCCGTATACAAATGAATGATGCAAAGATATGAAGGTAGAAGGAATAAGATTATGACCTTGCCAAAATTAAGATGAAGCCTCATAAAGAGATACTTGATAGAACTTGGAACTCCGGAAAAGAAAGATAAAAACACTTGAGAAAGGGAATTGATATCAAGATCCACTCCGGAAGAAGAATTGAAATCTCTTGGAAGAAGGAAAAACAAGAATAAGAATTATGTTATGCTCATCCTTCATCAAATTAAATAGATGACAAGCAACAGAGTTAGCATAACACTTATTCTTCTAAAAATGAATCTTGAAGAGGCAGAGAGATAAGCACCACTTGAAGCAAAATTGAAGGAAGCACCTGTAAGAATTCACAATTGAATGGGAATACCAAGAATTAATGGAGATGCAAGATAACGAAGAGATCATGAGCCACCTAAGAGAAAACTAGAACAAGGCACCAGAATAATTGAGAGACGAACGAAGAGACAACAATTGAGAAGAATGGAGGATCAAAGCTGAAAGCTGAGAACCAAGAATCTTCTGAAATGATGGCCTTCGGAGGAACGAGAATTAAAAACAACTCAGAGAAGCACCGGGTAGGAAGAAAAGAATTACTCATGATTGGGAATAATTCAAGACGATGCCAGAAGGCTGAAACGATGAATCACCAAGAGAATGAACCAAGATTTGAGAGAAACACTCCTTCGAATTTCCAAGCTGAGAATGATGACGAGGAACAACACCAAGAATAGCTGAGACACTCCAGAATAAAGAAGAATGAAAGGTTGAGCCAATATGAGAATTAACTCAAATAGAACTTGGAGAAAGAATATGACTGATGAAATTCATACTTACGTCACAGTTGAAAAGATTTAAAGATCTCCGGAGGATTACAAGAGCTATAACAGATCCTGGGAAAAACCTGTGGGTTATGGGCCCACTCAAAGAAATCACCATTGAAAAGATTGTTAGCAAGAGGGATATTGCACCGGTAGAAATGAAAACTTGATGAGGATAGCACCTCAAAATAATTAAAGAATTGAAAACAAGAAACTTCTGAGGTAACTTCAACGCTCCGGATAGAAAAGAGAGGAAGGAATAACTAGAAGAGTGACAAGAATTTCCAACATGGGAAAAATTATAAGGAGGAAGAGGATATGATGAACACGGACAACTGAATGAAATTCACCGGTAAGGATGACAAGAATGAATAAAGATGAACATGACGCTCCTGAGAATCTTCACAACGAATCACCGGGTAAGAGAGAAAAGAACACACAGCGGACGCACAATGAAAAGAAAACTCTTGGATGAAAATTGAATCACTGAGAAAAAGGGCGGGAGGGTGGGGAAAAACAAAGACAACTCGGGACAGATGAGATGAACTCCGGAATAAATGAGAGGAAGATCTGCAAGAATTGGAGAGGATTGAATCCACTTGGAGAGAAACACACCGGTTGAAAAGAATTAACATGACGACTCCGGTTGACAAGACGATTGATTAAGCAAAATGATTAGCACTCTCATAAAAATATGAGAACACCTCTTGAAAAGATCTGAAATCACCACTTGACATCGAAGCAACTGAATTACCATATTTCAACAAAACAAAGGGTGCGGCTTATGAAACAAGCCAGAACAAACTCATGAGAAAGATTTCGTCCGATATTTTCATGGACAGGATCGCACGGGCTCGATTTTACAGTAGCCATCAAGTGCAAGGCGGTGCACCCGACATACGAAGCGTCCCCGAGTCGTAGCAAGCTACAAGGACTCTTTAAGACACAACGTGTACCGCTGTAAGTCGACCGTGAACAAACGAATCCACTAGATGTCGAACCCCAACCTAACATCATGCATTTGTTGGAAGATTGTCCTATAAGCAACTACTTGAATTCCCACCTACGAATTCCCAAAATATCTCGTCATGCAACCTGGTACATGGATACAAGGAGTAATAATCACACAACTCCTATTCTAACCCGTCACCTGTATCACATCCCTCAACACACAACCAGAATCTCGGACCTTCATCTAAAATAGACCCTCGTGATCACAACGATACAAAGTATGGCAGTACTCCCGAACAATCTGCACCACTACTGGGGACATCGGGGTTATCTGGACACTACTAGTATTGAAGCAATTACGAACATCCTTCGTCCAGAGATATTAAGAAATCTGAATGATAACGATGTGCACAAGAATCCCCTGGAGCTCAACTCCCCTGAGACTTGAAGCAGATAGGAGGCACCAAGACAGAACTCCGTCACATCGGCATCATATAGACCTCAAAAATATCCGCGTGATCCTAAATTTTTTTTGAGTGAGAAGAGGAGTAGAATTAGGTTATTACGTCAAGATTCCTCACCAGAGCATAGAAGAGGAGAAAAAATAATATTACTCTCCGATATATAACTAGACTCAAATAGTTTTTCACTAGACTCGACTCGGCCAAGTTCGATCAATCAAGGGGGCTCCTAGGTCGGTACTGCTCTGATACCAACTTGTCATGCCCAAGATACGACCCTATCCTCAATTTGGCATGAGGGCCTCGTCAGGGATAGAAGCGCATCTCGTCGTGTCGCAAGAATGAATATCGTTACAAGTACATGTACTAAAAAGAAGATATATATAGAATTGGCTTACACTCGCCACAAGCTACATCAGAGTCACATCAGTACATTACATAATCATCAAGAGTAAGAGCAGGGTCCGACTACGGATGAAAACAAACGACAAAAGTAGAACGACGTCCATCCTTGCTATCCCAGGCTGCCGGCCTGGAACCCATCCTAGATCGATGAAGAAGAAGAAGAAGCAACTCCAAATGAACAATCAACGCGCTCGCGTCAAGTAACCTTTACCTGTACCTGCAACTGGTGTTGTAGTAATCTGTGAGCCACAGGGGACTCAGCAATCTCATTTCCAAAGGTATCAGGACTAGCAAAGCTTAATGGGTGAGGTATGGTTAAGTGGTGAGGTTGCAGCAGCGGCTAAGCATATATTTGGTGGCTAAACTTACGAGTACAAGAAATAAGAGGGGGAAGATCTACGCATAACAGACGTGTCTGCTGATGATCAAATGAATGATCCTGAACACCTACCTACGTCAGATATAACCCCACCGTGTCCTCGATCGGAGAAGGAACTCACGAAAGAGACAGTCACGGTTACGCACACAGTTGGCAAGTTTGAATTAAGTTAACTTCAAGTTATCTAGAACCAGTGTTAAACAAAGTTTCCACGTTGCCACATAACCGCGGGCACGGCTTTCCGAAAGATTTAACCCTGCAGGGGTGCTCCAACTAGTCCATCACAAATTACCACAAGCCGCATAAAAATCCTCAATGACGAAGCTCGCGATCTCGTCGGATTCCCTAATGGAAAACCTCAACTCTGAGATTACCCAAAGCATCACCGGAATCCCGATGCACAAGATATCTTGTCAAAGGTAAAACTAATCCAGCAAGACCGCCCGGCGTGTCGACGATCCTGATAGGAGCCGCGTATCTCGTTCTCGCGGTGACCCCGCACGGTGCTCTGTTTTGGACCTGCACCATCAGCATTGGCCCTCCCTGTATTATGTAGAATTACTCCTCGGGTAGCGCTAATTCCCTATGCAATTCAGTTTAACAGAATTATTATGTTGGGCAAATGTAGTACCAATGTTGGGCCTTGCCAGACCAGCTTTAATCTAAAACGAATTATCAAGGGGGTCCCCACAACAACCCCTATCGTGTTAGGAGCGCTCAATTATGGAACATAACACTGGTAGCCTAAACTAAGGGGGCAAAGGTGGAACAAAACACCAGGCTAGAAAGGCCGAGCCTTCCACCTTTTACCAAGTATATAGGTGCATTAAATTAAATAGCATTTAATAGGGTGATATAACAAGGAACCCATGTTTTCACATGGAAGCAACTCAACCTGCACCTAGCAACGCTATCAACAGGGTTAAGCAAGCGGTAACATAGCCAATCAGTGGTTTGCTAGGTCGTACAGGTTGAAGGTGATCATGGCATTGTTGAGAGGCTAATATTTAACAGGTGGTAGGCAACGAGACAAAATCGATAGAAACGGTAAAACTAGCATGGCAATGACAGTAATGGTATCTGGGGAAATGATCATCTTGCCTGAGATCCCGCTTGGAAGAAGAATGCCTCCGTGAAGCAGACGAACCGACATAGTCGAACGGGTCCTCACATCCGACACGCTTGCGGAACTCTAACGAGACGGGGAAAACCGGAAACAAAAATCAAAACACGGAATTTACCACACGATGCATAACACATATGATGCATGAGAAGTTGAATACATGCAAGTCACGGCATGACAATTCACACAATCAAACACTACACATTAAGTGAAGTTCAATATGCAACGGGTTGCATATTGACGAAACTACACATATGAATTATTTAGTTCACTCCCGATTAGATACACGGCAATACTAAATGTGGTTAAACATGGCAAGAGGTGAAGCGCAATTAATCTACCTATCTAGGCATTTTAAATGAGGTCGGAAATGACTTATAGCATCTCCGAAATGACCTCACATGGTAATTTACAATTCTGTCCAGATCTGAACTAACACATTTAATTGGTTGTTAAACAGCAAAAAAATAGTTTCACGTGATTCTACGCGTCATTTCAAGCAATCTACACATAAAGAACATCTCCAACGGAGCTACGGTTCAAAAGATACAAGCACCGCAAGATATGATGGCATGAATACAATATCTGTGCAACGACGGCTACGAGCACTTCAAATCATACCACCAGCAAGAGAAAATGAAACTACACGAGATTCTAAGCAAGTTTCATGGAGGACACGATCAAGTCGGAGCTACGGTTCAAAAACTACGAGCAAAACAAGAAATGACTACGTTCTGCCAAAATCAGCCACATAGCATTTACTACGCCCCACAGCTACGAGCTACACAACTCCGATATGCTCAAGCAAGGCATGGCACGAAAGAGGGCAAGAAGCACTACTACAAACAACTAACAACAACTAGCATGGCATCATGGATCACTTGGGAAAGAAGACACAAAATGGCATCTCACACACTATTTCAGACTTAGTGAAAATTACACCTCATGAACGTGCAGTTTTCGATCTGAAGAAATATTGACAGCAGCAAAACCTATAGCTACAGGACTCCAAATGGCATGAACATTTACAGAAAGCTAGAGAAACATAAGGGCTACAACTAACTCCATTGGACCAACCTCAAAAGAGCTACAGATCAAAAGATAGAAGCAAGACAAGACATGAACAAAATAATAACAGAATCCAGACTTAGAAATATTTCAGCTCCTCTAAAATAGCACTATTTCTAGCAACTTGAGAGCAATCAAACCACACCTAAACATGCATTTCTATTGCAACAAAAAATACCAGGGGCTAGTCTAAACACCCAAGAACAACTCTCTAGTTGACAACTCCGTCAAACGAAGCACGGAATAAATCCCACGAATTAAACAAAAGGGCATCACGGCAAAATATCGCGCGAACTAACTTGCTCAAAAGCTAAAACTAATTGCACAGAAAAATCCCATGGATTTTTTCTACCCCGAAAACCTATAAAATATGTGGGTTGCACAACAATATAATGCCACACAAAAATGCGAGAAAATAACCTATACACGGAAAAATAAACTACGGGCAAACCCTACATGCAAAAATACCAATGACCGCTCTAAAATACATGGAATAATGGTTCCTAAAACATGGGCATTTCTAATACGGCATTCGGACTAACCGGACTTGCGCGAAAAAATAACACGGGACCAAGACAATATAAACAGCACAAATATCTAGGCATTCGGCACGCAAAACTACATCAAACAAATATGCAAGTTGCCAAAACGGATTCTACACCAATATCATATACTACTTCCCGCGATCCGATTTACGGAATAAAAGATACGCGCGTTTTAATATCGCCTAATTCTGAAATTTAACTAGTTCCGAAAAACAACCTAAATATCTAATGGGCTGCACAGTGGGCGCGAGATAGAAAAAGGGTGCACGGGGCGAGGGGAGGATCTCACCTCGGTGGGCCAGCCTGGAGTGGGAGGAGTGCCTGGGCCGAAGGATCCTTGGGGAGGAGCTGGGCCGCGCAGGGGAGCCGGGCCGCGGCTGGTGCGGAGCGCTCTGGGCGAAGCGGTGGGATGAGCTAGGCCGGGGCGCTTGCTGGGTCGCGGCGAGGCGGTCAACGCGACTGGCCTGGGCGAGCGAGCACCGTGGTCGTCGTCCTCCCCGTGCATGGCTGCCCGCAGCCACGGAGGCGGCGGCCTGATGCGAGGGCGGCCGGCCAAGGCGCGGGGAGGGCCGGGAGGCGACGGATCCGGGCAGATCCGGGGCCTCTGGTCCCATTCCCGCCGGTGGCAGCTCGAGCCGGTGGCTGTTGGAGGAGATCGGCGGCGCTTCCGTGGCGGTTCCTGCGGGAAGAGGGAGATAAGAAGGGTGAGAGGGAGGAAGAAGGGAGGAGAAGGGACGGCGCGGCAAGGACCTGCAAGGGACGGCGCTCCGGCGGCTCGCCGGCGGCGGCCGGAGAGAGGAGGCGTCGCGGCTCACTGGTCAGGAGGCGCGCGCGGGAGGAGCTCGGGGCAGGGAGCTCGGGTCAGATGGGCTTGGGGCGGGCCTGACCCGGGCTCGGGCGGGCCCGGCGGCTGGAGGAGGGGGACAGGGAGGAGAGAGAGAGGATTAGGGTTAGGGGAGGCACGAATTTCGAGGGAGAGAGAGAGGGGGTTGTCTAAAAATATGGTGGAGGGGTATTTATAGAGAAAAGAGGGGCTCGGTTAACCGGAATCGCGTTCCGGATCCAACCGCGGGGTCGGATTCGAACGATTCCGCACACGGGAACGGGTACGCGGCCGTGTAGAGGGGATAATCGGAGACGAGAGGGAGAACGGGCGGCGCGGCAATGTATTTACAACACCGACAGACGTCTGACGGTAGACCGAACACGGCGCCTCTACGGACGTCCGTTCGGGTACCAGACGAACTCCGATCGCGACGAACTTCGACACGCGGCCTAGCTAGAACTAATTATGACCGCATGCCAAGTTTCACCCTGATCAGAGAAAGTTTTAAACGCACTTTTAAAACAGGGTTTCGACGATGCCGCGGGCGCGTGCGAGTGCGGTCGGGCTCAGAACGGTCAACGACGAGAACCGGCAACTAACAACGGATGCGAGTTTTGAAAACTTGCGGTAACGGGATGCCGATGCAATTTTGATGATGCGCATGATGCGATGATGATGCGACAAAAATAAAATAAACACACGACAAAAACGGAAAGGAAAGGGAATCTTCTGGAACGTCGGCATCGGGATGTCACGGTGCTCCTAAAAGTAATGCGTCAACTTCCGACTTGCCATAAAAATCACAAAGACCAGCTTCTGGCAATGCGGGTACCATTGTTTGGACAAAGTTAACACCTCACTAACAAAATAAACTGTCCTCTAATCCGGATACTCCTTGCCTTCTTCCTTGGGCTCGACCACCACCGCTACACTCACCGCCTTTGAATTAGCGGCAATGTAGAGGAGCATAGGTTGTTTGTCAGTCGGAGCGGCTAACACAGACGACTCAGCAAGTTGTTTCTTGAGGGCCTCAAAAGCCTCAACAGTTGCATATGTACAAAGAAAGTTATGTGTCTTCTTGAGCAACTGGTAAAGGGGGATATCCTTCTCACCAAGGCGACTTATGAAATGGCTTAATGCCGCAATGCGACCCGCCATGCGTTGGACCTCGTTGATATTAGCCAGCTTGCCAAGTGAAGTGATCGCCTTGATTTTGTCCGTGTTAGCCTCGATACCTCTTTCAGACACCAAGAAACCGAATAACTTACCTGCAGGAACACATAAAACACACTTGGCCTGGTTAAGCTTCATCTGGTATACACGAAGATTATTGAACGTCTCCTTGCGATCTTCCAAGAGCGTCTCCGTCTTCTAAGGTTTCACCACGATGTCGTCAACATAGGCATGAAAGTTGTGCCTGTTTTGACTGTGCAAGCAGTTCTGGATACAGCATTGATAAGTCATCCTGCGCTCTTGAGTCCAAAGGGCATAGACACATAGGAGAAAGCGCCAAAAGGGGTTATAAAAGCCGTTTTTTGTTGATCCTTCTCAGCCATCTTGATCTAATGGTAGGCGGAGTATGCATCGAGAAAACACAAGCGCTCACAACCCATTGTTGAGTCAATGATTTCATCTATACGGGGGAGAGCAAAAGGATCCTTTGGACAAGCTTCATTCAGGTTCGTGTAATCAATACACATATGAAATGTGTCATTCTTCTTGATTACTAAATCGGGTTAGCCAACCATATCGATGAGAGACTTTCATGATGAACCCGGCGGCCAAGAGTCGAGCGACTTCTTCCCCAATTGCCTCGTGTCTCTCGTCGTTAAATCGGCGGAGGTATTGTCGAACTGGTTTCATCTTTGGATCCACATTGACGTGGTGCTCGGCGAATTCTCTCGGTACTCCTGGCATGTCATAAGGTTTCCATGCAAAGGTGTCCCGATTCTCACAAATGAATTCGATGAGCGCGCTTTCCTATTTAGGATCTAGGACAGTCCAAATAGTGAACTGCTTAGAAGAGTCGCCTGGGTGAAATTGACTTTCTTAGTATCATCCGTTTGCTTGAACTTAAGGGGCAACTCAGAATCGACAGTGGGTTTCTTGAGGGGACTCATGTCGGCTGGGTCCACATTTGCCTTGTGAAATTTTAGCTCTTCAGCCGTACATGGTGGCTCAGCGTAGGCAACATCTCCTTCCTTGAACTCTAGAGCTATCTTTAGATCTTTGTTGAATGTGATAGTCCCTTCAAGACCCGGCATCTTGAGCTTGAGGTACACATAACAGGGTCAGGCCATAAAACGAGCATATGTCGGCCGTCCGAATAAAGCATGGTAAGGACTCTTGATCTTGACCACCTCAAACATCAGAGCCTCGCTCCAGTAGTTGAATTCATCACCAAAAGCAACATTTTATTTGATCCACCCGACTAGATATGCCGACTTGCCCAGAACAATGCCGTGAAAGACTGTGGTCGAAGGCATCAAGTCGCTCTTAGAAAAATTCATCTAGCGGAAGGTGTCGTAGTATAAGATATTGATGTTGTTTCCTCCATCCATGAGAACCATGGAGAGGGTATATCCCCCCACATGTGACGGCACCAGCAATGCTAAATTGCCCGGATTATCAACTCGTGGCGGGTGATCCTATCGACTCCATGTGATAGGTTGTTCTGACAAATTGAGGTATCTAGGAACCACCGGCTCAGCCATGTCGATCGCCATGTGCTTGACTTTCTTATCTCGTGTGCACGTGTTAGTGGTAAATACATGGTAATGACCACTGTTTAATTGCTTAGGGTTGCTCTGAAATCCACCCTCGTTGTTATGCTGCTGGAAGCCGCCCTGATTATTATGTTGCTGGAAGCGGCACTGATTATTATGCTACAGGAAGCCGCCCTAGTTGTTGTACTGCTGGTTACCCTGACCAGAATTTTGTCCACCGCTGTTGTTCGAGCTGCCTTGCCTGTGAGGGCTCGACCCATGGAACCCACCGGGCAGGCCCCCTATGATCCGCCACGACCAAACTGGCCCGGGTGTCCACCACCATTACCACCTTGGTTATCCCTCGACGTGTGGAGACGAAATTCCTGCATCACATAACAGTTTTCCCAAGAGTGAGTAGACGGGGCATCCAAGGTACTATGTTTAGGACACGGTCCCTTGAGCATCTCCTCGTAGTTACGTAGTTTTTTCCCACTATAGCGTCGGGATTGGCCAGTATTTCGGCGCTGATTTCTAGGCCCGATGATGGTACCGACAACAAAATCTGACCCGACCTCTTGTTGCCTTCTTTTTTCTTCGACTTCCTGATTGACATTGCGTCCATGAGCTTGGAAGTGACTCTTGGCTCTATTTCCTTGCTTGACTTCACTTGCTTTGTCATCATCTGACCCAGCGTCTTTCGTGCCATCTGACTTAGCGTACCTGGTGAGAGTATCCATCAACTCGCCCACATCGTGCAACTTGCTTCAAACGGCTAAGCTTTAAGACCAGAGGTTGAAGATGACAGTTTTTTTCCAAGATCAGCATGGCTTGAGAAGCCGTGATGCCATCTGACGAGTGAATGATCTCCGCAACCCGACGTGTCTAGTGGTGAGCTGACTCATCCGTACGCTGAACACAATGTTGTAGATCCACAATTGTCACTGGGCGCTTGCAAGTTCCTTGGAAGTTTTTAATAAACCGTTCTTTCAACTCCACCCATGTATTGATGAAGTTGGGTGGTAGATTTTTCAACCATGTTATAGCTAGCCCTTCCAACATCATCGTGAGATATTTGGCACACACTGCATCACTAGCGTCAAGCATGTCCATAGCAAGCTCATAGCTCTCGATCCATGCACGTGGCTCAAGGTCGGGCGTGTAATTGGGCATCTTGGGAGGACCTTTGAAATCTTTAGGCGTACGCTTGTTCCAAAGAGAAAAGGACAAACAAGGAACCCCTATGGTCCTCCCACCTGATTCGCTATACGCGGGAGCCGGTTGTGCGTAAGTCGGAACCACCTGAGCCGCCATTGTTGTCGCCGCCTCTGCTTCCGCCTAACAGGCGGCTCGGGCCGCGTTCACAAGCGCTTGGGCATTCTACATTGGTGGTCCACGCGGGTTGGCTTGAGGGTGCTGTCGGTGAGCACTGCTGGAAACTGTCGGAGGGTCCTCATGGCAACTCTTGGTGCGGCTCGCATCTCGTGTGGAGTGTAAACGATCGCGACTGTAAGAGAATTGCGCGTGCTGAATCACGACTGTCCTCAACATTTTGATGGCGTTCCTAGCATCCACCTCAATCAGGGTGTTTCCATGAATGGGGAGAGACTCCAAATTGCGTGTAGCAGCCAACACGTTATCTACACGGTTAGAGAAGCGGCCCTGTGGCATTCAGAAAAGCTGAACTGGTAGCTGGGTCGGCGGAGGCTGAGCCGGCTGTTGTGCCGGAGGCTGCCGAGCCGCCTCAACTTGGACATCCGTTTATTGAGGCAGGTTATGTTCCATGTCAGGCGTGTGCATGCTGTCAAACAACCGAGTAGTACTGAGATTGGCCTAGAAACGACTCTGATGCCTCCTCTAGTGCACCACGTCCCAAGCATCTTGGAGCGCTCGAGCCGCCACGCCTCAGCTTTCAAACGTTCAACCTCCTCGTTGATTCGAACATGTTAATCCACCATTCGGGTGTTCTCGGTGTCAAGCCGAATCTTGGCCATCTCTTCACGTAATTTCACCAGCTCTGTGTTGGTCTCCTACTGATTTTCGGCGGTAACAACGACTGCCACAAGTTTTGACATCTCTCCCAACAAATCTGTCATGGCCTGGGCCAGCATCTCTCGGATCCGCTTGCTCCATTAACATGTGTCGCATCTTGCTGATTCCGAGTCGGCGCTGCTCCTGCCATGTAGATGGTCACCTGGTGGGGCGGCTCTTGCGGGCCTTCGAAGATCGCCACCTCAGGAAATCCTTCATAGAGAGGGAAAATTGAATCTGTGTCTCCCATGGATTACTCCCCATCTGAGTTGAGGGAGGTGTTTCCTTCTTCCGCTCGCTCATCTGGAAGGCTGAACCCCTGCATGAAGCCAATTAAGACGTCACGCCGCACAACCGGACGCTGGGCCGGTTTAGCAAGCCGAGCCGGGTCGAAGTTGTCGGTGTAGATGTCTAGCTCGAGAACAGGGGCGCCGATTTTGCCGATGAAGACGTGAATCTTGCCAAATGGGACCTGACAACCAAATTCGATTGCACCGGCCTCGGGACCCTAGCTCAAATTTTCATTGTAGAACTTTCTACGGCGACTCTTGGTCATGTGACCAACCGCGTAGCTCCCAATCCCTAGAAGGGCTCCCTTTGAGAACTCAACTCCACCGTGTGCTAGCCCCATGGTGGGCGCCAACTATCATGGTTTTGACGGCAGATGTCCTAATGAAAAGACTTAGTGGGGAAGCCATCGCAACCATGTGGCAACACAAAGGGGTTGATCTGGAATGAGAGACGAGTTTACCCAGGTTCGGTCCCTCCAATGGAGGTAAAAACCTACGTGCTTCTTTGTGTGCATTGATGATGAAATCGATTACAAGGGTGCGGTTTCCCCTAACCTAGCTCTCAATAGATTGTAACTTACAAGAGCCCGAGTCACCTTATGATTCATGACCCAATATGTCTCTGACTCTCCTTGCTCCTCTAGCAATTAAAACACTTAGCGATCTTCTACATTGTGGACCTTGAGTCGCCATCTTCATGTCCTGGGCCGCGTCGGCTGATACATCTCAAACGTATCTATAATTTTTGATGGTTTCACGCTGTTATCTTGTCTTCTTTGGTTGTTTTATGTACCTTTTATATCTTTTTTGGGACTAACTTATTAATTCAGTGCCAAGTACCAGTTCCTGTTTTTTCCGTGTTTTTGACTCTTTTCAGATTTGATTTTGGAACGGAGTACAAAAGGAAGAAAAACCCGAAATGTTTTTTTCCCGAATGAAAGAAGACCAGGGGGCCTTTGGGCCAAGCCAGGTGGGCTCCAGGGAGCCCACAAGCTCCCACCACGCCACGAGGGGGAGGCGGCGGTGGGCAAGCTTGGGGCACCCTGGCCGCCCCCTGACCTAGGTCTTTTGCCTATAAATTCCCAAATATTCTGCAAAAAATCAGGGGAGCCTCGAAAGTACTTTTCTGTCGCCGCAAGCTTCCGTTTCCGCGAGATCTCTTCTGGAGACCCTTCCCAGCGCCCTGCCGGAGGGGACTTTGGAGTTGGAGGGCTTCTTCATCATCATCATCGCCCCTCCAATGACTCATGAGTAGTTCACTTCATACCTACGGGTCCGTAGTTAGTAGCTAGATGGCTTCTTCTCTCTCTTGGATCTTCAATACAAAGTTCTCCATGATCTTCATGGCGATCTATCCGATGCAATCTTTTTTGGCGGTGTGTTTGTCGAGATCCGATGAATTGTGGATTTCTGATCAGATTATCTATGATATATATTTGAGTCTTTGCTGATTTCTTATATGCATGATTTGATATCCTTGTAAGTCTCTCCGAGTCTTGGGTTTTGTTTGGCCAACTAGATCTATGATTCTTGCAATAGGAGAAGTGCTTGGTTTTGTGTTCTACCATGTGGTGACCTTTCCCAGTGACAGTAGGGGAAGCAAGGCACACATCAAGTAGTTGCCATCAATGGTAAAAAGATGGGGTTTTTATCATTGGTTTGAGATTATCCCTCTACATCATGTCATCTTTCTTAAGGCGGTACTCTGTTCTTATGGACTTAATACACTAGATGCATGCTGGATAGCGGTCAACGTGTGGAGTAATAGTAGTAGATGCAGAAAGTATTAGTCTACTTGTTTCGGACGTGATGCCTAGAGAAACAATCATTGCATAGATATCGTCACGACTTTGCGCGGTTCTATCAATTGCTCGACAGTAATTTGTTCACCCACCGTCTACTTGCTTTCATGAGAGAAGCCACTAGTAAACACTACGGCCCCCGGGTCTATTCACATCCATCGTTTACACCTCCGGTTTTACTTTGCTTGGTTACTTTGCTTTCAGTTCTCACTTGGCAAACAATCTATAAGGGATTGACAACCCCTTCATAGCGTTGGGAGCAAGTTTTTTTGTTAGTGCATGATCTTGAGATACTCCTCCACTCGATTGATACCTTGGTTCTCAAACTGAGGGAAGTACTTACCACCGCTACGCTACATCACCCTTTCTGCTTCGAGGGAACACCAACGCAAGGCTCCAAGGCCACGGGGGAAATCCTTTGCATACTTGCCTAGGAAGTCCGTAAGGCGTAGCCGCAGTAGAAAGATCAAGCAAAGTATTTTCCCGTCGACGTGCCTATTTCTGGCGCCGTTGGAAGGTCATTTGTTGCAGTAGCAGAAGTATTTCTAGCACCGTTGCCGGGGAGGATAAATCAAGATCTATCCAAGTAGGTCTCACAAACTCTTCTCTTGCATTTACTTTTGTTCCCAGTTGCCTCTCGTTTTCCTCTCCCCCACTTCACATTTTCCGTTTTCATTCGCCTTTCTCCTTCGCCGTTTTCTTTTGCCCTTGCCGTTTTCCTTTGCCAGTTTCTTGCTTGTTTGTTTGTTGAATACATCATGTCTCAAAACACCAAACTTCGCGACTTCTCGGGCACTAATAATTATGATTTTATTAGTAATCCGATTGCTCCCGCCACTAGTGCGGAATCGTATGAAATCAACGCAGCTTTGCTGAATCTTGTTATGAAAGAGCAATTATCTGGCCTTCCTAGTGAAGATGCCCCATCCCATCTCAATACCTTCATTGAGCTTTGCGATATGAAAAAGAAAAGAGATGTGGATAATGACGTGATTAAATTGAAACTTTTTCCTTTCTCGTTGCGAGATCGCGCACAAACTTGGTTTTCTTCTTTGCCTAAAAATAGTATCGATTTTTGGGATAGGTGCAAAGATGCTTACATATCCAAGTATTTTCCACCGGCTAAGATCATCTCCTTACGAACGATATCATGAATTTCAAGCAACTTGATCATGAACACGTTGCACAATCTTGGGAGAGGATGAGGCTTATGATTAGAAATTGTCCTGCTCATGGCTTGAGTTTGTAGATGATTATACAAATCTTTTACGCTGGCTTGAATTTCGCTTCTCGCAATATCTTGGACTCCGCCTCAGGCGGAACGTTCATGGAAATCACGTTAGGATATGCTACAAAACTCCTACACAATATCATGACCAACTAATCTTAGTGGCACACTGAAAGGTCGCCTTCTAGCAAAAAGGTGCATGCTATAGAAGAGATTAACTCGCTTAGTGCTAAGATGGACGAGTTGATGAATTTGGTTGCTAGTAGAAACACTACCGTAGATCGTAATGACATGCCACTATCTTCTTTGATTGAGAGTAGCAACGCTAGTTTGGATGTGAATTTTGTTGGTAGGAACAATTTTGGCAACAACAATGCTTTTAGAGGAAACTATGTTCCTAGGCCTTTTCCTAGTAACTCCTCTAATAATTATGGCAATTTTTACGACAACACTTATGGAAATCACAACAAATTACCCTCCGATTTAGAGAGTAATATCAAAGAGTTCATCAACTCTCAAAACATTTTCAATCCGTCCATAGAGGAAAAACTACTCAAAATAGACGATTTGGCTAAGAGCGTTGATAGGATGTCTTGTGATATTGATGCTTTGAAAGTTAGATGTGCTCCTCCCAAGATCAACTTGGATGCAACTTTGAAAGCTATGCGTATCTCCATGAATGAGAGCAAAGAAAGAACCGTCCAAATTCGCGCTAGACATGAATGGTTTAAAAGGGTGCGTTCTAGTGATGCAAATCACGAAGATCTTAAAGTGCTTGGTGTGTCTCCTCTTGAATCTTTCTTTTCGCGTGTCAAACCTACTTATGGAGGGGCTGGATATGAATCCACTTTGGTTGAAAAACGCCCAATGATTCGGAGTCCACCTATCTTGATGATAAAGTTGTGGAGAGTGGAGTAGAAGAAGTCAAAATTTTGGGTAGTAATGAAACTCCCACTTTGGATTTCAAGGAATTCAATTATGATAATTTCTCTTTGTTTCAATGAATTTCTTTGATGCAATCCATTGCAAACTCTCCACATGCTTACAGCGAAAGCAAAGCCTTTACCGCGCATATCGTAGATGCTATGATGAAATATCTTGAAGAGAAGCTCGAACTAGAAGTCCCTATACCTACAAAACGTCATGATGAGTGGGAACCTACTATCAAAATCAAGATCAAAAACTATGAGTGCAATGCTGTGTGTGATTTGGGTGCTAGTGTTTCCGCGATTCCAAAGTCTTTATGTCATATTGTTGGTTTTCATGAGATTGAAGAGTGTTGTCTTAATTTGCATTTTGCGGATTCTACTGTCAAGAAACCCATGGGGAGGATTTATGATGTTCTTATTGTTGCAAATAAGAACTATGTACCCGTGGATTTCATTGTACTTGACATAGATTGCAATCCTTCATGTCCCATTATTCTTGGTAGACCTTTCCTAAGGAGTATTGGTGCTATCATCGATATGAAGGAAGGGAATATTAGATTTCAATTTCCTGTAAAGAAGGGCATGGAGCACTTTCCTAGAAAGGAAATAAGATTGCCTTATGAATCTATGATGAGGGCTACTTATGGTTTGAGCACGAAAGATAAATATACGTGATTCCATCACTTTCGCCTAGCTAAGGGCGTTAAACAAAAGCGCTTGTTGGGAGGCAACCCAACGAATCTATCCTTTTTATTTCTGTTTTGTGTTTTCCACACTTTCATAATTCTGTTATGATTGTGTTTTTTGTGTTTCTTTTTGCGTTTGTGCCAAGCAAAACCGTTATGATTAGTCTTGGGGATGATCGTTTGGTCATGCTGGAAAAGACTGAAATTTTCTGCTCACGAAAAGAATTTTCATTTTTTTTCTGTAAGAGCTTTTGAGTTGATTCTTTTTGATTCTGATTCCTATGCAAATTCTTCAGACATTAGTAAGTTTTCAGAATTGTTGAAGTACCAAAGGTATACGAAATATAAAGATTGCTACAAACTGGTCTGTTGTTAACAGATTCTGTTTTTGTTGTGTTGGGTGCTTATTTTGATGAAACTATGGATAGTATCGGGGGGTATTAGCCATGGAAGATTGAAAGTACAGGAACCCAACATCAGCACAAGTAGAATTTAAGTTTTCTGCGGTACCTAAGGAAGTGGTGGTTTGCTTTCTTGTACTAATGTTATCACGAGATTCTGTTTAAGTTTCGTGTTGTGAAGTTTTCCAGTTTTGGGTGAAGTTCTTATGGACAAAGAGATAAAGAGTGGCAAGAGCTCAATCTTGGGGATTCCCAAGGCACCCCAAGATATTCAAGGATGCCGTAAAAGCCTAAGCTTGGGGATGCCCCGGGAAGGCATCCCCTCTCTCGTCTTCAATCCATCGGTAACGTTACTTGGGGCTATATTTTTATTCACCACATGTTATGTGTTTTTGCTCGGAGCGTCTTGTATCGGAGGAGTCTTTTATTTTTGTTGTGTCACAATCATCCTTGCTGCACACATAGAGAGAGAGAGACATGCACTCACCGTGATTTTGTCGAGCTTCACTTATATCTTTTGGTAGACAATTCAGCTCACATCTGCTTCACTTATATGTTTTGAGCTAGATACTTTTGCTCTATATGCTTCACTTATATCTTTTAGAGCGCAGCGGTGCGTGGCTTGGTAGTTGATCTATGCTTTGAAAGTAGTCTCAAAAGGGATAGTTATCCAAAGGGATACGAAAACTTCCACCTTCATGTGCATTGAATAGTTAGAGAAGTTTGATTCATCTCAATTAGTTTCGAGTTGTGGTTATGGTAATATTGAAGTCATGCTAGTAAGGTGTTGTGAATCTAGAAATACTTGTGTTGAAGTTAGTGATTCCCGTAGCATGCATGTATGGTGAACTTCTATGTGATGAAATCTGAGCATGATTAGTATATTGAGTGTCATCCTTTGCATGGTGGTCGGGATCGCGCGATGGTTTATACCTACCAACCCTTCCCCTAGGAGTATGCGTTGAATGCTTTGTTTCGATTACTAATAAAACTTTTGCAACAAGTATATGAGTTTTTCATGACTAATGTTGAGTCCATGGTTTAGATGCAGTTTCACCTTCCACCATCACTATCTTCTTAGTGTTGTGCAACTTTCGCCGGTGCACAAAACCCACCATTAGCCTCCCTCAAAACAGCCACCATACCTACCTATTATGGCTTTTTTTCAAAGTCATTCTGACATATATTGCCATGCAACTACCACCATGACATGTGCCACCATGTCTACTTTTCCTTTGCACGATCGTAAGATAGCTAGCATGATGTTTAAATTGAGGTCTATGCCATGCTAGATCATTGCCACGGTACACTACCGAAGGCATTCCATATAAAGTCATAGTTGCTCTAAGTTTTGAGTTGAAAGTGTGATGATCATCATTAATGGAGCATTGTCCCATGTCACGAAATAAAAGAGGCCAAAGAAGCCCATAAGAAAGAGGCCAAAGAGCCCACCGAAATAAAAAAAATGAGAAAAAAAGAGAGAAGGGACAATGCTACCACTTTTTCCACACTTGTGCTTATTAAAGCACCACGATCTTCATGATTGAGAGTCTCTCGTTTTGTCACCACCATATAGCTAGTGGGAAATTTTCATTATATAACTTGGTTTGTATATTCCAATGATGGGCTTCCTCAAAATTAGCTTAGGTCTTCGTGAGCAAGCAAGTTGGATGCACACCCACTAGTTTTCTTTAAGGCTTTCACATACTCGTAGCTCTAGTGCATCATTTGTATAGCAATCCCTACTCATTCACATTGATATCTATTGATGAGCATCTCTAGAGCTCGTTGATATGCCTAGTTAATGTGACAATCTTCTCCTTTTTTTGTCTTGCAACCTCCAGTACATTCCACACCATCTATAGTGTTATAACCATGGCTCACGCTCATATATTGCGTAAGAGTTGAAAATGTTTGAGAAAGTAAAGGTGTGAAACAATTACTTGGCCAATACCGGGGTTGTGCATGCTTTAAATTCGTTGTGCAATGATGATTGAACATAGCCAGACTATATGCTTTTGTAGGGATAACTTTCTTTTGGCCTTGTTATTTTGAAATTTCATGATTACCTTGCTAGTTTGCTTGAATTATTATTGTTTTCACGTCAATAGCAAACTATTGTTTTGAATCTAATGGATCTGAACATTCACGTCACATAAGAGGAATTACAAAGGACACCTATGCTAGGTAGCATGAAAGCATCAAAAATTCATTCTTATCACTTCCCTACTCGAGGACGAGCAGGAGTTAAGCTTGGGGATGCTTGATACATCTCAAACGTATCTATAATTTTTGATGGTTTCACGTTGTTATCTTGTCTTCTTTGGTTGTTTTATGTACCTTTTATATCTTTTTTGGGACTAACTTATTAATTCAGTGCCAAGTGTGAGTTCTTGTTTTTTCCATGTTTTTGACTTCTTTCAGATCTTATTTTGGAACGGAGTCCAAACGGAAGAAAAAACCCAAAATGATTTTTTCCCGAACGAAAGAAGACCAGGGGGCCTTTGGGCCAAGCCAGGTGGGCTCCAGCGAGCCCACAAGCTCCCACCACGCCACCAGGGGGGAGGCGGTGGTGGGCAAGCTTGTGGCCACCCTGGCCGCCCCCTGACCTAGGTCTTTGGCCTATAAATTCCCAAATATTCTGGAAAAATCAGGGGAGCCTCGAAAATACTTTTTCGCCGCTGCAAGCTTCCGTTTCTATGAGATCTCATCTAGAGACCCTTCCCGGCGCCCTGCCGGAGGGGACTTTGGAGTTGGAGGGCTTCTTCATCATCATCATCGCCCTCCAATGACTCGTGAGTAGTTCACTTCAGACCTACGGGTTCGTAGTTAGTCGCTAGATGGCTTCTTCTCTCTCTTGGATCTTCAATATAAAGTTCTCCATGATCTTCATGGATATCTATCCGATGTAATCTTCTTTGGCGGTGTGTTTGTCGAGATCCGATGAATTGTGGATTTGTGATCAGATTATCTATGATATATATTTGAGTCTTTGCTGATTTCTTATATGCATGATTTGATAACCTTGTAAGTCTCTCCGAGTCTTGGGTTTTGTTTGGCCAACTAGATCTATGATTCTTGCAATGGGAGAAGTGCTTGGTTTTGGGTTCTACCATGTGGTGACCTTTCCTAGTGACAGTAGGGGCAGCAAGGCATACATCAAGTAGTTGACATCAAGGGTAAAAAGATGGGGGTTTTATCATTGGTTTGAGATTATCCCTCAACATCATGTCATCTTGCTTAAGGCGTTACTCTGTTCTTATGGACTTAATACACTAGATGCATGCTGGATAGCGGTCGACGTGTGGAGTAGTAGTAGTAGATGCAGAAAGTATCGGTCTACTTGTTTCGGACGTGATGCCTATAGAAACAATCATTGCATAGATATCGTCACGACTTTGCGCGGTTCTATCAATTGCTCGAGAGTAATTTGTTCGCCCACCGTCTACTTGCTTTCATGAGATAAGCCACCAGCGAACAATACGGCCCCCGGGTCTATTCACATCCATCGTTTACACCTCCGCTTTTACTTTGCTTTGTTACTTTGTTGCTTTCAGTTCTCACTTGGCAAACAATCTATAAGGGATTGACAACCCCTTCATAGCGTTGGGAGCAAGTTTCTGTGTTTGTGCAGGATCTTGAGATACTCCTCCACCGGATTGATACCTTGATTCTCAAACTTAGGGAAGTACTTACCACCGCTATGCTACATCACCATTTCCGCTTCGAGGGAACACCAACGCAAGGCTCCAAGGCCACGGGGGAAATCCTTTGCATACTTGCCTAGGAAGTCCCTTAAGGCGTAGCCGCAGCAGAAAGATCAAGCCAAGTATTCTCCCGTCGACGTGCCTATTTCTCGTGCCGTTGGAAGGTCTTTTGTTGCAGTAGCAGAAGTATTTCTGGCACCATTGCCGGGGAGGAGAAATCAAGATCTATCCAAGTAGGTCTGACAAACTCTTCTCTTGCATTTACTTTTGTTGCCAGTTGCCTCTCGTTTTCCTCTCCCCCACTTCACATTTGCCATTTTCATTCGCCTTTCTCCTTCGCCGTTTTTTTTGCCCTTGTCGTTTTCCGTTTCCGGTTTCTTGCTTGCTTGTGTGCTTGTTTGTTTGTTGAAGACATCATGTCTGAAAACACCAAACTTTGCGACTTCTCGAGCACTAATAATAATGATTTTATTAGTACTCCGATTGCTCCCACCACTAGTGTGGAATCGTATGAAATCAACGCAGCTTTGCTGAATCTTGTTATGAAAGAGAAATTCTCTGGCCTTCCTAGTGAAGATGTCGCATCCCATCTCAGTACATTCATTGAGCTTTGTGATATGCAAAATAAAAGAGATGTGGATAATGACGTGATTAAGTTGAAACTTTTTCCTTTCTTGTTGCGAGATCACGCAAAAACTTGGTTTTCTTCTTTGCCTAAAAATAGTATCGATTCTTGGGATAGGTGCAAAGATGCTTACATATCCAAGTATTTTCCGCCGGCTAAGATCATCTCCTTACGTAACGATATCATGAATTTCAAGAAACTTCATCATGAACCTGTTGCACAATATTGGGAGAGGATGTAGCTTATGATTAGAAATTGTCCTGCTCATGGCTTGAGTTTGTGGATGATTATACAAATCTTTTACGCTGGCTCGAATTTTGCTTCTCGCAATATCTTGGACTCTGCTTCAGGCGGAACGTTCATGGAAATCACGTTAGGAGACGCTACAAAACTCCTAGACAATATCATGACCAACTACTCTTAGTGGCACACTGAAAGGTCGCCTGCTAGCAAAAAGGTGCACGCTATAGAAGAGATTAACTCGCTTAGTGCTAAGATGGACGAGTTGATGAATTTGGTTGCTAGTAGAAATGCTTCCGTAGATTGTAATGACATGCCACTATCATCTTTGATTGAGAGTAGCAACGCTAGTTTGGACATGAATTTTGTTGGTAGGAACAATTTTGGCAACAACAATGCTTTTAGAGGAAACTATGTTCCTAGGCCTTTTCCTAGTAACTCCTCTAATAATTCTGGCCATCATACGGCAACACTTATGGAAATCACAACAATTACCCTGTGATCTAGAAAGTAATATCAAAGAGTTCATCAACTCTCAAAAGATTTTCAATGTGTCCATAGAGGAAAAACTACTCAAAATAGACGATTTGGCTAAGAGCGTTGATAGGATGTCTTGTGATATTGATGCTTTGAAAGTTAGATGCGCTCCTCCCAAGATCAACTTGGATGACACTTTGAAAGTTTATCGTATCTCCATGAATGAGAGCAAAGAAAGAACCGCCCAAATTCGCGCTAGACATGAATGGTTTAAAAGGGTACGTTCTAGTGATGCAAATCACGAAGATCTTAAAGTGCTTGTTGTGTCTCCTCTTGAATCTTTGTTTTCCCGTGTCAAACCTACTTATGGAGGGGCTGGATATGAATCCACTTTGGTTGAAAAATGCCCCAATGATTCGGAGTCCACCTATCTTGATGATAAAGGTGTGGAAAGTGGAGTAGAAGAAGTCAAAATTTTGGGTAGTAATGAAACTCCCACTTTGGATTTCAAGGAATTCAATTATGATAATTGCTCCTTGTTTGAATGCATTTCTTTGATGCAATCCATTGCAAACTCTCCACATGCTTATAGCGAAAGAAAAGCCTTTACCATGCATATCATAGATGCTATGATGAAATCTCTTGAGGACAAGCTCGAACTAGAAGTATCTATACATAGAAAACTTCATGATGAGTGGGAACCTACTATCAAAATCAAGAGCAAAAACAATGAGTGCAATGCTTTGTGTGATTTGGGTGCTAGTGTTTCCGCGATTCCAAAGTCTTTATGTGATATTCTTGGTTTTCATGAGATTGAAGAGTGTTCTCTTAATTTGCATCTCGCGGATTCTACTTTCAAGAAACCCATGGGGAGGATCAACGATGTTCTTATTGTTGCAAATAAGAACTATGTACCCGTGGATTTCATTGTACTTGACATAGATTGCAATCCTTCATGTCCCATTATTCTTGGTAGACCTTTCCTAAGGACTATTGGTGCTATCATCGATATGAAGGAAGGGAATATTAGATTTTAATTTCCTTTAAAGAAGGGCATGGAGCACTTTCCTAGAAAGAAAATAAGATTGCCTTATGAATCTATGATGAGGGCTACTTATGGTTTGAGCACCAAAGATGACTATACATGATTCCATCACTTTCGCCTAGCTAAGGGCGTTAAACAAAAGCGCTTGTTGGGAGGAAACCCAACGAATCAATCATTTTTCATTATGTTTTGTGTTTTCCACACTTTCATAATTCTGTTATGATTGTGTTTTTGTGTTTCTTTTTGCGTTTGTGCCAAGCAAAACCGTTATGATTAGTCTTGGCGATGATCGTTTGGTCATGCTGGAAAAGACAGAAACTTTCTCCTCACGAAAAGAATTTTCATTTTGTTTCTGTAAGAGATTTTGAGTTGATTATTTTTGCTGCTGATTCCTACACATATTCTTCAGACTTCCGTAAGTTTTCAGAATTTGTGAAGTACCAGAGGTATACGAAATATACAGATTTCTACAGACTGGTCTGCTGTTAACAGATTATGTGTTTGTTGTGTTGGTTGCTTATTTTGATGAAACTATGGATAGTATCGGGGGGTATTAGCCATGGAAGATTGAAAGTAAAGTAACACAACATCAGCAAAAGTAGAATTTAAGTTTGCTACAGTACCTAAGGAAGTGGTGGTTTGCTTTCTTGTACTAATGTTATCACGAGTTTCTGTTTAAGTTTCGTGTTGTGAAGTTTTCAAGTTTTGGGTGAAGTTCTTATGGACAAAGAGATAAAGAGTGGCAAGGGCTCAAGATTGGGGATGCCCAAGGCACCCCAAGAGATTCAAGGATGCCGTAAAAGCCTAAGCTTGGGGATGCCCCGGGAAGGCATCCCCTCTCTCATCTTCAATCCATCGGTAACGTTACTTGGGGCTATATTTTTATTCACCACATGCTATGTGTTTTTGCTTGGAGCGTCTTGTATCATAGGAGTCTTTTATTTTTGTTGTGTCACAATCATCCTTGCTGCACACCTTGAGAGAGAGAGACATGCACTCACCGTGATTTTGTCGAGCTTCACTTATATCTTTTGGTAGACAATTCAGCTCACATGTGCTTCACTTATATCTTTTGAGCTAGATACTTTTGCTCTATGTGCTTCACTTATATCTTTTAGAGTGCAATGGTGCGTGGCTTGGTAGTTGATCTATGCTTTGAAAGTAGTCTCAAAAGGGGTAGTTATCCAAAGGGATACGAAAACTTCCACCTTCATGTGCATTGAATAGTTAGAGAAGTTGGATTCATCTCAATTAGTTTTAAGTTGTGGTTATGGTAATATTGAAGTCATGCTAGTAAGGTGTTGTGAATCTAGAAATACTTGTGTTTAAGTTAGTGATTCCTGTAGCATGCACGTATGTTGAACTGCTATGTGATGAAATCTGAGCATGATTAGTATATTGATTTTCATCCTTTGCGTGGCGGTCGGGATCGCGCGATGGTTTATACCTACCAACCGTTCCCCTAGGAGTATGCGTTGAATGCTTTATTTCGATTACTAATAAAAGTTTTGCAACAAGTATATGTGTTCTTCATGACTAATGTTGAGTCCATGGTTTAGATGCACTATCACCTTCCACCATCACTATCTTCTTAGTGCCGTGCAACTTTCGCAGGTGCACAAAACCCACCATTAGCCTCCCTCAAAACAGCCATCATACCTACCTATTATGGCTTTTTTTTCAAAGTCATTCCGAGATATATTGCCATGCAACTACCACCATGACATGTGCCACCACACCTACTTTGCCTTTGCACGATCGTAAGATAGCTACCATGTTGTTTCGATTGATGTCTATGCCATGCTAGGTCATTACCACGGTACACTACCGAAGGCATTCCATATAGAGTCATAGTTGCTCTAAGTTTTGAGTTGTAATTGTGATGATCATCATTGATGGAGCATTGTCCCATGTGAGGAAATAAAATAGGCCAAAGAAACCCATAAAAAAGAGGCCAAAGAGCCCACCAAAAAAATGAGAGCAAAAGAGAGAAGGGACAATGCTACCACTTTTTCCACACTTGTGCTTATTAAAACACCATGATCTTCATGATTGAGAGTCTCTCATTTTGTCACCACCATATAGCTAGTGGTAATTTTCATTATATAACTTGGCTTGTATATTCCAATGATAGGCTTCCTCAAAATTGCCTTAGGTCTTCGTGAGCAAGCAAGTTGGATGCACACCCACTAGTTTTCTTTAAGAGCTTTCGCATACTCGTAGCTCTAGTGCATCATTTGTAGGGCAATCCCTACTCATTCACATTGATATCTATTGATGAGCATCTCGACAGCTCGTTGGTATGCCTAGTTAATGTGACTATGTTCTCCTTTTTTGTCTTGCAACCTGCACTACATTCCACACCATCTATAGTGTTATAACCATGGCTCACGCTCATGTATTGCGTAAGAGTTGAAAATGTTTGAGAAAGTAAAGGTGTGAAACAATTACTTGGCTAATACCGGGGTTGTGCATGATTTAAATTCGTTGTGCAATTATGATTGAACATAGCCAGACTATATGCTTTTGTAGGGATAACTTTCTTTTGGCCTTGTTATTTTGAAAGTTCATGATTACCTTGCTAGTTTGCTTGAATTATTATTGTTTCCACGTCAATAGCAAACTATTGTTTTGAATCTAATGGATCTGAACATTCATGTCACATAAGAGGAATTACAAAGGACACCTATGCTAGGTAGCATGAAAGCATCAAAAATTCATTCTTATCACTTCCCTACTCGAGGACGAGCAGGAGTTAAGCTTGGGGATGCTTGATACGTCTCAAACGTATCTATAATTTTTTATGGTTTCACGCTGTTATCTTGTCTTCTTTGGTTGTTTTATGTACCTTTTATATCTTTTTTGGGACTAACCTATTAATTCACTTCCAGTTCCTGTTTTTTCCGTGTTTTTGACTCTTTTCAGATCTGATTTTGGAACGGGGTCCAAACGGAAGAAAAACCCCGAAATGATTTTTTCCTGAACCAAAGAAGACCAGGGGGCCTTTGGGCCAAGCCAGGTGGGCTCCAGGGAGACCACAAGCTCCCACCACGCCACCAGGGGAGAGGCGGCGGTGGGAAAGCTTGTGGCCACCCTGGCTGCCCCCTGAACAATGTCTTTGGCCTATAAATTACAAAATATTCCGCAAAAAATCAGGGGAGCCTCGAAAATACTTTTCCGCCGCCGCAAGCTTCCGTTTCCGCGAGATCTCATCTTGAGACCCTTCCCGGCGCCCTGCCGGAGGGGACTTTGGAGTTGGAGGGCTTCTTCATCATCATCATCGCCCGTCCAATGACTCGTGAGTAGTTCACTTTAGACCTACGGGTCCGTAGTTAGTAGCTAGATGGCTTCTTCTCTCTCTTGGATCTTCAATACAAAGTTCTCCATGATCTTCATGGAGATCTATCCGATGTAATCTTCTTTTGTGGTGTGTTTGTCGAGATCCGATGAATTGTGGATTTGTGATCATATTATCTATGATATATATTTGAGTCTTTGCTGATTTCTTATATGCATGATTTGATATCCTTGTAAGTCTCTCCGAGTCTTGGGTTTTGTTTGGCCAACTAGATCTATGATTCTTGCAATGGGAGAAGTGCTTGGTTTTGGGTTCTACCATGTGGTGACCTTTCCCAGTGATAGTAGGGGCAGCAAGGCAAACATCAAGTAGTTGCCATCAAGGGTAAAAAGATGGGGTTTTTATCATTGGTTTGAGATTATCCCTCTACATCATGTCATCTTGCTTAAGGCATTACTCTATTCTTATGGACTTAATACACTAGATGCATGCTGGATAGCGGTCGACGTGTGGAGTAATAGTAGTAGATGCAGAAAGTATCGGTCTACTTGTTTCGGACGTGATGCCTATAGAAACAATCATTGCATAGATATCTTCACGACTTTGCGCGGTTCTATCAATTGCTCGATAGTAATTTGTTCACCCACCTTCTACTTGCTTTCATGAGAGAAGCCACTAGTAAACACTACGACCCCCGGGTCTATTCACATCCATCATTTACACCTCCGCTTTTACTTTGCTTTGTTACTTTGTTGCTTTCAGTTCTCACTTGGCAAACAATCTATAAGGGATTGACAACCCCTTCATAGCGTTGGGAGCAAGTTTTTGTGTTTGCGCAGGATCTTGAGATACTCCTCCACTGGATTGATACCTTGGTTCTCAACCTGAGGGAAGTACTTACCACCGCTACGCTACATCACCCTTTCCGCTTCGAGGGAACATCAACCCAAGGCTCCAAGACCACGAGGGAAATCCTTTGCATACTTGCCTAGGAAGTCCCTTAAGGTGTAGCCATAGCAGAAAGATCAAGCCAAGTATTCTCCCGTCGACGTGCCTATTTCTGGCGCCGTTGGAAGGTCTTTTGTTGCAGTAGCACCGGCTCACTTTGGTAAACCACTTTGTCGCCTCGTGTCTTGTATGTCAGGGCCCGTCTTGAGTATAAACATTGAGCCACCACTAGCTTGACCCAACCTCATAGGGCGGGTTACATGGCGGGATAATATCCCCAACAGTCTTTGAAAGCGATGCTTACGCGAGCAGAATGGGTCAAAGTGAAACGGGCCACAGCTTTGACATGTTGTGGTGGCAAGCTCCGCCTGACGGGTTCGGGCATGCACGGGCACGCGTCGCTAGGGTAGGAGAAAGGGGAGAAAGGAGGGGCCCTGTGCCATAGTGGAGTCGTCCGTTGATTCAGTATGTTTTGGACAGGCTGTGAGGGGCGAAGCTTGGCCGGGGCTGGCCTCCCTTGATGCAGGCGCGCTCTCTGGCACGCCGAGAGCGCTGTTATGGCATGCTATGGCATGCTGTCGCGCTCTAGCATGTCTATGGTGTGTCTGGCTGTACTTGGGGGTTAGGGAAATGCTCTCGGGAGGCTTTGGCTCCAAGGAAAATAGTGTTGGTCAAAGAGAGAGTGATGAACAGGTGCTGCCACAGTGAACCCATAATGTAAATTGAAGATTTTGTCTTGCTCCCTTTGAACTTGAGCTGAAGTTGTGATAGATAGTAGGAGTGAAGGAATGGGGTGGAAGGGGTGTTTACGATTGATTTGCAAAATCAGCAGAAGGTGTTTGATGTTGGTTTGGAGGAGTTATTCTTCTCCCAATGCAGTGGAACTTAATATGACTGGATGATGGGCAGAAATAACAAGTTTTACCAAGTTTGAGCTCATTTGAGCTAGGTTTACAATATAGACTTGGAAAACCCCAAAAATGGACAGAATTACAATCGTGTGGGCAAGTGTGATCAAATCAACAGCCACAAATGCAAAACTTGGCATGCCCTACTTATTTGGAGTTTTTAACACTCCTGTAAAGTTTGGGATTAATTGGACAAACTTGGCAATGTGGAGTTGTTCCAACTTGATTTTGGACAGAAAGGTTTTCTCAATTATTAGGTGAATCAAACCATCTTGGATGGAAATGAAACTTGGTATTGTCATCACATATAATGTGTGGGACATGTTAGAACTTTCTTGGAATTTACTGAGATTATTTCCTTTGGAAATATTTCAAAAGATCAGAATGTAGACAAACCGTTTTCAAGCGATTTGTCCAATATTTTGAACATGACCATGGGTTGAAACTCACATATATGGAAAATATTTGTCCTCTAACTTTCCCTAATTTTTCTCAGAATTTTCTAAAGTAGAAAAATATTTTTTCCTATAAAATACCAATTGTGGCCTCAGAAAAGGCCAGTTAAGTAATATAGGAAAATAACTATTAAAATAATTATTGTATGGTTTTGAAAAGTTTTTTATCAATAGAATCAAGAGAAAGCCTTTGGGGCCAAACATTTCCCTTAAATTAGGGACTTGCAAAACAAATCCCAATCCACGGGTTTTGGAACTTAAAAATAAGAAAAAGGGGTTTTGTTATATTAATATTTTACAGAAATGGTTTCTGGTGCTATAGCCATGGCATGACCATTGGGAAAGGGGTTTGAGATCAAAGCCAGAACTCCTTACAAAAAAAGTTGTTTGGTGAGCTAAACAGAAACAAACACACAAGCAATGGCAATCAAGAAAATCATAGCACTCACTTAAAAACATTGTCTCCAAATATTGAAAAAGAAAATCAGTAGTGACAAGGTGGTACAATAGTAGGGTGTCACATGGGTGCACACAAGTAAAGCACAAAAAATCAACTAATATTTATTATATATCTCTCACATTCGGTTACAAGGACAGAAGGATCTAAAAACAAAAATTCTAAGCTAGGAAAATCTGAAATTTGATTTCTCTAAATCACGAAATAGCTAAAGATCAAACTAAGAGAGTTGGTAATGGTGGAAGTGATGGTGATACGATACCAGGGCATCTCCCCCAAGCTTGGAACAAGCTAAGGGTGGTACCCATACCCATGTACTCAGGTGTCCCTCTTGCGTGATGAAGGCGATGATGCAGCAGGTTGGTATTCCACCTTCCAATGCATTGGCTCACTATCGCAGAAACAAAACCTTGTCTCTGGGATCCTAAAATCAGCAGCAATGATCATCCTCTTAAACCTCAATTCATACTCATATTTTGGCTTTGGAGGTCAAAGGTTTGAGCTTGGAGGTTTTCAATCCTCTCTTGAAGTTTGAAGAGGGCCTCCCCCACGTTCTTGGTGTCCAGTTTGTTCTCTTGTATGAAGTCCGTGATCATAGAGTGATTAGCACTCAAACCCCGTTCAACCATTGCTTGACACTTGAAGATGTCCTGCTCCACCGCCGTAAGCCTGGCCTTCTCGCTTCCTGATACGTCCATCTTGTATCATATTTTGCTACAATTATTAATAGTGTGTTATGAATTTTTCCAGTTGGTGGAGTAATTCTAATGCCTTTTCTCTCATAATATGCAAGGTTCACATCAAGTGGGAGAATACCGATAGATGGAATTCTGGACCTACAAAAGCTACGTCAGAGATACCTATTCTGCACATCTCCAATTGGGCTAAAAATTTACAAAGTATTTAAATAATAATAATAATGGAGCTAACAAGTGTCGGAGTGGGGCCACCAGGCGGCCATTAAAAACTATGGCACGCTAGGCACCCCTGGTGCGACCTGATGAATAGTGGGCCACCTAGCCCACCTCTCGCAATCATCTTCTGGTATAAATTCTCAGTCATCCTAAAAAATTAAGGGAGATGACTTTTGGCATGAGCACTTTTGCCCTCTCGTGGAGCGTTTCTGCCGGAGGAACTTCCCTCCGAGAGGGGGAAATCGAGGCCATCGCCATCGCCAACAACCCTCTCATCTTGGGGAGGCCAATCTCCACTAACATATTCGTCACCACCATCTCCTATCAAAACCTTAGTTCATCTCTTGTGCTCAATCTTGTACCGGAACCTCGGATTGGTACCTGGGATGTGTCTAGTAGTGTTAATTACATCTTGTAGTTGATGCTTTATGGTTTATTTGGTGGAAGATCATATGTTCAGATTCATTATGCTATATAATACCTCTCTCATCATGAACATGTTTATCTCTTGTGAGTAGTTACTTTCGTTCTTGATGCCACGGGATAAATCATGTTGCGAGTAGTCATGTGAAGTTGATATTTGTTCAATATTTTTATGATATGAATGTTGTGATTCCCTTAGTGGTGTTATGTGAACGTCGACTACATAACACTTCACCATATTTTGGGTCTAAGGTAATGCATTGTGGAGTAGTAATTAGAGGGTGGTTTGCAACAGTGACAAAAACTTAAACCCTAGTATACGCACTACTTCGTAAGGGGCTGATTTGGATCCCTATGTTTAATGCTATGGTTAGAATTTATTCTAAATACTTTTCTCGTAATTGCGGATGCTTGCGGGGGGTTAATCATAAGTGGGAGGTTTGCTCAAGTAAGAACATCACCCAAGCACCGATCCACCCACATATCAAATTATCGAAATAGTGAACGCAAATTAGCCCAACATGACGAAAGTGACTAGACGAAATTCTCGTGCTCCCTCAAGAATGCTTTGCCTACTATACGATATTGCTCAAGCTTGTCCTTTCCCAGAAAAGGATTGGGCTACCTTGCTACACCTCTTGTTATTATTGCTACTTTTAACTTGTTACAATTATCTCGCTATCAAAAAACTTGTGACCGCTATTTCAGTGTTTGTAGAAATTACCTTGCTGAAAATTGCTTGTCATTTCCTTCCCCTCTGCATTGGGTTCAACACACTTACTTACCAAAAGGACTAGGATTGACCCCCTAAACTTGTGGGTCATCACTTCCCTCCTTCTTTGGTCCTTGGACGTCACAGATGTGAAGCACCCCCGCATGCATCACAATGGCATGAGGGTATTTCATCACCTCCAGGAAGTACGGGTTGATGACCTTATCGAAGAACTTGTCCTTGGAGGAACTTGGTGTTGTCATGGAGATCTAGATTTTTCAAAAAAATAGCCCCAAACAAGAACATTCAGGAGTATATATAATGACTTTTTCCAGGTAATAATATGTGCTCGAGAAGAAAACACAGTGCGGGAGGAACACGAGGGCCCCACAAGACATCATGGCATGGCGAGGGGGTGGCCGCTCCTTGTTGCCTTGTGGCTTTCTGGTGGGTCCCGTGACTCCTTTTTATTTTTGGAATTTTTCTGAAATATCAAAACCAACAAAATATTATTTTTTTGAACTTTTGGAGGCGGGTTCCTCACCATTTCACGTACCTACTCCCTTTTCATGTTTCTAGGTTTCTCTTATGTGCTCCTGTGGTGTCATCACTTGGATAATGTTAGTTCCAATGTTAATGGGCATACGTGAGATGTAATGCTTAATTATTTGTCCATGCACCACTCTCGGATTTTTGCTTTCAAAGTTGTTGATCTTTATAGCGTCGGAGCGTTAGACCTCCTCGACAACATATAGGCCTTCCCATTTGTAGAGGAGTTTACCTGCAAAGAATCTGAAACGAGAATTGTACAAAATCACTAGATCCCATACATTAAATTCTCTTTTTTGGATTCTCTTATCATGTTATATTTTAACTTTTTTTAAATAACTTGGCCTTTTCATAGGCTTGTGTTCTCCATTCATCTATTGAGCTAATATCAAATAACCTATTTTCACTGGCAAGTTTAAAGTCATAGTTAAGTTATTAAATTGACCAATAAGCTTCATGTACTAACACAAGAGGTAAATGACATGCTTTTCCATAAACCATTTTATAAGGACATATCCCCATGTGATTTTTATAAGAAGTTTTATAAGCCCGTAAAGAATCATCAAGTTTCCTAGACCAATTCTTTCTAGACCTATTAACATTCTTTTGCAATATTATTTTTATTTCTCGGCTGCTCAATCCAACTTGGCCACTAAACTTAGGATGATAATGTGATGCAATTATATGGTTAACATCATATTTGTCTAGGATTTTATGGAAAGCACCATGAATAAAATGTGAACCACCATCAGTCATTAAATATCCACGGACTCCAAGCCTCGGGAAAATGATGTCTTTAAGCATTTTAATAGAAGTGTTATGAACAACACTACTAATTGGAATAGATTCTACCCACTTAGTAATGTAATCAATAGCAACTAAAATATGAGTATACCCATTAGCTGAAGGAAAAGGTCCCATAAAATAAAAGCCCAGACATCAAATGGTTCAATAGCAAGTGAATAATTCATATGCATTTCCTGACGTTTACCAATGTTACAAACTCTTTGATATTCATCACATCAAAGGACATTCTTATGAGCATCTTTAAAAATAGTAGGCCAATAAAAACCGGATTGTAATACCTTTTGTGTAGTTCTGTCGCCAACATGATGTCCTCTATAGGCCTCGGAATTACACTTCCTTAGCATCTGTTCCTCTTCATACTCAGGTATACAACGTCTAAAAACACCATCTACTCCTTCCTTATAAAGATGTGGGTCATCCCAAAAGTAATGTCGTAAATCAGAGAAGAATTTTTTCCTTTGTCGATAGGTGAAGCTAGGCGGAATATATTTAGCAACAATGTAATTAGCATAATCTGCATACCAAGGAGTACTACGTGAAGTATTTATAACAGTAAGTTGCTCATCAGGAAAATTATCATCAATAAGCACTCGGTCATCAAGAACATTTTCCATCCTAGACAAGTTATCTACTACCGGGTTTTCAGCTCCCTTAATATAAACGATATGCAAGTCAAATTCTTGGAGTAATAGCCCCCCTCTGATAATTATAGGTTTTGCGTCTTTATTTTCCATAAGGTATTTAATAGCAACATAATCAGTGTGAATAGTTACTTTAGAATCAATGTTGTAAGGTCTAAACTTATCACATGCACACACAACTGCTAAAATTATTTTCCAGTAGTAGAATAATTTCTTTGAGCAGTATCTAGGGTCTTTTTTGCAGAATGAATAACATTAAATTTCTTGTCGATTCTATGCCCTAGAATAGCACCAACAATGTAATCACTAGCATCGCACATGATTTCAAAGGGTAAGTTCCAATCAGGTGGTTGAACAATAGGTGCAGAAATTAAGGCTTTCTTAAGTATTTCAAATGGTTCTACACTATTGATGGGGTTATAGTCCTAGGGTAGGGTCATAGGCCTGTCATGTAGGTCCAACCCAAGGACTACCCCTCACAAAGGACAAGGCCCTTAGTCAGTTCCGACTGAATTAAGGAGTCCCCATCATCCAGTCAGTAACAGGTCCTCGACCATCCAGTCGGAGATTAACATTCGGGGGATATCAAGCTAACCGACTGGATACCACTCGGTAGATCGTAACCCCCCTAGAGGGAAACGGTCGTACGTTTCCAAGTGAATTTATTAGCATTTAGGGCGTACGTTACCTGTAACGTACACATTCAATCCCCACTACTCCACCCCTGTACCGGAACCGTTGTGGAGGGGAGCGCACTCTATATAAGCCACCCTCCCCCACTGGTAGAGGGGTTAGCAACTCATTGTATTCCATATTTTCACTCGACAACAAGCTCCCTGAGCACTGAGACGAAGGGCTATTACCTCCACCGCAGAGGGGCCCGAACTCATACAACCTCGCCGTAGCTAAGGCTCTGCCCATCCTTTTCGTACCCTACACATCTACTGTCAGGCTTATACCCACGACAGTTGGCGCCCACCGTGGGGCAGGCGTCTAAGCGACTTCCGGCGAGTTTGTGACTACTTCCTTTCGTCATGTCGTCCGGTGGAGATTCGACCATGGATCACCAGATCTTCTTCGGTGCTCTCTCCTTCATCGTCGATGATTCGGCGTGGCTTCGGGATGCGCCCCTCGACGTCGAGGCGCTTCCCCGTCGCGGGGCTACGCACATCCGTGCCGGCGCCCGCGACATTCTTCTTCTCCAGCAGTCGGCTCCGCTGTCGACCTACACCGCCGTCACGCGCCGCGCCAAGCGGTCCCCCCGTCCGCGGCTCCAGCGTTGGGTGCAACACGCCCAGGCGCGCCAGAACGCATCTTCACAAGTGGCGGTTCTAGAGTCAGTTGTGGTTGCCCCGCCGTCCCAGCGCTCGGGCTCGGTTCTGACTGAGTTTCCTTCCGAGTACCAGGGTCGCGGGCCTGCAACAGAAGTACACATGGCCCATTCCCATGAAGATCCCTGTCAAGCTAGCCGGAACGAGCACGAGATCTGTGAAGCGTCCAGCGCACGTCGTCCACCTCACCGTTCTGCCAGTCGGCACACTCGGCGGAGCAACGTGGAGCTGTTCCGCACACCCCTCCTCAACTTGGCTGCAGCTGCCAAGATAGCCGATTCCCTCCAACCGACTGATTCAGAGGCTGGTAGAGGGATCGAGCAGATCCGAGCCCTGTTGCACACGGCGCAGCAGCAGAATTCGGCGGTCTCCCAGTCGCACAACAGGATCTATAATAGTTATGTTCATGCGAATACGCATCGGTCGGTTCACAGCCCAGGTTCCCATCAGCGGCACACAAGAGGCAGTCGTTCCATAAATCACGAAGATCGCCACCGTTCACGCACCCCTCCGCGGGGTGGGCCCTACGGGCCCCGACATCATGATGATCGGCGTTCAGTCGGTGACACTTATGACCCAAGGCCCGACGCAAGAGGGCATATCGCCCAGCGGAGGGTCGACAGGCGTCGGGCCCACCGCGATGGTCGCGATATCGACCGTCCGAGTGGAAGCAGGGCCACCGTTGCTGGTCCCGAGTGTTTCAGTCGAGCCATCCGTTCGGCTGACATCCCTCCCAACTTCCAATTGGCGACGGGAATTAGCAAGTTCACAGGAGAGTCCAAGCCAGAAACGTGGCTGGATGACTACCGAGTGGGAGTCCAGATCGGAGGAGGGGACGACCATGTCGCCATGAAGCACCTCCCTCCGATGCTCGACGGCTCGGCGCGAGCGTGGCTGAACCAGTTGGCCCCCTCAAGCATCTACAGTTGGGCAGATCTGGCCCGAGTGTTCATCAGGACCTTCGAAGGGACGTGCAAGCGTCATGCTGGCCTTGTGGAGCTCCAGCACTGCATCCAGAAGCAGAATGAGCCCTTGCATGACTTCATCCAGCGCTGGACAACTCTCTATCACACGGTGGAGAACGTCACCGAGCATCAAGCAGTCTGCACCTTCAAGGCAGGCGTGCGGTACAGGGATCTGTACCTCAAGTTTGGCCGAACAGGCGACATCTCCATGAGCAAGATGATGGAGATAGCAACACGCTATGCAAATGGTGAAGAAGAGGACTGCATCCGAAGCGGCAAGCACAAAACAGTCGCTGATGGCGGTGGGGGCAACACTCGGAAGCAGAAGCAGAAAGCTCGACCGCTCCGCAAGCAGAAGCTGCAGCCGTAACCAATGCCAAGTTCAAGGGCAAAGGGAAGGCTCAGTTCACCCCCAAGAAGAAGCAGTTCAATAACCCCATCCTGGACCAGCCATGTCCGGTTCATACGAAGATCGATGAAGAAGGCAACCCCATATATGCGAAGCATACCACTGGACAGTGTCGCCTCCTGATCCAGGGGTTCAGCGAAGGGCAACCGAGTGAGAAGGACCACGAACAGGATAAGGAGGATCCGTTCCCCCAAGTCCATGCAACCCTGATGATCTTTGCTGACGTCGAGAGCAAGAGTCGACTGAAGCTGGTGAACAGAGAGGTGAACATGGCCACCCCTGCCAGCCCCAAGTTCCTCAAATGGTCTCAGACTGCGATCACCTTTGACCAGTCGGATCATCCAGCACATGTACCCACCCCGGGGAGACAGGCTCTCGTCGTCGACCCGGTGGTCGAAGGAGTCCGACTGCGCAAAGTCCTCATGGATGGCGGCAGCGGCTTGAACATCATGTACGCTGACACACTTAAGGGGATGGGCATCCCGATGTCCAAACACAGCGAGAGCAGCATGCAGTTCCATGGAGTCGTCCCTGGACGGAAGGCCAAGTCACTCGGCCAGATCGCGTTGGACGTCGTTTTCGGCTCCGACAAGAACTTCCGCAAGGAAAAGCTGACGTTCGAAGTGGTCGACTTCCAGAGCGCTTATCACGCAATTCTGGGTCGCCCAGCGTATGCGCGTTTCATGGCCCGTCCATGTTACGTATACCTGAAGCTGAAGATGCCAGGCCCGAAGGGTGTGATCACCATCACAGGCAATCGGCAGCAGGCTGAAGAGTGTCTGCAGCAGGGATCAAGAATCGCCGACCAGCAGATGGCCGTCCCCGAGCTGGACGAGTACAAGAAAACAGTCGACCCCGCCGACCTGATGCGCTCGAAGAAGCCAGCTTCAGAGTCTGCATTTCAGTCGGCGGGAGAGACGAAGAAGGTCAGCATCCATCCGACGGACGCCACTGCTGCCCCGACGAACATCTCCACCACCCTCGATCCTAAATAGGAAGCCGAGCTCACCCAATTCCTCCGTGAGAACTGGGACATCTTCGCATGGAAACCCTCTGACATGCCAGGTGTACCCAGGGAGTTGGCTAAGCACCAACTGCACGTGGATTCCACTGCTCGGCCTGTCCGAGAGCGCCTGCGCCGATCCGCCGCGCACAAGAGGAAGGCAATCGGGGAAGAGGTGACCAAGTTGTTGGCAGCCAACTTCATTCGCGAGGTTCACCACTCCGAGTGGCTCGCCAATGTTGTCATGGTGCCCAAGAAGGACAAGTCGCTCCGAAAGTGCATCGACTTCAAGCATCTCAATAAGGTCTGCCCGAAAGACTATTTTCCGCTCCCCCGCATAGATCAAATTGTCGATTCGACTGCGGGTTGCGAGCGTCTGTCATTTCTTGATGCCTACTCGGGCTATCATCAGATCCGTCTGTATGGTCCCAGTGAGTTAAAAACAGCCTTCATCACCGCATTTGGGTGCTTCTGCTACATCACTATGCCATTTGGTTTGAAGAATGCAGGAGGTACCTTTATGCGCATGATCCAAAAATGTCTCCTCGACCAGATCGGTCGGAATGTGGAGGCATATATGGATGATATCGTAGTCAAGTCACGCAAAGGTTCCAACCTGCTGACTGACTTGGCAGAAACATTCGCCAACCTTCGTAGGTACGATATCAAGCTCAACCCCGCCAAATGTTCATTCGGCGTTCCCAGCGGAAAGTTACTCGGTTTCTTCGTTTCCGAACAAGGGATCGATGTCAACCCCGAGAACATCGGGACCATCGTCCGAATGGAGAGGTCGGTCAGAATACACGATGTTCAACGGCTCTCAGGTTGCCTAGCGGCTTTGAGCAGGTTCATCAGTCGACTCGGCGAGAAAGCGCTTCCTTTGTACCGACTCATGAAGAAATCAGATACCTTCGAGTGGACAGACGAAGCCCAAGTCGCGTTCGACTACCTCAAAGTCCTACTTTCCACCCAGCCGGTTCTTACTGCTCCGCTTAGTAAAGAGCCCCTTCTTCTGTATATCGCGGCTACAAATCAAGTCGTCGGTACTATTCTTACAGTCGAACGAGAAGAAGAAGGCAAAGCATACAAAGTTCAGCGGCCAGTGTACTACGTCTCCGAGGTCCTGATTCCTTCCAAGCAGAGGTATCCCCACTATCAAAAACTTATCTACGGGATTTACATGACTGCGAAGAAGGTGGCCCATTATTTCCAACACCACTCGGTGTCTGTCGTTTCTGATGCTCCATTGTCGGAAATTCTCAACAATCGAGACGCATCAGGCCGAGTGGCGAAGTGGGCGATGGAGATGATGTACTGCGATATCAAGTTCGAGGCCAAGAAAGCTATTAAGTCTCAAGCTCTGGCTGACTTCATAGCAGAATGGGTAGAACAACAGCAACCGACCCACATCTGCTCGGCCCATTGGACAATGTTCTTCGATGGGTCCAAGATGTTGAATGGCTCCGGCGCTGGCGTTGTGATCATATCACCAAAGGGCGACAAGCTCAAGTACGTGCTACAGATACACTTCGATTCCTGCAACAACGAGGCAGAGTATGAAGCTCTCCTCTACGGGTTGCGTATGGCCATCTCACTCGGCGTCCGTCGCCTTATGGTCTACGGCGATTCGGATTTGTTGGTCAATCAAGTGATGAAAGAGTGGGACGTCAGGAACCCCACCATGACTACATAGTGCAATGCAGTGAGGAAGCTTGAGAAGAAGTTTGAAGGTCTAGAACTTCACCATGTTCCAAGACTGAAGAACCAAGCAGCTGATGAGTTAGCAAAACTCGGATCCACTCGGAGACCAGTCACGAGTGACGTCTGCCTTGAGCACCTCCACCTCCCCTCAGTCAAAGAAGATCCTTTCACAGAGGAGCCGGTACAACCAAAGAGTTCAACGGATCCGACTGAAGTCGATGTACCTGCTGTGGTTGATCTGGTCATAGAGATTCTTGTCGTCATCGCCGATTGGACTGTGCCGATCATTGCATATACCTGAGGCAGGAACTTCCAGAAGACGAAGTCCAGGCCAGGCAGATAGTCTGCAGGTTGAAGTCATTCACTGTCATTGATGGCCAATTGTACAAAGAAAGTATCTCAGGCGTTCTTCAACGATGCATCTCCCCAGAGGAGGGGCAGCTGATTCTGGAGGATATTCACTCGGGAACCTGCTGTCATCACGCCTCTTCAAGAGCAATCGTCGCCAAGGCATTCAGGGCTGGTTTCTTCTGGCTGCAGGCTAACGAGATGGCTAAAGATATGGTTGACCGATGTGAGGGCTTCCAGTTCTACTCCAATAAGTCCCACAAGCCGACGTCTGCGTTGAAGACGATCCCTCTTGTGTGGCCGTTTGCTGTTTGGGGACTAGATACAGTCGGCCCATTCAAGACAGGCCAAGGTGGATACACACATCTGTTGGTGGCAGTCGACAAGTTAACGAAATGGATCGGAGCGAAGCCCATCAAGAAGCTCGACGCCTCAACAGCCGTCAAGTTTGTCAGGGACATCATCTTCAGATTCAGTGTACCTCACAGCATAATCACGGACAATGGGACAAACTTTGACTCAGACAGATTCAAAGGTTTCTGTACAAGCCAAGGCATCCGAGTGGATTTTGCTTCCGTGGCGCATCCTCAATCCAATGGACAAGCAGAACGGGCAAACGGACTTATTTTGCAAGGTTTGAAGCCCCGACTCCTGCGAGAGATAGGACATGCCGCTGGCGCTTGGGTTACCGAGCTACCTTTAGTGCTTTGGGGACTTCGCACAACCCCGAACATATCTACAAGGCGATCACCGTTCTTCCTCGTTTATGGAGCAGAAGCGGTCCTTCCGAGTGACTTGCTTCACAATGCGCCACGAGTCGAACTCTTCTCCGAAGCCGAAGCAGAACAAGCAAGGAAAGATGGAGTGGATCTTCTGGAGGAGGAGCGCGAGATGGCACTAACTCGCTCAACAATTTATCAACAAAATCTGCGGCGTTTTCATGCACGCCACGTCAGAAGTCGCACGTTCCAAGCAGGCGACCTGGTGCTCCGAGTGGATCAGCAAAGACCTCACAAGTTGGCTCTGGCCTGGGAAGGACCCTTCATTATCTCCAAGGTGCTGAACAACGGAGCATACAGACTCTACAACATTGAGAGGGAGACAGACGAGCCGCGTGCATGGAACGGAGATCTCCTGAAGCGCTTCTACACGTGACCGTCGACTGAAGCAATGTAAAGAACAAGTATTGGTGAAATAATATAAGGAAGATTGAGTTTTTTGCAGGTTCAAAGTTCTTCCGCGGTCGCAGACTCCGGTCTCAAAAAAACTTAGCTGCGATCCAGAATCGCCTAAGTATTAACTTTCTCCGAGTGTGCACTTAACGTCACACTCGGGGGCTTAGCTACGATCCAGAATCGCCTAAGTATTAACTTTCTCCGAGTGTGCACTTAACGTCACACTCGGGGGCTTAGCTGCGATCCAGAATCGCCTAAGTATTAACTTTCTCCGAGTGTGCACTTAACGTCACACTCGGGGACTTAGCTGCGATCCAGAATCGCCTAAGTATTAACTTTCTCCAAGTGTGCACTTAACGTCACACTCGGGGGCTTAGCTGCGATCCAGAATTGCCTAAGTATTAACTTTCTCCGAGTGTGCACTTAACGTCACACTCGGGGGCTTAGCTGCGATCCAGAATCGCCAAAGTATTAACTTTCTCCAAGTGTGCACTTAACGTCACACTCGGGGGCTTAGCTGCGATCCAGAATCGCCTAAGTATTAACTTTCTCTGAGTGTGCACTTAACGTCACACTCGGGGGCTTAGCTGCGATCCAGAATTGCCTAAGTACTAAATTTCTCCGAGTGTGCACTTAACGTCACACTCGGGGACTTAGCTGCGATCCAGAATCGCCTAAGTATTAAGTTTCTCCGAGTGTGCACTTAACGTCACACTCGAGGACTTAGCTCCGATCCAGAATCGCCTAAGTATCAACCTTTACCGAGTGTACACTTGACGTCACACTCAAAGACTTAGAGAATTCCACGGACCCTCAATGAGGCTCATGCAGATGTCAAAACAACTGACATGTTCCGAATGTTTGCCTTTGGCTTCACCAAGAAACGCCAAACAAAAACTCGAGTCAACATTGCAACATAAGAGCAAAAGATTCGATTCAAAGTTCAACCAAAGATAGTGGCTCGGTGTGGATCAAGCTTACCCACACCGAAACAAGAATGTGACGGCCAACAGCAGTGGCCAAAGTTTCTTACAGATAAGCACTCGGCATACCGAGGATAAAAGTATTTTTACGCATCATCTGGATTAACACCAGGACTGGAGGGCTCTACGAACATGTCCAGATCAATACCGTCGGCGATGCGGGTGGCACTTTCAAGGAAGGTTTCCATGAAGTCTTCGAATCGAAGTTTCTTCGTGTTGGCAACCTTCAAGGTCTTAAATTTTTCCTCGCGCACCTCCTTGCAATGGACTCGGACCAGGGACAGAGCAACATCTGCACCACAACGGGGTGCCGATTCTTTCCACGACTGCACTCGGTTCGGAATCTCCTCCAGTCGGATCATCAGGTTCTCCATCTCCTCCCGCGACTCATCTTCTGGCCAAAGCTCCTTGTGGATTCGGCTAACGACTTCTCTCAGTCGACCGATGAAAGGACCAACTTTTCCCACGCGGATGTGCGCACGGAGCAGATCCCGATTGGCGTCCTCGCCGAGTGGAACGTTCTCGAGAATCGACCGCTCCACATCAGCTGCTTCAGCTTTGGCGTCAAAGCAAAAATCTGCGACAACAGGACAAGCAGACAATAAGTGCCGAGTGTGACGCGCATAACACACCCGCTCGGAAAGAGCAGGACTTACCAGCCAGACGCGTCATCATCTGTCGAGCCTAGTCGCTGACGTATTTCTCCTTTGCTCTGCACCGTTTGTTCAGCACATCCATCTGACCCATCAGAGCAGTCATCTGTTTCCCCATCTTTTCCACTTCCTCAGTCAACACCTTGTTCGCTTCACGAGCGTGCTCCAATGACTTCTCTCGTCCCTCCAGAGCATCCTTCATGCCAGCCATTGCAAGCATGGCCGCATCAAGCTCACCAGCGAACTGATTCCTCTCCGCCCTGAGAGTCTCATAGGCTGTCTCCATTTCACAGGTTTTCTGCAACCAAACACCAAGAGACAATCAGAAAATCCAACAACAAAAGTATAAGTTCTTCAGACCCCTGCCGACGCAAGCAGTCGACAGTGGCCTCGGGGACTACACCCACTGGGTTCACTAAGAGTGACCCCACTGGCATGCAACTCAAGCAGGCCCGCCCTATTGAGATGCATGTTACCACCTACGCCTACGAGGCCAATACTACCTGACCTGAGTATAAATTACTCTCGTGGACTCTTACAGTAAGTGCACTCCGAGTGCCAGAACTACTCGCACTCGGTCATGTTATTTACAGACTTGACCAAAACAAAGATAGTATGTATAAAGACAACTGCCGGTGCAAGCACTCGACAGAGGTCTCGGCGACTACACCCACTGGGTTCACTCAGAGTGAACCCATTGCAAACATCATATGCTATCCAAAAACACCCAGTGGGTTACAAGAGAAAAGTAAATACTTACTAGCCCACTTACTCGGATATCATCCCGCAGCTCCAAGCTCCGCTGGTACAAGGACGCGACGGAGTCGTAGGCCCTCTTGGCTTCTCCAGCCATCAGCTCCGCGTGCACCCTGGCTCCCTTGGCCGCTCCCACCTGCTCCTCCGGGAGGCGCTGGATGTTGAACTCGACATTCGACGAACCTGGCATCGTCGGAAGTTCCTGAGACATCCCAAGGTCCGCTCCAGTCGGCACCTCAACCACCAGCGTCGGTTCAGTCAGCGGCAGCGCCTCAGTCGGCGGCACGTCGGAGGCGAGAGCACCAACAGGCGGAGCAGCCTCAAGAACGGGCTCCGCATCCTGTCCAGCTCTCCCCTGATCACCCTCGTCGACGCAAATCGCCCCTGATAGACCGAACGGCGCAAGATCTCAGAAAAAGAAAGAGGCAGAACCTATGATAGAACAAAACACTCGAAGTCACTACAACGCACCTGGCTGGGACGAGACGACGTTGTCCGTGTCCATGGGGTCATCCTCCTGGCGCGCCGGAGAGGTGGAAGAAGTAGCGACTCTGTCGAGTGAAATCCATTCGACCAATGAACACGAATTCACTCGGATATCTGAAGAAGTTAGAAGATCGATACACTTACGTGGAGGTGACGGGGACAGCAACCCTCATCCGCGACAGAGCCTTCCGAGGTTTGGACCCACTCGGTTTGGCCGCCTTGGAAGGCTGAACTGCGGACTCAGCGGCAGCATCCCTGACCCTTTTGGTGCTCCGAGCACTCGGGACCACCGGGGCAGTGGGCGGAGCACTCGAAGATGCTGGAGGGGCTGAGGGAACGGCAGGCTCGTGTCGGCGCTTGGTCCGATGCTCTGTTTGCGGAGGCGGCGAGTCCTGCTCTTCGTCTTCCTGCTCTTCCTCGCTAGTCTCTTCCTCCGACTCCCCGTTGTCGGAGACATATTCAGTGCTTTCCATGCTGCCCTCCTGGCTGCCTTCCTCCTCCTCAGCCGGGTTCCCGTTCGAGACGGGAGAAAACCAGTTGATCCACTCCTGCATAAAATTCAGTCGGCGACATCAGACGTCACACAGAGATTCAAGCAAACGATAAGATTAAGACAGTTAGGAGCACTCGACAAGTGCCACTCACCTGATTCAGAGGAGGATTATCCGCGCAGAAGGGCTTCACTCGTCGAGATCCTTTGGGATTCTTGCAGGGGCCTGTGATCTGGAGCACCCACGAGGTCACCCTCTCCTCAGTCACGCCCACAACGTTGGTCCGAGTGGAATCCTCGGGCCCCATATAGTGCTACATGGCGTGGTCGCGAGCCTGCAGAGGTTGGATACGCCGACCGAGGAAGATCTCCAGCAAGTCTATGCCAGTGACCCCCCTCCTGACGACATCTACGAGCGCCACGACCATAGGCTGGATGTCGTTCTTCTCCGCCCTCGTGAGCGCGAGTTGCTTAGGTGGGGCGGGCCGATCTAAGCTAAAGGGAGGCAGCCCTGTTGAAGCATTCGGACAGGCGATATCCTGGCAGTAGAACCACGTCGACTACCAGTTCCTGACCGACTCACTTAGCTGGAGGACAGGATAACTGCTCCGACTCTTTTTCTGGAAACCTAGACCCCCGCAGAGCTGGAGAAGATGTGTTTTATCATCCGACTGGCTAAGTCGTTTGATGGTCTGGGATCTAGCAGAAAATATGTGCTTGAACAGCCCCCAACGGGGAGGACAACCAATGAAACACTCGCATAGGACTATAAAGGCAGAGAGATGGGCAATGGCGTTCGGGGGGGAAGTGATGAAGTTGTGCCCCGAAGTGATTCGCGATGCCCTTAAAGAAAGGATGTGGGGGCAAGGAGAAACCTCGATAGACGTGGCTGCGAAGCAAGACGCGCTCCCCCTCCCGGGGCGCCAGATCGACCTCGTTCTCCGCCGGCAGCCTCCAAGTCTTGTGCACGATCATCCCGTGCTCGACCAGCTGCAGCAGATCCCCCTCCGTCACCGTGGACAGGAGGAAGTCGCCTTGAATCCACCCCACCGGCAGCGGCCACTGCCGCCGCTGAGCAGGAGCCGCCGCCTTCCCCTTCTTCTTCCTCGCCTCCATCTTGCTCGTCTGACCCTTGGTCATGGTGGAAACTGTGAGCCCGTGGGAGGAAGGGGGAAGGAAGAGTGTAGAGGCGCTGGAGGTGGCGAGAGAGACGGAGCAGGCGAAGGCAAGAGATTCGGCGAGCGTAACGATGAACCCTCGCCGCCGAGACTTAAGTAGGGTTCCGACTGGGTCGCTGGCAGGCGGGCCCGAAACCTTATCCCCCGACCCACCGCGGCGATATTAGTGGAGAGGTTCAAGGCGCGAGAATCGAGGCGTCAGGCGCTACTCGAGCGCGATGGCGTCATCCCCGCTGAGCGCGCGGAACCCGAAATTTGAGATCCCGGAAAATCCGCCGCTGTCAGTTGACCGGTCGCGTCAAAAGATGCCGCAGAAACACTCGGCTTCCGACAGTCTGTTTCGCGAGTACTTCCACTCGGATCATTGGACAGAAGAGATAAAATGGATTGAGGCAAGCAACACCCAAGCCAAACCCGCTCCAGTCGGATCCAAACTTCAAGCGTCGCTTCATCGTTTCAACCCCAATCCATTCGGGGACTAAGGATGGGGTTATAGTCCTAGGGTAGGGTCATAGGCCTGTCATGTAGGTCCTACCCAAGCACTACCCCTCACAAAGGACAAGGCTCTTAGTCAGTTCCGACTGAATTAAGGAGTCCCCATCATCCAGTCGGTAACAGGTCCTCGACCATCCAGTCGGAGATTAACATTCGGGGGATATCAAGCTAACCGACTAGATACCACTCGGTACATCGTAACCCCCCTGGAGGGAAACGGTCGTACGTTTCCAGGTGCATTTATTAGCATTTAGGTCGTACGTTACCTGTAACGTACACATTCAATCCCCACTACTCCACCCCTGTACCGGAACCGTTGTGGAGGGGAGCGCACTCTATATAAGCCACCCTCCCCCACTGGTAGAGGGGTTAGCAACTCATTGTATTCCATATTTGCACTCGACAACAAGCTCCCTGAGCACTAAGACGTAGGGCTATTACCTCCACCGCAGAGGGGCCCGAACTCATACAACCTCGCCGTAGCTAAGGCTCTGCCCATCCTTTTCGTACCCTACACATCTACTGTCAGGCTTATACCCACGACAACTATCATCATGAAAAACAAAAGGAACATCTTTTTTAAGAAGATTAATTAATATCCAAGAAATCTTCGAGAAATCTTTAATGAAACACCTATAGAAATCAACATGATCAAGGAAACTTCTTATACCTTTGGTATATTTTGGGCATGTCATTTTCTCTATTGCATCAACTTTGGCCTTATCCATCTCAATACCGCAACCGGAAATTCTATGCCCAAGTACTATAACTTCATTCACCATAAAGCGACACTTCTCCCAATTCAAGACAAGATTAGGTTCTTCACATCTGTCTAAAACTCAATCAAGGTTGCTCAAGCAATCATAAAAAGAAGTTTCACAAACAATAAATCATACATGAAAACCTCAACATTTTTTTCACAAAAATCAGAGAATATAGCAGTCGTACATCTTTGACAGGTAGAAGGTGCATTGCATATACCCAAAGGCATACGCCTATCAATGTAAGTTCCAAAAGGGCAAGTAAAGGTAGCTTTCTCTTGGTCCTCTTTTGACATAGGTACTTGAGAGATGTCACACCTTGTGTTTTGACTCTCCTGAGTAAATAATCTTATCTCAAAATTAGGACCAATTAAAAAATTTATGACTGATTGTGATGCTTGATGTGATTGCTGCTTGCTTGCTTGTTCGCCTGTGTTTAAATCCCAATGTTCCTGCTACTCTCCAGACTCACCTCCTTGACCCAAACCCTTGCCTAATGATCATACCATGTGTATAGGACCAGAAACTATTTTTACCAAATTCTATTTTGACAAAAAGCTTTTATTTAATTTAAGCTTTCAAAACCCCGTGAGATGGGATTTGTACTACAAGTCCTCAATTAGGGGAGTTCTTTTGCACCAAATATTTTATTCAAATCCCATTATCAAAATGGCTTCCCAAAACCACAATGTCATTATTTTAAAAGTTATTTTTCTATTTTATTTAAATACCTTTTCTGAGGCCAGAAATGGTACCTTATGAAGGAAAGTTATTTTTATTGCTTTCAAAATATTTGAGAAAATTTAGGGAAACTAAGTGGACATATATATCCCATATATAAGAGTTTCAACAGATGGTCCTGTTCAAAATATTAGGAAAACCCCTTCAAAACCCTTCCTGCCTATTTCAAGATTTTGGAATATTTCTATAAGAAATATTCTTAATAAATTGCAGTAAAACTATAGCATGTCACACATGTTATATGTGATGATCTTGCCAGGTTTCATCTCAATCCAAGTTAATTTGATTCAGCTAAATGTTCCAAAACCCTATCTATCCAAATCCAAATTTGAGCAACTCTACATTGCCAAGTGTCCCCAATTGTGCTCAAATTTGGTGGAAATGTTCTCATACTCCAATAATGCATCCACACCAAGTGGTGCATTTGTGGGGATTAAATTGCATGGGTTTATCTTGAGAAAGTCACTTCTTCCTATTTCTTAGGGTTTTCAAGTCTACATTGGAAACTTTCTCCAACAAATCCTCAATTTGGTACACAAGCTAATTTTGACCTATCATGTGATCCTGTTAAGTATCATAGCAATTGGAATCCATCTGGTAGCTCTAACATCCATCAAACACCTTCTGCCCAATTACCAAAATTGCTACGTTGGCCCCTTCCACTAATCTCCTTGAGCTTAAAAATTTTACCACAGCTCTCTCTAGTCCCATTTTACCTCCAATAACCTCTCCATGACCTCTGGTAAATTATTGGAGGGTGACTCCATCTCCCCAGCTCTCATTTTTACCGTGGCAACACTATTTTTACCCCTCTTGCTATACTTATGCTAAAGAAAATGCCTATACCTCTTTCCAAAGAACCTCTAGTGTTCAAATGCATCATTTCAAACCAAAGTATGGCATGCTCATGTGGGAAATATGAGCAACTCTTCTGAAAATTGGTTTTGGTAGAAATTTGACCTTGAATTGCAACTGCTAGCTCTACACATCTCCTTGATCTGAAACTTTGCAATATGGTAGTCCTTCCATACCTAATACTACTAGACATTGTCTATTCCCCAGCTTCCCCACGTAAGCACCCTCATTTCTAGCCCTAAGATTGTTGCTGCAAACTAAACTGTAGTTAAGACCCAGTCTAACCATCTTCATATAATGCCAAACTCCATCATCAGCCTCCTGCATGCATGCCTTGGGTGCCAAATAACTTTGACTGGCCAGAAGAGAACTTTAGACATGAGTGGCCATAGTGACCACCTCGCTGGCATGCAGAAGCGGTGCTCAGCACCTTGTCCTCTTGTTGCAGCTCGTGTCCAGCTGTGGCAGCATGTCTCAGAGTGCCATGGCATCTCCCTTTCCATCTTTAACCCTTCCTTGATACCAACTCGGCTCCAAACCCCCTCTAGCATGCGTGCTCCCCCATAACCAGAGCATCTGAGGGTTCCCGATCTCCACCTCATCACCCCTCTCCTTTTGGCTCTCTCCGAGCACCCGGAATGTGCAGAACAACCCCCCTCCTCCCTAGCAGTCTCCTAAGCCTCCCATCTTCTCCTCTCAAGCTTTCTCTCCTCCCATGGACATTGCGGTGTTGCCTCGGCCCCGCTCGCATACAATCTCTCCCGGCCTCCTTCTCCCTCCCTAGAACCTCCCAGAGCATCTCATCCTCACCGGCAGCTTCCCCCTCTCCTTCCTCCTTCCATCCGGTGATCGGAGACTCGCCCCCAAGAGAACCCGAGCCGATCTCCGTCTTGGCCAGGATTCCCCTCTAACCGGTGCTCTCCCGATGGGAATGAGGGCCTAGGCGCGTGCGGCATGGTCCCCCCGAGCCGCCGGTGGTCGGAGCTCCGTCGGAGGTGGCCGAAACCACCGGAGCGGGCACCAGCTCGGTCAGCCTCCCCTGCCCTCCTCTGTTCCGAGCAGGAAGAGGACGACGGAGCCGACGAGCGGGCCCCCCTCGGTCAGCGGCTAGGACCCGAGGCCACCGGTTTAAGTGGTCATGCCTCCGGCTGGATGCCGCCTCCTTGCATGGGAGAGGCATTCCACATAATGCGCCTTCCGCGTGGCTTACGGCGCACGGCTGGAGCCACTCGGCCGACCCGAGGCCTATCTTGCGCCTAGGACGACTATAGCCCTCCGGTATAGCCCGTTTTACCCTTTTTATTTTGTTTAGAAACTTCAAAAATCCATAAACAATTCATTTGAACTCCAAATTAGGTGACCAAATTTTGTAGAATCCTAAAATCAAGATCTATCCAGATATGTTCTTTGCACTTTTTTCCAGAAAGTTTTTTCCACTATTTTAATTAAAGTTTCAACTTTGAATATTTCAAACCCACTTTGTAAAAATTCTAGAGATCTCAATTCAACTCCAAATGGAGTGATTCCAATTTCCAAAGACTTATAATATCATGCACTATCTTTGTAGACTTGGTCAACATTTTCCTCTATCATGTTTATGTTGCATCAAATAGATAGCCCCCTTTTGCTATTTATTCTATGTTAGAAAATCCATAGGAAATTCATATCAACTCCAAATCCAGTGAAACAACTTCCGAAATATTTCTACATTCATGCCCTATTAAATCAATTCCTCCACTCATTTTTCATAAAATATTTTTTGTATACTTCTTGTGGGGCGAGTGATGCCTCCATTTCCTCCATTCGAAAATCTTAGTTAATCCAAATTCCTTAGAAAAACTTTAGCATTTTTCTTATGACCAGAGATGTCCAAGAAAAACAAAACTCCTATTTATAATGCACTTTTGTTTCTTCTTGATGTGTGGCTTACTGTGATTCTTTCCGACAATAGTTAACAAAGTAGATGGAGTACATGGAGTTGGACCGGAAGACCTCGAAGACTTATGTGAGCATGGCAAGCAACCCTTTTACCATGTCTGACAGACTATTTCATGTATGTCATGTTGATTACTTTATTCCGATGCATATGATCATTATTAATCGGTAAACCCTCAGATGGTGTTACCGATTGCCCCCGAAGCGCTTGCATTTGAGCATGACCTTACCATCTACGAGAGTCATGCTGATGAAAAGTTGACAAGTAGATTGTAGTGCTACGCATAGGATGATCATATGCATGGTGATGGTAACACGGAGTTGATTACATATACTTTTCGAAAACCCCGTCGGGTGCCACTAATGCCCGAGGGTGGTGGTGTTGAGATGGATGACCACTTGAGAAAGAAGTGGTGTACCAGGAAATGCTTTGTCTGTGTGTGTGGTTTCGGGAATGGGATTAGATTTATGATGTGTCAACCGTCCCAACCTTACATGTGCGACCATGATACCCCTTTATGGGATGGGGCTTTGTTAATTATTTTGGTCGGTGTTAGCAAAGAGCCCGCGTTAATAGTGACGGGAGTGATATGGTCACTCTCGGGACGGGGTCGTGCCAGGAAGGGCGACTATGCTATTTTTACAGGTTCCGGGCACACCATTGGCCCGTGCATGGATGACACGGTCTGGAGTTGGTGCTCGTAATACGTACATCATGTGGGCTGGGTACCAATCGAGTGGACTCTTTGTCTAGTGTCGTGAGGGGAACGGCAATGATCAGGTATTTAACTCGGGTATGTTATATACCGTGAGTCGTGGATGACAGAGAAGTTTCCCCGATCTTGTGGGTACAATGCGCAATCTCTGGAGAGTGTAAAACTATTCAAATAGTCATGTCCATGCTCAAGGACAATTGGGTAAACCTTCTTAAACTACGTCAAGTTGTTCCCGCATAAACCAAGTGTAAGTGTGAGTGTGTGTGTGCTTGAGAAAGATGATACTTGTCAAGTCAGATGACTTGGCATGGAGGGTGACCATGAGGTGTTCTGTCCTTGGAATAAATATGTTGATATCAGGAAGCTGTTCTTATGGTTACCATCTACATTGTGATGCTTGAATATACCTACACTTGACCATGTTACTGCATTTAAAGAAAACCCTGCTTTCCGCAAAGGTTGCATACTAAAGAGAAATCATGTTGCATTATTGGCTTGGTCCACATCATGGGTTGCTTGCGAGTACATTCAAAGTACTCATTGGCTTGCAACTGGTTATTTCATTGACCAGGTAATAGAGAACAGGAGATGATGAATAGTACCTTGGTGACGTTCGTGCGAGCTAGGACGCTTCCCAATCGGATTGCATGTAGGTTAAGGCTGATGGCATGGGTTCACACTTTCGACCAGTAATACCACTACTAGTCAAGTTTGGTTTGTTGGCCTTCAAGGCCCTATCCGTGTAATACTTGATCGCAGTGGTCATTAATTGTATCAAACGGCATGTAAGGATGTAAGACTATTGTTATTCAGTTTATGTGTCTTAAGTCAGCATTGATCTCTGGGATCACTTGGCATGTTCATTCGGTGATCTAATCTAGTAAGTGGGTTCCCCATAGAGCTGGTATCACAACCATCCTGACTGTAGGAAGACCTTAGTTAGCACACACGTTAGTTAAGCCAAGCTGATTTCCAGACCCTTCAAAAGTACTTGAAAAACCTGTATCTTTCTCACCTCTCCTAAATCTTCAAAGAAAGCGAAGGTTTTACCTTAGCACGTCCACCCTTATTCTCTTGACACTCCTCGTCTGCTTTTTTCAAAACTTTCAAAAGGTCGCTAGCACCCTTATGCCCTCTGATCACCAGATTACTTAAAATCCCCGTGCGTAACTTAGAAGGAAGCAACCTTTCTGAGTAATCACCCACGTACTTGGAAGACAAGCATGTCAACGCTATGACCTGATGACACCAACAGAAGCTACATTCTCGAGGAAGGAGGACATCGAGATGGTGACACCCCCGACACTATCCCGGAGTTATGCTACCTTTACCTATGATGATCAAGACTTAACATATGCAAGACCATGACATGCATCGCTGATAGAGCGATCATGTTATTATCGAAGTTGCATCGACTACCACCAGTGGATGAGAACCTTGCCATTTGGTCCGCCTCACTTTAGTGAGCAGGAAAATGGTTCTCTTCATCCCGCACTCTAGGTGTCGGTATTGTGATCAATGTGACTCATAGGTCGGAACTCTACCATTCCTGACTGATGTCATTGTATAAAACTTGTCCACTTGGAACTCTTGAAGCCTGAGAAGACAACAAGACAATGAAAAGATTGCAAAGATAACAGAAGACCATGTCATCGAGGAACCACCTTCGTCGGCACCTCCCCACATGAGAAGGCGCCATGGACTCTTTTCAGCTCAACCTGAGTCGTTTCGGCAAACAACAACAAGGAACACTTCAACACCATAAGAAGACCTAGAAGACCGAGTTGCCTCCTCTTCAAGACACAAAGCAAGCACGACAATCGAGTCCGGAACCCCTAGGGTAGGATGAGTCATGAATCCCCTAAACGAAGTCGAGTCCGTGAAATGGTTCGGATGGAACCAAGTTGTGAGTTGCTTGTTTTTGCTTGTTTGTGCTTTGCTATAAGTCGCATTTTTGCCCTGGCAACGAGTACGCGACTGTATCACCTGACTCATCTTGATTTTGAGTTGGCTTTTAGGCACTTGTTGACTGCACTTGCACTATACCACCCCCTTAGACACTCCCCTCTATGTTATTCTCTCTCTCACCTTTCTCGACAACCGGAGACCAGCGAAACAAGATGCACCAAGGATCCACTTCGACATAGAACTGGCACTGAAGACTCCGATTGCAATATACTCAATCAGATGCAACCCCATAGTTATACTTACCCTCAAGATTGGAAACCCCTCTCTAGACCAAACTAACCCTCACAAGCTTCCCAACTCAAACTTCTGGTCATGTGGCTAATACAAGGAATTGCCACAACACCCATTGAGATCCGATAAACCCTTTTTAGCGCTGGGTTCTTTATGGGACTAGTGTCAAAGTGGACAAGTATCCATCATTCTTAAAGCTAGCACCAGAACCCAGATGCCATAGGAGTGACCGTTCTCGGATACGTGATTTGTAGACCATGGTTTGTTGTGATGATGATAGGTGTCTCGGGGATATAGCTAGACTATTTTGGTGGATCGTAAGACCCTCTGATTGTAGGTGAACTTGGTGGAACAAGTTGATAAGGTAGCATAACCTACATGTTCCTAGAGTAAGTTTGGATTCAGTAGGACAATTATGATCGCGAGCTAAAATTCTTGGTGGTATAATAAATTGGCTTTGTCGAGTAATAGTCATGAACTCATGATTTCACCATAATGACTTGGAGTAACGAGTAAGAGTTATTTTTGGACTTGAGTTTTGGATTTAAATAGGTAACCTTAAGGGAGTAGCAATGATGGATGAGGCCACATGATTCCGAGTAGATTGGATTTAGTTCGATGACCTCCATCATGATACCATGATTCTTGGTGGATGACAAGTACAAGTAAATGGAATTGTCGAATTGATTTATGAACTTGCACTAGTAGAAAATGGCCCATTTGTCCCAGTTCCAAAGGCCCATTAGCCCTGCTTCTTGAACCTGGACTAAACGGTCGGGACAAAAGCCCAAAACCTTTGGTCCCGGTTCGCTTATGAACCAGGACCGAATGGTGGCCGCTGCTGCGAGCCCGAGCAGGAGGTTCTTTAGTCCCGATTGGTCACACCAACCAGGACAACATGGCAGCCACGCGTCAGCGTCTGCCTAGAGCTGGGGTTTTTTGTTTTTTTATCACGGGGGGGGGGGGGGGAGGGTTAATTTAGTGGTTTCATATTGTGTTAGCTAGCTAATAGAGAGAAGTGTCCTCTCTTTCTCCGTGCTTGGTCGACGCTAGCTATTATACATATAGAGAGAACATGACGCTAGCTAATAACAAAATGAAGGAAACCATTTACAATACTGAACGTCTTTTACAATATAACATCTTTTACAATGCCTAACATCATCTACCTAAGATCCAATCACAAATAGCTCACATGGTATTCTCTGTGACTAGGTATGACGTGGTCAAGAATGAATCTCGCCAATTCCTCTTTAATTGCTCGTATGCCATCATCTGATAGGGATTCATCCCGCTTCTTCCAGATATAATTTAAAGAAGGGGGTCAATAAATGCATATATATGAATAAAACTCAACACAATTGATGGTAATATATAAAATAAAAATGTGAATATTATTTACGTACTTCAAATTGTTCGTCAGAGATGCCCCGCTCAGAGGTCGAGAAGCGAATGAACTAGCATACGTAGTATGCACATTTTTTAGTCCCAACTACCTGGTACAAGCACTTTATGAGAATATATAGAGTTCAATCAAATTGATAAGCAAGCATGGTAATGATATACAGATGAATATTTGAATCAATTAGAGATGTGCAGAACTAGCTAGCTAGTACTACTTATTGGGGGTGCGTAAATTGGAACTCTTTGGGTATACCACGAACCTTATTCGTTAACTTCTTCCAAATCCTGCCAGGCAAAGAAAATGATTACTTGATATCAGGAAATTAACGAAAGTTGCATGCCGGTATGGTCCCGGTATTGAGTGAACTTACTTCTTGAGCATTGCCATCATGTCCGCATAATCCTCGGGATCTTTACGTCTCGAGTCTAAGACAATTACTTTTGTTGCGTCAAGCTTAATGGTAAGTAGAATGCAGTGGTAACTACACACGCATATATAACTCTTCAATTACATTTACTAATTGACCTCGAGTAAGCAAAACCGAGTATACACAGAAGACAACAACACTCACTTGAAGTTGTAAGGAAAGAGTATTTCCCTTTTGTCTTCATTTAAAAGCAACGAATTTAGCAACTTAACCTTGATCTCTTTGGATTCATTTCGTATCGACAATACATTTACCGATTCTGGGCTAATGAACCCAACGTCGAAGATTCCTGCTTTTTTTAATTCAAGGATCTTCAATCTGCATAATATATATAATGAGGATAATTATAGATACATGCAATGAACCAGGTGAGCTAGAGACTTAACTATAGAAGTAATACTTACAAATGGTAGGAAGACAGGAGTTGTTTGTCGAGGGCCAGGTCATTGTATAACTGAAATCACTCCTCAAATTCAACAAGCAGCACTGCAGCTCCAATGAATTTGTGATCTTTTTTCACTCTCATATACACATTAGTTTCTCCCTGAAGATGTTCATGTACCACTCATGCAATTCGTGCATCCTCTGTGTTAGAGGAGGATGACAAGGTTTGACGAGAGGCTTCTCGAGCACGAATTTTTATTTTTCTTCTTTTGTTACCTTAGCCATCTTAAAAATTACTGAATCGCTCACGTAATCACCAGGATTGGTACCGGGCAGCAACCCCGAATCATTAGCGACGACGATATCTCTAGACACCTTGAGCGGGGGGCACGATTGCTTCTTCTACTGGCCGATCCGGGGAATTGTTTTCCCACTTCTTCGTTTTGCTAACATTGCATCACTGCTAGCCGCCAGAGCGGTGGCGGAGTCTGTCTTCCGCTTGAGAGAAGGAGGAGGAGGCGACATCTTTCTTACTTGTGTAATTTTTGGCGGAGCGGAGACGACGTCTGTCTTCCGCTGTTGCGGAGCAGGCGGACTACTCCGACGCGCCTGAGGAGGAGCCGAAGGGGGAGGACTGCTCCAAAGCGCTGGAGGAGGAGCCGAAGAAGGAGATGAAGTGCTCCGACGTGCCGGAGGAGGAGCCAAAGAAGGAGGCGGACTGCTCCGACGCACTCGAGGAGGAGCCGAATAAGGAGGCAGAGTGCTCCGACACGCCAGAGGAGGAGCCGAAGGAGGAGGACTGCTCCGACACATTGGAGGAGGAGCCTAAGAAGGAAGCGGAGTGCTTCAACGCGCCGGAGGAGGAGGCTAAGAAGGAGGCGGATTGCTCCGACGCACCGGAGGAGGAGCCGAAGAAGAAGGCGGAGTGCTCTCACGCGTAGGAGGAGCCGGAGTGCCCTGATCATTCACCAGAGGAGGATGAGGAGTGCCCTGATCAGTCGCCGGAGGAGAATGAGGATTACCCTCATCACTCGCCGGAGGAGGAAGCGGAGGCGTCCAGTTTGGAAGATTGATGTACTCCTTCGGCCATAGACATGTACTCCTCAAAGCATGAAACAGCTTATTCTCATCTTCACCTGTAGGGTGGTCAAGCTCGAGCGGCTCAAAATCCTTATTTACTTCATCCACCATCACAAGAGCATAACCACGTGGAATCGGACGGCAGTGAAAAGTTCCGTTGGAGTAAGGAGGTGCAACAACGCCGATAGCAACCTTGAAAGTGAGGTTCCGGCATTCCGCCAAAATCTCGCAAGGTTGTGACTCCGTGATAGTATCCATGGGGTAGCTAGGAGTCGTGAAGTCTGGCTGAACGAGCTCCATGGAAGCCATGCTGCTTCTCCGCTGAGATGGCGGGGTAAATTCTGGGGTAGTTTCGTGCCACCGAGATGGTTGGTCGATAGCTCGCTCTCTCTGAAGTTCCTCTTGAATTTGTAGTCTTGCATTGATCTTCTACATGTCGCTCAAGTCCGCTTTCCTCTTTTTTGCTCGGCTTCTGTAACCGACTGCATCGGGAAACCCAACCTTCCACAGAACGGAGCCTAGTGTGCCTCATGTTCGTCCAGGGTGCTCAACATTCCCTAGGGCCTCAGTCAGCTCGTCCTTCTCTCTCTCGGGACAGAACACCCCTTCCTGCGCTAGGGTGATACAGTGCTAAAGCTTGTTGATGGGTGTTGCAAGTTGCTTGTCCGTCCAACGACACTCCCCTATTTCAGGTTCCAAAGTTCCCCCAACTCCGAAGAACCAATTCCTTGAACAGTCGGGCCAGTTCCCTGTCTGTGGTTGGACTCCTTTAGCAATCTGGTCATTCTCAGCTTTGTCCCACAACGGACCGCCTTTGAGGTAGCCACCTGACCCCGTGTGATGGTGATACTGCTTCTTTGCAGCATTGTTCTTGTTTCTCTCTGACATTTCCTACCTCTTGCCCGATGACTTGTAGGCCACAAATGCGGGCCAGTGATCTCTAATATTCTCAAATCGGCCGACGAATTCTGGAATCTTCCCTTGGTCGACATACTTTGATTTCAAATCTTTCTTGCACCTCCTGAATAGTTCTGTCGTCTTCTTAAGAGCACACGCCTTGACCAGTGGCTCTATAGCTGGCTTATTCGGATCCTCCTCTGGCGGTAGGGTGAAATTTTCCTTCAACACGGTCCAAAGATCATCTTTCAGCCTATCAGTGACATAATCACCTTCAGGGACGTTGTCGCCCTTAGGCTTATTCCATTGCTTGATGCTGATCAGGCTGTTGTCCCAGACAATAGCTCCGCATTGAGCAGAAAATGCGTCACTGGTCCGCTTGGGTTCAATCGGTTGGCCGTCGTTCGACAGTTCCATGATCGTGAACTTTTGATCCTTGCCCAACCTTCTCGTCGGGCCTCTTCTTGTTACCGAATTTGGCTCGATCCGGACTTTTCAATAGATCCCTCCTCCGTTCGGTCACCGGAGCCATCATCATGGTCTCCTTCCTCCAGGATTTGGTAGTCACCGAAGCCATCATGATAATGTCCTTCCTCCTCCATTGTTCGTTAACCGAAGCCATCATGATAATGTCCTTCCTCCGAGATTCGGTAGTCACCGAGTTCGTTGAGCAAAAAATTCGACATTACTACCGTCCTCGTGGATTATATCCCCCAAAATTTCTTATTTTTCCATGTCTCTTGGAATATCCATTGTTTCTGCAAATATTACAAAGTGGGGGAAGCCTTTTATACATAATCCCAAGTATTAACATAAAATCTTAATTTTTAACTTAATCTAATCTAAATATTTTCATATTTTTATAACTTTATTTTCTATTGAAACTGAATCTAATCTAAATATTTTTATAATTTTTATAACTTGTGTCACATTGGGCAGTTCAAGAATGTACCCAAACAATTCTAATATGACTGTAATACACACACATGGATTCGCAATTAGACTACGTCTTCTCACACACGTGGATTCGCAAATAGGGAGATGGAGAGATCGGTGGACGTGCTACCGGTGCGTCGACGAGCGACGACGGCGGGCTTTGGAACGACAACAGGCGACGGGCGACGACGACGACGACGATGGGCTCGGGGGCTACGACAACGACGACGATGGCGATGACGGGCGACGACGGTCGACGATGACGACGATGATGGGCTCGGGGGCGATAGCGACGGCGATGGGATTGGGGACGACGGCGACGATGATGGGCTCAGGGACGACGGTGGGCTCGGGGACGATGATGACAACGATGGGCTCGGGGGCGACGGCGATGGCGACGGTGACGACGACGGGCTCGGGAGCGGCGTGGACGGCGATGGGCATGGGGCGACGACGGGCTCATGAGCGACGGTGACGGTGACGACAGCCTCGTGGAGGCGGCATGGGCCGACGGTGACGTTCTCGGGTGCAACGGCGACGAAGAGAGAACGGGGGGGAATGGAAGTTGGTGGAAATTTCGACAACTCCCGCAATATACGAACACCTTTGTTCCGGTTGGTGGCTCAAACCGGGACCAAAGCACACCTTTAGTCCCGGGTTGTTACACCAACCGGGACTAAAGGTCAATTTCGACAACTCCCGCACTATATGCGAAACCTCTCGTTTCGGTTTGTGGAACCAACCGGGACCAAAGCCACACTTCCGCTGGCCCAAAAGGGCGTGAAGAAGAGTACTTTCGTACCGGTTGTTGGCTAGAACCGGGACAAAAGGTCCGTCGGCCCATTTGATATTTTTCATACATTTACTGATTTTTATTTTGAGCTAAATGCCCTTAAATTGAAAAGCACTACAAATGAACTCTGAAAATGTTGAAAGTTGGCATGGTATAATCATTTCACGCACATAGCGTGTGCCAAAAAGTTGAGAGGGTTGCGGCAAAAACTGGATGCACATCGTGTACAAAACACACAATCTCTTTCGAAGTATCACGGTTTCATACGAAAACTCATCTGTTACAAAGCAATTTCATTTTTTTGAACTTATTTTAAATCCAGACTTTTTGTGTGTTCAAAATGCACCATTCAAAGACACATCATCAATGTTTAACTATTTATGAGTTCATTTGGTATTTTTCTTGCATTTACTGATTTTTTGAGCTAAATGACCCTTAAATTGAGAAGCACTACAAATGAACTCTGAAAAGGTTTTAAGTTGGCATGGTATCATCATGTCACCCACATAGCATGTGCTAAACAGTTGAGAGGGTTGCGGCAAAAACTGGATACACTTCATGTACAAAACGGACAATCTCTTTCGAAGTATAAGGGTTTCATACGAAAACTCATCTGTTACAAAGGGATTTAATTTTTTTGAACTTATTTGAACTCCAAACTTTTTGTGTGTTCAAAATGCACCATTCGAAGAAAAATCATTAATTTTTAACTATTTCTGACTTCATTTGGTGTTTTTCATGCATTTAGTGATTTTTTGAGCTAAATGACCCTTAAATTGAAAAGCACTATAAATGAACTCTGAAAATGTTGATTGTTGGCATGGTATCATCATTTCACCCACATAACATGTGCTAAAAAGTTAAGAGGGTTGCGGTAAAAGCTGGATGCACTTCGTGTACAAAACGGACAATCTCTTTCGAAGTATGAGGATTTCATACGAAAACTCATCTGTTACAAAGGGCATTTCATTTGTTCACTTTTTCTTCGGTTGTGTTCCTTGCTTATTGCACCGTAACCATGGATAATCTTCATCCTTTATCAGGGTGCTTGGGTCAGCCTTGACTTTGAAGGGAGGAATTTCATGAAACTTTTCATAATCTTCAGACATGTCTGTCTTGCCCTCCAATCCCATGATGTCTCTTTTTCCTGAAAGAACTATGTGGTGCTTTGGCTCATCGTATGATGTATTTGCTTCCTTATATTTTCGTTTTCTCGGTTTGGTAGACATGTCCTTCATATAGAAAACATGCGCCACATCATTGGCTGGGACGAATGGTTCCTCTGTGTGCACAAGATTTTTCAGATCCACTATTGTTATTCCGTATTGTGGGTCTATCTGGACGTCGCCTCCTGAAAGATTGACCCATTTGCAATGAAACAAAAGGACCTTCAAATCATGTCCATAGTCAAGTTCCCATATGTCCACTATGTAACCATAATATGTGTCCTTTCCCCTCTCGGTTGCTGCATCAAAGTGGACACCGCTGTTTTGGTTGGTGCTCTTCTGATCTTGGGTGGTCGTGTAGAATTTATTCCCATTTAGCTCGTACCCTTGGTAAGTCAATACAGTCGAAGATGGCCAACGAGTACAGCTCATATGAAACAGTGTTGTCACACATGAGATGTTTTTGCAACCAACTGCTGAAAGTTCTGATGTGTTCAAATGTAATCCAGTCGTCAGACTACTCCGGGTGTATGGAGCTCAAAATATTCTTGTGTTCATCGACATACGGGGTCACCAAGGTAGAATTCTGTAGAACTGTGTAGTGTGCTTGAGACCAAGAATGCTCATCCGTACACATCATTGACTCCACTCCTAGTGTGCCTTTTCCAGTCAGTCTCAACTCATACCACGATTGAGGGAGACCAATCTTCTTAAGGTCAAGAATGAAGTCAACACAAGATCCTATGACATCCTCTGTTTGTTGGCCCATGGAGATGCTTCCTTCTGGCTTAGCACGATTACGAACATATTTCGTTAAGACTCCCATGAACCTCTCAAAGGGGAACATATTGTGCAGAAATACAGGGCCCTGAATGACAATCTCGTCGACTAGATGAACTAGGACGTGTGTCGTGATATTGAAGAAGGATGGTGGGAACACCAGCTCGAAACTAACAAGACATTGCACCAAATCAATCCTTAACCTTGGCAGGATTGCTGGATCGATCACCTTCTGAGAGATTGCATCGAGGAATGCACATAGCTTCACAATGGCTAACTGAACGTTTTCCGGTAGAAGCCCCGTCAATGCAACCGGAAGCAGTTGTGTCATAATCACGTGGAAGTCATGAGACTTTAGGTTCTAGAACTTTTTCTAACATATTTATTATCCATTTATATTCGACGAGAAGCCAGAAGGAACCTTCATACTGAGAAGGCATCCAAAGAAGATTTCCTTCTCTTCTTTGGTAAGAGCGTAGCTGGCAGGACCTTCATACTGCTCTGGATGCATGCTGTCTTTTTCATGCACACGTTGATGTTCCTGCCGTGCCTCCGGTGTATCTTTTGTCTTCTCATACTCTCCCAAGAAGCATAGCAGGTTCGTGCAAATATTGTTCGTCATGTGCATCACGTCGATTGCAGAGCGGACCTCTAGGTCTTTCCAATAGGGTAAGTCCCAAAATATAGATTTCTTCTTCCACATGGGTGCGTGTCCCGCATCGTCATTCGGAACAGATAATCCGCCAGGACCCTTTCCAAAGATTACTTGTAAATCATTAACCATATCAAGTATGTGATCACCAGTACGAAGGGCAGGCTTCTTCCGGTGATCTACCTCACCTTTGAAATGCTTTCCTTTCTTTCGACATTGATGGTTGGTCGGAAGAAATCGATGATGCCCCATGTACACATTCTTCCTGCATTTGTCCATATATATATTGTCGGTGTCATCTAAATAGTGTGTGCTTGCATTGTATCCCTTGTTTGTCTGTCGTGAAAGGTTACTCAGAGCAGGCCAATCGTTGATGGCTACAAACAGCAACGCATGTAGGTCAAATTCCTCCTGTTCGTTCTCATCCCACACATGTACACCATTTCCATTCCATAGATGTAAAAGTTCATCAGCTAATGGCCTTAGGTACACATCAATGCCATTGTCGGGTTGCCTAGGGCCTTGGATGATCACTGGCATCATAATGAACTTCTGCTTCATGCACAACCAAGGAGGAAGGTTGTGCATACATGGAGTTACAGGCCATGTGCTATGCTTGCTACTCTGCTCCCCAAAAGGATTAACACCATCTGCTATTAAACCAAACCATACGTTCCTACGGTCACGTGTAAAGTCGCTCCAGTTTCTCTTGATCTTTCTCCACTGCGACCCATCAGCGGGTGCTCTCAACTTCCTGTCATTCTTATGTTCGTTTTATGTGCCATTGCATTAACTCGGCATGCTTTTTGTTTCTGAACAAACGTTTCAACCGTGGTATTATAGGAGCATACGACATCACCTTGGCAGGAACCATCTTCCCGGTGTGCTGGCCCTCAACATCACCAGGGTCATCTCTTCTGATCTTATACCGCAATGCGCCGCATAATGGGCATTCGTTCAAATCCTCAAACATACCATGGTAGAGGATGCAGTCATTAGGGCATGCATGTATCTTCTGCACCTCCAATCCTAGACGGCATAGAACCTTCTTTGCTTCGTACATACTGTCGGGCAATTCGTTATCCTTCGGAAGCTTCTTCTTCATTAATTTCAGTAGTCAACTAAATGCCTTGCCAGATACACCATTGTCTGCCTTCCATTGCAGCAATTCCAGTGTGGTACGAGATTTGTGCTGTCATCTTCGCAATTTGGATACAACCCTTTTTTGTGATCCTCTAACATGCGATCGAACTTCAACTTCTCCCTTTCACTTTCGCATTCTCTGTGTGCATCAACAATGACCCGACGAAGATCATCATCGGGCACATCGTCTGTTTCCTCTTGATCTTCAGCTTCCCCCATTGCAGCATCACCGTATTCAGGGGGTGGGTAGTTGTCATCATCCTCTTCTTCTGCGTTGTCTTCCATCATAACCCGTCTTTCTCCATGCTTGGTCCAAACATTATAGTGTGGCATAAAACCCTTCTGAAGCAGGTGGAAGTGATGGGTTTTATAGTCTGAGAAATCCTTCGTATTCCCACATACAGTACATGTACAATGCATAAAACCATTCCGATTGTTTGCCTTAGCCGCTTTGAGAAAATTATGCAGGCCATTAATCTACTCGGAGGTGCGTCGGTCACCTTACATCCATTGACGATTCATCTGCCTGCATTATATAACAAAGTGTATTAAAAACTACACAAATCTTGATGAAAATGGATCTTGGACAAGGAGCTTCTAAAAGAGAAAGCTTAAGTGTTGCTCGGGCATTTCATCGAACACCTCATGTGCATAGGCAGTGAGATGGAGCACCACAAAGCTCTCGCATGGTCTGACGAGAAAACAGAGGAGTGCACTGCTCTGCTCGCGGGGGTATATGTAGGCCAACCATTGGTCCCGGTTTGCGGCTGGAACCGAGATCATAGGACAACATGAGGTCCCGATTCCAGCCAAAAACCGGTACTACTCGTTGTGGGCGAGGAGCGAGGCACATTGGTCCCAGTTCGTGTCTAGAAACGGGACCGAAGGTGACAAATGAACCGGGACAAATGGCCCACGAGGCCCGGACGGCGCCCTGGACACACGAACCAGGACCTATGCCCACATGGGTCCCGGTTCGTGAGTAAACCGGGACTAATGGGATTTCATCAAGTGGACCAAAGCCCTCTTTTCTACTACTGTTATATAAGCATGGCCTTGGAGAATAGTTGGCCATGATATTGGAAGTCTGTGGATATACAGTGACGTAGTCCTTGCAATAATATGTGGATTATGAGGGCTCTAGGTGATCATGTAGGACCCCATCGATATTGGATTTATAGGAGCGATGGGTCTGATGATGGTTGATGAGATTGATTAACGACTTGATTGGATTCGTAGGGAGGAAACAAGACCTTGGATTGGTACACTACGTGTTTCCTTAATATAGGAATATGCAGTACCCTGACCATTGGATAATCTAGCTGGGTACTTGGATATGTAGCGTCTCAATTCAAGCTCAATAGCTTGTATACTTTCCCGAGGTTCTTGCATAGGAATACATGTGGAGCTTACCTATAGTATACTCATGATGTTTGGCTTAGGTCACCTCTCAAACCCTGGAGTTGACTAGCATAAGTGAGGTGGAGTTGACTCATGTGAGGCGGTATTTTTGATGAAATAGGGTGATATTATCCAGAGATAGAGGTCAGACTGTTGGCATCTATGGAATGTGCTTAGGGATAAGAGGATAGACGTTCACTCACATCCTAAGTTCCTTGAAACCCCAAAGCTTCACCGAGCCATGAGACGGTCGGATTATGACCATAGGAAATAGATATAAGTCATTAGACTATGGCCAGTACTCCGCCCCGACCACCACCAATTATGACTATGGGAACATGGACATGGAGGACTAGACTATGTTGGACCACAAACTCCTCGGCAAGCGACCGCCCATAGCAAGTCCCCACTCCTTTCATCAGTCTCATGAGAAATATGCTTATGCGATGCTTGGGGAAGTATGTCGTTATCCTCACGGATGACGTACTTATTCACCGAATGAGAGGAGGAACACTTTAGTCCTATTTGGACAAGCCACAAGAACGCCGATCGTCATGCCTCTCAAGGGTAAGGTGTTACCTCAAGAGGTTGGGCTCCTCGAAGGAACCTCAAGGCAGCAGAAGTCTATCCTACCGAGGATAAGATGAAGAACCGCCATGGTTGGGAAACCACGACGGAGAAGAAGAAGCAATAGAGGTCAACCACCGCTCCTCCTCTAGCTACAACAACTATGTCAAGAAGCATCTACGTTCGACTTGACGGAGCCTTTGGACGACGAGAGAAATCATAGATCCCCTTCTTGGTCCAAACCAAGGGCGAGAGTCCTAACTGGATCACGATGAACACTTGTCAAAGGTGATTCACCCCGCCTGCCAAGCCTCATACCTTAGAGATTGGATGACTGGTCTATACTCTTGGGTAGCCACCTCATCTCGGAACCCCCGCGAACCTTTCTGGACGACAGAACCCGTTCTAAGCGCTGAGTGCCCGAGATTAGACTCATGGGAGAGACCCATACCAGACCTTTCGTAAGAAGCTACAAAGACGCTAGAGGACCAATCATGTGAAGACACACCAGAAGCATGTGTCCCTCACGACAACGACAAATGGCCAGAGAAAAATGAGGCACATGCAAGAGCAGCTTACTAAAGTAGAAGAACTCGAGGAAAGCCCACAGCAAACCCTTCAATTCTAACCCGAGATATCTAGGTGTCACTAACAAACGTGCGCAACCCCAGGAACAGCACCCAGACATGCTACCTTACCACGTATTCCGACCTTGGGATACACATGCAAGTCAGACCCTTGCAAGAACTTAGTCCACCAAGCCCTTGACACTCAGTCAAGCCTAGCTTATTGCCAGAAACCCACTCACGGTCAGGCAAGGACGAGCCAAGCATTCGAAGTTGTATCATCAAGCACTTCAAGACCCACAGGAGCAACCACATCGACGAAGGAGCAACATGGGAACGTGAAGACTGCCTCCGACCCAAGATTTTGTACCTCACCAACGTCTAGCCTAGAAATCTCGAGGACGAGATTTTCTTAAACGAGTAAGGTCTGTAACACCCTATGTTTTGACTCTCCTAACTAAATAATCTTATCTCAAGGTTAGTACCAATTAAATTTTTTATGACTGATTGTGATGCTTCATGTGATTGCTGCTTGCTTGTTGTTTGCCTGTGTTTAAATCCCAATGTTCCTGCTACTGTCCACTCTTAAATGAGTGCCTCCACTCTTTTTTCATAAAATACTTTTTGTATACATCTTGTGGGCCTAGTGATGCCTACATTTCCTCCATTTAAAAATCTTTGCTAATCCAAATTCTTTAGAAAAACTTTAGGCATTTTTCTTATGACCATAGGTGTCCAAGAAGAACAAAAATCCTATTTATGAAGCACTTTTGTTTCTGCTTACTGTGTGGCTTACTGTGATTGTTTCCGATGATAGTTGACGGAGTACTCAGAGTTAGAACGGAAGACCTCGAAGACCTCGAAGACTTATGTGAGCATGGCAAGCAGCCCTTTTACCATGTGCGAGAAAATATTTTATGCATGCCATGTTGATTACTTTATTCTGATGCCTATGATCATGATTGATCGGTAAACCCTCGGTATGGTGTTACTGATGGATCCTTCGGAGCACTTGTTTTTTTGCATGACCTTACCATCTATGAGGTCACACTGATGAAAAGTTGACAAGTAGATAGTAGTGCTACGCATAGGATGAGCATATTGATGACGAGATGATGTATATACTTCTCGCACCTCGTTGGTTACTCCAAATGGAAGGTTGAGATGTAGTCAGCAGCAAGTTTTCCCTCACACAGGAAATGTAAGGTTTATCGAACCAGGAAGACTCCTAGGATCAACAAGTTGGTGTCTTCCACCCTGCGCTAGCAGAAGACGTGGACCTGCAAACACAACCAATAACTTTGCTCCCAGCGAGTACCGAGAGGTTGTCCATCTCTCCGGCCTTGTAGTTTGCAAGGGATCAAAACACAAAAGGGAAAGTAATAGTGATTGCAATGGGAAAGTAAATAAAAACGGTAAATGGTGGAGGTGTAAACAATGATGGTGATATGGACCGGAGTCACATGATGTTCACTAGTGATGTCTCTCTCCCAAAACACTTTAAACAACTATGATTGGGTAAACAAATCACAGTTGGGCAATTGACAGAATTATGAACGCACCGCAATGCTAATTATGCTACTTGATAGTTAGAGGTTCAATAGTAATCGGCAGTATGCAAAGACAAGTAGACCGTTTATTCATCAACATCTACTTACTAATCATCCACCTTGAGATATCTATCCAGAACATCTCTCCGGTATTAAGTTGCGAGCCCCACCCAAAGTGTAAACTCAAAGCAACGGACAACTGCATTAACGAACTATGTGTAAGGTAAACAATCCTTGCTACCGTGGTCACAAGCACCGTTGTTTTCTCCCTAGTGGCAACAACACATCCAATAGTCTCATGTTTCTGTCACTCAAGCTAGACATCGAGGGGTATGAACCCACAATCATGCATAATGATCCCTCTTGGAGTTACAATCTACTACTCGGCTAAAGCAATAAATAGCAACGGAGAACATGCATGAATCACTAAGGAACATAATATAAAAGGATAATCAAATATATAACTCATAACAATCTGAACATAATCTCATAATCCATCGGATCCCAACAAACCGAGCATAGCAATAGCAAGAGAATTACATAGATGCCTTGATCATGTAGGGCAGCTCACAAGGACTAACCATTGAAGCACAATATTGGAGAGAAGACATCACATAGCTACTGATCATGGCCCATGGTCCAAGGAGGACTACTCACATCATGTCCAGCAAGCGTCCATGGCGGTGGAGAAGCTCCCGGAAGTCAATCCTCCCTCTCGCAAGGTGCCGGGAAGAGGTCTCCTGATGCTCCCGATCTAGGAAGCGCTGCGGCGGCAGAACAAGGGAGAAATTCGCGATTCTGGAACTTGTAGAAGGGTTTCCTCTCGGGACTCTAAATATAGGTCAAAGGAGGGCACCGGAGTAGGTGGGCCCCACCCAGGTGGCCTCCTGACGCGGCCTAGGGCCCGGCCACGCCAGCAGGTCGCCTGGGCAGCCCCGGGCCCCCCTCTAGCCCCATCTTCGGTCATCCGGAAGCTTCTGTTTTGCTAAATTTTTTTAATATTTTTCCTGGAATTTTTTGGGCTTCTGAAAATTTGGTAAAAGCCCCTGCATAATAGACATCAGCAGACAAAAACTGGCATTGGGTGCACTGAGTTAGTAGGTTAGTCCAAATATGTGTAAAATGATATAAAAGTGTAGAAAAACATATAACAATGTCACCCCAAAGATCTTGGAACAAGCACAAATTATAGATACATTTGGGACGTATCAACATCCCTGAGCTTAATTTCTGCTCGTCCTCGAGTAGATAAATGATAACACAATAATTTATGTGGTGACATGCTTACACACATATAAGAACTTCAAAGTAAGGCAAGTAAGATATGCAATTCAAGTCAATACAATAACAAGCAAGAGTCTATATCTAGTATTGAATTTAGCAAAGTAAGAACATAAAGGTGCAAGAGCTCTCGCTGTCCGTGACTCGAATGTATCAAAATGGTGTTTGCGTGCAAGAAGTGGGAGATGGGTTGAGATCATAAAATATTTTTTTAATTGAGAACTCAATGTACTAAAATTTCACACTTGGTCTCCTTCGGAATCTTATTTTGACTCATCCCCAGACCACTAGTTAGGCACAAGCCAAAATGATCCTCTCCATTTCGATTTTGAGCACTCATGCAATGGATGAGCATAAGCAAGATATGTTGGCACTTAGGATGTCAAATAGAACAATGATGGGGAAGGAAGACAAAAAGGTGTGAAAGGCTCACATCAATGAGGACAACCATAGGCGAGAGAAAGCCAAATGATAGACATGATGTGAGGAGTAGGGATTGCCATGTAACGGATACACATATGAGCTAAGGTAAGCTCTCCAATGGAACTAGTGGGGGTGCATCCAACTTGTTTGCTCATGAACACCTAGAGCTCATTTGAGGAGGCTCATCATTGGAATATGCAAACCAAGTTCTATAGTGTAAGGGTCCCCACATAGTTATCCATGAATGATAATCTCTATGTAGTACCAATATAGCAATGGAGTACGAGTGTAGATCTTCAAAAGGAATAGTAGTGTTGCCCCTTCTCTTTTTTTCTCTTTTTTTGTGGCCTCTTTGGCTCTTTCTTTTTATCTCTCACTTTACCTCTTTGGGATCTTTTGTTTGTCCTCTTTGGGATCTTTTCCTCACTTAAGGGCAACACTCTATGTTATACGTGAACAAAAAGAAGATCGTCACGCTTTATAAGAAGTCAACATAAAGACAAGTGAAAACTATCATGATATATGCAAATGTATGCCTCTGCAAGTATAGAAGGATATGCAATGATACTAGCGGGTCATGTAGCAATAATTGGAGCAAGGCCCAACTATCATGCGGCTCTACGATCAAGCAAAGGCATGTATGACATGAAGATCAAGTCATGAGATGTGTATGTTGCATGGCAATGTATCCCGGAAAGGCTATGGAAATGCCTTAATAGGTAGGTATGGTTGCTTTTTTGAGGAAAGATATAATGAGGCTTATGTATGACAGAGTGTATCATGTCATGGGTTTGGATGCACTGGCAGAGTTTGCACCAATTCTCAATGTGAGAAAGGGCACTGCACGGTACCGATGAGGCTAGCAAAATATGAATGGTGGAAATGCCAACAATCGAATACTCACATTAGTCCGAAGAACTCATACACTTATTATCGGTAACTCTCTATCTAGTTAGGAAATTCACAAATATACAAGTACCCCGAGGAGGAGTGTTTGGGGGTTTGGTTATCCTTGCGCTTCCTCGACTCATGGTAACGTGATGGTACTCTATATATTCCAACCCCTCCAAAGGTTAGCAATCAATTTAGTATCTAGAGTTCTCAACTAATTTTAGTTTTGGAAAAACACACGGATTTCCCAAAATACGACATCTATCACTAATAGGCTCAAGCTCTTGGCACCAATAGTCCAAACATTACTCAAATCAATACATCAAAACTATTGCAAGTTACTACTATACTTAAATAGCAACCTCAATTACCCACTCATGCAAGACACACAACTCAGTGCAACGAGCCAACTCTCTAAGCAAGATAAGCATGATAACTCAAGAGATTTACAAAAGCAACCTAAATAATAGCTCTTAAAAAGATAATCATGAAAACTAAGAGCTAAGCATGACAGTAGCTACGAAAAGATGTAGAACACACAAAAAAGATAAGCATGAAAACCTATGTTGTGTTTTAGAGTGGAATGGAGCGTGTTTCTCTCCCAAACAAGGTAGGATAGGTTCCGACTTGTTATGAACAGCAATCAAAACTAAAACAAACTAAAAAGAAAATAGCGGGACGCTCCAAGCATAGCACATAACATATGAAGTGATAAAAATATAGCATGGAGATGGACGAACTAATGATTGTTGATAGAGAAGGGGATGAACGGGGGCATCCCCAAGCTTAGACGCTTGAGTCTCCTTGAATATTTCTTGCGGTGCATGGGGGCATCCCCAAGCTTGAGCGCTTGACACTCATGTATCTTCTTTCATCATCTCCCATCGCATATTTGAAAACTCCCTTCATACGAAACTCATCATAAGCTGATTAGAGTGGTTAGTACCCTTAATAAAATAGTTCATTACCTGCTTGCAATAAAGATTTTCATGAAAAGCTACCGCTTCTCATGATTGCCAAAAGGTTTTTGCAAATAAAAAGTAAGCTTAGGATTTGCAAAACAATGGAAACGCAAAACATGGTAGAATCTGTGAAAAACAAAAGAACAGGTAGTAATAATTTATTCGGGGCACTTCTGCAACTCAAATCGAAAAACTTAGAACAGATGCCAGAAAGGCAATTATATAGAGCATGTTATCAAAACCATTCAGATCAAAAAGATGATCTGGTGATTTTTGGCGAATTTTTCTGTCAAGCAGAAAAAATCTGTTTCTCGACAGCATGTCACAATTTTTGAACTTTCTTGCAATCGGAGGCTATAACTTGGTACAAAGCTTAAAAATAAAGATACAATGATGTTTCTACAGTAGTAACAAGCATCAAGACCACTAAAACGGAAAGTAAAAACAAATTGGGTTGCCTTCCAAGAAGCGCTTTCTTTTATGCCTTTGAGCTAGGCATAATGCAAGAAGATCAAGTGTTATCAACTCCAAATGAATAACTTGCTTGAGTAACAGCCTCATAAGGTAACTTAATCTTATTTCTAGTGAAGTTTTCCACTCCCTTTTTAAGGGCAAATTGGAATTTAATAATTCCCAATTTCATGTCAATGATAGCTCCAACGATGCGGAGAAAAGGACGTCCCAAAATAATTGGACATGAAGGATCACATTCAATGTCCATAATATGAAAATCAACGGTCACGTAATTATCATTGATACCAATAAGAACATCATCAATTCTCCCTAAATTTTTCTTTATAGAAGAATCAACAAGACGAACACCAAAAGAACATGGATCATAAGGTTTCCAAGCAAGCATATCATACATTCTTTTGGGCATAACGGAGGCACTAGCTCCAACATCACACAATGCAAAGCAAGAGATATTATTCAATTTAATTTTTACCATAGGATCCCAACCATCTTCTAGTTTTCTAGGAATAGAAGTCCCTAGCTTGAGCTTCTCCTCCCAGCTTTGATAAGAGCATTCGCAATATGCTCGGTGAAGGCAATTTTGAGTGTACTAGTTTGGGGGTATTTAGCCATTCTTAGTCTCATGCTTTCTCCCTGGTGGCAGCAGCACATCCCCTAGTCTCATGTTTGTGTCACTCAAGCTAGACATCGAGGGGCATGAACCCACAATCATGCATAATGCTCCCTCTTGGAGTTACAATCTACTACTCGGCCAATGCAATAAATAGCAACGGAGAAATGCATGAATCACTAAGGAACATAATATAAAAGGATAATCTAATATATAACTCATAACAATCTAAACATAATCTCATAATCCATCCGATCCCAAAAACTGAGCATAGCAATAGCAAGATAATTACATAGATGCCTTGATCATGTAGGGTAGCTCACACGGACTGACCATTGAAGCACATGATTGGAGAGAATACATTAGAGAGCTACTGGTCATGGACCCATGGTCCATGAAGGACTACTCACGGCATGTCTGGGAATTGTCCATGGCGGTGGAGAAGATCCCGGAGGTCAATCCTCCCTCCGGCAGGGTGCCGGAAAGCGGTCTCCTGACGCTCCCAATCTCGGAAGCACTTCGGCGGCGGAACGATGGAGAAATTCATGATTCTAGAAGTTGTAGAAGGGTTTCCTCTCGGGACACTATATACAGGCCAAAGGAGGACACTGGAGGAGGTGGGGCCCAGCCAGGCGGCCTGAGGAGCCCCTGGCCCCCGTGTGGCACATCTTGGGTGATCCGGAAGCTTCTGTTTCGCTTATTTTTTTATATTTTTCCTGGAATTTTTCGGGCTTCGGAAAATTGGGTAAAATCCCTTGCAAAATAGACATCAGCAGACAGAAACTGGCACTGGGTACATTGAGTTAGTATGTTATCCTCATCGAGCTTATTTTTGTTCTTTCTAGGATTGTCATCGCCGCTGTTCCTTGTGGTGTCGTTGACCTTATCGTCAGGGGTGTCCACCATAGAGAAATCATAGGTGGATGTGGCTGTCCATCGTCCATCGGTGGGAGGGGAGTGGTGCCGGTATCTACGTGTAGTTCCTCAGCCTCCGTGGAGCCATAATCCAGCATATCGATTAAATCTTTGATAGTGGCTATCAAGTGGGTGGTGGGTGGGACATAAAATTCACCATTGCCTGCCTCAAGACAGATCCGAGCGTAGGTCAAGGATGGGCCATCCCTAATGTTCATTGTCTGGATCCGGGCTAGTGTATCATTCAATAGCGAGAGGTCAGATGGATTAATCTTTTGGAGTTTTTTGGAGTCGATGTGGGGACCCCGACTTACTAGTCGAGAATCGTCGTGCTCAGTGATCCCAGAGATCAATGCTCACCGAACACAGATACTGAATAAAGAGTCTTACATCCAAGTACCGATTATTACAACACGTGACCAAAGGGTCAAGTTCACAAGACACGGCCTAAGGCCAAATCACACGAGTACACTAATAGTGGAAAACAAAGGGGCTAAGCAGGTGCCCATGCCATCAAGCCTACACCGCATGCATTCTGACTCGGAAGCATCCTAGTTCGTAGGGGTGTCTCCGAAGATGTACTCATCTCCAAACTCCGGTCCTTCCATGTCTGGTCAATAACATAACCAGTGGAAGCCAATGATTACTTTGAATGTAATCGCAAACAACCCATGATATAATCAACAAAAGTGAAGGATAACAATATCATGCATTTCTAGAGTAACTCATCTTGGTGGAATGATCATGAATATGCATAAAGTTAAAGAATTACTTTTGAAGAATAGGTTACATATATCAATATATCTGTTGAGGGCTGAACCATCCGGGTTCACCCTATATGCCAAGTCACCGAACTTAGTCATATCATTGCTATCATAGCAACACCTTTCTTATCACCACCCACACACACACACACTTACGCACACTTGGTTTATGCGGAAATATGAGGACGTAGTTTAAGCAGCATTACCCAACTGTCCTTGACCGTGGACATGGCTATTCGAATAGTTTACACTCTGCAGAAGTATTACGCTGGACCCACGAGATCCGGGAAACTTCCGTGTCATCCACGACTCGCGGTATATCACATACCCAAGGTAAGTACCCGATCAATGTCTTTCCCCTGACGATAGTAGACAAAGAGGTCCACTCGATTGGTACCCAGCCCACATGTTGTACGTCTTACGAGCACCAACTCTGGACAGTACCAACCATGCGGGGACCAACGGTGTGACTGGAACTCATAAAAATGGCATAGTCGTCCTACCCGACACGACCCCATCACGAGAGTGACCACACATCACTCCCGCCACTAGTAATGTGGCTCTTTGCTAGCACCGACCAGAGTAATTAACATAGCCCCGTCCAATAAGGGGTAACGTGGTCGTACTGGTAAGGTTGGGACGGTCGACACATCATAAATCTAATCCCATTTCCGAAACCTTACTCACACAAATACCGGGTGCATCACTTCACCAAAAGTGACCACCTAACTCATCATCACCCTCGGGCATTAGTGGCACCCGACGGGGTTTTCATAAACTCTTGCTTTATGTCAACAACATGCTCAATAATACTACTTCTATCTTTACTTATCAACATGGTATTAGCATGACCCTAAGGGGTAGAGTCAAGCTCAATGCATGTGCTCCGGGGGAGCCTTCGGTAAAATCATATCAAATGATTATCGACACTTATGATCATATGCAACGAAAATACTTGCTACTTAACATGCAAAGTAACATATGCGCAGTCATGGTCAAAGGGATGCTTGCCTTTGTTAGCTAAGTATCTGGGGTCTTCGAGGTCTTCCGCTCCGATTCCCTCGTCACACGGATTTTCTATCGTCGATAAAACAATAAATAAGAAACACCTCACACAGAAATAGTCCAGAAAGTCATTTTAAAAATGTTCCCTATTTCTGATAAATCTAAGATATCATTTAAAAAATATTTGCCTTAGTTTTCCCTGAAGGAATATTTTTGAAAACAACCAAGCAGAAGCAAAACTATTTCATTTTAGTCATTTTTATTATTATAAAATAGAATAGTCGCTATAAAAATTCATCTAAGCATATCATTAAATACTACACATTTTTAGAAAAATAACAGTGGAAGAATTATATTTTCACTCTAGTTAAATGTTTTTATAAAAATCTTAGAAACCAGGGTTTAAAATAAAAAGAAAAATAGGCTAGCTCCTGGACTGGCTCAGCCCAGAGCTGGGCTGGCCCATGGCCAGCCGACGGCCTGCCCAGGCGCGCGCGCCGTCAGGTTTGAACCTGACGCGCGGGGCCCTGCGGTCAGTGGCCGAGGCCAGCACGGGGGAGAAGGCTGGGCCACCGACAGGTGGGGCACACCTGTCGGGGTCGTCTCCTACCTCCGGCCAGAGAGGAGGAGGGGGACGCTGACGAGGTTGCCGACGCGCTCATGCTCCAATGAACAAGGGAATGGGTTTGCCTGACCGTCGCCTACCTGCTGGTGGTCTAAACAACGACGGGGAGGCAGGGGTTCGCCGGCGACGAGGAGGCCGTGGCGGAGGAGTTTCGGGAAGTGGTCGAGGGGGTGGCTAGAGACACGGAAAAGCTCAGGCGAGTTGGGGGAAAGCTTCCTGGGATCAAGGCAGTCAGATTGGTGGGTCGAGTGGCGTATGAGCCGTCGTGTAGCCAGAGATCGACCGAAGCTCCGAGACGGAGGGGCCTCGGTCGATCTCGAGCATCGGGGCTCTGCTGGATTGCTCGGGTGGCTAGGGAGGTACTAGTGATCATGGCGAAGCTATCTAAGGGGTGCTGGAGCGAGGGGGAGGGCTATTTATAGGCCCGCGATGATGAGCAAATTCGGGAGCGCCAGTGACTCACCGTGGCGCGCATGGGGGTACAGAGAGAGGTTGGGGTTGAAACCACGGTCTCAGGACGTGGTATTGGACCGCCCGAACCATCTGCTATAGAGAGAGAGAGAGAGGGGAGAGTCGTGCATTCGTGGCCGCGCAACCTTGGCCGGTCTTGGAGCGCGCGGGCACGCGTCACGCGAGCTCTAGCGCGAGAGAGGAGGGGCCCTGAGGCTTTCCCGATGCAGAGGGGTTGTCGTGGAAGAGGTTGGACATCTCGGGGGAGGCTGAAACTGGCCGAGGGCGTCGCCCCCACCTCGGTGACTCCCCGTAGCGCGCCCAAAGCGCAGTTTTGGCATGCCACGGCATGCTGGTGTGCTCTGAGGCACTTTGGACGTGTCTAGCATGTCATGGGACTTGCTGGGGGTGTGGCTAGCCGTTTGGTTTTAGTGGGAGCTTCGGCTTGTCAAGGGAGGCAAGAAATATTGGTGCTGTTAGTCATGAACTGAAGTCTCAATTGGGGTTTTTGGCCTTTCCACTTTGAACCAGTGAGGGGCCAGTTGACTGGGGTTAGATACAGGTGCTGGCCACTTAATCTAAGAGTTTGAAGCAAAGGAGTTTGGTTTAGCTGTGGCTAAGGTGGCTTTTTCCTATCTGCCAGAAGGTGTTTAGAGGGTTGCACCCCACCACTGGTGCTGAGACTTAACAAGTTTGGTTTTGGTGGTAAACCATGGAGTTCCACCAAATTTGAGCTCCAAAGGATAAGTTTAGCGTTGTAAACTTGAAAACACTCCAATATGACCAGATTTGTTCCTTCCAAAGGGAGTGTGGGCAAACTAAGTCCCATAAATATCATTTTTGGTGTGGAACCCTCATTGGAGGTATTAGGCACTCCTGCAAAGTTTTATCCTCATTGGAGAAACTTTGCTATGTAAAGTTTCTCTAACTTGATTCTGGACAGACAGGGTTTTTGGGTTACTTGGGGTCCTTATCCACCTTTGATCAAGGTGAAACTTTATGTGGACACCAAACAAGGCTTAGGGATACCACTGGAACTTTCTAGGAATTTATTGAAAATATTTCCTTTGGAAATATTTCAAAATGCCAAAACAGACAAAAATAGCTTTTATAGTTTTAATCAATAAATATAATATAAAAAGGGGTTTAAAATCCTATGTATGGAAAATATATGTCCTTCTGATCATCTGTAAATTTAATCAGATTTTTCCAAAGCAGAAAAGTATTTTTCTATGTTGGAATACCAATTCTGACCTTAGAAATGGACAAGTTATTTAATTAGGAAAACAATCACAAAAATAATTATTTTTGTGGTTTTGAAATATAAAGATAGGCAAAAATCAGATTACCAAATATGAGTAGAAGCACTGGTTGCTATCAAGGACATGTAGTGAAACTCAAGGTGGTTTTACTTTGGTCAGCAAAAGGTTTTTGGAAATCAGCATAATACCAAAGGAATTTAAGGTTTTAGAACCTCACATGATCAAGCATACAAGCATACAATGTCAATCATGGCACTCACTACATTAGTTTTGAAAAAGTTTTAACAAGCTCAGAATTTTACAACACACACAAGTGATAGCAAAAACAGGGTGTGACAGTCGACCTCCGGCGCGTCAGCACAGGAAGCATGCTCGGCCAAGGTTGACCCCTAGTCTTTGGACACTTTAATTGGATCCAAGCTCAATGTAGGATGCATGGTGAGGCTTGAACCGATGAAAGAGTCAGGCAGAAGACCCGAAGTTAAAGCTTAGGGGTTTTCAGGCTCATTGGGTGATCCTGAAGGCCCCATAAGGATCAGGTCGATGTGCGTGTCGGCGATGTACTCTAGGTTGCGCAACCTGGTCTTCTCCTCTAGGGCGAATTCTATGATCTCATGGAGGTCACTGGCCGCATCGGCATGTAGAATGATGCTACCGAACGGGAAGAGATGCTCGGGACAAAGACATCCCCGGTATGGATGCTATCGCCAATGATTAAGCGAGCCGTCGATGCTTTGGTGATCCAAAGTGAAACTCTCAATGAAAGCACGAACGCCGTTGCCAAAACCGGAAGACTCGGGTTGGGTGTCCCGAGTTGTGGGTCTTGAATCAATGGGGAACCGAAAAACACAAGGAAAGTATTTACCCAGGTTTGGGCCCTCTCGAAGAGGTAATACCCTATGTCCTGCCTGATTATATTGATGTGTGTATGACCATTATAGAGTCGATCTACCACAAGATCATATGGACTAAACCCTAGATCGGTAGGATAAGTATTCCATAATCTATGAACTAAAACCCTCTGGTTTATATAGACACCAGAGGTACCTAGGGTTATATATGGTTGGTTACCATCAACGAATAAACATGCCGATTCCACGATCTTGACTTGCAAGACACACCATGTAACATCCCTGATCCGACGCACTAGAAGATTCCCTTTTTATTTCGTTCTTGCTGTGTGATTTATTTGGTTGTCGCACTCAACATCGCATAATGTGTGTCATCTGCATTGCATCGGCACTCAGTTGTCGTAAGTTTTCAAAATTTGCATCCATTGTTAGTTGCCGGATCTCTCTATTTTGTCGTCGACCATTTCGAGACCAATCACACATGCACGCGCCTGCGGCACCATTGAAATCTTGTTTTTAAAAGTGTATACAAAACTTTCTTAGATTGGGTTGAAAGTTGGTGTGTGGTCTAGTTATAGTGTATGTAGGCCGCCTGCCAAATTTCATCGCAATCGGAGTCCGTTTGATACTCAAACCGTTAAATACATAGCGGCACTATAGCTGGTTCAAATTATCGGACGTTTTCACATTTCAAACTCTATCATGGGCCACACCATTTCCCTCTCATATTAGCCCACCCCCTCTCGACAGCCCAACACAGCCACCTAGCCAATCCTCGCAACTGTAGTCGTCCGATTGCGATCGTACGATTGAAAACGGACTAAAACCCCACCCCTAGATCAAACACAATCTATTAAAACAACCCCTAGTCCGGACACCTAATCTAATCCCTAAAAATCCTCCACCTTTTCCCAACCGCCGCCATCCTCCTCCTTCCTCGAGATCATTCCTGATCCAACCAGCCTCCTCCTACCCGGCTTCTTCACCCAATGAATCAGTGCGAGCACCCAGGTCCAAACCTCCACGCCTGACCCTAAGCTCTACCTTGTCCACACCCACCAGATCCTCCTCATTCCCCTCGATCCGCCGTCGGACACGTCCACCCCGCTTGGGGTCGAGAGGAGCCTGACCCCAAGCTGCCTCCTGTGCCCCGTTTCATAGCGGAGCGTGGCTGCGTGCAGCATCCTCTCGAAGCTCGAGTCGCCAGGCACCTCGCCATTGCCCTCCTCCTCCTCCCTTTTCCCATAATATCTCTCTCCCTCTCCCTAATTCTCCCTTTCTCTCTCCATATCTCGCACCGACAGGAACTCCCAGGGGCCCTCTTCGCCAGCCACGCCCTCCGGCGACCTCGTAGCCCCTCCGACCTTCCTCGCACCAAACCCCCCGCCTATCATTCTCCACAAAACTTGACCCTCCTCTGGGTCGAGCACGAGGGCAAGCGCCTGCAAGCCTAGGTACACCCGTCGTGTTGTGACGGACCTCCCATTGCGTGCTTCCTGCCTCGTCTCGGCCTTCCCCACCTCAGTTTGTTCTAGATCCGGTGATCCTGCACCGCGACGGACCCATTCCTAGCCTCTCCTGCTACTCACTCGTCCGGAGTAGAGCGATCCAACGGGCTCTCCGGGTGTCGCCTCTCTCATTCGTAGGAGAGTCCCTGCCCGCATTGACCAGTCGACAGGTCACGTGGTGCCTTGTCACGATCTGGAGCCGGTCTGCCTCAGCCTCCTCACCGACTGAGCTTGGCCCGTGGTGAGCACTCCCTCGGCTCCTTAGTTTTGTTGTTATGACTATTATTATGTCACACCTTGAGCACAAGAGAGATGGCTAGCGCATCCACTGCAATCTAGGGGGTCCTGGGTTCGAAAACCAGCTAGCCCCGTTTTTTTGGAATGTGTAATTATTTTGTATTTCTACACTCACGTCCGTTTGGGGATGATCTATTCATGGGCCACTGCATTAAGATGCTTCAGGTCCATGTAAATGTGTAATTATTTTGTATTTCTACACTCACGTCCGTTTGGGGATGATCTATTCATGGGCCCTGCATTAAGATGCTTCGGGTCCATGTATGTTTTTTTAGCTCCGTAGAATTTAGCATTTTTCTTACTCCGTGCATATAATAACTCTACAACTCAACATTGTAGATAAAAACCCCTCATCTTGCAATGCTAATAACCCTTTAACCATGCATCGGGTTAAGAATAATTTAGATATGTAAAATGTCTAGAATTTTATGTAGGTTAATAATATCTAACTCTCATCAAAGTTAAAAATGTTTAAACTCGTCGTTTAATTAAATTTGCATAAATGCCAAGTTTAAACGGTTTAATTCGTAATTAATTAACCATAGCTCTGATTAAAATGATCCACATATGTAACTTGGATAGAAAATGTGTAGAATAACATGGTAGTATTTATTTTGCTGTTTCACAACTCTAAAATTGTGTTATAGGCAGAACAATACTGAAATATTAATTTGCATATGGGGACTTTCTGAAATTGGTATTCGTTGTTCCAGTCCCATTTAAACTTGCCTAGAATTTTATGTAGTTTCGTAATATCTTCTTGCATCCATGCTTTAACATATTTGTTTTCTCGTTTGCATGCTTTGCATCCATGTCATATTATCTTGTGTTGGTTATATATTTAAAATTGTAGCTCCATATTAGATGATCTATATATGTAAATCGACTAGAATGATGTGTAGAATCACATGGTCCACTTTATTTTGCTGTCTAATAAATACAAAACATGTTTAGTTCAGATCTGGGTCAATTTCAAAATTAACATACGGGGTCGCTTCAGAAATACTATAGATTGTTTCTGACCTCATTTAAAATGCATAAATTGTTGGGGAACGTCGCATGGGAAACAAAAATTTTCCTACGCGCACGAAGACCTATCATGGTGATGTCCATCTACGAGAGGGGATTTCCGATCTACGTACCCTTGTAGATCGCACAGCAGAAGCGTTAAGAAACGCGGTTGATGTAGTGGAACGTCCTCACGTCCCTCGAACCGCCCCGCGAACCATCCCACGAACCGTCCCGCGATCCGTCCCACGATCCGCTCCGATCTAGTGCCGAACGGACGGCACCTCCGCGTTCAGCACACGTACAGCTCGACGATGATCTCGGCCTTCTTGATACAGCAAGAGAGAGGAGAGGTAGATGAGTTTTCTGGCAGCGTGACGGCGCTCCGGAGGTTGGTGTTGATCTAATCTCAGCAGGGCTCCGCGATCTAGAGGTAAAACCGTGGAGGTATGTTGTTGGGCTGCCGTGGGAAAAGTTGTCTCAAATCAGCCCTAAAACCCCACTATATATAGGAGGGAGGGAGGGGAGGAGGCAGCCTCAAACCCTCAAGGCTTGGCCGAAATTTGAGGTGGAGGAGTCCTACTCCAATCCTACTTGGAGTAGGATTCCACCTTCCCACTTGGAAACTCTTTCCACCTTGTGTTTTTCCCTTCTCAAACCTTATGGGCCTTAGTGGGAACTTATTCCAGCCCACTAGGGGCTGGTTTATCTCTTCCCATAGCCCATGAGACCCCTTGGGGCGTGGCACCCCTCTCGATGGTCCCCGTCACCCCTCCCGGCACTCCCGGTACACTACCGACGAGCCCGAAAATTTTCCGGTAATGCCCGAAAACTTTCCGATAACCAAATGAGGTCATCCTACATATCAATCTTCGTCCCCGGACCATTCCGGAAACCCTCGTGACGTCCGTGATCCCATCCGGGACTCCGAACAACATTCGGTAACCAACCATATAACTCAAATACGAATAAAACAATGTCGAACCTTAAGTGTGCAGACCCTGCGGTCTCGAGAACTATGTAGACATGACCCGAGTGACTCCTCGGTCAATATCCAATAGCGGGACCTGGATGCCCATATTGGATCCTACATGTTCTACGAAGATCTTATCGTTTGAACCTCAGTGCCAAGGATTCATATAATCCCGTATGTCATTCCCTTTGTCCTTCAGTATGTTACTTGCCCGAGATTCGATCGTCAGTATCCGCATACCTATTTCAATCTCGTTTACCGGCAAGTCTCTTTACTCGTTCCGTAATACAAGATCCCACAACTTACACTAAGTCACATTGCTTGCAAGGCTTGTGTGTGATGTTGTATTACCGAGTGGGCCCCGAGATACCTCTCCGTCATACGGAGTGACAAATCCCAGTCTTGATCAATACTAACTCAACGAACACCTTCGGAGATACCTGTAGAGTATCTTTATAGTCACCCAGTTACGTTGCGACGTTTGATACACACAAAGCACTCCTCCGGTGTCAGTGAATTATATGATCTCATTGTCATAGGAACAAATACTTGACACGCAGAAGACAGTAGCAACAAAATGACATGATCAACATGCTACGTCTATTAGTTTGGGTCTAGTCCATCACATGATTCTCCTAATGATGTGATCCCGTTATCAAGTGACAACACTTGCCTATGGTCAGGAAACCTTGACCATCTTTGATTAACGAGCTAGTCAACTAGAGGATTACTAGGGACAGTGTTTTGTCTATGTATCCACACATGCACTGTGTTTGTAATCAATACAATCATAGCATGGATAATAAACGATTATCATGAACAAAGAAATATAATAATAACTAATTTATTATTGCCTCTAGGGCATATTTCCAACAGTCTCCCACTTGCACTAGAGTCAATAATCTAGTTCACATCACCATGTGATTCCAACGAATCCAACACCCATATAGTTATGGGGTCTGAGCACGTCTTGCTCGTGAGAGAGGTTTTAGTCAACGGTTCTGAAACTTTCAGATCCGTGTGTTCTTTACAAATCTTTATGTCATCTTATAGATGCTGCTACTATGTGCTATTCGGAAATACTCCAAATATCTACTCTACTATACGAATCCGTTTCACTACTCATAGTTATTCGGATTAGTGTCAAAGCTTGCATCGACGTAAACCTTTACGACGAACTTTTTAACCACCTCCATAATCGAGAAAAATTCCTTAGTCCATCAGTTACTAAGGATAAATTTTGACCGCTCCTAGTGATTCAATCCTGGATCACTCTCTGTACCTCTCAACAGACTTTGAGTCAAGGCACAAATCAGGTGCGGTACCCAGCATGGCATACTTTAGATTCTACGGCCAAGGCATAGAAGACGACCTTCGTCTATTCTCTTTATTCTGCCGGGGTCGGGTGTTGAGTCTTACTCAAATTCACACCTTACAATGCAACCAAGAACTCCTTCTTTGCTGATCTATTTTGAACTCCTTCAAAAACTTGTCAAGGCATGCATCTTGTTGAAACTTCTATCAAGCGCTTTCGATCTATCTCCATAGATCTTTGATGCTCAACGTTCAAGTAGTGCAATCCAGGTATTCCTTTGAAAACTCCTTTCAAACAACCTTGTAATCTTTACAGAAATTCTACATTACTTCTGATCCACAATATGTCAACCACATATACTTATCTGAAATTCTATAGTGCTCCCACTCACTTCTTTGGAAATACAAGTTTCTCATAAACCTTGTACAAACCCAAAATCTTTGATCATCTCATCAAAGTGTATATTCCAACTCCGAGATGGTTGCACCAGTCCATTGAAGGATCGCTGGAGCTTGCATACTTGCTAGTATCTTTAGGATCGACAAAACCTCCTGGTTGTATCACATACAATGTTTGCTCAAGGAAACCATCAAGGAAACAATGTTTTGACATCCTATGTGCAATATTTCATAAATAATGCATCAACTACTAACATAATTCTAACAGACTTTTGAGCATCGCTACGAGTGAGAAAGTCTCATCATAGTCACCTGTTTGATCTTGTCGGAAACATCTTTGCGACAAGTCGAGCTTTTCTTAATAGTGACTTATCACCAGCATCAGCTGTCTTCCTTTAAAAGATCCATCTTTACTCAATAGTCCTATGACCATCAAGTAGTTCTTCCAAAGTCTACACTTTGTTTTCATACATGGATCCTCTCTCGGATTTCATGGCTTCCAGCCATTTGTCGGAATCCGGGCCCACCATTGCTTTCTCCATAACTCGTAGGTTCACTGTTGCTCAACAACATGACCTCCAAGACAGGGTTACCATACCACTCTGCAGTAGTACGCGACCTAGTCAACCTACGAGGCTTGTAGTAACTTGATCTGATGCTCGATGATCACCATCATCAGCTTTCACTTCAATTGGTGTAGGCGCCACAGCAACAACTTCCTGCGCCCTGCTACACACTAGTTGAAGTGATGGTTCAATAACCTCATCAAGTTCTACCACCCTCCCACTCGATTCTTTCGAGACAAACCTTTCCTCGAGAAAGGATCCGTTTCTAGAAACAAACACTTTGCTTTCGGATCTGAGATAGGAGATGTACCCAACTGTTTTGGATATCCTATGAAGATGCATTTATCCGCTTTGGGTTTGAGCTTATTCGACTGAAACTTTTTCACACAAGTGTCGAAGCCCCAAAATTTCAAGAAACGACAGTTTAGATTTCTCTAAACCTCAGTCTATAATGTGTCTTCTCAACGGAAATACGCAGTGCCCTATTTAAAGTGAATGCGGTTGTCTCTAATGCATAACCCATAAACGATAGTGGTAATTCGATAAGAGACATCATAGCATGCACCATACCAAATAGTGCGTGGCTATGACGTTCAGACACATCATCACACTACGATGTTCTAGGTGGCATGAACTGCGAAACAATTTCCACATTGTCTTAACTGCGTACCAAAACTCATAACTCAGATATTCATTTCTATGATCATATCGTAGATAGTTTATCCTCTTGTTACGACAAACTTCACTCCTGAAACAGAATTGAACCTTTCAATATTTCAGACTTGTGATTCATTAAGTAAATACTCTTGTATCTGCTCAAATCGTCATTGAAGTAAGAACAAAATGATATCAACTGCGTGCCTCAGCACCCATTGGACTACATACATCAAAATGTATCACTTCCAACAAGTTACTATCTTGTTTCATCTCAATGAAAACAATGCCTTGCTCATGTGGTATGATTTGCATGTCACTAGTGATTCAAAATCAAGTGAGTATAAAGATCCATCAGCATGGAGCCTCTTCATGCAATTTATACCAACATGACTCAAGCGGCAGTGCCACAAGTAAGTGGTATTATCATCATTACCTCGTATCTTTTTGTACCAATATCATGAACATGTGTAACACTACGATCGAGATTCAATAAACCATTGAAGGTGATTATTCAAGCAAATAGAGTAACCATTATTCTCTTTGAATGAATAATCGTATTGCAATAAACACGATCCAATCATGTTCATGCTTAACGCAAGCACCAAATAACAATTATTTAGGTTTAACACCAATCCCGATGGTAGAGGGGGTGTGCGACGTTTGATCATATCAACCTTGGAAACACTTCCAACACGTATCGTCACCTCGCCTTTAGCTAGTCTCCGTTTATGCGGTAGCTTTCATTTCGTGTTACTAATCACTTAGCAACCGAACCGGTATCCAATACCCTCGTGCTACTAGGAGTACTAGTAAAGTATACATCAACATCATGTATATCAAATATACTTCTTTCGACTTTTGCCAGCCTTCTTATCTACCAAGTATCTAGAGTTGCTCCGCCTCAGTGACCGTTCCCCTCATAACAGAAGCACTTAGTCCCGGGCTTGGATTTAATTTGGGGTCTCTTCATTAGTGCAACAATTGCTTTGCAGTTTCACGAAGTATCCCTTCTAGCCCTTGCCTTTCTTGAAACCTAGTGGTTTTACTAACCATCAACTATTGATGCTCCTTATTGATTTCTACTTTCGCAGTGTCAAACATCGCGAATTGCTCAAGGATCATTGTATCTATCCTTGATATGTTATAGTTCATCACGAAGCTCTGACAGCTTGGTGACGGTGACTTTGGAGAACCATCACTATCTCATCTGGAAGATTAACTCCCACTTGATTCAAGCGATTGTCGTACTCAGATAATCTGAGCACACGCTCAACGATTGAGCTTTTCTCCCTTACTTTGTGGACAAATAATCTTGTCAGAGGTCTCGTACCTCTTAACAAGGGCACAAGCATGAAATCACAATTTCATCTCTTTAGAACATCTCTTATGTTCCGTGACGTTTGAAAACGTCTTCGGCGCCTTGCTTCTAAGCCATTAAGTATTTTGTACTGAACTATCGAGTAGTCATCAGAAATGTGTATGCCGGATGTTCACAGCATCCACAGACGACGCTCGAGGTGCAGCACACCGAGTGGTGCATTAAGGACATAAGCCTTCTGCGCAGCAACGAGGACAATCCTCTGCAAAGTTTGCTACTATCAACTTTCAACTAAATTTTCTCTAGGAACATATAAAAATAGTAGAGCTATAGCGCAAGCTACATCGTAATTCGCAAAGACCATTAGACTATGTTCATGACAATTAGTTCAATTAGTCATATTACTTAAGAACTCCCACTCAAAAAGTACATCTCTCTAGTCATTTGAGTGGTACATGATCCAAATTCACTATCTCAAGTCCGATCATCACGTGTGTCGAGAATAGTTTCAGTGGTAAGCATCTCTATGCTAATCATATCAACTATACGATTCATGCTCGACCTTTCGGTCTCATGTGTTCCGAGGCCATGTCTGCACATGCTAGGCTCGTCAAGCTTAACCCGAGTGTTCCACGTGTGCAACTGTTTTGCACCCGTTGTATGTGAACGTTGAGTCTATCACACCCAATCATCACGTGGTGTCTCGAAACAAAGAACTGTCGCAACGGTGCATAGTCGGGGAGAACACAATTTCGTCTTGAAATTTTAGGGAGAGATCACCTCATAATGCTACCGTCGTTCTAAGCAAGATAAGGTGCATAAAGGATTAACATCACATGCAATTCATAAGTGACATGATATGGCCATCATCATGTGCTTCTTGATCTCCATCATCAAAGCACCGGCACGATCTTCTTGTCACCGGCGTCACACCATGATCTCCATCATCATGATCTCCATCAACGTGTCGCCATCGGGGTTGTCGTGCTACTCATGCTATTACTACTAAAGCTACATCCTAGCAATATAGTAAACGCATCTGCAAGCACAAATGTTAGTTTAAAGACAACCCTATGGCTCCTGCCGGTTGCCGTACCATCGATGTGCAAGTCGATATTAACTATTACAACATGATTATCTCATACATCCAATATATCACATCACATTGTTGGCCATATCACATCACAAGCATACCCTGCAAAAACAAGTTAGCCGTCCTCTAATTGTTGTTGCATGTTTGACGTGGTGACCTTGGGTATCTAGTAGGATCGCATCTTACTTACGCAAACACCACAACAGAGAAGTATGAATTGCTATTTAACCTCATCCAAGGACCTCCTCGGTCAAATCCGATTCAACTAAAGTTGGAGAAACCGACACTCGCCGGTCATCTTCGAGCAACGGAGTTACTCGTAGCGATGAAACCAGTCTCTCGTAAGCGTACGAGTAATGTCGGTCCGAGCCGCTTCGATCCAACAATACCGCGGAATCAAGAAAAGACTAAGGAGGGCAGCAAAACGCACATCACCGCCCACAAAAACTTTTGTGTTCTACTCGAGATTACATCTACGCATGAACCTAGCTCATGATGCCACTGTTGGGGAACGTCGCATGGGAAACAAAAAATTTCCTACGCGCACGAAGACCTATCATGGTGATGTCCATCTACGAGAGGGGATTTCCGATCTACGTACCCTTGTAGATCGCACAGCAGAAGCGTTAAGAAACGCGGTTGATGTAGTGGAACGTCCTCACGTCCCTCGAACCGCCCCGCGAACCGTCCCACGAACCGTCTCGCGATCCGTCCCACGATCCGCTCCGATCTAGTGCCGAACGGACGGCACCTCCGCGTTCAGCACACATACAGCTCAACGATGATCTCGGCCTTCTTGATCCAGCAAGAGAGACGGAGAGGTAGATGAGTTCTCCGGCAGCGTGACGGCGCTTCGGAGGTTGGTGGTGATCTAATCTCAGCAGGGCTCCGCCCGAGCTCCGCAGAAACGCGATCTAGAGGTAAAACCGTGGAGGTATGTGGTCGGGCTGCCGTGGGAAAAGTTATCTCAAATCAGCCCTAAAACCCCACTATATATAGGAGGGAGGGAGGGGAGGAGGCAGCCTCAAATCCTCAAGGTTTGGCAGAAATTTGAGGTGGAGGAGTCGTACTCCAATCCTACTTGGAGTAGGATTCCACCTTCCCACTTGGAAACTCTTTCCACCTTGTGTTTTTCCCTTCTCAAACCTTATGGGCCTTAGTGGGAACTTATTCCAGCCCACTAGGGGCTGGTTTATCTCTTCCCATAGCCCATGAGACCCCTTGGGGCGTGGCACCCCTCTCGATGGTCCCCGTCACCCCTCCCGGCACTCCCGGTACACTACCGACGAGCCCGAAACTTTTCCGGTAATGCCCGAAAACTTTCCGATAACCAAATGAGGTCATCCTATATATCAATCTTCGTCACCGGACCATTCCGGAAACCCTCGTGACGTCCGTGATCCCATCCGGGACTCCGAACAACATTCGGTAACCAACCATATAACTCAAATACGCATAAAACAACGTCGAACCTTAAGTGTGCAGACCCTGCGGGCTCGAGAACTATGTAGACATGACCCGAGTGACTCCTCAGTCAATATCCAATAGCGGGACCTAGATGCCCATATTGGATCCTACATATTCTACGAAGATCTTATCGTTTGAACCTCAGTGCCAAGGATTCATATAATCCCGTATGTCATTCCCTTTGTCCTTCGGTATGTTACTTGCCCGAGATTCGATCGTTAGTATCCGCATACCTATTTCAATCTCGTTTACCGGCAAGTCTCTTTACTCGTTCCGTAATACAAGATCCCGCAACTTACACTAAGTCACATTGCTTGCAAGGCTTGTGTGTGATGTTGTATTACCGAGTGGGCCCCAAGATACCTCTCCATCATACGGAGTGACAAATCCCAGTCTTGATCCATACTAACTCAACGAACACCTTCGGAGATACCTGTAGAGCATCTTTATAGTCACCCAGTTACGTTCCGACGTTTGATACACACGAAGCATTCCTCTGGTGTCAGTGAGTTAGATGATCTCATGGTCATAGGAACAAATACTTGACACGCAGAAAATAGTAGCAACAAAATGACACGATCAACATGCTACGTCTATTAATTTGGGTCTAGTCCATCACATGATTCTCCTAATGATGTGAAACCTTGACCATCTTTGATCAACGAGCTAGTCAACTAGAGGCTTACTAGGGACAGTGTTTTGTGTATGTATCCACACATGCACTGTGTTTCCAATCAATACAATTATAGCATGGATAATAAACGATTATCAGGAACAAAGAAATATAAGAATAACTAATTTATTATTGCCTCTAGGGCATATTTCCAACATAAATAGTGTAGTTTATTTATGCTTCACCTCTTGCCATGTTTAACAACATTTAATATTGTCGTGTACCTACCGGGAATGAACTAAGTAATTAGATGTGGAGTTTCGTTAATATGCAACTCGTTGCATATTGAGCTTCATTTTATGTGTAGTAATAAATTGTTATGATTTGTCGTGTCGTGCATAATTAAAAGGACATGCATTATAATTTATTGCACATCATGGCATGCATATGTTGTGGTGTTTATTGTGTGTTGATTGTTGTTTCCGGATTGTTTCTTCCCGATAGAATTCTGAACCGCTTCGGAGTGTGAGGATTTATTTGACTACGTAGTTCGTCTACTTCGTGGATTCGTTCTTCTTATAAGTGGGATCACACACAGGATGGTAATTTCCCTAGATACCACTACTATCATTGCCATGCTAGATGTCTCGCCTCTTACACTATGTCTCGGTGCCTATCACCTATTATGTTCAGCCTCCCAAGATTGCCATGAAAATACTCTAACCCCGTCCACATTCCAGCAAACCTCTATTTGGTTATGTTACCGCTTGCTCAACCTTCTTATAGTTTTGCTAGTTGCAGGTGCAGTTGCTTTCCATGTGACAACATGGGTTCCTTGTTATATCACCATATCATTCTTGTTTAATTTAGTGCACCTATATACTTGGTAAAGGGTGGAAGGCTTCGCCTTCTAGCTCGGTGTTTTGTTCCACATTTGTCGCCCTAGTTACTTGTGTACCGGTGTTATGTTCCATAATTTAGCGCTCCAAACATGCTTGGGGTTGTTATGGGGACCCCCTTGCTTTTCATTTTGGGATAAAAATCTTCTCGCAAGGCCCCACATTGGTAATACATTTGCCTAATAACTAATGAACCACATACGGAGTAATTAACCCATGCATAGTTAATCACCCCCCCCCCCCCGGCCAGTGCTCTGCATGAGTGTTGGTCCAAACCGACCGATGTCCAGCGCCCCCTGGTCACTCGGGGTCTCAGAAGTCTAGCTCACCCGGTCGTGCCCTGAGAATGAGATACGTGGATCCTATCGGGTCTGTTGGCAGGCCGGGCGGCCTTGCTCGATTATTTTACTCTTATGTAAGGTCTTGTGTGAGGGATTCCGAGGATACTTTGGGCTATCTCGAGGTTGAGGTTTTCCATCAGGAATCTGAGGAGATCACGGGTTTTCAGTGTTCAAGGTTTGCGACGCAGCTTGTGGTAGTTTGTGATGGACTAGTTGGAGCACCCTTCCAGGGTAAAATCTTTTTGAGAGCTGTGCCCGCGGGTATGTGGTAACTTGGAAACTTTGTTTAGCACCCGGTCATAGCAATCTTGAAGTAAACTTAATTAAAATATACCAACTGTATGCGTAACCGTGACTGTCTCTTCGCGTGGACATTGTATTCGAGAGAGGACACGGTGGGGTTATGACTGGCGTAAGTAGGTGTTCAGGATCACTTCGAGATCATTATTAGTCCACGTCCATTATGCGTAGACCACCCCCCTCTTAATCTTGTACTCGTAAGTTAGGCACTCAAATAGATGCTTAGTTGCTTGCTACGGCCTCACCACTTAACTATACCTCACCCATTAAGCTTTGCTAGTCTTGATACCTTTGGAAATGATATTGTTGAGTCCCTTTTGCTCACAAATTACTACAACCACAGTTGCAAGTACAGGTAAGCGATAATTTGACGTGAGCGCGATCATTGTTCTATTTGGAGTTTTCTTCTTATTCTTCTTCATCGATCTAGGATGGGTTATAGGCTGGCAGCCTAGGATAGCAAGGATGGACGTCGTTATTTTATCATTTTATTTTTTCTGTAGTCGGACCCTACTCTTCTACATGGTGATTGAATACATTTATGTATTGTGTTGTTCGTGTTGTAGCTTGTGGCGAGTGTAAGCCAATTCCATATACTCATCTCTTGTGTACATGTACTTGTAACAATATCCATTCTTGCAAAACAATGAGATGCGCTTCTATCCTTGTCGAGGCCCTCGTGCCAAAATAAGGATAGGATCGCATCTTGGGTGTTACACACCAAGGCTTCGGAAGTTTCCTTTCTGGAAATGGTGTCGTCTTATAGCTCAGCCCTTCTGTAATAGTCAGAGAGCGGCCCACCTGTCTGGCCCATAGAGATAGACCATCTGCTCGAGGACCCCTTAGTACCAGAATCCCTCAATCACCATTAACTGAAGTCATGACCTCTCCAAACCCACCTTTATCAATAAAATTATAAGACTGAACATTCCCCAAACATGTAGGATTCTTATCTAAAGTTGACACTCTTCCAAATCCAATTTCAATATTATTGAAAATATTATTATCCATAACATATTCATCATGAGGCTCAAATAAGTTTCAATATCAAAATAAATATCATTACCCCAATCATGATCGTTCAATAACTAGTGGTCATAACAAAATTATCATACCCAAGCTTGCAGCTTTGCATATCACTAGCACAATTGACATTAGTAGAGTTTATAGTAACATCATTGCAATCATGATTTTTGGGTGCAATAACAATAATTTCATTTTCAACATAAGGAACTATAGCAAGTTCATCTCCATAACCATCATCAATAGTGATATCGTGGCCATAAGAATAGCAAGCATCACATTCATCAAGAGGGGATATTTCAATCGAATCAATGGAGTCATAATTTTGTTCCAACGTAGCAGACATCCTCTCAACAAATTCTTTAACATAGGCACTCGAAGCATAGTTATTAGCAATATTTAAGTATGGAAAAATTTGCAGGTTTGTAGAAACTAGCATCATACTTTTCAATCAAAGAAGCAACTTCATAATCACCCTTAAAAGCAACAAATTCTTCAGTTTGTTAGATATCATAGTAAATGTAAACACCCTTTTCACAAGAAGATAAGATTTAATTACCATTAAACTCACATAGGTAGGGGAGGTGTTTTTTAGGGTTCTGATAACAAGTGAAGTCATAAATTTGACACATATTCCAAGCATAGCACATCAAACACATTATTTGATGGCATAAGAGTCTCCCCTTTTCAGAGAACCAGTGACGCACAAAATGAGCATGCTCATCTAATGAATATACCTCAACTAAGCTAGTTGGGGTTTCAACACGAGCACAAATGGATCGAAATTGTTGTAAGTAGAAAACTTTATGTGAATCCATAAGTCTTTACCTTCTATTTTTGTGTGATAACATGATTATTGCAAACAAACTAGCAAAGATAGATATTTTGATTTTTGATTGTATGGGGTAAGCAAAATATAACATCAAATAAAAGAAGAACAATTGAATGATACATTGTCTGAAGTGGCTTGATAGTAGCCTGATGATACTCCCCAGAAACGGCACCAGAAATCCTTCCTGCTACTTGTGATCTTCGTTGGGTTTTCTGTGAAGAGGAATGGGTGATGCAACACAATATAGGTAAGTATTTCCCTCATTAGAGAACCAAGTATTACCGTACCAATGGGAATAAAAACCAACCCATGTCTTCATAAATTGCACACAAAAGAAAAAAAACACTTGCACCCAACGCGGACAAGAGGGTTGTCAGTCCCCTTGTCTCGTTAGTTGCAAGAAAGTAAGTAGTGTGGTTGAAAGTTGAAAAGTGAAAACTAAATAACAAATAATCAATGGCGGCAAGGAAATTGTAATGTTTCTAAATTTATAAGTGAATAGATCTGGGGCCATAGTGTTCCCTAGTGGCATCTCTCATGAAAGCAAGCATATGGTGGGTAGACAAATTACTGTTGGGAAATTGATAGGAAATCAGATAGTTATGCAAAATTGATCATGTGTATATAGGCATCACGTCCATAAGAAAATATGCCAACTCCTTCCTGCACATATTACTTCCACCCACTAGCCACTATCCATCATGCATCTAGTGTATTAAGTAGAACACAGTAATGCATGGAGAACAATGAGATGATGTAGACAAAGAGAACTCAATTAATATGAATTAACCACATCGTTTTATCCTTACTCGCAACAATACAAAGACTTATCTTGTCCCCTACTTTGTCAATGGTATATAGAAATCCGTTAGATTGAACCCACTAAAACGCACCTCTCTCACTGAAGAAAGATCAATCTACTTGGCCAAGGCAAGTAAATAGATTAGAGATATTTACGAAGTTATGATGATCATGCAAATAAGGATCATATTTAGAATTCATAGAAGACTCAAATATTTATCATGAATGATCTGAACATAAACCCACAATTCATCGGATCCTAACAAACACACCGCACAAAAGAGTTACATCGAATAGATCAAAGTAAAGATGCGAGGATCATTGTATTGAAGATCAAGAGAGACATGTAAAGAGAGAGATAGCTATCTAGGTACTAACTACAGACTCGTAAGTACATGATGAAGTACTCACACATCACCAAGGCAATAGCAATGTTGATGTAGAGGTCCTCTGTCATCAATTCCCCCTCCAATAGGGCACCGGAAAATGGCTCCAAATGGCCTCACGACAGAACAGAGACTCGCGACAGCGAAAAAGAGTCAGGGGGTGCTCTCTAGTGTTTTGGGGATTAATGAGAATTTATAGGATGAAGAGGTACGTCAGGAGGCAGACGGGGGGCACGAGGCAACAGGGCGCGCTCACCCCCTGTGGGCGTTCCCTACTATGTGGTGCTCACTTATGAGGCTTCAGGCATCCTCCTGAAGCTTCCAGGTCTTCTATTGTCCAGAAAACTCACCAGAAAATTTCATGGCAATTGGACTGCATTTGGTATTGTAAACTTGAAAAGCACAAAACACACAGAAAACATGAACTAATACTGGGCACTGGGTCTATAGTTTAGTGCTCAAAAATAATATAAATTGGTGTATAGATACCCAAAAGTATCTTAGACCGATAATATAATACCATCAAACAATCGAAATTATGGATACGTTGGAGACATATCAATCATCAATTTATTTGATCGTATGATTGTGCAAGATGTTCTTGCTCATGTTTTTGAAAATTCATAATTTGATTTCAACCACATAGTATCTTAGGAGGAGGAAAATATTTAGCAATGATAGTATATTTACACTTTGACAATGAACCAATAATATTTTCCAGTACACATGAAAGCCATGCTTTAGCTCGATCTCTAAGAGAAAATAAAATAAATTTAGTTTCGCAATATCATTATCCACATCTTCCATTTTTTGCATATTGCATAATTCAACGAAAATATGATGGGATGGAACATCTTCATTAGGGTTTATAACATATTGATTTTTTATAAAAAGATTTAAGACAACAACTTTTATATCACAAGACTCCGCACTAGTGACGGGAGGAGCAATATGCGTACTAATAAAATCATTGTTATTAGCATTTAAGAAGTTGCAAAGAACGAAAATAAAAGGAAACGGCAATGAATGTAGAAAGAAGAAAATTGGTAAATGTGTACGGAGGCACCTAGGTTATTTCGTGAAGACTCCCTAGCAACGATGCCAAAAATCCTTCAGCTACTTGGGGTAGTTGTTGGGTTTCCCCGAAGAGGAAGGCTGAAGCACTATAATAGAAGATAGTACTTCCCTCAGTTAAGAACTAAGGTTATTGAACCAATAGGAGACGACACACAAATAAAGTCAACACTACCTGCACACACGCAAAACAAATGCTTGGACCCAAGAGGAAAGAGGGTTGTCAATCCTCTAGTTCACGCCGATTGCAAGGATTCAAGTTAGCAGTGATAAGTATATAAAATAAAAGAAAAGGTAAATAAAAACAGAAAGAAATTTGACTTTTTTACTATTAATGTAAATTGGACCCGGGGGGCATAACATTCACTAGAGGAATCTCTCTCATAAGAGCAACTCTAGAAAAAACCCTCATACTTGTGATCTGTGTTGGGTTTTCCCCCAAAGAGGAGTGGATGATGCAACACAATATAGATAAGTATTTCCCTCAGTGAGAACCAAGGCTATCGAACCAATAGGAGGACCATAGAACTCTCGTCATCAGTGCCTACGGACAAAAGAGCAAACACTTGCACCCAACACGGGCAAGAGGCTTGTCAATCCCCTTGAACTCGTTACTTGCAAGAAAATAAGTAGTGTAGATAGAAAATGGCAGAAAGAAAATAAGAGCGTTGGTAAATTTATATGTGAATAGACCTGAGGGCCATAGTGTCCTCTGGTGGCATCTCTCTCGAAAAATTACTGTTGGGAAATTGATAGAAAAGCACATAGTTATGCAATATTTAATCACGACAAGGATTGGGTGTATATAGGCATCACGGCCATAGGCAAGTAGACCGACTACTGCCTACATCATCTACTATTACTACACCCATCGACCGCTATCTAGCATGTATCTAGAGGATTAAGTAAAATAAAGTAACGCTTGGCGAACAATACAAAAATCCAATTGATATGAATCAACCCCATCGTTTTGTCCTTAGTGGTAGAAATACAAATACATGTCATGTCCCTTTCTATCAGGAGGATTGAGCACCATAAGATTGAACATACTACAAGGCACCCTTTTACCGAAGATTGGTCAATCTAGTTGGCCTATCCAAATCAATAGATCAGAGAGATTTAGGAAGCTGTAATAAACATGCAAACAAGAATCAAATAATAATTCAGAGAAGACTCAAATATTTTTCATGAATAATCTGAACATAAACCCACAATTCATCGGATCCCAACAAACACAATGCACAAAGTGATTCCGTCAAATAGATCACCGTGAAGATCCAATGAACTTTGTATTGAAGAAAAAAGAGAGAGAGCCATCTAGATACTAGCTATGGGCCCTTAGGTCTATGGTAGACTACTCACACATCAGCATGGGAGAAACAAGGTTGATGTAGAGGCCCTCTGTGATCCATCCCCCTCCAGCAGGGCATCGGAAGAGGTCTCCACATGGGCACACAGCGGAACAAAGACTTGTGGCGGCGGAAAAGTGTAATGGGAGCTCCCTTAGGGTTTTTGGAATATATGAGAATTTGTAAGAAAGACAACGAGGCCAGGAGAGCCGGGGGCCACAAGCTAACAGGGCGTTGCCACCCCCTAGGCATGCCCTATTGGCTTGTGGGGCCCTCATGCGTCTCTCATCTTATCCCAAACCTTCAAAGTCTTCTATTGGTCTAGCAAAAAACCATCAAAAAGTTTCGTGGTATTTGGACTCCGTTTGGTACTATAACCTGAAAAGCAAAAAAATGCAGAAAACAACAACCGACACATGGCACTGGGTTAATAGGTTAGTTCTCAAAAATAATGTGAATTAGCAAATAAATGCCCAAAAAGTATCCTAGAATGATAATATTATAGCAAGGAACAATAAAACATTATAGATACATTGGAGATGAATCACCATCACAAGCTTAATTTGTGCTCGTCCTCAAGTAGGTTAATGATAAAAACATATTTTTTTAGGTGACATGCTACCCAACATGTAATCTATTACAGGTCAACATGTTATCTATTGCACGTGTGATCATTAAGTCACGATGAATCAACAAACATGACCATCAATGTTCAAAATCTACGATCCTTAAAGAATGTTTAACCCCAATTCATTTTCTCATATTAGCATGGCATGGCTCTGTCTTCACCACATAAATACAAATCTCAAGCACCATAGTGTTAAGTGAGGTAATTGGGTCATACTTTTTAACGCGCTTCAGCTTTTTATTACTCACATAATGGATGAGCGTGAACAATGGACATAGCATATAGGTGGAATAGAATATGGTGGTAGGTATCAAAGGGCTAAAAGTGGAGAAAAAAGTCTCGCATCAACTAGGCGTATGAACTAGCTATGGAGATGCCCATCAATTGATATCAATGTGAGAAGTAGGGATTACCATGCAACGGATACACTAGAGCTATAAGTGTGTGAAAGCTCAACGGAACCTAAGTGGGTGTGCATCCAACTTGATTGCTCATGAAGAACTCAGGGGTTTTATGAAGCCCTCCATTGGAATATGTAATCCAAGTTCTATACTGAAAAACTCCCACTACCATATGAAAGTGAAAAAACATGAGACTCTCTATATGAAAAATATGGTGCTCCTTTGAAGAACAAGTGTGAAAAAAGCGTAGTAGCACTATCCCTTCTCTCTTTTATCTCATTTTATATATTTGTTTGTTTTCTTTTCATTTTTTCTTTCCTTTTTTCCTTTTTTTCTTTCTTTCTTTTTATCCTGTTTTTCTTTTTTTCTTTTTTTCATCCACAGTCTCATCCCGACTTGTGGACAAATCATTGTCTCCATCATTCGTTCCTCACTGAGACAGTGCCCTAAATAATGAGTATGATCACCACTTTTATTTACCTACAACTCGATATCAAAAACTACTAAACAATATGAATATATGAATTCCTCTCGCAGTGTACGATGATGTGCAATGATCTAGCATAGCAAGGATATAAAAAAATAACCATGGAAATATCATGTTAGTTATCTTACGATCATGCAAAGCAATATGACAATGATTGTACTAGTCATATGATGTGATTGTGGAAGTTGCATAACAATATATCTCGGAATAGTATGGAAATGACATGATAGGTAGGTATGGTGGATGTTTTGAGGAAGATATAAATGTCTTATGTGCAACAGAGCGTATCATGTCACGGGTTTGGATGCACCGGCGAAGTTCGCACCGATCCTCGAGTTGAGAATCGGCAATGCATGGTACCGAAGATGCTAGCGAATATGAGGTGATGAGAGTGGGTACATCCATGGATTCACATTAGTCATAAAGAACTCACGTACTTACCCCAAGGTTTTATTAGCTATCTCAAAGCAAAGTACTACTCGCATGACCCTAGGGTGGAGGTTGGTAGGAATAACCATCGCGCGCCCCCGACCTAATCAGCAGAGGATTTCAGCGGGGACTAAGAATGCTCAAGCATCATCACCATGCCATAACCAGTATTTAGATGAAAAAAAATTAACATCCTTTCACTATCGATATTTTTACTAACCAACATTCATGCACTCATAGCCTTTCATATTAACACATCAATATCATTAACCACAATTTCTCTTTTATGTGCTACATGTGGTTTTGATTATACACTCCTTGAATACATATTACTTTTTGACTAGTCTTATAACCCATGCAAATTTCCATCGCTATTTTTTTACTCTCAAACAAATTTAAGTGAAGAACGAGAGTGCAATTATTTATATGAAATTTATATTCCCCCATGCTCTAAAAGATATAAGCGAAGTTCTAGAGCAACTGCTTAGCTCAAAACATATAAGTGAAGCACAAAGAGTATTCAAACAAATCATGGTGAACATGTGTTCTCTCAAGTGGGTGTGTCCATCAAATAATGTTTGTGGAAATGTTGGGCAACGTAGTAATTACAAAACAATTCCTACGTCACACAAGGATCTATCTATGGAGAAACCAGCAACGAGCAAAGGGGGAGAGCATCTTCTTACCTTTGAAGATCACTAAGTGGAATCGTTTCTAGAACGTGGTTGATGGAGTCGTACTCGCAGCGATTCAGAGAGCAGTGGATTCTGATCTATGCACCAAACAATGGTGCCTCCATATATCCAGCAAGGAGGGAGGACAGGTTGAGGGAGAGCTCCGGCAGCACGATGGCGTGGTGACGGTGGAGCTGCGTGGTACTCCGATAGGGCCTCGCCAAGCACTACGGATGATGAGGAGGAGGAGGATTAGGGCTGCGCCGAGAGAGAGAGATAGGTTGTCTCAAAACAGCCCCAAACCCTCCAATATATTTAGGAGGAGAGGGAGGAGGGTGGCTAATACGTCTCCGTCGTATCTATTATTTTTGATCTTTTCATGCCAATATTCTACAAGTTCCATATACTTTTTGTTTCGCAGATTATCCACACCAAACGAAGTCCAAACGCAATAAAAAACCTACAGGGATTTTTTTGGAATATTTATGTTTTTTGGGAAGAAGAATCAACGCGAAACGATGCCCGAGAGGGTCACAAGCCCCCTAGGCACGGCCTGGGGGTGGGACCGCGCCTGGCAGGCTTGTGACCAATCCCTAAGGCGGTTGGGGCCCTTTTTCCACCGCAAGAAAGAAAAATATCCGGAAGAAAATCGTGTTAAAATTTCAACCCAATAGGAATTACGGATCTCCGGGAATTTAAGAAACGGTGAAAGGCAGAATCTGGGAGCGCAGAAACAGAAGGACACAAAGAGAGATATCCAATCTCAATGGGGCTCTCGCCCCTCCGCCGCCATGGAGACCATGGACCAGAAGGGAAACCCTTCTCCCATCTAGGGAGGAGGTCAAGGAAGAAGAAGAAGAAGGGGGGCTCTCTCCCCCTCTCTCCCGGCGGCGCCGAAACGCCACCCGGGACATCATCGTGTGACGGTGATCTACACCAACACCTCCGTCATGTTCACCAACACCTCCATCACCTTCCCCCATCTATATTCAGCGGTACACTCACCCGCAACCCACTGTACCCTCTACTTGAACATGGTGCTTTATGCTTCATATTATTATCCAATGATGTGTTGCCATCCTATGATGTCTGAGTAGATTTTCGTTGTCCTATCGGTGATTGATGAATTGCTATGATTGGTTTAGTTTGCTTGTGGTTATGTTGATTTCCTTTGGTGCCCATCATATGAGTTCGCCCGTGGATCACACCATAGGGTTAGTAGTATGTTGATAGGACTATGTATTGGAGGGCAAGGGTGACAGAAGCTTCAGCCTAGCATAGAAAATGATGCATACGGGATTGAAGGGGGACCAATATATCTTATTGCTATGCTTGGGTTTTACCTTAATGCACGTTAGTAGTTGCGGATGCTTGCTAATAGTTCCAATCATAAGTGCATATAATTCCAAGTAAGGGATGACATGCTAGCAGTGGCCTCTCCCACATAAAACTTGCTATCGGTCTAGTAACATAGTCAATTGCTTAGGGACAATTCCACAACTCGTACCACCACTTTTCCACACTCGTTAGAATAACGTAATTGTTTCTTTATCTAACCAGCCCCTATCTTTTATTTGCTTGTTCTTTACTTTCTTGCAAGCCTACCCTTTCACTCCTACAAAGTACTTCTAGTTTCATACTTGTTCTAGGTATAGCGAACGTAAAGTGTGCGTAGAGTTGTATCGGTGGTCGATAGAACTTGAGGTAATATTTGTCCTACCTTTAGCTCCACGTTTGGTTCCACACTCTTACTTATCGAGAAAGGCAACAATTGATCCCCTATACTTGTGGGTTATCAAGACCTTTTTCTGGCGCCGTTGCCGGGGAGCTATAGCGTGGGGTGAATATTCTCGTGTGTGCTTGTTTGATTTATCACTAAGTAGATTTATTTGTTGTTCTAAGTTGTTCTCTATCTTTAGTTATGGATATGGAACATGAAATACCAAAAATATTAGGTGTACTTGCTACTCATGGAGATGGGGAACCTCCTAAAACCCTCGATGCTCGTTATGTGGAAAATATTATGCACTTCTTTAATAATCCTGAGAAAACCCCATTAAATAATATAATGGGCTACACGTTGGATCAATGTGAATACTTGAGGGATTATCGCTTGACTCAAAAAGGGAAACTATTATGGGATCAAATTCATTTGTCGAAATGGTATGCTTGGGAGCTATGCTCGACATATGATATTACTTGTTGCTCTAGGATGAAGGCTAAACACCTTCCCTTTTATTGCAAATTTAATGCTAATGAAACCTTGGCTTCTTATTCTAATGGTATATATGATTACTATGATGTGGAAGAAATAGAAGAGTTTGTTGCTTTTATGGGTGCTTACAAAATTGAAGCTCTATTTAAAGGGTGTGATGATAATGATGATGCTGCTTACCGATCTGAAAATTTGGTTATGCTTCGTTATTGTTATACTCATGATGAATATAATGCCCATATTTATCGATTTATGGAGAAATTCTACGCTGCCCAAGAAGAGATTAATATTTTGCAGGAAACTATGGAAGAAGAAAATGTTGAAACTGTGAGCTCATTAGATGAAAAAGATAACGAGGAGAGCGAAGAACAAAAGGAGGAAGAGCGGACTAGCTACCCGTGCCCACCTTCTAATGAGAGTAACTCTTCAACTCATACATTGTTTAATTTCCCTTCGTTCTTACCGAAGGATGAATGTTATGTTGATTGCTATGATCCCTTGGATTCATTTGAAATATCCCTTTCTGATGAACTAGATGCTTGTTATGCTTGTGGCCATGATGCCAATATGAATGATGCTTATGAAGATGAACTTGCTATAGTTCCTTATGTTAAACATGAAATTTTGCTATCGCACCCACTTATGATAGTCCCATTATCCTTTTGAACTCTCCCAACTACACTATATCGGAGAAGTTTGCTCTTATTAGGGATTACATAGATGGGTTGCCTTCTACTATTACACATGATGATTTTGATGAATATAATATGCATGTGCTTGCTGCTCCTACTTGCAATTATTATGAGAGAGTAACTACATCTCCACCTCTCTATGTTACCAATACGATAAAATTGCAAGAAACTGCTTATGCTATGTATTGGCCTTTACTTGATGTGCATGAATTGTTCTTTTATGACATGCCAATGCATAGGAAGAGAGTTAGACTTCATCATTGCATTATATATGTTACCTTGTGCTCACTACTACATTAGAAATCATTGTTAATTAAAATTGGCTTTGATATACCTTGGGATCCGGGTGGATCCATTACTTGAGCACTTTATGCCTAGCTTAATGGCTTTAAAGAAAGCGCTTCCTGGGAGACAACCGGGAAGTTTTAGAGAGTCATTTATTTCTGTGAGTGCTATTATATAGTTTAAAAACAAAAAAAATATAGGGGGGAACTTAAAACTTTTTCAAAAATAGAAGCGATTGAAAGGTGATGCATTGCGGAAGTGAGGGTCGACCTTGAACACTTGTGTTAATGCTCATGGAAACCACGATGGATGAAAGAATAAGGAGAGGAAAGAGCCTAAGCTTGGGGATGCCCGAGGCACCCCATGGTAATATTCAAGGAAGACTCAAGCGTCTAAGCTTGGGGATGCCCTGGAAGGCATCCCCTCTTTCGTCTACAATCTATCGGTAATTTTACTCAGAGCTATATTTTTATTCGTCACATGATATGTGCAAATGCTTGGAGCGTCTTTTATGTTTTTTTCCTTTTTATTTTATGCACCATGCTAGTATGAGATAGTCCTTGGTGGCTTTATAGAATGCTTCATGTGCTTCACTTATATCATTTGAAGTTTGGACTGCCTATTTCCCTACACATAGAAAACCGCCATTTGTAGAATGCTCTTTTGCTTCACTTATATTTGTTAGAGCGTGGCATATATTTTCTAGAAAGAATTAAACTCTCATGCTTCACTTATACCTATTTAGAGAGTTAACAGGAGTTGGTCATTCACATGGTTAGTCATAAAATCCTACATAGAACTTGTAGATCACTGAATATGATATGTTTGATTCCTTGCAATAGTTTTGCGACATGAAGATGTGATATTAGAGTCATGCTAGTGAGTAATTGTGTATTCGTAGAAATACTTGTGTTAAGGTTTGTGATTCCCATAGCATGCACGTATGGTGAACCGTTATGTGACGAAGTCGGAGCATGATTTATTTATTGATTGTCATCCTTTGTGTGGAAGTTGGGATCGCGCGATGGTTAACTCTTACCAACCCTTCCCCTAGGAGCATGCGTGTAGTACCTTGTTTCGATGACTAATAGACTTTTGCAATAAGTATGTGAGTTCTTTATGATTAATGTCGAGTCCATGGATTATATGCACTCTCACCCTTCCACCATTGCTAGCCTCTCTAGTACCGCGCAACTTTCGCCGGTGCATTACACCCACCATATACCCTTCCTCAAAACAGCCACCATACCTACCTATTATGGCATTTCCATAGCCATTCCGAGATATATTGCCATGCAACTTCCATCGTTCCGTTTATTGTGACACGCACCATCATTGTCATATTGCTTTGCATGATCGTAAGATAGATAGCATGATGTTTTCATGGCTTGTCCGTTTTTTGATGTCATTGCTACGCTAGATCATTGCACATCCCGGTACACCGCCGGAGGCATTCATATAGAGTCATATTTTGTTCTAAATATCGAGTTGTAAGTAAATAAAAGTGTGATGACCATCATTATTAGAGCATTGTCCCATGAGGAAGTAATAAAAGAGGCCACTGAAGCCCAAATAAAAAAAAGAGGCCAAAGAAGCCCACCAAAAAAAAGAAAAAGAAAAAATAGAATAAAAAAATGAGAGAAAAGAGAGAAGGGACAATGCTACTATCCTTTACCACACTTGTGCTTCAAAGTGGCACCATGATCTTCATGATAGAGAGTTTCCTATGTTGTCACTTTCATATACTAGTGGAAAATTTTCATTATAGAACTTGGCTTGTATACAATGATGGGCTTCCTCAAATTTCCCTAGGTCTTCGTGAGCAAGCGAATTGGATGCACACTCACTAGTTTCTTTTTGAGCTTTCATACACTTATAGCTCTTGTGCATCTGTTGCATGACAATCCCTACTCACTCACATTGATATCTATTGATGGGCTTCTCCATAGCCCGTTGATACGCCTAGTTGATGTGAGACTATCTCCTCCTTTTTGCCTTCTCCACAACCACCATATTCTATTCCACCTATAGTGCTATGTCCATGGCTCACGCTCATGTATTGCGTGAAAGTTGAAAAAGTTTGAGAACACTAAAGTATGAAACAATTGCTTGGCTAAAACCGGGGTTGTGCATGATTTAAATACATTGTGTGGGGAAGATGGAGCATAACTAGACTATATGATTTTGTAGGGATAACTTTCCTTGGCCATGACATTTTTAGAAGACATGATTGCTTTGTTAGTATGCTTGAAATATTATTGTCTTTCTGTCAAATTATAGACTGTTGCTTCGAATCACTTGTGTTTTAGAATTCATGCCATGATTAGATTATATGATCAAGATTATGCTAGGTAGTATTCCACATCAAAAATTATTTTTTTTATCATTTACCTACTCGAGGACGAGCATGAATTAAGCTTGGGGATGCTGATACGTCTCCATCGTATCTATAATTTTTTATCTTTTCATGCCAATATTCTAGAACTTTCATATACTATTGGCAACTTTTTATACTATTTTTGGGACTAACATATTGATCCAGTGCCCAGTGCCAGTTCCTATTTGTTGCATGTTTTTTTGTTTCGCGGATTATCCATACCAAACAAAGTCCAAACGCAATAAAAAACCTACGGGGATTTTTTTGGAATATTTATGTTTTTTGGGAAGAAGAATCAAGCGAAACGATGCCCGAGGGGGTCACAAGCCCCCTCGACACTTCCTGGGGATGGGGCCGCGCCTGGTAGGCTTGTGACCAATCCCTAAGAAAATTGTGTTAAAGTTTCAGCCCAATCGGAGTTACTGATCTCCGGGAATTTAAGAAACGGTGAAAGGCAGAATCTGGGAGCGCGGAAACAGATGGACACACAGAGAGAGATCCAATCTCGGAGGGGCTCTCGCCCCTCCGCCGCCATGGAGACCATGGACCAGATGGGAAACCGTTCTCCCATCTAGGGAGGAGGTCAAGGAAGAAGAAGAAGAAGAAGGGGGCTCTCTCCGCCTCTCTCCCGACGGTGCCTAAACGACGGCCGGGACATCATCGTGTGACAGTGATCTACACCAACACCTCCGTCATGTTCACCAACACCTCCATCACCTTCCCCCATCTATATTCAGTGGTCTACTATCCCGCAACCCACTGTACCATCTACTTGAACATGGTGCTTTATGCTTCATATTATTATCCAATGATGTGTTGCCATCGTATGATGTCTGAGTAGATTGACGTTGCCCTATCAGTGATTGATGAATTGCTATGATTGCTTTAATTTTCTTGTGGTTATGTTGCTGTCCTTTGGTGCCCATCATATGAGCGCGTGCGTGGATCACACCATAGGGTTAGTAGTATGTTGATAGGACTATGTATTGGAGGGCAAGGGTGACAGAAGCTTCAGCCTAGCATAGAAAATGATGCATATGGGATTGAAGGGGGACCAATATATCTTATTGCTAGCTTGGGTTTTACCTTAATGAACGTTAGTAGTTGCGGATGCTTGCTAATAGTTCCAATCATAAGTGCATAGAATTCCAAGTAAGGGATGACATGCTAGCAGTGGCCTCTCCCACATAAAACTTGCTATCGGTCTAGTAACATAGTCAATTTCTTAGGGACAATTCCACAACTCGTACCACCACTTTTCCACACTCGTTAGACTAACGTAATTGTTTCTTTATCTAACCAGCCCCTATCTTTTATTTGCTTGTTCTTTACTTTCTTGCAAGCCTACCCTTTCACTCCTACAAAGTACTTCTAGTTTCATACTTATTCTAGGTAAAGCGAACGTAAAGTGTGCGTAGAGTTGTATCGGTGGTCGATAGAACTTGAGGGAATATTTGTCCTACCTTTAGCTCCTCGTTGGGTTCGACACTCTTACTTATCGAGAAAGGCTACAATTGATCCCCTATACTTGTGTGTTATCAGTGCCCATCCTTTGGGTTTTCCACCCTAAGGGGTGCAGCAGCCCTAGATGGGCATGGGGCGGCGGCCAAGGGTGGAGGAGGCACCCTAGGGTGGGCCTTGAGGCCCAAGGCAGCCCTCCAAGCCTAGGATTTGGCCCCTTCCACCCCTTGATGCGCCTTGGGACTTTAATGTACCAACCCACCTAGGGGCTGGTTTCCACCCACTTTTGGCCCATTTAGCACTTTGGGGCTGGTGTCCCTTCCAGTGGACCCCCGGAACCCTTCCGGTGGTCTCAGTGCATTACCGGTGACGCCCGAAACACTTTTGGTGATCAAATCCTCACTTCCTATATCAGAATCTTTACCACCGGACTATTCCAGAACTCCTCGTGACGTCCGGGAACTTATCCGAGACTCCGAACAACCTTCTGTATCCACGTACACTATTCCCATATAACCCTAGCGTCATCAGACCTTAAGTGTGTAGATCCTACGGGTTCGGGAAGCATGCAGACATGAGCGAGATACCTCTCCAGACAATAACCAACAACGGGGTCTAGATATCCATGTTGGCTCCCAAATGTTCCACGATGATCTCCTCGGATGAACCACGATGTTAGGGATTCGATCAATCCCGTATGAAATTCCATTTGTCTACGGTATGATACTAGCCCGAGATTCGATCGTTGGTATCCCTATACCTTGTTCAATATAGTTACCGGCAAGTCTCTTTACTCGTTCCGTAACACACTATTCGATGGCTAACTCTTTAGTCACACTGAGCTCAATATGATGATGGATTACCGAGTGCGCCCAGAGATACCTCTCCGTCACACGGAGTGAAAAATCCCAGTCTCGATTCGTACAACCCAACAGACACTTTCGGGCATACCTGTAGTGCACCTTTATAATCACCCAGTTAGGTTGTGACATTTGATACATCCAAAGCACTCCTGCGGTACCCGGGAGTTGCACAATCTCATGGTCTAAGGAAATGATACTTGACATTATAAAAGCATTAGCAAACTAACAACACGATCTAGTGCTATGCTTAGGGTTGGTCTTGTTCATCACCTCATTCCCAAATGATGTGACCTCGTTATCAATGACATCCAATGTCCATGATCAGGAAACCATGATCATCTATTGATCAACGAGCTAGCCAACTAGAGGCTCACTACTAACACATTGTGATCTATATATTCACATATGTATTACGGTTTCCAGTTAATACAATTATAGCATGAATAATAGACAATTATCATGAACCAGGAAATATAATAATAACCACTTTATTATTGCCTCTAGGGCATATTTCCAACAGTCTCCCACTTGCACTAGAGTCAATAATCTAGTTACATTGTGATGAATCGAACACCCATAGAATTCTGGTGTTGATCATGTTTCGCTCGTGGAAGAGGTTTAGTCAACGGATCTGCGACATTCTGATCCGTATGTACCTTACAAATATCTATATCTCCATCCTGTATGTATCCACGTATGGAGTTCAAGCGGAGCTTGATGTGCTTGGTCTTCTTGTGAAACTTGGGCTCCTTTGCAATGGCAATAGCTCCAGTGTTGTCACAGAACAGAGTCATCGGGCCCGACGCACTTGGAATCACTTCTAGGTCAGTGATGAACTCCTTCATCCAGACTCCTTCCCGTGATGCTTCCGAAGCAGCTATGTACTCTGCTTCACATGTAGATGCCGCCATGACATTTTGCTTGCAACTGCACCAGCTAACTGCCCCATTATTCAAAACATACATGTATCCGGTTTGTGACTTGGAGTCATCCGGATCTGTGTCGAAGCTAGCATCGACGTAACCCCTTACGACGAGCTCTTCGACACCTACATAAACGGGACACATATCTTTAGTCCTTTTCAGGTACTTACAGATGTTCTTGACCGCTGTCCAGTGATCCACTCCTGGATCACTCTGGTACCTCCCTACCAAACTTATGGCAAGGTTCACATCAGGTCTGGTACACAGCATGGAATACATAATAGAGCCTATGGCTGAAGCATAGGGGACGGTACTCATCTTTTCTCTATCTTCTGTCGTGGTCGGGCGTTGAGTCATACTCAACCTCACACCTCGTAATACACGCAAGAATCTCTTCTTGGCCTTATCCATATTGAACTTCTTCAATATCTTTTGAAGGTATGTGCTTTGTGAAAGACCTATGAAGCATCTCGATCTATCTCTATAGATCTTGATGCCTAATATGTAAGCAGCTTCTCCAAGGTCCTTCACTGAAAAAATCTTACTCAAATAGGCCTTTATGATTTCCAATAGTTCTATATCATTTCCCATCAACAATAGGTCATACACATATAATATGAGAAATGCTACAGAGCTCCCACTCACTTTCTTGTAAATACAGGCTTCTCCATAAGTCTGTACAAACCCAAATGCTTTGATCACCTCATCAAAGCGAATGTTCCAACTCCAAGATGCTTGCACTAGCCCATAGATGGAGCGCCGGAGCTTGCATACCTTGTTAGCATTGCTAGGATCGACAAAACCTTCTGGTTGTATAATATACAATTCTTACTTAAGAAAGTTGCTCAGGAATGCCGTTTTGACGTCCACTTGCCAGATTTCGTAATCGTAAAATGTGGCAATTGCTAACATGATTCGGACCAACTTCAGCGTCACTACGGGTGAGAAGGTCTCATCGTAGTCAATCCCTTGAACTTGTCGACAACCCTTAGCCATAAGTCGAGCCTTATAGATGGTCACATTACCATCCGTGTCAGTCTTCTTCTTAAAGATCCATTTATTTTCTATGGCTCGCCGATCATCGGTCAAGTCCACCAAAGTCCATACTTTGTTCTCATACATGGATCCTATCTCGGATTTCATGGCCTTAAGCCATTTGTTGGAATTCGGGCCCGCCATCGCTTCTTCATAGTTCGAAGGTTCACTGTTGTCCAACAACATGATTTCCATGACAGGGTTGTCGTACCACTCTGGTGCGGAATGTACCCTTGTGGACCTTCGAGGTTCAATAGCAACTTGATCCGAAGTTTCATGATCATCATCATTAACTTCTTCTCTAGCCGGTGCAGGCACCTCAGAAACATTTTCATGTGTTGCACTACTCTACGGTTCGAGAGGAGGTCTAATTACCTCATCAAGTTCTATTTTCCTCCCACTTACTTCTTTCGAGAGAAACTCTTTCTCAAGAAAGGATTTGTTCTTTGCAACAAAGATATTGCCTTCGGATCTAAGATAGAAGGTTTACCCAATAGTTTCTTTAGGGTATCCTATGAATACACATTTTCCGCTTTGGGTTCGAGCTTCTCAGGTTGAATTTTCTATACATAAGCATCGCAGCTCCAAACTTTTAGAAACGACACCTTAGGTTTCTTGCCAAACCATAGTTCATACGGTGTCGTCTCAAAGGATTTAGACGGTGCCCTATTTAAAGTGAATGCGGTAGTTTCCAATGCATATCCCCAAAAAGATAGCGCTAAATCCATAAGACACATCATAGATCGCACCATATCCAATGGAGTGCGATTACGACGTTCACACACATCGATACGCTGCGGTGTGCCAGGCGGCGTGAGTTGTGAAGCAATTCCACATTTCCTTAGGTGCGTACCAAACCCGTGACTCAAACATTCTCCTCCACGATCAGATCGTAAGAATTTTATTTTCTTGTCACATTGATTCTACACCTCACTCTGAAATTCCTTGAACCTTTCAAAGGTTTCAGACTTGTGCTTCATTAAGTAGACATACCCATATCTACTTAAATCATCAGTGAGGATGAGAACATAACGATAGCCACCACGAGCCTCAACGCTCATTGGACCGCATACATCGGTATGTATTATTTCCAATAAGTTGGTTGATCGCTTCATTGTTCGAGAGAACAGAGTATTGGTCATCTTGCCCATGAGGCATGGTTTGCATGGGTCAAATGATTCAAAATCAAGAGACTCCAAAAGTCCATCTGTATGGAGTTTCTTCATGCGCTTGACACCGATATGACCAAGGCGGCAGTGCCACAAGTATGTGGGGCTATCAATATCAACTTTACATCTTTTGTTACTCACACTATGAATATGTGTAACATCACGATTGAGATTCATCAGGAATAAACCATTCACAAGTGGGGCATGACCACAAAACAGACCACTCATATAAATAGAACAAACCATTATTCTTAGATTTAAATGAGTAGCCATAGTGCATCAAGCGAGATCCCGATACAATGTTCATGCTCAAACTGGTACTAAATAAGAATTATTAAGGTTAAAAACTAATAGCGAAGGTACATGTAGAGGTAGCATGCCGGCAGCGATCACATCGGCCTTGGAACAATTCCCGACGCGCATCGTCACCTTGTCCTTAGCTAGCCTACGCTTGTTCCACAGTTCCAGTTTAGAGTTGCAAATATGAGCAACAACACTGGTATCAAATAACTTGGAGCTACTACGAGTGTTTGTAAGGTACACATCAGTAACACATATATCATATATACCTTTGACGTTGTCGGCCTTCTTGTCTGCTAAGTACTTAGTGCAATTCCGCTTCGAGTGACCGGTTCCCTTGCAGTAATAGCACTCAGTCTCAGGCTTGGGTCCCTTCTTTGGCTTCTTCCCGGCAACTGGTTTACCGGAAGCGGAAACTTCTTTGCCGTCTTTCTTGAAGTTCTTCTTACCCTTGCCATTCTTGAAACTGGTGGTCTTATTGACCATCAACACTTGATGTTCTTTCTTGATTTCCACCTCCGCAGATTTCAGCATTGAATACAAATCCGGAATGGTTTTCTCCATCCCTTGCATGTTGTAGTTCATCACAAAGCCTTTATAGCTAGGTGGAAGCGACTGGAGGATTCTATCAATGACCGCACCATCCGGAAGTTCAACTCCTAGCTGAGTCAAGTGGTTGTGCAACCGAGACATTCTGAGTATGTGCTCACTGACAGAATTATTCTCCTCCATCTTACAGCTATAGAACTTGTCGAAGATTTCATATCTCTCAACCCAGGCATGACCTTGAAAAACAAGTTTCAGCTCCTCAAACATCTCATATGCTCCGTGTTGCTCAAAACGCCTTTGGAGCCCCGGTTCTAAACTGTAAAGCATGTCGCACTAAACCAGAGAGTAGTCATCACTCCGCGGTTACTAGGAATTCCTAACATCCTGGGTTGCTGCGGGCATGGGAGGATCACCCAGCGGTGCATTAACGACATATGCCTTCTTGGAAGCAGTGGGGATGAGCTTTAAGTTACGAGCCCAATCTGCATGATTGTTCCCATCATCTTCGAGCTTGGTTTTCTCTAGGCACGCATTGAAGTTGAATGTGACATTTGCGTTGGCCATTGGATCTACAATATTTGTAAATACAATTTTAGACTAAGTTCATGATAATTAAGTTAATCTAATCAAATTACTAATGAACTCCCACTTAGATCGACATCCCTTTAATCATCCAACTGTTACATGATCCACGTCGACTAGCCCGTGTCCGATCATCACGTGAGACAAACTAGTTATCAATGGTGAGCATCTCCATGCTGATAGTATCAACCATACGACTCATATTCGACCTTTCGGTCTCCCATATTCGAGGCCATGTCTGTACATGCTAGGCTCCTTGAGTCAACGTAAGTGTTTTGTGTGTGTGTAAACTAGCTTAGACCCCTTATATTCGAACGTTAGAATCTATCACACACGATCATCACGTGGTGCTTCGAGACAATGATCCTGCGCAATGGTGCACACTTAGGGGAATACATATCTCGAAATTTTAATGAGGGGCCATCTTATCTTTGCTACCGTCGTTCTAAGCAATAAGATGAAAAACATGATAAACATCACATGCAATCATATAGTGACATGGTATGGCCAATATCATCTTGCTCCTTTGATCTCCATCTTCGGGGCACCATGATCATTATTGTCACCGGCATGACACCATGATCTCCGTCATCATGATCTCCATCAATGTGTCCCCATGAAGTCGTCACGCTAACTATTACTTCTACTATTATAGCTAACGTTTAGCAATAAAGTAAAGTAATCACATGGTGTTGCATCTCATAAAATAAATTAAGACAACTCCTATGGCTCCTGCTGGTTGTCATGCTCATCGACATGCAAGTCGTGAATCCTATTACAAGAACATGATAAATCTCATACATCACATATGTAACATCACATCCTTTTGGCCATATCACATCACATAGAATACCCTGCAAAAACAAGTTAGACGTCCTCTAATTTTTGTTGCAAGTTATATGTGGCTGATTAGGGTTTCTAGCAAGAACGCTTCATACCTACGTTAAAGCCACAATGTTGATATGCCAATGCTATTTACCCTTCATAAGGACCCTCTTCATCGAATCCTATCCGATTAAAGTGAGAACGACAGACACCCGCTAGCCACCTTGTGCAACAAGTGCATGTCGGTCAGTGGAACCAGTCTCATGTAGGAGCACGCATAAAGTCGGTCCGAGCCGCTTCATCCCACGATGTCGCCGAATCAAGATAAGACTAGTAACAACAAGCAATTGACAAAATCAGCACCCACAACTTTTGTGTTCTACTCGTGCATAGAATCTACGCATAGAACCTTGGATCGGATGCCACTGTTGGGTAACGTGGTAATTTAGAAAAAAATCCTATGTCACACAAGGATATGTCTATGGAGAAACCAATAACGAGCAAAGGGGGAGAGCATCTTCATAGCTTTGAAGATCTCTAAGCGTAAGCATTGCTAGAATGCGGTTGATGGAGTCGTACTCGCAGCGATTCAGATCGCCGTGGATTCCGATCAATGCACCGAACAACGGTGCCTCCGTGCTTAACACACGTGCAGCTTGGTGACGGCTCCAACGCCTTGATCCAGCAAGGAGGGAGGAGAGGTTGAGGGAGAGCTCCGGCAGCATGACGGTGTGGTGATGGTGGAGCTGCGTGGTACTCCGACAGGGCTTCCCCAAGCACTACGGAGGACGACGAGGAGGAGGAGAAGGGCTGTGCCGAGAGAGAGAGAGACAGATTGTCTCAAAACAACCCCAAACTCTCCACTATATATAGGAGGAGAGGGGGGAGGGTGCCCACCCTTAGGGTTTCCCACCCTAAGGGGTGCGGCAGCCCTAGATGGGCATGGGGCGGGTGCCAATGGTGGAGGAGGCGCCCTAGGGTTGGCCTTGAGGCCCAAGGCAGCCCCTCCATGCCTAGGGTTTGGCCCCTTCCACCCCTTGTTGCGCCTTGGGCCTTTAGTGGTGGCATACCAGCCCACCTAGAGGCTGGTTCCCACCCACTTTTGGCCCATGTACCACTTTGGGGCTGGTGGCCCTTCCTGGTGGACCCCCGGAACCCTCCGGTGGTCCCGGTACATTACGTGTGACGCCCGAAACACATCCAGCGATCAAATCCTCACTTCCTATATATGAATCTTTACCTCCGAACCATTCCGGAACTCCTCGTGATATCCGGGATCTCATCTGGGACTCCCAAAAACCTTCGGTAACCACGTACACTATTCCCATATAACCCTAGCATCATCGAACCTTATGTGTGTAGACCCAACGGGTTCGGGAAGCATGCAGACATGACCGAGGCACCTCTTCGGTCAATAACCAACAGTGGGGTCTGGATATCCATGTTGGCTCCCACATGTTCCACGATGATCTCATCGGATGAACCACAATGTCAGGGATTCGATCAATCACATATGCAATTCCCTTTGTCTACCGAGAGATTCGATCGTCGGTATCCCCATACCTTGTTCAATCTCGTTACCGGCAAGTCTCTTTAATCGTTCCATAACACATCATCCCGTGGCTAACTCCGTAGTCACACTGATCTCAATATGATGATGGATAACATTGTGGGCCCAGAGATACCTCTCTGTCACACGGAGTGATAAATACTAGTCTCGATTCGTACAACCCAACAGACATTTTCGGAGATACCTGTAGTGCACCTTTATAATCACCCAGTTATGTTGTGGCGTTTGATACACCCAAAGCACTCCAACGGTATCCGGGATTTGCACCATCTCATGGTCTAAGGAAATGATACTTGACATTAGAAAAGGTTTATCATACGAACAACACGATCTAGTGCTATGCTTAGGATTGGATCTTGTCCATCACATCGTTCCCCAATGATGTGATGTCGTTATCAGTGACATCCAATGTCCATGATCAGGAAACCATGATCATCTATTTATCAACGAGCTAGCCAACTAGAGGCTCACTAGGGACACATTGTGATCTATATATTCACACATGTATTACGGTTTCCAGTTAATATAATTATAGCATGAATAATAGGCAATTATCATGAACCAGGAAATATAATAATAACCACTTTATTATTGCCTCTAGGGCATATTTCCAACAAGAAAATTAAAGCAAAATCAATCTATAATACACGATGCTCCAAGCAAAACTCATCTCATGTGATGAATAAAAATATTGCTCCAAGTGGCATACTGATGGATTGAGACGAAAGAGGGGATGCCTTCCACGGCATACCCAAGCTTAGATGGTTGAGTATTCCTACAGTATTACCTTGGGGTGCCTTTGGAATCCCGAAGATTAGGCTTTTGACGCTCCTTATTCCTTCATCCATCATGATAACACACCAAACTTGAAAACATCAGCACATAAAACTCAACAAAAAACTCATGAAACCATAAACATGAGGTACTGTTATAAATTAATAAATATTTTATTATTGCATAAGGTATTGTATTATAACTGCTCCAATACTTATACCCCCTGATATAGTCCATAGCATCACCAAAACTAGCAAACTATGCAAGCAAAAAGTAGAATATGTCTAAAAAAGAATAGTCTTAGTAATCAGGAAAGATACCCTACTTTTGTAACTCCGGAAATTCTAAACAATTAGGATGACCTTAAAAATTTGTAAGAAAATGTTGTGTAAAACTTTCATATAAAAAATAAGTTCTAGTAGAATCATAGAAATTCTGCACTCGACGCAAAAATTTCTGTTTTTGCATTGTATCAATTCTACTTACCATTCAAATAATACCAAAAGGTTTAGTTGGCACAAACACAAGTTTAAACATAAAAACACAATAATAATAGTAGAAATAATAATGTTGTAACACACAAACATAAATTAGAACAAAAAAAATAAGATAACTATTGGGTTGCCCCAACTAGCGCTATTGTTTTACGCCCGAGGCTAGGCATATGGCATATGTTTCAAGTGTTGTCATCTTTGACACTCCACCGATAAGTATCCCTCGGGATAGATTCATAAGGTGGTTTAATTACCTTTCTATGGAATTGTTACATGCATTTGTTTAATGGGAATTGGAACCTTATGTTTCCCTCTTACATATCAATTATTACACATATAATTCATAGAAAAGGTCTCCCAAGTATTATTGGAAAAGATGGGTTGCATTAAATATCGAGAACTATGAAATCTATAGGCACATAATTTCTATTTGAAAGTATGAATACATCATATTCTTCCCAAAGTTTTGTTGATAGTAGAGCCTGCAAGATGCAAGTTAAGGCAACACTCATGTATATCGGCGAGACCAAGTACATCACATAAATATTTAGGTATAGTCGAACACTCGCACCTAGGTCACACAAAGAAATGCATTCATATTCTTTGAGCTTAATATTAATAGTAGTTTCCCTCTAGTCATGCAACTTTCTAGGAATAGAGACTTCTAGCTCAAGTTTCTCACCGTAGGCTTTTGTCATTGCTTAGTAAAATATTTGTTTTGTTCATAAGTATTTGGTGAGACAATAATGGATTAAAGCAAGTAAATACATTCTACTAAGAGAAACTTTCATAAATAAAGCCATTTTGATCCAAGATAGAGGGCACATCGCTATTTAAAGTTTTGACCTCTCTAGACCCACTTTTTTTATTATCACTCTAATCATCACCCACCAAGAAATTGGGACACCTTGTAGCTAAATTTGACTCATCCCGAGTCCCTTTATCATGTATTTTCATATTAGTAAACTAAGATTTAATGGGAGAAGTACCAAACATTTTAAGATCTTCATCATGATTACGATAGAAACCGGGTGGAAGAGCCTTTTCCAAGAATTCTTGTTTGGCTCTCAACCTCGCGGTCCTCTCCTTACTATAACTAACAAATACTTGAATGGATTTACCAGACTCATTGATATCATGCTTTGATGGGAGATTTAATTTTTAAGAGTTTCCAAATCAAGAGCAATTCTATCCATGTTCCTAACCAAATCATCAACTTTTGTTCTACTATAGTATTAAAAATACTTTGAGAACTAATTAATTCCTTAATTTTATTCTAAATATCATAGTATAGCCTATTATTATTTTTAAAATAATTTCCATAATAATTTCCACAATTGTTGGAGGAATTACCAGGGTACGATTTAATGTTAAAGTTTATTCTATAAGCATTGTTATTGAAGTTATTTCGCGAGATAAAATTCACATCAATAGAATTATCATTTCACTCAATAAAAGTAGAAAAGAACATGTCATTGGTATCAACATGAGCAATTTTACTAGTAACCAAATCATCATCCACTTTTTCACTCAAGGTAGCAACTTCCTCAACATAATTTATCTTCTTACGAGTTGGAGCTCTTTTGGCATGTCGTTGAGAATTGTTTGTCATAATGTTGTTGATAAGTTTGGTGGACCCTTCTAATGACACCTCCATGAAGGTACCACCTACGGCCGAATCTAGAAGATTTCTAGATACAAAGTTTAGTCCACCATAGAAATTTTGGATAATCATCCACAAGTTCAAGCCATGACTAGGGCAATTTTTAATCATCAATTTCATCCTCTCCCATGCTTGTGCAATATGTTCTTGTCCATGTTGCTTACAATTCATAATTTGATCTCTAAGGGAGATGAGCTTAGCAGGAGGAATATACTTGGTAATAAAATCATCTTTACATCTATCCCATGTCCCAATACTATTTTGTGATAAAGATGAGAACCAAGATTTATCTTTATCTCGTAAAGAAAAAGGAAATAATTTTAATTTGACCACATCATTATCCAAGTCCTTTTTCTTTTGCATATCACATAATTAAACAAATGTATTGAGATGATCTGTGGGATCCTCATAAGGACTTCTTAAAAATTGTCCTTTCATCACAAGGTTCAGCGATGCAACATTTATATTATAAAACTCCAGACTAGTGGCGGGTGGTATAGTATTAGTAATGAAATCATTGTTATTAGTATTTGAGAAGTCACGCAACTTAGTGTTGTCTTCACACATGGTGACCGAGCAAGCAAAGTAACAAGCAGAACAAGTAAACTAGCAAGCAAACAGGTAAACTACTAAAGGTAAATATTTTTGATTTTTTATAGAAACAAAAATATAATAGCAAATAAATGTAGAACAAGTGAATGATAATTTGTGAGAAGGTACTTGATAGTAAGTTGGTGATATCCCCAACAATGGCCAAGAAATCCTTCCTGATACTTGTGATTTGCGTTGGGTTTTTCACCAAAGAGGAGGGGATGATGCAACACAATATAGATAACTATTTACCTCAGTCAGAATAAGGTTATCGAACCAATACGAGGACCACATAACTCCCATCTTCAGCGCCTACACACTAAAGAGAAAACACTTGCACCCAACGCAAGACGGCATCCTTGGCCTCCTTCAGCACCCCCTCACACGTGGCGCGGGCGACCATGGCCTCTTCCTCGACCTTCCTCATCTCAACCGCGACACCATTCAGGGCGGTGAAGGCAGCGTCCATTATGCCCTGGGGGAGCACTGAGGCCTTCTAGACTCCCTCCTGAGGGGCCTTCAACACTGGCGCTGGTGGCGCTACTGGAGGAGTAGCACCACGAAGAACAAGTGACCCCGAAGGCTGCTCAACAGTTGTGGGCGTCTGCACCTCCGGAGCCTGGGGATCTTGGCACGCCTGTTCCCTGGGCAGCGGCATCTCCACGGTCGCCTCAAGATGCTTCGGGGCCTCGGGGGCTTGGCGACCAAGGCCAGGAAGGCCGCCCCACGAGCCTCCTTGTAACGACTAAGATGCGGTCCTTTCTGATTTAGGGAATGAGACCCCGAATTGGAAAGAAGCGCATCTAAGCGTTTCGCAAGCACGGTAACATAGCACATACATAATTATAATGCAATGACAATAAGGGATTCAACTGCCATCTCATAAATATATCAGAGTTACATCACGCATCCAAACAAGGTAGTTCCGCTACAGACTACAAAACATGAGAAATGACTATGCTACCCTGCATTCTTGCCCACGATCACGACCACGCCTCAGTCTTCTGGATAGTTCACGTACAGGAGGTCGGTCTCCTCATCGTACTGCCACGCCAACTGCGTGCCGTCGGGATCACCAGTATCGGGGGTATCTGAACCTGTTGGGGTTTTGAAGAAATCTGTGAGCCACGGGGACTCAGCAATCTATGACCTCGGTGCCAGAACCAGTCAAGTTATTAGGTAAGGAAGGTGGAGTATTTAGGTTCCAGCATCCTAAGCTTTATATGGTGGCTAACTTACGTAGAACAAGTAATGAAGGTGGTCTATTCTAGCGGTCGATGATTAGCTGATCAGTAAGTGATCCTGAACACCTACTTACGTCAATCATAACCCCACCGTGTTCCCGATCGAGGAGAGGTCTTTGAAGGGGACATTCAGGTTACGCACACATTTGGAAATTTTATTAGATTAGGTTCAAGTTTTCTAATACCGGATGTTAACAAATATTCCAAGTTTCCACATAACTGCGGGCACGACTTTCCGAAAGATTAAACCCTGCAGGGGTGCTCCAACTAGTCCATCACAAACGGTCACGGGCCGCAAATTAATCCTCTCTCACGAATCTCGTGACCTCGTCGGATTCCTTAGAGGAAAACCTCAACTATGGGGAGAACAAAAGCTTCACCGGGATTCCTATACGCAAGATATATCGCTAAGGTAAGACAAGACTAGCAGGACCTCCCGACGTGTCGACGACCCTGATAAGATCACAACGTACAGTGGCCTTATAGACATCTCCCTAGTTGCCCCGGCTTGGCCCCGCACAGGACTCTAGTTTGGACCAACACTCATGAGGAGTACTGGGCCGGGTTGTTGATTAAATTCCTCGGGTAGGCCATTCCTATGCAGATTATTATTATGTGATTAGCAAATTAACACCAAGGTTGGGTCCTGCCAGATAAGTCTTAACACTATGCAATTTATCAAGGGGGTCCCCATAACAACCCCGAACGTGTTAGGAGCGATCAGTTATGGAATCAAACACCGGTAGCCGGTAACTATGGCGGCAATAACGGAACAAAACACCCGGCAAAAGGCTAGGCCTTCCGTTATTAACCAAGTACATAGGTGCATTAATTAAATAACAGATTAATATAATGATATCAAACTCATGTTAACACATGAGTCAATTGCACCTGCAACTAGCAACACTAACATTGGAAGCTTAGCAAAGCCTACTTAGCCATTCTAGATTTGCTAGGAAGGGATAAGTGTATGGGTTTCATGGCAATATCAGGAGGCAATTATTTCAGTGGTAGGCAGCGAGCATATGACAAAGAAACGTAATCTAGCATAACAAGTCTAGAGATGGAATCAAGGTCATATCATCTTGCCTGTGATGTCCTCAGCTTGGCACTGCTCTTGTTCGTCCTACGCGTACTCTCCCAGATCCACGTACTCGTTCTCCGATCCCGGTGCTACCCAACATAAAAATAGCACCCAATGAACAACAACACAACAATATGCAACAAGCACATGATGCATGAGATGAAAATGAACATGCATCTCTATTCTAAGCACTAGAACAAACATGAGAAGATAATACAAGTTCCTGGACAGAACTGGACTCTAAGCTATCATGACATGCATGAGAATGACATGAACATATGCGTCCCGCGAAATCTATGCAAAAACATATAAAGAACGTAACAAACGGAGTTACGGATCAACGGGAAACAACGAAACAAGAAATGACGTCCTACGTATCAAAATCATCACAACACACACCAATGGCATACTTCTGGTATTTCCAGGTTTCCAAGGCATAAAACAAACCAACATCGATGGGGTGTTGCAAGGAATATCACCACATCATCATTTATGCACTCACAAGCATCAAAACATCAAAACTATACAATCTGCCATAAACAACATCATAGCAGTTTGAGGGCTACATGCAAAGCACCTACAACCACCCAAATATGCCAAATAAGATATGTGGTAGAAGCTATCCAAGAGTACTACAAGCACAAGCAAAAAGATAATGCAAAGGAGTTTCACAGAGAAAGTTACACAGCTGCTAACTTGGCCAAAACTATCAGTTTTCAGGGACTTAGTGAAAATGCCACATTTTCACTATCTGTTTATGCTCTGAAGCATTTTGACAGCACCCAAAACAATATCTACATGACTCCAAATGGAATGAAAATTTACAAGGAGCTAGAAAAACACAAAATCTACAACTTTCTAGTTGATAGCAAAGGCTGATTCACAATATATGGACCTCTACAAGCACAACAACAGGAGAAGAAAATATAAGCAGATTCTCAGACTTAGTGAAAATCACAGATTTTCACTAAATTGGAATTTCAGCCACATGCCTACTTTGACTAGGCACCACTTGCACATATGAACTACTAAGCATGAAAAAAAACCAACATGCCATAGAGGGGTTCACCCTCTAATGCCACAACACGGAATCAACCTCTTGGTCTCACCACATCTCATGGAACCAAGCTCCAAACATGGAACAAATCTGAAATATGACATTCCCAGAAAGTGTTCCAAAGGCAAAACTGACTTCACCAATGGATTCCTGGGATGATTCTACCCCAAAACCATATGTAATACATGGGCACTTGCATAGAATAAATGGGCACAAACTAGAAAAGAAAAGCTACATGGAATCACATATAGTGAATAGTGCATCATCACATGTGCGATTCACTAGAACAACACCCACACTAGCATATGCACACTCTCACAAGACCAATGGTGACATGAGGGTTTAGACCTCATGCATGTGTGCCATAGAACATCGCCATTCCCACACACATACAACAAGCACAAGAACCACAATCACCTACATATGCTAATTAGATCACAACACTACCTTACTCTCACAAACACAAATAACATAAACCTACACACTCTTTGGGTGCTTGCACCACACAAACACACTTGCATAGGAGGAGCACCACATATAGGCCTAAGCATATGCACAACAACACTAGTATGTGGGGGGGGAACCCTCACACACTCATACATACTCTTCCACACACTAGTGCATCATAGGGCACAAGCACATCACATGCATCACTCGCCTAAGAAAACACACATGCTATACACACACACATGCATAGCAACTAGCTCACACACTCACACACTATATAAGAGCTAGCACATACATCATATATATGCCACAAGACTACACCACACTACACTACAAATACCTACACATATAATATCTTCACATGCTAGCAAAAATAATAGACACAACATGTTGTTTGAGAGCTGAAATAATACCACATGGTGTAGATCACACCCTAGAAACACACCTAGCAAACAAAAGAAAAACAACAAGTAAAAGCAAGAGAAAATAAAAACGATTGGGGGGGGGGGGGTTCGAACCCTGGACCCCTGGAACACAACACAGCAACAACACCACCCTGCTAGATGACACTTGCTCGACAGTACAGGGGGTGCAACCAAGCTAAGCTGCCTCTACTGCTGCTAAGCTACTATGCCGAATAAAGGAGGATAAAAAGGGGGGTGGCAACCGCAGGACTCGAACCCACGCCCACTTGCAACTACACACAGACACACAGCATGTGCCACTACACTACGCTCGAATACTTGACACAGAGGAGGTGACGTACTAGGTATTCTACCACGAGAACCAGATGCTCTGCTCTGAACACAGAGATGCCGGCGACAGAGAACATCACCGGAGCGAGGCCTCTACCGCTACTGCGCGCCGCAGGGAGAAACTACCCTACTACTGCGAGGAAACCTCTCCTCTGTTACTGCATCTACCGAGCACAACATCACACATACAACAACACATGCGCATCACAGGAATTGCCCTGCTCATCTCTGATCAAAGAGGCCGGCCTCGATCTACTGCGCGTCTACCGAGGGGAAGGGAGGACGAGGCTAGCTCTCACCTAGGGAAGGAGAAGGGGACGCCGATTGGAGGAGGAGGTAGGCTGGAGAGGAGCGAAGGCGATATGACAAAGCCCGGAGACGTCCTGGAAGCAGAGCCGAAGTAGAGGAAGAAGGCCGACGGGAACGCACCGTTGGCGAGCTCCTGCGCGTCGCTGTGGTCGCGCCTCGACCTCAACGACGGCGGGAATGGAGCACGGACACCTCTCCCGAGCCCCCGGACATGGTGGTCGGCGGCGGACACGACGGGAGCAGGGTAGACGATGGCGGGGCACTTCTCTCTCTCTCTCTCTCTCTCTTCTAGATGGGCTACAGAACTTACCTTGGGGGAGGAAGAGAGATGGGGGGAGGAGTGGCGGCGCAAGGAGGGGAAAGGAGGAACCCTATAGAAGGGGGCACACACGCTTTCTCTCGGTTGTCTGACGGAAAGCGAGAGCGGGGGGAACGGCGTCAGAGAAAGTAGAAGGGGGCACGGCTGGGCTGCCGAGGGAATAGGGAAGGAAATGGGCCACGTAGTGGGAGGAAGCCCACTAGTGGCGCCTCATAAGAGGAAAGAATAAACCTGTGGGGTTTATTAATTAAACCAAGACCAGAAAAAAGAAACAAATGCACATGCTAAACATATAGTGCTAAAAATAAAACAAAGGTACCCCTGGTCATAAGAAATTATGACCTATTAGAATAAAATCATAAATGGATTTTAGGAGCAAGTAAATATTCACAAAACAATATTTATACCACTGTTTTGTGAATATATAGCACCTCTCAAACAAAGTTCAAAACAACAACTTCACATACTCACAATCACCATAAAATATGCTAAATCTTGGACATCTTTAAAACAGGGAAGGATCAAGTGAAACTGGACCTTGGTATAAAAGAGAGAGGGAAGGTTTAAAACCTAGTGCAAAGCACATAGCTACCTACTACAAGCAACCCATTTCATACATAGCATCAACACATCACACCACATGTCATCACACCATCACATGAGATCACAAGGCATCAAACGCAATAGGCATGGGATGGATGAAATGCATGCATGCAAAGGAAGAACAAAACAAGGTGACACATGAAATCATGACACATAGAAGCTCTCATATCAATGACAAGTTGAATCCACATGGAGAAGGTTCCAAATAGGGAATGATACACTCTTGGGGCATTACACTCCTCCTCCCCACCCACAGACGGTGACACGCCCGCGAGAACAGCCGGAGCGTCGTGAGTTGCCTTTGGCTTGGTGACCGACTTCTTCCTCTTTGCCCCCGACGAGACTACATCCCTGAGCGTCAAGCAAAGGGAGTAAATCAGCCAAGCGTGAACAATGGATGCACAAGGCGCGCCCCAGCAGGAAGCTTACTCTTCGACATCGCGCAATCTCTTCTTCCTCTCCGCCCCGATGACGGCGGAGGAAACGGGCCCCCCACGGAGGGAGGCGAGCTCGGCGCCTTGGCTCTCCCGCCGACGGAGGCGGGGTGCGTAGGAGATGGTTCAGCCCCGAGCTTCCGATAAGTGTGCACACACGCAGACCGCGTGGCACATGGGGTCGGCACGAGCCCCCTGGAGGCCCTGGCTGGGCGTAAGGTGGTCCCGGCGGAGGTATCACTATTGGCACCATCATCCTCGAGCTCGCACGGAAGAACGAATTGCGACAGGAGGGGCACACTCATCGTGCGGTCGTCAATGGTGTTCTCCGAGACCCCTTCACCGGAGGTATTGCCAGATGACACCTCCACCAGACCGGAGCCTTCAACCAGGAGAAGCCCCCGCTCGTTGAAGACGGGCATTGCGGCGACCAGATCGGTCCGGTCGTCACGATGATATAGCAGACCCAGGCTCTCGGGAAACTCGTCAGGGTCGCCGCCTAGCAAAATCGCCAAGACCCTGCTCAGGAACTCCTTCACTATCATCCCCCCGGTGAGCCTCTTGGCGCTGATGTCACGGGAAAATCGCTCCACCATGGGCACAGCGTGAGGGATGGAGAGCTTCGCCGAGCTCCATGCAGTGGTCTTCTCCGGCAACCCCTTCGGTTCTTCTAGCCGGGGGTTGGCATCCTTGAGACACATGAGGACCAGTGGTGCCTGAAATTCTCCACCTTCTTCCAGTCCTTCAAGAGCGCGTTGCCGCTCTGGGCCGCCACGAAGGATACGCACGCCGACAAGTGAGCGCTGTCGTGTAGGCGCATGCTGAAGAAGTGGCGGAGGATGGTAACCGAAGGCTGCACGCCAACGAAAGCCTCACTTTAGAAGGCAAAGACAGACAGAAGCAAGATGGAGTTGGGTTGGAGATGAAGGGCTTGGATCCCATAGTGGTCCAGAATAGCGGAGAAGAATCAAGAGAAAGGCGGCACCAGCCCAACGTAAATACTGTGAAGGAAGAAGGGGTATACCGCCCCACACGCGGGCCGGTCCTCTATGCTACCAGGCTAAATCAGGGTTCACCCATGCTCACGGGACTCGGCTGTGGTCCATAGAAGCACTGGGACGAGATCCACATCCTTGGAGAGGGCGCAGTCTAGGAGCGGAGTAGCCGGGGCCAGATCATGCCCCTTTGGCCTCTACTTGCCGGTGGGTGCCATTGCTGGACTGGCAAGGAACTATGCGGTGCTGGATCTGGGAGGCGCCAATCGGAGTCAATGGCTTAAGAAGAAAGACGAGTGCGGAAGAAGGAAAGAAATAAGGCACCAAAGCTACAAGCAGGGCACCTAATAAAGGGGGGCAAAGATAGAGGACAAGGAGGATCAGACGCCATCCACATGACGTGCGCCGTCCTCGTCCACAGGCATTTGAGGGCCCACGACATCTCATGCTGCCCCTCAAGGCTCCGCCATGAAGCCAACCGAGCACACCGCGGGCCCGGGGGCTACTGTCGGTGTTCTGGGATTGGGGGTACCCAGACCTGCCAGCCTGTGGCCCAGGGAGGGCCCGCTTCACCGGAGCAGACCAACAAGCCCGACGCAGCTCAAGGGAAGGCCCTCGTGACGGGCAAGCCTCACGAGGAGGAGAAACGTCAAGACCCACCGGGGGCCTCCTAAGGACCCCTCCGGAGCGGCGGATATTCCGAGGCAGGGTCGGGCCTTAGGAGTCAAGGGTGACGCCAGGAAAGGACAGGCGAGCAGCAGATGGCAGGACGGGACAGTTTCCCCTTTGGTGCAAAGGAAGCGGGGGCGTACAGGTTTCCCAAAGGCATCCCCCAAAGGTTTCCCTTTTGGTGCAACAAAGCCGCAGTCTCCCACCATTAGGGAAAACGTCATCCATGGGCCCGTCTCTGCGAGGCGGACAGTTACTATGCAAGCGAAGACCATCTTTGTGCAGGGGAGCCTGTTCCCCTGTTCCCCTTCAAAATTGGTCGTTGTGGGATCCCTTCCCGCCGAAGCGATGAGGAAAGAGGACATGGCCTCCGCTATAAATAGATAGGGTAGGATACTTGAGAAGGAGAGTTCATTCGGACAGCAGAACATCACACTTAGTCACTCAGCCTCCGGAGGCCCAAGAACACTGTACTAACTCATCCATCACCTTCGTGAGAGGCAATCCAACAAAAGAAGGCGTAGGGTTTTACGCTTCGCAGCGGCCTGAACCTGGGTAAACTATTGTGTTCTGTGTTCCCCTCACCATCGAGTGAGTCCTTCATCGTTTCCATCGAGTAATGAGTTATGCGAGGCGAAGAAGGGGAGATCTTCGTACACGCCCCAGTGTTCGAATCCCTAGGGTTTTGCGGAGCCCAAAATCTGACAACCTCGACTCCTGGGGCCCCGTCTCTCATCTTCACCCCTGGATCACCAGCAGCATCTGCCTTGCCTCCCGGGGCCTCCGTCCTCGGTTATGTGAGCCCGATCACCGGCACGGCTCCGGGCGCCTCCGTCGTGACGTTCGGTGTAATCTCGGGAGCCTCAGGCGCCTCCTCGGGCCCTGGTGCCACAACCTCAGGCCTGTACGGAGCCACGTCGGGCTCGTCTGGCGCATTTTCACGCCCTTGCTAGGGCCCCTTGGTGGCCTCTGCCGCACTTGTAACCGGGCCCTCCATCTCGTCGGCTCGCGCGTCAGCCTCTCACTACCACGCAGGGTCGTGCAACCGCTTGGACCGCTTCTCCCTAGCCAGCGGCTCCACGGTGGAGTCATCTGGCCGCACCTCCATGCGTCTCCCCCCGGCAGCCATCTTTCGGGCCGCCTCTTCCCATGGACGACGCTCCTGCTCGATCAATGCCCGCTGCACCGACTCCATCTCGGCCCTGTCGGCGCGCTCCTTCTCGGAGCTCCCTCCGTTCTCCGTCGTCGCCGTCCGAGCCGACTTTGCCAGGGTACCACGTGCCCTGCTCGTCATCCTCCGATGAGCACAAACTCTCACAAAGGAAAACAAGGAAAGGGGAATATGCCGGTTGGAAAGCTTACCCGGTGCTGACGGGAACCGACCGCCTGGAGGGCCCAACCGGCATGACCCGCCGCTTCTTCGCGCCACCTCCACGACCCCCTACCGGAGGTCCACTGTCTGTTCATTTGGGAGCGGGGCGCATACCCACCAGTAACTTTCCCCGCCTCTTTGCCTTCACCTCGTCTCCGGAGGAGCCGCGGCCGACTCGACGCACCTGTCTCCTCGGCACGCTGGTGGCGTCTCCCGGCGCCTCCAAAACTCCAGGGTGTCTACATCACGCGACTCTGGTGACTCAGCATCATCATCAGGCCAACCCAGCAACACGGACTTGAGAGACTCACCAGCCGACTCCAATCCATCCGACTCTGTCGTGTCGTCTCCTGACGACTCATCTCTAGCGCGGGCCGCCACTCTCGGCTCCACCTCGTCGGTGTCCTCGATTTCCTCGAGATCCAAATCTGACATGTCATCTGTTGATAGGTCATAAATATGTAGCTGGGAAAACAACTGCCATCGCAATCGGCATCCAGTGTAAAACACAAGAGCGCAACATGGACAATGTAGAAAACAAAAGTCGGTGTGTCACTTACCATCAAGGCGGATGGTCCCGATCGTAGGGGGCCTTGCCCCAGCTCTAGTCATCTTCGTCCATCGGGGTGGCGGAGATCAGGTTCACCTGTCTTGGCACATGGTGCACCCGCAACTCCTTCATCGAGAGCCAGCACAGGTTGTGCCGGCCACACATCTGGCAGATGAGGTTCGGGCGGTGCTACAACGGCTGGACCTGACGCGACATCATGGTGGCCAAGAGATCCACGGCCGTGAGGCCTTCCACCTCGACTATCTACGCCAGTTGGGTGCATATCGGTTCCACTTTCGCAACTGGATGCAGCAACTCCAACTTCGAGTTCTACTTCTCAATCGGCGGCACGTCGAAGAAGGCGAGCAGGTTGACATGGTCGTTCGCGAGGTTGAAGTTCTTCATGTAGAAGAACACCCTCTGCTAGTTCTTCACCGAGTCCTGCAGGGGAACCTAGAGGAAGACGGATCCGGAGTGGTGATAAATGAGCGCCTCTCCATAGGGGGTCATCCGCTTGACGCCGGTGGCCCTGCCGTCACTAACGACTACTTGAAGAAGAAGAGTCGGCACTAGAGATCCAAACGCGGATCGGTCCCCAGAAGACCCTTGCATAGGGTAACGAGCGAGGCAGCTGCAAGACGGCGTTGTGGGCAAGATGATGCAGATGTGGTCCGTAATGTGTCAGGTAGCGGAAGAAGAAACGGCTCGCAGCAGCACGAGCCCTCAGGCTAAATGCTCGGCATGCACCACCACCTCGCCATTTTACGTCGTCGGAGAGTTCTCCACCCCGGGACGTGCGTGGAGACAAGCTTAGCCGATAGCAGCTTGCAATGAAAGCGGAGGACGTTGATATACTCCTCTTCGACCTCGCTGCCATCCTCGGTGCCGCAGGTCGACGACATGCTTGGCGGCGGCTCGGAACGCGTGACCGAAGATGAGGAGGGATCACGAGGTGCATCGTAACTACGGCAAACGGCAGCAACAGGCTCGCTGCCGGCATCTCTCTCTCTCTCTAGTGGGGAGGGGAGGCATCGGAGAAGGCAGGGGATGAGGATGGGAGAGCAAATGGCTTCTCGGCCCCTCCTCCTGCCCATTTAAACCCCAAGGGGGGTAGTGGGGAAGGGGATTCGACGCGCATGTCCCCCACTACCTCCGCACCGTGCAGGCGGTGATTGGGAGCGCCAATCGTCGCCCCCAAATCCACAAAATATCCACGCATGCGGGTCGAGGCTGCCCCAAGCACGCCGTGCCCCACGGCCCGGTCTTGTCACGCGCGTGGCCTGTCAGGCCTCAGCCTATGGGACGCCACACGTGGTGCACTCCCTGTGCGTGTCAGAGAGCCCGAGGCGGCTCGCGCTAGAGCAGGCTATGTCCCGAGCCGTCTCCGGCTAGCAGGAGATCCGGCCGTAGTCCGGCAATGCGCAGAGTGAAATCCAAGCCGGCGAAGTCCGCCCCTTCGAGCCGGCAGGCCTCCCCTGCTTCAAGGACTACTAACGGGGGGATAACCCCGGGTAGGCCAATAGCAAGGACTCCTCCATTCCCCCTTAAAAGAAATACACAAGATGGTCGCTTCCCCATAGGGGCGGTTGGTCCTGGCCGGTTCCGTGGTTGAGCCGACTCACGTAAGGCTGCCCTCCCTTCGGCTCGATTGCACCTCGCTAGCCGGTGGGTCAAGCAAGTCACATCGCCTAGACAAACCGCGTCAGGGGCGTCATCACCAAAGGTATGGCTACAACGGTTCAGGTACCGCTGACCTGACCGTGCGTGGAAACAGTGGAGGGGTCGTACCACTAACCGTCACCGACTACGACCAGCCAAGGCGGCATAGTGACGAGCATGCCCCCTTCCACTCCATTACCTGCTCTGGCGTGGCGACAATGCAGTCGGCCGTATGCTGACCGAAGCCGGCTACACAAGACGAAGCACAGAATGTGGCGCGCGCTGCCACATAACAAGCACACACCAATGGTGACGCCCGACCGGTGGGCCCCAGCTCCACACAGTACACATCAGCCGGTGGGCCCCCACTTGCGACAAGAGCTGCTCAGCCGGTGGCCCCCCTGGCCAGCTCGAGAGGTTGCCAGCCGAGTCCCACCCGATACCCTTTATACCTATTGTAAGCTAGGGGGTTTGCATATAAAACCTCGTGGTACTGCCCCATGCAAGGGTTCGGTCGATCACACACTCACACCACATAGGAGAGGCAAAGGGAGCTCCCATCTCCTTCTTCCTCCTCCATCATACAACTCAATGAGCATATGGTAGCCCCATCCGAATCAACCAACGCTAGCAGGACTAGGGGTGTTACCTCCCACAGAGGGCCCCGAACCTGGGTACTTCGTGTGTCGCCCACCGCTCGTTCCTAATCCCATTTTCGGAGCGTGCCGACATTCTTTCGGTCCCAACCACGTATGAATAGCCACCCCATGGCATATGTCATGAGAAAACAACGACACAGAGCATGAAGAAAAAAGATTGTTAAAAACTTTAAGGAACCACCTAGCTGCTATTGGGTATACTCTTGATGATCTTAAGGGCATAAGTCCCACTCTTTGTCAGCACAAGATTAATAAGAAACTAGATGCTAAACCCCTTGTTAATCACGAGCGAAGACTGAATCCCAAAATGGAAGAAGTTGTAAGAAATGAAATATTCAAGCTTCTGGAAGCATGTATAATTTATTCCATAACTGATAGTAGATGGGTAAGTCCCATTCATCGTGTTCCTAAGAAAGGAGTTATTACTGTTGTTCCTAATGATAAAAATGAACTTATATCACAAAGAATTGTGACTGGCTATATAATGGTAATTGATTTTAGAAAAATTAAACAAAGCTACTAGAAAAGATCATTATCCTTTACCTTTGATAGACTAAATGCTTGAAAGATTATCGAAGCACACACATTTTTTGCTTTCTAGATGGTTATTCTGGGTTTTCTCAAATACTTGTGTCACAACCTGATCAACAGAAAATTACCTTTACTTGTCCTTTTGGAACCTATGCTTATAGGCATATGCCTTTTGGATTATGCAATGCAGCTGCTACCTTTCAAAGATGTATGACTGCTATATTCTGTGATTTTTGTGAATAGATTATTGAGGTTTCCATGGATGATTTTTCTGTGTATGGAACTTCTTTTGATGATTGCTTAAGCAACCTTGATCGAGTTTTGCAGATATGTGAGCAAACTAACCTTGTCTTGAATTGGGAGAAGTGCCACTTTATGGTAAATGAAGGTATTGTCTTGGGTCATTAAATTTTCGACTCGGGTATTGAGGTCGATAAGGCTAAAATTCATGTAACTGCGAACATGCCATGTCCTAAAGATATTAAAGGTATCCGTAGTTTGCTTGCTCACGCTGGTTTCTATAGGAGGTTTATTGAAGACTTCTCTAAATTATGTAGACCTCTTACCAATTTATTACAGAGGGATGTTCCTTTTGTTTTTGATGATGATTGTGTAGAAACCTTTGAAACACTTAAGAAAGCCTTAACTTCTACACCTATTCTTCAACCACCTGATTGGATCCTGCCTTTTGAAATTATGTGTGATGCTAGTGATTATGATGTTGGTGTTGTTCTCGGATAAAGAGTTGCTAAGAAATTAAATTTATCCATTATGCTAGTAAAACTCTAGACAGTGCCCGAAGAACTTATGCTACTACTGAAAAAGAATTATTAGCAGTTGTATTCGCTTGTGATAAATTCAGATCTCACATTGTTGATTCCAAAGTAATAGTTCACAATGATCATGCTGCTATTAAATACCTCAAGGAAAATAAAGATGCTAAGTCGAGACTTATTAGGTGGGTTCTATTGATACAAGAATTTGATTTGCATATCATTGATAGGAAAGGACGTGAGAACCCCGTAGGTGATAACTTGCTTAGGATAGAAAATGTTTTTGATGACCCACTACCTAATGATAATAGCTTCCGTGATGAACAACTAGTTGTGGTCGATGTTTCTCCTAACACACTGTGGTTTGTTGATTATGCTAATTACATTGTTTCTAAACGCATACCACCTAGTTTCACCTAATATCAAAAGGAAAAAATCTTCTTTGATTTAAGACATTACTTTTGGGATGACCCACATCTTTGTAAAGAGGGAGTATATGGAGCATGAACATGAACAAATCCTTCAGAAGTGTTACTGTGAGGCTTATGGAGGACACCATGCGAGAGATAGAACTGCATACAAGGTATTTGATATATAGGGGATCAATTGTAGCCTTTCTTGATAAGTAAGAGTGTCGAACCCAACGAGGAGCTAAAGGTAGGACAAATATTCCCTCAAGTTCTATCGACCACCGATACAACTCTACGCATACTTTACGTTCGCTTTACCTAGAACAAGTATGAAACTAGAAGTACTTTGTAGGTGTGATAGGATAGGTTTGCAAGATAATAAAGAACACGTAAATAAAAAGTAGGGGCTGTTTAGATAAATAAACAATTACGTTAGTTTAACGAGTGTGGAAAAGTGGTGGTAGGAGTTGCGGAATTTTCCCTAAGCAATTGACTACGTTACTAGACCGATAGCAAGTTTTGTGTGGGAGAGGCCACTTCAAGCATGTCATCCCTTACTTGGAATTCTATGCACTTATGATTGGAAGTATTAGCAAGCATCCGCAACTACTAACATTCATTAAGGTAAAACCCAACCATAGCAATAAGATATATTGATCCCCCTTCAATCCCATATGCATCAATTTCTATGCTAGGCTGGAGCCTCTGTCACCCTTGCCCTCCAATACACAGTTCTATCAACATACTACTAACCCTATGGTGTGATCCACGCGCGCGCTCATATGATGGGCACCAAAGGACAGCAACATAACCACAAGAAAATTAAAGCAATCATATTAATTCATCAATCACCGATAGGCCCACTAAAATCTACTCACACATGATAGGATGGCAACACATGATTGGATAATAATATGAAGCATAAAGCACCATGTTCAAGTAGAGGGTACAGCGGGTTGCGGGAGAGTGGACCACTGAATATAGATGGGGGAAGGTGATGGAGGTGTTGGTGAACATGACGGAGGTGTTGGTGTAGATCGCCGTCACACGATGATATCCCGGGCAGCGTTCCGGCGCCGCCGGGAGAGTGGGGGGAGATCCCCCTTCTTCTTCTTCTTCTTCCTTTACCTCCTCCCTAGATGGGAGAAGGGTTCCCCCTCTGATCCATGGTCTCCATGGCGGCGGAGGGGCGAGATCCCCTCCGAGATTGGATCTCTCTCTGTGTGTCCTTCTATTTCTGTGCTCCCAGATTCTGGCTTTTCACCGTTTTTTAAATTCCCGGAGATTCGTAACTCCGATTGAGGTGTCCTTTTAACACGATTTTCTTTCGTATATTAGCTTTCTCGCGGCGAAAGAAGGGCGCCAACCTCCTTAGGGGTTGGTCACGAGCCTGCCAGGCGCGCCTGGGGGGTAGGGCGCGCCTCCTGGGCTCGTGACCCCCTCGGGCATCATTTCGCGTTGATTCTTCTTCCCAAAAATCATAAATATTCCAAAAAGAATCCCCGTGGGTTCTTTATTGCGTTTGGACTTTGTTTGGTATGGATATTATGCGAAACAAAAAAGATGCAACAAATAGGAACTAGCACTGGATCAATATGTTAGTCCCAAAAATAGTAGAAAAAGTTGCCAAAAGTATACGAAAGTTGTAGAATATTGGCATGAAACAATCAAAAAATATAGATACGACGGAGACGTATCAGCATCCCCAAGCTTAATTCCTGCTTGTCCTCGAGTAGGTAAATGATAAAAAAGATAATTTTTGATGTGGAATGCTTCCTAGCATAATCTTGATCATATAATCTAATCATGGCATGAATACTAAAACACGAGTGATTCGAAGCAATAGTCTATCATTTGACATAAAGACAATAATATTTCAAGCATACTAACATAGCAATCATGTCTTCTCAAAATATCATGGCCAAAGAAAGTTATCCCTACAAAATCATATAGTCTGGCTATGCTCCATCTTCCCCACACAATGTATTTAAATCATGCACAACCCCGGTTTTAGCCAAGCAATTGTTTCATACTTTAGTGTTCTCAAACTTTTTCAACTTTTACGAAATACATGAGGGTGAGCCATGGACATAGAACTATAGGTGGAATAGAATATGGTGGTTGTGGAGAAGACAAAAAGGAGGAGATAGTCTCACATCAACTAGGCGTATCAACGGGCTATGTAGATGCCCATTAATAGATATCAATGTGAGTTAGTAGGGACTGCCATGCAACAGATGCACAAGAGATATAAGTGTATGAAAGTTCAAAAAGAAACTAGTGGGTGTGCATCCAACTCGCTTGCACACGAAGACCTAGGGCAATTTGAGGAAGCCCATCTTTGGAATATACAAGCCAAGTTATATAATGAAAATTTCCCACTAGTATATGAAAGTGACAACATAGGAGACTCTTTATCATGAAGATCATGGTGCTACTTTGAAGCACAAGTGTGGTAAAGGATAGTAGCATTGTCCCTTCTATCTTTTCTCTCATTTTTTTTATTATTTTCTCTATTTTTTTATGGGCTTCTTTGGCCTCTTTTATTACTTCCTCACATGGGACAACGCTCTAATAATGATGATCATCACACTTTTATTTACTTACAACTCGATATTTAGAACAAAATATGACTCTATATGAATGCCTCCGGTGGTGTACCAGGATGTGCAATGATCTAGCGTAGCAATGACATCAAAAAACGAACAAGCTATGAAAACGTCATGCTAGCTATCTTACGATCATGCAAAGCAATATGACAATGATGGTGCGTGTCATAATAAACGGAACGATGGAAGTTGCATGGCAATATATCTCGGAATGGCTATGGAAATGACATAATAGGTAGGTATGGTGGCTGTTTTGAGGAAGGGTATATGGTGGGTGTAATGCACTGGCGAAAGTTGCGCGGTACTAGAGAGGCTAGCAATGGTGGAAGGGTGAGAGTGCGTATAATCCATGGACTCAACATTAGTCATAAAGAACTCACATAATATAGCAAAATTATATTAGTCATCGAAACAAGGTACTACACGCATGCTCCTAGGGGAAGGGTTGGTAGGATTTAACCATCGCGCAATCCCGACCTCCACACAAAGGATAACAATCAATCAATAAATCATGCTCCGACCTCGTCACATAACGGTTCACCATACGTGTATGCTACGGGAATCACAAACCTTAACACAAGTATTTCTACGAATAAAAAGTTACTCACTAGCATGACTCTAATATCACATCTTCATGTCACAAAGCTATTGCAAGGAATCAAACATATCATATTCAATTATCTACAAGTTTTATGTAGGATTTTATGACTAACCATGTGAATGACCAACTCCTGTTAACTCTCTAAATAGGTATAAGTGAAGCATGAGAGTTTAATTCTTTCTACAAAAGATATGCCCCGCTCTAACAAATATAAGTGAAGCAAAAGATCATTCTACAAATGGCGGTTTTCTATGTGTAGGGAAACTGGCAATCAAAACTTCAAATGATATCAGTGAAGCACATGAAGCATTCTATAAAGCCATACTCAAAAGATATAAGTGAAGTGGAAAGAGAATTCTATAAATCAACCAATGACTATCTCATACCAGCATGGTGCATAAAAGAGAAAGGAAAAATAAACACAAAAGACGCTTCAAGCATTTGCACATATCATGAGACGAATAAAAATATAGCTCCGAGTAAAATTATCGATAGATTGTAGACGAAAGAGGGGATGCCTTCCGGGGCATCCCCAAGATTAGACGCTTGAGTCTTCCTTGAATATTACCTTGGGGTGCCTCGGGCATCCCCAAGCTTAGGCTCTTGCCTCCCCTTATTCCTTCATCCATCCTGGTCTCACCCAAAACTTGAAAACTTCAATCACACCAAACTCAACAAAACCTTAAGTAAATCACCACTTTAAGTACTATTGTGAACTCACTCAAATTCATATTAGCATTATATCTACTGTAATCCAACTTCACCATGCTTCATACCCCCCGATAGTACCCATAGATTCATCAAAATAAGAGAACAATGCATAGAAAACAGAATCTGTCAAAAACAGAACAGTCTGTAGTAATCTGAACACATACCATACTTCTAATACTCAAAAAATTCTGAAACAACTATGATAATTAAGGCGATTTGTATACCAATCATCAGCAAAAAGAATCAACTCAATAGCGCTCTCTGCATAGAAATAAGAAATGATTTTGTGAGTGCAAAGTTTCTGTGTTTTTCAGCATGATCAAACAACTATCACCCAAACTAATCATAAAGGCTTTACTTGGCACATTATTTTTATAATACAATGGAACTGTACAAGGGAGAAACTTCCATGAAAAATTGTACATTGTTTCCATGAGCATTAACACAAGTGTTCAAGGTCGACCCTCAATTCCGCAATGCATCACCTTTCGATCGCTTCTCCTTTTGAAAAAGTTTTAAGTTCCCCTCTATATTTTTTTTGTTTTTAAACTATATAAAAGCACTCAACAAAAATAAATGACTCTCTAAAACTTCCGGGTTGTCTCCCAGGCAGCGCTTTCTTTAAAGCCATTAAGCTAGGCATAAAGTGCTCAAGTAATGGATCCACCCGGGCCCCAAGGTATATCAAAGCCAATTTTAATTAACAATGATTTGTAATTTAGTAGTGAGCACAAGGTAACATATATCATGCAATGACGAAGTCTAACTCTCTTCCTATGCATTTCCATGTCATAAAAGAACAATTCATGCACATCAAGTAAATACCAATACATAGCATAAGCAGTTTCTTGCAATTTTATCATATTGGAAACATAGAGAGGTGGAGATGTAGTTACTCTCTCATAATAATTTCAAGTAGTAGCAGCAAGCACATGCATATTATATTCATCAAAATCATCATGTGTAATAGTAGAAGGCAACCCATCTATGTAATCCTTAATAAGAACAAACTTCTCCGATATAGTGTAGTTAGAGAGTTCAAAAAGATAATAGGACTATCATAAGTGGGTGCGATAGCAACAATTTCATGTTTAACATCAGGAACTATAGCAAGTTCATATTCATAAGCATCATTCATATTGGCATCATGGCTACAAGCATAGCAAGCATCAAGTTCATCAAAAAGGGATATTTCAAACAAATCCGAGGGATCATAGCAATCAACATAGCATTCATCCTTCGGTAAGAACGAAGGGAAATTAAAGAATGTATGAGTTGAAGAGTTACTCTCATTAGAAGGTGGGTGCGGGTAGCTAGTCCGCTCTTCCTCCTTTTGTTCTTCGCTCTCCTCGTCATATTTTTCATCTAATGAGCTCACATTTCAGCATTTTCTTCTTCCATAGTTTTCTGCAAAATATGTTTCTCTTCTTGGGCAGCGGAGAATTTCTCCATAAATTGATAAATATGGGAATTATATTCATAATTAGTATAACAATAACGAAGCGTAACCAAATTTTCATATCGGTAAACAACATCATCATTATCATCACACTTTTTAAACAGAGCTTCAATTTCATAAGCACCCATCTTAAATTCCCAAAGATCCATAACTCCGATTGAGGTGTCCTTTTAACACGATTTTCTTCCAGATGTTAGCTTTCTTGCGGCGAAAGAAGGGCCCCAACCGCCTTAGGCGTTGGTCACGAGCCTACCAGGCGCGCCTGGGGGGGGGGGGGGGGTAGGGCGCGCCTCTTGGGCTCGTGACCCCCTCGGGCATCGTTTTGCGTTGATTCTTCTTCCCAAAAATCATAAATATTCGGAAAAAAAATCCCCGTAGGTGTTTTATTGCGTTTGTAGTTTGTTTGGTATGGATATTCTGCAAAACAAAAAACATGCAACAAACAGGAACAGGCAGTGGGCACTCGATCAATATGTTAGTCCCAAAAATTGTATAAATAGTTACCAAAAGTATATGAAAGTTGTAGAATATTGGCATGAAACAATCCAAAATTATAGATACAACGGAGAAGTATCAGTATTACAGTGTGGATTTTATTGGCCTACTATTTTCAAAGATGCTCGTAAGTTTATCCTCTCTTGTGATGAATGTCAAAGAATTGGTAATATTAGTAGACGTCCAGAAATTCCTATGAATTACTCACTTGTTATTGAACCATTTGATGTTTGGGGATTTTATTATATGGGAGTTTTTCATTCCTCTAATGGGTATACACATATTTGGGTTGATGTTGATTATATCACTAAGTGGGTAGAAGCTATTCCAACCAGTAGTGTTGATCATAACACCTCTATTAAAATGCTCAAGGAACTTATTTTCCCATGATTTGGAGTCCCTAGATATTTAACAATTGATGGTGGTTCACATTTTATTCATGGTGCTTTTTATAAGTTGCTTTCTAGATATGATGGTAACCATAGAATTGCATCTCCCTGTCATTATCAATCTAGTAACAAGTAGAATTAACCAATAGAGAAATAAAATTAATATTGCAAAATACTATCAATAGGTCCCGAAAGAATTGGTCTAAGAAATTACATGATGCATTGTGGGCCTACAGAACAACTTGTAAAATTCCTATGGGTATGTTTCCATATAAAATGGTTTATGGAAAAGCATGTGAGTTACGTGTTGAATTAGAACATAAAGCTTATTGGGAAATTGAAGAACTCAACTATGATTTCAAACATCATCGTGAAAATAGGGTATTTGATATTATCTCATTAGATGAATGGAGAACCCAAGCTTATGGAAATACCATACTATTCAAAGAAAGAGTTAAAAGATGGCATGAAAAAGGAATCCAAAAACGAGAATTCAAAGTTGATGAATATTTTCTATTGTACAATTATTATCTTGCAGTTTTTTAAGGGAAACTTCTTTACAAATGGGAAGGACCATATATCATCGAAGAAGTTAATCAGTCAGGAGCTATTAAGATCAATTATCTCGAACGCGTTAACCTGAAGGTGGTCAATGGACAAAGGATAAAGCACTATATTTCAGGTACACCTATTAATGTTGAAAAAATATATTATTTAAACCATGACACCGGAGGAATACATAAAGGAGACCTTCAAGAACACTCTAGAACCCTTAAATGGAAGTGGCATCTGATACGGTAAGTAAACGGACTCTGAAAAATCCACAAAAATATTTTTTGTTAGTTTTGGAATATTACAAAAATTAGGAAACTCATAAACACATGGGAAGGAAACCCATGTACCCACTAGGCACCAGGGCGCGCCAACCCCACCTGGCGCGCCCTGATGGGTAGTGGGCCCCTCGGTCACCTTTCCGGCTCCGCTTTCTTGTAGGACAAGTATTTCCTTGTATAAAAATTCTTTACATATATCCCATGATGATTTTACCCCAATACCACGGAGAAATCCCTTGTTCTTTTTTTGTGCTATTTTCCCGGCAGATCTGAAAATATGTCGTCTTAAAATTCGGAGGGAGGGAGCCATGTCGCTAATTACATCACAAACCCTAAGGTCTACGGAGAGGTGGATCAATACGATTGGACTATGGAGGAGGAAGATTAAGATATGAAGCAAGAAAAGGAGGATAGCTCCGAGGAAGAGGAAGATCGGAGATATATACGTGGAATTCAAGAAGTCAAGCCTCCCTAACAAGTACAAACCTAAGGTCCAATTTATCCGTTCCCGTTATCTCCAGGAGAGCAAAGCAGAATTATGTCAAAAGATATTAAAGCTGGAGTTGGAGAATGAGGATCTGAGGGAGGATAATTTTAGAATCAGACACAAGTTGGAGAAGAAAAATGCACCACCACCACCTTCATCTTCCTCACCAAGGAAGGAGACTTGAGTACACGGGTATGGGCACTGCCCTTAGCTTGTGCCAAGCTTGTGGGAGGTGCCCCGATATCGTATCACCATCACTCATGTTATCTTTATACATATTATTCGATCTTTAATTATTATGATTTATTCAAATAAAAGTTTAGTCCGATCCATCTTTTTGAGTGTTAGTTTTGTGATCTATCTATCTGTGTAATTGAGTGAGGGTTATATAATAAAGTTTAGTTTGATTTTTTGCTTCATTACTTTCTTGTTGCAATTAAAATAAAGGAAAATAATTATAAAGATCATATGCTAACCTTATCGTTAGTATTGACACCACATAAGGAAAAGTAAGTGGTAAAATTTGTTGAAGGTTGAAAAATACAACATTGGTCGGTGATGCAACACATGAAAGAATTCATAAGGGAAGAGAAGATTTACATGCAAATACACTATCCTTGACATCTTTTATGATTGTGAACCTCCATTAATTATAGTATGCCAAAACTGTTGACATTGGACAAGGAAGACAATGTAATGATTTATGTTTGGTCACATTCACATAGAATTTATATTGTTATAGATCCTCTAACATGTGATGCTTGCCCAATATCTTTGCTAGCCAAAACTCCTCACTAAGTAGAGATACTACTCGCGCATCCAAAACCTTGAACCCAAATCCATGTTTTGAGAGTCCACCATACCTACCTATGGATTGAGTAAGATCCTTCAAGTTAGTTGTCATCGGTGCACAATGCAATAAAAATTGCTTTTAAACATTTTCGATCATTTAGTATAAGGGTAATTAAGCCTTATAAGAACTTGTGATGGCGATACTAAAAGCAATAAACCACACAATAAATATTTCCATCATAATGGGAAATATGACGTAATGTTCCTTTCCACTAAGGGATTTGGCATACAACCAAAAAGCGCATGACAACCTCTGCTTCCCTCTGCGAAGGGCCTATCTTTTACTTCTATGTATTTTCTTTTATGTAAGAGTCAAAGTATTCTTCTCTACTCCTTTGCAAGCATCAAGTGGTGGGGAAAGATCTAGCCATATATATCCAGTTGAATGTGGGTGGTCATGAGTTATTATTGTAGACATCACCCTTGAGGTGAATACGTTGGGAGGCGACACTTTAAGACCCTATCTTTCTATGTGTCCTGCTAAAACCTTTTGCTCATATCTATGCAGTCAGTGTTAGCAATCATAGAAGACTAAATTATGGTTGAGTGTGTAGGCTTGCTTAAAAGCTCTGATATGTGACCCTTCCTGAAAACGTGATGAATTGTGTTGCAAAGTTGACTGAAAACATAGTTTGTTAGTTTTCAATAGAGCTTATGCTTCATACTTTGATGTTGTGATGAGTTGATACTTGTTTATGAGAAGTTTTTATGATGAAAGTTATATGATGAAGTATTTTATAAAGTTTATTTGCTATTATAATAATGAGCATGATGCTACTATGTCGGTATTCTATTTTTATCGATACCTCTCTCTGAAAGCATGTGGTCATGACTTTTGTTATTAGCTTTTGCTTGAGGAAAAGTGAGGTCTAAGCTTGGGGGACTTCATATGTCCATTTGCATCATGTTTTGCTACTGTTATTTATACTGTTTTTATGCATTATACCACTTTATGGAGTAATTCTAATGCCTTATCTCTCATAATATGGAAGCTTTACACCAAGAGGGAGAATGACGGTAGAGGGAACTCTCAACTTGAAAAAGCTACCTCACAGATACCTATTATGCACATCTCCAAATGGGCTGAAACTCCATGGATAACTTTTATGGAATAAGTAAAAATACTGGAAGAAACAAGTACCAGAAGGGGGCTGCAAGGTGGCCACTAGGCACTAGGGCGCGACAGCCCCTGTGGTGCGCCCTCGTGGGTAGTGGGCCACCGAGCCCACTTCTAGCGACCATCTTCTGGTATATATTCATGTTTGACCTAGAAAAAAATAAAGAGAGGAGTTTCAGGATGGAGCGCCACCATCTCAAGACGAAACTTTGGCAGGAGCACTTTTTCCCTCCGGAGGCGAGATTCCGCCGAGGAAACTTCCCTCCCGGAGGGGGAAATCGAGGCCATCATCATCAGAACAACCCTCTCATCTTGGGGAGGCCAATCTTCATCAACATCTTCAATAGCACCATCTCCTCTCAAAACCCTAGTTCATCTCTTCTGCTTAATCTTTTACCGGAACCTCAGCTTGGTACCTGAGGGGTGACTAGTAGTGTAGATTATATCTTGTAGTTGATGCTTTGTGGTTTATTTGGTGGAAGATCTTATGTTCAGATCCAATATGGTATTTAATACCCCTTAGATCATGAGCATGTCCATGACTTGTGAGTAGTTACTTTTGTTCTTGAGGCCACATGAGAAGTCATCTTGCAAGTAGTCATGTGAAGTTGATATTCGTTCGATATTTTGATGATATGAATGTTGTGATTCCCTTAGTGTTGTTATGTGAATCTCCACTACATAACACTTCACCATCTTTGGGACTAAAGGAATGCATTGTGCAGTTGTTATTAGATAATGGGTTGCAAGAGTGACAGAAACTTAAACCCTAGTTGATGTGTTATACCGTAAGGGGCTGATTTGGATCCCTATGTTTAATGCTATGGTTAGAATTTATTCTACATACTTTTCTTGTAATTGTGTATGCTTGCGGGAGGGTTAACCATAAGTGGAGGCTTGTTCAAGTAAGAACAGCACCCAAGCACCGGTCTACCCACATATCAAATTATCAAAGTATCGAAGGTGAATTAACCCGACATGACGAAAGTTACTAGATGAAATTCGCGTGTGGCCTCAAGGAGGCTTTGCCTATTATAAGAAACCTTTTCGGCCTGTCCTTTGCCACAAAAGTATTGGGTTACCTTGGTGCACTTATTGCTACTATTGTTACTCGTTACTTTTTTACAATGATCTTGCTATCAAACATCTTGTTACCACTATTTCAGTGCTTGCAGAAATTACTTTGCTGAAACCCGCTAGTCATTTCCTTCTCCTCCTCGTTGGGTTCGACACTCTTACTCATTGGAAGGACTATGATTGATCCCCTATACTTGTGGATCATAAGGACTCTTTCCTGGCACCGTTGCCGGGGAGTTAAGAGCCTTTGATAAGCCGAATTTGGTAAGGGAAAATTTATATTACGTGCTAAAATTTACCAGTCACTTGTCAATATGGAAAGTAATCCTTCGAGGGGTTTGTTTGGGGTATCTTCACCTCAATAGGAAACACCAAGAGTTGTCCCTCAACCTACTAAACCTAGTGAAAATATTTATTAGGAAATTCCTTCGGGTAAGATAGAGAAACTGCTAGCTAATCCTTATGCAGGAGATGGAACAAAACATCCTTATATGCACTTAATCTATGTGGATGAAGTTTGTGGATTATTTAAGCTCGTAGGTTTATCCAGAGATGAAGTCAAGAAGAAGGTTTTCCCTTTATCTTTGGGGGGAAAACCTTGAGAGAGACCCCCTTCCTATAAGAGTTCAAGTTGTAGCCCAGTGGTAGCGGTAATTGCCTCCCACACGAGAGGTCGCGGGTTCGATTCCCCCGTGCACCATTTTCCTCCATGTGAACATTTTAGCGGTGTAGCTGAAAGTGGGCCTGAGGGAGCCACATGTCAGCCTCTCTTGGCCTCCCGTGTATCTCCTAGTGGGGCCTTTGCCTTTATTTTTTGTTATTTTTCCTTTTATGCAAGGTTTGGCTGCATTTTCCATTTTGGGCAAGTGGCCAGATCGGGCCATGCCATTTTAGGGAGTGTCAAAATAGAGATATGCCTATTTTGGCATATACTAGGTTATAACTAGTTGTTTGAATTTTCGGTTGCGAATTGTGGTTAATTGTTCTACTATAACATATGCTTATCGTATATGAATTTGTGGTAGAAAAATCCAAGTAATCCAATGATGGCATTAGTTTTGTCTTTTGAGCAAGTTTATGTGCATGCTATTTTACACCAAGATGCATATTTTTTATTTTCGTGTGGAGCAACCCTTGCACCCTTTGTCAAACTTGTCAACATGAAAGTTGTAGTGTATTGGGAGTAATAGGCCCTGGTATTTTTATTTGCCAGGAAAACCTTGTATAATTGTGGCATTCTTGCTATGAACATGTCATTTCAATATTGCTGTTTTGGGTATGTTGAAATATGACTAAGTGTGAAAACTGTTTCAACTAGATATGTTGCCATAATGACTGCCAAGCATCAACAAGTTCTTTGTGTTGGTACTTTGATGTGAAGTAAACAACATGTTGCCCTTTATTAAACGGTGCCATTACTTTGCAAAATAGGTCTTGCATCATAGCTATTCTTCCTATCAAACATGCCATGTTGATGTAAATTGACGTGAAGTTACCTTGTGAAATTTGACTAAGTGTGAGAATCTGTTCATATCACCATGCCATGTTTAGTGGATTCTATAATTGAAATAGGTCTGGGCAGTAATAGCTTAAGGTTAGTGGGAGTTAATTGTAGTATGTGCTTCCTTCTATCACCCTGTTAAGTTTTATGCCATGAAAGTTACTATAGTACAACATTTTATTGTTGTCAACATGCCATCACGGTAAACCTCCTTGTGTAAAACTGAGAATTTCACTAAGTCCTAATGTGTTATAACGTTTGCCATGTTATGAGCTTGATTTCCATTGATCCATGACCCTGTCCATGTTGCTGTTTGTTAGGGGTTGTTGTACTCTTTGTTAGCTTCATACCCATGTCTTGGTTGAGATTGATAGGTGGTTGTAGCTGTTATTTTAATATGAGCAAAGAGGTATGTTGTTGTTTTTGGACATATTGCTTGTTGGTTTGTTTTGTGCTTGTGAAAGTTGCACCCCTTTGTTTTGCATGAACTTTCGGTCTATTTCACTTAGAATTTCATGCCCAATGCAGTGGCATACTTTGGATGCCAAGGAATTTCCCATAGCCTCTCTCAAGTATTGTTTTATCATTGTTCCCTTCTGTACCATGTAGTGAGGGATCGAGAGATCCGTAACTCGGTTGCGACGTTCTTTATAGTCATTTTTATCATTTTCTCGTGATGCATTCATTTTTGCCAGGTTCATGCATGTCTAAATAATTAATCTCGAGACTCTCTCCAGAATGGTAATAACTAAATAATTGCATGATCCATATGACTTGTTAGCATGCCATGCTTCATTCACATCATATTAACTACTGGAATCAGAGAATTTTCCATCAGCCTGTTCTTCGTCTTCTGTTGGCTGATGGCAAAGGCCCTCTTTGCCTTCAGCTGCAAAACACAAGACGACAAAGAACACGCTGATGGAAAAAGATACTATCTGCCATCAGTGAGAACTTATTCGTCTGCCAGCTCACGGAAAGAGACGAAAGGCAGACGAAAAAGAACTGACCGATGGCTGATATTTCATTTGCCATGAGTGAGCTCTTCGTCGTCTGCCAGATAATGGCAAAGAGACGACATGCAGAGGACAAAGAGCACGGGATGGCCCACTGTCCCGTTGTTCAACCGGATGTTATGGATGCTACTCTTTGCCGTATGCCTTCTACCTCTTTGCCATCGGGGAGCAGACGACAAAGTGGATGGCGCCCTAAGGGATGTCGGCCCACACCCCACACCCCCTCTCTCCCCGCACACATGAAACCCAGCGCCGTCGGAGCTCGCCCGCCACTCCTCCCCGCGACCCGCTGCCGGAGCTCTCCCTTCCTGCAACCCCCCTCCACCACCGCCACCTACTCCACCACCACCCCCTTCTTCACTACCACCCTCCTCCTCCCCGGGCCATCCTCCTCCCTGCGACCCCCTCCTCAACGACCACCCTCCTCCTAGCGACCCCCTCCTCCTCCACCTTGGCCCTCGTCCACCACCGCCCCTCCTCTCCGTGCCCCCTCCTCCACCATCGCCCCGGCCCCATCTTCCCCACGCCTTCCACGTGCAACACCCTCCTCCACCATCGCGTCGCCCCTCCTCCACCACTGCCCCCTCCTACCTGCGCACCCCCTCCTCCCCGCGCCCCCTCCTCCTCTACGTTTGGCCTCACTGCACCGTCCTCATCGCCCGGCCGCTCCCCTCCCTTGAATCCCTCTTTTTTCCCTTTTTCGTTTAATTTGTTAATTAGCTTAGTTAGGTTAGTTGTTAATTAGCTAAGTTAGGTTAGTTGTTAATTAGCTTAGTTAGGTTAGTTGTTAATTAGCGACTAGTAATTAGCTTAGTTAGGTTAGTTAATAATTAGCTATTGTTAATTATCTTAGTTTGGTTAGTTGTTAATTAGCTTAGTTAGAGGAGAAGAAAAGAAGAAGAAGAAGAACAAGAAGAAGAAAAAGAGGAGAGAGGAGAAGAAGAAAGAAGAGGAAAAAGGAAAAGACGGAGGAAGGAGAAGAAGAAGAAGAAGAAGAAGAAGAAAAAGAAAAGAAGAAGAAGAAAAGAAAGAAGAGCAAGAAGAAGAAAAGGAAGAAGAGGAAAAAAAGAAGAGGAGGAAGAAGAAAATGACACCCTGACACCCCGACACGTTGCCCCGACACCATGACATGACGCCCTGACACCCCGACACGACATCCCAACTCCCCGACAGGTAGAAAAGTGAGGTCTCCGGAACCAGAAGAGATGGCGTGCTGACCCTTTGATTGTGCGTCGCCATACCCGAGGGTGCCGAGGACGAGCGAGTTAGGGGGTTCCTCGGCGTCTATGGAACCCTGAATGACATATATATTGGGTAGGGGTGCCTCGACGTTGATGGAACCCTGAATGACAATATGTTTCAGGTAGGGGTGCCTCCGCATGGATGAAACAAGAAGTGCGAGTTGTTTTTTTACAACTTGGCGGTGGAACCCTGTTGTAAATATTTATTTAGGTTAAGGAAAAAACAATAATGCTATGTTACTCATCTTTGTATTTAAATGTGCAGTTGTTTTCTTCATTCGAGGGTCTGGTGTTCGACGAGTTCCGCCCCTGCGTTCGACTAGGCAAGATGAGTAATCGTGCGTGGATGTACACCTGTCACCCTAGTCAAAAAGAGATGACCAAAGAATGGTTTCTAAAAACCAAGGAGTTTGTGAAATCCGCATTTGCAAATGACCAGGAAACAAACTGGTGCCCCTGTCCTGGGTGCGACAACTATAAAAAGAGGATAGAGGCTAAAATGATTAAACACCAGCAGGGGAGGGATTTTAAGCCTAATTATACGGTGTGGACATTTCATGGTGAGTATAGACAACACACCCGAGTTGAGGTGGTTCATCGTCGCACCGACGAGCATGGTACCGGGATCGAAGACATGGTGCAATACTTTGATGATGCACGGGATTTAGACGATGAGATGGAGGAACGTGCAAAGGCCTTTTATGAAATATTGGAGTCTTCAAAACGTCCTCTCCACGAGCACACTCAGCTTTGTCAGCTAGATACCATTACACAAATAATGGCTCTGAAGCCCGAGTTCAAGTTGGGAAGAAAATGCTACGACGCGATGATGACACTATTTTGACGCTTTCTACCCAAACGCCATGTCATGCCTGCAAACCTGTACCGGTCGGACAAAATACTTCGTGTACTTAAGATGCCCTATGAGAAGATACATGCCTGTGAGAAAGGATGTGCCTTATTTAGGAAGGAGTACGCACATTTGGACTATTGTCCCATTTGCAATTCTTGCAGGTATCTTGTGGTAGATAACGGTATGGGTGAGAAGAGGCAGACCGAAATCCCAGTTAATGTTCTTTTGAATATGCCAATCATACCAAGGCTTCAACACCTTTTCATGGTCGAAGAGACAGCCAGACAGATGACATGGCGCAAATTAGGCAAAAGAACCGAACTAGATGCGGATGGGAATAAGATGGCGGTACACACATCAGATGGGGAAGCATGGAAAGATTTCGATGGATTACATCAGCATAAAGCGGCAGATCCAAGGCATCCTCGAGTCTACGTTGCCATGGATGGGTTCAATCCCTTCAGTATGACGGCAACCCAATACAGTTGTTGGCCTGTATTTGTCATTCCACTTAATCTCCCCAGGCAGATTATGCAAAGAAAGAACATATTCTTGACGTTGATAATTCCAGGGCCCAACTATCCAGGGAAGAATATGAATGTGTACATGCAGCCGCTTAAGGATGAATTGCAATAAGCTTGGGATAATGCGGTCAAGACATACAATGCCTCTAGAAAAGAAAACTTCAAAATGCATGTGTGGTACATGTACTCGATGAATGACTTGCCCGCGTATGCGCTATTCTCTGGATGATGTGTGCATGGAAGGTTCCTGTGCCCCACGTGCAAGGTAGCTCTTCAGTTTCATTAGTTGCACGCGGATGGGAAGTATTCTTGCATTGACTTGCATAGACAGTTCCCGGATCCTCACCATCAGTTCAAAAAAGACAAGAAGAACTTTACCAAAGGTAAAGTTGTCTAAACCTTGGCAGCACCTGCGTTGACAGGTTAACAGATCCTGAATCAGTTAATTGCCCTCGAGCATGATCCAAAGTGTCCAAGGTATTTCAAGGGGTATAACTCAGAACACGCCTGGACTCACAAGCCATGCTTGTGGGATCTGCCTTACTTGAAAGACCTCCTTCTTCCAGACAACATCGACATGATGCACACTGAAAAGAATATCGAAGAGGCCATTTTTGGAACATTGTTCGACATAGATGGGAAGTCAAAGGATAATACTAAGTCTAGAGTCAATCAAGAGACACTAAGTCATAGACCGTTACAAAACATGCGAGAATCGAAAGGAAAGCAGAACTACTCGAAGCCAAAGGCCTGGTTCAATCTTGGAAGGCCAACTATGAGGGAAATTATCTTGTGGGTCAAAATGCACTTGATGTTCCCCGATGGGTGTGTAGCAAATCTAAATAGGGGAGCGAGTCTTGAAAAAATAAAAATCTTTGGTCTCAAGAGTCATGCTTGCACATATGGCTTGAGCGGGTAATGCCGGTGATGTTACGTGGCTTTATTCCTGAGGATGAATGGCTAGTACTGGCAGAGTTGAGATATTTCTTCCATGTTCTTTGTGCAAAAGAACTGTGTCCTGGCATGATAGATGACATGAGTAGTTGGCACCGGAGTTATTCTGCAAGTTAGAGAAGATCTTTCCGCCGGGCTTGTTCAATCCAATGCAGCATTTGATTTTACATCTACCGATCGAGGTAAGATTGGGTGGGACCGTGCAAAATCATTGGTGCTTTGCAACTGAGAGGATGCAGAAGATGCTTCGAGCTAAATGTAAAAATAAACTTAGAATTTAAGTATCAATGACTGAGGCATCCATTACTGAGGAGGTGGCTAACTTTGTGACAACACACTACGAAGCCAAAAATCGTCATTTGCATAATCCGAAGCCTCGGTACAATGATGCCGACCCTAAAAAAGGTGGATCCAATCTCAGCCTATTCAAAGGGAAGCTTGCATCAGCCGGTGCTTCGAAACCAATAGCGTTGGATGTCGAAGAATGGCAGAACATTTCGTTGTATATCTTCAACAACCTAACAGAAGTGCGGCCGTACATCGAGTAAGTTCTCGGTACATTTTTCCGCAACTTCTAATTCCTTTGAACTGCTCTTATTCCCAAATATTTGATACAATTGATACATCGCCATATTCTTAGATGGAGCGGTGATCCAAAATGATTCCATCGAAGAGTATGAGCTTCTGGCAAAGCATGGAGGCGACTATCCCGGTTTCATATCTTGGTTCAAACAAACGGTAATTATCAATAATGGACCATTTCATTTCTTGGTCTAACTTGCGGCTAATGCAACAATCGTTTCATATTAAAATTGTAGGCTAATTCAGAGTCTATGGACGCTAAATTGAGACAAGCCACTAATGGTTTTGAGTATAAGGTTCGTTCATTCGAGAAATACCACATCAACGGGTATCACTTTCATACCTTTGGCAAAGAGCTATATATCTATGCCCGACCAGAAATCTACAAATTCTTGTGCCACCACATGTTAGACCAACTCCCCCAAATTAAGAGGATTATGAACCTCACATTAACGCAAACACATATGCCGGAGAATTCTTCCAAGAAGCACGTCTTTCCAAGAAATGTTTCAACAACCGATGTGCTTCACCCTAGAACATGGAAGTAGACAGCGATAGTGAATCCGGAACAAGCAGAGCCAGAACTAGAAGAGGTTACTGCTGCGGATGACCCATCAATGCTTGACTGATTACAGAAAGGCCTTCCACAAGTTGTTGCCGTTGAACCCAATGAGCATGCCATTCATGAAGACACGCGTGATAGTGATGATGATGATGCATTTATTGATCTAGACTATTATTAGTTTGCATGCATCCCAACTTAAATTATACATGTACATATTATTATTCATGTCAGGTATTAATTTTTTTATGTTGTACTAATTTCTTTTACTCTTTATCATGGCAGGTATTGAAAGATGGTGGGTGGACGTCCAGATTGCTCGGTGGGTTCTTCTTCGTTGACAGCCCGCGCGAGGGGTGGCACTTCAATTCCACCCCTATCTCTTCGTAGAGCTTTGGCACACAGTATAACGACACCTCCCATGGGTGCTTCTTCATCGGCGGCGTTGCCCACTGGGAGAGGAGGTCAGTAAGGGAAGAAGGGGAAGGGTACAGGACGTGGCCGAGGGAGAGGGTAGGCGGACTGCTACACCATCCTCGCCACCACCACCAGCTCATTCACCTGAGCACATGTGTTGGGGCATAGTTTATGCCTAAGTAATTTTGGTGATTGATGACAGTACCGTAAAGGACTAACCGTGTGTGTTAAGGTTTCAGATAACACACGTCAACGGCACAAGACGACTCGTCTCCTCATTCATGGAACGGAAGCACGGCGCTCTCTACGATTCTCTTTACTTGAGTCATAGGAAAGTCGTATTATTAAGAGGGGATCCGTAGTGGAAAGGTTTGGGTGGAATCTATCTTTGCACGCGCACACTTCACATATTCTCCCTTACCTTCACCTTTGGAGCGGCCCCCGCCACTGGGTTTCTTTCCTCCTTGCAAATTGGTCCCCAGCGGTAGTACCGCTGGAAGGCTAGCGGTAGTACCGCTGGAAGGCTAGCGGTAGTACCGCTGCAGCCAGCGGTAGTACCACTGGCTGGCGGTAGTACCGCCCCTGGTTAGGGGTAGTACCGCTCCAGGAGATTAGTACCGCCTGCCTAGCGGTAGTTCGTGGACGGAACTTTTTTCAAAGACTTTCTTGCCGGTGGTAGTGCTTTTGCACTACCAGGGGCCCAGCGGTAGTACCGCTAGGGCCAGCGGTAGTACCGCTGGAGTTCCAGCGGTAGTACCCCTGCATCCAGCGGTAGTACTGCTAGGCGGCGGTAGTACCGCCCCTGGTCAGCGGTAGTACCGCTGGAGTGCCAGCGGTAGTACCGTTGCAGACAGCGGTAGTACCGCTGGACCTCGGGCAGAGAGTGGGAAAACGGTCTGATTTTTTCCCCCACTATATAAAGGGTTCTTCTAGCTGTGGAACCTTATCACTTACCCTCTCAAGCTCCACTGTTGCTCCCTAAGCTCAAAAGTGCCCGATCTCTCTCCCTAGCCAATCAAACTTGTTGATTCTTTAGGGATTGGTTGAGAAGGCCTGGATCCACACTTCCACCAAGAGAAAAGTTGATTCCCCCACCAATCCCTTGCGGATCTTGTTACTCTTGGGTGTTTGAGCATCCTAGACGGTTGAGGTCACCTCGAAGCCATATTCTATTGCGGTGAAGCTTCGTGGTCTAGTTGGGAGCCTCCAAGCTTTGTGTGGAGTTGCCCCAACCTTGTTTGTAAAGGTTCGATCGCCGCCTTCAAGGGTACCTATAGTGGAATCACGGTACCTTGCATCGTTCGAGGGCGTGAGGAGAATATGGTGGCCTTAGTGGCTTTTTGGGGAGCATTGTGCCTCCACACCGCTCCAACGGAGACGTACTTCCTGTCAAAGGGAAGGAATTTGGTAACACATCCTCGTCTCCATCGGTTCCACTTGTGGTTATCTCTATCCTTTACTTTGTATTTGCTTATGCTTGTGACTATATCTTACTTGTCTTAATAGCTCTCGTTGTTAGCTTCTTTAGGGTTCACCTCATTGTCGTATTATTTGTGAACCCGTATGTTGTTTACCTTAACTTGCTAAGATTAATTAAAAAGTGGTCGTTGTCTATTCACCCCCCCTCTAGCCAACCATATCGATCCTTTCAATTGGTATCAGAGCCACGTCTCATTATTAAGGGTTTAACCACCCGAAGAGTATGGAAGGCGAAGAGGGAATTAACCATGGGCAACCCGAGGCCATGGACTTGACTTCGGTCACAAGGGACGACTTGAATACGGCTATGGCCGCTCTCAAGACGTCCTTGACGAATGAGGTCAAGACCATGCTTAAAGAGTTAATTGAGGGATTTAAAAGTTCACCCGAACGGGCTATAGTGGTTAAACCCACCATTTCCGATTCGGAGGCCAACTCCTCTAAGGAAGCGGCTAAAGGTATGCAACCTCCCTCATCTCACAAAAAGGATGGGACTGGAACATATGCCTCAGTTCCACCCCCCATGGTCTATGGAGGATCCGTTCCCGCACCACGTCTTAATCCTGTTGGTCCTCCTCCTAAGCTTGTGAAAGGTGACTTTGCTAACTGGGTATTTTCTATTAAGTCTCATTTGAATCACAGCTCAACAAACTTGTGGAGAATCATTGTGCAAGGATATTATCCCCATGATCCAAGCAACCTCACTCCAAGAGAAGATGCAGACAATCAATACAATCACTCTGCTTTGTTTATTCTCCAGTCTGCAGTGCCACCTGAAGATCTTCCTCACTTGCGTCCCTTCACTTTGGCCAAGGATTGTTGGGAACATATTATGGTGTTGTACAAGGGAAGCTCAAGCATTCAACGATCCAACTATGAAGTGGTACTTGATAAGGCCGATGAGTTTGTGATGAAGGAAGACGAGGACCCTCGTGATCTCTATCGGAGGGTGACTGCTATTGCTATGGCACTCAAGGATCATGGGAGCAAGGATGTGGATGACACATGGGTGAAACGCAAGTTCCTTAAAGCCATCATGCCTTTCAACAAAGCTATGTCATCAGTCATTCGTCAGCGGCCAGACTTTCACTCCTTGTCTTCCAGTGAGGTGTTGGATGAATTCATTGCAATGTCAATCATGAACGAAACAGCCGACAATGCACTTGCTCGTGTTCGGTCAAAGACAACTTCACCCAACCTTGCGTTGAAAGAAAAAGCAATACTTGAAGAAGAAGAAGAAGATGAGGAAGAGGAGGGCTGCCCTGAGGACACAAAGTATGCCTATCATGAGCACATGGCTCATGCATCAAGGCAATTCTAGGGCAACAAGAGGAACTCAAGACCCACCTTCACCAAGAACAACTCGAGTGGATTCAAACCCAAACAACGAGTAAGGACATGCTATAACTGTGGTAACGTGAGTCGCTTCGTGGCCGAATGTCCCTATGAGAAAAGGGAAGACAACGGAGGCAAGCTCATTTGCAAAGACAAAACCAAATCATTTCCAATCAAGAACAACTTTGTGAAGAAACCTCATCCAAAAGGGATGGTGGCCCTTGAAGAGTATCCTTCAGATGATGATGATGATGATACAGTGGCAACGACAACTGTTGCTATTGCCACTACCTCTCCCCAGAAGGTGTCTCTCTTCAACGCCCCCAACGAGAACCACATCACCAAGTGCCTCATGGCAAAAGGTATCAATCAGGTAACCCCCATCATTAAGACCAACATTGCTTCTTTTCCTTCATTGTTAAATTGTGTTGAAGATAGTGATGTTGGGGAACTTAATGAGCATGATCTTGACAAGTTTCTGTGCACTATTAAGGGAGAATCCAAGAAGCACTTTGTTGCTCTCTTGGAACAACTGGGTCAGGCCACTGACCTCATTGAGTCTCATGAGGAGACCATCTCTGAGCTTCAGGGACACAGTCGTGACTATGCCGATGAAATTGCCGAATTATCTAATGCTCTAGAAGAGGAGCGCACTCTTTGTTTGGCTCTTGAGGAGTCATATAACGATGACTGCGCTAAAATGCAAAAGAAACTAGATCATGATGTTGTTCTTATTCGTATGCTTAAGTCTGAATAGTATGCTCTTGGGGTTGTCCATGACAGACTCAAAGAGGAGTTTGACACACTTGACAAGGCCCACAAGGTCTTGAAAGGTGCTCATTTCTCTCTGAAAGAGTCTCATGATCAACTCCAAGCAAAACTTACCAAGGAGATCTCTACATGCCCTCCCTTTGTGTTAATTGATAATGCTTGTGCAACTAACCCCTGTTGTGAGCATGTACATCTTGTGGAGGAAAATGCCAAGTTAAAGGAGAAACTTGAGAAGGGCCTTGTGGCGTGCATACAAGGTGAGAAGAGTCTGAACGACCTCTTGAGCACTCAAAATGGTGTTGTAGGAAAGGAGGGACTTGGACTTACCTCCAAGTCAAAAGGTAAAAGAAGGAACAGGAACAAACGATCTCCCACCCTCATGGACTTCTTAGTCAAAGAGGGTGAGGGGACTCAGAAGGTGAACAGGAACAAGGTGGACTATGGAAACCTCAAGAAGGGCATAACCATTCCTACTAACACAGCCGACAAATTCAATTCTTCTTATGACTTATGTTGTGCTAATGATGGGCATGTTTATGCCAGATTTGTTGGTTCCTACGATGAGGATATTGAATGGGCTATCTGGGTTCCTAAGACCCTTGTCTCTAACATGAAAGGACCCATTAAAAAATGGGTACCTAAAACCAGGCCTTGATCTATTGCAGGAGTTTGCTTCCGGTGGGGTGTCATAGTTGCTCGATAGTGGAGCAACAAATCATATGACCGGAAGCAAGGACTTAGTGGTGGATGTGCATCCTTCTCCATCTATGCCCACCCATGTCCAATTCGCCGATGCATCCTCTTCAAAGGTATTGGGATTTGGTAAGGTGGTCGTCTCTCAAGATTTATCTATTAAGAAGGTCATGCTTGTTGAGTCACTTGCCTACAATTTACTTTCGGTTTGTCAACTCGCAATTATGGGTTTTTCCACATTCTTTAATATTGACACTATGGTCCTCCTGAGAAGCAAGACTCTTAAAGTAGCCTATGTTGGACCTGTCGAAAATGGTCTTTACGTGGTGAACTTCTCAAAGCGACCCACTAAGACTGCAACATGTTTAATGGCTAAAGTTGACATGGGCTGGCTTTGGCATCGCCGTTTAGCTCATGTCAATATGAGATCTTTGCAAAGCCTTCTGACAGGGGACCATGTTCGTGGACTAACAAATGTGAGCTTTGCTAAAGATCGTGCTTGCAGTGCCTGCATTGAAGGAAGATTCATGAAACTGCTCATCGTCCAACGACTATTATCTACACTAAGAGGCCATTGGAACTTCTCCATATGGATCTGTTTGGTCCTCCATCATTTGATAGTCTTGGAGGCAGAAAGTATTGCTTAGTGATTGTTGACGACTACTCAAGATATACCTGGGTATATTTCTTTAAAAAGAAGAGTGAAACTCAACAAACGGTCATCAACTTTGCTAATGAAGCGCAACGTCAACATGAAGCAAAGATCTTGATGATTAGGAGTGACAACGGCACCGAGTTCAAGAACTACACCTTAGATAAGTTTCTAGGTGATGAGGGAATAAAACACCAATATTCTGCACCATATACCCCTCAGCAAAACGGCATGGCAGAAAGGAAGAACCGTACCTTGATAGACGTTGCAAGGACAATGATGGCAGAATTCAAATCTCCATATAACTTCTGGGTAGAGGCCATCAACACAGCATGTCATGCATCCAATCGGCTCTACATCCGCAAAGGCTTGAACAAGACTCCGTATGAGATTCTAACTGGAAACAAACCCAATCTCAAGTACTTCCGGGTATTCGGTTGTAAGTGTTTCATTCTCAAGAAAGGAGCACGGTTAGCTAAATTTGATTCTAGAGCACATGAGGGTATCTTTGTTGGTCATGCTATAAACTCTCATGCTTACCGTGTCCTCAACAAGTCCACCGGACTAATTGAGGAGACGTGTAACGCAGAGTTTGATGAAAATAATGGCTCCCAAGTGGAGCAAAGTGGTCTTTGTGACGTAGGTGATGAAATTCCTCCCCAAGACATAAGAAGAATGGGGATTGGTCAAATACTCCCCATTGAGGAACTCCTTGTGGCCGAAGGAGAAGGACAATGCTCTACTCAAGTGGAGCCATCACCTTCACAAGCCCCACATGCTTCCGATGAACAAAGACAAGACTCTCAGCAAAATAAACAAGCTCAAGGTCAAGATAATTTTCCCAACAATGATGATGTGTCTCAGGATATTCAAGCACTACCCTAAGACTCCGAACCTGCTCATGATCAAGATCAAGTGCAACCCCGAGATCCAGACCAAGTAGAAGGACAAGATCAAGATCAAGAGCAACCACAAATACAAGAACAAACTAGTGAACCTGCTCAAGTCGAAGGACAAGATGATCAGGAGACTGTCTCACAATTCCCTTCTGGAGCACCAACAGCCGGCTCAAGACGCAAGGGCAAGCAAAGGAAACAAGTTGATGCTCCCCCGTTATCTAATGAAGAACTCTTGGAGCGTCGAGTAGCCAAGATTGCGAACAAGCTGAGAGTCAAGTCACATCTTATGAAGAATGTACTTGGCAGTATAAAAAGGGGAGTATCCACCCGACAACAGATTTGGAATTATTGTGAGCATCACGCGTTTGTTTCGTATTGTGAACCTCAACAGGTACAGGAAGCGCTCGATGATGAGGATTGGCTTATGGCCATGCACGAAGAACTTAACAACTTCGAGCGCAACCAAGTCTGGGATTTAGTGCCTAGGCCAATGGAGGAACATAATGTCATCGGGACCAAATGGATATTCAAGAACAAGCAAGATGCCAATGGAATTGTGATTCGAAACAAGGCAAGATTGGTGGCTCAAGGCTAGTCCCAAGTCGAGGGTATCGACTATGGTGAAACCTTTGCCCCTGTTGCTCGTCTAGAATCTATTCGCATGTTGCTTGCATTTGCTTCTCATCATAACTTCAAGTTACAACAAATGGATGTGAAAAGTGCCTTTCTTAATGGTCCTTTGAATGAGTTGGTCTATGTCAAACAACCCCCGGGATTCGAACATCCCAAGCTCCCCAATCATGTGTACAAACTCAATAAGGCACTCTATGGCCTTAAACAAGCCCCACGCGCATGGTATGAGTATCTTACTAAGTTGTTACAAGATCGTGGGTTTGAAATTGGGAAGATAGATCCCACTCTTTTTACTAATAGGGTTAAAGGGGATTTGTTCATATGCCAACTATATGTTGATGATATTATCTTTGGCTCTCCTAACATTTCCTTCAATGAAGAATTTGCTACATTAATGACTGAGAAGTTTGAGATGTCCATGATGGGAGAGTTGAAGTTCTTCCTCGGGTTCGAGATTGCACAAGGTCTAGAAGGGACATTCATCAAACAAGCCAAGTACACTCAAGACATGCTCAAACGGTTCGAGCTCGAAGATGTCAAACCGGTCAAGTTCCCCATGCCAACAAGATGCAAGCTTGACAGTGATCCCAATGGTAAAGCAGTGGATCAAAAGGTATATCGCTCCATGATTGGATCCCTCCTTTACCTTTGTGCATCTAGACCGGATATTATGTTGAGTGTAGGGATATGTGCACGATTTCAATCCGCACCAAAAGAAAGCCATTACATGGCTGTTAAGCGAATCTTTCGATATTTGACTCATACCCCAAACTTTGGCCTCTGGTATTCCAAAGGAGCAAACTTCAATCTATTTGGCTATTCTAACTCAGACTGGGCAGGAGATTGTGTGGAGAGGAAGTCAACGTCTGGAGGATGCCAATTCCTTGGTCGCTCATTGGTAAGTTGGTCGTCTAAGAAGCAGAATTGCGTCTCCTTATCATCCACGGAAGCTGAATATGTGGCAGCTGCAAGTTGTTGTGCACAATTGCTATGGATGACGCAAACTTTAAAGGATTACGGCGTCACTTGTGACAAAGTGCCTCTTCTATGTGACAATCAAAGCGCTATCAAGATTTCCCTCAACCCAGTGAAACATAGCAAAAGCAAACATATTGATATTCGTCATCACTTCATTCGTGAACACATCAAGCTAGGTGATATTGAGGTTCACTTCATCCACACTGAAGAGCAACTTGCAGATATTTTCACTAAGCCTCTAGATGAAGCAAGGTTCCGGGAGTTAAGGCATGAGCTAAATATCATTGATTCAAGTAATGTGGATTGAAACTAGGCATGTTGCACCTCACTTCGCATTCCATTTTGGTCTAGATGTAGGCATGGACATAGGGGGAGTGTTGTTCTCTCAATGAACTGTCCCTCCCCTCATTATGCATAAATCAATCTAGTCTTTCACTTTAGCCATTGTCAAATGGCACTTGTGCTTCAAAGACGAGCATTGGTCATGAACCCAAGGATAATTCTTCGCGATGTCATACCATTGTCTCAAACATAGGTGGCCTCGGCCACCGCCCCTCCCACCTTTCTTTTGTATAGAAGAAAGTATATACAATGACAAGTCAACACATTTTTCTAGGTGTTATCTCGTTTTTACTTACTTGTCATTTGCCCAAGTTCTTCTCTTATCCTAGGCCGCATTGTGACATTTGTAGCGGTACTACCGCCAGGGGTAGCGGTACTACCGCCAGGACCCCAGCGGTACTACCGCTAGGTATGGCGGTACTACCGCCAGGATTCCCATCTAACACGACCGGCTAGGAAATTTTTAGGGCTGTCTCAAGGGGGAGCGGTACTACCGCCAGGACTCCAGCGGTACTACCGCTGCATCCAGCGGTACTACCGCCAGTCAGCGGTACTACCGCTAGGTCCTCAGCGGTACTACAGCTGGCCTGTACCTCTTGGGCTATATAAAGGACCGGGAGCCCGTTTTTCTCAGGCTCTTTCTTCTTTCTCGCGGCTCCTCCCTCCCCTAGCCCGAATTCCCCCTGTTTTGATCTTGTTTCGTGGAGCTCCTTCTCTCCGTTGGATTGGAAGGGTTGCTCCACCTCTCCTTCCTCCTCCAAGGGCCATGAATCCCAGTAAAGCTCCTCCCCTTCTTCTATTTGGTTGATGTTCTTGTTCTAAGGTTAGGAGCATTGGGGGATTGGATCCATGTCTTTGATCTTGTGCCTTGTTCTTGGATGGCATGAAGGAGATATTTGAGGGGAGTGTAGGTCCTACGAATCATTGCTGATTATTTTGCCATGCCCTAGGATTTACTTGTTTTAGATCTAGCACTTGAACTATGTTTGGATTAGATCTATAACTTGCTCTCTCTTGCCTAGGCATGTACTTATTTTGGTGATTCCTGTGATCCTCATGTGAGTAGGGCTGGGGTGGAGTTCTTACTGTTCATATACAGCCCATGCCCCTCGTAAAAATCGTGTAGCCCTATGCATGAGGTCTATTTTTATCTGTCAGATCTAAAAGTCAAACCCCAGCGGTACTACCGCCAGGGGTAGCGGTACTACCGCGAGGACCCCCAGCGGTACTACCGCCAGGGGTAGCGGTACTACCGCCAGGACCCCCAGCGGTACTACCGCCAGGGGTAGCGGTACTACCGCGAGGCCCCAGCGGTACTACCGCCAGGGGTAGCGGTACTACCACCAGGAGGATTCACTGTGCATTCTTTTCATGTGCTTGGCAATGAGTGTTTATTTTTTTCTGCCTTTTCTAGTTCATTGCCTTGACTCTTTTTGTCACTTCTTTTCGCTATGTGTTTTGTGTCAAAGGTAGTTCTCGTCGTTCGAACCCCCAACGGGACACGCAGTCAAAGCAGTTTCGCAACCAAGAAGCTCCCGAGGGGTCTGCCACCTCAGGTCTGCAACCCAAAAAGCAGTCCTTCAAGAAGACCGCGCACAAGGATAAGGGGATCAATGTCCAAACAATGCCCCCCAAGGACTTTCTGCAGTTTCGCACTCAGAACCATTATCTCAAAGAGAAGGCTGTGATCAAGAATGTTGACCATGTTTGGGCAAAGGATCAGGATCTACCGTGATATTGTCGCGCAGTTCAAGAAGAACTATGCCCCGTTCAGTGGATTGACCTAGCTCATCTTTAGCGGAACCTGGACTATTTTGGTGATGCCCTCTCTCTGATTGACAAACTCGGCATCAAGGAGATCATCACTTTCAAGACAGATTTTGACCCCACTGTTGTTGCTCAGCTCTATGTCACGGTCCACTTCTCTCCTGATGAAGAGCGCTCTATGGTGTGGATGACAGGGTCTCAGAAGATGACCGGTTCCTGGCGTGAATTCATGCAACTCCTCAAGGTTGACTTCCAGGGAGCTGACACTCCACTTGGGTTGCGTCCTCATGCTGCAGCCCCCACCGATACGCCCCCCGCAAAGGACAGATTGCAGAAACTCTATGTGAGGAAGGGTGTGCTCCCCAAACATCTGGACATCATGCATCGGATCCTTCGCAACACCCTCTTCCCTCGCATTGGTAACTTTGACGAGGTTCATGGCTCTTTGGCTGAGATGCTGCTGCTTTGTGAGGAGGCTATGACTAAGGAGTCTGCCCCTCTTGATATTTCTGATGTGATGTTCACGGAGCTCTGGAACTGCATCATCATGCGTAAGGTTCCCATCTACGGGCCCTATCTGTTCGCTTATATTTGTGAGAAGTGGCAAGAAACTTTTCTAGAGGAGGTGCTCTACGCTCAGTCTGACTACATTGTGCACGACCCGATCAAGCTTCGCGTCAAGGAGAAATGGGCCAACCCATCAACTTCCTCTCAGCACATGGATACTGACACAGAGACTGCTGCTGACAGAGGAACCGCTTCTCAGTCCCGCCCTTCTGCCATGCCATCTTGGGCCATCAAACTGCAGGATAAGATGAAGACTCTATTCTGTATGCAGGCTAAGGGTCAGTACCAGACGCACGTGGCTCAGAAGGAGACTCGCCAGAGGCACAAGCGTGTTCTCAGGACTCTTGATGTGGACATCTCCAGTGGATCAGAGGATGATATCACTCCAGAGGCTACTTGGATGCAGGCTCAAGGTTACCAGTGGTCTGGCGATGAGGAGGAGGAGCAGGATGATCAGGAGGGTACCGACGAGTCTCGCGATGCTGAGGATGAGGAGTAACTACCTGTGGCGTTATGTGTGCCCCTTTTTGGTGTCTTATGCCAGAGGGGGAGAGAGTCTAGGAGCTGGATTTGCTTTCATAGTCGAACTTTGCTTTGCTTTCCTTTCTTTTGTGGTTTGCTTCGAACTTGGTTTGCTTCTAGTTTGCTATTGTTTGTGAGACATGAAATTATGTGAGATTTATTTCCATCATATGTTGTGAGCCATATGCCCCGTATTGTCATATATCTCTATCTTTTTGTTCTCATATTATTCTCTGTGCAAATCCGGTATTGTCATCAACCACCAAAAAGGGGGAGATTGTTGGGGCATAGTTTATGCCTAAGTACTTTTGGTGATTGATGACAGTACCGTAAAGGACTAACCGTGTGTGTTAAGGTTTCAGATAACACACGTCAATGGCACAAGATGACTCGTCTCCTCATTATAGAACGGAAGCACGACGCTCTCTACGACTCTCTTTGAGTCATAGGAAAGCCGTACTATTAAGAGGGGATCCGTAGTGGAAAGGTTTGGGTGGAATCTATCTTTGCACGCGCATACTTCACATATTCTCCCTTACCTTCATATTTGGAGCGGCCCCCGCCACTGGGTTTCTTTCCTCCTTGCAAATTGGTCCCCAGCGGTAGTACCGCTGGCCCTAGCGGTAGTACCGCTGGAAGGCTAGCGGTAGTACGGCTGCAGCCAGTGGTAGTACCGCTGGCTGGCGGTAGTACCGCCCCTGGTCAGCGGTAGTACCGCTCCAGGAGCTTAGTACCGCCTGCCTAGCGGTAGTTCGTGGACGGACCTTTTTGCGAAGACTTGCTTGGCGGTGGTAGTGCTTTTGCACTACCAGGGGCCCAGCGGTAGTACCGCTCGGGTCAGCAGTAGTACCGCTGGAGTTCCAGCGGTAGTACCGCTGCATCTAGCGGTAGTACCGCTAGGCGGCGGTAGTACCGCCCCTGGTCAGCGGTAGTACCGCTGGAGTGCCAGCGGTAGTACCGCTGCAGACAGCGGTAGTACCGCTGGAGCTCGGGCGGAGAGTGGGAAAACGGTCTGATATTTTCCCCCACTATATAAAGGGTTCTTCTAGCTGTGGAACCTTATCTCTTACCCTCTCAAGCTCCATTGTTGGTCCCTAAGCTCAAAAGTGCCCGATCTCTGTCCCTAGCCAATCAAACTTGTTGATTCTTTAGGGATTGGTTGAGAAGGCCTAGATCCACACTTCCACCAAGAGAAAAGTTGATTCCCCCACCAATCCCTTGATGATCTTGTTACTCTTGGGTGTTTGAGTATCCTAGACGGTTGAGGTCACCTCGAAGCCATATTCCATTGTGGTGAAGCTTCGTGGTCTAGTTGGGAGCCTCCAAGCTTTGTGTGGAGTTGCCCGAACCTTGTTTGTAAAGGTTCGGTCGCCGCCTTCAAGGGCACCTATAGTGGAATCACGGTACCTTGCATCGTGCGAGGGCGTGAGGAGAATACGGTGGCCTTAGTGGCTTTTTGGGGAGCATTGTGCCTCCACACCGCTCCAACGGAGACGTACTTCCTGTCAAAGGGAAGGAACTTCGGTAACACATCCTCGTCTCCATCGATTCCACTTGTGGTTATCTCTATCCTTTACTTTGTATTTGCTTATGCTTGTGACTATATCGTACTTGTCTTAATAGCTGTCGTTGTTAGCTTCTTTAGGGTTCACCTCATTGTCGTATTATTTGTGAACCCGTATGTTGTTTACCTTAACTTGCTAAGATTAATTAAAAAGTGGTCGTTGTATATTCACCCCCCCCCTCTAGCCAACCATATCGATCCTTTCAACATGACTACTATGGTAGACCCGTTTCCGGTGGAGGCTACGAGGACTCCGGTCTAGGAGCCTCGGGCTGATGGGCATTCGGCCCATGAGACTCCGGTCCAGGAGCCTCGGGTCGACGAGCATTCGCCCCATGAGACTATGGTTCCTGAGGCTATGTCCTATGACACTCCCGCCACAAAGGCTTCGGCCAACGTGGAGACGTTCGGATGGGGTGCCTGACTGAATTGGACCGAGGGGCTGGGTGGCCATTCTGTTGGTGGAGGGGATGAGTCTACGGATAGTGAGGGCGACGTGGTGGATGGGGTCATCGGGTACAAGCGTGGTAGTACAAGTTTTTCAGTCGTACCGGCGACCTACGAGCAGAGGCCGATGATTATGCGTGAAGGGGAGAGGTAAGTGCATTTACTCTTTTTTTACCTTTTGCCTTCTAGTTTCTTCAAATATCTAATGCGTTGATCTTGTCATACTGTATGGGTTGGAAACACCCCCATTGGAGTCCGCAAGCCGAACACCGTCCTTGGTGTGCTTTGTCGGACAAATTTCCCGGGGTTTGTCACGTTGCCCGGTGAGGGTCAGGTTCCTACATTAGGATTTACCTGGGAGCAGTACCAGGGTGCACAGCCCTACCGGAGGATATTATAGATGGTGTCTTGTGCCACACAAGGGCCGAGATGGTGATCAACACCTTTTGCGTAAATTCTCCTTTCACACAAACTAAAATTAACAATATAACTAATTATTGTACTAATCAGTGTTGTCTCATTTCATTGCAGACCTTCTACAGGTGTGAGGAGGGATATGAGGAGGTGACGGCCAATGTTCTCGAGGCCGAGTGCAGGCGGCTATTACAGAACTTATGCCATGAGGCTCGTCGGAGGCTATTCGAGACTACTACGCCATGCGTGGTGTTAAGAAGCAGAAGAAGGAGTGTCGCTGAAAGTATCTAAAGAAGGGGCAGTACATGAAGGTAATTACCTATTCTTAAGGCCTTGTACGTAGTTTCTCGATTTGATTCGTAGGCGTAGCACTCAAAATTCTTTTTACTAACTTATTGGTGCCCCGAGATGGTGTGCGGATAATATGGATTGTTGGGAGGCGTTGGTAGATGAGTGGTTCACAGGAAACTGGCGAGCCATCCACGACAATACGAAGGATTGGTGTGCCCAAATGGTTGGTGTGCCACACCGTCAAGGCAGCACCAACTTAATTCAGTTCGAACGGAACTAGGTATGTGGTTTGCTTCATGATTCATGCAATTCATTCTTCATGCTAGCTTGAGCCCTATACTAATACTTTGTTCCTCTCTTTTAGGCGCATCACAATAAGACGGAGGTGTCAGAGTTGTACGACCTTTATGGCATTGCCCATATTACCTCCTACAAGAAGGCCAAGGCATTCTCTGAGTCTCACCTGGATCATCCAGAGAAGTTCACCAACATCTGCTCCCACCACAAGCTTGTGAAATACAGGGACGTGGGGAAGGCTAGGAAAGGGGAGGACTTTAACCCGAGCCAGGAACCTTTGGATCCAGAGCTGGTGATGATATCCAGTGGCGGGAGGCCCCATGGGTCGAAAGCCATTGGAGATGGGATAATACATTGTCCACTCACTCTCCCAGAGATCAAGACGCGTCAGTCGAGCTCCTGTCCTGAGATAACGCCCCGTCCACGGCTAGTCGAACTCGCCATTGAGGTCAGTTGTAAGGACTGAAAAACTTCCATCCATTTCCTTGTGTGTGTGGCCATCGCTCATTACAGTGGTAACGAGGAGTGGTGTTGCAGGCTGCTCTTCAGAAAGAGAGAGCGGCAAACCAGACTGCTCTTGAGAAACAGAGAGCGACAAACCAGGCTGCTCTTCTGGTGTCTCTGGAGGAGAGGGACTGGACCACGACTCGGTTGTTGGACGAGGAGAGTTCCCGGAATGAGGCGGTCACCTGGCCATGTCTTCCAAACCAAATGTGCACTCTATGTGCGAGAAAACCGGTCAGCCCCCTCTGATGATGCCGATCTTTTCTACGATTGGCATGGTGAGTTTCATTTCAATGGTCATTATAAACTAGTATTAGCATTTCATTGTCATCATGCTAACGAGACATTGCAAAATATATTTTCTGCAGAATAAATCTCGAGCGGCATCGCACAACCCTTCTCCAGGACAACCATCTCCAAACGCACCCGCCCAGAGCAACCGTGGTGCTTATCCTCCTTGATGACCACGACGGTAAGTTTTCCCTAGTTCATTTATGACATAATTAGTTTATTTAGTTCATTTATGACATAATTAGCTAATTTAGTTCATTTATGACATAATTAGCTTAGTTAGGTAAAAACATCACAAGAACCTTGGTTAGCTCATAACTTAGCGTATCTTCCTCCTAAATGACAAAATAAGCTCAAAATAAGAAAAGTATTATAATCATCCTCTTCCTCTTCCTCTTCTTCTTCTTCTTCTTCTTCTTCTCCTCTTTCTTCCTCTCCTTAGCTTATTTTCCCCAAGAAAGACATACTTTGCTAATTATCCTCCAAAATGACATAATTAGCTAATTTAGTTCATTTATGACATAATTAGCTTAGTTAGGTAAAAACATTACAAGAACCTTGGTTAGCTCACAACTTAGCATATTTTCCTCCTAAATGATATAATAATCTCAAAATAAGAAAATATTGTAATCGTCCTCTTCCTCTTGTTCTCCTCCTTCTTCTTCTTCTTCCTCGTATTCTTCTCCTCCTCCTTCTCTTCCTTCCTCTTCTTCTTCTTCTTCTTCTTCTCCTCCTTCTTCTTCTCCTCTTTCATCTCCTCTTTTTTCTTCTCCTTAGCTTATTTTTCCCAAGAAAGACATACTTAGCTAATTATCCTCCAAAATGACATAATTAGCTAATTTATTTCATTTATGACATAATTAGCTTAGTTAGGTAAAAAAAACATCACAAGAACCTTGGCTAGCTCATAACTTAGAATATCTTCCTCCTAAATGACAAAATAAGCTCAAAATAAGAAAACTATTGTAATAATCCTCTTCCTCTTCCTCTCCTTCTCCTTCTTCTTCTTCTTCTTCTTCTTCTTCTTATTCTTCTCTTATTCTTATTCTCCTTCTTCTGCTTATTCTCCTTATTTTTCTTCTTCTTCTTCTTCTCCTCCTCCTCCTCCTCCTCCTCTTTCTTCTCCTCTTTCGTCTTCTCCTTAGCTTATTTTCCCCAAGAAATACATACTTGGCTAATTATCCTCCAAAATGACATAATTAGCTAATTTAGTTCAGTTATGACATAATTAGCTTAGTTAGGTAAAAAACATCACAAGAACCTTGGTTAGCTCATAACTTAGCGTACCTTCCTCCTAAATGACATAATAAGATCAAAATAAGAAAAGTATTGTAATCATGCTCTTTCTCTTCCTCTCCTTCTTCTTCTTCTTATTCTTCTTCTCCTCCTCCTTCTTCTCATTTTTATTCTCCTTCTTATTCTTCTTCTTCTTCTTCTTCTTCTCCTCCTCCTCCTTCTTCTCCTTCTGCTCCTTCTTCTTCTTCTTCTTCTCCTCCTCCTCCTCCTCCTCCTTCTCCTTCTTCTTCTTCTTCTTCTTCTTCTTCTTGTTATTGTTCTTCTTGTTCTTGTTCTTCTTGTTCTTGTTCTTGTTCTTGTTCTTGTTCTTGTTCTTGTTCTTGTTCTTCATCTTCTTCTTCTTCTGCTTCTGCTTCTTCTTCTTCTTCTTCTTCTTCTTCTTCTTCTGCTTCTGCTTCTTCTTCTTCTTCTTCTTCTTCTTCTTCTTCTTATTCGCCTCCTCCTCCTGCTGCTCCTCCTTCTTCTTCTCCTCCTCCTCTTTCTTCTCCTTCTTCTAGTCTTCTTCTTCTTGTTCTTCTTAGCTAATTATCCTCCAAAATGACACAATTAGCTTATGTAGTTCAGTTATGACATAATATGCTTAGTTAGGTCAAAAATGGCATAAGAACCTTGGTTAACTCATAAATGTTATATATACTTAGCTTATTTTCCTCTAAATCTACATAATTAGCTTATTTAGGTCAAAACGGCATAATTACCATGGTTACCTCATTAATGCTAGATACTTAGCTTATTTTCATCCAGAATGACATAATTAGCTTAGTTAGGTCAAAAATGGCATAATAATCTTGGTTAGGTCAAAAAGGTTATATACTTAGCTTATTTTCTTCCAAAATGTCATAATAAGCTAAAAAATGTCACATGTTGTTCTTCTTATTCTAACTTTCTTATTCCCATTTTGCGGATAAGATTTACTACATGGAAGCTGACATTGATGGAGTACTTTATTTTTTTGTTTTGATTTGTGTTGATGAACAATGTGTAACTATATGTATGTATATATGGATGAAGAGTGTAAAACTTTGTATGTTGGTTCTTTCGATCTATGTGTTGTAATTGATGAACAACTCACATTGATGAACTTTATATGTATATCAGATATGTGTTATGAACTATATATATATGATGTGAAGTATATATCATATATTTGTAAAACTTTGCAGGGAAATAACAGAGAATAAAGAAAACAGTGACAATATGGTCACTTTGCCATCTGCCAGCTGATGGCAAATGCCTTTGTCGTCTGCCAACCGATGGCAAAGGTGCCACGTGGCAGCTAGGTGTGCAATGTGGGGCAACCAACGGCTGACCCATATGGTCACTTTCCTGTCTGCTGCCCCTGCCAGCAGATGACAAAGGGCCATCGTGGCAGACGACAAAGGGCCTCCACTTGGCGCTAGCAGGTGGCTGCCAATGTTGACGGCCACCAAACGACAAAGTCACACGACAAATACCTCGTTAGCCAACTAATGGAGTAGTTGCCTGTCGGCTGCCGTCTAAAGGGCTTTGCCCTCTGCTTGCCACGGTAGGGTGACGGAAAAACCCTTTGCTGTCCGCTTTCAACAAGCACACGGCAAAGAAGGGCCTTTACCGATGAAAGTTCTCGTAGAAGTTTTGCTGACAGGAGGCTAATGGCAAAGGCCTTTGCCGTCCGTGAATTGCCCCTTTGCTGTCCGCTATGGCAGACGACAAAGCAGCTGATTCGTGTAGTGATTCATGCATCATATTGTTTGAGCATCGTGCCATGGCTGTGAGTTCATTGGATGTTCTATTTTCTTGTGGGTAGCACCGGGTGTCGAGTACGAGTACGAGGATCCCATTGAGAATGTTCCTAAAGAGCAAGACTTTTATCCCTTAAAAGAAGTTCTAGGCAAGATGATCGTTGACCTTGATATCGTTTCTAGTTTTGTTTTGCTTAGCTATCTCGTTTCCACTATTAAATTTCGCTGCCTACCACCTGAATGTCAAGTCTCCAAAAATTTCCATGAAAAGCCTCTAACCCCTCCACATCCTAGCAAAACATTGATTGGCTAAGTTAGCGCTTGCTTAACCCTTCTTATAGCATTCCTAGTTGCAGGTGGAGGTTGATCCATGTGTTGACATGAATATTTGGAATACCATATTATTATTGAAATTTAATTTTATGCACATATATACGTGGTGAAGGTGGAAGGCTTGTGTCAGTGTCAAAACCAACGGATCTCGGGTAGGGGGTCCCGAGCTGTGGACCTTGGATCGATGGGTTACAAGGGACGAAGGAGACGGTGTTTACCCAGGTTCGGGCCCTCTTGAGGAGGTAAAACCTTATGTCCTGCTTGATGATATTGATGTGTATGAGGATAACATAGTTGATCTACCTCGAGATCGTATCAGCTAAATCCCTAGATGATTCAACCTCCCTATACGGATGAAACCCGCTAGTTTATATATGCACGAGGGGTTCCTAGGGTTACATACAACCGACCTCGAGTCTGGACAGAGGCGCCGACCTAGGATACTAGACTTGTATTATACAACAGTCTTCGAAGCTTTCCTTCTTGAATACGAGGTCGTCACATGGTCCGATCTTCAATAATATGGCCCATTAGGTCGGCCCTTATGAGATGGTCCGGCCATCCGAGGACCCCTTAGTCCAAGACTCCCTTAGTAGCCCCCGAACTAGAATGCAACTCCGATGCACATGGTCTTCCGCAACTCCCTATATCCAGAGTAATCAGCTTGCGAGGTGAGTTCCTTTATCCCCTCTGACTTGTAGAATGACGATCCAGTCATTGACGAGTTCTCGACTATCAAAGCATCGCGGGGCCCACGACCTCTAACCTTTCCACTCCAGGATCGATAACGGAACTCGAGTCCTCTGTGCATTAATGAAGACAAGCAAGCCAGCATTCCCTCACGGAATCGCTTCTTGTAATCGAGGGAGAAAAACACTCTTTATAAACAGATCAAATCCGTCCTTCGGTGACAGTCACCCTTCAGGCACCACCAAGAAACCCTAAACCTCCAATGCCCAAAGCCATGGCGGGTTCCTCCCCGCGACCCTTTGGCCCCCTCCCAGGATATTGGGTAAGCTGCTTTGTTTCCTTGCTCCAGTTGCACAACCTCTAAGTACAAGGGTATCTTCCCACGTCGGATTCTGCGCCCACTTGCGGTTGATTGACCTCCGCAAATGGTGAGGCCTTCGCACAGAATTTGCCACCGCGCAAAAGGGTGAAAGGATCTGCTTCATCTCTTTCCTGCTACGAGGCCTGGGCTTTCTGGTCCACCCCTTCGTGAGGGGCTTACTGGAATTCTATGGGCTATAGCTTCATAATCTCACCCCTGCTCAATTCTTCATATCTCACGCTTCGTATCCCTCTGCGAGATATTCTTGGGATGCGAGCCCCACTTTGACCTATGGAGAAAGTACTTCTGTCTCGGGGAACGTCAATTCGGGAAGTGGGCAAAGCCGAAGTGTGGCCTATAGCCGGTACCTGATACCCTGTCAGGATTCCAAAGAAGGAAATCAACGAGTGCTCTTCAGAATGGTTTTATATTGAGTACATTCCCTTATTTGCCCCAGTTTGAAGGGATCTTCCCGAATACTCCGAGGTCCCCTTAAAGAAGCGGTTCAGCTGGCGGCTAGTTAGCCCCTCCCAAGAAGAGAGCCCCGATGTAAAATGCCTAGCCGCCAAGGTGAGGTCACTTGCTCACGACAGGCCGACCATCGTCGAAGTGATGGCTGTGCTAACTACCTTGTGTGTCGATCCACTCCAACAGCGCACACACCCCTTGTGCTTCTATAACGGGACAAGCGACACTACCCATTCCAGACGAAAGGGACATGACAATCAAGAAGCTTTAGAAGTTATTTTGGCCGACCTATTCAAGGGGGAAAAAGAAAACTTTGCCCGCCTCACCAACAGGGATGGTTTATCGACATATAATCCCATCGCATGGGTAAGTGTGATCATATTCCCATAGGTTGGATGCTTATGCTTGACTTTACCGATCAATAACCCCTTGCTCTCCTTACCAGACTTGGAGGCATTGGATTGAGACGATCGATTGTCCCGCTCCTCAGCCCGAGAATTAATCCCGCGACGATGAACCGAGATTCCATGCGGATCCGGAGATTTCAATCGACTTTGAGGATGGAGTATTTTATCAACAAAGCATCGATGAACTCAAGGTGGCCCTTCAGGCTCACAATCCTGGGCCTCTTCCATCTTCCACAATGAACAAAAGGAAAACCAATACTTGAAGAGGAGCCATACCTCCCATCGTCTGAAATGTTCCCGCCTCCAACCCCAAGGGTCGTTGGTCCACATGCTCAACTCCGTACCGAGCTATAACGGCTAGGGCTGCATCGACCGAGAACAGGATTCCCGGACAAGGGGCAACGGAGGAAAATATGTCGGCCTCCCCTTTGACTAAGAGGTATATATATCAATCGCTCCCTTTTTTACACTAATGATTGCCTTGAGTGTTCATGACCCTTATCCGAAATATTCAGGAGACGTGTGCACCCTTGTTCATCCGAAGATGCTGCCAAAGTGTCAGGCAGTCATCAAAACCCGATGTCTTCGGCTAATGCAAGAGTTATGAATACGGACCTAATCCCCGACGACCCCAAGGATTTTTCGGCAACTAATTTGAAGGCCGAAAGCTTGATGAATCATCGCCGGCGAAAGGAGTCCCTGCACCACCCTGTTTTTTGTGAACAGGAGCTCAATGATCTCAGCTTTGCAGATGCGTGCCTTGGGGCTACGAGAGCCAGACTCGAGGAAGCGGCCAAGCTGATGTCTTCCCATTTGCAGGTAAGTCATCAGGTTTTCATAACCGAACAGAAGTTCAGACCGAGTAGCCCCCGAGCCTTATTTGGTCGGGATGGTCGAGTTAAGGGTCAAAACAATAATTTGCCACCCTGTAGGCTCTAAAGCAGGAGGACAAAAAATTGGCCAAACATCTTGAGTTAACAGAGTATGAATTGCAAGCCAGCAAGGTCAAACTGTAGGAGGTGAAGAAATTCACCAGAGAAGCACACAATGAGTAAAATTATTTTGCAATGTGCTGAATTTCCATGGGATTTCCTTTATAACAAAGAACTTTGTCATCGTAGGTGAATCTATAGGCCAATTGCAAAAATACTTAGACACATCCCAAGATTCTGAGAGGTATGCCGAATCCCAGCTTTAAATTGGTCCTCGTGTATTAAAGCAATGTAGTGAGGAAAATAACCAATTCAAGGATGAGAATAAGCGACAAGCCAAAGAAATTGAGAATTTGAAAGCTCAGTTGGTGCAAAACCATGAAGAGAATCAGAAATTAAAGGGCAACATATTATGTATGTAAATCCCAAACTAGAATGTGATAAATCACTTTTTATTGTGTTGATCATAAAGACGTGTAATTCCCTTTGACTAGGTCTCTTGACTAGACATCTCGAGGAAGAGGGTAACTCTTTCGGTGGGCCATTGAAGGAGTTGTCCATTTACCATGAGCGACCTCGAAAAGCTATGAGGAGTAGGGTCAAACATTATGGCGAAACGAAAATCCTTCGCAAGGAATGGACGACCTTGCCGAGCGGTTCAAAGGAGCCCGGAGTCACTTTGAGCTATGGAAGACTTCGGCCTGCCGCGAAGGATCTCAGGAGGCGTGGGCTATGGTGAAGACCCATTTTACCCAACTTAACCTAGAGCACATGGCCTAGGTTGGGCCGGTAGGGCTGGATGGTAAAGAGATTCCTCTTCACCTGGTTTATGAACAAGTGATGCCCGTCGCCCGCCTTTCACAAGAAGACTGCACTTTAGATGTTATAATAGATCATCACGACCAATCTCCTAACGCGTGATTATATGTAATTTTGCATTTATGCATCTAGACACTTCCTTCCGTGCTTGAAAACTCCGTCTTTAACCGGCCATCGGCTTTTACCTCCCCTCTTAATAACTGGGCAGTGTTTCGTATTGTGTATCGTGTGGTAGTAGGAGCTAATTTCTGAGGACCATACAATCCGACCATGTGGTGCGAACAGACATAGAGCACATGGTAGGATTATGTTATATTATGATGAGACATAAGAAACACTTCCAAATAAAATAGTTCCTCGATGGGTTCCTTTCTCCGGGCTACTACAGAAAATGTGGATGTTATAGCCATGTATCCTTGGAGTGCGGATAGCTGCTATTTCGGGATGAATGATCCCCTTTTGTGGCGAAGATTGCCGATTATATGAACCTCATTCACATCCGACCAAGTTGTATCCTAAGGAACACTAGCTTTTGGCTTCACCTGTTTGAGGTACGTATGCGGACGAACCAGTCGTAACAATCGCAGTGGTGCTCCCTTTACCCCTTAGCCGAACATTCGAGAATGTAGGGAGTAAGCACAAGAGCAAGGCAACCCAACATTGCAAGAATCTTAAGTCCAATTGATGCATATAGTGGCATAAATCAATGTTCAGTCTAGGCATATAGTACATAAAGATGTAGGAGAAATAAATACTTTGATCGGCTTCCTTATAGAAGCCTCGAGGTGCTATTGGGTGTAGACATTCTATTTATTATGAATGGGTTTTGATAAATGCTTGAAGCAGTTCGGTTGATCCGAACATATCCTGCAAAATTTAAGTGATCCTACAAAAGTAAAAAAAGAAAAACTTGAAAAAGGGAAAAATGTAAGGGTATAAAGAAGGTAGCGACATCGGTCTAGCAATAGAAATGCCGAAGGCGAGCTGCGTTCCATGGGTTTGGCTCGAGGTGATTATCATGTGGGTTGCGAAGGCGATAAGCTCCTCCTGTCAGGATTTCAACAATTATGGAAGGGCCCGCCCAGTTGGGGTTAAGTTTATGCTTCTGCTTCTCTAGGAGGCGTAGAATGAGTCCGACCATGTGGTCTGCCTTTGCCCGAACTTCTCTGCTCTGATATGGTTGAGCCTGCTGTTGATTAAAAGTAGACCACGCCCGAGCAATGTCATGCTCGCCTTCCAATGCGTCTAAGTCGTCTTGCCGATCTAACTCGACCCCTCTTTCCTCGTACATGTGCACCCAAGGCGCGTCCTGGATGATATCGCAAGGGAGGTCCGCTTCAACCGTGTACACAATGAAAAATGGTGTGTAACCCATTGAACTATTCGGCGTGGTATGCATGCCCCATAGTACGGATTCCAGCTCCTCCACCCAGTGGCGGTCAAATTCTGTAAGGGATCGGACTAGACGAGGTTTGATACCACTCATAATGAGCCCATTGGCTCATTTGACTTGTCTATTGGTCTGGGGGTGATATACCGAGGCATAGTTGATCTTAATGCCTAAGTTTGCACACCAATCTTTGACCTCCTGGGTGGTAAAATTGCATCCATTAGCCAGTATTATGTTGTGTGGGACAACATAATGGTGTATGATACCGGATATATATTCGATCACCAGCTTTGCTTTGGCAGAGCTTACAGGCTTTGTTTCCACCCATTTGCTGAACATGTCCACCGTAACGAGGAGGCGTTTCTTTTTCTTGGTCCCCCTTTAAGTGGTCCGACCATGTCCAGCCCCCCAGACCGCAAAGGGCTAGGTGATCAGAATTATCCGAGGAGCCGTAGGGGGAATATGGCTTTGATTTGCAAAAAGTTGACATCCTACACAATGCTGAACCAGTGTGTGGGCATCTGCTCGGGCTGTGGGCCATAAGAAACCATCTCGAAAAGCCTTACTGACCAGGGCCCGTGCAACTGCATGGTGGCCGCCCATACCTGCGTGCACTTCGGCCAAAAGCTGGCTCCCTTCTTCTTCAGAGATGCCCCACTAGAGGACTCTTGTGGTGCTTTTCTTATATAACTCACCCTCATGGACCTTGTAAGCCTTTGATCGGCGGATGATATGTCTCGCCTCGGTCTGGTCATCGGAGAGCTCTTTGCGCAGAAGGTAAGCAAGGAAGGGCTCGATCCAGGTACGATCACTGCCATGACCTCGTGAGTCGAAGGTGTTTGTTCAATTATAGATACGCCGACGATTTGATCGTCCGGCTCGGCTATGGGGGGTACAACCTGTTCTACACCATCAGCTGTCGTGCTACCATCCTCGTCTTGCCATACCATGGATGGCTTGACAAGTATCTCTAGGAATGTGTTACTGGGGACGGGGTCACGCTTTGCGCCTAAGCAGGTGAGGACGTATGTGGCTTGGTTGTTGTCTCTTGAGACGTGATGGAATTCCAATACCACAAACTGTGCCGATATCTTGAGGACGACATTTCTATATGCTGCCATTTTTGGGTTTTTTGCATTGAATTCGCCGTTCATTTGTGAGATGGCAAGGTTGGAATCCCCCCATACCTCGAGCTGTTGTATCCCCATTAAGGTTGCCATCCGAAGGATGTGTAGTAGTGCCTCGTATTCTGGCGCGTTATTCGAATCGACATACATGATCTATAACATGTACCGGACATTATACCTGGTAGGGGACGTGAGGATCACACTAGCCCCTAGTCCGGCAAGAGTTTTGGTCCCGTCTAAGTACATGGTCCAATGACCATAAGTGCTATACTCTCTAGGGAGCTCTGCCTCTGTCCATTCGGCGACGAAGTCGGCCAGCATTTGAGATTTGATGGCTCGTCGTGGCTTGTAAGTGATCTCGAATGGCAAGAGATCGATGGCCCATTTAGCTCTTCGACCGATAGCATCCTTGTTGTTGATGATGTCGTTCAGGGGTACCTTGGATGTTACCGTGACAGCACATTCTTGGAAATAGTGTCTGAGCTTACGTGATACCATAAACAGTATGTAGGCAATATTTTGATAGTGTGGGTATCTGGTTTTGCATGGGGTAGGCACCTCGAATACATATTATATCGGCCTTTGTATCCATAATTGGTGACCCTCCAGCTCTCGTTCTATGACGAGGACCGCCCTAACCACTTGATTGGTGGCCGAGATGTATAGCAACATCAGTTCCCCGGTGCAGTGTGCTGCTAGAAGGGGGATGTTGGCTAGCAGCGTTTTGATTACCTCAGAGTCGTCACAGCGTTTTGATTGGAGAGCTTTCTCGCCGAGGCGAGAGATAAACCACTCAAGGCCGCCACACAACCTGCCAATTTTTGGACATGCTTCAGCTTTGTTGGGACCGTGAGTTGTGACAAGGCTCGGATCTTGGCGAGATTGACCTCTATTCCTCTTTGCGACACAATGAATCCGAGAAGTTTGTCGGCTGGGACTTCGAAAACACACTTGTCCGGGTTGAGTCGTATGTCGTATTCTCGTAGGCTGGCAAAGCTATGCCTGAAGTCATCTACCAGCTGGCCTACGTGCTTGGTCTTGATGACCATGTTGTCCAAATATGCCTCTAATGTTTTGCCGATTTGTTTCTCCAAGCACTTATGTATCATGCGCTGGTAAGCGACGCCCTCGTTCTATAACCCGAAAGGCATTGTGTTAAAGCAGAATGGCCCATAGCAGGTTATGAAGGTGCTTGCAGCCTGATCGGATTCCTTCATTTTAATCTGATGATATCCGGAGTAAGGATCGAGGAAACACACAGAGTCATGTCCCGCAGTTGCATCAATAATTTCGTCTATTAGGGGTAAGGGGAAAGGATCCTTAGGGCAAGCCTTATTAAGTTATTTGAAATCGACACATAGCCTCCAAGATTTGTCCTTCTTTTGTACCATGACTAGGTTTGCCAACTAGTCAAGATGTTTAATTTCTCTGATGAACCCAACTTCTAGTAGTTTGGCAAGTTCCTCACTCATCGCTTGACGCTTTGCTTTGGAAAATCGGCACAAGGCGTGCTTGATAGGTTTAAAGCCTGATATTATATCGAGGCTATGTTACACCAGCCCCGAGGGATTCCTGGCATGTCTGAGGGGTGCTACAAGAATATGTCCCAATTTTCACGCAAAAATGTGTGCAAAGCTTCTTTGATTGCGCGGTCCAGCTAAGCTTCGATGGACGCCGTTTATTAGGATCCACTGGATGCACCTGAAATTTGATGATCTCGTCCGCCGGTTTAAAGAATGTGGACTTGGACCGCTTACCGAGGATCATGTTGTCCTTGTCCACTATGGAATGGAGTGTGGTGAGTTATTCTATGGCGAGGGTCTTTGCTAGTACCTCAAGGGCACCAATGGACATGATGAACCCCTCTGTGATGGTGTCTAGATTGGATCTGGTGTTTGTGGACTCTGCGGCGGCTGAAATTTATTTTCATCCCCCTCCTAGGGTTTCTGGAATATTGGGGTATTTATAGAGCACAACCCACCAGGGCGCACTTGGGCCCCCAGGCGCGCCCTGGTGGGTTGTGATCCCATCGGAGCTCCCCTGAGGTGCGTTCCTGGCCCACTGGATCTCTTCTAGCCCAAAAAATCCACAAAAAGTTTTGCTGCATTTGGACTCCGGTTGGTATTGATGTCCTGCAATGTAAAAGACATGAAGAAAACAACAACTCTCACTGGGCACTATGACAATAGGTTAGTACCAAAAAATGATATAAAATGATTATAAAACATCCAAGAATGATAATGTAACAGCATCGAACAATCAAAATTATACATACGTTGGAGAAGTATTAGAATCCCCAAGCTTAATTCCTACTCGTCCTCGAGTAGGTAAATGATAAAAACAGAATTTTTGATGTGGAATGTTGCCTAACATTTCATCACATCTCTTTTCTTTATAGCATGGACATTTGGACTTTTATATGGTTCATATCAATAGTCTAGTTTTGCATTAAGTATTTAATACTCAAGCATACCAACAAGCAACCATGTATTTCAAAATATCAACACTAAAGCAAGTTATCCCTAGCCCATTATGCTCAATCATTGATCCATTCATGAAACACACTCAAATATTAGCTACATCAGATGCTCAAATACGATCATAGTGCCCCTTAGTTGGTGCTTTATGAGAGAAGATGGAGACTCAAATTCAAAATAAAATTTGCATAAGTAAAAGAAAGGCCCTTCGCACAGGGAAGTAGGGATTTGTAGATGTGCCAGAGATCAAAGCAAAAATTGAGAGATAAAAACATTTTGGGGGCATACTTTTCCCACCAACGAAAATGACTTTCCATGCTAGATACATCATAGGCGGTTCCCAAACAGAAAAAAAAATCATTTTCCACCATTACTTTCACTTTCCATGGCTTGTCCGTATCCACGGGTGCCCGCCATACCAAAACTTTCCAAGGAGTTTATTATTTGAAAACAAAACGTAAATTCATTTTTTATTTTGGGACTGGGAATCCCTAATACCTTTGCCATACTCACAAGTGAATAAACACTCGTCATGAGAATAACACATCTAGCATGGAAAATATTGGCATATAGGTAGAGCACACAAAAGACAAATTTATTTTGAAAATTAGAGATGGCACATGCAAATTTGCTTAGAACGACATGGAAAGACTGCATATAGGTAGGTATAGTGGACTCATATGGCAAAACTGGTTTAAAGGGTTTTGGATGCACAAGTAGTGATAATACTTAGTGCAAAATGAAGGCTAGCAAAAAGATTGAGAAGCGACCAACCAAGAAACGAAAAATCTCGTATCCAAGCATTAAGCATAAGTAACACCAAATAATGCACCACAAGTAGGATATAAACTTCATTGCATAACCATTGACTTTCGTGCTTGCGTAGGGAATCACAAACCTTAACATAAATATTCTTACTAAAGCACAATTACTCATCAACATGACTCACATATCATATCGTCATATCTCAAAACCATTACTAAGAATCAAGTTTATTTTGTTGAGTGATCTCCATGAAAGTTTTTTTATATCCTCCTTGGATATCTATCACTTTGGGACTATTTTCATATGTTGCTTTTGATAAGCTCAAACAAATTTAAGTGAATAACATGAGCATATTTTTTCTTTCTCTCAGAATAATCTAAGTGAATCAAGAGATAATTCCTTATAATTTTTATTAACTCCCAAATAAATCTAAGTGAAGCATGAGAGCATTTCTTAAAAAATAACAAAGCACGCCGTGCTCAAAAAGATATAAGTAAAGTACTAGAGCAAATCCTTGTCTCTAAAAATTGAAGTGAAGCGTAGCAGCAAGCATAGCATAATTTTTGGCTCTCTCAAAAAGGTGTGTACAACAAGGATTCAAGACTTAAAACACAAAGCAAAACAAGCAAAGACTCATATCATACAAGAGGCTCCAAGCAAAACTTATAATATGTGATGAATAAAAATATAGTTTCAAGTAAAATACCGATGGTTGTTAGAAGAAAGAGGGGATGCCACACGGGGGCATCCCCAAGCATAGTTGCTTTCGACTTCTTGAATATTATCTTGGGGTACCTCGGGCATCCCCAAGCTTAGCCTTTTGCTAATCATTATTCCTTCATCCATCGTAAGATCACCCAAAACTTGAAAACTTCAATCACACAAAACTCAACAAAACCTTCCTGAGATCCGTTAGTATAAGAAAGCAAACCACTACTATAAGTATTGTTGCAAACGTATTCATATTTTATTTTTGCATTATATATAATGTATTCCAACTTTTATATGGTAAAAACTCATCAAAGAAAGCCATAGAATCATCAAAACAAGCACACAACGCATAGAAAACAGAATCTGTCAAAAACAGAACAGTCAATAGCAATCTGACTACTTCGAATACTTCTGTAACTCCACAAATTCTGAAAAATTAGGACAACGTGAATAATTTGTTTATTAATCTTCTTCAAAAAGAATCCACTCAAAATCACTCTTTTGTTAAAAACAAAAAATAAATTTGTGGGCGCAAAAGTTTCTATTTTTCAACAAGATCAAATAAACTTTCACCCAAATCATCCCAAAGGCCTTGCTTGGCACAAACACTAATTTAAACCACAAAAGCACATATAACCAGAGGTATAATTTTGTATTTTTATTTGAAACAAAAAATAAAAATATTGGGTTGTCTCCCAACAAGCGCTTTTCTTTAAAACCTTTTGGCTAGGCATTGATAATTTTAATGATGCTCTCAGGAAAGAGAAGAATTGAAGCACAAAGGGAGCATCATATGGCATGTCAAAATAACATTTAACTCTAACATACTTCCTATGCATAGGCATTTTATAAGAAAACAAATTATCAAGGCAAGCAAAAACTAGCATATGCAAGGGAGAAGAATAAAGGATTGACAATCTCAACATAACGAGAACTAAATTAGTAATATGAAAATTTCTAGGACCATATTTTCGTCTCTCATAATAATTCCATGTAAGATCATACTCAAATTCAACAATATAAAATTTCCTCTTCATGATCTTCATGCATGCAAAGTTGAAACTCTTCAAAAAAGTGGGATTATCATCAAATAAAGTCATGACCTCTCCAAACCCACTTCTATCAAACATTTCATAAGATTGAACACTCTCCAAAATAGTAGGAACAATAATGCCTAAAGTTGACACTCTTCCAAACTCACTTTCAATATCATATTCATCAAGAGTATTAAATAAATTATCAAGATCATAAGAAGCATTATCACCCCAATCATGATCATTGCAATAAGTAGCGGTCATGGCAAACTCATCAAATATAGCAACCCCAAGCATGTGGGTTTGCATATCATTAGCACAATTGATATTAATAGAATTTATAAGAATATCATTGCAATCATGCTTTTAATTCAGGAAGACATCGTGAATCACTTCATCACAATTTTCAGATTCACAAATCTCAAGCAAAATTTCATAGAGATAATCAAGTACACTCAACTCACTAGCAATTGGTTCATCATAATTGGATCTCTTGAAAAGATTAGCAAGTGGATGAGGATCCATATCAATAGATTTTTAGCAACAAAATATGCAAATAAATAGAAGGCACATGGCAACATAAGCAAAGATAGCAAACAAGAAAAAAAGCAAATGGAAAAGAGGGCGAATAAAACAACAATTTTTTAGTGAAGTGGGGGAGCGGAAAACGAGAGGCAAATGGCAAATAATGTGAATTACAAGGAGATGAGATTTGTGATTAGGAACCTGGTTGATGTTGAAGATCCTCCCTGGCAACGGCGCCAGAAATTGGCACGTTGGTGGGAGACTATCTTGACTTGATCTTCCCTCGCAACGACGCGAGAAATTCCTTTTGATGTCTACTAGAACTACGTCGGTATTTCCCCAAAGAGGAAGGGATGATCCAGTATAGCGATGGTAAGTGTTTCCCCCAGTGATGAGACCAAGTTATCGAACCAGTAGAACAAAATCCTCACACCACGTAAACAGCACCTGCACACAAATAACAAATACTCGCAACCCGACGTGTTAAAGGGGTTGTCAATCCCTTTCGGGTACGGCGCCTCAAGATAGGCAAATAACGTGAGGTAAAAGTGGTAGATATGATAAATAGATCGTGGAACAAATAAATTGCAACAAGGTATTTTTGTATTTTTGGTTTAGTAGATCTGAAAATAAAAGCAAAGGAAAATAGATCGCAAAGGCAAATATGATGAAAAGAGACCCGGGGCCGGATGTTTCTCTAGTGGCTTCTCTCGAGAAAAATAGAAAACGGTGGGAAAACAATTACTGTTGGGGAATTGATAGAACTTCAAATAATCATGACGATATCTAGGCAATGATCATTATATAGGCATCACATCTAATTTTAGTAGACCAACTCCTGCCTGCATCTACCACTATTACTCCACACATCGACCACTATCCAGCATGCATCTAGTGTATTAAGTTCATGGAAAAACGGAGTAATGCAATAAGGACGATGACATGATGTAGACAAGATCTATTTACGTAGAAATAGACTCCATCTCGTTGTCCTTAATAGAAACGATACATACGTGTCGTTTCCCTTTCTATCACTGGGATCAAGCACCGATCGAACCCATCACAAAGCACCTCTTCCCATTGCAAGATAAATAGGTCAAGTTGGCCAAACAAAACCCAAATATCGGAGCAGAAATACGAGGCTATAATCAATCACGTATATAAAGATCAAAGAAGACTCAGACAACTTTCATGGATAAAAACATAGATTTGATCATAAACTCAAAGTTCATCACATCCCAACAAACACACCGCAAAAAACTTACATCATATGGATCTCCAAGAGACCATTGTATTGATAATCAAGAGAGAGAGAGGAAGCCATCTAGCAACTAACTACAGACTCATAGGTCTACAAAGAACTAATCACGCATCATTGGAGAGGCACCAATGGACATGACGAACCCCTTCGTGATGGTGTCTAGATTGGATCTGGTGTTTCTGGACTGTGCGGCGACTGGAAATGATTTTCGTCCTCCTCCTAGAGTTTCTGGAATATTGGGGTATTTATAGAGAAAAGACGCGATGCGGGAGGCCAACGGGCCCAGGCGCGCCCCGGTGGGTTGTGCTCCCATCGGAGCTCCCCTCACGTGCGTTCCTGGCCCACCGGATGTCTTCTGGCCCAAAAAAATCCACAAAAACTTTTGCTGCGTTTGGACTCCGTTTGGTATTTATTTCCTGCGATGTAAAAAACATGCAGAAAACAACAACTGGCACTCGGCACTATGTCAATAGGTTAGTACCAAAAAATGATATAGAATGACTATAAAATGATTGTAAAACATCCAAGGATGATAATATAACAGCATGGAACAATCAAAAAACATAGATACATTGGAGATGTATCAGTAACACAAATAGGTGAAGTAGCAAACTTGGGATCATATTGCATTCTAGCATGCAAAGATTTTTCCTTCCACTTGCATAGAAACCTTAAGATCATCTCTATCCTTACAAGAAAGAAAGTCCCTAGCTACTTCTAATTCCATAAGATAACCCTCAGGTATATTAGGCAATTCATATCTAGGAGAGCATCATTATTAGTGTTCCGTTTCATCAGATTCAGCAATATTATCCTTACAGGAAAGAAAGTCTCTAGTACGTGAATCATAGTGTTCCGTTCCATCATATTCAGCAATATTATCAGTTTCATCATTTACTCTAGCAATTTGTTACTCAAGAAATTCACCAAGTGGCACAATAGTATCAAGAAAAATATCATCATAAGCATCATGCATAGTAGAAGTAGAATCATCAATTATTTGCGACATATCAGTTTCAATAGTAGGTGGTGGTGTCGCAAATTTACTTATAACAGACGGTGAATCAAGTGCAGAGCTAGATGGCAGTTCCTTACCTGCCCTCGTAGTTGAGGGGTAGATCTTGGTATTAGCGTCTTTCAGATTCTTCATAGTGATCAACTGACATAAATTCCAAGTGACTCAGAGAATATAGCTATGCTCCCCGGCAACAGCGCAAGAAAAAGGTCTTGATAACCCACAAGTATAGGGGATCACAACTGTTTTTGAGGGTAGAGTATTCAACCCAAATTTATTGATTCAACACAAGGGGAGCCAAAGAATTTTCTCGAGTATAAGCAGATGAGTTGTCAATTCAACCACACCTGAAAGACTTAATATCTGCAGCAAGGTATTTAGTAGCAAAGTAGTATGGAAGTAACGGTAACGGTGGCAAACGTGACAGTAGCAGTTTTTAGTGATTGTAACAGTAGCAACAAAAAAGTAACTTAGCAAAGACCAATAAGTGGAAAGCTCGTAGGCAATGGATTAGTGATGGATAATTATGTCGGATGGCATTCATCATGCAATAGTCATAACATAGGGTGATACAGAACTAGCTCCGATTCATTAATGTAATGTAGGTATGTATTCCGTATATAGTCATACGTGCTTATGGAAACTAACTTGTATAACATGTTTTGTCCTATCCTCCCATGGCAGCGGGGTCCTAATGGAAACTAAGGGATATTAAGGCCTACTTTTAATAGAGAACCGGACCAAAGCATTAGCACTTAGTGAATACATGAACTCCTCAAACTACGGTAATCACCGGAAAGAATCCCAGTTATTGTCGCGTTGGGGGATACGGATTATAAGTCGTAATACTTGTCTATAACTTGCAAGATAGGATCAAGAACACATATATATTCATGAAAACATAATAGGTTCAAATTTGAAATTGTGGCACTCGGGCCCTAGTGACAAGCATTAAGCATAGCAAAGTCATAGCAACATCAATCTCAGAACATAGTGGATACTAGGGATCACACCCTAACAAAACTAACTTGATTACATGATATATCTCATCCAATCGATCACCTTTCCAGAAAGACTAATATAGAATTACTCACAACGATGGAGAGCATCATGAAATTGGTGATGAAGGATGGTTGATGATGACGACCGCGTCGATTTCCCCTCTTTGGAGCCCAAACCAGACTCTAGATCTGCCCTCCCGAAGAAGAACAGGAGGTGGAGGTGGCTCCGTATCGTAAAACGCGATGAACTCTTCTCCTTGATTTTTTTCTCCGCGGATGGGAATATATAGGAGTTGAAAATAGGTCGATGGAGCTTCACGGGCCCCACAAGCCCAGGGGGCGCGTCCTAGGGGGGCGCCCTGCAGGCTTGTGGCCTAGGGTGGCCCATCTCTGATAGATTCTTTCGTCATTATTTTTTATTAAATCCAAAAATATTCTCCGTAAATATACAGGTCAATCCGAGAACTTCTATTTCTGCACAAAAATAATAACAAGGCAATTCTGCTGAAAACAACGTCACTCCGGGTTAGTTCCATTCAAATCATGCAAATTAGAGTCCAAAACAAGGGCAAAAGAGTTTGGAAACATAGATACGTTGGAGACATATCATGGTCGATGGTGAAATCTAGGCTCCCGAACCTTACTTTTGACCGGGGGTGAAGCCTCCGACCTCGCCAAGGTGGCAGGCTGGATCAGCATGCAGAACGATGCTTCCGAACGCGAAGATCAGTGTGGGGGACAAAGATGTCCTTGTTGCGGATCACTACGCGGATGACTAGCGTGCCCTCAATCCTTCCTGTGATCCTACAACCAAACTATCAATGACAGCGCCAATGTCGGTGTCAAAACTGGCGCATCTCGGGTAGGGGTCCCGAGCTGTGGACCTTGGATTGATGGCTATAGGGGACGAAGGAGACAGTGTTTACCCAGGTTAGCGCCCTCTTGCGGAGGTAAATCCCTACATCCTACTTGATTGTATTGATGTGTATGAGGATTACAGAGTTGATCTACCTAGATATTTTCTGAGCTAAAACCCTAGATGAGTCAACCTCCCTATACGGATGAAACCCTTTGGTTTATATAGACACCAGGGGTTCCTAGGTTACATACAACCGACTTCGGGTCGGGGTAGAGGCACCGACCTAGACTACTAGACATGGATGATATGCATGTATTTGGAGCTTTCCTTCTTGAATACGAGGTCGTCATGCAGTCCGGTCTTTAATAATATGGCCCATTAGGTCAACCTCTAAGAGATGGGCCAACCATCCGAGGACCCCTTAGTCCAGGACTCCCTCAGCTTGGCCTTTTGCTCGGTGTTTTTTTCCGCTTTTGCCGCCGGTGTTATGTTCCATATTGAGCACTCCTAACACGCTTGGGGTTGTTATGGGGACCCCCTTGATAAATCATTTTGGTTTAAAACTTCTCTCGCAAGACCCAACTTTGGTACTCCATTTGCTAAACAACTTAATAATTAAAAATCATATGGAATAGCTACCATGAGGACAATTAATCAACCCCTAGGCCAGAGCTAGTCATGACTATTCGTCCAATGCGCACACTATGTGGGGCCAACCCAGGGCAACTTGGGTGATTTCTATCATACCACTATACGCGTCACTTATCCGATGTGTCATGTGACCGAGAAACGCGGCTCTTATCGGGGTCGTCGCCACGTTTGGTGGTCTTGCTGGGTTTATCTTAGCCTTTTCGATATATCTTGTGCATCGTGATTCCAAGGATACTTTGGACTATCTCAAGGTTGAGGTTTTCCACCAAGAATCCAAGAAAATCAGGAGTTTCCCATGGTCGAGGTTTCCTATGCAGCTTGTGGTAGTTTGTGATGGACTAGTTGGAGCACCCCTGCAGGGTTAATATCCATGGTCATGTGGCAACTTGGAAATTTGTTTAACATTCAGGTTTAGAAAACTCGAATTAAACATAATTAAAATATGCCAAATGTGTGGGTTACCGTGACTACCTCTACTCATGAGTTTCTACTCCGATTGAGCACACGGTGGGGTTATGTCCGACGTAAGAATGTGTTCATGATCACTTCTTGATCATTACTAGATCACGACCGTTTATGCGAAGTCCACTCAGTTTCAATTATGTTCTCGTAGGTTAGCCACCATATAATGCTTAGAGCTGCTACAACCTCAATACTTAACCATGCCTTACCCAAGGAACTTAATTAGTCCCGATAGCTTGGTCACGAGATTGTTGAGTCCGTGTGGCTAACTGATGTCTACTAAACAACTTGTTCTTGAGGACTTGTGTTGGGCCTCCAAGCGCAGAGTTTTGTAGGACATGAGAAAATTTCCTTCAAGTGGAAGACCTAAGGTTTATCTATCCGTGGGAGGCATAGGATGAAGATGGTCTCTCTCAAACAACCCTACAAACAAATAATAGAAAAGTCTCTTGTGTCCCCAACACACCATATACAATGGTAAATTGTATAGGTGCACTAGTTCGGCGAAGATATGGTGATACAATTGTAGTAATGATAGTAGATATAGTTTTTTTGTAATCTGAAAATATAAAAACAGCAAGGCAGCAAGTAACAAAAGTGAGCATAAACAGTATTGCAATGCTTGAAAATGAGGCCTAGGGTTCGTAATTTCGCTAGTGTAATCTCTCAACAATGCTAACATAGTTAGATCATATAACACTCCCTCAATATGCGATAAAGAATCACTCCAAAGTTCCTATCTAGCAGAGGACATAAGAATAAACTGTTTGTAGGGTACAAAACCACTTAAAGTTGTTCTTTCCGATCAACCTTTCCAAGAGTTCGTACTAAGATAACAAGTTATCCTTTTCGATTGATCTATCAAGAGTTTGTACTAAAATAACACGATGACAAATTCAGATTCATAATAATCAATCCAACACAAAGAACTTCAAAAAGCTCACGAAGATTTCTATAGGAGAACATAGTATGAAAACGTGCAATCAACCCCTATACCTTGATTACCCCATTATCACCTCGGTAATCCACGAGTTGATGCCACAACATATATCAAGTGAATCACTTGAATAACCAATGTTAATATGGGTATCCCCATGTAAGACATATAGTATGTGCTCTCAAACCAGAATATTCAATCCAACATAATGAGAATTTAAAGTGAAAGATTCAATTCATCACAACAATAGCATGGGACAAACACCATATGATCCAACTATTTTAACAAGGCCCGTGATATATCAAGATCATGACATCTCAAGAACACAAGAGAGAGAGAGATTAAAACATAGACTGGTACAAATCCTCGGTCCAGAGGGTGGACTACCCCCTCCTCGTCATGGCCTCCGCCGGAATGATGAAGATGGCCACCGGAGATGATTTGACATCTCTGACAGGTTACTGGAACGTCTCCAGATTGGTTTTTCGTGGATACACAAGCCCTGCGGCGGTTAAAATTCTCGTCTCGGGTTATTTCTGGAGGTTTCTATATTTATAGGATTTTTGGGCGTTGGAATCAAGCCAAGATGGGCCACGAGTGGCCCACTAGACACCACACCATGCTTGGGGGGGGCTGGTGTCTAGTGGGCATTAGGGGGCCCTGTCGTGGATATAAGACTGACAGTAGATGTGTAGGGTATGAAAGTAGAGGGCAGAGTCCTAGCTATGGCTAGGTTGTATGAGTTCAGGCCCCTCTGTGGTGGAGGTAACAGCCCTACGTCTCAGTGCTATTCGAGCTTTGGTGTCGACCGGAATATGAATGTTACACAATGCGAACCCTTGTGACAGAGGGGAGTAGTGGCTTATATAGAGTGTGCTGCCCCTCATAAGTGTCTAGCCATCAAGGGTGTGATAAGTGGGATTGAATGCATACGTTACAGGTAACGTATGCTATAAAGGACTTTAACTACCATAGTCTAACGTCTGACCGTTAGCCTCGCTGGAGTGGCTTTTGGCCTCCTAGGTCGACTGGCTTCTGGCCACTATGTCGACTGGCTTCTAGTATTTACAGAGTGGAAACCACTCGTCGAGTATTAGTAACCTTCCGAGTGGTTCTTTACCGAGTGGATCAGAGGTTGTCTTAATCCATTCGGTAAGTATCTTGTGATCCCTAAGCTAATAATGAGGTGCCCTTGGGTAGGACTTATAGGTCAGGCCTATGACCCTACCCTAGGGCTATGACCCCATCATTAGCCCCCGAATGGATCGAGGTTAGAATGGTGAAGGTGCAACTTCAAATCTTGGTATAGCAGACTGACTTTGGATGTTCTTCAAAGTTTTGCCGAATTGGATGTCAATTGCAATCTTCATCATTTGCCTTGATCAATTCTGCTTGGCATAAAATATCCGAGTGGATCCGAGGATCCGAGTGAGCAAACGAAACGGCGCGTTCGACATGATCTTTTGATGTGACCAATCGCCCTGTCAGTTCCGAATTTCCTGGGATTTGAAAATTCCGGTTGCCGCGCGTTATGCGGTGGTGACGTCATCGCTATCAAGTGGATCCCATCGCCTCGAATCTTGCACCTCAATCTCTGCCACGTATCATGCAGTAGCTCGCGAAGAGATAGGTCAAGGGTCCACCTACTAGAGACTCGGTCGGCGGGTTATAAAGGCTTTCGGCACTAGGGTTTGGAACGGCGTCATCTCCTTCCTCTCCTCTGCTCTTCTTCTTCCTTAGCCACCAGCGCACACAGAAGTCACCGATCTCGTCGCCTCTACCATGACGAAAGGACAGACTGGCAAGCTTGAGAAAGCGAAGAAGAAGGGCGTTGCCAAGTCGAAGAAGCAAGCTCGGCCGCCGGGATGGATCCAGGGGATTTTCCCCCTTCCACTGTGCGGAAGGAGGATCTCCTCGAGCTCGTTGAGCACGACATGCTGATGGACAAATCTTGGCGCCTTCTTGGTGATGAAGCTGAGTCGCAGCCGCGAGAGGGGAGCGGGTCCTCCTCCTGACTCATGTAGAAAGAGGTTTCTCTCTGCCACCCCATCCCTTTATTCGGGGTTTTCTGAACTTCTTTAGGGCGAAGTTGCATCACTTTCCGCCGAATGCCATTGCGCACCTCTCTTGTTTTATCACCTTGTGTGAATGCTTCCTCGGGTGTCCTCCTCACTTGGGACTCTTCAAATCCATCTTCACCGTGCGATCTCAGTCGGTGAAGAAAATTAACCTGACTGATGACAACACAAACGTCATCCAGTTGTGTGGGGGTTTAGGCCTCCAGAAAAAGGCCAAGAGTAGCTATGCTGTCATGACCTTTCCCGAGTCGGTTCGCAATTGGCAGTCTACTTGGTTCTACTGTAATTATGTAGCTTGCCCGAACATGTCGAGTGGACTCCCTCCCTTTACTCTAGAGCAGCCGAGTGCTCCAAGGACGTTAGCGATGACAAAGGAGGAGATGACTCTGGTTGATCCCTTGGTCAAAGCACTGATTGGCTTGGTCCGCATCGGAGTGACACGAATGGATCTATTAGAGACCTTCCTGGGCAGACGGATCCAGCCTCTCCAGGCTTGAGATCATACCATGTGGCATTACACCGGTCCCGAGGACTCCACTCGGTATCATCCCGAGGAAGTGATTGAAGACACAGTAGCCAAGTGGATCCGCGGAATAGTGGGTCCTTGTGACAATCCGATGGGGGCAAAAAGGGTCCTACCCTTCTCAGCTGACAACCCACCGACGAACAAGGTTAGTTCCGCTCTGTTGAACATTAGTGTTTGAAACGATTGCTTGTGATTTCCTTGTCGACTGAATTTGTGGATTGTATCTTGCAGGAGTGGAAGAACCTTCATTCTTTGGTCCCTAATGGCAACACACTCGACCTTGACGAAGGGAGCATGGAGGACAGTGCGGAGAGTGAGGACTACATCGACGACAGCAAATAGACGGAGGAGGAGGAGGAGGAGTCGGAGGAGAGTGAGGAGGAAGATTGTCTCCTCCTCGCCCTGAGCCCCGAACCAAGCAGCGTCACGACCCCGCAGGCACTCCAAGCAAACCTTTGGCACCGAGTGGCAGGATTGCCAAGCGTGTCAGGGGACCATCCGGAGAACTAGTAGAACAGCCCGCCAAAGTGTCCAAGCCCAGTGGACCTAAGCCTCAGAAGGCCTTGCCTACGATGAGGATTGTCGTTCCAGTCGCCTGTGCGTAAGTGCTTGACCTTATGTTTTTATCCGAGTGAACATTTTGGTCGCTGACGACTGACTGAGGTTGTCTCGACAGAGCTGCTACTTCTGTCACATCGCCTCCGCAAGGAGACGAGGATCTCATGGGAGTCGACACTGAGAATGCAGCCACCTCACAACTCGGTATGAAGTTGATCCCTCGTTCTATGTCATTCTTTCGCATGTACGTTTTCTTGACTGTAACTTCTGATGTTTCTGTCAGTCAGCCATGCCTGCTGCGAGAGATGTCATCCAGCTGGACGATGATGGTCAAAGGCAGCCAGCTACTGCGGCGGAACCTATTGTGTCCGAGGTGCATGTGGCGACAATTGATGTGGTCAGTGCTCCACCTGTTAGTTCAGTCGTCGTCATCACTACTCCAACTGGATTGCAGTCGAGCGTTCGATTTGTTTCTGCTGTGGCTTCAGGATTGATGTCTCCCGTGATCGTGTACACCACGCGTCGTGTCCCTGAGGATCAGGCTGGTGCTACCAAGGATGCTATGATCCAGGCAGGACTGATGAAGCAACAAGCAAGAGGAGCCTATGATGCCATCGGCTCTGTGTACAACAACAGCGTGGTGCTGGAAGAACATGTCCAAGTAAGTTTGACTATAAGTTTGAATTCTAACTGTCACCCACTGGGGTTGCTTTTTTGTAGAATTGTCTTTGTTTCATTCGCGTTCCAGTGGGGTCACTCTGAGTGAACCCACTGGGTGTAGTCCCCGAGACCGCTCTTGAGAGGTTGCACTAGCAGTGGTCTTAATCAGTAGAGATGTTCCTTTTTGCTTGTTCAAAACCAACCAGAGCTGATCTAGTTGAATTATGAATCCAGTGGGCGCACGCTAAGTGCACCCACTGGGTGTAGTCCCCGAGACTATTCTTAGTCGGGATTGAATGATAATAGTCTGAAGTACTTGAGTGTATACTGTATTTGACTCGGCAGGGCAGACCTTGTCGAGTATTAAACTAGTGGGGTCACGTTGAGTGAACCCACTGGGTGTAGTCCCTGAGACTACTGTTGAATGCTTGCATAATTAGGAGTTTGTATTTGAATGCTTGAATTATTTGTCGAATGACTTGTATTTCTCCACTCGGAAGTAGATTAACACTTGTGTCGAGTGAAAATAATTTGTCCACTCGGATGTTTTTTGTAGAAAGCTTGTGAGATTGGGTCGCAGTACGCCCAGGTGGAATCTGAGAAGAACAAACTGAAGCTGGAGTGTGATGCCATGAAGAGGTTGCTAGAAGACAAGGATGTGGCCCTTGCCAATCTGAAGCAGAAGTCTAAAGCTGATGAATTGAAGCTTGCGGACCTTGAGAAGTTGAAGGCAGACAATGAATAGATGAAGAAGGAAAGGGATGAATGGGCGAAGAGACTCCACTCTATGTCGACAAGAGGGAATGCTTTGGAAAGTTTTGTAAAAGACTTCCTGGCAAAGATGCTTGATTCTCTCATTGGTATGTTTCCTTTACCAAGTGAGTCTTAGAATTTTTCATCGACTGACATGCAGCTGATATTTCGTTGGTCTTTTGTTGCAGAGTTTTGTCCATTCGAGGTAGAGCCATACTTGGATACCATCAAGTTTCCTATTCTCGATGACTTGGCCATGAACATGTATCGCCTCAACTGTCGTCTGTTAAAGTCCAAGGGTACTTCAGTTGTCTGCGAGCTGCTGAGGAAAGAATCGACAAAGAACTATGGCCTGAAGACATGTTCCTTGTCGGTCTGGATGCTGTGATGGAGCGCCTGGGTCGTGTTCCAAAAAGAGTTCAAGCATGGAAGAAGTATGCTGCTCGGTGTGGGGCGGATGTAGCCTTGTCACTCAGCACGGTCCATTGCAAGGAGACTCGAGAGGAGAAGTTCAAGGTGTTGCAGGTTGCGAACACAAAGATGCTTCGTTTTGAATACTTCATGGAGACTTTTATTGATGCCGCAACTCGCATCGTCGACATCATTGACCTCGATACCTTTGTGGAGCCAACGAGTCCACGTGAGCCTTGATGAAGTTGATCACTCGTGAGCAAAACAATTATTTGCCTCGGTATGCCGAGTGGTTCTTGTAAACTTTTAAAACTTCGTTCGGGTGATAACCCGAGTACTTTTGTCCTGCACGGATAACTTTGAGCCGCGTCGGGTCCATTTTGCATCATGCTTTCATGTTGATATTTATCGCTTTATGGGCTGTTATTATACTTTGTGGAACCTTACTTATGCCTTTTCTCTCTTATTTTGCAAGGTTTATTTGAAGAGGGAGAATGTTTGCAAGGTTTATTTGAAGAGGGAGAATACCGGCAGCTGGAATTCTGGACTGAAAAAGGAGCAAGTCTGAGTGCTCTATTCTGTGCAAATCCAAATTCCCTAAAATCAACGTGGATTTTTTTTTGGATTTTATAAAAAATACTGGGCGAAAGAAGTGTCAGAGGGGAGCAACCAGGGGCCCAAAAGCCTGATTGCCGCGGCCTACCCCCTTGGCCGCAGCAACAGGGCTTGTGGGCACCCTGGCGGCCCACTGGCCCCCCTCTTTTGCTATATGAAGGGTTTTGTTCCAGAAAAAATCATTCGGGAGCTTTTTCGTGGTTTCGCCACCGCCACGAGGCGGAACTTGAGCAGATCCAATCTAGAGCTCCGGCAAGACAATCCTGCCGGGGAAACTTCCCTCTCGAAGGGGGAAATTGTCGCCTTCGTCATCACCCACACTCCTCTCGTCGGAGGGGAGGCATCTTCATCAACATCTTCATCAGCACCATCTCCTCTCCGATCCCTAGTTCTTCTCTTGTAACCAATCTCCGTCTCGCGACTCCGATTGGTACTTGTAAGCTTGCTAGTAGTGTTGATTACTATTTGTAGTTGATGCTAGTTGGATTACTTGGTGGAAGAGTTTATGTTCAGATCCTTGATGCTATTCATTACACCTCTGATCATGATTATGATTATGCTTTGTGAGTAGCCACTTTTGTTCCTGAGGACATGGGATAAGTCATGCTAATAATAGTCATGTGAGTTTGGTATTCGTTCGGTATTTTGATATGTTGTATGTTGTCTTTTCCTCTAGTGGTGTTATGTGAACGTCGACTACATAACACTTCACCATATTTGGGCCTAGAGGAAGGCATTGGGGAGTAGTAAGTAGATGATGGGTTGCTGGAGTGACAGAAACTTAAACCCCAGTCTATCCGTTGCTTCGTAAGGGGCTAATTTGGATCCACTAGTTTAATGCTATGGTTAGACGTTGTCTTAATTCTTCTTTCGTAGTTGCGGATGCTTGCGAGAGGGGTGAATCATAAGTGGGATGCTTGTCCAAGTAAGGGCAGTACCCAAGCGCCGGTCCACCCACATATCAAACTATCAAAGTAACGAGCACGAATCATATGAACATGATGAAACTAGCATGACAGAAATTCCCTTGAGTCCTCGGGAGCGCTTTTCCTCTTATAAGACTTTGTTCAGGCTTGTACCTTGCTAAAAAAGGGATTGGGACACTTTCTGCACCTTTGCTACTACTTGTTACTTGTTACTTTTCGCTTGCTACGTCTCACCTCACTATACCATCACTTGTTACCGCTACTTTCAGTGCTTGCAGTTATTACCTTGCTGAAAACCATTTATCAGAGCCTTCTCCTCCTCGTTGGGTTCGACACTCTTACTTATCGAAAGGACTACGATTGATCCCCTATACTTGTGGGTCATCAAGACTCTTTTCTGGCGCCGTTGCCGGGGAGGGAAGCGCCTTTGGTAAGTGGAATTTGGTAAGGAAACATTCATATATTGTGGTGAAATTTATTGTCACTTGTCACTATGGAAACTGTTCCTTTGAGGAGTTTGTTTGGGGTATCTTCACCACGAACGGAAGCACGAGGATTTGTTCCTTAACCTGAGGTACCTACTGAAAATATCTTTTATGAAATCCCTTCGGGTATGCTTGAGAAATTGCTAGCTAATCCTTTTACAGGAGATGGATCTTCACATCCAGACTTGCATCTAATCTATGTAGATGAGGTTTGTGGTTTATTTAAGCTTGCAGGTTTTCCCGAGGATGAGGTAAATAAGAAAGTATTTCCTTTATCTTTTAAGGATAAGGCGTTGACATGGTATAGGCTATGTGATGATACTGGATCATGGGACTACAATCGGTTGAAATTGGAATTTCATCAAAAGTTCTATCCTATGCATTTAGTACATCGTGATCGGAACTATATTTATAACTTTTGGCCTCATGACAGGGAAAGCATAGCTCGAGCTTGGGGAGGCTTAAATCAATGCTATATTCATGCCCCAATCATGAGCTCTCGAGAGAAATTATCACTCAAAACTTTTATGCTCGGCTTTCTCATGAAGATCGTACCATGATTTACACTTCTTGTACCGGTTCTTTTATGAAGAAGGATATAGACCACAAGTGGAATTTATTGGAAAGAATCAAACGTAACTCTAAAGATTGGGAGTTGGAGGAAGGTAATGAGTCAGGTATGAATTTCCAGTTTGATTGCGTTAAATCTTTTGTTGAGACAAACACTTCTAGAGATTTTAGCGCTAAGTATGGACTTGACTCTGAGATAGTAGCTTCTCTTTGTGAATCTTTTGCTGCTCATGTTAATCTTCCCAAAGAGAAGTGGTTTAAATATCATCCTCCTATAGAAAGCAACATAGCCAAAACCAATCTAGTTGAGGAGAAGGTCATTGCTTTTAGTGATCCTGTTGTTCCTTGTGCTTACACTGAGAAACCACCATACCCTACTAGAATAAAGGATTATTCTAAAGCTCCAACTGTGATACGTAGGGGTCACATTAGACCACTTGCACCCCCTGAGGAGATTAGAGTTGAACCTAGTGTTGCTATTATCAAAGATCTCTTAGCCGAAGGCATAGATGGGCATGTTATCAAATTCTGTGAGGACTCCGCTAGAATTGCTAAACCTCGCGCGAAGGACAAATTCGGACTTGTAGTTGGCCTGCCCGTTGTTTCTGTCAAGATAGGAGACCACTGTTACCCTGGTTTATGTGATATGGGTGCTAGTGTTAGTGCAATACCCCGTTCCCTATATGATGAAATCAAAGATGAGATTGCACCTGCTGAGTTAGAACCCATTGATGTCACTATTATGCTAGCTAATAGAGACACTATCTGCCCTCTGGGAATTGTGAGAGACGTAGAAGTCCTGTGTGGTAAGACAAAGTATCCTACTGATTTCCTCGTCCTTGGTACTGCACAAGATAGCTTTTGTCCCATCATATTTGGTAGACCCTTCCTCAACACGGTCAATGCTCACATTGATTGCATTAAACAGACTGTCACTATTAGTTTCGAAGGTGTGTCTCATGAATTTAACTTCTCCAAGTTTGGAAGACAACCTCATGAAAAAGAGTCGTCCGGTAGGGATGAAATCATTGCTCTTGCCTCTATTGCCGTGCCTCCTAGGGATCCTTTAGAGCAATATTTGCTTGAGCATGAAAATGATATGCATATGGAAGAAAGATATGAGATAGATAAAATTGTCTTAGAACAATATCCTATTCTCAAGAATAATCTGCCTGTTGAATTACTTGGGGATCCTCCCCCACCAAAGGGTGATCCTGTGTTCGAGCTGAAACAGTTACCAGATACTCTTAAGTATGCTTATCTTGATGAGAAGGAGATATATCTTGTTATTATTAGTGCTCACCTCTCGAATCACGAAGAGAAGAAGTTATTAAAAACTTTGAGGAAGCACCGTAAGGCTATTGGATATACTCTTGATGATCTTATGGGTATCAGTCCCACTCTATGTCAGCACAAGATTAAAACTGATCCTAATTCTAAGCCAGTTGCTGATCATCAACGGAGATTAAATCCGAGGATGAAAGAGGTCATGAGAAAAGAAATATTAAAGCTTCTGGAAGCAGGAATCATCTATCATGTTGCTCATAGTGATTGGGTAAGCCTAGTACATTGCGTACCTAAGAAGGGAGGTATTACCATCGTTCCTAATGATAAGGATGAACTAATCCCGCAGAGGATTATTACTAGCTATAGGATGGTGATAGACTTCCGAAAACTGAACAAGGCAACTAGGAAAGACCATTATCAAAACACACACACACATACATTTGCCGTTTATTGACCAGATGCTAGAAAGGCTATCTGAACACACACACTTCTGCTTTCTAGACGGTTATTCAGGTTTCTCACAAATACCTGTTGCACAATCTGATCAAGAGAAAACCACCTTCACATGCCCCTTCGGTACCCTTGCTTATAGGCGCATGCCTTTTGGCTTGTGCAATGCACCAGCTACCTTTCAAAGATGTATGATGGCTATATTCTCTGACTTTTGTGAAAAGATTGTTGAGGTTTTCATGGATGATTTCTCCGTCTATGGTTCTTCCTTTGACGATTGCCTCGGCAACCTTGATCGAGTCTTACAGAGATGCAAAGATACCAACCTTGTCTTGAACTGGGAGAAGTGCCACTTCATGGTTAATGAAGGCATCGTCTTAGGACACAAAATCTCTGAGAGAGGCATTGTAGTTGATAAGGCTAAGGTTGATGCAATTGAGAAAATGCCTTGCCCCACAGATATCAGAGGTATACGAAGTTTCCTAGGTCATGCTGGTTTCTATAGAAGGTTCATTAAAGACTTCTCTAAGTTTCTAGGCCTCTTACCAACCTCTTGCAGAAGGATGTTCCTTTTGTTTTTGATGAGGATTGTGAGGAAGCTTTCGAAATACTTAAGAAGGCCTTGATAACCGCACCTATTGTTCAACCACCTGATTGGAACTTGCCCTTTGAAATCATGTGCAATGCTAGTGATTATGCCGTTGGTGTTGTTCTAGGACAAAAAGTTGACAAGAAGTTGAATGTCATTCACTACGCTAGTAAAACTCTATAAAGTGCCCAAAGAAACTATGCCACTACGGAGAAGGAGTTTTTAGCAGTCGTGTTTGCATGTGAAAAGGTCAGATCTTATATAGTTGACTCCAAAGTCACTATTCACTCTGATCATTCTACTATTAAGTACCTCATGGAGAAGAAGGACACTAAGCCTAGGCTAATCAGATGGGTTCTCCTACTACAGGAATTTGATCTACATGTTATTGACCGAAAGGGTGCTGATAACTCTATAGCAGATAACTTGTCTAGGCTGGAGAATGTCCATGATGACCCATGACCTATTGATGACAACTTTCCTGATGAGCAATTGAATGTCATCCGCACTTCACATAGTGCACCATGGTATGATGATTACGCAAACTATATCGCAGCCAAATACATACCATCCAGTTTCACCTACCAGCAAAAGAAGAAATTCTTCTTTGATTTGAGACACTACTTTTGGGATGATCCTCACCTCTATAAGGAAGGAGTAGATGGTGTTATTAGACGTTGTGTGCCTGAACATGAACAGGGACAGATCCTGCAGAAGTGTCATTCCGAGGCCTACGGAGGACACCATGCTGGAGACAGAACTGCTCATAAGGTGTTGCAATCAGGTTTCTATTGGCCCATGCTCTTCAAGGATGCCCGTAAGTTTGTCATGTCTTGTGACGAATGCCAAATAATAGGGAACATCAGTAAGCGTCAGGAAATGCCTATGAACTATTCACTTGTCATTGAACCATTTGATATATGGGGCTTTGATTATATGGGACCATTCCTGAGTTCCAATGGGTACTCTCACATCTTAGTTGCTGTGGACTACGTCACTAAGTGGGTAGAAGCTATCCCCACTAAGAATGCTGATCACCACACTTCTATTAAAATGCTTAAAGAAGTCATTTTCCCAAGATTTGGAGTCCCTAGATATGTGATGACTAATGGCGGTTCACACTTCATTCATGGTGTTTTCCACAAGATGCTCGCTAAGTACGATGTCAACCATAGAGTTGCATCTCCTTATCATCCTCAGTCTAGTGGTCAAGTGGAGTTGAGTAATAGGGAGATCAAATTGATCTTACAAAAGACCGTCAATAGATCTCGGAAGAATTGGTCTAGCAAACTTGACGATGCGCTATGGGCTTATAGGCTACTTATAAGAATCCCATGGGCATGTCGCCGTATAAAATGGTTTACGGTAAGGCCTGTCATTTACCTCTTGAGCTGGAACACAAAGCTTATTGGGCAATCAAAGAGCTCAACTCCGATTTCAAACTTGCCAGTGAGAAGCGGTTGTTTGATATCAACTCATTAGATGAATAGACGGGCCAGGCATATGAGAATGCCAAGTTGTTCAAGGAAAAGGTTAAGAGATGGCACGATAAAAGAATACAAAAACGAGAGTTCAATGTAGGTGACTATGTCCTACTATATAATTCTCGTTTGAGATTCTTCGCAGGCAAGCTCCTCTCTAAATGGGAAGGTCCCTACGTTGTCGAGGAAGTATATCGTTCCGGTGCCATCAAAATCAATAACACGGAAGGCAATTTTCCTAGAGTGGTAAACGGACAAAGAATCAAGCATTATATCTCTGGTACTCCCATAACTGTTGAGACCAATATCATCAATATCATAACTCCAGAGGAGTACATAAGGGATGTTTATCAGCCTGTTTCAGACCCTGAAAACCAAGAAGTATCTATTTCGGGAAGTAATTGGACTCCGAAACTTTTCCAATAGGAAATTTTCTCCGTTTGGAATTTATGGAAAATTAGAAAAATAAAAAGCTGTCCGGAGAGCGCATGAGGCAGCCACAAGCTTGGTTGTCGTGCCCCCTGGTCGCGGCAACAGGGCTTGTGGGCAGCTCGTGTGCCTCCTGGACTCCGTTTTCTTGCGGAGCACTCCTTCTGGTCCAGAAAAAATCATTATATATATGCCCGAGGGTTTTGATCTCCATATCACGTAGTTTTCCTCTGTTTTCGTTTCGAGCTTGTTTCTGTCGCAGATCTAGACCACCATGACTACCCCAAAAGCTCCTAAGGACAAGATCTTCAAGAAGGTCATCAATCCCTACCTCACGGAAGTACTGAAACACCCTCAATCTATTAAGATGAGTGAGGGGATGTTGCACTTCCGTAATGTTGAGGGGCCTAAGAAGACCGGAAGCATGCATACGAGGCTTGAAGCAATGGAGCAACAAGTCTTCAAGTGCCAAGGGATGGTGGAGCGTGGACTCAACGCCAACCACACGATGATCACAGAGTTCACCAGCAATCACAAGATGGATGCCATTGACATTGGGAAGCACCTCTCCAGGCTCTATGATAGGGTTGATAAACTCCAGGGCAAGATCTATGACCTGCAGAACCAAAACTATGAGTATGAGTATAGATTTAAATCAATACGGTTGGCTGCAGATTTGAGGATTCCGACGACTCGTTCATCCTGCCATGATGGAGCACCTATGCCTTGGAAGACAGAGGATCAAACTCATGTTGCAACACCACCACCATCACCACCAAAGGAACACAACTAAGCATTGGTATGGGCAATCCCCTTGGCTTTTGCCAAGCTTGGGGGAGTTGCCCTGGTATCGTATCACCATTATATCTTTTTCTTTTACCTTTGTTTTAGTTCTTTCCTTTTCAGTTTTTATTTCTTCTCTTAGTGGAATAAGTCTTTAGTGTTTTAGTTTGAGTCTTTTACTTTTGTCTCTCCCCCGATGTATTCGAGCTTGCGATCTATATAATAAAGAGTATCTTAGTCAAGGGCTTTGTTTTGTGCCGTGATCAAAAGTATGAAAAGAACGATAGCATGAAAGATCATGAGATGATCTTATGGAAAGTGATAGCTTCACATATAACAAGTATGATGATTGAAACTTGTTGAGAGTAGAACAACATAGACCTCAGTCATTGTTGCAATTAATAAGAAGTAATAAGTAAAGAGAGGTTCACATATAAATATATCATCTTAGACACTTTCTATAATTGTGAGCACTCACCAAACTATTACATGCCTAGAAGTAGAAGTTGGACAAGGAAGACAACATAATGAATTGTATTTGCTTAGTTCCAAACAATGTTATATGATTAGAGATCCCTTAGCATGTGACGATTGCTTCCACCTCATATTAGCCAAAACTCCCGCACCATAAACCTTCAACCAGTTTTTCCTTGAGTGTCCACCATACCTACCTATGGATTGAATAAGATCCCTCAAGTAAGTTGTCATCGGTGCAAGCAATAAAAATTGCTCTCTAATATGTATGATCTATTAGTGTGTGGAAAGTAAGCTTTGTACGAACCTGTGATGAGGAAGACATAAAAGCGACAGACTGCATAATAAAGTTCTTTATCATAGGAGGCAATATAAAGTGACGTTTCTCCGCACTAAGAGGACACGCATCCAAACCTCAAAAGCGCATGACAACCTCTGCTTCCCTCTACGAAGGGCCTATCTTGTACCTTTACTTTTCCCCTTGTAAGAGTCATGGTGATCTTCACCAGTTCCCTATTTTTTCCTTTGTCTTGGCTACCGTCACATGCTTGGGAAAGATCTATATTCATTTATCAACTTGGAGCTGAGTACTTATGCTTTATTATTGTTGACTTTACCCTTGAGGTAAATGGTTGGGAGGCAAACTATAAGCCCCTACCTTTCTCTGTGTCCAACTGAAACTTCAATACCATGAGTACCACGTGAGTTGTAACAATTGTGGAAAGCAAAAGAGATGATTGAGTATGTGGATTTGCTTTACAAGATCTTATTTGACTCTTCCTGACAATATGATAAATTGCAATTGCTTCAATGATTATGGACTATTGTTGGCTACTTCTCGGTAAGGTGTTTGTTTCATACTTTGTTTTGTGAAGAAATTGTTACTTTCCCATAAGAATCTCTATAATGCATTGTTGTTCTATGTGTGATCATGATGCCCTCATGTCCTTATTTTGTTTTATCGACACCTTCATCCCTAAACATGTGGACATGTTTTGGGTCTTGGCTTTTGCTTGAGGACAAGCGAGGTCTAAGCTTGGGGGAGTTGATACGTCCATTTTGCATAATGCTTTCATGTTGATATTTATCGCTTTATGGGCTGTTATTATACTTTGTGGAACCTTACTTATGCCTTTTCTCTCTTATTTTGCGAGGTTTATTTGAAGAGGGAGAATACCGGTAGCTGGAATTCTGGCTGAAAAAGGAGCAAGTCTGAGTGCTCTATTCTGCGCAACTCCAAATGCCCTGAAAATCAACGTGGATTTTTTTTGGATTTTATAAAAAATATTGCGTGAAAGAAGTGTCAGAGGGGAGCAACCAGGGGCCCACAAGCCTGGTTGCCGCGGCCTACCCCCCTGGCCGCGGCAACAGGGCTTGTGGGCACCCTGACGGCCCACTGGCCCCCCTCTTTTGCTATATGAAGGGTTTCGTTCCAGAAAAAATCATTCGGGAGCTTCTCGCCGCCGCCACGAGGCGGAACTTGATAGATCCAATCTAGAGCTCCGGCAGGAAGATCCTGCTGGGGAAACTTCCCTCCCGGAGGGAGAAATCATCTCCTTCATCATCACCAACACTCCTCTCGTCGGAGGGGAGGCATCTTCATCAACATCTTCATCAGCACCATCTCCTCTCCAATCCCTAGTTCATCTCTTGTAACGAATCTCCATCTCGCGATTCCGATTGGTACTTGTAAGGTTGCTAGTAGTGTTGATTGCTATTTGTAGTTGATGCTAGTTGGATTACTTGGTGGAAGAGTTTATGTTCAGATCCTTGATGCTCCTCATTACACCTCTAATCATGAATATGATTATGCTTTGTGAGTAGTCACTTTTGTTCCTGAGGACATGGGATAAGTCATGCTAATAATAGTCATGTGAGTTTGGTATTCGTTCGGTATTTTGATATGTTGTATGTTGTCTTTTCCTCTAGTGGTGTTATGTGAACGTCGACTACATAACACTTCATCATATTTGGGCCTAGAGGAAGGCATTGGGGAGTAGTAAGTAGATGATGGGTTGCTGGAGTGACAGAAGCTTAAACCCGAGTCTATGTGTTGCTTCGTAAGGGGCTGATTTGGATCCACTAGTTTAATGCTATGGTTAGACGTTGTCTTAATTCTTCTTTCGTAGTTTCGGATGCTTGCAAGAGGGGTTAATCATAAGTGGGATGCTTGTCCAAGTAAGGGCAGTACCCAAGCGCCGGTCCACCCACATATCAAACTATCAAAGTAATGAACGTGAATCATATGAACATGATGAAACAAGCATGACAGAAATTCCCGTGAGTCCTCGGGAGCGCTTTTCCTCTTATAAGACTTTGTTCAGGCTTGTCCCTTGCTACAAAAGGGATTGGGCCACTTGCTGTACCGTTGCTATTACTTGTTACTTTTCTCTTGCTACGTCTCACCTCACTATACCATCACTTGTTACCGCTACTTTCAGTGCTTGCAGTTATTACCTTGCTGAAAACCGTTTATCACAGCCTTCTCGTCCTCGTTGGGTTCGACACTCTTACTTATCGAAAGGACTACGATTGATCCCCTATACTTGTGGGTCATCACCGGGTAGTATTTATTTGCTCACTTCGACTTGATGTTGTTTTATCTTTGTCGAGTGAACTTTCCTTTTTGGTGATGCTCTTGGCATACACCAAGTCATCCCACCTAAGCTAAGTTTGATTCGCGGTTGGGTAGGGATTTGGGAGGATTTTTTTACTTAGGGGAATTTGTTTCGTGGCTAAGCCCCCGAGTGAGAGGGTAGCTCTTCACTTGGAGAAGTTTTTTAACTTAGGCGTATCTTGTTCACGGCTAAGCCCCCGAGTGAGAGGGTAGCTCGTCACTCGGAGAAGTTTTTTAACTTAGGTGAATCTGGTTCGCGGCTAAGCTCCCAAGTGAGAGGTTAGCTCTTCACTAAGAGAAGTTTTTAACTTAGGCGAATCTGGTTTGCGGCTAAGCCCCCGAGTGAGAGGGTAGCTTTTCACTCGAAGAAGTTTTTAACTTAGGCGAATCTGGTTCACAGCTAAGCTCCCAAGTGAGAGGGTAGCTCTTCACTCAGAGAAGTTTTTAACTTAGGCGAATCTGGTTCGCGGCTAAGCCCCGAGTGAGAGGGTAGCTCTTCACTCGAAGAAGTTATTAACTTAGGCGAATCTGGTTCGTTGCTAAGCCCCCGAGTGAGAGGGTAGTTCTTCACTCGGAGAATTTTTTAACTTAGGTGAATATCGTTCGCGGCTAAGCCCCCGAGTGAGAGGGTAGCTCTTCACTCGGAGAAGTTTTTAACTTAGCCGAATCTGGTTCGCGGTTAAGCCCCCGAGTGAGAGGGTAGCTCTTCACTCGAAGAAGTTTTTAACTTAGGCGAATCTGATTCGCGGCTAAGCCCCCGAGTGAGAGGTTAGCTATTCACTCGAAGAAGTTTTTTAACTTAGGAGAATCTGGTTTGCGGCTAAGCCCTCGAGTGAGAGGTTAGGTCTTCACTCGAAGAAGTTTTTAACTTAGGTGAATCTGGTTCGCGGCTAAGCCCCCGAGTGAGAGGGTAGCTCTTCACTCAGAGATGTTTTTAACTTAGGCGAATCTGGTTCGCGGCTAAGCCCCGGAGTGCGAGGGTAGCTCTTCACTCGGAGAAGTTTTTTATCTTAGGCGAATCTGGTTCGCGGCTAAGCCCCCCGAGTGAGAGGTTAGCTCTTCGCTCGGAGAAGTTTTTTAACTTAGGTGAATCTGGTTTGCGTCTAAGCCCCCGAGTAAGAGGGTAGCCCTTCACTCGGAGAAGTTTGTAACTTAGGCGAATCTGGTTCGCGGCTAAGCCCCCGAGTGAGAGGGTAGCTCTTCACTCAGAGAAGTTTTTATCTTAGGCGAATCTGGTTCGCGGCTAAGCCCCCGAGTGAGAGGTTAGCTCTTCACTCGGAGAAGTTTGTTAACTTAGGTGAGTCTGGTTCGCGGCTAAGCCCCCGAGTGAGAGGTTAGCTTTTCACTCGAATAAGTTTTTTAACTTAGGCGAATCTGGTTTTCGGCTAAGCCCTCGAGTGAGAGGGTATCTCTTCACTCGGAGAAGTTTTTAACTTAGGCGAATCTGGTTCGCGACTAACCCCTGACTAAGAGGGTATCTCTTCACACGAAGAAGTTCTCTAGACCGGAGTCGACAGATACATTGTGGTAAACAGAACTTCTGGCAAGTAAATTGCTTCAAGGAATCTTGTTCGTTACATCAAAACAGTCGTAAATCAGGTATAAAAACGCTTGAGTAAGTCTCCGTTCCATGCTCGCGGCTCGTCGATCCTCTTCTCCAAATTGTAGTGTCTATACGCTCTGTTGTTCGGCACCTTGGAGATGATGAAGGGTCCTTCCCAGGCGGACGCCAGCTTGTGTCGTCTCTGCTGATGCACTCGGAGCATCAAATCCCCTGCTTGAAACGTCCGACTCCTGACGTGTCTGGCATGGAACCGTCGTAAGTCTTGTTGGTAGATCGTTGACCGAGTCAAAGCCATCTCGCGCTCCTCCTCCAAGAGATCAGCTCCATCCTGTCGGGCTTGTTCAGCTTCGGCTTCTAAGAAGAGCTCAACTCTAGGGGAATTGTGAAGCAAATCACTCGGAAGGACGGCTTCTGCACCGTATACGAGAAAGAATGGAGACCGCCCAGTCGACCTGTTCGGGGTCGTTCTAAGCCCCTATAGCACAGAGGGTAACTCGGTGACCCAAGCGCCTGTTGTATGTCCAATCTCCCTCATGAGACAAGGTTTTAACCCCTGCAGTATGAGTCCATTCGCTTGTTCAGCCTGGCTATTAGTTTGGGGATGATCAATGGATGCGTAATCCACTCGGGTTCCTTGGCTGGAGAAGAAACTCTTGAATTCGTCCGAGTTGAAGTTCGATCCATTATCAGTGATGATGCTGTGTGGGACTCCAAATCTGATAGTGATTTCTCTCATGAATTTAATTGCAGTGCGAGCATCTAGCTTTTTGATTGGCTAGGCCTCTATCCACTTAGTGAATTTGTCGACTGCTACTAACAAATGAGTAAATCCGCCTTACCGTGTACGAAAGGGTCCAACCATGTCCTAGCCCCACACGGCAAAAGGCCATATGAGAGGGATTGTCTTCAGAGCAGATGATGGCTTATGTGATTTGTTGGAGTAGAATTGACAACCTTCACAGTGGTCCACCAGCTCTTTAACCATCTCACCCTCACGTGGCCAGAAGAATCCAGCTCGGAACACTTTGGCAACACTGGCCTTGGAGGATGCATGATGACCACAGGTTCCCGAATGAATTTCCTCCAAAATCAGTGGGCCTTCCTCAGGGGAAATGCACCATTGAGCTACGCCAGACACACTTTCCTTATAGAGTTGATCCCCCATGACTGTGAAAGCTTTGGATCTGAGAACAATCTGTCTAGCCTCATCTTCGTCTTCGGGTAGTTCTTGCCTGAGGATATATGCAATATATGGCACTGTCCAATCGGGCGTGACTACTCGAATCTCCATGATTAGGTCGACAAGTGCCGGGATTTCAACTTCAGTCGGATCAACTACACTTATAGGCTGAGGAGGTTCTTCAGTGAATGGATCTTCTTGGACTGAAGGGATGTGTATATGCTCCAAACAAACATCACTGGGCATTATTTTCTGAGTTGAACCGATTTTTGCCAACTCATCAGCAGCTTGATTCTTCAGTCAAGGAACGTGATGAAGTTCCAAACCTTCAAACCTTTTCTTAAGTTTTCTGACTACGTTGCAGTATCCGGTCATGGCAGGGTTTCTCACATCCCACTCTTTCATTACTTGATTAACCACTAGATCCGATTCACTGTATACCATTAAGCTACGGATGCTGAGTGAAATGGCCATACGCGATCCATAAAGGAGAGCTTCATACTCTGCTTCATTGTTGGAGGAATCAAAGTGGATCTGCGATACATAATTGAGCTTGTCGCCTTTTGGGGATATGAGGACTGCGCCTGCACCAGAACCACTCAGCATCTTCGAGCCGTCAAAGAACACAGTCCAATGTGCCGAGTGGGTAGGGGCTGGTTGCTGTTGTTCCACCCATTCAGCCATGAAATATGCCAAAGCCTGAGATTTGATGGCTTTCTTGGCTTCGAACTTTATGTCACAATATAATAGTTCCATTGCCCATTTCGCCACTCGGCCCGATGCATCCCGATTGTGAAGGATTTCAGACAATGGGGCATCATTAACCACTCACACTGAGTGATCTTGAAAATAATGAACTACCTTCTTCGCAGTCATATAAATCCCATAAAGGAGCTTCTGATAGTGGGGATATGTTTGCTTGGAAGGAGACAATACCTCAGAAACATAATATACCGGGCGTTGGATCTTGTAAGCCTTGCCTTCCTCCTCTCCTTCGACTGTCAGAACTGTGTTGACAACTTGATTTGTAGTCGCTATGTATAAGAGGAGTGTCTCTTTACTGTACGGAGCAGCAAGAACTGGCTGGGTGGATAGCAGATTCTTTAACTCGACGAATGCAGTCTCTACTTCGGGAGTCCACTCGAAGGTATCTGACTTCTTCATGAGTCGGTATAATGGTAAGGCTTTCTCTCTGAGTGTGGCACCCCGATTCAACGAATCGGATTACCAGTTTTTCCAACCCAGAGATCATGTCTTCTGGAAACACTCAACAACTTGGCACAGAACTGAACTGACTTTATTGATAGCATAAGGTTACAAATACATATCTTCCAATGATAGCGAGGCCAAAGGCACCCTTGGTGCTACATAGTATCTACATTATTTATCAGACATAGCGGGGCCTCGAAACTACTAAGTACTTCTACGGTGTAGCGGAACATAGCAGCAACTCCATACACAGGGACACTGTTGTGGACACTTCCTAGTACGCATCATCAGGACCTTCGTCCTCGGCTGCTCCTGCATCTGGCATGATACGCAAGGTGAGTACTTGGAATGTACTCGCAAGCTCATAATAACCAAGCAATGCAGGAAACAATAGCATGGCAACGAATTAGGAATAATACCACTTGGCTTTATAACATCCACTTACTCATGTCCGGGGTTGTCTCACAACCACCGGAATGCTTATCAGCATCTCCACACAACCGGAGGGTTCTTCCATCATTACTAACATCCACACGGTTGACCATCTACTCAGGTCTGGTCAGGCTCTCCATTATCGTGGACACGGCTATTCGAATAGTTTTGACACTCTGCAAAGGTTGCACACTTTACCCACACTGTGGAGCACTGACCTCGTGATCCCATTCGGGTGGACCAGCATTGCTCCAACGCTAATTGCCTGACCCGTGACTCTCTCATCATATCCCCGGCAACCACTCCCTTCCGGAGTCCTACCTTGGGTGGCCCTGTGTCCTCATGACACATGTGTCCTCATGACACCTGCCACCGTCGTGGCCAAACAAAACAGTCCCAACTGGGGACGGGCCCAACTCAACTTGACTGGGCTCACAGGGTTATCACCGCCCACCGGTCCAAGGTGGCACGCGTGCATAACCCTCCCTCTTTGGGGCATATCGGTGAGAGATCACGCGGACAGCCCAAGTCACGGCCTTCCCATACCGGCAAGAGGTGGTTGTACGATTATGCCCGGTCAGGTGACTCATGATCATCCACCATGCCGTAGTAACCACAGTGATTCATAACCATAAACATATATCTCTATATGGTTGTTTATTAAATCATTATTTCTTATTAAGTTAAGCAAATATAATGCATGAAAATGTGAGTTATGCTATGCAAAACTACATCACATGGATATGATGGCTTGCTTTGATCAGTGGGGTTGTTCAAACACCCTGGTCTTCAAAGTTTCCCTTTGAAAATATGTTTGAAATAGTAAAAGAAAAGGAAAAGCATTAAATACCTTTTTATTAACCAGAAATTCTATGAGTGTGGGAAAAATACCAAAATCTACCAGATTGTAAAGAATTCCAATACCAACTCAATGCAAAAAGAATCAAGTGATTTGGACTTGTAAATAAAAATATTTAAATGGTCAAAGTTTCTGTTTGAATCTGGAATAAATAAAATAAATAGAATTCCTGGGAGGGGCCACGTCGAAGGCGTAAAGTGGAGGGGCGTCTCCACTTAACGCTTCAGCCGCGCGCCTTAGACACTGGCTGGTGGGGCCTGCCCCTTTTAAAATAGAGAGGGGGGATGGGGAACAAAGGAGGGCGGCTCACCGGCGACGCTCACCGATGATAGAGACGGCGGCGAGGCTGGGAGATGACGGTATGGAACGGCCTCTCGACGGCGGTCCTCCTTGTACCCGTAGCTCCTTCGGAGGTGGTCGGACGGCGTCTCCCCTTCTTATCCAGTGGGTGCAAGCTACGGTGGTCGTCGACGCCGAAGGTTCCGGCAGGGGTTTGACTCACCGAAAGCTCGAGGAGCACCAGAGGGACCAAGGGAACACACTGATGGCCTTGGATTCGACTGGGGAAGGGCGGAGGAGGCTGGCGACAGAGGCGATTTGGCAGCGGAGCTTGTCGCTGGAGCTGAGGGAGACGAGCTCGCGATTAGACTGGAGAGGGGTGAGAGCTAGGAGGGATTCGGGCAGCGCCTTATATAGGCCAGCGATGAGGGCTGTCGAGCTCTCCCAAAGCAGCGAGGCTCGAGCTTGCCACTGGAGCAAGGACGGCGAGCTGGCTGTCGCGTCGTGGGGGTGAGGTGATGGAGGAGGTCAGGGGAGCGACGGGACGGGTCCGGTGCCATTAATGGCATGCGGACCACCACAGTGGCTGAAGCCCACTGTGCTGCCCATGGCAGAGCATGGCCGGGAGCGACGGCGGCCTTCTCCGGCAAACCAGAGGGTTCGGGAGGTGCCACGCGGCTACCAGGGACCTCGTCGGAGCTTAGGACAAGGGTGGGGTAGCGATTGACGGCTCGGGGCAGCTCGGCTGTCACTGGAGCTGCGTAGAGCGCGCTCTGTGGCATGCCAGCACCGTGATCACCACGGTTGCGGCCACCCTGATGCCACGCAAGCCTGGAAACCTTGTCTATTGCGTCTACCAGCCTCCCATCAGTCACCATCCACTGCTTGCCTGATCATACAAGCTCTGCTGCGACTAGGAACATCAACAACAGGTTCTGTCTATAGACTTTGGGTGGTTCTAGAGCTCAACAGGGTTGGGACTAGAGCAAGATAAGATGTCTAGTAGAATCAGCATAGAAAAGACTCTAAACTGGCAAAGATTGGCAAGGTTTGAAGATCAAATGAATATAGCTCCTTTGAAAACCATCCTTCTAGTCCAGAACACAAATGAGCTCCTAGCACTCAATTGCAAGCTTTGCTACCAGTGATATTTGGTGGGGAAGTGTCATTTGGTAGTGCACACATGCCCAAAAATTTGTAGATCCATTGTGCACTCCTAGCTAGCACTTCCTTCACAAAGGTCATGTTTTAGCAGAAACCTAGCACAATGTTTTTGCTCAAAATTTGTATTGGACCATGGGATGTTTTTACATATTGGAACCATATATGATCCCTAGTAAATACAGGAATTTATTGGGGAATTTTCAAAACAGGAATCATAGGGTTACTTTACAAAGGGATAATTCTAGTCAGATAATAAATAATTATTCTGGCCATAATTCTCCATTGGACAAAGAAATATTTTTAAATATTTTGAAGTCATATGGTATTGAGAAGATGCTGCAAAAGTTTTGGGTCTTAAAGCTCATCCAAGCTATAGGTTGCTTCATAACCCATAGTGATGGCATAATTCCCAAAATAGAAAAAGAGAATTATTTGATGGGATAAAATATTGCAAATGAATCTCAGAAAGGTTTTAGTAAGAAGAAAATGGTTTTGGGTTCTTTGAGACAAGAAATCAGAGATTTCATAATCCAACTTGCTTTGAGAATTTGAAAATCCACCAAATTGCAAGTGATCTTCAAAAATATTTTAAAAAGAAAAGGCTTGAAAAATCAGGGTGTTACAAACCTACCTCCCTTAGGATGAATCTCGTCCTCGAGATTCGGTTTCTCAGGGAACAAGTATGGATATGCGGATCTCAAGAAATATTCTCTCTCCCATGTAGCTTCTTCCTCGGTATGGTGTTCCCATAATACCTTATAAAACTTAAGCACCTTACTCCTGGTAGTTCTTTCCATCTCATCCAAGATTCTGACGGGTTTCTCCTCACAAGTCAGATCCTTAGCCAATTCTAGCTCACTCATATCTCCCTGCTTAATTGGAGGTTCAATACACTTTCTTAGCTGTGAGATATGAAAGACATCGTGCACATCTGACAATTCGGGTGGTAGCTCTAACTGATAGGAAACTCTGCCTCGTCTTGCAATCACTGGAAAGGGACCGATGTATCTCGGTGCGAGCTTTCCCCGTGTGTGAAACCTTCTCACTCCTTTCATGGGGGTTACTCGGAGATAGGCATATTCTTCTAGTTCAAAGGTGACTTCTCAGTGCTTTGGGTCATAGTAGCTTTTCTGGCGGGACTTGGCTTCTTGAAGGCGTTCCTGAATACCCTTGACCTGTTTCTCGGCCTCCAGCATCAAGTCGGTTCCAAATATGCGACCGTCTCCTGTTTCTGACCAATTCAACGGGGTTCGGCACTTCCTTCCATACTATGGTTCAAAGGGTGACATCTTCAGGCTTGTCTAATAGTTGTTGTTGTAGGAAAATTCTGCATAGGGTAGGCTATCTTCCCATTTGGGCCCATGGGTGAGGGCACATGACCGAAGCATGTCCTCTAGTATTTGATTCACTCTTTCTGTTTGTCCATCCGTCTGAGCGTGGTATGCGGTACTTTGTTTTAGCATGGTTCCCAAGGCCTGGTGAAGTCGTAGCCAGAATGCCGAGGTGAATAGAGGGCCTCTATGTGAGGTGATTGACTTGGGTACCCCATGTAGGCTTACTATCCGGGACATGTATAACTGTGCTAGTTGGTTGGCATTGAAATTAGTCTTTACCCGGATAAAGTGAGCTACTTTCGTGAGCATATCCACAATGACTCGGATAGCATCATTGCCTCTTGTTGAATTGGGTAGTCCGACAATTAAGTCCATGCATATGTCGTCCTACTTCCATTGGGGAACTGGTAAAGGTTGTAGTAACCCCGCGGGCTTTTGGTGTTCCGCCTTAACCTTGTTGCATATATCATAGCAGGCGACATAATATGCTATATCCTTTCGCATCCCTGACCACCAAAATGTCTTTCTCAGATATTGGTACATCTTCGTACCTCCTGGATGAATAGAATATGCGAAACCGTGCGCTTCTCTGAGTATTTGTTGTCTCAGGTTGTTTTGGTCGGGGCGCATGTCCGTTTTTTGAACCATAGGATGCCTTGGTCATCTACTCGGAAGAGTTTGTCCTTCCCTTTTGGCAGTGACCCTTTGATCTTCTTGATTCCTTCGTCTGATCCTTGAGCTTTCTTGATTTCGTCTATGAGGGTGGGGGTAATTTACAGGGTCTCTCGGGTAATTGGACCGCATAGTATCGTGTTGAGACTAATGAATTCTTCTTGCGGTCTCGGATGCATACTCCCCAGCAATGCATTTACCGTGATTGGCTTTCGACTAAAAGCGTGTGTAACCACATTGGCTTTCCCTGGATGATAGTTGATCCCAAGGTCATAGTCCTTGACTAGTTCAAGCCATCGTCGTTGCCTGAGATTCAGATCGGGTTGGGTGAAAATATACTTAAGACTTTTGTGGTCCGTATATATCTCACACTATTGTCCAATGAGGTAATGCCTCCAAATTTTTAAGGCATGGATCACGGCTGCTAGCTCCAAGTCATGAGTGGGGTAGTTCTCTTCATGAGGTCGTAGCTGTCGGGATGCGTATGCTACAACCTTCCCTTCTTGCATCAGCACTGTCATGCCCAAGATGCGACCCTATCCTCAATTTGGCACGAAGGCTCGTCAGGGATAGAAGCGCATCTCGTCGTGTCGCAAGAATGGATATCGTTACAAGTACATGTACTGAAAAGAAGAGATATACATAGAGAGTTGGCTTACACTCGCCACAAGCTACATCAGAGTCACAAAAGTACATTACATAAACATCAAGAGTAAGAGCAGGGTCCGACTACAGACGAAAACAAACAAGAAAAGAAGAACGACGTCCATCCTTGCTATCCCACGCTGTCGGCCTGGAACCCATCCTAGATCGATGAAGAAGAAGAAGAAGAAGAAGAAGCAACTCCAAATGAACAATCAACGCGCTCGCGTCAAGTAACCTTTACATGTACCTGCAACTGGTGTGGTAGTAATCTGTGAGCCACAGGGGACTCATCAATCTCATTTCCGAAGGTATCAAGACTAGCAAAGCTTAATGGGTGAGGCATGGTTAAGTGGTGAGGTTGCAGCAACGACTGAGCATATATTTGGTGGCTAACTTACGAATACAAGAATTAAGAGGGGGAAGATCTACGCATAACGGACGTGAACTATTGATGATCAAATGAATGATCCTGAACACCTACCTACGTCAGACATAACCCCACTGTGTCCTCAATCGGAGAAAGAACCCACGAAAGAGACAGTCACGGTTACGCACATAGTTGGCACGTTTTAATTAAGTTAACTTCAAGTTATCTAGAACCAGTGTTAAACAAAGTTTCCACGTTGCCATATAACCGCGGGCATGGCTTTCCGAAAGACTTAACCCTGCAGGGGTGCTCCAACTAGTCCATCACAAATTACCACAAGATGCAAGCAAGACAAGATAGCAACAAAAATATAACAGATTCCAGACTTAGAAATATTTCAGCACCTCCAAATCAGCACTATTTCTAGCAACTTGAGAGCAATCAAACCACACCTAAACATGCATTTCTATTGCAACTAAAAATACCAGGGGCTAGTCTAAACACCCAAGAACAACTCTCTAGTTGACAACTTAATCAAACGGAGCACGGAATAAATCCTACGAATTACACAAAAGGGCATCACGGCAAAATACCGCGCGAACTAACTTACTCAAAAGCTAAAACTAATTGCATAGAAAAATCCCATGGATTTTTCTACCCCGGAAACATATAAAATATATGGGGTTGCAACAACAAAATAAAGCCACACATAAATGCGGGAAAATAACCTATACACGGGAAAATAAACTAGTGGCAATTCCCTACACGCAAAAAAAACAAATGACCGCTCTAAAATACATGGAATAATGGTTCCTAAAACATGGGCATTTTAACTACGGGTTCGGGCTATTCGAACACGCGCGGAAAATAAATGCGGGCACTATCCTATTGAGACAACACGTTATTCTAGGCATCCGGCACGCTAAACGACGTCAAACAATTATGCAAGTTTCATAAACGGGTTCTACGCGAAAACCATATGCTACATGCCGCGGAACGATTTACGGATTAAAAGATACGGGGATTCTAATACATGGCTATTTCTGAAATATTCCTAATTCGAAAAAAAATCCTAATTATCTAATGGGTCGAACAGCACGGGCGCATAATAGCAAAGCAGCGCATGGGCGGGGGATAGCCTCACCTTTGGGCCGGCTCGGACCGGCCTGGCGAGGGGGCTGGCGAAGATGGGCCGAAGGAGGCCGGGGCAGGCCGAGGCGCTGGGAGGCCGAGCTGGGCCTCGGATCGAGACTGGCCCATGTGTGAGTCCACGGGGTCTTCGTCCCCATCCTCCTGCACGAGCGCAGGTAGGCGTCGGCGCGACGGCGCATGGCGGCGCGCAGGCTGGCGAGCAAGCGGGGCACCGGGAACTGATCCGGGATGGAGGCGTCCAGACGAGCCGGATCCGGGAGGCTACAGGGCGACGGAGGACGGCTAGCGGCGGCTGCGGGCGCCATGGCGGCTCCGGCCAAGGGCTGCGGCAGGAGGAGGTGGCCATGGCCGGCGAGCTGGGGGCGCGGGGGAACTCCGGCGGGCATCCAACAGGTGGGCGGCGGTGCTAGCTCCGGCGAGCACCCAGCAGGCGGGCGTCGGCGAAGGCGGCTGGAGGCGCGGGGCACCTCGGGCGCTGAAGGCGGCTCGGGCTGCTGCTGCTCGGCGGCGGCGCCCGGATGGGCTTGGCGGGCCTCGCGTGGGCTCGCGGGCCCGGCGGCGCAAGGAGGAGGTGGGAGGAGGCTGCGGGAGGATTAGGGTTTCGGGGGTTGGCACGGTTTTCGAGGCAGGGATGAGGGGTTGTCTAAAAATTATGGTGGAGGGGTACTTATAGAGAAAAGAGGGGCTCGGTTAACCGGAATCGCGTTCCGGATCCAACCGTGGGGTCGGATTCGAACGATTCCGCACGCGGGAACGGGTACGCGGCCGTGTAGAGGGGATCTCCGAAGACGAGAGGGAGAACGGGCGGCGCGGCAACGAGTTTTAAAACACTGACGAACGTCCGACGGTAGACCAAATACGGTGCCACTACGGTCGACCGTTCGGGTACCAGACGGTCTCTGATCGCGACAAAATTCGACAGGCGGCCTGGCCATAACTAATTACGACCGCATGCCAAGTTTCACCGGGATCAGAGAAAGTTTTAAATGCATTTTAAAAGCAGGGTTTTGACGATGCCGCGGGCGCGTACGTGTGCGGTCAGGCTCAGAACGGACGACGACGACAACCGGCAACTACTAACGAATGCAAGTTTGAAAACTGGCGGCAACGGAAATGCCGATGCAATGCAGATGATGCGCATGATGCGACAAATAAAATAAATCACACGACGAAAACGGAATAGAAGGGGAATCTTCTGGAACGTCGGCATTGGGCTGTCACAACTCTCCTACACTACAAGAGGATCTCGCCCCGAGATCCAAGAATGGAAGGGGGAGAGGATGAGAAAGAACAAGAGGTAAAATTTAGTCGCTTCTTTGACAAACGAGTGAAACCAACGATCCTTGAAGGTTGCAAAGAGATGAGGACTGATAAGAGAAAGAAGCAAGAATTCACGGAAAATTTCGGCAGCGCTTCGGTAGGAAAATGGGACAAAAAATTCGACAAAGTGGAAGAATTAGACAATATACATAACAAACAACTAAATAGAGCAAGGGAACACCATGATCTTGGTAAAACAACAAGATTGACCCAAAAGAGCAACAACACAAGGCCTCCGGAAGAAGAGAATATGAACTAGCTCATACGGAAGAAGAGAATGAAGAAAGAATGACAACTACTAACGCCAATGAACTTGGCAAGCATGCTTGCAAGAAAAATTGGACGGAGTTGTTGGAAAAACAACAACGAAAAGAACAAGATAGTAGTGGGCTTATGAAAACCTTTTCAAACTAATGAAGTGACAACCATCCACTAACAGAAACAAGTATGATTGGGAGAAACAAGATATGAACAATTACTTACACCAAGAGGATACATTGAGAACTTGGATTAATGACAAGCACCATGATAGCACAATACATAGGAAAAGCTTTAGGTGAAATCCAAACGAAGATAGCTCAATGAAGAAATCATGGGTTGAAATATCTCATGATCATAGAATTGGTGGGTTTAATTATCTCATTCTTGAAATGAAATCTCTTCGAGGCTCCTACACTAACAAGAATGCTATAATACCACCGCAAAGGATAAAGGAAGAACAAATGCACTTGGAAATGCAAGAGAAGAAAAACTTGAGGTTCTCCAACAAGAATCTTGAAGAACACTTGACAATGAATTGATATCATGACAAACCACCATGAAGGACCTCCGTATACAAATGAATGATGCAAAGATATCAAGGTAGAAAGAATATGATTATGACCTGCCAAGATTAAGATGAAGCCTCACAAAGAGATACTTAAAAGAACTTGGAACTCCGGAAAAGAAATATAGGCACTTGAGAAAAGAATTGATATCATGAGTCCTCCGGAAGAAGAATTGAAATCATAATGAAACAAGAATAAGAATTATGTTAAGCTAAGCCTTCATCAAGTTTAATTGAGGACCAGCAACGGATTTAGCATACAACTTATTCTTCTAGAAATGATTGAGGAGAGAGATAAGCATCACTTGAGGCATGATTGAAGGATGCAGCGGCAAAAATTCACAAATAAATAGAAACACCATGAATTAATGGAGATACATGAGAATGAAGAGATCATGAGCCACCTGAGAGAAAACTTGAACAAGGCACCAGATAATCGAGAGACGAACGAAGAGACAACAATGGAGAATAATTGAGGATGAAAGGTGAAAGCTGAGAACGAAGAATCTTCTAACATGATGGCCTTCGGAGGAACGAGAATGAAAATACAGAAATGCACCGGATAACAAGAAATAGAATCTCATGATTGGAGACAAATTCAAGATGATAAGACGAAGCTGAAATGATGAATCTTCAAGAGAATGGACCAAGATTGAGAGAAACAGTCCTTCGAATTTGCAAGCTGAAAATGATGACAAGAACAACCCCAAGAATTAATGAGACACTCCGAAATAAGAAAGAATGAAAGGTTGAGCCATATGAGAATTAATTCGAATAGGCCTTGGAGAAGGGATATGACTGATGAAATTCATACTTACGTCCTAGTTGAAATAAATAGAGAACTCCGGGAAAAGATTAAAGAGCCAAGTAAGATCCTGGGAAGAACCTATGGGTTATGGGCCCACTCAAAGAAACCACCGTTGAAACAATTGCTAGAACGAGAGATATTGCACCGGAATAAGGAAACTAGATGAGGTTAGCACCCCGAAATAATTAAAAGAATTGATAACACGAAACTTCCGAGATATCTTCAACACTCCGGATAGAAAAGAGAGGAATGAACAACCAAGATAGGCCGAAAGAATCTCCAACATGAAAAAGAATTACAAGGATAATTAGGCTATGATGAACACGGATAGCTTGATTAAATTCACCGGTAAGGATGACAAGAATGAACAAATATGACACGAATCTGCTGAGAATCTTCATAATGAATCACCGGGTAAGAGAGAAAAGAACAGACAGTGGAAGCACAATAAAAAGAAAACTCTTGGATGAAAATTGAATGACTGAAGCAAAGGGTGGGAGGGTGGGAAAAAACAAAGACAACTTGGGCTAGATGAGACAACTCCGGAAAGAATTGAGATAATGATGTGCAAAATTGGAGAGGATTGAATACACTGAAAAGAAGCACACCGGTTGAATGGAATTGATACGACGAATCCGGTTGAAAAGAATTGATAAGACGATCTGATTGAGCAAAGAATTTGCATTCACATAAAAATATGAGAACACCTCTTAGGAAAGATCTAAAATCACCACTTGACATCGAAGCAACTTGAATTACCATATTCCAACAAATCAAAGGATGCGGCTTATCATTAGCTAGCACAAACTCATGAGAAAGATTTCGTCCGATATTTTCGTGGACAGGAATCCACTAGATGTCGAAGCCCAACCTAACATCATGCATTTGTTGGAAGATTATCCTATAAGCAACTACTTGAATTCCCACCTATGAATTCCCAAAATATCTGGTCATGCAATCTGGTACACGGATACAAGGAGTAATAATCACACAACTCCTATACTAACCCGTCACCTGTATCACATCCGTCAACACACAACCAGAATCTCGGACCTCCATCTAAAACAGACCCTCGTGATCACAACGATACAAAGTATGGCAGTACTCCCGAACAATCTGCACCAGTACTGGGGACATCGGGGTTATCACGCCACTACTAGTATTGAAGCAATTACGAACATCCTTCGTTCTGAGATATTAAAAAATCTGAATGATAATGATGTGCTCAAGAATCCCCTGGAGCTCAACTCCCCTGAAACTTAAAGCAGATAGGAGGCACCAAGACAGAACTCCATCACATCGGCATCATATAGATTCCAAAAATATCCGCGTGATCCTAAAAAAAACTTGACTGGGAAGAGGAGTAGAATTAAATTATTACGTCAAGATTCCTCACCAGAGCATAGAAGAGGAGAAAAAAGAATCCTACTCTCCGATATATAACTAGACTCAAAGTATTTTTTCAGTAGACTCGACTCGGCCAAGTTCGATCAATCAAGGGGGCTCCTAGGTCGGTACTGCTCTGATACCAACTTGTCACGCCCAAGATGCGGCCCTATCCTCAATTTGGCACGAAGACCTCGTCAGGGATAGAAGCGCATCTTGTCGTGTCGCAAGAATGGATATCGTTACAAGTACATGTACTGAAAAGAAGAGATATACATAGAGAGTTGGCTTACACTCGCCACAAGCTACATCAGAGTCACAACAGTACATTACATAAACATCAAGAGTAAGAGCAGGGTCTGACTACGGACGAAAATAAACGAGAAAAGAAGAACGACGTCCATCCTTGCTATCCCAGGCTGCCGGCCTGGAACCATCCTAGATCGATGAAGAAGAAGAAGAAGAAGCAACTCCAAATGAACAATCAACGCGCTCGCGTCAAGTAACCTTTACCTGTACCTGCAACTGGTATGGTAGTAATCTGTGAGCCACAGGGGACTCAGCAATCTCATTTCCAAAGGTATCAAGACTAGCAAAGCTTAATGGGTGAGGCAAGGTTAAGTGGTGAGGTTGCAACAGCGACTGAGCATATATTTGGTGGCTAACTTACGAATATAAGAATTAAGAGGGGGAAGATCTACGCATAACGTACGTGAACTATTGATGATCAAATGAATGATCCTGAACACCTACCTACGTCAGACATAACCCCACCGTGTCCTCAATTGGAGAAAGAACTCACGAATGAGACAGTCACGGTTACGCACACAGTTGGCATGTTTTAGTTAAGTTAACTTCAAGTTATCTAGAACTAGTGTTAAACAAAGTTTCCACGTTGCCACATAACCACGGGCACAGCTTTCCGAAAGATTTAACCCTGCAGGGGTGCTCCAACTAGTCTATCACAAATTACCACAAGCCGCATAGAAATCCTCAATCACGAAGCTCGCGATCTCGTCGGATTACCTAGTGGAAAACCTCAACTCTGAGATTACCCAAAGCCTCACCGGAATCCCGATGCACGAGATATCTCGTCAAAGGTAAAACTAATCTAGCAAGGCCGCCCGGCGTGTCAACGATCCCGATAGGAGCCGCGTATCTCGTTCTCAGGACACGACGGATAAGCTACGCGCACGACTGCCAAACCTCGAGTTTCCTCGCGGTGGCCCCGCACAGTGCTCTGTTTTGGACCAGCACCATCAGCACTGGCCCTCCCTGTATTATGTAGAATTACTCCTCGGGTAGTGCTAACTCCCTATGCATTTCAATATTATCAAGTTATTATGTTGGGCAAATAGTACCAATGTTGGGCCTTGCTAGACCAGCATTAATCTAAAACGAATTATCAAGGGGGTCCCCATAACAACCCCGATCGTGTTAGGAGCGCTCAATTATGGAACATAACACTGATAGCCGAAAACTAAGGGGGCAAAGGTGGAACAAAACACCAAGCTAGAAAGGCCGAGCCTTCCACCTTTTACTAAGTATATAGGTGCATTAAATTAAATAGAATTTAATATGGTGATATAACAAGGAACCCATGTTTTCACATGGAAGCAACTGCACCTACAACTAGCAACGCTAACACAGGGTTAAGCAAGCGGTAACATAGCCAATCGGTGGTTTGCTAGGTCGAACAGGTTGAAGGTTAACATGGCATTGATGAGAGGCTGATATTTAACAGGTGGTAGGCAACGCGACATAATCGATAGAAGCGATAAAACTAGCATGGCAATGATAGTAATGGTATCTGGGGAAATGATCATCTTGCCTGAGATCCCGCTTGGAAGAAGAATGCCGCTGTGAAGCAGACGAACCGACGTAGTCGAACGGGTCCTCACATCCAACAGGCTTGCGGAACTCTATCGAGACGAAGCAAATCGGAAACACAAATCAACACACGATATTCACCACACGATGCACAACATATATGATGCATGAGCAGATGAATACATGCAAGACACGGCATGACACTTCACACAATCAAACACTACACATTAAGTGAAGTTCAATATGCAACGGGTTGCATATTGACGAAACTCCACATAGGAATTATTTAGTTCACTCCCGGTTATCTACACGACAATATTAATGTTGTCAAACATGCAAGAGGTGAAGCGGAAAATAAACTACCTATCTAGACATTTTAAGTGAGGTCGGAGATGACATATAGCATCTCCGTGACGACCTCACATGTTAATTTACAATTCTGTCCAGATCTGAGTTAACACATTTAATTAGTTGTTAAAGAGCAAAAAAAAATAGGTTCACGTGATTCTACGCGTCATTTCAAGAAATCTACAGATAGAGATCATCTCCAACGGAGCTACGGTTCTAAAGATACAAGCACCGCAAGATATGATGGCATCAATGCAATATGTGTGCAACGATGGCTACGAGCACTTCAAAACATACAAACAGCAAGAGAAAATGAAACTACATGACATTCTAAGCAAGTTTCATGTAGGGCACGATCAAATCGGAGCTACGGTTCAACAACTACGAGCAATACAAGATATCACTACAATGTGCCAAAATCAGCCACATAGCATTTTCTACACCCCGCAACTACGGGCTACACAACTCCGATAGACTCAAGCAAGGCATGACACAAAAGAGGGCAAGAAGCACTACTACAAACAACTAACAACAACTAGCATGGCATCATGGAGAACTAGGAAAAGAAGACACAAAATGGCATCTCACACACTATTTCAGACTTAGTGAAAATTACACCTCATGAAAGTGCAGTTTTCGATCTGAAGACATATTGACAGCAGAAAAACCTATATCTACAGGGCTCCAAATGGCATGAAAATTTACAGCATGCTAGAGAAACACAAGGGGTACAACTAACTCCATTGGAACAACCTCAAAAGAGCTACATATCACAAGATGCAAGCAAGACAAGACAGCAACAAAATATAACAGATTCCAGACTTAGAAATAGTTCAGCACCTCCAGATCAGCACTATTTCTAGCAACTTGAGAGCAATAAAACCACACCTAAACATGCATTTCTATTGCAACTAAAAATATCAGGGGCTAGTCTAAACACCCAAGAACAACTCTCTAGTTGACAACTTAATCAACGGAGCACGGAATAAATCCTACGAATTAAACAAAAGGGCATCACGGAAAAATATCGCACGAACTAACTTACTCAAAAGCTAAAACTAATTGCACAGAAAAATCCCATGGATTTTTCTACCCCGGAAACATATAAAATATATGGGGTTGCAACAACAAAATAAAGCCAGACATAAATGCGGGAAAATAACCTATACACGGGAAAATAAACTAGTGCGATTCCCTACACGTAAAAAAAACAAATGACCGCTCTAAAATACATGGAATAATGGTTCCTAAAACATGGGCACTTTAACTACGGGGTTCGGGCTATTCGAACACGCACGGAAAATAAATGTGGGCAGTATCCTATTGAGACAGCATGTTATTCTAGGCATCCGGCACGCTAAACGACGTCAAACAATTATGCAAGTTTCATAAACGGGTTCTACGCGAAAAACTACGTGAAAACCATATGCTACATGTCGTGATCCGATTTACGGATTAAAAGTTACGGGGATTCTAATATATGGCTATTTCTGAAATATTCCTAATTCAAAAAAAAATCCTAATTATCTAATGGGCCGAACAGCACGGGCGCATAATAGCAAAGCAGCGCATGGGCGGGGGATTGCCTCACCTTTGGGCCGGCTCGGACCGGCCTGGCGAGGGGGCTGGCGAAGATGGGCCAAAGGAGGCCGTGGCAAGCCGAGGCGCTGCGGAGGCCGAGCTGGGCCTCGGATCGAGACTGGCCCATGTGGGAGTCCACGGGGTCTTCGTCCCCATCCTCCTGCCCGAGCGCAGGGAGGCGGCAGCACGACGGCGCATGGCGACGCTCAGGCTGGCGAGCAGGCGGGGCACCGGGGACGGATCCGGGAGGGAGGCGGCCAGACGAGCCGGATCCGGGAGGCTACAGCGCGACGGAGGACGGCCAGCGGCGGCTGCGGGCGCCATGGCGGCTCCGGCCAAGGGCTGAGGCACGAGGAGGTGGCCATGGCCGACGAGCTGGGGGCGCGGGGGAACTCCGGCGGGCATCCAGCAGGCGGGCGGCGGTGCTAGCTCCGGCGAGCACCTAGCAGGCGGGCGTCGGCGAAGGCGGCTGGAGGCGCGGGGCACCTCGGGCGCTGAAGGCGGCTCGGGCTGCTGCTGCTCGGCAGCGGCGCCCGGATGGGCTTGGCGGGCCTCGCGTGCGCTCGCGGGCCCGGCGGCGCGAGGAGGAGGTGGGAGGAGGCTGCGGGAGGATTAGGGTTTCGGGGGTTGGCACGGTTTTCGAGGCAGGGATGAGGGGATGTCTAAAAATTATGGTAGAGGGGTATTTATAGAGAAAAGAGGGGCTCAGTTAACCGGAATCGCGTTCCGGATCCAACCCTGGGGTCGGATTCAAACGTTACCGCACACGGGAACGGGTACGCGGCCGTGTAGAGGGGATATCCGGAGACGAGAGGGAGAACGGGCGGCGCGGCAACGAGTTTTAAAACACCGACGAACGTCCGACGGTAGACCGAATACAGTGCCGCTACGGTCGACCGTTCGGGTACCAGATGGTCTCCGATCGCGACGAAATTCGACAGGCGGCCTGGCCATAACTAATTACGCCCGCATGCCAAGTTTCACCCCGATCAGAGAAAGTTTTAAATGCATTTTAAAAGCAGGGTTTTGACGATGCCGCGGGCGCGTGCGTGTGCGGTCGGGCTCAGAACGGACGACGACGAGAACCGGCAACTACTAACGAATGCAAGTTTGAAAACTGGCGGCAACGGAAATGCCGATGCAATGCAGATGATGCGCATGATGCGAGAAATAAAATAAATCACATGACGAAAACGGAATAGAAGGGGAATCTACTGGAACGCTGGCATCTGGCTGTCACAAGCACACAGCCAATTCCTCGTCGGGAAGCGTCACAATAAATGTCAAAACTCTTGTGAATGTCCGGGAGGATTAAAACAGGTGCGGTCGTTAGTCTTGTCTTTAATTCCAGGAAACTACTTTCGCATGCTCTCGTCCATACGAATCTCTGGTTTCTCTTGAGCAATTCCGTCAATGGTTTGGCTATCTTGGAAAAGCCTTCTATGAATCGTCGGTAGTAGTGTGCCAATCCCAGGAAGCTACGAACTTCGATCACCGAGACTGGTGTTTTCCAATTTAACACTGATGTTACCTTACTGGGGTCGACAACTACACCTTGTTCTGATAGGATGTGTTCCAAAATTCCCACTTCCTTCAGCCAGAACTCGCATTTACTGAACTTAGCATACAGTTGATGGGATCTTAGTCTTTCCAAGATAGCACGGAGGTGACGCATGTGATCCTCCTCGTCTTTAGAATATATCAGTATATCATCAATGAACACTACCACGAATTTGTCTAGGAAATGCATGAAGACCTTGTTCATCATGCTCATGAAATAGGATGGAGCATTTGTCAGACCAAATGTCATGACCGTGAACTCATACAGGCCAAATCGTGTAGTGAACGCTGCCTTAGGTATATCTTACTTTCTGATTTTGAGCTGATGATACCCAGTCCTGAGGTCAATTTTGGAGAACTCTCGTGCTCCACTCTACTGGTCGAATAGGTCATCGATGTGTGGTAGTGGGTACTTGTTTTCAATAGTGACCTCATTTAGCTGGCGATAGTCTATGCACATTCGTAGACTTCCATCCTTCTTTTTGACGAACAGTACTGGTGATCCCCATGGTGAGATACTTGGGCGGATGTATCCTTTTTGCAGTAATTCGTCCAACTGTTTCTTTAGCTCTGCCAATTCCGGTCCTGGCATACGATAGTATTTCTTGTAGATTGGGGCAGTACCGGGAACTAATTCGATTGCGAACTCCAACTCCCGGTCAGGTGGCATTCCTGGCAATTCCTCGGGGAACACATCTAGAAATTCACATACCACTGGAATCAAGTTCATATCCGCGACATCTGCTTGGTATGCCATTCCATTCCTTGTCTTAATGTTGTTGGCGATAAACTGGACAGTTTTACCGGCCGGATTAACCAGTGTCACAGTCCTGGTGGCACAATTGATGCACACTTGATGGGGTGTCAACCAATCCATCCCCGGTATTACATCTAATCCCGAGGATTCGATGGCAATTAGTGCAGCTGGAAAGGTATCTCCTTGTATCCGTATTTCCAGATCCCGGTATACGAGATTTGTTCTGAGCATGGAGCCAGAGGATTGTACCACCATGATTTTATCCAATAGCGAAGGGGGAAATTGGTGTATGGCGGCAAAACTCCTCGAAATAAATGAGTGGGAAGCCCCAGAAACAAATAAAACTCTTGCTAGTATGTTGTTAACAGAGAACATACCGATAACGACTTCTGGAGCTTCGCATGCTTCTTCAGTAGAGATATGGTAGACGTGTCCCTGGGTAAACTTAGAGTTAAGGCGGCGTCCAATAGTTTTGATCTGCGGTTTGATGTCGGAGGATGGTTTTCCGCTATTGGTGGGGCACTGCTTTGCATAGTGTCCACTTTGGCCGCAAGTGAAACAGGTGTTGTTGCGGCGGCAATCCTCTAGCACTGGCTGTTTGCCGAAGGCCTTGTTCTGGCTCACTATCGTGTTAGTGTTGTTACTGTTGTTCCAAGTGGGCTTGTAGACAGTGGTGTTTGGTTGCCAAGTATGTGGATTTTGTGTAATCTTCTCCTTGCTGTCCTTCTTGGGTTCAAACGTCCTCTTGCGGTCATCGTATCCAGTCCTAAGCTCTCATTCGGATATGAAGGCTTTGTTTACCAGCGTCTGGAAGTCTAGAAAGTCTAGCATACAAAGCTGACAACGGAGGGCATGGTTTAGACCGCCTAGGAAGCGATCAATCTTCCTTTCCTCAGTGGATACATCATGGGTCGAGTACCGTGCCAGATTGTTAAACTTGTTCAGATACTCGGCTACCGTCATGCTTCCTTGTGTAAGAGCGAGGAATTCTCTTTGCTCCACCTTCATAATACCCATAGGAATATGATATTTGCGGAATGCTTCCTTGAATCTTTCCCATGTAATCTCTTCTCCACAGGGCCATGTTACCTTAGTATTATCCCACCATATAGCTGCTGGCACTTCTAGGTAGTGAGTGGCAAAGGGAACCTTGTCTGCTTCCTCGCAACAGGCTATGTATAGCTTCTTCTCCATAGTCCTTAACCAGTCGTCGGCTTCAATTGGATCCGCGGCTGGGCCAAAATTGGGAGGCTTAGTTCGCTGAAAATCTGACAACTTGGATCGTGCCCCGTTGTGGTTATTCTGGCCTACCATAGCTTTCATGCTTCTCAGGAATTCCATGAGATCCTGATTCCTCTTTTCCTCAAACATTCTCATGATCTGCTCAGTATTTGGTACCTGGGGTGGTGGAGGTGGTAGGTCTTCTAGTGGTTGACCTTCCTGCCTGGCGGACCGACGGATGGGGGTTCCATAGTTGCCTTGGCTACAACTCCCTTTCATCCTAAATTATTGTTCCCATTGCAAAGTACCGAATCGATGAGCAACATCCATAAGGGAAAAGCATGGTCATAAAACACCAAAGAAATTCTCATGGAAAGGCGAATAAGCAAAGAACATAATTATACAATGCAAATTAACATCACTCTTGGCAAGCTAGTAGGGGAACATATCATGACTAGACTGCTCACACGGCAGTTGACCTATGCAAAGATGCATGCTCAACAACTCCAAACTCAGCTCTAGTGGCGCGGATGGCACAAACACTGGAAGAACTCCGACTCTTGGTCGTCTGATCCTGAGTCAGAGTCTGAACTGATGATGTTGACCTCAATCTCCGGAGCAAAGGCTACGCGGCAACGCTGACGAGACGGTCCTGCTTCGGAAGGAGCACAACGCCTCAGCATCGGGGGAGCAGGAGTAGCAAGGAGTGAGGCCCACTCAGAATGAGTCTCACGGCGACTGCCAGAAAAGTGCCTGGCGGTGCTAAGGAACTAACTGGGATCTCAAATCTAGGTGGTGGTGGAACTGGTGGTGCATCTGAGGGTGGAACAGAAGACTAGGGTGGGGGTGGCACTGCAGTTGTGATGACAAATGTCGCCTGAAGACAGGATAGCTCCTCAGCCAGGGACACGGTGGTATGATAGTTGCCGCTCACATAGCGAGACAACACAGCAGTCGCACGGTCACATGTCGGGTCTACGGGAGCAAAAATGACTCGCCCTGTCGAAGCCGACAAGGCGGGGTAATGGAAGAAACCTGGATGAGTCTGCATCTCCACCTCGTGGTAGCGCAAGTCGGTGAGAGCCTTCACTGCAGCAAACTGGATTGCCATCTCTGGAGTAGAAGCCGTTCCGCCCTTAGTAGAGCGAGAATAGCTGCCAATATCCGAGTTGACAACCAGGTAAGCCTGAGCATGGAACTCGTACACGGACTCGGCAAGCTGCTCCCGAAACACCTGGTACACTGATTCCTCGCCATGCGGGTACAGCCGAAACCAGACGTTCCACAGCAGTGATGGGAAGGAGGATGGTGCAGGCTCATACTGGAAACGATACGGAGCCGGTGCCATCTAGACTCACAAAGCCAAAGGTTAGTAAAACAATGAGTCGTGATCCATGCCATGCAACAATCAAATGCAGCATTCAAAATGCAACAAGCAAATGCATACTCATGACCCTATACTACCCGTGGTGCTCACGTGGTTACTAGGGTGTCCTACAGTCAGTGTGGCTCTGATACCAAGCATTGTGGCACCCCGATTCAACGAATCGGATTACCAGTGTTTCCAACCCAGAGATCATGTCTTCTGGAAACACTCAACAACTTAGCACAGAACTGAACTGACTTTATTGATAGCATAAGGTTACAAATACATATCTTACAATGATAGCGAGGCCAAAGGCACCCTTGGTGCTGCACAGTATCTACATTATTTATGAGACATAGCGGGGCCTCGAAACTACTAAGTACTTCTACGGTGTAACGGAACATTGCGGCAACTCCATACACAGGGACACTGCTGTGGACACTTCCTAGAACGCATCATCAGGACCTCCGTCCTCGGCTTCTCCTACATCTGACATGATACGCCAGGTGAGTACTTGGAATGTACTCGCAAGCTCATAATAACCAAGCAATGCAGCAAACAATAGCATGGCAACAAATTACGAATAATACCACTTGGCTTTATAACATCCACTTACTCATGTCCGGGGTTGTCTCACAACCACCGAAATGCTTATCAGCATCTCTACTCAACTGGAGGGTTCTTCCATCATTACTAACATCCACACGGTTAACCATCTACTAAGGTCTGGTCAGGCTGTCCATTACCGTGGACACGGCTATTCGAATAGTTTTGACACTCTGCAGAGGTTGCACACTTTACCCACACTCTAGAGCACTGACCTCGTGATCCCATTCGGGTGGACCAGCATTGCTCCAACGCAGCTTGCGTGACCTGCGACTCTCTCATCATATCCCCGGCAACCAATCCCTTCCGGAGTCCTGCCCTGGGTGGCCCTGTGTCCTCATGACACCCGCCACCGTCGTGGCCAAACAAAACTGTCCCAACCGGGGACGGGCCCAACTCAACTTAACTGGGCTCACAGGGTTATCACCACCCACCGGGCCAAGGTGGTACGTGTGCATAACCCTCCCTCTTTGGGGCATATCGGTGAGAGATCACGCGGACAGCCCAAGTCATGGCCTTCCCATACCGGCAAGAGGTGGTTGTACGATTATGCCCGGTCAGGTGACTCATGATCATCCACCATGCCATAGTAACCATAGTGATTCATAACCATAAGCACATATCTCTATATGATTGTTTATTAAATCATTATTTCTTATTAAGTTAAGCAAATATAATGCATGAAGATGTGAGTTATGCTATGCAAAACTACATCACATGGTTATGATGGCTTTCCTTGATCAATGGGGTTGTTCAAACGCTCCTGGTCTTCAAAGTTTCCCTCTGAAAATGTGTTTGAAATAGCAAAAGAAAAGGAAAAGCATTAAATACCTTTTTATTAACCAGAAATTCTATGAGTGTGGGAAAAATACAAAAATTTACCAGAATGTAAAGAATTCCAATACCAACTCAATACAAAAAGGATCAAGTGATTTGGACTTGTAAATAAAAAGATTTCAATGGTCAAAGTTTCTGTTTGAATCTGGAATAAAAAAAGAAATAGAATTCCTGGGAGGGGCGCGTCGAAGGCATAAAGTGGAGGGGCGCCTCCACTTAACGCTTCGGCCGCGGGCCTCAAACACTGGCAGGTGGGGCCTGCCCCTTTTAAAACAGAGAGGGAGGAGGGGGAACAGAGGAGGGCGGATCACCGGCGACACTCACCGGCGATAGAGATGGCGGCGAGGCTGGGAGATGACGAGAATGGAACGGGCTCTCGACGGCGGTCCTCCCTGTACCCGCAGCTCCTTCGAAGGTGGTCGGACGGCGTCGCCCTTCTTCTCCGGGGGGTGGAAGCTACGGTGGTCATCGACGCCGACGGTTCCGGCAGGGGTTCGACTGACCGAAAGCTCGAGGATCACCAGTGGGACCAAGGGAACACATTGATGGCCTTGGATTCGACTGGGGGAGGGCGGAGGAGGCTGGCAACAGAGGCGATTTGGCGGTAGAGCTTGTCGCCGGAGCTGAGGAAGATGAGCTCCCCGCTCTTGCTCGGGGTCTCTAGGGCTAATCCAAGGGTGGAGGACAGGGTGAGAGCTAGGAGGGGTTCGAGAAGCACATTATATAGGCCAACGACGAGCGTTGTCGAGCTCTCCCGAAGCGGCGAGGCTCGGGCTTGCCACTTGAGCAAGGACGGCGAGCTGGGTGTCGCAGAGTGGGGGTGAGGTGATGGAGGAGGTGAGGGGAGCGACGGGACGGGTCCAGGGCCATTAATGGCTTGCGGACGACCACAGTGGCCGAAGCCAAGTGTGCTGCCTGTGGCGGAGGTTGGCCGGGAGCGGTGGTGGCCTTCTTCGGCAAACCAGAGGGTTTGGGAGGTGTCACGCGGCTACCAGGGACCTCGTCGGCGCTTAGGACAAGCGTGGAGCAGTGATTGATGGCTCGGGCCGGCTCGGCTGTCACTGGAGCTGCGAAGAGCGTGCTCTATGGCATGCCAGCACCGTGATCACCACGGTTGCGGCCACCCTGATGTGACGCAAGCCTGGAAACCTTGTCTGTTGCATCGACCAGCCTCCCATCAGTCACCATCCACTGCTTGCCTGATCATACAAGCTTTGCTGCGACTAGGAACATCAACAACAGGTTATGTCTATAGACTTTGGGTGGTTCTAGAGCTCAACAGGGTTGGGATTACAGAAAGATAAGATGTCTAGTAGAATCAGCATAGAAAAGACTCTAAACTGGCAAAGATTGGCAAGGTTTGAAGATCAAATGAATATAGCTGCTTTGAAAACCATCCTTCTGGTCCAGAACACAAATGAGCTCCTAGCACTCAATTGTCAGCTTTGCTACTAGTGTCATTTGGTGGGGAAGTGTCATTTGGTAGTGCACACATGCCCAAAAATTTGTAGCTCCATTGTGCACTCCTAGCTAGCACTTCCTTCACAAAGGTCTTGTTTTAGCAGAAACTTAGCAGAGTGTTTTTGCTCAAAATATGTATTAGACCATGGGATATTTTTACATATTGGAACCATATATGACCCCTAGTAACTACAGGAATTTATTGGGAATTTTTCAAAACAGGAATCATAGGGTTGCTTTACAAAGGGATAATTGTGACAGCCCGATGCCGACGTTCCAGAAGATTCCCCTGTTATTTCCGTTTCCGTCATTTTAGCACAAACTTAGCAGAGTGTTTTCCCTGTTATTTTGTTTGTTGCATTCATCTTGCGCATCATGGCATCATGCATGGCATCATGTCAACCGTGTTTTGTCGGTGTTGCTTGTTGCCGTGTTGTTGGGTGTTAGTGCCTTGTGAGTGGCGTTGTTTTGTTGGAGTGTTGAGAGAGGGTGTGTGCGAGCCACCGCTAAACCCTGTTGCACCGTGGACCTAAACCTTCTCTCCCCTCCTCTCCTCTCTTTTATTTGTTTTGGAGTTGTGTAAAAGTTTCCGTTTTAACCCCTTCTAAAAAATCGTCTTCTTTTAAAAACTCCTTTTGTTAAAAGGTGGAGGAAACCCCTTGGGTTTTCTTCATTTTCTCCTTTTGTTTTATCTTTAAACAGTCTCATTTTCTTATCTCTTTTAAAGGAGTTTTATTTTATTCTTTAAATAAAGGGGTTTGATTTTATTCTTTTGTTAGAAGGGTTTTAATTTTGATTCTTCAAAAGGTATTATTTTATTTTATTTTAAAAAAATGCCCAATCTATTTTTTTTATAAAGTTGGGGTATATTTTTTCAAAGGAGCCAAAAGTATTTCCCTGTTTTGTTTAATCCTTTTATTTTTTATTTTTTGTGTGTGTTTCTCTGATTTAAAAAAAAGGAAAACCCCCAAGAAGAGAGAGGGAAGGAGGAAGCCGGCACAAGCCCAGCGAGCCCCCCAACCCTAGCGCACGCAACCCAGCCCCCCTCGTCCCTCGTGGTTCTCCCTCGCGTCGTGGTCTCCTTCCCCTCGCGCAGCCTCCTTTCTTTCCCTTGCCCTTCCCGCACGCCACCATGGCCGAGCAGCCCCGCACCTGCTCGCCCTGCCGCTAGTAGCTGGTCGCCTCCCCGCGCTGCGCCGCCCCTAGGTCGCCGGTGCCCGACCTCGGCATGGTCGTCGCGCCGCCTCGCTGCATGTCCCGTGTGCCCTGTCGCCATGCCGCCCGCGCCGGTGCCGCACTGCTCCCCGTGCCGCCCATTGTGGCAGCTCCCTCGGCCTCTCCTCCATGGCCTCACCCTCGCCCCCGACCTCCGCCGCCTCCCTGCACGACGGCCGCGCTGCGCCCCGCCCTATTCCAGGAGCTGTGTCGCCGTTCTTCCCCGCCGAGCTCGCCTCCCGCGCCAGGGGCATGCGGCCTCGTTCCTCCCGAGCATGCTTGTTGTCGTGTCGCCTTGGCCAGACCCCGTGCTGACCTTCCGCTGTGCCGGTTGCCTGCCTTGCTGCTGCCATGCGGTGTTGTTGCCGTTCTGTTGCTCTTGCTGTAGGCTGCTGTAGATTGCTGGTGCGTGGTTGCTTGCTGCCGAGCTGTGCTGTTGCCGAGTATTGCTGCTGTCCTTGTTGTTGTTTTATGGCCTGCCTGGCTGTGTTTCTTGTGCCATGTCTTAGCTACTGCTAGAGGCCTTGCCTGCCTGTCGCTGGCTGTTGCCGATGTTGTTGATGGTCGTAGCTGCAAGCTAGTTGCTGTAGTTGATGCATTGCTGCTTGGTGTTTGCCTGCTTATCTGTTGTTAGATGCTAGCTGCTGCCTGTGTTGTTACTTGTGCTGCCACCGCTCTAGTCGATGTAGGTTGCTTGCTGCTATTGTTAGTTGCTGCTTAGCTGCTGCATGCTACCGCTTGCCGTCGTCGCTGTGGTCCGCTAGTGATGCCACTACCGTAGTGTGCTGTTGTTGCTATTCTGCCGTTATTGCTAACTGTTGCTGTGTCTCGCTTCTCGTCGCCGTGTGCACCACCCCCGCCTTCTGTGGATCGTCGACAAGTTCGCCGAGTACCACAACGTCCTCGACGACCCCCGGAACGAGTTCGACTACCGTCACCGAAGACCATAAACCGACGCCGAAGACCGTGAACCACGACACCGAGCGAACGACTACCGTCGACGAGACCCGACTTCCACGGCGACCACGATGACCGTTGTACTCCTTCACCGAACAGAACCGCTCTGATATGCATGCTTTGAAGGTATACCGATGAGACGTTGTCGTGACCGTGTGCATGTGATGTATGAGATGTATCGTGTGTTTGCGCCTATATATGTTACCCGTTGCACGTGTTCCTCTTTCGTTGAGCCCCGACACATGGGAACCCGGTAGCGGGATCACCCCATCATTATTTAGCGTTCCCGCACACGCTCCCTATTCGTTGGCATGTTATCTCAATGAGGTATCGGGATAGGAACGTTGTCGTGGCATCGTTTCCGTGTTGCCGCCATGGTTCCCCTTTCGCTCGCCGTGGCAACACATGTTTCTTTCCCTTCTTGCCCGTGGTTTTGTAACTTGCATGCATGACGCATTCTTGGCATATATCTTGTGTTGCATGTTTCTTGTGTCGTAGCTCCGTTCTATGCTCCGCGTGTTAACCGACTAGGATGACTTATAGGATCACCGCTTCACCCCTTGCCTTGTTAACCACATTTAGTATTGCGTGTAAATAATTGGGATTTAATTAAATAATTAATCGTCGAGTTTCGTCGATATGCAACCCATTGCATATCGAGCTTCACTTAATGTGTAGTGTTTGTCTGAGGTGAATTGCCATGCCATCCCGTGCATTTTGAACTGATCGTGCATCATAGTAGGTTATGCATCATGTTGTGCCTCGTGTGGTGAATATCTCTGTTGATGCTTGTTTCCGGTTTCCTCCGTCTCGTTAGAGTTCAGCAAGCGTGTCGGATTGTGAGGACCCATTCAACTACATCGGTTCGACTGCTTCACGGAGGCATTCTTCTTCCAAGCGGGATCTCAGGCAAGATGACCATTTCCCCAGATACCATTACTATCATTGCCATGCTAGTTTTATCGCTTCTATCGATTATGTCTCGTTGCCTACCACCTGTTAATTATCAGCCTCTCAACAATGCCATGAAAACTTCAACATGTTCAACCTAGCAAACCACTGATTGGCTATGTTACTCCTTGCTTAACCCTGTGTTAGCGTTGCTAGTTGCACGTGCAGTTGATTCCATGTGATAACATGGGTTCCTTGTTATGTCACCCTATTAAATTCTATTTATTTTAATGCACCTATATACTTGGTAAAAGGTGGAAGGCTCGGCCTTTCTAGCCTGGTTTTTTGTTCCACCTTTGCCCCTTAGTTTCGGCTACCGGTGTTATGTTCCATAATTGAGCGCTCCTAACACGATCGGGGTTGTCATGGGGACCCCCTTGATAATTCGTTTTAGATTAAAGCTGGTCTGGCAAGGCCCAACTTCGGTACTACATTTGCCTAATCACCTAATAAAATTGCATAGGGACTTTCCGGACCCCGAGGATAATTTAATCAACCCCCGGGCCAGTGCTCCTCATGAGTGTTGGTCCAAACTGGACTGACTGCGGGGCCACCATGGGGCAACTCGAGGTTTGGCACCTGTAGGCTTTTCCATCCGTCGTGTCCTGAGAACGAGATACGCAGCTCCTATCGGGATCGTCGACACGTTGGGAGGCCTTGCTGGATTAGTTTTACCTTTGACGAAATATCTTGTGCATCGGGATTCCGGTGATTCTTTGGGTAATCTCAGAGTTGAGGTTTTCCACTAGGGAATCCGACAAGATCGTGAGCTTCATGATTGAGGATTTCTATGCGGCTTGTGGTAATTTGTGATGGACTAGTTGGAGCACCCCTGCAGGGTTAAATCTTTTCGGAAAGCCGTGCTCGCGGTTATGTGGCAATGTGGAAGCTTTGTTTAACACTGGTTCTAGATAACTTGAAGATAATTAATTAAAAATATGCCAACTGTGTGCGTAACCGTGACTGTCTCTTTCGTGAGTTCCTTCTCCGATCGAGGACACGGTGGGGTTATGTCTGACGTAGGTAGGTGTTCAAGATCATTCATTTGATCATCAGTAGTTCACGTCCGTTATGCGTAGATCTTCCCCCTCTTATTTCTTGTACTGGTAAGTTAGCCACCAAATATATGCTTACACTACTAAAATTCAGAAATTTGCCATCTGCCACGGCGGACGGCAAAGGGGGGAACCACGGATGGCAAAGGCTTTGCCGTCGATTAGCAGACGGCAAACTAGACGGTAAAAAGAACCCAGTGAAGAGGTTCTTTGCCGTCTGCTTTTGTAAACCGGACAGCAAAGAATCTTTGCCATGAGGGGGCAGACGGCAAATTATCTGGGACGACATATACTGCAACGGCCCGGTTAAGTGTTAACGGCAGGCCTCCTCTCTTTGTCGTCTGCCATCCCCCCTTTGCCATGTGGGGGCAGACGGCATAGAGGGGAGAGAGAGGGGGCTGATTCACCCCTTTGCCGTCTGCCCACCCCCCTTTGCCATGTGGGGGCAGACGACAAAGAGGGGAGACAGAGGGAGCATATTCCCCCCTTTGTCGTCTGCCTACACCCCTTTGCCATGTGGCGGCAGACGGCAAAGGGGGGAACCAGGCCCTTTTTAATTTTTTTTATTACATCCAGCATTTTTAACAATAATCAGGATATATATATATATATTTGAGATAAATAAATTTCTTTACGTACTCATAACCATATTAAAATAACTCTCATCCATAGTGCATACATATTATGCAAGTTGCATCCGCACCAAACCATATATTACACTAGTTTCATCCACATGCATACAAAGTTTCATATATATCCATATACTACAATAGTTTCAATACAAGCCATGGTACAAGAAATCATCTTCCAGCATTCCATCAATATAATCCAAGCTTCCCGTGAAGTGAAGGTAATCTGCAAAATGACAAATAAGAAAGTTAGAAGAATAATACTAGATGAAGAAGTGTATATATAGGTTATTTCGAAGAGAAATTAGCTAAGTATAGACCATTTAGGAGCTAACTAAGCTTATTATGTCATTTCGGAGAGAACTTAGCTAACTGTAGGTCATTTTTTATTAAATAGGTTATTTTGGAGCTAACTAAGCTAGTTATGTCATTTCGTAGGATAATTAGCCAATTTAGCCTTTCTTGGATGAGTCTAAGCTATGAAGAAGAAGAGAAAGAGAAGAAGAAGTAAAAGAAGGAGGAGGAGGAGGAGGAGAAGGACAAGGAAGAGGAGAAGAAGAAGAAAAGAAGAAGGAGAAGGAGAAGGAGGAAGGAGGAAGAAGAAGGAGAAGGAGGACCTCCTTCTCATTCTTCTCCTCCTTCTTCTCCTTCTTCTTATCCTCCTCCTTCTCCTTCTTCTTCTTCTTCTTCTCTTCTTCTTCTTCTTCCTTTCTTTCATTTTTCCTCTTTCTTCTCCTCTTGTCCCCTTCTTCGGGCTAAATTGGCTAAGAATGCCTTCTTGGAGCTAATTATGTCATTTCGATGATAATTAGCTAAGTATAGGTCATGTTTTATTAAATAGACCATTTAGGAGCTAACTAAGTTAATTATGTCATTTATGTGGAAACCTAGCTAACTATAGGTCGTTTGGGAGCTAACTTGGGTAAAATAGGTCATTCCGGAGCAAACTATGCTTATTAAGCCATTTTGGATCTAGCTAGGCTAATTATAAGCCATTAAATACCTAAGTTAGGGGGAATAGGTCATCTTGCAGCTACGTAAGCCTTATTATGTCATTTAGGAGAGAACTTAACTAACTATAGGTCATTTTTTATTAAATAGGTCATTTTGGAGCTAACTAAGCTAATTATGTCATTTTGTAGGATAATTAGCCAATTTAGCCTTTCTTGGATGAGTCTAAGCTACGTAGAAGAAGAGAAAGAGAAGAAGAAGTAAAAGAAGGAGGAGGAGGAGAAGGAGAAGGAAGAGGAGAAGAAGAAGAAAAGAAGATGGAGAAGGAGAAGGAGGAAGAAGGAGGAAGAAGAAGGAGAAGGAGGAGCTCCTTCTCCTCCTTCTTCTCCTTCTTCTTATCCTCCTCCCTCTCCTTCTTCTTCTTCTCCTCTTCTTCTTCTTCCTTCCTTTCATTTTTCCTCTTTCTTCTCCTCTTGTCCCCTTCTTCGGGCTAAATTGGCTTAGAATGCCTTTTTGAAGCGAATTATGTCATTTCGAGGATAATTAGCTAAGTATAGGTCATGTTTTATTAAATAGACCATTTAGGAGCTAACTAAGCTAATTATGTCATCTAGGTGGAACCCTAGGTAACTATACGTTGTTTCGGAGCTAACTTGGGTAAAATAGGTCATTCCGGAGCAAACTATGCTTATTAAGCCATTTTGGATCTAGCTAGGCTAATTATAGGCCATTTAATACCTAAGTTAGGGGGAATAGGTCATCTTGGAGCTACGTAAGCCTTATTATGTCATTTAGGAGAGAACTTAGCTAACTATAGGTCAATTTTTATTAAATAGGTCATTTTGGAGTTAACTAAGCTAATTATGTCATTTCATAGGATAATTAGCCAATTTAGCCTTTCTTGGATGAGTCTAAGCTACGTAGAAGAAGAGAAAGAGAAGAATAAGTAAAAGAAGGAGGAGGGGGAGGAGGAGGAGGAGGAGAAGGAGAAGGAAGAGGAGGAGAAGAAGAAAAGAAGAAAAGAAGAAGGAGAAGGAGAAGGAGGAAGAAGGAGGAAGAAGAAGGAGAAGGAGGAGCTCCTTCTCCATCTTCTCCTCCTTCCTCTCCTTCTTCTTATCCTCCTCCTTCTCCTTCTTCTTCTTCTTCCTTCCTTTCATTTTTCCTGTTTGTTCTCCTCTTGTCCCCTTCTTCGGGCTAAATTGGCTAAGAATGCCTTTTTGGAGCTAATTATGTCATTTCGAGGATAATTAGCTAAGTATGGGTCATGTTTTATTAAATAGACCATTTAGGAGCTAACTAAGCTAATTATGTCATCTAGGTGGAACCCTAGCTAACTATAGGTCATTTCGGAGCTAACTTGGGTAAAATAGGTCATTCCGGAGCAAACTATGCTTATTAAGCCATTTTGGATCTAGCTAGGCTAATTATAGGCCATTTAATACCTAAGTTTGGGGGAATAGGTCATCTTGCAGCTACGTAAGCCTGATTATGTCATTTTGGAGAGAACTTAGCTAACTGTAGGTCATTTTTTTTAAATAGGTCATTTTGGAGCTAACTAAGCTATTTATGTCATTTTGTAGGATAATTAGCCAATTTAGCCTTTCTTTGATGAGTCTAAGCTACGTAGAAGAAGAGAAAGACAAGAAGAAGTAAAAGAAGGAGGAGGACGAGGACGAGGAGGAGAAGGAGAAGGAAGAGGAGAAGAAGAAGAAAAGAAGAAGAAGAAGGAGAAGGAGGAAGAAGGAGGAAGAAGAAGGAGAAGGAGGAGCTCCTTCTTCTTCTTCTCCTCCTTATTCTCCTTCTTCTTATCCTCCTCCTTCTCCTTCTTCTTCTCCTCTTCTTCTTCTTCCTTCCTTTCATTTTTCCTCTTTCTTCTCCTCCTGTCCCCTTCTTCGGGCTAAATTGGCTAAGAATGCCTTTTTGGAGCTAATTATGTCATTTCGACGATAATTAGCTAAGTATAGGTCATGTTTTATTAAATAGACCATTTAGGAGCTAACTAAGCTAATTATGTCATCTAGGTGGAACCCTAGCTAACTATAGGTCGTTTTGGAGCTAACTTGGGTAAAATAGGTCATTTCGGAGCAAACTATGCTTATTAAGCCATTTTGGATCTAGCTAGGCTAATTATAGGCCATTCAATACCTAAGGTAGGGGAATAGGTCATCTTGCAGCTACGTAAGCCTTATTATGTCATTTAGGAGAACTCTTAGCTAACTGTAGGTCATTTTTATTAAATAGGTCATTTTGGAGCTAACTAAGCTAATTATGTCATTTCGTAGGATAATTAGCCAATTTAGCCTTTCTTGGATGAGTCTAACCTACGTAGAAGAAGAGAAAGAGAAGAAGAAGTAAAACAAGGAGGAGGAGGATAAGGAGAAGGAAGATGAGAAGAAGAAGAAAAGAAGAAGGAGAAGGAGAAGGAGGAAGAAGGAAGAAGGAGGAAGAAGAAGGAGAAGGAGGAGATCCTTCTCCTTCTTCTCCTTCTTCTTATCCTCCTCCCTCTCCTTCTTCTTCTTCTCCTCTTGTTCTTCTTCCTTCCTTTCATTTCTCCTCTTTCTTCTCCTCTTGTCCCCTTCTTCGGGCTAAATTGGCTTAGAATGCCTTTTTGGATCAAATTATGTCATTTCGAGGATAATTAGCTAAGTATAGGTCATGTTTTATTAAATAGACCATTTAGGAGCTAACTAAGCTAATTATGTCATCTAGGTGGAACCCTAGCTAACTATACATCGTTTCGAAGCTAACTTTGGTAAAATAGGTCATTCCGGGGCAAACTATGCTTATTAAGCCAATTTGGATCTAGCTAGGCTAATTATAGGCCATTTAATACCTAAGTTAGGGGGAATAGGTCATCTTGCAGCTATGTAAGCCTTATTATGTCATTTAGGAGAGAACTTAGCTAACTATAGGTCATTTTTTATTAAATAGGTCATTTTGGAGCTAACTAAGCTAATTATGTCATTTCGTAGGATAATTAGCCAATTTAGCCTTTCTTGGAGCTAACTAAGCTAATTATGTCATTTAGATGGAAGTCTAGCTATTTTTTATTAAAACACTAGAAATAACATACCATTATCGTCATCAGAGCGGTGAAGCACGGTGGCTCTAGCTTGTTTCACCTCGAGAAGGCTGCCCTAGAGAAGGCTCGAGTGTAGAAGGGTCGTGCGATGCGTTTCGGTAGATATTCTGCCCTCTCCACGTCCACCAATGCAGTCGTCCTCTCCTTCAGCTCCCTAATTTCCTTATCCTTCTCCACCATAGCCGCCTGCATTGCCTCTCTCTCTTTCTGAATAGCAGCCTGCAACACAACTCATTGTTACCAATGTAATCATATTGGTTCCAATGCACAACATAATGCGGAAAGATAGTTGAGTCCATTGAACTAACCTCGATGGCGAGCTCGACTGGCCGTGGATGACGTGTTATCTCCGGACAAGAGCTCGTTTGGCGTGCCTTTATCTGCCGGAGAGTGCTAGGACAACGTATAAGGCCGTCTCCAATGGCGATCGAGCCATGGGGCCTCCCGTTGCCAGCTATCATCACCAGCTTTGGATCAATAGGCCCCTTGCTCGGGTTAAAGTCCTCCCCTTTCCTCGCCTTCCCGTGATCTCTGTACTTCACGAGCTTGTGGTGGGAGGATATGTTGGTGAAGTTTTATGAATGCTCGAGGTCAGACTCAGAGAATGCCTTGACCTTCTTGTACGAGGCAGTATGGGTCATCGCATACAGGTCGTACATCTGTGGCGCCTCCGTCTTATTGTGACGCGCCTAAAAGAGAGAGAGAGGAAAAATGTATTAGTAAAGGGCTCAATATAGCATTAAGAATGAACTGCATGAGGCATGAAGCAAACCACATACCCAGTTCTCGCCAAATTGGATTAAGTTGACGCTCCCTTGATAGTGTGGCACGCCAACCATTTTGCCACGCCTCTCCTTGGCGTTGTTGTGGCTGGCCTCCCACGTTTCTAAGCACCACTGATCCACCAAGGCCTCCCAACAATCCATCTTATCCACACACCATATCGGGGGCACCTAAGTTAATAAAGAGAAATTTGAGCGCGTAAGAACCAAATCAAGGAAACTAACTACAAAGCCTTAATAATATGTAATTACCTTGATGTAATGCTCCTTCTCCATCTTAGTATCACGGCACTTCGCCTTGTCAATCCTAATACGCCGCGTGGCATAGTAGTCTCGAACAGCCTGCACCCGAGCCTCGTGCCGAAAGTTTTGAAGTAGGCGGCGATATTCAGTTTCGATAACCTTTGCCACGTCCTCCTCGTATCCCTCCTCACACTTGTAGTAGGTCTGCAAATGAGACAACACCAATTAGTACAATAAATAGCTATGGTTGATTTATAATTGTGTGAAGGAGAAATTACCCAGAACTTTCGCATCACCATGTCCGCCATCGTGTCGTACAAAACACCATCGATCTCCACCTCCGGCGGGGCCGGGGCACCCAAGTAGTGCTCCCAGGTCATTACTACCTCTCACTCCCGACCGGGTAACGTAACAAACCCTGGGAAGTTTTTACGGCAAAGAACACCAAGGACGTTGTTGGGCTTGCGGACACCCTCGGTAACAATCCAACCCCTACAGTATGACAAATTAAAGCCAAAACATTAGATATTTGAGAAAACGCGAAGGCAAAAGGTTAAATAAGAGTAAATTAACTTACTTGTCCCCATTTGGCCTAATCGACCACCTCTGCTCGGGGGTCGCTGGCATGAGCGGGAGCCTCGAACTACCACGCTCGTAGACGGTAGCCCCCTCACCCAGCTCCTCGTCGCTACCAGCATCCCACTGGGTCTCTTGGGACGTACACTCATCCCTGCTTTGCTCCGGAGTCGTCTGGAAGGAAGCCCCTGGGACACGAGTCTCGTGGGTCAAAGGCTCGTCGACCTGAGGCTCATCGACCCGAGGCTCGTGAACCGGAGACCGTGTAGCCTCCACCTCAGACGAATCCACCCTAGAAGTCCTGTGCTCAGGTGAATCAGCTTGGGGTAGTGGCGGAGACCGTGTAGCCGCCACCTCAGAAGGCATGGCAGCCACCACCCTACCTCTCCCGCGGCCACGTGTACCTTTAGTACAATATAAATACCAACATGAGTAATAAAATGTATATAAATACCAATATGCATACAACATGAGTACAACATAAATACCAACATGAATACAACGTGTACCTTTAGTGCCTCTCGGCTTTGCGGGGGGTCGACCTCCTCTTACGGGGGGCGCTCCTTGCATAGTAGAGAGCAACACTCTCCGAAGAGGCGAGGCAGGAATGGAAGTACCCATCCCATCACCCTCCGACGAAGAAGGAGCCGCGGAGTGCTTTCGACCCTTTCCCACCATCTTTCAACACCTGTCATGACAAAGAGTAAATCAAATTAGTACAACATAAATACCAACAGGAGTAATAAAATGTATATAATTTAAGTGTATCATCGTCATAAATACCAACATGACTAATAAAAATTGAATACCTAACATGAACTCAAAATTTATATATAGTATAATAGTTGACTACCTGACATGAACTAATAACAATCGTGCTCGTCTATATATGCTTTGGGGTCAATAAATGCATCATGATCATCACTATCATCAATAAATGCATCATCATCATCATCACTATCACGAAGAACATGTGGAAGGCCACCATTATGTAATCGGTCAAGAAGTGACAGGTCATCTGCAGCAGTAACCTCTTCTTCTTCCAGCTCTTCCTGTTCGGGCTCAAGGGTTAAGACAGATTCACTGTCGCTGTCTACTTCAATGTTCTGGGGTGAAGTAGAGCGGTTCTTGAAACGTTTCTTGGACATACGTGTTTCTTGGAAGAATTCTCCTTCATATGTGTCTGGGTTAATGTGAGGTTCGTAATCCTCTTCATTGAGGGTAGGTGGTCTAAAATGTGGTGGCACTTCATAAACGACATCCCAACCTTTGAGATTTGGATCAGTTTGGCAGGCCCACGGTAGATAGAAAACTTGTGTCGCCTGTTGAGCCATAATATAGACATCGGGAACATCTAAGTGGGTGTTTTGGCTTATTTCGACTAGTCCTATATGTTCATGAGTCCTTCTAGTCTCCCTCGGCTCAAACCAATAACATTTGAAGACTACGACGGTCGGTGGGTTTTCACCATAGAATAGAAGTTCATAAATTGCTTCAACTCTTCCATAATACTCGATGTCTCCTTCGCCGATAGCAGAGACAGAACAATTTGTAGACTTTAGGTTGGGCATAGATAGCTCTTTGCCAAAGGTACGAAAGTGATACCCGTTGATGTTGTATTTGTCAAATGAACGGACCTTATAGTCAAAACCATTAGCGACTTGTCTCAACTCGGCGTCCATAGACTATGCATCAGCCTACAAGTTTAATACGAAAGAATGGATGCATTAGCCGCAAATTAGACCAAGAAATCAAATGGGCCCTTAATGGTAATTAATTACCCTTTGTTTGAACCAAGAGATGAAACCAGGATAGTCGCCTCCATGCTTTGCGAGAAGCTCATACTCTTCGACAGAATCCTTTTCGATGACCGCTCCATCCGAGAATTCGGCAACGTATCGACTATATCAAATATCCGGGAACAAGAGTAGTTCAAAGCAATTAGAAGTTGCGGAACAATCAATTACCGAGAACTTACTCGATGTACGGCCGCACTTCTGTTAGGTTGGTGAAGATATACAATGAAATGGTCCGCCATTCTTCGACAACCAACGATTTCCCTTTCGAAGCACCGGATCGTGCGAGCTTACCTTTGAATAGGCTGAGGTTGGATCGAACTTTTTTTCGATCGCCATCATTGTACCAGGCTTCCGGTTATCCAAATGATAATTTTTGGCTTCGTAGTGTGTTGTCACGAAGTTTGCCGCCTCCTCAGTAATGAATGCCTCGGCCATCGATGCTTCAATTCTACGTTTATTTTTACACTTAGCTCGAAGCGTCTTCTGCATCCTCTCAGTTGAGTAGCACCATCGATTTTGAATGGGCCCCCCCATTCTTGCCTCGGTCGGGAGATGCAAAATCAAATGTTGCATTGGATTAAAGAAGCCCGGTGGAAAGATCTTTTCTAATTTGCAGATCAACTCCGGCGCCAACTCTTCCATTTCATCTAGCACGCCAGGCGATAGTTCTTTCGCACAAAGAGAACGGAAGAAATAGCTCAGCTCTGCCAATACTAGCCATTCATCCTCAGGGATAAAGCCACGCAACATCACCGGCATTACCCGCTCAATCCATATGTGCCAATCATGACTCTTGAGCCCAAATATTTTCAATTTCTCAAGACTCGCTCCCCTCTTTAGATTCGCAGCATACCCATCGGGGAACATCAACCGCATTTTCACCCACAATAGCATTTCCCTCATAGATCGCCTTTCAAGATTGAACCATGCCTTTGGCTTCGCTATGCTTTGTTTTCCTTTTCGTTGTCGCAAGTTTTGCAATGGTCTATCACATAGATCCTCCAGGTCGATTCTATCCTTAGGATTATCTTTTGACTTCCCCTCTATGCCGAACAATGTACCAAAAATGGCCTCCGCAATATTCTTTTCAGTGTGCATCACGTCAATGTTGTGTGGGCAAAGGAGGTCTTTGAAGTAAGGCAGATCCCATAAGCATGACTTGTGAGTCCAGGCGTGTTCCGTATTATACCCTTTGAAGTATCCTGGACGCAAAGGATCAGGCTCGAGAGTGTTCAACTGATCAAGGGTCTGTTGGCCTGTCAACGTAGTTGGTGTAGTGTTTTTGACAACATTACCTTTGATGAAATTCTTCTTGTCTTTTCTGAACTTATGGTCAGGATCCAAGAATTGTCTATGCATGTCGAAGCAAGAATACTTGCGACCAGCCTGCAGCCAACGGAACTGAAGAGCTGCCTTGCATGTGGTGCACAAGAACCTTCCATGCACACACCAGCCAGCGAATAGCGCAAACGCCGGATAATCATGCGTCGAGTACATGTACCACACATGCATTTTGAAAAAAAAATTGGTAGTCGCGTCGTAGGTCTTGATCCCATTATCCCAGGCTTCTTGCAACTCATCCTTAAGAGGCTGCATGTACACATTCATATTCTTCCTCGGATAGTTGGGCCCTGGAATTATCAACGTCAGGAAAATGTTCTTTCTTTTCATAATCTCTTCGGGTGGAAAATTTAGTGGAATGACAAATACAGGCCAACAACTGTATTGTGCTGCCATCATACCATACACATTGAACCCATCTGTGCTGATGGCAACTCTAGGTTGCCTTGGATCTTCCGATTTATCCTTATGTAATGCATCGAAGTGCCTCCACGCAAAACCATCTGAAGTGTGTACCGGCATCTTGTTCCCATCCGCATCTAGTTCGGTTCTTTTGCCCAATATGTGCCATCTCATCTGTGTGGCCGTCTCTTCGACCATGAAAAGACGTTGAAGTCTTGGTACGATTGGCAGATACCGAAGAACACTAATGGGGATTTTGGTCTGATTCTTCTCACCCATGCCGTTGTCTACCACAATATACCTGGAAGAATTGCAAATGGGGCAATAGTTCAAGGCCGCATACTCAAGCTTAAATAAGGCACATCCATTCTCACACCCATGTATCTTCTCATAGGGCATCTTAAGTACACGGAGGATTTTCTCTGACTGGTACAGGTTTGCACGCAGTACATGGCCTTTGGGTAGAAAGCGTTCAAATATCGTCATCATCATGTCGTAGCATTCTCTGCCTAGGTTGAATTGAGCCTTCAGAGCCATTACTTGCGCGATGGCATCCAGCTGACAAATCTCAGTCTGCTCGTGGAGAGGACGTTTTGAAGACTCCAACATTTCATAGAAGGCCTTTGCAGATTCCTCCATCTCATCTTTCGAATCCCGAGCATCATCAAAGTCTTGCACCATTTCTTCAATCCCAGTACCATGCTCGTCGGTGCGACGACGAATCACCTCAGCTCTGGCACGTTGGTCAGACTCACCATGAAAAGTCCACACCGTATAATTAGGCGTAAAACCCCACTTCTACAGGTGTTTACCCATTTCAAACTATGTGTGCTTTTTCCAGTTGTCGCAGTTGGGACAGGGGCACCATGTTTTTTGCTGGCCATTTGCAAATGCGGCTCTCACAAACCCCCTGGTTTTTGTTAACCATTCATGGGTCATGTCTTTCTGACTAGGGTGACCAGTGTACATCCAAGCACGATCACTCATGTTGCCTAGCTACCTATGGGGGCACAAGAAATAAATATATAATTCATCATCTATTTTCATACGCTAATCAAGTTTGTCAATTTTATTACGTCCATGCAACCTACACGCTAATAGGTAAAGATAGGTCCTGATCCCACCCGAGTATGTGTAGACTGGGTTCGTTTTCCCATGCTCTGCTCCAGATGCGACGCAGAATTTCGGCAGCGCCTCCCCGCTATTCTCCTGATACACGTCTCGGAAATAAGCAGAGAGGATGTGTACCTGGAGAACAACAGGGGATGCATTGACAAAATTCCGCATCGGATCCGGTGCACATCATACGGGAAAACAAACCCAATCTACACATACTCGGGCTGTCCATGGATAATGTTGGACAATTCGAAAGGATGGCGGTTATAAATATGCAAAGAAATGCATATTTATAGATGTCGCCCTTTCGAACGGGAGACGCATACTGGTCAGGCATACTCATGATTGAATAAACCTATAGCTAGCAAGTTTCATCGGCACGAAGACCGGGACAGAGCAAATAAAGGGGGTAAGAGGAGAAGTCATTTGTGCTCACCAACAAATGCAAGGGCAGAGCTCGTCCAACGCACGTGGAGGTCGTCGAACAACTGCACATTGAAATTCACACGATCAACACAAATACGATGTTTTTATAATTAACATAGTCGGAAAATATGTGACCTAACTCATAATTTACAAAACTATGACCTCGTGGGCCTCTGGAATGCCGAAAAGCACCTTCTCGTTCAAAAGAAGGCAGAAGAGGTGTCGGGGGTCGGGTCTTAGTGGCGTCGGGAGTCAGTGTCGTCGAGGGTCGATGGTGTCGGGTGTCGGTGGCATCGGGGGTCGGGGGGTTAGTGGCATCGGTTGTGGGGGGTTAGTGGCATCGGGGGTCCAGGGTCAGTGACGTTGGGGGTCAGTGGCGTCGGGGGTCGGGGGTTGGTGGCGTCGAGCGACGGGGGTCGGGAATCGTGGGCCGAGGGTCTGGGTCGGGGGTCAGTGGCGTCGGGGGTCGAGGGTTAGTGGTGTTGGGGGTCAGTGGCGTCGGGGGTCGGGGGTCAGTGGCGTCGGGGGTCGATGGTCGGGGGTCAGTGGCGTCGGGCGTCAGGGGTCGCGGGTCGAGGGTCAGTTTCGGGGTGCCGGGGTTCCCTTTTCCTCTTCTTTCTTCTTCTCCTCTCTCCTCTTTTTCTTCTTCTTCTTCTTCTTCTTGTTCTTGTTCTTCTTCTTCTTTTTTCTCCTCCTACTCCCCCTCCTCTTTTTCTCCTCCTATTCTTTTTCTTCTTCTTCTTCTTCTTCTTTCTCCTCCTCTTCTTCTTCTTATTATTATTATTAATATTTTTTCTCCTCCTCCTCCTCCTCCTCTTCTTCTTCTTCTTCTCCTTCTTTTCGTTCTTATTCTAATTATTTTCTTCTTTTCCTTTTTTCTTTTTCAATTTTTTCCTTCTGCTTTTCCTCTTTTTTTCTTCTAACCTAACTAACTAACCTAATTAGCCTAATAATATAACCAAATAAACTAACTAAATTACCCTATATATAATAAAAAACTAACATAATAAAGTAACTAAAGTAATTAACTTTTTTAAAAATAAAAAGAAGAAGAACTCAACTCACCGCGATGGACGACGGCAGGGGGCGGCGGCGGCGGTGGACGACGGCGGGGGGGCAGGGGGCACGCGGCAGGGGGCTCGCCGCGGGGAGGGGCTCGCCGCGGGGGTGGGTCGTCGTGGGGGTGGGTTGCCGCGGGGAGGGGCTCGGGAGGGGCTCGCCGCAGGGAGGGGCTCGCCGCGGGGAGGGGCTCTCGCGGGGAGGGGGTCGCCGTGGAGAGAGACAGTGAGCGAGTGGCCGGGGGGAGAGAGACAGTGAGTATGAGGGGGTTAACGGACGTTATAGGGCGGCCCTTTGTCGTACGCCCCCTTAAGGCAAAGGGCCCCACGGCAGACGGCAAAGGTCCGCGAACGGCAAAGGACCTCGGATTTCGGACATGGCAGGCATGGAACCCACCCATCCTCTTTGCCGACTGCCCTGGGTCTCTTTGTCGTCCGCTGGCAGACGGCAAAGGGCCGACACAAGACAAATAGTATTTTTGCCATGTGTCAGTCCTTTGTCGTCTGCCTCTGTCAACTGATGGCAAAGAGGTTCTTTGCCGTCAGCCAGCAGACGGCAAAGAACTGGCTAACAGCAAAGAACTGGCTCACGGGGGGATTCCAGTAGTGTTAGCCGCTGCTGCAACCTCGCCACTTAACCTTACCTCACCCATTAAGCTTTGCTAGTCTTGATACCTTTGGAAATGAGATTGTTGAGTCCCCTGTGGCTCACAGATTACTACAACACCAGTTGCAGGTACAGGTAAAGGTTAGCCGACACGAGCGCGTTGATTGTTCATTTGGAGTTGCTTCTTCTTCATCATCATCATCGATCTAGGATGGGTTCCAGGCCGGCAGCCTGGGATAGCAAGGATGGACGTCGTTCTTCTTTTCTCGTTTGTTTTCGTTCGTAGTCGGACCCTGCTGTTACTCTTGATAATTATGTAATGTACTAATGTGACACTGATGTAGCTTGTGGCGAGTGTAAGCCAATTCTATATATATATATATATATATATATATATATATATATATATATATATATATATATATCTTCTTTTCAGTACATGTACTTGTAACGATATCCATTCTTGCGACACGACGAGATGCGCTTCTATCCCTGACGAGGCCTTCGTGCCAAATTGAGGATAGGGTCGCATCTTGGGCGTGACAAGTTGGTATCAGACCAGTACCGACCTAGGAGCCCCCTTGATTGATCGAACTTGGCCGAGTCGAGTCTAGTGAAAAACTACTTTGAGTCTAGTTATATATCAGAGAGTAGGATTGTTTTTTCTCCTCTTCTATGCTCTTGTGAGGAATCTTGACGTAATAATTTAATTCTACTCCTGTTCTCACTCAAAAAAAATTAAGATCACGCGGATATTTTTGGAATCTATATGATGCCGATGTGAGGGAGTTCTGTCTTGGTGCCTCCTATCAGCTTTGAGTTTCAGGGGAGTTGAGCTCCAGGGGATTCTTGAGCACATCGTTATCATTCAGATTTCTTAGTATCTTAGAACGGAGGATGTTCGTAATTGCTTCAATACTAGTAGTGGCGAGATAACCCCGATGTCCCCAGTACTGGTGCAGATTGTTCGGGAGTACTGCCATACTTTGTATCGTTGTGATCACAAGGGTCTGTAGTAGATGAAGGTCCGAGATTCTGGTTGTGTGTTGACGGATGTGATAGAGGTGACGGGTTAGTATAGGAGTTGTGTGATTATTACTCCTTGTATCTGTGTACTAGATTGCATGACCAGATATTTCGGGAATTCATAGGTGGGAATTCAAGTAGTTACTTATAGGACGATCTTCCAACAAATTTGTGTTGCTTCGATGTCAAGTGGTGATTTCAGATCCTTCCTAAGAGGTGTTCTCATATTTTCATGTGAGAATGCAAATTCTTTTGTTCATTCAAATTGTCATATCAGTTCTTGTCAACCGGAGTCATCATGTTAATTCTTTTCAACCGGTGTGTTTCTCTCCAAGTGAATTCTGTCATTTCCGAATTTTGCAAGATCGTTCTCTCATTTATTCCGGAGTTCATCTCATCTGTCCCAAGTTGTCTTTGTTTTTCCCCGCCCTCCCGCCCTTTTTCTTCAGTGATTGGATTTCATCCAACTGCATTTCATTTCAGTGATGCTTCCGCTATCTCTTCTTCCTTTCGTAACCGGTGATTCTTGTGAAAATTCGCAGGAGCTTCTTGTTCATCGTTATTCTTTCTTATGGTTTTTTTTCCGGTGAATTCAATTCAGTTATCTGTGGTCATCATATCGTTTTCATCCTTGTTAATTCTTTCCTATGTTGGGAATTCTTATCAGCCTATGTTGTTTATTCATTCCTCTCTTTTCTATCCGGAGCATTGAAGTTATGTCAGGAGTTCTTGTTTTCTATTCCTTCAATTATTTCGAGGTGCTCAACCTCATCTAGTTTTCTTTTTACCGGTGCAATATCTCTCTTTCCAAGTAATCTTTTCAACGGTGGTTTCTTTGAATGGGCCCATAACCCACAGGTTTTTCCCAGGATCTTATATAGCTCTTGTAATCTTTTCGGAGATCTTTAAATCTTTTCAACTATGACGTAAGTATGATTTTCATCAATCATATTCCTTCTTCAAGATCAATTTGAATTAATTCTCATATTTGGCTCAACCTTGCATTTTTCTTATTTCGGAGTGTCTCAGCTATTCTTGGTGTTGTTTCTCGTCATCATTCTCAGTTTGCAATTCGAAGGAGTGTTTTTCTCAATCTTGGTTCATTCTCTTGGAGATTAATCATTTCAGCTTGGTGCCATCATCTCAATTGTTCCAGTCATGAGTAATCCCTTTCTAGCTATTCGATGCATTTCTGAGTTGTTTTATTTCTCGTTCCTCCGAAGGCCATCATTTCAGAAGACTTCTTCGTTCTCAGCTTGCAGCTTTTGTTCTCTAATTCTTCTCCATTGTTCTTTCTTCGTTCGTCTCTCGTTTATCCGGTGCCTTGTTCTAGATTTCTCTCGGGTGGCTCATGATCTCTTCATTCTCATGTATCTCAATTAATTCGTGGTGTTCCCATTTATTTGTGAATTCTTACCGGTGCTTCCTTCAATTTTGCCTCAAATGGTGCTTTTCTCTTTGTCTCTTCAAGATTCTTTCAAGAGGAATAAGTTGTATGCTAGATCCGTTGCTTGTCATCAATTTAATTTGATGAAGGATAAGCATGACATAATTCTTACTCTTGTTTCATAATGATTTCAATTCTTCTTCTGGAGTGGCTCATGATATCAATTCCTTTTTCTCAACTGTTATTATCTTTTCTTTTCTGGAGTTCCAAGTTTTCTCAAGAATCTCTTTGTGAGGCTTCATCTAAATCTTCGCAAGGTCATAATCTTATTCTTTCATCCTTATTATCTTTGCATCATCCTTTTCATACGAAGGCTCGTCATGGTGATTCTTCAAGGGTGTGATTTTTCTCAAAGTGTTCTTCAAGATTCTTGTTGGAGAACCTCAACTATCCTTACTCTTGCATTTATATGTGCAATTGTTCTTTCTTTATCCTTTGAGGTGGTATTATAGCATTCTTGTTAGTGTAGGAGTCTCGAAGAGTTTTCCTCTCAAGAATGAGATAATTAAACCCAGCAATTCTATGATCATGGGTTATTTTCAACCCATGATTTCTTCATTGAGCTATCTTGGTTTGGATTTCACCTAAAGCTTTTCCTATGGATTGCTGCTTTCATGGTGCTTGTCATTAATCCAAGTTCTCATTGTATCCTCTTGGTGTAAGAAATTGTTCATATCTTATTTCTCCCAATCAATCCTTGTTTCTGTTAGTGGCTGGTTGTCACTTCGTTAGTTTGAAAAGGTTTCCATTAGGCCACCACTGTCTTGTTCTTTTCGTAGTTGTTTTTCCAACAACTTCGTCCAATTCTTCTTGCAAGGATGCTTGCCAAGTTCATTGGAGTTAGTAGTTGTCATTCTTTTCTTCATTCTCTTCTTCCACTTGAGCTAGTTCATATTCTCTTGTTCCGGAGGCTTTGTGATGTTGCTCTTTTGGGACTATTATGTTGTTCTATCAAGTTCTTGGTCTTCCCTTGTTCTATTTAGTTGTTTGTTATGTATATTGTCTATTTCTTCCATATTGTCGAATTTTTTGTCCCTTCTCCCTACCGAAGTGCTGCCAAAAATTTTCATGAATTCTTGCTTCTTTCTCATCCCATTCCTCATCTCTTTGCAACCTTCAAGGATCGTTGGTTTCACTCGTTTGTCAAGAAGCAACTAAGTTTTTACCTCTTGTTCTTTCTCATCCTCTCACCCCTTTCATTCTTGGATCTCGGGGCGAGATCCTCTTGTAGTGTAGGAGAGTTGTGACAGCCCGATGCCGACGTTCCAGAAGATTCCCCTGTTATTTCCGTTTCCGTCGTGTGATATTTTGTTTGTTGTATTCAGCTTGCGCATCATCGCATCATGCATGGCATCATGTCAACCGTGTTTTGTCGGTGTTGCTTGTTGCCGTGTTGTTGGGTGTTAGTGCCTTGTGAGTGGTGTTGTTTTGTTGGAGTGTTGAGAGAGGGTGCGTGAGAGCCAACGCTAAACCCTGTTGCACCGTGGACCTAAACCTTCTCTCCCCTCCTCTCTTCTCTTTTATTTGTTTTGGCGTTGTGTAAAAGTTTCCGTTTTAACCCCTTCTAAAAAATCGTCTTCTTTTAAAAACTCCTTTTGTTAAAAGGTGGAGGAAACCCCTTGGGTTTTCTTCATTTTCTCCTTTTGTTTTATCTTTAAACAGTCTCATTTTCTTGTCTCTTTTAAAGGAGTTTTATTTTATTCTTTGAATAAAGGGGTTTGATTTTATTCTTTTGTTAGAAGGGTTTTAATTTTGATTCTTCAAAAGGTTTTTTTTTAAATGCCCAATCTATTTTTTTATAAAGCTGGGGTATATTTTTTTCAAAGGAGCCAAAAGTATTTCCCTGTTTTGTTTAATCCTTTTATTTTTTGTGTGTGTTTCTCTGATTTTAAAAAAAGGGAAAAACCCAAGAAGAGAGAGGGAAGGAGGAAGCCGGCCCAGGCCCAGCCAGCCCCCCAACCCTAGCGCATGCAGCCCAGCCCCCCTCGTCCCTCCTGGTTCTCCCTCACGCCGTCGTCTCCTTCCCCTCGCACAGCCTCCTTTCTCTCCCTTGCCCTCCCCGCGCGCCGCCATGGCCGAGCAGCCCCGCACCTGCTCGCCCCGCCGCTAGTAGTTGGTCGCCTCCCCGTGTTGCGCCGCCCCCTAGGTCGCCGGTGCCCGACCTCGGCATGGCCGTCGCCCCGCCTCGCTGCAGGTCCCGTGCGCCCCGTCGCCATGCCCCCCGTGCCGGTGCCGCGCTGCTCCCTGCGCCACCCGCTGTGGCACCTCCCTCGGCCTCGCCGCCATGGCCTCGCCCTCGCCCCCGACCTCCTCCGCCTCCCTGCTCGACGGCCGGGCTGAGCCCCGCCCTGCTCCAGGAGTTGTGCCGTCGTTCTTCCCCGTCGAGCTCACCTCCCGCGCCAGGGGCCTGCGGCCTCATCCCTCCCGAGCATGCTTGCTGTCGTGTCGCATTGGCCACACCCCGTGCCGACCTGCCGCGGAGCCGGTTGCCTGCCTTGCTGCTGCCATGTGGTGATGTTGTCGTTCTGTTGCTCTTGCTGTAGGCTGTTGTAGATTGCTGGTGCGTGCTTGCTTGCTGCCGAGCTGTGCTGTTGCCGAGCATTGTTGTTGCCGCCGATGTCCTTGTTGTTGTTTGCTTGCCTGCCTGCCTGCGTTGCTTGTGCCATGTGTTAGATGCTGCTAGATAACTTGCCTGCCTGTCGCTGGTTGTTGCCGATGCTATTGCTGGCCATAGCTGCAAGCTAGTTGTTGTAGTTGATGCATTGCTGCTTGTTGTTTGCGTGCTTATCTGCTGTTAGATGCTAGCTGCCGCATGTATTGTTACTTGTGCTGCCGCCGCTCTAGTTGATGTAGGTTGCTTGCTGCTATTGTTAGTTGCTGCTTAGTTGTTGCGTGCTACAGCTTGCTGTCGTCGCTGTGGTCCGCTAGTGATGCCACTGCCGTAGCATGCTGCTGTTGCTATTCCGCCCTTGTTGCTAACTGTTGCTGTGTGTCGCCTACCGTCGCCGTGTGCACCATCCCCGCCTGCCGTGGATCGTCGACAAGTTCCCCGAGTACCACGACGTCCTCGACGACCCCCGAAACGAGTTCGACTACCGTCGCCAAAGACCATGAACCAACGCCGAAGACCGTGAACCACGACGCCGAGCGAACGACTACCGTCGACGAGAACCGACTTCCACGACGACCACGACGACTGTTGTACTCCTTCACCGAACCGAACCGCTCCGATATGCACGCTTCGAAGGTATACCGATGAGATGTTGTCGTGACCGTGTGCATTTGCTGTATGAGATGTATCGTGTGTTTGCGCCTATATATGTTGCCCGTTGCATGTGTTGCTCTTTCCTTGAGCCCCGACACATGGGAACCCGGTAGCGGGATCACCCCATCATTATTTAGCGTTCCCGCACACGCTCCCTATTCGTTGGCACGTTATCTCGATGAGTAATCGGGATAGGAACGTTGTCGTGGCATCGTTTCCGTGGTGCTGCCATGGTTCCCCTTTCGCTCGCCGTGGCGACACATGTTTCTTTCCCTTCTTCCCCGTGGTGTTGTAACTTGCATGCATGACGCATTCATGGCATATATCTTGTGTTGCATGTTTCTTGTGCCGTAGCTCCGTTCTATGCTCCACGTGTTAACCGACTAGGATGACTTGTAGGATCACCGCTTCACCCCTTGCCTTGTTAACCACACTTAATATTGCGTGTAAATAATCGGGAGTGAATTAAATAATTAATCGTGGAGTTTCGTCGATATGCAACCCGTTGCATATCGAGCTTCACTTAATGTGTAGTGTTTGTGTGAGGTGAATTGCCATGCCATCCCGTGCATTTTGAACTGATCATGCATCATAGTAGGTTATACATCATTTTGTACCTCGTGTGGTGAATATCTGTGTTGATACTTGTTTCCGGTTTCCTCCGTCTCGTTAGAGTTCCGCAAGCGTGTCGGATTGTGAGGACCCGTTCGACTACATCGGTTCAACTGCTTCACGGAGGCATTCTTCTTCCAAGCGGGATCTCAGGCAAGATGACCATTTCCCCAGATACCATTACTATCATTGCCGTGCTAGTTTTATCGCTTTTATCGATTATGTCTCGTTGCCTACCACCTGTTAATTATCAGCCTCTCAACAATGCCATGAAAACTTCAACCTGTTCAACCTAGCAAACCACTGATTGGCTATGTTACTGCTTGCTTAACCCTGTGTTAGCGTTGCTAGTTTCAGGTGCAGTTGCTTCCATGTGATAACATGGGTTCCTTGCTATATCACCCTATTAAATGCTATTTATTTTAATGCACCTATATACTTGGTAAAAGGTGGAAGGCTCGGCCTTTCTAGCCTGGTGTTTTGTTCCACCTTTGTCCCCTTAGTTTTGGCTACCGGTGTTATGTTCCATAATTGAGTGCTCCTAACACGATCGGGGTTGTTATGGGGACCCCCTTGATAATTCGTTTTAGATTAAAGCTGGTCTGGCAAGGCCCAACTTTGGTACTACATTTGCCTAATCACCTAATAAAATTGCATAGGGACTTTCCGGACCCCGAGGATAATTTAATTAACCCCCGGGCCAGTGCTCCTCATGAGTGTTGGTCCAAACTAGACAGACTGCGGGGCCACCACGGGGCAACTCGAGGTTTGGCACCTGTAGGCTTTTCCATCCGTCGTGTCCTAGAACGAGATACGCGGCTCCTATCGGGATCGTCGACACGTCAGGCGGCCTTCCTGGATTAGTTTTACCTTTGACGAAATATCTTGTGCATCGGGATTCCAGTGATGCTTTGGGTAATCTCAGAGTTGAGGTTTTCCACTAGGGAATCCGACGAGATCGCGAGCTTCGTGATTGAGGATTTCTATGCGGCTTGCGGTAATTTGTGATGGACTAGTTGGAGCACCCCTGCAGGGTTAAATCTTTTCGGAAAGTCGTCCCGCGGTTATGTGGCAATGTGGAAGCTTTGTTTAACACTGGTTCTAGATAACTTGAAGTTAATTAATTAAAAATATGCCAACTATGTGCATAACCGTGACTGTCTCTTTCGTGAGTTCCTTCTCCGATCGAGGACAAGGTGGGGTTATGTCTGACGTAGGTAGGTGCTCAGGATCATTCATTTGATCATCAGTAGTTCACGTTCATTATGCGTAGATCTTCCCCCTCTTATTTCTTGTACTCGTAAGTTATCCACCAAATATATGCTTACCGCTGCTGCAACCTCACCACTTAACCTTACCTCACCCATTAAGCTTTGCAAGTCTTGATACCTTTGGAAATGAGATTGCTGAGTCCCCTGTGGCTCACAGATTACTACAACACCAGTTGCAGGTACAGGTAAAGGTTACCCGACACGAGCGCGTTGATTGTTCATCTGGAGTTGCTTCTTCTTCTTCTTCACCATCGATCTAGGATGGGTTCCAGGCCGGCAGCCTGGGATAGCAAGGAAGGACGTCGTTCTTCTTTTATCGTTTGTTTTCGTCCGTAGTGGGACCCTGCTCTTACTCTTGATGATTATGTAATGTACTGATGTGACACTGATGTAGCTTGTGGCGAGTGTAAGCCCATTCTATATATATATATATATATATATCTTCTTTTCAGTACATGTACTTCTAACGATATCCATTCCTGTGACACGACGAGATGCGCTTCTATCCCTGACGAGGCCTTCGTGCCAAATTGAGGACAGGGTCGCATCTTGGGCGACCGCATGGCAGCACAAGTAAGGCAACCGGCACAGCGGCAGGTCGGCATGGGGTCTAGCCAAGGCGACACGGCAGCAAGCATGCTCGGGAGGGACGAGGCCGCAGGCCCCTAGCACGGGAGGCGAGCTCGGCGGGGAAGAACGGCGGCACAGCTCCTGGAGCAGGGCAGGGCGCAGCGAGGCCGTCGAGCAGGGAGGCGGAGGAGGTCGGGGGCGAGGGTGAGGCCATGGCGGCGAGGCCGAGGGAGGTGCCACAGCGGGCGGCGCGGGGAGCAGCGCGGCACCGGCGCGGGCGGCATGGCGGGGCGCACGGGACCTGTAGCGAGGCGGCGCGACGGCCATGCCGAGGTCGGGTACCGGCGACCTAGGGGGCGGCGCAACGCGGGGAGGCGACCAACTACTAGCGGCGGGGCGAGCAGGTGCGGGGCTGCTCGGCCATGGCGGCCCGCGGGGAGGGCAAGGGAGAGAAAGGAGGTTGTGCGAGGGGAAGGAGACGACAGCGCGAGGGAGAACCACGAGGGACGAGGGGGGTTGGGTTGCGTGCGCTAGGGTTGGGGGGCTGGCTGGGCCTGGGCCGGCTTCCTCCTTCCCTCTCTCTTCTTGGGGTTTTTCCCTTTTTTAAAAATCAGAGAAACACACACAAAAAATAAAAAAATAAAACGATTAAACAAAACAGGGAAATACTTTTGGCTCCTTTGAAAAAAATATACCCCAGCTTTATAAAAAAATAGATTGGGCATTTTTTTTTAAATAAAATACTTTTGAAGAATCAAAATTAAAACCCTTCTAACAAAAGAATAAAATCAAACCCCTTTATTTAAAGAATAAAATAAAACTCCTTTAAAAGAGACAAGAAAATGAGACTGTTTAAAGATAAAACAAAAGGAGAATATGAAGAAAACCCAAGGGATTTCCTCCACCTTTTAACAAAAGGAGTTTTTAAAAGAAGACGATTTTTTTAGAAGGGGTTAAAATGGAAACTTTTACACAACCCCAAAACAAATAAAAGAGAAGAGAGGAGGGGAGAGAAGGTTTAGGTCCACGGTGCAACAGGGTTTAGCGGTGGCTCTCACGCACCCTCTCTCAACACTCCAACAAAACAACGCCACTCACAAGCCACTAACACCCAACAACACGGCAACAAGCAACACCGACAAAACACGGTTGACATGATGCCATGCATGATGCCATGATGCGCAAGATGAATGCAACAAACAAAATATCACACGACTGAAACGGAAATAACAGGGGAATCTTCTGGAACGTCGGCATCGGGCTGTCAGAATAATTCTGGTCAGATAATAAATAATTATTCTGGCCATAATTCTCCATTGGACAAATAAATATTTTTGAATATTTTGAAGTCATATGGTATTGAGAAGTTGTTGCGAAAGTTTTTGGTCTTAAAGCTCATCCAAGCTATAGGTTGCTTCATAACCCATAGTGATGGCATAATTCCCAAAATAGAAAAAGAGAATTATTTGATGGGATAAAAATATTGCAAATGAATCTCAAAAATGTTTTAGTAAGAAGCAAATGGTATTGGGTTGTTTGAGACAAGAAATCAGAGATTTCATAATCCAACTAGCTTTGAGAATTTGAAAATCCACCAAATTGCATGTGATCCTCAAAAATATTTTAAAAAGAAAAGGGTTGAAAAATCAGGGTGTTACACTGAGTCGAGATATGAATCTGCTTAATGCTGCCAAACATCCTGTAAGCTTCTGGACGTCGTGCACGCGCACAGGGCTTTTCATTCGGACGATTGCCCCGATCTTTTCGGGGTTAACATCGATTCCTCATTAGGAAACGAGAAAACCGAGTAACTTGCCGCTGGGGACTCCGAATGTTCACTTGGCTGGGTTGAGCTTGATATCGTACCTTCAAAGGTTAGCGAACGTTTCAGCCAAGTCAGTCAGCAGGTCGGAACCCTTGCGTGACTTTACTATGATATCATCCATGTATGCCTCCACGTTCCAACTGATATGGTCGAGGAGGCATTTCTGAATCATGCGCATAAAAGTGGCTCCTGCATTTTTAGACCGAATGGCATAGTGATGTAGCATAAGCACCCGAAAGGGGTGATGAAGGCTGTTTTTATTTCATTTGGGCCATACAGACGGATCTGGTGGTGCCAAGAGTAAGCATCTAAAAAAGACAATCGCTCACATCCCGCAGTCGAGTCGACGATCTGATCTATGCGGGGGAGTGGGAAGTGGTCTTTCGGGCAGACCCAATTGATATGCTTGAAGTCGATGCAAATTTGGAGTGACTTGTCCTTCTTGGTTACCATGACAACATTCGCGAGCCATTCGGACTGGTAAACCTTGCGAATGAACTTGGCCTCTAGGATCTTAGCCACCTCCTCGCCGATTGGTTTCCTTTTCTGCATGGCGGACCGACGCAGATGTTCCTTGACAAGTCGAGCTTTGGGGTCGACCCTGAGATGGTGCTCAGCCAGTTCCCTGGGTACACCAGGCATGCCAGCGGGCTTCCATGCAAAGATGTCCCAGTTCTCACGGAGGAGCTGGATGAGCTCGGCTTCCTATTTAGGGTCAAGGGTTGTTGAGATGTTGGTCGGGGCAGTTGTGGGATTCGTCGGGTGGATGTTGACCTTCTTGATTTCGCGTGCCGACTGGAATGTCGACTCGGAAGCTGGCTTCTTCGCGCGCATCAGTTAGGCGGGATCTGTTGTCTACCAGTACTCATCGAGCTCTGCCATTACCATCTGTTGGTTGGTGATCTTGGAGCCCTGTTGCAAACATTCTTCTGCTTCCTGCCGATCGCCAGTATTAGTGATGACCCCCTTCGGTCCTGGCATCTTCATCTTCAAATAAACGTAACATGGTTGGGCCATGAAATGTACATACGTTGGTCGCCCAAGTATGGCGTGGTAGGCACTCTGGAAGTCCACCACCTCGAACATGAGCTTCTCCTTGCGGAAGTTCTTGTCGGAGCCGAAGACGACATCCAAAGCGATCTGACCGAGTGAAACAGCCTTCTTCCCTGGGATCACTTCGCGAAACTGCATAATGATGTCGCTGAGCTTGGACATCGGAATGCCCATCCCTTTGAGAGTGTCGGCACAGATGATGTTCAAGCCGCTCCCTCCATCCATCAACACCTTGCGGAGTCGAACTCCTTCTACCACCGGGTCGACAACAAGATCCTGACGTCCCGGAATGGCAACATCTATCGGGTGATCCGATTGGTTGAAGGTGATAGCAGTCTGCGACCACTTGAGATATTTCAGGGTGGAAGGAGCTGCCATGTTGACCTCTCGGTTGACCACTTTCAGTCGACTCTTGCTTTCGACATCAACGAAGATAATCAGAGTGGCATGGACCTTTGGGAAGTGGTCTTCTTGTTCTTCGTCCTCTTTATCTTGGTCTTTCTCACTCGAGTGATCTTCTCCAAATCTCTGGATTAAAAGTCTGCATTACCGAGTGGTATGTTTAGGCACGATGGTGTTGCCTTCTTCATCTATCTTCGTGTGAATTGCACACGGCTGATCTAGGACATCTGGTCCCGACTGCTTCTTGAATTTCTTTGGGGGAATTTTCTCTTGCCCTTTTCCTTGAACTTTCCCGCTCCCAGAGCGGCTGCTTCTGCCGGAGGAGTGCATTTTACCTTCTACTTCTGCTTTCGGTTGGCATCTACGTCGACTGATTTGCCTTTGCCGCCGCGGAGGCGGTCTTCTTCTTCTCCATTAGCATAGCGGGTTGCTATCTCCATCATCTTGCTCATAGACATATCTCCTGTCCGACCGAACTTCAAGTACAACTCGCGGTACCTGACGCCTGCCTTGAAAGCGCAGACTGCTTGATGCTCGGTGACATTCTGCATAGTGTGGTGAAGAGTGGTCCGGCGCTGGATATAATCGCGCAAAGACTCACTCGACTTCTGTATACAATGTTGTAGCTCTGAGAGACCAGCGGGGCACTTGCAGGTGCCCTCGAAGGTCTTGATGAACACTCGACCAAATCTTCCCAACAGCATATGCTTGATGGAGCTAGTTGATTCAGCCAAGCACGGGCTGAACCATCCAGCATCAGGGGCAAGTGCTTCATTGTGACATTGTCATTGCCGCCGCCGATCTGAACCTCCACTCGGTAATCATCTAGCCACGTCTCTGGCTTGGACTCTCCAGTGAACTTGTTATTCCGGACGCCAACCTGAAGTTGGGGGGAATATCAGTGGAGCGGATTGCTCGACTGAAACACTCGGGCCCAGAGATGATAGAGCCACTTCCACTCGGACGATAACCGTCGTATCCATCATGATGGGCTCGGCCTCTATCAACTCTCTTCTGAGTGAGATAGTCCCTTACATCACGCGTGTGGTCACGGTCATCGCCCACCGATCGCCTTTCGGCGTTGCGCTGGGGCGCATAAGAACCACTCCGCGGAGGAGAGCGCGAGCAATGGCAATCTTCAAGATTGAACCGGGAGGGAAGCGGATTCCGCACCTGGTCTCTGTACCGATCTTCTCGGTGATCTCCTCCTCTGCGACGCTGAGGAGAACCTAGGTTGTAAACCGATCGAACTGGGTCCGCTCAGACGGAATTGATGTGCAGTGTGTTGTGAGACTAAGAGACAGCGGAATTCTGATGTTGTGCCGCCTGCAACAGGGCGCGGATCTGTTGCACTCCTCTGCCTGCTGATGAATTTGACGGTTGGATGGAGTGTGTAATCCTTGCGGCTGCAGCCAAGTTAGGATAGGCGTGCGGAATACCTCGATGTTGTCAATCTGATGAGAACACCGACCGGATGTTGGGGGCGTCGATGATGACGCGCACCCGAAGTCTCTCCGTTTTCCTGCTTGTCCCGATTGTTCCTTGGCACGCTCTCGTGTGAGCCGGCCATGAAAACCTCCGCCGCAGGGCTGCGGTTCTCACACTCGGAAGGAGGGCCAGACGAATCTGACATCGAGTGAGATGCAGCACACGGAGGTGTAGCAGGTTCAATTCCTGCCACCTGGGGCGAAGACACTTGGCGCGCGAGTGCGTGACGCACCTAGCGCTAGAGCCGTGAGCGACCAGATCGCTTGTTGCGACGTGTGATGGGGAGCACAGTCGACGACGGAGTCGACGGTTGGCGAAGAAGGACTCCGCAGGTACTAGCGCGAAAGAACATCGCCCCGCATACTGGAAGCGCCTCGACGCGGAGAGGCGCCTCCTGGAGCCATGCCGAATCGTCGGCGATGAAGACAAGTGTGTCGAACATGATCTCGTGGCCAATGCACAAATCACCGCCGGAAGACATGGTGAAGAGGAAAAAACGCAAACTTTCCGGAAGTCGCCTAGACGCATGCCCCACGGTGGGTGATGATCCACAAGTATAGGGGATCAATCGTAGTCCTTTCGATAAGTAAGAGTGTCGAACCCAACGAGGAGCAGAAGGCTCTGATAAACGGATTTCAGCAAGGTAATAACTGCAAGCACTGAAAGTAGCGGTAACAAGTGATTGTGTAGCGAGGTGAAACGTAGCAAGCAAAGAGTAACAAGTAACAAGTAGTAGCAACGGTGCAGCAAGTGGCGCAATCCCTTTTGTAGCAAGGGACAAGCCTGAACAAAGTCTTATAGGAGGAAAAACGCTCCCGAGGACACACGGGAATTTCTGTCATGCTAGTTTCATCATGTTCATATGATTCGCGTTCGTTACTTTGATAGTTTGATATGTGGGTGGACCGGCGCTTGGGTACTGCCCTTACTTGGAGAAGCATCCCACTTATGATTAACCTCTCTCGCAAGCATACGCAACTACAAAAGAAGAATTAAGACAAAGTCTAACCATAGCATTAAACTAGTGGATCCAAATCAGCCCCTCACGAAGCAACGCATAGACTGGGGTTTAAGCTTCTGTCACTCCAGCAACCCATCATCTACTTACTACTCCCCAATGCCTTCCTCTAGGCCCAAATATGGTGAAGTGTTATGTAGCCTATGTTCACATAACACCACTAGAGGAAAAACAACATACAACATATCAAAATACCAAACGAATATCAAATTCACAAGACTATTATCAGCATGACTTATCCATGTCCTCAGGAACAAAAGTAACTACTCACAAGACATAATCATAATCATGACCAGAGGTGTAATGAATAGCATCAAGGATCCGAACATAAACTCTTCCACCAACTAATCCAACTAGCCTCAACTACAAAGAGTAATCAGCACTACTAGCAACCTTACAAGTACCAATCGGAGTTGCGAGACGAAGATTGGTTACAAGAGATGAACTAGGGATTGGAGAGGAGATGATGCTGATGAAGATGCCTCCCCTACGACGAGGGGGGTGTTGGTGATGACGATGGCGACGATTTCCCCCTCCGGGAGGGAAGTTTCCCCGGCAGGATCGTCCTGCCGGAGCTCTAGATTGGATCTACTCAAGTTCCGCCTCGTGGCGGCGGCGAAACCATGAAAAAGCTCCCTCTTGATTTTTTCCAAACCATGACACTACATATAGCAAAAGAGGGGGGCTAGTGGGCCTTCAGGCAGCCCACATGCTTGCCCACCGCCGCCAGGGGGTGGTGGCGGAGTGGGGGCTTGTGGGGCCCTGGTAGCCCCCCTACGGTAGTTCTTTCGCCCAGTATTTTTAATATATTCCAGAAAAAATCCACGTAAATTTTCAGGGCATTCGGAGATGTGCAGAATAGTGGACTAGGATTTGCTCCTCTTCTAGTCCAGAATTCCAGCTGCCTGAATTCTCCCTCTTCAAATAAACCTTGCAAAATAAGAGAGAAAAGGCATAAACATGGTACCACAAGTAATATAACAGCCCAAAAAGCAATAAATATCAACATGAAAGCATGATGCAAAATGGACGTATCAACTCCCCCAAGCTTAATCCTCGCTTGTCCTCAAGCGAAAACCAAGTTCCATAAACATGTCCACATGTTGAGGGACGAAGGTGTCGATAAAACATAATACGGACATGGGGGCATCATGATCACACATAAAACAGCAATACATCATAAAGATTCTTATGGGAAAGTAACAATTCCTTCACAAAGCAAAGCATGAAGCAAAAACCTTACCGAGAAGTAACCAACAATAGTCCATAGTCATTGAAGCAATTGCAATTTATCACAACATCAGAAAGAGTCAAATAAGAGCTTGTAAGGCAAACCCACATACTCAATCATCTCTTTTGTTTTCCACAATTGTTACAACTCACGTGGTACTCATGGTGTCAAAGTTTCATCTGGACACAGAGGAAGATAGGGGCTTATAGTTTTGCCTCCCAACGATTTACCTCAAGGGTAAAGTCAACAACAATAAAGCATGAATACTCAACTCCAAGTTGATATATGAATATAGATCTTTCCCAAGCATGTGACGGTAGCCAAGACAAAGGCAAAAAGGGAATTGGTGATGATCACCATGACTCTTACAAGGGTAAAAAGTAAAGGTACAAGATAGGCCCTTCGCATAGGGAAGCAGAGGTTGTCATGCGCTTTGGAGGTTTGAATGCGTGTCCTCTTAGTGCGGAGGAACGTCACTTTATATTGCCTCCTGTGATAAAGAACTTTATTATGCAGTTTGTCTCTTTTATGTCTTCCTCGTCACAGGTTCGTACAAAGCTTATTTTCCACACACTAATAGATCATCCATATTAGAGAGCAATTTTTATTGCTTGCACCGATGACAACTTACTTGAAGGATCTTATTCAATCCATAGGTAGGTATGGTGGACTCTCATGGCAAAACTGGTTTGAAGGTTTATGGATGCACAAGTAGTATCTCTACTTGGTGCAGGAGTTTTGGCTAATATGAGGTGGAAGCAATCGTCACATGCTAAGGGATCTCTAATCATATAACATTGTTTGGAACCAAGCAAACACAATTCATTATTTTGTCTTCCTTGTCCAGCATCTACTCCTAGGCATGTAATAGTTTGGTGAGTGCTCACAATTTTAAAAAGTGTCTAAGATGATATATTTATATGTGAACCTCTCCTTCCTTATTACTTCTTATTAATTGCAACAATGACTGAGGTCTATGTTGATTTATTCTCAACAAGTTTCAATCATCATACGTGTCATAAGTGAAGTTATCACTTTCCATAAGATTGTCTCATGATCTTTCATGTTATCGTTCTTTTCATACTTTTTTATCATGGCACAAAGCAAAGCCCTTGACTATGACACTCTTTATTATATAGCTCGTAAGCTTGAATACATTGGGGGAGAGACAAAAGCAAAAGACTCAAACTAAAAACTAAAGACTTATTCCTCTAAAAGAAGAAATAAAAATTGAAAAGGAAAGAACTAAAACAAAGGTAAAAGCAAAAGATATAAAGGTGATACGATACCGGGGCAACTCCCCCAAGCTTGGCAGAAGCCAAGGGGATTGCCCATACCAATGCTTAGTTGTCTTCCTTCGGTGGTGATGGTGGTGTTGTTGTCGGAGTAGTCTTGAGCTTGTCTTATTTCCACTTGAGCAAAAAGTTCTGCTCCCTTAGATCTTCATTTTCCTCCTCAAGTTTCAAAACTCTATGGCAAAGCTCCTGCTTACTCTCCTGCAAGAAACGAGAAGGGATAAACAAGGTCTTAGGCTTCTTCCTAAGGTCAGGGAGGTTTGACTTCTTGAACTCCACATGGGTGTTTGCAGGTTGAGGTAGAGGAGCCTCCTCTTCATCGGAACTCGTTTGTTCCTTCCCCTTGGGCTCGAAGTCCTCTTCCTCGTCGGTGCTCCAGCCATATGGTTCCAAGTCCCCATTAAACCTAGAGTTAGCACGATCATCGGCCACATAGATCTCTTCTTCTGAATCTTGATAAGACATCTTGACCTAAATCTGCGACAGACAACAAGCTCGAAACGAAAACGGAGGAAAACTGCGCGATACGGAGATCAAAACCTTCGGGCGACTATATATTGATTTTTTTGGGCCAGAAGGAGTCCTCCGCAAGAAAACAGAGTCCGGGAGGCACACGAGGTGCCCACAAGCTTGCCCACCGCCACCAGGGGGTGGTGGCGGAGTGGGCCCTTGTGGCTGCCTCGTTTGCTCTCCGGACTGCTTTTTATTTTTCTAATTTTCCAAAAATTCCAAATCTGAGGAAGTCTCCTATTGGAAAAGTATCGGAGTCCAATTTCTTGCCAAAACAGATACATCTTTGTTTTCAAGGTCTGAAAGAGGTTGATAAACATCCCTTATGTACTCCTCTGGAGTTATGACATTGATGATATTGGTCTCAACATTTATGGGAGTACCAGAGATGTAATGCTTGATTCTTTGCCCATTTACCACTCTAGGAAAATTTCCTTCCGTGTTATTGATTTTGATGGCACCGGAACAATATACTTCCTCGACAACATAGGGACCTTCCCATTTAGAGAGAAGCTTGCCTGCAAAGAATCTCAAACGAGAATTGTATAGCAAGACATAATCACCTACATTGAACTCTCGTTTCTGTATTGGTTTGTTGTGCCATCTCTTAACCTTTTCCTTGAACAACCTAGCATTCTCATATGCCTCGGCTCTCCATTCGTCTAACTAGCTGATATCAAACAACCGCTTCTCACCGACAAGTTTGAAATCAAAGTTGAGCTCTTTGATTGCCCAATAAGCTTTGTGTTCCAGCTCAAGAGGTAAATGACAGGCCTTACCGTAAACCATTTTATACGGTGACATGCCCATGGGATTCTTATAAGCAGTCCTATAAGCCCATAGTGCATCGTCAAGTTTGCTAGACCAGTTCTTTCGAGATCTATTGACGGTCTTTTGTAGGATCAACTTGATCTCCCTATTACTCAACTCCACTTGACCACTAGACTGAGGATGATAAGGAGATGCAACTCTATGGTTGACATCATACTTATCTAGCATCTTACGGAAAACACCATGAATGAAGTGTGAACCGCCATCAGTCATCAAGTACCTAGGGACTCCAAATCTTGGGAATATGACTTCTTTAAGCATCTTAATAGAGGTGTGGTGATCAGCATTTTTAGTGGGGATAGCTTCTACCCACTTAGTAACGTAATCCACAGCAACTAAGATGTGAGTGTACCCATTGGAACTCGGGAAGGGTCCCATATAATCAAAGCCCCAGACATCAAATGGTTCAATGACAAGTGAATAGTTCATAGGCATTTCCTGACGCTTACTGATGTTCCCTATCCTTTGGCATTCGTCACAAGACAAGACAAACTTACGAGCATCCTTGAAGAGAGTGGGCCAATAGAAACCTGATTGCAATACCTTATGGGCAGCTCTATCTCCAGCATGGTGTCCTTCGTAGGCTTCGGAATGACACTTCTGCGGGATATGTCCCTGTTCATGTTCAGGCACACAACGTCTAATAACACCATCTACTCCTTCCTTATATAGGTGAGGATGATCCCAAAAGTAGTGTCTCAAATCAAAGAAGAATTTCTTCTTTTGTTAATAGGTGAAACTGGGAGGTATGTATTTGGCTACGATATAGTTTGCATATTCGCCATACCACGGTGCACTATGTGAAGTGCGGATGACATTTAGTTGCTCATCAGGAAAGCTGTCATCAATAGGTAGTGGGTCATCAAGGACATTCTCTAGCCTAGACAAGTTATCTGCTACACGGTTATCAGCACCCTTTCGGTCAACGACGTGCAAATCAAATTCCTGTAGCAGGAGAACCCATCTGATCAGCCTAGGCTTAGCATCCTTCTTCTGCATAAGGTACTTAATAGCAGCATGATCAGAGTGAATAGTGACTTTGGAGTCAACTATGTAAGATCTGAACTTTTCACATGCAAACACGACTGCTAAAAATTCCTTCTCTGTAGTGGCATAGTTTCTTTGGGCACTGTCTAGAGTTTTCCTAGCGTAGTGAATGACATTCAACTTCTTGTCAACTCTTTGTCCTAGAACAGCACCAACAGCATAAGCACTAGCGTCACACATGATTCCAAAGGGCAAGTTCCAATCAGGTGGTTGAACAATAGGTGCGGTTATCAAAGCCTTCTTGAGTATTTCGAAGGCTTCCTCACAATCCTCATCAAAAACAAAAGGAACATCCTTCTGCAAGAGGTTGGTAAGAGGCCTAGAAATCTTAGACAAATCTTTAATGAACCTTCTATAGAAACCAGCATGACCTAGGAAACTTTGTATACCTCTGATATCTGTAGGGCAAGGCATTTTCTCAATTGCATCAACCTTAGCCTTATCAACTTCAATGCCTCTTTCAGAGATTTTGTGTCCTAAGATGATACCTTCATTAACCATAAAGTGGCACTTCTCCCAATTCAAGACGAGGTTGGTTTCTTCGCATCTCTGTAAGACTCGATCAAGGTTGTTGAGGCAATCATCAAAGGAAGACCCGTAAACGGAGAAGTCATCCATGAAAACCTCGACAATCTTTTCACAAAAGTCAGAGAATATAGCCATCATACATCTTTGGAAGGTGGCAGGTGCATTACATAAGCCAAAAGGCATGCGTCTATAGGCAAAGGTACCGAAAGGGTAGGTGAAAGTGGTTTTCTCTTGATTAGATTGTGCAACAGGTATTTGCGAGAAACCTGAATAACCGCCTAGAAAGCACAAGTGTGTGTATTTTGATAGCCTTTCTAGCATTTGGTCGATGAACGGCAAAGGATAATGATCTTTCCTGATTGCCTTGTTCAGTTTCCGGAAGTCTATCACCATTCTATAGCCGGTAATAACCCTTTGTGGGATTAGTTCATCCTTATCATTAGGAATGACGGTGATACCTCCCTTCTTAGGTACGCAATGTACTGGACTTACCCAATCACTATGAGCAACAGGATAAATGGTTCCTGCTTCCAGAAGCTTTAATATTTCTTTTCTAATGACCTCTTTCATCTTAGGATTTAATCTCCTTTGATGATCAGCAACTGGTTTAAAGTCAGGATCGGTTTTAATCTTGTGCTGACATAGAGTAGGACTAATACCCTTAAGATCATCAAGAGTATATCCAATAGCAGCGCGGTGCTTCCTCAGAGTTTTTAGTAACTTATTCTCTTCGCGCTCTGAGAGGGGAGCACTAATAGTGACAGGATATATCTCCTTCTCATCAAGATAGGCATACTTAAGAGTATCAGGCAACTGTTTAAGCTCGAACACAGGATCACCCTTTGGTGGGGGGATCCCCAAGCAGTTCAACAGGCAGATTATTCTTGAGAATAGGATGTTGTTCTAAGACAATTCTATCTATCTCATCTCTCTCCTCCATATGCATATCATTTTCATGCTCAAGCAGATATTGCTCTAAAGGATCAGTACGAGCTACGGCAATAGAGGCAAGAGCAATGATTTCATCCCTACCAGACGACTCTATTTCATGGGGTTGTCTTCCAAACTTGGAGAAGTTAAATTCATGAGACACACCCTCGAAACTTACTGTGACAGTCTGCTTAATGCAATCAATGTGAGCATTGACTGTGTTGAGAAAGGGTCTACCAAATATGATGGGACAAAATCTATCTTGTGCAGTACCAAGGACGAGGAAATCAGTAGGATACTTCGTCTTACCACACAGGACTTCTACGTCTCTCACAATTCCCAGAGGGCAGATAGTGTCCCTATTAGTTAGCATAATAGTGACATCAATGGGTTCTAACTCAGCAGGTGCAATCTCATCTTTGATTTCATCATATAGAGAACGGGGTATTGCACTAACACTAGCTCCCATATCACATAAACCATGGTAACAGTGATCTCCTATCTTAACAGAAACAACGGGCAGGCCAACTACAGGTCCGTGTTTGTCTTTCACGTGAGGTTTAGTAATTCTAGCAGAGTCCTCACAGAATTTGATAACATGCCCGTCTATGTCTTCGGCTAAGAGATCTTTGATAATAGCAACACTAGGTTCAACTCTAATCTCCTCAGGGGGTGCAAGTGGTCTAATGTAACCCCTATGTATCACAGTTGGAGCTTTAGAATAATCCTTTATCCTAGCAGGGTATGGTGGTTTCTCAGTGTAAGCACAAGGAACAACAGGATCACTAAAAGCTATGATTTTCTCCTCAACTAGATTGGTTTTGGCTATGTTGCTTTCTACAGGAGCATGATATTTAAATCACTTCTCTTTGGGAAGATCAACATGAGCAGCAAAAGATTCACATAGAGAAGCTACTATCTCAGAGTCAAGTCCATACTTAGCGCTAAAATCTCTAGAAGTGTTTGTCTCAACAAAAGACTTAACGCAATCAAACTGGAAATTCATACCTGACTCCTTACCTTCCTCCAGCTCCCAATCTTCAGAGTTGCGTTTGATTCTCTCCAATAAATTCCACTTGTGATCAATATCCTTCTTCATAAAAGAACCGGCACAAGAAGTGTCAAGCATGGTACGATCTTCATGAGAAAGCCGAGCATAAAACTTTTGAGTGATGATTTCTCTCGAGAGCTCATGATTGGGGCATGAATATAGCATTGATTTAAGCCTCCACCAAGCTTGAGCTATGCTTTCCCTGTCACGAGGCCAAAAGTTGTAAATAAAGTTTCGATCATGATGTACTAAATGCATAGGATAGAACTTTTGATGAAATACCAATTTCAACCGATTGTAGCCCCATGATCGAGCAACATCACATAGCCTATACCATGTCAACGCCTTATCCTTCAAAGATAAAGGAAAGACTTTCTTCTTTACCTCATCCTCAGGCAAACCTGCAAGCTTAAATAAACCACAAACTTCATCTACATAGATTAGATGAAAGTCTGGATGTGAAGATCCATCTCATGTGAAAGGATTAGCCAGCAGTTTCTCAAGCATACCAAAAGGAACTTCATAAAAGATATTTTCAGTAGGTACCTTAGGTTGAGGAGCAACTCCTCGTGCTTCCTTTCGTGGTGAAGATACCCCGAACAAACTCCTCAAAGGAAGAGTTTCCATAGTGACAAGTGACAATAAATTTTTGCACAGTATATAAATGTTTCCTTACCAATTTCCACTTAGCAAAGGCGCTTCACTCCCCGGCAACGGCGCCAGAAAAGAGTCTTGATGACCCACAAGTATAGGGGATCAATCATATTCCTTTCAATAAGTAAGACTGTCGAACCCAACGAGGAGCAAAAGGCTCTGATAAACGGATTTCAGCAAGGTAATAACTGCAAGCACTGAAAGTAGCGGTAACAAGTGATTGTGTAGCGAGGTGAAACGTAGCAAGCAAAGAGTAACAAGTACCAAGTAGTAGCAATGGTGCAGCAAGTGGCGCAATCCCTTTTGTAGCAAGGGACAAGCCTGAACAAAGTCTTATAGGAGGAAAAACGCTCCCGAGGACACACGGGAATTTCTGTCATGCTAGTTTCATCATGTTCATATGATTCGCGTTTGTTACTTTGATAGTTTGATATGTGGGTGGACCGGCGCTTGGGTACTGCCCTTACTTGGACAAGCATCCCACTTATGATTAACCTCTCTCGCAAGCATCCGCAACTACAAAAGAAGAATTAAGACAAAGTCTAACCATAGCATTAAACTAGTGGATCCAAATCAGCCCCTCACGAAGCAACGCATAGACTAGGGCTTAAGCTTCTATCACTCCAGCAACCCATCATCTACTTACTACTTCCCAATGCCTTCCTCTAGGCCCAAATATGGTGAAGTGTTATGTAGTCAACGTTCACATAACACCACTAGAGGAAAAGACAAGATATGAACTAGGGATTAGAGAGGAGATGGTGCTGATGAAGATGTTGATGAAGATGCCTCCCCTGCGACGAGAGGATTGTTGGTGATGACGATGGCGACGATTTCCCCCTCCGGGAGGGAAGTTTCCCCGGCAGGATCGTCCTGCCGGAGCTCTAGATTGGATCTACTGAAGTTCCGCCTCGTGGCGGCGGCGAAACCACGAAAAAGCTCCCTCTTGATTTTTTCGAGACCAGGACGCTTCATATAGCAAAAGAGGGGGCTAGTGGGCCTTCAGGCAGCCCACAAGCTTGCCCACCGCCACCAGGGGGGTGGTGGCGGAGTGGGGGCTTGTGGGGCCCTGGTGGCCCCCCTCCGGTAGTTCTTTCGCCCAGTATTTTTAATATATTCCAGAAAAAATCCACGTAAATTTTCAAGGCATTTGGAGATGTGCGCAATAGTGGACTAGGATTTGCTCCTCTTCCAGTCCAGAATTCCAGCTGCCTGAATTCTCCCTCTTCAAATAAACCTTGCAAAATAAGAGAGAAAAGGCATAAATATGGTACCACAAGTAATATAACAGCCCAAAACGCAATAAATATCAACATGAAAGCGTGATGCAAAGTGGACGTATCAGAGACACACCCTCGAAACTTACTGTGACAGACTGCTTAATGCAGTCAATGTGAGCATTGACAGTGTTGAGAAAGGGTCTACCAAATATGATGGGACAAAAGCTATCTTGTGCAGTACGAAGGACGAGGAAATCAGTAGGATACTTCGTCTTACCACACAGGACTTCTACGTCTCTCACAATTCCCAGAGGGCAGATAGTGTCTCAATTCGCTAGCGTAATAATGACATCAATGGGTTCTAACTCGGCAGGTGCAATCTCATCTTTGATTTCATCATATAGAGAACGGGGTATTGCACTAACACTAGCTCCCATATCACATAAACCATGGTAACAGTGATCTCCTATCTTAACAGAAACAACGGGCAGGCCAACTACAGGTCCGTGTTTGTCTTTCACGTGAGGTTTAGCAATTCTAGCGAAGTCCTCACAGAATTTGATAACATACCCGTCTATGTCTTCGGCTAAGAGATCTTTGATAATAGCAACACTAGGTTCAACTCTAATCTCCTCAAGGGGTGCAAGTGGTCTAATGTAACCCCTACGTATCACTGTTGGAGCTTTAGAATAATCCTTTATCCTAGCAGGGTATGGTGGTTTCTCAGTGTAAGCACAAGGAACAACAGCATCAAGGATCTGAACATAAACTCTTCCACCAAATAATCCAACTAGCATCAACTACAAAGAGTAATCAACACTACTAGCAACCTTACAAGTACCAATCGGAGTTGCGAGACGAAGATTGGTTACAAGAGATGGACTAGGGATTGGAAAGGAGATGGTGCTGATGAAGATGTTGATGAATATGCCTCCCCTCTCACGAGAGGAGTGTTGGTGATGACGATGGCGATGATTTCCCCCTCCGGGAGGGAAGTTTCCCCGGCAGGATCGTCCTGCCGGAGCTCTAGATTGGATCTGCTCAAGTTCCGCCTCGTGGCGGCGGCGAAACCACGAAAAAGCTCCCGATTGATTTTTTTTCCAAACCAGGACGCTTCATATAGCAAAAGAGGGGGGCTAGTGGGCCGTCAGGCAGCCCACAAGCTTGCCGTGCGCCACCAGGGGGTGGTGGCGGTGGGCAAGCTTGTGGAGCCCTGGTGGCCCCCCTCCGTTAGTTCTTTCGCCCAGTATTTTTTTTATATTCCAGAAAAAAATCCACGTAAATTTTCAGGGCATTTGGAGATGTGCAGAATAGTGGACTAGGATTTGCTCCTTTGCCAGTCCAGAATTCCAGCTGCCTGAATTCTCCCTCTTCAAATAATCTTTGCAAAATAAGAGAGAAAATGCATAAATATGGTACCACAAGTAATATAACAGCCCAAAAAACAATAAATATCGACATGAAAGCATGATGCAAAATGGACGTATCAGTGGGCGCCAATTATCATGGATATAAGACAGACAGTAGATGTGTGGGGTACGAAAGTAGAGGGCAGAGTCCTAGCCACGGGAAGGTTGTGTGAGTTAACGCCCCTCTGCGGTGGAGGTAACAACCCTACGTCTCAGTGCTCTTGGAGCTTTGGTGTCGAGTGGAATATGAATGTTACAGAATGCGAACCCTTGTGCCAGAGGGGACGGGTGGATTATATAGAGTGTGATACCCCTCATAAATGTCTAGCCTTCAAGGGTGTGATAAGTGGGATTGAATGCATACGTTACAGGTAACGTATGCTATAAAGGACATTAACTACCATAGTCTACCGTTTGACCGTTAGCCTCGCTGGAGTGGCTTCTGGCCTCCTATGTCGAGTGGCTTCTGCTATTTACCGAGTGGAATCCAGTCATCGAGTATTAGGTAACCTTTCGAGTGGTTCTTTACCGAGTGGATCAGAGGTTTTCTTAATCCATTCGGTAAGTATCTTGTGATCCCTAAGCTAATAATGAGGTGCCCTTGGGTAGGACTTATAGGTCAGGCCTATGACCCTACCCTAGGGATATGACCCCATCAACCCCCCTCTGGTATTTCTTTGCTCCAATATTTCTATTTTCCTCCAAAAATATCATAAAAAAGTTCTATCCAGTTTCGAGAACTTTTATTCCTGCACAGAAAACAACACCACGGTAGTTCTGCTGAAAATACCGTCAATCCGGGTTAGTTCTAAATAAATCATATAAAGTGCAGCAAAACCATAAAGAAGTATTGTAAACATAAGCAAACATGGCATGAATACTTCGTAAATGATTGATACATTGGAGACGTATCACTAACAGATTATCACAACACTACAAGTTCAAATATTGCAGATTCAGAGGCGTTTGATGCTTCACAGCTCCAATGGGAGTAAGATGAGGAGAGAAGGCGCATGTATGTGACGTACCCCGACGAGTAGAGGGCCTTGATCATCTCCTGAGATAGCAAGATAGACTTCATTGCATTTTATCGTTTGTTTTCATCTCTAGCCGGACCTTTTTTTGGATGTTTGAGTAATGTTATATGACTGTTAATTTAGCATGTGGCAAGGGTAAGCCCACTCATATCCTAATCTCCTCTTTAAATGTATCTGCAATGATTTCTATACTTGTGAAACGCCAAGATGCGTTTCTATCCATATTAAGACCTCATATCCAAATACGAATAGTGCCGCATCTTGGAAGTTACAAAAATAAACTATTACATGCATAATTAACTAGGATCAACAATCATGTGATCATCATCTACTTATTCTTGAGACGCTTGCCGCCACTGCTCTACTAGGATAAGTGGAACAATATTCTGTAGTGTGAATAGTGTGCTCTCTTGGGAACACGAGTATATGGATCATAGCCTTGAGCGAACAATGTGCCCGCACGCGTCGTGCTAGCTTGATGTTACTTCTATGATAAGTTTCCATTAATTGATGGCATTTTATGAACATGTCACTGTTTCTCGCCATTCCATCACCGATTTCCCTCCGCCACCAAACGATATTGCGCATAAACCTAGGCAGGACGTGATGCATCGAGGTAACAAGCGCAAAGTGTAGCACATCCACCTTTGCATGCCAACCCACAGAAGTGCCGCCTCTGCCAACAACCTCCTGGATGAGGAAAACAAGAAGCCACAATGGCCCGTCGAGGTCGAAGCACTCTGTGGCAATGCGATGGACGATGTCGTGCTGCGTGTCATCGCCATGGTTGAGCAGACTCTTTGCGCACGGTGCTTCAGCACCGCGAATCATGATAGGCATGTCAGCACCGAGAGGTTGTAGCTTGCCGCACAACATGATCGATGGTGCGCCGCAGAGCAAGCTACACGCGTCTGCGCTGATAGACTATGGGTCATTGCACAACGAGCCATTAGAGCGCCACAGAGCGAGAGGCGCAGCGCACCACACATCGAGAGCGGATCCATCAGCGCTTTCTTGATGTCAACATGGCGTCACAGTTGGGTACACATTCCGTCAGTACCCCCATTGCTCGCAAGGAGTGAACACATGTCATCTGCACTGTACTTGATCCAGAGGCTGGCCGTGCCGTACTTGCACCGCACACCTGCCTCATTGTACTTGCACCGAACGCCCGCCGTGCCGTTCCCATGGGTCACGCTATTCACCTTGTCCGCTGCCCGCTCGATGCCAATACGCTGGTCGCTCGGCTCGACCACCTCCTTGGCCCAGGTGTCCACCTAGGCGCAGTAGAGGAACATGGTCGTCGCATCCTCGAGTTGGTGATCTCCGATGAAATAGCCAACTTGGAGCTCGAGATCGCAGTCTAGATGTATCGCGAGCGTGTCGACCGCTTGTAGGAATGCCTGAATGAGTTCACGCAGAGCCAAGAGCTACCGTAGGCAAGGGATGCTGGTCATGGATGCATTTTATTTTGTTGAGTCGTTTCGACATGGATGGCTACGTATTCACAACAATCATAATATTGCTCTATTTCAATGTGTGTACTCTGTTTTGCAGTCTTATATGTTCTGTTTCAATGTGTGTATATATGCTTTCCATTCTGTATATATGGATGATAATAGCTAGATATAAATTAGTATACAAAAACACATAGAAAAATGGAATTCATAATATATATTAATTGTTCATTAGTTCATCACACAATATATATATAATATCATCACTTATACATGATGATACTTAACTACTATGTACAATGCATAAAATTAAAAACGAACAATACTAAAACTAATAATCCCTCTGATAGCCCCTCGCCAGCAGCTCCCTCATGCACGGTGTCTTCCCAGCATGGAGACAGTAATCCGCCTCCTCCGACTCGCAGTGCTTGACGTATCGATCTGCCTGTTGCTGGCGGACGAGCTCTAATGATCTTGCCATTTTTTGGGCGCCCACAGGAGCTCCTCGTCAGTGGCACGCTGGAGCTTATCGGCCAACCTCCGTTCAGCGATGAGGCACCTTGCGCCTTTGACCTTCCTCGCGAAGTACCCGTCTGCGTACACCTGCTCCGCACGGTGATGCGTCCTCCCCTAAAGCTCCATCGCCTCCTTTTTCCAGGTGGCCTCACATGCTTCAAAGGCCGCATGGTACGTGGATTTCTCCTCCGCCGTCTCCTTCTAAAATTCCACTTGCTTGGCTTTCTCAACCAGCGGCGGCGACTTTTACACACAATGATCATACTAGCCCCAAAACCACTCCAAAGTTGGGGGGCGCCGCAACCTCATCCGGCGGCCCGTAGGGGTCCTCCTCCTCGTCGCTTTTCGACTGAATGTCCTCGAGAGGCGGTGCCTCCTCGTCGGCACGTGGGCAGATCGGTGGGGCCACATCAGAGGTTTGAGAGAGAGAAGGCGAGCGAGGGCAGGATGTAGATGAGAATGCATGCAGGACGACATGAGCAAGGTAGTATTTATTGGCGACCAAAATCTAGATCAATGGGAACAGTACACACGTCGGTTGCCGGAATTTACGAGTACTATAGTTTGAATGGCACATGATTCCTGCAACAAAAGTTGTGTGCGAACTTAATAGTTGATGATTTCTAATACAGAATGTGCCACTCACCTTCAAATCCCAAGGCACGAAATAGAGTGTCAATCATGTGGGGCCGGTTGTCTTGCGAGATATTTACATTTTCTTTCCTCATATTAGGCACAAATGCTTATTTTGTGATACCATGGCACTCCATCAATGTGTCCAAGCCTTGACACCAATATATTTGAAAATTCCTTCCAATTTACTGCACGTGGAATTAACTCGCACACAACAAAGTACAAATATATGACTTTTCAAACCGTTATGGTTAGCTGTTGCATGTACATGTAATTCAAATTTGAATTACCACTATTAGAAAAAAGGCTGGTAGTGGTGCACCTATTTTGGCTATTAATGGCGCACTATAGGTGCGCCACTATTATCATGTCACTACTAATAAATAGTAATGACGCATGCCTGGTGCGCCACTGTTAATCTACATAACAGTGGCGCACCACCTGGTGCGCCATTACTATCCCAGACACTAATGGCGCAGCTAAAGTGCGTCATTACTAGGCCCAGAAGTGCGCCACTGTTGTTACTCCAAGGGGTCATGTGTACCTTGTGCTCTGGGTTACTAATGACGCACTTTTAGATAATGCGCCACTGGGGTGTTACTTATGTGCGCCACTAAAGTGCAATATGGTGCGCCACTACTATGAATATTAGGAATTATTATTTTTTTGCTTTTCTGGTATTTGCACAGGTTACAAAATACATTAAAGCACAGAATATAAACAGCACAACATATAAACAGCAGATTTATCGAATACAATAGAAGATTAGTCTCCGAATACAATTCATCATATTAGTATCCGAATTCAAAATATCGAACAAAGTTAGAACATTACAAGTCTCGAGACCGCGAGTAGCGAGTTTGTCTTCACATTACAAGTCGATATCTAAACTACCATCACATATAAGAAGGTTGCGGTCACGATGAGCATCATCGCGATGAAACTGATCTTCATCCGGTTCCTCCTCCGCTCCCTCCTTGCTCCCGCTAGATAGCGCGCGTATCTAGATTCCGCCTCCGTCCTAGTGGTGTACCCTTTGTAACTATTACCGCTGAAACGGTGAACCTGTCTCCGACACTCCTCCCAGTCGTCGTAGACTCCGGAAACCTCACCCTTGTACACGACGTACGACGGCATCTCTATGCACTAGACAGAATACATATCAAATTAACCATCCAGGATAAAAAAACTGACTTCATACAGGTGTTATCGTCTACAGATTACAAGTATCTGCACTCTAAATTTTTGCGAAAGGTTATAGAAAGCAGCTAACACGATGGGAACATCAATTCCACAATAATTATATGGAGTAGGTGTATAAACCACAACATGTGCAAGACTTGGCAAAAAACTATAGTGAACATGTTTCATCACAATATTGATCTACTTAACAAAGTACTCCCTCTGTCCCAAAATAAATGTCGCAAATTTAGCACTAAGTTAGTACTAAAGCAGCGACTCTTGTTTTGGGCTGAAGGAGTACAAACTAATTGTGAATCGAATCAATTTTATCTGGCAAAGGAGACAAATGAGCCGCAATTGAACTAAGAGATGGACTTACTTTGTAATGTCTGCAGCTGCTGCTGAGGCTTCAGCTGACAAGCACAAGAAGAGTTTACATAAATTATATCCAGAAGCATCACATACTGCCATACATGACTATAATAATGCCACATTAATCTAATATGTCACCACCTTATTGATGGAGGTTCATGTTAATATGTGATGAATAATATAGATATAGTGGCATCAATGTATCTAGCATTAATCAAAGGTTCCTAAATTCTTAATGCAATCAAATAATAAAGTTGTCAATTCAACAAGAGAACAAGCTATTGAGTAACTCTAGTTAAGATGGACTCAGTTTCCCATGACGAAAGAGTGTTAATGAACTGTATGAGTATGAAAAGACACAAGACACTGGGACATAGCAGCTGCACCCGAGGCAGCACCTACAGGAGTCTGCATAAAGAAGTGCCAATTTCATTCAAATGATACACTGTATAATAACATGCTGAAATAAGTGTTTCGTAAATAATACTCACTCCCTGTGCCGCGTAAATCTTACTAGCCCCTTCTAGCTGCGACATTTCTGCATCGAAGGCATTCGCCATCTCCAGCACCTCGGATGTGCTCACAAAGTGCACGAACCTTCAAGCACAAACGAACCCCATCAGAATCCAATCTCTTGGACAGTCAACAGACCACCGACCCGAGCACCGCCGCATAAAATAAGGGCATATCAGCAAACCTCTCGAGGGTGCCCTTGCTGAACCACGTGGCGCAGCGGTCCAGCTGCAGCCGGATGGCCGGCTGCGGCGGCTGGGCCGCCGCCTGCTCCTCTGCGGCGCGCAGGTGCGTCACAAACGGCTTGACCGACCCCGACGCGATCTTCTCCGTCCGCCCGCTGCCGGACACCACGAGCTCGCACCTGCGCAGACAAACACCCAAAAGTTAGCCAACCGCCCTCAGCCCATGCGAGTCGCAGCGAGAGGGCGAGGCATCCCCTCCCCGGTCCCCCGCTTCCTCACTTGGAGTGGCGGGGGGAGAGCTGGAAGAGCGCGTAGTCGAGCGGCGCGTTGGGCTCCATGGCGCCGCCGCCGGCGGCGAGGTCGGATCTGGTGGATCGCGGACGTGACCCGTTCCCCGCCCCTCCGCCAGAGCCACCCCCAGGAAACGCCGGGGAGGTGGCGAGCCGCGCAATGCAGCTCCCGCGGCGATGAGATCGCGCGATAGCGGTGGCGGCGGCGGCGTGCTGCGGATCTCGGCCGCGCGCGCCCGAATCCGATAACGTACGCCCTGCCGCGTTGTGGGGGAGGGAGGGAGCGGAGTGGAGGAGGAGAGGACTAAAGATAGAGAGGTGGAGAGAATGAAGTGGGGAAAGTAAGTGTGGCAGGTGGTTGTAAAAAAATATCTAGCTGCTCTGAGGTTACCAACATCTCCTAAGAATACACCGATGCGTCATTGGTAACCAGGGTTACTAATGACGCACGTGGTGTGTGGTGCGTCATTATTAGTTTTGAAAAAAAAAATGAAATTTTTTTTGTTAGTAGCGGCGCGTCATGGGTGTGGTGCGCCACTGCTAAGTCTGGGAAGGGTGTGGGGCCAGGACAAAACTAGTAATGGTGCACCACACACCAGATGCGCAATTAGTAATATGGTCATTAATGGCACACCTATATAGCAGTGACGCACCACATATATGGTGCGTCATTAATGTTCATATTAGCTATAGTCTTTTTCTAATAGTGTACGGTCATTAAATGGCTAGAAAGTCACTTAAATGTCTTTAAAAGATCAAATGACCCTTGAAATTTTCCAAATTTTGACATGACAGTTGTATTAGTGCATGATAACTGTAGAAACAATTTGAAGGCCATAAGTGCAAGCTATCATTAGTTCGTCATCAAACATGCATTGTTCCCTCTCAAAACCATGAGCCTTCTAGTGAGTTGCTCCGGTTTATAAGGGGGGGTGTCCAAACTTTTGTCAAACATGGTATTTTTTACCACATCATCTTGATGGCATGCCATTACGTCAAGCAAGGTTTCATGTGTTTCTGATCATCTTTGAATATTTTGGAATTTAAATGACATGGCACACAATGTGTCCAAGCCGTGACACCAATATGATTGAAAATCCTTTCAATTTATTGCACATGGGATTAACTCACACACAAGTACACAAATATGATTTTTCAAACCGTTATAGTTAGCTGTTGCATGTACATGTAGTTTAAATTTGTATTATTGTCATTAAATGGCTAGTAACTAACTTAAATGTAAAAAAGGTCAAATGACCCCAGAAGTTTTCCAATTTCTTACATGACAGTTGTGTTGGTATTAGTGAATATTAACTCTAGAGAATTTTTGAAGGCCATAGGAGAAAGTTATCGTCGGTTCGCCATCAAACATGCATTGTGCCCTCTAGAAACCACGAGCCTTCTAGTGAGTTGCTCCCGTCTGTGAGGGGTGTGTGTTCGAACTTTCGTCAAACATGCAATTTTTTACCACACATCTTGTTTATGATCTTTTTTAATTTTTTTGGAATTTAAATGCCATGGCACTCGATGTGTTCAAGCCGTGACACCAATATGTTTGAGAATCCTTCCAATTTACAACACATGGAATTAAGTCGCACACAAGTACACAAATATGATTTTTCAAACTGTTATGGTCAGCTGTTGCATGTACATGTAGTTCAAATTTGAATTACTGTCATTAAATGTCTAGAAAATCACTTGAATGTCTGAAAAAGGTCAAATGGTCCATGAAAATTTCCAATTTTTGACATGACAATTGTATTAGTGCACGTTATCCATAGAAAAAGTTTGAAGGCCACAAGAGGAAGCTATTGTAGTTCATCATCAAAGATGCATTGTGCCCTCTCGAAACCACAAGCCTTCTAGTGAGTAGCTCCGGTTTATGAGGGGTGTGTGTCCAAAGTTTTCCAAATTTTGACATGACAGTTTTATTAGTACTCTAAATTTTCTCATACATTTAAAACACCACCCGTTGTCACTACACTCCAAATTCATCTTTAATAGATAATACACAGTTCGTTGTAGGAACCGTTTGTAATGAAAATTCATGGGTCTATCTAAGTATTCTTCCATAAGCTCCGCCGACTTCGTGTCCTCTAGTGTTGGTCACCCCCGAATCCACGAACCCCCTATCCCCATTACTGCAACCCCTTCTTGCAAAGAACGACGCCGTGGAAACGCTTCGTGAGGGCCCGTACGGGGGGCCGTGTCCTCCCCGAGCGACGCCGCCTGCACCGAGAGCGCAACCGCCTACGTCGAGAGCACGATCGCATCCGCATTGAGTGGGGCCACATTTGCCAAAAGGGTGTTTGCGGCAGCCGACACGGCAGCTGCAACAGCTGAGACGTCTGCAGAAGCTGTTGCGATGGTGGCTGTAAACACCGAGAGCTCTCGAGCTGCCGTCCGTGCCCCCGATGTTGCCCTGGCCCGGGTCGAGGCCATCCAGGACAAGATCGAGGATGCACACGCTAATATATTTGAGGCCACCTCAGAATCCACCATGCAACCCATGTTCATAAAGGCAGCGGAGGCGATGGAGCACTTGCTTCCTCATGAGATCACCGGGCGGGAGCTGCAGATGCAGGAGGCGGCGGAGTTAGAGGATCGTAGGAGGAGGAATTGCATGTGGTCGAGGACAAATTAGAGAAGATCTTGTCCGTCGAGGAATCGGCAGTGGAGTACCGACACGAGCTCTCACGCAACCACTACTACGATAACTACAACCTTGAGGGCGACACCTAGGACGAGGACGAGGAGGACGACATGGTCGACTTTAGCCGGGGGACACATAGTCAACTAATGGCGGCATGTCGCCTCAACGTCTCATCTTACACCGGCGAGGCATAGGGTGGTGCGACAACGACTTTGTTAAAGTTATGCATACTTAGCCTTTGTTTATAACGCTGGTCTTTTGTTAGAGCAATTTTAGGTCAACTCGCTCTGTGTTAATTACTAAAATTGATTGATTCAGTAAGTGTGATATGTGTGTTGTAGGCTCTTTTGTGTGTCCAAATTAGCAAGCAATGTTAAATTATGCAACGACGTGAATGAGGACAGTACCCAAGGAAATTTCCAACAAAATTTAAATGATCAAATTCATCGCATGCACGTAAAGCGGAAAAACCGTTTGCGATGCACACATTCGTTTAAAGTGAATGGTGTCTCGCGGCACCGTGCGCAAAGTTTCCCTCCACCTTTTGAAATTTTTGGCTTACCGCCGAAATATCTAACTCCACCCCTCCCGCCTTTTCTCCCCGACCACAAGTCACATTTCCCCTGTTTCCTCCTTTCTTCCTTCCCAAGCTATAGCCCCTTCCTCGCTTGATTCCTCTCTCTCGTCATGGTCTTCTTCAATGACCTCTCCAGCGGATCCTCCTCCGACGACAAGTCTTTCACCACCCGGGTATGCCTCTCTTCTCTCTCTCGAGTTATGATTTGGAATGAAGGATTTTAACCGGTGGTCGATTTTAGTCATTTCTTCCTCTTGTAGCTCTCTTTGTCACCATCAATCTCCATGTGTTAGTTGCATTTGAAGCTATGGACAGTGGGTGGAAGTTTCTCGCATGTGCAGAGAAGGTTAGACCCACTTTTGTTGCTACAAATCATTAGTTAGAAGTGAATCAAACACTGTCACCGTGTTATGTTATTCTGGATGTGATTAAGTCAGTGTCACAATTTCTAGCTAGTATCTAAAAATGTTGCCATCTCGTGAAGAGTGCCATTAGAAAACTATTTGGCACTGCTTCAGCAGTTTGTGTAGCCAAATTTGGTCCACACATCCGAGCAGCCAAGCAGTAAAATACTAAAACTCTATGAAACGAAAGAACTAGGCATTGGAGCAACTAAGTGCTCCGGAGTCCAGTTCCCCGATTTTTTCATCCGCATTCGCTCGCCAGTGCAGGGCACTAGTGCCAAAAGCAGCAACAGTTGTCTTGACACCGGTTTTGGCATACATAGTGGACGAACTTAGTGCTATTAATTCTATGTTACTAAATCTGTGCATGTACACACATGTTAGTATCAATTTGATGTCATCCAAACACTGTCGCTATGCTATTACAGTTATATTTAGCTTCCTCATAAAATGTTCAATTTGTTATTTATAGTACACGACTAAGAACTTTAGCGTTGTTGCAGTTCATTAAAGCTTGTGATGTTTCTGAATTTGGTTGTTGTCTCAGTAGTAATTAATTCATTTGCACATTTATATTTTTTAGAAGATATGTCATAATTAACCTATTTCTATAGTTTTTCAGAATATGTATTTGGCGATTTTTTATGTTGTTAGAAACTCATCTTCACTAAAATTGTTACTCATTTAGTTTTAAATATTACACGAAGAAAGGAAGCGTTCTCACCTAGAGTGGGTTGATGAAGAGTGACCATAGTCTTTGAAGATGTGCCTAGCAAAGATCTGGAGCATGTACGAGGAAGAGAACAAAGATAGGCTTACAAAAAGTGTTGTCAACGTTGAAGATTATTTCAAGATGCGGAAAAAAGAGAGGAAGATGGAGCATGAGCTAAGATTTGTAAATTAGACTATAATAACATGGGATCGGTCAGTGCAAAACATTCTCTTACTAAACTGAAAGCAGAGGTTGAGAAGACGAACCTGACTGATCATGCATTAGTCAATTAGCGAAATGAATATATTGTTGTAATATTGTTCTTATATATGAAGGTGAACCAGATATATGTTGCACTGTGTTGTTTTCAGGTAGCTATCGTACTGTGATGTTAAAATATATTTATGTGCCTCATATGAAATTGGCAAACAATTGTTAGATATGAAATGTGCATTTGCGTAATACTGGAATTATTAATTGTAAACTAATAAACCTGGTAAATGGGTCATGGAACTTTCTAAACTTTTCTAGGAGTAAAAGCGAGGGTGATGGATAGCCCAATGCCATAGAATTTTCTTCATCAAAATGTGTGGGATGTAGATACGAACAGAAACGTTCATCTCGGATTCACTATGTGGGATGTATAGACAAACGAAAACGTTTTTCTGGGATTCAATGTGTGGGATATGCAGACGAATGGAAACTTTCTCGTGGATTGATTGTGTGTGTTATGTAGACGAAGGGCAACGTTTCTCTAGGAATCACTGTGTGGGATGTACCTATGAATGGAAACATTGTCTAGCCCGATTGCACACGATCTCATTTTGCGCAGCGTGTGTGACCATAGGGCATATCCCCGATGGTTCTTGGGTCAGGCGGGAAGGACCCCCATATCACCCACACTCACTAGGTGACTGTCTAAAATGTCATCACGAAAAGGGGTTAAAAACATTTGTATAGTGTTTCCAGTTGCTCAACAATTAGCAATTGTCTTGCAATGGCCCGCCAGTGTGTGGGATCGCGGCAGCTTTCGAGGGTAGAGTATTCAACCCAAATTTGTTGGTTCGACACGATGGGAGTAAAAGGATATTCTCCAGTATTAGCAGTTGAGTTGTCGGCTCAACCACACCTGGAAGATTAGTATCTGCAAGCAGGATATAAGCAGCAAAGTAGTATGATAGCAACGGTGCTAGGAAACAATCTGTTGACGGTAGATTATTCCTAACTGAAGTATCAATGGCGCCAGAAAAGTATTGTAGCAGGTAGTAGCAGGGTAACGAGTAACAGCAGTGGCAAGGAACAACAATAGTGACAGCAGTAGCAAGTAGCAACAGTAGCAAGTAACAGCAACAGCAAGTAGCAGTAGCACCAACAGTAGTAAGAGTAGTAGCAGCAGAGCAAGTAACAGTGGTAGTGGGACAAACTCGTAGGCAATGGATCGGTGATTTGTTGGATGACATTCATCATGCAACAGTTATAACACGGAGAGATATGTGGCTAGCTCCCATTCGTCAATGTGATGTAGGCATGCATTCCGTGTGTAGTCGTACGTGCTTAGGGAAAAGAACTTGCATGACATCTATTGTCCATCCCTCCCGTGGCAGCGGTGTCCAAATGGATACTACGGGATATTAAGGTTCTCCTTTAATAAAGAACCGGACCAACGCATTAGCACTTGGTGAACACATGAACTCCTCAAACAATGGTCATCACCGGGAGTGGTTCCAGTTATTGTCACTCTGGGGTTGCCTGATCATAACACATAGTAGGTAACTACAACTTGCAAGATCGGACCTAAAACACACATATATTGGTGACAACATAATAATTTCATATCTGAATTCATGGCACTCGGGCCCTAGTGACAAGCATTAAACATAGCCAAGTAGTAGCAACATCAATCTCAGAACATAGTGGATACTAGGGATCAATCCCCGTAAACTAACTCGATTACATGATAGATCTCATCCTACTCATCACTGCCCAGCGAGCCTACGAATAGATTACTCAGGAATGATGAAGAGCTTTATGGAATTGGAGAGGGAAGAAGGTTGATGATGACGATGGCGACGATCTCCTTGATCCGGAGCCCAAAACGGACTCCAGATCTGCCCTCGAGGGCAAGAACGGGATGTGGCGGCGCCTCTGGATCGTGAAACGCGATGAACTCTTCTCCCTTGATTTTTTTCCGGGACGAAAGGGAGTAAATAGCGCTGGAATTGGGGACGGCAAAGCCACATGGGCCCCACAAGCCTGGTAGCCGCGGCCAGGGGGGAGGCCGCGGCTACAGGGCTTGTGGCCCACTGGCCCGTCCCCTTGGGTGGATCTCTGCGCAGGTATTTTTCATATTTTCCAGAAATATTCTTCATAAATTTTTAGGACATTACGAGAACTTTCATTTCTGCACCAAAAACAACACCATGGCAATTCTGCTGAAAACAGCGTAAGTCCGGGTTAGTTCCATTCAAATCATGCAAATTAGAGTCCAAAACAAGGGCAAAAGAGTTTGGAAAAGTAGATACGATGGAGACGTATCAACTCCCCCAAGCTTAAAACCTTGCTTGTCCTCAAGCAACTCAGTTGACAAACTGAAAGAGAAAGAAAAACTTTGACAAACTCTGTTTGATCTTGTTGTTGCAACTATGTCTAACTCATAACCAGAATTTCAGCAAGATCACAAGTTAACCACATAAGCAAGTGACACATAGGTCTCACGATACACTAATATCAATGGCATAATCAGCTAGCGAGCAAATAATAATGAGTTTCAGATACCAACAATTCAATCAAAACAAGCATGAAGCAATATGAATAGGTGGTATCTCGCTAGCTCTTTCTCAGACCGCAAAACATAAATGCAGAGCACTTTCAAAGATCAAGGGCTGACTAAACATTGTAATTCATAGCAACGAAGATCCAGTCATAGTCATACTCAATATCAATCAAAAGCAAAGCATAAAAATGACAGAGGTGCTCTTTAATTGGTGCTTATATAAGAAGAGGATGACTCAACAGGAACATACATAGACAGGCCCTCCGCAGAGGGAAGCATTGATTTGCATAGGTGCCAGAGCTCAAGCTTTGAAAACAGAGATAATAATTTTGGGTGGCATGCTTTCATTGTCAATGCAATGACCAAGAGTTCTCAATATCTTCCATGCTACTCATGCTATAGGAGGTTCCCAAACAGAAAAGTAAAGTTTTAACTCCACCACCACCAATCAATCACACTCCATGGCTAGCCGAATCCTCGGGTACCGTCCATACTAACATCAATCCGGGGGGAGTCTTGTTTTACAGTTATGTTTTTGATTTAAGCGTGGAACTAGGCATTCCAATTACCGGCCCCTTTCTCGTGAATGACAGTGAATAAACACATGTCGAGGATAACACGCCTAACATGGAAGATACCAATAGCCCCCTGTCACCACATGAGCGGTTCAGGCATGCAAAACAGATTATTTCTTGAAGGTTTAGAGAATGGCACATGCAAATTTACTTGGAACGGCAGGTAGATACCGCAAATAGGTAGGTATGGTGGACTATCATGGAAAAACTCTTGGGTTTATGGAAGTGGATGCACAAGCAGTATTCCGCTTAGTACAAGTGAAGGCTAGCAAAAGACTGGGAAGCGACCAACTAGAGAGCGACAACAGTCATCAAGATGCAATGAGTTTGACTAACATTGAGTGCAAGCATGAGCAGGATATAAATCACCATGAACATGAACATGAACATCATAGAGGCTATGTTGATTTTGTTTCAACTACATGCATGAACACGCGCCAAGTCAAGCCACTTGAATCATTCAAAGGAGAATACCATCCTATCATACTACATCATAGTCATCTCAAAATCTATGTTGGCATTCAAGACAAACCATTATAAGCTCCTAGCTAATTAAGCATGGCATCAGAAACTATCATCTCTAAGTTGTCATTGCAAACATGGTTCTCTCTCAACAAAGCTGAATCTGGGATGACAAGCTAGTCATATTTACAAAAACAAAATAGATAGAGTTCATACCAACTTTTCCAGTCTCAGTCACTTCATCATATATCATCATTATTGCCTTTCACTTGCACGATCGAACGATGAGAACAATAATAAGAATGCTCGTGCATTGGACTAAGCTGAATCTGCAGGCAAACACAAAGGAGAAGACAAATGACTATGGCTCTTTAACAAATGAACAGGTATGCATGCGAGAGCCACTAAACATTGTAACCATGGTCTTCTACCTCGACTCAAAGAAAAAGAAAACTATTTACACGAGAAAGCTCCCAACAAGCAAAAGAAGAAAGGAAAATCTTTTTGGGTTTTCTCAAACTAGACAGACACACGAAAAGAAAACGAGAAAAAGAAAATAAACTAGCATGGATAATATAGTGGCTAAGTGTAAACACCGACTAACAAAGATGTAAAGTTGGTGCAAACACGTACTCCCCCAAGCTTAGGCTTTTGTCCTAGCTTGGTATACTCCCAAGGAGGGAAATAACCAGCTCCGGGATACTCCGGAGCGGACTGTGGATGCCACTGCTGTGTGAGCTCCTCTAGCTCCCATTGATAAGCTGGCCTCTGGTACTCGACTGGCGGCTCGGGCACGGGCACCTATGGTTGGGCCAAGCCCCAATATGCGTAGATGTCCGAGGGCATAATAGTGTACCTGCCTGCATGAAGATTGAACAAAGAAGGAGCACGCAAAGTAATAGTCTCACGAGTACCTTGACTAAATACCAGGTTATAAATCATCCGTCTACTAGCATCTCTATCCAGAAAATCATGGGAACCATGCTGTCATAATCCAGATATTTCTCAGGAAGAAGCATTTCTTCTTCCTCCTCCAGTCTAATGGGTATCTCAAAGTGTCTGGCAAGACGGGTAGCATAGATACCTCCATAGACGACACCTTTGGAACGGTTTGTGTTCAACCGCTGAGCTACTATAGCACCTAGGCTATAAGTCTTTTTGTTATAAAGGCCTTCGCGTAAAACCGCAAGGTGTGGAGAGCTAAGTGATCCAGCCTCCCCACGGCGAATCAAACTTTTTCCCACAAATAATGAGAAGTACCGAAGCACAGGAAAATGTATGCTAGCAATTCTAGCGCGAGACACTCCTCTCTCCTCTCCAACAACAATAGTATCTATGAAAGCCTCCAAGTCCCGTGGACGAGGATCATGAATATACCCAACATAAGGTAATTTGCAAACATTGCAAAAATCTTGTAGTGTCATGCACTGGGGGATATCGTATAACATGAACTCAACCATAGGAGGATCCTTCCTCGGATAAAAGTTGAAGCTTTGAACGAAAATATTGGTGAGTAGGAGGTATTGTGGGCACTTATCTTCAACGAACGCGGTAAGACCTGCGTTCTCCACCAAGTAATAAAAGTCTTCATAAAGCCCAGCGGCGCGCAAAAATTCATCACTTGGCCACTCGCACGTTCGAACTTCTGTGACTCGAGGAACCACATACTTGGGGTGGTTCTTCTCATCCTCCTTGGGGTTACAGCTTGAAGAGCCTCTCAAGAACCTCCTCATCTTTTCCCTTTTCTAACTCTGAAAAATTATGAAATTTTTAAAGACTTCGAAAGAAAAGTGAGTAAGGATTAACCCAACTTGTAGCAACTAATCCTACTAGTGCCTAGAGACCGTATCACACGCTAAACTAATTGGGACCAGCTAAAATCAACATTTCAAGCTCAAGAACAGGGTCACCAAGGTAGCAAGAATACGCGAAGAATAAAGCACTAGAGTAGAAACTAATTGGACCAATGGAGGAGTCACTTACCAAGGAGTAATTTCCCCAAAATGGTTTGGAGAATGGTGCTTTGAGCAAGGAGATCAAAAATCACAGCCAAATGAGCAAGAACACGGGTTTGAGCCGTGAAACGATTTTTTCTGGAGGTAGAAGAAGAGGATGGGAGCTGGAATGAGTGGAGGGGGTCCCTGTGGGCCCCACAAGCTTGGTAGCCGCGGCCAGGGGGAGGCCGCGGCTACAGGGCTTGTGGCCCACTGGTGTGGCCCCTAGACCAGCTCTCAGTCCCAGTATTTTTCAAAAAATCCAGAAAAAATCATATTTGATTTTCAGGACCATCGGAGAACTTCTATTTTCGGGGTACTTTTCTCTGGGACGCTAAAATAGAAAACAGGAAAAACTAAACTAAATCTATCATTTTTCTTCTAAGCAACAAAAAGTGAAAGCTTAAAACAGAGGTATGTGACTCCTTGATTCATCCATTTCATGGTCATCGAAAGAAATCTGTCAATGGGGTTGACCAAATCCCCTCGACAAAACCTTTTCGAATCGCAAAAGGAAACGGAGAATTGTCGAATAGCCACTAAGTCACCTCAATGGGGACATGAATCTCCCCAACAAGCAAATCATACTTCATCTTAACACGAGGAATAGGGCATTCAAAGCTCCCAATAAGAATCGATGAAGTTTTTTCGATAGCATTGATGCAATGTACTTGATATCGTTTCTTCGGAAAGTGCAATGTATGCTCATTACCGTTAACATGGAAGGCGACATTTCCTTTGTTGCAATCTATAACAGCCCTTGCGGTGTTTAAGAATGGTCTTCCAAGAATGATCGCCATGGCATCATCCTCAGGAATATCCAGGATAACAATGTCCTTTAAGATAGTAACGTTAGCAACCACAAGACGCACATCCTCTCAAATGCCGACAGGGAAAGCAGTTGATTTGTCGGTCATTTGCAGAGAAATTTCAGTGGGTGTCAACTTATCCAGTTCAAGTGTACGATAAAGAGAGAGAGGCATAACACTAACACCGGCTCCAAGGTCACATAAGGCAGTTCTTACGTACTTTCCTTTAATGGATCAAGGTATAGTGGGCACTCCGGGATCACCAAGTTTCTTAGGAGTTCCACCTTTGAAAGTGTAATTGGCAAGCATGGTGGAGATCTCAAGATCCGGTATCTTCCGTTTATTAGTCACGATATCTTCCATGTACTTGGCATATGGAGACATTTTGAGCATATCAATTAACCGCATCTGCAGAAAGACGGGTCTCAACATTTCAATAAAGCGCTCAAAATCCTCATCATCCTTTTTCTTGGATAGCTTAGGAGGAAAGGGCATGGGTCTCTGAACCCATGGCTCCCTTTCTTTACCATGCTTCCTAGCAGTGCAGTCATTCTTATCGTATCTCTTAGGTTGTTGGTTATCAGGATTAACCATAGGTTCAATCTCCACATCCTTATCATTGCTAGGTTGAGCATTATTATGAACATCGCTGTCCATATTGTCACCAGGTTCATGTTCATCACCATATTGTGTTTCTGCATCAGACGCAGAAATATCATTTGGTTCTTCAGGTATGATAGTATTTGATGAACTGACATGTAGGTTTCTATCATCCTTCTTCTTCTTCTTAGGTTACTTGGTGTATCAGCATTAATTCCTTGAGAATCTTGATCAATTCTCTTAGGATGGCCTTCAGGATACAAAGGTTCCTGAGTCATTTTGCCTCCTCTAGTAACAACTCTGATAGAGTTGTCATTTAATTCATTGAGCAAGTCATTCTGAGATTTAAGTACTTGTTCTACCTGAGTAGTAATCATAGAGGCATGTTTACTCACAAGCTTCAGATCATTGACATTTCTGTCTACACAAGCACTTACATGACTAAGCATACGAGTACTTTGTTCCAATTATCTGCTAACATAATCATTGAAACTCTGTTGTTTGGCAACAAAGTTGTCAAATTCATCAAAGCATAGGCTAGCAGGTTTGTCAAAAGGAATATCACTCTCATTGAATCTACGCAGAGAATTCACCTCTACTACTTGTATCGGGTTATCGAGACCATGGATCTCTTCGATAGGCGGTAGATTTTTGACTTCTTCAGATCTAATGCCTTTCTCTTGCATAAATTTCTTGGCTTCTTGCATATCTTGGGGACTGAGGAATAGAATACATATTTTCTTAGGAGTTGGCTTAGGAGGTGGTTCGGGGATAGTCCAAGCATTATTGTTGATCAAGATGTTATTCAGTAGAATCTCAGCTTGTTCTATAGTTCATTCCCTAAAAACACAACCGACACAACTATCTAGGTGGTCTCTAGAAGCATCGGTAAGTGCGTTATAGAAGATATCAAGTATCTCGTTTTTCTTAAGAGGGTGATCAGGCAAAGCATTATGTAGCTGGATGAGCCTCCCCCAAGCTTGTGAGAGACTCTCTTCTTTGTGTTGAGCAAAGTTGTATATTTCCTGCAAGGCAGCTTGCTTCTTATGGACAGGGAAATATTTCTCACAGAAGTAATAGACCATATCCTAGGGACTACTCACACATCCAGGAGCAAGAGAAGTGAACCAGGCTTTAGCGTCATCCTTTAGAGAGAAAGGAACCAGCTTAAGGATATAGTAGTAGCGGATCTTCTCCTCACTAGTGAAAAGGGTGGCTATATCGTGTAGTTTGGTAAGATGGGCTACGACTGTCTCAGACTCATAACCGTGGAAAGGATTAGATTCGACTAGAGAGATTATCTCAAGGTCGACAGAGAATTCATAATCCTCATCGGTGATAAAGATAGGTGAAGTGGCAAACTTCGGGTCGTATTTCATCCTAGCTTTCAGAGATTTTTCCTTCCACTTGAGAAGTAATTTCTCAGCGTCATAGGCATCCTTACACGCAAGAAAATCCTCAACTATCTCTCCCTCCATAACATAACCCTCAGGCATATCAGGCAATTCATATCTAGGAGAGCTATATCTAGCAAGAGCAAAAGCAGGTTCTATCTCAATAGTATCGGTAGTTTCAGAAGCATCACGAGCATTGGCAGTAACTCTAGCAATATGAGCATCAAGGAATACCCCTAGTGGCATATCAGGCAAAGTAGTATCTCTAGCAGTATCAAGCATAGCTTCATCAGGCAAAATAACATCTCTAGCATCATCAGGCAAAGCAGTATCAAGCATAGCATCATGGATAGCAGTATCAGGCATAGCATCTCTAGCAGCATCAGGCATAGCAGCATCATAAGCATCATCAATAGCAGTAGCATCTCTAGCATCATCTAGCACAGGCGACATATCAAGATTTCTAGCAGGAGGTGGTGTCGCAAACTTACTCATAACTGAAGGTGAATCAAGTGCAGAGCTAGATGGCAGCTCCTTACCTCCCCTCGTAGTTGACGGCAAGACTTTGGTTCTTGGATCTTTCAGTTTCTTCATAGTGATTAGCATATGTAAATCCCAAGTGACTAAGAGAATATAGCTATCCTCCCCGGCAACGGCGCCAGAAAAGAGCTGCTTCCAGTTGCTCAACAATTAGCAATTGTCCTGCAATGGCCCTCCAACGTGTGGGATCGCGGCAGTTTTCGAGGGTAGAGTATGCAACCCAAATTTGTTGGTTCGACACGATGGGAGTGAAAGGATATTCTCCAGTATTAGAAGTTGAGTTGTCGGCTCAACCACACCTGAAAGATTAGTATCTGCAAGCAGGATATAAGCAGCAAAGTAGTATGATAGCAACGGTGCTAGGAAAGAATCTGTTGATGGCAGATTATTCCTAACTGAAGTATCAATGGCGCCAGAAAAGTATTGTAGCAGGTAGCAGCAGGGTAACGAGTAACAGCAGTGGCAAGGAACAGCAATAGTGACAGCAGTAGCAAGTAGGAACAGTAGCAAGTAAGAGCAACAACAAGTAGCAGTAGCAGCAACAGTAGTAACAGCAGTAGCAGCAGAGCAAGTAACAGTGGTAGTGGGACAAACTCGTAGGCAATGGATCGGTGATTTGTTGGATGACATTCATCATGCAACAGTTATAACACGGAGAGATATGTTGCTAGCTCCCGTTCGTCAATGTGATGTAGGCATGCATTCCGTGTGTAGTCATACGTGCTTAGGGAAAAGAACTTGAATGACATCTATTCTCCATCCTCCCGTGGCAGCGGGGTCCAAATGGATACGACGGGATATTAAGGTTCTCCTTTTAATAAAGAATCGGACCAACGCATTAGCACTTGGTGAACACATGAACTCCTCAAACTATGGTCATCACCGGGAGTGGTTCCGGTTATTGTCACTCCGGGGTTGCCGGATCATAACACATAGTAGGTAACTACAACTTGCAAGATCGGATCTAAAACACACATATATTGGTGACAACATAATAATTTCATATCTCAATTCATGGCACTCGGGCCCTAGTGACAAGCATTAAGCATAGCCAAGTAGTAGCAACATCAATCTCAGAACATAGTGGATACTAGGGATCAATCCCCGTCAAAACTAAGTCGATTACATGATAGATCTCATCCTACTCATCACCGCCCAGCGAGCCTACGAATAGATTACTCACGAACAATGAAGAGCTTCATGGAATTGGAGAGGGAAGAAGGTTGATGATGACGATGGTGACGATCTCCTTGATCCAGAGCCCAAAACGGACTCCAGATCTGCCCTCCAGGGCAAGAACGGGATGTGGGGGCGCCTGTGGATCGTGAAATGCGATGAACTCTTCTCCCTTGATTTTTTCCGGGACGAAAGGGAATAAATAGCGCTGGAATTGGGGGCGGCAGAGCCATGTGGGCCCCACAAGCCTGGTAACCGTGGCCAGGGGGGAGGCCGCGACTACAGGGCTTGTGGCCCACTGGCCCGTCCCCTCTGGTGGATCTTTGTGCAGGTATTTTTCATATTTTCCAGAAATATTCTCCGTAAATTTTCACGACGTTCCGAGAACTTTCATTTCTGCACAAAAACAACTCCATGGAAATTTTGCTGAAAACAGCGTCAGTTCGGGTTAGTTCCATTCAAATCATGCAAATTAGAGTCCAAAACAAGGGCAAAAGAGTTTGGAAAAGTAGATACGATGGAGACGTATCATATAGCACGTCCCCGCACCAATGATACCAAGGATTTAATCAAGAAGTTAAACATCCAAGAGTGTAAAGGTAAAAAAACTCCCATGCCTGCTAGTGGACATGTTGATCTCACAAAAGAGTACAAACCGGTTAATAAAAAGGTTTATCATTCAATGGTCGGTTCACTGCTATGTCTACGTGCCTCCCGTCCTGATATCATGTTGACTGTTTGCATGTGTGTCCAATATCAAGCAGCACCTAACGAGTGTCATCTAAAGGTTGTGAAAGGAATTATGAGATACTTGATACATACACCAAACTTTGGCATATGGTATCCCAAGGGATCTTCTCTTAATATTGTTGGCTATTCCGACTCGGACTATGCCGGAGACAAGGTTGATAGAAAATCCACCTCGGGTACATGTTGATTTCTTGGGAGACCTCTTGCGTGTTGGTCATCCAAGAAACAAAACTCAGTATCTCTATCTAAGGCAGAAGCGGAATACATTGCTGTTGGATTATGTTGTGGGCAATTGCTATGGATGACGCAAACTCTTAAAGATTATGGCATTCAAGTGAAACATGTTCCATTATTGTGTGATAATGAAAGTTCTATTAAAATTTCTCATAATCCCGTGCAAAATTCTCTAACTACACATATTCAAGTTCGAAAGCATTTCATCCGTGATCATTTTGGTAATGGAGATATTAATATCAAGCATGTTTGCACCGACAAATAATTGGCTGATATCATTACCAATCCACTTGATGAGAAATTGTTTTGTCACTTTAGGAGTGAGTTGAACTTCATTGATGCTTCAAACTTGAGCTAGACTCACTCAGATGCATGCAAGGGCATGAGCTCACTTAGTTATTCCATAATGCCTTTGATATGACATTATCTTATATCTTGGAAAACTATGCTCCCTTGTATTGCATCTAACCTTTTGTAGGTACTTGGAATAACTCCACTCCACAAGATTGGCATCAACTCACATCAAAAGCAATCTTGTTATGGCCAAGTATCAATAACGCTCTCCTCAGAGATAAAGGAAGAAGACAACAAATTCATATCCTTGACAACTATTTGATGAACCAATTCAATCTTTTCATTTGGATATATTATATTCTTCCTTGCATGACTAACCTATGTAGGTGAAAAGTTAACCGAAACAACAAGGATTGCTCCCAACTCAAGATGATCTTCATAAACATTGAGCATCCACAAGCAAGTTCACTCACATGCCATGTCATCAACATCACTCGAAGGTATGTATTCATGTCCTTGATAAATATTTACACCAAGTCATGAGGTAAAGGAACTCAAGTGCTACGAAGACATTAAAATGCTTAACAAAAAGTGGCAACCCCTTTTGGCGCTTAATGATGAGTATAACCTATGATCAAGCATTCTTGCTTAGCTCTGATACGTCTCCAATGTATCTATAATTTATGATGGTTTCATGCTATTATCTTGTCAAACTTTGGATGTTTTGTATGCCTTTTATATCTTTTTGGGACTAACTTATTAACTCAGTGCCAAGCGCCAGTTCCTGTTTTTTCCGGGTTTTTGACCCTTTTCAGAGGAGGATTTTGAACGGAGTCCAAATGGAATAAAACTTCCGAAAAGATTTTTTCCAAAACAAAAGACGATCGGGAGACTTGAGAACCAAGGCAGGGGGCCACGAGGGACCCCACAAGCCCCCTAGCCGTGGTCAGGGGGGCCCGCGCCTCCCAGGCTTGTGGGATCCCTGGACCTCCTCTGCCCTAGGTATTTCGCTTATATATTCCCTAAAATCCCAGAAAAAATCAGGAGATCATCGAAAGTACTTTTCCGCCGCCGCAAGCTTCTGTCTCCGCAAGATCCCATCTGGGGCACGTTCTGGTGCCCTGCCGGAGTGGGATTCGGAAACGGAGGACTTCTTCATCAACACCATGACCTCTCCGATGATGTGTGAGTAGTTCACCATAGACCTACGGGTCCATAGCTAGTAGCTAGATGGCTTCTTCTCTCTCTTGGATCTTCAATACAAAGTTCTCCATGATCTTCATGGAGATCTATCCTATGTAATCTTCTTTTACGGTGTGTTTGTCGAGATCCGATGAATTGTAGATTTATGATCAGATTATATATGAATCTTATTTGAGTTTCTTCTGATCTCTTATATGCAAGATTTCATATCCTTGTAATTCTCTTCGAGTTGTGGGTTTTGTTTGGCCAACTTGATCTATGATTCTTGCAATGGGAGAAGTGCTTGGTTTTGGGTTCATACCATGCGGTGACCACACCCAGTGATAGAAGGGGTAGCGAGGCACGCATCATGTTGTTTCCATCAAGGGTAGAAAGATGGAGTTTTCATCATTGGTTTGAGTTTACCCTCTACATCATGTCATCTTGCTTAAGGCGTTACTCTGTTCATTATCAACTCAATACACTAGATGCATGCTAGATAGTGGTCGATGTGTGGAGTAATAGTAGTAGATGCAGAAAGTATCGGTCTACTTGTCTCGGACGTGATGCCTATATGTATGATCATTGCCTTAGATATCGTCATGACTTTGTGTGGTTCTATCAATTGCTCGAGAGTAATTTGTTCACCCACCGTAATATTTGCTATTTTGAGAGACGCCTCTAGTGAACACTATGGCCCCGGGGTCTACTTCACACCATATTTTCAGCCTTACTCTTTTTCGTTGCACTTTCCACCTTCAGATCTCACTTTGCAATCAATCTTGAAGGGATCGACAACCCCTTTATAGCGTTGGGTGCAAGCTAGTTTGTGTTTGTGCAGGTACTCTGGACTTGACGAGATTCTCCTACTGGATTGATACCTTGGTTCTCAAACTGAGGGAAATACTTACTGCTCCTGTGCTGCATCACTCTTTCCTCTTCAAGGGAAAAACCAACGCAAGCAAGTCTCCGTCAACGTGTCAATTTTTGGCGCTGTTGTTTGAGAAGTAGTAGAAGGATTTCTGGTGTCGTTGTCGCCGAGGATCAAGTCAAGAACTCATCCAAGTAAGTGTCGCAAACTCATCTCTTGCATTTACTTTTTTTGCCTCTCGTTTTCCTCTCCCCCACTTCTGAAAAAAATACAAAAAAAATTGCCTTTTTCGTTTGCCTTTTCCGTTCGCCCTTTTCTCTCGCTTGCTCTTTGTCCGCTTGTCTGCCTGCTAAGACCTGTATGGACCAACCAAGGGATTTTGATGCTCACTATGCGAGGTTGGAACAAATTGAAACTAGTGTTAAAGGCTTCATGTCTACACAGTTTGAATACAACAGTTACTTTCGTAGAGAACTGAAGGAGCAAAATTCTTTTTTGGCTTTTATGAATAAAGAAGTTGATGATTTGGCCAAACAATTCCTTGCGCTAAATTCTCAGTTTTCTCGTCTTGAAAAATTGGTAGGCCAGATTTCTGATAAACATGCTACTTTAGTCAATAAAATGGATGCTAAACCTGAAATTTGTGATGAGAATCACGAAAATCTTAAAGTGCTTGGTGTGACTCCCATTGAATCTTTGTTTTCTTGTGTCAAACCTAATGATGACGGGGCTGGATATGAATCCACTTTGGTTGAAAACGCCCCAATGATTCAGAGTCCATCTATATTGATGCTAAAAGCATTGAAAGTGGAGTAGAAGATATTAAAACCTTGAGTAGTAATGAAATTACTACTTTGGATTTCAAGGAATTAAATTATGATAGTTTCTCCTTGATTGAATGCATTTCTTTGATGCAATCCATGCTAAACTCTCCACACGATTATAGCCAAAACTAGGCCTTTACCGATCATATCGTCAAAGATATGATAAAATCTCTTGAAGAGAAACTTGAATTGGAAGTTTCTATCCCTAGAAAGCTTCATGACGAGTGGGAACCTACTATCAAAATCAAAATCAAAAACTATGAATGCAATGCCTTGTGTGATTTGGGTGCTAGTGTTTCCGCGATTCCAAAGTCTTTATGTGATGTTCTCGGTTTTAATGAGATTGAGGAGTGTTCTCTTAATTTGCATCTTGCGGATTCTATTGTCAAGAAACCCATGGGAAGGATCAGTGATGTTCTTATTATTGCAAATAGGAACTATGTACCCATGGATTTCATTGTGCTTGACATTGATTGCAATCCTACATGCCTTATTATTCTTGGTAGACCTTTCCTAAGGACTATCGGTGCTATCATCGATATGAAGGAAGGGAATATTAGATTTCAATTTCCTTTAAATAAGGGCATGGAGCATTTTCCTTGAAAGAAAATAAGACTGCCTTATGAATCCATGATGAGGGCTACTTATGGTTTGAGCACCAAAGAATACGATACGTGATTCTATCGCTTTATGCCTAGCTAAGGGCGTTAAACAATAGCGCTTGTTGGGAGGAAACCCAATGAATTTACTTTTTTCTTTCTGTTTTCTTGTGTCCACACCATCATAATTCTGTTATGGTAGTGTCTTTTGTGTTTCTTTTTGTGTTTTAGCCAAGCAAAACCTTTATGACTAGTCTTGGTGATGGTTGTTTGATCCTGCTGGAAAAAGGCAGAAACTTTTTGCTCACGAGATTATTTTTCATTTTTACTAAGAAAGAGCTTTTGAGTTGATTCTTTTTGATGCTGGTTTATATGTCTTTTTCCCAGGTATTAGTAATTTTTCAGAATTGTTGAGGTAACAGAAGTATACTAAGTATACAGATTGCTACAGACTGGTCTGTTTTTGACATATTCTGTTTTTGTTGAGTTGGTTGCTTGTTTTGATGAAACTATGGATAGTATCGGGGGGGGGGGGTACTGTCCATGTAAAAGTAAGAATACAGTAATCTAATACCAATATAAATATAAATAAAGATTGCTAGAGTACCTAAAGAGGTGGTAGTTTGTTTTCTTGTGCTAATGATATCACGAGTTTCTGTTTAAGTTTTGTGTTGTGAAGTTTTCAAGTTTTGGGTCATGTTCTCATGGACAAAGGGATAAAGAGCGGAGAGAGCTCAAGCTCGGGGATGCCCAAGGAATCACAAGCCAAATTAGAGGACACCAAAAAGCCTAAGCTTGGGGATGCCCCGGGAAGGCATCCCCTCTTTCGTCTTCAATCCATCGGTAACATTACTTGGAGCTATATTTTTATTCACCACATGATATGTGTTTTCCTTGGAGCGTCTTGTATCGTAGGAGTCTTTTCTTTTTGTTGTGTCACAATCATCCTTTCTGCACACATTTTGAGAGAGACATGCACTCATCGTGATTTTGCTAGAATGCTCATCGTGCTTCACTTATATATTTTGAGATAGATAATTTTGCTCTATGTGCTTCACTTAGATCTTTTAGAGCACGGTGGTGCGTAACTTGGTAGTTGGCTTGTGCTATGAAAGTAGTCCCAAAGGTGATAGGTACCCAAAGAGGATACAAAAACCTCCATCTTCATGTGCATTGAGTAGAAAGATAAGTTTTGGTTCTTCTCAATTAGTTTTGAGACGTGGATTTGGTAATACTAAGAGTTATGTTAGTAGGGTGTTGTGAATCTAGACATACTTGTGTTGAGGTTAGTGATTCCCGTAACATGCACGTATGGTGAACCTCTATGTTAGGAAGTCGGAGCATAATTGATCATTGATTGTCATCCTTTGTGTTGCAGTCGGGATCGCGCGATGGTTAACACCTACCAACCCTTCCCCCAGGAGTATGCGTTTAGCACTTTGTTTCGATTACTAATAAAAACTTTCGCAACAAGTATGTGAGTTCTTCATGACTAATGTGAGTCCATGGTATATATGCACTTTCACCTTCCACCATTGCTAGCCTCTCTAGTGCCGCGCAATTTTAGCCGGTACACAAACCCACCATATGCCTTCCTCAAAACAGCCACCATACCTACCTACTACGGCATTTTCATAGCCATTCCGAGATATATTGACATGCAACTCCCACTGTTCCGTCTCATGACTTGTGCTGTCACTCTGATATTTCCATTGCATGATCGTAAGATAGCTAGCGAGATGTTTCAACATCATACGTCAAGCTAGATCGTTGCACATCCCGGTACACTGCCGGAGGCATTTCCTATAGAGTCATCATCGTTCTAAGCTTTGAGATGTGAGTAAATAAAAGTGTGATGATCATCATTATTAGAGCATTGTCCCATGTAAGTAAATAAATAAAAATAGGCCAAAGTTGCCCACGAAAAAAAGAGAGGCAAAAGAGCCCACATAAAAAAAGAGAGAAAAAGAGAGAAGGGACAATGCTACTATCTTTTTCCACACTTGTGCTTCATAATAGCACAATGTTCTTCATGATTGAGAGCCTCTCATTTCGTCACCACCATATTCTAGTGGTAATCTTTATTATATAACTTGGCTTGTATATTCCAATGATGGACTTCCTCAAATTTCCCTAGGTCTTCGTGAGCAAGCAAGTTGGATGTACACCCACTAGTTCTCCTTTTGAGCTTCCAGATACTTATAGCTCTAGTACATCCTTTGTATGGAAATCCCTACTCATTCACATTGATATCTATTAATGGGAATCTCCATAGACCTTTGATACGCCGAGTCAATGTGACCATCTCCTCCTTTTTTTTGTCTCACAACCACCACCACACTCTATTACACCTATAGTGCTATATCCATGGCTCACGCTCATGTATTGCGTGATAGTTATAAAAGGTTTGAGAAAGTAAGAGTGCGAAAACAATTACTTGGCCAATACCAGGGTTGTGCATGATTTAAATTAGTTGTGTGAGGACGATGGAGCATAGCGAGACTATATGATTTTGTAGGGATAACTTTCTTTGGCCTTGTTATTTCGAAAGTTCATGATTACCTTGCTTGTTTGCTTGAAGTATTATTGTTTTCATGTCAATAGAAAACTATTGTTTTGAATCTTACGGATCTGAACATTCATGTCACATGAAAGAAGTTACAAAGGACAACTATGCTAGGTAGCATTCCACATCAAAAATTCAGTCTTTATCACTTCCCTACTCGAGGACGAGCATGAGTTAAGCTTGGATATGCTTGCTACGTCTCCAACGTATCTATAATTTTTGATGGTTTCATGATATTATCTTGTCAAACTTTGGTTGTTTTGTATGTCTTTTATATATTTTTTGGGACTAACTTATTAACTCAGTGCCAAGCTCCAGTTCCTGTTTTTCCGTGTTTTTGACCCTTTTCAGAGGAGGATTTTGAACGGAGTCCAAATAGAATAAAACTTCTGAAAAGATTTTTTTCTGAAACAGAAGACGATTGGGAGACTTGAGAACCAAGGCAGGGGGCCACCAGGGACCCCACAAGCCCCCTAGCCGCGGCTAGGGGGGCCCCCGCCTCCGAGGCTTGTGGGCTCCCTCGACCTCCTCTTCCCTAGGTCTTTCGCCTATATATTCTCTAAAATCCCAGAAAAAAAATCAGGAGATCATCGAAAGTACTTTTCCGCCGCCGCAAGCTTCTGTCTCCGCAAGATCCCATCTGGGGCACGTTCTGGTGCCCTGCCGGAGGGGGGATTCGGATACGGAGGGCTTCTTCATCAACACCATGAGTAGTTCACCATAGACCTACGGGTCCATAGCTAGTAGCTAGATGGCTTGTTCTCTCTCTTGGATCTTCAATACAAAGTTCTCCATGATCTTCGTGGAGATCTATCCGATGTAATCTTCTTTTGCGGTGTGTTTGTCGAGATCCGATGAATTGTGGATTTATGATCAGATTATCTATGAATCTTATTTGAGTTTCTTATGATTTCTTGTATGCATGATTTCATATCCTTGTAATTCTCTTCGAGTTGTGGGTTTTGTTTGTCCAACTTGATCTATGATTCTTGCAATGGGAGAAGTGCTTGGTTTTTGGTTCATACCGTGCGGTGACCTCACCCGGTGAGAGAAGGGGTCGCGAGGCACGCATCGTGTTGTTGCCATCAAGGGTAAAAAGATGGGGTTTTCATCATTGGTTTGAGTTTATCCCTCTACATCATGTCATCTTGCTTAAGGCGTTACTCTGTTCGTCATGAACTCAATACACTAGATGCATGCTGGATAGCGGTCGATGTGTGGAGTAATAGTAGTAGATGCAGAAAGTATCGGTCTACTTGTCTCGGACGTGATGCCTATATGTATGATCATTGCCTTAGATATCGTCATGACTTTGCACGGTTCTATCAATTGCTCGACAGTAATTTCTTCACCCATCGTAATATTTGCTATTTTGAGAGAAGCCTCTAGTGAACATTATGGCCCCCGGGTCTACTTCACACCATATTTTCAGCCTTACTCTTTTTCGTTGCACTTTCCGCCTTCAGATCTCACTTTGCAATCAATCTTGAAGGGAATGACAACCCCTTTATAGCATTGGGTGCAAGCTAGTTTGTGTTTGCGCAGGTACTCTGGACTTGACGAGATTCTCCTACGGGATTGATACCTTGGTTCTCAAACTGAGGGAAATACTTACTGCTCCTGTGCTGCATCACCCTTTCCTCTTCAAGGAAAAAACCAACGCAAGCAAGTCTCCGTCAACGTGTCAATTTCTGGCGCTGTTGTTTGAGAAGTAGCAAGCTCCTCAAGTTAATATAATATAATATAGGCAACCTAGTCACCGACCAACTTCTAGATGAAGTTTCTTGTATGGTTCATATTTTTGTTGCATGCTTTCTTGGAACCATTAAATTCTCACCTAGTTGTGAAAATTATTGCAAATCCTCTTAAAACTCTATGAAAATAATTTGAATACTTTTTTAGAGATTTGGCCAAAATATCTGAGATTTTTTATTGACAAAATGGTCATGAAGGATTTACGTGTATTTTGAAGTGATCCCATATTTTCAAGTAGCTAAGATTCTATTTGCAACTCGGTCTCTCCGAAATGGGAAAATCAGTCATACCGACTTCTCTGAGAGGCCCCTATTCATTCTCGGTTCTACCGATCCACTTTGCCTTGGAGACTCCAAATTTTGATGCTACCTATGTTCTTAATGATTATCTAATTTTTTTGCTAAAGGGGGATTCCTTCGACAAATTTCTAAAAAATTCAAAGGGGGAGAAACATGTTGGATCCCTACTCAAAGGGGGAGAAAATTCAAGGAACCCTTATCCATACTCAAGGGGGAATGAATATCAAGGAACCCTTATACTTATCAAAGTAAGAACAATCCAAGATCCCTTAATCTCAAGGAACCCTTACCCTCTGGCCTTTTTGGACATTAATGCCATAGGGGGAGAGAGATATCAAAGCTTCTATGAAAGCATACAACCTTCAGGGGGAGAGATATCATCAAGGGGAGAAATCCTTAAGAGGGAGAGATATCAAAGATTTATCCAAGCTTATGCTTACCCAAAGGAGGAGAAATACAAGGAAACTTGTCTCATCCTACCTACTGCCAATATCTACATGCTATGATTCAGGGGGGGATATGCTACATATTCATACTTATGGGAGAAAGTTCTAAATATGCTTGAAGACATATCTATCATCAAATCCTACTTTCAATATGTCTTCCATATCTTGGTACTTTTGGACCTCTTTGCATCTTTACAATAGAATACTCCTGTGTTATCTAACAATTGTTATCTCAAATGTATTCCTAGTGCTAAGATGCTCAAGAACCTCAAGGTAAGTACATGCATCATATCATTGTTCATGATGATCTCTTGTCTCTTGCCTATATTGTTTGCAAGAGTGAGTCTTGAACATGGAAACCTGTCATTCACATATATTTTATGGATATAGCCAAGATTCACATGACTTGTCTTGTCCCTTCTACTATGTGTGTGCTCATGCGGTCCAAAGCAAACATCTCTTAAAAGGGGATTGCACACATTTAGGGGGAGATTGTATTAGTCATTTATCTTTCAAAGTTGTCATATTCAAATGCCTATCTCTATTTCAAGCTTTGATTGCATGATGTCATCAATTACGAAAAAGGGGGAAATTTAAAGCACATATGCTCCCTTGGTGGTTTTGATAATTCATGACAACATACATTGTCTCTTGGACTAATACTTTTACCCAGTATAATTCAGATATAGTCCAGAGAGATTATTGGCTAAGGATTGTGAGGAGAAGCCCCAAGGAAGGAAAGGAATAGGATTGGGCAACCTTCAAGCTTCAAGACTCTAACTTTTATATTTTGTGAATAATCACATTTGAGTCCATAGGAAAGCCAGTACTATTAAAAGGGTATGAGGTGACTATGATTATCTAGTTGCTCAAGTGCTTAGGTCAGCCACCAAAAATAATCACAAAATTCTCCCACAAATATTCTGTCCAAAACCTAAATATCCAAAATTTGGTGCCACCAACTTTTCATTCGACCCTACCGAGTTTTTGATCTGATAGATCCCATGCCAAACCCTAGAGTACCGGCACTAACAAGTTCCATATGAGTGCAACCGGAACCATTGCCCTCGACTTTATTAACCAACTTATCATACTTGGAATTTCCAAGTTTTGAGAATCGGTCTCACCGAGTTGTGGAAATTGACTAGACCAACTAAAATAGGTACCACCGAGATTCATATATCGGTCTCACAAAAAATAAAAAAGTTTCCACATTTTGCACTAGTCGGTGCCATCGATTTTCACTTTGGCTTCAACAAGTTGGGCAATAATGTTGTAACGGTTGGATTTTGGGAGATGCTTATATATACCGCTCCGCCACCTCTCATTCATAGAGGAAGCACTCAGAACGACCCAACACTTGTCATATTCATTTTTCTAAGAGAGAGCCACCTACTCATGTGTTGAGATCAAGATATTCCATTCCTACCATATGAATCTTGATTTCTAGCCTCCCCAAGTTGCTTCCACCCAATCAATCTCTTCTGCCCAAGCTAAATGTGTGAGAGAGTGATTGAGTGTTGAGGAGATTATCTTTTGAAGCACAAGAGCAAGGATTTCATCATACTACCACATCTATTTCCTTTTAGAGAGTGGTGTATCATAGATTGGTTTGGTGTTGCTTGGGAGCCTCCTAATTCATGTTGTGGAATTGAACCAAGAATTTTGGCAAGGAGATCGCCTACTTCATGAAGATCTGCCCTGAGTGAGGCTAGTACTTCATGGACGTAAGCCGTGATGGAATACACAAGGTTGCTTCTCCGCGAAACCTTGGTGAGTTGAGCCCTTCATGCACTCGCGCGGTCGTTACCCTCCGTGGGTTGATGTCTCCATCAACATGGACGTACGATTGCGCCACTTATTGGAACCATGCCAAAAATCACCGTGTCAATCTTTGCGTTTGATATTCCTAAACTCTACTCCCTACTTTACATGTGCATGCCTTTACTTTCCGTTGATATACTCGTTGACTTGCATGTGTATGGTTTGTTTGACTTTCTATAGACGCTAAAATCTACCAACCATTAAAATTATTAAAAGGTTAGGTTTTAATTTGTGAAGTAGTCTATTTACCCCCCTCTAGACATCCCTTCTAGTGATCCTACAATCGATCGACGGAATTCAGAGGTGCATGTGGTGACATCTCATGGTGACTCTATTAATGTGGAATCAATTTTTGTTACCACTTAGCTACAGTCTTTTGTTACCACTTAGCTACAGTCTTTTGTTTATCTAGAAAAAGTGCTATGCATGTTTTTGTCTATGTCATATATCCTACATTTCTTTCATGATCAATATGACACAAGTTGTTAAGAACCTTTAGAAAGGTCATTTTAGTATCTTAACTTCTCTCTTTTTTGTGAGGAACCTTTAGGTAAGTTGAAGCTGACCGTCCATGATTGTTGATGTTAAATATTTAGTATGTAGTCACTTCCTGGTTCAACATTCAATATAACCATCATTTCAATAAGTTGAGTTCTGTGAGATGCTCCAGTGCTCTGTAGAATGTAGCCTTATGGTCAGGATAGTGTGATTTTGCAGTAGGCTTTGATACAAATAATTGATGTTTCGGGCACCCCTATTGTACGGTAACATTCATTGTCAACACCCAAGAGCATAAGTGGGAGCAAAATCAATTGTGGCACCAAGCATTGAGATGAAGCACTACACAAGTTCGTGATACACCCTTAGCTTAGTGGTTTAATTCAAAAGTGACGGTTAGTATTATGCTTATAAGTTGGTATGTGATACGTCTCCAACGTATCTATAATTTTTGATGGTTTCACGCTGTTATCTTGTCTTCTTTGGATGTTTTATGTACCTTTTATATCTTTTTTGGGACTAACTTATTAATTCAGTGCCAAGTGCCAGTTCCTGTTTTTTCTGTGTTTTTGACTCTTTTCAGATCTGATTTTGGAACGGAGTCCAAACGGAATAAAAACCCCGAAATGATTTTTTCCCGAACGAAAGAAGATCAGGGGGCCTCTGGGCCAAGCCATGTGGGCTCCAGGGAGCCCACAAGCTCCCACTCCGCCACCAGGGGGGAGGCGGCGGTGTCAGGGCTTGTGGCCTCCCTGGTCGCCCCCTGACCTAGATCCTTGGCCTATAAATTCCCAAAAATATAGCAAAAAATCAGGGGAGCCTCGAAAATACTTTTTCGTCGCCGTAAGCTTCCGTTTCCGCGGGATCTCATCTGGAGACCCTTCCTGGCGCCCTGCCGGAGGGGACTTTGGAGTTGGAGGGCTTCTTCATCATCATCATCGCCCCTCCAATGACTCGTGAGTAGTTCACTTCAGACCTACGGGTCCGCAATTAGTAGCTAGATGGCTTCTTCTCTCTCTTGGATCTTCAATACAAAGTTCTCCATGATCTTCATGGAGATCTATCCCATGTAATATTCTTTGGCGGTGTGTTTGTCGAGATCCGGTGAATTGTGGATTAGTGATCAGATTATCTATGATATATATATATATGAGTTTTTGCTGATTTCTTATATGCATGATTTGATATCCTTGTAAGTCTCTCCGAGTCTTGGGTTTTGTTTGGCCAACTAGATCTATGATTCTTGCAATGGGAGAAGTGCTTGGTTTTGGGTTCTCCCATGTGGTGACCTTTCCCAGTGACAGTAGGGGCAGCAAGGCACACATCAAGTAGTTGCCATCAAGGGTAAAAAGATGGGGTTTTTATCATTGGTTTGAGATTATCCCTCTACATCATGTCATCTTGCTTAAGGCGTTACTTTGTTCTTATGGACTTAATACACTAGATGCATGCTGGATAGCAGTCGACGTGTGGAGTAATAGTAGTAGATGCGGAAAGTATCGGTCTACTTGTTTTGGACGTGATGCTTATAGATATAATCATTGCATAGATATCGTCACGACTTTGCGCGGTTCTATCAATTGCTCGACAGTAATTTGTTCACCCACCGTCTACTTGCTTTCATGAGAGAAACCACTAGTAAACACTACGGCCCCAGGGTGTATTCACATCCATCGTTTACACCTCCGCTTTTACTTTGCTCTGTTACTTTGTTGCTTTCAGTTCTCACTTGGCAAACAATCTATAAGGGATTGACAACCCCTTCATGGCGTTGGGAGCAAGCTTTTGTGTTTGTGCAGGATCTTGAGATACTCCTCCACTGGATTGATACCTTGGTTCTCAAACTGAGGGAAATACTTACCACCGCTACGCTACATCACCCTTTCTGCTTCGAGGGAACACCAACGCAAGGATCCAAGGCCACGGGGGAAATCGTTTGCATTCTTGCCTAGGAAGTCCCTTAAGGCGTAGCCGCAGTAGAAGGATCAAGCCAAGTATTCTCCCGTCGATGTGCCTATTTCTCGCGCCATTGGAAGGTCTTTTGTTGCAATAGCAGAAGCATTTCTGGCGCCGTTGCTGGGGAGGAGAAATCAAGATCTATCCAAGTAGGTCTCACAAACTCTTCTCTTGCTTTTACTTTTTTGCCAGTTGCCTCTCGTTTTCCTCTCCCCCACTTCACATTTGTCGTTTTCGTTTGCCTTTTCGTTCGCCCATTTCTCTCGCTTGTTTTCTATTCGCTTGTGTGCCATGCTTGCATCTTCGCTTGCTGAAAATCTAGTGATATGGATCCTCATCCACTAGCTAATCTCTTTAAGAGACCCACTTATGTGGAACAAATTGCTAGTGAGTTGAGGGCACTTGACTATCTTTATGGAGTTTTGCTTTATATGCGTGAATCTGAAAATCGTGATGGAGAAATTCATGAAGTGATTCACAAGGTCTCCTTGGATGAAAAGCATGATTGCAATGGTTTCACTATAAATTCTATTAGTGATAATCATGCTGGAATTATGCAAAACCCTAAGCTTGGGGATGCTAGTGTTGCTTTGTCCACTACTTGTTGCAATAATCATAATTGGGGTGATGATCTTTCTTATGATCTTGAAAATTTGTTCAAACCTCATGATGAATATGATATTTGCAATAATATGGAAAGTGGGTTTGGAGACGTCATGACTTTAGTTGATGATAATCCCACTATTTTTGAAGAGCGTCAACTTTGCATGCTTGTATATCATGAAAAGAAAGCCTTAGGTGCTAGTTATATTGTTGAATTCATTCATGATGCTACTGAAAATTACTATGAAAGAGGATCATATGCTTCTACTTATTGCAATAGTATCAAGCTTCCTCTCCATGTGTTGAAATTTTTGAAGCTATGCTTGTTTTGCCTTCCTATGCTAGTTGATTCTTGCTCGAACAAGTTGTTTGTTCACAAAATCCCTATGCATAGGAAGTGGGTTAGACTTAAATGTGCTAGCCATATGCTCCATGATGCTCTCGTTGTGCTTCAATTCTTGTCTTTTGTGTGAGCATCATTGAAATCAATGCCTAGCTAAGGGCGTTAAACAATAGCGCTTGTTGGGAACCAACCCAACGAATCTATCATTTTTCTTTCTGTTTTGTGTTTTCCACACTTCCATAATTCTGTTATGATTGTGTTTTTCGTGTTTCTTTTTGCGTTTGTGCCAAGCAAAACCGTTATGATTAGTCTTGGGGATGATCGTTTGGTCATGCTGGAAAAGAGAGAAACTTTCTTCTCACGAAAATAATTTTAGTTTTTTTTCTGTAAGAGTTTTGAGTAGATTCTTTTTGCTGCTGATTGCTACCCAAATTCTTCAGACTATCGTAAGTTTTCAGAACTTTTGGAGTACCACACGTATTCGAAATATACAGATTGCTACACACTGGTCTGTTGTTAACAGATTCGGTTTTTGTTGTGTTGGTTGCTTATTTTGATGAAACTATGGATAGTATCGGGGGGTATTAGCCATGGAAGATTGAAAGTACAGTAACCCAACATCAGCACAAGTAGAATTTAAGTTTGCTACAGTACCTAAGGAAGTGGTGGTTTGCTTTCTTGTACTAATGTTATCACGAGTTTCTGTTTAAGTTTCGTGTTGTGAAGTTTTCAAGTTTTGGGTGAAGTTGTTATGGACAAAGAGATAAAGAGTGGCAAGAGCTCAAGCTTGGGGATGCCCAAGGCACCCCAATAGATTCAAGGATGCCGTAAAAGCCTAAGCTTGGGGATGCCCCGGGAAGGCATCCCCTCTCTCGTCTTCAATCCATCGGTAACGTTACTTGGGGCTATATTTTTATTCACCACATGTTATGTGTTTTTGCTTGGAGCGTCTTGTATCGTAGGAGTATTTTATTTTTGTTGTGTCACAATCATCCTTGCTGCACACCTAGAGAGAGAGACATGCACACACCGTGATTTTGTCGAGCTTCACTTATATCTTTTGATAGACAATTCAGCTCACATGTGCTTCACTTCTATCTTTTGAGCTAGATACTTTTGCTCTTTGTGCTTCACTTATATTTTTTAGAGCACAGTGGTGCGTGGATTGGTAGTTGATCTATGCTTTGAAAGTAGTCTCAAAAGGGGTAGTTATCCAAAGGGATACAAAAACTTCCACCTTCATGTGCATTGAATAGTTAGAGAAGTTTGATTCACCTCAATTAGTTTTGAGTTGTGGTTATGGTAATGTTGAAGTCATGCTAGTAAGGTGTTGTGGATCTAGAAATACTTGTGTTGAAGTTAGTGATTCCCGTAGCATGCACGTATGGTGAACCGCTATGTGATGAAATCTGAGCATGATTAGTATATTGATTGTCATCCTTTGCGTGGCGGTCGGGATCGCGCGATGGTTTATACCTACCAACCCTTCCCCTAGGAGTATGCGTTGAATGCTTTGTTTCCATTACTAATAAAACTTTTGCAACAAGTATATGAGTTCTTCATGACTAATGTTGATTCCATGGTTTAGATGCACTTTCACCTTCCACCATTACTATCTTCTTAGTGCCGTGCAACTTTCGCCGGTGCACAAAACCCACCATTAGACTCCCTCAAAACAGCCACCATACCTACCTACTATGGCTTTTTCAAAGTCATTCTGAGATATATTGCCATGCAACTACCACCATGATATGTGCCACCACGTTTACATTGCTATTGCATGATCGTAAGATAGCTAGCATGATGTTTCCATTGATGTCTATGCCATGCTAGATCATTGCCACGGTACACTACCGAAGGCATTCCATATAGAGTCATAGTTGCTCTTAGTTTTGAGTTGAAAGTGTGATGATCATCATTAATGGAGCATTGTCCCATGTGAGGAAATAAAAGAGGCCAAAGAAGCCCACAAAAAAGAGGCCAAAGATCCCACCAAATAAAAAAAATGAGAGAAAAAGAGAGAAGGGACAATGCCACCACTTTTTCCACACTTGTGCATATTAAGCACCATGATCTTCATGATTGAGAGTTTCTCGTTTTGTCAACACCATATAGCTAGTGGGAAATTTTCATTATATAACTTGGCTTGTATATTCCAATGATAGGCTTCCTCAAAATTGCCTTAGGTCTTCGTGAGCAAGCAAGTTGGATGCACACCCACTAGTTTTCTTTAAGAGCTTTCACATACTCGTAGCTCTAGTGCATCATTTGTATGGCAATCCCTACTCACTCACATTGATATCTATTGATGAGCATCTCCACAGCTCATTGATATGCCTAGTTAATGTGACTATCTTCTCCTTTTTTGTCTTGCAACCTCCACCACATTCCACACCATCTATAGTGATATAACCATGGCTCACGCTCATTTATTGCGTGATTGTTGAAAAGGTTTGAGAAAGTAAAGGTGCGAAACAATTACTTGACCAATACCGGGGTTGTGCATGATTTAAATTTGTTGTGCAATGATGATAGAGCATAGCCAGACTATATGCTTTTGTAGGGATAACTTTCTTTTGGCCTTGTTATTTTGAAAGTTCATGATTACCTTGCTAGTTTTCTTCAATTATTATTGTTTCCACGTAAATAGCAAACAATTATTTTGAATCTAATGGATCTGAACATTCACGTCACATAAGGGGAATCACAAAGGACATCTATGCTAGGTAGCATGAAAGCATCAAAAATTCATTCTTTATCACTTCCCTACTCGAGGACCAGCAGGAGTTAAGCTTGGGGATGCTTGATACGTCTCAAACGTATCTATAATTTTTGATGGTTTCACGCTGTTATCTTGTCTTCTTTGGATGTTTTATGTACCTTTTATATCTTTTTTTGGGACTAACTTATTAATTCAGTGCCACGTGCCAGTTCCTATTTTTTCTGTGTTTTTGACTCTTTTCAGATCTGATTTTGTAATGGAGTCCAAACGGAATAAAAACCCCGAAATGATTTTTTCCCAAACGGAAGAAGATCAGGGGGCCTCTGGGCCAAGCCAGGTGGGCTCCAGGGAGCCCACAAGCTCCCACTCCGCCACCAGGGGGAGGCGGCGGTGTCAGGGCTTGTGGCCTCCCTGGCCGCCCCCTGACCAAGATCCTTGGCCAATAAATTCCCAAAAATATAGCAAAAATCAGGGGAGCCTCGTAAATACTTTTCCGCTGCCGCAAGCTTCCGTTTCCGCGAGATCTCATCTGGTGACCCTTCTCGGCGCCCTGCCGGAGGGGACTTTGGAGTTGGAGGGCTTCTTCATCATCATCATCGCCCCTCCAATGACTCGTGAGTAGTTCACTTCAGACCTACGGGTCCGTAGTTAGTAGCTAGATGGCTTCTTCTATCTCTTGGATCTTCAATACAAAGTTCCCCATGATCTTCATGGAGATCTATCCGATGTAATCTTCTTTGGCGGTGTGTTTGTCAAGATCCGATGAATTATGGATTTGTGATCAGATTATCTATGATATATATATTTGAGTATTTTCTGATTTCTTATATGCATGATTTGATTTCCTTGTAAGTCTCTCGAGTCTTGGGTTTTGTTTGGCCAACTAGATCTATGATTCTTGCAATGGGAGAAGTGCTTGGTTTTGAGTTCTACCATGTGGTGACCTTTCCCAGTGACAGTAGGGGCAGCAAGGCACACATCAAGTAGTTTCCATCAAGAGTAAAAATATGGGGTTTTTATCATTGGTTTGATATTATCCCTCTACATCATGTCATCTTGCTTAAGGCGTTACTCTGTTCTATTGACTTAATACACTAGATGCATGTTGGATAGCGGTCGACGTGTGGAGTAATAGTAGTAGATGCAGAAAGTATTGGTCTACTTGTTTTAGACATGATGCCTATAGATATAATTATTGCATAGATATCGTCACGACTTTGCGCAGTTCTATCAATTGATCGTCAGTAATTTGTTCACCCACCGTTTACTTGCTTTCATGAGAGAAGACACTAGTAAACACTACGGCCCCCGGGTCTATTCACATCCATCGTTTACACCTCCGCTTTTACTTTGCTTTGTTACTTTGTTGCTTTCAGTTCTCACTTGGCAAACAATCTATAAGGGATTGACAACCCCTTCATATCGTTGGGAGCAAGCTTTTGTGTTTGTGCAGGATCTTGAGATACTCCTCCACTGGATTGACACCTTGGTTCTCAAACTGAGGGAAATACTTACCGCTGCTACGCTACATCACCCTTTCCGCTTCGAGGGAACACCAACGCAAGGCTCCAAGGCCACGGGGGAAATCCTTTGCATACTTGCCTAGGAAGTCCCTTAAGGCATAGCCGGAGCAGAAGGATCAAGCCAAGTATTCTCCCGTCGACGTGCCTATTTCTGGCGCCATTGGAAGGTCTTTTGTTGCAGTAGCAGTATCCCCCAACACTATCAGTTGTAGATGTTGTGTATTATTACCTCCTTCAGATTAAAATGTTGTTTTAATAAAAATACACCATGTTCACATAAAAACTCACGTGCGTTCTACTTGGTGATTTTTTCTTTGCTTGAGAAATTGTTGGTGGTGCTAAATAATTACAGGCTCAGCACCAAGGTTGTACTTGTTATACCAATGAGTTATTGCCTTGTATTTTTCATGCCGATGGTTGGAAGATGATAATAATTTTGCATGTGTACCCATAGTTTATTCATCCCACTAGAAAAGGCACCAAGAATGTTGTGCGAAGAGATGTCTTGGAGGGATATCACATGTTTATTTTCCGTACTCGCCAATCCACCTTATTATATTAGGACATATTATTCATCTATAAATTGTTTTTTCTAATTTATGTGTATATTATACATACAATGTTGAGTTATTCTATTAGGATAATTTAAATCAGGGAGCCTTACTAAATAATAGTATAAAGATGGTACTGAAGGAGGCTTTGCAACTAGCAAGGTACTCTCTTTATAATCTATTTGTGATATATCTTATTACATGTATGGCTGTTGTGTTCTCTGAGATAATATAAAACATGGATCCATATGTTGTGCTAAATTTGTAACTTTCAATGCTTTGTGGGGCCTTTCCTCCCAGCTGAATGGATTTTACCTAAAGGTTCTTCTCTGATTTTTTCCGTGTGTGACTCTAGCTATTTTACTTCATTTATGTTGTTTGCTTTGTCAATTCTATTGAAGTTATTTCAGTTGACTGTTCTGAATTGTTCACCGTCCACCTTTAAGGTTATAGTTGCTAAAGAGCAACAATTTTTTTTGAATATTTGGTTCGACAACTTTCACCTAATCAGTTTGAGAATGGAAGTAGAAGAATGAATCCACGAACAATGATTAAATATATTCATCCAAGAAAGCGTTAAATATACGAAGGTCTCCAAAAGGTTTGCATACGAAGGTAATGTTCCATCTTTAAATCGTCCGAGCTTGTGGGACGAAGCCAATTCTCTTACTTACCAGACGTCTATATCATGCATGTTTAGGGCATTGTCTCTAGTTTTTTATGTGAATCATAGAGTAATATGTGAATAACATTTACATTTTGTAATCTTGCATGTTTGCTACAACAGGGCGGAGTTGGTGTAGCATCATTGGTTTTTTTAGATACACTAACAAGTGACCATGTGTGCTTTCTCGATTGTTTGGAGCCTTGTTCGTGTGCAAGATTACTAGGAGTGCCCTGTGCAATTCCTTGACTGTTTTACATAGCGAGCGTCGAACAGGAGGGCTCCTAGGGGAGGCACGATCACCAATGGCATCTCATTCATTAGGCCACCGCTTCTCTTCACCGCGAGTAAATAGCAGTCAAGGCACCACATCATTCTCTTTCCTACCATAGATTGACCGCTTATATGGGCGCTCCGCTCCACTACTCCATCTCATGCTATATACTCCCTCCATCCCAAAATAAGTGAATCAACTTTGTACTAACTTTGTGCTAAAGTTAGTACAAAGTTGAGTCACTTATTTTGGGACAGGGGGAGTATTTCCTTCCTTTATATGCAAATAACGGTTTTGCTAGAACTCATCTAGCGGAGTTTTAGTTATGTCTCATTCACCTTTGATGTCATTGGACGTGATATTATAAGATGGCGTGTGTGCTAACGTGGTTTGTATTACTTTGTATCTATTTTGGTTTATCAGGTGAATGAGACCAAATTATATCTCATCTAGATGAATTCTAGGCACTCCCATAAAGTATAGCATGTAAATATGCTTAAATTTAGAAAAAAACATTTTCCCTTCTATCTTCACTTATGATGTTTGGGTTGTAAAAATGTAAATAAATTCAGCAAATGATATTATTAGAAGCAAGATTATAGGACTTTTCCTCTTGTGTTATTGATGATCTGATCTAGAATCTGGTACGATGTATAACCATCAGTTCAGTAGATGATTCCTTTATATTATTCCAATGGCTTGGCAATGAATTTGGATTAAATTTATGAACTTGATTCACTAGAAATTGGTACAAGGATGTCACTAATTTGTAAGCATTGGAAATTGCACTTTCTAGGTCTATTTCTCTATGGTCTTGCTTCTTAGTTCTATTTTATCATGAGTGTTATCCTTTGTGTTTAGAGTGCCTTCTTTATTGGTAAAAACATACTAGATATATGTGAAGTTTAGTTGAGTAAGTGAGTATGAGTACAAATGAATTCAAACATTAGGCAAAAACTTTGAAGTTTCATTGATTATGCCGAAGATTGTCCACTTAATCACGGAAACCAGTTGAAAACCAAAATAAAAGGGACAATCCCACTCCAGAACACCGTAACCACACAACCCTAAGCCCACTCTCGATAGCGTGCCCAATGTCATAACAAATGCCAACCAAACAAACACACACTAGCAGGAAGACTCGCTCCACCGAACAAGCCACCCTTCCACCACCTACCGGAAAGAAGTCACGAGGTCCCACGGTAATGAACAGACACACATTCCACATGCATGCTATAGTTGCAACCCACATGACACGAGGTCCATCTGGTCGAACTTGCAAAGCTTTCTGGGCCGACGCCCTAACGTCCACTGCTCCAACACGCCTTGCATACTCAACTGGTACTACTTTTGAGGTCATCACCCTGACATATCACTGTAGAGACGTGCATTACACATGCATGCTTACTAGTTTAGGGATACGTCGGTGGTTTCGGCCGGTCATGCACGCCGCTCGATCGCAGATCGCTCAAATGTCTTCCGATCCACGCCTGCATTGTTGTTTTTCTCTTTCTTGGCCATCATGTGGCCTTGGCCCACCACGACTGCTAGATTAGACTGTTGGAAATATGCCCTAGAGGCAATAATAAATTAGTTATTATTATATTTCTTAGTTCATGGTAATCGTTTATTATCCATGCTATAATTGTATTGATTGGAAACACAATACTTGTGTGGATACATAGACAAAACACTGTCCCTAGTAAGCCTCTAGTTGACTAGCTCGTTGATCAAAGATGGCCAAGGTTTCCTGGCCATAGGCAAGTGTTGTTACTTGATAACGGGATCACATCATTAGGAGAATCATGTGATGGACTAGACCCAAACTAATAGACGTAGCATGTTGATCGTGTCATTTTGTTGCTACTGTTTTCTGCGTGTCAAGTATTTGTTCCTATGACCATGAGATCATATAACTCACTGACACCGGAAGAATGCTTTGTGTGTATCAAACGTCGCAACGTAACTGGGTGACTATAAAGATGCTCTACAGGTATCTCCGAAGGTGTTACTTGAGTTAGTATGGATTGAGACTGGGATTTGTCACTCCGTGTGACGGAGAGGTATCTCGGGGCCCACTCGGTAATACAACATCACACACAAGCCTTGCAAGCAATGTGACTTAGTGTAAGTTTCGGGATCTTGTATTACGGAACGAGTAAAGAGACTTGCCGGTAAACGAGATTGAAATAGGTATGCGGATACTGACGATCGAATCTCGGGCAAGTAACATACCGAAGGACAAAGGGAATGACATACGGGATTATATGAATCCTTGGCACTGAGGTTCAAACGATAAGATCTTCGTAGAATATGTAGGATCCAATATGGGCATCCAGGTCCCGCTATTGGATATTGACCGAGGAGTCTCTCGGGTCATGTCTACATAGTTCTCGAACCCGCAGGGTCTGCACACTTAAGGTTCGACGTTGTTTTATGCGTATTTGAGTTATATGGTTGGTTACCGAATGTTGTTCGGAGTCCCGGATGAGATCACAGACGTCACGAGGGTTTCTGGAATGGTCCGGAAACGAATATTGATATATAGGATGACCTCATTTGATTACCGGAAGGTTTTCGGAGTTACCGGGAATGTACCGGGAATGACGAATGGGTTCCGGGAGTTCACCGGGTGGGGGCAACCCACCCCGGGGAAGCCCATAGGCCTTGGGGGTGGCGCACCAGCCTTTAGTGGGCTGGTGGGACAGCCCAAGAAGGCCCTATGCGCCATAGGAAGAAAATCAAAGAGAAAAGAAAAAAAAGGAGGAGGTGGGAAAGGGAAGAAGGACTCCACCTTCCAAACCAAGTTGGATTCGGTTTGGAAGGGGAGACCTCCCCCCCTTTTGGTTCGGCCGACCCCCTTGGGGATCCTTGAGCCCCAAGGCAAGGCCCCCCCTCTCCCACCTATATATACGGAGGTTTTAGGGCTGATTTGAGACGACTTTTCCACGGCAGCCCGACCACATACCTCCACGGTTTTTCCTCTAGATCGCGTTTCTGCGGAGCTCGGGCGGAGCCCTGTTGAGACAAGATCATCACCAACCTCCGGAGCGCCGTCACACTGCCGGAGAACTCTTCTACCTCTCTGTCTCTCTTGCTGGATCAAGAAGGCCGAGATCATCGTCGAGCTGTACGTGTGCTAAACGCGGAGGTGCCGTCCGTTCGGCACTAGATCGTGGGACTGTTCGCGGGGCGGATCGAGGGACGTGAGGACGTTCCACTACATCAACCGCGTTCACTAACGCTTCTGCTGTACGGTCTACAAGGGTACGTAGATCACACATCCCCTCTCGTAGATGGACATCACCATGATAGGTCTTCGTGCGCGTAGGAAATTTTTTGTTTCCCATGCGACGTTCCCCAACATAGACTTCATCTTATCTTCTTCCCTGCATGAGGAGCGCTTTTGAGGTTGTCTTCAAAGCTCTATGTTCACCAACCGCTCGCTGAAGCTCTCACATGGGATATGGGAAATAGATACACCCGCAACCGATGAAGCTGCATCCGTTTCTCAGTTGTGTGTGCCTATGGTGACCATGGCTATGCCCACTAACACCATCATGGTGTTGTGAGCTGGAGGGCCGACGGGGGTGCTACATGTTGCGACCATGGTAATTGCATGCTGGAACGAACATCGTGCCGTGCTGGAACTAACGATATGTTTTTTTGCATCGAGTCATGGTGGAGCTACGATCCATGATTGCGGGGACAACAATTTTTGCTGCAACTATTGGTGGATTTTGCAACAACCGACTAGGACATTTACTACATCAATCCATGGCACAGATGCGATCGGGGATGGCGGGTGACGAGGTTTTTTTTTTTTGCAACCGTGGTTATGTTTTGCTAGGAGTGGTGAGTTTTTTGGTAGATCCATTTTAATGGTGATGACCAGTGGCCATCGTTCGTACAACCCTATGCATCGAGCATCAATGGTAGAAAAAGCTTCCACTAGCGTGGGAAAAAGCTTCAACCAACATGAGAAAAGCTTCACCTGACGCAAGAGATGACACTCAGAGATGCAGTAGGTGGCACAGTGGTGGTGCGAAGGATGTGCTATGATGGTGGCACGATGGTGTTGCGATCTGTTGTGGTGAGTTTTTTTGTTGGAATAATCAGTGCTACAACTAGTGTTAGAGTTGTGTTGAATATTGTGTACAAGATAGGTTACAGTTGGACTTGCAGTAGTATTGTGTTTAGACAGGATATGGAGTCGTGTCCTAATAGGACACTTGTATCCTAGGCCTCTCATATATAGCGGGGGTAGACACACGATGTAACCTATGCCAATATAATAGCACAGGCGTGCAGGGGGAGCCGGCGGCGTGTGTCGGCGCCCAAGGCGACCAGGGTGCGGTATTGTGACGGTGTCATGGGAGGAGCGCCCGTAGTCATGCCCCGGGGATGTAGCCATATCGGTGAACCTCGTTATCAAATCTCGGTGTCGTGCTCGTGTGATTGCTGGATGCTCGGATGATCGACGAAGTGCCTCGGATTTATTCTAACAAGTGGTATCATGAGCTAGGTTATGAGGCGATTTCTATTGATCCAGAGGTGAAGATATCGTAGAACAATCAGTCGTCGGCGAGATCGGAAGAGACGGCGTGGCGTCACTATCGCGTGGAACGACATCGAGTTGAAATATACTCGGAGTCGGCGAGACGAGGACGTGGCCTGCGGCAACGCAGGTGGCAGTCGGGGGACGCCGTCATGCAGTCCAAGCAGGCGTGGAGCTGGGAGGGCGAGCATCGTCGTACATGAGATTCGACGAGACTTGTGCGGTTCAGCGATATCATCTGGATACAATCATAAGCAGGGAGCTGAAACCAACACGGCTCGTGGGCAAGCCCAGGGCGTAGTGGCTGGTCGCGCGGTTCCTTGATGGGCTAACCCTTGTGTAACCGTGAGGTGGAGGTGTGATGCTGCTAGTGCGTGGCTGGCTCAAGGCCCATGGTGGCGAGGCGCTTGATCGGTGAAGATGGGCAAGGCTGGCCAGGCGTACAGCTTACGTGAGATTTGTTTGTTAAAAAAAGTGCCAAGGCCATGTGTGTGTACGTGGGCAATTTTGGATTTAGTCCTTTTCTGCTAAGGTGCATGGAGAAGCTACGACAATAAAGAGAGACAAGAAAAGTTATGCGGGTTGCATGGATGTTTTTCAAGATCGATTTGTTGAGAAGGCTTGAAACACGTGAATAGGCGACGGAGGCACGCGGACAAGCGCGTAATGAGGATCGTGCAAACACATGGCGTCTAAGACATGCACGAATGTGTAAGTGGTCGTGATGCAAGGTGGAGCACGATTGTAGTTGGATGATTCGGCTCGGTCGGACTAGATAGTCTGACAGATCGACGCGAGTCGGTTCATACAGAAGACGGTGGTGGGATCGGCGACGACGACATAGGACCGTGATGCCGATGGTGACCGACTTCTGGGCGTGGAAACACGCGGCACATGCTCTAGGGCTTGTGTGGCTTCGACAAGACTATGGCGCGGGGTTTATTCAAGGTGGTGTACACACGGAGCTTGAAGTCGACGGGGCGTGGGGTGGACTGATCATCTACCATGGAATCATGTTGAAGGTGGAGCTGGATTGAGGGGCTACGGTGTAAGGATCCGGAGATCACAGCCTATTCAGCGGGAAAAAAGCAAGTGACACGCAATTCGGACTGGAGCCAAGTGGTCTGATGGAAGCGTGAAACTCGTCATCGGTCGGTGATGATCGGTGGCACTCTACAGTGGGGGTTGAGTGGTGTGGGTTCACGACCCTTGAGACTCGATCGGGACAGCGGAGGCTCGATGCAATAATTGCGACGAGGCGTGCGGTATGCACGGGCATGGAGATGGGCTAGGGCTTTGGTGGTCATACATGTGGTGAGACAACCGCAAATTTGACTCGGGATGACTACAGGCAATGGTGAAATTCCTTCAAGTTTCAGACGGACGATCAAGGAAGAGCGATGATGTTGAGTTCAGGTAACTCTTATGTGCGACACCCAATATGAGTTGTTCACTTTCACGCAGGTCAGTGATCGGTTTGTGATGGCGTTGGATACTCTGGAAGTTGGGAGCGTAACTAGAGTAATGTGGAGCTTAATTTCGTTCGAGCGTTGACTATGGTCAGGAAAAGAAGGAACTACAAGTTGCAGGTGGAGTCACATGGAGTTTTTTGGAGTAGCAGCGGTGCTCATGGGATAAGCTCAAGTCCAATGTACATGGAAGTTTGACGCACAGACGAATTAAAGGTGGTGGAGAATATTTGTCAAGGTGGAGTTTGTTAGAGTTGTGTCGAATATTGTGCACAAGATAGGTTACAGTTGGACTTGTAGTAGTATTGTGTTTAGACAGGATATGGAGTCGTGTCCTAATAGGACACTTGTATCCTAGGCCTCTCATATATAGCGGGGGTAGACACACGATGTAACCTATGTCAATATAATAGCACAAGCGTGCAGGAGGAGCCGGCGGCGTGTGCCGGCGCCCAAGGCGACCAGGGTGCGGTCTTGTGACGGTGTCATGGGGAGAAGCGCCCGTAGTCATGCCCCGGGGATGTAGCCATATCGGTGAACCTTGTTAACAAATCTCGGTGTCGTGCTCGTGTTATTGCTTGATCCTCGGATGATCGACGAAGTGCCTCGGATTTATTCTAACAACTAGCACTACGATTTGATGCAACCGAGTAGGATAGTCACGGGCGACATCTTGCCTCAAAGCTCGAAGGCCATATGCTCGCATCCGTTAGTGCGGCGTGCGGCGACTCGCACCGCGGCTTGCTGGAACCATCTGCGGCGGGAGCTAGAACCGGAAGATGATTTATGCTGCAATCGGCATTGATCGGAGTGAAGGCCGACGACCAACCGGCGATGTTGCAACCTCCAGCGAGGAAGCGACAAATAGAGACGGTGTGGCAACAATCATATGGATTCTTTTTTCTGAGGGGTCTTGCAACAGGGTCGACAGTCTCAACAAATGCTGATAGTCGTTATTCCTTCACGCGAGATGTGCGAGGTGACGTGTTGTTTGGTTGACTTTTCCCCCTTTTCCCTCTGTATGCATGAGAGGTGGACGAAGAATGAGTACAACGCTTCGATCCAATGGAATTTAATGGGTAGATCATCCGGTTGCACGGTGACCGACACAATTTTGGCCAGTCGACCGACGCATATCACTGCCTTTTTTAAAATGTGTTTTAAATGTATTTAAAAATGACACATAATTCTAACAAAAAAATTATGCGTACATCTCTACATTTTATGTTCTCACAAAGTCGTTTTTCAAAAAACCAACTTTTATAACGCATGTAAAGAAGATAAAAATCAGTGTTAAAAAGGACTTTTCACAAATCATTTTTTCCTTTTACACAAACCTCACTAGAAAATCGATTTTCTACAAAACATGGCGTGCACACATAGAATATCGAGATATACGCGCTAATTTTTTTAATTTTTTGGATATTTTGAAATGTTTTCATGATGGCACGAGCATATGCTTCCATGTGGCAAACTGAATTTCTGAGACGAAGACAACCAAATGTCACTGATTGTGCAAAATCATTTTAAGTGGCTGGTTATGATCCCACGTATGATTGGTGTTGTTCCTGGTTGAGATAATGTCCTGGAAGTGCAATTTCCACTCAATTATGATTTTAGTGTTGATCACAATATGATTTGCAAGAACTAATGTTGGTTATCAAGTATACCTCACGACATTGGCTTCTCCATTTGGTCTACGGTCTTCGGTAACCCCATCCATACGAAAAAGGAAAAAGATGAAATTATTTCGTGACTCAAAAAGTTTTATGGATTCCTTTTTAGTCCTTGGAACATCCCTATTATCAAGGAGGTTGTTGTGATTAGGGAGACGGGGAACTCAAAACATTGCCACATTCATTTCACCCACTTGTGTTCGGACACGTCCATTTTGCATCATGAATCTTTATTGATATTTTTCTTTTATTGTCCATTATTCCCTGTTATTACATAATTCTTATGTCTTTTCTCTCTGAATATGCAAGGTACATTATGAAGAGAAAAGTATCTGGAAATTGGAATTTTGGACCGATAAACCGAGAAAAAGGTAGAACAATCAGGTTCCTCCAAATGACCTAAAACTTCATGGAGAATTTTTCTTGAATATATAAGAACTTCTCCAAAAATACACCGCAAAGCGGCAGCCACCTGGGCACAAGCCATTAGGCCATGCCTCCAGGCCACGTCATGATAGCTTGTGGGGCCCATGTTGGTCCTCTGACGCCCCTCTTCTCCTATATGGTGTGTTTTACCCTAGAAAAAATCAAGACATAACTTTCGGGATGAAGCGACACAGTCTCAAGGTGGAAACCTGGGTAGAGACACTTTTGCTCTCCGGCAGAGAGATTCTGTCGGAGGAATTCCTCTCCGGGAGGGGGAAATCGAAAGCCATCGTCATCACCAATTCTTTCTCCTTCATGGGAGGTCCAATCTTCATCAAAATGTTCACCAGCACCATCTCATATCCAACCCTACTTCATCTCATGCATTCAATCTTTGTCTCAAAACCTCAGATTGGTACCTGTGGGTTGCTAGTTCTGTTAATTACATCTTTTAGCTGATGCTAGTTGGATTACTTGGTGGAAGTCATAATGTTCAGATCCTTAATTATATTTGTTACACCTCTCACATTGAACATGTTGATGAGGTGTGAGTAGTTAATATTGTTATTGAGGACATGTGAGAAGTCTCGTTATAAGTAATCATATAAAGTTGGAATTCATTCGATATTTTGATGACATGTATGTTGTTACTTACTTTAGTGGTGTCATGTGAACGTGGACTACGTGAAACTGCACCATGGGCCTAAAGGAAGTCATTGTGGAGTAACAAGTAGATGGGTTGCGAGAGTGACAAAAGCTTAAACCCCAGTTTATGCATTTGTTCATAAGGGGCCGATTTGGATCGTCATGTTTCATGCTATGGTTAGATTTATCTTAATTCTTCTTTTGTAATTGTGGATGCTTGCGAGAGGGGTTAATCATAAGTAGGTTGTTAGTTCAAGTAAGAACATCACCTTAGCATCGGTTCACCAACATATCAAACTATCAGAATAGCGAACGAGAATCAACTTAATATGATGAACATGACTAGATAGAAATTCCCATGTGTCCTCCGGAGTGCTCGCTTTATATAAGAAAACTTACTGGACTGTCCTTTGCTATAAAAAGGATTGGGCTACGTTGCTGCACCTTTGCTACTATTGTTACTTGTCACTTGTTACGAATCACCTTGCTACAAAACTATCTATCACTGTTACTTACAACACTTGCACATAATACCTTGCTGAAAACTGCTTATCATTTCCTCCTGCTTCTCGTTGGGTTCGACGCGCTTACTTATTGAAAGGACTACGATTGATCCCATATACTTGTGGGTCACCAATAATATTTTCTGGCGTCGTTGCTTTGGAGTGAAGCACTTTTGGTAAGTGGAAATTGGTAAGGTAACATTTTTGGTACATGCTGAAATTTACTATTGCTTGTCACTATGAACGGTCACCCTTTGAATGGCTTGTTCGGGGCATCTTCGCGTCGAACAGAAGTTGAGGAAATCACCCCTCAACCTGTTGAACCTACTGAAAATATTTATTATGAGATTCCTTCAGGTATGGTAGAGAAGTTGTTGGCTAATCCTTATAACGGTTCAACTCGTCATGATTATCATTTAATATATGTTGATGAGATTTGTGGACTGTTTAAGCTTTCAGGTCTACCCGAAGACCAAGCCAATAAGAAAATTTTCCCTTTATCTTTGGAGGGAAAAGCATTATTCTGGTACAGAGTATTGGATGATATTGGATCATGGATTAGAATCGTTTGAAATTGGAATTTCATTACAAGTTTTATCCTATGCATTTCATTCATCATGATTAGAATTTTATTTATAATTTCTCGACTCGTGAAGGAGAAAGCATCGCTCAATCTTGGGGTAGGCTTAAATCTATGATCCACACTTGCCCCAATCATGAGCTCTCCAGGGAAATTGATCATACAGATTTTTTATGCTCGGCTTTCTCATGATGATCCAACATTGCTCGTCACTTCTGTGGTTGGCTCCTACATGAAGGAGACTATTGAATTTAGATGCAATCTTCTAGAAAATATTAAATGCGATTCTAAATATTGGGAACTCGATAGAGGTAAGGCATCAGGTATGAAATTTAAGTTTGATCCCGTTAAATCTTTCACGGAGATTTCTCCTTTTCATGAGTTTAGCAACAAATATGGCCTTGATCCTGAGATAGTAGCTACCTTCTATGAAACTTTTGCCACTTACATTGATATCCCCAAGGAGAAGTGGTTTAAATTTTGTCCTCCTACTGAAAAATTATAAGATGAACTTGTTGTAATAAAGAAGGAAGAAATGATTATTAACCATGTAGATCCAGTTGTTCCCACTGCTTACATTGAGAAATCCTCTTTTACACTTAAGATTAGAGAGCATGCTAGGGCTACAAAAGTGGTTAATAAAAGTCATGTTAGGACACGTACACCTTCTGAGAAAATTAATGTTGAGGCTAAGTTTTCCATGGTTAAAGATCTCTTAGCTAATAACATTGATGGGCAAGTTATTTACCTTTGTGATGAAGCTGCTAGAATTGCAAAGCCTATTAGAAATAAACACGATGAACTTGATAAGATAAACCAATGGTAAGCACTCTTGTTATCTAAGTTAAGATTGGAGAACACTTTTACCAGGGCCTGTGTGATCTTGGTGCTAGCGTTAACACTATACCTTTTACTTTATATGAAGAAATCATGCATGATATAGAATCCGTTTCGATTGAAGAAATAGATGTTACTATGAAACTTGCGAACCAAGATACTATATTGCCACTTGGGATTGTTAGAGATGTTGAAGTATTGTGTGGAAAAGTCAAATATCCCATTGATTTCTTAGTACTTGGTTCAGAACAAGATAACTTTTGCCCCATAATATTCGGTAGACCTTTTTTGAATACTATTAGTGCTGAAATTAAGTATGCGACTGAAAAGGTTAAAGTCACCTTTGGTGATATATCACATGAGTTCAATTTTTGAATGTTTGGTAAACAATCGCATGAAAAGAACTTGCCTAATAAATATGAAATAATTGGTCGTTCTTTTATTGTTGTACCTCCTACAAACACATTAGGAAAGTACCTGCTAGACCATGAGAATGATATGCACTTGAATGAAAGAAATGAATTAGATAGGATACTTCTTGATCAGCAACCTACCCTTAAGCAGAACTTACCAGTTGAAATTTTAGGTGGTCCTCCGCCACCCAAAGCAGACCTAGTGTTCAAGCTCAAAGCCTTACCTGTTACCCTAAAATATGCTTATCTTGATGACAAGTTATATCCTGTTATTATTAGTGCTAACCTTTCAGAGCATGAAGAAGCAAAGGGCTGCTATTGGCTATACTCTTGATGATCTTAAAGGCATAAGCCCTACTCTCTGTTAGCACAATATCAATATGGAACTGGATGCCAAACCATTCATTGACCATCAACACCGCCTTAATCCTAAAATGGACGAGGTGGTAAGAACTGAAATACTAAAACTTCTCGAGGTAGGTATAATTTATCGTATTGCTGATAGTAGATGGGTAACTCATGTTCATTCTGTTCCTAAGAAAGGTGGTATAATTGTTTTTCCCAATGATAAAAATGAACTCATTCCACAAAGGATAGTAACTGGTTATAGGATGACTATTGATTTAAGGAAATTGAATAAAGCTACTAGGAAAGGTCACTACCCTTTGCCTTTTATTGATCAAATGTTAGAAAGCTTATCTAAGCAAACACACTTTTGCTTTCTTGATGGTTACTCTAGATTTTGTCAAATATGTGTGTCAAAAGAGGACAAACAGAAAACTACCTTTACATGCCCTTTTGGAACTTATGCTTATAGACGTATGCCTTTTGGTCTATGTAATGCATCTGCTACCTTCGAAAGATGTATGACTGCTATATTCTTTGACTTTCGTGAAAAGATTGTTGAGGTCTTCATGGATGATTTTTTTGTTTATGGGACTTCCTTTGATGATTGCTTGAACAACCTTGATCGAGTTTTGCAGAGATGCGAAGAAACCAATCTTGTCTTGAATTGGGAGAAGTGCCACTTTATCGTGAATGAAGGTATATTGCTTGGGCATAAAATATCCGAACGAGTTATTGAGGTGGATAAAGCAAAAGTTGGTGAAATAGAGAAAATGCATTTTCCAAAAGACATCAAAGGTATAATAAATTTCCTTGGTCATGCTGGTTTCTATAGGCGGTTCATTGAAGATTTCTCAAAGATTTCTAGGCCATGAACTAATCTTCTACAAAAAGATGTTTGTTTTATTTTTGATGATGATTGTGTAGAAGCCTTCTAAATACTTAAGAAAGCCTTAATTTCTGCACCATTTGTTCAACCACTTGATTGGAACCTACCCTTTGAAATTATGTGCGATGCTAGTGATTATACGATTGGCGTTGTTCTTGGGCAAAGAGTAGACAAGAAAGTGGATGTTATTCATTATGCTACTAAGACCCTAGACACTGCTCAAAGGAATTTTGGTACTACTGAAAATTATTTTTTACGAGTTGTGTTTGCATGTGATAAGTTTAAACCTTACATTGTTGATTCTAAAGTAATTATTCACACTAATCATGCTGCTATTAAGTACCTTATGGGAAATAAAGATGCTAAACCTAGACTTATTAGATGGGTGTTACTACTCCAAGAGTTTGACTTGCATATCGTTGATAGAAAAGGAGTCGATAACACGGTAGGAGATAACTTGACTAGGATGGAAAATGTTCTTGATGATCCACTACCGATTAATGATAATTTCCCTCATGCGCAACTTGCGGTTATAAACAATTCACGTAGTACTCCTTGGTATGCGGATTATGATAATTACATTGTTGCTAAATATATTCCACCTAGTTTCACCTATCCACAAAAGAAAAAAAATCTTCCATGATTTAATTGCGACACTACTTTTGGGAGGACCCACATATTTAAAAAGAAGGGGTAGATGGTGTTATTAGACGTTGTATACCTGAGCATGAAAATGAACAAATCCTAAGGAAATGCCATTCTGAAGCTTATGGAGGACATCACGTTGGTGATAAAACGACACACAAGGTATTACAATCTAGTTTTTATCGGCCTACTCCTTTTAAAGATGCTCATAAGTTCATCTTTTCTTGTGATGAACGCCAAAGAATTGGTAATATTGGTAAACGTCGGGAAATGCCTATGAATTACTCACTAGCTATTGAACCATTTGATGTTTGGCTTTTTAACTTTATGGGACCTTTTCCTTCCTCGAATGGACATACTCATATTCTAGTTGATGTTGATTACGTTACTAAATGGGTAGAAGATATTCCAACTAGTAGTGATGATCATAACACTTCTATTAAAATGCTTAAAGATATTATATTTCCGAGGTTTGGTGCCCCTAGATACTTAATTACTGATTGTGGTTCACATTTTATTCATGGTGCTTTTCATAAACTTCTAGCTAAATATGATGTTAACCATAGGATTGCATCACCTTATCATCCTCAGTCTAGTGGACATGTTGAACTGAGTAATCATGAAAAAAAATCTTGCAAAATACTATCAATAGGTCGAGACAGAATTGGTGTAAGAAACGTGATGATGCTTTATGGGATTATAGGACTCCTTATAAGAATTCCATGGGGATGTCCCCATATAAAATGGTCTATGGAAAAGCTTGTCATTTACCTCTTAAGATAGAGCATAAAGCATATTGGACAATTAAAGAACTTAATTATGATTTCAAACTTGCCGTTGAAAAATGTTGTTTGGTATTAGCTCATTAGATGAATGGAGTACGCAAGATTATGAAAATGCTAGGTTATTTAAAGAGAAAGTTAAAATATGGCATGACAAGAGAATTGAAAAACGAGAACTAAATGCAGGAGAACTAGTGCTTTTGTAGAACTGTCATTTCAGATTTTTTGCACACAAACTCCTCTCCAAATGGGAAGGGCCCTATGTTGCCGAGGAGGTTTGTCGCTCCGGTGCCAAAAAAATAATAACTTCGAAGGTAAAAACCCGAGAGTGGTGAATGGTCAAAGAATCAAACATTATATTTCAGGTGCACCCGTTAATGAGGAGACTAATATTATCCAAGTCATAACACCGGAACAACACATAAAGGAAGTCTTCCGAACACCCCACAAACCTGAAAAAGCGTAGGTACGTGGTACGGTAAGTAAACTGAATCCAAAAATTATAAAATAATAATTTCTATAGGTTTTGGTATTTTAGGAAAATTATAAAAATAAAAAGGAGTAGAGGGGACCTACGAGAGAGGCACAAGCCATTAGGCCGTGACCCCCGAGGCCACGACACGATAGCTTGTGGGCCCTCGTGCGCCTACCCGGCTCCGACTTCTTCCCGAACACGTATTCTGGTCCTGAAAAAATCATTATATATATTCCTGGTTGTTTTGACTATCACATCACGAGATTTTCCTTTGCCCTCGTTTCGAGCTATTTTCTGGCAAGCCTGAGAACATGTCATCTCAAGATTAGGATGGAGAGAGCTACATCTCCCATTATATTGCAGACCCAAATATCTTTGGGAACATCTATCCCTATATTTCGTCCATCGATGAGGAGGAGAACAATGAACAAGAAGAAACAATGGAAGCCACCTCAGATGAAGACGAAGTACTACTTCAACATGAAGATATGCTAGTGGAATTCGAGAAGTCCACTCTACCAAACGGGAGAAATCTAAGGAACAATGTCGGGGGGGATGAACCCCGGGTACCCCAAAGACAACGAGTCGGACGGGGTGCCCACCTGCTCGGGCCGGCTGCTTCGACTTACACCCGTGTCCGGCTACTCTAGCCAGCCGGCTGCCTACAGCCGACTACAACGTTCCATCGGACACGCACGAACGAGACGACCATACCCCACGGTGGTGCACTGCTGACGAGTAGTAGTGCTCTATAAACACGTGAGGCGGTATCACCTACAGTGTAACTTGTTCCCTGGGTGTTGATTTATAAAGCGCCCCAAGGGACAAGCATAGCCTAGTTCACAAGGTGCATATAGCTTGGCATGTATGCTATCCATTGTAGCTTACATCTCAAGAATCTTGGCATGTAAGCTACCCACTGTCGCTTACATCCCAAGCCAGACACTCATGCATATATAAGAGGCCACATGCTCACCCATGGAGGGAGGTTACCCTCACAGGCTCTCATCCCCATCCCACTCTCTCACGTATGAGGCAAGAAGCCATGGCTCTCCTCTCCCATATAGCTCCAGGAGGAACTTCGTATACAAATACACCTCATATAGAGACATGTAGGAGTAGGAGTGTTATCTCTCCGGAGAGCCCCGAACCTGGGTAAACCACCGCGTGCTACTACCGCCTTCCATCCCAGATCTTCCACGACAGCCTTGCACCTCGATTAACCACCCCCTGGCATCTGTTGTAAGAAAACGACGACAGTTGGCACCCACCATGGGGCAAGCTGCCGCTAGAATCACGGTCCGGGCGGGACCATCTTCCCCACCACCGCGGAACCGGTCCCCGTGGCCCCTCCCGCGTCCCTCCGCTCGCGCCCAGCGCCGGCGCGCTCGCGCGCGCCTCTCCTCGCCATCACCGATGGCAGCGACGTGAGCATACTGCGCGTACTCGTACGGCTCTGGTTGTGCTCAACCTCGACACGCCCGTCACCCGTCGACCAACCACATCACCACGCTGCCAACGCGCACGTCTGACGCGCCCGTCCTCAGAGCACGCTCCTCCCCAGATGCGCGTCAGCTTCTCAAAGATTGTCTCCATCTCTTCGGCCTCGCTCGGGGGCTCGACATCAACAAGCCTCCGACACGACCATGCGAAAACATGCATTCTTGTCGTCCGCCTTCATTCCGCTCCCCATCGCCGCCATCCTCAAGCGTGACAACCGCATCATCGCCCATTCAGCTCAGGCTGAAGCTGTCTGACACGCTTGTCTTCGCAGTCAGACGCGCGTCAGCCACCAAGCGTCGCGGGTGCGCCAAGCTGCAGTGGCTATCGCCCGTCACTAAGCAGCGACTACACTTTCCACATGGACACCGCCTTGTTTCGCCATGGGCTCCGTTCGCTTCGCCCGGCTCAGGCCTCGCGCTCAGGCCGTGCCTTTGCCCGCTCGTCCACGCGCGCATCTATCCAGTCGCCAGTATGTCCTGGCCTAGCTACGGCTGGTATCCACCCCTCATAGCCGCCCGCGTCGGTTGCTGTCAGTTCCACACACGCGCCTGCTGGAGAGCCATCTCCTCTTTCCGTAGCTAAGAGCATCTCCAAAAGGCGCGCTATACAAGCGCTGCGCCGTAAAAAAGGCAGTTTTAGCGCGCGCGCAACGCGGCGGGCACGCAAAAATGGCGCGCGCCATTTCCAGTTCAGCGCGCTGGCCGAAACGCAATCCCGCGCCCCTTATTTGCTGCGCCGGCTCCCGCGCGCGTGATTCTCCCGCGCTCGCTCCTCCGCTCTCGCGCGCTCGCTCCCCCATCCGAGCAAGTTTATTGCATTATTTGTATTGTATTGTTCATGAACTATTGGTTGTGTTATTGCATTATTTGTTGTACTGAAGGATAAACTATTTGTTTGAGTTGTAATGACTATTTATTGTTGATTTATTTTTTTTGTTTGATCGTTTTTGCTCCTATTTTTTGAAATGTATATGTGGTGTATATGTGGTTTGTGCGTGCTGCGCGCGCTGCATTTTTGGGCACTGCTGGAGCGACGTGCGCGCTGCATTATAGCGCGGCTGTTGGAGCCAGCGCCTATCCCCGCGCTAAACCAGCCGAAGCGCGCGCGGCAAACACATTTTTTGGGCGCGACGCGAAGCGCGGCTGTTGGAGATGCTCTAAGCTAGGCATTCTTCTGTGCATGTGTACTTGCATAGGACCTTGAGCCATCCATGTATCCAGCTGCTTGCTTGTGAGCTACGCGTTAGAGCATCTCCAACAGCAGCGCAAAACAAGCGCCGCGCCCAAAAAGATGCATTTTTAGCGCGCACGCGACGTGGCGGGATGCTCCAGCGGGCGCGCAAAAACCGCGCGCGCGCTAAAACAAGTTGGGCACGCTCTCCATCGCCTTATCCCGCGCTGGTAATTTGGGCAGCTCACTTGCGCGCGCGGCAGACTCGAGCGCACGCGCGAACTCTCTCCTTTCTTCCTCCTTCGCACCTCGCGCGTCGGCGCCAGCGCCCCTGCCACCATGGACGCACACACCGGCACCCCACTCACCCCGTTGTACAGCCGCGACCCCCCCGCCGCCGAAAACCCTAGCGCGGCGAGCGCTGGCGCAGCCGCCGCCAGCGTCGGAGCTCCGCCGACCGTCGGCCTCGCGCTCAGCCTTTTGTTGCCGCCGCGGATGACCACGCCGACGGGTGGCGTCGCGCCGGCGCCGTCCCGTGCCGCCGCTGCACCGTCGAAGCTCCCCAATGCGGCGGGGTCGAAGAAAGCAAAAAACATCCGCGAAGAAGAAGGCGGCGGACGGCTCCGGCAGCTTGAAGGCGAAGAAGAAGCTTGCAGGGCGGCGGAGCGGCGCGACGTCTACCGAAGCGCCGGCGAGCTCACTCGTTGAGCCGGCGGCCGACGCGCACCACGTGTTCGACGAAATGCCCCCAAGGTGAAAAAAATTCCAACTTTTATTTTGTGTCCAAATGCTATATATTTGCGCGCTGCTGGAGCGCGGCGCGCGCTGCATTTTAGCACGGCTGCTGGAGCCAGCGCTGCGCGACGCGCCAAACCAGGCGATGGGCGCGCGGCAAACAAATTTTTTGGGCGCGACACGAAGCGCGGCTGTTCGAGATGCTCTTAGTGGTCCACTGTCGCCGTTCCCTCTCGTGGACACATGCACCCGGCCGTCTCCACTCGCCACTCCTGATAGCTGTTGGTTCGTGCGCATGCCGGCTTTGTCTCGTGTCGACTGCTCCTTCATGGCTTCCGCCCTGGACCTCCTCGCCGCGTGCACCTACCCATCTATGCCACCCCACGTTCATCGCGGACTCCGCCTCCCCATCCCCGTCGGCTCTCGTGCTGGCCGGCCCTGCGGTCGGTTGGGGCTCCCCGTCGCCCGTCACCGGCTCCGCCCCTATGCACCGCGTTCCCATGAGCTGTTGGCGCCGCCTCACTGTGCATCCGCGCCCGCATGTTGCGCCGGCTCTGCCTCCGCGTAGCTGCGCCGCCTCACCGCACGTCCGTGCACCTCGTCACTTCCGGCCCTGCTCGGCTCCGGCTCTCGCACGCCCTCGCGCCCGAACCGCTGCTCCTTGCGCATTGCTCCAACCAGCAACCACGTCGAAACACCCCGTTCCTCTCCACTGCGTGCCTCTGCCACGGCCACCTCCATGCGCGGCCCGGCCGCCCAACGGCTCCACTCCATTTGTGCCACAGTGCTGCGGCCCGCTCTGCCATGCGCCGCTCGGCTGCCTCCGCGCGTGCCCCCGCCCGCTCAGCCGCGCTTCTTTGCTCCACCTCACTCCCACACCACGCCTGCGTTGCACGCGTCGGCTCCGCCCACTCCACCTGCACCTTGGCCGGGTACTCCCCGTTCCGTTCCGCACCCCCGACCGCCCCCGCGTCGCCGATGCTCCCCGCCTGCCGCAGCCGGCCCGCGCCATCTTTGGTTCCGCCTCGTACCGCCGCGCTGGCCCGGCTGGCTCCTTCCCGCGCACTCCGGCACTGGCTGCCACTCTGTGGCTGGATCGCGCCCGTGCCGCCTTGCGCTGTCTGCACCCCGCGTGCTCTCGGGCCAGCTATCTGAAGCAAAACCAAAAAACAAAGGCGAGTCAGTTGTCTTAGAAAAGGGTGCAATGGGAGGCTTGCTGGAGGAGATAATTGCACCAGTAGTCCTGGAAGTTCGCGGCGAGGTCCAACATGGTCCTGGAAGTTGAGAAGTGCTTCAATACGGTCCTGGTACATGGAAATACGTAGTCAATACGGTCCTGATACTTGGAATGATAGTCCTGGCTCTACAGGTCGCATACGTATCATGTATTTCCTCTCTGACACGTCAGCACGTGATGCCCCTTCCCCTTCGCCTCGACTGCTCCGTGCTCCTGCCTTCCCCTCCCCTTCCCGCTTCCTCCTCACCTCAACCAGCCGCGCCGCACCCTCAACCCTGCCGCGGGCCCCCGGTTTCGTCTCCGGCGCGGTGGCCGCATGCTCCTCTCCTTGCCCCTCGCCGTCGTATGCGGTCGCCACCGGCAAGGCATGTGCAGAGGTCGCCACCAATACCACTCAGAACTCTGGCACCGGCGAGTACGCCTCGTCGGCGGGCACCACCACTGACGCAGACGAGTTGACCAGGTTGAGTATACTGTTCCAGTAGTTCTTCTCCTCCTCCGTCTCGTGCTCTTGGTCGCCCGCCTCGGCTGCGTCGTCCCTCGCCGCCGGCCTTGTGTCCTGGCTCAACGATCCGTCAAGAAGCAGCCCGGTGAAGCCCGCCTCGACGAAGCCCGCACCGGCGGCGTCGGCGTCGCCCCAGTTCTGATCCTTGCACGCCTCCTCGTATGCCTGCATGGGCTGCATGGCGGCGCGCGCGGCGGCCGCGGCGCTGTGCGCCTCCAGCACCGACGCGAATGCGGCGCTGTCCGAGAAGCTCAGCGTGGAGGTCGGCGAGTCAAGGCTGGGCGCGGCGTGGGCCGCCGGCAGGTACTGCACCGAGGAGGAGACGGACGCGGCGAGCGCGCGCAGCTTGGCCTAGCGCACGAGGCGCGCCTCGGCCTCGAGCCGCGCGCTCTCCCACTGCGCCGTGTGGCTGAGGTGCGCCGCCGCCTTGGCGTGCTGCGCGCCGGCCGCACTCTCGGCGCCGCCGGGCACGTCGGAGCGCGGCTTGTGCGTGACCGGGTCGATGCCCATTTTGGCCAGCCGCTTCTTTAGGTGCGTGTTCCAGTAGTTCTTGATCTCGTTGTCGGTGCGCTTGGGTAGGTGCGTCGCGATCGCTGACCACCTGCATGCACACACGCCGATCGCAAGAAAAATCATCTCAGGATTCAGACAGTAGTAGTAGTAGTAGAAAATGTGCACCATGGTTAAAACAAGAAGACCATCTCGAAAAGTAAGTGGCCAGAGGTGGGCATGGCATCGGCGTAGACGCGTAGTACAAACTACAGAGAGACGGCAGGTACCACGCCGGTGACGAAACCGGCGCCCGCGGCAGGGTTGAGTGTGCGGCGTGGCTGGTTGAGGTGAGGAGGAAGCGGGGAGGGGAGGGGAAGGCAGGAGCACGGAGCAGTCGAGGCGAAGGGGAAGGGGGAATCACGTGCTGACGTGTCAGAGAGGAAATACGTGATACGTATGCGACGTGTAGAGCCAGGACTGTCGTTCCAAGTATCAGGACCGTATTGACTACGTATTTCCATGTACCGGGATCGTATTGAAGCACTTCTCAACTTCCAGGACCATGTTGGACCTCGCCGCCAACTTCCAGGAGTACTGGTGCAATTATCTCCTTGCTGGAGATATTAAAAAGGTGGGGAGCCGGCTAAAAAACTTGAAAAAGAAATAAGGACATGTGCGCCCACCTGCTCACGTCGCCACCCGGTCGGCTGACCTGTGTTGCCGCCTGGCTAGCGGACCCGCCTACTTCGACACCAGGCCGGCTCCAGCGACCCATCTACTTCGACGCCCGGCCTGTCGCGACCGACCGGCTGGCACACTTGTCGACTGTTAGAGGCTCGACGGCAACACCTAGCGGGTGCGTCGGTGCGATCCGCTGGCAAAAGCCGCATCGGCCGTCATCGACAACAACCGCCTCACCGGCACCAAAAATAATGTAGCTCTCCACCCACATTATCTGTTGGGGAACGTCGCATGGGAAACAAAAATTTTCCTACGCGCACGAAGACCTATCATGGTGATGTCCATCTACGAGAGGGGATGAGTGATCTACGTACCCTTGTAGATCGTACAGCAGAAGCGATAAGAGATCGCGGTTGATGTAGTGGAACGTCCTCACGTCCCTCGATCCGCCCCGCGAACAATCCCGTGATCAGTCCCACGATCTAGTACCGAACGGACGGCACCTCCGCGTTCAGCACACGTACAGCTCGACGATGATCTCGGCCTTCTTGATCCAGCAAGAGAGACGGAGAGGTAGAAGAGTTCTCCGGCAGCGTGACGGCGCTCCGGAGGTTGGTGATGATCTTGTCTCAGCAGGGCTCCGCCCGAGCTCCGCAGAAACGCGATCTAGAGGAAAAACTATGGAGGTATGTGGTCGGGCAGCCGTGAGAAAGTCGTCTCAAATCTGCCCTAAAAGCCCCATATATATAGGAGGAGGGAGGGGGACCTTGCCTTGGATTCCAAGGGACCCCAAGGGGGTCGGCCGAGCCAGGGGGGAGGACTCTCCCCCCCCCAAACCGAGTCCTACTTGGTTTGGTGGGAGGGAGTCCTTCCCCCTTCCCACTTCTTCCTTTTTTTTTTCTTTCTTCCTTTGATTTTTATTCCTTGGCGCATAGGACTTGGTGGGCTGTCCCACTAGCCCACTAAGGGCTGGTGTGACCCCCCCAAATACCTATGGGCTTCCCCGGAGTGGGTTGCCCCCCTCCGGTGAACCCCCGGAACCCATTCGTCATTCCCGGTACATTCCCGGTAACTCCGAAAACCTTCCGGTAATCAAATGAGGTCATCCTATATATCAATCTTCATTTCCGGACCATTCCGGAAACCCTCGTGACGTCCGTGATCTCATCCGGGACTCCGAACAACATTCGGTAACCAACCATATAACTCAAATACGCATAAAACAACGTCGAACCTTAAGTGTGCAGACCCTGCGGGTTCGAGAACTATGTAGACATGACCCGAGAGACTCCTCGGTCAATATCCAATAGCGGGACCTGGATGCCCATATTGGATCCTACATATTCTACGAAGATCTTATCGTTTGAACCTCAGCGCCAAGGATTCGTATAATCCCGTATGTCATTCCCTTTGTCCTTCGGTATGTTACTTGCCTGAGATTCGATCGTCAGTATCCGTATACCTATTTCAATCTCGTTTACCGGCAAGTCTCTTTACTCGTTCCGTAATACAAGATCCCGCAACTTACACTAAGTTACATTGCTTGCAAGGCTTGTGTGTGATGTTGTATTACCGAGTGGGCCCCGAGATACCTCTCCGTCACACGGAGTGACAAATCCCAGTCTTGATCCATACTAACTCAACTACCACCTTCGGAGATACCTGTAGAGCATCTTTATGGTCACCCAGTTACGTTGCGACGTTTGATACACACAAAGCATTCCTCCGGTGTCAGTGAGTTATATGATCTCATGGTCATAGGAATAAATACTTGACACGCAGAAAACAGTAGCAACAAAATGACACGATCAACATGCTACGTCTATTAGTTTGGGTCTAGTCCATCACGTGATTCTCCCAATGACGTGATCCGGTTATCAAGCAACAACACCTTGTTCATAATCAGAAGACACTGACTATCATCGATCAACTGGCTAGCCAACTAGAGGCATGCTAGGGACGGTGTTTTGTCTATGTATCCACACATGTAAATGAGTCTTCATTCAATACAATTATAGCATGGATAATAAACTATTATCTTGATACAGGAATTATAATAATAACTATACATTTATTATTGCCTCTAGGGCATAATTCCAACAGTCTCCCACTTGCACTAGAGTCAATAATCTAGCCCTCACATCACCATGTGAATTACATTGTAATAAATCTAACACCCATACAGTTCTGGTGTCGATCATGTTTTGGCCGTGGAAGAGGTTTAGTCAGCGGGTCTGCTACATTCAGATCCGTGTGCACTTTGCATATATTTACGTCCTCCTCCTCGACGTAGTCGCGGATGAGGTTGAAGCGTCGTTTGATGTGTCTGGTCTTCTTGTGAAACCTTGGTTCCTTTGCTAAGGCAATGGCACCAGTGTTGTCACAGAACAAGGTTATTGGATCCAGTGCACTTGGCACCACTCCAAGATCCGTCATGAACTGCTTCATCCAGACACCCTCCTTAGCCGCCTCCGAGGCAGCCATGTACTCTGCTTCACATGTAGAATCTGCCACGACGCTTTGCTTGGAACTGCACCAGCTTACTGCACCCCCATTAAGAAGAAATACGTATCCGGTTTGCGACCTAGAGTCGTCCGGATCTGTGTCAAAGCTAGCATCGACGTAACCTTTTACGGCGAGCTCTTCGTCACCTCCATACACGAGAAACATCTCCTTAGTCCTTTTCAGGTACTTCAGGATATTCTTGACCGCCGTCCAGTGATCCACTCCTGGATTACTCTGGAACCTGCCTGCCATACTTATGGCCAGGCTAACATCCGGTCTAGTGCACAGCATCGCATACATGATAGAGCCTATGGCTGAAGCATAGGGGACGGAGCGCATATGCTCTCTATCTTCATCAGTTGCTGGGCACTGAGTCTTACTCAATCTCGTACCTTGTAACACTGGCAAGAACCCTTTCTTGGACTGTTCCACTTTGAACCTCTTCAAAACTTTATCAAGGTATGTGCTTTGTGAAAGTACTATCAGGCGTTTTGATCTATCCCTATAGATCTTAATGCCTAGAATGTAAGAAGCTTCTCCTAGGTCCTTCATAGAGAAACTTTTATTCAAGTAACCTTTTATGCTCTCCAAAAGCTCTACGTTGTTTCCAATCAGCAATATGTCATCCACATACAATATTAGAAACGCCACAGAGCTCCCACTCACTTTCTTGTAAATACAAGATTCTCCAACCACTTGTATAAACCCAAATGCTTTGATCACTTCATCAAAGCGTTTGTTCCAACTCCGAGATGCTTGCACCAGTCCATAAATGGATCGCTGGAGCTTGCACACCTTGTCAGCATTTTTAGGATCGACAAAACCTTCGGGTTGCATCATATACAACTCTTCCTTAAGGAAACCGTTAAGGAACGCCGTTTTGACATCCATCTGCCAGATTTCATAATCGAAAAATGCAGCTATTGCTAACATGATTCTGACGGACTTAAGCATCGCTACGGGAGAGAAAGTCTCATCGTAGTCAATTCCTGGAACTTGTGAAAAACCCTTTGCCACAAGTCGAGCTTTATAAACGGTCACATTACCGTCAGCGTCCGTCTTCTTCTTAAAGATCCATTTGTTCTGAATAGCCTTGCGGCCCTCAGGTAGTACTTCCAAAGTCCACACTTTGTTCTCATACATGGATCCTATCTCGGATTTCATGGCTTCTAGCCATTTGTTGGAATCTGGGCCCACCATTGCTTCTTCATAATTTGCAGGTTCATTGTTGTCTAACAACATGATTGATAAGACGGGATTACCGTACCACTCTGGAGCAGCGCGTGATCTCGTCGACCTGCGTGGTTCAACAGAAACTTGAACTGGAGTTTCATGATCATCATCATTAACTTCCTCCTCAACCGGCGTCGCAATGACAGAGGTTTCCCCTTGCCCTGCGCCACCATCCAGAGGGATGAGAGGTTCGACAACCTCGTCAAGTTCTATCTTCCTCCCACTCAATTCTCTCGAGAGAAACTCCTTCTCGAGAAAAGTTCCGTTCTTAGCAACAAACACTTTGCTCTCGGATTTGAGATAGAAGGTGTACCCAACTGTCTCTTTTGGGTAACCTATGAAGACGCATTTTTCCGCTTTGGGTTCCAGCTTTTCAGGCTGAAGCTTTTTGACATAAGCATCACATCCCCAAACTTTAAGAAACGACAATTTTGGTCTTTTGCCATACCACAGTTCGTATGGTGTCGTCTCAACGGATTTCGATGGTGCCCTATTTAAAGTGAATGCAGCTGTTTCTAATGCATAACCCCAAAACGATAACGGCAAATCAGTAAGAGACATCATAGATCGCACCATTTCTAACAAAGTACGATTACGACGTTCGGACACACCATTACGCTGTGGTGTTCCAGGCGGTGTTAACTGTGAAACAATTCCACATTTTCTTAAGTGAGTACCAAACTCGAAACTCAGATATTCACCCCCACGATCAGACCGTAGGAACTTGATCTTCTTGTTACGATGATTTTCCACTTCACTCTGAAATTGCTTGAACTTTTCAAATGTTTCAGACTTGTGCTTCATCAAGTAGACATAACCATATCTACTTAAATCGTCAGTGAAGGTGAGAAAATAACGATATCCGCCGCGTGCCTCCACGCTCATTGGACCACACACATCGGTATGTATGATTTCCAACAAGTCACTTGCACGCTCCATTGTTCCGGAGAACGGAGTCTTAGTCATCTTGCCCATGAGGCACGGTTCGCACGTATCAAGTGAATCAAAGTCAAGTGACTCCAAAAGTCCATCAGCATGGAGTTTCTTCATGCGCTTTATACCAATATGACCCAAGCGGCAGTGCCATAAAAATATGGTGCTATCATTGTTTACTCTAACTCTTTTGGTCTCAATGTTATGTATATGCGTATCTCTATCAAGATTCAATATGAACAATCCTCTCACATTCGGTGCATGACCATAAAAGATGTTACTCATAGAAATAGAACAACCATTATTCTCAGACTTAAAAGAGTAACCGTCTCGCAATAAACAAGATCCAGATATAATGTTCATGCTCAACGCAGGCACTAAATAACAATGATTTAAGTTCATCACTAATCCCGATGGTAGTTGAAGTGACACGGTGCCGACGACGATTGCATCAACCTTGGAACCGTTTCCTACGCGCATCGTCACTTCGTCTTTCGCCAGCCTCCGTCTATTCCGCAGTTCCTGTTTCGAGTTGCAAATGTGAGCAACAGAACCGGTATCGAATACCCAGGCACTACTACGAGAGCCGGTTAAGTACACATCAATAACATGTATATCAAATATACCTGATTTTTCTTTGCCCGCCTTCTTATCTGCCAGATACTTGGGGCAATTGCGCCTCCAGTGACCCATACCCTTGCAATAGAAGCACTCTGTTTCAGGCTTAGGTCCAGCCTTGGGTTTCTTCGGCAGATTGGCAACAGGCTTGCCGCTCTTCTTCGAATTTCCCTTCTTGCCTTTGCCGTTTCTCTTGAAACTAGTGGTCTTGCTCACCATCAACACTTGATGCTCTTTACGGAGTTCAGACTCTGCGACTTCCAGCATCGCAAACAACTCGCCGGGAGACTTGTTCATCCCTTGCATGTTGTAGTTCAACACAAAGCCTTTATAGCTTGGCGGCAGTGATTGGAGGATTCTGCCAGTGATAGCTTCTTGCGGGAGTTCAATCCCTAGTTCAGCTAGACGGTTTGAGTACCCAGACATCTTGAGCACATGTTCACTGACAGACGAGCCTTCCTCCATCTTGCAAGCATAGAATTTATCGGAGGTCTCATACCTCTCGATCCGGGCGTTCTTCTGAAAGATAAACTTCAACTCCTGGAACATCTCAAATGCTCCATGACGCTCAAAGCGACGTTGAAGTCCCGGCTCTAAGCCATACAAGACTGCACATTGAACTATTGAGTAGTCCTCCTTACATGCTAGCCAAGCGTTCTTAACATCCTGATCAGCCCTAGCGGGTGGTTCATCTCCTAGCGCAGCATTAAGGACAGAATCCTTCTTTCCAGCTTGTAAGATTAGCTTAAGATTACGAGCCCAGTCTACAAAGTTGCTTCCATCATCTTTCAACTTAGCTTTCTCTAGGAACGTATTAAAATTGAGGATGACACTTGCGTGAGCCATGATCTACAACACAAATATATTCAAAGTGGACTTAGACTATGTTCAAGATAATTAGAGTTCAACTTAATCAAATTATATGCTAAACTCCCACTCAAAAAGTACATCTCTCTAGTCATTTGAGTGGTTCATGATCCACTTACACTATCCCAAGCCCGATCATCACGTGAGTTGAGAATAGTTTCAGTGGTAAGCATCCCTATGCTAATCATATCAGCTATATGATTCATGATCGACCTTTCGGTCTCATGTGTTCCGAGGCCATGTCTGCACATGCTAGGCTCGTCAAGCTTAACCCGAGTGTTCCGCGTGCGCAACTGTTTTGCACCCGTTGTATGTGAACGTTGAGTCTATCACACCCGATCATCACGTGGTGTCTCGAAACGACGAACTGTAGCAACGGTGCACAGTCGGGGAGAACACAATTTCGTCTTGAAATTTTAGTGAGAGATCACCTCATAATGCTACCGTCGTTCTAAGCAAAATAAGGTGCATAAAAGGATTAACATCACATGCAATTCATAAGTGACATGATATGGCCATCATCACGTGCTTCTTGATCTCCATCACCAAAGCACCGGCACGATCTTCTTGTCACCGGCGCCACACCATGATCTCCATCAACGTGTCGCCATCGGGGTTGTCGTGCTACTTATGCTATCACTACTAAAGCTACATCCTAGCTAAATAGTAAACGCATCTGCAAGCACATATGTTAGTATAAAGACAACCCTATGGCTCCTGCCGGTTGCCGTACCATCGACGTGCAAGCCGATATTTCTATTACAACATGATCATCTCATACATCCAATATATCACATCACATCATTGGCCATATCACATCACAATCATACCCTGCAAAAACAAGTTAGACGTCCTCTAATTTTGTTGTTGCATGTTTTACGTGGTGACCAAGGGCATCTAGTAGGATCGCATCTTACTTACGCAAACACCACAATGGAGATATATGAGTTGCTATTTAATCTCATCCAAGGACCTCCTTGGTCAAATCCGATTCAACTAAAGTTGGAGAAACCGTCACTTGCCAGTCATCTTTGAGCAAAGGGGGTTACTCGTAACGATGAAACCAGTCTCTCGTAAGCGTACGAGTAATGTCGGTCCAAGCCGCTTCAATCCAACAATACCGAGGAATCAAGAAAAGACTAAGGAGGGCAGCAAAACGCACATCACCGCCCACAAAACCTTTTGTGTTCTACTCGAGAAGACATCTACGCATGAACCTAGCTCATGATGCCACTGTTGGGGAACGTCGCATGGGAAACAAAAATTTTCCTACGCGCACGAAGACCTATCATGGTGATGTCCATCTACGAGAGGGGATGAGTGATCTACGTACCCTTGTAGATCGTACAGCAGAAGCGATAAGAGATCGCGGTTGATGTAGTGGAACGTCCTCACGTCCCTCGATCCGCCCCGCGAACAATCCCGCGATCAGTCCCACGATCTAGTACCGAACGGACGGCACCTCCGCGTTCAGCACACGTACAGCTCGACGATGATCTCGGCCTTCTTGATCCAGCAAGAGAGACGGAGAGGTAGAAGAGTTCTCCGGCAGCGTGACGGCGCTCCGGAGGTTGGTGATGATCTTGTCTCAGCAGGGCTCCGCCCGAGCTCCGCAGAAACGCGATCTAGAGGAAAAACTATGGAGGTATGTGGTCGGGCAGCCGTGAGAAAGTCGTCTCAAATCTGCCCTAAAAGCCCCATATATATAGGAGGAGGGAGGGGGACCTTGCCTTGGAGTCCAAGGGACCCCAAGGGGGTCGGCCGAGCCAGGGGGGAGGACTCTCCCCCCCCAAACCGAGTCCTACTTGGTTTGGTGGGAGGGAGTCCTTCCCCCTTCCCACTTCTTCCTTTTTTTTCTTTCTTCCTTTGATTTTTATTCCTTGGCGCATAGGACTTGGTGGGCTGTCCCACTAGCCCACTAAGGGCTGGTGTGACCCCCCCAAATACCTATGGGCTTCCCCGGAGTGGGTTGCCCCCCTCCGGTGAACCCCCAGAACCCATTCGTCATTCCCGGTACATTCCCGGTAACTCCGAAAACCTTCCGGTAATCAAATGAGGTCATCCTATATATCAATCTTCGTTTCCGGACCATTCCGGAAACCCTCGTGACGTCCGTGATCTCATCCGGGACTCCGAACAACATTCGGTAACCAACCATATAACTCAAATACGCATAAAACAACGTCGAACCTTAAGTGTGCAGACCCTGCGGGTTCGAGAACTATGTAGACATGACCCGAGAGACTCCTCGGTCAATATCCAATAGCGGGACCTGGATGCCCATATTGGATCCTACATATTCTACGAAGATCTTATCGTTTGAACCTCAGTGCCAAGGATTCGTATAATCCCGTATGTCATTCCCTTTGTCCTTCGGTATGTTACTTGCCTGAGATTCGATCGTCAGTATCCGTATACCTATTTCAATCTCGTTTACCGGCAAGTCTCTTTACTCGTTCCGTAATACAAGATCCCGCAACTTACACTAAGTTACATTGCTTGCAAGGCTTGTGTGTGATGTTGTATTACCGAGTGGGCCCCGAGATACCTCTCCGTCACACGGAGTGACAAATCCCAGTCTTGATCCATACTAACTCAACTACCACCTTCGGAGATACCTGTAGAGCATCTTTATGGTCACCCAGTTACGTTGCGACGTTTGATACACACAAAGAATTCCTCCGGTGTCAGTGAGTTATATGATCTCATGGTCATAGGAATAAATACTTGACACGCAGAAAACAGTAGCAACAAAATGACACGATCAACATGCTACGTCTATTAGTTTGGGTCTAGTCCATCACGTGATTCTCCCAATGACGTGATCCGGTTATCAAGCAACAACACCTTGTTCATAATCAGAAGACACTGACTATCATCGATCAACTGGCTAGCCAACTAGAGGCATGCTAGGGACGGTGTTTTGTCTATGTATCCACACATGTAAATGAGTCTTCATTCAATACAATTATAGCATGGATAATAAACTATTACCTTGATACAGGAATTATAATAATAACTATACATTTATTATTGCCTCTAGGGCATAATTCCAACATTATCTTCGTGCCGCGCACAAGAAAAGGATACCCCGAGCGACCCTCGGGGGCCATCCCCGCATTTATTATAGCTACTTTACTATTCACCCTGGCGCTAGCTAGCCTCGGCCCGGGGGTTGGCCGTTTGGCCCGATACATTCGTTCCACGAGACGGCTTAGTAGCGTGTATGGTAACGAAGGCCCACTCTTTGTCTCAGCTTCACGTTGCATCGCGACTGTCCTGCTAGCGAGAGCAAAAGCTGGAGGTCACCACACGCGAAAAACATCCGAGGGAAAAACGCTTTGGGCGACTCACTTGTTTCATTTATGAGTATCTGCTTGGTCGAGTCTGCTCCTAGAGTCCAAGTACTATACGCTCCATTCCATGACAAACTCTTTGCCTCAGCTACAGACTGGCTCCCGGCTATCCTCCTGGCAAGAGAAAAAGCCAAAGAGCTGAGAGAACATGAAAAAGACTAAAGGTGGCTCGGACGAAACCGAGTCGACACCCTTTGCATAAAAATCGCACTATTAGAACCAAACATTTGACATATCTATGCCAACTAACTATATCTTTTGCACGACCATTTCCATGGGAAACCTCCTCACCCAGAGACCCGGAGGCTACTCCGAGAAGGGTGCACTGGCACTCCCCCGCTGGAAATAGCTAGCCGACAAACTCCGCGTCCGCGCGCGGTAGTGCCTCGCACCAATCAGCCGACGAACAACGCATATGCCCCCGGCAACGCCTCGCACCCATCAGCCGGCGGACTCCGCGTCCGTGCCTGGCATCACGTCGCGCCGACCAGCCGGTGGAGCACACGTCCGTCCTCGGCAGCGCCTCACGCCCATCAGCCAGCGGACTCCGTGTTCGCGCCCGGTAGCGCCTCGCGTTCATCAGCCGGTGGACTCCGTGTCCGTGCGTGGCATGGCCTCGCGTCTATCAGCTGGTGGACTCCGCTTCCGCGTCTGGCAGGGCCCACGCCCATCACTCAGTGGACTCTACGTCTACGTCTGACATCCTCGACGCCACCGTCTACTTCAGCAACAACAAAGACCCTCCGCCTGAATCTTTGAGTGGCTCGGAGCTCGTAGGCTACACCCAGCGGGCGCGCTCGCACGCCCTCACTGGAAATAGCTAGCCCACGGACTCTGCCTCTGCGCCTGGCAGGGCTCCGCGCACATCACTTGGTGGACTTCGCGTCCGTGCCCGACATACGCAACGTGATCGTCTGCTTCAGCAACAACAAAGACCATTCGGCTAACTCTTCGAGTCGCCCGGAGGCTCGGAGGCTACACCCATCAGGTGCGCTGGTGCTCCCCCACCCTCGCTGGAAAAAGCTAGCCGGCGGACTCTGTCTCTGCGCCCGGTAGGGCTTCACACCAACCAGCTAGCGGACTCCGCGTCTGCGCACGACATGGCCCCACGCGTGTAAGCCGACAGACTCTGCGTCCGTGCCTGGCGGCGGCTTGCGTCCATCAGCCGACAAACTCCGCATCTGCACCCGGTAGTACCTTGCGCCCATTAGCTGGCGGACTCCAGGTCCGCGCTCGGCATCCTCAACACCACCGTCTGCTTCAGCAACAACAAAGACCCTCCGCCCAACTCTTTGAGTCGCCCGGAGGCTCGGAGGCTACACCCAACGGTGCGCTAGCGCACCCCCACTCAAAACAGCCAGCCTGCGGACTCTGCCTCCATGCGTGGTAGGGCTCCGCGCACATGTCACGCCCAAGATGCGACCCTATCCTCAATTTGGCATGAGGGCCTCGTCAGGGATAGAAGCGCATCTCCTCGTGTCGCAAGAATGGATATCGTTACAAGTACATGTACTGAAAAGAAGATATATATATATATATATATATATATATAGAATTGGCTTACACTCGCCACAAGCAACATCAGAGTCACATGAGTACATTACATATTCATCAAGAGTAAGAACATGGTCCGACTACGGACGAAAACAAACGACAAAAGAAGAACGATGTCCATCCTTGCTATCCCAGGCTGCCGGCCTGGAAGTCATCCTGGATCGATGAAGAAGAAGAAGAAGCAACTCCAAATGAACAATCAACGTGCTCGCGTCAAGTAACCTTTACGTGTACCTGCAACTGGTGTTGTAGTAATCTATGAGCCACAGGGGACTCAGCAATCTCATTTCCAAAGGTATCAAGACTAGCAAAGCTTAATGGGTGAGGTAAGGTTAAGTGGTGAGGTTGCAGCAGCGGCTAAGCATATATTTGGTGGCTAAACTTACGAGTACCAGAATTAAGAGGGGGAAGATCTACGCATAACGGACGTGAACTACTGATGATCAAATGAATGATCCTGAACACCTACCTACGTCACACATAACCCCACCGTGTCCTCGATCGGAGAAGGAACTCACGAAAGAGACAATCATGGTTACGCACACAGTTGGCATATTTTAATTAAGTTAACTTCAAGTTATCTAGAACCAGTGTTAAACAAAGTGTCCACGTTGCCACATAACCGCGGGCACGGCTTTCCAAAAAGATTTAACCCTGCAGGGGTGCTCCAACTAGTCCATCACAAATTACCACAAGCCGCATAGATATCCTCAATCACGAAGCTCGCGATCTTGTCGGATTCCCTAGTGGAGAACCTCAACTCTGATATTACCCAAAGCATCACCGGAATCCCGATGCACAAGATATCTCGTCAAAGGTAAAACTAATCCAGCAAGGCCACCCGGTGTGTCGACAAACCCGATAAGAGCCGCGTATCTCGTTCTCAGGACACACCGTCTATGCAAAGTGGACGGGAACCAAACCTCGAGTTGCCCCGTGGTGGCACCGCCGACTGCTAGGTGGGTGGACCAACACTCATGAGGAGCATTGGCCCGGGGGTTGATTAAATTATCCTCGGGTTAATTACTCCCTATGCAGTTCATTAGTTATTAGGCAAATGTAGTACCAAAGTTGGGCCTTGCCAGACCAGCTTTAATCTAAAACGAATTATCAAGGGGGTCCCCATAAGAACCCCGATCGTGTTAGGAGCGCTCATTTATGGAACATAACACCGGTAGCCGGAAACTAAGGGGCAAAGGTTTAAGAAAACACGAGGCTAGAAAGGCCGAGCCTTCCACCTTTTACCAAGTATATAGGTGCATTAAATTAACTAGCATTTAAATAGGGTGATATAACAAGGAACCCATGTTATCACATGGAAGCAACTGCACCTGCAACTAGCAACGCTAACAACATGGTTAAGCAAGCGGTAACATAACCAATCAGTGGTTTGCTAGGACGAACAGGTTGAAGGTAACGATGGCATTGTTGAGAGGCTGAAATTTAACATGTGGTAGGCAACGAGACATAAACGATAGAAGCGATAAACGAGCATGGCAATGATAGTAATCGTATCTGGGGAAATGGTCATCTTGCCTCAGATCCCGCTTGGAAGAAGAACATCTCCGTGAAGCACGCGAACCAACGTAGTCGAACGGGTCCTCACATTCCGACACACTTGCGGAACTCTAACGAGACGGAGCAAACCGGAAACAAACATCAACACAGATATTCACCACACGATGCACAACATGATGCACAACCTACTATGATGCATGATCAGTTCAAAATGCAAGGAATGGCATGGCAATTCACCTCACGCAAACTCTACACATTAAGTGAAGCTCGATATGCAACGGGTTGCATATCGACGAAACTCCACGATTAGTTATTTAGTTCACTCCCGATTATTAACACGGCAATGTTTAATGTTGTTTAACATGGCAAGGGGTGAAGCGGTGATTCTACATGGCATCCTAGATTGTCAACACGCGGAACAAAGAACGGAGCTACGGCACAAGAGGCATGCAACACACGATATATGCCATGAATGCGTCATGCATGCAAGTTCAAACATCATGGCAAGAAGAGAAAGAAACAAGCGTCGCCACGGTGAGCGAGAGGGAACCATGGCGGCAAATAGGAAACGATGCCACGGCAATGTTCCTATCCTGATAACTCGACGAGATAACGTGCCAACATATAGGAAGCGTGTGCGGGAACGTTAAATAAGGATGGGGTGATCCCGTATCTCGGGTTCCCATGTGTCGGGGCACAACATAAGAGGGACAACGTGCAACGGGCAACATAGGGTGCATACATACATACATTCATACATCACTTGTACATGGTACAGGACACGTCCCATCGGTATACCTTCGACGCGTGCATATCGGAGCAGATCGGTTCGTTGAAGGAGAACAACGGTCGTCGTGGAAGTCGTGGAAGTAGTCGTACACGGTCTCGTCGACGGTAGTCGTTCGCTCGACGTCGTGGTTCACGGTCTTTGGCGACGGTAGTCGAACTCGTTTCCGGGAATAGTCGAGGACGTCGTTGAACTCATTGAATTTGTCGATGACTCACGGGAGGTGGAGATGGTCTACGCGGCGACGGCAGGAGACACAACAACATCTAGCAGCAACATCTGGCAGCAACGCGACAGCAACATAGCGGCAAGCTACAACATCTAGCAAAAGCAGCAAGTATAACTAACAATCTAGCAGGCAAGCAAATAACGGCGCACGCATGCAAAGCTATCACACCTAGCATCAGCTAGCAGCAACAACAACTAAGCAACCTAGCAGCAAACTACAAGCAGTAGCAGCAAAACGCAGTAGCAAGCAGAACAGCGCAACAGCACCACGCGTAGCGAGGCAACAACGGCATTAGGCAAGCACGGCAGCATAAGCAACCAGCAACAGCTAGCATCAGGCATCAACAACTAGCACTAACCTAGAAACTAACAGCAACTAACCTATCAACTAACAGCAACTAACCTAGCAACTACCGGCAGCACGAACAACAGCAACAACGGCGGCCAGTAGGCAGCATCAGCGGCAAGGCAAGCACAGGCACGCAACGGCAGCAACTCAGGCATGCATACAACCGGCTACAGGCAGCAGCAACGGCAACGCGGCAACAACAACAGGCCGACAACAGCAACAACAACCTTCAGGCAGTAGCAGCAAAACGCAACAGCTAGCTCGGCAGGAGGAGGCCGGGCAGGGAACTGGAGGCGCGCACGGGGACGGAGGAGGCCGCGGCACAAGGCGGCTCGGCACTGGGCATCTCGAGCAGAGCTCCTGCAGCAGCAACATCACCGACCGGCGGGCGAGCACGGGACGAGGGCGGCAAAGTCGGGGAGAACGGCGACCTAGGGGTGACGCGGGGCTGGCGAGGCGGAGGAGCGCAGGCGGTGGCACGGCAGGACGACAGGGGCCACGGCGGGCGGCGCAGGCGAGGGAGGAGCAACTGCTGGAGGCGGCGGTGCGCGCGCGGGGGGGGGGGGGGGGCTCGGCTTTGGCATCTCGCAGGCGGGGCGGCGGCAGGAGGAGAGGGAGGAGGGATTGGGACGGGGCTGCACAGGGAAGAAACAGGGAGAGAAGGGGATCGAGAGGAGGGGGATGACGCGCATGGGAGGACGAGATTAGGCACGAGGGGACACGAGCTCCTGGCGCTAGCCGCTAGGGCAGGGGCGGTTGGGCGTGGGCCTAGGAAGGCCTCTCCCTCTTTGGGAGTTTTTTCCTTAAAAAAACAGAAATAACACACTTTAAAAGAAGAAGATTAAACAAAATAGAAAAATGCCTTTTACTCCTTTAAAAATATACCCCAACTTTAAAAAAAATAGATTGGACATTTTTTTAAAGAAAGATAATAAAACCATTTTGAAGAATTAAAATTAAAACCCGTTTACAAAATAATAAAAAATCAAACCCCTTTTATAAATAAAAGGGTCTCTAGTTTTAAAAAAATAACAAAGGAAAAAAAATAAAGCAAACCCTAGGGGTTGCCCCCACATTTAATAAAATGATTTTCTTTAAAAGAAGACGAATCTTTATTTTTTTTAATATAGGGGTTAAAATGGAACTTTAGCAAAACCACAAAATGAAATAAGAGGAGAGAGAGGGGGAACTACTATCGCTCTACGACTTGGTGATCACTCGAAGCACAACACTCAATACACCACACGTGACAGACGATGCAAGATGCCATGCATGATGCGACGATGCAAACTAAATGAAGAGGCCACAAAATAAAGTAACCACACGACGGAAACAGAAATAAAGGGGAATCTTCTGGAACGTCGGTCTCGGGCTGTCACAACTCTCCTACACTACAAGAGGATCTCGCCCCGAGATCCAAGAATGAAAGGGGGAGAGTATGAGAAAGAGCAAGAGGTAAAGACTTAGTCACTTCTTTGACAAACTAGTGACACCAACAATCCTTGAAGGTTGCAAAGAGAAGAGGAACGATATGATAAACAAGCAAGAATTCACGGAAAATTTTGGCAGCACTTCGGTAGGAAAATGGGACAAAAAATTCGATAAGAAGAGAGAAATAGACAATATACATAACAAACAACTAAATAGAACAAGGGAACACCACAATATTGATAGAACAACATCATAGACCCAAAAGAACAACAACTCAATGCCTCCGGAACAAGAGAATATGAACTAGCTCAAGCAGAAGAAGAGAATGAAGAAAAGTATGACAACTATCATCACAATAGAATTGAAGAGCCTCCGGACAGAAGAATTGACGTAGTAGTTGGAAAACCAACAACGAAAAGAACAAGATAGTAGTGGGTTTATGAAAATCATTTCAAAAAATATGAGGTGACAACCAACCACTAAAAGAAACAAGGGTAGATGAAAGCAAAGATATCAAAACTTCTTACACCAAGAGGGTGCATGAGAACTGGGATTAATGACAAGCACCATGATAGCAATAATCCATAGGAAAAGCTTTAGGTGAAACCGAAACCAAGATATCTCAATGAAGAAATCATGGGTTGAAAATATCGCATGATCATAGAATTGGTGGGTTTAATTATCTCATTCTTGAAAGGAAAACTCTTCAAGGCTCCTACACTAACAAGAATGCTATAATACCACCTCAAAGGATAAGGAAGAACAAATGCACTGGAGATGGAAAAGAAAGAATACTTGAGGTACTCCAACAAGAATCTTGAAGAACACTTTGAGAAATCACATGCTTGAAGAACCACCATGACGAGCCTCCGTATCAAAAGGATTATGGAAGATATGAAGGATGAAAGAATAAGATTGAAGCCTTGCAAAGATAAGCACATGGGAAGATATGAAGGATTATGGAAGCTTCACGAAGATATACTTAAGAAAACTTGGAACTCCGGAAAAGAAAGATAAGCACATGGGAAGAATTGATATCACGAGCCACTCCGGAAGAAGAATTCAGATTACTATGAACAAGAATAAGAATTATGTTATGTTTATCCTTCATCAAGTTTAATTGATGACAAGCAACGGATTTAGCATACAACTTATTCTTCTAGAAATGATTGAGGAGAGAGATAAGCATCACTTGAGGCATGATTGAAGGACGCACCGGTAAGAATTCACAAATAAATGGGAACACCACGGATTAATGGAGATACAAGAGAATGAAGAGATCATAAGCCACCTGAGAGAAAACTTAAACAAGGCATCGGATAATCGAGAGACGAACGAAGAGACAACAATGGAGAAGAATTGAGGATGAAAGCTGAAAGCTGAGAATGAAGAATCTTCTGAAATGATGGCCTTCGGAGGAACGAGAATGAAAATGCAGAAATGCCCCGGATAGCAAGAAATGAATCACTCATGATTGGAACAAATAAGATGATACACGAAGCTGAGGTGACAATCTTCACAAGAATGGAGCAAGACCGAGAGAAACACTCCTTTGAATTTGCAAGCTGAGAATGATGATGAGAAACAACACCAAGAATACTGAGACACTCCGGAATAAAGAAGAATGAAAGGTTGAGCCAAATATGAGAACTAATATAAATGGATCTTGAGGGAAGAATATGACTGATGAAATTCATACTTACGTCATAGCTGAAAAGATTTAAAGATCTCCGGGAAAAGATTAAAAGAGCCAGGAAAGATCCTGGGAAAACCTGTGGGTTATGGGGCCACTCAAAGAAACCACCATTGAAAAGATTGCTTAGAAGAGAGATATTGCACCGGTATGAAGAGAGCTAGGTGAGGTTGAGAACCTCAAAATAACGAAAGATTTGAAAATAAGAAACTCTGGGATATCTTCAACACTCCGGATAGAAAGAGAGGACTGAATAAACAAGATAGGCTGACAAGAATTTCCAACATAGGAAAGAATTACAAGGAACGAAAATGATATGAGGAACACGGATAGGTGAACTGAATTCACCGGTAAGGATGACAAGAATGAACAAATATGACACGAATCTCGTGAGAATCTTCACAATGAATCACCGGGTAAGAGAGAAAAGAACAGACAGCGGAAGCACAATGAAAAGAAAACTCTTGGATAAAAATCCAATCACTGAAGAAAAAGGGTGGGAGGGCGGGGAAAACAAAGACAACTTGGGACACATGAGATGAACTCCGGAATAAAAGAGAGGATGATCTTCAAAAAAATTAGAGAGGATTGAATTCACTTGAAGAGAAGCACACCGGTTGAATGGAATTGATAAGACGATCTGAATGAGCAAAGAATTTGCATTCACATAAAAATATGAGAACACAGATTAGGAAAGATCTGAAATCACCACTTGACATTGAAGCAACACGAATTTGTTGGAAGATCGTCCTAGAAGTAACTACTTGAATTCCCAACTAAGAATTCCCGAAATATCTGGTCATGCAATCTGGTACACGGATACAAGGAGTAATATCACACAACTCCTATACTAACCCGTCACCTGTATCACATCCGTCAACACACGACGAGAATCTCGGACCTTCATCTACAACAGACCCTCGTGATCACAACGATACAAAGTATGGCAGTACTCCCGAACAATCTGCACCAGTACTGGGGACATCAGGGTTATCTCGCCACTACTAGTATTGAAGCAATTACGAACATCCTTTGTGTTGAGATACTAAGAAATCTGAATGATAACGATGTGCTCAAGAATCCCCTGGAGCTCAACTCCCTTGAAACTCAAAGCAGATAGGAGGCACCAAGACAGAACTCCGTCACATCGGCATCATATAGATTCCAAAAATATCCATGTGATCCTAAAAAAATTTGAGTGAGAAGAGGAGTAGAATTAAATTATTACGTCAAGATTCCTCACCAGAGCATAGAAGAGGAGAAAAAAGAATCCTACTCTCCGATATATAACTAGACTCAAAGTAGTTTTTCACTAGACTCGACTCGACCAAGTTCGATCAATCAAGGGGGCTCCTAGGTCGGTACTGCTCTGATACCAACTTGTCACAGCCAAGATGCGACCCTATCCTCAATTTGGCACGAGGGCCTCGTCAGGGATAGAAGCGCATCTCGTCGTGTCGCAAGAATGGATATTGTTACAAGTACATGTACTGAAAAGAAGATATATATATATATATATATATATATATATATATATATAGAATTGGCTTACACTCGCCACAAGCTACATCAGAGTCATATCAGTACATTACATATTCATCAAGAGTAAGAACAAGGTCCGACTACGGATGAAAACAAACGACAAAAGAAGAACGACGTCCATCCTTGCTATCCCAGGCTGCCGGCCCGGAACCCATCCTGGATCGATGAAAAAGAAGAAGAAGAAGCAACTCCAAATGAATAATCAATGCGCTCGCGTCAAGTAACCTTTACGTGTACCTGCAACTGGTATTGTAGTAATCTGTGAGCCACATGGGACCTAGCAATCTCATTTCCAAAGGTATCAAGACTAGCAAAGCTTAATGGGTGAGGTAAGGTTAAGTGGTGAGGTTGCAGCAGCGGCTAAGCATATATTTGGTGGCTAAACTTACGAGTACCAGAATTAAGAGGGGGAAGATCTACGCATAACGGACGTGAACTACTGATGATCAAATGAATGATCCTGAACACCTACCTATGTCAGACATAACCCCACTGTGTCCTCGATCGGAGAAGGAACTCACGAAAGAGACAGTCATGGTTACGCACACAGTTGGCATATTTTAATTAAGTTAACTTCAAGTTATCTAGAACCAGCGTTAAACAAAGTTTCCATGTTGCCACATAACCGCGGGCACGGCTTTCCGAAAAAGATTTAACCCTGCACGGGTGCTGCAACTAGTCCATCACAAATTACCACAAGCCGCATAGAAATCCTCAATCACAAAGCTCGCGATCTCGTCGGATTCCCTAGTGGAGAACCTCAACTCTGAGATTAGCCAAAGCATCACCGGAATCCCGATGCACAAGGTATCTCGTCAAAGGTAAAACTAATCCAGCAAGGCCACCCGGTGTGTCGACGAACCCGATAGGAGCCACGTATCTCGTTCTCAGGACACACCGTCTATGCAAAGTGGACGGGAACCAAACCTCGAGTTGCCCCGTGGTGGCACCGCCGACTGCTAGGTGGGTGGACCAACACTCATGAGAAGCACTTGCCCGGGGGTTGATTAAATTATCCTCGGGTTAATTACTCCCTATGAAGTTAATTAGTTATTAGGCAAATGTAGTACCAAAGTTGGGCCTTGCGAGACCAGCTTTAATCTAAAACGAATTATCAAGGGGGTCCCCATAACAACCCCGATCGTGTTAGGAGCGCTCATTTATGGAACATAACACCGGTAGCCGAAAACTAAGGGGGCAAAGGTGGAACAAAACACCAGGCTAGAAAGGCCGAAGCTTCCACCTTTTACCAAGTATATAGGTGCATTAAATTAAATAGCATTTAAATAGGGTGATATAACAAGGAACCCATGTTATCACATGGAAGCAACTGCACCTGCAACTAGCAACGCTAACAACATGGTTAAGCAAGCGGTAACATAGCCAATCAGTGGTTTGCTAGGACGAACAAGTTTAAGGTATTCATGGCATTGTTGAGAGGCTGAAATTTAACATGTGGTAGGCAACGAGACATAAATGATAGAAGCGATAAACGAGCATGGCAATGATAGTAATGGTATCTGGGGAAATGGTCATCTTGCCTCAGATCCCGCTTGGAAGAAGAACATCTCCGTGAAGCACGCGAACCAACGTAGTCGAACGGGTCCTTACATTCCGACACGCTTGCGAAACTCTAACGAGACGGAGCAAACCGGAAACAAACATCAACACAGATATTCACCACACGACGCACAACATGATGCACAACCTAAAATGATGCATGATCAGTTCAAAATGCAAGGAATTGCATGGCAATTCACCTCACGCAAACTCTACACATTAAGTGAAGCTCGATATGCAATGGGTTGCATATCGACGAAACTCCACGATTAATTATTTAATTCACTCCCGATTATTAACACGGCAATGTTTAATGTTGTTTAGCATGGCAAGGGGTGAAGCAGTGATTCTACATGGCATCCTAGACGGTTAACACGCGGAACAAGGAACGGAGCTACGACACAAGAGGCATGCAACACACGATATATGCCATGAATGCGTCATGCATGCAAGTTCAAACATCACGGCAAGAAGACAAAGAAACAAGTGTCGCCACGGCGAGCGAGAGGGAACCATGGCGGCAAATCGGAAACGATGCCACGACAACGTTCCTATCCTGATAACTCGCCGAGATAACGTGCCAACATATAGGAAGCGTGTGCGGGAACGTTAAATAAGGATGGGGTGATCCCGTATCTCGGGTTCCCATGTGTCGGGGCACAACATAAGAGGGACAACGTGCAACGGGCAACATACGGTGCATACATACATACATTCATACATCACTTGTACACGGTACACGACACGTCCCATCGGTATACCTTCGACGCATTCATATCGGAGCGGATCGGTTCATTGAAGGAGAACAACGGTCGTCGTGGAAGTCGTGGAAGTAGTCGTACACGGTCTCGTCGACGATAGTCGTTCGCTCGGCGTCGTGGTTCACGGTCTTCGGCGACGGTAGTCGAACTCATTTCCGGGAGTCGTCGAGGACGTCGTTGAACTCGTCGAATTTGTCGATGATTCACGGCAGGTGGAGATGGTCTACGCGGCGATGGCAGGCGACACAACAACACCTAGCAGCAACATCTGGCAGCAACGCGACAACAACATAGCGGCAAGCTACAACATGTAGCAAAAGAAGCAACTACAACTAACAATCTAGCAGGCAAGCAAACAGCGGCGCAGGCATGCAAAGCTGTCGCACCTAGCATCACCTAGCAGCAACAGCAACTAAGCAACCTAGCAGCAAACTACAAGCAGCAGCAGCAAAACGCAGCAGCAGCAAAACGCAACAGCAAGCAGAACAGCGCAAGAGCACCAGGCGCAGCGAGGCAGCAACAGCATTAGGCAAGCACGCCAGCATAAGCAACCAGCAACAGCTAGCATCAGGCATCAGCAGCGAGCACTAACCTAGCAACTAACAACAACTAACCTATCAACTAACAACAACTAACCTAGCAACTACCGGCAGCACGAACAATAGCAACAACGGCGACCAGTAGGCAGCAGCAGCGGCAAGGCAAGCACAAGCACACAACGACAGCAACTCAGGCAGGCACACAACCGGCTACAGGCAACAGCAACGGCAACGCGGCCACAACAACAGGCCGACAGCAGCAACAACAACCTTCAGGTAGTAGCAGCAAAACGCAACAGCTAGCTCGGCAGGAGGACGCCGGGCAGGGAACTTGAGGCGCGCACGGGGACGGAGGAGGCCGTGACACAAGGCGGCTCTGCGCTGGGCATCTCGAGCAGAGCTCCTGCAGCAGCAACAACACCGACCGGCGGGCGAGCACGGGACGAGGGCGACCAAGGCGGGGAGAACGGCGACCTAGGGGTGACGCGGGGCTGGCGAGGCAGAGGAGAGTGCAGGCGGCGGGGGAGCGCAGGTGGCGGCACGGCAGGACGGCGGGGGCCATGGCGGGCGGCGCAGGCGAGGGAGGAGCAGCTACTTGAGGCGGCGGCTCGCGCGGGGGGGGGGGGGGGGGGGCGCTCGGGGCTGGCATCTCGCAGGCGGGGTGGCGGCAGGAGGAGAGCGAGGAGGGATCGGGACGGCGCTGCATAGGGAAGAAACGGGGAGAGAAGGGGATCGAGAGGAGGATGATGACGCGCAGGGCAGGGGCGGTTGGGCCTGGGCCTCGGAAGGCCTCTCCCTCTTTGGGGGGTTTTTCCCTTAAAAAACAGAAATAACACACTTTAAAAGAAGAAGATTAAACAAAATAGAAAAATGCCTTTTACTCCTTTAAAAATATACCCCAACTTAAAAAAATAGATTGGGCATTTTTTTAAGGAAATAAAATAAAACCATTTTGAAGAATTAAATTTAAAACCCGTTTACAAAAGAATAAAAAATTAAACCCCTTTTATAAATAAAAGGGTCTCTAGTTTAAAAAAATAACAAAGGAAAAAAAAATAAAGCAAACCCTAGGGGTTGCCCCCTCATTTAATAAAATGATTTTCTTTAAAATAAGACAAATCTTTATTTTTTTAAAATAGGGGTTAAAATGGAACTTTAGCAAAACCACAAAATGAAATAAGAGGAGAGAGAGGAGGAACTACTATCGCTCTACGACTCGGTGATCACTCGAAGCACAACACTCAATACACCACACGTGATAGACGATGCAAGATGCGACGATGCAAACTAAATGAAGAGGCCACAAAATAAAATAACCACACGACGGAAACAGAAATAAAGGGGAATCTTCTGGAACGTCGGTCTCGAGCTGTCACAGCACATCACTGAGTGGGCTTCGCGTCTGCGCCCAACATACGCGACGCAACCGTCTTCTTCCACAACAACAAAGACCCTCTGTCAGACTCTTGAAGTCACCCGGAGGCTCGGAGGCTACACCAAGCGGGTGTGCTGGCTCGCCCCTGCTGGAAACAACCAGCCGGCGGACTCTGCCTTCGCGCCCGGTAGGGCTCCACATCCACGAGCCAATGGACTCCGCGTCCGCGCATGACAGGGCTCCACGCGTGTCAGCCGGCATACGTCGCGTCCGTGCATGGCGGCACCTCGCGTCCATCAGCCGACAGACTCTGCATCTGCACCCGGCAACGCCTCGCGGCCATCAATCGGCGGACTCTGCATCATCGCCCAGTGCCCCCACTGCAAGCAAACCGTGCGGGCTTCGGCCCACAGCCGACCATCATCAACAACTTCTGCAACAACAACGACTATGAAAACCCTTCGCCCGACTCTTCGATTTGCTCGAAGGCTGCTGTCGGGGGGATGACCCCCACGTACCCCAAAGACGACGAGTCAGACGGGGTTCCCGCCTACTCTGGACGACTCTTCTAACTCACACCCGCGTCCGGCTGCTCCAGCCAGCCGACTGCCCAAGCCAACTACGTCTCATCAGACACACACGGATGAGACGAACATACCCCGTGGCGGTGCACTGCTGACGAGTAGTAGTGCGCAATACATGCGCCAGGCAGTACCACCTACAGTGTAACTTGTCCCCTGGGCGTTGATTTGTAAAGCACCCCAGGGTACAAGCATAGCCTAGTTCACAAGCTGCATATAGCTTGGCATGTATGCTATCCATTGTAGCTTACATCTCAAGAAGGTTGGCATGTAAGCTACCCACCATAGCTTACATCCTAAGCCACACACTCATCTCTATATAAGAGGCCACATGCTAACCCATGGAGGGAGGTTCCCCTCACATGATCTCGTCCCCATCCCACTCTCTCACGTATGAGGCAAGAAGCCCATGGCTCTCGTCTCCCATACAGCTCCAGGAGAAACTTTGTACTACCCCATCTCGTCCTGGATCTTCCATGACAACTTTGCTCTCACCTTGATTTGCCACCCCCTCCCATCTATTGCGAGAAAACGACGACAATCAATTTATCTCATCACTTTTTCTACAGGAAAGCAAGATGGCATTATGCAGCAAGATATTGAAGCTCGAGCAAGAGAACAATGACTCAAGTGAGGAGAATATTATCCTCCGATGTAAGTTGGAAAAGAAGAATGCGACTACACCACCACCATCACCTAAGAAGTATGCTTGAGTACTTCGGTATGGGTACCACCCTTGGATTGTTCCAAGCTTGGGGGAGGTGCCCGTTATCGTATCACCATCACCCCACCATCATTACTATCTATTTTAGTTTGATCGTTAGTTGTTTTGTGTTCCTGAGAAATAAACTTTAGGTTTGCTTTTTTTAGTATTTTTGCTTTGAGTCCCATCTACCCTTCTAATCGAGTATGCAATATATATAATAAAGATTAGTTGAGTTTTTTGTGGTTTACCCATGGGCACCTATCATCATAGCATGTCGATAAAAAGAAAGATATAAATCATATGCTTATCCCATGAGGAGTAATGACTTCACATAGTAAAGAGTATACATGATGAAGATTGTTTAAAATAACCAAACATAGTAGTAGTCGTGGTTACAATCTAGGCATGACTATGAAGGAGGAGAGGAGATTCCCATATAAATATACTATCATGGACATCTTTTGTGATTGTGAGCCCTCATCAAATTTTATATAATGATCAAATGTTGATGTAGGACATGGAAGGCAACATAATGGTGATGGTATATCACATTAATATAGAAGTTATATGATCATGGATCCTTTAACATGTGATGCTTGCTTTAGATCTTTTGCTAGCCTAAAGATTTCGCACTAAGTAGAGATACTACTTGTGCATCCATAAACCTGAAACCCAGTTTCTTGCCATGAGAGTCCATCAAACCTACCCATGGATTGAGTAATATCCTTCAAGTAAGTTGTCATCAGTGCATCAAGCAATACAAAGTTGCTTCTAAATATGTAAGATCTTTTATTGCAAGGGAAAATAAACTTTATACGATCTTGTGATGACAAAGAAACAAAAGAGATAGACTGCATAATAAAGTTTGCTATCACAAGGGGCAATATAAAGTGACGTTCCTTTGCATTAAGAGTTTGCACATTCAAAAGCTTAAAAGCGCATGACAACCTCCGCTTCCCTTTGCGAAGGGCCTATCTTTTTTGAAGTTCAATCTTATGCGTGAGTCACTAAATTTATTTTCCCCTCTACCTATTAATTCTATGGTGGTAAGCATCATGTGTTGAGGAAAGATTCACATTTATATATCCAAGTGAATGTAGGTTATCGTGATTTATTATTGTTGACATTATCCTCGAGGTAAATGAGTTTGGTGGCGAGTCATTTAAGCCCCTATCTTCCTACTTGTCCTATGAAAATAGGAGCTCTAAAAATATGACTTGAGTATGAGCAATCATAGAAGAATAAACGATAGTTGAGTATGATAACTTGCCAATAAGAAAGCTCTTACACAAACTCTCCTCTGAAATATGTTTAAATATGATTGTCCCAATGACTGAGAATATAGTTTGTTGATTGTCAACAAAATTTATGCTTAATACTCCAAGATCTGTGAATGGATCGTTACTTGTTTATGAGAAGATATATGACAAAAGAGTTGCTGCTTGCTAATATTCATGATGTTCTCATGTCCGTATTTTATTTTTATCGACTTCTCCCTCTCAAATGATGTGGCCATTATTCTCGAGCTCGGCTTTCGCTCGAGGCAAGCGAGGTCTAAGCTTGGGGGAGTTAATACATCCATTTTGCATCATGAATCTTTAGTGATATTTGTCTTATTATTGTCCATTATTCCCTGTTATTATGTTAATCTTATGCCTTTTCTCTCTGAATATGCAAGGTACATTGTGAAGAGGAAAGTATCTTAAAACTGGAATTCTGGACCGAGAAACAGAGAAAAAGGCAGAAAAATCAAGTTGCTCCAAATGACCTGAAAATTCACGGAGAATTTTTGTGGAATATATAAAATTATTGGGCTGAAAATACACGGTAGAGGGGCAGACACGTGGGCACAAGCCATCAGGCCGCATCCCCAGGCCGCAACATGATAGCTCGTGGGGCCCCTGTTGGTCCTCTAACACCCTCTTCTCCTATATAGTGTGTTTTACCCTAGAAAAAATAAAGACATAACTTTTGGTATGAAGCGCCGCCATCTTTAGGTGGAAACCTGGGCACATGCGCTTTTGCTGTCCGGCAGAGCGATTCTGCCATAGGAATTCCTCTCCGGGAGGGGGAAATCGAAGCCATCGTCATCACCAATGCTTCCTCCTTCGTGGGAGGTCCAATCTTCATCAACATACTCACCAACACCATCTCATATCCAACACTAGTTCATCTCGTGTATTCAATCTTTGTCTCAAAACCTGAGATTGGTACGTGTGGGTTGCTAGTTGTGTTAATTACATCTTGTAGCTGATGCTAGATGGTTTACTTGGTGGAAGATATAATGTTCATATCCTTAATTATATTTGTCAGACTTGTGATGTTGAACATTTTGATGAGTTTTGATTAGTTAATATTGTTCCCAAGGACATGGGAGAAATCTGATCATAAGTAATCATATAAATTTGGCATCCGTTCGATATTTTGATGATATGTATGTTGTTACTTCCTTTAGTGGTGTCATGTGAATGGCGACTACATGACACTTCACCATGTTATGGGCCTAAAGAAATTCATTGTGGAGTAGCAAGTAGATGATGGGTTATGAGAGTGATAGAATCTTAAACCTCAGTTTATGCGTTACTTCATAAGGGGCTGATTTGGATCTCATGTTTCATGCTATGGTTATATTTGTCTTAATTCTTCTTTCGTAGTTGCGGATGCTTGTGAGAGGGCTTAATCATAAGTAGGTTGTGAGTTCAAGGAAGAAAAACACCTTAGCATAGGTCCACCTGCATATCAAATTATCAAAGTAGCGAATGCGAATCAACTTAATATGATGAACATGACTGGAGAGAAATTCCCATGTGTCCTCGGGAGCGCTTTCTTTATATAAGAGAACTTTCAGTCATGTCCTTTGCTATAAATAGGAACGGTCTACCTTGCTTCCCTTTGCTGCTATTGTTACTTGTCACTTGTTACGAATCACCTTGCTACAGAACTATTTATCACTGTTACTTACAACACTTGTAGAGAATACCTTGCTGAAAACTGCTTATCATTTCCTTCCGCTCCTCGTTGGGTTTGACACTCTTACTTATTGAAAGAACTATGATTGATGCCCTATACTTGTGGGTCATCATGTACATATTTTGTCGGTAGAAGGATACACCTGGAAAGATCCATATCCAGAAGTTTGGGCGCCCGAACCCGTTTGTGCCTGATAAGTCTCCAACGTATCTATATTTTTTGATCATTTCATGATATTTTATTATCAATTTTTTATTATTTATATGTCTTTTATATTGTTTTTATGGACTAAGCTATTAACTGAGTGTTCGATGTTAGCTCTTGTTTTCTGCATGTTTCTCGTTTTCTAGGAAATCCATACCAAATGAAGTCCAAAGGCGATGAAACTTTTTGAAGATTGGGAGAAGACCATAGAAGCTTCGGGAGAAGACCAGATGATGCACTATGGAGTCACAAGGCAAGGGGCACCCTAGTGCCTTGTGGACCCCCTCTGCCCCGTTTGACCTAAAACAAGCGCTATAAATTCTCATATATGTAGAAACCCTAGGAGCGAGACACACAAAAAATTTATCGCCTCCAGAAGGCTCTATTCCTACACAATCCCATCTAAAGGTCTTTTTTAGGTACTCTACTAGAGGGGTAATCCGTCACGGAGGGCATGTTCAACAACCTTTCTGCCTCCATGATGATGTGTGAGTAGTTCCTAGAGGACCTATGGGTCCATCTATCTCTCTCCCTATGATCTTCAATACAATGATCACTTAGGATACCTCTTTGATATAACTCTTGTGGTGAGTTTGTTTAGATTTGATGAATTATTGGATTTGATCAAATTATTCATTCAAAGTAAATGAGTCTTTTCAGATCGATTATGTGTAATTTTATAGCTATGTACGCTTTTTGATTTATGAGTTTTCTTTGGTCAGGTTAATGAGTGAGTGGTGCATGGTAGTGGGTTCAATATTGAGGTATCTTTACTTTGTGACACGAGGGATTGTGAGGCACATATTGTATTGTTGCTATTAAGTATAAAACAATGGGGTTCGAACATATTATTTTATCTTAGTTTGTCTACATAATTTCATCCTTCTTAAAGTGTTACTTTGTTTGTCATGAACTTAATACTTTGAGATGCATGCAGGATAGCGATCTTGGGGAGAAGTAATAGTAGTAGATGCAGTTAGACGGAGGTCTACTTGTGATGGACATAATGTTTATATATGAATTATGCCATGAAGAATCATCATAACTATGTGCTTTTCTATCAATTGCCCAACAATAATTTATTAACCCACCGATGCCATACTTAGAGAAACTCTAGGAGACCCACTTAAAAGTGGTAAAACCCATATAAAATGATGTTTTCAGTTTGGCGGTGTAAAAAAAAACACCCCGAATAGAGCCGGTAAAAGTGACCAAACTTGTAAAAATTTACACACCCCTCAGAATCCACCCTCGCGACCTTTTTTTTACAAATTTGGAAGCAAAACTGAGCAGGCCCTGTAAACCGGTCAACACTACACGACAAGAAAATTTTGTCGTGCACACATGGACTCTAGTGACCTTCCGCCATGGAACTTGTCGAAATCTAGTTGGAAACTCGCTGAAAACTCGAGCAGCTATGGAGGAGCTCGTGGATCGATCCGGTCACGGACAAGCTAGCTAGAAGGCTGCTGGATCGATCTGGCCATGGACGAGCTAGCTATCTAGCTAGCAAGCTGCTAGATCGATCCATCCATGGAATGTCTAGATAGATCCTCGATTAATCGAACCACTAATGAGATAGCTTCATGCGTTGTCCTGGACACCCCGGGCTTCATATTTGACCGCTTTGTGCACTGTCCATGTACATGGGCGAGAGGAAGAAGAAGACATGTGGAAGAATATAAGTGAATATTCAGTTTTAGAGTTTAAGTTTAAGGGGTCTGTACGGCCGGAGCTCAATGTGACCCTTAAAACGTGTTTTTCGCAAATTGAAAACCGTGTTTTTAGTTCCATAGTTTAAGGGGTGATACGTATCCAACGTATATATAATTTTTGGTTGTTCCATGCTATAATAGTATCATTCTAGGATACTTTTGTGTGCATTTATTTGTTGATTCGTATTATTTTTGAGAACTAACCTATTAGCCTAGTTGTAAGTATCAGTTGTTGTTTTTTGCATTCTTTTAGCTTTTTAGGTTTACAGTACCAAACAGAGTCCAAATACCATGAAAGTTTTTGATGATTTTCTTTGTACAAAAAGAGGACCTGAAAGCTTCGGGAGAAGACGAAAGGCCACACTAGGGCCCCACAAGCCAACATGGCACACCTAGGGGTGTGGTCGCGCCCTGTTAGATTGTGGGCCTCCCTTGGCCCTCATGGCCTTGTTCTGTGGCTTATAAATTTTCATATATTCCAAAAACCCTAAGGGAGCAACCAACACTTACTCCACTGCCGTAAGTCTCTGTTCTGTCATGTGCCCATCTGGAGCCCTGCTCCGGTGCCCTACTGGAGCGGGGATCGATCAGGAGGGCCTCAACATCGACCTTGTTAGTCCCGTGGTGATTTGTGAGTAGTCTACCATAGACCTACAGGTCCATAGCTAGTATCTAGATGGCTCTCTGTCTCCTCTCCCTATGTTCTTCAATACAATGTTCATCGCATCTTTGCGGTGATCTATTCGGTGTAATCACTTTGTGTGGTGCGTTTGTTTGGATCCAATGAATTGTGGGTTTATGTTCAGATTATTCATGAAAAAGATTTGAGACTTATCTGAATTATTATTTGATTCTTATTTGCATGATTATTATAGCTTCCAAATCTCTCCAATCTATTGATTTGATTTGGCCAACTAGATTGATTTATCTTAATTGAGAGGGATGCGTTGTAGTGGGTTCAACCTTGCGGTGCTCAATCCTAGTGACAAAAAGGGACATGGCACGTATTTACCCAACTATCATTTACACTACTTATTTTCTTGCAAGTAACGAGTTCAAGTGGATTGACAACCCTCTGTCAGCGCTGCAAAGAGGTGGAAACCCGCCTGAGCACCCTCCATGGGGAACATGGCAAGCTGGTCGAGCAACATCGCTCGCAGGAGGAGCGACTCAAGGCCCGCGAGGCCAAGCTCGCCGCCCGGGAGGGAGAGCTGTCCCGGGAGGCGAGCCACCTAGACACGAAACAGGAGCACCTGGTTGAGCGGGAGAGGGACGTCACCACGAGGGAGGCTCTCCTTGAGGCCCGGGAAAAAGCTCTCGCCGCGGTCGAGGAAAGGAAGACCTCCGAGCTGGCTCGCTTCCATGACGTCGAGCTTGGGCTTTGCAAAGCACTCCGCTCCCTCTGTCAGGATGGGTTTGACGAGCCTCTAGCCACCCCAGAGGAAGGCTTCGTCGTGCTCGTGAAGGGGCTCGTTGCAGCGCTGGAGGCTGCCATCACGCAGATGGAGAAGATCTTGGACAGCGAGTGCCGTGACCTCTTCTTCGCAGGTGCGACTCGCGTCTTCAGTCACCTTCATCTTCACGACCCCGGGTTCGATCAGAGCTCAGTGATCGTGCCGGTCCCCGTCGAGGCCTGCTACCGCGTCGCGGAGGCGGTGAAGGGTCCTCTGGAGGCGTTGGTGAGGTGGTTTGCCCGCGTCGCGCCCCCCTTGTCTCCAGGTGCCGTTGGAGCTGATGATGGGGATGACGAAGCCTCTGATGTCAATGACCAGCCCCCTGCGTAGGGGGTGATCGACGGCGGCTCCTCCTGACCCCTTGTACCTGTTATCTTCCTACAATGCACATCGTGCCTCGTGGAGGCGTTAAACTCATTTGCATTTTTTATGAATTGGGTCATGCTCCGTAATAATTGAATGCTCGAGTGTTTTCCTCACTTTGTTCCTGTCATGTTTGTTGTGCTACTCTATGTCGGTAGGGGCCTTCCCGCGCATACCTTCCCACGATTGAACCGACCGGAAACCAAGGACGGCCCAAAGGGGGAAGGGGCTACGAGCGCAGTTAGGCTCCTGAGTCGCGATGCTCAGGAGTCCCCCTTGACGCACGAGCTGCTCTCATGAAGAGAATGCGGTGAAGATTCTGAAACTTAGAATACCTTCCGCACTCCATGTCGGCAGGGCCCACCCCGCTCTTACCTCCCCACGATTGAACTGACCGGAAACCAAGGACGGCCCAAAGGGGGGCTACGAGCGCAGTTAGGCCCCTGAGTCGCGATGCTCATGGGTCCCCCTTGACGTGCGAGTGAATCTGATGCTCTTCCTAAGAAAATGATGGTATGAGACTCTCGAACTCCTTCAACACTCAGCATCTGCAGGGCCCGCCCCGCGTGTACCTCCCTGCGGTTGGAACGACCGAAAAGGGACGGCTCAAAAGGGAAAGGGGCTATGGGCGCAGTTCAGGCTCCTGAGTCGCGATGCTCAGGCGTCCCCCTTGACGTACGAGTGACTCCAGCGTTCTTCCTAAGGGATCCAAAGTGATTTGTCGAGCACACTGGGCTCTGCATCGGCAGGGCCCACTCCACGCGTACCTTCCCTCGGTTGAACCGTCCAAGGACGACCCAAAGGGGAAAGGGGCTACGGGCATAGTTTGGCCCCCGAGTCACGATGCTCAGGGGTCCCCCTTGACGTGAGAGTGGCTCCGTACCTTCAGTTGTTAGCCCACATGATGGGTGTGGGCGAAGTCACGGATGGACTGCGCTGATCTCCTTGATAGCCGCAGGTGTAGCCATTGGCGGGATGTGTTGATGTGAGCTGAGGGCGTAGTCATTGGCGGACTATATTGGTGCCAGCTGGGGACGTAGTCATTGGTGGACTATATTGGTTGCCCATGTTTGTACCCAGCGCGGAGCATAGGTCTTCTATTAGGCGTAGGGTGGACCCCTTCGTGTCCTCGGGGGGGGTGGGGGGCTGGGCGTATACAGCATCGGCTCGTTATTACGTGAGAGTGTCACGGTGGGGCTGTATATGGGAGGTCGCGAGGACGCTATGGCCTCGCGAGTGTCCCTACCCCCGAGGTATTGGGGCCTGATCTTCTCCCTAGCGCAGAGCGTAGGGCTGGCACTAGGCGTGGCATGGACCCCTCCATGTCCTCGGGGCCCCTGGCGTATTCAGCCTCAGCTCATTATTACGTGAGAGTGTCAAATTGGGGGTGTATATGGGAGGTCGCGAGGACGCTATGGCCTCATGAGTGTCCCTACCCCTGAGTCATTGGTAGACTGAATTGACTTGGTTTGGGTCATTGGCGAACCCTGCTGACTTCTTCTTCTTTATGAGCAAGACTGTGTATCTGCATGGATAAACTTTGACCGGAGCCCCCAAGGGGGGGCCGAAAGCCCGACAATATAACCAAGGCAGAACGTTAGGATGCCAGGCAGGTGAAATTGAACAACCAAACGATGAATAAGCGAAAGTAGTAGACGGGGAAAGTACAGAGCTGGGGGAGGATGCATCGCCCCGGGGTTGCCCACGGGCAGGGCGAACCGAAAAGTTACGTGGGAGTGGCCAACAAAAAGTCACCTGGCAGCCGAGCCGCTGAAGTACCGGAACCTCCGTTGTCGCTTGATTTCTTTTCTCCGTGTTCGTGACCCTCACAGGTCCACCGCCTCCCGAGGCTCGGGGCCTGCGCTTGGCCCGAGCATCTCCTCCTCCTCCTCGCGGCGCCCCAGCAGGCGGGGTATGAGCATGGCCTGCTCGAGCCTCTGGTAAGTGGCAACTGTGTTCCCAGCTCAAAGGGCATGAAGGCGTTGGCGCCCAGGTACTCCCACTGGTAGCCAGTCGGCGTAGGCCAGAAGGGGCCATGCGCCATGGCTATGTTGGTTGCGGACGCGTTGATGCAGATGTGGGGTCGGTCAACCGTGCCGACGACGGCGACTGCGATAGATGGTGCAGGGCAGTCACCGCGTCGCATGGTCTGGGCCTCGCGAAGTTCTCGGATTGCTTTGATGACGGACTCGCGAGAGCTGGTCAGACGTGCTCCGGATTGCGCCCTCGGGATGTGCTCGGACATCGCCTTCGCCTCACTGATCAGTCTAGGGGCCTGCCCGGTGGGAGCCCCGAGTTCTGACCCAAGAGGGGCGCCGAGCACGCATCCCTATGCGATGGGGGGTAGGGCTCCGTCCCCGGCCACGGATCCCGAAGCCCCGGGGCACTCCGCGTGGAGGAGCTCCTTCTTTTTCTTGCGAGGGTCCTCGCGAGACAGCTCGTCGTCTTCATCGTCTATATGTTCCGCCATCGCCGTGTTGTACGCTCGCTCCAGTGCGCAGACGACATTCTTCTCGTGATAGGGAATGGTGATGACGTTGCCGCTCCCCGGCATCTTGAGGACATTGTATCCATGGTGGACCACTGCCATGAACTTGGCAAGCGATGGGTACCCAAGGATGGCGTTGTATGGCAGGTGGATGTGCGCGACGTCGAAGATGATGACCTTAGTGTGCTAGTTCTGGCGCTCGCGAGAGGTGATGGGCAGATGCACTTGCCCAATGGGTACGATCGATCCCTCTGTGACCCGTGAGAAGGGCTTGGTCGACATGAGCTGCTCATACGATAGCTGGAGCTTCTCGAAGGTCTCGATTGAGAGGACGTTGAGCCGAGCTCCACTGTCAATGAGGGTCTTGGTGACGAGGACGTTACTGATAGTTGGGGTGCACATCATTTGGAGCTTGCCAACCATGAATGAGTGATACGTCTCCATCGTATCTACTTTTCCAAACTCTTTTGCCCTTGTTTTGGACTCTAATTTGCATGATTTCAATGGAACTAACCTGGACTGACCCTGTTTTCAGCAGAATTGCCTTGGTGTTATTTTTGTGCAGAAATCAAAGTTCTCAGAACGTCCTGAAAATTTACGGGGAATATTTTTGGAAAATATGGAAAATACCTGCGCAAAGATCCACCCGAGGAGGTGGGCCAGTGGGCCACAAGCCCTGCCACCGCCACCACCTGGTGGCGGATGGCAAGCTTGTGGGCCCACGTGGCTCTGCCACTCCTAATCTCAGCTCTATAAGTTCACTTTCCTCCAAGAAAAAAATCAAGAGAGAAGATTTCGTCGCGTTTATGATACGGAGGCGCCGCCACAACCTGTGCTTCATCTGGAGGGCAGATCTGGAGTCCGTTTTGGGCTACGGAGAGGGGAAATCGTCGCCATTGTCATCATCAACCTTCTTCCCTCGCCAATTCCTTGAAGCTCTTCGTCATTCGTGAGTAATGTATTCGTAGGCTCGCTAGGCGGTGATGAGTAGGATGAGATCTATCATGTAATCGAGTTAGTTTTGACGGGGATTGATCCCTAGTATCCACTATGTTCTGAGATTGATGTTGCTACTACTTTGCCATGCTTAATGCTTGTCACTAGGGCCCGAGTGCCATGATTTCAGATCTGAAATTATTATGTTGTCACCAATATATGTGCGTTTTAGATCTGATCTTGGAAGTTGTAGTTACCTACTATGTGTTATGATCGAGCAACCCCGGAGTGACAATAGCCGGAACCACTCCCGGTGATGACCATAGTTGGAGGAGTTCATGTGTTCACCAAGTGCTAATGCGTTGGTCCGGTTCTTTAGTAAAAGGAGAACCTTAATATCCCGTAGTTTCCTTTTGGACCCCGCTGCCACGGGAGGGATGGACAATAGATGTCATGCAAGTTCTGTTCCCTGAGCACGTATGACGACACACGGAATGCATGCCTACATCACATTGACGAACGGGAGCTAGCCACATATCTCTTTGTGTTATAATTGTTGCATGATGAATATGATCCAAACAAATCACCGACCCATTGCCTACGAGTTTGTCCTACTACTGCTGTTACTTGTCTTGCTCTGCTGCTGCTGCTGTTACTTGTCTTGCTCTGTTGCTACTCTTGCTACTAGTGTCGCTTGCTACTGTTGCTACTTGCTACTGCTGTCACTACTGCTGTTCCTTGCCGCTGCTATTACTCGTTACACCACTGCTACCTGCTACAATACTTTTTCGCTCGACGTTGACGGGAACAGACAATTTCCGTCAACGAGGCAACTTGGCGCCATTGATACAATCGTTAGAAATAGTCTGTCGTGTCAACAGATCGTTTCTGACACCGTTGTTATCATACTACTTTGCTGTTACTACTTTGCTTGCAGATACTAATCTTTCAGGTGTGGTTGAATCTCACACATTCAGCTACTAATACTCGAGAGTATTCTCATACCTCTTGCCTGGCGATCAACAAATTTGGGTCGAATACTCTACCCTCGAAAACTACTGCGATCCCACGCGCTGGTGGGCCGTCAACAACATTCTTCTAGTTTCGATTGCCGAAGGTTGCTAGCATCATTCTTCTGGTGCCGTTGCAGGGGAAGGTCTGCTGTCACAGAATTAGCATTTTTCTGGTGCCGTTGCCGGGGAGGTATTGCTATATTCTCTGAGTTAATTGGGATTTATATCTGCTGATCACTATGAAGAATCTGAAGGATCCGAAAACCAAAGTCTTGCCCTCAACTACGAGGGGAGGTAAGGAACTGCCATCTAGCTCTGCACTTGATTCACCTTCAGTTATGAGTAAGTTTGCGACACCACCTCCTGCTAGAAATCTTGATATGTCGCATGTGTTTGATGATGCTTATGTTGCTACTTCTAGAGATGCTATGCTTGATACTATGCCCGATACTGCTTTGCCTGATACTGCTAGAGATGCTATGCCTGATGATATTATGCTTGATACTGCTAGAGATGCTATGCTTGATACTGCTTTGCCTGATGATGCTAGAGATGCTATTTTGCCTGATACTGCTAGAGATGCTACTTTGCCTGATATGCCACTAGGGGTATTCCTTGATGCTAATATTGCTAGAGTAACTGCCAATGCTCGTGATGCTTCTGAAACTGCCGATACTATTGAGATAGAACCTGCTTTTGCTCCTGCTAGATCTAGCTCTCCTAGATATGAATTGCCTGATATACCTGAGGGTTACGTTATGGAGGGAGAGATAGCTGAGGATTTTCTTGCATGTAAGGATGCCTATGACACTGAGAAATTACTTCTCAAGTGGAAGGAAAAAATATCTGAAAGCTAGTATGAAATACGACCCGAAGTTTGCCACTTCACCTATCTTTATCACCGATAATGATTATGAATTCTCTGTCAATCCTGAGATAATCTCTCTAGTCGAATCTGATCCTTTTCACGGTTATGAGTGTGAGACAGTCGTAGCCCATCTTGCCAAACTACACGATATAGCCACCCTTTTCACTAATGAGGAGAAGATCCGCCACTACTATATCCTTAAGTTGTTTCATTTCTCTCCAAAGGATGACACTAAAACCTGGTTCACCTCTCTTGCTCCTGGATGTGTGAGTAGTCCCGAGGATATGGTCTATTACTTCTATGAGAAATATTTCCCTTCCCATAAGAAGCAAGCTGCCTTGCAGGAAATATACAACTTTGCTCAACTCCAAGAAGAGAGTCTCCCACAAGCTTGGGGGAGGCTCGTCCAGCTACAAAATGCTTTGCCTGATCACCCTCTTAAGAAGAACGAGATACTTGATATCCTCTATAACGGACTTACCGAAGCCTCTAGAGACCACCTAGATAGTTGTGCCAGTTGTGTTTTTAGGGAACGAACTGTAGAACAAGCTGAGACCCTACTGAATAACATCTTGATCAACGATAATGCTTGGACTATTCCTGAACCACCTCCTAAGCCAACTCCGAAGAAAAGAGGTATTCTATTCCTCAGTCCTGAAGATATGCAAGAAGCCAAGAAATCTACGCAAGAGAAAGGCATTAGATCTGAAGATGTCAAAAATCTACCACCTATCGAAGAGATCCATGGTCTCGATAACCGGATACAAGTAGTAGAAGTGAATTCTCTGCATAGGTTTGATGACAGTGATATTCCTTTTGACAAACCTGCTAGCCTATAATTTGATGAATTTGACAACTTTGTTGCCAAAAAACAGAGTTTCAATGATTATGTTAGAAGACATTTGGAACAAAGTACTCGTATGCTTAGCCATTTAAGTGCTTGTGTAGACAGAAATGTCAATGATCTAAAGCTTCTGAGTAAACATGCCTCTATGATTACTACTCAGGTAGAACAAGTACTTAAAGCTTAGAATGACCTGCTCAATGAATTAAATGACAACTCTGTCAGAGTCATTACTAGAGGAGGCAAAATGACTCAGGAACCTTTGTATCCTGAAGGTCATCCTAAGAGAATTGATCAAGATTCTGAAGGAATCAATGCTGATCACCCAGTCATCCTAAGGAGAAGAAGAAGCATGATAGAAACCTACATGCAAGTTCACCAAATACTGTCACACCTGAAGAACCTAATGATATTTCTGCGTCTGATGCAAAAACACAATCTGGTGATGAACATGAACCTGGTGACAATATGGACAGTGATGTTCATAATAATGCTCAACCTAGCAATGATGAGGATGCGGAGATTGAACCTACAGTTAATCCTGATAACCCACAACCTAAGAGATACGATAAGAATGACTTCACTGCTAGGAAGCATGGTAAAGAAAGGGAGCCATGGGTTCAGAGATCTATGCCCTTTCCTCCTAAGCCATCCAAGAAAAAGGATGATGGGGATTTTGAGCACTTCGTTGAGATGATAAGACCCATCTTTCTGCAGATGCGGTTAACTGATATGCTCAAGATGTCTCCGTATGCCAAGTACATGAAAGATATCGTGACTAATAAACAGAAGATACCAGATCTTGAGATCTCCACCATGCTTGCCAATTACACTTTCAAAGGTGGAACTCCTAAGAAACTTGGTGATCACGGAGTGCCCACTATACCTTGTTCCATTAAAGGAAACTACGTAAGAACTGCCTTATGTGACCTTGGAGCCGGTGTTAGTGTTATGCCGCTCTCTCTTTATCGTAGACTTGAATTGGATAAGTTGACACCCACTGAAATTTCTCTGCAAATGGCCGACAAATCAACTGCTTTCCCTATCGGCATTTGCTAGGATGTGCCTGTTGTGGTTGCCAACACCACTATCTTAACAGACTTTGTTATCTTGGATATTCCCGAGGACGATGCCATGGCTGTCATCCTCAGAAGACCCTTTTTGAACACTGCAGGGGCTGTTATAGATTGCAACAAAGGCAATGTCACTTTCCATGTCAATGGTAATGAGCACACGGTGCACTTTCCGAAGAAACGATATCAAGTACATTGCATCAATGCTATCGAAAAGACTTCATCGATTCTTATTAGGAGCTTTGAATGCCCTATTCCTCGTGTCAAGATGAAGTATGATTTGCTTGTTGGGCAGATACATATCCCCATTGAGGTGACTTAGTGGCTATTCGAAAATTCTCCGTTCTCTCTTGCGATTCGAGAAAGTTTTGTCATGAGGACTTGATCAACCCCATTGACGGATTTCTTTCGATGACCATGAAATGGACGAATCAAACAGTCACATACCTCTGTTTTAAGCTTTCATTTTCTGTTGCTTAGAAGAAAAATGATAGATTTAGTTTAGTTTTTCCTGTTTTCTGTTTTCGTGTCCCGGAGAAAAATACCTCGAAAATAAAAGTTCTCCGATGGTCCTAAAAATTAAGTATGATTTTTTCTGGAATTTTTGAAAATTATTAGGCCTGAGAGCTCGCCTGGGTGCCTGACCAGTGGGCCACAAGCTCTGCCACCGCCACCCCCCTGTGGCGGCTAGCAAGCTTGTGGGGTCCACAGGGACCCCCTCCACTCATTCCAGCTCCCAGCTTCTTCTTCCACCTCGAGAAAAAAAAAATTCGCAGCTCAAACCCGTGTTCTTGCGCATTTGGCTGTGATTTTTGATCTCCTTGCTCAAAGCACCATTCTTCGAACCGTTTTGGGGAAATAACTCCTTGGTAAGTGATTCCTCCATTCGTCCAATTAGTTTTTGCTCTAGTGCTTCATCCGTCGTGTATTCTTGCTACCTTGGTGACCCTGTTCTTGAGCTAGAAATGTTGATTTTAGCTGGTCCCAAGTAGTTTTAGCATGTGATACGGTCTCTAGGCACTAGTAGGAGTAGTTGCTACAAGTTGGGTTAATCTTTATTCACTTTTCTTTCGAAGTCTCTAAAAATTTCAGAATTTTTCAGAGCTAGAAAAAGGAAAAGACGAGGAGGTTCTTGAGAGGCTCTTCAAGCCGTAACCCCAAGGATGATGAGAAGAACCACCCCAAGTACGTAGTCCCTCGAGTCACAGAAGTTCGAGCGTGCGAGTGGCCAAGTGATGAATTTTTGCGCGCCGCTGGGCTTTATGAAGAATTTTATTACTTGGTGGAGAACGCAGGTCTTACCGCGTTCGTTGCAGATAAGTGCTCACAATATCTCCTCCTCACCAATATTTTCATTCAAAGCTTCAACTTTTATCTGAGGAAGAATCCTCCCATGGTTGAGTTCATGATATACGATGTTCCCTAGTGCATGACACTACATGATTTTTGCAATGTATGCAAATTACCTTATGTTGGGGATATCCGTGACCCTCGTCCACGGGACTCGGATGATTTTATTGGTACTATTGCTGTTGGAGAGGAGAGAGGAGTGTCTCGCGCTAGAATTGCTAGCATACATTTTCCTGTGCTTCGGTACTTCTCACTATTTTTGGGAAAATGTTTGATTGGCCGTGGGGAGGCTGGATCACTTAGTTCTCCAGACCTTGCGGTTTTGCGCGAAGGCCTTTCTAACGATAAGGCTTATAGCCTAGGTGCTATAGTGGCCCAGCGGTTGAACACCAACCGTTCCAAGGGTGTCGTCTATGGAGGTATCTATGCTACCCGTCTTGCCAGACACTTTGAGATACTACATAACCATAGGAGAGGCAGAGGAGTTTGAGAGGGAGGCGACAGCTGCTAGACTTTGTGAGGCAGCTATTCAGGCAGTGGCTGCAACACTCCCGTATAACACCCATTATGATTTTGGGTTTCGCCAGGACCATCCATGGGAGTAGACCAAGCTAGGACAAAAGCCTAAGCTTGGGGGAGTACGTGTTTCTCACCGACTTTACATTCATGCTTATGCTTTCACTTTGTTAGCCGTTGTTTACACTTTGCCACTGTATTATCCATGCTAGTTTATTTTCATTTTCTTGTTTTCTTGTTTTGTGTCCTTTTGAGAAAACCCAAAAAGATTTTTCTTTCTTCTTTTGCTTGTTGGGAGCTTTCCCGTGTAAATAGTTTTCTTTTTTCTTTAGGTATAGGTAGAAGATATTGATTACAATGTTTAGTGGTTCTTGCATGCATACCTGTTTAGCTTTCAAAGAGCCATATTACTTTGTCTTCTCCTTTGTGTTTGCCTGCGGATTCAGCTTAGTCCAATGCACGAGCACTCTTATTATTGTTCACATCGTTCGATCGTGCAAATGAAAAGCAATAATGATGATATATGATGAAGTGACTGAGACTGAAAAGCTGGTATTAACTCTATCTATTTTGTTTTTGTAAATATGACTAGCTTGTCGACCCAGATTCAGCTTTGTTGTGAGAGAACCATGTTTGCAACGACAACATAGAGATCATAGTTTCTGATGCCATGCTTATTTAGCTGAGAGTTTATAATGGTTTGTCTTGAATGCCAACATAGATTTTGAGATGACTATGATGTAGTATGATAGGATGGTATTCTCCTTTGAATGATTCAAGTGGCTTGACTTAGCGCATGTTCATGCATGTAGTTGAAACAAAATCAACATAGCCTCTATGATGTTCGTGTTCATGGTGATTTATATCCTGTTCATGCTTGCATTCAATGTTAGCCAAACTCATTGCATCATGATGACTATTGTCGCTCTCTAGTTGGTCGCTTCCCAGTCTTTTGCTAGCCTTCACTTGTACTAAGCGGAATACTGCTTGTGCATACACTTCCATAAACCCAAAAGTTTTTCCATGAGAGTCCACCATACCTACCTATTTGCGGTATCTACCTGCCGTTCCAAGTAAATTTGCATGTGCCACTCTCTAAACCTTGAAGAAATAATCTGTTTTGCATGCCCGAACCGCTCATGTGGTGACAGGGGCTATTGGTATCTTCCATGCTAGGAGTGTTATCCTCGACATGTGTTTATTCACTGTCATTCACAAGAAAGGGGCCGGTAATTGGAATGCCTAGTTCCATGCTTAAATCGAAAACATAACTGTAAAACAAGACTCCCCCCGGATTGATGTTAGTATGGACGGTACCCGAGGATTCGGCTAGCCGTGGAGTGTGATTGATTGGTAGTGGGGGAGTTAAAACTTTACTTTTCTGTTTGGGAACCGCCTATAGCATGAGTAGCATGGAAGATATTGAGAACTCTTGGTCATTCCGTTGACAATGAAAGCATGCCACCCAAAATTATTATCTCTGTTTTCAAAGCTTGAGCTCTAGCACCTCTGCAAATCAATGCTTCCCTCTGCGAAGGGCCTGTCCATTTAGTTTCCTGTTGAGTCATCCTCTTCTTATAAAAGCACCAATTAGATAGCACCTCTGTCATTTTTATGCTTTGCTTTTGATTGATATTGAGTATGACTATGACTGGATCTTCGTTGCTTTGAATTACAATGTTTAGTCAGCCTTGATCTTTTAAAGTGTTCTGCATTTATGTTTTGCGGTCTCAGAAAGAGCTAGCGAGATACCACCTATTCATATTGCTTCATGCCTGCTTTGATTGAAGTGTTGGTATTTGAAACTCATTATTATTTGCTCGTTAGCTGATTATGCCATTGATATTAGTTTACCGTGAGACCTTTGTGTCACTTGCTTATGTGGTTAACTTGTGATCTTGCTGAAATTCTGGTTATGAGTTAGACATAGTTGCAACGACAAGATCAAACAGAGTTTGTCAAAGTTTTTTCTTTCTCTCTCAGTTTGTCAACTGAGTTGCTTGAGGACAAGCACGGTTTTAAGCTTGGGGGAGTTGATACGTCTCCATCGTATCTACTTTTCCAAACTCTTTTGCCCTTGTTTTGGACTCTAATTTGCATGATTTGAATGGAACTAACCTGTACTGACGCCGTTTTCAGCAGAATTGCCTTCTTGTTATTTTTGTGCAGAAATCAAAGTTCTCAGAACGTCCTGAAAATATACGGGGAATATTTTTGGAAAATATGGAAAATACCTGCGCAAAGATCCATCAGAGGAGGTGGGCCAGTGAGCCACAAGTCGTGCCACCGCCACCCCCTGGTGGCGGATGGCAAGCTTGTGGGGCCCACGTGGCTCTGCCGCCCCCAATCTCAGCTCTATAAGTTCACTTTCGTCCCAGAAAAATCAAGTGAGAAGATTTCGTCGCGTTTGCGATACGGAGGCGCCGCCACAACCTGTTCTTCATCTGGAGGGCAGATCTGGAGTCCGTTTGGGTCTCCGGAGAGGGGAAATCGTCGCCATCGTCATCATCAACCTTCTTCCCTCTCCAATTCCATGAAGCTCTTCGTCGTTCGTGAGTAATCTATTCGTAGGCTCGCTGGACGGTCATGAGTAGGATGAGATCTATCATGTAATCGAGTTAGTTTTGACGGGGATTGATCCCTAGTATCCACTATGTTCTGAGATTGATGTTGCTACTACTTTGCCATGCTTAATGCTTGTCACTAGGGCCCGAGTGCCATGATTTCAGATCTGAAATTATTATGTTGTCACCAATATATATGTGTTTTAGATCCGATCTTGCAAGTTGTAGTTACCTACTATGTGTTATGATCCGACAACCCCGGAGTGACAATAACCGGAACCACTCCCGGTGTTGACCATAGTTTGAGGAGTTCATGTGTTCACCAAGTGTTAATGCATTGGTCCGGTTCTTTATTAAAAGGAGAACCTTAATATCCCGTAGTTTCCTTTTGGACCCCGCTGCGACGGGAGGGATGGACAATAGATGTCATGCAAGTTCTTTTCCCTAAGCACGTATGACGACACATGGAATGCATGCCTACATCACATTGACAAACGGGAGCAAGCCACATATCTCTCCGTGTTATAACTGTTGCGTGATGAATATCATCCAAACAAATCACCGACCCATTGCCTACGAGTTTGTCCTACTACTGTCGTTACTTGTCTTGCTCTGCTGCTGCTGCTGTTACTTGTCTTGCTCTGTTGCTACTGTTTCTACTAGTGTCGCTTGCTACTGTTGCTACTTGCTACTACTGTCACTACTGCTGTTCCTTGCCGCTGCTATTACTCGTTACACTGCTGCTACCTGCTACAATACTTTTTCGCTCGACGTTGACGGGAACAGACAATTTCCGTCAACGAGGCAACTTGGCGCCATTGATACAATCGTTAGAAATAGTCTGCCGTGTCAACAGATCGTTTCTGACACCGTTGTTACCATACTACTTTGCTGTTACTACTTTGCTTGCTGTCGTGGGTATAAGCCTGATAGTAGATGTGTAGGGTACGAAAAGGATGGGCAGAGTCCCAGCTACGGCGAGGATGTATGAGTTCGGGCCCCTCTGCGGTGGAGGTAATAACCCTACGTCTCAGTGCTCAGGGAGCTTTGTTGTCGAGTGGAATAGGGAATACAATGAGTTGCTAACCCCTCTACCAGTGGGGGAGGGCGGCTTATATAGAGTGCGCTGACCTCCACAACGGTTCCGGTACAGGGGTGGAGTAGTGGGGATTGAATGCGTACGTTACAGGTAACGTATGCTCTAAATGCTAATAAATGCACCCGGAAACATACGTCCGTTTCCCTCCAGAGAGGTTACTATGTACCGAGTGTAGCCAGTCGGTTAGCTTGGTATCCTCCGAATGCTAGTCTCCGACTGGATGGTTGAGGACCTGTTACCGACTGGATGATGGGGACTCCTTAATTCAGTCGGGACTGACTAAAAGCCTTGTCCTTTGTGAGTGGTAGTCCTTGGGTAGGACCTACATGACAGGCCTATGACCCTACCCTAGGACTATGACCCCATCATTAGTCCCCGAATGGATTGGGGTTGAAACAACGAAGCGGTGCTTGAAGTTTGGATCCGACTGGAACAGATTTGGCTTGGGCGTTGCCTGCCCCAATCCGTTTTATCTTTTCTGACCAACGATCCGAGTGGAAGTACTCGCGAAACAGACTGTCGGAAACCGAGTGCTTCTGCGGCATCTTTTGACGCGACCGGTCAACTGACAGCGGCGGATTTTCCAGGATCTCAAATTTAGGGTTCCGCGCGCTCAGCGGGGAGGACGCCATCGTGCTAGAGTAGCGCCTGATGCCTCGATTCTCGCGTCTTCAACCTCTCCACTAATATCGCCGCGGTGGGTCGGGGGATAAGGTTTCGGGCCCACCCACCAGCGACCCAGTCGGAGCCCTACTTAAATCTCGGCGGCGAGGGTTATTCGTTACGCTCGCCGAATCTCTTGCCTTCGCCTGCTCCGTCTCTCTCGCCACCTCCAGTGCCTCTACACTCTTCCCTTCCCCTTCCTCCCGCGGGCTCGCAGCTTCCGCCATGACCAAGGGTCAGACGAGCAAGATGGAGGCGAGGAAGAAGAAGGGGAAGGCGACGGCTCCTGCTCAGTGGCGGCAGCGGCCGCTGCCGGCGGGGTGGATTCAAGGGGACTTCCTCCCCTCCACGGTGACGGAGGGGGATCTGCTGCAGCTGGTCGAGCACGGGGATATCGTGCACAAGACTTGGAGGCTGCCGGCGGAGAACGAGGTCGAGCCGGCGCCCCGGGAGGGGGAGCGCGTCTTGCTTGTCAGCCACGTCTATCGAGGTTTCTCCTTGCCCCCGCATCCTTTCTTCAAGGGCATCATGAATCACTTCGGGGCACAACTTCACCACTTTCCCCCGAACGCCATTGCCCATCTCTCTGCCTTTATAGTTCTGTGTGAGTGTTTCATTGGCTGTCCTCCCCATTGGGGGCTGTTCAAGCACATATTTTCTGCTAGATCCCAGACCATCAAACGACTTAGCCAGTCGGATGACAAAACACATCTTCTCCAGCTCTGCGGGGGTCTAGGTTTCCAGAAAAAGAGTCGGAGCAGTTATCCCACCCTCCAGCTAAGTGAGTCGGTCAGGAACTGGTAGTCGACGTGGTTCTACTACAAGGATATCGCCTGCCCGAATGCTTCGACAGGGCTGCCTCCCTTTAGCTTAGATCGGCCCGCCCCACCTAAGCAACTCGCGCTCACGAGGGCGGAGAAGAACGACATCCAGCCTCTGGTCGGGGCGCTCGTAGATGTCGTCAGGAGGGGGGTCACTGGCATAGACTTGCTGGAGGTCTTCCTCGGTCGGCGTATCCAGCCCCTGCAGGCTCGCGACCACGCCATGTGGCATTATACGGGGCCCTAGGATTCCACTCGGACCAACGTCGTTGGCGTGACTGAGGAGAGGGTGACCTCATGGGTGCTCCAGATCACAGGCCCCTACGAGAATCCCAAAGGATCTCGACGAGTGAAGCCCTTCTGCGCGGATAATACTCCTCCGAATCAGGTGAGTGTTACTTGTCGAGTGCTCCTAACTGTCTTAATCTTATCGTTTGCTTGAATCTCTGTGTGACGTCTGATGTCGCCGACTGAATTTTATGCAGTAGTGGACCAACTGGTTTTCTCCCGTCTTGAACGGGAACCCGACCGAGGAGGAGGAAGGCAGACAGGAGGGCAGCGTGGAGAGCGCTGAATATGTCTCCGACAGCGGGGAGTCAGAGGAAGAGACCAGCGAGGAAGAGGAGGAAGACGAAGAGCAGGACTCGCCGCCTCCGCAAACAGAGCATCGGACCAAGCGCTGACACGAGCGTGCCGTTCCCTCGGCCCCTCCAGCATCTTCGAGTGCTCCGCCCACTGCCCTGGTGGTCCTAAGTGCTCGGAGCACCAAAAGGGCCAGGGATGCTGCCGCTGAGCTTGCGGGTCAGTCTTCCAAGGCGGCCAAACCGAGTGGGTCCAAACCTCGGAAGGCTCTGCCGCGGATGAGGGTTGCTGTCCCCGTCACCTCCACGTAAGTGTATGGATCCTCTAATTTCTTCTGATATCCGAGTGAATTCTTGTTCATTGGTCGAACGGATTTCACTCGACAGAGTTGCTACTTCTGCCACCTCTCCGACGCGCCAAGAAGATGACCCCATGGACACAGACAACGTCGTCTCGTCCTAGCCAGGTGCGTTGTAGTGACTTCGAGTGTTTTATTCTATCATAGGTTCTGCCTCTTTCTTTTTCTGAGATCTTGCATCGTTCGGTCTATCAGGGGCGATTTGCGTGGATGAGGGCGATCAGGGGAGAGCTAAACAGGCTGCGGAGCCCGTTCTTGAGGCCGCTCCGCCTGTTGCTGCTCTCGCCGCCAACGTGCCGCCGACTGAACCGGCGCTGGTGGTTGAGGTGCCGACTGGAGTGGACCTCGGGATGCCTCAGGAGCTTCCGACGATGCCCGGCTCGTCGAATGTCGAGTTCAACATCCAGCGTCTCCCGGAGGAGTAGGTGGGAGGGGCCAAGGGAGCCATGGTGCACGCGGAGCTGATAGGTGGGGAGGCCAAGAGGGCCTATGACTCCATCGCGTCCTTGTACCAGCGGAGCCTGGAGCTGCGGGATGATATCCGAGTAAGTGGGCTAGTAAGTATTTACTTTTCTCTTGTAACCCACTTGGTGTTTTTGGATAGCATCTGTTGTTCGCAATGGCTTCACTCTGAGTGAACCCAGTGGGTGTAGTCCCCGAGACTTCTGTCGAGTGCTTGCACCGGCAGTTGTCTTTATACATATTGTCTTTGCTTTGGTCAGGTCTGTAAATAACATGACCGAGTGCGCGCAGTTGTGGCACTTGGAGTGCACTTACTGTAAGAGTCCCCGAGAGTAATTTGTACTCAGGTCGGGTAGTATTGGCCTCATAGGCGTAGGTGGTAACATGCATCTCAATAGGGCGGGCCTGCTTGAGTTGCATGCCAGTGGGGTCACTCTTAGTGAACCCACTGGGTGTAGTCCCCGAGGCCGCTATCGACTGCTTGCGTCGGCAGGGGTTTGAAGAACTTAAACTTTTGTTGTTGGATTTTCTGATTGTCCCTTGGTGTTTGCTGGCAGAAAACTTGTGAAATGGGAACAACCTATGAGACTCTCAGGGCGGAGAAGAATCAGTTAGCTAGTGAGCTTGATGCGGCGCTGCTTGCAATGGCTGGCATGAAGGATGCTGTGGCGGGACGAGAGAAGTCATTGGAGCAGGCGCGTGAAGCGAACAAGGTGTTGACTGAGGAAGTGGAAAAGATGGGGAAACAGAGGACTGCGCTGATGGGTCAGATGGATGTGCTGAACAAACGGTGCAGAGCACAGGAGAAATACGTCAGCGACTGGGCTCGGCAGATGATGACGCGTCTGGCTGGTAAGTCTTGCTCTTTCCGAGTGGTTGTGTTATGCGCGTCACACTCGGCACTTATTGTCTACTTGTCCTATTGTCGCAGATTTTTGCTTTGACGCTGAAGCTGAAGCGGCTGATGTAGAGCGGTCGATTCTCGAGAACGTTCCACTCGGCGAGGACGCCAATCGGGATCTGCTCCGTGCGCACATCCGCGTGGGCAAAGTTAGTCCTTTCATCGGTCGACTGAGAGAAGTCGTGGCTGAATCGACAAGGAGCTTTGGCCAGAAGATGAGTCGCGGCAGGAGATGGAGAACCTGATGACCCGACTGGAGGAGATTCCGAACCGAGTGCAGTCGTGGAAGAAATCTGCAGCACGTTGTGGTGCAGATGTTGCTCTATCTCTGGTCCGAGTCCATTGCAAGGAGGTGCGCGAGGAGAAGTTGAAGACGTTGAAGGTGGCCAACACGAAGAAACTTCGATTTGAAGACTTCATGGGAACCTTCCTTGAAAGTGCTACCCGCATCGCCGACGGTATTGATCTGGACACGTTCGTAGAGCCCTCCAGTCCTGGTGTTAATCTAGATGAAGCGTAAAAACACTTTTATCCTCGGTATGCCGAGTGTTGATCTGTAAGAAACTTTGGCCACTGCTGTTGGCCGTCACATTCGTGGTTCGGTGTGGGTAAGCTTGATCCACACCGAACTACTATCTTTGGTTGAACTTTGAATCGAATATTTTGCTCTTCTGTTGCAATGTTGACTCGAGTTTTTGTTTGGCGTTTCTTGGTGAAGCCAAAGGCAAACATTCGAAACATGTCAGATGTTTTGACATCTGCATGAACCTCATTGAGGGTCCGTGGAATTCCCTAAGTCCCCGAGTGTGACGTTAAGTGCACACCCAGAGAAGGTTAATACTTAGGCGATTCTGGATCGCAGCTAAGTCCCAGAGTGTGACGTTAAGTGCACACTCGGAGAAAGTTAATACTTAGGTGATTCTGGATGGCAGCTAAGCCCCCGAGTGTGACGTTAAGTGCACACTCGGAGAAAGTTAATACTTAGGCGAGTCTGGATCGCAGCTAAGCCCCCGAGTGTGACGTGAAGTGCACACTCAGAGAAAGTTAATACTTAGGCGATTCTGGATCGCAGCTAAGCCCCTGAGTGTGACGTTAAGTGCACACTCGGAGAAAGTTAATAATTAGGCGATTCTGGATCGCAGCTAAGTCCCCGAGTGTGACGTGAAGTGCACACTCGGAGAAAGTTAATACTTAGGCAATTCTGGATCGCAGCTAAGCCTCCGAGTGTGACGTTAAGTGCACACTCAGAGAAAGTTAATACTTAGGCGATTCTGGATCGCAGCTAAGCCCCCGAGCGTGACGTGAAGTGCACACTCGGAGAAAGTTAATACTTAGGCGATTCTGGATCGCAGCTAAGCCCCCGAGTGTGACGTGAAGTGCACACTCGGAGAAAGTTAATACTTAGGCGATTCTGGATCGCAGCTAAGCCCCCGAGCGTGACGTGAAGTGCACACTCAGAGAAAGTTAATACTTAGGCGATTCTGGATCGCAGCTAAGCCCTTGAGTGTGACGTGAAGTGCACACTCGGAGAAAGTTAATACTTAGGCGATTCTGGATCGCAGCTAAGCCCCCGAGTGTGACGTGAAGTGCACACTCGGGGAAAGTTAATACTTAGGCGATTCTAGATCGCAGCTAAGCCCCCCGAGTGTGACGTGAAGTGCACACTCGGAGAAAGTTAATACTTAGGTGATTCTGGATCGCAGCTAAGCCCCCGACTGTGACGTGAAGTTCACACTCGGGGAAAGTTAATACTTAGGCGATTCTGGATCGCAGCTAAGCCCCCGAGTGTGACGTGAAGTGCACACTCGGAGAAAGTTAATACTTAGGCGATTCTGGATCACAGCTAAGTTTTTTTTTGATACCGGAGTCTGCGACCGCGGAAGAACTTTGAACCTGCAAAAAACTCAATCTGCTTTATATTATTTCACCAATACTTGTTCTTTACATTGCTTCAGTCGACGGTCACGTGTAGAAGCGCTTCAGGAGATCTCCGTTCCATGCACGCGGCTCGTCTGTCTCCCTCTCGATGTTGTAGAGTCTGTATGCTCCGTTGTTCAGCACCTTGGAGATGATGAACGGTCCTTCCCAGGCCGGAGCCAACTTTTGAGGTCTTTGCTGATCCACTCGGAGCACCAGGTTGCCTGCTTGGAATGTGCGACTTCTGACGTGGCGTGCATGAAAACGCCACAGATTTTGTTGATAATTGGTCGAGCGAGTTAGTGCCATCTCACGCTCCTCCTCCAGGAGATCCACTCCGTCTTGCCTTGCTTGTTCTACTTCGGCTTCGGAGAAGATTTCGACTCGTGGCGCATTGTGAAGCAAGTCACTCGGAAGGACCGCTTCTGCTCCATAAACGAGGAAGAACGGTGATCGCCCTGTAGATCTGTTCGGGGTTGTGCGAAGTCCCCAAAGCACTGAAGGTAGCTCGGTAACCCAAGCGCCAGCGGCATGTCCTATCTCTCGCAGGAGTCAGGGCTTCAAACCTTGCAAAATAAGTCTGTTTGCCCGCTCTGCTTGTCCATTGGACTGAGGATGTGCTATGGAAGCAAAATCCACTCGGATGCCTTGGCCTATACAGAAACCTTTGAATCTGTCCGAGTCAAAGTTTGTCCCGTTGTCCGTGATTATGCTGTGAGGTACACCTAATCTGAAGATGATGTCCCTGACAAACTTGACGGCTGTTGAGGCGTCGAGCTTCTTGATGGGCTTCGCTTCGATCCATTTCGTGAACTTGTCGACTGCCACCAACAGATGTGTGTATCCACCTTGGCATGTCTTGAATGGGCCGACTGTATCTAATCCCCACACTGCAAACGGCCACACAAGAGGGATCGTCTTCAACGTAGACGTCGGCTTGTGGGACTTGTTGGAGTAGAACTGGTAGCCCTCACATCGGTCAACCATATCTTTAGCCATCTCGTTAGCCTGCAGCCAGAAGAAACCAGCCCTGAATGCCTTGGCGATGATTGCTCTCGAAGAAGCATGATGACCGCAGGTCCCCGAGTGAATATCCTCGAGAATCAGCTGCCCCTCCTCTGGGGAGATGCATCGTTGAAGAACGCCTGAGATACTTTCTTTGTACAACTGGCCATCAATGACAGTGAATGACTTCGACCTGCGGACTATCTTCCTGGCCTGGACTTCGTCTTCTGGTAGTTCCTGCCTCAGAATATATGCAACGATCGACACAGTCCAATCGGGGATGACGGCAAGAATCTCCATGACCAGATCAACCACAACAGGAACATCGACTTCAGTCGGATCCGTAGAACTCTTTGGTTGTACCGGCTCCTCTGTGAAAGGATCTTCTTTGACTAAGGGGAGGTGGAGGTGCTCGAGGCAGACGTCACTCGGGACTGGTCTCCGAGTGGATCCGAGTTTTGCTAACTCATCAGCTGCTTGGTTGTTCAGTCTTGGAAGATGGTGAAGTTCTAGACCTTCAAACTTCTTCTCAAGCTTCCTCACTGCATTGCAATATGTAGTCATGGTGGGGTTTCTGATGTCCCACTATTTCATCACTTGATTGACCACCAAATCCGAATCGCCGTAGACCATCAGGCGACGGACGCCGAGTGAGACGGCCATACGCAACCCGTAGAGGAGAGCTTCATACTCTGCCTCGTTGTTGGAGGAATCGAAGTGTATATGTAGCACGTACTTGAGCTTGTCGCCCTTTGGTGATATGATCACAACGCCAGCGCCGGAGCCATTCAACATCTTGGACCCATCGAAGAACATTGTCCAATGGGCCGAGCAGATGTGGGTCGGTTGCTGTTGTTCTAGCCATTCTGCTATGAAGTCAGCCAGAGCTTGAGACTTAATAGCTTTCTTGGCCTCGAACTTGATATCGCAGTACAACATCTCCATCGCCCACTTCGCCACTCGGCCTGACGCATCTCGATTGTGGAGAATTTCCGACAATGGAGCATCAGAAACGACAGACACCGAGTGGTCTTGGAAATAATGGGCCACCTTCTTCGCAGTCATGTAAATCCCGTAGATAAGTTTTTGATAGTGGGGATACCTCTGCTTGGAAGGAGTCAGGACTTCGGAGATGTAGTACACTGGCCGCTGAACTTTGTAAGCTTTGCCTTCTTATTCTCGTTCGACTGTAAGAACTGTACCGACGACTTGATTTGTAGCCGCGATATACAGAAGAAGGGGCTCTTTACTGAGCGGAGCAGTAAGAACCGGCTGGGTGGAAAGTAGGACTTTGAGGTCGTCGAATGCGACTTGGGCTTCATCTGTCCACTCGAAAGTATCTGATTTCTTCATGAGTCGGTACAGAGGAAGTTCTTTTTCACCGAGTCTACTGATGAACCTGCTCAAAGCCGCTAGGCAACCTGTGAGCCGTTGAATATCGTGTATCCTGACCGGCCTCTCCATTCGGACGATGGTCCCGATCTTTTCGGGGTTGACATCGATCCCTCGTTCGGAAACGAAGAAACCGAGTAACTTTCCGCTGGGAACGCCGAATGAACATTTGGCGGGGTTGAGCTTGATATCGTACCTACGAAGGTTGGCGAATGTTTCTGCCAAGTCAGTCAGCAGGTCGGAACCTTTGCGTGACTTGACTACGATATCATCCATATACGCCTCCACATTCTGACCGATCTGACCGAGGAGAAATTTTTGGATCATGCGCATAAAGGTAGCTCCTGCATTCTTCAGACCGAATGGCATAGTGATGTAGCAGAAGCACCCGAATGGGGTGATGAAGGCTGTTTTTAACTCATCGGGACCATACAGACGGATCTGATGATAGCCCGAGTAGGCATCAAGAAATAACAGACGCTCACAACCCGCAGTCGAATCGACAATTTGATCTATGCGGGGGAGCGGAAAATGGTCTTTCGGGCAGACCTTATTGAGATGCTTGAAGTCGATGCACATTCGGAGCGACTTGTCCTTCTTGGGCACCATGACAACATTAGCGAGCCACTCGGAGTGGTGAACCTCGCGAATGAAGTTGGCTGCCAGCAGCTTGGCCACCTATTCCCAGATTGCCTTCCTCTTGTGCGCGGCGGACCGGCGCAGGCGCTCTCGGACAGGCCGCGCTGTGGAATCCACGTGCAGTCGGTGCTCAGCCAACTCCCTGGGTACACCTGGCATGTCGGAGGGTTTCCATGCGAAGATGTCCCAGTTCTCACGGAGGAATTGGGTGAGCTCGGCTTCCTATTTAGGATAGAGGGTGGTGGAGATGTTCGTCGGGGCAGCAGTGGCGTCCGTCGGGTGGATGCTGACCTTCTTCTTCTCTCCCGCCGACTGAAATGCAGACTCTGAAGCTGGCTTCTTCGAGCGCATCAGGTCGGCGGGGTCGACTATTTTCTTGTACTCGTCCAGCTCGAGGACGGCCATCTGCTGGTCGGCGATTCTTGATCCCTGCTGCAGACACTCTTCAGCCCGCTGCCGATTGCCTGTGATGGTGATCACAGCCTTCGGGCCTGGCATCTTCAGCTTCAGGTATACGTAACATGGACGGGCCATGAAGTGCGCATACGCTGGGCGACCCAGAATTGCGTGATAAGCGCTCTGGAAGTCAACCACTTCGAACGTCAGCTTTTCCTTGCGGAAGTTCTTGTCGGAGCCGAAAACGACGTCCAACGTGATCTGGCCGAGTGATTTGGCCTTCCGTCCAGGGACGACTCCGTGGAACTGCATGCTGCTCTCGCTGAGTTTGGACATCGGGATGCCCATCCCCTTGAGGGTGTCGGCGTACATGATGTTCAAACCGCTGCCGCCATCCATGAGGACTTTGCGCAGTCGGACTCCTTGTACCACCGGGTCGACGACCAGGGCCTGTCTCCCCGGGGTGGGTACATGTGCCGGATGATCCGATTGGTTGAAGGTGATCGCAGTCTGAGACCATTTGAGGAACTTGGGGTTGGTAGGGGTGGCCATGTTCACCTCTCTGTTCACCAGCTTCAGTCGGCTCTTGCTCTCGAAGTCAGCAAAGATCATCAGGGTTGCATGGACTTGGGGGAACGGACCCTCCTTATCCTCCTCATCCTGTTCATGGTCCTTCTCAGTCGGTTGCCCTTCGCTGAACCCCTGGATCAGCAGGCGACATTGTCGAGTGGTATGCTTCGCATATATGGGGTTGCCTTCTTCATCCATCTTCATATGAACCGGACATGGCTGGTCCAGGATGGGGTTATTGAACTGCTTCTTCTTGGGGGTGAACTGAGCCTTCCCTTTGCCCTTGAACTTGGCATTGGTTACGACTGCAGCTTCTGCTTGCGGAGCGGTCGGAGCTTTCTGCTTCTGCTTCCGAGTGTTGCCCCCATCGCCATCAGCGACTGTTTTGTGCTTGCCGCTTCGGATGCGGTCCTCTTCTTCACCATTTGCATAGCGTGTTGCTATCTCCATCATCTTGCTCATGGAGATGTCGCCTGTTCAGCCAAACTTCAGGTACAGATCCCTGTACCGCACGCCCGCCTTGAAGGCGCAGACTGCTTGATGCTCAGTGACGTCCTCCACCATGTGATAGAGAGTTGTCCAGCACTGGATGAAGTCACGCAGGGGCTCATTTTGCTTCTGGACGCAGTGCTGGAGCTCCACAAGGCCAGCAGGGCGCTTGCACGTCCCTTCGAAGGTCCTGATGAACACTCGGGCCAGATCTGCCCAACTGTAGATGCTTGAGGGGGCCAACTGGTTCAGCCACGCTCGCGCCGAGCCGTCGAGCATCAGAGGGAGGTGCTTCATGGCGACATGGTCGTCCCCTCCTCCGATCTGGACTGCCACTCGGTAGTCATCCAACCACGTTTCTGGCTTGGACTCTCGTGTGAACTTGCTATTTCCCGTCGCCAATCGGAAGTTGGGAGGGATGTCAGCCGAACGGATGGCTCGACTGAAACACTCAGGACCAGAAACGGTGGCCCTGCTTCCACTCGGACGGTCGATATAGCGACCATCGCGGTGGGCCCGACCCCTGTCGACCCTCCGCTGGGCGATATGCCCTCTTGCGTCGGGCCTTGGGTCGTAAGTGTCACCGACTGAACGCCTATCATCGTGATGTCGGGGCCCGTAGGGCCCACCCCGCGGAGGGGTGCTTGAACGGCGGCGATCTTCGTGATTTATGGAACGGCTGCCTCCTCTGTGCCGCTGATGGGAACCTGGGCTGTGAACCGACCGATGCGTATTCACATGAACAGAACTATTATAGATCCCGTTGTGCGACTGGGAGACCGCCGAATTCTGCTGCTGCGCCGTGTGCAACAGGGCTCGGATCTGCTCGATCCCTCTACCAGCCTCTGAATCAGTTGGCTGGAGGGAATCGGCTATCTTGGCAGCTGCAGCCAAGTTGAGGAGGGGCGTGCGGAACAACTCCACGTTGCTCCGCCGAGTGTGCCGACTGGCAGAACGGCGAGGTGGACGGCGCGCACCGGATGCTTCACCGACCTCGCGCTCGCTTCGGCCAGCTTGACGGGGATCTTCATGGGAGTTGGCCATGTGTACTTCTGCTGCGGGCCCGCGACCCGCATACTCGGAAGGAAACTCAGTCGGAACCGAGTCCGAGTGCTGGGACGGCGGGGCAACCACAAAGGACTCAAGAACCGCCACTTGTGAAGATGCGTTCTGGCGCGCCTGGGCGTGTTGCACCCAACGCTGGAGCCCCGGATGGCGGGACCGCTTGACGCGGCGCGTGACGGCGGTGTAGGTCGACACCGGAGCCGACTGCTGGAGAAGAAGAATGCCGCGGGCGCCGGCGCGGAAGTGCGTAGCCCTGCGACGGGGAAGCGCCTCGACATCGAGGGGCGCATCCCGAAGCCACGCCAAATCGTCCATGATGAAGGAGAGAGCGTCGGAGTAGATCTGGTGACCCAAGCTCGAATCTCCACCGGACGACATGACGTAAGGAAGTAGTCGCAAACTCGTCGGAAGTCGCTTAGACGCCTGCCCTCCGGTGGGCGCCAACTGTCGTGGGTATAAGCCTGACAGTAGATGTGTAGGGTACGAAAAGGATGGGCAGAGTCCCAGCTACGGCGAGGATGTACGAGTTCGGGCCCCTCTGCGGTGGAGGTAATAACCCTACATCTCAGTGCTCAGGGAGCTTTGTTGTCGAGTGGAATAGGGAATACAATGAGTTGCTAACCCCTCTACCAGTGGGGGAGGGCAGCTTATAGAGAGTGTGCTGCCCTCCACAACGGTTCCGATACAGGGGTGGAGTAGTGGGGATTGAATGCGTACGTTACAGGTAACGTATGCTCTAAATGCTAATAAATGCACCCGGAAACGTACGGCCGTTTCCCTCGAGAGAGGTTACGATGTACCGAGTGTAGCCAGTCGGTTGGCTTGGTATCCTCAGAATGCTAGTCTCCGACTGGATGGTTGAGGACCTGTTACCAACTAGATGATGGGGACTCCTTAATTCAGTCGGGACCGACTAAGGGCCTTGTCCTTTGTGAGGGGTAGTCCTTGGGTAGGACCTACATGACAGGCCTATGACCTTACCCTAGGACTATGACCCCATCACTTGCAGATACTAATCTTTTAGGTGTGGTTGAATCTGACACATTCAGTTGCTAATACTCGAGAGTATTCTCTCACCTCCTGCCTGGCGATCAACAAATTTGGGTCGAATACTCTACCCTCAAAAACTGCTGCGATCCCACGCGCTGGTGGGCCGTCAACAACATTCTTCTAGTTTCGATTGCCGGAGAGTGCTAGCAGCATTCTTCTGGTGCCGTTGCAGGGGAAGGTCTGCTGTCACGGAATCAACGAGCACCTGAGCTGGTCGCTTGGGTGGAAAGCAATGGTGGTCTGGGACCAGTTGAGGGGACGCATCGCTTCAGGCCTCGGGAGGGCGACATTCACCTCCCGCGAGAACTGCGTGAAGGCGCGGTTGGAGGCTGGGGTCTGGGCGCCACCTAGGATGGAAGCCACTGCCCTGGCCTCCTTGAGGCCCCCAGCCCCGTCGTCTTGCATGTCTTCATCCCTCCTCCTGGGCTGCGGAGGCAGCGGGGGCAGCCCGGCCACCCGAGGGCGAACCTCACGAGGATGGCCGTGTCGCTACCCCTCCTGAGGATTATCACGCCAGCGGTCCTCCTGAGGCTGGCCACACCAGGGGTCCTCCTAAGGCTGGTCACGCCACCCCTGATGTGGCTCACTATCATCCCAGCGGCCCCCATTGCGGCCTCCTCCGCGCACAGGGCTTTTGTCGAATCGTCCGGGGCGCGTGTTGAAGTTCTCAGCACGAACCAAACGTAGTTCTTGACATTCAGAGGTGTCATGGCCGCTGATGCCATGGAAGATGCACGTCGGCCCTCCTCCGGATGGGCGCTCATCCCCTCAGGTATGCTTCGCTTCAGGCTCGATGGCAAGCACCGTTGGGGCCTTGTTCTTCACCTCCTTAGCTTTGGCTTTCTTCTCTTCTGAGTCCGCCGCCTTGGGCCCGAGGAGCGACAAGCGTCCTTCTTCCACCTTGGCGCACTTGCTTGCCAAGTTGAACATCTCCAGTGCGATGCTCATTTTATCGTTCATGGCAAGCTCTTCCTTCATCTGGAGGTCAGTGACTCCATCGGAGAAAGTCGAGATGACGGCCTCGTCCGACGCCTTGGGGATCTTGAGGCGCATGACAGTGAAACGTTGTATGAACTTGTGCAGGGTCTGTCCCTCCTGCTGCTTGACGCACCGCAGATCGTTCATGGTGGGAGCACGGTCGCGGGTGCCCTGGAAGTTGTCGATGAAGCACTCGTGCAGGCCGTCCCAGGAGGTGATGGACGCCTTTGGGAGGTTGAGGAGCCATGAGAGTGCGCCGCAATTGAGCGCCATCGGGAACCAGCACGCCATGATCTTGTCGCCTCCTCCTTGCGCCTTGATGCTCAGCGTGTAGAGTTGCAGGAACTCCGCCGGGTCTTGGGTGCCATCGCAACGTGGGGGGAGGTCATGCTTGAACTTGTAGGGCCACGCGACGGGGTAGAGCTCGGGGGCGATGGCGAAGCACCCCACCGGTCCAACATGCATGGTACGCACGGGGGCTATCGGGTCTTGTTGTTCCACAGGGTCTGCCTCGAGCGGGGCGCATTCCGGCGCGAGATCTGCAACTCCGGGGGCGCGTACACATTGGCGCAGGGCCGTGGGATCATCTGGCAGCTTGCTTCATCCCCGGGCCTCGCCCTGGGTTCATGAGGCCAAGCGCGGGGTCGTGCTTCCTGCCCAGGCTTGGGGTTCGCAACACGCCGCGGAGGCGGGGGCGGAGCATCTTGCTCCTCGTTGTTCGTCAGGGACGGCTGGGGCCGGAGCAAGCAGGAGAGCGCCGCTGAGTCATCGACGACGGCGATGAGCTCCTCGATGCGATGGAGCCAGTCATCACGGCGGTCTGGAGTGGGCCGGTAATGAAGCAGCTCGGTGGCCATGGTCAGCGCGCGAGGGCCATGGGGCATCTCTGGCCGAGCGCGTGATGCCGAGCCTAAAGGCCTGGCGAGCGACGACGTGGCGGTGCGGCTGTTGACATGCTCGGTAGCCGGCTGGGAGGAGCCTTGTTGCTCTTGAGCTTCGGGGCCGGTGCTAGCGTTCACCATGGGTGACGGCGACCGGCACGCGCCGGCAGCACAGACGGGCACGGTCTGGGCGGTGCGGGTGGCTTGGCGTTCCGCGCATACCCGGCGAGCGTCAGCCATCAGAGCCGTGGAGCTTGGTGAGGACGGAGCTTGGAGGAAAGCTTGACATGCCCCTACCTGGTGCGCCAAATGTCGGATTTCGGGCTCCGCAAAACCCTAAGAATTCAAACACTGGGGTATGTACGAAGATCTCCCCTGCTTCGCCTTGTCTAACTCACTACTCGATGGAAACGATGAAGGACTCACTCGATGGCGAGGGGAACATAGAACACAATAGTTTACCCAGGTTCGGGCCGCCGCGAAGCGTAAAACCCTACTCCTACTTTTGGTGCATTGCCTCTCACGGAGGTGATGGATGAGTTTTAGCGGGAAGGGATCCCAGAGCGGCCAATTTTGAAGGGGAATAGGGGAACATGATCCCCTGCCCAAAGATGGTCTTCGCGTGCAATGTAACTGTCCGCCACGCAGAGACGGGCCCGTGGATGATGTTTGCCCTACTGGTGGGAAACAGAGGCTTTGTTGCACCGGAAGGGAAACTTTTGGGGGATGCCTTTGGGAAACCTGTACGCCCCCGCCTCCTTTGCACTAAAGGGGAAACTGTCTCGTCCTTCCATCTGCTGCTCGCCTGTCCTTTCCTGGCGTCACTCTTGACTCCTGAGGCCCGGCCCTGCCTCGGAATATCCGCCTCTCCGAAGGGGTCCTGAGGAGGCCGTAAGCGGGTCTTGATGCTCCTCCTCCTCGTGAGGCTTGGCCCCTCACGAGGGCCTTCCCTAATGCTGCGTCGGGCTTGTTGGTTTGCTCCGGTGAAGCGGGCCTGTCCTAGGCCACACGCAGGCTGGTCTGGGTACCCCCAATCCCAGAACACCGATAGAGGTCCCTATCACGAAGGAGCCCCACCAGCCCGACTCATCGAAGGAGCCGGCCACAGTACATCTTCGGGATCCGGCGCCATGGACGTGTCGGCGCGTGGCCCGGCTGCACCCGGAGCCGGTTCCAGCGTGGGGAACCGGCCGATGGAGACGTGGGTTGCATCCGGCAAGAGCCTTGCAGGAGGAGCCCCCGGTGCACCAGAGGGGGATCCCCACGCTGATCGCGGAGTTCGCTGAGTGTCGCAACCACGTGGCGCAGGTGGCCGAGGTGGCGCGGGATCGGCTGCTTCACCTCGAGCAGTCGGTCGGGTTACGTTTTCAGCCTCTTTATTTTTTCTTCTTTGGAATTCTATTTCTTTGGAATCCTACTTCTTCCTTCAGTGGGGCGTGCCAGTGCACCCACTGGGTGTAGCCCCCGAGACTCGGGCCAGCTGGGAATCAGCTGGGTCGAGTCCTACTCGCGGTGAGTTTTTTCTCTCTTTCTTTCAGTGTGGCACGCGAGCGCACCCACTCGGTGTAGCCCCTGAGAGTCGGGCCGGCTAGGAATCAACCGGGTCGAGTCTTACACGTAGCAAAACTTTTCTTTTTCTTTGCGGGATTACCACAACCGCCGAGTGATCGGCTATAACGCGTTGCTGGGCCGGTACAAGGAGGCGGAGGGCCAGTTGGACGATCTCCGGAGCCGGTTGGACCAAACCGGTGTGTAGGGGTGGGCATATAAACCAACGACGAAGTACCGAACCGAAATAACTAGGGCCAAACCCGAATATATGAAAACCGAATTCTTCGATCATGACTCCGGTAAGTGATCTTAAAAACATAACATAGATTGGTAATTTCGGTTGTACACGTGAAGTACCCTAGTGCATCGAATTACTCGAGAAATGTCAAGAGACACGCCTAAGTCCGTAGGCTGGTATGAATAATCTTCACAACTCTCACAGCCTAATATCTGAACAAAATCCCAAATGCTCCACTAAAACCCAATTGCTCCACTTCTGAGTCAAGTCCATATTTAGTGCTAAAATCACGAAAAGCATCGGTGTCTATAAAGGATTTAACACAATCAAACTTAAGGCTTATACCCAACTCATTACCTTCGTCGAGTTCCCTATCTTCAGAGTTGTGTTTAATTCTTTCCAATAAATCCCATTTGAATTCAATATCTTTCTTCATAAAAGAACCAGCACAAGAAGTGTTGAGTATGTATTGATCATTACGAGAGAGCCGAGCATAAAAATTCTGAATAATAATTTCTCTCGAGAGATCATGATTGGGGCATGAATATAACATTGACTTAAGCCTCCCCAAGCTTGAGCGATTCTTTCTCCCTCACGAGGCCAAAAATTATAGATATAATTCCGATCACGATGAACCAGATGCATAGGATAAAACTTCTGATGAAATTCCAATTTCAATCGGTTGTAGTTCCATGATCCAATATCATCACATAGCCTTTACCATGTCAGCGCCTTTTCCTTCAAAGATAAAGGAAATACCTTCTTCTTGACATCATCCTCGAGCAGACCTCCAAGCTTAAATAATCCACAAACTTCATCCACATTGATTAGGTGCAAATCAGGATGTAGTGTTCCATCTCCTGCATAAGGATTAGCTAGCAGTTTTTCTATAATACCCGAAGGAATTTCATAATAAATATTTGCAGTAGGTGCAGCAGGTTGAGGAGCATATCTTTGTGCTTCCAGTCGGGGTGAAGATACCCCGAACAAGCTCCTCAAAGGATTATTTTCCATAGTGACAAGTGACAGTAAATTTCAGCACAATATATAAATTTTTCCTTACCAAGTTCCACTTACCAAAGGCGCTTCACTCCTCGGCAACGACACAAGAAAAGAGTCTTAATGACCCACAAGTGTAGGGTATCTATCGTAGTCCTTTCAATAAGTAAGAGTGTCGAACCCAACAAGGAGCAAAAGGAAATGACAAGTGGTTTTCAGCAAGGTATTCTCTCAAGCACTGAAATTATCGGTAACAGATAGTTTTGTGATAAGGTAATTTGTAACGAGTAACAAGTAATAATTGTAACTAAGGTGCACCAAGGTGGCCCAATCCTTTTTTGTACCAAAGGACAAGCCTGTACAAACTATTATATAAAGAAAAGCGTCCCCGAGGACACATGGGAATTTATGTCAATCTAGTTTTCATCATGCTCATACGATTCGCGTTCGTTACTTCGATAATTTGATATGTGGGTGGACTCGCGCTTGGGTGCTGCCCTTACTTGGAAAAACCTCCAACTTATGATTAACCTCTCTCACAAGCATCCACAACTATGAAATAGGAATTAAGATAAATCAAACCATAGCATTAAATATATGGATCCAAATCAACCCCTTACGAAGCAACGCATAAACTAAGGTTTAAGCTTCTGTCACTCTAGCAACCCATGATCTACTTATTACTTCCCAATGCCTTCCTCTAGGCCCAAATAATGGTGAAGTGTCATGTAGTCGACGTTCGTATGGCACCAGTAGAGGAGACACAACATATAACTTATCAAAATATCGAACGAATACCAAATTCAGGAACAAACGTAACTACTCACCAAGCGTATTCATATTCATGATCAGAGGAGTATTAATAATCATTAAGGATCTGAACATATAATCTTCCACCAAATAAACCAACTAGCATCAACTACAAGGAGTAATCAACACTACTAGCAACCCATAGGTACCAATCTGAGGTTTTAAGACAAAGATCGGATACAAGAGATGAACTAGGGTTTGGAAAGGAGATGGTGCTGATGAAGATATTGATGGATATTGACCCCCTCTCGATTAGAGGATCGTTGGTGATGATGATGGCTTCGATTTCCCCTCCGGGAGGGAAGTTTCTCTTACGGGATAGCTCCGTCGGAGCTCTAGATTGGTTCTGTCGAAGTTCCACCTTGAGACGGCAGCGTCGCGTCCCGAAAGGTCTGATATGATTTTTTCAGGTCAAAACCCTTCATATAGGAGAATATGGGTGTCGTAGGCCTGCCATCGGGCCCACAAGCCTGCAGGGCATGACCAGGGGGGTAGGTCGCGCCCCTGGGCTCGTGGCTTCCTGGTAGGTCCCCTCCGGTACTTCTTTCGCCCATTATTTTTTATATATTCCAAAACAATTCTTTGTAAATTTTTAGCACTTTTGGAGCTGTGCAGAATAGGTCTCTCAGATTTGGTCCTTTTAAAGTCCAGAATTCCGGCTGCCGGCATTCTCCCTCTTCATGTAAATCTTGTAAAATAAGAGAGAAAATGCATAAGTATTGTACCATAATGTGTAATAATAGCTCATAATGCAATAAATATTGATCTAAAAGCATGATGCAAAATGGACGTATCAGTGTGATGGTGTCTCTATTAGCAAGTTCAATAGTAACACCTATGTCTTATATTTCAGCGGGTGCTATCTCATGCATAATTTTTTATATAAGGTAAAAGGGATAGCACTAACACTAGAGACCATATCACAACCATGATAACAATGATCTCCTGTTTTGACTGAGACGACAGGCATGCCAACAATGGGGTTTATTTTTATCTTCAGTATCACGTTTGGCAATTCTAGCAGCTTCATCATAGAAATAAATAGCATGCCCATCAGTATTATCGACCAAGAGATCTTTAACCATAGAAATACTAGGTTCTACCTTGATTTTTTCATAAGGTTTTGTTGTTCTAACATAACTTTTTTTAAACATGGTTGAAGCTTTAGCATGTGCCTTCATCCTAACAAGGAAAGGTGGTTTCTCAATATAAGCAGTAGGCACAACTGGGTCAACATTGTAAATGTTAGTTTCATCCTCAACTCTAATTGGTTCTTCAACTTTTTGGTTAACAGGTGGATGATATTTAAACCATTTCTATTTAGGTAGATCAACATGAGTAGCAAAGGTTTCACAAAATGAGGCTACTAACTCAGACTCAAGTCAATATTTAGTGCTAATATCATTGAAAGCATCAGTATTGATAAAAGATTTAACACAATCAAACTCAAGTTTTATACCTAATTATTTACCTTCTCGAGTTGCCAATCTGAAGAGTTGTGTTTAATTTTTTCTAGAAGATCCCACATGATATTCAATAGATTTCTTCATAAAAGAACCAGAACAAGAAGTATCGAGCATGATTTGATCATTACGAGAAAGTCGAGCATAAAAATTTTGAATAATAATTTCTCTCGGGAGCTCATGATTGGGGCATGAATATAACATTGACTTATGCCTCCCCCAAGCTAGAGCGATACTTTCCCCTTCACGAGGCCAAAATTTATAGATAATATTCTGATCACGATGAAAAAGATGCATAGGATAAATTTTTGGTGAAACTCCAATTGCAGTCGATTCCAGTTCCAAGATCTTGTATCATCTCATGGCCTATACCCTGTCAATGCTTTTTCCCAAAAAGATAAAGGGAAAACCTTATTCTTTACTTCATGTACGGATAAACCTGCAAGCTTAAATAATCCACAAACTTCATCCACATAGATTAGGTGCATATCGGGATGTTTTGTTCCATCTCCTCCATAAGGATTAGCTAGCAAGTTCTCTATCATATCTGAAGTAATTCCATAATAAATATTTTCACTAGGTTCAGTAGGTTGAGGGACAACTCTTGGTGTTTCCATTCGAGGTGAAGATATCCCGAACAAACCCCTCAAAGGATTACTTTCCATAGTGACAAGTGATAGTAAATTTCAGCACGTAATATATAAATTTTCCCTTACCGAATTCCGCTTACCAAAGGCGCTTCATCCCCAAAAATGGCACTAGAGGAGAGTCTTGATGACCCACAAGTATAGGAGATCAATCGTAGTCCTTTTGATAAGTAAGAGTGTCGAACCCAACGAGGAGAAGAAGGAAATGACAAGTGGTTTTCAACAAGGTAATTTCTGCAAGCACTGAAATAGCGATAACAAGTTGTTTGGTAGCAAGATAAATGTAACAAGTGATGAGTAACAATAGTAGAAATAAGTGCAAGAAGGCAGCCCAATAATTTTGTGGCAAAGGATAGGCCTGAATGGTTTCTTATCATAGGCAAAGCGTTCTTGAGAGCACACGGGAATTTCATCTAGTCACTTTCATCACGTCGGGTTAATCCGCGTTCGGTACTTTTATAATTTGATATGCGGGTGGACCGGTGCTTGGGTGTTGTTTTTTACTTGAAAAAGCCTCCCACTTATGACTAACCCTCCCACAAGCATCTGCAACTATGAGAAAATTATTAAAATTCTAACCATAGCATTAAACATAGGGATCCAAATCAGCCCCTTATGGAATAACGCATAAACTAGGGTTTAAGTTTCTGTCACTCTCACAACCCATCATCTAATAACTACTCCGAAATGCATTGCCTTAGGACCAAATATGGTGAAGTGTTATGTAGTCGACATTCACATAACACCACTCACGTAATCACAACATTCATATCATCAAAATATCGAACGCATATCAACTTCACATGACTACTTGCAATATGACTTCTCCCGTGGCCTCCAAAACAAAAGTAAATACTCACAAGCAATGTACATACTCATGATTAGAGGGATATTAAATAGCATATTGGATCTGAACATATGATCTTCCACCAAATAAACCACAAAGCATCAACTACAAGATGTAATCAAGACTACTATTCACCCCCTAGGTACCAATCTGAGGTTCCGGTACAAGATTGAGCACAAGAGATGAACTAGGGTTTTGAGAGGAGATGGTGATATTGAAGATGTGGATGAAGATTGGCCTCCCCAAGATGAGAGGGTTGTTGGTGATGACGATGGCCTCAATTTCCCCCTCACAAAGGGAAGTTCCCCTGGAGAAATCGCTCTGCCAGAGGGCAAAAATGCTCGTGCCCAAGTTTTGCTTCGAGACGGCAGCGCTCCATCCGGAAGCTCCGCTCCTTATTTTTTCTAGGTCAAACATGAATATATACCAGAAGATGGTCCCCACAAGTGGGCTGGGTGGCCCACTACCCACTAGGGCACGCCACGAGGGCTGGTGTGCCTAGGGGCCACCTCGTATCCCCCTATGGTACTTATTTCTGCCAGTATTTTTTATTTATTCCATAAAAATTCTCCAAGGATTTTTAGGCCATTTGGAGATTTGCAGAATAGGTATATCAGACATAACTTTTTCAGGTCTAGAATACCATCTGTCGGCATTCTTCCTCTTGGTGTAAACCTTGCATAATATGAGAGAAAAGGCATTAGAATTACTCCATAAAGTGGTAGAATGCATAAAAACACTATAAATAACAGTAGCGAAATATGATGCAAAATGGACGTATCACTCACCTAGTTCCCTACTGGACATGAAGACGAGGTCGGACGTGGGCAGGTTTGACGCAGGGACGATGGAGTGCGAAAGGTCTTCGTGCCCACGAAACAGAGGAATGAGTCTATAGAGGCGACAATCTACAGCCTTGGTGAACTCTCGGACGTTGATGAAAAAGAGGGTGTGTAGGGCCACACTTCCCGCGGCACCATAGCATCGGGGGAAGGCGAGGAGATCACTCCGACCACGAGTAGAAGCTCGTCCGGAGCATGGCGGGCATGGCGATGGTGCGAGCTTGGAGGGGCTTGCCTACGGTGGCTGGGCGAGGAGAGGGAAGGAATGGGGCAAGGCGATCTAGGGCTATCTTAGGGAGGCGATATAAATGATGCCTGCAGCTTGTCGAGTCGTTAAATCGACTCGGGGGGCTACGTGGCTACGCTGGATGCGCTGTCGTACAAACAATGATGATGAAGCGGGTGCGACAGGGCTGGCTCAGCCGCGCGGAGGGTTACTAGGGTGTTGATACGTCAATTTTGCATCATTCTTTCATGTTGATATTTATCGCTTTTTGGGCTGTTATTCCACTTCACGGTAAAATACTTATGCCTTTTCTCTCTTATTTTGCAAGATTTACATGGAGAGGGAGAATGCCGGCAGCTGGAATACTGGCCTTAAAAAGGAGAAACTTTGAGATGCCTATTCTACGCAACTCCAAAAGCCGTGAAAATCAACGATGATTTTTTTGGGATTTATAAAAAATACTGGGCCAAAGAAGTGCCACAGGGGCGCCAGCAGGTGGCCACAAGCCTGCTAGGCGCGACTGATACGTCCATTTTGCATCATGTTTTCATGTTGATGTTTATTGATTCTTGGGCTGTTATATTACTTGTGGTACCATATTTATGCCTTTTCTCTCTTATTTTGCAAGGATTATTTGAAGAGGGAGAATTCAGGCAGCTGGAATTCTGGACTGGAAAAGGAGCAAATCCTAGTCCACTATTCTGCACATCTCCAAATGCCTTGAAAATTTACGTGGATTTTTTCTGGAATATATTAAAAATACTGGGCGAAAGAACTACCGGAGGGGGGGCCACCAGGGCCCCACAAGCTTGCCCACCGCCACCACCCCCCTGGTGGCTCAGGGCAGGCTTGTCGGCAGCCCACTGGCCCACTAGCCCCCCTCTTTTGCTATATGATGCGTGCTGACCTGGAAAAAATCATACGGGAGCTTTTTCTTGGTTTCGCCGCCGCCACGGGGCGAAACTTGAGCAGATCCAATCTAGAGCTCCGGCAGGACGATCCTGCCGGGGAAATTTCCCTCCCGGAGGGGGGAACCGTCGCCATCGTCATCACCAACACTCCTCTCGTCTAAGGGGAGGCATCTTCATCAGCACCATCTCCTCTCCAATCCCTAGTTCATCTCTTGTAACCAATCTTCGTCTCGCAACTCAGATCGGTACTTGTAAGGTTGCTAGTAGTGTTGATTACTCTTTGTAGTTGATGCTTGTTGGATTATTTGGTGGAAGAGTTTATGTTCAGATCCTTGATTCTATTCATCACACCTCTGGTCATGATTATGATTATGTCTTGTGAGTAGTTACTTTTGTTCCTGAGGACATGGGATGAGTCATGCTGATAATAGTCATGTGAATTTGATATTCGTTCGGTATTTTGATATGCTGTATTATGTCTTTTCCTCTAGTGGTGTTATGTGAACGTCGACTACATAACACTTCACCATATTTGGGCCTAGAGGAAGGCATTGGGAAGTAGTAAGTAGATGATGGGTTGCTGGAGTGACAGAAGCCTAAACCCCAGTTTATGCGCTGCTTCGTGAGGGGCTGATTTGATTCCACTAGTTTAATGCTATGGTTAGACTTTGTCTTAATTCTTCTTTTGTATTTGCGGATTCTTGCGAGAGAGGTTAATCATAAGTGGGATGCTTGTCCAAGTAAGGGCCGTACCCAAGCGCCGGTCCACCCGCATATCAAACTATCAAAGTAACGAATGCGAATCATATGAACATAATGAAACTAGCATGACAGAAATTCCCGTGTGTCCTCGGGAGCGTTTTTCCTCCTATAAGACTTTGTTCAGGCTTGTCCCTTGCCACAAAAGGGATTGGGCCACTTGTTGCACCGTTGCTACTACTTGTTACTTGTTACTCTTTGCTTGCTATGTTTCACCTCGCTACACAATCACTTGTTACCGCTACTTTCAGTGCTTGCAGTTATTACCTTGCTGAAATCCGTTTATCAGAGCCTTCTGCTCCTCGTTGGGTTCGACACTCTTACTTATCGAAAGGACTACGATTGATCCCGTATACTTGTGGGGCATCAGCAGCCACCCACCTGGCCGCGCCTAGGGGGCTTGTGGGCACCCAGCTGGCCCTCTGGCTCCCCACTTTTGCTACAGGAAGGGTTTTGGTCTGGAAAAAATCAAGAGGAGGCTTTTCGGAGGATTCGCCGCTGCCACGAGGCGGAACTTGAGCAGAACCAATCTAGAGCTCTGGCAGGACGATCTTGTCGGGGAAATTTCCCTCTCGGAGGGGGAAATCGTCGCCATCGCCATCACCAACACTCCTCTCATCGGAGGGGACTCATCACCATCAACATCTTCATCAGCACCATCTCATCTCGAAACCCTAGTTCATCTCTTGTAACCAATCTCCGTCTCGCAATTACGATTGGTACTTGCAAGGTTGCTTGTAGTGTTAATTACTCTTTGTAGTTGATGCTAGTTGGATTACTTGGTGGAAGAGTTTATGTTCAGATCCTTGATGCTACTCATTACCTCTCTGGTCATGAATATGATTATGCTTTGTGAGTAGTTACTTTTGTTCCTAAGGACATGGGATAAGTCATGCTAATAGTAGTCATGTGAATTTGGTATTCGTTCGATATTTTGATGTGTTGTATGTTGTTTTTCCTCTAGTGGTGTTATGTGAACGTAGACTACATAACACTTCACCATTATTTGGGCCTAGAGGAAGGCATTGGGATGTAGTAAGTAGAATATGGGTTGCTAGAGTGACAGAAGCTTAAACCCTAGTTTATGCGTTGCTTCATAAGGGGCTGATTTGGATCCACTAGTTTAATGCTATGGTTAGACTTTGTCTTAAGTCTTCTTTCGTAGTTGCGGATGCTTGCGAGAGGGGTTAATAATAAGTGGGATGCTTGACCAAGTAAGGGCAGTACCCAAGCGCCGGTCCACCCACATATCAAACTACCAAAGTAACGAACGCAAATCATATGAACATAATGAAAACTAGCATGGCAGAAATTCCCGTGTGTCCTCGGGAGCGTTTTTCCTCCTATAAGACTTTGTCCAGGCTTGTCCCTTGCTACAAAAGGGATTGGGCCACTTTGATGCACCGTTTCTACTTTTGCTACTTGCTACTTGCTACGAATCATCTCACCACACAATCACTTGTTACCGATAATTTCAGTGCTTGCAGATTTTACCTTGCTGAAAACCACTTGTCAGATCCTTCTGCTCCTCATTGGGTTCGACACTCTTACTTATCAAAAGGACTACGATAGATCCCCTATACTTGTGGGTAATCAAGACTCTTTTCTGGCGCCATTGCCAGGGAGTCAAGCACCTTTGGTAAGTGGAAATTGGTAAGGAAACATTCATACAGTGTGCTGAAATTTATTGTCACTTGTCACTATGGAAACTAATCCTTTTAGGGGCTTGTTTGGGGTATCTTCACCTCGAACGGAAGCACAAAGAGTTGCTCCTCAACCTGTTGCACCTACTGAAAATATTTTCTTTGAATTTCCTTTGGGTATGCTTGAGAAACTGCTGGCTAATCCTTTTACAGGAGATGGAACATCACATCCAGACTTGCATATAATCTATGTAGATGAAGCTTGTGGTTTATTTAAGCTTGCAAGTGTGCCCGAGGATGAGGTCAATAAGAAGGTCTTTCCCTTATCTTTGAGGGATAAGGCGATGGCATGGTATAGGCTATGTGATGATACTGGATCATGGGACTACAATCGGTTGAAATTGGAATTTCATCAAAAGTTTTATCCTATGCATTTAGTACATCGTGATCGGAATTATATTTATAACTTTTGGCCTCGTGACAGAGAAAGCATCGCTCAAGCTTGGGGGAGGCTTAAATCAATGTTATATTCATGCCCCAATCATGAGCTCTCAAGAGAAATGATCATTCAGAACTTCCATGCTCGGCTTTCTCATGATGATCGCACCATGCTTGACACTTCTTGTACCGGTCCTTTTATGAAGAGAAATATTGACTTCAAACGGAATTTATTGGAGAGAATTAAATGCAACTCTGAAGATTGGGAGCTTGATGAAGGTAAGGAGTCAGGTATGAATTTCAAGTTTGATTGCGTTAAATCCTTTGTTGAAACAAATACCTTTTGTGATTTTAGCGCTAAGTATGGACTTGACTCTGACATAGTAGCTTCATTGTGTGAATCTTTTGCTGCTCATATTGATCTCCCCAAAGAGAAGTGGTTTAAATATCATCCTCCCTTAGAAGTCAATGTAGTTAAACCCACTCCATTTGAAGGGAAAGTCATTGCCTATAATGATCCTGTTGTTCCCAGTACTTACATTGAGAAACCACCTTTCCCTATTAGGATAAATGATCATTCTAAAGCTTCAACTGTGATACGTAGAGGCTACATTAGAACACCTACACCCCCTAAGAAAATTAGAGTTGAACATAGCATTGCTATTATCAAATATCTTCTGTCCGACGATGTTGAGGGACATAATATTCACTTCTGTGAAGATGCTGCTAGAATTGATAAACCTCACGCTATAGACAAACATAGGCCTGTTGTTGGCACGCCTGTTGTTTCTGTTAAGATAGGAGATCATTGTTATCATGGTTTATGTGACGTGGGTGCTAGTGTTAGTGCAATACCTCAATCCTTATATGATGAAATTAAAGACGAGATTGCACCTATTGAGATAGAACCTATTGATGTCACTATTCAGCTTGCCAATAGAGATACTATCTGCCCTATGGGAATTGTTAGGAATGTTGAAGTCTTGTGTTGTAAAACAAAGTATCCTGCTGATTTCCTCGTTCTTGCTACCACACAATATAGCTTTTGTTACATCATATTTGGCAGACCTTTTCTCAATACTGTAAATGCTCATATTGACTGTGAGAAGCAAACTTTCACTGTTGGCTTTGAAGGCGTGTCACACGAGTTCAATTTCTCCAAGTTTGGTAGACAACCTCATGAAAAAGAGTTGCCTAGTAGGGATGATACTATTGCCTTAGCTTATATTGCCATACCTCCTACTGATACCTTAGAGCAATACTTGCTTGAGCATGAAAATGATATGCATATGGATGAAAGGGATGAGATAGATAGAGTTGTCTTAGAACAATATCCTATCCTTAAGAATAATCTGCCTGTTGAACTGCTTGGGGATCCACCCCCACCAAAGGGTGATCTTGTGTTCGAGCTTAAACAGTTGCCAGATACTCTTAAGTATGCTTATCTTGATGAAAAAGAGATATATCATGTTATTATTAGTGCTAGCCTCTCAGAGCATGAAGAAAAGAGGTTATTAAAAACTCCGAGGAAGCACCTTGCTGCTATTGGATATACTCTTGATGATCTCAAGGGCATTAGTCCCACTCTATGCCGGCACAAGATTAAAACTGATCCTGATTCCAAGCCTGTTGCTGATCATCAATGGAGATTAAATCCTAAGATGAAAGAGGTAGTAAGAAAAGAAATACTAAAGCTCCTGGAAGCAGGTATTATCTATCATGTTGCTCATAGTGATTGGGTGAGTCTGGTGCATTGCGTCCCTAAGAAGGGAGGCATTACCGTTGTCCCTAATGATAAGGATGAATTGATACCACAGAGGATTATTACTGGCTATAGGATGGTGATCAATTTTAGGAAATTGAATAAAGCCACTAAGAAAGATCATTACCCTTTGCCTTTTATCGACCAAATGCTAGAAAGACTGTCTAAACACACACACTTCTGCTTTCTAGACGGTTATTCTGGTTTCTCCCAAATACTAGTTGCACAAGCTGATCAGGAGAAAACCACTTTCACTTGCCCTTTCGGTACCTTTGCTTATAGACGTATGCCTTTTGGCTTATGTAATGCACCTGCCACCTTTGAAAGATGTATGATGGCTATATTCTCTTACTTTTGTGAAAAGATTGATGAGGTTTTCATGGACGACTTCTCCGTTTACGGGTCTTCTTTTGATGATTGCCTCAGCAACCTTGATCGGGTCTTGCAGAGATGTAAATACACAAATCTTGTCTTGAATTGGGAGAAGTGCCACTTTATGGTTAATGAAGGTATCGTCTTAGGAAATAAAATTTCTGAAAGAGGTATTGAAGTCGATAAGGCTAAGGTTGATGCAATCGAGAAAATGCCATACCCCACATATATCAAAGGTATAAGAAGTTTCCTTGGTCATGTTGGTTTCTATAGAAGGTTCATTAAAGAATTCTCTAAGATTTCTAGGACTCTTACCAATCTCTTGCAAAAGGATATTCCTTTTGTTTTTGACGATGATTGCGACGAAGCCTTCGAAATACTTAAGAAGGCCTTGATAATTGCAGCTATTGTTCAACCACCTGATTGGAACTTGCCTTTTGAAATCATGTGTGACGCTAGTGATTATGCTGTTGGTGCTGTCCTAGGGAAAAGAGTTGATAAGAAGTTGAATGTTATTCACTATGCTAGTAAAACTCTAGACAATGCCCAAAGAAACTATGCTAATACGAAAAAGGAATTTTTAGCAGTCGTGTTTGCATGTGAAAAGTTCAGGTCTTACATAGTTGATTCCAAAGTCACTATTCACACTGATCACGCTGCTATTAAGTACATAATGGAGTAGAAAGACGCTAAACCTAGACTTATCAGATGGGTTCTCTTGCTACAAGAATTTGATTTGCACGTTGTCGACAGGAAGGGTGCTGATAACCCCGTAGCAGATAACTTGTCTAGGTTGGAGAACGTTCTTGATGACCCACAACCTATTGATGATAGCTTTCCTAATGAGCAATTGAATGTCATCAGTACTTCACGTAGTGCACCGTGGTATGCTGATTATGCAAACTATATCGTTGCCAAATATATACCACCTAGTTTCACATACCAGCAAAAGAAGAAATTCTTCTTTGACTTGAGACATTACTTTTGGGATAATCCTCACCTTTATAAGGAAGGAGTAGATGGTGTTATTAGACATTGTGTACCTGAACATGAACAGGGACAAATCCTATAGAAGTGTCACTCCGAGGCCTACGGAGGACACCATGCGGGAGATAGAACTGCACACAAGGTATTGCAATCAGGTTTCTATTGGCCCACTCTCTTTAAAGATGCCCGTAAGTTCATCTAGTCTTGTGACGAATGTCAAAGAATAGGTAATATGTGTAAACGTCAGGAAATGCCTATGAACTATTCACTTGTCATTGAACCATTTGATATTTGGGGCTTTGATTATATGGGACCTTTTCCAAAATCTAACGGGTATACTCATATCCTAGTTGTTGTTGATTACGTCACTAAGTGGGTAGAAGCTATCCCCACTAGTAGTGTTGATCACAACACCTCTATCAGGATGCTTAAAGAAGTTATTTTCCCTAGATTTGGAGTCCCTAGATATCTAATGACTGATGATGGTTCACACTTCATTCATGGTGCTTTCCGTAAAACGCTTGCTAAGTACGATGTCAACCATAGAATTGCGTCTCCATATCACCCTCAGTCCAGTGGTCAAGTGGAGCTAAGCAATAGAGAGATTACACTGATTATGTAAAAGACTGTCAACGGATCTAAAAAGAATTGGTCTAATAAGCTCGATGATGCACTGTGGGCTTATAGAACTGCCTATAAGAATCCCATTGGCATGTCTCCGTACAAAATGGTATACGGTAAAGCATGTCATTTCCCTCTTGAGATAGAGCATAAAGCTTATTGCGCAATCAAAGAGCTCAACTTTCATTTCAAACTTGCTGGTGAGAAGAGGTTATTTGATATTAGCTCGCTTGATGAATGGATAACTCAGGCATATGAAAATGCCAAGTTGTTCAAAGAAAAGGTTAAGAGGTGGCACGATAAAAGGATACAAAAGCATGAGTTCAATGTAGGTGATTATGTCTTGCTATATAGTTCTCGTTTAAGATTCTTTGCAGGCAAGCTTCTCTCTAAATGGGAAGGTCCCTATATTGTTGAGGAAGTATATCGTTCCGCTGCTATCAAGATCAACAACACGGAAGGTAATTGTCCGAGAGTGGTAAATGGGCAGAGAATCAAGCATTATATCTCAGGTACTCCCATAAATGTTGAAAGCAAGATTATCAATACCATAACTCCGGAAGAATACCTAAGGGATATTTATCAGCCTGTTTCAGAATCCGAAAATGAAGAGGTATGTGATTCGGTAAGAAAATAGACTCCAAAACTTTTCCAGTAGGAATTTTTCTCCGTTTTGGAATTTTTGAAAAAATAGAAAAATTGGAAGCGCGCGAGGAGGCGATAAGCCTGCCAGGCACAGGCCCACCTCCTGGCCGCGCCTCGGGGGCTTGTGGCCACCTCGTGTGCCTCCCGGACTCCATTTTCGTGCGGAGTAATCCTTCTGGTCTGGAAAAAAATCATTATATATTCTCTCGAAAGGTCTGACCCTCGTATCACGCAGATTTCCTGTGTTTTCGTTTCGAGCCTGTTTTCTGCCGCACATTTAGAGCAAGATGTCGTCTCAGGAATCTGTGGGGGAGAACAATCTCCCTCAAGTCTATGGAGAAGAAAATGCTGATCCAAAAAGGATGGAGGTCATGGAGGCTGAGGAAAGGCCACCTAAAGAAACCAAGGGGAAAACTAGGAAGGAGGATCAGGTGTGGGATGAAGGGCAATCTGCGTTCAACAAGGAAGAAGTTGAAGAAGTGGATTTCCTCCAACCCTACATCCACCTACTGTCTCCATCCTTGAGTGAACTCTTGAGGTTTTGTGAAACAACTCGTGCTCGCAATAGTTATCTCACTCATGAAGTTGTTTTGCTAGAGAAACATATCACAGATCTCCAAGTTATAAATCAAAGATTTATGGCCCTCTTGGAATCAAAGGTTGCAACAACTCCACCACCATCACCTCCAAAGGAAGACAACTAAGCATGGGTATGGGCAATCCCCTTGGCTTGTGCCAAGCTTTGGGGAGTTGCCCCGGTATCGTATCACCATCACATCTTTTGCCTTTACCTTTGTTTTAGTTTGTTCCTTTTCAGCTTTCTCTTTCTCTAGTAGAATAAAAGTCTTAGTGTTTTAGTCTTGAGTTTTGCTTTGTGTCACCCCCGATGTATTCAAGCTCGTGAGCCTTATAATAAAGAGTGTCTTACTTGAGGGCTTTGCCTCTTGCCATGATCAAAAGAATGAGAAAAGAACAAGAGCATGAAAGATCATGTAATGATCTTATGGGAAGTGATGGCTTCACATATAAAAAGAATGATGATTGAAACTTGTTGAGGGTAAACAAACGTAGACCTTGGTCATTGTTGCAATTAATAGGAAGTGATAAAGAAGGAGAGGTTCACATATAAATATATCTTCTTTGACACCATCTATGATTGTGAACACTCACTAAACTATTGCATGCTTAGAAGTAGATGTTGGACAAGGAAGACAACATAATGAATTGTGTTTGCTTGGTTCCGAACAATGTTATATGATAGGAGATCCCTTAGCATGTGACGATTGCTTCGACCTCATATTAGCCAAAACTCCCGCACTAAGTGTCACATCCCTGATCCCCATTAGGCTCTAGCAAGTTTGAGCTCATGTTTTCTTCCATTGCATCTTAAGAATTTGAATTGCACACAAGGAAGGAAATGAAATCCAAAGCAAATTAAAGAAAATGTCACACCCTGTTTTTCACCAGCAATGTTTTGAGTTGCAAAAATCAGGGCTTGTTAAAACTTTTTCTAATGATGTTGTGAATGCTATGAATGCCTTGTATGAATGTATGCTTGTTTGCTTGTTGAACCAAACCCATGGCAAATTTATTTATTTATTTAAAATGAATTTCCAAAACTCTTTACTTTGACATCAGATCACCTCTACCTTGCTTGGGTTACACTACTAGCTCATGATGCCTAGTAGCACTCCCAACCAAAGTTGGTGATCTGAACTCAAATACTATTATTATTTCCCAAAAACATTATTTAATGATTTAAAACATTATTTTTCTATTTTAAATGCATGTCTGTTTCTAAGGCTAGGAATGATATTCCCACAAGGGAAAATGCTTCTCTACCTTAGAAAATTCTGAGTAAAATCATGGAAACTCAAAAGGACATATATTTTGCATACATAAGATTTTAAACCCTATTTTATAATATAATTATTTGAGTAAAACCCTGAAAACCATTCCTGTCTGTTTTAACCTTTTGAGATATTTCCAAAGGAAATATTCTCAATAGAATCCCATGAAATTACAGGAGCCTCCCCAAGACATATTTGGTACCCACATAAACTCTCAACTTGATCCAAGGTGGGGAAGGTCACCAAATGAGCCTAAAACCCTCTCTGTCCAGAATAGAGTTGGAACAACTCTACATAGCAAAGTTTGTCCACTAGGGCTGAAACTGTGCAGGGGTGTTTGGCACCTCAATGAGGACTCCACACCAAAAATGAGATTTGCTAGACTCTGTTTAGTCACACTCCCTTTGGAGAGGACAGATGTGGCCACTTTCATGCATTTTCAAGTTTACGAAGCTAAACTTGTGCAATGGAGCTCAAAATTGGTGGAAACTCCTACTTTAACCCCAAGACCAAACCTGTTAAGTTGTAGTTCCAATGGTGGAGTGGAAGCACCCCAAACCAGTGTCGCACACCTTCTGACAACAAGGTAAAAACCCACCTAGCCACTGTTTTACCCAATGTCAGAGCCTCAAACTTGGTGTATTAGTGCCTCAGACCAACCTAACACCCAGTCAACTGGCCCCTCCCCAGTTCAAAGCACAAGTGACAAAAACTCCAATTTGTGCCACAGATCAGGACTGTCAGCACTAGTAAAACATGTCCCCCTTGACCAGGCAGTGCTCACACTAGCACACAACGGCTAGTTACACTCCCAGCAACACCCAGGACATGAGGGACATGTCGGAAGTGCCCCAGAGCGCGCCAGCATGCAGTGGCATGCCAAAACTGCGCTGTGGACGCGCTACAGGGAGCAACCGAGAAGGGGACGACGGCCCCGGCCGGTTCCAACCTCCCTCGAAGTGTCCAAGACCTCTCTCGACAACCCCTTAGTGTAAAGCAGCCGCTAGGGACCCTCCTCCCCCGTGTTAGAGCTCGGGCGACGCGTGCCCGCGTGGACCAGACTCGACCGAGCACGCACGGACGCTGCAGCTCGACCCCACGCCTTCTGCCTCTGCGGCTGATGCTTCAGAGCGTCCTAAACCATGTATGGAGACCGTGGTTTCGGAGCTAGCTCCTCACTGTGCACGCACGCACGCCACGGTGAGTCACCGACGCATCGAGTTCGTCTCACTGTCGCGAGCCTATAAATAGGCCCCCCGGCACCTCAGCACCCATCCAACAGCCTCTGCACGACTACTAGCTCCCCCTAGCCACCCAATCGAGCTCGCAGAGCCCCGATGCTCGAGATCGACTGAGGTCCCTCCGCCTCGGAGCTCCGGTCGATCTCCGGCTACACGCCGGCTCCTGCGACACTCGACCCACCAGAGCACTCCCCTCGACACCTGGAACCTTTCCCCCAACAGCCCCGAGCTTTTCCGTGCCCCTAGCTATCAGTTCAACCACATCCCGAAACTCCTGCGCCACGGCCACCTCGTCGTCGGTGACTCCAAGCCTCTCCGGCGCTGTTCCGACCACCTGTAGGTAGGCGGAGGCATGCTGAACCCATTCCTGCCCTTAGCTAGGCCCATGGACGATGGTAGCCTCGCCGGCGTTCGTCTCCTCCTCCCTGGCTAGAGGTAGGGGAAGAACCCGATAGGTGGGCTCCACCTGTCAGCGTCCTGGAGCTGCTCCGCGTGCAGCCATTGCCGCTGACTCCACCGGCCCGCACGTCAGGTTCAAACCTAGCGCGCGCGCGCCTGGCAGCCTGCTGGCTGGCTGGGACGGCCTGCTTCCCAGGCCAGGCTTTGGCCTTTTCTTTTATTTTAAAACCTGAGACTAAAATGATTTTTGTAAAAATAACTATCCAGTGGAAAAATATGATTCTTCCACTGATATTTTTTTTAAATGAGTAGTATCTGATTCTGCCATTGTTGACATTTTTCAAAAACAGAATCTGTTTTATAATAATATAAAGGAATTAAAAACAATAGTTTGCTCCTGTTTTGTAATTATTAAAAATGCTTTGCTAGTAAACACAAAGAGAAGATATTTTTCAAAGTAACAACCTGATTTTTACCAAGTTTTGCAATATTTTTTAAAGTGGTTTGTGATCTGTTTGTGTATGAGCTATTCCTTATTTATTCTATTCTCGACGATAGAATTACCGAGTGACGAAGGATTCGGAGCGGAAGACCTCGAAGACCGAGGATACCTAGCTGACCAAGGCAAGCAGCCCTTTGACCATGACTTGAGCATAGGAATTGATGCATGCTAGAATAGCAAGTACTTTTCCGTTGCATGTGATCACAGTGCCGGTTCATCATTGGTGTGATGGTACCGAAGGCTTCTTCGAAGCACTTACATGATGGTGATGTTATACATATAGCTCCTCGGAGGACAAGCATGATGAGCTTGACCCTACCATCTATGAGGATCATTCTACTGTCATGCTGACTAGTAGAGTTATAGGATCATTGCATTGAGCTTGACCCTACCCCTTGAGGATCATGCTAATACCATGTTGACAAGTAAAGATAGAAGCATATTATCATGAGCATGATGATGAGTTAAATCAAAGAGTTTATGAAAACCCCGTCGGGTGCCACTAATGCCCGAGGGTGATGATGAGTTGGTGGTCACTTTTGGTGAACTGATGCACCGGTGTTTTGTGTGAGTATGGTTTTGGAAGTGGGATTAGATTTATGATGTGTTGACCGTCCCAACCTTACCAGTACGACCACGATACCCCTTTATGGGATGGGGCTTTGTTGATTACTCTGGTCGGTGCTAGCAAAGAGCCACATTACTAGTGGCGAGAGTGATTGTTGTCACTCTCGTGATGGGGTCGTGCCAGGTAGGACGACTATGCCATTATTATGAGTTCCAGGCACACCGTTGGTCCGTGCATGGTTGATACTGTCTAGAGTCGGTGCTCGTAAGACGTACAACATGTGGGCTGGGTACCAATCGAGTGGACCTCTTTGTCTAGTATCGTTAGGGGAAAGATGATGATCGGGTACTTACCTCGGGTATATGTGATATACCGCGAGTCGTGGATGACACGGAAGTTTCCCGGATCTCGTGGGTCCAACGTACTACCTCTGCAGAGTGTAAACTATTCGACTAGCCGTGTCCACGGTCAAGGACAGTTGGGTAATCCTGTTTAAACTACGTCCTGATATTTCCGCATAAACCAAGTGTGAGTGCGTGTGTGTTTGGTGTTAAAAAGGTGTTGTTATAAAGATAATAATATGACCAAGTTCGGTGACTTGGCATATAGGGTAAACCCGGATGGTTTAACCCTCAGTTGATACATTGAGGTTATGACAAGTCCGATGACTTGGCATATAGGGTGAACCCGGATGGTTCAGCCCTTAGCAGATATGTTGATATCTGTAACCTATTCTTCAAGAGTAATTCTTTAACTTAATGCATATTCATGACCATTCTACCCAGATGAGTTATACCAGAAATGCATGATATTGTTATCCTTCACTTTCATTGTTTATATCATGGGCTGTTTGCGAGTACATTCAAAGTACTCATTGGCTTGCCACTGGTTATATTATTGACCAGACAAGGAAGGACCGGAGTTTGGCGACGAGTACGTCTTCGGAGAGGGACCTGCGATCTAGGACGCTTCCGAGTCAGAATGCCTGTCGGTTTAGGCTTGATGGTATGGGCACCCGGTTAGCCCTTATGAGTTTCCGCTACCCGTTGTACCCGTTTTATTTGGCCTTATGCCCTGTTTGTGAACCTGACCCTTCGGTCATTTGATGTAATATTCGGTATTTGGACGTAAGACTCTATTATTCAGTATCTGTGTTCAGTGAGCATTCATCCTTGGGATCACTGGGCACGGCGATCTCGACTCACTAGTCGGGGTCCCCATAGAACTAGTATTAGAGCCATCCTGACTATAGGAAGCCTTAGGTAGCATGGACGTTAGCCGAAAACAATTAGTACACGAGCCTTACACAACTTTGCACCTAAAACCTTCAGATTTTCTCTCTCCTATATCTTGTAGATGGCCGCCGTACTTGAGGCGCTTCTAGAGACCGGCTTTCCCCTACTCCCGGTGGATAGTCTCGAGAAGTGCCACGTACGCCGCACGCCCATCTTCCTCTACCAGGAGCACTGGGTCAACGCCGACACCAAGGAATATCACGTGGACGTGATAGTGAAGGCTAATGACTCCCCGACTAGTTGGTTCTTTGAAGGACCAGATGGGAGAACTGATGCTGGCAGTGGAGACAGCCGCACGAGAGGCGCTCGTGCGTCTCCGTGATATGCTCCCTGAGATGGCTGATGAACCCGCTACTCGCCACCTACCTTTTCTTAAGGAAGGAGTGGACGGGAGCAGGACGCTCACCCCATCGTCTTAGGATGGGATGCCATTAAGGTTTCAGACCTACTTCAGTCTCTCATCCGACACCCTGACACACCTTCGGGTTAAGGAATTAACGAAGCTTCGCCAAGAACTATACCAAGTCAAGGGCCTACTTCACACAGAGAAGATGAAGAGTCGCAAGATGAAGAAAGAAGGCGCACCTGAAGGAAGGGCCGGTATTGCTACCAGGGGTGGTGTGCTACCAATCCGGGCCGTCCCTCTTCAGAGTCGCCGCCTGACAGCGGAAGAATATACTGAACTCTTCGCCGCCTCACCTAAGAGACACCATGATGTGCAGATTCTTTCTTCCACTCCGCTAAAGGAAGAAGACACCGACGAAGACGAAGATCCTGCCGAACCCACTTTTGAGACCGAGCAGTCCGCCGCGTAGGATTTCAGCGTAGGCAACTAGGAGTACCCGTAAGCATAGGGTATCCATTTATCCGATCTTTTAAGTTATGAGTGTGTATGATGTAAGCCGCATTCTGCCTTTCGCAGCCTGTACGCGACTACGTCACTTGTTTTCAATGAATGCAAATTCCGTTTTCAAGACTTTGATTTTAAAAACTCGCACTAGCACATTTGGACCCCCCTCTTACTAGAGCAAACCCTTATGGCTTCAAGCAAGGCAGATTTTTGACCTGTCTGTTTCCATGACAGGATGGTGAATGCAACCAACAATAGCACCTTCGGCAACCCCGGCACCGCCTCCTCAGGTCAGCCGCAGGGAACCGAAGGAGAAGATCACGCTGGAGATCACCATGAGCAGCATGGGAATGTTCCTCCGCCACCTCCTCCCGAGAACTTGACTATGGCTCAGTTCCTTCATGCTCTTCGTGAGGAGCGTCAAGCCAACAATGCCGCTATTCAGCAGCTGGCTCAAGTCCTAGTGAACAACCTGCCGCAGAACGGGAACGGCAATGGCCACTCTACTCTCTCAGAATTTATGCGGACTACGCCTCCCATATTCACATAGACGACTGAACCATTGCATGCCGATGACTGGATTCGCACTATTGAAGACCTCCTTGCGCTGGTCAAGTGCACCGATGAACGTGAGAAGGTCCTTCATGCCTCTCACTGTCTCGGAGGCACCGCCATGGCTTGGTGGGATGGTTTCCAGATCATGCGAGAAGGGCAAGTCATCACTTGGGCAATGTTCAAGGAAGGATTCCGCGTGGCTCATATTCCGCCAGGAATGATGACCATCAAGAAGCGGGAATTCCGAGCCTTAAGGCAAGGCAGTGGAACTGTTAAGGAATATCTGCAAAAGTTTAACCTCTTGTCAAGGTATGCCTCTGAGGATGTTAACACTGAGGCTGCTAAGGTGGAACGCTTCATGGAAGGATTGCAGCAGTCCCTGCAATATCAGTTGGTAGTTTGTGACTGCAAGACCTTCAGCGACCTGGTTAACAAGGCACTTATGCTGGAAGACAAGCATCGTGCAATGGACGACACCCGCAAGCGCAAGATGATAGGCAGTGGAGGACCCACTAACGCAAGACCAAGACCATGGCAGTCAGCACCTGCGAGGCCCAACTATCAGAAGCAGCAGTGGAAGACCCCGGTATTCCGTCAGAATTATCAGCCTCAAGTCAGCACCATGCCAGTTTCCAACCCGTCGAACAACAGTGGAGTCAATACCAACCCTCCGGGTCAGGTCACCTGTTTTGGGTGTGCTCAAACCGGGCACTATTCCAGGCAGTGTCCCAACAAGAAGCCCGATGCACCGCGTCCCAATGCACCCAACCCAGGTCAAGGAGCACCAAGAAGGAACCAAGTTCCCCGCAATCAGCAGTTCAACAGCAGGGGGCGGATCAAACACATCACAGCAGAAGAGGCGCAGGAAGACCCAGACTACATTCTGGGTATGTTCCTCGTCAACTCCACCCCAGCTACAGTGTTGTTTGATTGTGGTGCTTCACACTCTTTTGTTACTGAAAGGTTTGCGGAGAAGTGTGGTTTAAAACCCACTCTGCTTCGTGGGCAGATGGCAATTCAAACCCCGGGAACAGTGTTGAGGTCCAATCTAGGGTGTAGAAAGGTCGAGATAGTTATCAATGGGACGAGCTTCTTGGCAGACCTGATTGTGCTTAAGTCGCAAGGCTTAGAAGTAATTCTCGGCATGGATTGGCTGGCCAAGCACCAGAGTCTCTTGGACTGTGCCAACAGGGCCATTACCATGACAAGTGACCAAGGGGTCAAGGTCAAGTATGTCTCTGAGCCGGTATCAGCTCAAGTACCTCGAATCAACAGCTTATCCGAGGTAGAGCCTAACCAAGTGCCAGTAGTCTGTGAGTTCACGGACGTCCTTCCTGACGAGCTACCCGGAATGCCTCCTGACCGAGACATCGATTTCATCATCGAGATCATTCCCGGGTCAAGGCCTATTTATAAGAAGCCTTACAGGATGGGATCCGAGGAGTTAGCAGAGCTAAAGAAGCAGCTGGAGGAGCAACTAAGGAAAGGATTCATCCGTCCGAGTGCGTCACCTTGGGGATCACCTGTTCTGTTTGTCTCAAAGAAGGATGGTACCATTCGACTCTGCGTCGATTACGGTTCTCTCAATGAAGTCACAATCAAGAACAAGTACCCGCTCCCCAAGATAGAAGACCTGTTTGACCAGTTAAATGGAGCTAAGGTATTTTCCAAGATCGATCTTCGATCCAGATATTACCAGTTGAAGATTCGACCCGAGGACATACCCAAGACTGCATTCGTGACCCGATACTGTCTCTATGAGTGCACTGTCATGCCCTTCGGATTGACAAATGCCCCAGCTTACTTCATGTACCTCATGAACAAGGTGTTCATGGAGTATTTAGATAAGTTTGTCGTCGTATTCACCGATGACATTCTAATCTTCTCAAAATCCGAAGAAGAACATGAGCAACACTTGAGGATAGTCCTAGGAAAGCTTCGAGAGAACCAACTGTATGCCAAGTTCAGCAAGTGTCAATTCTGGCTGAACGAAGTTGGGTTTTTGGGACATATCATGACGGCAAGCGGATTGGCAGTAGATCCATCCAAGATTACCACAGTGGCCAACTGGGAATCGCCGAGGGACGTGAAGGATGTCAAGAGTTTCCTGGGACTCGCGGGATACTACCGCAAGTTCGTAGAGGGATTCGCCAGCATCGCTCGACCTATGACTCAGCTTTTGAAGAAAGGTTGGAAGTTTGAGTGGACACCGGCATGTGAAGCAAGTTTCCAAGAATTGAAGAAAAGACTGACTACCGCCCCGGTACTAGCTACCCCGGACATCAACAAGGAGTTTGTGATTTATTGTGATGCCTCCGGAACCGGACTTGATGGAGTCTTAATGCAAGATGGCAGAGTCGTGGCGTACTTGTCACGACAACTGCGTCTGCATGAGGAGAACTACACCACCCATGATCTCGAGTTAGCAGCCGTAGTGCATGCCTTGAAGACATGGCGACATTACCTTCTGGGGAAGCGATGTGAAATATACATGGACCACAAGAGTGTGAAATATATATTCACCCAAAGGGAGCTGAATATGAGGCAACGAAGATGGCTTGAGTTAATCAAGGATTATGACCTCAGCATTCTGTACCACCCCGGTAAGGAAAACGTGGTCGCCGATGCTTTAAGCCGGAAGGCCGGCACCTTGAACGTCATATTCAAGGAACGGTTGCCCGCCTTGTATGAAGAGATGGAAAGCTTCGAACTGGAGTTGGTCGGACCAGGATACCTGGCCAACCTCGAAGTCAAACCAACTCTGGCTGATGATATCAAGGAAGCCCGGAAGGGACACAAGAGTATTGAAGGCCTCAAGAGGAAGATTCGGGAAGGCAAGGCCCTAGGGTTCTCGGTCGATGATCAAGGAGTGGTGTGGTACGGGAAACGCTTCTGCATGCCTAACAAGGCCAAACTCAAGGACTTGATCCTGCAAGAGTCTCATGACACACCATACTCCATCCATCCCGGTGGTACCAAGATGTATCAAGACCTCCGAGAACGATTCTGTTGGCATGGCATGAAAAGAGAAATAGGCTCCTATGTCGCTAAGTGTGATGTATGCCATCGGGTCAAGGCTGAGCATCAGCGACCTGCTGGGCTGCTACAACCTCTTCAAGTGCCAGAATGGAAATGGGATAAGGTCGGCATGGACTTCATCACCGGACTACCCCGGTCAAGCAGGGGTCATGACTCCATATGGGTCATCGTCAACCACTTAACTAAGGTGTCTCATTTCATTCCGGTCAACACCATCTATGGGGGCGACAAGTTGGCTAGCCTCTACATTGAGAGCATCATTAGCCTTCATGGAGTTCCTAAGGAGATCGTGTCTGACCGCGGCACGCAATTCACCTCAAGATTCTGGAAGAAGTTTCAAGAAGCTCTCGGAACCAAACTCTCTTTCAGCACGGCTTTCCACCCGCAGACGGGCGGACAGACCGAGAGGGTGAACCAGATACTCGAGGACATGCTCCACGCATGTGTCCTGGCCCATGGTGCCAAGTGGGAAGACTGTCTGTCGTTTGCTGAGTTCTCATACATAAACAGCTACCAGTCCAGTCTTCAAATGGCCCCATTCGAGGTGCTCTATGGGCGGAAGTGCCGCACCCCAGTCAATTGATCCGAAACCGGAGAAGGACTAGTTTTTGGGCCAGAAGCGCTGCAGGAAGCAGAAAGAAAGGTGTAGCTCGTCCAAGAAAACCTGGAGGCAGCTAAGTCACGACAGAAGAGCTATGCAGACTCCCACCGCAAGAATGTGGAGTCCATTCCCTGAGACCAGGTGTACCTACGCGTTACGCCTCTCAAAGGAACCAAGCATTTCCACGTCAACGGGGAGCTAGGCCCAAGGTTTATTGGACCCTTGAAGATCCCGGCAAGGCGTGGGGAAGTGGCTTATTAGTTAGAGCTACCGCCAGAACTTTCGGGTGTGCACAATGTGTTCCGCGTGTCACAACTCCGGAAGTGCTTACAAGTGCCGAACCATTCGGATCATTGCAAGGACATTGACCACCAAGCTGTTGACCTTCAACCAGACCTTACCTATCGCGAGAAACCGATTCGCATTCTGGATGAAGCAGAGCGTTGCACCAGAAGCTGCACCATCAAGTATTTCAAGGTTCAGTGGAGCAACCATACCGAAGAAGAAGCAACATGGGAACGTGAAGACTATCTCCGATCAGAATTTCTAGAGCTATTTAACGCCTAGCCTAGGAATCTCGGGGACAAGATTCTTGTAAGAGGGATAGGTGTGTCACACCCTGTTTTTCACCAGCAATGTTTTGAGTTGCAAAAATCAGGGCTTGTTAAAACTTTTTCTAATGATGTTGTGAATGCTATGAATGCCTTGTATGAATGTATGCTTGTTTTCTTGTTGAACCAAACCCATGGCAAATTTATTTATTTATTTAAAATGAATTTCCAAAACTCTTTTCTTTCACATCAGATCACCTCTACCTTGCTTGGGTTACACTACTAGCTCATGATGCCTAGTAGCACTCCCAACCAAAGTTGGTGATCTGAACTCAAATACTATTATTATGTGCCAAAAACATTATTTAATGATTTAAAACATTATTATTCTATTTTAAATGCATGTTTGTTTCTAAGGTCAGGAATGATATTCCCACAAGGAAAAATGCTTCTCTGCCTTAGAAAATTCTGAGTAAAATCATGGAAACTCAGAAGGACATATATTTTCCATACATAAGATTTTCAACCCTATTTTATATTATAATTATTTGAGTAAAATCCTGAAAACCATTCATGTCTGTTTTAACCTTTTGAGATATTTCCAAAGGAAATATTCTCAATAAAATCCCATGAAATTACACGAGCCTCCCCAAGCCATATTTGGTGCCCACATACACTCTCATCTTGATCCAAGGTGGGGAAGGTCACCAAATGAGCCTAAAACCCTCTCTGTCCAGAATAGAGTTGGAACAACTCTACATAGCAAAGTTTGTCCAATAGGGTTGAAACTTTGCAGGGGTGTTTGGCACCTCAAATGAGGACTCCACACCAAAAATGAGATTTGCTAGACTTTGTTTAGTCACACTCCCTTTGGAGAGGACAGATCTAGCCACTTTCATGCATTTTCAAGTTTACAAAGCTTAACTTGTACAATGGAGCTCAAAATTGGTGGAAACTCCTACTTTAACCCCAAGACCAAACCTCTTACGTTACAGTTCCAATGGTGGAGTGGAAGCACCCCAAACCACTGTCGAACACCTGTTGACAACAAGGAAAAACCCACCTAGCCACTGTTTTACCCAATGTCAGAGCCTCAAACTTGGTGTATTAGTGCCTCAGACCAACCTAAACACCCAGTCAACTGGCCCCTCCCCAGTTCAAGGCACAAGTGACAAAAACTCCAATTTGTGCCACAGGTCAGGACTGGCAGCAGTAGTAAAACATGCCCACGTTGACCAGCCAGTGCTCACACTAGCACACAACGGCTAGTTACACTCCCAGCAACACCCAGGACATGAGGGACACGTCTGAAGTGCCCCACAGCGCGCTAGCATGCCGTGGCATGCCAAAACTGCGCTCTGGACGCGCTCCAGGGAGCAACCGAGAAGGGGAGGACGCCCCCGGTCGGTTCCAACCTCCCCCAAAGTGTCCAAGACCTCCCCCGACAACCCCTCAGTGTAAAGCAGCCGCCAGGGACCCTCCTCCCCCGCGCTAGAGCTCGGGCGAAGAGTGCCCGCGCGCACCAGACTGGGCCGAGCATGCACGGACGATGTAGCTCGACCCCACGCCTTCTCCCTCCACGGACGATGCTTCAGAGTGTCCTAAACCACGTCCAGAGACCGTGGTTTTGCAACCAGCTCCTCACTGTGCTCGCACGCGCGCCACGGTAAGTCACCGGTGCACTGAGTTCGGCTCACCGTCGCGAGCCTGTAAATTGGCCCCCGGCACCTCAGCACCCCTCCAACAGCCTCTACACGACCACTAGCTCCCCCTAGCCAACCAATCAAGCTCGTAGAGCCCCGGTGCTCGAGATCGACCGAGGCCCCTCCGCCTCGGAGCTCCGGTCGATCTCCGGCTACACGCCGGCTCCTACGACACTCGACCCACCAGAGCACTCCCCTCGACACCAGGAACCTTTCCCCCAACAGCCCCGAGCTTTTCCGTGCCCCTAGCTATCAGTTCAACGACATCCCGAAACTCCTCCGCCACGGCCACCTCGTCGCCGGTGACTCCAAGCCTCTCCGGCGCTGTTTCGACCACCTGCAGGTAGGCGGAGGCATGCTGAACCCAATCCTGCCCTTAGCTAGGCCCATGGACGACGGTAGCCTCGCCGGCGTTCGTCTCCTCCTCCCTGGCTGGAGGTAGGGGAAGAACCCGACAGGTGGGCTCCACCTGCCGATGTCCTGGAGTTGCCCCGCGCGCAGCCACTGCCACTGACTTCAGGGGCCCGCGCGTCAGCTTCAAACCTGGTGCGCGCGCGCTTGGCAGCCTGCTGGCTGGCTGGGCCGGCCTGCTTCCCAGGCGAGGCTTTGGCCTTTTCTTTTATTTTTAAACCTGAGACTAAAATGATTTTTGTAAAAATAACTACCCAGTGGAAAAATATGATTCGTCCACTGATATTTTTCTAAAAATGAGTAGTATCTGATTCTTCCATTGTTGACATTTTTCAAAAACAGAATCTATTTTATAATAATATAAAGGCATTAAAAACAATAGTTTGCTCCTGTTTTGTAATTATTAAAAATGCTTTGCTAGTAAAAACAAAGAGAAGATATTTTTCAAAGTAACAACCTGATTTTTACCATGTTTTGCAACATTTTTAAAAGTGGTTTGTGATTTGTTTTTGTGTGAGCTATTCCTTATTTGTTCTATTCTCGACGATAGAATTACCGAGTGACGAAGGATTCGGAGCAGAAGACCTCGAAGACCCAGGATACCTAGCTGACCAAGGCAAGTAGCCCTTTGACCATGACTTGAGCATATGAATTGATGCATGCTAGAATAGCAAGTACTTTTCCGTTGCATGTGATCACAGTGCCGGTTCATCATTGGTACCGAAGGCTTCTTCGAAGCACTTGCATGATGGTGATGTTATACATATGGCTCCTCGGACACAAGCATGATGAGCTTGACCCTACCATCTATGAGGATCATGCTACTATCATGCTGACTAGTAGAGTTATAGGATCATTGCATTGAGCTTGACCCTACCCCTTGAGGGTCATGCTAATACCATGTTGACAAGTAAAGATAGAAGCATATTATCATGAGCATGATGATGAGTTAAATCAAAGAGTTTATGAAAACCCCGTCGGGTGCCCCTAATGCCCGAGGGTGATGATGAGTTGGTGGTCACTTTTGGTGAAGTGATGCACCGGTGTTTTGTGTGAGTATGGTTTCGGAAGTGGGATTTGATTTATGATGTGTCTACCGTCCCAACCTTACCAGTACGACCACAATACCCCTTTATGGGACGGGGCTTTGTTGATTACTCTGGTCGGTGCTAGCAAAGAGCCACATTACTAGTGGCGGGAGTGATTGTTGTCATTCTCGTGATGGGGTCGTGCCAGGTAGGACGACTATGCCATTATTATGAGTTCTAGGCACACCGTTGGTCCCTGCATGGTTGATACTGTCCAGAGTCGGTGCTCGTAAGACGTACAACATGTGGGCTGGGTACCAATCGAGTGGACCTCTTTGTCTAGTATCGTCAGGGGAAAGCTGATGATCAGGTACTTACCTCGGGTATATGTTATATACCGCGAGTCGTGGATGACACGGAAGTTTCCCGGATCTCGTGGGTCCAGCGTACTACCTCTGCAGAGTGTAAATATTCGAATAGCCGTGTCCAGGATCAAGGACAGTTGGGTAATCCTGCTTAAACTCCGTCCTGATATTTCTGCATAAACCAAGTGTGAGTGCGTGTGTGATTGGTGTTAAAAAGGTGTTGTTGTAAAGATAATAATATGATCAAGTTTGGTGACTTGGCATATAGGGTAAACCCGGATGGTTTAGCCCTTAGTTGATACATTGAGGTTATCACAAGTCCGATGACTTGGCATATAGGGTGAACCCGGATGGTTCAACCCTTAGCAGATATGTTGATATCTGTAACCTGTTCTTTAAGAGTAATTCTTTAACTTGATGCATATTCATGATCATTCTACCCAGATGAGTTATCCTAGAAATGCATGATATTGTCATCCTTCACTTTCATGGGCTGTTTGCGAGTAAATTCAAAGTACTCATTGGCTTGCCACTGGTTATATTATTGACCAGACAAGAAAGTACCGGAGTTTGGCGACGAGTACGTCTTTGGAGACGGACCTGCGATCCAGGATGCTTCCAAGTCAAAATGCCTGTCGGTTTAGGCTTGATGGCATGGGCACCCTCTTAGCCCTTATGTGTTTCCGCTACCCGTTGTACCCGTTTTATTTGGCCTTATGCCCTGTTTGTGAACCTGACCCTTCGGTCATTTGATGTAATATTCGGTCTTTGGATGTAAGACACTATTATTCAGTATCTGTGTTGAGTGAGCATGGATCCTTGGGATCACTGGGCACGGCGATCTCGACTCAACAGTCGGGGTCCCCACAGAAAACCAAAGCAAAACCCTAGCCACCCCTTATTCAAAAACAATTCAACAAGTGCCAAATTAATGAACCCAAAATGGCCCTTAGAAAAGTTCATATTTTCTGATTATTATTGAAAACAAGATATCAGAGATGAAACATATTTTCAAAATACTTTTGGCATTTTAATTTTAAGTTAAAAGCTAGTGAAATCAACTATATAATTGATTTCAGATACTTGAAAGTTTCCAAAAATGTTGAAAACTTTATGAGTGGCTGGAAATATTCCAACTAACACTTTGTTATTTTTCAAACTTTTTTTAGGAATAGTTTGGAGCCAAAAATAAATGAAACAAATATCAGAAAGAATAATCAGAAACAGAAAAGAAGAAAAATGGGAAAACACTTACCTGTCGCTTACCTGGCCCTGGCCCGGCTCTCCCCTGTCCTTTACCTTCTGCCAGTCGGCAGCAGGAGGTGGCCGCCGCCTCCTCCGACGCGGCCACGCACCTGTGAGCGTACCTGTCTCGCCCAGATGAGCTGGAGAGGGAGGATAAGCCTCCCCCGAGCCGTTCCCAGCCTCTTCCGCTCCTCATTCGCCCCTGTTCTCTCTCTCTCTCTCGGCCGCCATTGCCGCGAGCTCAAGCTGGAGCTAGCCTTTGCTTCGTCTGTCCTCCCTCGCCTTTGAGTGCATCGTTCGCTCCACCTCGACAAGCTGGTCGTCCCTGCCAAAGAAGAAGACCCCCCGAGCCCTGCAACGCCCTCGGCACCGTCGTCTTCAAGCTTCGGCCGCCGGCAAGCCACCGTCGATTCGCCGGATCCAGTGCCTCCCCGAGCAGCCTGAGCATCCCCTCGTCACCGCAATGAGCTCTGGAGTGATTCCCCCCATTTTCCCCTCTCTTTTCCGAGCTCTAGGCCTAGTTTCACCGGAGCCCGACAAGGACCGCCGATGTAGCTCATCGCCGGTGACCCTAGGGTGACTGGCTGGTCCATCTGAGGCCTGCAACACCTTCAGCTCGTCGCGTAGGTGCTTTAGGAGCCCAGCCCCACGCGATTTGCCCTTGTTTTCGATGACCTCGACGATGGACGACCTTCGGTCGCCGCCAAGCTCATCGCCGGCGTCGATTCCGGCCACCCCAGCCCTTGGGGTTTGTTCCATCGTGCGCGCCGTCTAGTGGCCGTTCTTCCTGTGGTCTCTGTCGTGCATTTGGTCATCAGAGATGCATTTCCGATGCCCTCCGCCGTCTCTGGTGCTGCCAGAGGCTCACCGCTGGCGAGATCGACCTCGTCGCCGATGGGTTCAACCCCACTGAGCCTATGATAGGTGGGGCCAGCCCCTGGCTAATTAAGTTTAGTAAAAATAAAAATAACTTATTTAGTTAACTGAAACAGACACTGGCAGGTGGGTCCTACTCTGTTAATTAACTATTTAAGTTAAATCTAATCTATAAAACTGGCCAGAGTCGCTGACCAGTGGGTCCCACTGGTCAGGTTTGACTTTCAACGGCCAGTTGGACCTGGTGATGTCATGCTGATGCAATATAGCCTTTTCTGTTTAAAAATAATTCCAGAATAAGTTCAAAACTCTGGAAATTCATAGAAAATTAAATATAACTCCAAATTTGACAAATAATATATGAAAAGGATCAGAAAAATTCAAGTAATCCAATGGTGCTATTTTCATGCATGAAAAAGAAAATTATGAAACATCATGAGGTGAAATCAATTAAAAGAATTTTCTAAATTATAATTCAAATGACATTTGAATTATGTTTTCAAATCAAGATCACCCAAAAGGTTATGTTAGTCATCTCAAACCATGCTACATTGCATTTCATGCATCATTTTGTCACATATGTTTGATATTGATTGATTGCTGTTATTCCGGTAGGCTCCGCCCCTCCGGATACATATGATTATCCGACTGACGGATATCACCCCTCTGATGAGCAACAAGGCAAGCAACCATTTTGATCATCCCGATAAATCCCATGTTCTCGCTCCTGCTCTTACTTATTGCATTAGGTCAAAATGCTTTCAGTGCTTTTACCACGTTAGTTGAACCAACTTCCTTTGCATGACCTGTCCTTGTCACAGTAAATAGCTGAACCTTGCAAACCTAGCATACCTGGTAGATGCTTGAGCCATGATGTGCCTTATTCTGCTATGCATGCTATCTTACAGTTGTGTATGGTCTGTCATCTGGGTGATGAACAGGATCGTGAGAATGTGTTCAGTTAGTAAAGGTTGTGTGTTGAACTTGATTTGGTAAAGGTACCGGTGAAAGGCTATGTAGGAGTACATGGCGGGTTATTTCATTGGAACCGTCCTTAGGAACTGAGTTCCGTGTATGTAATCCAAGACAAGATACTACCACATGCTGGGCCCTGAAATATGACCACACTCGACTTATTAACCGCTTAGTACTCGGTCCAGGAGTTGCAAGTAGTTTCTGGTGTTTATAGTCATGATGGAGGCCGTGCATGGTGCTGACCTTAGAGGTGGGCTATGATGCGGTAGGCAGTGGCACGGTGTACCAAGTGGCACCCGGATGGTGGGCTTGGGAACCCTGCGCACATCGTTTGGGGCCATGGCGGAAAACTCGGCCGGACATCCGTGCGGGTTACCCTCAGATAGGCGATAGACCTGGACTAAGTATTAGCGTGGTTAACGGTCGTGGCCGACTCCCTCGCTTGGCTTCCGCTTGAAGGTTGCCGAGGTTCATGACGTGCACATGGCGATAAGTGGCGAGAGCGTGTGTGAGGAAGTACACTCCTGCAGGGTTATGATCTATTCGAATAGTCGCGTCCGCGAATATGGACTACTTGGAAGCATATGTTTTTCATAGATAACTATAATGGCTACTCATAAAATTGTTAAGAGAAGTGTGAGTGTCGTGGACGGCATTTCCGTAGGGAGATAGAATGATTCCACGATGGAGTATTGTTGAGGTGTTAGTGGACTCGTGTGCGAGAAATCAAAGTTGTCAAAGTTATTTGAAAATGTAAGGTGTCTAGCCAAGAGTCAAATGCTGGCTTTCCGCATGAAACCCCACAACTCCTTGTTGATACATTGCATGAGTGGATAGATTATCCTAAAGTCTTGCTGAGTACTTTTGTACTCATGTTTTTTAATAAATTGTTGCAGAGGTTGTTAATGACCCTAATGGAGGGTTCTACCTAGACGTTGACGACGATGAGTAGCTGGTGTCCCAGCTACGATCTAGCCCTAGGTTGGGTCTGTAGATAGTCAGGCCATGTGCCTTTATCTTTCCATCTGTCTGTACTCAGACAGTTTAATCTTCCGCTGGCTTGTAAGGCTTGTGTGTATGACTTATGATGATGGGTCGTGAGACCCCTATCTGTGTAATATTATGTGTGAGGCTCTTCCGAGCCTTCTAAATAAAGTTTGTATGTTTATGGTTATGTTGTGATGCCATCGATGTATCTATGCATATCGGTATGCCATGCGTACGTGTGTTGTACCTGATATGTATGGGGTTCGAATACCTAGTCGTATAACTTAGTAGCATTCCTTATGGGGAGATGCCCCTTTGTGATCCCATCGAGCCATGGTAGTTCGCTACTGCTCCGGACACATTGGTTGACCGGCATGTGTCCTTCTTAGCTGTTGTGTCTGTCCCTTCGGGAAATGTCACGCGATGTAATGGAGTCCTTGTAGCTTTCTACGACTCGTCTACATTCGCTGATGATCGACACCTGCTTTGCTCGGTCATGTATGCATGTCCGTGTACGGAACTGCCGCTTGAGTTTATGACTAGACATGTCGATCTGGGTTCTTTGACATTGGATTGCTAGCGACACAATTGCGTACGCGAGTCTAAAGGCGCAAACGGTCCCGGCTAAGGTAAGGCTGCAACCGTGGGGATAACCGTGCGTGAGACCGCAAAGAGATGTGATGTGTTACAGGCTGGATTCCTATGGCTTAGGATCAGGGTCCCGACACTAAGTAGAGATACTACTTGTGCATCCATAAACCTTCAACCCAGTTTTACCATGAGAGTCCACCATACCTACCTATGGATTGAATAAGATCCCTCAAGTAAGTTGTCATCGGTGCAAGCAATAAAAATTGCTCCCTAATATGTATGATCTATTAGTGTGTGGAAAATAAGCTTTGTACGAACCTGTGATGAGGAAGACATAAAAGCGACAGACTGCATAATAAAGTTCTTTATCACACGAGGCAATATAAAGTGACATTCCTCCACACTAAGAGGACACACATCCAAACCTCAAAAGCGCATGACAACCTCTGCTTCCCTCTGCGAAGGGCCTATCTTGTACCTTTACTTTTTGCTCTTGAAAGAGTCATGGTGATCTTCACGAATTCCCTATTTCCCCTTTATCTTGGCTAACGTCATATGCTTGGGAAATATTTGTATTCATATGTCAACTTGGAAGTAAGTATTCATGAACTATTATTGTTGACATTACCCTTGAGGTAAGCATTTGGGAGGCGAAACTATAAGCCCCTATCTTTCTCTGTGTCCAGCTAAAACTTTGATCTCATGAGCACCACGTGAGTTGTAGCAATTGTAGAGAACGAAAAGATGATTGAGTATGTGGATTTTCTTTACAAGCTCTTATTTGAATCTTTCTGATGTTGTGATAAATTGCAATTGCTTCAATGACTAAAGGCTATCGGTTGCTAATTCTCGGTAAGGTTCTTGATCCATGCTTTACTTTGTGAAGAAATTATCACTTTAGCATGAGAGATTATATGTTGATATTGCTGTTCTGATCATGATCGTGATGCCTGCATGTTCGTATCTTGTTTTGTCGACACCTCTCTCCCTAAACATGTGGGCATATTTATTGAGCTCGGCTTTCGCTTGAGGATAAGTGAGGTCTAAGCTTGGGGGAGTTGATACGTCCATTTTTCTTCATGCTTTCATGGTGATATCTATCGTTTTTTGGGCTGTTATTCCACTTCACGGTACAATACTTATGCCTTTTCTATCTTATTTTGCAAGGTTTACATGGAGAGGGAGAATGCCGGCAGCTGGAATTCTGGCCTGAAAAAGGAGCAAGTTTGAGATGCCTATTTTGCGCAACTTCAAAAGCCGTGAATATCAACGATGATTTTTTGGGATTTATAAAAAATACTGGGCCGAAGAAGTGCCAGAGGGGCGCCAGCAGGTGGCCACAAGCCTGCTAGGCGTGGCCACCCCCTGGCCGCGCCTAGGGGGATTGTGGGCACCCAGCTGGCCCTCTGGCTCCCCCCTTTTGCTACAAGAAGGGTTTCGGTCTGGAAAAATCAAGAGGAGGCTTTTCGGAGGATTCGCCGCCCGGAGGACAACCAATCTAGAGCACAACCAATCTAGAGCTCCGACAGGACGATCCTGCGAGGGAAACTTCCCTCCCGGAGGGGGAAAATCACCGCCATCGTCATCACCAACACTCATCTCATCGGAGGGGACTCATCACGATCAACATCTTCATCCGCACCATCTCATCCCCAAACCCTAGTTCATCTCTTGTAACCAATCTCCATCTCGCGACTCCGATTGGTACTTGTAAGGTTGCTAGTAGTGTTAACCACTCTTTGTAGTTGATGCCAATTGGATTACTTGGTGGAAGAGTTTATGTTCAGATCCTTGATGCTACTCATTACCTCTCTGGTCATGAATATGATTATGCTTTATGAGTAGTTACTTTTGTTCCTGAGGACATGGGATAAGTCATGCTAATAGTAGTCATGTGAATTTGGTATTTGTTCGATATTTTGATGTGTTGTATGTTGTTTCTCCTATAGTGGTATTTTGTGAACGTCGACTACATAACACGTCACCATTGTTTGGGCCTAGAGGAAGGCATTGGGAAGTAGTAAGTAGATGATGGGTTGCTAGAGTGACAGAAGCTTAAACCCTAGTTTATGTGTTGCTTCGTAAGGGGCTGATTTGGATCCACTAGTTTAATGCTATGGTTAGACTTTGTCTTAATTCTTCTTTCGTAGTTGCGGATGCTTGCGAGAGGGGTTAATCATAAGTGGGATGCTTGTCCAAGTAAGGGCAGTACCCAAGCGCCGGTCCACCCACATATCAAACTACCAAAGTAACGAACGTGAATCATATGAACATGATGAAAACTAGCATGACAGAAATTCCCGTGTGTCCTCGGGAGCGTTTTTCCTCCTATAAGACTTTGTCAAGGCTTGTCCCTTGCTACAAAAGGGATTGGGCCACTTTGCTGCACCGTTGCTACTTCTGTTACTTGCTACTTGCTATGAATCATCTCACCACACAATCACTTGTTACCGATAATTTCAGTGCTTGCAGATTTTACCTTGCTGAAAACGACTTGTGAGACCCTTCCGCTCCTCGTTGAGTTCAACACTCTTACTTATCGAAATGACTACGATAGATCCCCTATACTTTTGGGTCATCAGGTGTCGCTGTGTGCTGGGTTGTTGGCTGCTGTTGCGCTACTCCTACATGCTGGCTGGGCCTACGGGGCAGGCAAAGGCCCAAGTAGGCCTCTCTCTCCCTCCAAACGTATTTTCCTTTATTTTTAAAACATAGAAATGCAAAAAACACTCACAGAATTAGAGGAAGGGTTTTAAATGAACTAAATAAGTTTTGAACTCACATAAATATGACTTATTTGATAAAATTGGTTTGGATATTTTTACAGACAGAAAATAAATGCCCTTTTATTGTCATTTGAAACTGTTTTGTCGGTTTATAAATAGTAGGAAAAATAGAACACACCCGAGACTTATTTCTAAATTACTAATAGAATTATTACAAACTCCTAAAAAAATTAAAATGGTGTTGGCCAAAAGAATATTTCACCAAATCACAATACTTTGAATAAAAGGGAGAGAGAGATATACTAAGGCATGAATTGTCGGTTTCACTCATCAACCATAACTCTTGCAAGCACATCACCACACAACACTTCATTCCAACCACACAAGCCACAAGGAGACATAAAAAATGCATGTAATGATGATAATGATGTTATGATGTATGAGAACCTAACAAGTAAGAGAAAGTCATGAGCTCCAAATCTTATTAAGTCAAAACAAAGTTTGATGCAAACAAGATTACAAACGGAATTTCTACAAGGGTTGCACTTGGGGTGTTACAATTTGGGTGTGTGGAAATGTCATGTGTGTACTAGCCACCTATGTAATTGGATGTTTAATTTGGTTGTGCAATCATTTCCTTATTAGTACATCTTATTTAGTTGAACCATTTCTGTTATCTTGGCTCAATGCAAACGGTTTATCCGAGTGAACTGTATGTCGTATATCGCACACACCTTTGATCTGGTTGACCGTTTCGATTGTGTTGCCTAATCACAAACACTTCATATGAGTAAGCTATATGTCGTATATCGCACACACCTTCATATGGCTACCCGGTTCTATTGTTTTGCCTTATCACAAATAGTTCATTAGAGTGAATCGTATGCCACATATCGCACATGCAACTCTAATCTGAATCATGTTTGATGTCTCCGCCATCGCAAACATTTTGCATCTTTTTTGACGGTTTTATTACATCACCTTTTGTGATTCATGCATTGCACAAAGTTTCGTCGAAGGGTCTCTGATTGTAGTGTCGTGTTAGCAGCATCCTGCAATAGTGTATACTTTGTTTGAGAGAAAAACGTACATTCTCACATTTGGTTGATTTGCAAAGCAAGAAAGAATTTCATCTCACACGTCATGTACATATCATACTTCTCGGTCATCAACCTTCCATACTTCTTACTAAAATGTGGGTTAGTAGATCCAAAGATAATATCATCCACATAAATTTGGCACACGAATAGTTTGCCATTAACTCTTTTAGTGAATAAGGTTGCGTCAATTTTACCAATCTCAAAACTCTTTTCGATAAGAAACATCGTTGTGCAGTTATACCAAGCTTGAGGGGCTTGTTTAAGACCATATAAAGCTTTTACAAAGTTCATAAACATGATTAGGTTTCTTAGGATTCACAAAGCTGGGAGGTTGTTCAATATAAACTTCCTCCTCAATTTAACCATTTAGAAAAGCACTTTTGATATACATTTGGTAAAGAGTAATATCATAGTGATTGGCATAAGCGAGCAAAATATGAATGGCTTGAAGTCTAGCAACGGGGGCATAGGTCTCATCATGGTCAATACCTTTGATTTGTGTGTAACCTTGAGCTACGAGACGTGCCTTATTGCGTACCACTTGGCCATCTTCATATTGCTTGTTTTGAAACACCCATTTTGTACCAATGATGTTGTGCTCGTCCTTTGTTTATCCATGAGTGTCCAAAATTCATTGCTCTCATAGTTGTGTAGATCTTCATGCATGGCATTCACCCAGTACGTGTGTTGAAGTTCTTCTTATACCTTCATAGGCTCAGTGCTAGAGATATATGAGTAATTCTCACAAAAACTAGCTAAACGCTTTTTAGAGCGAGTGATTCTCCCGGTTTGTATGTCACTGAAGATTTGATCTAGAGAATGATTCTTGTTCACTTGTGCTCGAACTCGTGACAGCTTTTCCTTGTTGGATCATGGAGCTTCCTCATCATCTTCTTCTTCTCCGTTGTAATCGAAGGTGACATCTCCTTGAGGTGGTGGTGAAGAAGGTTGAGGTGGATCATCACGATGTACTTCTCCCTCCTCTTCATCATGTCGTGTACCGTCTGTGGATGCCTCCATGTCGTTTTGTCGTTCGCCTTGACATGAAGTAGGAGCTTCCACTTGTGTTGACGAAGTACTTTCCTTTGGTTGTGAGACCAAAAGAATTTCCACCGAGGCTCGTGAGATCCATGTGAAGTAGCTCGAGTGGCCTTCTAGTAGTGATGATGTTCTTCACGAGATGACTTCCACCGACTTGTTTTCCTGCTTGACAAGCGCTACAAAGTCTATGTTCGTCAAAGATAACATCTCTAACACCAAGAATATGATCACCTTTGATAAAGCATGTCTAGATTATGCATTCCAACATGTCCTAGCCTTCATGCCATAAGCAACATTTAAAAGATTTTGTAATAAGACATGTATGAGTGTTGGATATTTTTAGTGAAATCGACAATGTGTAGATCATCTCTATGGAAGCCGGTAAATACCATGTTATGATTGTCTTGACAAAACACTTGGCAATCAACTTTCGTAAATAGCACATTGAAACCAAAGTATGCTAGTCTAGATACAAAAAGAAGATTGTAGCCAAGGGATTCGTCAAGCATCACCTTTTGAAAAGAACTATCATGAGATATGTCCACCTTACCAAGACCAAGTACCTAACCCTTGGGATTGTCTCCAAAAGTCACATACCTTCGTGGTCCATGTTTTGGTGTGACCTCTTGAAACATGTCTCTATCCGTGGTCATGTGCATCCACAATCGAGAATTCAGTCCTTTTCTCCGACCATGTAGTCTCTAAGGTTTGCCAAAATACTTAGGCCCCTCATGGTCTTCTCGTATTCGATGTCAAACTTCTTGTCTTCATTGTAGTAGTCGTGCTCCACATTGTCATCGTCAAATGGAATATCCTCGTAACAAGAATCAAGAGATTTGTTAGAATTTTGACCCTAACAATGTTCAAGGTTATGAATGTGAATGGCTTCAACAATGATGTTATTAATGGTAGTGACATCTCCCTTAGCAGGCATGAGGTCACGAATCTCAAATAGACAATTATCAAAGTTTCGATCATTGGGCTTCATTTTGTGAAAGTCAATAGATTTTTGGAAAATGACATCACGACTTTTGAAGTAGTAGTCAAGATATATTTTATCCAAATCTTTCCACAAAGTATAAGCACACTCAAAGTTCTTCATTTGATTAAGCACAATTATTGGCAATCATCTAATAATGAGATTAACAGTTTTAAGATTGCAAAGCATATTAACAACTTCATCAAGAGAAAGATGTAAGGGATCAATGGAAGGCACATAGGGATTTTCAACATACTTCCTCAAATGCAATTCATCAAATATATCAAGCATTCCACCTTTCCATTGACTATAGTACTCCCCATTGAGAATAGGCACTCTACAACTAAGATTTCCCAAAGTAGACACATCCATATTCCTCCAATGGTGATTAAAGTAAGGCTATGGAGACCAAAGCTGTGATACCAAATGTGGAATCACTATAAGGGATGTCTAGAGGGGGTGAATAGACTACTTGACAAATTAAAACCTAGCCTTTTAACAATTTTAATGGTTGGCCGATTTTAGCATATATAGCAAGTGAAACACAACTTACACACGCAGGTCTATGAACATAGCAGCGGAACGTAAAGACATGCACATGTAAAGTAGGGAGTAGAGTTTAGGAAGATCAAATGCAAAGATTGACATGGTGATTTTTGGCGTGGTTCCGATAGGTGGTGCTATCGTATGTCCATGTTGATGGAGACTTCAACCGATAGAAAGTAATGGTTGCGCGAGTCCATAGAGGGCTCAGCCCACGAAGGGTCCATGGAGAAGCAACCTTGAGTATTCCATCACGGCTTAAGTCCACGAAGGACTAGCCTCAATCGGGGTAGATCTTCACAAAGTAGGTGATCTCCTTGTCGGTAAAAACTTCTTGGTTCAACTCCAAGACACGAAGTAGGAGGCTCCCAAGCGACACCTAACCAATTTAGGAGACACAACTCTCCAAAAGGTAATAGATGTGGTAGTATGATGAACTCCTTGCTCTTGTGCTTCAAAAGATAGTCTCCTCAACACTCCATCACTTTATCACATATTTGGCTTGGGTAGAAGAGATTGATTGGGTGGACAGCAACTTGGGGAGGTTTGAAATCAAGATTCATATGGTAGGAATGGAATATCTTGACCTAAACACATGAGTAGGTGGATCTCTCTCAAAAAAATAAATGTGGCAAGTGTTGGATCGTTCTGAGTGCTTCCACTACGAATGAGAGGTGGTGGAGGGGTATTTATAGTAATCTCCAAAAATACAACCGTTACAACATTATTGCCCAACTCGGTGGCACCGACTAGTGCAAAATGTGGCAACTTTTGTCTTTTCGGTGAGACCGACATATGAATCTCGGTGGTACTGATTTTAGCTGGCCTAGTGAGTTTCCACAACTCGGTGAGACCGATTCTCAAAAATCAGAAATTCCAATTATGAGAAGTTGGTTAACAGAGCCGGGGCACTAATTTAGGTTGCACCAAAATGGAACTTGGTAGTATTGAGACTCTAGGGTTTGACATGGATCTGTGTGATGAAAAACTCAGTAGGTCCGAATGAAAAGTTGGTGGCGCCAAATTTTGGATAGTTAGGTTTTGGATAAAATATTTGTGGAAGAATTTCATGAGTATTTTGGGTGGCTAACTCTAAGCACTTGAGCAACCAGATCATCATAGTAACCTCATCCCCTTTTAACAGTATTGGCTTCCCTATGGACTCAAATGTGATTCTTCACAAAATATAAAATGTAGAGTCTTCAAGCTTGAAGCTTGGCAAATCCTATTCCTTTCCTTCCTTGGGGCTTCTCCTCACAATCCTTAGCCAATCCTCTCAATGGACTATATCTGAAATATACTGGGTAAAAGTATTAGTCCAAGAGACAATGTATTTTGTCATGAATTATCTAAAAGGATCGATAAGGTTGACTAGAGGGGGTGAATAGGCAACTACCAATTTTTAGCTTTTATTTTAACAAACTAAGTTTAGCAACAAATAAGTTGTGTATAAATGCAACTAGGTGAGCAACCTATATGATACTAACAACAACAATAACAAGCAAGAACAAATACAAGTAAAGGTAAGAAATAACCGCAAGTGGAACCGGTCAAGATGAGCATGTGTTTCCGCCGTTCCTTCCTTTAAGGGGAAATACATCTCCGTTGGGGCGGTGTAGAGGCACAATGCTCTCCAAGATGCCACTAAGGCCACCGTATTCTCCTCACGCTCTCACAAAATGCGAGATGTCACAATTCCACTAGTGGTGCCCTTGAAGCCGGCGATCGAACCTTTACAAGCAAGGTTGGGGCACTCTCCAGAACTGAATTGGAGGCTCCCAACAAAACACGAAGCTTCACCACAATGGAATATGGCTTCGAGGTGACCTCAACCATCTAGGGTGCTCAAACACCCTAGACTAAAAATATGTGTGAGGGATTAGTGGGGGGAATCAAATTTCTCTTGGTGGAAGTGTAGATCAAGGCCCTCTCAAGCAAACCCTAGAGTATCAACAAGATTTGTTGGCTAGCGAGAGAGATCAGGCAAAAATGGAGCTTGCAGCAACAAGGGAGCTTAGGGTTGGGAAAGGTGAACTTGTGAGGGAGGAAGAACTCCTTTATACAATGGGGGACATTTCCAATCGTTACCACTCACTTAGCCCACACATGAGCAGTACTACTGCTCCGAAGAGTGGTACTACCGCCCATTAGAGGTAGTACCGCTCCGAGGGGCAGTACTACCACTAAGGCGGAGAGCAGTAATACAGCGGGCGGCAGAGGCCGGTAGTACTACCAGGGCGGTACTACCGCAGCGAGGAGCGGTACCACCGCCCATTAGGGTAAGTGCCGCCTCATATATCTGCTTAGGAATTTGTTATGGGCCTAGCCCAGAAATACTATGTGGTCCTTGCGTGGTAGTAACAAGCGGTACTACTTCTCTTTGGACAGTACTACCGCCCAGTACTACCACTCCAGAAACCGGTTAGTCTAACACGAAAAGTGTCGAGATCGACGGTAGCGACACTATCCAGCTATACTACCAGAGCACTTCTGCCATAGAGTGGTACTATAGTTAATTAGGGTGGTGCTACCTCGAGTAAGAGGTAGTACCGCTCCAGGGAGAGGTACTACCACTTGGAACTTTCCAAGCAATGCAGGGGCAAGGTTAGGGTCTCCACTGAGGCAGGAAAGAGGGTGCGAGAAAACGTGTATGTGATGATTCCACCCAAACCTTTCTGATGCGGACACCTTCTTAATAGTACGACTTCTTCTATGACTCAAGTCCATCGAGAGTGAAACGTAATAATGAAAACCGATTTCATTTTAATACACCGAGGGGCATGAACTGTCTTGTGCCATATGATGAAATACGTGAAAGGCTTAGTGCACATGATTAATCCGCAAAAGCATTGTTGTAAATCACCAAAACCACTAGGGAAGAAATATGCCCATATAATCTCCCCCTTTTTGGTGGACTGATGACAACACGGGATTTTCATGAATGATATACAGAAGATAGAATGTAAACCCCACTATCTACAAAATATATATACATGCCCCCTAGATCTGTGCACTATTTGAGTATGCTTCTGGGGTGCAAAATGCACACACTAGGATCAACACGCCCCCTATATTTTATAGACACACACTACTTGCACTAAGAGAATACGAAAACAATATAGATGCAAGAAGTGATGTGATCATTGATAATATGGCACAACATAACCATCTCACAGACTAAGACATAAGAAAAAATTAAGGTACTATATGTATCACACCATATGACGTAGTCTCACAAGAGTTTCACACACATAAAAGGAAGCAAAGCAAAGCAAATGGTAGAAGATTTCACGAGCGAAATAAAAATAGCCAACGACAAACACACTCGTGACTCTCGCAAATCCCTAAACTCTCTCCCCCTTTGGAAGCAAGACACCAAAACGGGCACAGAGAACTTAGAGGATCCAAGAAGGTGGTAACTCTGGTGCGTGGCATCAATGCTCTTCGGACTCAGAGCCAGGAGGAGCTGGTGATCTAGGCAACTCAGTATCAGAATCCCACGGGCAGTGTTAAGCGGTCCAGGTTTCTTCATCATTGAGTTTGTCCTCATAACCACTCGAAATGTGTAAGCCGAGCTTCCTACCCATAACCTTGTGATGACTGATTGCCTCCTTCTTGGCAGCGTGAGCTCTGTACTGACCTTTTGCCTGCATACAAAATAGCTTCTTCATCTTCTCCTGCAGCTTCTTAGCCCAAGATGGCTCAATAGAAGGGGTCACAACGCTAGGGGTAGCGCCACCTGCCGCCACAAAGTCCTCATACTCCTCGTCATCTTCTTCATCTTCATCCTCAAGCAGATACTACTCAGGAGCAGTATGAGTAGCCCACTTATCCTTCTACCGCAGCTGAACCACCTTGTGTGATACCAACTCTCCACACTCAAACATATCTTCACGAGAAGTTGTTGCCCAAGTTTTCTCAATCAGATGCAGCAGATAGGATCCACAGATGGGGCACTTATGCTCATAAATAGCAGGAAGGATCTTAGACCACATAACATGAGAAACATCCAGTGCCTCCACATTAACCTTGAACTTATGATGCTGACAAAAAAGTAGCAAATCCACCAAGTACGAGCGTACCTGATCCAGATTCCCAACACTGGGAAAGAGAGTGTGCCAGAAGATGCGCTTCATAATATCTATGAATGGTTCCAGCACCCGAGTGGACTTGCACGTGGTGGAGGAGATCTTCTTCATACTGTACTTGTAAAGGTGGCACTTGTGGGTTGAAGTAGTTTCTTTGCATTGACGGAAATCAAGAGGGGTCTCGAGTCCACTATCCTCATAGCCTAGTAGATTCATAAAGGTCTTCGAGGCAGTAGAAAGTAGCCTGCCATTGGTCATCCAAGTCAGGGTCCTGTCCTCATCATTCCCCAAATGCATCGTGGGAAAGAACACGACAATAATCTTGGGATCAAAGTCTTTGTTGAATTGCATAATGTTGAGAATGTCCAGTTTTCCACAAAGTGGAAGAGCAGTACGAAGCACCTGACATTATGTTGCATATATTCCATGTCAATGTACTTGACATGTGGAACATGCAAGTTCTCCTTATGCTTCACAACATCATTATAAACTGACAGTTGCTTCCTAGTCAAGAAGGGACGATTGCGCATAGATGGGTCATGAGATTCCCCATAGGGATAGGCCATGTAGGACATCCAGAAGTCCTTTGCATTCAGAGTGGCCATGGATTGGGACTTCGATGGACTGACAACAGTCCACTTCCCCTTTGACATGGAAGATTGATGACTGGCACTATCTTCTTGAATAGTCTCCTATGACTGGCTAGGGCTATCTGCTTTAGCGGTGCGGTAATGCTTTGAGCTTCCACGACCGGGGTTCATCCTACGCTCCTGAGGAGCACAGCTGCCACCTCCCGAGATACAAAACACAAATGAGGGGAAACACGAGAGTAAATGATATGCATATGCCAACAAGAAACCAAAAGTGTGAGAAAAGTTGATGTAATAGAAGAAAGCATGTGTAATTGTCAGCATAGATCGGTAGTACCACTTCATGGAGTGGTACTACCTCTAATCGGTGGTAGTACCGCCCAAGGGAGCGGTAGTACCTTTCAGGGCAGAGACCACGAGGTGGCTACCACCGCTAGTCATATCTGATACTACCGGGGATGCCAAGAGTACATATTTCCTACTAGAATATCAAATATACTCCCTAGCCACCTTCCACATCCTACTCATGCCTCGATTTTGACAGAAAAACGAAGAATGCATCTCGTATTGCCAAAAACCTAAATCTAAAGAAGTAGACCAAAAAGAGAGAAGAACGGGGGCAATACAGACATCCATGGCAAGAGTAAGTGGTGGGGGTCGATTCCACCGGTTGGAATCGTGGAAGAACGACCGAAAACGGAGATTGATGGCAGCCTCTGAAGCCCTTGGTTCTCATGGAGAGAGAGAAACACACAAGGAGGAGTGGGGATGAATGGTTACGGGGAGTAGAAACTGCCCCTGCCCGAGTCCCATAACCCCCTGTGATTTTGCATGAGCGGTTGTACAACTCTCGGAGCTGTAGTATCGCCTAGTGGTAGTACCGCTGATGTGAGGGGTACTACCTCTTATCCAAGGTAGTACCACTCAAGGTCAAGGTAGTACCACTCCAGATGACGCCAAGGAGGCTCCATGAGGTGGAAAAATGCAAAAATCATGATTTTGTTTGACAAGAAAAGGTCATGAGACTCGGAACACAGTCATGATGAAGGGGACACACCAAGTTGTGAAGAAATAAACCACAGAAAACCCAACTTGGGGTGACACAAAACACAAACAAGCTCTCAAAAAGCAAATGCCTCACTAGGAGGGGGCAGTGGCCGATGCCACCTATGTTTGAGTCAATTGGTATGGCATAACCTTGGGCCCATGACCAAAACTCGTCTTTGTAACACAAGTGCCATCAAGAATGACTAATGTGAAAGAGTTGATCGATTTATGCATAATAGGGGGAGGGGGAGTTCATTGAGAGAACAACACTCCCCCTAAACTCATGCCTACATCTAAAAGGATAGTATGAAGAGAGTAGTGGGGTGTGCCTAACGTCAATCCACATTGCTCGAACCAATGATATCTAGCTCATGCCTTAACTCGTGAAATCTTGCTTCATCCAATGGCTTCATGAAAATATCTGCAAGTTGTTCATTAGTGTTGAGGTGAATAACATCGATCTCCCCATGCTTGATATGATCCCACAAGAAATGATGTCGAATATTAATGTGCTTCATCTTGAAGTGTAATCCTTTATGACAATAAAGAGGCACTTTCTGGTCTCGATTCAAAGGAGATCGAGATAGCACTTTCTTTATGACAATAAAGAGGCACTTTGTCACAAGTGACACTGTAATCCTTTAAAGTTTGCCTCATTTGGAGAAACTAAGCACAACAACTTTGAGCAGCAACATGTTCTTCCTTGGTGGGCGAGAGAGAAACATAGTTTTGTTTCTTTGAAGACCAACTTACTAGAGAGCGACCAAGGAATTGCCAACCTCCGGAAGTTGACTTCCTTTCCACATGATCTTCCGCCCAATCAGAGTACGAATATCCTATGAGATCAAATGAAGCACCTTTGGGATACCATAATCCAAAGTTTGGGGAATGAGCCAAATATCAAAATTCACTTGACAACCATCAAGTGACTTTCCTTTGGTGCGTATTGAAGTCGTGCACAAATTCCCACACTCAACATAATATCTGGTCTTGATGCACAAAGCTAAAGCAAAGAGCCAATCATAGAGTGATATGCCTTTTGATCTACACCTTTACCATTGGCATCTACGTCAAGTTGGCATTTGAGTGGCATGGGAGTGTTGGGCTTGGACGGTTTTAGTTCATCCATCCTGAACCTCTTGAGCATGTCTTGAGTATATTTTTCTTGATTGATGAAGGTTCCTTGACTTCGTTGCTTGACTTTGAAACCTGGGAAGAACTTCAACTCTCCTATCATATACATCTCAAACTTTTTGGTCATTAGTGCGGCAAACTCTACATTAAAAGCTTTGTTTAGGAGAACTAAAGATAATGGAATCAACATATAGTTGGCATATGAACAAGCTCCCTTTGACCTTATTTGCGAAAAGAGTGGGATCAATTTTCCCAACTTCAAACACACAATCTTGCAACATCTTGGTAAGGTGCTCATACCATGCACGTGTGGCTTGTTTAAGGCCATAGAGTGCCTTATCGAGAACGTATACATGATTGGGGAACTTGGGATCCTTGAACGCCGGGGTTGCTTGACATATACCGACTCCTTAAGGGGACCATTAAGAAATGCACTCTTCACATCCATTTGATATAATTTGAAATTATGATGAGAAGAAAATGCAAGCAGCATGCGAATAGATTTAAGGAGAGCAACAGGAGCAGAAGTTTCACCATAGTCGATACCCTCGACTTGGGAGTAGCCTTGTGCTACCAATCTTTCCTTGTTGTGAATGATGACACATTTGCATCTTGCTTCTTCTGAAAGATCCATTTGGTTCCAATGATGTTGTGGTTCTCCTTTGATCATTGCACCAACAGCCACACTTTGTTGCGCTCGAGGTTGTCGAGCCCTTCATGCATGGCTTCAAGCCACTGCATGTCCTCGAGCGCTTCTTGTACCTTTATAGGTTCAATACAAGAAACAAACGCATGATGTGCACTAAACTTTGTCAATTGGCTACGAGTGGTTACCCCTCTCTTCAAGCTACCATAGTCATTCTCCAAGATATGTTGTTTATGTTTAAGCTTGGCAGCATTCATGGCGGCACGTCTTTCTAGAATATCCTCCATGGAAAGTTGAGACGGAACATTTTTGAGACCTTGACCGCCATCGTGAGCTTGGTCTTGATCTTGAGCTTGCTCGGAGGTGTGAGTTTGATCAAGGACATCAATTGGTGAACCGCCATCATGAGGTTGATCTTTTCCTTGATCTTGATCATAAGGTTGAGGGCGTTCACTATGTTCTTTGAAAGTGTGTGGATCTTGCGTTGGTGATGGTTTGACTTGTGCGAAACATTGTCCTTCTCCTTCAGCCACAAGGGCTTCCGCAAAGGGTAGGAAGTGTCCCAAACCCATTATTCTTATGGCTTGGGGAGAAATTTCATCACCTGCATCACAAAGACCACTTTGCTCCACCTATGAGCCATTATTTTCATCAAACTCCACATTACATGTTTCCTCAGTGAGTCCATTGGACTTGTTGGGGACACAGTAAGCACGACAGTTTGTAGCATAACCAACAAATATGCCATCTTGAGCTCTAGGTTCAAATTTAGACAATCGAGCACCTTTTTTGAGGATGAAACACATACAACCAAACACCCGGAAGTACTTGAGGTTGGGTTTGTTACCTGTGAGAATTTCATAAGGAGTCTTATTAAAGCCTTTGCGGAGGTAGAGCTGACTAGATGCATGACATGTAGTGTTGATGGCTTCAGCCCAAAAGTTATATGGAGATTTAAACTCCGCCATCATGGTCCTTGTCGCGTCCATCAATGTATGGTTCTTCCTTTCCACCGCACCATTTTGTTGAGGGGTATAAGGTGCAGAGTATTGGTGCTTGATCCCCTCATCACTAATAAATTCATTCAAGGTGTAGTTCTTGAATTCGATGCCATTGTTAATTCTAATCATCAAAATCTTTGCCACATGTTGACGTTGAGCTTCATTAGCAAAGTCAACGACAGTTTGTTGGGTCTTACTTTTCCTCTTGAAGAAGTATAGCCAAGTATATCTTGAGTAATCATCCACAATCACCGAGAAATAGTTTCTTCCACCCTAGACTATCGAAAGATGGAGGACCAAAGAGATCCATGTGGATGAGCTCTAGGGTCCTCTTAGAGTAGATGGTACTTGTGGGCCGGTAAGTCGTCTCATGTAGCTTTCCTTCAATACAAGCACTGCAAGCACAATCTTTGGCAAAAACTCACATTTGTTAGTCCAAGAACGTGATCCCCTTCAGGAGACTTTGCAAAGATCTCATATTGACATGGGCTAGACTTGGGTATCCATAGATGGGTCAGGATGAACGTCCACCACCAAGTCCTTGATTCCGGTCATATGATTTGTCGATCCACTATCAAGTAACCTTGACACTCCACCAGAAGCAAACTCCTACATAAGATCGATGCTTGGATTTAGGTACCCTTTCTTTAATGGGTCCTTTCAAGTTAGTAACAAAAATCTTAGGAACCCAAATAGACCATTCAATGTACTCATAAGGAGAACCTATAAATTTAGCAAAAACATTTCCATCAGTAGCACGACATAAAACATAAGAGGGTTTAAGTCATCGGCATTGTTGGAAGGGAGAGTTTTTCCCTTCTTGGCATTACCACCCTTAGCTTTGTCCTTCTTATTCTCATGAGTACCCTCCCAGCTTTAACAAAGGTTTCCTTGAGTGGGGGAGGTTGTTTGGTTTTGGTCTTCTTGTTCTTCTTGGACTTGGGTGTAAATCCAGCTCATTCCTTTGAAACCACTTCCTTTTGATTGCTCAAAAGTTCATTAAGATTCTTTTGGCCTTGGATGCATGTCACAAGGCCTTTCTCAAGTTGCTCCTTCAACTTGGCATTCTCCTCCAGAAGATGCACATGCTCACAATAAGGGTTAGTAGCATTGACATTATGAATTAGCACGAAAGGAGAACATGTGGCTAATCCCTTAGTAAGTTTTACTTGGAGTTGAGCATGAGACTATTTTAGAGAAGCATGCACACTCTTCAAAACTTTGTGAGCCTTGTCAAGTATGACAAGCTCATTTTTGAGTGTATCATGATCAACCCCATGTGCACCCTTTTAGGATTTGAGCACATGAGTAAGAGCACAAGCTTGATAAAGATCTTTTTGTAATTTAGCAAGATCATCATTGTGTGAATCCTCAAGAGTCAAACAAAGACCTCTCTCTTCCTCAAGAGAAATGGAAAGATCCGTAGTCTCATAGCATAGTCATGACCATGGCCTTGTAACACAGATATAGTTTCTTCATGAGATTTAATGAGGTCACTAGCCTCACCTAGTTGTTCCAAGAGAGCAACAAAATGCTTCTTGGTGTTACCCTCGATCTTTCTCGTGAATCTACCAAAGGACTTCTCCTCAACATTTAGCTCCTTTTTTTCATCTCCACTAACCATAGGAGAAGGGGTAGTGGAAATGGTAGTTTTGATGTAGGAGATTACCTTGTTGGATGCCTTAGCCATAAGGCACTTGGCAATGTGGTTCTCGTTGGGTGCATTGAAGAGGGACACCTTGCTTGGAGAAGAGGATGCAATGGCCACCGTGACCATTTCTGTTACTTCACCACTTGCATCATCATAATCATCCTCATCAGAGAGGTACTCTTCTTGAACCACCAACACCTATTAGGGCATCTTCTTGGAGAACTTGTTCTTGTTGGGTAAGGACTTGGCCTTGTCTTTGCGAATAAGCTTGCCATCGTTGTTTTCCCTCTTCTCATATGGACAATCTTACACAAAGTGACTCACATTGCCACAATTGTAGCAAGTCCGCATGCATTTCTTTCCCTTGGATCCGCTTGAGTTGTTCTTGGAGAAGTTAGGTCTTGAGTTTCTCTTGCTGCCCCAAAATTGCCTTGACGCAAGATCCATATGCTCGTGATAAGCATATTTTATGTCTTCGGGACAACTTTCCTCTTCTTCTTCTTCATCTTCTTCTGAAACAGCATTGGCCTTCAAAGCAAGGTTGTAGGAGTCTTTTCTTGAACGTCGGACACGAGCTAGAGCGTTGTCGGTGGTCTTGTTCAATATGTTCATGGCAATGAACTCATCCAACACATCGCTTGAGGACAAGGAGTGAAAGTCTGGCCTTTGACGGATGACGGAGGACATGGACTTGTTGAAAGGCATGATAGCCCCGAGAAACTTTCGCTTGATCCAATTGTCATCCACATCCTTGCTTCCATGATCTTGAAGAGCAATGGCAAGAGTCATCACTCTCCAGTAAAGCTCACGAGGGTCCTCATTATCAATCATTGCAAACTGATCAGCCTCATCAAGGATCACTCCAAACTTGGATCCTTGAATACTTGAGCTTCCCTTGTACATGGAAATAATGTGTTCCCAAAAATCCTTGGCACGAGTGAAGGGACGCAAGTGAGAAAGATCTTCAATGGGGACAACTCCTTGAAAGATGAACAAGACGGAGTGATTGAGTTGATTGTGAACCTCTTCTCCTGAAGTGAGGTTGCTTGGATCATATGGGTAGTACCCTTGCTCAAAGATTCTCCAAAGTTGTGTTGATCTGTGATTCAAAGGAGCATTGATACAAAAAACCAATTAGAAAAATCATTCTTAAATGGTTTAGGAGGAAGACCAAGGTTAATACTATGTGGTGGATGAATCGGACCTCCATAGACTACGGGTGGAGGAACCGAGGCATAGATATCTGGCCAGCTCGTTCCTTGAGAGAACTTGTTCTTATAATGACTAGCCCCCTCCTTATCGCGGTTTTCATCCGAGCCCAAGGTAGTAGGATTAACAAGTCCCAACAGATCGGTAGAGAGTTTGAGCCCTTCAAGAAAATCTTTAAGCATGGATTTGACCTTGCTAGCCACTCAGGATCCAAGTTAGGACTGTCGGAATCGGGGCTCCAGGGACCCAAGAGGTTCGAACTCTGGGGTGTGTAGGCTCTCCTACCCTAATCTACCATGCAACAACCACGACGGTGCTACGGTGTGTTCGAGCTAAGGAATAAGAACCAAGGACACGACAGTAACCCAAGTTCGGGCCACCTTGAGTGTAAGACCCTACTCCTGCTTGTCTGGATTGCTCGAGAGTGAGAGAGAGTACAAAGGTGTGTTCTTGCTAGCTATGGGCCGATCTCCCTCTATGGTGGAAGTGTACCCTATCTTATACTGGCCCCGGCCCTCTTACCACGAAAACACTCGACGGGAAGGGTTACCACAACGGACAGTTTTAAGGGGGACATGATTGCAGCTTATCGTGACAAAAGTTGTCTTCGCGTGCAAAGGCATCCCGTCGTAATGTGCTGGTGGGTGATGACCCACAAGTATAGGGGATCAATCGTAGTCCTTTCGATAAGTAAGAGCGTCGAACCCAACTAGGAGGAGAAGGCTCTGATAAACATATTTCAGCAAGGTAATAACTTCAAGCACTGAAAGTAGCGGTAACAAGTGATTGTGTAGCAGGTAAAACGTAGCAAGAAAAAAGTAACAAGTAACAAGTAGTAGCAATGGTGCAGCAGGTGGCCCAATACCTTTTGCATCAAGGGACAAGCCTCAACAAAGTCTTATAGGAAGAAAAACGCTCCCGAGGACACACGGGAATTTCTGTCATGCTAGTTTCATCATGTTCATATGATTCGCGTTCGTTACTTTGATAGTTTGATATGTGGGTGGACCGGCGCTTGGGTACTGCCCTTACTTGGACAAGCATCCCACTTATGATTAACCTCTCTCACAAGCATCTGCAACTACCAAAGAAGAATTAAGACAAAGTCTAACCATAGCATTAAACTAGTGGATCCAAATCAGCCCCTTACGAAGCAACGCATAGACTGGGGTTTAAGCTTCTGTCACTCCAGCAACCCATCATCTACTTACTACTCCCCAGTACCTTCCTCTAGTCCCAAATATGGTGAAGTCTTATGTAGTCTTCGTTCATATAACACCACTAGAGGAAAAGACAACATACAACATATCAAAATACCGAAAGAATATCAAATTCACATGACTATTATCAGCATGACTTATCCCATGTCGTCAGGAACAAAAGTAACTACTCACAAAGCATAAGAATAATCATGATCAGAGGTGTAATGAATAGCATCAAGGATCTGAACATAAACTCTTCCACCAAGTAATCCAACTAGCATCAACTACAAATAGTAATCAACACTACTAGCAACCTTACAAGTACCAATCGGAGTCGTGACACGGAGATTGATTACAAGAGATGAACTAGGGATTGGAGAGGAGATGGTGCTGATGAAGATCTTGATGAAGATGCCTCCCCTCCAATGAGAGGAGTGTTGGTGATGACGATGGCCACGATTTCCCCCTCCGGGAGGGAAGTTTCCCCGGCAGGATCGTCCTGCCGGAGCTCTAGATTGGATCTGCTCAAGTTCCGCCTCGTGGCGGCGGCGAAACCACGAAAAAGCTCCCGTATGATTTTTTCTGGACCAAAACCCTTCATATATCAAAATAGGGGGGCTAGTGGGCCGTCAGGGAGCCCACAAGCCACCACTCCTCCACCAGGGGGGTGGTGGTGGCACGGCTTGTGGCGCCCTGGCAGCCCCCCTCCGGTACTTCTTTCGCCCAGTATTTTTTATATAATCCCAAAAAAATCCACGTAACTTTTCAGGGAATTTGGAGATGTGCAGAATAGTGGACTAAGATTTGCTCCTTTTCAAGTCCATAATTCCAGCTGCCTGAATTCTCCCTCTTGAAATAAACCTTGCAAAATAAGAGAGAAAAGGCATAAATATGGTACCACAAAGTAATATAACAGCCCATAAAGCAATAAATATCAACATGAAAGCATGATGCAAAATGGACGTATCAGTGGGCTCGGGGATGACCTCCATCCTCTTGAGCCATCCCTTTAGTGTTCTTGCACCAAATGAGAAACCTTTGGAGATTACATTGGGAGATAGTGAGATGGCCCTACTCCCTAGCACAGAAGAGGAAACCCTTACCATCTGCACCTGCTGGCACGACTCCATGCGACGTCCAATGTGGCGAGCGTCACCCACGTGAAGATGTGGGGCCGCACGACCCTGCTGGGCCACTTCTGACAAGTCATCCCCGCAAAGGCCTTGGGGGAAGCCTTAGGGGCGAGCTCGTGAGAGGGGTCTTTCTCGGGTCCTCATGGGGCTTACTGACTGGCGCCTCGCGCGATGTGGGGCCTTAAGAGGGCCTTGTCCGCGAGGCCCAAGGGCGGACCGTGTTAGGGGTGCGGCATGCGCCGCGTCCAAGGCCGCAGGCGGACGGGATTGAATACCCTAAGTTTCACGAGGCCGACAGTAGCCCCCAGGCTAGTGGCGTGCACGATTCCACCGTAAGAGGGACGAGACGGCGCGGGCTCTAACCGCCTTTGGGTTGTGCGCGACACATGGTGCGTGGCGTGGCATGGGACACCCACACTTCCCCATGAAGCCTTCGCAACTACCCACACAACACCACATGGCACGGGGCCATCATTACTCTCCTTTGTGTCACATTCATTCCACTGGACATCCTTCTTTCGCGCGTGGCTCACATCGATCTGATCTCGAGCGTGGCAGCTCTTCTTCTCCGTCTGAGACTGTCTAACCCGGATGGCGCCAGTTAGCAAGAAGGCGAAGGCTACGGTGCATGTCGTGAATCCTCCCACCATCGGGCCAGCCGTCCACGACTCTTCCATAATCAAGAACGAGGATTTGACCCCAGTGTTGCTGATGGTCGCCGGCGACCAAAATGAGTGGAGGCGACGATGATTTGGCGAGGCTCGATGACGAGAGCAACATGGCAGAATCCGCCTACCCCTTCTTCCTCCACAACGTTTATGCCGGGTTGGTTCCCCCATTTTCTCAGTTCTTTTATGACATCCTTTCTCATTATGGTTTCCAGGCCTTGCATCTCCAACTCAGTTTCATCCTCCTCGTGGCCATATTTTCCTTCTACCGCGAAGGTTTCATGGGGGTGAAGCCCTCGGTGGCACTCTTGCACCACTTTTTTAGCGTGCGGTTCACCTCCCCCGACCATAGCTCTGCATGCGTCTCCTTTGTCGACGTCAAGGGAGAGACCATTCGCTTATAGGGTGGGAAGAAGTTAGAAGAATATAGGTAGCAACGAGTCTTCATCGACGCTGGCTAGGTCAACCCTCTCCTGACCGCTCCACGGCAGCACCGAAACAACCTCTCTCGTGGAGCCACGAGAAGCTCACTGATCCGAGGGCGACACCAGTCTTGGAGCGAGTCGCCACCCACGGGGACGCCCGACTGACAGCGGCGGTGATGGTCAAGGAGTTCTTGAGGCGCCGCATCACACCGCTCCAGGCGCGTTCGTAGCCCGTGTGGGAGTACACCAGCGACGGGAACGCGATGAGGCTGTACACTGCCAGCCTCACGTCCATCAAGATGAGCGCGACCCTGTCGGCCCTGCTTAAACTGGACCCGAAAGACACTCGTAAGGCCGCGTCCCCGCTCTAAAACTATAAATACATAGCAAAGCTAGCCGCCGGCATGCCCGACTAGGTCGCTCAGCAGCACCCCCATCGAGGTGACATCTTTTAGCGATGAAGACAGTGACAGGGACTCACAGGCGACAGGGAATGACGAGGACGAGGAACAAGAAGGAGGCCGCATGCCGCCGCCGACACTTCGTAGGTCCCTCTGGGGCCTTGTTGACAACATCGATGACTCAGACAAACCGCCTCGAGCGACGCACCTATGCAGGGTAGCGTAGCGTAAAAAACACTGCCCTCCAACGCGGGTGCCCCAACGTCCGCAGTTGGGGTCCTGCAGCCGCGGCACCGACCGTCCCCGCGGCGGCCACGCCTCCTCATGGGGCCCCTCGAGTCCTCACGTAGGGGGGATTAGGCCAAACGCGCCGAGGTCCACACCGAGTGTTCTGTGTGCTGCAACTGGGCATCGCCTGAAGGTGTGAGGGCCACGCCATCCCCCATCGATTGGAAGAGGAAGTGGGCCACAAGAGACGAGTGAGTGCCCTAGCTTATCTCTTGTGTCGTTTATCCGTGATTCATCTGCCGGCTCTAACCCCTTGCCTTTACAGGTTCCACCACGACATCAAGGAAAACAGGAAGAGAGGGATTGCTGGTGCGAAAAGGATCCCCACACCAAGGACCGTACCGGCACTAGGCTGTGTCACCGACCGGCGTGGGGGCAATTCGAGCCAGCCCAGTGCCATGCTTGGGCACACGGGGTCCGCCTCGACCAAAGACGCGAGCGTTTCAGCGGCGCATACGATGTCCCCTAAGCAGCAAGGGGAAGCAATTTCTGAGCTCGTGGTGACCCAGCCCCCCACGCCGCATGCCGAGGCCGTGGTGGCCCCGTCAACGTAGGGGATAGCGAAACCCCAGCGTCCGTAGGCCACCATCACTTTTAGCGACGAGCGTGACGCGGGAAGTGCCAAAGGGCCGCATCAAGCAGCGTGTGCTTATGACGCCTCGGAGGCCATCGCGGAAATATCTCCATATGCGTCGCGTGAATGGGGCGCAAAGGAAGGGCCAACAGCCAGTGCCCTGCATGCAGGGGATGCCATGCCCTCTTTGACAGCGGCGCCATCGAGCGCGAGAATGGCACACCTCGGCCTGACTCTCGACCTCGAGAGTGGAAGCGATTGGCTCAAGTGCGGGGCATTAGATGATGTCTGAGCCAAGCTCGATCGGCTCGAGGAAGACCTCCGGGGCGCAGAAGCGCACCTTCGCAAGGAGCGCCTGAAGATTGCCACCAGATGGCGCAAGCTTGACGCTACTGCGAAGGTGACCCAAAGCCGGAACGATACTGCCATCACAGAGAGCAAGAAGGAGGCTGTCGAGGCAACGACGGCTTGCAAGAGCGCGCTTGCCGCAGCAAGCGTGACTGCTCGATGCAGCAAGGAAGCGGAGGCTAGCCTGAAGGCCCTCCAAGACGAATGGGTGGAGCGCGCATGAAAGCTCTAGCCGTGGGAGGACGGCCTCAAGACCCGTGAGGTAAAGCTCTTGGCTTGCTCCTTACAGCACGAAAAGACAGCAGTCGAACAGGCCGCCGAGCGCGGGCGACTGGAAGAGTTGAAGTGCAAAGTAGCCAAGGCCCGAGAATACCACACCAAGAACGTCTCTGAGGCCAACGCCAAACTGGATGTGAGGGAAAATGAGGTCTAGGTCGAGGCTGACGTGAAAGGGATGGTGCCTAGAGCAACCCGAAGCCCTCAGGGGAGCCCCCGGCATCAACTATGCCTAGTTCTTATCCAAACTGGTGGAGGGGCTCAAGGGCACGGCCCTGAAGATTGATGGCACCCTAGAGGACGAATTTTAAGACCTCTTCTCGGTGGAGGCGAGACGTGTCTTGAGCTACTTCTGCCTGCATGAGCCGGACTTCAATTTGGACGAGGTAATATTGTTGGGGAACATTGCATGGGAAACAAAAAAATATCCTACGCACACGAAAGACCTATCATGGTGATGATCATCTATGAGAGGGGAGATCGGATCCACATACCCTTGTAACACGCTAAGCGGAAAGCATTAAGAAACTCGGTTGATGTAGTGGAACGTCTTCGCGGTCCAAATTGCCACCATCCCACGATCCGTCCTGATCTAGCGCCGAACGGATGGCACCTCCGCGTTCAACACACGTACACCTTGACGATGATCTCCACCTTCTTGATCCAGCAAGAGGGGCGGAGAGGTAGATAATTTCTCCCGAAGCGCGATGGCGTGACGGTGATGGTGGTGGATCTAGTCCAGCAGGGCTTCGCCTAAGCACCGCTGAAACTAGACTAGAGAAGAAACGGATCTAAAAGAGGGCAACACGTGGCTGATTGTTGTTTCTGAAACCCTCAAAACCTCTAGTATATATAGGAGGAGAGGAGAGGAGGCAGCCTTGGCCCCTACTCCAAGGAGTAGGGGTCGGCCAAACCAAGGAAGAGTCCACCTTCCCTTGTCGGAAGGTGGACTACATTGGGAGGACTCCCCCTTCCCTTCCTTTCAAAGGTCTTTTACCTTTTATATCCTCTCCTAGCCACATGGGCCTTTGAGAGAGGCTTCGGCCAGCCCACCAAGGGTTGGTCCACCTCCTCTCACACCCCATAAAGCTCTTGGGTCGTCACACCCCTCCCGGTGGTCCCCCGTCACGCTCCCGGCACTCCCGGTACACTACACATGAGCCCGAAACTTTTCCGATGACCAAAACATGACTTCCTATATATCAATATTTACCTTCGGATCATTCTGGAGCTCCTCGTGACGTCCAAGATCTCATCCGGGACTCCGAACAACCTTCGGTCACCAACACCTATAACTCAACTATATCGAAACATCACCGAACCATAAGTGTGCAGCCCTGCGGGTTCGAGAACTATGCAGACATGACCTGAGACACTCCCCGGTCAATAACCAATTGCGGGACTTGGAAGTCCATATTGGCTCCTACATATTCTACAAAGATCTCTATCGGTTCAACCTCTATGTCAAGGGTTCACACAATCCCGTATGTCATTCCCTTTGTCCTTCGGTATGTTACTTGCCCGAGATTTGATCGTCGGTATCTCTATACCTAGTTCAATCTCGTTACCGGCAAGTCTCTTTACTCGTTCCATAATACAAGATCCCGTAACTAACTCCTTAGTCACATTTCTTGCAAGGCTTGTTGTGATGTTGTATTACCGAGTGGGTCCCGAGATACCTCTCCGTCACACTGAGTGACAAATTCGAGTCTTGATCCATGCCAACCCAACACACACCTTTGGAGATACCTGTAGAGCACCTTTATAGTCACCCAGTTATGTTGCGATGTTTTATACACACAAGTTATTCCTCCGGTGTCCGGGAGTTGCATGATCTCATGGTCATAAGAACACGTACATTGACATGCAGAAAACAGTAGCAATAAACAAACACGATCATACGCTACGTTCCTAGTTTGGGTCTTGTCCATCACATCATTATTATAATGATGTGATCCCGTTATCAAGTGACAACACTTGTCTATGGCCAGGAAACCTTGACCATCTTTGATCAACGAGATAGTCAACTAGAGGCTCACTAGGGACAGTGGGTTGTCTATGTATCCACACATGTATTTGAGTTTCCAATCAATACAATTCTAGCATGGATAATAAACAATTATCATGAACAAGGAAATATAATAATAACCAATTTATTATTGCCTCTAGGGCATATTTCCAACAGTCTCCCACGTGCACCCCTTGACAGACTCATGGCAAGGCACACATCAGGTGCGGTACACAGCATGGCATACTTTATAGCCTACGGCTAAGGCATAGGGGTCGACCTTCGTCCTTTCTCTTTCTTCTGCCGCTTTAAGTCTTACTCAAATTCACACCTTACAACACAGCCAAGAACTACTTCTTTGCCGATCTATTTTGAACTCCTTCAAAAACTTGTCAAGGCATGCATTTCGTTGAAAGTTCTGTTAAGTGCTTTGATATTTCTCCATAGATCTTGATGCTCAATGTTCAAGTAGCTTAATCCAGTTTTTCCTTTGAAAAACTCCTTTCAAACAACCCTTTATGCTTTCCAGAAATTCTACATTATTTCCGATCAAAATATGTCAACCACATATATTTATCAGAAATTCTATAGTGCTCCCACTCACTTATTTGTAAATACAAGTTTCTCATAAACTTTGTATAAAACCAAAAACTTTGATCACTCATCAAAGTACTTATTCCAACTCTGAGATGCTTGCTCTAGTCCATAGAAGGATCGTTGGAGCTTTCATACTAGTTAGCATCCTTAGGATCGACAAAACCTTCTGGTTGTATCACATACAACCTTTCCTCAACGAAACTATCAAGGAAACAATGTTTTGACATCCTATCTCCAAGATTTCATAAATAAAGCAGCAACTGCTAACATAATTCCGACAGACTATTAGCATCGCTACGAGTGAGAAAGTCTCATCATAGTCAACTCTTTGAATTTGTCGAAAACATCCTTGCGACAAGTCGAGATTTCTTAACGGTGACATTCACCATCAATGTTTGTCTTCCATTTAAAGATCTATTTGTACTTAACAGTCTTATGACCATCAAGTGGTTCTTCCAAAGTCCACACTTTGTTTTCATACATGGATCCTCTCTCAGATTTCATGGCCTCCAGCCATTTGTCGGAATCCGGGCCCATCATTGCTTCTTCATAGCTCATAGGTTCATTGTTGTCCAACAACATGACCTCCAAGAGAGGGTTACCATACCACTCTGGAGCAGTAGATGACCTTGTCGACCTACGAGGTGTGTAGTAACTTGATCCGAAGCTTCATGATCACTATCATGAGCTTCCACTTCAATTGGTGTAGGCGCCATAGGAACAACTTCCTGGGCCCTACTACACACTAGTTGAAGTGACAGTTCAATAACCTCATCATGTTTCCAGCATCCTCCCACTAAATTCTTTCGAGAGAAACCTTTTCTCGAGAAAGGACCCGTTTCTAGAAACAAACACTTTGCTTCCGGATCTAAGATAGGAAATATACCCAACTATTTTGGTATCCTATGAAGATGCATTTATCAGCTTTGGGTTCGAGCTTATCAGACTGAAACTTTTTCACATAAGCGTCGCAGCCCCAAACTTTTAAGAAACGACAACTTGGGTTTCACCAAACCATAGTTCATACGGTGTCATCTCAGCGGAATTACGTGGTGCCCTGTTTAAAGTGAACGTGGTTGTCTCTAATGCCTAACCCAAAAACTATAGCGGTAATTCGATAAGAGACATAATAGTATGCACCATATCCAATAGGGCGTGGCTATGAAGTTCGGACACACCATCACACTATGGTGTTCCAGGTGGCATTAGTTGTGAAACGTTTTCCACACTGTCTTAATTGTGTACCAAACTCACAACTTAGATATTCATCTCTACGATCATATCGTAGACATTTTATCCTCTTGTCACGATGATCTTCAACTTCACTCTAAAATTACTTGAACCTTTCAATAATTCAGACGTGTGTTTAATCAAGCAAATATACTAGTATCTACTCAAATCATATGTGAAGTCAGAACATAACGATATCCACTGCGTGTCTCAGCACTCATTGGACTGCATACATACAAAATTTATTACTTCCAATAAGTTTCTATCTTGTTCCATCTCACTGGAAAACGAGGCCTTCAGTCATCTTGCCCATGTGGTATGATTTGCATTTCTCAAGTGATTCATAATCAAGTGAGTGCAAACGATCAATCTGCATGGAGTTTCTTCATGCGTTTATACCAATGGACATGGTTCGCATGTCTCAAACCTTTCAAAAACGAGTGAGTCCAAAGATCCATCAGCATGGAGCTTCTTCATGCATTTTATACCAATATGACTCAAGTGGCAATGCCACAAGTAAGTGGTACTATAATTACTACTTTGTATCTTTGGCATCAATATTATGAACATGTGTATCACTACGATCGAGATTCAATGAACCATTCATTTTAGGTGCAAGACCATTGAAGGTATTATTCAAATAAACAGAGTAACCATTATTCTCTTTAAATGAATAACGGTATTGCGATAAACACAATCTAATCATGTCTATGCTCAACGCAAACACCAAATAACAATTATTTAGGTTTAACACTACTCCTGATGGTAGAGGGAGCGTGCGATGCTTGATCACATCAACCTTGGAAACACTTACAACACATATCGTCAGCTCGCCTTTAGCTAGTCCCCGTTTATTCATAGCTTTTATTTCGAGTTACTAACACTTAGCAACCAAACCAGTATCTAATACCCTGGTGCTACTAGGAGTACTAGTAAAGTACACATCAATATCATGTATATCCAATATACTTTTGTCGACTTTGCCACCCTTCTCATATACCAAGTATCTAGGGTAGTTTCTCTTCAGTGACTGTTCCCCTCATTACAGAAGCACTTACTCTCGGGTTTGGGTTCAACTTTGGGTTTCTTCACTAGAGCAGCAACTGGTTTGTTGTTTCATGAAGTATCCCTTCTTGCCCTTGCCCTTCTTGAAACTAGTGGTTTTACTAACCATCAACAATTGATGCTCCTTTTTGATTTCTACTTTCGCGGTGTCAAACATCGCGAATAGCTCAAGGATCATCATATCTATCCATGATATATTATAGTTTATCACGAAGCTCCAGTAGCTTGGTGGCAGTGGCTTTGGAGAACCCTCACTATCTCATTTGGAAGATTAACTCCCACTCGATTCAAGCGATTGTAGCACTCATACTATCTGAGCACATGCTCAATGATTGAGCTTTTCTCCCTTAATTTGTAGACAAATAATCTTGTTGGAGGTCTCATACCTCTCAACAAGGGCACGAGCCTGAAATCCCAATTTCATCCCTTGGAACATCTCATATGTCCCGCGATGTTCGAAACGTCTTTAGCGCCTCAATTCTGAGCCGTTAAGCATCAAGCACTGAACTATCACGTAGTCATCAAAAACGTGTATGTCAGATGTTCGCAACATCCACAAAGGACGTTCGGGGTTCAGCATGTCGAGCGGTGCATTAAGGACATAAGCCTTTTGTGCAGCAATGAGGACAATTCTCAGTTTACGCACCCAGTCCGCATAATTGCTACTATCATCTTTCAACTAAGTTTTCTCTAGGAACATATTAAAAACAGTAGAGCTACAACGCAAGCTACAACATAATTTGCAAAGACCTTTTGACTATGTTCACGATAATGAGTTCAACTAATCATATTACTTAAGAACTCCCACTCAAATTGACATCCCTCTAGTCATTCGAATGTCACATGATCCAAATTCACTAACTCAAGTCCGATCATCATGTCAGTTGAGTTTAGCTTCAATGGTGAACATCTCCATGTTGATCATATCAACTGTATAATTCATGCTCGATCTTTCGGTCTCTTGTGTTCCGAGGCCATGTCTGTACATGCTAGGCTCGTCAAGTTTAACCCGAGTGTTCCGTGTGTGCAACTGTTTTGCACTAGTTGTATGTGAACGTTGAGTCTATCACACCCAATCATCACGTGGCATCTCGAAACGACGAACTGTCCCAACGGTCCACAGTCGGGGAGAACACAATTTTATCTTGAATTTTTAGTGAGGGATCACCTTACAATGCTACCGTCGTCCTAAGCAAAACAAGGTGCATAAAAGGATTAACATCACATGCAAATCATAAGTGACATGATATGGCCATGAACTTGTGCTTCTTGATCTCCGTCATCAAAGCACCGGCATGATCTCCATCATTACTGGCGCCGCACCATGATCTCCATCATCGTATTTCCATCGAGGTTATCGCGCTATTTATGTTGTTACTACTAAAGGTACTGCCTAGAGATATAGCAAGAGCATCTGCAAGCGCAAAATAAATTTAAAGACAACCATATGGCTCCTGTCGGTTGCCGTAGCATCGACGTGCAAGTCGATGTTTAACTACAACAACATGATCATATCATACATCCAATATATCATACCATGTCATTGGCCATATCACATCACAAGCATACCGTACAAAAAACAAGTTAGACATCCTCTAATTTGTTGTTGCATGTTTTACGTGGCTGCTATGGGTATCTAGTATGATCACATGTTACTTACACAAAGCCACAACTATGATGTGCAAATTACTATTTAACCTTCTCCAAGGACCGCCTCAGTCAAATCCAATTCAACTGAAGTTGAAGAAACAGACACCCGCCAGTCATCTTTATGCAACAAGTTGCATGTCAGTCGAAGAAACCGGTCTCCCGTAAGCGTACGAGTAAAGTTGGTCCGAGCTGCTTCAATCCAACAATACCGGTGAATCAAGAAAAGACTAAGGAGGGCAGCAAATTGAACATCAAAGCCCACAAACTCTTTTGTGTTCTACTCGAGATATCATCTACTGATGAACCTAGCTCATGATTCCACTGTTGGGGAACGTTGCCTGGGAAACAAAAAATAATCCTACGCACACGAAAGACCTACCATGGTGATGATCATCTAAGAGAGGGGAGATCGGATCCACATACCGTTGTAGATCACTAAGAAGGAAGCGTTAAGAAATGCGGTTGATGTAGTGGAACGTCTTCGCGAACCAAATCGTCGTCGTCCCATGATTCGTCCCGATCTAGCGCCGAACGGATGACACCTCTGCGTTCAGCACACATACAGTTCGACGATGATCTCCGTCTTCTTGATCCAGCAGGGCTTCACCTAAGCACCGCTGAAACTAGACTAGAGGAGAAACAGATCTAGAGATAGGGCAGCACATGGCTGATTGTTCTGTACAAAACCCTCAAAAACCTCTAGTATATACAGAAGGAGAGGAGAGGAGGCAGCCTTGGCTCCTACTCCAAGGAGAACGGATCGTCCGAACCAAGGAAGAGTCCACCTTCCCTTGTGGAAAGGTTGTATACTTTGGGAGGACTCCTCATTCCCTTCCTTTTAAAGGTCTTTTACCTTTTACCTCCTCTCCTAGCCGCATGGGACTTTGAGAGAGGCTTCGGACAGCCCACCAGGGGCTGGTCCACCTCCTCTCACAGCCCATAAGGCTCTTGGGTAATCACACCCCTCCCGGTGGTCCCCCGGTACGCTCCACGCACTCCCGGTATACTACCGATGAGCCCGAAACTTTTTGGGTGACCAAAACAGGACTTCCTATATATCAACCTTTACCTCCGGACCGTTCCGAAGGTCCTCGTGACGTCCAGGATCTCATCCGGGACTCCAAACAACCTTCGGTCACCAACACCTATAACTCAACTATACCGAAACGTCGCCAAACCTTAAGTGTGCAGACCCTGCTGGTTCGAGAACTATACATACATGACCTGAGACTATCCTCGGTCAATAATCAATAATGGGACCTGGATGTCCATGTTGGCTCCGGCATATTCTACGAAGATCTCTATCGGTTGAACCCCTATGTCAAGGATTCACACAATCCCGTATGTCATTCCCTTTGTCCTTCAGTATGTTACTTGCCCGAGATTTGATCGTCGATATCTCTATACCTAGTTCAATCTCATTACCGGCAAGTCTATTTACTCGTTCCATAATAAAAGATCCCATAAATAATTCCTTAGTCACATTTCTTGCAAGGCTTGTTGTGATATTGTATTACCGAGTGGGCCCCGAGATACCTCTCCATCACACGGAGTGACAAATCCCAATCTTGATCCATGCCAACCCAGCAGACACCTTTGGAGATACGTGTAGAGCACCTTTATAGTCACCCAGTTATGTTGCAACGTTTGATACACACAAGGTATTCCTCCGGTGTCCGGGAGTTGCATGATCTCATGGTCATAGGAACAGATACATTGAGATGCAGAAAACAGTATTAATAGACTGACATGATCATATGCTACGTTCATAGTTTGGGACTTGTCCATCACATCATTCTCCTAATGATGTAATCCCGTTTTCAAGTGACAACACTTGTCTATGGCCAGGAAACCTTGACCATCTTTGATCAACGAGCTAGTCAACTAGAGGCTCACTAGGGACAGTGTGTTTTCCATGTATACACACAAGTATTTCAGTTTCCAATCAATACAATTGTAGCATGGATAATAAACGATTATGATGAACAAGGAAATATAATAATAAACAATTTAGTATTGCCTCTAGGGCATATTTGCAACAAATATACCTTGTCCACGAAGAGTTTTGTGAAGAATTAGTGACGGTTGTGGAGGAACACGTAGAGGCGTTTCTTGGGAAGTTCTCCTATGGCGGTGGTGAGGATCCCGACGAGGTCCCGATGTGAGATGACGGCGGTCACGACGCCCGTGCCTTGTGAAGCCCTCCTTTTTCACCGTGTAACAAACCTATCCTGCCTCACACTGGCGCAGACCGCTGTTTTAAATTTATGGAACTTCAAAGCTTGTAACAATTGCTCGTGATTCGTGAGTTTATTTTTTTGTGCTTGAATTTTCTTTTGCTTGCTTATGTGCTTCGTGTCGATAGGGCCCAGACGTGCGCGCACTCCAGCCGCGGCGGTGCGCTATGCAACGCTGATAATTCTCCTTTCTCCGGGCACACCCTGTACGACCCCTCATGCAATCTGCCCCGTCTAGGGGGGGGGTTCTACGTGCGTGACCTCCACTCCTGGCGAGGCGCACCCGCCAGCCTTTATTTGGGTGACATGCGAAGAGACCAGGCACCAAGGGACCTGGTGGGGGTGTTTAGGGGTAGGCTCACGAGCTAGAGCTCGGCCACTTGCCTCCACCACATGGGCTCCATGCCTAACCCCCGCTCGCATGCGCCCCGAGGGAAGGTAGCGGACATGAGCCGCATGAGGGGGCCTACGTTACCCACGTCGGGTGCCACTTGCCCCGACACTGACGCGCCCTTAGTAATCCACCAACGGAGCGTGGGGATTCCACTAGGCATGGGCATGGTCGCGGTTCGACTGTATTCCGCCAGCGTGGAGAATGGGGCTTCCATTAGGCGTGGGCATGGTCACGGTTCAACCGTATTCCGCCAACGCGGAGCATGGGGCTTCCATTGGGCGTGGGCATGGTCGCGGTTTGATCATATTCTGGTAGCGCGGAGCATGGGGCTTTCACTGGGCGTGTGCGGGAGTCCTCCTGCAGCCAAGGAGAGGCACGCCGGGAGGCTTCGGAGTGTTTACAGCCCCTGCACATTATTACGTGAGAGGCTCATGAGCGAAGACTTGAGAGGCTCCAGGCACGCGGCTAGGAAGCCGCTTGGGGGCAGCCGTTCGCCTACGGAGCCCGCCCCAAGGGTGCAGTGCGGGGGGCTCGTGAGGCACAACTCTCCCCTCGAAAGGGCGCTTGAGGTGACACGCGCCAGGCGGCCGCCCCAAGACTATGGCATGACGCGTAGGGCGCCGAGGGCGCAAGCGTGGCGGAGCGAGTGGGCATGTGATACTCGTGATGTGCATTGGGTTTTCCGTGCAGAGAACAGGTAATCGCAGCACAAAGTGGGTAAGTATTTTCCTCAGTAGTGAAACTAAGGTTTATAGAACCAATAGGAATATCAATACACAACCGTCTTTAGCAGCAATACACAAAAGAACAAACAACTTGCACCCAGCGCGGGCCAGAGGGTTGTCAATCCCTTGGATGTCGTTATTTGCAAAGGAATGAGGTGTGTAGATAATTGTAGATAATTGAAAAATGTAAAATAAAATAAAAGCAAATAAATGGCAGCAAGGTGTTGGAAGTTTTAGCAATATGTTGTGAATAGACCCGGGGGCCATAGCTTTCTCTAGTGGCGTCTCTCATGAAAATAAGCATACGATGGGTAAACAAATTACTGTTGAGCAATTGATAGAAGAGCGGATAGTTATGCGATTTTAACGACAATGATCATGTAAATATAGGCATCACGTCCATAAAGAAATAGGCCGACTCCTGCCTGCACCTATTACTATTACTTCACTTCAAGAGCGCTTATATGCTTGCCTCTCTGCGTATTAAATTCATAACGACACTACTAGGGAAAAGCCTAGCAGTAGCGCGGGTATTATGTATAGCAGTAGCGCGGGAACCCGCGCAACTCATACGGCACTACAGCTAACATGTAGCAGTAGCGCGGGTTAGCCCGCGCTACTGCTATACATGCGTAGCAGCAGCGAGCTCCAGAACAGCGCGCTGCTGCTAATATCTGTAGTGCCTTGTAGTAGACCGCGCTATCGGTAATGGCACGCTGCTGCTAAGTTTACTCCACGTGCTACTGCTAACTTTATTAGTTTCTGATTTCTTTTTCCTGTATATTTGTTTTGTATATGAATAGGATTTATACAAGAATCTTTAGCACATACAAATGTCATCATCATACACATACAAATGGCTGCGAGACCATGAATGTAATCATAGCATAAACATATAAATAGTCTCATCAAATCATGTCATCATCAAATCATCTCGAAAATAGCGATACAAGTCTCGAATACTTGCAACTACATCGTCATCCATCTAAAAAATGATATACGCGAGAAGAGCTATCACTATGAGTGAGAGCGAAACTATGTAGTACATGAGGTGGCGGTTATGAGCCCTCCCTTGCGCTAGCGTGAGCCTCCTCACATAACTAGCTTATGATTCTTGTCTGCTTTTGAAGCCTCTACGGATAGCGCCCGAGACCCCCTCCACTTGCGCCTGACACTTGGGCCACTCGTCATATACTCCCGGAACCTTTCCTTTGTACACGACATAACACTGGTACTTCGCCATCAAGAATCTAGATACCTGTTAAAGATGCATCTTCATCAAGAGAATGTACAATCATATGCAACAAAATATACTTGAGCAACACAAAAAATAAAGGGTTAGCAACTAGATGCAACATATAGTAAACATAAATAATCAACGCAGTTTCATCGTACGCAAACTAATTAACTAGAGGTACGCAGGTCATCGTACCCAAACTAACAAAGTAGTGGCACGCAAGTTCGGTAGGGATTGTGGACATCACAAAGTTTCATCGCTACAGAAAGTATATCCAAGTTCAACCAACACATATCATCATCAGCAGCATCGTAAATCACTAGAACTTCCATCCTTCGAGATCATCGAGGATGGACCCTAGCTTCTTGAACGGCGTGAGGTCCTGACATTGCATGCCTATGTAAGTTCCGACATCATCTTGTGATATAAGGCCGTGGTAGAACATCCCCTTCACTTCGACGACTTATTTCATGATGATCGTCGCAATGTCCCTCTGGATGCGAAAGAAGTCATCTTTAAGTTTATAATCCGCTTCTCCTTGAGATTCTACCCACTTGCGGATATGATCATCATTTCTGGTTGTCAAGCAAAGCTTTTGGTGATCCCTTGTGAACTCCATCATTACATGGAGGAGGTAGAATCCATCGTTCATACTTGATTTCAGGACATGGATGTAGCAGAAGTTGGTTTTATGTGAGAAACCCATCTTGCGGTTCCTTTGTTTCCTGATCTGTATGTGGCCACCCCTGAAGCTGAAGCCTTGGAGAGCATCATCTAGAATATTCATTACGTGGGTGTAGTCCTTCTTCTCATTTTTTCTGGTAGGGTCGAAATACACGGCGTGGGAGACTCGCAGGTAAAGAACGATAAGGACGGCGCAACCATTGCTGCGGGGTAAAAACACCTCAAATTATTCTCCATATGAGCGAGAAGGAATGATTGAAATGTACGAAAGGGTTGTCCACAGTGACTTACTTTGGATGATAAGGCAGGAGGACAATTTCCTGGTCCTTGTTCTGTACCATGAAGTTTTCGAGGTACTCCCTAGCAGTTTTACGCTCAAAGTTGCCGAGACTCAAGAAGGACTCATGCATGTAGTATGGATCCGCCACACAGATTTGTGAGACTTCTTCTCTCTTCATGACGGAGCTCATATGTAGGGCAAAAAGGTGGACGATTGTACAATCGAGCCGCCTTGTCAGAAACATCTTGAAGATATGATCAAACCACAGGAAAATCACCTCCACGGGTCGTGTGTCGATGTAGCACTTCCCCTCAGGCACATGAGCCGCGTATGTCGGATATCCTAGATCCTTCGAGGCTAGTAGGCTTTTCTCAGTTGACAACACATGGTCGTGCAGTCCTCTGAGATCCCCGTATACTGCCTCCAGCGATTTCGGCGGTAGCATCGGCTCGCCCGTGACATGGATCATGGCCACCGTGTGGCTGCTATGTGATCTGGCATATTTATAGGTAGCTGAGCCTATCTTCCCCGATCTCTTCCTCTCCATTTTCTTGGGCTAACCTTGTGACGCCCTCGGCTTAATCGTACGCTAATCATACACGCAAATGCGTACGATCAAACCCAAGGACTCACGTTGAGATATCACAACACAACTCTAGACACAAATGAAAATAACATCAGCTTCATATTACAAGCCAGGGGCCTCGAGGGCTAGAATACGAAAGCCCGAAAAACACACGAGTCAGCGGAAGCAACAGATATCTGAGTACAGACATAAAACAACATGGGGTGCCTCAGAGAAGGCTAGCACAAAAGATACATCGATCGAACAAGGCGAGGCCTCCTGCCTGGGAACCTCCTAACTACTCCTGATCATCAGCGGCCTCCACGTAGTAGCAGGCACCGTCGGGGTAGCAGTCGTCGGCGGCGGGGACCTCCATCTCCTGGGCTCCATCATCTGGTCGCAGCAAACGGATCAAGGGGACAAGGGGGGAGCGAAGCAGCGGTGAGTACTCATCCAAAGTACTCGCAAGTCTTACATCAGAACTATTCTAAATATGCATCAGTATCAAAGAAGGGGGTTATATGTGTACTGACTGCAGCAATGCGAGAATAGAGAGAGAAGGCCTAGTCCTATCGAAGACTAGCATGTTCAGGGTCTTGCAGCAATAGACGAGAGTAGAACAGGGGTAACACATTAATAGTCATATTGTTGCAGCAATATTAAAGTGAGGTCACGCCTAAAGATCCTCCCTCGACTCCCTGCGAGGAAGCAATCCCGAGGCAAACTAATTCCAGTTAAGTAACAATTGTAGTTGTAAAATATCGGGGCACAACTCCAAGTCGTCCAGTAACCGTGGACACGGCTATCCGAATAGTTAATTTTCATCCCTGCAGGGGTGCACCACATGTCCCGTCACGCTCGATAACACTCTAGCCGGACATACTTTTCTGGGTCCTGCCCGGCCTCGGAATATCGACACGTCGCACCCCACCTAAGACTAATCAGAGAGGCCAGCCCGCCGGTCTAAAGCCTAAGCACAAAGGGTTCATGGGCCCAGTTCCCCTTCACGCTCCTGCACGTGGCGTGGGCGGCCGACGTCAGTCCTAGCATCCCTTAATCACAAGCGCGATGCATCTCGGGACCACTCGGGCGCGCGCTGCTACATTGCTGGCATCTGAAAAGCTTCGGCTGATACCGCGACGCCGAGTACCCATAATTCTTCCCGCGTAGCCGGTTAGTGCGAAAAGGTCTCCGACCAACCCAGATCAAATACCCAAATCCATTAGCATTTTAATTAAGCCAGCATCACAGTCTCACGGGAATCCACCCATCTTACAACTAATCACCAATGATCCCAGTAACATGGTCGAGTAACTGTGTGGTTGTAACATCGGGGGAATCCGAGGTATCACCCTCGTTGGATTCCGAACGATGTACCCGTCAAGGTGGGCTTAGAGGAATCACCCTCGGGGGTCCCACACTCGCGGGGTGGCACGACAGAGACGTCATTGGGAATGGTGAAAGAGGAATCACCCTCGATAACCACGACCGACTAGCTATACTACAGAGATATCATCAGGAGTACTTAGCGAGGTGTCACCCTCGGTACCCGATAGTATCTCTGTAGTGTCGTACAACGAAGGGGGTGAATGTGTTGTGTCGGGTCTGGCTCGTCGATCAGAGATCGAGATTTGAAAACAAGCGGGGCAACTGAACTACGGGGTCAGAGGGGATGACTGCTCCACCTATACTAAGCATATTTAAAGTACAGGACTGAAAGTAGCAGTTCATCAAAAATAGGCTATGCATCAGATATAGGAGCTAACTACAACAGTAGCAAAGTACTAATGCAAGCAGTAGGAAGAAAGACATAGGCGATATAGGAATGATCAAGGGAAGTTTGCTTGCCTTGCTGCTCTGCGGCAAAGGACTGATCGGCAGGGTCGTAGATGTACCCGGCAGCAGCGTCAGTCTCGGGGTCTACCGGTAAGAAGAGGAGGAAGAAATAATAAATAATAGCACCGATGCAACACAAAGCATGACATGGAAAGATGCACGCTAGACATGAGCTAACGCAGCAACATCCGTCATAGACGGGTCGGAAGAATATCTGACGATATTTTCCGGGTCTCGGGCTACTACCGGTTATACTGGAAACGATGGAAAAGTTCCAAGTTTGTTATGCTAGGGACACGTGACAGAGGAATGGACCGTGTATCCGGGTTCGTCTCGTTTTGCTGATCAACTTTCATGTAGAAATTATTTCGATCTGACTTACGGATTATTTAATATTAATTTTCAAAGTTTTATTAATTATTTAGGAATTAAAAACAGATTTAAATGATTTAATAAAATCCCATTATGACATCATCGCGATGTCAGGCTGACATCAGCAGTTGACTGGTCAACTGACCAGCGGGTCCCGAACGTCATAGGCACAAGTTTTAATATCGATTAAATATGTATTTATCAGATTAATTTAATGGGGGACCCACGTGGCATACTCGAATTATGTTAATTAATTATACTTAACTAATATATCTATATATTTGTTTATTTAAGAAAAACATTATTTTTAAAATTTATATTAACTCTCGCGTGGGGCCTCCATGTCATAGACAGCGGGTGCATTGGCCCCACCGGTAAGTGACCTAAGGTTATTTACTCATCTTCTTTTATTAGATACCTAACCGTGCAAATACCGTATTCCTCTAAATATCCATATACGCAAATACATACATCACATCTCATACATACATACATACATACGCATCTAATACATCATTTATTTTTATTTACTTTTAACTCTCAACACTCTCATCTCCCTCTCTGTTAACAGAGAGACAAAGAACTCTCTCTGCTCCAACTCAACCTAGAGGAACCAAATATTCAATCCTTCCTACCGGAGTCTACCGTTGACGGATCGAGGTCCCGTTTGCCGGAACGGAACCGGGGCGGCGAGGAGAACGTCATGGTGGGAGGAGCCCGAGGAGGGGCTCACCGACGGTGACGAGACGGCCCGATGAAGCCGGAGTTCGCACGAAGGTGAAGGTGACGACGGTGACGCGGTTCCGGTGAAGACGGTCGTGCCGGCGAGGAGGAGCCGGCCGGAGGTTCGCCGAGAGGGGCCCCGGTGAGGAGGGGCCCCCGGAGATGGAGCCGGCCGGAGTGGGTGAGGCCGGCAAGAGGGACCTCGAGGAGGCCGGGGCCCCTGCCGGCGGGGTGGAGGCTGAGGGGGGGGGGCTCGCCGGCGGGAAGGAGGGCCGAGGGGGGGCCGGGGCTCACCGCGGGAAGGACGAGGCCATGGGGGACGGCTCGCCGACGGGAAGAGAGGAGCCGACGGGGAGAGAGGCCGCCAGTGGGAGGACCGAGGAGGGAGGGGGATGGGGGATCGGCTCGCCGGCGGGGGGGAGGCGCGCCAGCCAGGGAGGGGTGGAGAAGCTCGCCGGCGGGAGGAGGCAGGAGAGGGGCGCCGGCCGAGGTGGGGCGAGGTGGAGAGGAGGGGGCGTGAGGGAGGGTCTCGGTGGGGGATCTGGCGTGGGGTGGGGGGTCTCGTGGGCAGGGAGTTACGGGAGAGATGGGAGGTGGGAGCGCTGTCGGTGGGGGTGGGGCCGCGAGGGGAGCATGGGAGGGTGGCGGCGCTAAGGGGACGGGAGGGAGTAGCGAGGGGCTCCCTCGCCAGGAGGTGGGAGGCGCTAGGGTTCGGCCGGTTGGGCCGGTGGGTGGCCCAGCTGGGCCGGGGGGGTTGCTTTTTCTTTCTTTTTTTTATTATTTCTTTCTTTCAATTTTCTTTTCTTTCTTTTATCATTATTATTTTTTTAATACTTTCTTTTTTACATATATATTATTTTGATACTTAACATGAATTTATAAAATACTTTTCTTTTGCTTTCAAATTTTTGGATCCGGACAGACTCGAATCAACGCGGGTCTGAGATGGGAATTCGATGACGTGGCATCATTAGCGGTTGATCACTATAGCTTAATTACAATAATTACTGTTGCAAAAGTCGAGGATGTCACAATTCTCCCCTACTAACAAGAATTCTCGTCCCGAGAATTAAGAGGTAGAGGGAAAGAGCCCGGGGTATTCATCACGAAGATGATCCTCGCGTTCCCAAGTGGCTTCATCTTCAGAGTGATTTGACCACTGCACCTTAAGGAACTTGGTGACCTTGCGACGAGTCTTACGTTCAGCTTGGTCGAGAATGCGGACCGGATGCTCTTTATAAGAGAGGTCTTGTTGTAGCTCAAGCATATCGTGATCCACTGCTCGAATAGGGTCCTTGAAGCAGCGACGGAGCTGAGAAACATGGAAGACATCGTGAACCTGAGAAAGGTTCGCCGGCAGTTCCAATTGATAAGCCACTCTTCCATGCCTTTCGAGAACAGTGAAAGGACCAATATAACGAGGAGCTAACTTGCCCTTGATTCCGAAACGGTGTGCACCTCTCATTGGTGTGACAAGAAGATAAGCCTTTTCGCCAGGTTGATAGACCATATCTTGATGATGACGGTCATACTGACTCTTCTGACGAGACTGAGCAGCCTTCAGATTCTCATGAATAATACGGACTTGATCTTCGGCATGTTGAATAATATCCGGACCGAAGAGTGATCGTTCCCCAGTTTCTGACCAATTCAGAGGAGTTCGACACCTTCGCCATACAATACTTCGAAAGGGGCCATCTTCAGACTAGCTTGATAGCTATTGTTGTAAGAGAACTCGGCATACGGGAGAGATTCCTCCCATTTCTTACCGAAAGAAATGACACAAGCTCGAAGCATGTCCTCGAGAATTTGGTTGACTCGTTCAACTTTTCCCTGGGATTGAGGATGAAATGCAGTGCTGAAGGACAGATGAGTCCCCATAGCCTTCTGAAAACTTTCCCAGAATTTTGAAGTGAACAAGCTGCCATGGTCCGAACTGATTACCAACGGAATGCCGTGAAGTGAAACAACTCTTGACATATAAAGATCTGCCAGTTGACTAGCATTAATCGTTTCTTTGACGGCCAGGAAATGTGCAACTTTAGACAGTCGATCAATGACGACAAGAATAGCATCATTACCCTTCTGAGATCTGGGAAAACCAGTGATGAAGTCCATTTCAACATGGTCCCATTTCCACTCAGGAATAGAGATAGGTTGCAGAGTTCCAGCAGGCTTTTGATGTTCTGCTTTGATACGCCAGCATATATCACATTCTGCCACATAGGGTGCAATGTCTAGTTTCATATTGGGCCACCAGAATCTTTGCTGGATGTCTTGGTACATCTTGGTACTACCCGGATGAATAGACAATGGTGTGTCATGAGCTTCTTCCATCACCTTCCCAGTCATCCTGAGATTTTCCTTCTTATTTGGGACGAATAGGCGACCCTTGAAATACAAGGCGCCACCTTCATCAACAGTGAAAAAGGAGGGTTTACCCTTCGCAATATAGCTCTTAATCCTGTCGACATCATCGTCAAAGTCTTGTATATTCTTTATGGAGCTCACAAGATCTGGTTCAACCACTAGGTTATTGAGGGAACCCTGATTAACAACACGGAGGTTCATCTTTTGATAATCTTCAGGAGGGGGAACAAGGTAACCCTGAGGAACAATGTGGAGGTTCAGCTTACGGAACTCCTCTTGCAGATGATCGTGAACCTGATGAACATGGAGGTGGTTGCAGTATGACTTGCGACTTAAGGCATCAGCCATTACATTAGCCTTGCCAGGGGTATATGATATACTACAGTCAAAATCTGCTATACGCTCCATCCATCTTTGTTGACGCAGGTTCAGCTCCGGTTGAGTGAACAAGTACTTCAGACTTTGATGGTCGGTGTAGATTTCACAGCGATTACCGACAAGGTATTGTCGCCATTCCTTCAATGCATGAATGACTGCGGCAAGCTCGAGATCATGAACTGGGTAGTTCTCTTCATGAGCACGCAGTTGACGTGAAGCATAAGCGATCACCTTGCGATCCTGCATTAGGACACAACCTATTCCTTGACGAGAAGCATCACATTATATGACGAAATCCCTTTTCGTATCCGGAGGAGCAAGTATTGGAGCGGACGTCAGTTTTTCCTTGAGCGCCTGGAAACTTTCCTGACATTTATCAGTCCATACATACTTAACACCTTTGTGAAGCAGGTTGGTTAAGGGTTCGCAATCTTGGAGAAGTTCTCGACGAATCGACGGCAATAGCTGGCGAGTCCGAGAAAACTTCTGACTTGCTTGACATTCTTTGGGGGAGTCCAGTCAAGAATAGCTTGAATTCGTTCGGGGTTGACCGCAATACCATCCTTGGAAATCACATGACCAAGGTAAGTCACTTCGTCTAGCCAGAACTCACATTTGGAATACTTCGCATAGAGTTTATGCTCCCGAAGCTTATCTAGTACAAGACGAAGATGTTCAGCATGCTCTTCTTTGTTCTTTGAAAACACCAGAATATCATCTAGATATACCACGACAAATTTGTCGAGGTAGTCCATGAATATATAATTCATCAGTCGAGAGAAGGTTGCCGGTGCATTGGTTAAGCCGAAGGACATGACGGTGTACTCGTATGATCCATATCGAGTAACAAAGGCGGTCTTTGGAATATCCTCCTTGCGAACACGGATCTGGTGGTATCCCAACCTCAGGTCGAGCTTACAGAAAACGCTGGAACCAGCAAGTTGATCATACAAATCATTTACCCGAGGGAGAGGATATTTGTTTTGAATAGTGGCCTGGTTGATAGGACGATAGTCTTGGACCAATCGATTTGTCCCATCCTTCTTCTTAACAAAGAGAGAAGGTGCTCCCCAAGCAGAGGAACTCGGACGGATGAAACTCGGACGGAGCGAGTTGTCAATTTCTTGCTTAAGTTCAAGGAGTTCATGTGGTGGCATTTTATAAGGACGCTTGGCAATAGGAGTGGTACCGGGTACCAAGTCAATGACAAACTCGACAACTCGAGCAGGGGGAATCCCCGGAAGTTCTTCTGGAAAGACATCTTGGAATTCTCGGACCACTGGAATGTTTTCAATCGCTTCAAGAGGCGACGCATTTAATGCATTCAAAGCATACAGTCGTGCCTCAGCATTACGGACGAGATGAGCATGGTAGCTTATTACTTCATCTGAAGGGTGTAGGAGGTGGACTATCTTGGTGGCACAAACGATCGATGCCGTATGAGCTTTCAACCAGTCCATCCCCAATATGAGATCAATGTTGGATGACTTTAGTAGGATGGGGTTGGCAAGGAATTCTAATCCTTCAATTTCAACTGGAACATGGGGGCAAACCACAGAGGTTCGGCATTCGCCCCCAGGGGTGTTTACCACTATCGGGATGTTCATCTCTTCGCTCCTAATGTCATGCATGTATGCAAAATTTTCCGACATAAAGGAATGCGATGCTCCTGTATCAAACAATACAGAAGCAGGTACTGAGTTAACGAGAAGTGTACCCATCACGGTAGCAGGCTGGTCTTGAGCTTGACCCATATCAATGTTGTTGGCCTGACCACGAACATAAGCAGGCTTAGTGTTGAAGTTGCGGTTCCGGTTGTTGCCACTGCCAGTTGCGGGAAGTGCCAGCTGATTCGGATTCTGCCTGCAGTCTCTAGCACGGTGACCTGGACGGCCACACTTGAAGCACAGCCCGTCCTCAGGATGGGAAGGAGGAACTCGAGGCGGTGGAGCTCGAAGCCTCGGCTGCCTAGGTGGTGGAGGAGGCAGGCGAGGTGCAACATAGGACGGCCTCGGAGTAGGAGCAGGTGCATGGTACATGTTGTTGGGAATCCTGATCTTCCGCTTCTGTGCAGATGAGCCCGAAGATGAGCCCATGTCACGGTTGCGGTTGCTGCTATCTTTGTATTCCTGCAGACCAGTCTCAACCTGAATAGCCTTGTTCACCAGGGTGGCGAAGTCAGCATAGTCCTGAACGAGGAGTGTCAGCTTGATATCACGGTGGAGGTCTTCACGGAACTTCTCGTGCCTGCATGCATCAGTCGCAATGTCTTCTTCAGTATAGCGAGATAATTCCAGAAATTCCCGCTGATAAGCATCCACAGTCTTGTTGCCCTGGACCAAGTTGCGGAACTCACGCTTCTTCCGGTCCATGATTCCCTAGGGAATGTATCGAGCATGGAAAGCAGCCTTGAATTCTGCCCAAGTGATGATAGTTCCATCGGGCTGAGAGCGCTTGTGGCTGTCCCACCATTGAGCAGCGGGACCCTTCAGAAAGTAGGCGGCAAAGTTGACATAGCTCGCCAGGGGCACATTGGCAGACTCTAGCTCATAAGAAATGTCACGGAGCCAGTCATCAGCATCTAGAGGCTGAGTTGAGCTGCGGTAGATCGCAGGGTTGAGACGGCAGAAGTCTTGCAGTGTCACGCCTTGTGGTTGGTTCATGTTCGGCCTTTGGAACTGATCCATGAGCCCTTGCATAAACTGGCGGTTCAGCTCAAACTGTTGGATCATCCCCGCCATATACTCAGGAGGCTGGGGTGGTGCATCGTTGGTAGGGGCACGCGGGCGGCCAGCTGGTCTAACCATCCTGTTAAATATTTAGCAGGGGTAGTTTAGCTTAAAGTAATTACAAAGGCATCGCACGCATTCATGAAGTAATTATGCATTATGAAAGGGAAATGCGATAGATACTCCATAGTAGTTGAGTTCGACATACAGACACATACATAAGTTCGATTACAGATTAACGGTTACAAATTCGAAATTTGGCGATAGCCCGGACGCATTTGACGATACCCTGGACTCACTAGGCGGCGCGCAGACACGCGGTGGAAGAGTACCACAACGAGATGTAGCGATAAGGCTACATCAACTTCGGAGAGGACGATCGAATCCTGGTAGCTGGCGGTGATAGAAGGTAGGGACAGGACCCTGTGTCCCGTTGTGACTCTGGTGAGGGTACCGCATCCAGTCGAGCAGCTGAGGTCCAAGTGCAGGGGTTCTACCCCCAACATCAGTCCACTCGAGAGCTGATGGTAGCTCTGTCCTGCTCGGCTCGCGGATGCGCATAGGTGGAACCCTCGGACAGTGTGATGGCTGCAGCTCTATCAACGCGTCGTAAAGACGAGCGCGCGTAGCATACAGCTCCACAGTCAGAGCTCGGAAAGCACGATCCATTGCCTTAGTGTACTGCACCAGAACCCGCGCGTCGTAGCGACGCGTCACGTAGGGGGCGCAGACAGCGACGTAGGAACGGTCGATGCGCTCCCGAACGTCAGAAGCGTAGGCAGTGAGATCAGACCCAGTCTCATCCCCAGCAGGAGCATGCGGGATGTATCTGAAAGGGCTCTCCTCCAGGTGAGGGTACGCTCCACGGAGACGGGTGATGGCGATGTAGGCCGCATCGTGGACGGCCATCTCGACCGACACTCCAATACCACAGAACACGTGGCGCTCGAGGGTCTCGCCGCCCCTCTGGTCGAAGATGCGAACCTCAGCCTGGTACTGGTACTGGTTGTACTCGCGGAAATCCTCGAACACAGTGTACTCGGGGTACCAGCGATATCCCAGCCTGGTCAGGAGATCGACCAAAATGGCCGGGAACCCAGTCGTCTCAGTGGCCTGTGTCAGACGCACGTGCTGTCTTGCGGGACGCATCTGAAAATAAGATTGACGGATGTCAATGACAGTGTGTGTAATACATATTCAGGAGAAAAAGAGTAGATAGTCCAGCGCTCCGGATCGATGTGATTCGAGAACCTAATGTTAGAGTTAGTAAAATCTTTGACCCGAAAGAGAAGAGAAAGTAGAGCCCAGAGTATACGAAAGGAGTAAAAGATACTAATACCACACAATTGAGATGTGGGCCCGTAAGCCACAACATCAGTGTTAGTAAAGTTTTTAAAACACTAGACTCAACTTCGGCCAAGGAGTTGGAAAGGGGGCTACCTACAGGCAGTTGGCTCTGATACCAACTTGTGACGCCCTCGGCTTAATCGTACGCTAATCATACACGCAAATGCGTACGATCAAACCCAAGGACTCACGTTGAGATATCACAACACAACTCTAGACACAAATGAAAATAACATCAGCTTCATATTACAAGCCAGGGGCCTCGAGGGCTAGAATACGAAAGCTCGAGAAAACACACGAGTCAGCGGAAGCAACAGATATTTGAGTACAGACATAAAACAACATGGGGTGCCTTAGAGAAGGCTAGCACAAAAGATACATCGATTGAACGAGGCGAGGCCTCCTGCCTGGGAACCTCCTAACTACTCCTGATCATCAGTGGCCTCCACGTAGTAGCAGGCACCGTCGGGGTAGCAGTCGTCGGCGGCGGGGACCTCCATCTCCTGGGCTCCATCATCTGGTCGCAGCAAACGGATCAAGGGGGCAAGGGGGGAGCGAAGCAGCGGTGAGTACTCATCCAAAGTACTCGCAAGTCTTACATCAGAACTATTCTAAATATGCATCAGTATCAAAGAAGGGGGTTATATGTGGACTGACTGCAGCAATGCGAGAATAGAGAGAGAAGGCCTAGTCCTATCGAAGACTAGCATCTTCAGGGTCTTGCAGCAATAGACGAGAGTAGAACAGGGGTAACACATTAATAGTCATATTGTTGCAGCAATATTAAAGTGAGGTCACGCCTAAAGATCCTCCCTCGACTCCCTGCGAGGAAGCAATCCCGAGGCAAACTAATTCCAGTTAAGTAACAATTGTAGTTGTAAAAGATCGGGGCACAACTCCAAGTCGTCCTGTAACCGTGGACACGGCTATCCGAATAGTTAATTATCATCCCTGCAGGGGTGCACCACATGTCCCGTCACGCTCGATAACACTCTAGCCGGACATACTTTTCTGGGTCCTGCCCGGCCTCGGAATATCGACACGTCGCAGCCCCACCTAAGACTAATCAGAGAGGCCAGCACGCCGGTCTAAAGCCTAAGCACAAAGGGTTCATGGGCCCAGTTCCCCTTCACGCTCCTGCACGTGGCGTGGGCGGCCGACGTCAGTCCTAGCATCCCTTAATCACAAGCGCGATGCATCTCGGGACCACTCGGGCGCGCGCTGCTACATTGCTGGCATCTGAAAAGCTTCGGCTGATACCGCGACGCCGAGTACCCATAATTCTTCCCGCGTAGCCGGTTAGTGCGAAAAGGTCTCCGACCAACCCAGATCAAATACCCAAATCCATTAGCATTTTAATTAAGCCAGAATCACTGTCTCACGGGAATCCACCCGTCTTACAACTAATCACCAATGATCCCAGTAACATGGTCGAGTAAGTGTGTGGTTGTAACATCGGGGGAATCCGAGGTATCACCCTCGTTGGATTCCGAACGATGTACCCGTCAAGGTGGGCTTAGAGGAATCACCCTCGGGGGTCCCACACTCGCGGGGTGGCACGACAGAGACGTCATCGGGAATGGTGAAAGAGGAATCACCCTCGATAACCACAACCGACTAGCTATACTACAGAGATATCATCAGGAGTACTTAGTGAGGTGTCACCCTCGGTACCCGATAGTATCTCTGTAGCGTCGTACAACGAAGGGGGTGAATGTGCTGTGTCGGGTCTGGCTCGTCGATCAGAGATCGAGATTTGAAAACAAGCGGGGCAACTGAACTACGGGGTCAGAGGGGATGACTGCTCCACCTATACTAAGCATATTTAAAGTACAGGACTGAAAGTAGCAGTTCATCAAAAATAGGCTATGCATCAAATATAGGAGCTAACTACAACAGTAGCAAAGTACTAATGCAAGCAGTAGGAAGAAAGACATAGGCGATATAGGAATGATCAAGGGGAGTCTGCTTGCCTTGCTGCTCTGCGGCAAAGGACTGATCGGCAGGGTCATAGATGTACCCGGCAGCAGCCTCAGTCTCGGGGTCTACCGGTAAGAAGAGGGGGAAGAAACAATAAATAATAGCACCGATGCAATACAAAGCATGACATGGAAAGATGCACGCTAGACATGAGCTAACGCAGCAACATCCGTCATAGACGGGTCGGAAGAATATCTGACGATATTTTCCGGGTCTCGGGCTACTACCGATTATACTGGAAACGATGGAAAAGTTCCAAGTTTGCTATGCTAGGGACACGTGACAGACGAATGGACCGTGTATCCGGGTTCGTCTCGTTTTGCTGATCAACTTTCATGTTGAAATTATTTCGATCTCACTTACGGATTATTTAATATTAATTTTCAAAGTTTTATTAATTATTTAGGAATTAAAAACAGATTTAAATGATTTAATAAAATCCCACTATGAAATCATCGCGATGTCAGGCTGACATCAGCAGTTGACTGGTCAACTGACCAGCGGGTCCCGAACGTCATAGGCACAAGTTTTAATATCGATTAAATATGGATTTATCAGATTAATTTAATGGGGGACCCACGTGGCATACTCTAATTATGTTAATTAATTATATTTAACTAATATATCTATATATTTATTTATTTAAGAAAAACATTATTTTTAAAATTTATATTAACTCTCGCGTGGGGCCTCCCTGTCATAGACAACGGGTGCATTGGCCCCACCGGTAAGTGACCTAAGGTTATTTACTCATCTTCTTTTATTAGATACCTAACCGTGCAAATACCGTATTCCTCTAAATATCCATATACGCAAATACATACATCACATCTCATACATACATACATACATACGCATCTAATACATCATTTATTTTTATTTACTTTTAACTCTCAACACTCTCATCTCCCTCTCTGTTAACACAGAGACACAGAACTCTCTCTGCTCCAACTCAACCTAGAGGAACCAAATATTCAATCCTTCCTACCGGAGTCTACCGTCAACGGATCGAGGTCCCGTTTGCCGGAACGGAACCGGGGCGGCGAGGAGAACGTCATGGTGGGAGGAGCCCGAGGAGGGGCTCACCGACGGTGACGAGACGGCCCGATGAAGCCGGAGTTCGCACGAAGGTGAAGTTGACGACGGTGACGCGGTTCCGGTGAAGGCGGGCGTGCCAGCGAGGAGGAGCCGGCCGGAGGTTCGCCGAGAGGGGCCCCGGTGAGGAGGGGCCCCAGGAGATGGAGCCGGCCGGAGTGGGTGAGGCCGGCAAGAGGGACCTCGAGGAGGCCGGGGCCCCTGCCGTCGGGGTGGAGGCCGAGGGGGGGGCTCGCCTGCGGGAAGGAGGGCCGAGGGGGGGCCGGGGCTCACCGCGGGGAGGAGGAGGCCATGGGGGGGCGGCTCGCCGGCGGGAAGAGAGGAGCCGACGGGGAGAGAGGCCGCCGGCGGGAGGACCGAGGAGGGAGGGGGATGGGGGATCGGCTCGCCGGCGGGGGGGAGGCGCGCCGGCCAGGGAGGGGTGGAGAAGCTCGCCGGCGGAAGGAGGCAGGAGAGGGGCGCCGGCCGAGGTGGGGCGAGGTGGAGAGGAGGGGCGTGAGGGAGGGTCTCGGTGGGGGATCTGGCGTGGGGTGGGGGGTCTCGTGGGCAGGGAGTTACGGGAGAGATGGGAGGTGGGAGCGCTGTCGGTGGGGGGGTGGGGCCGCGAGGGGAGCGTGGGAGGGTGGCGGCGCTAAGGGGAGGGGAGGGAGTAGCGAGGGGCTCCCTCGCCAGGAGGTGGGAGGCGCTAGGGTTCGGCCGGTTGGGCCGGTGGGTGGCCCAGCTGGGCCGGGGGGTTGCTTTTTCTTTCTTTTTTTTTATTATTTCTTTCTTTCAATTTTCTTTTATTTCTTTTATTATTATTATTATTTTAATACTTTCTTTTTTACATATATATTCTTTTGATACTTAACATGAATTTATAAAATACTTTTCTTTTGTTTTCAAATTTTTGGATCCGGACTGACTCGAATCAACGCGGGTCTGAGATGGGAATTCGATGACGTGGCATCATTAGCGGTTGATCACTGTAGCTTAATTACAATAATTACTGTTGCAAAAGTCGAGGATGTCACAAACCTTTCAGACCCTTCCTTAACCTCTGCCCCAGTGTTGTCAGGCTAAGCACTACTGTATGACCCCCTGCATCTTCAGGCGTGTCCTGTGAGGATTGCATGAAGAGAGACTTCATGCAATCCCTGCTAGGACATTCCTGCCTAGGAAGATCATCCATATCCTCATTAGCATCCTGATACGTCTCCATCGTATCTACTTTTCCAAACTCATTTGCCCTTGTTTTGGACTCTAATTTGCATGATTTGAATGGAACTAACCTGGACTGACGCTGTTTTCAGCAGAATTGCCTTGGTGTTATTTTTGTGCAGAAATCAAAGTTCCCCAAACGTCCTTAAAATTTACGGGGAGCAGTTTTGGAAAATATCAAAAATATCTGCGCCAAGCTCCACCCCAGGGGGTGGGCCAGTGGGCCACAAGCCCGTGCTCCACCACCACCCCCTGGTGGCGGTGGATAGACTTGTCGGGCCCACACGGCCCTGCCACCCCCAACTCTAGCTCTATAAGTTGCCTTTCGTCCCAGAAAAAATAAAAAGAGAAGTTTTCGTCGTGTTTTCGATATGGAGGCGCCGCCACCACCTGTTCTTCATCTGGAGGGCAGATATGGAGTCCGTCTTGGGCTCCGGAGAGGGGAAATCGTCGCCATCATCATCATCAACCTTCTTCCCTCTCCAGTTCCATGAAGCTCTTCGTCGTTCGATAGTAATCTATTCGTAGCCTCGCTGGGCGGTGATGAGTAGGATGAGATCTATCATGTAATCAAGTTAGTTTTGATGGGGATTGATCCCTAGTATCCACTGTGTTCTGAGATTGATGTTGCTACTACTTTGCTATGCTTAATGCTTGTCACTAGGGCCCGAGTGCCATGATTTAAGATCTGAAACTATTATGTTGTCACCAATATATGTGTGTTTTAGATCCGATCTTGCAAGTTGTAGTACCTACTATGTGTTATGATCTGGCAACCCCGGAGTGACAATAACCGGAACCACACCCGGTGATGACAATAGTTTGAGGAGTTCATGTGTTCACCAAGTGCTAATGCGTTGGTCCGGTTCTTTATTAAAAGGAGAACCTTAATATCCCATAGTTTCCTTTTGGACCCCGCTGCCACGGGAGGGATGGACAATAGCTGGCATGCATGTTCTTTTCCCTAAGCATGTATGACGACACACGGAATGCATGCCTACATCATATTAACGAACGGGAGCTACCCACATATCGCTCCGTGTTATAGATGTTGCATGATGAATATCATCCAACGAATCACCGACCCATTGCCTACGAGTTTGTCCTACTACTGTTGCTACTACTGTTGCTACTGATGTTACTTGTCTTGCTCTGCTGCTGCTGCTACTACTGTTGCTATTGATGTTACTTGTCTTGCTCTGCTGCTGCTACTACTGTTGCAACTGTTGTTACTTGGCTTGCTCTTCTGTTGCTGCTCCTACTGTTGCTATTAGGAATAGTCTGCCGTCAACAGATCATTTCTAACACCGTTGTTATCATATTACTTTGCTATTACTACTGTGCTTGCAGATACTAATCTTTCAGGTGTGGTTGAATCCGACAAATTCAGCTGCTAATACTCGACAGTATTCTCTCACCTCCTGACTGGCTTATCAACAAATTGGGTCGAATACTCTACCCTCGAAAACTACTGCGAACCCATGCGTTGGTGGGGTGTCAACAACATTCTTCTAGTTTCATTACTAGGGAGTGCTATCAGCATTGTTCTGGTTTCATTGGAGGAGAAGGTTTGTTGTCATAAGCATTCGTCTAGCTAACGCCAGAGATTGCAGATTAGCATTTTTCTGGCGCCGTTGCCGGGGAGGTATTGTTATATTCTGAGTCACTTGGGATTTATATCTGCTGATCACTACGAAGAATTTGAAGGATCCAAAGACCAAAGTCTTGCCCTCAACTACGAGGGGAGGTAAGGAATTGCCATCTAGCTCTGCACTTGATTCACCTTTAGTTATGAGTAAGTTTGCGACATCACCTCCTACTAGAAATCTTGATATGTCGCCTGTGCTTGATGATGGTTGTGATACTACTGCTAGAGATGCTATGCTTGATACTATGCTTGATACTGCTAGAGATGCTATGCTTGATACTGCTAAAGATGCTATGCTTGATACTGCTTTGCCTGATGATGCTAGAGATGCTATTTTGCCTGATGATGCTATGCTTGATACTGCTTTGCCTGATGATGCTAGAGATGCTATTTTGCCTGATGATGCTATGCTTGATACTGCTAGAGATACTACTTTGCCTGATGTTCCACTAGGAGTGTTCCTTGATGCTCATATTGCTAGAGTTACTGTCAATGCTCGTGATGCTCCTGAAACTGCCGATACTATTGAGATAGAACCTGCTTTTGCTCCAGCTAGATCTAGCTCTCCTAGATATGAATTGCCTAATATACCTGAGGGTTACGTTATGGAGGGAGAGATAGCTGAGGATTTTCTTGCGTGTAAGGATGCCTATGACGCTGAGAAATTACTTCTCAAGTGGAAGGAAAAATCTCGGGAAGCTAGGATGAAAAATGACCTGAAGTTTGCCACTTCGCCTATCTTTATCACCGATAAGGATTATGAATTCTCTGTCGACCCTGAGATAATATCTCTAGTCGAACCTGATCCTTTTCACGGTTATGAGTCTGAGACGGTCATAGCCCATCTTGCCAAACTATCAGAAATAGCCAACCTTTTCACTAATGAGGAGAAGATCCGCCACTACTATATCCTTAAGCTGTTTCCTTTCTCTCTAAAGGATGACGCTAAAGTCTGGTTCACCTCTCTTGCTCCTGGATGTGTGCGTAGTCCCCCGGAGATGGTCTATTACTTCTGTGAGAAGTATTTCCCTGCCCATAAGAAGCAAGCTGCCTTGCAGGAAATATACAACTTTGCTCAACTCCAAGAAGAGAGTCTTCCACAAGCTTGGGGGAGGCTCGTCCAGCTATAGAATGCTTTGCCTGATCACCCTCTTAAGAAGAACGAGATACTTGATATCCTCTATAACAGACTTACCGATGCCTGTAGAGACCACCTAGATAGTTGTGTCAGTTGTGTTTTTAGCGAACGAACTGTAGAACAAGCTCAGACCCTACTGAATAATCTCTTGATCAACGATAATGCTTGGACTATTCCCGAACCACCTCCTAAGCCAACTCCTAAGAAAAGAGGTATTCTATTCCTCAGTCCCGAAGATATGCAAGAAGCCACGAAATCTATGCAAGAGAAAGGCATTAGATGTGAAGATGTCAAAAATCTACCACCTATTGAAGAGATCCATGGTCTCGATAACCCAATACAGGTAGTGGAAGTAAATTCTCTGCGTAGGTTTGATGAGAGTGATATTCCTTTTGATAAACCTGCTAGCCTATGCTTTGATGAATTTGACAACTTTGTTGCCAAACAACAGAGTTTCAATGATTATGTTAGCAGACATTTGGAACAAAGTACTCGTATGCTTAGCCATCTAAGTGCTTGTGTAGACAGAAATGTCAATGCTCTGAAGCTTCTAAGTAGACATGCCTCTATGATTACTACTCAGGTAGAACAAGTACTTAAATCTCAGAATGACCTGCTCAATGAATTAAATGACAACTCTGTCAGAGTCATTACTAGAGGAGGCAAAATGACTCAGGAACCTTTGTATCCTGAAGGTCATCCCAAGAGAATTGACCAAGATTCTCAAGGAATCAATGCTGATACACCCAGTCATCCTAAGGAGAAGAAGAAGGGTGATAGAAACCTGCACGCTAGTTCACCAAATACTGTCACACCTGAAGAACCTAATGATATTTCTGCGTCTGATGCAGAAACACAATCTGGTGATGAACATGGACCTGGTGACAACATGGACAGTGATGTTCATAACAATGCTCAACCTAGCCATGATGAGGATGTGGAGATTGAACCTACGGTTAATCCTGATAATCCACGACCTAAGAGATACGATAAGAATGACTTCACTGCTAGGAAGCATGGTAAAGAAAGGGAGCCATGGGTTCAGAGACCTATGCCCTTTCCTCTTAATCCATCCTAGAAAAAGGATGATGAGGATTTTGAGTGCTTCGTTGAGATCATAAGACCCGTCTTTCTGCAGATGCGGTTAACTGATATGCTCAAGATGTCTCTGTATGCCAAGTACATTAAAGATATCATGACTGATAAACGGAAGATACCAGATCTTGTGATCTCCACCATGCTTGCCAACTACACTTTCAAAGGTGGAACTCCTAAGAAACTTGGTGATCCCGGAGTGCCCACTATACCTTGCTCCATTAAAGGAAACTACGTAAGAACTGCCTTTTGTGACCTTGGAGCCGGTGTTAGTGTTATGCCACTCTCTCTTTATCGTAGACTTGAATTGGATAAGTTGACACCCACTGAAATTTCTCTGCAAATGGCCGACAAATCAACTCCTTTCCCTATTGGCATTTGCGAGGATGTGCCTGTTGTGGTTGCTAACACCACTATCTTAATAGACTTTGTTATCTTGGATATTCCTGAGGACGATGCCATGGTTGTCATCCTCGGAAGACCCTTTTTAAACATTGAAGGGGCTGTTATAGATTGCAACAAAGGCAATGTCACTTTCCATGTCAACGGTAATGAGCACACCGTGCACTTTCCGAAAAAACGATATCCAGTACATTGCATCAATGATATCGAAAAGACTTCATCGATTCTCATTGGGAGCTTTGAATGCCCTATTCCTCGTGTCAAGATGAAGTATGATTTGCTTGTTGGGGAGATACATATCCCCATTGAGGTGACTTAGTGGCTATTCGAAAATTCTCCGTTCTCTCTTGCGATTCGAGAAGGTTTTGTCATAAGGCCTTGATCAATCCCATTGACGGATTTCTTTCGATGACCATGAGACGGATGAATCAAAGAGTCACATACCTCTGTTTTGAATTTTCCTTTTCTGTTGCTTAGAAGAAAAATGATAGAATTACTTTAGCTTTTCCTGTTTTCTGTTTTAGCGTCCCGGAGAAAAATACCTCGAAAATAAAAGTTCTTCGATGGTCCTGAAAATTTAGTATGATTTTTTCTAGAATTTTTGAGAATTTCTGGGCCTGAGAGTTGGCCAGGGGGCCTGACCAGTGGGCCACAAGCCCTTGCTCCACCACCACCCCCCTGGGGGCGTCGTGCAAGCTTGTGGGGCCCACAGGCACCTCCTCCACTCATTCCAGCTCCCAGCCTCTTCTTCCACCTCCAGAAAAAATTGTTTCGCAGCTCAAACCCGTCTTCTTGCTCATTTGGCTGTGATTTTCGATCTCCTTGCTCAAAGCACCATTCTCCGAACCGTTTTGGGGAAGTTACTCCTTGGTAAGTGACTCCTCCATTGGTCCAATTAGTTTTTGCTCTAGTACTTTATCCTTCGTGTATTCTTGCTACCTTGGTGACCCTGTTCTTGAGCTAGAAATGTTGATTTTTGTTGGTCCCAAGTAGTTTTAGCGCGTGATACGGTCTCTAGGCACTAGTAGGAGTAGTTGCTACAAGGTGTGGTGGGTATTTATTCACTTTTCTCTTGAACTTCAAAAATTTCAGCATGAGGAAATTATGTTCAGGAGGAAGTTTCATGGTGGTTCCTCAAGTAAGAAGGGTCCTCGTCTCTCTTTTCGGGAGCCCGAACCTTTTCAACTAAGGGATGCACCGGTACAACCATGTGAATAGCCTTCCGATGAGTTCATGATCGAAGCAGGCTTCAAGGATGACTTCGATGCACTTGTACGCAATGCCGGGTTAGAAGAATTCCTCTCAGATAAATGTGAACAGTATGCTATGCTCACTGCCTCTTTCGTGCGTAGATTTAAATTTTTAGCTGGCCGTGAATCATCCATACTGTTTGACCTGTACGATAAATCATATACCGTGGATCTGGAGGATTTCAATAGGATTTGCAAGATACCCGATGGGGGTAGTGTTAATGATCCTCCTAAGTATTTGGTCAGAGACTTTGTCTCCAGTATAACTGTGGGAGAAACCAGAGATATCACGCAAGACACCATAGGAAGCATCCATTTCCCTGCCTTGCACTACCTTACCCTCTTCATAGGTAGGTGCATTAACGGCAAGGGTGCACATTGTCACCTATGCGCTTCCGACCTTACTATCCTTAAGAGCATAGTAACAGGTGACAAGAGCTTCAATATGGGAGCTATTATAGCAAGGAGGCTGAATAAAAATGCTAGTGAGGGGGATTTCTTTGGTGGAGTTTATGCTACACACTTAGCAAATTTTCTTGGAGTATCCATCCATCCAGAAGACCCTCCTCTCCGTACAGCTTACCTTGATCGTGTCGCTCTAATACGCTACCAGTTCCTTGAGAGAGATCATGGATCCCTCCTATACCGCTTGATATTTAACCGGCAGCGTATTTTCCATATTACCCTTCCTGCTCTTGCTTTCTTTGACTTTCGGGTAAAACGAAGATACTACATAACCATAGGAGAGGCAGAGGAGTACGAGAGGGAGGCGACTGCTGCTCGACTTCGTGAGGCAGCTATTCAGGCAGTGGCTGCAGCACTCCCGTATAACACCCATTATGACTTTGGGTTTCGCCAGGATCATCCATGGGAGTAGTCCAAGCTAGGCCAAAAGCCTAAGCTTGGGGGAGTACGTGTTCTCACCGACTTTACATTCATGCTTATGCTTTCACTTTGTTAGCCGGTGTTTACACTTTTCCACTGTATTATCCATGCTAGTTTCTTATCATTTTCTTGTTTTCTTGTTTTGTGTCCTTTTGAGAAAACCCAAAAAGATTTTTCTTTCATCTTCTGCTTGTTGGGAGCTTTCCCATGTAAATAGTTTTATTTTTCTTTGTGTCAAGGTAGAAGATATTGGTTACAATGCTTAGTGGTTCTTGCATGCTTACCTGTTTAGCTTTCAAAAGAGCCATATTACTTTGTCTTCTCCTTTGTGTTTGCCTGCAGATTCAGCTTAGTCCAATGCGCTTATTATTGTTCACATCGTTCGATCCTGCAAATGAAAGGCAACAATGATGATATATGATGAAGTGACTCAGACTGAAAAGCTGGTATGAACTCTATCTATTTTGTTTTTGTAATTATGACTAGCTTGTCGACCCAGATTTAGCTTTGTTGTGAGAGAACCATGTTTGCAATGAAAACTTAGAGATCATAGTTTCTGATGCCATGCTTATTTAGCTGAGAGCTTATAATGGTTTGTCTTGATTGCCAACATAGATTTTGAGATGACTATGATGTAGTATGATAGGATGGTATTCTCCTTTCAATGTTTCAAGTGGCTTGACTTGGCGCATGTTCATGCATGTAGTTGAAACAAAATCAACATAGCCTCTATGATGTTCGTGTTCATGGTGATTTATATTCTGTTCATGCTTGCATTCATTGTTAGTCAAACTCATTGCATCTTGATGACTGTTATCGCTCTCTAGTTGGTCGCTTCCCAGTCTTTTGCTAGCCTTCACTAGTACTAAGCGGGAATACTGCTTGTGCATCCACTTCCATGAACCCAAAAGTTTTTCCATGAGAGTCCACCATACCTACCTATTTGTGGTATCTACGTGCCGTTCCAAGTAAATTTGCATGTGCCACTCTCTAAACCTTCAAGAAATAAATCTATTTTGCATGCCCGAACCGCTCATGTTATGACAGAGGGCTATTGGTATCTTCCATGCTAGGAGTGTTATCCTCGACATGTGTTTATTCAAAGTTATTCACGAGAAAGGGGCCGGTATTTGGGATGCCCAATTCCACGCTTAAATCGAAAACATAACTGTAAAACAAGACTCCCCCTGGATTGATGTTAGTATGGACGGTACCCGAGGATTCGGCTAGCCGTGGAATGTGATTGATTGGTGGTGGGGGAGTTAAAACTTTACTTTTCTATTTGGGAACCGCCTATAGCATGAGTAGCATGGAAGATATTGAGAACTCTTGGTCATTGCGTTGACAATGAAAGCATGCCACCCAAAATTATTGTCTCTGTTTTCAAAGCTTGAGCTCTGGCACCTCTTCAAATCAATGCTTCCCTCTGCGAAGGGCCGGTCTATTTATTTTCATGTTGAGTCATCCTCCTCTTATATAAGCACCAATTAGAGAGCACCTCTGTCATTTTTATGCTTTGCTTTTGATTGATATTGAGTATGACTATGACTAGATCTTAGTTGCTATGAATTACAATGTTTAGTCAGCCCTTGATCTTTGAAAGTGCTCTGCATTTATGTTTTGCGGTCTCAGAAAGAGCTAGCGAGATACCACCTATTCATGTTGCTTCATACTTGTTTTGATTGAAGTGTTGGTATTTTAAACTCATTATTATTTGCTCGTTAGCTGATTATGCCATTGATATTAGTTTACCATGAGACCTTTGTGTCATTTGCTTATGTGGTTAACTTGTGATCTTGCTGAAATTCTGGTTATGAGTTAGACATAGTTGCAACAACAAGATCAAACAGAGTTTGTCAAAGTTTTTCTTTCTCCCTCAGTTTGTCAACTGTGTTGCTTGAGGACAAGCAAGGTTTCAAGCTTGGGGGAGTTGATACGTCTCCATCGTATCTACTTTTCCAAACTCTTTTTTCCCTTGTTTTGGACTCTAATTTGCATGATTTGAATGGAACTAACCTCGACTGACGCTGTTTTCAGCAGAATAGCCTTGGTGTTATTTTTGTGCAGAAATCATAGTTCTCCAAACGTCCTGAAAATTTACACGGAGCAGTTTTGGAAAATATCAAAAATATCTGCGCCAAGCTCCACCTCAGGGGGTGGGCCAGTGGGCCACAAGCCCCTGCTCCGCCACCACCCCCTAGTAGCGGTGGGCAGGCTTGTGGGGCCCACACGACCCTGCCGCCCCCAACTCCAGCTCTATAAGTTGCCTTTCGTCCCAGAAAAAATAAAAAGAGAAGTTTTCGTCGCGTTTTCGATACGGAGGCGCCGCCACCACCTGTTCTTCATCTGGAGGGCAGATCTGGAGTCCGTCTTGGGCTCCGGAGAGGGGAAATCGTCGCCATCGTCATCATCAACCTTCTTCCCTCTCCAATTCCATGAAGCTCTTCGTTGTTCGTGAGTAATCTATTCGTAGGCTCGCTGGGCGGTGATGAGTAGGATGAGATCTATCATGTAATCGATTTAGTTTTGATGGGAATTGATCCCTAGTATCCACTATGTTCTGAGATTGATGTTGCTACTACTTTGCTATGCTTAATGCTTGTCACTAGGGCCCGAGTGCCATGATTTCAGATCTGAAATTATTATGTTGTCACCAATATATGTGTGTTTTAGATACGATCTTGCAAGTTGTAGTTACCTACTATGTGTTATGATCCGGCAACCCCGGAGTGACAATAACCGGAACCACTCCCGATGATGACCATAGTTTGAGGAGTTCATATGTTCACCAAGTGCTAATGCGTTGGTCCGGTTCTTTATTAAAAGGAGAACCTTAATATCCCGAGTTTCCTTTTGGACCCCGCTGCCACGGGAGGGATGGACAATAGATGTCATGCAAGTTCTTTTCCCTAAGCACGTATGACGACACACGGAATGCATGCCTACATCATATTGACGAACGGGAGCTAGCCACATATCTCTCCGTGTTATAGCTGTTGCATGATGAATATCATCCAAACAAATCACCGACCCATTGCCTACGAGTTTGTCCTACTACTGCTGCTACTACTGTTGCTACTGTTGTTACTTGTCTTGCTCTGCTACTGCTGCTACTACTTTTGCTATTGCTGTTAGTTGTCTTGCTCTGCTGCTGCTGCTACTACTGTTGCTACTACTATTACTTGTCTTGCTCTACTACTGCTGCTACTACTATTGCTACTACTCTCGCTTGCTACTGTTGCTACTTGCTACTGCTGTCACTACTACTGTTCCTTGCCGCTGCTATTGCTCGTTACACTGTTGCTACCTGCTACACTTTTGGTTCACCGGCCGTTGACGGGAACTGACAACTTCCGTCAACGCGGCAACGGAGGCGCCATTGATACAATCGTTAGGAATAGTCTGTCGTCAACACATCGTTTCTAATACCGTTGTTATCATATTACTTTGCTGTTACTACTGTGCTTGTAGATACTAATCTTTCAGGTGTGGTTGAATCCGACAAATTCAGCTGCTAATACTCGAGAGTATTCTCTCACCTCCTAACTGGCTTATCAACAAATTGGGTCGAATACTCTACCCTCGAAAACTGTTGCGAACCCACGCGCTGGTGGCCCGTCAACAACATTCTTCTAGTTTCATTACTGGGGAGTGCTATCAGCATTCTTCTGGTGTCGTTGCAGGAGAAGGTTTGTTGTCATAAGCATTTGTCTAGCTAACACCAGAGATTGCAGATCACATGCTGATAGCCCGAGTCGTCATATGGTTCACTCATCATATCTAAGTCACGAGCACCTGTATTGAGGAACTGAAGAGGGTCCTCCTCCATCTGATCATCCATTCTTTGTTCTACGGGAGCGATTACATCAGGCACTATTGGACCCCCTTCATCACGTCGTCCGCCGCTCTCACTCGGCACTACAGGCGCTAGTAATTGCGTAGGTGGGGTGGTGGTTTCCCCATACCTGCTTGTTGATGTGTGGTTATTGGTGTGCTCTCCGCCCGCTCCGGACAAAGAACATTCTTCGGCCATAGCAGCACCCAACCCTTGCAGCTTCCAATCCGCGACGGGGTCTCGTCGTCCTCTCCCCCTAGCCGTACTGGAGGAGGCAAATCCTCGTGCCCCAATTTCACACTCGACAAGGTAACCCTGAAGTGTCCACCGGGCATCGGCTGGCCGTGGAACATGAGTTCCAAGGGCTTCGTTATCACCCCCTTTCCCACGTCCACCTTCTAGCCTTTGATCAAGTAGAGTATGGTGCACGGGGTTTCGTCGGCCTGCAAACACATGTCTGCGGCATAAAACATCCGAAAGGCAACAAAAATGGAATATTCTAGATATATGTTGGTGCGACATGTAATTACTGTGAGGTCGTCGAGCTCAGCCAAAGACTGAGGACGGGCTGCAATGAGCGGGTGCGGGTGCGGGTGTGGGAGCAGGCTCGGTTGCGTGAGCAGGTGATGGTGCGGTGTTGTTGTTCACCGAGTTGCTCGCGACGAAACTAGGAATGGAAAATCATGTACCGTATTGTGTGGATTTTCCTTCTCGAGTTGATGATAGTCGAGATCAAGTTAGTAGCGAAATCATTTCTGCAGGCATGTACAGCTGTGTCGACTGCCTGCTGTAGCAACTCATTTTTCTCCTCGGTTGCTTTTTCCGCATCCTCAGCTGCTTTTTTCTCGAACCCAAGGTTCACCTTCTCGTTGATGTCCGCCTGACTAAACTTCTTTTTCTGCTTCTTGGCCTCTGGGCCCTCGTTGTAAAACACCTTCCACGTGGCGTTGTCTTCGGCGCTGTGCACACATCCATATTGCGGCTGCTAGCCCAAAGGGAGTCCCTTAAGTTCGTTCAAGGCCCATTTGAGAGGGGTGTCCCACTTGGGCCTCATCGGCGAAGTAGGGCTTTCGGCTGCAAGCTGGTGTTGCTTGTCCTACAGAAGGAACGTGAACCCTTTACGAATGTGTAGTCCACTTGATCAGAAGCTAAATGTAAGGTGGTAAAAGAATAATTACCAATATTCTAATCAATTTCCTCGTGATCTGGTCCATGTAAAAAACCTTCTTTTCCTTGTCCCACTTGTAGCGGGCCCTGATGAAGTCATGCTCCAAGGGCTTGGTGAATTTCATGAAGGGGTCTGGGAGACCCGCGGCTTCACGTTTCATGTCCTCCTTATCCCATATGGGCCTTTTGCCAAGGTAGCCACGGCTTCCGAGGCAGTGCTTCCCCGTGTTCCTTTGCTGAAGGCTCTTGAATTTCGCAGCCTTAGCGTTGGCTGCCTCGGTAGCGCAAGTGTCCTTGAACTTTTCGAACTCCTCTTTCGTAAGTGTCGGATTTTCCTCGAGAATCTTGGACACGGGTTCCTCAGCCTCAATAGCTCATTTCACCCTCCCTTTCCAGGAGGCCAAATCATTGCTGAACATGCCCGGGGAGTGATTGTTAATCTTTTTCACCTTCTTATCATCCCACGGGTGTTCTATGGTGTCAGTCCGGTCGGGGAACTTGAATCCCTTGTGCAACTTCATCAGGAGCAACTGCATCAAATGTTCTTTACCCCTTATGTCATCGCCCTTGATGCTTGCACATTCCCATAGGATGCATCCTACTTGGTTCCCATAGCACTTGCGAGGTTCTTTCGGCTCTAATGGCTCAAACTTTCCAGGGGTCATCTTTGTGATCAACAGTCGTCTGATGCCGAGTTTGTTAGTTTTTGTATCCTCCACTTCTTTTGCTTCTTCTTTTCGGTACCGGCATCGGCGCCGGTACCTTCCCCACCGGTACCTTCCCCGCCGGTGTCAGCGCCACCATCGGTGCTGCCACTGTCGGTGTCGATGTCGGTGTCAGTAGCACCATCTAGGCCGACCTGCAAACCTTGACTGTGCTTAGCAGACAAAAAGTCGAGGTACTGTTGTTCACCCTCATAATCCATCGCGTCTGCATCTTGGTCGGAAGGCCCGGTTTCTCCGTTGTTCGACATGTTTCCTATGATTAAGTCTCGTCGTTTAATTATAAAACTATAAAAAATGAGAAATGACATAAAAAAGATCTTTGTTCGACAGAATGTCGTTTCCCATCAAAATCCCGGCATTCGATATGCCTACTCTCTAGCACAAGTCATGCCAAAATTCACAAAAACTTTCGGCGTGACCTTTGCTAAAAAGTGGACATATGGAGCACCTGAAATTCACCGGAAGGGAAATGAATCAACATTTCGGCGAAACATAGGCCACTCAGATCATTTACCGTGCACATAATCATCATTTTTCAAATATGACATGTCCAAAACATCACATGTCCAAATTCCAAATATGACATGTCCAAATCACATGTCCACATATCACATGTCCACTTCAAATTTGCATATAAAAGGAAGAAAAATATAAGACTTGAAGAAAACTGCAAGAAGGCATTTTTCTTCACAATTTTTGAAACTAAATTCAGCCTACCTAAATTTTAAACTAATTAAAAATAGCAGCAGTTGCTTTAACAAATGTGTCCACTTCAAATTCTGTTTTTTTAAATAGCAACAGTTGCTTTAACTAATATGTCCTAGGTTCATACTAACTAGGGTTCATAATATAGCCAAATTAACCTACTAGTTTGATAACTAGGGTTCATAACTAAATAGATAACCTAATTAACCTACTGCCCTAACTAAAACCTAAGTAAATTAACAGAAGAACCCTAGCTAGCAAAGAGATGAGGAGCGGTGGGGGGCTTACAGAGGGTGCAGGAGCGAGGAGGCAGGCCCGACAACGAACGAGGTTGGGAGGGGAGGAAGCAGAGGAGGGAGGTGTGGCGCGCCGAGGTCGGGGTCGGCGGCGAGGGCGAGGTCGCCGGGGTCGGGGGCGAGTGCCGGGGTCGGGGGCGAGCGCCGGGGTCGGGGCCGAGGGCAGGACTCCGGCGAGGTCAAGGGCGAGGGCAGGGCTCCGGTGCTTGTGGCAGGGGCACGGCGAGGTCGAGGGCGAGGGAACGGGCTCCGGCGCGAGGAGGGAGAGAAGAGAGAGTAGGGCTTTGGGGTAGAAGGAGAGGCGGGAAGCAGATTTGGGGGTTAAGTCAACATAGCAGTAGCGCGCTTATCGAAGAAGTGCTACTACTACCACATGTAGCTATAGCACATTTATCCAAACGGCGCTACTGCTATTTCGACTAGCTATAGCTCTTTTTCGAAAAAGCACTACTACTATAACCAGTACCTATAGCATTTTTCTTGTTTGTTTATTCTATTGTCTTTTCCTTTATGTTCGCTTCCTTTTCTCTTCTTCTTTTTTTCCTTTTTTCCAAAAGCGGGGACGAAGGGAGGGTGATACAATGTATATAACTAAGGCGATATATATTGCATCATTTGACGGTTAAGTATGTATACAAAATAGGAACATATAGAGTACATCATTTGACCCATGCATAATGGTTAAGTGTGTACACAAAATAGGAACATATATATTACATCATTTGACTGATAACGGTTCCTCAGCATCGACGTTTTCGTTTTTGAGTTAGCTTCGTTCCCTTCTTGTTCGTTGAAATAATTGAGCCCCTCAATGTGACTTTTCCTTTTCCATGGAGTATGATCTTTCTTAGGTAATGTAGTATTGATTCTTCTGTTGACATATACTTCATCATCATCGTCATCTTCCCTCATTGGGTTGTCGTACTGGTCGTAGTCTTCCTCGTTGGCGACTCCATCCATTCCAATGATGTTCCTTTTGCCTCTCCTCATGACAACACGGCTGGGATTGCACGGGTCGGTTATGAAGAAGCATTGTGTCACGTGCTTAGCATGTACCCATGGCTCGTTTTTTGCGATAGCATTCACGGTACCGCTCTTGGCGTCGGGTCTAGTCATGGTAGTGAAATACCGGTTTTCTATTTCGACATTCTTAGCCCATCTGACACGGAACATCATCGCGTTTTGAAGTCCAGAGTAGTCAAGCTCCCAGATCTCCTCGACCCTACCGTAAAATATCTCAGTTGCACCGTTGTCCCTGTCGGTCATGCATTCCATCGTCACCCCTGAGTTCTGATCATCATTGTACATATCTTTGGCCTCCATGTAGAACATGTATCCGTTGATATCTTATGCCTGATAGGCGAGGAGGTTGGGCGAGGGGCCATGTGCTAAGGCTTATATGAGCAATCCGTCCTTGGAGCCGTCTTCCGGGGGATTAGCAATAATATGCTCTTTGAACCAATGTAGGTAAGTGGGGTTGTGCTCTCTAGTAACTTCGGCGTCTGTCCTGCATACCCCCCCCCCCCCGGTCAAAATACTTCTTTGCGATAGTTTCTTTGTGCAGTGTCACGAAAGGATCTACCTGGTGTAGGTGTTGTAGCACTACCAAGTTTGCTCTATCAAAGTCGTTGCGTCGATCTGAGTAGGACACATGCAGTTCCCTGTGACCGTTGGAGTGACCTTCTCCTTCGAGCCTCCCATCGTGCTTGTTAACGGGCAAACCAACACAAGGTGACCGGTTTGCGCCATATAGAAAATTATCACAAGAAGAGATGCACTCTCGTGTCAGATAGCCCTGGACGATGCTTCCATCTGGATGGGACATGTTATGAACGAATCCTTTGATGATTCCATTCATCCTCTCAAACGGTATCATGTTGTACAATAATGACGGCCCATGTCTATTATGTCGTCCACAATATGGAGACACAGATGCACCATGACATCAAAGAATGTGGGCGGGAAGTACATCTCAAGCTCGTTTAGTATGACATTGATCTCTTCCTGTAGCCTTCGGAGCTGCTTCACATTGATCAACTTTCGAGTGATGACGTCGAAAACGTTGCAGAGACCAATAAGCATGTCACAGACGTGCTTGTCCATTATCCCTCTAAGGGCAACAGGTAGTATATGCATCATCATCACATGACAGTCATGGGAGTTCATCCCGCTGAACCTTTTCTTCTTCGTGTCTAGATATGTGCTTATCTTTCCACAGTAACCGGAACTAACTTTGATTCTGGTAAGGCACTTGAAGAATTGATCGATCTCAGCCGGACTTAAGGTGAAGCAAGAAGGAGGACAATAACCCTCTTCCTTTACTTTTTTGCCCTTCTTCTCCCGCGCCCCTATCTCCGTCTCTGTCTCCTGTGACTTTCTACGCGGCGGCATGTGCTGATCTACCCTGATCTCCCAATCTTGGAAGTCTTTTCTTTCCTTCGGCCCATACTTGGTATTATCCAGCATGTTCATCAGTGTCGCAAGCAAGCTCTCAAGGACATTCTTACAGATATACCTTCAGCAGCGGCTCCGATGCCTTTTTCATCGTCTTTCCCGGCGCAGGGCACTGTTCCCAGTTTTTCAACATCTCATCGATTTCGGTGCTGCTCCGCTTACGTGGAGGTCCTCGATGCTCAGCCTTACCATTGAATAGATCTCCACGGTTTCTCCACGAGTCGTCCTTCTCGAGCCATCTTCGATGCCCCATGTACACGATTTTCCCAGACCCGCCATATTTCCTTGACGTTAGCTGCTGAGACGTCGTATCATCCATGCACCGCGTGCATCCGCAATATCCATGGCACACCTGTCCTGGGACATATCCGTAACCGAGATAGTCGTGCATCGTCGTGATCAACGCGGCTCTCATATAGAAATACTCGCCTTTGCTGGCGTCCCATGTCTTGGCCGATGTTTTCCATAATGTGTCTAACTCCTCTTGAAGTAGCCCAGATATAGATTAATATTATTTCCCAGTTGTTTCGGCCCTTGAATCAGCATGCTCATGTGTATGTACTTCGACTTCATGCAAAACTAGGGGGAGGTTGTACATAATACAAACACGGACCATGTGCAATGGTTAGTGTTCTGGTTGCCAAATGGATTCATGCCATCGGTACACGCGTCGAGCATGATGTTCTTGCATCACATGCAAAATATGATATTCGTCGTTGAACGCTCTGCAGTGGCTTCCATCCATGACGTGTCTCAGCTTTGGATCATCTCCATCGTCGGGCTTCTTCTTCTCGGCGTGCCAGCGCATGAGCTTTGCTTCCTTGGGATCTATGAAACACCGCTCGATACGGGGAGTGATCGGTAAATACCATCATACCTTGCCAAACGGGCTGGGTAAATGGGCCAGCCCGACAGCCCGCATGCGTGGCACGACACATGCCCGACATGAAGCATGCCTCGGGCCGTGCCTGGGCCTGGAGGCAGGGCACGCGGGCCGGTACAGCACGGCCCGTTTACCTTTATATATATATATAAGATAAAAAAGCCCAACAGATCAAAATCAACCCAAAAAATAGCCCAGTATGTTAAAATCGGCCCAAATAATAGTCGAACAGGCCGAAATCGGCCCAAATAACGACCTAAAATACTAAAATCCTAGCAGGCCAGCGGTCCTGGCGTGCCGACGGGCCGGCCCGTATAGCCCCTGTGCCGTGCTTGGGCTTGATATCCGGGCATGTGGGCCGGCACGGCAAGGCCCGTTTACTAATCGTGCCCCGGCGGGCCGTGCCGTGCGAGGCATGATTCTGGCGGGCCGGGCCGTTTGGCCAGGTATGAGTACCATACAACTTTCTGGGGAGATTTCTTCCTGGACTTTTTGTATCGAGAAGCATTGCACACCGGACATCTTGTTTTTTCCATGTGCTCCTTCCAATAAATTATGCAATCGTTGATGCATGCATGGTATCTAATGTGCGGCAGATCAAGAGGGCACACGATCTTCTTGGCCTCATCCACACTAGTAGGACATAGATTCCCCGCGGGAAGGATATCCTTTAGGTACCTGAGAAGCTCATCGAGACTAGTGTTGGTCCATTTGTTTTTAGCCTTCGTCTTCAGGAGTTCGAGCGTGAAACTCAAGCGAGTCACCTCGGGATTGCAACCATGATACAATGGAGTGTTCGAGTCTACCACCAAACGCTGCAGCTTGGCCTCCTGTCTAGAAGCAGCTCTCTCAGTACTTGTCTCCTTACGAAGAAGTGCTTGAACATGAGGGTCCCGCACAATTGAACTTAGTACCGACGAATTCTGCGGCATGGAGTCCATGTTTTCGCTGCTGCCATGTCCAGCCCCTCCTCCGCCGCCATGTCCGACGCCCTCTTCCCCGCCGCCATGTCCGACACCTTATCCATCGCCATGTCCGACCTCTTCCCCGCCACCATGTCTGGCCTCTTCTCCGCTGACATGTCCGGCCCCTTCTCCGTCGCCATTATCGATCATCTATTCGTCTTGCCCCCTGTCGTCATTGCCTGCCCCGTCGGCGTCCTCAACATCATCAGCCTCATCTTCAATTATCCACCGAGTATAGCCATCCATAAAAACAGTCATGAGAAGGTGCGCCATCACACGACAATCGTCATAGGGGTCGACCCAAGCTCGTCCTTTGCATCTTCGACACGAACATAAAACCTCTGTCGGATTATTTTCTTTCATGTCCTGCACCGCTGACCGCAACCACCTGTCCACCACCGTTCAACTGACCATCATGAACGCCTGAACAGTAATAATAAACAAATTGATTATAAAAATTCATGCATGCATCAAAGTCATACAAAAAATTTGCACGACCTTCCCTAAAAATAGGACATATAGAGTTTGCCCGGAATTCGCGGAAACGGAAATAAATCAACATTTCGGCAAAACATAGGCAACTCACAAGCACAATTCGGCGGCAACTCATGCCACACACACAATTTCCATCATATCGCCCGATTATGTCATATCGCACACATACACATATTTCCATTTTTGCAAAAGCATAAATTTTTAATCACCTATCTCGAGATCGAGCACGGTGATGATGATGTCAATAGGTGTCGCCACACACACCTATGAAATGATGAAAAGTGGACAAAGCTCTTCTTGACAAGGCTATAGATCTAGTTAGGGAGGTACATAGGTCACTTCACTAAATGCTATCTAGATCTACCTAGCTTGCTAGTTTGGGAGGAGACAAGTTCAACTAGTGGAGGGGGAAGGAAAAAGAGAAAGGAGATGCATTAATGGAGGTTGGTGTAGTTATCTAGGAGTAATAAAGAGAAAGAAAGGTAGGTAGAAGAAGGAGAGTAATGGGGGAGAAGTAGTGAGGAAGAAGCAAAGTGAGGAAGAGAGGAAGTGGGAGCTAGGGGAAAGTGAGGAATAGAGGAGGGGAGGGGAGTGGGGAGGAAAAAGGTGGTATGGCTACGGCTTAGCAGTAGTGCTGGTAGAAAAATGTGATGCTGCTAACAATATAGCGGTAGCGCTTCTTTGTCACATGCGCTACTGCTAAGCGGGGCCCGCCATGTGGCCACTTTCAGAATTAGCAGTAGCGACATGAAAAAAAGCGCGCTACTACTATCACGTTAGCAGTAGCGCGGTTATTTTAAGCGCGCTACTGCTAAACCTAGCGTGACGGGAATGGTCGGCCAATTTTAGTAGCAGCACGGTTCCACTGAGCCGTGCTGCTGCTAAGTTTGTAGAGTAGCGCCTGTATTTAGAACGCGCTGCTGCTAAGTAGCACTAGCGCTCCGTCCTGTCTCGCGTTGCTGCTAAGATTCTCTGTATAAGGTTTTCCCTAGTAGTGCGAATGAAGTAATGCTTGGAGTAAGATGACATGATGTAGACAAAATAAACTCAACTAATATAAATAAACCCCATCGTTTTACGCTTATTAGCAACAACACAAAGACGCAATTTGTCCCATTCTGTCACTGGGATATACAAAGTTGCCTGGTTGAACCTACTACAACGCACCTCTCCCACCGAAGAAATATCAAACTAGTTGGCCAAACTATTTCAATAGATCAAAGATAATTATGAAGCTATCATAATCATGCACATAAGAATCATATTATATATCAGACGAGACTCGAATATTTATCATGAATAATCTGAACATAAACCCACAATTCATCGGATCCCAACAAACGCACTGTACAAAAGAGTTACATCATATGGATCCAAGCAAAGATGTGATGATCATTGTAGTGAAGATAAAACAGAGAGATATGACATCTAGGTACTCATGTGGACCCGTAGGTCTATGGTGAACTACTCACACGTTATGATGAGGGCAGCAAGGTTGATGAAGAAGCCCTCCGTGATCGATTCCCCCTCTGGTAGAGTGCCGGGACAGAGCTCTAGATGGTCTCCCGTTATAAGGGAGACTTGCGTCGGTGTAAAAAGTTTTTCGGGACCTCCTCTGGAGTTTTTAGGGTAAATAGGAATTTATAAACCAAAGAACAGGGTCGGGGGAGCCACAAGGTGGCCACAAGCCATGAGGTCGTGACCCTTTCCACAGGTCACGGTCTGATGGCTTGTAAGGGCCTCGTGTGCCTCCGGGACTTCTTTCGATGATCGAGAGTCTTAGTTTGGTCGACAAAAAATCACAAAAAGTATCAGGTCAATTAGGCTTTCTTTGGTACTCGAAACTGAAAACTGGAAAAACATGCACAAAACAGCAATTGGCACTAGGCACTCGGTCAATAGGTTAGTGCTCAAAAATAATATAAATTGGTAGATAAGTGCCTAAAAAGTGTTCTAAAATGATAACATAATAGTATGGAACAATCAAAAATTATAGATACGTTGGAGACCTATCAAACATCCCCAAGCTTAATTCCTACTCATCCTCGAGTAGGTAAATGATAAAAACCGAATTTTTGATGTGACACGGTATCCATGATGTATTCTTATGTATGTATGATCATTGAGAAACTATGAATTAACAAATATTAACACAACAATTTTATAAGTATAAGCAGCAAAACAACTAATCTTTCAAAGTGTACGATCCTCAAAGATTATTTCAACCCTTTGCATATTTATCATATTAGCAAGGCATGGCTCCATCTTCATCACAAAACTACAAATGTCAAGCACCACGGTGCCCAAGTCACACAATTGGATCATACTTTTTCAATATGCATCAACTTTTTATTCTTCGCGCAATACATGAGCATGAACCATTGGACATAGCATATAGGTGGAATAGAGTAAGGTGGTAGGTTTCAAAGGAGTTGAAAGGTGAAGAAGATAGTCGCATATAACCTAGGTGTGCCAACGGGTTATGGAGATACTCATTGATAGATATTGACACAAGGAGTAGGGATTGCCATGCAAATGATGCCCTAGAACTATAAGTGTATGAAAGCTCCACTGAAGCTAAGTGGGGTGTGCATCCAACCTGCTTCCTCATGAAGACTTCGGGCATTTGAGGACTCCCATCATCGGAATATACAAGTCATGTTCATATTTTTTTTATTCCCACTAGTATATGAATGATATAGCATGATACCTTCTACATGATGAACATGGAGCCACTTTGAGGCACAAGTGTGGTAAAGGATAGTAGCAAAGACCCTTCTCTCTTTTTCTCTCATTCATTTTCTTATGGTGGGATCATTTGCCCCCCCCCATCTTTATTTCCTCACACGGACAATGCTCTAATAATGATGATGGTCACACTTTTATTTACTTACAACTCATGGATAACTCTATATGATGAATGAAACAACATGAGTCCAATATGAATGCCTCTGGCAGTGTACCAGGATGTGCAATGATCTAGCGTGAGATGTATTCAGCATATGAATTTTTGGTGGTTTGCCACAAATTCTATTATGAATGGTGTCTTTTCCACAAATACTATGTGAGCTCTATATGATCATGCAAAGCAATATGATGATGAATGAACCTAGTCATGTGAAGTGATGATGGAATTTGCAAGGCAATATATCTCGGAATGGCTATGGGAATGCCATAATAGGTAGGTATCATGGCTGTTTTGAGGAGGATATAATAAGGCTTATATGCAATAGAGCGTATCATGTCATGGGGTTTGGATGCACTGGCGAAAGTCAAACCAATCATCGAGGTGAGAATGGGCTATGTGCAGTACTAGAGAGGCTAATAAGTATGAGGAGGTGAGATTGCATATGTCCATGATGTCACATTTGTCATAAAGAACTCATATACTTTTTGCAAATTTTTATTAGTCTTATCAAAAATCAAAGTACTACTCGCATTCCCCGAGGGAGAGGATTGGTAGGAATTAACCATCGTGCGACTCCGACTCGAAACAACACTAGGTTTTCAACGACGGATAGAAATGCTCTCACATCATCACCATTACCTTTTAAACTTTCAGATATTCAAGAAGTTTTAACATCTCTTAATATCAACACCTCTTTGAATTAATAGTTATGCACTCATACCTTTTCATATCACCACATCAATATCATTAACCAGAATTTCTCTATATGTACTACATGATGGTTTTAATTATCACTTATTGAACACTCATTATTTTTTATCTGGTCTTATATCCCATGAAAATTACCATCACTATTTTTCCCGCTCTCAAACAATATAAGTGAAGAACGAGAGCATATTATTTTTATAAAATCTACATGTCACCGTGCTCAAAAAGATATAAGTGAAGTATTATAACAACACCTAAGCTCAAAAGATATAAGTGAAGCACATAGAGTATTCTAACAAATCATGATGATGGTTTCTCTCTATCCAATAGGTGTGTCCAGAAAAGAATGATTGTATCAAACTGAAAGTAAAATTAAACAAAAGCAAACAACACTACAAGCAAAACTCAAATCATGTGATGAATAAAAATGTAGCTCCAAGTAACATACTGATGGATTGAAATGAAACATGGGATGCCTTCCCGGGGCATCCCCAAGCTTAGACGCTTGAGTCTTACTAAAATATTACCTTGAGGTGCCTTGGGAATCCCCAAGATTAGGCTCTTACAACTTCTCATTACTTTGTCCATTGGAATAATACCCAAAACTTGAAAACTTAAATCACACAAAACTCAACAAAACTTCATCAGATATGTAGTATAGGCAACATAGTAAACACTTTTAGGTACTGTTATAATTGATTCTTATTTTATTTTATCATAGGTTATTGTATTATAACTTCTCCATGGCTTATACGCCCCGATATAATCCATAGCATAATCATAACAAGCAAACTATGCATGCAAAAATAGAATCTGTTTTAAAACAGAACAATCTGTAGTAATATATTTAATTGTCATACTTATGTAACTCCAACAATTTTGAAAAATTATCAAGACCTGGGGAATTTTTATATAATTATTGTGTAAAACATTCAGCTTAAAAAGACGTTCCAGTAGAATCCGAGAAATTCTGCACTGGGCGTCAAAGATTCTGTTTTTGCACTGTATCAATTCTAGTAATCATGCAAATCATCCCAAAGGATTTACTTGGCACAAACACTAACTAAAAAATAAAAATACAATTATTACAGCATAAAAAAATCATCTTATCACACACTAATCGGAAATTAAAGAAAAAAATTAAGATAACTATTGGGTTGCCTCCCAACAAGCGCTATTGTTTTACGCCCCTAACTAGGCATAATGCATAGTTTCAAGTGTTGTCATTTTTGAAATTTAATCCGTAAGTGTCCCTCATGGTATATTCATAAGTTGGTTTGATTCTATTTCTAGGTAAGTGTTCCATTTCTTATTTAATGGGAATTGGAACCTTATGTTGCCCTCTTTCATATCAATGATTGCACCTAAAGTTCGTAAGAAAGGTCTTTCAAGTATAATAGGACAAGTAGGATTCCAATCAATATCAAGCACAATAAAATCTAAGGGCACATAATTTTTGTTTTCAATGATAATAACATCATTAATTCTACCTGAGGGTTTCTTAATGGTAGAATCCGCAAGATGCAAGTTAAAGGACCATTCTTCAATATTAGTGAGACCAAGCACATCACATAAAGCTTTAGGTATAGTTGAAACACTAGCACCAAGGTCATGCAAAGCATTGCATTCATATTTATTTATATTTAGTATGATATTAGGTTCCCGCTCATCACGCAATTTACTAGGAATAGAACTTCAAGCTCAAGTTTCTCGTCATAAGCTTTTACCATAGCTTCTAGTATATGTTGAGTAAAAGCTTTATTTTGTTCATAAACATTGGGTGAGATAGTTATGGATTGCAGAAATGAAATACATTATAATAAAGAGAAATTATCATAATTAAATTCCTTGTAATCCATGATGGTGGGCACATCACTAGTTAAAGTTTTGACCTCTCCAAATCCACTTTTTTCAATTTTATCGTTAGGATCATCACCCTCCAAGCAAACAAGATACTCCTTAACTAAAGTTGACTCATATCCAGTCCCTTTATCATTACTATTCAGAGAATTAAATAAATATTCAATAGGATAACTACCAATCACTTTAAGGTATTCATCACGATTATGTCAAAAAGCGAATGGAAGAGCCTTTTCTAGGAATTGTCGCTTACCTTTCAATTTAGCGGTCCTCTCCTTACTCTCATTGATTTAAAATTGGATAGATTTAATAGTATAATTAAAATCATGCTTAGGAGGCAAAGTTTTATTTTTAATAGTTTCTACATCAAGAGAAATTATATCCACATTTTTAGCCAAGTATCGACAATATGCAAATTTTTCACTACCATAGTATTGAAAACCTGTTGAGAATTAATGAGTTCCTTAATTTTGTTCTCAACATCAGATGGTATCCTATTATAATTTCTAGAAGAATTTCCATAGGAATTACCATAATAATTTCCATAGTTGTTGGAAGACTTGTCGGGATACGACCTAGGATTGAAATTACCTTTATAAGCATTGTTGTTAAAATTATTTCGAGAGACAAAGTTAACATCAATAGAATCATTATTTTGTTCAATCAATGTAGAAAAGGCATATCATTGGGATCAACATAAACATTTTTATTGGTAACCAAGTTCATAAGAGCATCCACTTTTTCACTCAAAGTAGCGATTTCTTCAACAGAATTGACCTTCTTACCTGTTGGAGCTCGTTCGGTATTCCATTAAGAACAGTTGACCATGATGTTGTACAGAAGTTGGTGGACTATACTAGGGTCACCTCCATAAAGGTACCACCTACGGTAGAATCTAGAAGATTTATGAAAAGTTTAGTCCCACATAGAAATTTTGGATAAACATCCATAAGTTTAGCCCACGAGTTGCACAATTTCTTATCATCAACTTCATTATCTCCCAAGCTTGAGCACCATGTTCATGTTCTTGCTGCTTAAAATTCATATTTTTTCCTTAGGGAGATGATCTTAGAACGAGGAAAATATTTGGCAATGCAAGCATCTTTACACTTATCCCATGTTCTAATACTATTACGTGGCAAAGATGAAAACCAAGCTTTTGCTTTATCTCTAAATGAAAAAGGAAATAATTTTAATTTCACAATATCATTTTTCAGGTCCTTTTTATTTTGCATATCACAAAGTTCTACAAAAGTATTGAGATGTGAAGCGGGATCCTCATTAGGACTTCCCGAAAATTGATCTTTCATGACAAGATTTAACAATGAAGCATTGATACCAAAAGCATCCGCACTAGTGGTGGGTGGTATAGGAGTACTAATAAAATCATTATTATTAGTATTTGAAAAGTCACACAACTTAATAGTATCTTGAGACATGGTGACTATGGGAGCAAAGTAACAACTGTAACAAGCAAACTAGACAGCGAAGATGCAACCTAGTGACAATCTAAGCAAGCAAAGATAAATATTTTTGTATTTTTATTTTTTATGAGATAAACTAAATATGTTAGGAAACAAAAAGAGGAACAAGTGGATGAAATTTTATGTGGAGTTACTTGATAGTTGGTGATGATATTCCCCGGTAACGGTGCCTGAAATCCTTCGTGATACTCGAGATCTGCGTTGGGTTTTCCTGAAGAGGAACGGGTAATCGCAACACAAAGTGGGTAAGTATTTCCCCTCAGTTATGGAACCAAGGATTATCGAACCAATAGGAATATCAATGCACAACCGTCTTCAGCGGCTGCACACAAAAGAACAAACAACTTGCACCCAACGCAGGCAAGAGGGTTGTCAATCCCCTTGGTCTCGTTATTTGCAAACGAATGAGGTGTGTAGCTAATTATAAAATGCAAAATAAAATAAAATAAAATAAATGGCAGCAAGATGTTGGAGGTTTTAGTAGTATGTTGTGAATAGACTTGGAGGCCATAGCTTTCCCTAGTAGCATCTCTCATGAAAATAAGCATATGGTGGCACTACTGAAATTCAGAAATTTGCCGTCTGCCATGGCGGACGGCAAAGGGGGAAACCACTGACGGCAAAGGCTTTGCCGTCGGTCAGCAGACGGCAAAGTAGACGGCAAAAAAAAATCCGGTGAAGAGGTTCTTTGCCGTCTTCTTTTTTAAAGCGGACGGCAAAGAATCTTTGCCATGAGGGGGCAGACGGCAAATTAAATGGGACGACACATACTCCAACGGCCCCGTTAAGTGTTAACGGCAGGCCTCCTCTCTTTGCCGTATGCCATCCCACCTTTGCCATGTGGGGCTGATGACAATGGGGGGAACCAGCCCCCTCTCTCTCCCCTCTTTGTCGTCTACCATCCCACCTTTGCCATGTGGGGGCTGACGGCAAAGAGGGGAGAGAGGGGGGCTGGTTCCCCCCTTTGCCATGTGGGGGGGCAGACGGCAAAGGGGGAAACCAGCCCCCTCTCTCTCCCCTCTTTGTCGTGTGCCATCCCACCTTTGCCATGCGGGGGCAGACGGCAAAGGGGGGAACCAGCCCCCCCCCCCTCTCTTCCCATTTGTCGTCTGCCAGCACCCCTTTGCGATGTGGGGGCAGACGACAAAGGGGGGAACCAGCCCCTTTTTAATTTATTTCTTACTATATCCAGTATTTTTAACAATAATTAGGATATATATATATATGTGTGTGTGACATAAATAAATTTATTTCCGTACTCATAACCATATTAAAATAACTTTCATCCATAGCGCATACATATTATGCAAGTTGCATCCGTACCAAACCATATATTACACCAGTTTCATCCACATGCATACAAAGTTTCATATATATCCATATACTACAATAGTTTCAATACAAGCTTCTGTGAAGCCATGGTACAAGAAATCATCTTCAAGCATTCCATCAATATAATCCAAGCTTCCCGTGAAGTGAATGTAATCTGCAAATTGACAAATAAGAAAGTTAGAAGAACAATACTAGATGAAGAAGTATATATATGTTATTTCGGAGAGAAATTAGCTAAGTAGAGGCCATTTAATAGCTAAATTAGGTGGAATAGGTCATCTTGGAGCTACATAGCCTTATTATGTCATTTAGGAGAGAACTTAGCTAACTGTAGGTCATTCTAGAGCTAACTTGGATAAAAATATGTCATTTTGTAGGCAACTATGATTATTAATGCATTTTGACCTTATTATGTCATTTTGGAGATAAATTAGTTATTTTAATGAGCTAACCAAGGTTCTTATGATGTTTTTACCTAGCTATGCTAATTATGTCATTTTGGAGGATAATTAGCTAAGTATGTCTTTGTTTTGAAAAATAACCTACGTAGAAGAAGAAAGAGAAGAAGCAAGAAGAGAAGAAGCAAGAAGAGAAGAAGAAGAAGAAGAAAAAGAAGAAGAAGGAGGAGGAAGAGGAGAAGGAAAAGAATAAGAAAAGAAGAAGGACAAGAAGAAGAAGAAGAAGAAGAAGAAGAAGGAGTAGAAGAAGGATAAGGAGCTTCTCTCCTCCTTCTCCTTCTCCTTCTTCTTCCTCCTTGTTCTTCTCTTCTTCTTCTTCTTCCTTCCTTTCACTTTTCCTCTTTCTTCTCCTCCTCCTCCTTCTTTTTATTAGATAGACCAGCTAACTAAGCTAATTATATCATTTAGGTGGAACCCTAGCTAACTATAGGTCGTTTCGGAGCTAACTTGGGTAAAATAGGTCATTCCGGAGCAAACTATGCTTATTAAGCCATTTTGGGTCTAGCTAGGCTAATTATAGGCCATTTAATACCTAAGTTACGGGGAATAGGTCATCTTTCAGCTACGTAAGCCTTATTATGTCATTTAGGAGAGAACTTAGCTAACTATAGGTCATTTTTTATTAAATAGGTCATTTTAGAGCTAACTAAGCTAATTATATCATTTTGTAGGATAATTACCCAATTTAGTCTTTCTTGGATGAGTCTAAGCTACGTAGAAGAAGTGAAAGATAAGAAGAAGTAAAAGAAGGAGGAGGCGGAGGAGAAGGAGAAGGAAGAGGAGAAGAAGAAGAAAAGAAGGAGAAGGAGAAGGAGGAAGAAGGAGGAAGAAGAAGGAGAAGGAGGAGCTCCTTCTACTTCTTCTCCTCCTTCTTCTCCTTCTTCTTATCCTCCTCCTTCTCTTCTTATTCTTCTCTTCTTCTTCTTCTTCCTGTTGGAATTATGCCCTAGAGGCAATAATAAATGTATAGTTATTATTATAATTCCTGTATCAAGATAATAGTTTATTATCCATGCTATAATTGTATTGAATGAAGACTCATTTACATGTGTGGATACATAGACAAAACACCGTCCCTAGCATGCCTCTAGTTGGCTAGCCAGTTGATCAATGATAGTCAGTGTCTTCTGATTGTGAACAAGGTGTTGTTGCTTGATAACTGGATCACGTCATTGGGAGAATCACGTGATGGACTAGACCCAAACTAATAGACGTAGCATGTTGATCGTGTCATTTTGTTGCTACTGTTTTCTGTGTGTCAAGTATTTATTCCTATGACCATGAGATCATATAACTCACTGACACCGGAGGAATGCTTTGTGTGTATCAAACGTCGCAACGTAACTGGGTGACTATAAAGATGCTCTACAGGTATCTCCGAAGGTGTTAGTTGGAGTTAGTATGGATCAAGACTGGGATTTGTCACTCCGTGTGACGGAGAGGTATCTCGGGGCCCACTCGGTAATACAACATCACACACAAGCCTTGCAAGCAATGTAACTTAGTGTAAGTTGCGGGATCTTGTATTACGGAACGAGTAAAGAGACTTGTCGGTAAACGAGATTGAAATAGGTATGCGGATACTGACGGTCGAATCTCGGGCAAGTAACATACCGAAGGACAAAGGGAATGACATACGGGATTATACGAATCCTTGGCACTAAGGTTCAAACGATAAGATCTTCGTAGAATATGTAGGATCCAATATGGGCATCTAGGTCCCGCTATTGGATATTGACCGAGGAGTCTCTCGTGTCATGTCTACATAGTTCTCGAACCCGCAGGGTCTGCACACTTATGGTTCGACGTTGTTTTATGCGTATTTGAGTTATATGGTTGGTTACCGAATGTTGTTCGGAGTCCCGGATGAGATCACGGACGTCACGAGGGTTTACGGAATGGTCCGAAAACGAAGATTGATATATAGGATGACCTCATTTGATTACCGGAAGGTTTTCGAAGTTACCGGGAATGTACCGGGAATGACGAATGGGTTCCGGGAGTTCACCGGAGGGGGGCAACCCACTCCGGGGAAGCCCATAGGCTTTTGGGGGACACACCAGCCCTTAGTGGGCTGGTGGGACAGCCCCAAGGGAGCCTATGCGCCAAGATAAGAAAATCAAAGGTAAAGAAAAAAAAAGAGGGAAGAAGTGGGAAGGGAGGGGGACTCCTCCCACCAAACCAAGTCCAACTCGGTTTGGGGGGAGTCCTCCCCCCCTTGGCTCGGCCGACCCCTTGGGAGTCCCTTGGACCCCAAGGCAAGGTCCCCCTCCTTCCTCCTATATATATGGGGCTTTTAGGGCAGATTTGAGACGACTTTCTCACGGCTGCCCGACCACATACCTCCATAGTTTTTCCTCTAGATCGTGTTTCTGCGGAGCTCGGACGGAGCCCTGCTGAGACAAGATCATCACCAACCTCCGGAGCGCCGTCACGCTGCCGGAGAACTCTTCTACCTCTCCGTCTCTCTTGCTGGATCAAGAAGGCCGAGATCATCGTTGAGCTGTACGTGTGCTGAACGCGGAGGTGCCGTCCGTTCGGTACTAGATCGTGGGACTGATCGCGGGATTGTTCGCGGGGCGGATCGAGGGACGTGAGGACGTTCCACTACATCAACCGCGTTCTCTAACGCTTCTGCTGTGCGACCTACAAGGGTACGTAGATCACTCATCCCCTCTCGTAGATGGACATCACCATGATAGGTCTTCGTGCGCGTAGGAAAATTTTTGTTTCCCATGCGACGTTCCCCAACAGTGGCATCATGAGCTAGGTTCATGCGTAGATGTCTTCTCAAGTAGAACACAAAAGGTTTTGTGGGCGGTGATGTGCGTTTTGCTGCCCTCCTTAGTCTTTTCTTGATTCCGCGGTATTGTTGGATTGAAGCGGCTTGGACCGACATTACTCGTACGCTTACGAGAGACTGGTTTCATCGTTACGAGTAACCCCCTTTGCTCAAAGATGACTGGCAAGTGACGGTTTCTCCAACTTTAGTTGAATCGGATTTGACCGAGGAGGTCCTTGGATGAGGTTAAATAGCAACTCATATATCTCCGTTGTGGTGTTTGCGTAAGTAAGATGCGATCCTACTAGATACCCTTGGTCACCACGTAAAACATGCAACAACAAAATTAGAGGACGTCTAACTTGTTTTTGCAGGGTATGATTGTGATGTGATATATTGGATGTATGAGATGATCATGTTGTAATAGAAATATCGACTTGCATGTCGATGGTACGGCAACCGGCAGGAGCCATAGGGTTGTCTTTATACTAACATATTTGTGCTTGCAGATGCGTTTACTATTTTGCTAGGATGTAGCTTTAGTAGTAATAGCATAAGTAGCACGACAACCCCGATGACAACACGTTGATGGATGATCATGGTGTGGCGCCGGTGACAAGAAGATCGTGCCGGTGCTTTGGTGATGGAGATCAAGAAGCACGTGATGATGGCCATATCATGTCACTTATGAATTGCATGTGATGTTAATCCTTTTATGCACCTTATTTTGCTTAGAACGACGGTAGCATTATGAGGTGATCTCTCACTAAAATTTCAAGACGAAATTGTGTTCTCCCCGACTGTGCACCGTTGCTACAGTTCGTCGTTTCGAGACACCACGTGATGATCGGGTGTGATAGACTCAACGTTCACATACAACGGGTGCAAAACAGTTGCGCACGCGGAACACTCGGGTTAAGCTTGACGAGCCTAGCATGTGCAGACATGGCCTCGAAACACATGAGACCGAAAGGTCGATCATGAATCATATAGTTGATATGATTAGCATAGGGATGCTTACCACTGAAACTACTCTCGACTCACGTGATGATCGGACTTGGGATAGTGTAAGTGGATCATGAACCACTCAAATGACTAGAGAGATGTACTTTTTGAGTGGGAGTTTAGCATATAATTTGATTAAGTTGAACTCTAATTATCTTGAATATAGTCTAAGCCCATTTTGAATATATTTGTGTTGTAGATCATGGCTCACGCAAGTGTCATCCTGAATTTTAATACGTTCCTAGAGAAAGCTAAGTTGAAAGATGATGGAAGCAACTTTGTAGACTGGGCTCGTAATCTTAAGCTAATCTTACAAGCTGGAAAGAAGGATTATGTCCTTAATGCTGCGTTAGGAGATGAACCACCCGCTACGGCTGATCAGGATGTTAAGAACGCTTGGTTAGCGCGTAAGGAGGACTACTCAATAGTTCAATGTGCAGTCTTGTATGGCTTGGAACCGGGACTTCAACGTCGCTTTGAGCGTCATGGAGCATTTGAGATGTTCCAGGAGTTGAAGTTTATCTTTCAGAAGAACGCCCGGATCGAGAGGTATGAGACCTCCGATAAATTCTATGCTTGCAAGATGAGGGAAAACTCGTCTGTCAGTGAACATGTGCTCAAAATGTCTGGGTACTCAAACCGTCTAGCTGAACTGGGGATTGAACTCCCGCAAGAAGCTATCACTGACAGAATCCTTCAATCTTACAATTGAGTCTAAAGCTACGTAGAAGAAAAGAAACAGAAGAAGAAGTAAAAGAAGGAGGAGGAGGAGGAGGAGAAGGAAGAGGAGAAGAAGAAGAAAAGAAGAAGGAGAAGGAGGCTCCTTCTTCTTCTCCTCCTCCTTCTTCTCCTTCTTATACTCCTCCTTCTCTTCTTCTTCTTCTCTTCGTCTTCTTCTTCCTTCCTTTCATTTTTCCTCTTTCTTATCCTCTTGTCCCCTTCTTCGGGCTAAATTAGCTAAGAATGCCTTTTTGCAGCTAATTATGTCATTTCGAGGATAATTAGCTAAGTATAGATCATGTTTTATTAAATAGATCATTTTGGAGCTAACTAAGCTAATTATGTCATTTAGGTGGAACCCTAGCTAACTATAGGTCGTTTCGGAGCTAACGTGGGTAAAATAGGTCATTCCGGAGCAAACTATGCTTATTATGTCATTTAGATGGAAGTCTAGCTATTTTTTATTAAAACACTAGAAATAATATACCATTATCGTCATCACGGCGGTGAAGCACGATGGCTCTGGCTTGTTTCACCTGGAGTAGGCTCCACTGTAGAAGGGTCGTGCGATGCGTTTCGGGAGATATTCTGCACCAAACATCGTTTGCAATGTGTCGTTAGCATGAGGACACTCTTAAGATCACTGCACTGAAATGAAACTCACCGTCCCCGCCACGTTAATGACTGGCATCGGCGGAGGGACTTGGCCGCTCTTCTCGCACATAGACTGTACATTTGGTTTCGACAAGTCAAACTTTTTATTTATTAATGAAACGGACATTCAAAAGCAAGATTTGAAATAACATGAAGAAGAAACTGTCACTTCCAAGATGCGACCCTATCCTCAATTTGGCACGAAGGCCTCGTCACGGATAGAAGGGCATCTCGTCGTGTCGCAAGAATGGATATCGTCACAAGTACATGTACTGAAAAAGAAGAGATATATACACAGAGTTGGCTTACACTCGTCACAAGCTACATCAGAGTCACATCAGTACATTACATAATCATCAAGGGTAAGAGCAGGGTCCGACTACGGACGAAAACAAACAACAAAAGAAGGACGACGTCCATCCTTGCTATCCCAGGTTGTCGGCCTGGAACCCATCCTAGATCGATGAAGAAGAAGAAGAAGCAACTCCAAATGAACAATCAACGCGCTCGCGTCAAGTAACCTTTACATGTACCTGCAACTGGTGTTGTAGTAATCTGTGAGCCACAGGGGACTCAGCAATCTCATTTCCAAAGGTATCAAGACTAGCAAAGCTTAATGGGTGAGGCATGGTTAAGTGGTGAGGTTACAGCAGCGGCTAAGCATATATGAGGTGGCTAACTTACGAGTACGAGAATAAAGAGAGGGATGATCTACGCAATTCGGACGTGAACTACTGATGATCAACTGAATGATCTTGAACACCTACCTACGTCAGACATAACCCCACCATGTCCTCGATCGGAGAAAGAACTCACGAAAGAGACGGTCACGGTTACGCACACAGTTGGCATATTTTAATTAAATTAACTTCAAGTTATCTAGAATCAGTATTAAACAAAGTTTCCACGTTGCCACATAACCGCGGGCACGGCTTTCCGAAAAGATTTAACCCTGCAGGGGTGCTCCAACTAGTCCATCACAAATTACCACAAGCCGCATAGAAATCCTCAATCACGAAGCTCGCGATCTCGTCGGATTCCCTAGTGGAAAACCTCAACTCTGAGATTACCCAAAGCATCACCGGAATCCCGATGCACAAGATATCTCGTCAAAGGTAAAACTAATCCAGCAAGGCCGCCCGACGTGTCGACGATCCTGATAGGAGTCGCGTACCTCGTTCTCAGGACACGACGGATGAGCGATGGTTACCATGCCAAACGCCGAGTTGCCCTGGGTAGCGTTAATAAGCTGCTCTGTTTTGGACCAACACTCATGAGGAGCACTGGCCCGGGGGTTGATTAAATTATCCTTGGGTTAATTACTCCCTATGCAGTTCATTAGTTATTAGGCAAATGTAGTACCAAAGTTGGGCCTTGCCAGACCAGCTTTAATCTAAAATGAATTATCAAGGTGGTCCCCATAACAACCCGCTCATGTTAGGAGGGCTCATTTATGGAACATAACACCGGTAGCCAAAACTAAGGGGGCAAAGGTGAAACAAAATACGAGGCTCGAAAGGTCGAGCCTTCCACCTTTTACCAAGTATATAGGTGCATTAAATTAAATAGCATTAATATGATGATATGACAAGGAACCCATGTTATCACATGGAAGCATCTGCACCTGCAACTAGCAACGCTAATACACGGTTAAGCAAGCGGTAACATAGCCAATCAGTGGTTTGCTAGGTCGAACAGGTTGAAGGTAATCATGGCATTATTGAGAGGCTGATATTTAACATGTGGTAGGCAACGAGACATAAATGATAGAAACAATAAAACTAGCATGGCAATGATAGTAATGGTATCTGGGGAAATGGTCATCTTGCCTGAGATCCCGCTTGGAAGAAGAATGACTCCGAGAAGTCAGCGAACCAACGTAGTCGAACGGGTCCTCACATTCCGACACGCTTGCGGAACTCTATCGAGACGAAGCAAACCGGAAACAAACATCAAAACAAATATTCACCACACAATGCACAACATGATGCATAACCTACTATGATGTGTGAACAATTCAATGATGCAAGGGATGGCATGGCAATTCACCTCACACAACTCTACACATTAAGTGAAGCTCGATATGCAACGAGTTGCATATCAACGAAACTCCATGTTTAATTATTTAGTTTGCTCCCGTTTAGGTACATAACAATATTAAATGTTGTTAAACATGGCAAGGGGTAAGCGCAAATTAATCTACCTATCTAGGCATTTTAAATGAGGCCGGAAACGACATATAGCATCTCCGAGATGACCCTGCACGTTAAATTAGAATTATGTCCAGATCTGAACTAACATGTTTTAATATTTGTTAAACAGAAAAACAAAGTGGTTCACGTGATTCTACCCGTCGTTCTGGCCCATTTACATATATGGCTCATATGCAACGGAGTTGCGGTTAATTATCCACGACCTAAACCGTTTTTTAACACGATGAAACGCAAACCGATGCAAACATCTCATTAAACAGTTTTAAATATGCATGAGAGTTGGAAAATATTAATCTACGCATAATTCTAGCAAAATTACATAAACAACTTACTGCGATCCGACTCACGGATTGAAATCTACGGGAGTTTTAAAATAGACACCTAATCTCTAATTAGACAAATTCGCACTCGGGGAAAAAAAACTCAACCGGGCCGAATTGCACCATAGTGCAGCAGCCCAGGATGATTTGGCCCAAGTGGTTGTGTGTAGGATAAAATAAATAAAACATGGCAAAATGAGGAGGCTGGGAATTGAACCCAAGACCTACTAGGTGTGATCTAACGTGGGTCACCAATGGGCTAGTCGTGTCATTGTGCTAGTGATGTGCATTCGGTTATTATACATAACAACTAGGGCTGATAAAAGACAATGACAATGCAAAATCGCTGAGAAAAACTATATTGGAGCCGGTGGGATTTTATCCCTGGTCTATTGGGTGGAGGTCCAGCGTCGTGACCAGCTAGGCTACGATGGATTCGTGCTAAAAAATGGATTCCTTCACCAGATGAGCATACGCAAACGCTGAATCTGAATCTAACAAATCTGAATCAGCAACTGGGTTGTAACTGAACCTGATTGGAACTGTTCGGCCGTGGGTGAAGACGCAGATGCAGGTGGGCTCGTCGCCAGCGGGATGGGGCTGCGCTGGAGAAGGTCGGGACGGGGAGCAGGACACGGTATCCGGCGGCGGTGCTTGGCCTCGTCCCATTCCCGGTCGGACATGGAACACACAGCGGCAGAGCTTGCTCCTCACGCAGCCATGGCTGGTTCCTGAGACACAAGGAGAGACAGAAAGATGGTGAGAGGGAGAGATGAAGGAGAAGCATGAGAAAGGAGAGGGAAGGGAGGCACGAGAGAACCGGTCTGGTGGCTGCTCTCGTGGCTGCCGGCGGCGGCCCCAGTCGCCGCACAACGAGGCAACGCGGAGGAGCACGGGTCTCCTACTCCAGGTTGGGAGCAGCGGGCGGCTTGCGGGGCGACATCGAGAGGCTCTGGACAGGGGAGGAACGAAGCAGGGCGACGGAGACTCGTCAGATACCGCCGACAACGAGGTCCCTCGCGACACTCACGGCGGCGGCCATCCATGGAGCGAGGCAAAGTTCCAGATGGTCCTGCAAAAAGAGAGACAGACTGCAAGGTGAGGGGGAGATGGGAGGAAGGGGAAATGGGAGGAATCAGAGGAGAGGGATGTGACGGTCCTGCTGGAGGTGACGCGGGGGCTTCGAGCTCGCCATGGAGGTCAACGGCGGGGCTGGTGGTTGCGCGGGGCTGCCCTGGATAGAACATGAGGAAGGAGGAGGTTGCAGCTAGTTGGTCAGATGAGAAAACAAGGTGGGTGGCGGCGGCTGTGGGACAAGATGGAGGATTTTTAGGGATTAGGTCTAATCTAGACTAGGGTTCAAATATATAGGTAGTGGTCTAGATTTAGGTTCATCTTGATCCTCCGGTTTTTAATCGGGCGGTCGGGAAAATAGGTTAGGATGACCAATTGATAAACCGAAGATGGTTTACGGGCATGGTCTGTGCACTGTGGAGAGGGACTAGGCGTAGATGAGAGGAAAAGAGAAAAAAATAGTCAACCTGGCGACAGATTTTTATAAACCGAAAACGTCCGACAAAATGACCGGCTATAGTGCCATTATAGATTTAACGGTACAGGTATCAAACGAGCTCAGATTGCGACGAAAATTTGGCAGGCGGCCTACCAACACTAAAATAAGACCGCATGCCATGTTTCGACTTAATCCGAGAATATTTTACACACACTTTTAAAAACAGGATTCAAACGATGTCGCGGGCGCGTGCATGTGTGGTCGGACTGAGAACGGACAACGACGAGAACCGGCAACTAACAACGGATGCAAGTTTGAAAACTGGCGGCAACGGGGTGTCGATGCAATGCTGATGATGCGCATGATGCGATGAAGATGCGACAAATAAAATAAGCCACACGACGAAAACGGAAATAAAGGGGAATCTTCTGGGCGTCGGCCTCGGGCTGTCACAGAAACTTACCACGAAGAACTCGTATATGGCCCTGTTAGACGCATCATTTCGTGCCCTCTCCGCCTCCACCAATGCAGTCATCCTCTCCTCTAGCTCCCTAATCTCCTTATCCTTCTCCGCCATAGCCACCTGCATTGCCTCTTTCTCTTTCTGAATAGCAGCCTGCAACACAACTCATTGTTAGCAATGTAATCATATTGGTTCCAACGCACAACATAATGTGGAAAGATAGTTGAGTCCATTAAACTAACCTCGATGGCGAGCTCGACTGGCCGTGGACGACGTGTTATCTCTAGACAAGAGCTCGTTTGGCGTGCCTTTATCTGCCGGAGAGTGTTAGGACAACGTATAAGGCCGTCTCCAATGGCGATCGAGCCATGGGGCCTCCCGTTGCCAGCTATCATCACCAGCTCTGGATCAATAGGCCCCTCGCTCGGGTTAAAGTCCTCCCCTTTCCTCGCCTTCCCGTGATCCCTGTACTTCACGAGCTTGTGGTGGGAGGAGATGTTGGTGAAGTTTTCTGGATGCTCGAGGTCAGACTTAGAGAATGCCTTGACCTTCTTGTACGAGGCAGTATGGGCCATCGCATACAGGTCGTACATCTGTGGCACCTCCGTCTTATTGTGACGCGCCTAAAAGAGAGAGAGGAAAATTGTATTAGTAAAGGTCTCAAGATAGCATTAAGAATGAATTGCATGAGGCATGAAGCAAACCACATACCCAGTTCTCGCCAAATTGGATTAAGTTGACGCTCCCTTGATGGTGTGGCACACCAACCATTTTGCCACGCCTCTCCTTGGCGTTGTTGTGGATGGCCTCCCACGTTTCGGAGCACCAATGATCCACCAAGGCCTCCCAACAATCCATCTTATCCACACACCATCTCGGGGGCACCTAAGTTAATAAAGAGAAATTTGAGCACGTAAGAACCAAATCAAGGAAACTAACTACAAAGCCTTAATAATATGTAATTACCTTCATGTAATGCTCCTTCTCCATCTTAGCATCACGACACTTCGCCTTGTCAATCCTAATACGCCGCATGGCATAGTAGTCTCGAACAGCCTGCACCCGAGCCTCGTGCCGAAAGTTTTGAAGTAGGCGACGACATTTGGTTTCGATAACCTTTGCCGCGTCCTCCTCGTATCCCTCCTAACACTTGTAGTAGGTCTGCAAACAAGACAACACCGATTAGTACAATAAATAGCTATGGTTGATTTATAATTGTGTGAAGGAGAAATTACCCAGAACTTTTGGATAACCATGTCCGCCCTCGTGTCGCACAGAACACCGTCGATCTCCACCTCCGGCGGGGCCGGGGCACCCAAGTAGTGCTCCCAGGTCATTCCTACCTCTCGCTCCCGACTGGGCAACGTAACAAACCCTCGGAAGTTTTTACGGCAAAGCACACCAAGGACGTTGTTGGGCTTGCGGACACCCTTGGCAACAATCCAACCCCTACAGTATGACAAATTAAAGCCAAAACGTTAGATATTTGAGAAAACGCGAAGGCAAAAGGTTAAATAAGAGTAAATTAACTTACTTGTCCCCATTTGGCCTAATCGACCACCTCTGCTCGGGGGTCGCCGGCACGAGCGGGAGCCCTGAACTACCACGTTGGTAGATGGTAGCCCCCTCACCGAGCTCCTCGTTGCTACCAGCATGGCCACTTGGCTCAGCCCAGGTATCCACTGGGTCTCTTGGGACGTACCCTCATCCCTGCTTTGCTCCGGAGTCGCCTGGAATGAAGCCTCTGGGACACGAGTCTCGTGGGTCGAAGGCTCGTCGACCCGAGGCTCATGAACCGGAGACCGTGTAGCTTCCACCTCAGACGAATCCACCCTAGAAGTCATGTGCTCAGGTGAATCAGCTTGGGGAGGTGGCGGAGACCGTGTAGCCTCCACCTCAGAAGGCATGGCAGCCACCGCCCTACCTCTCCCGCGGCCACGTGTACCTTTAGTACAACATAAATACCAATATGAGTAATAAAATGTATATAAATACCAATATCCATACAACATGAGTACAACATAAATACCAACATGAATACAACGTGTACCTTTAGTACCTCTCGGCTTCGCGGGGGGTCGACCTCCTCTCACGGGGGGCGCTCCTTGCAGAGTAGAGAGCAACGCTCTCCGAAGAGGCGAGGCAGGAATGGAAGTACCCATCCCATCACCCGCCGACGAAGAAGGAGCTACGGAGTGCTTTCACCCTTTCCCACCATCTTTCAACACCTGTCATGACAAAGAGTAAATGAAATTAGTACAACATAAATACCAACATGAGTAATAAAATGTATATAATTTAAGTGTATCATCATCATAAATACCAACATGACTAATAAAAATTGAATACCTAACATGAAATCAAAATTTATATATAGTATAATAGTTGAATACCTGACCTGAACTAATAACAATCATGCTCGTCTATATATGCTTCGGGGTCAATAAATGCATCATGATCATCACTATCATCAATAAATGCATCATCACCATCACTATCACGAAGAACATGTGGAAGGCCACCATTATGTAATCGGTCAAGAAGTGACAGGTCATCCGCAGCAGTAACCTCTTCTTCTTCCAGCTCTTCCTGTTCGGGCTCAGGGGTTAAGACGGATTCACTGTCGCTGTCTACTTCAATGTTCTGGGGTGAAGTAGAGCGGTTCTTGAAACGTTTCTTGGACATACGTGTTTCTTGGAAGATTTCTCCTTCATATGTGTCTGGGTTAATGTGAGGTTCGTAATCCTCTTCATTGAGGGTAGGTGGTCTAAAATGTGATGGCACTTCATAAACGACATCCCAACCTTTGAGATTTGGATCAGCTTGGCAGGCCCACGGTAGATAGAAAACTTGTGTCGCCTGTTGAGCCGTAATATAGACATCGGGAACATCTAAGTGGGTGTTTTGGTTGATTTCGACTAGTCCTATATGTTCATGAGTCCTTCTAGTCTCCCTTGGCTCAAACCAATAACATTTGAAGACTACGACGGTCGGTGGGATTTCACCATAGAATAGAAGTTCATAAATTGCTTCAACTCTTCCATAATACTCGGTGTCTCCTTCGCCGATAGCAGAGACAGAACAATTTGTAGTCTTTAGGTCGGACATAGATAGCTCTTTGCCAAAGGTACGAAAGTGATACCCGTTGATGTTGTATTTGTCAAATGAACGGACCTTATAGTAAAAACCATTAGCGACTTGTCTCAACTCGACGTCCATAGACTCTGCATCAGCCTACAAGTTTAATACGAAAGAATGGATGCATTAGCCGCAAATTAGACCAAGAAATCAAATGGGCCCTTAATGGTAATTAATTACCCTTTGTTTGAACCAATAGATGAAACCGGGATAGTCGCCTCCATGCTTTGCGAGAAGCTCATACTCTTCGACAGAATCCTTTTGGATGACCGCTCCATCCGAGAATTCAGCGACGTATCGACTATATCAAATATCCGGGAATAAGAGTAGTTCAAAGCAATTAGAAGTTGCAGAACAATAAATTACCGAGAACTTACTCGATGTACGGCCACACTTCTATTAGGTTGGTGAAGATATATAAAGAAATGGTCCGCCATTCTTCGACATCCAACAATTTCCCTTTCGAAGCATCGGATGGTGCGAGCTTACCTTTGAATAGGTTGAGGATGGATCAAACTTTTTTTGGGTCGCCATCATTGTACTGAGGCTTCGGGTTATGCAAATGATGATTTTTGGCTTCGTAGTGTGCTGTCACGAAGTTTGCTGCCTCCTCAGTAATGAATGCCTCGGCCATCGATGCTTCAATTCTACGTTTATTTTTACACTTAGCTTGAAGCGTCTTCGGCATCCTCTCAGTTGAGTAGCACCATTGATTTTGAACGGGCCCCCCCATTCTTGCCTCGGTCGGGAGATGCAAAATCAAATGTTGCATTGCATTAAAGAAGCCCGGTGGAAAGATCTTTTCTAATTTGCAGATCAACTCCGACGCCAACTCTTCCATTTCATCTAGCACGCGAGGTGATAGTTCTTTCGCACAAAGAGAACGGAAGATATAGCTCAGCTCTGCCAGTACTAGCCATTCATCCTCAGGGATAAAGCCACACAACATCACCGGCATTACCCGCTCAATCCATATGTGCCAATCATGACTCTTGAGCCCAAATATTTTCAATTTCTCAAGACTCGCTCCCCTCTTTAGATTTGCAGCATACCCATCGGGGAACATCAACCGCATTTTCACCCACAATAGCATTTCCCTCATAGCTGGCCTTTCAAGATTGAACCATGCATTTGGCTTCTCTATGCTTTCCTTTCCTTTCCGTTGTCGCAAGTTTTGCAACGGTCTATCACATAGAGCCTCCAGGTCGATTCTAGCCTTAGGATTATGTTTTGACTTCCCCTCTATGCCGAACAATGTACCAAAAATGGCCTCCGCAATATTCTTTTCAGTGTGCATCAAGTTGATGTTGTGTGGGAAAAGGAGGTCTTTGAAGTTAGGCAGATCCCATAAGCATGACTTGTGAGTCCAGGCGTGTTCCATATTATACCCTTTGAAGTATCCTGGACACAAAGGATCTGGCTCGAGAGCGTTTACCTGATCAAGGGTCTGTTGGCGTGTCAACGCAGCTGGTGCAATGTTTTTGACAACTCTACCTTTGATGAAATTATTCTTGTCTTTTCTGAACTTATGGTCAGGATCCAGGAATTGTCTATGCATGTCGAAGCAAGAATACTTGCGACCAGCCTGCAGTCAACAAAACGGAAGAGCTGCCTTGCATGTGGTGCACAGGAACCTTCCATGCACACACCAGCTAGCGAATAGCGCAAACGCCGAATAATCATGCGTCGAGTACATGTACCACACATGCATTTTGAAATTTGTTTTGGTAGCCGCATCGTAGGTCTTGATCCCATTATCCCAGGCTTCTTGCAACTCATCCTTAAGTGGCTGCATGTACACATTCATATTCTTCCCCGGATAGTTGGGCCCTGGAATTATCAACGTCAGGAAAATGTTCTTTCTTTTCATAATCTCTCCGGGTGGCAAATTTAGTGGAATGACAAATACAGGCCAAGAACTGTATTGTGCTGCCGTTATACCATACACATTGAACCCATCCGTGTTGATGGCAACTCTAGGTTGCCTTGGATCTTCCGATTTATCCTTATGTAATGCATCGAATTGCCTCCACGCAAAACCATGTGAAGTGTGTACCAGCATCTTGTTCCCATCCACATCTAGTTTGGTTATTTTGCCCAATTTTTGCCATGTCATCTGTCTGGTCGTCTCTTCAACCATGAAAAGACGTTGAAGTCTTGGTACGATTGGCAGATACCAAAGAACACTAATGGGGATTTTGGTCTGATTCTTCTCACCCATACCATTGTCTACCACAATATACCTGGAAGAATTGCAAATGGGGCAATAGTTCAAGGCCGCATACTCAAGGCTAAATAAGGCACATCCATTCTCACAGGCATGTATCTTCTCATAGGGCATCTTAAGTACACGGAGGATTTTCTCTGACTGGTACAGGTTTGCAGGCAGTACATGGCCTTTGGGTAGAAAGCGTCCAAATATCGTCATCATCGCGTCGTAGCATTCTCTGCCTAGGTTGAATTGAGCCTTCAGAGCCATTACTTGTGCGATGGCATCCAGCTGACAAAGCTCAGTCTGCTCGTGGAGAGGACGTTTTGAAGACTCCAACATTTCATAGAAGGCCTTTGCAGATTCCTCCATCTCATCGTCTGAATCCCGAGCATCATCAAAGTCTTGCACCATGTCTTTAAATCCGGTACCATGCTCGTTGGTGCGACGACGAATCACCTCAGCTCTGGCACGTTGGTCAGATTCACCAAGAAAAGTCCACACCGTATACTTAGGCGTAAAACCCCACTTCTGCAGGTGTTTACCCATTTCAAACTTTGTCTGCTTTTTCCAGTTGTCACAGTTGGGACAGGGGCACCATGTTTTTTGCTGGCCATTTCCAAATGCGGCTCTCACAAACCCCCTGGTTTTTGTTAACCATTCATGGGTCATGTCTTTCTGACTAGGGTGACCAGTGTACATCCAAGCACGATCACTCATGTTGCCTAGCTACCTATGGGGGCACAAGAAATAAATATATAATTCATCATCTATATTCATACACTAATCAAGTTTGTCAGTTTTATTACGTCCATGCAACCTACACGCTAATAGGTAAACATAGGTCCTAATCCCACCCCAGTATGTGTAGATTGGGTTCGTTTTCCCATGCTCTGCTCCAGATGCGACACAGAATTTCGGCAGCACCTCCCCGATGTTCTCCTGATACACGTCTCGGCAATAAGCAGAGAGGATGTGTAACCGGAGAACAACAGGGGACGCACTGACGAAATTCCGCATCGGATCCGGAGCACAGCATACGGGAAAACAAACCCAATCTACACATACTCGGGTTGTCCATGGATAATGTTGGACAATTCGAAAGGATGGTGGTTATAAATATGCAAAGAAATGCATATTTATAGATGTCGCCCTTTCGAACAGGAGACGCATACTGGTCACGCATAGTCATGATTGAAGAAACCTATAGCTAGCAAGTTTCATCGGCACGAAGACCGAGACAGAGCAAATTAAGGGGGTAGGAGGAGAAGTCATTTGTGCTCACCAACAAACGCAAGGGCGGAGCTCGTCCAACGCATGTGGAGGTTGTCGAACAACTGCACATTGAAATTCACACGATCAACACAAATATGATGTTTTTATGATTAACATAATCGGAAAATATGTGACCTAACTCATAATTTACAAAACTATGACCCTGTGGGCCTCTAGAAGGCCGAAAAGCACCTTCTCGTTCAACAGTAAGTAGAAGAGGTGTCGGGGGTCGGGGCTTAGTGGCGTCGAGGGTCGGTGGTGTCGGGTGTCGGTGATTGGGAGTCAGGTTAAATGCGTCGATGGTCGGGGGTCAGTGTCGTCTGGGGTCGAGGGTCACTAGCGTCGGGGGTTGGGGTCTTTTCGATCAACAAGAGGCCAAAGAGGTGTCGGGGGCCCGGGGTTGGGGGTTAGTGGCGTTGAGGGTCGGGGGTCGGGGATCGAGGGTCAGTGGCGTCGGGGGTCGGGGGTCGGGGGTCAGTGGTGTCGGGCATCGGGGGTCGGGAGTCGGGGGTCGGGGTCAGGGGTCGGGGGTCAGTGGTGTCGGGCGTTGGGAGTTGGGGGTCGGGGGTCAGTGATGTCGGGCATCGGGGTTGGGAGTCGGGTGTTAGTGGCGTCGGGGGTCGGGAGTCGAGGGTCGGGGGTTGGTGGCGTCGGGCGTCGAGGGTTGGTGGCGTCGGGCGTCGGGGGTCAGGAGTCGGGTGCCGGGGGTCGGGGGTCAGTGGTGTCGGGTGTCTGGGGTCGGGAGTCGGGTGTCAGTGGCGTCGGGGGTCGGGGGTTGGTGGCGTCGGGCGTCGGGGGTCGGGGTCCTTTTCTTTCTTCTTCTCATCTCTCCTCTTTTTCTTCTTTTTCTTCTTCTTCTTCTTCTTCTTCTTCTTCTTCTTCTTCTTCTTTCTCCTCCTCCTCCTCTTCTTCTTCTTCTTCTTCTTCTTTTCTCTCCTCTTCTTCTTCTTCTTTTTCTTCTTCTTCTTCTTCTTCTTCTTCTTCTTCTTCTTCTTCTTCTTCTTCTTCTTCTTATTTCTCCTCCTCCTCCTCCTCCTCTTCTAACCGTAACCTAATTAACACTAAACTAATAGTAACCTAATTAACCTAAACTAACAATAACCTAATTAACATTAAACTAATAGTAACCTAATTAACCTAAACTAACATTAACCTAATTAACACTAACAGTAACCTAAACTAACAGATGAAATGAAATGAAAAAAAGAAAAAAAAAAGAAAATGAACTCACCAGGGAGGAGGTGTGGTGGTGGGGGAGGAGGGCCGCGGGGAGGGGGTCGCCGCGGGGAGGGGGTGGCCGCAGAGAGGGGTCGCCGCGGGGAGGGGTGTGGCTACGGGGAAGGGTGTGGCCGCGGGAGGGGGTGGCCGCTGGGAGGGGTCGCCGCAGGGAGGGGTGTGGCCGCGGGGAGGGGGTGGCCGCGGGGAGGGACCGGGGTGGCCGTTGGGAGGGGGTCGCCGCGGGGAGGGGAGCGCCGCGGGGAGGGGGTCGCCGGTGGGAGCGAGGCGGGGCGGCGGCGGGGGCGAGTGACAGTGAGCGCGAGGGGGAGAGAGAGACAGTGTGGGGGGAGAGAGAGTGAGCGCGAGGGGGAGAAGACGGCCGTTACAGGGTCGACCCCTTTGTCGTCCGCCCCCCGACGGCAAAGGGCCCCACGGCAGACGACAAAGGCCGACACATGGCAAAGTTAGCCTTCCGTCGGACACGGCAGGCATGGGACCCACCCGTGCTCTTTGCCGTCTGCCCTTGGTCCCTTTGTCGTGCGATGGCCGACGGAAAAGGGCCGACACGTGGCAAATAGTATTTTTGCCATCAGTCAGCCCTTTGTCGTCCTCCTTGTGTCAACTGACGGCAGATAGGTTCTTTGCCATCAGCCAGCAGACGGCAAAGACATGGGTGACGGCAAAGAACTAGATTCCAGTAGTGTGGGTAAACAAATTAATGTTGGGCAATTAATGTAAGAGCGGATAGTTATGCAATTTTAACAGCAATGATCATGTAAATATAGGCATAACGTCCATAAACAAATAGGCTGACTCCTGCATGCACCTATTACTATTACTTCACTTCAAGAGCGCTTCTATGCTTGCCTGTCTACGTATTAAGTTTATGACGAACGAAGTAATGCTTGGAGTATGATGACATGATGTAGACAAAGTAAACTCAACTAATATGAATAAACCCCATCATTTAAACTTAGTAGAAGCAACACAAAGACGCAACTTGTCCCCTTTTGTCACTAGGATATAGAAACTCGCCAGGTTAAACCTACTACAACGGACCTCTCTCACCGAAGAAATATCAATCTAGTTGGCCAAACTATTTTAATAGATCAGAGAGAATTATGATGCTATCATAATCATGCACATAAGAATCATATTATATATCAGGGGAGACTCAAATATTTATCATGAATTATCTGAACAAAAACCCACAATTCATCGGATCCCAACAAACGCACCGTACAAAAGAGTTACATCATATGGATCAAAGCAAAGATGAGATGATCATTGTATTGAATATCAAAGAGAGATATGTCATCTAGGTACTGCTATGGACCCGTAGGTGTGTGGTGAACTACTCACATATCATCATGAGGGTAGCAAGGTTGATGAAGAAGCCCTCCGTGATCGATTCCCCATCCTTCTATGGAACGGAGCTCTAGATGGCGTCCCGTCGAAACGGAGACTTTCGATGGCGTAAAAAGTGTTTCGGGACCTCCTGCGCAGTTATTAGGATAAATTGGAATATATAAGCCAAAGAACCGGGTCGGGAGAGCCACGAGGCAGCCACAAGCCATCAAGTTTGCCCCCAGGTCACGGTCTGACGGCTTGTGGGGGCCTCTTGTGCCTCCAGCCATCTTCCGATGCTACATGGTCTTCTTTTGGTCCAGAACAAATTCACAAAAAGTTTCAGATCAATCAGGCTTCGTTTGGTACTCGAACCTCAAAAGTGGAAAAACAAGTAGAAAAGAGCAAATGGCACTGGGCACTGGGTCAATCGGTTAGTGCTCAAAAATAATATAATTTGGTAGATAAGTACCTAAAATGTATTCTAAAATGATAGCACAATAGCATGGAATAATAAAAAATAATAGATACATTGGAGACGTATCATCCCGCCCTGCCCTCGCGAGAGCGGGGCACCGAGGGCCCTTGTGATGCGCCATTCGCGAGGGCTAGCCTGCTAGGGAGGGCCCAGTCCTCTGGATTTACCAGCGCCACTAGAACGGCCCTGGGCCTAGGTGGTGTGCCCAGCCCCCTGTCATGAGGTTTCCATAGGGGAGCCACAAGGACGCGATAGTTTCACATTGCATGGAGACACCAAACACAAGATTTAGGCAAACAACATAACTTAACGAAATGGTAATTAGGTTCGATACACAACCAAAAAGAGAGGGTGCTATGAGGATGATACCTTGCTCATAACACACAAGTGTAGGGGATCGTAACAGTCTTCGTGGGTAAGATAACCCAATTTATTGATTCGACACAACGGGAGCCAAAGAATATTTATAAGCTTTAACAGTTGAGTTGTCAATTCAACTGCACCTCAAAGATACTTGCTTGGCAACAAAATATTAGCAACAACGGTGATATGGAAGTGATGGTAGCAACCGAAATAATAGTTGCAAAGCAACGAAAGTAAAACAACAAAAGTAAAGCAACTTGTAACGAGCAGGATTAAAACATTGTAGGCTAGGGAGATGGATGGTTAGTCATCGATGAGACATATCATGTATTTAACTTGGGGCAAGGCACACAGAAAAGTAATGATCATCTAGGCAAATATCAAACATTAGGCATGTATCCCAAGGTAGTCGTGCGTGCTTGCAATAAGAATTTGCACAACATCTTTTGTCCTACCATCCCGCTACCAACGGAGCCAAAAGGAACTTATGGAGATTAAGGTGCTCCTATCAAAGAGCACCGGAACAAAGCATTAACAATCAATGGATACATGGAATCCTCAAAATAGAGTCTATCCCCTTTGGTGTCCCAAGCTGTCACCATTGGGATCGCCGATTCCGGACTATAATAGGTGCATACTACTCATAGATAGGATCTTAGAACACAAATATATTCAAGAAAACATAATGTATTTGACGGGGGGATAATCCTAGGGTAGGATCATCGAGCCTATTCCTTTGCACTCAAGTATAAAGGGAACCTTCAGCTTCCTCCAAATGCCAACTCCCCCTGGCCGGCTAGGAAGCTGTAAGTGCATCTAGTGCCCCTTCGTGATTTTGGTGGTTTGAAGACTTATAGGTTAAGTATCTAATGTGTTCTTGAGTGTACACAGGATCTATAAGTCGCTGAGGAGTTTGAAATATTCGATGAATATCGACCCCTAAAAATGTATATCTTCGGTTGAAGAAATTGGTCTGAAGCTGAAGATTTGAATCGCGAAGAATTTGCGATGAAATTGATATTCCTCATGAAGATATTGAAATTGAGGAATTCGGTGTGTCCTGAAGAAAATCCATCATGAATACTTTGAAGCATGAATATTTATCCTTTCGGTTTTATATTCTTCACACTTGAGTAATAGGAACACCGTACTGTTAAAGGGGGTCAAGGTAACACATTGGAATGAATTTCCTCATGATGCTCAACCCAAGCCTAATCCTACCAAAAGCCTCAAGTGAAGAATATGAGTGACATGAGGACTCTCACAGTTGAGGGTCCCGACCGTTATCGATAGCCACGCCACATCATTGGTCTTATCCACACCAACGGTCATATTATTTAAGGGCATTAATGTCAAATCATGTCGGGATGCTCCCAGGCTATAAATAGCCGCCCCCACAACCATTAGTTGATCAGCTGCTCCATTAGAAACTGACACTTGTCACAAGAGCAACCCAAATTCCTCAGTGTCTTCAAGAGTAATTCATCAGTGAGGAAATACCCCAAACACCAAACCACAAACCGAGAACCAAGTGATTGAGCATCACTGAAGAAGTTGTTCCTGTGTGGGACTGAAGCCTTTTACCTTTGAGGACTGTGCATCCTCCAGACGGTTAGGCGTCATGGTCTAGAGCAATCCAGCAGTCAATTGTGGACTGTCGGGTGACCAAGTTTGTGAGGGTTTGGAAGTCTGCCCTGAAGACTTACCACGAGTGTTGGGCGAGGACTGTGTGTTCTTAGCCCAAGGAGAATACGGTAGGGACTGTGTGTCCCGGGACTGTGTCTCTTTTGATTTCAATACCAAGTCGCTCCAAACCAGATGTACAACTATCACAACAGTTGGAACTGGGTCATCAACTACTGTCTTCACTTTGAAACGGGTTCTATTTCCTCAACTCTCTATATTCCTCAGATTATGTGTTGGTGATTTCCACTGTCACTGTTTGAAGAATTTGCTGAAGACATTCTCTGAAATTCCTCAACCCCAAATTCTTCATGCAAGTTAATCCTCATCTGTTTTCTGCGTGCACGCATACTGTGCAAACTGTTTTCATATTCTTCATCCTGAAAAACTGATGTAGTGAAACTTTGCACTCCTGATCCTTTACTGTTTCCGTTGTAAGATAGTCATCAATGAGGAATTTCCTCAAAAGGAATTTCCTCAGTGATGAAATTCTAAAAATCTCCTATTCACCCCCCCTCTAGTCGATATAACGCACTTTCAATTGGTATCAGAGCAAGGTACTCCCTTGTTCTGTGTGATTTTGGTTTAACCACCTGGAGTTTTAGTTATGTTGACTGGAGGCATGATTAAGGTTACTGCAGCATGTCCTACTTTCGAAGGAAAGGACTTTCCCTTCTGGAAGACCAAGATGCAGATGCATCTACAAGCTATTGACAATGATCTCTGGTATATTGTGGAACATGGCGTCCCCATTATCTCTGCTAGTATCTCTGCTGCTGATGTGAATAAATTCAAGCAACTCGATTCTCAAGCGAAGAATATCATCTGTGGCCATCTGAGCAAAGGCCAGTATGGCAGAGTAAGTGCTTTGGGCTCAGCGAAACTTATCTAGCAAAGACTGTCCAAAGTCAATGAAGTAGTATCAACCCAGCGTGATTCTCGTGTTGATGTTCTTCACAATCTCTTCAATCGCTTCAAGAGGTTTGACAATGAAAGCTGCCAAGATACCTTTGATCGCCTCACTGACATATCAAATGAACTGCAAGCACTGGGAGCTCGAGACATTACTGATCACGAAGTTGTGAAGAAACTGCTAAGATCTTTGGATTCTTCATTTGATACTTTAGTTCTGATGATTCAAGGAAGACCAGACTACAAGATGCTTGATCCAGCTGATATACTCGAAAGACTCAATACTCATGAATTCCAACAAGAAGAAAAGAGAGATCTATATGGACCAAGCTATTCTAGACCACGTGCACTGAAGGCTAAAGCAATTTCCTCGTCTGAAGAAGAAGATTCGGATGATAGCATTGGTGATCCTGAAGAATTTGGATAGGAGCTTGCAATGCTCGTGAGGAAATTCCACAGGTTTACACGACGTGGCTAGTTCGGTAAATCTTCAAGAAGAGATATGAGGAAATCAGAATCTTCATCTGAGGACTACAAGAAAAGAACCTTCCACAAATGCAAGAAATCAGGTCACTACATTGCTGATTGTCCTCATTGGGGAAAGGAATCAAAGAAGAAGAAATACAAGGATGACAATTCTGATGACTCAAAGAAAAAGAAGAAATCTTCAAAATCCTCATCTTCAAAGTCCTCATCGCACAAGAAGACTAGTTTCAGAAAGGCTCGGGCACTTATTGGCAAGGAAATGGATTCCGAGGTAGAATCAGAGGAATGTGATGAAGAGGAGGGTTTTGGTGAAGACTCAGAATCCGGACAGGTTAGTCTTGCACTTACAACCACATTCGTTAGCAAGTCAATCTTCAACCTTGAAGAAAATGATAACACCATCCACACTGATGACTATGCTGATGACTTCGCTCCAACCTAATGCTTCATGGCAAAAGGTTCAAAGGTACCGAATGATGCTTCCTCCTCTGACTCAAGTGACTGTGAACCTGATGATTATAAAAAACCCAGTTACAGTAAACTTGCTCTCATTGCCACTAAACAACAAACTGCCTTGGAAAAGCTTCAGAAACTGCTAGATAGAAGCGATGATCTGTTGAATGATGAAATGAATCTTACCCAAATCCTCACTGAAGATGTGAAAAGTCTTCAGTCTAGATTTGATAATCTTCAAGATCGTCATGATACACTCCTCGCTAATCATGAGAAACTTTCCTATGAATTTCTTCAAAGGAAGCTTGATCTAGAAAAGTTGAGGATTTCTCATGATGATCTTCGTATGGAAAATGATTCATTACTAGCTCAATAGATCAGCGCTGCTCAAACTGAATTCATTCCTCCATGTCTTAAGTGCATTGAACGTGAAACTGCTAATTCTTCACCAGAATCATCAAATGCTTCAAGTGCTACAAATTCTTCAACTGCTCCTGTAGTGTCAAATTCCTCACTTGAGGAAAACACAAATGTCACTGATGAAAATGCAGGGCTGAAGGAATTGTATGTGACAGGCATATACAAGAGTCTCAAAGGACATCAAACCCTTTGTGATGTGCTCAAAAAGCAGATCTTGAACAGGAACCCGAGGAAAGAAGGAAATGCCTTTGAGAGGAAATTGAATGCTGATGGATCTTATTGGAAACCTGAGCAGTATCCCAAAACCTCATGGGTTGCCGCTACTGGGCCTCCTTTTGATCCATCCAATCTAACTGGATTTTCATGTGAATTATCCTATTCCTCAGATGATTCATTTGACTCCAACTATAAATTGTTCGAAAATCAAGCTGGTGAAGTATTTGCTCGATATGTTGGAACTAACTGCAGGAATGGCCCTACCCTGAGGAAAATCTAGGTTACCAAAAGTTGTCTTGAAAATCTTCAGGTGAATATCCTCATGACACCACCAATGAAGAATCTGATCCCCAGATCAAATTTCTCAGGAGGACCAAAGTCTTCAAGAGGATCAAAATCCTCAACTGGTCAAAACTATGCTCGTACTCGTGGCAATGCTTCTAACATGCAGGGAAACTACAAGGAATATGAATATGAGCGTTATTCTTCAAATCATTATGTTCATAAATCCTCAAACTAGTTCTCTACATATTCATATGAGTACTTTAACCCCCCTACTGTTAAGAGAAGTGCATTAGCTTCAATGCCCCCTTTCTCATATGGTGCTCGCAGGATGATGAATGCTTTACCACCCCTTCAGATGTGGGTGGTGAAGAAATTGAACTAATCACTTCTGCAGGTCAGGTCTCCAGATGAAAATAATCATCTGAAGAATTTGCTGGAGACCTGAGGAAAATGCTTGATAGGACGCAAGCTAATATTGATGAAATAGAAATATTTCACACGTCCTTATAATTCTGTTATGATGAAATTCCTATCTGATGAAATTGATATCATATTCTTCAAGTCTGAAGCATATGAGATGGTAAGGTGTACTAATTCATCTGCAGGATGACAAACCCAAGAGTACTGAGTGGGTTCTTGATAGTGGTTGCACACATCACATGACTGGTGATAAAAGTTTGCTGATGAATATGCCACTAACTCCATCACCTCTGAAGCAAATCACATATGCTGACAAAGGTAAAAGCAAGGTATTGGGACTTGGCAAAGTGGCTATTTCCAAGGATAGGCACATGGACAAAGTGATGCTTGTTGAATCCCTTGAATTTAACCTCATGTCAGTCTCGATGCTTTGTGATCTTGATATGCTTGTTATATTTGGTAGATATAGATGTGTTGTCATCATGGAATCTGACGGATCCAAAGTCTTCGAAGGTGTCAGAAGAGGGGATTTCTACATAGTTGATTTCTCTACAGGACCTCAACCAGCCACTTGCTTACTAGCAAAAACCTCAGAAGGGTGGCTGTGGCATCGAAGACTCGGTCATGCAGGCATGAGGAATTTCCACACGCTCGCGAAGAAGAAGCATGTCATCGGCATCGAATCAGTCAAATTCCTCAAGGATCGTCTTTGCGGTGCATGTGAATCTGGGAAAATGACCAGATCCAAGCATCCCTCGAAGACTATCATGACCACTACTCGTCCATTTGAATTGCTTCACATGGATCTATTTGGACCTACTCATTATGCCACACTAACAAATGCAACATCTTTATATGGCTTCGTCATAGTTGATGATTGTTCCAGATATACATGGGTGCATATCATCTTATATAAAACTGAAGTGCACGAAATCTTCAAACGATTTTCTTCAAGGGCCTCGACGAACTTCGGCATCAAGATCAAACATATCAGGAGTGATAATGGAACAGAGTTCAAAAACACTAGTCTTGATAATTATCCTGATGAACTTGGTATTACTCACGAATTATCTGCTCCTTATACTCCTCAACAGAATGGTGTCGTTGAAAGGAAGAACAGGACTCTGGTTGAGATGTCAAGAACCATGCTTGAAGAATATCAGACTCCTCGTCGCTTTTGGCCTGAAGCAATCAACACTGCATGCCATATCATCAACAGGGTATATCTTCACAAATTCCTCAAGAAAACCTCATATGAACTCCTCACTGACAAGAAACCAAATGTAAGTTATTTCAAAGTCTTCGGTGCAGAATGCTGGATTAGAGATCCTCACCATAGCTCAAAGTTTGCACCTAAGGCACATGAGGGTTTTATGCTTGGTTATGGAAAGGACTCGGACACCTACAGAGTCTTCAACAACTATCACAACAAAGTTGTTGAGACTGTAGATGTGCGGTTCGATGAAACTAATGGCTCGCAAAGAGAGCAATTGCCTTCTGATCCAGATAAGTTGTCTCCTGAGGAAGCAATAAAGCTCAAAGCTACTGAAGACATTGTTCCCACTGAGGAAATTGACGAAGAAATCATTCCCATCACTGATGAAAATCAAGAAGATGCTCCTGAGGAAATTGCTCCAGAACCAATTCCTCAGCCCAGACGAAATCCTCAACCAGCTCATCCGAGGATTGCAAATGAAGTGGAACTTGACAAAATCCTCAATGACATCAACGCGCCAGGTCCTCTCACTCGCTCAAAAGCTTCACACTTAGTTAACTTTTGTGGGCATTTCTCATTTGTATCTATCACAGAACCTTCAAAAGTTGCTGAGGCTTTCCTGGAACCGGAGTGGATGCAAGCTATGCAAGACGAACTTCTTCAATTCAAGCTGAATGACGTATGGGAGCTCGTAAAACGACCAGATCCTCGCAAGCACAATATCATCGGAACCAAGTGGATTTTCCGAATCAAGCAAGATGAGGATGGTCAAGTGGTGAGGAATAAGGCACGACTTGTAGCCCAAGGCTACACAGAGGTTGAAGGAATAGATTTCCATGAAACTTTTGCACCTGTTGCTAGACTTGAAGCTATTCGAATACTACTTGCTTATGCTAATCATCATAACATCATCTTATATCAAATGGATGTGAAAAGTGCATTCCTCAATGGTAAGCTTGAGGAAGAAGTATATGTTGCTCAGCCCCCAGGTTTTGAGGATCCAAAGAATCCAGACAAAGTCTTCAGACTCAAAAAGGCGCTCTATGGTCTCAAGCAAGCCCCTCGGGCATGGTATGATACATTGAAGGAATTCCTCATGAAGAAAGGCTTCATGCCCGGTTCACTCGATCCAACTCTTTTCACTAAATCCTATGATAATGAGCTATTTGTGTGCCAGATATATGTCGATTACATTATATTTGGCTGTACTGACAAATGATATAGTGATGAATTTGCTTACATGATGAGTGAAGAATATCAGATGTCTATGATGGGGGAGCTGAAATTCTTCTTAGGTCTTCAAATTCGTCAACAACGCAATGGAATCTTCATATCACATGAGAAATACCTCAAGGATGTTCTGAGGAAATTCGACATGCATGCCTCTGCACTGACGAAAATGGTAAAGAATTCGACTAGACGTATATCGCTCTATGATTGGATCTTTATTGTATTTATGTGCATCTAGGCCAGATATAATGCTTAGTGTTTGCATGTGTGCATGTTTTCAAGCAAAACCGAAGGAATCACAGCATAAGGCTATGAAGCATATTCTTCGATACTTAGCTCACACACCAACACTAGGATTATGGTACCCCAAGGGCTCAAATCTTCATCTTGTGGGATATTCTGATTCTGACTATGCTGGTGACCGTGTGGATCACAAGTCAACATCTGGCACATGTCATTTCCTCGGAAGATCACTAGTATGCTGATCCTCAAAGAAATAGAACTTCGTTTCACTCTCCACTGCCGAAGCTGAGTACATTGCTGCTGGTTCATGCTGTGCTCAATTACTATGAATGAAGCAAACCCTTAAGGACTACGACATCCACATGAAGAATGTGCCTCTCTACTATGACAATGAGAGCGCAATCAAGATTGCATACAACCCAGTAAAGCACTCGAAGACCAAGCACATCCAGATTCATCATCATTTTCTTCGGGACCATGTCCTCAAGGGCAATATCCTCATCAACCATGTGAAGACTGATGATCAACTGGTAGATATCTTCACTAAGCCCTTGGATGAGAAAAGGTTTTGCAAGTTGCGCTGTGAGCTAAATATCTTAGAATCTTCAAATGTTTTGTAAAGACATGCACACATCCTAACACTTATGCAAAATTGATGACTTAGATGTGTAACACATAATGAATCAATTTTCTTCAACTAATGAAGAATATCACTCTCAGTGTGAAGAAATCAACAAAGAAATTGATTCTCAGGGCCCTACGACAATTGTACGCGGCGTGTGTAATCAACATTCTTATATGGTGGGTCACGCCACCGCCAAAAGTGAAATTCCTCAAGTTGAATTTCTTCAAAGCTGCATTTCTTCAAAATTTGATTTTCTTCAAAACAGTTGCTCTTCAAAATCGTTTTTCTTCAAAAACTAAAATTCATCATTATGAAGCTTTATCACAAAATCCTCAAGTCATTAAAATCTTCAAAAACACTTGATGATTTTCGTTTACCCAGATAGACTGTGATTACAAGTCCTCAACAACATTCACTTATAGCTATTTCTTCAATTTGATATTAGTTCTAAGTGAATGTGATCGGACCCTACTTTCCCTCTATGCTATTCTCACCCAGTCTATTCAATTCTTCATATGCGTTCTACTTGAAACTTTGTTCGAAATCCTCACTGCGTCCTTGTCAGCTGATGATTTTGTAACAAAATCCTCAAATCTTCAAAAATGTTTTTAATGCACAGTAACTGAACCCCACTTTCCTCGTTCGGATAACCACGATATCCACCGCTTCTCTTGTGAGCTACACGTGTCCTGCGGAGATGCAGAGACAGGGGCTATTTGGTTTGATTTCCTCACGCCAACAATTACCGCCAGGCTATAAATATGTCCCCATCTCCCTCGGTAAAATCTTCTTTGTTCCATCGCCCTCCTGCTACAGCAAAGCTCCAAGCCCTAGCGCTACCGCTAGAAGTCTCGACGCCGGCGAAGAAGAGCTTGACTGCCTCGACTCCTCCGTCGCGGAAACCACGCCGGAGCCGGACCATCTTCGTCCGCCGCCTCCGTAGCCGTCCTCTGCTGCCGAGTTAGGGTGTATTGGACACGCACCGAAAGAGCATCTACTGCTCCTACTTCTCTGTTCTTCGTGCGCGCCATCTAGGGTAAATAAAAACCCTATTTTTACAGCAAGTTTGATCTACTATTTTACCACTGAGATGTGAAATCTGTTTTTCCTCAAGAATCCATCCGTTTCTTTTCCTCAAACACTGCCTATCACCAAACTATTGATAAACTTCACTAAGCATCTAAGATTTTCACGAGATTCCTCAGTTGTGCGAATTTTTGGCTTTGTACAACTCTGGAACCCAAGAACAGTATGCTTAGACAAATTCCTCAACCACTGGTCAAATTCCTGAACTGTCAAATTTTTTCATTTCTTCAAATATGAGAACGCATATGACCTCTCCAAATTCCTCGCAACTATACTCTGTTCACAGGTACACACATGTCAGCTGATGAATCTCTCGGTTCTCATCAAATTAACTCATTTGCAGCGTTTCTTGATGAAAATTTGCAAGTCTCATCAGAATCCTCAAGAGTTCAATCTCATCAGCAAAATCCTCAGCTGAAGAAAATGGAGGATGAAAGGAAGCAAAAGGGAGGCAAGAAACTTGAGCATAACACTGCCGCAGATATCCCTGAGGATATATACGTGGATTACTGCACTCCTGATGAAAATGAAACTATGTCCAAGAGAAAAATCAGGCTTCAAAAGATAGAACGCCGATGGGCTAAGGAGTGGAAGGAGTACAGATTTGTCACTCCCAAATACGCCAAGAAATTCGCTCTGAAGCCTCCTCGCAAACGGGCTCCACTTGAGGATTATCAAGCAGCAGACCCCTCAAGCCTCAAAACAATTGATGACTATCCTGAGGAAAAGGCAAAACACTTGTCAAAGCTCAAGAAGCAGGCAGAGGGTGCTGTGAGGAAGTTCAATGAAGAATCTGTTGCTGCCTCAACTACCGCTACTTCCTGTGCTGCTGAGACTTCTGGTACGGCAATTCCTCAACTGAAGTCTGTGCCACCAAAACCAAAGGCTTCAAAGCCTCAAGAGAAAATAGCTCCAGCATCAGCACCAAAACCCTCAGCACCACCACAGGATTCAAAGCCTGAACAGAAGCCGGTAGTGAAGCCACTACCCGCTGTCTCCATCTCCTCAATCCCATCTTCAACAAGCTCGGAGACCAAGTCTTCACCAACTCCTGTGAAGACTAAGGTGACTGCTGGGAGAGGAACAAGACCAAGCCCAAGCAAAATCATCAAGGTCCCTTCTGCATCACAAGGTAGTGATGAATTTGATGATTACACTCTACAGGCCATCATCAGAAACAAGGAAGAGAGGGTAGCTCAAGCTTCTGGCAGCTCCATTCCTGTGGCCATGGACCCAAAAGTCCTCCTCGACTACATCAACATCTGGTATGAGGACCCCAACACTCCACTTGATGATTTCAAAATTCCCCCAGGCATCAGCCACATGGTGGCCACATTCATCAACGAGGCCAAGTGGAAGGAGCAGCAAGCCAAACAGGCCAAGGTTGCCAAGCTCAAAAAGGAAAAATTCCTCAGGCAGAATCTCCTCAACCTGACGCCTGATGCCCTTGTTTCAACACAGGCTGAGTTGAAGACTTTGACAGATAAGTACTCCAAGCTTTCTGACCGCCAAACTCTCAAAAGCAGTTTCATCAAACTTGCCACTGAAGTTGTTGACAACTACAACAAGAAGGCTGCCCCTCCAGTACCAACTCCTCGGCCTCTGATTGAAGAACCAGCTGATGAAACTGCTCATGCTGAGGAAATCCCTAAAGGAAGCCGCGTGGATGAACCGGCAATTGAGGAAATCACCACGGAAAATCTAGCTGATGACTTTGCCACAGCTGGTGAGACTGACTCTGCTCCAGCTGCTGCTTCAAAGCCAGCTGATGACTGTGCTCTAGCTGCTGCTTCAAAGCCAGCTGATGACTCTGCTCCAGTTGCTGCTTCAAAGCCAGCTGATGAAAATGTCTCTGCTGAGAAAACACCTTCACCAAAAGCTTCAAAGGTGAAGAAAATGAGTCTGTCTGCATCAGACGTGAAAAAGACCAGGGCTGCTGAAAAGGAAGCCAAGAAGAGAAAAGCTTCAACAACAGAAGAACACACTGAGGCCAAGCGCCTCAAAGCACTTGAAGAAAATGCTCCTCTGGATCCTGTGCCTCTTAACAGCGCTCCATCTTATGAGATGATTCCCTTCGCAAGCGAAGACCAGGAGCAAGGGGCAGATGACGAAATGAAGAATGCCGAAACTGAGGAACACACTGATGAGGAAATTCGCATTGACGACAGTCCTTAGCCTTCCATTCCTCATGAAGAAACTGCACAAGGATCCGCTGCACCAGCTGATGAATCTGGCTCCGTCACCAAGCAAGCTGAGGAAGAACAAAGTGAAAATCCTCAGCCTGATGAAAGTCACAGTCCTGAGCAAAATCCTCAACCTGAGGATCAGGCTGACCCAACTTCTCCTCCTCCTCAGCAAAATCCTCAAGCTGAGGCTCAGGATGAACCTATTCCTCCTCCAGAGCAAAACCCTCAACAGGATGCCCCAGTTGACGATATTCCTCAGCCTGAAGCTCAACCAGACCACATTTCTCAGCCTGAAGCGCAACCAGTGCATGCTCCTTAGCCTGAAGCTCAAGCCGATGAAATTCCTCACCCTGAGGACCATGCTGAGGAAAATGACCAGACCCATACAATGCCTTCGTCGTCCTCAACCCAGAGTCTGCAATAGTTGTCTCCCCTTAGGTCCAACACTAAAACCTTCAGCCAATGCAGCGTCAGCCATTCTCCAAGCAGGCAAAATTTCAAAAGGAGTCCTTCTTTGAAGAACGCATGTTCTTCATCGGAGAAAATCCTTATGACAAACCTCGCAACAGGCATCTGAAGTTTTGGACAAGGACACAACTCAGTTACTATGCCTCTGTGCTATGTGGAAGAAACAAGATTTTCCAGCTCAGGCATATTCCTCATGTTGAGCTTGAAGAAATACCATGCCTTGCTCCAGTCCTCAACGTCCTTTTTGAAGCTGGACTCCTCCCAATGTGCTCGGATATCTGTGATTGGAACAGTGAGCTTATTCTTCAATTTTATGCAACTCTTCACATATCAGGAGATGCAACAGACATCAACACATGGGTGTTTGACTGGATGACACAAACAACACACTACAAGGCTCCTACCATTGAGCTCCTGCGTGAACTACCAGTGTCAATTCCCTCAGAGCAGGCCGTGAAGCTTTATGATGAACGTGATTTGCCTAACAAGATGATGGAAGTCCTCATGAAGCCTTTGGCTAAGGGGCAACCTCCAAGAACAACCTTCCTGGTCCATGAGCTCAAATATGAACCCAGGACGGTTTACAGAATCCTTTGCAGCGTTCTTGCGCCAATCAAGGGCCATGATGATGAAGAAGATGTCGTAGGCATCATGAAGAATATCCTCTTCAACGTCATACATGGTATTCCAATCAACATCCATGACTTCTTCTTGAGGACTTTGGCCGACAATGCAATGTGTCCTTTTGACCACAAGATATATGCTCCATGGATCATGAGATTCATCAGAACAAGGTCACGCATCAATTATCACGCTGATTTCAACAACCATGTTGGTTATATGCCTCCTATAAGGGTCAACAAGAAGACTTTCGAACCTGTTGAAGGAAAAGGCAAGTCTGTCATTGATGAAGGCCATTGGCCCCTTGATGGCCAGTTGAGAGAGCCCGAAGCTTATTCTTCATGGGATGACACTGAGACTCATCCTCCAAGTCATGTTGCTCCTCGGGTGCTGAATACCAGAGAGCTTCTTCTCAGTCTTCACCAGAAGGTGGATCGGAATCACAAGTAGTCAAACGCTAGTTTGGCGCCATTGTGAAAACCGTCAATGAAACGCAGAATGCTGTGAAGCTTAACCATCATTATCTTCATGAGGTTTTTGATCGCACCTGGGCCACACTTGCTCATCTGAAGACTCCGGCAGAACTTGAAGAATTTGAATTTGTGCGAGACTTTGACTAGTCATGGCCACCAAAGAAGAAATTCAGGCCAATTCCAGTTCCAGACCTTGAGGACAGTTCTTTTTCTTCATTCCGCACTGCTGAATCTGATGAAGAACAACAAGACACTGCCACCGGTCCAAGGAAGAAGACTGCTCCCAAGAATCCTCATGCATCTTCATCAACTGCCAAGGAGTGAAAGTCTTCACGGGCGTTAGTCCTCAGTTTGTCCCTTTTTGTCACTTGATGACAAAGGGGGAGAAACTTGAGAGTTAGTCTTCACGCGGGATATTTTGGGGGCTTATGAACTATATTTAAGTTACAAACTCTTGGCTCTTCTGAAGTGTTTTATGTAATGAGTTGTAACTTAAGGCCTGTGGTACTCTTACGCTTTTGAACATTTTTCTCTGCATGCTTATTCCTCAAAATTTTAATGCACACATGCTGGACTTCGTCAGATACCATTTGTCATCATGCATCCTCAATTTCTTCATACTATATGTCATATGTATGCATGATTTACAAGACTCAGGGGGAGATCTCCATGATATAAATCATCAATGTGCATTTGTTGTGAAAAGCAAAATCCTCAAGATATGCACATCTTCAGGGGGAGTCTCTCTGAATCTTGATTTCAAATTACTCAAATGAGTATTTACACTTCATATTTTTATCCCTGTTGAAGACTTGACCTAATTGTCATCAACCACCAAAAAGGGGGAGATTGTAAGTGCATCTAGTGCCCCTTAGTGATTTTGGTGGTTTGAAGACTTATAGGTTAAGTATCTAATGTGTTCTTGAGTGTACACAGGATCTATAAGTCGCTAAGGAGTTTGAAATATTCGATGAATATCGACCCCTAAAATGTATATCTTCGGTTGAAGAAATTGGTCTGAAGCTGAAGATTTGAATCGCGAAGAATTTGCAATGAAATTGATATTCCTCATGAAGATATTGAAATTGAGGAATTCGGTGTGTCCTGAAGAAAATCCATCCTGAAGACTTTGAAGAATGAAGATTTATCCTTTTTGTTTTATTTTATTCACACTTGAGTAATAGGAACACCGTACTGTTAAAGGGGGTCAAGGTAACACATTGGAATGAATTTCCTCATGATTCTCAACCCAAGCCTAATCCTACCAAAAGCCTCAAGTGAGGAATATGAGTGACATGAGGACTCTCAGCGTTGAGGGTCCCGAGCGTTATCGATAGCCACGCCACATCATTGGTCTTATCCACACCAACGATCATATTATTTAAGGGCATTAATGTCAAATCATGTCGGGATGCTCCCAGGCTATAAATAGCCGCCCCCCACAACCATTAGCTGATCGGCTGCTCCATTAGAAACTGACACTTGTCATAAGAGCAACCCAAATTCCTCAGTGTCTTCGAGAGTTATTCATCAGTGAGGAAATACCCCAAACACCAAACCACAAACCGAGAACCAAGTGATTGAGCATCACTGAAGAAGTTGTTCCTGTGTGGGACTGAAGCCTTTTACCTTTGAGTACTGTGCATCCTCCAGACGGTTAGGCGTCATGGTCTAGAGCAATCGAGCAGTCAATTGTGGATCGCCGGGTGACCAAGTTTGTGAGGGTTTGGAAGTCTGCCCGGAAGACTTACCACGAGTGTTGGGGGCGAGGATTGTGTGTTCTTAGCCCAAGGATAATACGGTAGGGACTGTGTGTCTTTTGGTTTCAATACCAAGCCGCTCCAAACCAGATGTACAACTGTCACAGCAGTTGGAACTGGGTCATCAACTACTGTCTTCAGTGTGAAACGGGTTCTATTTCCTTAACTCTCTATATTCCTCAGATTATGTGTTGATGATTCCACTATCACTGTTTGAAGAATTTGCTGAAGACTTTCTCTGAGATTCCTCAACCCCAAATTCTTCACGCAAGTTAATCTTCATCTGTTTTCTACGTGCCTGCATACTGTGCAAACTATTTTCATATTCTTCATCCTGAAAAACTGCTGTAGTGAAACTTTGCACTCCTGATCCTTTACTGTTTCCGTTGTAATTTATCATCAGTGAGGAATTTCCTCGAAAGGAATTTCCTCAGTGATGAAATTCTGAAAATCTCCTATTCACCCCCCCTCTAGTCGATATAACGCACTTTCAGAAGCGCATGCCGGCTAGGAGCGAGACGGCCACTCCTCCTAGCCGGATAGGAAGCGCCTGCTGGCTAGGGGTGAGACGGTAACTTCAAGGCTGCCTAGCGAGGCCGCTAGCCGGCTAGAGAGCTCCTGTCACATCCAATCCTAGGTCGTGATGGGACTCTATGATTAAAGGCGAATACGCGTCAGCACGGGTACAAGGTTGAGGTGCACGGTAGATACAGTGTCAGCGGCCATCCCGCTGACCTACGCCGACTCCAATCCGTAAACCCAGCACAGTACCAGCCCGCCAGCACCCACTCCATTACCAAGCTCGGCGTGGTAATAGTGGAGACGGCCATACCGGCGACCCATGATGAATCTTGCAAGACGACGCCGGACATACCACACGAGTCTTGTGTGGGCCTCACGCGAGAGCCCCATTGGCTGGTCGGCGGGTCCCATGGCCAGATGGGACCTCGCAGCCGACGAGCCCTCCAACGACAAGACTAGACCACGGCGGGCTCCCTAGCAAGTCGGCGAGGCTGCCACGCGGGTCCGTGTGATGTACTTTTATCCATATTGTAGGTTGGTGGGTTCGACTATAAAACCCTAGACCCCCCTCCATGCAGAGGGTCGCCCAACTTCACACACATACTCACCCACTAATACAGGAGAGGTAGACGCGAGCTAGTAGCTCCTTCTTCCTCCTCGGTAGAACAACTCAAGGAGCGCATTGTAATCTCTCAAGTTCATCAACCAATCCAGTAGGACAAGGGGTATTATCTCCCACAGAGAGCCCCGAACCTCGGTACTTCGTGCGTCCATCTCGCTAGTACCAATCTCGTTCCCGGAGCCCGCCGGTGTGTTGGGAAACGTAGCATAAATTCAAAATTTTCCTACGCCATATTCAGATCCTCCAATGGAGAGACAAGCAACGAGAGATGGGAGACTGCATCTTCATACCTTTGAAGATCGCTAAGCGGAAGCCTTGCTAGAACGCGGTTGATGGAGTCATACTCGCGGCGATTAAGATCGCGGTGTGATTCTGATCTAGTGCCGAACCACGGCACCTCCGCGTTCAACACACGTGCAGCATGATACGTCTCCATCGTATCTACTTTTCCAAATTCTTTTGCCCTTTTTTGGACTCTAATTTGCATGATTTGAATGGAACTAACCTGGACTCACGTTGTTTTCAGCAGAATTGCCTTGGTGTTGTTTTTGTGCAGAAATGAAAGTTCTCAGAACATCCTGAAAATTTACGGAGAATATTTCTGGAAAATATGAAAAATATCTGCGCAAAGATCCACCGGAGGGGATGGGCCAGTGGGCCACAAGCCCTGTAACCACCACACACACCCCCCCGGTGGCGGCTAGCAAGCTTGTGGGGCCCACGTGGCTCTGCCGCCCCCAATCTCAGCTCTATAAATTCACTTTCGTCCCAGTAAAAATCAAGAGAGAAGATTTCGTCGCGTTTGCGATACGGAGGCGCCGCCAGATCCTGTTCTTCATCTGGAGGGCAGATCTGGAGTCCGTTTTGGGCTCCGGAGAGGGGAAATCGTCGCCATCGTCATCATCAACCTTCTTCCCTCTCCAATTCCATGAAGCTCTTCGTCATTCGTGAGTAATCTATTCGTAGGCTCGCTGGGCGGTGATGAGTAGGATGAGATCTATCATGTAATCGAGTTAGTTTTGACGGGGATTGATCCCTAGTATCCACTATGTTCTGAGATTGATGTTGCTACTACTTTGCCATGCTTAATGCTTGTCACTAGGGCCCGGGTGCCATGATTTCAGATCTGAAATTATTATGTTGTCACCAATATGTGTGTGTTTTAGATCCGATCTTGCAAGTTGTAGTTACCTACTATGTGTTATGACCCGGCAACCCCGGAGTGACAATAACCGGAACCACTCCCGGTGATGACCATAGTTTGAGGAGTTCATGTGTTCACCAAGTGTTAATGCGTTCGTCCGGTTCTTTATTAAAAGGAGAACCTTAATATCCCGTAGTTTCCTTTTGGACCCCGCTGCCACGGGAGGGATGGACAATAGATGTCATGCAAGTTCTTTTCCCTAAGAACGTACGACGACACACGGAATGCATGCCTACATCACATTGACGAACGGGAGCTAGTCATATATCTCTCCGTGTTATAACTGTTGCATGATGAATATCATCCAAACAAATCATCGACCCATTGCCTACGAGTTTGTCCTACTGCTGCTGTTACTTGTTTTGCTCTCCTGCTGTTACTTGTTTTGCTCTCCTGCTGTTACTACCGTTGCTCTGTTGTTACTTACTAGTGTCGCTACTTGCTACTGTTGTCACTACTGCTGTTACTTTGCTTGCAGATACTAATCTTTCAGGTGTGGTTGAATCTGACACATTCAGCTGCTAATACTTGAGAGTATCCTCTCACCTCCTACTGGCGTACCATCAAATTTGGGTTGAATACTCTACCCTCGAAAACTGCCACGATCCCACGCGCTGGTGGGTTATTGCAAGACAATTTCTAGTTGTTCAGCAATCGAGATAGCATTCGTCTAGCTACTGCCAGAGAGTGCTAGTGAGCATTTTTCTGGCGCCGTTGCCGGGGAGGTATTGCTATATTCTCTGAGTTATTTGAGATTTATATGTGTTGATCAATATGAAGAATCTGAAGGATCCGAAAACCAAAGTCTTGCCCTCAACTACGAGGGGAGGTAAGGAACTGCCATCTAGCTCTGCACTTGATTCACTTTCAGTTATGAGTAAGATTGCGACATCACCTCCTGCTAGAAATCTTGATATGTCGCATGTGCTTGATGATGCTTATGATACTGCTTTGCCTGATACTGCTAGAGATACTATGCCTGATACTGCTAGAGATGCTATGCCTGATACTGCTTTGCCTGATACTGCTAGAGATGCTATGCCTGATACTGCTTTGCCTGATGATGCTAGAGATGCTATTTTGCCTGATACTGCTTTGCTTGATACTGCTAGAGATACTACTTTGCCTGATGTTCCACTAGGGGTGTTCCTTGATGCTCATATTGCTAGAGTTACTGCCAATGCTCGTGATGCTTCTGAAACTGCTGATACTATTGAGATAGAACCTGCTTTTGCTCCTGCTAGATCTAGCTCTCCTAGATATGAATTGCCTGATATACCTGAGGGTTACGTTATGGAGGGAGAGATAGCTGAGGATTTTCTTGCGTGTAAGGATGCCTATGACGCTGAGAAATTACTTCTCAAGTGGAAGGAAAAAATCTCCGAAAGCTAGGATGAAATACGACCCGAAGTTTGCCACTTCACCTATCTTTATCACCGACAAGGATTATGAATTATGTGTCGATCCTGAGATAATCTCTCTAGTCGAATCTGATCCTTTCCACGATTCTGAGTCTGAGACGACCGTAGCCCATCTTACCAAACTACACGATATAGCCAACCTTTTCACTAGTGAGGAGAAGATCCGCCACTACTACATCCTTAAGTTGTTTCCTTTCTCTTTAAAGGATGACGCTAAAGCCTGGTTCACCTCTCTTGCTCCTGGATGTGTGAGTAGTCCCCAGGATATGGTCTATTACTTCTGTGAGAAATATTTCCCTGCCCATAAGAAGCAAGCTGCCTTGCAGGAAATATACAACTTTGCTCAACTCCAAGAAGAGAGTCTTCCACAAGCTTGGGGGAGGCTTGTCTAGCTACAAAATGCTTTGCCTGATCACCATCTTAAGAAGAACGAGATATTTGATATCTTCTATAACGGACTTACCGATGCTTCTAGGGACCACCTAGATAGTTGTGCCGGTTGTGTTTTTAGGGAACGAACTATAGAACAAGTTGAGATCCTTCTGAATAACATCTTGATTAACGATAATGCTTGGACTATTCCCGAACCACCTCCTAAGCCAACTCCAAAGAAACTAGGTATTCTATTCCTCAGTCCCGAAGATATGCAAGAAGCCAAGAAATCTATGCAAGAGAAAGGCATTAGATCTGAAGATGTCAAAAATCTACCACCTATCGAAGAGATCCATGGTCTCGATAACCCGATACAGGTAGTAGAAGTAAATTCTCTGCGTAGGTTTGATGAGAGTGATATTCCTTTTGCAAACCTGCTAGCCTATGCTTTGATGAATTTGACAACTTTGTTGCCAAACAACAGAGTTTCAATGATTATGTTAGTAGACATTTGGAACAAAGTACTCGTATGCTTAGCCATTTAAGTGCTTGTGTAGACAGAAATGTCAATGATCTGAAGCTTCTGAGTAAACATGCCTCTATGATTACTACTCAGGTAGAACAAGTACTTAAAGCTCAAAATGACTTGCTCAATGAATTAAATGACAACTCTGTCAGAGTCATTACTAGAGGAGGCAAAATGACTCAGGAACCTTTGTATCCTGAAGGTCATCCTAAGAGAATTGATCAAGATTCTCAAGGAATTAATGCTGATACACCCAGTCATCCTAAGGAGAAGAAGAAGGATGATAGAAACCTACATGCAGTTCACCAAATACTGTCACACCTGAAGAACCTAATGATATTTCTGTGTCTGATGCAAAAACACAATCTGGTGATGAACATGAACCTGGTGACAATATGGACAATGATGTTCATAATAATGCTCAACCTAGCAATAATGAGGATGTGGAGATTGAACCTACGGTTAATCCTGATAACCCACAACCTAAGAGATACGATAAGAATGATTTCACTACTAGGAAGCATGGTAAAGAAAGGGAGCCATGGGTTCAGAGATCTATGCCCTTTCCTCCTAAGCCATCCAAGAAAAAGGATGATGAGGATTTTGAGCGCTTCATTGAGATGATAAGAACCATCTTTCTGCAGATGCGGTTAACTGATATGCTCAAAATGTCTCCGTATGCCAAGTACATGAAAGATATCATGACCAATAAACGGAAGATACCAGATCTTGAGATCTCCACCATGCTTGCCAATTACACTTTCAAAGGTGGAACTCCTAAGAAACTTGGTGATCCCGGAGTGCCCACTATACCTTGCTCCATTAAAGGAAACTACGTAAGAACTGCCTTATGTGACCTTGGAGCCGGTGTTAGTGTTATGCCGCTCTCTCTTTATCATAGACTTGAATTGGATAAGTTGACACCCACTAAAATTTCTCTGCAACTGCCGACAAATCAACTGCTTTCCCTATCGGCATTTGTGAGGATGTGCCTGTTGTAGTTGCTAACACCACTATCTTAACAGACTTTGTTATCTTGGATATTCCTGAGGACGATGCCATGGTTGTCATCCTCGGAAGACCCTTTTTAAACATTGAAGGGGCTGTTATAGATTGCAACAAAGGCAATGTCACTTTCCATGTCAACGGTAATGAGCACACAGTGCACTTTCTGAAGAAACGATATCAAGTACATTGCATCAATGCTATCGAAAAAACTTCATCAATTCTTATTGGGAGCTTTGAATGCCCTATTTCCTGTTGGGGAGATACATATCCCCATTGAGGTGACTTAGTGGCTATTCGAAAATTCTCCGTTCTCTCTTGCGATTCGAGAAGGTTTCGTCATGAGGACTTGATCAACCCCATTGACGGGTTTCTTTCGATGACCATGAAATGGATGAATCAAAGAGCCACATACCTTTGTCTTGAGATTTCTTTTTCTGTTGCTTTGAAGAAATATGATAGAATTAGTTTAGCTTTTCCTGTTTTCTGTTTTAGCGTACCGGAGAAAAATACCCCGAAAATAAAAGTTCTCCGATGGTCCTGAAAATTTAGTATGATTTTTTCTGGAATATTTGAAAAATACTAGGCCTGAGAGCTGGCCTGGCGGCCAGACCAGTGGGCCACAAGCCCTGCAGCCGCCGCCCCCTGGTGGCGGCTAGCAAGCTTGTGGGGCCCACAGGGACCCCCTCCACTCATTCCAGCTCCCATCCTCTTCATCCACGTCCAGAAAAAATTGTTTCGCAGCTCAAACCCGTGTTCTTCCTCATTTGGCTGTGATTTTCGATCTCCTTGCTCAAAGCACCATTCTCCGAACCGTTTTGGGGAAATTACTCCTTGAGCTAGAAAAAGGAAAAGATGAGGAGGTTCTTGAGAGGCTCTTCAAGCCGTAACCCCAAGGAGGATGAGAAGAACCACCACAAGTACGTAGTCCCTCGAGTCACGGAAGTTCGAGGGTGCAAATGGCCAAGTGATGAATTTTTGCGCGCCGCTGGGCTTTATGAAGACTTTTATTACTTGGTGGAGAACGTAGGTCTTACTGCGTTCGTTGAAGATAAGTGCTCGCAATACCTCCTCCTCGCCAATATTTTCGTTCAAAGCTTCAACTTTTATCCGAGGAAGAATCCTCCCATGGTTGAGTTCATGATATACGATGTTCCCCAGTGCATGACGCTACAGGATTTTTGCAATGTATGCAAATTACCTTATGTTGGGGATATCCGTGACCCTCGTCCATGGGACTTGGAGGATTTCATTGGTTCTATTGTTGTTGGAGAGGAGAGAGGAGTGTCTCGCGCTAGAATTGCTAGCATACATTTTTCCTGTGATTCGGTACTTCTCACTATTTGTGGGAAAATGTTTGATTGGCCGTGGGGAGGCTGGACCACTTAGTTCTCCAGACCTTGCGGTTTTGCGCGAAGGCCTTTTTAACGATAAGACTTATAGCCTAGGTGCTATAGTAGCCCAGCGGTTGAACACCAACCATTCCAAGGGTGTCGTCTATGGAGGTATCTATGCTACCCGTCTTGCCAAATACTTTGAGATACCCATTAGACTGGGAGAGGAAGGAGAGATTCTTCTCCCTGAGAAACATCTGGATTATGATCGCATGGTTCGCCATGATTTTCTGGATAGATATGCTAGTAGACGGATGATTTATAACCTGGTATTGAGTCAGGGTACTCGAGAGACTATTACTTTTCCTGCTTCTTCTTTGTTCAATCTTCATGCAGGCAAGTACACTATTATTCCCTCGGATATCTACGAATATTGGGGCTTGGCCCAACCACAGGTGCCCGTGCCCGAGCCGCCAGTCGAGTACCAGACGCCAGTTTATCAGTGGGAGCGAGAGGAGCTCACACAGCAGTGGCATCCACAGTCTGCTCCGGAGTATCCCGGAGCTGGTTATTTCCCACCTTGGGAGTAGACCAAGCTAGGCCAAAAGCCTAAGCTTGGGGGAGTACGTGTTCTCACTGACCTTACATTCATGCTTATGCTTTCGCTTTGTTAGCTGATGTTTACACTTTGCCACTGTATTATCCATGCTAGTTTATTTTTCGTTTTCTTGTTTTGTGTCCTTTTGAGAAAACCCAAAAATATTTTTCTTTCTTATTTTGCTTGTTGGGAGCTTTCCCGTGTAAATAGTTTTCTTTTTCTTTGGGTCAAGGTAGAAGATATTGGTTTCAATGTTTAGTGGCTCTTGCAAGCATACCTGTTTAGCTTTCAAAGAGCCATATTACTTTGTCTTCTCCTTTGTGTTTGCCTGCAAATTCAGCTTAGTCCAATGCACGAGCACTCTTATTATTGTTCACATCGTTCGATCGTGCAAATGAAAGGCAATAATGATGATATATGATGAAGTGACTGAGACTGAAAAGCTGGTATGAACTCTATCTATTTTGTTTTTGTAAATATGACTATCTTGTCATGCGTGATTCAGCTTTGTTGTGAGAGAACCATGTTTGCAATGACAACTTAGAGATCATAGTTTCTGATGTCATGCTTAACTAGCTAGGAGTTTATAATGGTTTGTCTTGAATGCCAACATAGATTTTGAGAAGACTATGATGTAGTATGATAGGATGGTATTCTCCTTTGAATGATTTTCAAGTGGCTTGACTTGGCGCATGTTCGTGCATGTAGTTGAAACAAAATCAACATAGCCTCCATGATGTTCATGTTCATGGTGATTTATATCTTGTTCATGCTTGCATTCAACGTTAGTCAAACTCATTGCATCTTGATGACTGTTGTCACTCTCTAGTTGGTCGCTTCCCAGTCTTTTGCTAGCCTTCACTTGTACTAAGCGGAATACTGCTTATGCATCCACTTCCATAAACCCAAAAGTTTTTCCATGAGAGTCCACCATACCTACCTATTTGCGGTATCTACCTGCCGTTCCAAGTAAATTTGCATGTGCCACCCTCTAAACCTTCAAGAAATAATCTGTTTTGCATGGCCGAACCGCTCTTGTGGTGACAGGGGGCTATTGGTATCTTCCATGTTAGGAGTGTTATCCTCGACATGTGTTTATTCACTGTCATTCACGAGAAAGGGGCCGGTAATTGGAATGCCCAGTTCCACGCTTAAATTGAAAACATAACTGTAAAACAAGTCTCCCCTCGGATTGATGTTAGTATGGACGGTACCCGAGGATTCGGCTAGCCGTGGAGTGTGATTGATTGGTGGTGGGTGAGTTAAAACTTTACTTTTATGTTTGGGAACCGCCTATAGCATGAGTAGCATGGAAGATATCGAGAACTCTTGGTCATTGCGTTGACAATGAAAGCATGCCACCCAAAATTATTATCTCTGTTTTCAAAGCTTGAGCTCTGGCACCTCTGCAAATCAATGCTTCCCTCTCCGAAGGGCTTGTCTATTTATTTTCCTATTGGGTCATCCTCCTCTTTTATAAGCACCAATTAGAGAGCACCTCTGTCATTTTTATGCTTTCCTTTTGATTGATATTGAGTATGACTATGACTGGATCTTCGTTGCTATGAATTACAATGTTTAGTGAGCCCTTGATCTTTGAAAGTGCTCTCCATTTATGTTTTGCGGTCTCAGAAAGAGCTAGCGAGATACCACCTATTCATATTGCTTCATGCTTGTTTTGATTGAAGTGTTGGTATTTGAAACTCATTATTATTTGCTCGTTAGCTGATTTTGCCATTGATATTAGTTTACCGTGAGACCTTTGTGTCACTTGCTTATGTGGTTAACTTGTGATCTTGCTGAAATTCTGGTTATGAGTTAGACATAGTTGCAACAACAAGATCAAAGAGTTTGTCAAAGTTTTTCTTTCTCTCTCAGTTTGTCAACTTAGTTGCTTGAGGACAAGCAAGGTTTTAAGCTTGGGGGAGTTGATATGTCTCCATCGTATATACTCTTCCAAACTCTTTTGCCCTTGTTTTCGACTCTAATTTGCATGATTTGAATGGAACTAACATGGACTTACGTTGTTTTCAGCAGAATTGCCTTGGTGTTGTTTTTGTGCAGAAATGAAAGTTCTCAGAACGTCCTAAAAATTTACGGAGAATATTTCTGGAAAATATGAAAAATACCTGCGCAAAGATCCACCGGAGGGGATGGGCCAGTGGGCCACAAGCCTTGTAGCCGCCACCCCCTCGTGGCGGCTAGCAAGCTTGTGGGGTCCACGTGGCTGTGCCGCCCCCAATCTCAGCTCTATAAATTCACTTTCGTCCCAGAAAAAATAAAGAGAGAATATTTCATCGCGTTTGCGATATGGAGGCGCCGGCACATCCTGTTCTTCATCTGGAGGGCAGATCTGGAGTCCGTTTTGGGCTCCGCAGAGGGGAAATCGTCGCCATCGTCATCATCAACCTTCTTCCCTCTCCAATTCCATGAAGCTCTTCGTCGTTCATGAGTAATCTATTCGTAGTCTCCCCAGGCGGTGATGAGTAGGATGAGATCTATCATGTAATCGAGTTAATTTTGACGGGGATTGATCCCTAGGATTCACTATGTTCTGAGATTGATATTGCTACTACTTTGCCATGCTTAATGCTTGTCACTAGGGCCCGAGTGCCATGATTTCAGATCTGAAATTATTATGTTGTCACCAATATATGTGTGTTTTAGATCCGATCTTGCAAGTTGTAGTTACCTACTATGTGTTATGACCCGGCAACCCCGGAGTGACAATAACCGGAACCACTCCCGGTGATGACCATAGTTTGAGGAGTTCATGTGTTCACCAAGTGCTAATGTGTTGGTCCGGTTCTTTATTAAAAGGAGAACCTTAATATCCCGTAGTTTCCTTTTGGACCCTGCTGCCACGGGAGGGATGGACAATAGATGTCATGCAAGTTCTTTTCCCTAAGCACGTATGACGACACAAGGAATGTATGACTACATCACATTGACAAACGGGAGCTAGCCATATATCTCTCCGTGTTATAACTGTTGCATGATGAATAACATCCAAACAAATCACCGACCCATTGCCTACGAGTTTGTCCTACTGCTGCTGTTACTTGTTTTCCTCTGCTGCTGTTACTAATATTGCTCTTTTGTTACTTGCTAGTGTCACTACTTGCTACTGTTGTCACTACTGCTCTTACTTTGCTTGAAGATACTAATCTTTCAGGTGTGGTTGAATCTGACACATTCAGCTGCTAATACTTGAGAGTATCCTCTCACCTCCTATTGGCGTACCAACAAATTTGGGTTGAATACTCTAACCTCGAAAACTGCCTCGATCCCACGCGCTGGTGGGTTATTGCAAGACAATTTCTAATTGTTGAGCAATCGAGATTGAATTCGTCTAGCTATTGCGAGAGAGTGCTAGTCACAGCCCGGTGACGTCTCCCGCACCTTGAACCAGCAAGGAGGAGGGAGAGGTTGGGGAAGATCTCCGGCAGCACGACGGTGTGGTGTCGATGGAGAGACAAGGTCTCCCGGTAGGGCTTCGCCAAGCACCGTGGGAGAGGAGGAAGAAGAAGAGCAGGGTTGCGCCGAGAGAGAGATGGAAAACCGTGTCTCCAATGGCCAAAACCCCCGCTATATATAGGGGGAAGGGAGGGTGGAGCCCCCTTTAGGGCTTCCCCCTTAAGGGGGCGGCAGCCCTAGATGGGGAAAGGGGTGGCGGCTAGGAGGGGAGGAGGGGGTGGCGCACCCCCTGGTGGGCCTTAGGCCCACCTGCCCTAGGGTTCCCCCCCCCCTTCCCCCTCTTAGGCGCCATGGGCCAGGTGTGGGGGGCGCACCAGCCCACCTAGGGGCTGGTTCCCTCTCACACTTGGCCCATGTAACCTCCTCGGGCTGGTGGCCTCTCCCGGTGGGCCTCCGGAACCCTTCCGGTGGTCCCGGTACTTTGCCGGTGGTGCCCGAAACATTTCCGGCGTCCAAACCCATCCATCCTATATATTATTCTTTACCTCCGGACCATTCCGGAGCTCCTCGTGACGTCCGGGATCTCATCCGGGACTCTGAACAACCTTCGGTAACCTCGTATAACAATTCCCTATAACCCTAGGGTCATCGAACCTTAAGTGTGTAGACCCTACGGGTTCGGGAGGCATGCAGACATGACCGAGACTTCTCTCCGACCAATAACCATCATTGGGGTCTGGATACCCATGGTGGCTCCCACATGTTCCACGATGATCTCATCGGATGAACCACGATGTCAAGGATTCAATCAATCCCGTATACAATTCCCTTTGTCTGTCGGTATAGAACTTGCCCGAGATTCGATCGTCGGTATACCTATACCTTGTTCAATCTCGTTACCGGTAAGTCTCTTTACTCATTCTTTAGCACGTCATCCTGTGACTAACTCCTTAGTCACATTGAGCTCATGATGATGTTCTACCGAGTGGGCCCAAAGATACCTCTCCGACAGGGAGTGACAAATCCCAATCCCGATTCGTACCAACCCAACAGACACTTTCGGAGATACCCGTAGTGCACCTTTATAGTGACCCACTTACGTTGTGACATTTGATACACCCAAATCACTCCTACGATATCCGGGAGTTGCACAATCTCACGGTCGAAGGAAAAGACACTTGACATTAGAAAAGTTTTAGCATACGAACAACACAATCTAGTGCTATGCTTAGGATTAGGTCTTGTCCGTCACATCATTCTCCCAATGATGTGATCCCGTTATCAATGACATCTAATGTCCATGATCAGGAAACCATGATCATCTATTGATCAACGAGCTAGCCAACTAGAGGCTTGCTAGGGACACATTGTGATCTATTTATTCACACATGTATTACTGTTTCCTGTTAATACAATAATAGCATGAACAATAGACGATTATCATGAACAAGGAAATATGATAATAACCATTTTATTATTCCCTCTAGGGCATATTTCCAACAGTCTCCCACTTGCACTAGAGTCAATAATCTAGTTACATTGTCATGTATCGAACACCCATAGCATTGTGGTGTTGATCATGTTTTGCTCGAGGAAGAGGTTTAGTCAACAGGTGTGCAATATTCAGATCTGTGTGTACTTTACAAATTTCTATTACTCCTCTGTGGACCTGGTCCTGGATGGAGTTGTAGCGGCGTTGGATGTGCTTCGTCTTTCGGTGAAATCTGGGCTCCTTGGCTATGGCAATGGCTCCAGTGTTATCGCAGAAGAGTGTCATCAGACCTGACGCGCTTGGAACCACTCCAAGGTCGGTGATGAACTCCTTCATCCAGATCCCTTCATGCGCCGCTTCCGAAGCAGCTATGTACTCCGCTTCACATGTAGATGCTGCCACGACGTCTTGCTTGCTGCTGCATGCTAGCAGTCCCCGGCAACAACACTAGAAAAATGTTGTTGACATGTTCCTGACTTGATGCCTCCACGGCAACGGAGCCAGAAAAGAACTGCTCCCAGTTTCTCAACAATTAGCAATTGTCTTGCAATTGCCCACCAGCGCGTGGGATCGGGGCAGTTTTCGAGGGTAGAGTATTCAACCCAAATTTGTTGGTTCGCACGACGGGAAGTGAAAGAATATTCTCAAGTATTAGCAGCTGAATGTGTCAGATTCAACCACACCTGAAAGATTAGTTTCTACAAGCAAAGTATCAGTAGCAAAGTAGTATGATAGCAACGGTGCCAGAAACGATCTGTTGACGGCAGACTATTCCTAAGGGTTGTATCAATGGCGCCAGTAAGTTGCCCGTGGACGGGAAATAGTCTTTTCCCGGCAACGGTGAGCGAAAAAGTATAGTAGCAGGTAGCAGCAATGTAACGAGTAACAGCAGTGGCAAGGAACAGCAGTAGTGACAGCAGTGGCAAGTAGCAGCAGTAGCAAGTAACATCAGTAGCAACAGTAGTCGCAGCAGCAGCAGGACAAAGCAAGTAACAACAGCAGGAAGCAACAGTAGTAACAGCGGTAGAGAAAAACAAGTAACAGCAGCAGAGCAAAGCAAGTAACAGCAGCAGTGGGACAAACTCGTAGGCAATGGGTCGGTGATTCTTTTGGATGACATTCATCATGCAACAGTTATAACACGGAGAAATATGTGGCTAGCTCCCGTTCGTCAATGTGATGTAGGCATGCATTCTGTATGTCGTCATACGTGCTTAGGGAAAAGAACTTGCATGACATCTATTGTCCATCCCTCCCGTGGCAGCACGGTCCAAAAGGATACTACGGGATATTAAGGTTCTCCTTTTAATAAAGAACCGGAACAACGTATTAGCACTTGGTGAACACATGAACTCCTCAAACTATGGTCATCACCAGGAGTGGTTCCGGTTATTGTCACTCCAGGGTTGTCGGGTCATAACACATAGTAGGTAACGACAACTTGCAAGATCGAATCTAAAACACACATATATTGGTCACAACATAATAATTTCAGATCTGCAATCATGGCACTCAGGCCCTAGTGACAAGCATTAAGCATGGCAAAGTAGTAGCAACATCAATCTCAGAACATAGTGGATACTAGGGATCAATCCCCGTCAAAACTAACTCGATTACATGATAGATATCATCCTACTCATCACCGCCCAGCGAGCCTACGAATAGATTACTCACAAACGATGAAGAGATTCATGGAATTGGAGAGGGGAGAAGGTTGATGATGACGATGGCGACGATTTCCCCTCTCCGGAGCCCGAAACAGACTCCAGATCTGCCCTCCATATGAAGAACAGGATGTGGCAGCGCCTCCGTATCGTAAACGCGATGAAATCTTCTCTTCTGATTTTTTTCGGGACGAAAGGGAATAAATAGAGCTGGAGTTCGGGGCGGCAGACCCACGTGGGCCCCACAATCTTGGATGCCGCGACCAGGTTGTGGCCGCGGCAACAGGGCTTGTGGCCCACTAGCCCGTCCCCTCCGGTGGATCTTTGCGCAGGTATTTCTCATATTTTCTAGAAATATTCTCCGTAAATTATCAGGACGTTCCGAGAACTTTCATTTCTGCACAAAAACAACACCATGGCAATTTTGCTAAAAACAGCATCAGTCCGGGTTAGTTGCATTCAAATCATTCAAGTTAGAGTCCAAAACAAGGGCAAAGGAGTTTGGAAAAGTAGATACGATGGAGACGTATCAAACTCCCCCAAGCTTAAAACCTTGCTTGTCCACAAGCAACTCAGTTGACAAACTAAAAGAGAAAGAAAAACTTTGACAAACTCTGTTTGATCTTGTTGTTGCAACTATGTCTAACTCATCACCAGAATTTCAGCAAGATCACAAGTTAACCACATGAGCAAGTGACACAAAGGTCTCACGGTAAACTCATATCAATGGCATGATCAGCTAGCGAGCAAATAATAATGAGTTTCAGATACCAACAATTCAATCAAAACAAGCATGAAGCAATATGAATAGGTGGTATCTCGCTAGCTCTTTCTGAGACCGCAAAACATAAATGCAGAGCACTTTCAAAGATCAAGGGCTGACTAAACATTGTAATTCATAGCAACGAAGATCCAGTCATAGTCATACTCAATATCAATCAAAAGCAAAGCATAAAAATGACAGAGGTGCTCTCTAATTGGTGCTTGCATAAGAAGAGGATGACTCAACAAGAAAATAAATAGATAGGCCCTTCGCAGAGGGAAGCATTGATTTGAAGAGGTGCCAGAGCTCAAGCTTTGAAAACAGAGATAATAATTTTGGGTGTCATGCTTTCATTGTCAACGCAATGACCAAGAGTTATCAATATCTTCCATGCTACTCATGCTGTAGGCGGTTCCCAAACAGAAAAGTAAAGTTTTAACTCCCCCACCACCAATCAATCACACTCCACGGCTAGCCGAATCCTCGGGTACCATCCATACTAACATCAACCCGGGGGAGTCTTGTTTTATAGTTATGTTTTCGATTTAAGCGTGGAACTGGGCATTCCAATTACCGGCCCCTTTCTCGTGAATGACAGTGAATAAACACATGTCGAGGATAACACGCCTAACATGGAAGATAGCAATAGCCCCCTGTCACCACATGAGCGGTTCAGGCATTGACTAGCACTCTCTGGCAATAGCTAGACGAATGCTATCTCTATTGCTCGACAATTAGATATTGTCTTGCAATAACCCACCAGCGCATGGGATCGAGGCAGTTTTCGAGGGTAGAGTATTCAACCCAAAATTGTTGGTACGCCAGTAGGAGGTCAGAGGATACTCTCAAGTATTAGTAGTTGAATGTGTCAGATTCAACCACCCCTGAAAGATTAGTATCTGCAAGCAAAGTAACAGAAGTAGCAAGTAGCGACAGTAGCAAGTAACAGCAGAGCAACAATAGTAACAGCAGCAGAGCAAAACAAGTAACAGCAGCAGAGAAAAACAAGTAACAGCAGACAAACTCATAGGCAATGGGTCGGTGATTTGTTTGGATGATATTCATCATGCAACAGTTATAACACGGAGAGATATATGGCTAGCTCCCGTTCGTCAATGTGATGTAGGCATGCATTTCATGTGTCGTCATATCTGCTTAGGGAAAAGAACTTGCATGACATCTATTGTCCATCCCTCCCGTGGCAGCGGGGTCCAAAAGGAAACTACAGGATATTAAGGTTCTCCTTTTAATAAAGAACCGGACCAACGCATTAGCACTTAGTGAACACATGAATTCCTCAAACTATGGTCATCACCTGGAGTGCTTCCGGTTATTGTCACTCCGGGGTTGCCGGGTCATAACACATAGTAGGTAACTACAACTTGCAAGATCGGATCTCAAACACACATATATTGGTGACAACATAATAATTTCAGATCTGAAATCACGGCACTCGGGCCCTAGTGACAAGCATTAGGCATGGCAAAGTAGTAGCAACATCAATCTCAGAACATAGTAGATACTAGGGATCAATCCCTGTCAAAACTAACTCGATTACATGATAGATCTCATCCTACTCATCACCGCCCAGCGAGCCTACGAATAGATTACTCACGAACGACGAAGAGCTTCATGGAATTGGAGAGGGAAGAAGGTTGATGATGACGATGGCGACGATTTCCCCTCTCTGGAGCCCAAAACGGACTCCAGATCCGCCCTCCAGATGAACAACAGGATGTGGTGGAGCCTCCGTATCGCAAACGTGACAAAATCTTCTCTCTTTATTTTTTCTGGGACGAAAGTGAATTTATAGAGCTGAGATTGGGGGCGGCAGAGCCACGTGGGCCCCACAAGCTTGCTAGCCGCCACCAGGGGGTGGCGGCTATAGGGCTTGTGGCCCACTGGCACATCCCCTCCGGTGGATCTTTGCGCGGGTATTTTTCTTATTTTCCAGAAATATTCTCCGTAAATTTTCAGGACGTTCTGAGAACTTTCATTTCTGCACAAAAACAACACCAAGGCAATTCTGCTGAAAACAGCGTCAGTCCAGGTTAGTTCCATTCAAATCATGCAGTATAGAGTCCAAAACAAGGGGAAAAGAGTTTGGAAAAGTAGATACGATGGAGACGTATCAACTCCCCCAAGCTTAAAACCTTGCTTGTCCTCAAGCAACTCAGTTGACAAACTGAGAGAGAAAGAAAAACTTTCACAAACTCTGTTTGATCTTGTTGTTGCAACTATGTCTAACTCATAACCAGAATTTCAGCAAGATCACAAGTTAACCACATAAGCAAGTGACACAAAGGTCTCACGGTAAACTAATATCAATGGCATAATCAGCTAACGAGCAAATAATAATGAGTTTCAAATGCCAACACTTCAATCAAAACAAGCATGAAGCAATATGAATAGGTGGTATCTCGCTAGCACTTTCTGAGACCGCAAAACATAAATGCACAGCACTTTCAAATATCAAGGGCTGACTAAACATTGCAATTCATAGCAACGTAGATCCAGTCATAGTCATACTCAATATCAACCAAAAGCAAAGCATAAAAATGACAGAGGTTCTCTCTAATTGGTGCTTATAAAAGAGGAGGATGAGTCAACAGGAAAATAAGTAGACAAGCCCTTCGCAGAGGGAAGCATTGATTTGAAGAGGTGCCAGAGCTCAAGCTTTGAAAACAGAGATAATAATTTTGGGTGGCATGCTTTCATTGTGAACGCAATGACCAAGAGTTCTCAATATCTTCCATGCTACTCATGCTATAGGCGGTTCCCAAACAGAAAAGTTAAGTTTTAACTCCCCCACCACCAATCAATCACACTCCACGGGTAGCCGAATCCTCGGGTACATTCCATACTAACATCAATCCCGGGGGAGTCTTGTTTTACAGTTATGTTTTCGATTTAAGCGTGGAACTGGGCATTCCAATTACCGCCCCCTTTCTCGTGAATGACAGTGAATAAACACATGTCGAGGATAACACTCCTAGCATGGAAGATACCAATTTCCCCCTGTCACCACATGAGCGGTTCGGGCTTGCAAAACAGATTATTTCTTGAAGGTTTAGAGAGTGGCACATGCAAATTTACTTGGAATGGCAAGTAGATACCGCAAATAGGTAGGTATGTTGGACTCTCATGGAAAAACTTTTGGGTTCATGGAAGTGGATGCACAAGCAGTATTCCACTTGGTACAAGTGAAGGCTAGCAAAAGACTGGGAAGCGACCAACTAGAGAGCGACAATAGTCATCAAGATGCAATGAGTTTGACTAACATTGAATGCAAGCATGAACAATATATAAATCACCATGAACACGAACATCATAGAGGCTATGTTGATTTTGTTTCAACTACATGCATGAACATGCGCTAAGTCAAGCCACTTGAATCATTCAAATGAGAATACCATCCTATCATACTACATCATAGTCATCTCAAAATCTATGTTGGCATTCAAGACAAACCATTATAAACTCCTAGCTAGTTAAGCATGGCATCAGAAACTATGATCTCTAAGTTGTCATTGCGAACATGGTTCTCTCCGAACAAAGCTGAATCAGGCATGACAAGCTAGTCATATTTACAAAAACAAAGTAGATAGAGTTCATACCAGCTTTTCAGTCTCAGTCACTTCATCATATATCATCATTATTGCCTTTCATTTGCATGATCGAACGATGTGAACAATAATAAGCGTGCTCATGCATTGGACTAAGCTGAATCTGCAGGCAAACACAAAGGAGAAGACAAAGTAATATGGCTCTTTGAAAGCTAAACAGGTATGCATGCAAGAGCCACTAAACATTGAAACCAATATCTTCTACCTTGACCCAAATAAAAAGAAAACTATTTACACGGGAAAGCTCCCAACAAGCAAAATAAGAAAGAAAAATCTTTTTGGGTTTTCTCAAAAGGACACAAAACAAAAAAAACAAAAATAAACTAGCATGGATAATACAGTGGCAAAGTGTGAACACCGGCTAACAAAGTGAAAGCATAAGCATGAATGTAAGGTCGGTGAGAACACGTACTCCCCCAAGCTTAGGCTTTTGGCCTAGATTGGTCTACTCCCATGGTGGGAAATAACCAGCTCCGGGGTACTCCGGAGCAGACTATGGATGCCACTGCTGTGTGAGCTCCTCTCGCTCCCACTGATAAACTGGCATCTGGTACTCGACTCGATGCTCGGGCACGGGCACCTGTGGTTGGGCCAAGCCCCAATATGCGTAGATGTCCGAGGGCATAATAGTGTACCTGCCTGCATGAAGATCGAACAAAGAAGGAGCACGCAAAGTAATAGTCTCTCGAGTACCCTGACTAAATACCAGGTTATAAATCATCCGTCTACTAGCATCTCTATCCAGAAAATCATGGCGAACCATGCTATCATAATCCAGATATTTCTCAGGGAGAAGCATCTCTCCTTCCTCTCCCAGTCTAATGGGTATCTCAAAGTGTCTGGCAAGACGGGTAGCATAGATACCTCCATAGACGACACCCTTGGAACGGTTGGTGTTCAACCGCTGGGCTACTATAGAACCTAGGCTATAAGTCTTATCGTTAAAAAGGCATTTGCGCAAAACCGCATGGTCTGGAGAACTAAGTGATCCAGCCTCCCCACGGCCAATCAAACATTTTCCCACAAATAGTGAGAAGTACCAAAGCACAGGAAAATGTATGCTAGCAATTCTAGCGCGATACACTTCTCTCTCCTCTCCAACAACAATAGAACCAATGAAATCCTCCAAGTCCCGTGGACGAGGGTCACGGATATCCCCAACATAAGGTAATTTGCATACATTGCAAAAATCCTGTAGCGGCATGCACTGGGGAACATCGTATATCATGAACTCAACCATGGGAGGATTCTTCCTCGGATAAAAGTTGAAGCTTTGAATGAAAATATTGGTGAGGAGGAGGTATTGCGAGCACTTATCTTCAACGAACGCAGTAAGACCTGCGTTCTCCACCAAGTAATAAAAGTCTTCATAAAGCCGAGCGGCGCGCAAAAATTCATCACTTGGCCATTCGCATGCTCGAACTTCTGTGACTCGAGGGACTACGTACTTGGGGTGGTTCTTCTCATCCTCCTTGGGGTTACGGCTTGAAGAGCCTCTCAAGAACCTCCTCATCTTTTCCTTTTTCTAGCTCTGAAAAATTCTGAAATTTTTAGAGACTTCGAAAGAAAAGTGAATAAAGATTAACCCAACTTGTAGCAACTACTCCTACTAGTGCCTAGAGACCGTATCATGCGCTAAAAATACTCGGGACCAGCTAAGAACAACATTTCTAGCTCAAGAACAAGGTCACCAAGGTAGCAAGAATACGCGAAGGATAAAGCACTAGAGAAAAAACTAATTGGACCAATGGAGGAGTCACTTACCAAGGAGTAATTTCCCCGAAACGGTTCGGAGAATGGTGCTTTGAGAAAGGAGATCGAAAATCACACCCAAATGAGCAAGAACGCGAGTTTGAGCTGCGAAACAATTTTTTCTGGAGGAGGAAGAAGAGGATTGGAGCTGGAATGAGTGGAGGGGGTCCCTGTGGGCCCCACAAGCTTGCTAGCCACCACCAGGGGGCGGCGGCTGCAGGGCTTTTGGCCCACTGGTCTGGCCCCCAGGCCAGCTCTCAGGCCTAGTATTTTTCAAATATTCCAGAAAAAATCATACTAAATTTTTAGGACCATCGGAGAACTTCTATTTTCAGGGTATTTTTCTCCGGGACGCTAAAACAGAAAACAGGAAAAACTAAACTAATTCTATCATTTTTCTTCTAAGCAACAGAAAAAGAAAGCTCAAAATAGAGGTATCTGGCTCTTTGATTCATCCATTTCATGGTCATCGAAAGAAATCCGTCAATGGGGTTGATCAAGTCCTCATGACAAAACCTTCTCGAATCGCAAGAGAGAACGGAGAATTTTCGAATAGCCACAAAGTCACCTCAATGGGGATATGTATCTCCCCAACAAGCAAATCATACTTCATCTTGACACGAGGAATAGGGCATTCAAAGCTCCCAATAAGAATCGATGAAGTCTTTTCGATAGCATTGATGCAATGTACTTGATATCGTTTCTTCGGAAAGTGCACTGTGTGCTCATTACCGTTGACATGGAAACATTGCCTTTGTTGCAATCTATAACAGCCCCTGCAGTGTTTAAACAGGGTCTTCCGAGGATGACAGCCATGGCATCATCCTCAGGAATATCCAAGATAACAAAGTTTGTTAAGATAGTGGTGTTAGCAATCACAACAGGCACATCCTCACAAATGCCGATAGGGAAAGCAATTGATTTGTCGGCCATTTGCAGAGAAATTTCCGTGCATGTCAACTTATCCAATTCAAGTCTACGATAAAGAGAGAGTGGCATAACACTAACACCGGCTCCAAGGTCACATAAGGCAGTTCTTACGTAGTTTCCTTTAATGGAGCAAGGCATAGTGGGCACTCCGGGATCACCAAGTTTCTTAGGAGTTCCACCTTTGAAAGTGTAATTGGCAAGCATGGTGGAGATCTCAAGATCTGGTATCTTCCGTTTATTGGTCACGATATCTTTCATGTACTTGGCATACGGAGACATTTTGAGCATATCAGTTAACCGCATCTACAGAAAGATGGGTCTTATCATCTCAACGAAGCGCTCAAAATCCTCATCATCCTTTTTCTTGGATGGCTTGGGAGGAAAGGGCATAGATCTCTGAACCCATGGCTCCCTTTCTTTACCATGCTTCCTAGTAGTGAAGTCATTCTTATCGTATCTCTTAGGTTGTGGGTTATCAGGATTAACCGTAGGTTCAATCTCCACATCCTCATCATTGCTAGGTTGAGCATTATTATGAACATCACTGTCCATATTGTCACCAGGTTCATGTTCATCACCAGATTGTGTTTCTGCATCAGACGCAGAAATATCATTAGGTTCTTCAGGTGTGACGGTATTTGGTGAACGAGCATGTAGGTTTCTATCATCCTTCTTCTTCTCCTTAGGATGACTGGGTGTATCAGCATTAATTCCTTGAGAATCTTGATCAATTCTCTTAGGATGACCTTCAGGATACAAAGGTTCCTGAGTCATTTTGCCTCCTCTAGTAATGACTTTGACGGAGTTGTCATTTAATTCATTGAGCAAGTCATTCTGAGCTTTAAGTACTTGTTCTACCTGAGTAGTAATCATAGAGGCATGTTTATTCAGAAGCTTCAGATCATTGACATTTCTATCTACACAAGCACTTAAATGGCTAAGCATACGAGTACTTTGTTCCAAATGTCTGCTAACATAATCATTGAAACTCTGTTGTTTGGCAACAAAGTTGTCAAATTCATCAAAGCATAGGCTAGCAAGTTTGTCAAAAGGAATATCACAATCATCAAACCTACGCAGAGAATTTACTTCTACTACCTGTATCAGGTTATCGAGACCATGGATCTCTTCGATAGGTGGTAGATTTTTGATATCTTCACATCTAATGCCTTTCTCTTGCATAGATTTCTTGGCTTCTTACATATCTTCGGGACTGAGGAATAGAATACCTCTTTTCTTTGGAGTTGGATTAGGAGGTGGTTCACGAATAGTCCAAGCATTATCGTTAATCAAGATGTTATTCAGAAGGATCTCATCTTGTTCTACAGTTCGTTCCCTAAAAACACAACCAGCACAACTATCTAGGTGGTCTCTAGAAGCATCGGTAAGTCCGTTATAGAAGATATCAAGTATCTCGTTCTTCTTAAGAGGGTGATCAGGCAAAGCATTTTGTAGCTGGACGAGCCTCCCCCAAGCTTCTGGAAGACTCTCTTCTTGGAGTTGAGCAAAGTTGTATATTTCCTGCAAGGCAGCTTACTTCTTATGGGCATGGAAATATTTCTCACTGAAGTAATAGACCATATCCTGGGGACTACTCGCACATCCAGGAGCAAGAGAGGTGAACTAGGCTTTAGCATCATCCTCTAAAGAGAAAGGAAACATCTTAAGGATGTAGTAGTGGCGGATCTTCTCCTGATTAGTGAAAAGGGTGGCTATATCGTGTAGTTTGGTAAGATGGGCTACGACCGTCTCAGACTCATAACCGTGGAAAGGTTCAGATTCGACTAGAGAGATTATCTCAGGATCGACAAAGAATTCATAACCCTTATCGGTGATAAAGATAGGTGAAGTGGCAAACTTCGGGTCGTATTTCATCCTAGCTTTCTGAGATTTTTCCTTCCACTTGAGAAGTAATTTCTCAGTGTCATAGGCATCCTTACACGCAAGAAAATCCTCAGCTATCTCTTCCTCCATAACGTAACCCTCAGGTATATCAGGCAATTCATATCTAGGAGAGCTAGATCTAGCAGAAGCAAAAGCAGGTTCTATCTCAATAGTATCGGTAGTTTCAGAAGCATCACGAGCATTAGCAGTAACTCTAGCAATATGAGCATCAAGGAACACCCCTAGTGTAACATCAGACAAAGTAGTATCTCTAGCAGTATCAAGCATAGCATCTCTAGCAGTATCAGGCAAAGCAGTATCAGGCATAGCATCTCTAGCAGTATCAGGCATAGCATCTCTAGCAGTATCAGGCAAAGCAATATCATAAGCATCATCAAGCACATGCGACATATCAATATTTATAGCTGGAGGTGATGTCGCAAACTTACTCATAACTGAAGGTGAATAAAGTGCAGAGCTAGATGGCAGTTCCTTACCTCCCCTCGTAGTTGAGGGCAAGACTTGGGTTTTCGGATCCTTCAGATTCTTCATAGTGATCAGCAAATATAAATCCCAAGTAACTCAGAGAATATAGCAATCCCTCCCCGGTAACGGCGGCAGAAAAATGCTGACTAGCACTCTCTGGCAATAGTTAGACGAATGCTATCTCGATTGCTCAACAATTAGAAATTGTCTTGCAATAACCCACCAGCGCGTGGGATCGAGGCAGTTTTCGAGTGTAGAGTATTCAACCCAAATTTGTATGTATGCCAGTAGGAGGTGAGAGGATACTCTCAAGTATTAGCAGCTGAATGTGTCAGATTCAACCACACCTGAAAGATTAGTATCTGCAAGCAAAGTAACAACAGTAGTGACAGCAGTAGCAAGTAGCGACAGTAGCAAGTAACAGCAGAGCAATAGTAGTAACAGCAGTAGAGCAAAACAAGTAATAGCAGCAGAGCAAAACAAGTAACAGCAGCAGTAGGACAAACTCGTAGGCAATGGGTCGGCGATTTGTTTGGATGATATTCATCATGCAACAGTTATAACACGGAGAGATATATGGCTAGCTCCCGTTCTTCAATGTGATGTAGGCTTGCATTCCGTGTGTCGTCATACGTGCTTAGGGAAAAGAACTTGCATGACATCTATTGTCCATCCCTCCCGTGGCAGCAGGGTCCAAAAGGAAACTACGGGATATTAAGGTTCTCCTTTTAATAAAGAACCGGACCAACGCATTAGCACTTAGTGAACACATGAACTCCTCAAACTATGGTCATCACCGGGAGTGGTTCCGGTTATTATGATTCCGGGGTTGCCGGGTCATAACACATAGTAGGTAACTACAACTTGCAAGATCGGATCTAAAACACACATATATTGGTGACAACATAATAATTTCAGATCTGAAATCATGGCACTCGGGCCCTAGTGACAAGCATTAGGCATGGCAAAGTAGTAGCAACATCAATCTCAGAACATAGAGGATACTAGGGATCAATCCCCATCAAAACTAACGTGATTACATGATAGATCTCATCCTACTTATTACCGCCGAGCGAGCCTACGAATAGATTACTCACGAACGACGAAGAGCTTCATGGAATTGGAGAGGGAACAAGGTTGATGATGACGATGGCGATGATTTCCCCTCTCCGGAGCCCAAAACGGACTCCAGATCCGCCCTCCATATGAAGAACAGGATGTGGCGGCGCCTCCGTATCGCAAACGCGATGAAATCTTCTCTCTTTATTTTTTCTGGGACGAAAGTGAATTTATAGAGCTGAGATTGGGGGCGGCAGAGCCACCTGGGCCCCACAAGCTTGCTGGCCACCACCAGGGGGTGGGGCTACAGGGCTTGTGGCCCACTGGCCCATCCCCTCTGGTGGATCTTTGCGCAGGTATTTTTCATATTATCCAGAAATATTCTCCGTAAATTTTCAGGACGTTCTGAGAACTTTCATTTCTGCACAAAAACAACACCAAGGCAATTCTGCTGAAAACAGCGTCAGTTCAGGTTAGTTCCATTCAAATCATGCAAATTAGAGTCCAAAACAAGGGCAAAAAGTTTGGAAAAGTAGATACGATGGAGACGTATCAGGCATGCAAAACAGATTATTTCTTGAAGGTTTAGAGAATGGCACATGCAAATTTACTTGGAACGACAGGTAAATACCGCAAATAGGTAGGTATGGTGGACTCTCATGGAAAAACTTTTGGGTTTATGGAAGTGGATGCACAAGAAGTATTCCGCTTAGTGCAAGTAAAGGCTAGCAAAAGACTAGGAAGCGACCAACTAAAGAGCGACAACAGTCATCAAGATGCAATGAGTTTGACTAACATTGAGTGCAAGCATGAGCATGATATAAATCACCATGAACACGAACATCATAGAGGCTATGTTGATTTTGTTTCAACTACATGCATGAACATGCGCCAAGTCAATTCACTTTAATCATTCAAAGGAGAATATCATCCTATCATACTACATCATAGTCATCTCAAAATCTATGTTGGCAATCAAGACAAACCATTATAAGCTCCTAGCTAATTAAGCATGGCATCACAAACTATGATCTCTAAGTTGTCGTTGCAAACATGGTTCTCTCTCAACAAAGCTGAATATGGGACGACAAGCTAGTCATATTTACAGAAACAAAATAGATAGAGTTCATACCAGCTTTTCCAGTCTCAATCACTTCATCATATATCATCATTATTGCCTTTCACTTGCACGACCGAACGATGTGAACAATAATAAGTGTGATCGTGCACTGGACTAAGCTTGAATCTGCAGGCAAACACAAAGGAGAAGACAAAGTAATATGGCTCTTTGAAAGCTAAACAGGTATGCATGCAAGAGCCACTAAACATTGTAACCAATATCTTCTACCTTGACCCAAAGAAAAAGAAAACTATTTACACGGGAAAGCTCCCAACAAGCAAAAGAAGAAAGGAAAATCTTTTTGGGTTTTCTCAAAAGGACACAAAACAAGAAAACAAGAAAACGAAAATAAACTAGCATGGATAATACAGCGGCAAAGTGTAAACACCGGCTAACAAGGTGAAAGCCTAAGCATGAATGTAAAGTCGGTGAGAACATGTACTCCCCTAAGCTTAGGCTTTTGTCCTAGCTTGGTCTACTCCCAAGGACGGTCCTGGCGAAACCCAAAATCATAATCGGGGTTATACGGGAGCGCTGCAGCCACTGCGTGAATAGCTACCTCACGGAGACGAGCAGTCGTCGCCTCCCTGTCATACTACTCTGCCTCTCCTATGGTTATGTAGTATCTCCGTTTAACCTGAAAGTCAAAGAAAGCAGGAGCAGGAAGGGTAATATGGAAAACACGCTCCCAGTTAAATATCAATCGGTATAGGAGGGATTCATCATCCCTCTCAAGGAACTGGTAGCGTGTCATAGCGACGCGGTCAAGGAAAGCTGTATGGAGCGGGGGATCTCCTGCGCGGATGAGTACTCCAAGAAAATTTGCTATGCGAGTGGCATAGATGCCGCCAAAGAAATCCCCCTCAATAGCGTTCTTATTCAGCCTCCTTGCTATAATAGCTCCCATGTTGAAGCTTTTGTCACCCATCACTGCGCTCTTAAGGATACTAAGGTCAGATGCGCATAGGTGACAATGTTCAATCTTGCCGTTAATGCATCTACCTATGAAGAGGGCAAAGTAGCGCAAGGCAGGGAAATGAATGCTTCCTATGGTAGCTTGCGTGATGTCTCTAGTTTCTCCAACAGTTATACTAGAGACAAAATCTCTAACCGAAGACTTAGCAGGATCTTTTAAGATTACCCCCATCGGGTATTTGCAAATCCTATTGAAATCCTCCAAATCCATGGCGTAGGATTTATCATACAGATCAAACAGTATGGATGAGTCACGGCCAACTGAAAATTTAAATCTACGCACAAAAGAGGCAGTGAGCATAGCATACTATTCACATTTATCTGAGAGGAATTCTTATAACCCGGCATTGCGGACAAGTGTATCAAACTCATCCTTGAAGCATGCTTCGATCATGAACTCATCGGAAGGCCATTCACACGGTTGTATCGGTGCGTCCCTTAGTTGATAAGGATCGGGCTCCCGAATAGAAAGAGGGGGACCCTTCTTACTTGAGGACCACCATGAAACTTCCTCCTGAACATAATTTCTTTTTGCTGAAATTTTTGAAGTTCAAGAGAAAAGTGAATAAAGACCAACCACACCTTGTAGCAACTACTCCTACTAGTGCCTAGAGACCGTATCACGTGCTAAAACTACTTGGGACCAGCTAAAATCAACATTTCAAGCTCAAGAAAGGGTCACCAAGGTAGCAAGAATACGCGAATGATAAAGCACTAGAGCAAAAACTAATTGGACCAATGGAGGAGTCACTTACCAAGGAGTAATTTCCCCAAAACGGTTCGGCGAATGGTGCTTTGAGCAAGGAGATCGAAAATCACAGCCAAATGAGCAAGAACACGGGTTTGAGCTGCGAAACGATTTTTTCTGGAGGTAGAGGAAGAGGATGGGAGCTGGAATGAGTGGAGGGGGTCCCTGTGGGCCCCACAAGCTTGCTTGCCGCGGCCACGGGGGTGGCCGCGGTGACAAGGCTTGTGGCCCACTGGTGTGGCCCCCAGGCCAGCTCTCAGTCCTAGTATTTTTCAAATATTCCAGAAAAAATCATACTAGATTTTGAGGACCATCGGAGAACTTTTATTTTTGGGGTACTTTTCTCCGGGACGCTAAAACAGAAAACAGGGAAAACAAAACTAAATCTATCATTTTTCTTCTAAGCAACATAAAGTGAAAGCTTAAAATAGAGGGGTTGATCAAATCCTCATGACAAAACTTTTCGGAATCGCAAAAGGGAACAGAGAATTTTTGAATAGTCACTAAGTCACCTCAATGGGGATGTGAATCTCCCCAACAAGCAAATCATACTTCATCTTAACACGAGGAATAGGGCATTCAAAGCTCCCAATAAGAATCGATGAAGTTTTTTCGATTGCATTGATGCAATGTACTTGATATCGTTTCTTCGAAAAGTGCACTGTATGCTCATTACCATTGACATGGAAAGTGACATTGCCTTTGTTGCAATCTATAGCAGCCTCTGCAGTGTTTAAAAAGGGTCTTCCGAGGATGACAGCCATGGCATCGTCCTTAGGAATATCCAAGATAACAAAGTCTGTTAAGATAGTGGTGTTAGCAACCACAACAGACACATCCTCGCAAATGCTGACAGGGAAAGCAGTTGATTTGTCGGCCATTTGCAGAGAAATTTCAGTGCGTGTCAACTTATCCAGTTCAAGTCTACGATAAAGAGAGAGAGGCATAACACTAACTCCGGCTCCAAGGTCACATAAGGCAGTTCTTACGCAGTTTCCTTTAATGGAGCAAGGTATAGTGGGCACTCCGGGATCACCAAGTTTCTTAGGAGTTCCACCTTTGAAAGTGTAATTGGCAAGCATGGTGGAGATCTCAAGATCTGGTATCTTCCGTTTATTGGTCACGATATCTTTCATGTACTTGTCATATGGAGACATTTTGAGCATATCAACTAACCGCATCTGCAGAAAGAAGGGTCTTATCATTTCAATAAAGCGCTCAAAATCCTCATCATCCTTTTTCTTGGACGGCTTAGGAGGAAAGGGCATGGGTCTCTGAACCCATGGCTCCCTTTCTTTACCATGCTTCCTAGCAGTGAAGTCATTCTTATCGTATCTCTTAGGTTGTGGGTTATCAGGATTAACCGTAGGTTCAATCTCCACATCCTTATCATTGCTACGTTGAGCATTATTATGAACATAGCTGTCCATATTGTCACGAGGTTCATGTTCATCGCCATATTGTGTTTCTGCATCAGACGCAGAAATATCATTTGGTTCTTCAGGTGTGACAGTATTTGGTGAACTGACATGTTGGTTTCTATCATCTTTCTTATTCTCCTTAGGATGACTGGGTGTGTCAGCATTAATTCCTTGAGAATCTTGATCAATTCTCTTAGGATGGCCTTCAGGATACAAAGGTTCCTGAGTCATTTTACCTCCTCTAGTAATGACTTTGATAGAATTGTCATTCAATTCATTGAGCAAGTCATTCTGAGCTTTAAGTACTTGTTCTACCTGATTAGTAATCATAGAGGCATGTTTACTCAGAAGCTTCAGATCATTGACATTTGTGTCTACACAAGCACTTAAATGACTAAGCATAGGAGTACTTTGTTCCAAATGTCTGCTAACATAATCATTGAAACTCTGTTGTTTGGCAACAAAGTTGTCAAATTCATCAAAGCATAGGCTAGCAAGTTTATCAAAAGGAATATCACTCTCTTCAGATCTACACAGAGAATTTACTTCCACTACTTGTATCGGGTTATCGAGACCATGGATCTCTTCGATAGGTGGTAGATTTTTGACATCTTCAGATCTAATGTCTTTCTATTGCATAGATTTCTTGGCTTCTTGCATATCTTCGGGGCTGAGGAATAGAATACCTCTTTTCTTCAGAGTTGTCTTAGGAGGTGGTTTGGGAATAGTCCAAGTATTATCGTTGATCAAGATGTTATTCAGTAGGATCTCAGCTTGTTCTATAGTTTGTTCCCTAAAAACACAACCGACACAACTATCTAGGTGGTCTCTAGAAGCATCGGTAAGTCCGTCATAGAAGATATCAAGTATCTCGTTCTTCTTAAGAGGGTGATCAGGCAAAGCATTCTGTAGCTGGAAGAGCCTCCCCCAAGCTTGTGGGAGACTCTCTTCTTTGAGTTGAGGAAAGTTGTATATTTCCTGCAAGGCAGCTTGCTTCTTATGGGCATGGAAATATTTCTCACAGAAGTAATAGACCATATCCTGGGGACTACTCACACATCCAGTAGCAAGAGAAGTGAACCAGGCTTTAGCGTCATCCTTTAGAGAGAAAGGAAACAACTTAAGGATATAGTAGTAGCGGATCTTCTCCTCACTAGTGAAAAGGGTGGCTATATCGTGTAGTTTGGTAAGATGGGCTAGCCCGTCTCAGACTCATAACCGTGGAAAGAATCAGATTCGACTAGGGAGATTATCTCAGGGTTGACAGAGAATTCATAATCCTTATCGGTGATAAATATAGGTGAAGTGGCAAACTTCGGGTCGTATTTCATCCTAGCTTTCAGAGATTTTTCCTTCCACTTGAGAAGTAATTTCTCAGCGTCATAGGCATCCTTACATGCAATAAAATCCTCAGCTATCTCTCCCTCCATAACATAACCCTCAGGTATATCAGGCAATACATATCTAGGAGAGCTAGATCTAGCAGGAGCAAAAGCAGGTTCTGTGTCAATAGTATCGGCAGTTTCAGAAGCATCACGAGCATTGGCAGTAACTCTAGCAATATGAGCATCAAGGAATACCCCTAGTGGCACATGAGGCAAAGTAGTTTCCCTAGCAGTATCAAGCATAGAGTCATCAGGCAAAATAGCATCTCTAGCAATATCAGGCATAGCATCTCTAGCAGTATCAGGCATAGCATCTCTAGCAGTATCAGGCATAGCATCTCTAGCAGTATCAGGCATAGCAGCATCATAAGCATCATCAAGCACAGGCGACATATCAAGATTTCTAGCAGGAGGTGATGTCGCAAACTTACTCATAACTGAAGGTGAATCAAGTGCAGAGCTAGATGGCAGTTCCTTACCTCCCCTCGTAGTTGAGGGCAAGACTTTGGTTTTTGGATCTTTCAGATTCTTCATAGTGATCAGGAGATATAAATCCCAAGTGACTCACAGAATATAGCTATCCTTTCCCCGGCAACGGCGCCAGAAAAATGCTGCTTGCAGTCCCCGGCAACGACACTAGAAAAATGTAGTTGCCGTGTTCCTGACTTGATGCCTCCACGGCAAAGGAGCCAGAAAAGAACTGCTCCGAGTTGCTCAACAATTAGCAATTGTCTTGCAATGGCCCACCAGCGCGTGGCATCGCAGCAGTTCTCGAGGGTAGAGTATTCAACCCAAATTTGTTGGTTCGCACGACAAGAAGTGAAAGAATATTCTCAAGTATTAGTAGCTGAATGTGTCAGATTCAACCACACCTGAAAGATTAGTTTCTGCAAGCAAAGTATCAGTAGCAAAGCAGTATGATAGCAACGGTGCCAGAAACGATCTGTTGACGGCAGACTATTCCTAATGGTTGTATCAATGGCACCAGTAAGTTGCCCGTGGACGGGAAATAGTCTTTTCCCAGCAACGGTGAGCGAAAAAGTATTGTAGCAGGTAGCAGCAGTGTAACGAGTAACAGCAGTGGCAAGGAACAGCAGTAGTGACAGAAGTGGCAAGTAGCAGCAGTAGTGAGTAACAGCAGTAGCAACAGTAGTGGCAGTAGCAGCAGGACAAAGCAAGTAACAACAGCAGCAAGTAACAGTAGTAGCAACAGTAGTAACAACAGCAGAGCAAAACAAGTAACAGCAGCAGAGCAAAGCAAGTAACAGCAGAAGTGGGACAAACTCGTAGGCAATGGGTTGGTGATTCATTTGGATGACATTCATCATGCAACAGTTATAACACCGAGAGATATGTGGCTAGCTCCCATTCATCAATGTGATGTAGGCATGCATTCCGTTTGTCGTCATACGTGCTTAGGGAAAAGAACTTGCATGACATCTATTGTCCATCCCTCCCGTGGCAGCAGGGTCCAAAAGGATACTACAGGATATTAAGGTTCTCCTTTTAATAAAGAACCGGAACAACGCATTTGCACTTGGTGAACATATGAACTCCTCAAACTATGGTCATCACCGGGAGTGGTTCCGGTTATTGTCACTCCGGGGTTGTCGGGTCATAACACATAGTAGGTAACTACAACTTGCAAGATCGGATCTAAAACACACATATATTGGTGACAACATAATAATTTCAGATCTGCAATCATGGCACTCGGGCCCTAGTGACAAGCATTAAGCATGGAAAAGTAGTAGCAACATCAATCTCAGAACATAGTGGATACTAGGGATCAATCCCCGTCAAAACTAACTCGATTACATGATAGATCTCATCCTACTCATCACCGCCCAGCGAGCCTATGAATAGATTACTCATGAACGATGAAGAGCTTCATGGAATTGGAGATGGAATAAGGTTGATGATGACGATGGCGACGATTTCCCCTCTACGGAGGCCGAAACGAACTCCAGATCTGCCCTCCAGATGAAGAACAGGATGTGGCAGCGCCTCCGTATCGCAAACGCGATGAAATCTTCTCTTTTGTTTTTTGGGATGAATGGGAACAAATAGAGCTGGAGTTGGGGGCGGCAGACCCACGTGGGCCCCACAAGCTTGGTTGTCGCAGCCAGGGGGGTGGCCGCGGCAACACGGCTTGTGGCCCACTGGCCCGTCCCCTCCGGTGGATCTTTGCGCATGTATTTTTCATATTTTCCAAAAATATTCTCCGTAAATTTTCAGGACGTTCCGAGAACTTTCATTTCTGCACAAAAACAACACCATGGCAATTCTGCTGAAAACAGCGTCAGTCCGGGTTAGTTCCTTTCGAATCATGCAAGTTAGAGTCCAAAACAAGGGCAAAAGAGTTTGGAAAAGTAGATACGATGGAGACGTATCACTGCACCATCTCACTGCCCCACCATTCAAAACATACATGTATCCGGTTTGTGACTTAGAGTCATCCGGATCTGTGTTGAAGCTAGCATCGGTGTAACCCTTTACGACGAGCTCTTCGTCACCTCCATAAATGAGAAACATCTCCTTAGTCCTTTTCAGGTACTTAAGGATATTCTTGACCACTGTCTAGTGTTCCATATCGGGATCACTTTGGTACCTCCCTACCAAACTTATGGCAAGGTTTATATGAGGTCTGGTACACAGCATGGCATACATTAGAGAGCCCACGGCTGAAGCGTAGGGGACAGTACTCATCTTCTCTCTATCTACTGCCATGGTCGGTGACTGAGTCTTACTCAATCTCTTACCTTGCAAAACTGGCAAGAACCCTTTCTTCGAGTTTTCCATATTGAACTTCTTCAATATCTTGTCAAGGTATGTACTTTGTGAAAGACCTATGAGGCGTCTCGATCTATCTCTATAGATCTTAATGTCTAATATGTATGCAGCTTCTCCAAGGTCCTTCATTGAAAAACTCTCGTTCAAGTAGGCCTTTATGCTCTCCAATAACTCTATATTATTCCCCATCAATAATATGCCATCCACACATAGTATGAGGAAAGCTACAGAGCTCCCACTCACTTTCTTGTACAGACAGGCTTCTCCATAAACCTGTATGAACCCAAATGCTTTAATCACCTCATTAAAGCGAATGTTCCAACTCCGAGATGCTTGCACCAGCCCATAGATGGAGCGCTGGAGCTTGCATACCTTGTTAGCACTCTTAGGATCGACAAAACCTTCTGGTTGCATCATATACAACTCTTCCTTAAGATACCCGTTAAGGAACGTTGTTTTGACGTCCATTTGCCAAATTTCATAATCATGAAAAGCGGCAATTGCTAACATGATTTGGACTGACTTTATCTTCGCTACGTGAGAGAAAGTCTCATCATAGTCAACTCCTTGAATTTGTCGAAAACCCTTTGCGACAAGTCGAACTTTGTAAACAGTCACATTACCGTTTGTGTCAGTCTTATTCTTGAAGATCCATTTATTTTCTACGGCTCGCCGATCATTGGGCAAGTCCACCAAAGTCCATACTTCGTTCTCATCCATGGATCCTATCTCGGATTTCATAGCCTCAAGCCATTTGTTTGAATCCGGGCCCGCCATTGCTTCTTCATAGTTCGAAGGTTCACCGTTGTCTAACAACATGATTTCAATCAGAGGGTTGCCATATCACTCTGGTGCGGAACGTACCCTTGTGGACCTTCGCGGTCAGTGGAAACTTGATTTGAAGCTTCATGATCATCATCATTAACTTCCTCTTCAGTTTGTGTAGGCTCCACAGGAACAATTTCCCGCGTTGCGCTACTCTCCGGTTCAAGAGGGGTGTAATTACCTCATCAAGTTCTACTTTCCTCTCACTTACTTCTTTCGAGAGAAACTCTTTCTCTAGAAAGGATTCATTCTTGGCAACAAAGCTTTTACCTTTGGATCTAAGATAGAAGGTATACCCAATAGTTTCCTTAGGGTATCCTATGAATACGCATTTCTCCGCTTTGGGTTCGAGCTTCTCTCGTTGAAGTTTCTTCACATAAGCATCGCAGCCCCAAACTTTAAGAAACGACAATTTAGGTATCTTGCCAAACCATAGTTCATACAGTGTCGTCTCAACGGATTTAGACGGTGCCCTATTTAAATTGAATGCTGCAGTTTCCAATGCGTATCCCCAAAATGATAGAGGCAAGTCGATAAGAGACATCATAGATCGTACCATATCTAATAAAGTGCGATTACGACGTTCAGACACTCTGTTGCGTTGTGGTGTGCCAGGTGGCGTTAGTTGTGAAACAATTACATACTTCCTTAGGTGTGTGCCAAACTCGTGACTCAAATATTCTCCTCCGCGATCAGATCGTAGACACTTTATTTTTCTGTCACGTTGATACTCAACCTCACTCTAAAATTCCTTAAAATTTTCAAACGTCTCAGCTTTGTGCTTCATCAAGTAGATATACCCATACCTACTCAAATCATCGGTGAGAGTGAGAACATAACGATAGCCACCGCGAGCTTCAACGTTCATTGGACCACACACATCAGTATGTATTATTTCCAATAAGTCGGTTGCTCTCTCCATTATTCCTGAGAATGGAGTCTTAGTCGTCTTTTGGTACTCACACTATGAATATGTCTAACATCACGATCGAGATTCATCAAGAATAAAACCATTCACCAGCGGAGCATGACCATAAAACATATCACTCATATAAATAGAACAACCATTATTCTCTGACTTAAATGAGTAACCGTTTCGCATTAAGCAAGACTCTGATACAATATTCATGCTCAAAGCTGGTACTAAATAACAATTATTAAGGTTTAAAACTAATCCCGACGGTAGATGTAGAGGCAGCGTGCCGATGACGATCACATCGACCTTGGAGCCATTCCCGACGCGCATCGTCACCTCGTCCTTGGCCAGTCTCCGCTTATTCCGCAGTTCCTACTTTGAGTTGCAAATGTGAGCAATAGCACCTGTATCAAATACCCAGGAGCTACTACGAGCGCTGGTAAGGTACACATCAATAACATGTATATCATATATACCTTTAATGTTGTCGGCCTTCTTGTCCGCTAAATACTTGGGGCAAATCCGCTTCGAGTGACCTTTTCCCTTGCAATATAAGCACTCAGTCTCAGGCTTGGGTCCATTCTTTTTCTTCTTCCCGGTATCTGGCTTACCGGGCGCGGCAACGGCTTTGCCGTCTTTCTTGAAGTTCTTCTTACCCTTGCCCTTCTTGAAACTGGTGGTCTTATTGACCATCAACACTTGATGATCTTTCTTGATTTCTAGTTCTGTAGAGTTCAGTATCGAGTACAACTCGGGAATGGTCTTCTCCATCCCTTGCATGTCGTAGTTCAGCACAAAACCTTTGTAGCTTGGTGGGAGGGACTAGAGGATTCTGTCAATTACAGCGTCATCCAGAAGTTCAACTCCAAGCGAAGTCAGACGTCCGTGTAACCCACACATTCTGAGTATATGCTCACTAACAGAAATGTTCTCCTCCATCTTACAACTAAAGAACTTGTCGGATACTTCGTATCTCTTGACACGGGCATGATCTTGAAAAACTAGTTTCAGCTCCTGGAACATCTTATATGCTCCGTGTTGCTCAAAACGCCTTTGGAGCCCCATTTCCAAACTATATAACATGCCACACCTAACCAGAGAGTAGTCATCACTCCGCATCTGCCAGACGTTTTGAATGTCCTGGGCCACTTCGGGAGCAGGTGGGTCACCTAGCGGCGCATTAAGGACATAAGCCTTTTTAGCTGCTTCGAGGATGAGCTTCAAGTTGCGGACCCAGTCCGCATAGTTGCTGCCATCATCTGTCAGCTTGTTTTTCTCTAGGAATGCGTTGAAACTGAGGTTGACAGGTGCGTTGGCCATTGGATCTCCAATATTTGTAAAGACAACTTTTAGACTAAGTTCATGACAATTAAGTTCATTTAATCAAATTAAGTATGAACTCCCACTTAAATCCACATCCCTCTAGTCATCTAAGTGATACATGATCCATGTCGACTAACCCGTGTCCGATCAACACGTGAGACGGACTAGTCGTCATGGTGAGCAACTTCATGATGATCGTATTCAACCATACTACTCATGTTCGACCTTTCAGTCTCTTGTATTCGAGGTCATGTCTGTACATGCTTAAGCTCGTCGAGTCAACCTAAGTGTTTTGCGTGTGTAAATCTGGCTTACACCCGTTGTATGCGAACGTTAGAATCTATCACACCCGATCATCACGTGGTGCTTCGAGACAACGATCCTTCGCAGCGGTGCACACTTAGGGGAATACGTTCTCGAAATTTTTATGAGGGATCATCTTATTGTGCTACCGTCGTTCTAAGCAATAAGATGAAAAACATGATAAACATCACATGCAATCATATAGTGACATGATATGGACATTATCTTCTTTGCTCTTTCGATCTCCATCTTCGGGCATCGCATGATCATCATTGTCACCGGCGTGACACCATGATCTCCATCATTGTGTCTCCGTGAAGTCATCACGCCAACTACTACTACTACTACTACTACTACTACTACTACTACTATAGCTAACCGTTAGCAATGAAGTAAAAGTAGTAAACACATGGCGTTGCATCTCATACAATAAATTAAGACAACTCATGTGGCTCCTGCCGATTGTCATACTCAACGACATGCAAGTCGTGAATCCTACTACAATAACTTGATCATCTCATACATCACACATGTAACATCAGAACTTTGGCCATATCACATCACATGTCAAACCCTGTAAAAACAAGTTAGACGTCCTCTAATTGTTGTTGCAAGTTTTACGTGGTTGATTTGGGTTTCTAGCAAGAACACCTTCTTACCTACGTGACAGCCACAACGATGATATGCCAAAGCTATTTACCCTTCATAAGGACCCTTTTCATCAAATCCAATATGACTAGAGTGGGAGAGACACACACTCGCTAGCCACCTTTATGCACGGTGTGCATGTCGGCCGGTGGGACCTGTCTCATGTAAGCGTACGTGTAAGGTCGGTCCGGTCCGCTTCATCCCACAATACCGCCGGAAAAGAATAAGACTAGTAGCGGCAAGCATCTGACAAATCAGCGCCCACAACTTTTTGTGTTCTACTCGTGTTTGGAATCTACGCATAGAAAACCTGGCTCTGATACCACTGTTGGGAAACGTAGCATAAATTCAAAATTTTCCTACGCCATATTCATATCTTCCTATAGAGAGACCATCAATGAGACAGGGGAGAGTGCATCTTCATACCTTTGAAGATCGCTAAGCGGAAGCATTGCTAGAATGCGGTTGATGAAGTCGTACTCGCGGCGATTCAGATCGCGGTGTGATTCTGATCTAGTGTCGAACCACGGCACCTCCGCGTTGATCTCCGGTAGCACGACAGCGTGGTGTCGATGGAGAGACGAGGTCTCCCGGCAGGGCTTCGCCAAGCACCGTGGGAGAGGAGGAAGAAGAAGAGCAGGGCTGAGTCGAGAGAGAGATGGAAAACCGTGTCCAATGGCCAAAACCCCCGCTATATATAGGGAGAAGGGAGGGTGGCGCCCCCTTTAGGGTTTCCCCCTTGAGGGGGCGGCAGCCCTAGATGGGGAAAGGGGTGGCGGCCAGGAGGGAAGGAGGGGGTCGCGCACCCCCTGGTGGGCCTTAGGCCCACCTGCGCTAGGGTCCCCCTCCCCTTCCCCCTCTTAGGCGCCATGGGCCAGGTGTGGGGGGCGCACCAGCCCACCCAGGGGCTGGTCCCCTCTCACACTTGGCCCATGTAGCCTCTTGGTGCTGGTGGCCTCTCCCGGTGGGCCTCCGGAACCCTTCCGGTGGTCCCGGTACTTTGTCGGTGGTGCCCGAAACATTTCCGGCGTCCAAACCCATCCATCATATATATCAATCTTTACCTCCGGACCATTCCGGAGCTCCTCGTGATGTCCGGGATCTCATCCGCGACTCCGAACAACCTTCGGTAACCTCGTATAACAATTCCCTATAACCCTAGCGTCATCGAACCTTAAGTGTGTAGACCCTATGGGTTCGGGAGGCATGCAGACATGACCGAGACTTCTCTCCGGCCAATAACCATCAGCAGGGTCTGGATACCCATGGTGGATCCCACATGTTCCACGATGATCTCATCGGATGAACCACGATGTCAAGGATTCAATCAATCCCGTATACAATTCCCTTTGTCTGTCGGTATAGAACTTGCCCGAGATTCGATCGTCGGTATACCTATACCTTGTTCAATCTCGTTACGGTAAGTCTATTTACTCGTTCTATAGCACGTCATGCTGTGACTAACTCCTTAGTCACATTGACCTCGTGATGATGTTCTACCGAGTGGGCCCAGAGATACCTCTCCGTCACACGGAGTGACAAATCCCGATCTCGATTTGTACCAACCCAACAGACACTTTTGGAGATACCCGTAGTGCACCTTTATAGTCACCCAGTTACGTTGCGACGTTTGATACACCCAAAGCACTCCTACGATATCCGGGAGTTGCACAATCTCACGGTCGAAGGAAAAGACACTTGACATTAGAAAAGCTTTAGCATACGAACAACACGATCTAGTGCTATGCTTAGGATTGGGTCTTGTCCATCACGTCATTCTCCCAATGATGTGATCCCTTTATCAATGACATCTAATGTCCATGATCAGGAAACCATGATCATCTATTGATCAATGAGCTAGCCAACTAGAGGCTGGCTAGGGACACATTGTGATCTATTTATTCACACATGTATTACTGTTTCCTGTTAATACAATTATAGCATGAACAATAGACGATTATCATGAACAAGGAAATATGATAATAACCACTTTATTATTGCCTCTAGGGCATATTTCCAACACGGTGTCCTTCGGTTCCCACCACTATCGATTAGCCTACCCATGGCTACTGTCGTGAGTAAACGACGAAAGTTGGCACCCATCATGGGGCCATCCACGGCACCGGTCGGAGTTACGCTCTGGGCGGGACCCTTCGCCAACACCACCGGATGCCTCGCGTCCGGATCGATCAGCATGCCCTTGGAGCCTACCTTTGTGGAGGTTTCCGCGATGCTGACCGATGATCTAGGCCGTCTCGCGGACTCTGATGAGGAGTTCGCCAGCGGGCAACTGCCCAGCGATATCGTCGCCGACGTCGCGAACCTCGGCATTCTCTTCAGTGACCTGCACCTCGATGATGAGCCTCACCACCTCGGCGAGGGCATCGACATCGACGCGCTATGCGCAAGCTTCAGCAGGCTCTCCCTTGAGGATGTGCATGTGCTTGATGAGTACCCAAGCGAGCTACTCGTCTGCGATGATCCACCTTCATCTGCGGGATGTCTTGCCCCACGCGACGTCGCCATCATCTCCAACCTCATGGAGGTGATGGATATCGGTGCTGGCACCAGTAAGGCTCCTGGCAAGGCTCCAGCGGATGCAACCGACCCCTCCGCGGGCTCTGCAGACCCGCTTCACACCACCCTTGCCAGGCTGAAGACGCCCATCGCTACAACTGCAAACCGAGCCGATGCTAGGGCCACACTCGAGGAGGCCTACAAGAAGATCCTGGAAGAGGGAATTGCTATCGCCACCGCCAAACGTCGGATGGAGGCCGCACAGCGTGAGTATAACTCCGCTTACGGCTTCACTTCGGCTGCTAATGGCCCCAGCCGGCGCGGCGAAGTCCGCGGCCGCGGTCGGGTCATTGCTGAAATCTTTGGTGGCAAGCAGCCCATCTATGATACCCCCGTGGCCAACATGCGGGCAACCCAGGTGACCATGACAGAGATGGCTGGTTTGGAGGGTGAGGAGTGCGCCCTTCAAGAGAAGCGTGTCAGGGATCTCCTTGACCCTGCCAGCGAGAAGCAAGCTCATTTCGACCCCGGCCACGCGCAGTCGATGTCTCCAGTAGCCGACCCTGTGGCTCACCGCACTCCTAGCGGCCGTCATCCTGCCCAAGGCTCCTCCATGCATCGCACTTCTGGCCAAAAGGGCGAGTGCAGCCAAGATCGGCATTCCCAGCACCTGAGCGAGCCGGTTTCCAGCCGGCTACGCAAGGAGGCTGGCGACGAGGGTGATTCATTGCACGAGGTCCCCCTGTAGAAGCTTCGGGAGAAGGCCAAGGCGACTGAGTCCCAGGGCACCCTTGGGATCTCGGCCTGGATCGGCCCTTGCGTCCCTCACAGCGACAACGACGCTCGCAAGCGCCTCAACCTTCTGGGACAGTCAGACCTCCTGGAGGAGGAGGGTGCCATTGGTCCGGCATGTTTCGGCCCCCGGATCCGAGGGGAGCCATTCCCTAAAGGCTTCACTCTCCCTCGTGACGCCCCCAAGTACAGTGGCACTGCCAAGCCGGAGGACTGGTTGATCGACTACACTACCGCAGTCGGCATCGCTCGGGGTAACAAGCGCGTTGCGGTCCGCTACGTGCCTCTCATGCTGACCGGCTCGGACGGGACTTGGCTCAACAGCCTGCCAGCCGGCAGCGTCAACTCTTCGGTTGACTTCGAGGAGGCGTTCGTCCGCAACTTCACTGGCACCTACAAACGCCCTGGTCGGCCTCACGAGCTGGCCATGTGCGTCCAGAAGCCCGACGAGCCCCTTTGCGACTACGTCACGCGCTGGACGGAGCTACGCAACTCCTGTGAAGGAGTGCACGAAGTACAAGCAATTCGGTACTTCATTGACGGCTGCCGAGACGGCACCCTACTCAAGCACAGGCTCATGTCTCCGAGCCCACGTCTTTCGCGGTGCTCATGGCCAAGGCGGACAAATACGCCATGGCCGACTCCAACATGCGGGTCAAGGTCACCACTTCGGACAAGCCTATCCCCATGTTGTCTGCTTCCAAGCCGGCTAGCGACAACCGAGGCGGCCAGAACAACAAGCACAAGGTAGATCAACTTGATTCGCTCTCTCGAAGCAAGCAGGTGGCCAACGTGGAGGAAGAGGCACTAATTGCTCAGGCCGGCTATTAGCGCTAGCGGACCGGCAAGAATACCTGGCAGCCCAAGCTCACCGTCGAGCGAATGCTCGACGCGTTGTACAAGATGCACACCGTGGCGAAGCCGGCCACCCATACACTTTGACAATGCAGCTTCGCACAACGACTGTCTTGGGGTGAGGGTCTGCCGGCTCCCCCGACGGCAGCTGCAGTGCCTCGCGCTCCGGCTCCAGTGTCGGCTTCGGCTCCATCGCCGCCGCCTCCTAACGACGGCCGTCTCCACGACCAGTTCCCCGTGCAAGATGGGGCCTACATCGTCTTCACCAGCGATAGCGCCGACGCGAAGTAAACGCCACGGTCCCCTTGGTTCCCCAATTCATGCATTGGTCTGAAAAGCCAATCACATGGAGCCGAGCTAACCATCCTGCGGTGATGCCAAACCTTGGCTCATATGCGCTCGTCCTCGACCCCACCTTTGCCTACAAGAGGCTCACCTGCCGGTTCTCCCGTGTGTTGGTCGATGGTGGCAGCAGCATTAACATCGTCTACCGCGACACCCTGCTCAAACTCGAGCTGAAGGAGAAGGACCTCTAGCCGACCAACACTGTCGTTCACGGCATTATGCCAGGACAGTCATGCTCGCCGATTGGCAAAATCCAGTTGGATGTCCTCTTTGGCGACAAGGCGCACTTCCGCCGCGAACCAATTTGGTTCGAAGTAGTGGACCTTAAGAGCCCCTACCACGCGCTGCTGGGCAGGCCGGCTTTGGCCAAATTCATGGCCATCCCCCACTACGCCTACATCAAGATGAAGATGCCGGTTCCCAAGGGCATCATCACCATCGCTGGTGACTACAAGAAGTCGCTCGAGTGTGCACGCGACAGCAGCCGTCTGGCCGACGCCCTGGTGATCACTGAGGAGAAGAGGCAGATTGACCGACTCGTAGCTCAGGCTACCGAGCAGTCGGCGATCCCTACTCCATCGTCCGAGTAGGCCGGTGAAGGCTCATTCGAGCCGGCCAAGGAAACCAAGCAGGTGTCGCTCGACCCCGCAAACCCCAAGCAGTGCATCACCATTAGCACCAAATAGGAAGGCGAGCTCGTCGACTTCCTCCGTGAGAATTGGGGTATCTTCGCATGGTCCCCAAAGGACATGTCGGGAGTTCCGAGGAAGTACGCCATGCACAAGCTTCATGTGCGGCCGGATGCCAAGCCGGTGGAACAACCCTTGCACCGCTTTGCCGAGGGGAAGCGGCGCACAATAGGAGAAGAGATCGCCCGGCTGCTCACAACCGGCTTCATAATGGAATTTTCCACCCAGACTGGTTGAGCAACCCAGTTCTAGTGCTGAAGAAAAACAAGACATGGCGAATGTGTATCGACTACACGAGCCTGAATAAGGCGTTGATGTCTACTACGCAACCTTCTCCTTGTAGACGTTGTTGGGCCTCCAAGTGCACAGGGTTGTAGGACAGTAGCAATTTTCCCTCAAGTGGGTGACCTAAGGTTTATCAATCCACAGGAGGCGTAGGATGAAGATTCTCTCTCTCAAGCAACCCTGCAACCAAATAACAAAGAGTATCTTGTGTCCCCAACACACCTAATACAATGGTAAGTTGTATATGTGCACTAGTTCGGCTAAGAGATGGTGATACAAGTGCAATATGGATGGTAGATATAGGTTTTTGTAATCTGAAATTACAAAAACAGCAAGGTAACAAATGGTAAAAGTGAGCACGAACGGTATTGCAATGCATGGAAACAAGGCCTAGGGTTCATACTTTCACTAGTGAAGTTCTCTCAACAAAGATAACATAATTGGATCATATAACTAGCCCTCGACATGCAACAAAGAGTCACTCCAAAGTCACTAATAGCGGGGAACAAACGAAGATATTATTGTCGGGTACGAAACCACCACAAAGTCATTCTTTCTGATCGATCTATTCAAGAGTCCGTAGTAAAATAACACGAAGCTATTCTTTCCGTTCGATCCATCATAGAGTTCGTACTAGAATAACACCTTAAGATACATATCAACCAAGACCCTAATGTCACCTAGATACTCTATTGTCACCTAAAGTATCCGTGGGCATGATTATATGATATGCATCACAAAATCTCAGAATCATTTATTCAACCAACACATAGAACTTCAAAGAGTGCCCCAAAGTTTCTACCAGAGAGTCAAAACGTGTGCCAACCCCTATGCATAGGTTCCCAATGTCACGAACCCGCAAGTTGATCACCAAAACATACATCGAGTACTCACATGAATCAAACGTGTGCCAACCCATATGCATAGGTTCCAAATGTCACAACCCCACAAGTTGATCACAGCAGATAGACACATGCAAGACATACATCAAGTGTTCTCAAAGACTCAATCCGATAAGATAACTCCAAAGGGGAAACTCGATTCATTACAAGAGGGAGTTGGGGAAGAACATCATAAGATCCAACTATAGTAGCAAAGCCCATGGTACATCGAGATCAAGACATCTCAAGAACACGAGAGAGAGAGAGATCGAACACATAACTACTGGTACATACCCTCAGCCCCGAGGGAGAACTACTCCCTCCTCGTCATGGAGATCGCCGGGATCATGAAGATGGCCACCGGAGATGGATTCCCCCTCCGGCAGGGTGCTGGAACGGGCTCCAGATTGGTTTTTGGTGGCTACAGAGGCTTGCGGCGGCGAAACTCCCGATCTAGGTTTGTTTTGGGGGGTTTCTGAATTTATAGGAATTTATGGCGGTGGAATTACGTCGGTTGGGCCCACGAGGAGGTCACAAGCCTAGTAGGCGCCGCCTAGGGGGTGGTGGGGGCCTCAGGGCTTGTGACTCCCGTGTGGCTCTTCTGGCCTTCTTCCAAAGCTTCGGGGGTCTCTTTTGGTCCAAAAAAATCATCGTAAAGTTTCATTAAATTTCGACTCCGTCTGAAAAAGGGTCAAAAACACGGAAAAAACAGAAACTGGAACTTAGCACTGAGTTAATAGGTTAGTCCCAAAAAAGATATAAAATAGCATATTCATGCATATAAAACATCCAAAGTTGACAAGATAATAGCATGGAACCATCAAAAATTATAGATACGTTGGAGACGTATCAAGCATCCCCAAGCTAAACTCCTGCTCGTCCACGAGTAGGGAAGTGATAAAGAATGAATTTTTGATGTTGCATGCTACCTAGCATAGTTGTCCTTTGTAACTTCTCTCACGTGACATGAATGTTCAGATCCGTTAGATTCAAAACAATAGTTTGCTATTGATGTGGAGACAATAATACTTCCAGCAAACTATCAAGGTAATCATGAACTTTCAAAATAACAAGGCCAAAAGAAAGTTATCCCTACAAAATCATATAGTCTGGCTATGATCTATCATCCTTGCACAACGAATTTAAATCATGCACAACCTCGGTATTGGCCAAGTAATTGTTTTCACAGCTTTACTTTCTCAAACTTTTTCAACTCTCATGCAATACATGAGCGTGAGCTATGGTTATAGCACTATAGGTGGAATGGAGTGGTGGAGTTTGTGAGACAAAAAAGGAGATGATTGTCACATTGACTAGGCATATATATGAGCTATGGAGATGCTCATCAATAGATATCAATGTGAATGAGTAGGGATTGCCATACAAATGATGCACTAGAGCTAAGAGTATGGGAAAGCTCTTAAAGAAAACTAGTGGGTGTGCATCCAACTTGCTTGCTCATGATGACCTAAGGCAATTTTGAGGAAGACCATCATTGGAATATACAAGCCAAGTTATATAATGAAAATTTCCCACTAGCTATATGGTGGTGACAAAATGAGAGACTCTCAATCATGAAGATCATGGTGCTTAATATGAAGCACAAGTGTGGAAAGGAGATAGTAGCATTGTCCCTTCTCTCTTTTTCTCTCATTTTTTTATATAGAGCATCCTCTTATTTATTTATTTATTTATTTATTTTGGTGGGCATCTTTGGCCTCTTTTTCTAAATGGGCTTCGCTGGCCTCTTTTATTTCCTCACATGGGACAATGCTCAATCAATGATGATCATCACACTTACAACTCAAAATTTAGAGCAATGATGACTCTATATGGAATGCCTTCGGTAGTGTACCGTGACAATGATCTAGCATGGCATAGACCGCAATGTAAACATCATGCTAGCTATCTTATGATCATGCAATGGCAATGTAGAAGTGGTGGCACATGTCATGGTGGTAGTTGCATGGCAATATATCTCGGAATGGCTTTGAAAATGCCATAGTAGGTAGGTATGGTAGCTGTTTTGAGGGAGGCTATATGGTAAGTTCATGCACCGGCGAAAGTTGCACGGTACTAAAGAAGATAGTGATGGTGGAAGGTGAAAGTGCATCTAAACCATGGACTCAACATTAGTCAAGAAGAACTCATATACTTGTTGCAAAAAATAGTACTAATCGAAACAAAGCATTCAGCGCATACTCCTAGGGGAAGGGTTGGTAGGTATAAACCATCGCGCGATCCCGACCGCTACACAAAGGATGACAATCAATAAACTAATCATGCTCAAACTTCATCACATAGCGGTTCACCATACGTGCATGCTACGGGAATCACTAACTTCAACACAAGTATTTCTAGATCCACAACACCATACTAACATAACTTAAATATTACCACAACCACATCTCAAAACTAATTGAGAGGAATCAAACTTCTCTAACTATTCAATGCACATCGAGATGGAAGTTTTCATATCCCTTTGGATAACTACCCCTTTTGAGACTACTTTCATAGCATAGATCAACTACCAAGCCACCCGCTTCCGTGCTTTAAAAGATATAAGTGAGGCACATAGAGAAAAATCAACTATCTCTAAAGATATAAGTGAAACACATGTGAGCTGAATTGCCTAACTCAAAGGATATAAGTGAAGCTCGACAAAATCATGATGAGTGCATGTCTCTCTCTATAGGTGTGCAGCAAGGAAGATTGTGACACAACAAAAATAAAAGACTCCTACGATACAAGACGCTCCAAGCAAAACACATATCATATGGTGAATAAAAATATAGCTCGAAGTAACACTACCGATGGATTGAAGACGAAAGAGGGGATGCCTTCCCGGGGCATCACCAAGCTTAGGCTTTTCAGCATCCTTTAATCAACTTGGGGTGCCTTGGGCATCCCCAAGCTTGAGCTCTTGCCACTCTTTATCTCTTTGTCCATAAGAACTTCACCCAGAACTTGAAAACTTCACAACACAAAACTTAAACAGAAACTCGTGATATTATTAGTATAAGAAAGCAAATCACCACTTCCTTAGGTACTGTAGAAACTTAAATTCTTCTTATGTTGGTGTTGGGTTGCTGTATTTTCACTTTTCCATGGCTAGTACCCTCTGATACAATCCATAGTTTCATCAAAATAAGCAACCAACTCAACAAAAACAGAATCTGTTAACAGCAGACCAATCTGTAGCAATCTGTATACTTCGTATACTTCTGGTACTTCAAAAAATCTGAAAAATTACGACAGTCTCAAGAAGTTGCATAGAAATCAGCGGCAAAAAGAATCAACTCAAAATCTCTTACAGAATAAAAAGGAAAATTCTTTTTGTGAGCAGAAAGTTTCTGTCTTTTTCCAGCATGATCAAACAATCATCACCAACACTAATCATAACGGTTTTGCTTGGCACAAACACAAAAAGAAACACAAAAGACACAATCATAACAGAATTATGATGGTGTAGAGAAAACAAAACAGGAAGCAAAAAAGCAAAGAAAAATTTATTCATTGGGTTGCCTCCCAACAAGCGCTATCCTTTAACGCCCTTAGCTAGGCATTGATTTCAACGATACTTGCTACTGCAACAAAAGACCTTCCAACGGCGCCAGAAATAGTTGTGTTGACGGCACCAGGAATCCTTCTACTACGGCTACGCCTTAAGGGACTTCCTAGGCAAATATGCAAAGGATTTCCCCCGTGGCCTTGGAGCCTTGCGTTGGTGTTCCCTCGAAGCGGAAAGGGTGATGTAGCGCAGCGATGGTAAGTATTTCCCTCAGTTTTGAGAACCAAGGTATCGATCCAGTGAAGGAGTATCACAAGAGCCTGCACAAACACAAAATCTTGCTCCCAATGCTATGAAGGGGTTGTCAATCCCTTATAGATTGTTTGCCAAGTGAGAACTGAAAGCAACAAAGTAACAAAGCAAAGTAAAAGCGAAAGTGGAAACGATAGGTGTGAATAGATCCGGGGGCCGTAGTGTTTACTAGTGGCTTCTCTCATGAAAGCAAGTAGACGGTGGGTGAACAAATTACTGTCGAGCAATTGATAGAACCGCGCAAAGTCGTGACAATATCTATGGCAATGATTATATCTATAGGCATCACGTCCAAAGCAAGTAGACCGATACTTTCTGCATCTACTACTATTACTCCACACGTCGACCGCTATCCAGCATGCATCTAGTGTATTAAGTCCAAAAGAACAGAGTAACGCCTTAAGCAAGATGACATGATGTAGATGGACAATCTCATATCTACGACAGAGCCCACCTTGTTACCCTTGATGGCAACTACACGATGTGTGCCTTGCTGCCCCTACTGTCACTGGGAAAGGTCACCACACGGTAAGAACCCAAAACCAAGCACTTCTCCCATTGCAAGAATCATAGATGTAGTTGGCCAAACAAAACCCAAGACTCAGAGAGACTTACAAGGATATCAAATCATGCATATAAGAAATCAGCAAAGACTCAAATATATATCATAGATAATCTGATCACAAATCCACAATTCATCGGATCTTGACAAACACACCGCCAAAGAAGATTACATCGGATAGATCTTTATGAAGATCATGGAGAACTTTGTATTGAAGATCCAAGAGAGAGAAGAAGCCATCTAGCTACTAACTACGGACCCGTAGGTCTGAAGTGAACTACTCACGAGTCATTGGAGGGGCGATGATGATGATGAAGAAGCCCTCCAACTCCAAAGTCCCCTCCGGCAGGGCACTGGGAAGGGTCTCCAGATGAGATCTCACGGAAACGAAAGCTTGCGGCGGCGAAAAAGTATTTTCGTGGCTCCCTTGATTTTTTTCTGATTTTTAGGGAATATATATGCGCAAGATCTAGGTCAGGGGGGCGCCAGGAAGGCCACAAGCCTGCCCACCGCCGCCCCCTGGTGGCGGAGTGGGGGCTTGTGGGCTCCGTGTGGCCCTCCTCGCTTGGCCCACAAGCCCCCTGATCTTCTTTCGTTTGGGAAAAAATCATTTCGGGGATTTTATTCCATTTGGACTCCATTCCAAAATCAGATCTGAAAAAAGCCAAAAACACAGAAAAAAACAAGAACTAGCACTTGGCACTGAATTAATAAGTTAGACCCAAAAAAGATATAAAAGGTACATAAAACATCCAAAGATGACAAGATAACAGCGTGAAACCATCAAAAATTATAGATACGATTGAGACGTATCAAGCATCCCCAAGCTTAACTCTCCTCGAGTAGGGAAGTGATAAAGAATGAATTTTTGATGCTTTCATGCTACTTAGCATATATGTCCTTTGTAACTCCTCTTATGTGACGTGAATGTTCAGATCCATTAGATTCAAAACAATAGTTTGCTATTGACGTGGAAACAGTAATAATTCAAGCAAACTAACAAGGTAATCATGAACTTTCAAAACAACAAGGCCAAAAGAAAGTTATCCCTACAAAAGCATATAGTCTGGCTATGCTCTATCATCATTGCACAACGAATTTAAATCATGCACAACCCCGGTATTGGCCAAGTAATTGTTTCACACCTTTACTTTCTCAAACCTTTTCAACTCTCACGCAATACATGAGCGTGAGCCATGGTTTTAGCACTATAGATGGTGTGAAGTGTGGTGGAGGTTGCAAGACAAAACAAGGAGAAGATGGTCACATTAACTAGGCATATCAATGAGCTGTGGAGATGCTCATCAATAGATATCAATGTGAATGAGTAGGTATTGCCATACAAATGATGCACTAGAGCTAAGAGTATGTGAAAGCTCTTAAAGAAAACTAGTGGGTGTGCATCCAACTTGCTTGCTCACGAAGACCTAAGGCAATTTTGAGGAAGCCTATCATTGGAATATACAAGCCAAGTTATATAATTAAAATTTCCCACTAGATATTTGGTGGTGACAAAACGAGAAACTCTCAATCATGAAGATCATGGTGCTTAATATGCACAAGTGTGGAAAAGTGGTAGCATTGTCCCTTCTCTCTTTTTATCTCATTTGTTTTATTTTATTGGTGGGCTCTTTGGCCTCTTTTTATTATATTTTTTATTTCGGTGGGCTTCTTTGGCCTCTTTTATTTCCTCACATGGGACAATGCTCCATCAATGATGATCATCACACTTACAACTCAAAACTTAGAGCAATGATGACTCTATATGGAATGCCTTCGGTAGTGTACCGTGACAATGATCTAGCATGGCATAGACATTAATGGAAACACCATCCTAGCTATCCTACGATCATGCAATGGCAATGTAGACGTGGTGGTACATGTCATGGTGGTACTTGCATGGCAATATATCTCGGAATGACTTTGAAAAAGCCATAGTAGGTAGGTATGGTGGCTGTTTTGAGGGAGGCTAATGGTGGGTTTTGTGCACTGATACATCTCAAACGTATCTATAATTTTTGATGGTTTCACGCTGTTATCTTGTCTTCTTTGGTTGTTTTATGTACCTTTTATATCTTTTTTTGGGACTAACTTATTAATTCAGTGCCAAGTGCCAGTTCCTGTTTTTTCCGTGTTTTTGAATCTTTTCAGATCTGATTTTGGAACGGAGTCCAAACGGAAGAAAAACCCCGAAATGATTTTTTTCCCGAACGAAAGAACACCAAGGGGCTTTGGCGCCAAGCCAGGTGGGCTCCGGGGACTCCACAAGCCCCCACTCCCCCACCAGGGGGGAGGCGGCGGTGGGCAGGCTTGTGGCCTCCCTGGCCGCCCCCCCCCCCCCCCGACCTAGGTCTTTGGCCTATAAATTCCCAAATATTCCGCAAAAAATCAGGGGAGCCTCGAAAATACTTTTCCGCCGCCGCAAGCTTCCGTTTCCGCGAGATCTCATCTGGAGACCCTTCCCGGCACCCTGCCGGAGGGGACTTTGGAGTTGGAGGGCTTCTTCATCATCATCACCGCCCCTCCAATGACTCGTGAGTAGTTCACTTCAAACCTACGGGTCCGTAGTTAGTAGCTAGATGGCTTCTTCTCTCTCTTGGATCTTCAATACAAAGTTCTCCATGATCTTCATGGAGATCTATCCGATGTAATCTTATTTGGCGGTGTGTTTGCCGAGATCCTATGAATTGTGGATTTGTGATCAGATTATCTATGATATATATTTGAGTCTTTGTTGATTTATTATATGCATGATTTGATATCCTTGTAAGTCTCTCTGAGTCTTGGGTTTTGTTTGGCCAACTACATCTATGATTCTTGCAATGGGAGAAGTGCTTGGTTTTGGGTTCTGCCATGTGGTGACCTTTCCCAGTGATAGTAGGGGCAGCAAGGCACACATCAAGTAGTTGCCATCAAGGGTAAAAAGATGGGGTTTTTATCATTGGTTTGAGATTATCCCTCTACATCATGGCATCTTGCTTAAGGCATTACTCTGTTCTTATGGAGTTAATACACTAGATGCATGCTGGATAGCGGTCGACGTGTGGAGTAACAGTAGTAGATGCAGACAGTATCGGTCTACTTGTTTTAGACGTGATGCCTATAGAAATAATCATTGCATAGATATCGTCACGACTTTGCGCGGTTCTATCAATTGCTCGACAGTAATTTGTTCACCCACCGTCTACTTGCTTTCATGAGAGAAGCCACTAGTAAACACTACGGCCCCGGGGTCTATTCACATTCATCGTTTACACCTCCGCTTTTACTTTGCTTTGTTACTTTGTTGCTTTCAGTTCTCACTTGGCAAAAAATCTATAAGGGATTGACAACCCCTTCATAGCGTTGGGAGCAAGTTTTTGTGTTTGTGCAGGATCTTGAGATACTCCTCAACTGGATTGATACCTTGGTTCTCAAACTGAGGGAAGTACTTACCACCGCTACGCTACATCACCCTTTCCGCTTCGAGGGAACACCAACGCAAGGCTCCAAGGCCACGGGGGAAATCCTTTGCATACTTGCCTAGGAAGTCCCTTAAGGCGTAGCCGCAGCTGAAGGATTCCTGGTGCCGTTGCTCAGGATTATCAAGCAACACTCCTATTTCTGGCGCCGTTGGAAGGTCTTTTGTTGCAGTAGCAGAAGTATTTCAGGCGCCGTTGCCAGGGAGGAGAAATCAAGATCTATCCAAGTAGGTCTCACAAACTCTTCTCTTGCGTTTACTTTTGTTGCCAGTTGCCTCTCGTTTTCCTCTCCCCCACTTCACATTTGCCTTTTTCGTTTGCCTTTCTCCTTTGCCTTTTTCGTTCGCCCTTTTCTCTCGCTTGCTTTCGATTCGCTTGTGTGCCCTGTGCCCTCAATATGCTTGCATCTTCGCTTGATGAAAATCTAGTGATATGGATCCTCATCCACTTGCTAGTCTCTTTAAGAGACCCACTCGTGTGGAACAAATTGCTAGTGAGTTGAGGGCAATTGACTATTTCTTTGGAGTTTTGCGTAATATGCATGAATCTGAAAATTGTGAGGAAGAAATTCATGAAGTGATTCACGAGGGATCCTTGGATGAAAAGCACGATTGCAATGGTTTCACTATAAATTCTATTAGTGACAATCATGCTAAGAATATGCAAAACCCTAAGGTTGGGGATGCTAGTTTTGCTATGACCACTACCTATTGCAATAATCATGATTGGGGTGATGATCTTTCTTATGATCTTGAAAATTTGTTCAAACCCCGTGATGAATATGATATTTGCAATAATATTGGAAGTGGGTTTGGAGAGTCATGACTTTGGTTAATGATAATCCCACTATTTTTGAAGAGCGTCAACTTTGCATGCATGTGGATCATGAAAATAATATCCTATGGGATAGCTATATTGTTGAATTTGAATATGATCCCACATGTAATTGCTTTGAGAGAGGAAAATATTGTGGTAGAAACTTTCATGTTACGAAAATACCTCTCGTTATGTTGAGATTGCTATTGTCTCTTTCTTCTTCCTTGCATATGGCAACTATTGGTTGTCTTGACAATCTGTTTTCCCATAAAATGCCTATGCATAGGAAGTATGTTAGACTTAGATGTGGTTTTCACATGCTTTAGGATGCTCTCGTTGTGCTTCAATTCTTGTCTTTTGTGAGAGCATCATTGAATGCCTAGCTAAGGGCGTTAAACAAAAGCGCTTGTTGGGAGGCAACCCAACGAATCTATCCTTTTTCTTTCTATTTTCTGTTTTCCACACTTTCATAATTCTGTCATGATTGTGTTTTTTGTGTTTCTTTTTGCGTTTGTGCCAAGCAAAACCGTTATGATTAGTGTTGGGGATGATCATTTGGTCATGCTGGAAAAGACAGAAACTTTCTGCTCACGAAAAGAATTTTTTTTTTGTAAGAGCTTTTGAGTTTATTCTTTTTTCTTCTGATTGCTATGCAAATTCTTCATACTGTCGTAATTTTTCAGAATTTGCGAAGTACCAGAGGTGTACGAAACATACAGATTGCTACAGACTGGTCTGCTGTTAACAGATTATGTTTTTGTTGTGTTGGTTTCTTATTTTGATGAAACTATGGATAGTATCGGGGGGTATTAGCCATGGAAGATTGAAAGTACAGTAACCCAACATCATCACAAGTAGAATTTAAGTTTGCTACAGTACCTAAGGAAGTGGTGGTTTGCTTTCTTGTACTAATGTTATCACGAGTTTCTGTTTAAGTTTCGTGTTGTGAAGTTTTCAAGTTTTGGGTGAAGTTCTTATGGACAAAGAGATAAAGAGTGGCAAGAGCTCAAGCTTGGGGATGCCCAAGGCACCCCAAGAGATTCAAGGATGCCGTAAAATCCTAAGCTTGGGGATGCCCCGAGAAGGCATCCCCTCTCTCTCGTCTTCAATCCATCGGTAACGTTACTTGGGGCTATATTTTTATTCACCACATGTTATGTGTTTTTGCTTGGAGCGTCTTGTATCGTAGGAGACTTTTATTTTTGTTGTGTCACAATCATCCTTGCTGCACACCTAGGGAGAGAGACATGCACACACCGTGATTTTGTCGAGCTTCACTTATATCTTTTGTTACACAATTCAGCTCACATGTGCTTCACTTATATCTTTTGAGCTAGATACTTTTGCTCTATGTGCTTCACTTATATCTTTTAGAGCACAACGGTGCGTGGCTTGGTAGTTGATCTATGCTTTGAAAGTAGTCTCAAAGGGGGTAGTTATCCAAAGGGATACGAAAACTTCCACCTTCATGTGCATTGAATACTTAGACAAGTTTAATTCATCTCAATTAGTTTTGAGTTGTGGTTATGGTAATATTGAAGTCATGCTAGTGAGGTGTTGTGAATCTAGAAATACTTGTGTTGAAGTTAGTGATTCCCGTAGCATGCACGTATGGTGAACCGCTATGTGATGAAATCTGAGCTTGATTAGTATATTGATTGTCATCCTTTGCGTGACGGTCGGGATCGCGCGATGGTTTATACCTACCAACCCTTCCCCTAGGAGTATGCGTTGAATGCTTTGTTTGGATTACTAATAAAACTTTTGCAACAAGTATATGAGTTCTTCATGACTAATGTTGAGTCCATGGTTTAGACGCACTTTCACCTTCCACCATCACTACCTTCTTAGTGCCGTGCAACTTTCGCCGGTGCACAAAACCCACCATTAGCCTCCCTCAAAATAGCCACCATACCTATCTATTATGGCTTTTTCGAAGTCATTCCGAGATATATTGCCATGCAACTACCACCATGACATGTTCCACCACGTCTACTTTGCCTTTGCACGATCGTAAGATAGCTAGCATGATGTTTTGATTGATGTCTATGCCATGCTAGATCATTGCCACGATACACTACCGAAGGCATTCCATATAGAGTCATCGTTACTCTAAGTTTTGAGTTGAAAGTGTGATGATCATCATTAATGGAGCATTGTCCCATGTGAGGAAATAAAAGAGGCCAAAGAAACCCACCAAAAAAAGAGGCCAAAGAGCCCACCAAAATAAAAAAAATGAGAGAAAAAGAGAGAAGGGACAATGCTACCACTTTTTCCACACTTGTGCATATTAAGCACCATGATCTTCATGATTGAGAGTATCTCGTTTTGTCACCACCATATAGCTAGTGGGAAATTTTCATTATATAACTTGGCTTGTATATTCCAATGATAGGCTTCCTCAAAATTGCCTTAGGTCTTCGTGAGCAAGCAAGTTGGATGCACACCCACTAGTCTTCTTTAAGAGCTTTCACATACTCGTAGCTCTAGTGCATCATTTGTATGGCAATCCCTACTCATTCACATTGATATCTATTGATGAGCATCTCCACAGCTCATTGATATGCCTAGTTAATGTGACTATATTCTCCTTGTTGTCTTGCAACCTCCACTACATTCCACACCATCTATAGTGTTATAACCATGGCTCACGCTCATGTATTGCATGAGAGTTCAAAATGTTTGAGAAAGTAAAGGTGTGAAACAATTACTTGGCCAATACCGGGGTTGTGCATGATTTAAATTCGTTGTGCAATGATGATAGAGCATAGCCATACTATATGCTTTTGTAGGGATAACTTTCTTTTGGCCTTGTTATTTTTAAAGTTCATGATTACCTTGCTAGTTTGCTTGAATTATTATAGTTTCCACGTCAATAGCAAACTATTGTTTTGAATCTAATGGATCTGAACATTCACGTCACATAAGAGGAATTACAAAGGACACCTATGCTAGGTAGCATGAAAGCATCAAAAATTCATTCTTATCACTTCCCTACTCGAGGACGAGCAGGAGTTAAGCTTGGGGATGCTTGATACGTCTCAAACGTATCTATATTTTTTGATGGTTTCACGTTGTTATCTTGTCTCCTTTGTTGTTTTATGTACCTTTTATATCTTTTTTGGGACTAACTTATTAATTCAGTGCCAAGTGCGAGTTCCTGTTTTTTCCGTGTTTTTGACTCTTTTCAGATCTGATTTTGGAACGGAGTCCAAACGGAAGAAAAACCCCGAAATGCTTTTTTCCCGAACGAAAGAAGACCAGGGGGCTTTTGGGCCAAGCCAGGTGGGCTCCAGGGAGCCTACAAGCCCCCACTCCGCCACCAGGGGAGGCGGCGGTGGGCAGGCTTGTGGCCTCCCTGGCCGCCCCCTGACCTAGGTCTTTGGCCTATAAATTCCCAAATATTCCGCAAAAAATCAGGGGAGCCTCGAAAATACTTTTCCGCCGCCGCAAGCTTCCGTTTCCGCGAGATCTCATCTGGAGACCCTTCCCGGCACCCTGCCGAAGGGGACTTTGGACTTGAAGGGCTTCTTCATCATCATCATCGCCCCTCCAACGACTCGTGAGTAGTTCACTTCAGACCTACGGGTTCGTAGTTAGTAGCTAGATGGCTTCTTCCCTCTCTTGGATCTTCAATACAAAGTTCTCCATGATCTTCATGGAGATCTATCCGATGTAATTTTCTTTGGCGGTGTGTTTGCCGAGATCCGATGAATTGTGGATTTGTGATCAGATTATCTATGATATATATTTGAGTCTTTGTTGACTTCTTATATGCATGATTTGATATCCTTGTAAGTCTCTCCGAGTCTTGGGTTTTGTTTGGCCAACTAGATCTATGATTCTTGCAATGGGAGAAGTGCCTGGTTTTGGGTTCTGCCATGTGGTGACCTTTCCCAGTGACAGTAGGGGCAGCAAGGCACACATCAAGTAGTTGCCATCAAGGGTAAAAAGATGGGGTTTTTATCATTAGTTTGAGATTATCCCTCTACATCATGTCATCTTGCTTAAGGCATTACTCTGTTCTTATGGAGTTAATACACTAGATGCATGCTGGATAGCGGTCGACGTGTGGAGTAACAGTAGTAGATGCAGACAGTATCAGTCTACTTGTTTTAGACGTGATGCCTATAGAAATAATCATTGCATAGATATCGTCACGACTTTGCGCGGTTCTATCAATTGCTCGACAGTAATTTGTTCACCCGCCGTCTACTTGCTTTCATGAGAGAAGCCACTAGTAAACACTACGGCCCCGGGGTCTATTCACATCCATCGTTTACACCTCCGCTTTTACTTTGCTTTGTTACTTTGTTTCTTTCAGTTCTCACTTGGCAAACAATCTATAAGGGATTGACAACCCCTTCATAGAGTTGGGAGCAAGTTTTTGTATTTGTGCAGGATCTTGAGATACTCCTCCACTGGATTGATACCTTGGTTCTCAAACTGAGGGAAGTACTTACCACCGCTATGCTACATCACCCTTTCCGCTCCGAGGGAACACGAACGCAAGGCTCCAAGGCCACGGGGGAAATCCTTTGCATACTTGCCTAGGAAGTCCCTTAAGGCGTAGCCGTAGCTGAAGGATTCCTGGTGCCGTTGCTGAGGAGTATCAAGCAACACTCCTATTTCTGGCGCCGTTGGAAGGTCTTTTGTTGCAGTAGCATGCACCGGCGAAAGTTGCACGACACTAAGAAGATAGTGATGGTGGAAGGTGAAAGTGCATCTAAACCATGGACTCAACATTAGTCATGAAGAACTCATATACTTGTTGCAAAAGTTTTATTAGTAATCGAAACAAAGCATTCAACGCATACTCCTAGGGGAAGGGTTGGTGGGTATAAACCATCGCGCGATCCCAACCGCCACACAAAGGATGACAATCAAAAGACTAATCATGCTCAGACTTCATCACATAGCGGTTCACCATACGTGCATGCTACGGGAATCACTAACTTCAACACAAGTATTTCTAGATCCACAACACCTTACTAGCATAACTTCAATATTACCAAAACCACAACTCAAAACTAATTGAGATGAATCAAACTTCTCTAACTATTCAATGCACATGAAGGTGGAAGTTTCCATATCCCTTTGGATAACTAACCCTTTTGAGACTACTTTCAAAGCATAGATCAACTACCAAGCCATGCACCGCCGTGCTCTAAAAGATATAAGTGAAGCACATAGAGCAAAAGTATCTAGCTCAAAAGATATAAGTGAAGCACATGTGAGCTGAATTGTCTACCAAAAGATATAAGTGAAGCTCGACAAAATCACGGTGAGTGCATGTCTCTCTCTCTAGGTGTGCAACAAGGATGATTGTGAAACAACAAAAAATAAAAGACTCCTACGATACAAGACGCTCCAAGGAAAAACACATAACATGTGGTGAATAAAAATATAGCCCCAAGTAACGTTACCGATGGATTGAAGACGAGAGAGGGGATGCCTTCCCGGGGCATCCCCAAGCTTAGGCTTTTATGGCATCCTTGAATCTCTTGGGGTGCCTTGGGCATCCCCAACCTTGAGCTCTTGCCACTCTTTATCTCTTTGTCCATAAGAACTTCACCCAAAACTTGAAAACTTCACAACACGAAACTTAAACAGAAACTCGTGATAACATTAGTAGGTACTGTAGCAAACTTAAATTCTACTTATGCTGATGTTGGGTTACTGTATTTTCAATCTTTCATGGCTAATACCCCCATATACTATCCATAGTTTCATCAAAATAAGCAACCAACACAACAAAAACAGAATATGTTAACAGCAGACCAGTCTGTAGCAATATGTATATTTCGTATACTTCTGGTACTCCAAAAATTCTAAAAAATTACGACAGTCTGAAGAATTTGCATAGCAATCAGCAGCGAAACAAATCAACTCAAAATCTCTTACAGAAAAAAATGAAAATTCTTTTCATGAGCAGAAAGTTTCTGTGTTTTCCAGCATGTCCAAACGATCATCCCCAAGACTAATCATAACGGTTTTGCTTGGCACAAACGCAAAAAAGAAACACAAAAAACACAATCATAACAGAATTATGTAAGTGTGGAAAACACAAAACAGAAAGAAAAAGGATATATTCGTTGGGTTGCCTCCCGACAAGCGCTTTTGTTTAACGCCCTTAGCTAGGCAAAAGGTGATGGAATCACGTATAGTCATCTTTGGTGCTCAAACCATAAGTAGCCCTCATCATAGATTCATAAGGCAATCTTATTTTCTTTCTAGGAAAGTGCTCCATGCCCTTCTTTAAAGGAAATTGAAATCTAATATTCCCTTCCTTCATATCGATGATAGCATCAATAGTCCTTAGGAAAGGTCTACCAAGAATAATGGGACATGAAGGATTGCAATCTATGTCAAGTACAACGAAATCCACGGGTACATAGTTCTTATTTGCAACAATAAGAACATCATCGATCCTTCCCATGGATTTCTTGACAGTAGAATCTGCAAGATGCAAATTAAGAGAACACTCTTCAATCTTTTGAGAGTTGATGAACTCTTTGATATTACTCTCTAAATCAGAGGGTAATTCGTTGTGATTTCCATAAGTGTTGTTGTAGGAATTGCCATAATTGTTAGAGGAGTTACTAGGAAAAGGCCTAGAAACATAGTTTCCTCTAAAAGCATTGTTGTTGCCAAAATAGTTCCTACCAACAAAATTCACGTCCAAACTAGCGTTGCTACTCTCAATCAAGGAAGATAGTGGCATGTCATTAGGATCTACAGTAGCGTTTCTACTAGCAACAAAATTCATCAACTCGTCCATCTTAGCACTAAGCGAGTTAATTTCTTCTATAGCGTGCACCTTTTTGCTAGTAGGCGACCTTTCAGTGTGCCACTGAGAGTAGTTGGTCATGATATTGTCTAGGAGTTTTGTAGCGTCTCCTAACGTGATTTCCCTGGACGTTCCACCTAAGGCGGAGTCCAAGATATTGCGAGAAGAAAAATTGAAGCCAGCGTAAAAGATTTGTATAATCATCCACAAACTCAAGCCATGAGCGGGACAATTTCTAATCATAAGCTTCATCCTCTCCCAAGATTGTGCAACGTGTTCATGATCAAGTTGCTTGAAATTCATGATATCGTTACGTGAGGAGATGATCTTAGCCGGCGGAAAATACTTGGATATATAAGCATCTTTGCACTTATCCCAAGAATCGATACTATTTTTAGGCAGAGAAGAAAACCAAGTTTTTGCGCGATCTCGCAACGAGAAAGGAAAAAAGTTTCAACTTAATCACGTCATTATCCACATCTCTTTTCTTTTGCATATCACAAAGCTCAATGAAGGTATTGAGATGGGATGCGGCATCTTCACTAGGAAGGCCAGAGAATTGCTCTTTCATAACAAGATTCAGCAAAGCTGCGTTGATTTCATACGATTCCGCACTAGTGGCGGGGGCAATCGGAGTACTAATAAAATCATTATTATTAGTGCTCGAGAAGTCGCAAAGTTTGGTGTTTATAACCATGATGACTTCAACAAACAAACAAGCACACAATCAAGCAAGAAAACCGGCAAAGGAAAACGGCAAAGGAGAAAGGCAAATGAAAACAGCAAATGTGAAGTGGGGGAGAGGAAAACGAGAGGCAACTGGCAAAAAAGTAAATGCGAGAGATGAGTTTGTGAGACCTAATTGGATAGATCTCTCCTTCCCTGGCAACGGCGCCAGAAATACTTCTGCTACTGCAACAAAAGACCTTCCAACGGCGCCAAAAATAGGTGTGTCGATGGCACCAGGAATCCTTCTACTACGGCTACGCCATAAGGGACTTCCTAGGCAAATATGCAAAGGATTTCCCCCGTGGCCTTGGAGCCTTGCGTTGGTGTTCCCTCGAAGCGGAAAGGGTGATGTAGCGCAGCGGTGGTAAGTATTTCCCTCGGTTTTGAGAACAAAGGTATCGATCCAGTGAAGGAGTATCACAAGAGCCTGCACAAACACAAAAGCTTGCTCCCAACACTATGAATGGGTTGTCAATCCCTTATAGATTGTTTGCCAAGTGAGAACTGAAAGCAACAAAGTAACAAAGCAAAGTAAAAGCGAAAGTGGAAACGATAGGTGTGAATAGACCCGGGGGCTGTAGTGTTTACTAGTGGCTTCTCTCATGAAAGCAAGTACACGGTGGGTGAACAAATTACTGTCGAGCAATTGATAGAACCGCGCAAAGTTGTGACGATATCTATGGCAATGATTATATCTATAGGCATCACGTCCAAAACAAGTAGATCGATACTTTCTGCATCTACTACTATTACTCCACACGTCGACCGCTATCCAGCATGCATCTAGTGTATTAAGTCCAAAAGAACAAAGTAACGCCTTAAGCAAGATGACATGATGTAGATGGACAATCTCATATCTACGACACAGCCCACCTTGTTACCCTTGATGGCAACTACACGATGTGTGCCTTGCTGCCCCTACTGTCACTAGGAAAGATCACCACACGGTAAGAACCCAAAACCAAACACTTATCCCATTGCAATAATCATAGATCTAGTTGGCCAAACAAAACCCAAGACTCGGAGAGACTTACAAGGATAACAAATCATGCATATAAGAAATCAGCAAAGACTCAAATATATATCATAGATAATCTTATCACAAATCCACAATTCATCGGATCTCGACAAACACACCGCCAAAGAAGATTACATCGGATAGATCTCCATGAAGATCATGGAGAATTTTTTATTGAAGATCCAAGAGAGAGAAGAAGCCATCTAGCTACTAACTATGGACCCGTAGGTCTGAAGTGAACTACTCACGAGTCATTGGAGGGGCGATGATGATGATGAAGAAGCCCTCCAACTCCAAAGTCCCCTCCGACAGGGCACCGGGAAGGGTCTCCAGATGAGATCTCGCGGAAACAGAAGCTTGCGGCGGCGGAAAAGTATTTTCGTGGCTCCCATGTTTTTTTCTGATTTTTAGGGAATATATAGGCGCAAGATCTAGGTCAGGGGGCGCCAGGGAGGCCACAAGCCTGCCCACCGCCGCCCCCTTGGTGGCGGAGTGGGGGCTTGTGGGCTCCCTGTGGCCCTCCTGGCTTGGCCCACAACCCCCCAGATCTTCTTTCGTTCAGGAAAAAATCATTTCAGGGATTTTATTCCGTTTGGACTCTGTTCCAAAATCAGATCTGAAAAGAGGCAAAAACATAGAAAAAAAAAGGAACTGGCACTTGGCACTGAATTAATAAGTTAGTCCCAAAAAAGATATAAAAGGTACATAAAACATCCAAAGATGACAAGATAACAGCGTGAAACCATCAAAAATTATAGATACGTTTGAGACGTATCAATGCTCACATAAAAGGTAAGAATTGAAACACAACGAGAGCATCATGGAGCAAATGGCTAGCACATTTAAGTCGAACCCACTTCCTATGCATAGGGATTTTGTTATCAAACAATTTATTGGAGCAAGAATCAACTAGCATAGGAAGGCAAAACAAGCATAGCTTCAAAAATTTCAACATATGGAGAGGAAGCTTGATACTATTGCAATAAGTAGAAGCATATGATCCTCTCTCATAGTAATTTTTAGTAGCATCATGAATGAATTCAAAAATATAACCAGCACCTAAGGCTTTCTTTTCATGATCTACAAGCATAGGAATTTTACTACTCTCCACATAAGGAAATCTATTCTCAAGAATAGTAGTGGGAGTATCGTAAAAGACTTGAGCACTACAAATTGTGTCCACAATGAAAAAGAAAGTTTTAGCAAAGGGGTTTTCGAAAGTATGACAAGTTTTATCATCCCTCTTCTTCAAATCATAAGTATCCTCACAATAATCATCATAGATAGGGGGCATGCTTTCATCAAAATGATTTTGATCATTCAAAGTGGAAGAACTAAAAAGATCATCTTCATCAAATATAGCATCCCCAAGCTTGTGGCTTTGCATATCATTAGCATCATGGGTATTCATAGAATTCATGCTAACAACATTGAAATCATGCTCATCATTCACATATTCTATGCCAAGCATTCTATGTAATTCTTCTTTCAGCACTTGAGCACAATTTTCCTTCCCATCATGCTCACGAAAGACATTGAAAAGATGGAGCATATGAGGCATCCTCAATTCCATTCTTTTGTAGTTTTCTAGAGAAAGAACACGAAACAAAAAGATTCGATTGCAAGATCTAAAGATATACCTTCAAGCGCTAACCTCCCCGGCAACGGCGCCAGAAAAGAGCTTGATGTCTACTACGCAACCTTCTCCTTGTAGACGTTGTTGGGCCTCCAAGTGCAGAGGGTTGTAGGACAGTAGCAATTTTCCCTCAAGTGGGTGACCTAAGGTTTATCAATCCGCAGGAGGCGTAGGATGAAGATGGTCTCTCTCAAGCAACCCTGCAACCAAATAACAAAGAGTATCTTGTGTCCCCAACACACCTAATACAATGGTAAGTTGTATATCTGCACTAGTTCGGCTAAGAGATGGTGATACAAGTGCAATATGGATGGTAGATATAGGTTTTTGTAATCTGAAATTACAAAAACAGCAAGGTAACAAATGGTAAAAGTGAGCACGAACGGTATTGCAATGCATGGAAACAAGGCCTAGGGTTCATACTTTCACTAGTGAAGTTCTCTCAACAAAGATAACATAATTGGATCATATAACTAGCCCTCAACATGCAACAAAGAGTCACTCCAAAGTCACTAATAGTGGGGAACAAACGAAGAGATTATTGTCGGTACGAAACCACCACAAAGTTATTCTTTCTGATCGATCTATTCAAGAGTCTGTAGTAAAATAACACGAAGCTATTCTTTTCGTTCGATCCATCATAGAGTTCGTACTAGAATAACACCTTAAGATACTTATCAACGAAGACCCTAATGTCACCTAGATACTCCATTGTCACCTCAAGTATCCGTGGGCATGATTATACGATATGCATCACATAATCTTAGAATCATCTATTCAACCAACACATAGAACTTCAAAGAGTGCCCCAAAGTTTCTACTAGAGAGTCAAAACGTGTGCCAACCCCTATGTATAGGTTCCCAATGTCACGAACCCGCAAGTTGATCACCAAAACATACATCGAGTACTCACATGAATCAAACGTGTGCCAACCCATATGCATAGGTTCCAAATGTCACAAACCCGCAAGTTGATCATAGTAGATAGACACGTGCAAGACATACATCAAGTGTTCTCAAAGACTCAATCCGATAAGATAACTCCAAAGGGGAAACTCAATTCATTACAAGAGGGAGAGGGGGAAGAACATCATAAGATCCAACTATAGTAGCAAAGCCCATGGTACATCGAGATCAAGACATCTCAAGAACATGAGAGAGAGAGAGATCAAACACATAGCTACTGGTACATACCCTCAGCCCCGAGGGAGAACTACTCCCTCCTCGTCATGGAGATCGCCGGGATGATGAAGATGGCCACCGGAGATGGATTCCCCCTCTGGCAGGGTGCTGGAACGGGCTCCAAATTGGTTTTTGGTGGCTACAAAGGCTTACGGCGGCGGAACTCCCGATCTAGGTTTCTTTTTGGGGGTTTCTGAATTTATAGGAATTTATGGCGATGGAATTACGTCGGTTGGGCCCACGAGGAGGTCACAAGCCTGGTAGGCGCCGCCTAGGGGGTGGTGGCGGCCTCAGGGCTTGTGACTCCCTCGTGGCTCTTCTGGCCTTCTTCCAAAGCTTCGAGGGTCTCTTTTGGTCCCAAAAAAATCATCGTAAAGTTTCATTCCATTTGGACTCCGTCTGAAAAAGGGTCAAAAACACGGAAAAAACAGAAACTGGCACTTGGCACTGAGTTAATAGGTTAGTCCCAAAAAAGATATAAAATAGCATATTCATACATATAAAACATCCAAAGTTGACAAGATAATAGCATGGAACCATCAAAAATTATAGATACGTTGGAGACGTATCAGGCGTGTCTGAAAGACCCTTTCGCTTTGCCCCGGATAGATCAAGTGATCGACTCCACAGTCGGCTGCAAATTGTTGTCCTTTCTGGACACCTGTTCAGTCTACCACCAGATCAAGCTAGATCCGTCCAACCGGCTGAAGACCTCCTTCATTATGCCCTTCGAGGCCTACTGCTACACCACCATGACGTTCGGACTGAAGAACGATGGCGCCACCTTTCAGCGTTGCATGCAACAATGCCTCCTGCCGGAAATCAGCAGGAATATCCACGTCTATGTGGATGACATCATCGTCAAGACCAAGCAGCATTTTAGTCTCCTTGAAGACTTGTGAGAGAAGTTCGCCAATCTGCACGAATACAAGATCCGGCTCAATCCGGAGAAGTGTGTCTTTGGAGTTCCAGGCGGCAAGCTCTTGGGTTTCTTCATGTCAGCTCGCGGCATCGAAGCTAACCCTGAGAAGATCAGAACCATCGAGTGTATGGTGGCCATCTCGAATCCTCGACGTCCACAAGTTTGCTGGTTGTCTGTCGTCCCTTAGCCGGTTCGTCAGCCGGCTGGGCGAGAAGGCGCTTCCATTCTATCAGGTGATGAAGAAGACGACCAAGTTCTAGTGGAACGATCAGGCGGACGAAGCCTTCCGCGACCTCAAGCGCGTCATCTCGAGTGTGCCAATCTTGGCGGTGCCAGATGAAAGATAGCCCATCCTCATCTACATCGCGGCAACCACTCGCGTGGTTAGTGTGGTTCTGGTAGTGGAGCGCAAGGAGGATGGCAAGGTGCTGCTAGTACAACGCCCTATCTACTACCTCAGCGAGGTCTTGTCCGCCTCCAAGCAAAACTACCACCACTATCAAAAGATGTGTTATGGTGTCTACTTTGCCGCCAAGAAGTTGAAGCAATACTTACAGGAGTCGACATCGTCTTGACGTCTCCGAAAGGAGACCAGCTCAAGTATTCTCTCCAGATACACTTCGCCGCCTCCAACAACGTCGCCGAGTACGAGGCGCTCGCTCACGTCCTCCGGCTTGCCAGAGAGATTGGCATCCAGTGGATCCTTTGCTTCGGTGACTCGGACCTTGTGGTGCAGCAGGTCTCTCACGAATGGGACGCCAGGGACGCCAACATGGCGAGCTACCGCTTCCTCATTCAATAGCTTAGCAGTCCTTTCGAGGGCTCCGAGTTTCATCATGTCCACGACCGGAGTTCATTACAATAAAACACCCCCAGTGGGTGGAACTGTTGGACTAACAGCAAAATGCAGAAAAAAAATGAAAAAAATAGCTAGTTGGTGGTGGCTCCGTCTATGGCCCCAGCAGCGGCACCTGAGCTGGTGGCTTCAGCATTATCGGCTCCGACTGAGGTAGAAGCATTGTCACCACCTCGGGCGCCTTCCGCACTGTCCCTCATGGCCGAGTCCACGTAGGCCTCGCCGCTGGAGTCGGCGACTTCTTCCTCAAAGGCCGTTTCAGCGGAGCTGGCCTCGGTGTTGTAGGGATGCAGATGGAACAGATCCTTAGGGATCACGTTGTCGTCTGCATCACGCTCCAAGCCAAGCTCGTCCCAGGCGGCGAAGGTGGCAATGCCACTCACTCTCACCTGTAGCTCGTCCTCCAAGGCTGCCAGTTCCTCCTCTGAGCCGGCGCGTTGCGTCGCAAGCTTGCCCAAGTCCAGGTTTCGATACCAGGACTTGGCTAGGAGGAGCGCCATGTACGCTCCAGCACGCGCGGCCGAAGCGCACGAGGCGTCTATGCGAGAGCTGCCGGCTTCAAGCCAGCGGGATAGCCGGCTCATGGACGCCAGCTCCACCGCATCAGGCCACATGGCCTTTATCATCTCTAGCCCCGCGCTCTGGAGTTGTTCCCGGGAGTGTGCCAGCTCGTACATGCGGGCCTTGGCGCCAATAGCTATTTCCTCCATGGACCAGCTGGCGTTGGCGTCCACCTCTTCGCCAACGGCGCGACACTCTTCACGGCTGGTCTCCACGGCCGCTTCCGCCGCATCCCGTGTCCCGGGGAAGAGCCCTGGCTAACCCTCAGCCTGCCCGATTCTCGGGGCTACACCTAGTGGATGCGCTGGCGCGCCCCCAATGACGCAAAGACAAAGAGAAAACGCCAAAACAAATCAACTGAATGGCGCGGGTTTGAAGACTTACCACGGTTCGTCCTTCGAGGCGCTCCGGGTCACATTTGGCCACGAGGGCCGCCTGCGCCACTTCTCGTGGCTACGGGGGAATTCCGCCACCAGTGTCGGGATGCCGCTGAGAGTGGCGCCTGGAGGTAGGGTTGCGCGTTCGGCATTGGCCGCGCACCAGGTCTTCAAGGGCCAGCCCTCGGAGATGAGGTCGGCTCCAAACGTGGATGAGCCGCGGCCGACTACGACCATGGTGTCGTCTCCGGGCGGTGTGCTTGTGGCTGGCTCCTTCGACGCCTCAGCTGGCACCGTCTCCGCGGCGGGAGGTGGATGCGCCGCTTCCGGCACCTCCATCGCTATCTCCGGCACGCCGTCTACACCAGCATGAGGCGCGTCGGGGATCACGTTGAGGTCCACAAACATGGATGATGTTGGCTCGGCACTCTTGGTTGTCCTGGCCGCCTCGGTGCGATTCTGGGTTGGCTCGCTAGCCGGATTCTCCACACGTGCCCGTGGGGCGGGGTCGTGCTTCGTCTTTGACCGCCTCTCCTTGGTGGTCGGCTTCTCGACCCGGCTGGACTGGGTTTGGCGGCCCTCGGCCGCTTTTCGAACCGCCTCTTTCCACGGGAGATTTTCTTCTTCAATCGGAGCCGTCCTGGAGGCGTCAGCTGCGGCCCAGGCGGCTCGCTCGACGGTGGAAGCAGTATCTTCCTCCGTCGTCTCGACATACGTGTCGGTCGCAAACCGGTAAGGGAAAGTCCTTCATACCAAAAAAACAAAAAAGGGGGATAAGTGTTCCCTTACCCGACGATGACGGGCACCGTCCTCCTGCCGGTGTTGGCCCGCTGCTTCTTCGCGCCGCCGCCTCGGCCCCCAGCCGGAGGTCCTGTCGCGGCACGCTTGGGAGCCGGCTTGGCAGCAGTAATCTTCTTGCCCTTCTGCCGGGCTGCTTCACCCTGCGCCGCCGTCTCACCGGCGGCTCGACGGGGTCGCGCCAGGGGAGGGCTGGAGACCTCCTCCACATCCTCTTGGTCCTCTTCGTTGGCTGCATCACACAAGGGAGGTGATGCCTTATCATCATTTGTCCAAACAATAAGAGCAGACTTAAGATGCTCACCGGGCGGCTCGGTGCCCTCTGACTCCGTCGCTCCTTCCATGTCCGCGGAGGCGGAGATCTGCGGCTCCACCACCCCCTCGTCCTCTATCTCAGCCGGGTCCGACACCTCCACGTTGACAGCCGGCTGTCGATAGCCCTGCAAGCGCTCGAACAGCTGGAGGATGGAGCCGGTGTCCGGCGTTAGAAGATGAAAAGAATACTCAAGAAGATAAGAAAAAGACTCTGGGAAAGTACGTACCACTGGAGCCGGATGGCTTCGGTCGTAGGGGCCATGCCCCAATCCCAATCCCCGCCTTCGTCCATGTTGGCGGAGGAGATCAAGTTCACATTCGGGGCCACCGCGCCGGCTCGAAGGTTCTTAGTGGAGAGCCGGCAGGGGTCGTGTCGGCCACCCATCTGACAAATCAGGTGCGGCCGCCGCTGCAGAGGCAGGATCCGGCGTGCTACCATGGTGGTGAGCAGGTCATTGGCTAAGAGGCCTTGGGCCTTCAAGTTATCGAGGTGAGTGCATATCAGCTCCACCTCGTCAATCGGCTTCGAAAGCGATGTCTTCCAGTTCTGCTTCGCCGTCGGCGGAGCAATGGCGAACAGAGGAAGATTGGTGAAGTCGCGGGAGGGGTTTACATTCTTCACATAGAAGAACCCTTTCTGCCACTTCTTTATCGAGTCCTGCAGCGGCAGCTGTGGGAAGCCAGACGTCGTCCGTTGGTGCACCAGCATGGTGCCACAAGGGGGCCATCTGCTTGGTACCCGACTTTTTCGCCGGCGTGGATTTGTCCGTCGCCACGGACTGCTGCTTGAAGAACAAAGGTTGCGCCATAGGTCCAGGCGGGGTTCAATCCCTATGAACCCCTCGCACACAACGACGAAGGCGGCAAGCTGGAGGACGGCATTGGGTGCCAAGTGGTGCGACTGCAGACCGAAGAAAGTCAGAAAAAGCGAGAAGAAGTCGCTCGCCGGAAGCCCGAAGCCGCGGTAGAAGTGTTCCTCGAACACCACCACCTCGCCTTTACCGAGGGTCGGGGCCGCTTCGGCGCCGGGCACCCCTGCCGCCACGAGGTCCGCTGGAGGAAGCACGCGGTGGTGGCGGAGCGCCTCAATGTGCTCGGCGCTGATTTCACTGCCCACCCATGCACCTCGGGACTGCCCCTTCCTGGGGGCACTGCTAAACATGGCAGGGTGGCAGCGGGAAGTGAGATGGAGTCCTGGCGGCGAACGGCAGTAACGACACGAACACCGACGAAGGCACGAGCAGCGTTCTCTTCTTTCTTTGGCTCTAGGAAGGAAGGGGCGCTTGTGCGGGGCAAGAAGGGGCAAATGGCCTCCTCAACGCCCTGATGACCCACAAGTGTAGGGGATCTATCGTAGTCCATTCGATAAGTAAGAGTGTCTAACCCAACAAGGAGTAAAAGGAAATGACAAGTGGTTTTCAACAAGGTATTCTCTGCAGCCACTGAAATTATCGGTAACAGATAGTTGTGTGATAAGATAATTCATAGCGGGTAGCAAGTAACAATAGTAACAAAGGTGCAGCAAGATGGCCCAATCCCTTTTGTAGCAAGGGACAAGCCTGGACGAACTCTTATATAAGGTAAAGCGCTCCCGAGGACACATGGGAATTTCTGTCAAGCTAGTTTTCATCATGTTCATATGATTCGCATTCGCTACTTTGATATTTTGATATGTGGGTGGACCGGTGCTTGGGTGCTGTCCTTACTTGGACAAACATCCCACTTATGATTAACCCCTCTTGCAAGCATCTGCAACTATGAAACAAGAACTAAGACAAAGTCCAACCATAGCATTAAACTAGTGGATCCAAATCAGCCCCTTACGAAGCAACGTATAAACTAGGGTTTAAGCTTCTGTCACTCTAGCGACCCATCATCTACTTATTACTTCCCAATGCCTTCCTCTAGGCCCGAATAATGGTGAAGTGTTATGTAGTTGATGTTCACATAACACCACTAGAGGAAAGACAACATACAACGCATCGAAATATCGAACTAATACCAAATTCACATGACTACTTATAGCAAGACTTATCCCATGTCCTCAGGAACAAACGTAACTACTCACAAAGCATAATTATGTTCATGATCAGAGCGGTATTGAATAGCATTAATGATCTGAACATATGATCTTCCACCAAGTAATCCAACTAGCATCAACTACAAAGAGTAAATAACACTGCTAGCAACCTTACAAGTATCAACCGGAGTCGCGAGACGGAGATTGGTTACAAGAGATGAACTAGGGTTTGGAGATGAGATGGTGCTGATGAAGATGTTGATGGAGATGAGTCCCCTCCGATGAGAGGAGTGTTGGTTATGACGATGGCGACGATTCCCCCTCCGGGAGGGAAGTTTCCCTAGCAGGATGGCCCTGCCAGAGCTCTAGATTGGTTCTGCTGAAGTTTCGCCTCGTGGCGGCAGCGTTTCTTCCCGAAAGCTCTCCCCTGATTTTTTTTGGGACGAAACCCTCCTTATAGCAGAAGATGGGAGCCGGAGGGGCAACAGGGGGCCCACGAGCCACCCACGCGCGCCCAGGGGGATAGGCAGCGCCTGGCACGCTTGTGGCCTCCTGGTGGCTCCCCTCCAGTATTTCTTCCGCCCAGTATTTTTTATATATTCCAAAATAATTCCTCGCTGATTTTCACGGCTTTTAGAGTTGTGCAGACTAGGTATCTCAAACTTGTTCCTTTTCCAGCCCAAAATTCCATCTGCCAGCATTCTCCCTCTTCATGTAAACCTTCTAAAATAAGAGAGAAAGGGCATAAGTATTGTACCATAATGTGTAATAACAGCCCATAATGCGATAATATCAATATAAAAGCATGATGCAAAATGGACGTATCAACTCCCCCGAGCTTAGACCTCGCTTTTCCTCATGCGGAAACCGAGATCAATAAATATGCCCACATGTTTAGAGATAGAGGTGTCGATAAAATACAATACGGACATGCAGGCATCATGATCATATTTAGAACAAAAATAACGTCATATAATCTCTCATGCTAAAGTGACAATTCCTTCACAATGTAAAGTATGGATCAAGAACCTTATTGAGAATTAACAACCAATAGTCTTTAGTCATTGAAGCAATTGCAATTTATCATAACATCAGAAAGAGTCAAATAAGAGCTTGTAAAGCAAATCCCCATACTCAATCATCTTTTACTCTTCTACAATTGCTAAAACTCACGCGGTACTCATGAGATCAAAGTTTCAGTTGGACACAGAGAAAGATAGGGGCTTATAGTTCCGCCTCCCAACTATTTACCTCAAGGGTAATGTCAACTATAATAATTCATGATTACTTACTTCCAAGTTGATATATGAATATGGATCTTTCCCTAACACATGACGCTTGCCAAGATAATGGTGAAATAAGTAATTGGTGTCGATCACCATCTTTTAAAGATAAAAAGTAAAGGTACAAGATAGGCCATTCGTAGAGGGAAGCAGAGGTTGTCATGCTCTTTTGAGGTTTGGATGTGTGATCTCTTAGTGTGGAGGAACGTCACTTTATATTGCCTCCTGTGATAAAGAACTTCATTATGCAGACTGTCGCTTTTATGTCTTCCTCATCACAGGTTCGTACAAAGCTTATTTTCCACACACTAATAGATCATACATATTTATGGAGCAATTTTTATTGCTTGCACCGATGACAACTTACTTGAGGAATCTTATTCAATCCATAGGTAGGTATGGTGGACTCTCATGGCAAAACTGGGTTGAGGGTTTATGGATGCACAAGTAGTATCTCTACTTAGTGTGGAAGTTTTGGATGATATGAGGTGGAAGCAAGCGTCACATGCTAAGGGATCTCTAGTCATATAACATTGTTCGGAACTAAGCAAACATAATTCATTATGTTGTCTTCCTTGTACAACATCTACTTCTTAGCATGTAATAGTTTAATGAGTGTTCACAATCATAGACGGTGTCAGAGATAATATATTTATATGTGAACCTCTCTTTCTTTATTACTTCCTATTAATTGCAACAATGACCAAGGTCTACGTTTGTCCACCCACAACAAGTTTCAATCAACATTCTTTTTATATGTGAAGCCATCACTTCCCATAAGATCATTACATGATCTTTCATGCTTTTGTTCTTTTATTATTCTTTTCTTTAGATCATGGCATGAAGCAAGGCCCTTAACTAGAACACTCCTTATTATATAACTCATGAACTCGATTACATTGGGGGTAACACAAAGCAAAACTCAAGCCTAGATCATACTAAGAACTTTATTCTACTAGGTAAAGGTATTACCAAAAAGGATCGAACTAAGAAAAAGGTAAAGGCAAAAGATGTGATAGTGATACGATACTGGGGACACTCCCCCAAGCTTGGCACAAGCCAAGGGGAGTGCCCATACCCATGTTTAATTTTCTTCCTTCGGGGGTGATGGTGATGGAGTTGTTGCAGAGTTCTTAAACTTGTTTAGTTTCCTCTTGAGCACAAAATTATGCTCCTTCAGATTGTTAATTTCCTCTTCAAGCCTCAACACCCTTTGGCATAATTCTTGCTTACTCTCCTGCAAAAGACGAGAAGGGGTAAACAAAATCTTAGGTTTCTTCCTTGAGTCAGGGAGGCTCGACTTCTCGAACTCCACATGCATGTCTCCAGGTTGGGGTAGAGGAGCCTCCTCTTCATCGGAACTTGTTCCTTCCTTCCCCTTGGGATCATAATATTCTTCCTCATCAGTGGTCCAACCATAAGGATCCAAGTCCCCATAGACCTTGGGGTTAGCAAGGTAATCGGCCACATAGCTCTCCCCCTCTGAATCTTGAGAAGACATATTGATTTAAATCTGCGGCAGAAACAGGCTCGAAACGAAAACAGAGGATATTCGCGTGATACGAGGGTCAGACCTTTCAGGAGATTATATAATGAATTTTTACCGGCCAAAAGTAGTATTCCACAAGAAAACGGAGTCCGGGAGACACACGAGCTGCTCAGGAGCCCCCCAGGCGGGCCTAGGGGGTAGGGCGCGCCTAGTGATACGTCTCCATTGTATCTACTTTTCCAAACTCTTTTGCCCTTGTTTTGGACTCTAATTTGCATGATTTGAATGGAACTAACCCGGACTGACGTTGTTTTCAGCAGAATTGCCATGGTGTTGTTTTTGTGCAGAAATGAAAGTTCTCGGAACGTCCTAAAAATTTACAGAGAATTTTGCTGGAAAATATGAAAAATACCTGCGCAAAGATCCACCAGAGGGGGTGGGTGTGACGCCCTCGGTTTAATCGTATGCTAATCATACACGCAAATGCGTACGATCAAACCCAAGGACTCACGGGAAGATATCACAACACAACTCTAGACACAAATAAAATAACATCAGCTTCATATTACAAGACAGGGGCCTCGAGGGCTAGAATACGGAAGCTCGATAAACACACGAGTCCACGAAAGCAACAATATCTGAGCACAGACATAAAACATGGGGTGCCTTAGAGAAGGCTAGCACAAAAGGAACACGATCGAACGAGACGAGGCCTCCTGCCTGGGAACCTCCTAAACTACTCCTGGGCTTCAGCGGCCTCCACGAAGAAGACACCATTGGGACGGCAGGCGTCGGTAGGAAACTCCACTCCTGGGCTCCATCATCTGGTCGCAGCAACGGATCAAGGGGCAAAGGGGGGAGCAAAGCAGCGGTGAGTACTCATCCAAAGTACTCGCAAGTCTTACATCAGAACTATTCTAAATATGCATCAGTATCAAAGCAGGGGGGTTATATGTGTGGACTGACTGCAGCAATGGGAGAATAGAGAGAGAAGGCCTAGTCCTATCGAAGACTAGCATCTTCAGGGTCTTGTAGCAATAGACGAGAGTAGAACAGGGGGGTAAAACATTAATAGTCATATTGTTGCAGCAATATTAAAGTGAGGTCACGCCTAAAGATCCTCCCTCGACTCCCTGCGAGGAAGCAATCCCGAGGCAAACTAATTCCAGTTAAGTAACCATTGTAGTTGTATAAGATCGGGGCACAACTCCAAGTCGTCCTGTAACCGTGGACACGGCTATTCGAATAGTTAATTTCCATCCCTGGAGGGGTGCACCACATGTCCCGTCACACTCGATAACACTCTGGCCGGACATACTTTTCTGGGTCCTGCCCGACCTCGGAATATCGACACGTCGCAGCCCCACCTAAGACTAATCAGAGAGGTCAGCCCGCCGGTCTAAATCCTAAGCGCAAAGGGTTCATGGGCCCAGTTCCCCTCCGCGCTCCTGCATGATGCGAGGGCGGCCGACGTCAGTCCTAGCATCCCTTAATCACAAGCGCAATGCATCTCGGGACCAATCGGGCGCGCGCCACTACGATTGCTGACATCTGAAAAGCTTCGGCTGATACCGCGACACCGAGTACCCATAATTCTTCCCGCGTAGCCGGTTAGTGCGAAAAGGTCTCTCACCAACCCAGATCAAATACCCAAATCCATTAACATTTTAATTAGGCCAACAACACAGTCTCCTGGGAATCCACCCGTCTTACAACTAATCACCAAAGATCCCAGTAACATGGTCGAGTAACTGTGTGGTTGTAACATCGGGGGGAATCCGAGGTATCACCCTCGTTGGATTCCGAACAATGTACCTGTCAAGGTGGGCTTAGAGGAATCACCCTCGGGGGTCCCACACTTGAGGGGTTGTACGACCGAGGCATCGTTGGAAATGGTGAAAGAGGAATCACCCTCGATAACCACGACCGACTAGAAATACTACAGAGATATCATCAGGAGTACTTAGCGAGGTGTCACCCTCGGTACCCGATAGTATCTCTGTAGCGTCGTACAACTAAGGGGGGTGTATGTGTTGTGTCGGGTCTGGCTCGTCGATCAGGGATCGAGATTTGAAAACAAGCGGGGCAACTGGACTACGGGGTCAGAGGGGATGACTGCTCCACCTATACTAAGCATATTAAAGGTACAGGACTGAAAGTAGCAGTTCATCAAAAATAGGCTATGCATCAGATATAGGAGCTAACTACAACAGTAGCAAAATACTAATGCAAGCAGTAGGAAGAAAGACATAGGCGATATAGGAATGATCAAGGGGGTTTGCTTGCCTTGCTGCTCTGCGGCAAAGGACTGATCGGCAGGGTCGTAGATGTAGCCGGCAGCAGCGTCAGTCTCGGGGTCTACCGGTAAGAAGAGGGGCAAGAAACAATAAATAATAGCAACGGTGCAACACAAAGCATGACATGGCAAGATGCAGGCTAGACATGAGCTAACGCAGCAACATCCGTCATAGACGGGTCGGAAGAATATCTCACGATATTTTCCGGGTCTCGGGCTACTACCGGTCATACTGGAAACGATGGAAATGTTCCATGTTTGCTATGCTAGGAACGCGTGACACACGAATGGACCGTGTATCCGGGTTCGTTTCGTTCTGCTGATCAACTTTCATGTTGAAAATAATTTGATCTGACTTACGGATTATTTAATATTAATTTTTAAAGTTTTATTCAATAATTAGGAATTAAAAATATATTTAAATAATTTAATAAAATGTTATTATGACATCAGCATGATGTCATGCTGACATCAACAATTGAATGGTCAACTGACCATCGGGTTCCGAACGTCATAGGCACAAATTTTAATTAAGGTTAAATATTAATTAATCAGATTGATTTAGTGGGGGACCCACGTGTCATACTCTAATTATTCTAATTATCTAATTAATTAATTTAACTAATATATATATTTGTTTATTTAATAAAAACATTAACATTATTTTTATTTTTTATTTTTACTTTTCTTTAAAAGGGGGTGTGGGGCCTCCCTGTCATAGACAGCGAGGTGCGTTGGCCCCACCGGTAAGTGGCTTTAGGCCAAAAACATATTTTTACTCATAGATATATAACCATACAAATATCGTATTCTTCATATACCTATATACGCAAATACATACATCGTGCACCTCATACATACAAAATACATACGCATATAATACATCATTTATTCTTATTTCTCTCAAAACTCTCATATCTCTCACAACTCTCTCTGTTAACAGAAGAGACAACAAAGAGTTCTCTTCTCTAACTCAACATAGAAGAACAAAATCTTCAATCCTTCCTACCGATCTCTACCGTCGAGGGATCGAAGCCCCGTTTGCCGGGACGGAACCGGGACAGCGAGGAGAACAAGATGTGGGAGGAGCCCGAGGAGGGGCTCACCGACGTTAACGAGAGGGTCCGGTGAAGCCGGAGTTCTCGTGAGGCGGAGGTGACGGCGAGGAGGAGGACAATGCGGTGACGGTGGTGCCGGTGAGGACGTGCCGGTGAGGACGTGCCGGCGAGGTCGTGCCGAGAGGGGCCCCGGTGAGGAGGGCCCTCGGGATGGAGCCGCCGACGGGGACCTCCGGCCGGCGCGGGGGGGCGACGGGAGACGAGGTTCCGGGGGTGGGGGCTTCGGCCGGCGGGATGGGGTGGTGTTCGGGGTGGATCTGGGGGTCGGCCGTGGGATGGGAGGCCAACGGGATGACCAGGGGAGGGTCGGTCGACCTGGGGGTTGGAGCTGGGGGCGGTTCGACCGGCGAGGAAAGGGCTCCAATGGGGGTGGAAGATCTCGGGCGAGGAAGGTGCAAGGGGATCCGCCGGTGGGGGGTCGGGCTGGGTGATAGAGGAGCCGAGGGGGCTCGTGGGTTGCAGGGGGATCCGGCGATCAGGGAGGCAGTGGACGATGGGGGGGGTCTGTGTGGGGGGAGACGAGAGAGAGAGAGGTGTCGGTGGGGTGGGGGACCCCCACGAGGGGTTGGTAGTGACGTACCTGGCGACGTGGGGTGGGTTGGGGCGATCCCCTGGCGGCGGAAGGAGGGGGAGTGGGGAGCCGAGGGGAGACAGGGGGGCTCTAGGGTTCGGCCCCCCCGTTGGGCCGGTGGGTGTCGGCCAACTGGGCCACCACGCCCAGCTGGGCCGGGGGGGTTTGGTCCCTTTTTTGTTTTTTTGTTGTTGTTTCTTTTTCTTTCATTATTTATCTTTTTTATTATTATTATTATTATCTTACCACCTATTATATAAATTTTTCATACTTTCTTTTATCCTATTTATATATATATATAAATATATATAGCTTTCTGTTTTAATTATATGGTTATTGAAATAAATCATAAGAAGCCCAATTCACTTATATAATTCATTAGGGAATTTTTATATAACTCCCCCGACATTTTTATTTCAACCCTGTAACTTTTCTCGTTTGATTTTAAACTTAAGTCTTAAATTCGAACTGACTCAAACAATCGCGAGATCAATGATAGGAAACACGGTGACGTGGCATCCTTTGCATAGGTTTAGTGTAGTTCAATTACCGGGATTACTGTAGCCTAATCCGGGGATGTCACAGTGGGCCAGTGGGCCACAAGCCCTGTTGCCGTGGCCACCCCCCATGGTCGCGGCAACCAAGCTTGTGGGGCCCACGTGGCTCTGTTGCCCCCAATCTCAGCTCTATAAATTCACTTTCGACCAGAAAAAATCAGAACAGAAGATTTCATCGCGTTTGCGATACGGAGGCGCCGCCACATCCTGTTGTTCATCTCGAGGACAGATCTGGAGTCCGTTTTGGGCTTCGGAGAGGGGAAATCATCGCCATCGTAATCATCAACCTTCTTCCCTCTCCAATTCCATGAAGCTCTTCATCGTTCGTGAGTAATCTATTCGTAGGCTCGCTCGGCGGTGATGTAATCAAGTTAGTTTTGACGGGGATTGATCCCTAGTATCCACAATGTTCTAAGATTGATGTTGCTACTACTTTGCCTTGCTTAATACTTGTCACTAGGGCCCGAGTGCCATGATTTCAGATCTGAAATTATTGTGTTGTCACCAATATATGTGTGTTTTAGATCCGATCTTGCAAGTTGTAGTTACCTACTATGTGTTATGACCCGGCAACCCCGGAGTGACAATAACCGGAACCACTCCCGGTGATGATCATAGTTTGAGGAGTTCATGTGTTCACCAAGTGCTAATGCATTGTTCCGGTTCTTTATTAAAAGGAGAACCTTAATATCCCGTAGTATACTTTTGGACCCCGCTGCCACGGGAGGGATGGACAATAGATGTCATGCAAGTTCTTTTCCCTAAGCACGTATAACTACACACGGAATGCATGCCTACATCACATTGACGAACGGGAGCTAGCCACATATCTCTCCGTGTTATAACTATTGCATGATGAATATCATCCAAACGAATCACCGACCCATTGCCTACGAGTTTGTCCCACTGCTGCGGTTACTTGTTTTGCTCTGCTGCTGTTACTATTGTTGCCACTTGCTACTGCTGTTACTTGCTACTGTTGCTACTTGCTACTGCTGTCACTATTGTTGTTCCTTGCCACTGCTGTTACTCGTTACACTGCTATTACCTGCTACAATTTTGGTACGCTGGTCGTTGACGGGAACAGAAAATTTCCGTCAACGGGCAACTTTTGGCGCCATTGATACAATCGTTAGGAATAGTCTGCCGTCAACAGATCGTTTCTGACACCGTTGTTATCATACTACTTTGCTACTGACTCTTTGCTTGCAGATAATATTCTTTCAGGTGTGGTTGAATCTGACACATTCAGCTGCTAATACTTGAGAGTATCCTCTCACCTCCTTTTGGCGTATCAACAAATTTGGGTCGAATACTCTACCCTCGAAAACTGCTGCGATCCCACGCGCTGGTGGGCCGTCAACAACATTCTTCTAGTTTAGTTGCCAGGGAGTGCTAGCAGCATTCTTCTGGTGCCATTGCAGGGGAAGGTGTGTTGTCACAGAATCACGTGGCAGGCTTGTTGCCTCCTCGTGCGCTTTTCCGACTACTTTAATTTTTTCTATTTTTCTAAAAGTTCCAAAACGGAGAAAAATTGCTATTGGAAAAGTTTTGGAGTCGGTTTACTTACCGAATCACATACCTCTTCGTTTTTGGAGTCTGAAACAGGCTGGTAAATATCCCTTATGTACTCCTCCGGAGTTATCGTATTAATAATATTGCTTTCAACATTTATGGGAGTACCTGAGATATAATGTTTGATTCTCTGCCCATTTACAACCCTCAGAAAATTACCTTCCACATTGTTGATCTTTATGGCACCGGAACGATATACTTCATCAACAATGTAAGGACCTTCCCATCTAGAGAGAAGCTTGCGTGCAAAAAATCTTAAACAAGAATTGTATAGCAGGACATAATCACCTACATTGAACTCACGTTTTTGTATCCTTTTATCATGCCATCTCTTAACTTTTTCTTTAAACAACTTGGCATTTTCATATGCCTGAGTTCTCCATTCATCAAGTGAGCTAATATCAAATAACCTCTTCTCACCAGCAAGTTTCAAATCAAAGTTGAGCTCTTTGATTGCCCAATAAGCCTTATGCTCTAGCTCAAGAGGTAAATGACATGCTTTACCGTAAACCATTTGATACAGAGACATGCCCATGGGATTCTTATAAGCGGTTCTATAAGCCCATAGTGCATCATCAAGTTTCTTTGACCAATTCTTTCTAGACCTATTGACAGTATTTTGCAGAATTAATTTAATTTCTCTATTACTTAACTCCACTTGACCACTAGACTGATAAGGAGATGCAATTCTATGGTTGACATCATACTTAGCAAGCATTTTACGGAAAGCATCATGAATAAAATGTGAACCACCATCAGTCATTAAATATCGAGGGACTCCAAATCTAGGAAAATGACTTCTTTAAGCATCTTAATAGAGGTGTTATGATCAGCACTACTAGTTGGGATAGCTTCTACCCACTTAGGAACGTAATCAACAACAACTAGGATATGAGTATATCTCTTGGACTTTGGAAAAAGTCCCATATAATCAAAACCCCAAACATCAAATGGTTCAATAACAAGTGAATAATTCATAGGCATTTCCTGACGTTTACTGATATTACCTATTCTCTGACATTCATCACAATAAAAAACAAACTTACGAGCATCCTTGAAGAGAGTAGGCCAATAAAAACCGGATTGCAATACCTTGTGTGCAGTTCTATCTCCCGCATGGTGTCCTCCGTAAGCCTCGAAGTGACACTTCTGTAGAATCTGTCCCTGTTCATGCTCAGGTACACAACATCTAATAACACCATCTACTCCTTCTTTATAAAGGTGAGGATCAACCCAAAAGTAATGTCCCAAATCATAAAAGAACTTTTTCTTTTGTTTGTATGTGAAACTAGGTGGTATATATTTAGCAACAATATAATTAGCATAATCAGCATACCAAGGTGTACTACGTGAAGCATTGATGACATTCAATTGTTCATTAGGAAAGCTATCATCAATAGGTTGTGGGTCATCAAGAACGTTCTCTAACCTAGACAAGTTATCTGCTACGGGGTTCTCAGCACCCTTCCTATTAACAACATGCAAATCAAATTCTTGTAGCAAGAGAACCCATCTAATAAGTCTAGGTTTAGCATCTTTCTTTTCCATGAGATATTTAATAGCAGCATGATCAGTGTGAATAGTAACTTTGGAATCAACAATATAAGATCTGAACTTATCACATGCAAACACAACTACTAAAAATTATTTTTCAGTAGTAGCATAGTTTCTTTGGGCACTGTCTAGAGTTTTACTAGCATAGTGAATAACATTTAATTTCTTATCAACTCTTTGTCCTAGAACAACACCAATAGCATAATCACTAGCATCACACATAATTTCAAAAGGTAGGTTCCAATCAGGTGGTTGAACAATAGGTGCAGTTACCAAGGCCTTCTTAAGTATTTCAAATGCTTCTTCACAATCATCATCAAAAACAAATGGAATATCTTTTTGCAAGAGATTGGTGAGAGGCCTAGAAATCTTAGAGAAATCTTTAATGAACCTTCTATAGAAACCAGCATGACCAAGGAAACTTCTTATACCTTTAATGTCTGTAGGGCATGGCATTTTCTCGATCGCATCAACTTTAGCCTTATCGACTTCAATACCTCTTTCAGAAATTTTATGTCCTAAGACGATGCCTTCATTAACCATAAAGTGGCACTTCTCCCAATTTAAGACAAGGTTAGTATCTTTACATCTCTGCAAAACTCGATCAAGGTTGCTCAAGCAATTATCAAAAGAAGATCCGTAAACGGAGAAATCATCCATGAAAACCTCAGCAATCTTTTCACAAAAGTCGGATAATATAGCCATCATACATCTTTGAAAGGTAGCAGGTGAATTGCATAAACCAAAAGTCATACGTCTATAAGCAAAGGTACCAAAAGGGCAAGTAAAAGTGGTTTTCTTCTGATCAAATTGTGCAACAGGTGTTTGGGAGAAACCAGAATAACCATCTAGAAAGCAAAAAATGTGTATGTTTAGACAATCTTTCTAGCATTTGATCAATAAAAGGCAAAGCGTAATGATCTTTCTTAGTAGCTTTATTTAATTTCCTAAAATCAATTACCATCCTATAGCCAGTAACAATTCTCTGTGGGATCAATTCATCTTTATCATTAGGGACAACGGTAATACCTCCCTTCTTAGGGACACAATGCACCGGACTTACCCAATCACTATGAGCAACGGGATAGATAATACGTGCTTCCAAGAGCTTTAGTATTTCTTTTCTTACCACCTCTTTCATCTTAGGATTTAATCTTCGTTGATGATCGACAACTGGTTTGGAATCAGGATCAGTTTTAATTTTATGTTGGCATAGAATGGGACTAATGCCCTTAAGATCATCAAGAGTATATCCAATAGCGGCACAGTGCTTCCTCGGAGTTTTCAACAATTTCTTTTCTTCATGTTCTGAAAGGTTAGCACTAATAATAACAGGATATATCTCTTTTTCATCAAGATAAGCATACTTAAGAGTATCAGGTAATTGTTTAAGCTCAAACACAGGATCACCCTTTGGTGGTGGTGGATCTCCAAGTAATTCAACAGGCAAATTATCCTTAAGGATAGGATGTTGTTCAAAGATAACTCTATCTATCTCATTCCTTTCATCCATATGCATATCATTTTCATGTTCAAGCAAGTATTGCTCTAAAGGATCAGTAGGAGGCATAGCAATAGAAGCAAGAGCAATAATTTTATCCTTACTAGACAATTCTTTTTCATGAGGTTGTCTACCAAACTTAGAAAAATCAAATTCATGTGACACACCTTCAAAGCCAACAGTAACAGTTTGTTTGTCACAATTAATCTGAGCATTAACAGTATTGAGGAAAGGTCTACCAAATATGATGGGACAAAAACTATCTTGTGTGGTAGCAAGAACGAGAAAATCAGCACGATACTTAGTTTTACCACACAAGACTTCAACATCTCTAACAATTCCCACGGGGCGGCTAGTATCTCTATTAGCAAGTTGAATAGTAACATCAATAAATTCCATCTCGACAGGTGCAAGCTCATCTTTAATTTCATTATATAAAGATCGAGGTATTGCACTAACACTAGCACCCATGTCACATAAACCATGATAACAATGATATCCTATCCTAACAGAAACAACAGGCATGCCAACAATAGGTTTATGTTTGTCTCTAGCATGAGGTTTAGCAATTCTAGCAGCATCTTCACAAAATTGAATAACATGCCCATCAACATTATCGGCCAAGAGATCTTTAATAATAGCAATGCCAGGTTCAAATTTAATTTGCTCAGGGGGTGTAGGTGTTCTAATGTAGCCTTTACGTATCACAGTTGAAGCTTTAGCATGATCCTTTATTCTAACAGGGAAAGGTGGTTTCTCAATGTAAGCACTAGGAACAGTAGAATCATTATAAGCAATGACTTCCTCTACAACTGGATTGGGTTTTACTACATTGACTTCTATGGGAGGATGATATTTAAACCACTTCTCCTTAGGGAGATTAATATGAGCAGCAAATGATTCACATAATGAAGCTACTATCTCAGAGTCAAGTCCATGTTTAGTGCTAAAATCACAAAAAGTATTAGTTTCAACGAAGGATTTAACGCAATCGAACTTAAGATTCATACTTGACTCCTTACCTTCATCAAACTCCCAATCTTCAGAGTTGCATTTAATTCTTTCCAATAAATCCCATTTGAAGTCAATATCTCTCTTCATAAAAGAACCGGTACAAGAAGTGTCAGGCATGGTGCGATTATCATGAGAAAGCTGAGCATATAAGTTCTGAATAATAATTTCTCTCGAGAGATCATGGTTAGGGCATGAATATAACATTGACTTAAGCCTCCCCCAAGCTTGAGTGATACTTTCTCTATCACGAGGCCAAATATTATAGATATAATTCCGATCACAATGTACCAAATGCATGGGATATAACTTTTGATGAAATTCCAATTTCAATCGGTTGTAGTTCCATGATCCAGTATCATCACATAGCCTATACCATGTCAATGCTTTATCCCTCAAAGATAAGGGAAAGACCTTCTTCTTGACCTCATCCTCGGGCAAACCTGCAAGATTAAATAAACCACAAACTTCATCTACATAGATTAGATGCAAGTCAGGATGTGATGTTCCATCTCCTGTAAAAGGATTAGCCAACAGTTTCTCTAGCATACCCGAAGGAATTTCATAATAAATATTTTCAGTAGGTGCGGTAGGTTGAGGAGAAACTCTTTGTGCTTCCGTTTGAGGTGAAGATACCCCGAACAAGCTCCTCAAAGGATTAGTTTCCATGGTGACAAGTGACAATAAATTTCAGCACACTATATAAATGTTTCCTTACCAAATTTCACTCACCAAAGGCTCTTCACTACCCCGCAACAGCGCCAGAAAAGAGTCTTGATGGCCCACAAGTGTAGGGGATCTATTGTAGTCCTTTAGATAAGTAAGAGTGTCGAACCCAACGAGGAGCAGAAAGAAATGACAAGTGGTTTTCAGCAAGGTTTCTCTGCACGCATTGAAATTATCGGTAACAGATAGTTGTGTGATAAGATAATTCGTAGCGGGTAGCAAGTAACAGTAGTAACAAAGGTGCAGCATTATGGCCCAATCCCTTTTGTAGCAAGGGACATGCCTGGATGAATTCTTATATAAGGTAAAGCGCTCCCGAGGACACATGGGAATTTCTGTCAAGCAAGTTTTCATCATGTTCATATGATTCGCGTTCGCTACTTTGATATTTTGATATGTGGGTGGATCGGTGCTTGGGTGCTGTCCTTACTTGGACAAACATCCCACTTATGATTAACCCCTCTCGCAAGCATCCGCAACTACAAAAGAAGAATTAAGACAAAGTGTAACCATAGCATTAAACTAGTGGATCCAAATCAGCCCCTTACGAAGCAACACATAAACTAGGGTTTAAGCTTATGTCACTCTAGCAACCCATCATCTAGTTATTACTTCCCAGTGCCTTCCTCTAGGCCCAAATAATGGTGAAGTGTTATGTAGTCGATGTTCACATAACACCACTAGAGGAAAGACAACATAAAACGCATCGAAATATCAAACGAATACAAAATTCACATGACTACTTATAGCAAGACTTATCCCATGTCCTCGGGAACAAACGTAACTACTCACAAAGCATAATTATGTTCATGATCAAAGAGGTATTGAATAGCATTAATGATCTGAACATATGATCTTCCACTGAGTAATCCAACTAGCATCAACTACAAGGAGTAATTAACACTACTAGCAACCTTACAAGTACCAATCGGAGTCGCGAGACGGAGATTGGTTACAAGAGATGAACTAGGGTTTGGATATGAGATGGTTCTGATGAAGATGTTGATGGAGATGAGTCCCTCCGATGAGAGGAGTGTTGGTGATGACGATGGCGGTGATTTCCCCCTCCGGAAGGGAAGTTTCCCCAGCAGGATGGCCGTGCCGGAGCTCTAGATTGGTTCTGCTCAAGTTCCGCCTCGTGGCGGCGGCGTTTCTTCCCAAAAGATCTCCCCTGATTTTTTTGGGACGAAACCCTCCTTATAGCAGAAGATGGGAGCCGGAGGGGCAACAGGGGGCCCACGAGCCACCCAGGCGCGCCCATGGGGGTAAGTCGCGCCTAGCAGGCTTGTGGCCTCCTGGTGGCTCCCCTCCAGTATTTCTTCCGCCCAGTATTTTTTATATATTCCAAAATAATTCCTCGTTGATTTTCATGGCTTTTGGAGTTGTGCAGAATAGGTATCTCAAACTTGTTCCTTTTCCAGCCCAGAATTCCATCTGCCGACATTCTCCCTCTTCATGTAAACCTTATAAAATAAGAGAGAAAAGGCATAAGTATTGTACCATAATCTGTAATAACAGCCCATAATGCGATAAATATCAATACAAAAGCATGATGCAAAATGGACGTATCACGCCCCCCACACCATTTAAACCCTGCAAGAGATCGTGGGGAGGGGATCTGGTGCGCGCGATCCCCACCTCCTCCGATTAATGCGGGAGCATTTACGATCCTCAGAACCCAACCACCGCGAGGCGATCCGTAGAAGATCCGCGCGCGCGTGGGCTAAGGATTCGTCATGGCGGGACCCAAGGCGTAGGCTCCATCCCGTCACCCGCATAGTTAATCATGATGTCGGGCCCGAGGCCTAGCACGTGGCGCGGCAGTGTTGCCTGCGACGAAGCTGAGGCGTCCGTTGGAAGCCAGCCGGCTTCCGACTCGGCGTCTCCCGCAACAAATGACCCTTGAAGATCGTCGGCAAGGAACTCAAGTCGGCGAGGCCCTCCGCCTCGAGGCGGCGGACCTCCCCTGCTTCGGGGACTACTGATAGGGGGATAACCCTGGGGTAGGCTCATCGAGCCTATTCCTTTGCGCCCAAGTATAAAGGGAATCTTCAGCTTCTGCCAAATGGCAAACTCCCCCTGGTCGGCTAGGAAGCGCCTGTTGGCTAGGAGCGAGACGGCCACTCCTCCTAGCCGGCTAGGAAGCGCGTGCCGGCTAGGGGTGAGACAGTAACTCCAAGGCCGGCTAGCGAGGCTGCTAGCCGACTAGAGAGGTCATGTCACATCCAATCCTAGGTTGTGATAGGACTCTATGATTAAAGGTGAATACGCGTCAGCACGGGTACAAGGTTGAGGCGCACGGCAGATATAGTGTCAGCAGCCATGCCGCTGACCTACGCCGACTCCGATCCGTCAACCCAGCACAATACCAGCCCGCCAGCACCCACTCCATTACCAAGCTCGGCGTGGTAACAGTGGAGACGGCCGTACTGGCGACCCATGACAAATCTCGCAAGACGACGCCGGACGTACCACACGTGTCCTGCATGGGCCTCACGTGAGAGCCCCATTGGCTGGCCGGCGGGTCCCATGGCTAGATGGGACCCCGCAGCCGGCGGCCCTTCCAACGACATGACTAGACCACGGCGGGCTCCCTGGCCAGCCGGCGAGGCTGCCACACGTGTCCCTCTTATGTACTTTTATCCATATAGTAGGTCGGTGGGTTCGACTATAAAACCCCCCGATCCCCCTCCATGCAGAGGGTCGACCAACTTCACACACACACACACACTCATACAGGAGAGGTAGACGCGAGCCAGCAGCTCCTTCTTCCTCCTATGTCGAACAGCTCAAGGAGCGCATTGTAATCTCTCAAGTTCATCAACCAATCCGGTAGGACTGGGCGTATTATCTCCCACGGAGAGCCCCAAACCTAGGTACTTCGTGCATCAATCTCACTAGTACCAATCCCGTTCCCGGAGCCCGTCGGTGTCCTTCGGTTCCCACCACTCTTGATCAGCCTACCCATGGCTACTGTCGCGAGTAAACGACGACACTATTTAGATCTAAAATCATGGCATTCGGGCCCAAAGTGACAAGCATTAAGAGTAACAAGTAGTAGCAAAGATGATAAACACCATAGTAGATGATAGGCAACATGCCCCCAACAATCTGACGAACTATTACATGATCTAACTCATCCAATACCTACCATCCCCTTCACCTACAACAGGGAATTACTCACACATGATGCGGGAAGCCATAGAAGGGTGATGGAGTGGTGATGGTGATGATGATGGCGACGATTTCCCCTCTCCGGAGGCCAAGGCAGCCTCCAGATTAGCTCTCTCGGAGAAGAACCGAGGGTGGCGGCGGCTCCACGTCGAGAACTTGCAAAACGACTTCTGTTCTGGGATTTCTCCATCACGGGTAAAAATCGGAGACAAGGTAGGGCACAAGAGGAGGTGGGCCCCACCCAGGCGGCCTCCCGGCGCGGCTAGGGGGCAGGTCGCGCCACGAGGTCGCCTGGAGGCCTGGTGGGCCCCGTATGGCCCATCTTCTGGCCCAGGGTTCCTCCTGGTGCATGGATTTTCTCTATTTTTTATTGGAATTTTCCGGGACGCCTAAAAATCCATTTTCCTGCACACAAGAAAACCATACAGGCAGCTGTGCTGAAAACAACGTCAGTCCGGGTTAGTTTCGTTCAAATTTTGCAAGAATGAGGCCAAAACAATAGCAAAAGTGTTTGGAAAAGTCGATACATTTGAGACGTATCAACTCCCCTAAGCTTAGCATATTGCTTGTCCTCAAGCAATTCAGTTCAACGAACTGGACGCGACAAAGAAAACTTTGACAAACTCTTTTGCTTCATTAGATGTATATAAGCATGCACTACGAAGAAGTCTGACAAGTATTAAAGCAATGCTACAAAGACAATGCACGAAGCAATCCTTCGATCATGTGAAGAGTTTCAAACAACTAAGAATGAATATACAACTAAAAATCATGACGAGATTACAATGCACATGACTCGGACATACTAGGGTGGTATCTCGTTAGCCCCCAAGAGTGAAGCAAAACATAAATGCAGACGCTCCTTCAGAGTCTTAAAGGAGACCAGAAATAAATATTTCAGAATAAGTAATATCACAATCATGCAGAAGACAATGTCTTACTTTGGGACAATGCACATTACACTAAGAATGACAATTATGCTCTCCATAGTTGGTGCTTTTTATAAGAAGAGGACGACTCAATAGTAAAGTAAAATAGATAGGCCCTTCGCAGAGGGAAACATTGATTTGCAGAGGAGCCCGAAGTTGAGCTTTTAAAACAGAGATGAATCAAAATTTTGGGTGGTATGCTTTCATTGTCAACGTAAAAACTAAGAGATGTCAATATTTTCCATGCTAAATACATTATAGGTGGTTCCGAAACAGAATAGTAAAGTTTTTACCCCCCCCCCCCCTCCACCAATCGATCACACTCCACGGCGAGCCGAATCCACAAGTACCGTCCATACAAACAAAAATCCTAAGGGAGTTTTGTTTCATCAAATTTGATTTGACTTTTGAGCATGAAACTGGGCATCCTGGTTACGAGCCACTTTCCCGTGAATGATAGTGAATCAACACATATCTTGAGAATAACCCACTTAGCATGGAAGATACTAATAGCCCCTAGTCACTACATGAGCAATTCGGGCATACAAAACAAAATATTTATTTGAAGATTAGAGTATGGCACATGCAAATTTGCTTAGGACGACACATAAATACCGCATATAGGTAGGTATGGTGGACTCATATGGCGCAACTGGTTTCAAGGATTTTGGATGCACAAGCAGTCAGTCCGCTTAGTACGGGTGAAGGCTAGCAAAAGACGGGAAAGCGACCAACTAGAGAGCAATAACGGCCATAATCATGCAGAGCGACAAAGCAACATTGAATCAGGCATGAAAGTGATATGACTATTCTGAAATAAAAAGATCATCAAGGCTTGATAGACTTCTAGTCATAAACATGCGCAAGCATGTGCCAAGTCAATCCAAAAACTCTCCGAAGGGAAATACAACTCCAATATGCCAAACCATGAACAATGCAATGCATGCAAACCATTTCAATAACACATTATGCACTCCAGCTATTTGAGACTAGTCACAAAGAAAGCAAGAACTACTGGGAAAGCATTGTAAACATAGCACTCTGTTGCTACAATCTCGTCTCTAGATCATAAGTATAGGCATATGTACAAAAGTAGAAACAAATAGATTTCATACCGGCTTTCCTTGTTGCATCCCTTTCGTCGATCTTCGTCATTATTGCATCATCGCTTGCATGATCGAACGTAGATAGATATAATCAAGTGCAATTGCAACCATGGACGTGAGTTGAACTGTGCAAACAAAGCAGACTAAAGAGAGAAAGGAAATCTTTTTGGGTTTTGCAAAGGTTAAATGAAAGCAAAACAAAAGAGAAATCTTTTTGTTGCTTTCGCAAAGAAAGAACAAAGAAGAACATGCAAAAACTCCGAAAAGATTAAAAAGGAAACCATGGATGATACAGTGAAAGGGGAGAAGGGTACGTAGTCCCCCAAGCTTAGGCTTTTGGCCTAAGTTGTGCTTGGCTACTGCGGGCTCCAGGCGCTCCCTCCGGCTCCGGGGTGGTACAGGTAGCTCCAAGAATCGTACGGGGCCTTGGGCACGTAGACTGATGTCCGGCTGTCCTCCCAAGAAGAACGCTCCTCTTCCTCGGGAACAACCCCCTCCATGGGGTTGTGGAACTACTGCTGGATCACGAACTCGTCCAGCTCAATCGAGGTGAAGGACCATCCGTTCCTACTAGTGTAATCAAACAAAAGTGGTGCAGGTAGACAGATCTCGCGAGTAGTAAGCTCGCCAAACCTCATAATATAAACAAGGTTACCAAACTCAGAAGTCCTAGTAACAAACTCAAGCCTCTTCATAGCAGTAAGATCAAAGCTTATGAATGAAAAAGGTGTATCATCCGCTCGTACAGTGCGCTCGAGGTTCTCGAGGATAAGCGGGGCATAAATGCCACCAAAGTGAGGCCCTTTGCCGCTGTTAGCGACGAGGCGACGAGCAATCAAAGCACTGATATTATACGTGTTATCTCCTAAGAGGGCGGCTACCAAGATAGCAAGATCCAGAGCCGAAATGTTTCTCGTGTTGTCATGAGCTAACACCCCTCGAGCAATATAGTATGTGAAATACCTGATGTGGGGAAACAAGATGTTGGAGATATTCCCCGGTGAATGTCTCGCGGACCCTTGCTTCAAAGGGAAGCGAATAGGGATTTCAGCTCGTAGGGCTGAACTTTCATTTTGGTTGTCTTCCCGACATTTCGCACACCTATAACGTCACAAAATTATGCCAAATACATGGTAAAGACATCCTCATATAATTTGAATTCAATCATGGAAGTTTTATCATTATATCTAAACCAGTTGACAAAATAATAGGTGAGTTTTGGATATTGTGGCACACGTCGTGTTATGAGACGTGTCAAACCTGCAGCTGCATAGAGGTTATCAAACTCATCCTTAATACCTGCCGCCACAAGGAAATCTGAACACACGTATGCCATGGCACGTGCCGTGTCCGTCTCATGGAGCAACTCCTGTGGCACGATATCATCATTGTAACTTGTCCTCACACAAGAAGGTGAAGCTGCAACTCTAGTTAGTCTATCGGTAGGCTCGGGTATCTTCTTCCCAAGCCATCCTTTTGCTTTTCCAAACAAACTCATTTCTGAAAATTTTGGTACATCACAAAAATGAAGGTTTAAGCAAAATGAGTTGGAGCAAACTATTCTACTCACTTCTGTGATGCATAAACTTGCGTCAAAACTTCATAAACAAAATTTCTAAACATGCATGCAAGCTCATATGAACAACACCAAGAACTCCTAAATACTCACAAATAAGACTACCAATCAAAATTCTAATTGGAGGAGTGGAGGAGTCACATACCAAGGAGCAAATGCTCAAATTCTCAATGCAAATGATGGGCTCTAGAGAGAGATCGAAATTTTCCACCAAGAACAGCAAGAACTCGAGCTCCACGAGAAAAATCGGGATTTTTAGATTGAGAGAGAGAGAAGGGAAGAAGAAGTACCTCGAAAGGGGACCAGGTGGGCCCATGTGACCTGTGGGCGCGGCCAGGGGCCAGGCCGTGCCACCTAGCCGCCTGGACCAGGGGTGACCCCCCCTAGTTGGCCCTAGGTGCCCGTGTGTCTCTTTTTTGATGGAAATTTTTATTATATTTTTTCTGGAATTTTTGTGACAACTTCACTTTTGAAAAAAAATTGAAGTACCGAAAGGTGCAAAATTTCCGGAAAGCTCGAAGCAATAGTTAAACATATGAAGCTTCCAAAACATAAAACTTTGGTACAACAAGGAGGATGAAAGATAAAGGAAATGAAAACATGACAAGCTTCTCTTTTTACTCATATAAAACATATTTGTTAGCAAGGTTGATCATGTCTTACTACCAAACAAGTGTTATATTGAGCAAAAAGTTCCACTTCTCATAAAGCAATCATGGTACCTTTATTTTAATGGATATTGTCCCCACCATAATGGCTTTGTATTTGTGGTGCACATGTAGAGGGCAATCCCACTCTCCAACCTTCACGGTCTCAATATTCTCAATAGAATTAAGGCCATGCCTTTTATGAATCTTCTTCGGAAAATATACCGTGTGCTCCTTCTCATTAACATTGAAAGTCACCTTTCCTTTATTGCAATCAATAATAGCACCTGTGGTTTTAACAAAAGGTCTACCAAAAATAATAGACATGCTCCCATCCTCGGGCATGTCAAGCATAACAAAGTCAGTAAGGATCAAGCAATTAGCAACTTCAACAGGAACATCCTCACAAATACCAACAAGAACGGCTATTGACTTATCAGCCATTTGAAGAGAGATATCTGTAGGGATAGTTTATCTAGACAAAGCCTTTTGTAAAGATAGAAAGGCATAACACTCACTCCTACACCAAGATCACATAAAGAAGTTCTGACATAATTATTTTTTATGGAGCAAGGAATGGTGGGTATACCTAGATCACCAAGCTTCTCAGGAATCTTACCACTGAAAGTGTAATTAGCGAGCCTAGTAGATATTGCCTCATTAGGAACTTTTCTTTTATTAGTAACAATATATTTCATCTACCTCGAGTACAGAGGCAACTTAATAGCATCAGTCAAAGGAATTTGAAGAAAAGGAGGTTTCATCCATTCACAAAATTTATTGTAATGCCCTTCTCCTTTGGTTTTGAAAGACTTACCTAGGAAGGGCATTGATTTCTGTACCCATGGTTCTTTCCTTCCCATGTCTTCTTGCAATAAAGTCCTCTCTAGTATATCTCTTGCGCTTGTCGGGTGCTTCTTCTTCTTGGACTTCAGGAGGATCATTCTTCTCGTTATATTTATCAGGTTCAGCACCATCTTCAGTTTCAGCATCGGAAATAGATATACTATTAGGATCAACAATAGGTTCTTCATCAATTATGGGATCATTGGAGTTGTCAGCTTCCTTGTGTTTCTTCTTCTTCTTTGGGGAGCTGACAACGTCTTCTTCCTGCAATTGAGAATCTTGCTCGATCCTCTTTGGATGCCCCTCCGGATAGAGGGGGTCCTGGGTGTGTGTACCACCTTGGGTCTTTATACCATATGCTTGTGTATCAACTTGTTTGTCATTGTTAGCAAGCAAATCCTTTTGCACATTAGAAATTTGTTCAAGCTGAGTTTGAACCATATGAAAATGCTTAACGAGACCTTTAGCATCATTAACAGTTCTACTTAAAACATCAAGCAAACTTTTGATAGCAAGGGAATTATCATGCAATTGTCTTTGAATCCTCTCATTAAAGTGACTTTGCTTGACAATGAAGTTATCAAGCCCATCTAAACATTGATCAGGAGTCTTACCATGAGAGGTGTCACTTGCATTGAATTCTAAAAGAGAGTGTACCTCTACCATAGGTGGGTGAGTGGTAGGCTCACATAACTTCTCAATAGAAGGTACATTCTTCACATCTTCAGCTTTAATAACTTTCTCTTTAATAGACTTCTTGGCTTCTTGCATAACTTCAGGGCTCAATAAAAGCATACCCCTCTTCTTTGGTGGTGGAGGTGGTTCAGGAATGGACCAATCATCATGATTCTTAGTTATCTTGCCCATGAGTTCTTCAGCATCGTCCCGTGTTGTTTCCGTGAAAACACAACCAACACAACTATCCACATAGGTTCTAGATTCATCGGTTAGACCAGCATAAAATATATCAAGCAATTCATTCTTAGGGACTCCATGTCCCGGTCAAGCCTTGAGTAAAGTGCAATACCTCCCCCAAGCTTTAAGGAGGTGCTCATCCTGCAACTGTTTAAAGTTATAGATTCTTTGTAAAGCAGCATGTTGCTTATGAGCAGGAAAATATTTAGCAACAAAAGATTGAGCTAAATATTGAGGACTCTTAATGGAACCACATGGTAGTGCATCATACCATGCTTTACCATCTTCCTTCAAAGAGAAAGGAAGTAGCTTAGTAACATAATAATTTCTCTCCTTATCCTCTGTAGTGAATAAGCCACCCAACTAAGTGAGTTTGGTAAGGTGTGCAATAGCGTCGTCATTTTATCTGCCATAAAAAGGATCATCTTCAACTTTGGATATAAGTGAAAGATCGACAGAGAAATCAAAATCAGCATCCTCAATGCAAATAGGAGATGAAGCAAATTTAGGATCAGGAGTAAATTTGTTCTTCATAGAATGCATTTCAAGCAGCTTCTTAACAGAAGCAGGGTCAGAGTCAGTACACTCTGTAAGCTCCCTGCATAATTCATCATCAAGTTTAATATAATCATCATCAAGAATTCTTTCCGTGAGACCACTTAAGTCTGGGTAACCAAAGGATCTACCAATGGGGTAGCGTGTAACAGGAATTTCAATTCCAGACTGCTTTGCAGCCTTAGCAATCTGAGATTCAATAAAATAACCAAGTAAACTAGTCTCATCAATAGTAGTATAAGCGTCATCAAAAGTATCACGCATAGTGACGGACTCGGTAGAAGCAGCATGTGGTGGTGGTGAAGCAAACTTACTCATAAGGGAAGGCGAATCAAGCGTAGCACTAGTGCTAAGAACAGTACCTTTTCGTGTAGTGGATAGTAAAATCAGAACCTTGTGGGTCTCCTTTCTTACCCATAGCGGATAAATCGCAGCAAGCAAAATAACTCCAAGTAGACTTGTAAATAAAGCTATGTTCCCCGGCGACGGCGCTAGAAAATAGTCTTGATAACCCAGAAGTGTAGGGGATTGCAACAGTCTTCGCGGGTAAGATAACCCAATTTATTGGTTCGACACAAGGGGGGCCAAAGAATATTTATAAGCTTTAACAGTTGAGTTGTCAATTCAACCGCACCTTAAAGATACTTGCTTGGCAACAAAATATTAGTAGCAACGGTGATATGGAAGTGATGGTAGCAACCAAAATAATAGTGTCAAAGCAACAAAAGTAAAACAACAAAAGTAAAGCAACTTGTAGCCAGCAGGATTAAAACACTGTAGGCTAGGGAGATGGATGGTTGGTCAAGGATGAGAGATATCATGTATTTAACTTGGGGCAAGGCACAAAGAAAAGTAATGATCATCTAGGCAAATATCAAACATTGGGCATGTATGCCAAGGTAGCCGTGCGTGCTTGCAATAAGAACTTGCACAACATCTTTTGTCCTAGCATCCCTCTACCAACGGGGCCAAAAGGAACTTATGGAGATTAAGGTGCTCGTGTCAAAGAGCACCGGAACAAAGCATTAATAATCAATGGATACATGGAATCGTCAAACTATAGTCTATCCCCTTTGGTCTCCCAAGCTGCCACCATTGGGATCGCCGGTTCCAGACTATAATAGGTGCATACTACTCATAGATAGGATCTTAGAACACAAATATATTCATGAAAACATAAGGTATTCAAATCCGAAATCATGGCACTCGGGCCCAAAGTGATAAGCATTAAGAGTAACAAGTAGTAGCAAAGATGATAAACACCATAGTAGATGATAGGCAACATGCCCCCAACAATCTGACGAACTATTACATAATATAATTCATCCAATCCCTACCATCCCCTTCACCTACAGCAGGGAATTACTCACACATAATGGGGGAAGCCATGGAAGGGTGATGGAGTGGTGATGGTGATGAACATGTCGACGATTTCCCCTCTCCGGAGGCCAAGGCAGCCTCCAGATTAGCTCTCCCGGAGAAGAACCGATGGTGGTAGCGGCTCCGCGTCGAGAACTTGCAAAACGACTTCTGTTCTGGGATTTCTCCATCATGGGTAAAAATAGGAGCCAAGGTAGGGCACCAGAGGGGGTGGGTCCCACCCAGGCGGCCTCCAGGCGCGGCCAGGGGGCAGGCCGCGCCACCAGGTCGCCTGAAGGCCTCGTGCCCCCCTATGGCCTAGGGTTCCTCCCGGTGCGTGGATTTTCTCTATTTTTTATTGGAATTTTCTGTGACGCTTGAAAATCCATTTTCCTGCACACAAGAAAACCATACAGGCAGCTCTACTGAAAACAGCGTCAGACCGGGTTAGTTTCGTTCAAATCATGCAAGAATGAGGCCAAAACAATAGCAAAAGTGTTTGGAAAAGTCAATATGTTTGAGACGTATCACTTGCTGATTAGATGCAGGCACAATTTGGTGGGTGCCCTTAACTCAACAACCAAAAATTCACCTCGGAATCAACTCATTGAAGTCGTCGGTGGGATGGGTCATGGACGCTCAGCGCTCCAGGCCGGCCTGTGTTTTGGATCTTCATGGCTCGCTAGAGCTCGATAACTCGTGTGGCACCGCCGAGAGCCACGCTAGCCTTTGGAAGGTGTCGGCAACGTTCCTCATACCGAAGGGCATGCGGACGCGGCCGACAGGGATGATCCAGCTCGCGCTAGTGTGTGCCGGTAAAAAGGGATACCAGGAGTCATCCCCATTGAGGCATGTGACACCGACACACATGCGTACCTTGTCGTTCTTTTCTAGGGTGGCGATCGTGCTGGTGGAGCATCGCGGGCCACACTTGTCGCGCATGGCTCAAGCCTCCTACGGCCCATCGACACTGTCAGGCGAGGAACTCTTGTGCCCCTAGTATGTGGCATCACACCGCGCTCGCGGGGGCGCGCGTCGAGGCACTCCTCCTTGTGGTGCCCGAGCACCTCCTTCGTCATACTGGCCAGGTCTGGCACTTTCCAGGTTGAAACCTCGAACCCGTCCCGATGGAGGCGCCGGGCGTGCCTTCCCATTCTAGGGGGAGGCCAGCGTTGGACGCGGGTGCGGGGCTCACGATGTCGGCATCAGACAGTGCATTCCTGGCATCGGTAGAGCCTGGGGCAGACATCAACCGTTTCTTCCTCGAGGGCACCGCATGGTGGCATCCAACGTCTCCCTCGCCATATCAATGCTCGATCGCGGTAGCCTTGTATGCGCGCTCGAGGGAACGATCTGCCTCCTTTTCACTACACACGATGGTGACGTTGCCGCTTCAGCCAGGCATTTCGAGGAGGTGGCTACCATGGAGGGTTACCGCCATGAACTTAGCCAGTGTTGGATAACCTAGGATCGCATTGTAAGGCGGTTCAATGCGTACCACGTCAAAGCCGATGATCTCGGTGCAGTAGTTGCAACGCGTGATCAAGGTGACGGGGAGGCGGACGTGCCCTAGGGGACTGGTGGAGTCATCAATCACCTCCGATGATGTCCTGGTGGGCTCAGCTGGTCATAAGGTAGTTTGAGTGCCTTGAATACCCTGTCAGGGAGCACGTTGATGCTGGCATCCTCGTCGATGAGGGTCTGGGCAACCGTAAAATTACCGATGATGGAGGCACAGAGCATGGGGAGCGCACCAGCGGAGGGGGTAAGCTCGAAGCCGTCCCTTGGGTCGAGGGTGATGGCGCACCGCATCCCTTTGAAGGGACGCGCAATCTCCAACTCGGCGCCGGACGGGCGAAGGCAACCGTTGTGGTCCCCGGTCATGGCCTAGGGGGTGCAAAACAGCTGACGGCTGACAAAGTTGGAGCCTAGTCGGAGCTACAGAGTGATGGTGCACCCCTACATGGCGCGTCAAATGTGAGAATCAGAGCTCCGGGGACCCAGGAGGTTCAAACTCTGGGGTGTCCATGCTCTCATGCCCTACTCTACCACACAACAAACACGGTGATGCTACGTGTGTTCGAGCTAAGGAAGAAGAACGGAGGACATGACATTTACCCGGGTTCGGGCCACCTCGTGGTGTAAGACCCTACTCGTTCTTGTGTGGATTGCTCGAGAGTGAGAGAGAATACAAATGTGTGTTACTGCTAGCTCTGGGACGACCCCCCCCCCCCTCTATGGTGGCAGCCTACCCTATCTTATACTCGCCTCGACCCTCTTCCCCCGAAAACACCCAACGGGAAGGGTTACTACAACAACCAGTTTGAAGAGGGGACATGATTGCAGCTTATCCTGACAAAAGTGGTCTTCGCGTGCAAAAGCCTTCTACCATGACGCACTGGTGGGCTCGGGGATGAGCTCCGTCCTCTTGAGCCCATAACTTTAGTGTTCTTGCACCAAACGGGAAACCTTTGGAGATTATATTGCGAGCCAGCGGGATGGCCATGCTCCCTATCACAGAAGAGGAAACCCTTACCATCTACACCTGTTGGCACGACTACCCGCGGTGTACGACGTGGCGAGCGTCACCCACATGAAGACGTGGTGATGCATGACCCCCCTCGGCCACCTCTGACTAGTCCGCCCTGCGAAGGCCTCGGGGCAGCCTCACGGGCGACCTCGTAAGAGGGGTCTTGCTCGGTTTTTGACGGGGCTTACTATCTGGCGCCTCATGCGACGGGGGTCCTCGACAGGGCCTCGTTCGTGAGGCTTAACGGTGGACCGTGTTAGGCATGCGGCATGCGCCGCGTCTAGGGTCGTAGGCAGACGACCTAAATAGCCCGAGTTTCATGGGCCCCACAAGGACATAACATCATTTAGATCCTCTCGGGAGACCGTGTTCACATCCACGGCCCCGGGTGACCCCACAACCCAATCCCCTTCCTCAACCATACTCCTTGGGTGGTGAAACCCTTAATCAACAGACGTGTCTCTAATACCAATTGAAAGGATCGATAAGGTTGACTAGTGTGACATCCCCGGATTAAGCTACACTAAGCAATGTAGTTAGGCTACAGTAATGACACCCTAATGATGCGAGGTCATCATGTTTAACTAAGCTAGATTGTCACTTAATAAAATCAAATCCAAATTTTAAGTTTATAATAATTTAAAATGAATTATTTCCTCAGAACGTAAAAGAAAAATCTTGGTTTGGTTGTAAATTTTCCATAGGTAATTATGTTAGGGAAAACAGCATCATGTGAACTACCAAAATGCTCGTGGGAATTTTAACACTGGGACAGAAGCAATTAAATTGATCGTTTAAAAATTTAAAAAAATATTTAAACGTTAAAAAAATACTTTGAATCTTTTTCTGCCATCCCAAAATATTGTTCTTGATTTATGTGCGAAGTTTCAGTTATAGCAAAAATCGTTTGCTGCATAACCTAAATATAGAAATGGGGTGCAAAATATTACAGAAAAGAAAAATATATAAGATCTAGTGTGCTACTCGGCCATAAGTGAGCACAGTGCATTTGGCCCAGCCCACCCTGGCCTTTCCCCTACCTCTCGTACAGAGGAGGTAGAGGCCATGGCGTGGAGGCCATCCACGGCCACCACGGCTCGATGGCCACCACGTAGCCCCCTTGGACCTACAAATACGTCCCCCGAAAACCCTAAATCGCCCTCTACCATCCCCCCTCGACCCCCTTCGTTCCCCCACCTCTTTGTCTTGAATTCGAGCTCACGAGCTCAGGTGGTCACCGTTGCCTCGCCCTCGTTGACGCGTCTAACGGTCTCTCTGGCGTGAGGGAGCACGTCCGGGAGGTCCGCCGCTACCGGATTCGTCCGTTCCGAGGACCAGCTCAAGTCGGGACGGCCTCTATGCTCGCCATCGAGCTCTTCTCCGCCACGGACGCCACCACCTCATCTTCGTTGCCGCTGCTCCGGGCCTCCCCCGACCTCCTAACCTTGTCCACGAGAACCAGGGTGAGCACCTTTGCCGATCCCCCCCTTTTTTCCACTCGATCCGTCGCCGTAGTTGCCGCCACCGAGCTCACCCGAATGTACGCGTACGTGTTGTTGCTCTGCGCTTCCTGCATTGGCCGGCCGGGACTCCTGCGTCCCGCGCGCCCGCGTAGTGCTGCTGCTATGTGAAACCTTGAGCTGACGATGTTGCTCTGCTTCTCATGCCGGTGCCTGCTTATTGTTGTTGCTGCTCAATCACTAGCTGCTGCTGATGCTTGCCATGGCCATGGTTGCTATGCACCCGTGCGTGTTGTGCTGGACATGGCAAGCACGCTAGTGGCCGGCCTAATTGGTAGGCCTAATTAGTTTAGGTTAATTTAGCGGTTAATTAGTGTTAGTTTAGCTAGTAGTCTATGGCATATGAGACCCCCTTGCTTGATTTAATTAGTTGGGTCTTTTATTAACACATGTGACATGACATGTGGGCCATACAACCTGTTGACTAGTCAAACTAATTGGATCAAACCAACCCCTTGACCCCACTTGTAATACACTCTGGGTAGAGTGGCGATAGGTGAGGAAAATATTCACTGATTTTAATTTGGATTAATAATAATCCATTAATTTTAGAAAAGTTATTAAAACTTTGAAAATTAATAGAAAATAAATCGTAACTCCGATAAAAATAATTTGTACATGAAAGTTGATCAGAAAAACGACACGAATCCGAATACGCTTGCCATTCGTCTGTCACGCGTCTCTAGCATGGCGAACGTGGAACTTTTCCATCGTTTCCAGTATGACCAGTAGTAGCCCGAGACCCGGAAAATATCGTCAGATATTCTTCCGACTCGTCTATGACGGATGTTGCTGCGTTAGCTCATGTCTAGCCTGCATCTTTCCATGTCATGTTTTGTGTTGCATCATTGCTATTATTTATTGTTTCTTCCCCCTCTTCTTACCGGTAGACCCCGAGACTGACGCTGCTGCCGGGTACATCTACGACCCTGCCGATCAGTCCTTTGCCGCAGAGCAGCAAGGCAAGCAAACCCCCCTTGATCATTCCTATATCGTCTATGTCTTTCTTTCTACTGCTTGCATTAGTATTTTGCTACTGTTGTAGTTAGCTCCTATATCTGATGCATAGCCTGTTTTTGATGAACTGCTACTTTCAGTCCTGTACCTTTAATCTGCTTAGTATAGGTGGAGCAGTCATCCCCTCTGACCCCGTAGATCAGTTGCCCCGCTTGTTTTCAAATCTCGATCTCTGATCGACGAGCCAGACCCGACACAGCACGTTCACCCCCCTTCGTTGTACGACGCTACAGAGGTACTATCGGGTACCGAGGGTGACACCTCGCTAAGTACTCCTGATGAGATCTCTGTAGTATAGCTAGTCGGTCGTGGTTATCGAGGGTGATTCCTCTTTCACCATTCCCGATGACGCCTCCATCGTGCAACCCCGCAAGTGTGGGACCCCCGAGGGTGATTTCTCTAAGCCCACCTTGACGGGTACATCGTTCGGAATCCCACGAGGGTGATACCTCGGATTTCCCCGATGTTACGACCACACAATTACTCGACCATGTTACTGGGATCATTGGTGATTAGTTGTAAGACGGGTGGATTCCCGCGAGACTGTGTTGCTGGCCTATTTAAAATGCTAATGGATTTGGGTATTTGATCTGGGTTGGTCGGAGACCTTTTCGCACTAACCGGCTACGCGGGAAGAATTATGGGTACTCGGCGTCGCGGTATCAGCCGAAGCTTTTCAGATGCCAGCAGTGTAGCGGCGCGCGCCCGAGTGGTCCTGAGATGCATCGCGCTTGTGATTAAGGGATGCTAGGACTGACGTCGGCCGCCCACGCCACGTGCAGGAGCGTGAAGGGGAACTGGGCCCATGAACCCTTTGTGCTTAGGATTTAGACCGGCGGGCTGGCCTCTCTGATTAGTCTTAGGTGGGGCTGCGACGTGTCGATATTCCGAGGCCGGGCAGGACCCAGAAAAGTATGTCCGGCCAGAGTGTTATCGAGCGTGACGGGACATGTGGTGCACCCCTGCAGGGATGAAAATTAACTATTCGGATAGCCGTGTCCACGGTTACAGGACGACTTGGAGTTGTGCCCCGATCTTATACAACTACAATTGTTACTTAACTGGAATTAGTTTGCCTCGGGATTGCTTCCTCGCAGGGAGTCGAGGGAGGATCTTTAGGCGTGACCTCACTTTAATATTGCTGCAACAATATGACTATTAATGTTTTACCCCTGTTCTACTCTCGTCTATTGCTGCAAGACCCTGAAGATGCTAGTCTTCGATAGGACTAGGCCTTCTCTCTCTGTTCTCGCATTGCTGCAGTCAGTCCACATATAACCCCCTTCTTTGATACTGGTGCATAATTAGATTAGTTCTGATGTAAGACTTGCGAGTACTTTGGATGAGTACTCACCGCTGCTTTGCTCCCCCCTTGTTCCCTCGATCCGTTTGCTGCGACCAGATGATGAAGCCCAGGAGATGGAGGTCCCCGCCACCGACGACTGCTACCCCGACGGTGCCTACTACTACGTGGAGGCCGCTGATGATCAGGAGTAGTTAGGAGGTTCCCAGGCAGGAGGCCTCGCCTCGTTCGATCGTTGTATCTTTTGTGCTAGCCTTCTCTAAGGCACCCCATGTTTTATGTCTGTACTCAGATATTGTTGCTTCCGCTGACTCGTGTGCTTATCGAGCTTTCGTATTCTAGCCCTCGAGGCCCCTGGCTTGTAATATGAAGCTGATGTTATTTTATTTGTGTCTAGAGTTGTGTTGTGATATCTCCCCGTGAGTCCTTGGGTTTGATCGTACGCGTTTGCGTGTATGATTAGCGTACGATTAAGCCGAGGGCGTCACAAGTTGGTATCAGAGCCGACTGCCTGTAGGTAGCCCCCTTTCCAACTCCTTGGCCGAAGATGAGTCTAGTGTTTGAAAAACTTTACTAACACTGATGTTGTGGCTTACGGGCCCACATCTCAATTGGGTGGTATTAGTATCTTTTACTCCTTTCCTATACTCTGGCCTCTATTCTCTCTTCTCTTTCGGGTTAAAGATTTTACTAACTCTAACATTAGGTTCTCGTAAGTATTTCATCCCGAAGAGCCCCGTATTCCAGATGATGGCTTTATCCCTCAGAAGAACCGCGGTTACTCTTCGATGTTCTCTTGAGTTGTTGTGCTCATTGCTTCTGCAATTTTCCCTTCCTTCGTCAACCACTATGGATGACAACATACAAATGTCGTTCATACTTTCTTCTCCAATTGCTCTTGTTTTACGAGATGCAACGAATTATCTTATCCGGGATTCGTCCATCATGAGTTGTCATGGGTTTCGAAAGTTCTTCGACTTATTATTCGGTCTTCCGAAATCCTTCGCAGCCTAATGTTCATGACCTTCCTCACCTGCTTGCATTATGGTTAAATCCATATGTCTAGCAGCATTCATTAAAATCCTTTGTGATTTTCCTGTGATCTTATTGATTCTACATTTGTGTGAATGCACACAATCATCTGTTGTGACTCATAAATTATCTGCCGGCTCAGACGTCCTTCTAGACCTAGCTGGTTCTCGACAAATCAATTTTTGGTTGGTTGTCCATCTAAGTCCAATCAACCTACTTGTATGTGATCGGAGCATCTGTTTATGATACACCAATCTGGAAAACTTAATTCCTTTGGTAGTTAAGTATCAGTATTTTTCAGGTGTTCTATAATCTGATGCCTTGCATTTTACCCCCTCTGATTGAGTACCGATACTCACATCAGATCATTTGTGTATTGCCAGACTCATTTGAGTTATTATCCGACGACATCCTTTGCTTTAGAAAATTCTTGTGATTGTTTCCCCTGACACATGATGCATTTGGTAAATTGTGTCTCCTCCTTCTGACGAGTTGCATCATCTGCCTTGTTAGCCATGCTCTTCAAGCATGTGTTATGTACTCTTGAAATTTGTGGTATATGTTCCTAAGATGCCCCGATGGGTTGAACCTGTGCCTTCCTTAATCAATATGACCTGAAGAGTTTTCACAAGTCTTGCTCTTCTGGTGTTTTGTCAAATGTTCTTTCAAGCTACAACTTGATCCAAGGCGAGGGATAAATGGCAGGTGATGCATTGATGAAGTGGGAGTCGACCTTGAACTTTGTGTTCATGCCCATGGAAACGACGCTGATCCTGTCATAAAAACTTCTCGTATAAATAATCAATTCATTCTGTAGTTTAAATATGGGATCTGTGATCTTATCCTTTGCAGTCGTGGTTCCGACCATGTTGTCGTACCTTGATTTCATTCGCGGACGAGTTAAAGTACTTGTCTTCTTCAGATCAACACGTCGGTCCAAACCTTAAAGTTGATCTACCTCCGAGTATTATTCCTTGTAGCTCGAGGATATCGTGGAGCTATGGAACTTCTTGTGAGCTCCTCATCAACTATGATATTTTCCTTAATTCCAGTTGCCTCATGTTTGAGTTGTTGGACACGCGAGTACATCGATAACTGAATCGAGTACGCATTGCGATTCAACAATTTTTAGTAATCTTCCTTGTTTACGAGTTTTGTACTCGATCCTGTCATTCCAAGCTGTTAAGCTACATCATCATCGTCATGTTGGAGCTCGACCATGCTATCTATACCCTTCATCCCTGGAACACAATTCCAACTATGCGTTAAGCTCACATTGAGTTTTCCACATCATGTTGGTTGTACTGAAAGACAATCTCAATTCTAAGCTAGCAGTCTTATCTGTGATTACGACAACCTCTTGCTTCATCATTCCCTTGCTTGTTGTCATCGGTGATCGATTACATCTTTGTGAAGCTTCTCGACAAATGTGTCGTGATCACCATCAGCATTCTGAGCTCTTGCTGGGTATCAATCGAATGCATGTTGAGGAATACCATCCTTGCCCCTCGATGGTTTGTGTTTTCATCAGCAACCTTTTTGCTTTCCCTCCTACACAAACTTGTTCATGTTTTGTGTTGTCCCGTGAGTTCCTTGCTAGTTCAGCTTATGTTATCTTCTACCTTGGGGTATTACCACCTTTATGTCAAGAATGCTGTGAGCATCATTGCACCTCTTAAGAATCCTTGACATAGTAATACTTCTCGCCATCACCATTCATTTCTTGGTCCCGTGTTGTTTCTAACCGGTATACCGACAAGTGAACTCTGATGTGTGATTCCAATACTTCTGGCAACCCTATTGCCTTGAGATTAACAACTGACTATTTCATTCTTAGTGTGTTGGGTGTTGACTCAACATTTTTGACATTGGTTGTGCTACTCCGTCCGTATTTCTGAGTGCACCCTTTGACCAGTGTTTAATTGTTGTTGTTCCCTCGAGCATACGACATTGTACCATTTGATTTGACAAATGATATCTCCTTGATATTATAATTTTGGGAATTCATCCCTGTCTAAATCTTGAGGGATTGTTGTTCAGCCCATCAGCCACACCCTCAACTTCTCCATGTCCCACAATGAAGCTCTTGAAAGCATTGTCCTTGTGCCTAGCTCATGAAGGATATAGTTGATAAGAAGAAGTGTTTTTCCAAACTTCACGTGCACTCTTGCCGCCCTCAATATGTGAAAGTTTCGTTTCGCTTCCTCTCGGGAAATACCAACCATTCATGCATGTGCGAAGTGTTATGTGTTATGAAGATTTGTTATCTTCAATTCATATAACTTCTCTTAGCATGCCAAGCCACTGACTGATTTGATCAAGGGAAAAGAAGTTCCTTCATAAGAGCTAATCGAGACTTACACATGGAACCTTGTTATCCCAGATGATGGTTCCCTAATAAGAACTCAGTTGCGTTTTGACGTAAGAATTCCACCTGGGCACGAATGTTTTTAACATTGTGCTCATATGTCTTAAAGTCGAACTCATGATTCAAGGATTTTCTTATGTAGTTCATATCATGAGAATCTTGCATCTTCATCTTTTCTTCTCAGGCATCTTGAGTCTGAGGTATCCTAACACCAATCGTATCTGAATCTCGGACAAATATGATGGTTGGAACATTTTCTCAATAATTATAACTTTGGTCTTTATGTGACCTAGTACGGTGATGTCTTGTCTGGCACACCGGGCCGAAGGACCTATTGTTATAAATCCTCCCATATGTAAGATTCACCATCTTCTGTGCGGAAACTATATGGCTTATTTTATAAGTTGTTTTTGGAGAATTCTTTGTGTACCCAAATTCCAACCTTTATCTGATGACCATGTAGATGCTACCCCGAAGCACGGATGTGGTATTTCAAATTTCAACTGGAACACTAGAAGCACAATGCTAAATTGTTCCTGATCAATTATTCAAACCGCGTGGTATGGGTAAACATCATGATTCTTCTTGCCTCTTTGTCTAAATGGTTATGTACTTGATGACCTATAATGTATACCATACTCTATGTTTTCCTCGGGAATGGCATACTTTGATACTTGTGTGTGTGAACACATTTTCCTTCCCATTGGTCTGTTTGACGTTTCTTATGACATAATCTATCTAAGCAGTGTTAATTCCCTGCTTAGGTAAAATCTCGGTATACAACTTTGTCAGCAAGACCCTGTTACTATTGTGGATAACATTCCGGTAGCCGCCGGTGGACGAGAACCTTGCCTATTGGCCCGCCTCGTTTCAACGAGCAGGAAAATGGTTCTATTCGTCCCCCGCCCTTGGTACCGACGTGGTTGCCAACATAACTGACAGGTTGTCCTCTGGCATGTCTTGCTACCAAGACCGTATAATATGCCACCCCTCTATCTACTCTCGGTCCACATGGTGGACCCATAACCAAAAGTTCCACATGATTGAAACCTGACTCTCCTGTACATCTTTGACTCCAAAGTATCCCTTACACTTGGCTTCGTATGGAATTCCAGATCCACCGTTCAATGGACCAATCACTCTTCGGTCCGGATACTATCCAACCTACTAAAGATCAAGTCCACATTATTCATGATAATCTAAAGGCTGCTCAGTCTCATTAGAAGAGTCAGTATGACCGTCATCATCAAGATATGGTCTATCAACCTGGCGAAAAGGCTTATCTTCGTGTCACACCAATGAGGGGCGCACACCGTTTTGTAATCAAGGGCAAATTAGCTCCTCGCTATATTGGTCCTTTCACTGTTCTCGAAAGGCGTGGAAGAGTGGTTTATCAATTGGAACTGCCGGCAAACCTTTCTCAGGTTCACGATGTCTTCCATGTGACTCGGCTCCATCGCTGCTTCAAGGATCCTATTCGAGAAGTGGATCATGGTATGCTTGAGCTGCAACAAGACATCTCTTATAAAGAGCATGCGGTCCGTATTCTCGACCAAGCGGAACGTAAGACTCGTCACAAAGTCACCAAGTTCCTCAATGTGAAATTGTCGAATCATTCTAAATATGAGGCCACTTGGGAACGCGAGGATCATCTTTGTGATGAATACCCCGAGCTCTTTCCTTCTACCTCCAAATTCTCGGGACGAGAATTCTTGTTAGTAGGGGAGAGTTGTGACATCCCCGGATTAAGCTACACTAAGCAATGTAGTTAGGCTACAGTAATGACACCCTAATGATGCGAGGTCATCATGTTTAACTAAGCTAGATTGTCACTTAATAAAATCAAATCCAAATTTTAAGTTTATAATAATTTAAAATGAATTATTTCCTCAGAACGTAAAAGAAAAATCTTGGTTTGGTTGTAAATTTTCCATAGGTAATTATGTTAGGGAAAACAGCATCATGTGAACTACCAAAATGCTCGTGGGAATTTTAACACTGGGACAGAAGCAATTAAATTGATCGTTTAAAAATTTAAAAAAATATTTAAACGTTAAAAAAATACTTTGAATCTTTTTCTGCCATCCCAAAATATTGTTCTTGATTTATGTGCGAAGTTTCAGTTATAGCAAAAATCGTTTGCTGCATAACCTAAATATAGAAATGGGGTGCAAAATATTACAGAAAAGAAAAATATATAAGATCTAGTGTGCTACTCGGCCATAAGTGAGCACAGTGCATTTGGCCCAGCCCACCCTGGCATTTCCCCTACCTCTCGTACAGAGGAGGTAGAGGCCATGGCGTGGAGGCCATCCACGGCCACCACGGCTCGATGGCCACCACGTAGCCCCCTTGGACCTACAAATACGTCCCCCGAAAACCCTAAATCGCCCTCTACCATCCCCCCTCGACCCCCTTCGTTCCCCCACCTCTTTGTCTTGAATTAGAGCTCACGAGCTCAGGTGGTCACCGTTGCCTCGCCCTCGTTGACGCGTCCAACGGTCTCTCTGGCGTGAGGGAGCACGTCCGGGAGGTCCGCCGCTACCGGATTCGTCCGTTCCGAGGACCAGCTCAAGTCGGGACGGCCTCTATGCTCGCCATCGAGCTCTTCTCCGCCACGGACGCCACCACCCCATCTTCGTTGCCGCTGCTCCGGGCCTCCCCCGACCTCCTAACCTTGTCCACGAGAACCAGGGTGAGCACCTTTGCCGATCCCCCCCTTTTTTCCACTCGATCCGTCGCCGTAGTTGCCGCCACCGAGCTCACCCGAATGTACGCGTACGTGTTGTTGCTCTGCGCTTCCTGCATTGGCCGGCCGGGACTCCTGCGTCCCGCGCGCCCGCGTAGTGCTACTGCTATGTGAAACCTTGAGCTGACGATGTTGCTCTGCTTCTCATGCCGGTGCCTGCTTATTGTTGTTGCTGCTCAATCACTAGCTGCTGCTGATGCTTGCCATGGCCATGGTTGCTATGCACCTGTGCGTGTTGTGCTGGACATGGCAAGCACGCTAGTGGCCGGCCTAATTGGTAGGCCTAATTAGTTTAGGTTAATTTAGCGGTTAATTAGTGTTAGTTTAGCTAGTAGTCTATGGCATATGAGACCCCCTTGCTTGATTTAATTAGTTGGGTCTTTTATTAACACATGTGACATGACATGTGGGCCATACAGCCTGTTGACTAGTCAAACTAATTGGATCAACCCAACCCCTTGTCCCCACTTGTAATACACTCTAGGTAGAGTGGCGATAGGTGAGGAAAATATTCACTGATTTTAATTTGAATTAATAATAATCCATTAATTTTAGAAAAGTTATTAAAACTTTGAAAATTAATAGAAAATAAATCGTAACTCCGATAAAAATAATTTGTACATGAAAGTTGATCAGAAAAACGACACGAATCCGAAAACGCTTGCCATTCGTCTGTCACGCGTCTCTAGCATGGCGAACGTGGAACTTTTCCATCGTTTCCAGTATGACCGGTAGTAGCCCGAGACCCGGAAAATATCGTCAGATATTCTTCCGACTCGTCTATGACGGATGTTGCTGCGTTAGCTCATGTCTAGCCTGCATCTTTCCATGTCATGTTTTGTGTTGCATCGTTGCTATTATTTATTGTTTCTTCCCCCTCTTCTTACCGGTAGACCCCGAGACTGACGCTGCTGCCGGGTACATCTACGACCCTGCCGATCAGTCCTTTGCCGCAGAGCAGCAAGGCAAGCAAACCCCCCTTGATCATTCCTATATCGCCTATGTCTTTCTTTCTACTGCTTGCATTAGTATTTTGCTACTGTTGTAGTTAGCTCCTATATCTGATGCATAGCCTGTTTTTGATGAACTGCTACTTTCAGTCCTGTACCTTTAATCTGCTTAGTATAGGTGGAGCAGTCATCCCCTCTGACCCCGTAGATCAGTTGCCCCGCTTGTTTTCAAATCTCGATCTCTGATCGACGAGCCAGACCCGACACAGCACGTTCACCCCCCTTCGTTGTACGACGCTACAGAGGTACTATCGGGTACCGAGGGTGACACCTCGCTAAGTACTCCTGATGAGATCTCTGTAGTATAGCTAGTCGGTCGTGGTTATCGAGGGTGATTCCTCTTTCACCATTCCCGATGACGCCTCCATCGTGCAACCCCGCAAGTGTGGGACCCCCGAGGGTGATTCCTCTAAGCACACCTTGACGGGTACATCGTTCGGAATCCCACGAGGGTGATACCTCGGATTTCCCCGATGTTACGACCACACAATTACTCGACCATGTTACTGGGATCATTGGTGATTAGTTGTAAGATGGGTGGATTCCCGCGAGACTGTGTTGCTGGCCTATTTAAAATGCTAATGGATTTGGGTATTTGATCTGGGTTGGTCGGAGACCTTTTCGCACTAACCGGCTACGCGGGAAGAATTATGGGTACTCGGCGTCGCGGTATCAGCCGAAGCTTTTCAGATGCCAGCAGTGTAGCGGCGCGCGCCCGAGTGGTCCTGAGATGCATCGCGCTTGTGATTAAGGGATGCTAGGACTGACGTCGGCCGCCCACGCCACGTGCAGGAGCGTGAAGGGGAACTGGGCCCATGAACCCTTTGTGCTTAGGATTTAGACCGGCGGGCTGGCCTCTATGATTAGTCTTAGGTGGGGCTGCGACGTGTCGATATTCCGAGGCCGGGCAGGACCCAGAAAAGTATGTCCGGCCAGAGTGTTATCGAGCGTGACGGGACATGTGGTGCACCCCTGCAGGGATGAAAATTAACTATTCGGATAGCCGTGTCCACGGTTACAGGACGACTTGGAGTTGTGCCCCGATCTTATACAACTACAATTGTTACTTAACTGGAATTAGTTTGCCTCGGGATTGCTTCCTCGCAGGGAGTCGAGGGAGGATCTTTAGGCGTGACCTCACTTTAATATTGCTGCAACAATATGACTATTAATGTTTTACCCCTGTTCTACTCTCGTCTATTGCTGCAAGACCCTGAAGATGCTAGTCTTCGATAGGACTAGGCCTTCTCTCTCTATTCTCGCATTGCTGCAGTCAGTCCACATATAACCCCCTTCTTTGATACTGGTGCATAATTAGATTAGTTCTGATGTAAGACTTGCGAGTACTTTGGATGAGTACTCACCGCTGCTTTGCTCCCCCCTTGTTCCCTCGATCCGTTTGCTGCGACCAGATGATGAAGCCCAGGAGATGGAGGTCCCCGCCACCGACGACTGCTACCCCGACGGTGCCTACTACTACGTGGAGGCCGCTGATGATCAGGAGTAGTTAGGAGGTTCCCAGGCAGGAGGCCTCGCCTCGTTCGATCGTTGTATCTTTTGTGCTAGCCTTCTCTAAGGCACCCCATGTTTTATGTCTGTACTCAGATATTGTTGCTTCCGCTGACTCGTGTGCTTATCGAGCTTTCGTATTCTAGCCCTCGAGGCCCCTGGCTTGTAATATGAAGCTGATGTTATTTTATTTGTGTCTAGAGTTGTGTTGTGATATCTCCCCGTGAGTCCTTGGGTTTGATCGTACGCGTTTGCGTGTATGATTAGCGTACGATTAAGCCGAGGGCGTCACAACTAGAGGGGGTGAATAGGCAACTACCAGTTTTAAGCTTTTCTTTTAACAAATTAAGTTTAGCAACAAATAGGTTGTCTAGAAATGCAACTAGGTGAGCAACCTATATGATGATAACATCAATAATAACGAGCAAGAAAAAATACAAGTAAAGGTAAGGAATAACCACAAGTGGAACCGATGAAGACGAGGATGTGTTTCCAAAGTTCCTTCCCTTTGAGGGGAAGTACGTCTCCGTTGGAGCGGTGTGCAGGCACAATGCTCTCCAAGATGCCACTAAGGCCACCGTATTCTCCTCACGCCCTCAGAGAATGCAAGATGTCGTGATTCCACTAGTGGTGCCCATGAATGCGGTGACCGAACCTTTACAAACTAGGTCGGGGCAATCTCCACAACTGAATTGGAGGCTCCCAAAGAAACCAAGAAGCTTCACCACAATGGAATATGGCTTCGAGATGACCTCAACCGTGTGGGGTGCTCAAACACCCAAGATTAACAAAATCTGCGAGGGATTAGTGGGGGGAATCACATTTTTCTTGGTGGAAGTGTAGATCAAGGCCCTCTTAAGCAAACCCTAGAATATCAACAATATTTGTTGGCTAGGGAGAGAGATCGGGCGAGGATGGAGATTGGAGCAACAACAGAGCTTAGGGTTGGGAAAGGTGAACTTCTCACGAAGGAAGGACTCCTTTATATAGTGAGGGACATTTCCAACCGTTACCCGCTCACTCAGCCCGGACATGAGCGGTACTATCGCTCACGAGAGCGGTACTACCGCCCATTAGAGGTCGTACCTCTCCAGGGGGAGCAGTACTACCGCTGAGGTAGAGAGCAACAGTCCAACAGGAGGCAGGCGTCGGTAGTACTACTGGGGTGGCACTACCGCTGCCGAGTGTGGTACTATCGCCCATTAGGGGTAGTACCGTGTATCGCCCAAGATGCGGTCCTATCCTTATTTTGGCGCGAGGGCCTCGACAAGGATAGAAACACATCTTGTCGTTTCGCAAGAATGGATATCGTTACAAGTACATGTACTGAAAAGATGAGTATAAGGAGTTGGCTTACACTCGCCACAAGCTACATCAGAGTCACGACAGTACAATACATACAATCATCGTGAAGAAGAGCAGGGTCCGTCTACGGACGAAAACAAACGATAAAAGAACGACATCCATCCTTGTTATCCTAGGCTGCTGGCCTCGAACCCATCCTAGATCGACGAGAAAGAATAAGAAGAAGAAACTCCAAGTGAACAATCATCGCGCTCATGCCTTAATATCACTTTACCTGTACCTGCAACTTGTATTGTAGTAATCTGTGAGCCACAGAGGACTCAACAATCTCATTTCCAAAGGTATCAAGACTAGCAAAGCTTAATGGGTGAGGTATGGTTAAGTGGTGAGGCTGCAACAAGCGACTAAGCATTTATTTGGTGGCTAACTTACGAGTACAGGAACAAAAGAGGGGGATGATCTACACATATCGAACGTGAACCAATAATGGTAAAAAAATGATCTTGAACACCTACCTACGTTAGACATAACCCCATCGTGTCCTCGATCGGAGAAGGAGCTCACGAAAGAGACAATCACGGTTACGTACTCAGTTGGCATATTTTTAATTAATCTTACTTCAAGTTATCTATAACCGGATGTTAAACAAAGTTTCCACGTTGCCAAATAACATCGGGCACGACTTTCCGAAAGATTTAAACCTGCAGGGGTGCTCCAACCGGTCCATCACAAATTACCACAAGCCGCATAGAAATCCTCGATCACAAAACTCGCGATCTCGTCGGACTCCTTAGTGGAAAACCTCAACTCTCAGATTACCCAAAGCATCACCGAAATCCCGATGCACAAGATATTTTGTAAAAGGTAAAACTAATCCAGCAAGGTCGCCCGACGTGTCGACGATCCTGATAGGAGTCGCGTATCTCATTCTCAAGACACGATGGATGAGCTAGGCATCAGGTTGGCTAAACCCTGGGTAACCAGGGGGCGCCGGACATCGCTCAGGTTGGACCAACACTCATGCGGAGCACTGGCCCGGGGATTGATTAAATTTCCTCGGGTTAATTACTCCCTATGTGGTTCATTAGTTATTAGGCAAATGTAGTACCAAAGTTGGGCCTTGCCAGACTAGTTTTAATCTAAAACGAATTATCAAGGGGGTCCCCATAACAACCCCGATCGTGTTAGGAGCACTCAGTTATGGAATATAACACCGGTAGCCGAAACTAAGGCGGCTAAAGTGGAACAAAACACCAGGCTAGAAAGGCCGAGCCTTCCACCTTTTAGCAAGTATATAGGTGCATTAAATTATATAGCATTTAATAGGGTGATATAACAATGAAGCCATGTTATCACATGGAAGCATCTGTACCTGTAACTAGCAACACTAACACATGGGTAAGCAAGCGGTAACATAGCCAATCAATGGTTTGCTAGGTTGTGAACATGTTGAATGTTTCATGGCAATGTTGAGAGGCTGACATCTAACAGGTGATAGGCAGCGAGACATAACGAATTAAATGAGACAACTAGCATGGCATTGATAGTAATGATATCTAGGGAAATGATCATCTTGCCTGAGATCTCGCTTGGAATAAGAACGACTCCGTGAAGCAGACGAACCGACGTAGTAGAACGGGTCCTCAGATCCCGACACGCTTGCAGAACTCTATCGAGATGAAGCAAACCGGAAACAAGCATCAACACACGATATTCACCACGACACATGCAATACATGATGCACACCCTAATATGATGCATGTCCAGTTTAAATATGCAAGGCATGGCATGGCAATTCACATCACACAAACACTACACATTAAGTGAAGCTCAATATGCAACGAGTTGCATATTGATGAAACTCCACGTTTAATTATTTAGTTCACTTCCGTTTATTTCCACGACAATATTAAATGTTGTTAAACATGGCAAAGGGTGAAACACAGATTAAACTACCTATCTAGGCATTTTAAATGAGGCCGGAAATGACATATAGCATCTCCGAAATGACCCCACGCGTTAAATTCTAATTCTGTCCAGATTTGTCCTAATCACATTTTATGTTTGTTACACGACAAAACAAAGTGGTTCACGTGATTCTACTCGTCATTCTGGTCCATTTACATATATGGCTCATCTCCAATGGAGCTACGATTAATTAACTACGACCTAAACCATTTCTAACACATTGACACGCAAACCAATGCAAACAACACACTAAACATCTTTAATTATGCATGAGAGTTGGAAAATCTTAATCTACATGAAATTCTACACATAGTATAGAAAAAAAGAAAAAAGGAAAAATGGTCACGGGTGGGGATCGAACCCTGCACCTCTAGCTAACACACGCACACACACTACCACTGCGTCACTACTTTGGCATTTGACAGAAGAGGGATGCCACTGCACATGAGCAGGCCCTCTGTGTCCCTGCATCTACACAACGGCGACCGGAACATGGCACGACGACGATGACGCTACGGCAACAGAACCACGGAACTGATCCTATGTGAAGCATGCGGGACACTAAGGGAGCTCTTCCCCGTGCCTAACTCCACGGGAGGGTGTGGGGACACCGACTTACGAGTCGAGATCGCCGTGCTCAGTGATCCCAGAGATCAATGCTCACCGAACACAGATACCGAATAAAAGAGTCTTACATCCATACATATCGTTTGACACAGTAAATGACCATTGCGGCCGAGTCTTACATATATAGGTCCTTAAAGGCCAACACACCAAATTGGGCCAAAAGCAGAATTATTGGTTGAAAGCATGAACCCATGCCATCAACCTTAACCTACACGCATTCTGACTGGGAAGCGTCCTAGCTCGCAAGAACGACACCGAGTTAATATTCACCATATCCTGTTATTTCATACCTGGTCAATGAAATAACCAGTGGCAAGCCAATGAGTACTTTGAATGTACTCGCAAACAGCCCATGATATGAACAATGAAAGTGAAGGATAACAATATCATGCATCTTTGGTGTGACTCATCTTGGTGGAATGATCATGAATATGCATCAAGTTAAAGAATTACTTTTGAAGAAAATGTTACAGATATCAATATATCTGTCGAGGGTTGAACTATCCGGGTTCACCCTATATGCCAAGTCACCGAACTTGGTCATATCATTACTTTCATAACAACACCTTCTTCATCACCCCACACACTCACACACACTTGGTTTATGCGGAAATAACTAGACGTAGTTTAAGCAGGATTACCCAACTATCCTTGACCGTGGACACAGCTATTCGAATAGTTTACACTCTGCAGAGGTAGTACGCTGGACCCACGAGATCCGGGAAACTTCTGTGTCATCCACGACTCGCGGTATATAACATACCCGAGGTAAGTACCCGATCAATGCCTTTCCCCTGACGATACTAGACAAAGAGGTCCACTCGATTGGTACCCAGCCCACATGTTTTACGTCTTACGAGCACCAACTCTGGACAATACCAACCATACAGGGACCAACGGTGTGACTAGAACTCATAAAAATGGCATAGTCGTCCTACCTGGCACGACCCCATCACGAGAGTGACCACACATCACTCCCGCCACTAGTAATGTGGCTATTTGCTAGCACCGACCAGAGTAATTAACATAGCCCCGTCCCACAAGGGGTAATATGGTCGTACTGGTAAGGTTGGGACGGTCGACACATCATAAATCTAATCCCCTTTCCGAAACCATACTCACACAAATACTGGGTGCATCACTTCACGAAAGTGACCACCTAACTCATCATCACCCTCGGGAATTAGTGGCACCCGACGGGGTTTTAGTAAACTCTTGCTTTATGTCAACAACATGCTCATGATAATACTACTTCTATCATTACTTGTCAACATGGTATTAGCATGACCCTCAAGGGGTAGGATCAAGCTCAATGCATGTGCTCCGGGGGAGCCTTCGGTAAAATCATACCAAATGATTACCGACATTTATGATCATATGCAACGGGAATACTTGCTATTTTAACATGCAAAGTAACATATGCTCAGTCATGGTCAAAGGGCTTCTTGACTTGATCAAGTAAGTCCCCCGGGTCTTCGAGGTCTTCCGCTCCAACTCCGAATACTCCGTCTACCCGTCAACTATCGTCGGAAACAACCACGGTAAGCCACACAACAAGCAGAAATAAAAGTGCCAAAAAAATAGAAGTTATATTTTTCTTGGACCTCTCTGGTCATAAGAAAAATACTTGCATCTTTGCCAAGGGGGGGTTGGATCATCAGGGGTGTTTGAATGGAGGAAGGGAGGAATAGGTGATTATCGAAGAAGCCTACATAAATCATTCTCTTAAAAATGGGTGGAGGCACTCAATAAACAGAGCATGATTTAAGAAATATTTAGGAAGTTGTTTCACTGGATTTGGAGTTGAAATGATTATGCTAAGAATTTTCCAATACTGGATAAATAGCAATAGGGAGCTATTTATTTTATACAACCGGATAAAGCCTGAATAAAATGTTGACCAAGGTTCTAAAAATAGGGAATGATTTTAGAAGGCCCTAGGAATTGGAATCACTCTATTTGGAGTTGATTTGGAACCTATAGGTATTTTGAAAGGTGGGACGTTTATATCCAGATTTGGATTTTGAGTAACAACACTACAGAAAATCTTCTTGGAAAAATGTGCAAAGCACATATGTGGATAGAGCTTGAATTTAGGAATCTGCAGAAATTTGAATCAATTAAATTGGAGTCAGAATGAATTTACAATGGAATTTATAAGTTATGAAGAAAATGAAAATGAGAAAAGCTCAGCCTCTAGGGGGGGTATCTTGCCACCAAGGCGTTAAATAGGCCTTTGGGCTGGCCCAGCTACTCGCATACGCCAGCACCAGAGGCCACGCAGGAGGCGTATCCTCAGAAGGCGCTTTCCGCAGTGGGAGGCGCAAATCCCCGGAGGCGCCTCCAGTAAAGCCGGGGCCTGATCGGTGGGTGGCTTACATGCGGCCCTCACCTGCCGAATCTCTCTTCTTCCTCCCGTCTGCGCAGGGAGGGACAGAGGGAAGCGCCCGCGGCATCTGCGTCGGCAACCCATGGTGCCTCCGACGAGGCCCAACCTCCCGGGGACCTCAGGGGCGGCGACGACCCGAAGGGGCGGCGACGACCCGAAGGGGCGCTCCTCACACACCGGAGAAGAGCCGCTTGTCGCGGCCACCTGTGAGGGCAGATGCTGCCGGCGACGACGGGAACAGAGTGCAACAGCTGCACTCAGAGGAGGGGGAGGCAGCAGGGAGGCGAGCGATGGCTCGGCAAACCCCATGGTGCAGCTTGAGGGGAAGGGAACACCAGTCGCGCTTGAATTAAACAAGGGCCGGCGGGGAGGCTTTGGCCATGGCTATGGCAGGAGGAGGAGGAAGGCCTGGGGGAGTTCCGGGGCTCGAATAGGGATCCTGGGATGCTCTCCGTTAAGAGGGGGCAAGAGAGACTTGGGAAGAGGGAGATAAGAGAGGAGGAGGAGGGAGGAGAGCTTGGAAGCTCTCGGGTGCACCCGTGGGCATGGGTGCCACACGTCCCACAGGAACCTTGGAAGCTAGCTAGTGGATGGAGATGCTTGGAATGGTCAAAGGAAGGCTCCGAGACACACTGGGCATCTTGGTTCACCAAGATATGGACTGGAGGAATGCAACAAAGTGCAGAGCACCCATATTGCAGTCCAGGGTGGTGGTCACCACGGGCACCAGTACCAACAGGGTCCTAATGACCAGTCAAAGATGTGTGGGAGGTGGGTCATGCTATCTGGAAGGTGAGTGAGGAGTTTGGCTTCAAGTGGAGTTTATTTGAACGACTGCTGACCGAGGTAAACATTTCAGCAGGAAACTAGGGGCTGATACAAGTGGTTTTTACGGGCAGGTATGGGAGGTGAAACCTTGTCCTGGAGCATCTGGTATTGAAGGACTACACATCTGCAAAATTTCAGCTCAAGCAAAGAAGTGTAGCTAGCACTTGTTGTACAAAGCTACCTTTCAGCCATAAATCAACTTGAGGATGTGTTGCTCATTTTCTCCATGTGAGCATGCCATCTCTTGGTTTTAAATGAAGCATTGGCATACTAGAGATGCTATGGAAAGAATTGGGAGCCTTGGGTTAAGCAGAAGTATGGGAAGAGAGGTAAAACAGTGTTGCCAAGGTGAAAATGAGAGGTAGATACATAGGGTCCTTCTCCAATAATTGACCACTGACCATGGGGATGTTACTAGAGGTAAAATGTAACTAGAGATAGCTGTGGTAGAAAGGTGATCTCAAGGGTAAAAGTGGAAGGGGTCCAAGAAGTCAATTTAGTGAGTGCACACAAGGTGTTTGATCTATGGTTAGGCTACCAGATGGATTCCAATGGCTATGAAATTTAATAGGATCAAATAATATAGAAAAATAAGCTTGGACACCAAATTTGGGATTTGCTAGAGAAGGTTTCCAATGTAGACTTGGAAAACCCTTCAAACGGGCAGAAATGGCTTTCTTCTTTCAATCCTATTCAAATCAATTCCCACAAATCCAATATTTATTTTAGGGGAACTATTTGAGAATTAAGGCATGCACAAAAAGTTTGGGGACAGTTGGAGAAACTTTACAATGTAAAGTTTACCAAAGTCAGAAATCAATAGAGAGGGTTTTGAGGGTCTTAGGACAAGTTCTTCTATTCTCCTTGATGCACCACCTAGTTTGGATGCATTATTGGAATATTATAACATGTCCACCAAATTTGAGCACAATTGGAGACACTTCACAATGTAGAGTTGCTCAAATTTGAATCTGGACAGATGGGGTTTTAGAATAGTTAGGGGAGTCAAATCAACTTGGATTGAGTTGAAACTTGCAAGAGTATCATAGATGACATGCTGGAATTTTATTGGAATTTATTGGGAACATTTCTTATAGAAATATTTCCAAAGCTTGAAATAGGCAGGAATGGTTTTGGAGGGGTTTGCCCAATATTTTGAACATGCCCATGTGTTGAAACTCATATATATGGTATAAATATATCCACTGAGTTTCCCTAATTTTTCCTAAATATTTTAAAGCAATAAAATAACTTCCCTTCATAAGAGACCATTTTCTGGTCTCACAGAAAGGCATTTAAATAAAATAATAAAATAACTTTTAAAATAATAATATTGTGTTTTTTGGGAGACATTTTGATAATAGTATTTAAATAAAATAAATTGGTGCCAAATGAATTCCCTAATTAGAGAACTTGTAGTACAAATCTCATCTCAGGGGTTAGAGAGTTCAATTCAAGGAAATGCCTTTTGGTGAAAATAATATTTGGTAAAAATAGGTATTGGTCCTAAACACATGGCATGATCATTGGGCAGGGGAACATGGGGTGAGGAGGTGAGTTGGAGGATAACAAGAATTATTGGGGAGCAATCACATGCATACAAGCAAGCAGGCAACCAATAGTTACTTCAAGCATCACAAGCATTCACAAAAAATTTAATTGGTCCTAATTTTTGAAATAAGTTAATTAGTCAGGAAAGCTAAACACACGGTGTTACAGAGGGAGCCCGCAATGGCGGCTCGATGGCGCTGCTCTTCTCTGCCACGGCGACCACGACGGCAAACGCACCTGAGCTACGACGAGGCTACAGAGGAGCAGAGAGGGGAAGGAGATGGCGACTCACCCTTGGCGCTGAGAAGGGGAGGAACGGCTTGACGAAGAGGAAGAAGGGGCGATGCGGCTCCGCAACGCTGTTGCACCCGCTCCGGCGACGACGACGGAGGAGACGATGCGAGGGAAGGGGAATCACCCTCCTAGCGATGGGGATGGGTCGAGGGAAGATCGAGCATCCTCCCTGCCATCTCGATCTCCTCGGAGGAGCTACGGCGACGAGGGGGACGGCAACGATGCGACGACGCTACTATGTATCTCTCTCCGAACCTCTCTGAAACCTTCTAAATCTTACCTTGCAGAGGGGGAAAGAAGGAGGGACAAGAGGCTGACGGCGGAGGAGAGAATGTCACGCAATTCTAGGTCACACAACGCTTAAATAGGCGACGGGCTTGACGACGTCGGCGTCCGTGCCACGACCACACGGCTGTCCTCTCTCAATCTCTCTCGATGACTCTGACGGAAAGCAGAAGAAGGGGAACGACATCAGAAAAGAAGAAGAGGGGCATGGGCTTGGCGCCCGAGAAGAAAGAAGATGGGCCAGGAGCCCACCGTGCTCTCTCACTCCCTCTCATTAACTATGTGTTTAAAAAAACACAACCAACTTTGGGATATAAAGCTAGGGGAAAAGAAAAGAGTTTTTGCCAAAGTAAAAATACTTTTGGAAATATAAAATGAACCCCCTATTTATAAAAATAGGTGGGACATTTTAGGGTAAAAGAAAATAAAATGATTTAATAAATCTGCCCCTGTTTTTAAATTAAAACAAAAGGAAAATAATTTCAAATAAGTGAGTGTTGCCACCCACAAATCTTTGAAAGGGGTTTAAATAACTTGAACATCTTTATTAGGCCAAACCCTTAACTTCAAATCTGCCTAAGGTATTTGAAAAGAAAGGCTTTTTGGTCCATGGTGCAACTAGGGTTTTTGAAAGGCTCTTGCTGCACCCACACCACACTTCACAAAATCAAACAAGGAAGACAAAAGAAACAAAATGCTATGCATGATGCCCGATGCACATGAAATGACAACATCAACAAGTCTCTCATCCATTCACATGCATCACAAGGTTGCCAAACAGGAAAGGAGTTACAAAGGGGGGAGGAATGCACTGGGGCTGTTACATACCACCTTCTATATCCGCTCAGGAATTTGCTGAGGCCTAACCCAGAAATGCTGAGTGGTCCTGGCACGGTAGTAACAAGCAGTACTACCGCTCTCTAGGCGGTACTACCGCCCAGTACTACCGCTCCAGAAACCGCTCAGTCCGACACGAAAAGTGTCGAGACCTAGGGGCAGTGACATAAATAATAATACATAGTGAGATGTCGATGAAGACGGCGGCATGGCGATGCAAAAGCCATCACATACCAGTGAGCGGTTGACGTACACGATTGGTCGCCTCGTTAGCACCCTAGTATGCGTGAGACGATAGCGTCCAAGAAGTCGCTTTCGTGGCATCCATCCAAGGGGGACGGGTCCCTCCATCCCAATTCCCAAGGCAGGCGACTGTTCGTTGCAGAGGAGGCCGATGGATGAAGGTAGGTGCAAAGGAGGAGGCATGCCTCAACATCGTCAATGCAGGGGACGAGACTACACGTGCTCGGGCTGGCGACGACGTGTAGGAGGCGAAGAGGTTGAGGAGAACACATGTTGGAAGGAGACAGAGATGTGCGGAAGCTTATCGTCGACCAGATGTGATTAGGAATGTGTGTGTGCCACTAATCTCGCAGTGGGAGGTTGATGAATACAATGTTATGGGATTGGCAGACCACGGTCGACAGAACTTTTGATCTTAGGCGTTGATCCGAATTGACATAACATTAACGTAATATGAATAGTAGAATCTGTTAAAGTTGATTTAATTAGGGGGTCCTGATTATCCCGTGTACAATTTGTTGTGTGGATTTTTTTTATGTTCACTCTTACAATAATAATAGCAATCAGGAGCATATGCTATTGGCTGCCAAAACTTCAACCTCCGACCATCCTTTTTTGAAGAAAAAAGAATGAACTATTTTTTTTTTGAGTAGTCTCGTTCTCTTTATTCATTTATAGCAATTTTCATAGGTACAAGATTTAGATTATGAGAAAAATCCAGCCATAAATATCTACCTATGTCTAAATTACAAGCCGACTTGACGAGCTTGTGAGCCTCAAAATTGAAATTTGTGCGAAAAGAATGAAATAACTCATTGCATGTCATCAGACCAGTTACACGCTTCTGCGATATGGGCCAGCAAACCCAGGTAGAAAAGTGAAGGCCCAGGTAGGCGCAACGAAACCCTAAGCTACCGAGCTATATAACCCGCCCGCGCCGCCCCTCGCGCAAACCCTTGTACCCCCTGCGCCTCCACCGCAGCCACACACCACAGGTAGGGGAGGGAGGAGAGAAGAGGAAGCCGAGACGCAGCGGCGGAGATGGTTTCCCTGAAGCTGCAGAAGCGGCTCGCCTCGAGCGTGCTTAAGTGCGGCAAGGGCAAGGTCTGGCTCGACCCCAATGAGGTCAACGAGATCTCCATGGCCAACTCTCGTGAGAACCCCATCCCTTTCCCCTACCTCGTCTTATGTCTGTATCGTGTCCCAGGTTGCCATGTGCGTGGTACCTTCAGATCTGATGTTTTTGTGCCGATCTATGCGATATGACTGTTCTAAAATTATTTACATGTCAATTCTACGGGCATGTTCTCTTGTCATGTTACCATGACCAGTTTGGTGGCTGATGATCGGTGGGCTAGTTGTGGTGATGATGTGTAGCATTGCGTTGGAGCCGTTTGGATTGTCTTTGATTAATTAGGCTCGAACCATGTATGCTTGTGCGGTGTGCAACATTAGACCTACATGAACACGTGAATTAGTTTTTAATATTTTGAGTATGGTGAAATCCCTAGTATTTAGCCTATACATGGTCTCGTCTCTTCTAGTGGAGATCCATGCTCTGTCGTGTTTGGTTTGTGCATTGTATTGGGGATTCTTGGTCGCCAGGACTCAATCATAAATGATTATCGTGAATTGAACTGCAAGTTTGTTTGAAATAATGTTCATCTGCTCTATGTTGTACTTTACACAAAGCACTGTTCACATTTTCTGTATAGGTTGAACTTTACTAAGACACATCCCCTTTGTGTAATTTGAACCAAGATGCTTGTTTGATTGTTACCATGATGATGTGTATTAGATGAATTTCTGCCTTTAAAGAAATTGATTGGCCAAACTAATTGAAGCACTGTGCATTATATGGTAAATATATGCTCCTTGTCCTGAAGTGTTGCCACACTGTTTTCTGTGCTTGAGCAAGACGACATGACAATTACATAATGTTGTATGCAGGCCAGAACATTCGAAAGTTGGTGAAGGATGGCTTCATCATCAAGAAGCCCCAAAAGATCCACTCAAGGTCCCGTGCACGCAGAGCCCACGAGGCAAAACAGAAGGGCCGCCATTCTGGATATGGTATATCAGTTTAACGAACATCATTAGTATTATAGTAGCCCAGTGCTTATAATCTGCACATGTATCTTTGTTATATTTTAGGTAAGCGCAGGGGTACAAGGGAGGCTAGGCTTCCCACCAAGATTCTGTGGATGAGGAGGATGCGCGTGCTCAGACGCCTGCTCCGCAAGTACCGTGAAGCAAAGAAGATCGACAAGCACATGTACCATGACATGTACTTGAAGGTCAAGGGTAACATGTTCAAGAACAAGCGTGTGCTTATGGAAAGCATTCACAAGTCAAAGGCTGAGAAGGCTAGAGAGAAGACGCTCTCTGACCAGTTTGAGGCTAAGCGTGCCAAGAGCAAGGCAAGCCGTGAAAGAAAGATTGCCAGGAGGGAGGAGAGGCTTGCTCAGGTGTGATGAAGTCCTATGGTTCAACTTTTTGTATCTTTCTTGCCATGGAACTGTAGTTAGCAGTAACTTCTGCTTGGTCTGTTGATGCAATTCTTCAGAATGCTTAACATTATGTTATATGTGGAAACAGGGCCCAAGGGACCATTCAGCAGCTCCTGCTCAACCTGCAGCGTAAGCATACCTTTTGTCTTTTATCGATATTTTACCCAAGAGAATTTTCTTGTTTAGTTCCCCTCAACTTTTGTTTCTTTGCATCTTTGCAGGGCACCAAAGAAGTCAAAGAAGTGAAGATCTGACGTTTAAGCTTTCTGTTTACTCGGTGAAATCAGTTTGGTCTTATCTAAATTTTCAAGTATGAACTGTTTTGTTCAGTCTGGATACCCTGGATACTATGTTTAAGTATCTTTGTTATCCCAGATACCCTGGATACTATGTTTCATGCTACTGGATGTAGTATTAGATGCTTATGCAAAGTTCCTTCTGAAATGCTGCTGCTTAATGCTGATGTCTCTTTCTGTCCGTTTATATCCAAGTGGTTTTGGTATGTGGTAGTTTGGTGTATCTTTTGTCAAAGGCATAATTTTAGCTCACTGTGATGAGCTAAGCGGATTTGGATTTGTTTTGTTGCTATCTACCTTACTACGTATATTGCTTGCTACGTTCCACTACTCCCTCCTTTTGAAAATGCGCTTCCTAAGTAGAATAAATGCCAAAGCCTATGATACTAAAAATATAATATATGCTTCTAGAAGATTCCGTGCTGGTGCTAGAGGATTATCGTAGTGTATCTTAGTACTTTTGGGATATTGAAACATTGTAGATAGTCGAGTTATATGTAGATCATGACTTATCTACATGGTACGGACAAACAACCTTTTCATTCGGGATGACGCTTCCTGACTTCATCCTAAAATTGTTAATGGGCACTTGTTATTTACTGACTAAAGTATGGCGGCTGCTACAAATCAATAGAATTATTTCATACAGCTCGTTTGTCTCCCATCATTTGGGCTTGGAATCGTGGATTTCATTTCCAATTTCCTAACTGACTCGTTTGGCTGTCCCAGAATTGGCCATCGGAATTCATTTCATGATTCTAGATGATTGACATGTGTGTAAGCCAAATCCCGTCCTCATTCCTCAAATCCAATCGCCCCCGTCTCTATGAGATCCGCTGCTGCTACCTTGTAAAGAGGACCGGGGACCAACAGGGCATCCTGGAAACCGCCTCTTCCTCAAACCCCCCTCACGACTATCCTCCCGCCTTTCCTCAAACCCTCCCACCTCCCCGACCCATGCCAGGGGCACCAGGTAGTCAATCTTGTCCTTGTTGTAGTTTACTCATCTTTCTAAATATTCTGGCTGGTTGTTGTGTGAGCTAAACCATTTTATTTGTCAGTTGTAATTGAATTTGAATGTGGATTTGTGCTTTATGGAGTCTTATATGAAATATAAACCATTTTTTTGTCAGTTGTAATTGAATTTGAATGTGGATTTGTGCTTTATGGAGCTGCGTCTTATATGAAATATGACGGACTGCAACTTGTTTCATGCTGGCATGAATGTTACATATTTGGAAAGCTGATGTTTGTGAATTATCAAGTTCATTTTTGAAGCCAGAATATGTGTGAGTTTATCAATTCTTGCCACAATAGCAGCCAAAATGGATATACTAGTCATTTCAATCTAGAAATCCTTGTGGCAGCCAAACATGATTTTTGCCATTGGATTTCCATTCCAACCAAATGAAATCCCCATGGAGATTTCATTTCATTTCGTTTCTATCGAATGAAATGATGAAATGAAATGAGGGGTGCCAAACAAGCTGTTAGAGAATCATCTGCCTCGCTACCCATCCGATCTACGCGTTGATGGCCGCCCAATCCTAGCAACGCCACAACAAGCCTGCGATAGCTTCAACGCAGCACATATGACATTTGACAGAGCTTCATTGTAGCTCCCATGGCAACACCGACGGTCGAGGAAACTCCTTTGCAGCCCCGTCGGAGTTATTCCAACCCCGACCATGCTCTATAGGTCATGTGTGACCATTGCCTCAAGTACCACACTACAACCTCTTTTATTGCCTTTGTACACCCTTTACCAAGCAAATAGACAGTTTTCCATGCCCAATGTATGCAGTCGATGCTTCGAAGCATTCTAGAAAATCCACTTGTTGTATTCTGTGCTAGGATCCGAGCAGTGTCTTCAGCATTGGGTGATTGCAAAAATTGTGGTCCAAACACTACCACCACTGTCTTGCAAAACCTGTACAAACACTTAATGATGGTAGACTCGGCCATGCGTTCATAGTCTTCTTGTGTATCAACGGAAGCTCCGTACGCAAGCATCCTGATAGCTGCAATGCACTTTTGGAGTGAGGAGAATCCAACCGTGCGAGTGCAATCCTTCTCGCAAATGAAACAGGTGTCGAACTCCCGGATGGCATTCATAATTCCGAGGAAGAGCTTTCGGCCCATCTAATAACGGAACTGAAATACTTTCTTATCGTGCAGAGGAGCGTCAGCATCGGCAAAATAGTCGGCATAGAGCATGCAATAGCCCTCCATTCGATGTCTTTGTTTGCTCTTGCGATGGCCCGACGCCAAGCCGCCTTTTCGTGGCTTGGTATCGTTCGCGAACAGGTCGGCCATCGTGGCGAGGATCATGAGGTGTCCTTCGTTGGTGGTGTCGTCCTCAGCTTCCTCCTCCATCAGATCCGCGAACGCGTCATCGTCTTTTGAGTCCATGACCGAACTAGAAAACCGCCGAACACGTGAAGGGCGTGGTGGATGGGCAGCCGTCGATGTCCCCGCCTACACGGCCTAGAAAGCTCGCCCAGGAGAGTGGAATTGAGGCTGTCGCGAAACCAACAGGGAAATGGCCTTTTCTAGCGGCGGGGCAGAGGCTGTGGGCAGGTGGGCGGTGCCGGGGTCGGTATGGCGGCGAGGCGTCCTGTGGTGTGCGAGGGCGAATCTGACGAGGGAATGTTGTTTCTCGCGTGACAGTGGTGTCCTACATGTCGTTTTTTCTTCCGCCGGAGTCCTTAGACTCTAAAGTGTCGTAGAAAAAACTATATGTAGTTCTTTCTACCATACTTTAAGATTCCAACCAGATCCTTTCATTTAAGACTTGAATTTTTTTATTTAATCCCTTTTTCATTTCTTCAATGATTAATTGGAATTCCACTTAATTATTTTGGCTGACTGTTTTTACATAAATAATAAGTAAAAAAGAAGTAGGAATTAGAATGAACAGTGCAGTAGCAATAAATGCGAGAATATTGACTTCCATAACCTCTTTATTTTTTATTTTCACAATAACTCGGGATGTAATCCCATGGAGAGGAAAAAGGGGTAAAGTGCCCCTATAGTGCTGGGTTCGATCTCGGGTCGTCGGTTTAAAAAATGGGTTCAAGCGGTGAAAAACGACGTGTGAGGCTGTTTGATTTGGTGTGCGCCATGCTGAGGTGTGATGTACGGCTTGTCTGGCTGCCAACGAAGACTTTAGCTTACGAAAGTAGGACGGCATTGAGGTGAGGTGGCTGATGCGGGCGGGGCGCAGTAGTTATGTGACAGGGGACGGGGCAACGACACCCGTCCTCTCTCATGGGGGACGGTGAAGCACCTCTTATGGACATCCGTCACAATAATTGGGCGATCCTTGAGTTCATCGAGAGCGTGCAGACGGTGCAGTGCAAACGCTGCAAGCACGGATGGTCGAGCTCTCCTCAGAGTAGTAGTAGATCGCTCGTTCTTGCTAGGTAGCTTTGATATAGCAGTGGTGATGTACTGATGTTGTTGTAGGCTTGTAGCGATGTTTTGTCATGCTCAATTTAGTGTTTAATTATGTCATGTTCAATGTGCTTCTGCAGTGATAATGTTGTTGTATCGATGTTTTATCATGTTTAATTTAATTTTTAATTACAGCATGTTCAATGCTTCTATTGTTTAATTACGCCATGAACTAGACTAAATTTGTGTGTAATTATGTTTAGGGGAAGTGGCAGGTGCGTAAAATGTTTAGTGTCTTGTATATCGGGGATTAAAAGCTAGTGAATGTTGAGGAGGTTAAAAAAAGAAAAGTAAGGAAAGGGTTGAGATGCGGAAATGTTCTTATGTTTGTTGAGATTTAATTAATCCACGTGTTAATTAAAAAGAATCTCCACTATCCCTAACCATCATGCACGAGGGACGCGACTCTTCGCTCGTGTCTTTCGAGACCATTGCGTTTGTTGGATGTAACCCCCGGTGCTATATATACTTGTACTCAATCATCAATAATGACAACCATGTACTTTACATCTATTTGTCTTGTCTCTCATTCTATTTCGAACACGTTATCATGCACTTGCTCTGCCGAAAGCAAGAAGGCCACAAACAAACAAAAAACTCCGCGACTACGAAGACGGCGATTGACCGCTGCGGGACGAGGCCCTCCTGCTCGCACACGCACGGGCGCAACCTCGTCTTTCCCGCAGAGGGCGGTGCACAAGGCGCCCGGTTGCGTCACCTTCATCGCGGGGCCAACCATGGCGGCGACGCCCTCTGACGCCAAGGTCCACGACTACGTAGAGTCGAGCAACGACGGTTAGGCTAGCCCGAGGCCACCGCAACGGTGCGTTCTTAGGCGCGTAAGCCGGCGGCCGGCAGTGCCTTCAGGCACGTGGCGGACCAGCCCGCCTCCGCGTGCCACAACCACTCATAGCGCAACGGATGACAGTCGTCCCAGTGGCGGCGCAAACCACGGCTCCCTCGGGAGCACATGGCAACGATGACCGCGTCCGACGTCGACTCGCAACGGCCGATGCGCGACAGTTGGTTCATCGGTCACGAAACAGGGATGTGATAGGACGCGACCACCGTGCCGCACACCGCGTCCGTCTACCCGGCCGCATCCTCGAGCCCAACCATGCCGCGCCACGCTCTGCAACAGGCTGTGGCCGCACCCCGCGCCTGGTTGTCGCGTGCGCGCCAGTTGCCGCTGCCCTGCAGCGCCGCGCCATGCCCGTCTGCCCGGCCACCGCTTGTGCCGTGGCCTCGCCGCCCACACCACTTATCGGCGCCGTCGTGGATCGGGTTTTGGTTGGGATCTTTCGATCCCCAACCCTAACTGCCTCCTTTTGTTCGGTGCGACGACTGTTGGGCCGGCAAATTAGCATGGAAGCCCACCCCGAGGCAATGGCAGGCTGCCTCCTTCCCCATTGCTCTGTTGTGGGCCGACTGACTGTTTGGGCCCACTTTTTTTTTCCTATTCTATTTCTATTAACAAAAGTTCTAGCAGTGATTTATTCCTATTTTGGACATATTAATGTCGGTACATCAACATTGTTCTGTTGAGTACCGAGATGTATTCGAGATCTTAAGTTGATGTAATACATTTTCATGTTTATCGCGTGTTGAGATTAATTACGTCCATTTGCAATTTGAGATTTTAATCTCTTGTAAAGATAATATTAGTACCTCTACAATATTGATTCGTGATTGAGAATTTTCTTCTCTCGCAAAACAATCTCATTGTGATTGAGATTAATTTTCTCTCGCAAAATATTAATTCACCCTCCTCAATTATCTTGCGATTTGATATAATATCATCTCATTTAATTTGAGGTCTATACTATTCAAGTTTTTCACTTGAGCATGAAATTTGCAACATCATTACTATTCATTGCAATAGTAGTGCATATGTGTAGAGTACTTTGTACTCGAGAATAAATTGTGATGTAATATATTTCCATGTTATTCTACATGCCGAGATTATTTACATTTGTTATTTGCAATTGAGATTTTTAATTTCTTACAAATAAAATCAATTCATCTTAACCGAGCCTTTGGTTTGATACAAGCAAGAATTGATATGCAAAATTCTAAGTGTTGTTTTTCAAATTGATGTTTTGGGATCACAAGGTAGTGTATAGATCTAGTACTTTGTAGATTATCACCACTACTGTTAAAGCCTACATTTTGTCATTTTGACATTATAATTGCTTTACAAAGTGCTCTCCCACACATTTTTCTAAGTCATGACATAAGGCATTACGAGTGACTATCTACTGATTTCATCAGATTATACTTCCTAGTGCTGCGAGATCTACTTCATTTTTGAGATTATCTTCGAGGTGTCATACTTACCAATTTGAAATTCACATTAATGGTTTCAAGATTACTTCTTGAAATACCCATTAATTTTGCTAAGTTCATTACAACATCAATCATGATGGTTTTTAATTTACTGACCGTAAATTAATTATCTCTGGTAACCAATGGCTAGGGAATTTGAGGCTTCGCCCTCAATGGACACCACTGCCCTATCCGGGCCATGGACATCATGATCACTATTGTGTCTCATGGGATAATGTGTGAAATCCAAGACCACAAGATTCACCTCTAGTCAGGATCACACCGCTAACAGAAAAATGTTGTCTTATACATCATAAGGCACAATATTGATTCAAATCTGAGCATCTGGTTATTCTGTATCAGCAATTCCTGGGATACAATGAACTCAAGGGCAAAGGTTTGAAGCTCACTTTAACCTTCAATCCGACATCATCTACTGTGACGGGACCCTATGAGCACGGAGAACGTGATGGTTGAATATACCTCAACCCACATGTTTGGAGTCTATGAATAGCCTTTCAATCTCGTGAGTGATCAATATTATTATTGTCCATTTACGATGTTGTATTAACAACATAAGTATTATTGTCATAATATATTGTATACCACAATATACTGTATCAACACTTTGGTACAAATACATTTGTATGTATTCTATATATCTGAAAGTGATTTTCTTGAGAATCATCATGTCTATATATAGATTTCTACGAGGTCAATCTGATGAAAGATGATATGTGCCTTATGGACATATGCAACACAAACTCTATACACAGGTAAGTCCAATGTTTCCACTCTCATTGAGAGAAAGGAGATATTTTAAAATCGCTAGACGCGATGAGGTATTTGTTGGCTCAACTCGAGTCATATTTACTATCCGTGTGGGTACTCGATTAACGTCGGGATGCTATATTGCTTCCCAGATTTAACTCGTACCCTACTAAACCATAGAGGTACCCATCAAAATAGTCTCCATAGCTAAACTTATGATGACAACAAAGAAAAATTACTTCTCTTTACCATATGCAACGGAAATGGCAAGCACATTCTGTATGTATCACTTGGATTGTACTACACATACTATAGAACCCGTAGCACATGTTGTGTACGAGATAGTTTTCCAGAGTGTCTTGTACATGACAAACTTGGCATACTCGCCTTGGTCATCCAGACATTGGGTTGAAACCGAAACTATCAGGAATTCCATTGGTTTATGATTATTATGATGCTAAATTCTAACAATATTTGGATTTTATGTACACTACATGTGACATGGGGAAGCTAATTTTAAGGCTTGCGCACCTTAAAGTCTACGATGAACCACTTAGACTCCTTGAATGCATCAAATTGAGGTAAGTGACTCTTCCCATCCATTGACTTGACTATTCATGCATTCCGTGGGTTTAAAATACATATCTACATGATGGTATTGAGTGTGTGTTTTACTCACACAAAACCATTGGCTCATTATCCTGACATCGATTTCAAGCAAATCGAATGGATAACATTGCAGAATTCTCCTTGGGTGCCTTCTCTATGGCCCTTGGATTGAAGTTTAGCAGTTTGTCCTATTTGTCTAGACTAGAAATGGTTTGGTAGAATCCTATCCAAAGAATTAAGCTCACTGCATGATATTTACTTTTAAATTGCAACTTACCAACTTTACGTTGGAGTCATGCAGTTTTACACGCTTATGACCAAATTGCATTCTATTATTCCCCTCCAACTTTGATACATGGAAATCTAGCAAGTATTTCCTATCTGCGGTAATTCGGTTGCATACCATATCACCACCGCATACATCATTGGCCCCTCAACATATAGTTGGGATCTATGTGAGGAATAATTGTATTTCCGTCAATACTTCAAGCCCCTCGCATGGGGAGTTATTCAAGGCCACTATGTTGTTTCATGAGGAATATTTCGAGGCGCTAGGGGGAGAATTCAAGTACCATAAAGAATGCCAGGAAATTAGTGTTGGAAATATGCCCTAGAGGCAATAATAAATTGGTTATTATTATATTTCCTTGTTCATGATAATCGTTTATTATCCATGCTAGAATTGTATTGATTGGAAACTCAAATACATGTGTGGATACATAGACAACACATTGTCCCTATTGAGCCTCTAATTGACTAGCTCATTGATCAAAGATGGTCAAGGTTTCCTGGCCATAGACAAGGGTTGTCACTTGATAACGGGATCACATCATTAGGAGAATGATGTGATGGAAAAGACCCAAACTATAAATGTAGCATATGATCGTGTCAGTTTATTGCTACTATTTTCTGCATGTCAATGTATCTGTTCCTATGACCATGAGATCATGCAACTCCCGGACACCAGAGGAATACCTTGTGTGTATCAAACGTCGCAACGTAACTGGGTGACTATAAAGGTGCTCTACAGGTATCTTCGAAGGTGTCTATTGGGTTGGCGTGAATAGAGAATGTGACTTTTTCACTCCGTATGATGGAGAGGTATCTTGGGGCCCACTCGGTAATACAACATCACTATAAGCTTTGCAAGCAATGTGACTAAGGAGTTAGTCACGCGATCTTGTATTACGGAACGAGTAAAGATACTTGCCGGTAACGATATTGAACTACGTATGGAGATACCGACGATCGAATCTCGGGCAAGTAACATACCGATGGACAAAGGGAACATCATACAGGATTATCTGAATCCTTGACATAGAGGTTCAACCGATAAAGATATTTGTAGAATATGTAGGAGCCAATATGGGCATCTAGGTCCCGCTATTGGTTATTGACCGGGGAGTGTTTCAGGTCATGTCTACATAGTTCTCGAACCCGAAGGGTTTGCACACTTAAGGTTCGATGACGTTTCAGTAAAGTTGAATTATAGATGTTGGTAACCGAAGGTTGTTCGGAGTCCCGGATGAGATCCCGGATGTCACGAGGGTTTCCGAAATGGTCCGGAGATGAAGATTGATATATAGGAAGTATTTATTTGGCTTCCGGAAGGTTTTCGGGCATTAACAGTAAAGTACCGGGAGTGACGAAATGGTTTTGGAGTTCCACCGGGAGGGGCCACCCACCCGGGAGAGAACCAAAGAGACCCAAGGGTGATGCACCAGCTCCTAGTGGGCTTGTGGCCAACCCAAGAAGGGCCAATTCGACCGAAGTAGGAGAAAGGAAAGGATAGGTGGGGCAAACCAAATTGGGGAAGGAGGACTCCACCTTCCAAGTTGTGTTGGAGGAGGACTCCTCCTCCTCTCTTGAGCCGACCGTAACCCTAGGAATTTTTCCCTAGGGCGCCACCCCTCCCTCCCACCTATATATAGTGGAGGTGAGAGAGGCTTTTGGCACTCAAGCCATTGCACAACCCTCTCTCCCTCCACCACTTCATGACACCCCGTACCTAGGTCGGAGTGGTACGACGAAGCCCTGCCGGAGTAGCTCCACCACCATTGTCGTCACGCCGTCGTGCTGTCGGAGAATTCGGCTACCTCTTCATCTCTCTTTATGGATCAAGAAGGCGGAGATCGTCATCGAGCTGCACGTGTGCTAAACGCGAAGGTGCCGTCCGTTCGGCGCTAGATCGGGACGGAGTTCGTGGGACGACTTGCGATTTGGATCACGGAGACGTTCAACTACATCAACCACGTTTCTTAATGCTTCTGGTTAGTGACCTACAATGGTATGTAGATGCACTCTCCCCTCTCGTAGATAGTCATCACCACGGATAGATCTTGTGCGCGCTTAGGAATTTTTTTGTTTCCCATGCGACGTTACCCAACAGTGGCATCATGAGCTAGGTTCATGCGTAAATGATATCTCAAGTAGAACAAAAAAGAGTTTTTGGGCGTTGATGTTCAATTTTCTGCCCTCCTTAGGCTTTTTCTTGATTCGACGGTATTGTTGGATTGAAGCGGCCCGGACCAACATTACTCGTACGCTTACGAGAGACCGGTTTCGTCGACTAACATGCAACTTGTTGCATAAAGATGACTCGCGGGTGTGTGTTTCTTCAACTTTAGTTGAATCGGATTTGACCGAGGCGGTCCTTGGAGAAGGTTAAATAGAAATTTTCATATCACCGTCGTGTTGTGTAAGTAAGATGCGATCATACTAGATACCCATAGCAGCCACGTAAAATTTGCAACAACAATTTAGAGGATGTCTAACTTGTTTTTGCAGGGTATGCATGTGATGTGATATGACCAAAGACATGATATGATATATTGGATGTATGAGATGATCATGTTGGAATAGTTAAATATCTACTTGCACGTCGATGCTACGGCAACTGGCAGGAGCCATAGGGTTGTCTTTAATTATTTTGCGCTTGGAGATGCTTTGCTTTATCTCTAGTAGTAGCTTTAGTAGTAACATCATAGTTAGCGTGACAACCTCGATGGCAGCACAATGATGGAGATCATGGTGTGGCATCGGTGACGACGGAGATCATGCCGGTGCTTTGGTGATGGAGATCAAGAAGCACAAGTTAATGGCCATATCATGTCACTTATGATTTGCATGTGATGTTAATCCTTTTATGCACCATATTTTGCTTAGGACGACAGTAGCATTAGAAGGTGATCCTCACTAGAATTTCAAGATAAAATTGTGTTCTCCCCGAGTGTGCACCGTTGCGACAGTTCGTCGTTTCGAGACACCACGTGATGATCGGGTGTGATAGACTCTATGTTCACATACAACGGGTGCAAAACAGTCGCACACGCGGAACACTTGGGTTAAAGTTGTCGAGCCTAGCATGTACAAACATTGCCTCTGAACACAAGAGACCGAAAGGTCGAGCATGAGTCATATAGTGGATATGATCAACATGGATATGTTCACCATTGAAGCTAAACTCAACTCACATGATGATCGGACTTGAGTTAGTGAATTTGGATCATGTACCACTCGAATGACTAGAGGGATGTCAATTTGAGTGGGAGTTCTTAAGTAATATGATTAATTGAACTTATTATCATGAACATAGTCAAAAATGTCTTTACAAATTATATTGTAACTTGCGTTGTAGCTCTAATGTTTGTGATATGTTCCTAGAGAAAACTTAGTTGAAAGATGATAATAGCAATTATGCGGACTAGGTTTGTAAACTGAGGATTTTCCGCATTGCTGTGCAGAAGGCTTATGTCCTTAATGCACCGCTCGGTGTGCTGAACCCGAAGCGTCGTTTGTGGATGTTGCCAACATTTGACATACACGTTTTTGATGACTACATGATAGTTCAGTGCGTAATGCTTAACGGCTTAGAATTGAGGCCCGAAGACGTTTTGAACATCATGGAACATATGAGATATTCCAAGAGCTGAAATTGAGATTTCAGGCTCGTGCCCTTGTTAAGAGGTATGCGACCTCTGACAAGATTCTTGGCCTGCGAAGCAAGGGAGAAAAGCTCAATCGTTGATCATGTGCTCAGACTCTCTTAGTACCACAATCGCTTGAATAGAGTGGGAGTTGATCTTCGAGATAAGATAGTGAATGACATAGTTCTCCAAAGTCACTGCCACCAAGCTACTGGAGCTCCGTGATGAACTATAGCATACCAGGGATACACAAGATGATCCGTGAGTTATTCGCGATGTTTGACACCACGAAAGTAGAAATCAAGTAGGATCATCAATTGTTGATGGTTAGTAAAACCACTAGTTTTGAGAAGGACAAGGGCTAGAAGGGATACTTCATGAATGGCAAACCAGTTGCTGCTCTAGTAATGAAACCCAAGGTTAAACCCAAACCTGAGACTAAGTGCTTCTGTGATGAGGGGAACAATCACTGAAGCGAAACTACCCAATGTACTTGGTAGATAAGAAGGCTGGAAAAGTCGACGAAACTATATTGGATATACGTGCTACTGATGTGTACCTTGCTAGTATGTGACAGCCCGAGACCGACGCTCCAGAAGATTCCCCTTTTATTCCGTTGTCACCGGGTTAATTATTTGTCTGTCGCATTCATCTTCGCATCATTCACATCAAGTGCATTTCATCGGCACTCCGTTGCCGTCAGTTTTCAAAACTTGGATCCGTTATTTGTTGTCGTTCTCTACGTTTTTGTCGTTGACCGTTTTGAGACCAACCACACACGCACGCATCCGTGACATTGATAAAATATTATTTTTGAAGTCTGTATAAAACTTTCCTGGATTTGGTTGAAACTTGGCGTGCGGTCTTAATATAATGTAGGTAGACCGCCTGTCAATTTTCGTCACGATCGGAGCTCGTTTGAAACCCGTACTGATTATTATATAACAACACTATAGACGGTTTAAATTGTCGGACGTTCGGTGTTTTACAAACTCTGTCACGGGCCGCGCCATTTCCCTCTCATCCCTGCATAGCCCATCTGCACAGCCCATTAGACCCATCTAGCCACTTCCTCCTTTCGTGGTCGTTGGATCGCGATCGGACGGACAAGATCCACCCCACCATAGACCAAGCCCTATATAATAACCACCCCATGGAAAGACCTCCCTCACTCCACTAAGGTTTTCCCTAGCCATTTTTGCAGCCACCTCCCTAGAAAATCCCACCTGCTAGGCCAAACCGTCTAAATTCCCACCTACCGGACATGTCCGCAGTCAAATTAGACACGTCTGGGCGACCGCATCCTCCCACCTCGTTTCCCCCATCGAGCACGCCCAAGCTCCACCTTCCCTCGCCGTCCCCGTCAGGAGCCAGCGCCTCTGTTGACCAGCGAGCCATCGGACTCCATCAACAACGTCGTGTGTCTCCCCTGCACCCGAGCAACAACAGTGATAACATGAAAGGAGATCGCGTGTGAGGGTGAGCTCCTCCGATGGCGCCGCGAGGCCGTGCCATCGCCAGGAATGAGACCGATGCCTCAAGATCTGGCGCCCCAAGGTCTCGATCTGGATCGTCCCCATCGCCTCCGGCCGAGCCATCACATTACCCTGCAGTCCCCATGTCGCCGGAGCCTCCCCTGAGGTCGTCGCGCTGTCATGGACGCTTGTGTCCTGCTTAATCATGCGCGTGAGCCGCTGGTAGTGGCAACATCACGCAGCTCCTGTGCTCCCTCTCCTTCCTGTGTCCCTCCTCCTCTGTCCGTCTCTCTTTCTCGCACGTGGTCCCCATCTCTCTTCTTTTGGGAGGGAACAACCAGGGCCATGGACTGGAGCCTGTCGTTGCCTTGGAGATCCACCATCGGCTAGATGTGGTGCCCCGAGGGCCGGATCCGCCCATCCCCGCCGCAAAGAGTCGCGCCGGATCTGGCTGGAGCAAGCTCCCCCGCGCCATGGCTGCCTCCTCTGTTGCTGGTCTCTGTTTCCCCATGTGAGCCCCGAAGCTTCGTTTTTCCTCGATCCGTTGGGATGTACGGGTTATTTAGAATTGCCGTCATGTTTCGTCACGAACAACTACTGTAGCATGGTGGTTAGCTCCACCATGTTTTAACCGAGGGGTTGGGGGTTCGAATCCGAGGAGCCCATATTTTGTTTTGCTTTATTGCGTTCAGCTTCAGTTTTATTCAGTAAGTGTTAGGTTATGTTCATCTTCTGTGAACCCAGTTTAAAACCATAGTTCTATCATAGCCGAGCTGGTTGCCAGAGTGGCACTCGCATAGGAGGTTCTGGGTTTGAGTCCGAGCCACCTAATTTTTTTATTTGCATGCATTCAACATCTATGTCATATGATCTGTGTTGCTCGTATCTTTTAGGACGTAACTCCGTTGGAGATGAGCTATATAGGCAATCCGACTAGAATGACGTGTAGTTTCATGTGCTCCACTTTGTTTTGTCATTTAACAAACATAAAATGTGATTAGGACAAATCTGGACAGATTTCAAAAGTAACACTGGGGTCACTTCGGAGATGCTATATGTCGTTCCAGCCTCATTTAATATGCCTAGATAGGTAGTATAATTTGTGCTTCACCTCTTGCCATGTTAACAACATTTTAATATTGCCATGTTAATAAACGGGAGTGAACTAAATAATTAAACGTGGAGTTTTGTCAATATGCAACTTGTTGCATATTGAGCCTCACTTAATGTGTAGCGTTTGATTGTGTAAATTACCATGCCATGCCTTGCATATTTAAAACTGATCATGCATCATATGTGAAGTGCATCGTGTCATGCCTGTGCCGTGGTGAATATCGTGTGTTGATTCTTTTATGGTTTGCTTCGTCTCGATATAGTTTCACAAGCGTGTCAGAATGTGAGGATCCATTCGACCATGTCGGTTCGTCTGCTTCACGAAGTCATTCATCTTCCAAGCAGGATCTCATGCAAGATGATCGTTTCCCTAGATACCATTACTATCAATGCCATGCTAGTTGTCTCGTTTCTTTCGCTATGTCTCGTTTCTTACCACCTGTTAAATGTCAGCCTCTCAACATTGCCATGAAACCTTCAACCTTTTACAACCTAGCAAACCACTCATTGGTTATGTTACCACTTGCTTAACCATGTGTTAGCGTTGCTAGTTGTAGGTGCAGTTGCTTCCATGGGATAACATGGGTTCCTTGTTATATCACCATATAATTGCTAATTATTTTAATGCACCTATATACTTGGTAAAAGGTGGAAGGCTCGGCCTTTCTAGCCTCGTGTTTTGTTCCACCTTTGCCGCCTTAGTTTCGGCTACCGGAGTTATGTTCCATAAATGAGCGCTCCTAACATGCTTGGGGTTGTTATGGAGACCCCTAGATTCTCGTTTTGGGATAAAACTCGTCTAGCAAGGCCCAACATTGGTACTACATTTGCCTAATAACCTAATAAAATTGAATAGGGACTTTCCGGACCCCGTGGATAATTAATCAACTCCCGGGCTAGTGCTCCTCATGAGTGTTGGTCCAAACCGGGCGATGTCTGGCGCCCCCTGGTCACCCAAGGTTTAGACAACCCGACGTCTTGCCCATCCGTCGTGCCCTGAGAACGAGATACACGGCTCCTACCGGGATTGTCGGCACGTCGGTCGGCCTTGCTGGACTTTTTTTACCTTTCTCGAGCGTTTTGTGCGAGGGATTCCCAGGATGCTTTGGGTTATCTCGAGGTTGAGGTTTTCCAATAGGAACCCGAGGAGATCACGGGTTTCCCTGATCGAGATCATTCCGTCGCAGCGTGTGGTAGTTTGTGATGGACTAGTTGGAGCACCCCTGCAGGGTTAAATCTTTCGGAAAGCCGTGCCCGCTGTTATGTGGCAACGTGGAAGCTTTGCTTAACATCCGGTTCTAGAGAACTTGAAGTAAGATTAATTAAAACTTGCCAACTGAGTGCGTTGAAAGTGCAGTCATGCCCTTAATCGTGTTTTGGTGTTGCCGACAACACACATATAGATAATTAATCACTAATCCCTTTTTAAGATATTGTGAATGATCATGTGTTGATAAGGACGAGCTCATGTGCTAACAAGGACAAGATCAAGATAAGCATTCCTGAGCACTACATGCTTGATCCTTGTGGATGTTCACATGGTGGACAAATGAAGATGAATATATAAACTAGGCTTTCCACATTGTGTATGGGAGAGCTATTTGAAGACTTCATCATGTCTTGTTTTCAACATTGAGCCGAGAAGGAACAACAACATCAAGCTCAAGTGAAAGGGCTAACTCAAAGGCATCAGTCCCTTTGATGTTAGTGGTGCGGAGTGATGATTAGCGAGTAAAAGTACACACTCAAGTATGGATCATCGGTACCCCTTTTATAATTCTTGAGTCTTTAGGGATCCCGCACTATTAAGAGGGGATCACAGGTTTTGTGATGAACTTGCTCAAACTAGATATCCACTGTTCTGCTCATACCACATCTCCACTGCTCTGCTGTTATCAGAAAACACGACCAGTGCCTCGGACATCCGGCCTCCTCCGGACGTCCAAGGGCCGGACGTCCGACTTGCTTCGGAAATCCGGAATCCTTTACCAGAAGAATCAGAGCCATATAACTCGGACTTCCGGCTCCCTCCGGACGTCCGAGGGCCGGTCGTCCGACCAGCTTCGGAAATCCGGAGCTTTGCACCAGAAGAACTTGAGCCATATAACTCGGACTTCCGGCTCCCTCCGGACGTCCGAGGGCCGGTCGTCCGACTAGCTTCGGAAATCCGGAGCTTTGCACCAGAAGAACTTGAGCCATATAACTCGGACTTCCGGCTCCCTCCGGACGTCCGAGGGCCAGACGTCCGTCCCCTTTCGGAAATCCGGAATCGTGCACCAGTGGCGTTTGAGTCGAATAACTCGGACTTCCGGTCTTCTCCGGACGTCTGGTCCCTGTTCAACTCACAGTGATTCCAGACATGTCTACAGCCCTCGGACGACCGACCCCTATTGGACGTCCGACTCCTTGTGGACGCCCCAACATCCGTGAACTGCCGGATGTCCGAACCCTGTGTGACTTAAAGTGTCCCCAACGACTGTTTTACACTCCCCACTATATATATACCCCCTCCCACTTCGTGAGAGGGTGCCCAACACAGCCATATCCTCATAAGAACACATTTCTACCCCACATACATTTTCTCACACCAAATCTCAGACCCCAAGAGCATTTGTGAGCCCCTTTGAGAGTTGTTCCAATCAAAAGGTAGATCGTCTCCCTCTCCTTCTCTCAATCCAAGCTATTTGATATTTGCGCATTCCCCATGATCTTGTTACTCTTGGAGGTTGGAGACTCCTAGGCGGTAGGAGTTCTTCGGAGAGGAATCAATCCGTGTGATTACCCCGGGAAAAGTTTGTGAGGGTTTGGAAGCCACCTCAAAGGCTTACCACTAGTGGTTGAGAAACGCCTTCGTGGTGTTATCTCAAAGGGAGAATAGGGCGAGCCTTCGTGGCAACATCCACCTCTCTAACGGTGACTAGCTTCCCTCCAAGGAAGTGAACATCGGGATACATCTTCGTCTCAGTAACCTTGGTTATCCTTAACCCTAACTCATTACTTGTGGTTTACTTGTGTTACTTGAGCATACATACATAGCATATTGGTTGTGCTCATTATATTGTGTTGGCTATTTCTTGTACAAGATTAATCATTCAAGCTTACCCTCTATATCCACACGTTCACACTTGCAGCTTTTGATATATCGTGTGATATAGTGTGATCTAGTATCTTGTGTCGTTCACCTACTTGTCATGTGATATAGCTCAAGTAAGTTTGTGTAACTTACTTGTGCTTGTTAGTAACTGTATTGTGTCCATCTTGGTAGATCGTGTTGTTGATACACATTGCAGTGCCTAGTGCATTTAGGATTTGTGCTTGACAAGTATCCTCTTAGTTTATTTCCGCATTAGGGTCAAGCCAAATCCAAAGAAGTTTTTAAATAGCCTATTCACCCTCCTCTAGGCGTGATCGAGGTCTTTTCAATTGGTATCAGAGCAAGGTCTCTCTTTAATTAGGTTTCACGACCTAGAGAGTATCGATGTCGACTATTGGATTAGTGCATAATGACACCTTTGACTTTGATGACACAAATTATGCCCTATGGAGAATTCGTATGCTTCATCACTTTCGGGCTATGGGCCCAAATACTTTACGAATTGTTCTTGTAGGGATTGTCGACAAAAGGAATGATACATCTTCATCTACTAATGAAATGTATCTTGATTGTCGACAAAAGTCCTGAAGTGTTTAAGTCTATCTCGACTTGCAAGTCAGCTCATGAAGTTTGGACTAAACTTGAAGATATATATGGTGGGTCCAATCTTGATGAAGACGATATTATGATGAAGGAGTTGGTGCATGAGCTCTTCACTCTTTTCGATCATAAAGAGTCCACCACTACTTCCATATCCGATTGCTTGCACACCTCAGCATCTTCAATCTCACAAGGTAACGATATGGTGAGTGAAGAAATACATGTTGATGAAAATGACATAGCCTCCATGGACACGAGCATATCTAGCACCACACATAGTGTAAATTATTGTGCTGATAGGTCATGCATTTCACCTAAAGATCCCTCGACAAATGTTTGTGGTGATATGCCTGCTTTCCCGTGTCCTCTTGATCAAAATATCGTGTTTCTCCCTAGTTGTTCTATGACTAATCATTTAGGGGAAACCAAGAAATATGAAGTACTTTTGACTAATGAAGAATCTGATTCACCAAAAGAATCATCATCAACTCCTCCAGTTCACATGTGCCTCATGGCAAGAGGTAATAATGAGGTATCATCTTCCCTGTGCAATAACGATGATATTTGCGATGAGGATGATGATGATGACTTGACTGAAAATATCTATGTGATCAGTAAAATTCTTCATAAAGCTAAAAATAACGCTCTTCAAAGATTCCAAGATGTTCTTGCCTACTTTGAAAATTGTAATGATTCACTTAATCATGAACAAGCTAAAAGTGAACAACTTGAACATGAACTTGAGAAGAGTCATCAAGCATGTAGAGACTTAAGATCTTCAAAAGGAGAGATTGAAGTTGCTCATGATAAACTTAAAAAGGATTTTGAGGTCCTTCTCCTTGAATGCAAGAATGTCAAGGGAGAGCTCATCAAAACCTCTAAGATCTATGAGGAGCTTCAATCTACTCAATAGAAGTCTCTAATCGCTACTTACTCCTCTCATATTGTTGATGATACTTGTACATCTAACCCTATCTCTTTTGAAGTATCAACATTGAAGGAGAATGTTGAGCTACGTGCTCAACTTGATTTACTAACTAGCAATTATGGGAAGTTGGAAGAAAAACATGTAATGCTCACAAGCTCTCATGCCGATCTTCTAACATCCCATAATGTGCAAACGTTAGCTCATGAGGCTATCATCACCAAGGTAACATCAAGTGAGCCTCAGGTGGACAATGGCACCACTACCAGTCAAAGTACTATATTTCCATGTGCCAGTCCTTGTAATTCGTCTACTCATAATGTTGCTACCTCGTGTGATGAATTACTTTCCTTGCCTTGTTGCTCTAACAATGAAGCTTACACTTCCTCTAGTACTTGCATTGGCACTAACCGTGTAGAGGAAATCGAAGAGCTCAAGGCCCAAGTCACTTCTTTGAAGAAAGACTTGGAACAGTGTCATGAAGGGATGTCCACACTCAACAACGTCCTGTGTGAGCAAACATCTCCGAATGACAAAAATGATGTTGGAATAAACTCAAACAAGAACAAGAGTGGCCTAGAACGAGTTAAGAATTCGGCCAAAATCATTTGCTTCAAGTGCAAAGTTAAAGGGCATCATGTTAGATCTTGCCCTCTGAAGACGAAGTCTCAAAGTTACAAGCAACTAGGGAAGCGGCCACAGACTCAATCACACACTCAACTACAAGTTGAAGAAAGGCCTCTTCCCAATAAGACCCAAGCCAACATTCCCCGAGGTGAGAAATCAACTGGGAAGAAAACAAAGGGTAGATGTTGCTACTTATGTCGTGAGAAGGGTCACGTCGCTTCGTCTTGCACGAGAGGTAACTTATCCAACCCAATAACTATTGATAACAGCTATTCCCTTGGGAAGGATAAGGTTGGCAATGTGTTTGCCAAGTTTGTTGGAACTCAAAATGGTGTCAAGAAAAGAACCATTTGGGTTGCCAAGCCTATTGTGACTAACCTCTTAGGACCCAACGTAGTTGGGGACCAACAAGCTCAAACTTGATCAATAGGTGACTCTGGAGGACATTGGAGACTTGGATACACAATGAAGATTTGAGGACTCTTCATCATTCGTATCATCTCAAGCCAAGTCACTTGGATTATCGAGCCCATATCCCATATCCAATGTGCCTCTTTGCGGTGACTTGTACTTAAATTGTTTACATTGAAAGTTGCCTGCCCCACTCCTTCTCATGTCTAGGTTTGGTACCTAACATGTACTTTGACATGTTGCGCCTACTAGTATGATTGTTATATGTTATCTATCATGTGTAGGTCTTTATGTATGTCATATAGTTGTGTGTAGTTCTGATCATTACTTGCATCCTAGTTGCACCGTTGTGTGGGTCTTTTGAGACGTTAATAGCTCATCACATTAAGGGGAGTGTTCTGCTCTACGCACACCACTAACCCAAAATGTGTATATATTTATTGGACTCCATGTAGTATTCGGTGCAAGATTATCCAATCAATTAGTTTGATGTCAAAGCCATCTGAAGTTTAAATTGGCATCCACTTATCACCTTAGTTGGATGATTGATTGCCTTGTATGATAAATACATGTATTATCACATTATGGGAGTATGATATGCTTAGTGCATGTCACATTCCCTGGTAAGATAAAACATCCAATGTATGCCACTCAGAATCTACCACATGGGGTTATCCTATAAATGTGTGGCGTGTCATGCTCCACATATCTTAATTCGCATAATAAGCCCTGTTGGTATCTAAGTCCCTTAGATGTGTGTGAGTATAATGTCCTACTACACCAATGCTCATGGCTTAGCCGCTAGATCGTATCTAAAAGAAGGGCATTATTGATGCATGCCTTTCGAATTAATTCTCCACACTATGATCTAACTAATTGGGATGTTAACGTATGACATCTAAACATTATGCTTATGGTTGAACTCCCATATCACACTTGTGTGAGTATAAAACGATCTTTGTGCTCGTTTGGCACCTACCACCACTGATAACTCTAAATGTCATTGTGTTCTCTCACACATGGTATCTCTGGCTTGGTAGTGTTTTTCATGGTCATTTTATTTCGGCTTTATCTTCAGTTGACCTACATAACGTGCCGAGAAATTCATGTGTCTCCCGGTAGAGATCGCACTATTTATTTCATAATGTTGTGGGAGTTATAATCATATTACCTACACTTATACATCTACTGGGGTGAGACATGCATGTAAGGTTGTGCAAAATGCATGCCTTACATGGTTTGATGCCTTGACCGGTTCATGTGTTGAACTTGGGGTGCTACCATATGTTGATTTGTCACCCTAATCCATTTTGGACGACATGAATGTTCTGTAATAGAAAATTATGTGTTCATTTGTCCAAATTTTATATCCTTGGATTTTGATAGGATTGTGTAGGCATATCTACTATGTGTAGATGCACATGCCGTGTCTATCGTATCTTTGATCCAATATATGTATATGGTAAATTAGACGTATCCATTAAAAGGTTAGGGTGTGCTTGAAAGTAAAACTTATATCTATATGCACATAATTGAGTGATCTTACCCTATATATATTGTAGTTGGACTAACTACTTCGGACCCAATAAGTTTGGGGACCATATTGTGCTTAATTGGTGGTTTAGGTACTTTGGAGGAGCATTGCTATCTTGACTTATTCTGAGAAGAAGATGGTGCTGGTCACGAAGAAATTAGAGTCAAGACAGGACTCGGCTACTTCTACGCCATACCAATGCTTTTCTGGTAACATGTATTTACTTCATGCATGTACAACATTAGATCAACACTGTGTAGGTTGCATCATGGCATGAACATAATACCTTTTCCACTTTGTAATTCCCTGCATGTCCCTGTCAATCACATTGATGAAATGCTTAGTGTTGGTGTTCTCCTAGCTCTTCATGGTCATATGAATGAGACAAATTTGTTCCATGACCCTTGTGCCATGTGCCTTGCTCTTATAAGAGGATAACTTGTGCATGATTCTATGCACTCATGCGTTTGACGGTATTCTGGACCCACACTTATCGCTGTAATCGTATTAAAAGACTTACATCAGACCATGTCCAAAATATGTTAGTTGAGAGGTCCCTTTTTGGTTGCTACACATGCGAGAATACTCTCACCTCATCATCCAAATTCCAGTATCTTCCCCTGTCTCGGATGTCCGGCGGCTAAACTCATTCCGGACGTCCGGCCAGTGTCGGTCATCCGACGCCTAAATCCACTCCGGACGTCCGACGACTGTCGGACGTCCGACACATTGGGGCCCTATAAATAGAAGGGCGCGGGCTGGGCTTTGCCCTAGCCCCCACGCGCCTCCTTTTCCCCCAACCGCCGCCGCCGCCAGCACCAGGGAACTCGCACGCGCCGCCACCTCCGGGATCTGCCTGATCTCCTCCGGGGGATCCGATCTCCTCCGCGGGATCCGTCTCTTCTTCCTCTCCTCTCTCGATCTGCAGGCTTTTGTTCATCATGCCCAGGATTAAGCACGCCGCCCGGAAGGACACTGCTGGCTCATCCGCTCGTGCCCCTACTGGCACGGGGTCGGACTTGGAAGGGCAACGTCGTCCCTCCAAACGAACTTCCCGGCGTCCTCCATCTCAACAACTCCCCTCGTCGTCTGATGGCTCTGACTTCGAGGATGAGCTTGCCGCCGAGGACCGTGCCGACCAGCCCTCCGTTCGGAGGTCCATGCCAAAGCCCGGGACTCGCAGACCCTCCTATATGCCACCACCTCCTCCTGAACAACCCGAAGGTGAAGCTCGTCGCATCTCACTTGAACCTCCTGCTACTTTAGGTCATGAAGTCAAGAACTTCACCACTGTTGCTAAGTCTTCCTATCTCACTTTCCGCCGCGACGTTGATCAATTCTCTGTCGTACGTGACTCTATGGACTCACGTTTCCGCACAAACATCTAGGCAGACATCTTTACTACGGTCATAGTTCCTAAATGTCTCTCTGTTCAGCACTTCATAGATCTTGAGCATATTCGCACGCACCCGGCGAAATATCGGGGTGCCATTGAGCTCATTGAGTCATCGGGGCTTGCTGCCCCCTTTGCTTTTCGTCGCGATTTTAACGCTGCTGCTATTCACCAGTTTTATGCCACATGTTTCTTTGGTCCAAACAACACTGTTAGCTGGATCACCTCTAACGCTCACTTCACAGCCTCTTATGATACGTTTGTGCCGCACTTGGTTTCCCCAACTCCGGTTTTAAAATCCATAAGAATGATCCTAACCATGCACATAAGCCAATTGAGGCGTGTGGGTATCTTCTCAAACCACTCCGTGAACTTGATGCAGACGAACGCATGAAGGATCTTAACCAGGTATCCATGTGGCGCTCTCCTTACTTTCTCATCTTTCAGTGTCTTATCCGCACCATCTATCCCAAGATGGGTGATAAGGGATCCTGCAGTGGCTACTGTATTGACATCATGTCCCATTTGTACAAGCACCCCAAGAGAAAAATTAATGTGCCTCACTTTCTATGGCATGAGATTCGGCTTGCTAGTTTCCAATACAAGCGAGCCTTCCCTCATGCCCCCTTCATCCATGCTCTTATTAACCATGTTGCTGACTTCACTATTGCTGTCACTCAAACACATCACAAGTGGGTCATTCCCGCTCACATGGCGGATAACTATGCTCCCAAGAAAACCCCATCATCCACCTCCACTCGCCGCACTGCTGCCCGTTCAGCAACCCCTTCATCCAGCTCAGCTCCTCTGGGTTGCTTTGCCAAATTCATTGGCAAGGCACATTCTGCTATGATGAAGGCCTTCTCTTTCCAGTGTGGTCAAACCCATGATGTGGTTTCTCGTCTCATCTCCTCCAGGAATGCCCTCAAGGCTCGTCTGAGAGACTCGGGCGCTCTTGATGTGAGTGACGATGAGGCCCTTCGTGATGCTCCTCCTTCTGACTTTGGCTTCCCATCTGGTCCTGAGTGGGCTGATTTTCTTGATGAGGCTGGTGGCAGTGGTTTGCCTGATGATGAGGATGATGCCTGATTAATGATGATATTGATGAGGGTGATCTTTGAGTATGTGATAGCATTGCCGTTTTCCCCTCCTTTTTGGTCCTTATGCCAAAGAGGGAGAACATTATCTTATCTTAGTTAAGTTTCGATTTTAGTTCCTCTCACAATGTTTGGTATGATGTATTATGTGGAACTTAATGATGTGTCATCATGTAACGATACTTATGGATGGTGTGCTATGCCATCACCTATGGATGATGTATTGTTGAACTATCATGTGGTGATGAGATATCACGATATTATCATTGTGTCATATGATGATGAGTTTTATGCTATCCTATTGATTCATATGATATGCTATGTATTGTTGAACTATTATGGTGTTATATCATGCTATTATCTTCAATGCACACATTAAGGGGGAGCTCCCGCACTTACCTATTTTATTATGCATATAATAAGGGGGAGCTTCATAAGCATCGTAACAAATCTCTCCTAAGCCACACATGTCTATTACTATTTTTGAGAGCTATATGTATGTTGTCATCAACTACCAAAAATGGGGAGATTGAAAGTGCAGTCATGCCCTTAATCGTGTTTTGGTGTTGCTGACAACACACATATAGATAATTAATCACTAATCCCTTTTTAAGCTATTGTGAATGATCATGTGTTGATAAGGACGAGCTCATGTGCTAACAAGGACAAGATCAAGATAAGCATTCCTGAGCACTACATGCTTGATCCTTGTGGATGTTCACATGGTGGACAAATGAAGATGAATATATAAGCTAGGCTTTCCACATTGTGTATGGGAGAGCTACTTGAAGACTTCATCATGTTTTGCTCAACATTGAGCCAAGAAGGAACAACAACATCAAGCTCAAGTGAAAGGGCTACCTCAAAGGCATCAGTCCCTTTGACGTTAGTGGTGCGGAGTGATGATCAGCGAGTAAAAGTACACACTCAAGTATGGATCATCGGTACCCCTTTTATAATTCTTGAGTCTTTAGGGACCCCACACTATTAAGAGGGGATCACAGGTTTTGTGATGAACTTGCTCAAACTAGATATCCACTGTTCTGCTCATACCACATCTCCACTGCTCTGCTGTTATCAGAAAACACGACCAGTGCCTCGGACATCCGGCCTCCTCCAGACGTCCGAGGGACGGACGTCCGACTTGCTTCGGAAATCCGAAATTTTTTACCAGAAGAATCAGAGCCATATAACTCGGACTTCCGGCTCCCTCCGGACGTCCGAGGGCCGGTCGTCCGACCAGCTTCGGAAATCCGGAGCTTTGCACCAGAAGAACTTGAGCCATATAACTCGGACTTCCGGCTCCCTCCGGACGTCCTAGGGCCGGTCGTCCGACCAGCTTCGGAAATCTGGAGCTTTGCACCAGAAGAACTTGAGCCATATAACTCGGACTTCCGGCTCCCTCCGGACGTCCGAGGGCCGGACGTACGTCCCCTTTCGGAAATCCGGAATCGTGCACCAGTGACGTTTGAGTCGAGTAACTTGGACTTCCGGCCTTCTCCGGACGTCCGGTCCCTGTTCAACTCACAGTGATTCCAGACATGTCTACAGCCCTCGGACGACCGACCCGTGTCGGACGTCCGACTCCTTGTTGACGCCCGGACATCCGTGAACTGCCGGATGTCCGAACCCTGTGTGACTTAAAGTGTCCCCAACGGCTGTTTTACACTCCCCACTATATATATACCCCTCCCACTTCGTGAGAGGGTGCCTAACACAGCCATATCCTCATAAGAACACATTTCTACCCCACATACATTTGCTCACACCAAATCTCAGATCCCAAGAGCATTTGTGAGCCCCTTTGAGAGTTGTTCCAATCAAAAGATAGATCGTCTCCCTCTCCTTCTCTCAACCCAAGCTATTTGAGATTTGAGCAAGTTTTGAGCATTCCCCGTGATCTTGTTACTCTTGGAGGTTGGAGACTCCTAGGCGGTAGGAGTTCTTCGGAGAGGAATGAATCCGTGTGATTACCCCCGGAAAAGTTTGTGAGGGTTTGGAAGCCACCTCAAAGGCTTACCACTAGTGGTTGAGAAACTCCTTCGTGGTGTTATCTCAAAGGGAGAATAGGGTGAGCCTTCGTGGCGTTGGTGTGCCTTCGTGGTAACATCCACCTCTCTAACGATGACTAGCTTCCCTCCAAGGAAGTGAACATCGGGATACATCTTCGTCTCAGTGACCTTGGTTATCCTTAACCCTAACTCCTTACTTGTGGTTTAGTTGTGTTACTTGAGCGTACATACATTGCATATTGGTTGTGCTCATTATATTGTGTTGGCTATTTCTTGTACAAGATTAATCATTCAAGCTTACCCTCTATATCCACACGTTCACACTTGCAGCTTTTGATATATCGTGTGATATAGTGTGATCTAGTATCTTGTGTCGTTCACCTACTTGTCGTGTGATATAGCTCAAGTAAGTTTGTGTAACTTACTTGTGCTTGTTAGTAACTGTATTGTGTCCACCTTGGTAGATCGTGTTGTTGATACACGTTGCAGTGCCTAGTGCATTTAGGATTTGTGCTTGACAAGTACCCTCTTAGTTTATTTCCGCATTAGGTTCAAGCCAAATCCGAAGAAGTTTTTAAATAGCCTATTCACCCCCCTCTAGGTGTCATCGAGGTCTTTTCATGCGTAACCGTGTATGTCTCTTTCGTGAGCTCCTTCTCCAATCGAGGACACGGTGGGGTTATGTTTGACGTAAGTATGTGTTCAAGATCATTCATTTGATCACGTCCGCTATGCGTAGATCACCCCCTCTTAATTCTTGTACTCGTAAGTTAGCCACCAAATAAATGCTTAGTCGCTTGCTGCAGCCTCACCACTTAACCATACCTCACCCATTAAGCTTTGCTAGTCTTGATACTTTTGGAAATGAGATTGCCGAGTCTCCTGTGTTTCACATATTACTACAACACCAGTTGCAGGTACAGGTAAAGGGTTACTTGACGCGAGCACGTTGATTGTTCATTTGGATTTTCTTCTTCTTCTTTTTCATCGATCTAGGATGGGTTCCAGGCCGACAGCCTGGTATAGCAAGGATGGACGTCATTATTTTATTTTTTGTTTTTGTCCGTAGTCGGACCCTGCTCTTTTTCATGATGATTGTATGTATTATACTGATGTGACTCTGATGTAGCTTGTGGTGAGTGTAAGCCAACTCTCCATACTCATCTTTTCAGTACATGTACTTGTAACGATATCCATTCTTGCGAAATGACGAGATGCGTTTCTATCCCTGTCGAGGCCCTCGCGCCAAAATAAGGATAGGACCACATCTTGGGCGTTACATAGTACTCCTAGTAGCACTGGGGTATTAGATACCGGTTCAGTTGATAAGTGTTAGTAACTCGAAATTGTAGCTACGGAATAAATGAATACTAGCAAGGGTGAGGTGACGATGTGTGTTGGAAGTAATTCCAAGGTTGATGTGATCAAACATCGCACACCCTCTCTACCACCGGGATTAGTGTTGGACCTAAATAATTGTTATTTGGTGCTTGCGTTGAGCATAGACATGATTAGATTGTGTTTATTGCAATATGGTTATTCATTTAAAGAGAATAATGGTTACTCTATTTACTTGAATAATACCTTCAATGGTCTTGCACCTAAAATGAATGGTTTACTGAATCTCGATCATAGTGATACACATGTTCATAATATTGATGCCAAAGGATACAAAGTAGTAATGATAGTACAACTTACTTGTGGCACTGCCGCTTGAGTCATATTGGCATAAAATGCATGAAGAAGCTCCATTCCGATGGATCTTTGGACTCACTCGTTTTTTAAATCGTTTGAGACATGCGAACCATGCCTATTGGTATAAACGCATGAATAAACTCCGTGTATATGGATTGTTAGACTCACTTTATTTTGAATCACTTGAGACATGCAAATCATGTCACATGGGCAAGATGACTGAATGCCTCGTTTCCAGTGAGATGGAACGAGCAAGTGACTTGTTGGAAATACTACATTTTGATGTATGCAGTCCAATGAGTGCTGAGGCACGCAGTGGATATCGTTATGTTATTATTTCACTGATGATTTGAGTAGATACCAGTGTATTTGCTTGATGAATTACAAGTCTAAAATATTGAAAAGTTCAAGTAATTTCAGAGTGAAGTTAAAGATCATCATGACAAGAGGATAATATGTCTATGATGTGATCGTGGAGGTAAATATATATCTGAGTTGCGAGTTTGGTAAACATTCGAGACAATGTGAAAATTGTTTCACAATTCATGCCACCTGGAACACCATAGTGTGATGGTGCGTACGAACGTCATAGTCGCACCCTATTGGATACGATGCATACTATGATGTCTCTTATCGAATTACCACTATCATTTTTGGGTTAGACATTAGAGACAACCACATTCACTTTAAATAGGGTACCACGTAAATTCCGTTGAGATGACACCGTATGAACTATGGTTTGGAGAAACCTAAGTTGTCCTTTCTTAAAAGTTTGGGGCTGCGACGTTTATGTGAAAAAAGTTTCAGCGTGATAAGCTCGAACCCAAAGCGGATAAACGCATCTCCATAGGACACCCAAAACAGTTGTGTATACCTACTATCTCAGATCTGGAAGCAAAGTGTTTGTTTATAGAAACGAGTCCTTTCTCGAGAAAAAGGTTTCTCTCGAAAGAATTGAGTGGGAGGATGGTGGAAACTTGATGATGTTATTAAACTGTCACTTCAACCAATTAGTAGCAGGGCACAGGAAGATGTTCGTGTGAAACCTACACTAGTTGAAGTGGGAAGCCAATGATGGTGATCATAAATCTTCAGATCAAGTTACTTCCAAACCCCGTAGGTCGACAAGGACTCACACTACTCCAGAGTGGTACAGTAATCCTGTCTTGGAGGTCATGTTGTTGGGCAACAATGAACCTATGAGCTATGGAGAAGCGATGGTAGGCCCGGATTCCGACGAATGACCGAAGGCCATGTAATCCGAGATAGGATCCATGTATGAAAACAAAGTGTAGACTTTGTAAGAACTACTTGATGGTCATAAAGTCTATTAAGTAGAATTGTTTTTTTAAAAGGAAGACGAACGATGATGGTGAATGTCACCGTTAAGAAAGCTTGATTTGTCGCAAAGATGTTTTTGACAAGTTCAAAGAGTTGACTATGATGAGACTTTCTCACTCATAGCGATGCTAAAGTCTGTTGGAATTATGTTAGCATTTGCTGCATTATTTATTATGAAATCTTGCAGATGGATGTCAAAAAATTGTTTCCTCGACGGTTTCCTTGAGGAAAGGTTGTATGTGATACAACGAGAAGGTTTTGTCGATCCTAAGGATGCTAACAAGTATACAAGCTCCAGCGATCCTTCTATGGACTGGAGCAAGCATCTCAGAGTTGGAATAAGTACTTTGATGAGTGATCAAAGCTTTTGGGTTTGTACAAACTTTATGAGAAACTTGTATTTCCAAGAAAGTGAGTGGGAGCACTATAGAATTTCTGATGCGCATATGTGGTTGACATATTGTTGATCGGAAATGATGTAGAATTTCTCGAGAGCATATAGAGTTGTTTGAAAGGAGTTTTTCAAAGGAAAAACTAAATTAAGCCTGCTTGAATTTTGAGCATCAAGAACTATGGAGATAGATCAAGACGCTTGATAAAATTTTCAATGAACACATACCTTGGTAAGATTTTGAAGGAGTTCAAAATGGACCATTCAAAGAAGGAGTTCTTGACTGTACTGTAAGGTGTGAATTTGAGTAAGACTCAGAACCCGACCATGACATAAGAAAGAGAAAGGACGAAGATCGTCCCCTATGCCTTAGCCATAGGCTCTAAAGCATGTAATGATGTGTACCACACCTGATGCGTGCCTTGCCTTGAGTCTGTCAAGGGGTACAAAGAGTGATCCAGGATTGAATCACTGAACAACGGTCAAAGTTATCCTTAGTAACTAGTTTACTAAGGAATTTGTCTCGATTCTGGAGGTGATTAAAGACTTCATCGTAAAGGGTTACGTCGATGCAAGCTTTGACACTAATCCGGATAACTATGAGTAGTAAACCGGATTCGTATAGTGGAGCGGTTGTGTGGAATTGTTCCAAGTAAAGTGTGGTAGAAGTATCTACAATATGGCATAGAGATTTGTAAAGTACACACAGATCTGGATGTTTCAGACCCGATGACTAAAAACCTCTCTCACAAGCAATACATGATCAAACCCCAGAACTGTATGGGTGTTAGATTCATTACAATCACATAGTGATGTGAACTACATTATCGACTCTAGTGCAAGTGGGAGGCTGTTGGAAATATGCCCTAGAGGCAATAGTAAATTGGTTATTATTATATTTCCTTGTTCATGATAATAATCTATTATCCATGCTAGAATTGTATTGATTGGAAACTCAAATACATGTGTGGATACATAGACAACACACTGTCCCTAGTGAGCCTGTAGTTAACTAGCTCATTGATCAAAGATGGTCAATGTTTCCTGGCCATAGACAAGGGTTGTCACTTGATAACGGGATCACATCATTAGGAGAATGATGTGATGGACAAGACCCAAACCATAAACGTAGCATATAATCGTCTCAGTTTATTGCTACTGTTTTCTGCATGCCAATGTATATGTTCCTATGACCATGAGATCATGCAACTCCCGGACACCGGAGGAATACCTTGTGTATCAAACGTCGCAACATAACTGGGTGACTATAAAGGTGATCTACAGGTATCTCCGAAGGTGTTTGTTGGGTTGGCGTGAATCAAGAATGGGATTTGTCACTCCGTATGAGGGAGAGGTATCTCGGGGCCCACTCGGTAATACAACATCATAATAAGCGTTGCAAGCAATGTGACCAAGGAGTTAGTCACGGGATCTTGTATTACAGAACGAGTAAAGAGACTTGCCGGTAACGATATTGAACTAGGTATGGAGATACCAACGATCGAATCTCAGGCAAGTAACATACCGATGGACAAAGGGAACAGCATACGAGATTAACTGAATCCTTCACATAGAGGTTCAACCGATAAAAATCTTTATAGAATATGTAGAAGCCAATATGGGCATTCAGGTCCCGCTATTGGTTATTAACCGGAGAGTGCCTCAGGTCATGTCTACATAGTTCTCGAACCCGCAGGGTCTGCACACTTAAGGTTCGGTGACATTTCGGTATAGTTGAATTATTGATGTTGGTAAGCGAAGGTTGTTCGGAGTTCCAGATGAGATCCCGGACGTCACGAGGGTTTCCTGAATAGTTCAGAGATGAAGATTGATATATTGGAAGTATCCACTTGGCTTCGAGAAGGTTTTCAGACATTATTGGTAAAGTACCGGGAGTGACGAATGGGTTCCGAAGTTCCACCGGGAGGGGCCACCCACCCGGGAGAGAACGAAAGAAGCCCAAGGGTGGCTCACCAGCCCCTAGTGGGGTGGTGACCAGCCCAATAAGGCCCAATTCGGCCGAAGTAGGAGAAAGGAAAGGAGAGGTGGGGCAAACCGTATTGGGGATGGAGGACTCCACCTTCCAAGTTGTGTTGGAGGACTCCTCCTCCTCCTCTCTTGCACCGGCCGAAACCCTAGGGATTTTTCCCTAGGGCGCCACCCCTCCCTCCAACCTATATATAGTGGAGGTGAGAGAGGCTTTTGGCACTCAAGCCATAGCGCATCCCTCTTTCCCTCCACCACTTCGTGACACCCCGTAGCTAGTTCGGTACGGTACAACGAAGCCCTGCGGGAGTAGCTCCACCACCATCGCCGTCATGCCGTCATGCTGCCGGAGAATTCAGCTACCTCTTCGTCTCTCTTGTTGGATCAAGAAGGAGGAGATTGTCATTGAGTTGCACGTGTGCTGAATGCGGAGGCGCCATCCGTTCGGCGCTAGACCGGGACAGAGTTCGTGGGACGACTAGCGATTTGGATCGCAGATGCGTTCGACTACATAAATCGCGTTTCTTAACGCTTCCGCTTAGCGATCTACAACGGTATGTAGATGCACTCTCCCCTCTCGTAGATAGCCATCACCATGGATAAATCTTGTGTGCGCATAGGATTTTTTTTTTGTTTCCCATGCGACGTTACCCAACAATTAGTGGAATGTTCAACACATTTCCGCCTCAAATCCACGTACTCAAAGATCTGAACCATGCGTTCATAAAGATTTGCAAGGAACATTGCAAATAACCTGCCAGATTCATTTACTGAATATAAAGGTGTCACACAATCCTACAATTCTGCAAAAGGACGCCTAAAAGAGTGGAGGTATCAACAAAAATCACTCCACTCCCCGTTCAATGCAACAGGGGGAGATGTATGGAAAAAGTACATCAGGATTCAAATTCTTGCTAGCAAGGATATCAAGGCCTATGAATCAATAAATGCAAGTCAACTCCACGTTGTCAGACACCTAATGGGTAGTATACCCAGTGGATGGGGAACCTCCACCAACCCAGGTCATAGTGCACATGATGACTGGTACATCAGAATACCGGACTCAATCGCATTGGGAATTTGCGAGCAGTCACCATGGGTAACGATATTTCCATCAACTATATACTAATATATAGATTCTGGAGAATCATATAACCGAAAGTCTACAATTGTCGACATACATTTCTCAACTAGATTACAAAAACCTTTCAAATGATTCAGATCCAAAGACCATGGCCATGGCAAAGTGTGAACAACACTCGGACTGAACTCAAGCAAAGGGTATAATCTAGGTAGAAATGGTCTTGCTCAATAACGGGAACGTATTCATAAGCAATACCTACACTAGTTTTCTTCTGGGAACATAATTGAGAACAACGAGGCGGTGAAACAAAGAGCAAGTATTGTAGCACAAGAGTTCACACACATACCCAACTATTCTCCATAGGTGGAATCTTTTTTGATAATTTGTGTCATTGGCGGTATAAAATCATCTATCTCTGAAGTTGATAGATGTAGTGATCACATATCCATGTGGATCACTAGATTCAGACATATATGATTGATTCCCGATGGAATCTCATTCCTGAATCGAAATGCAAAATGCAACATACATTGTGTAAAAATCAGTAAGTCACCATACGACTTATCATTGTCAGTACATATGGTACAACCGACGTAGTGAGTTCCTTATGCATAAGGATTACTCCTACAATGATGATTATCCATGTTTGTGTGTCTGCAATGACGATACATGTAATCATCTAAATGACGGAGTTTAAAATTAAGGATTTGCGTAAACCAAAATACCGCTCGTTACTACAACTTGAACACCTTCATTCATACATTATGATATACTATGTTGTCTATATCCAAAATATATTGGAGAAATTCATTGTGGACAAATCTTATCCATCCATAACTCTTATGATAGTTCATTTTCTAGATGTAGAGAAAGATCTATTTGCATTGAGAGATAATGGAAATGAGATATTGGGACTCAATGTTCCATAATGCCATTGGATCTACCAAACACAATTGGTTGGGACTCAAGAATATCTATCGATATCTGCAAAGGCATCTTGTCATGGTTTTTCAAGTTTCACACAAATCTGAACACCAATACCATTGGATACGTTGATCAGATCCCCGCTTTGTGAGATCATAGACAAGCTTAGTGTTCCTACTAGGTGTGATAGCCCTCTTGTGAAGAGTCTTCAAACAGACCTCATGGCTACATCCACCAACCATTATATAGATGATAATGTTTCTTGTGTTGCTCGGATGCAAATAGGTTACGTAATAAGCAACATCGCTACATGCATATCTTGCAAATCAAATCATGTGACTGATTTCTCACGAGGTCTCTACCAACTTTTACATTCCAGAAATATGTTCTTGGAATTGGTATGTGACGACTTCAAAATTTGCAAGAATCAGGGGAGTATCTTGCTGAATTATTTCTGTTCAATGCAACAAATTATACCTTTTTCCCTTCACGAGTTACTATACAAGTTCTCATAAAGATTTTTAACTAGGTAATATCAACACAAGATCATATGTCCTACTTTCTGTTTTTCCCACCGGATTTTTTAGGAAAGTATATACAACATATTTATTGTCCTTTAAACTCTATGATTCTCGCATATCGAGTTAAGGGAGACAATAATTATTATATATTGCAGTATTTTCTTCTAATTTTTCCACTAAGTTTGAAGGACTTTTGACAACATATCAAATATTATACTCCTTAAATTTTTTCCACAGGGTTTTGGAGGAGCTTTTAAGATGATAATGTCTACAAGGATAGTGTAGATTAGGAGGAGTGTTGAAATTTAATTAACCCATGTGTTAATTAAAGAGAATCTCCATTATCCCTAACTGCCATGCACGAGGGGCGCGACTGTTCGCTCGTGTCTCTCCGGACCATCACATCTGTTGGATGCAACCCTTCGGGGCTATATATACTTGTATTCAATCATCAATAATGACAATAATCCACTTTACGTCTATTTGTCTTGTCTCTCGTTCTACTTCGAACAATGTTGTATCTGGATCCTGACCGTAGCATCTTTTGTTATATTGTCTCTTAGACTACTCCAATGGGGAGTAACATAGAGTAGTAACATATATATGTTACTAGTCTAAGTTACTACCTCTACAATGAATAGTAACATTGAGCCTTTCATTTATTAGCCTATAGACTCATCTTGTCATGGTATCCGCTATGTTACTTCTAATATGAGTAACATGCTAAGTTACTCAATTTCTCTCTTTTCTCATTAATTAATTGCCACATTATATTTCTTGCTTAGGTGACATCTATGTTACTACCTATGTTATTTTCATTATGGGTAGTCTTAGGCCCTGTTTCTTTAAAAAGTCCTAGGTCTTTTTTAGTCACAACTAAAAAGTCTCTATTCCCTACCCGTTTCTTTCCAAGGACTAAACATGGACTAGAGGTCATTAAATGACATGCAAAAAGACCATGTTACCTCTAATAATATACTAGAGGTTATTAAATGACATGCTAAAAGTAGGGGCACTGTTGAAAAAAGTGCCAAAAAGTCCCAAAAAGTCCCTCCCACAGGGACTTCTTCTTTTAGTCCCAAATACCTCCTTTTAGTTCCTAAAAGTCCCTCGTGTGTCTTTCACATGGGACTAAAAGAGATTTTTTTTAGTCCCTACACTAAAAAATCCGTGGAAAGGAACACTTTTTGTCTCTCTATCGCCAGTTCTCTTTCTTAAAATATTTTGTACTTTGTGATTAGATCTCATTTAAGATCAAAACAATTCCATCGGGCTTCATTTGCATTTTTCGAAGGATCGCTATCTGCGTGCCGTTCAGAAGAGAAAAAAGGACCGCTATCTTCTACTGCACCGGCCTTGTTGGGACTGTGAAGCGTGTGATAGTATATATATTTTTCCTTTCGAAGGAGAAAATGTCCTCGTCGCGATGGATTCATTTATTTTGTTTAGTGAAAGCGTACAATATGCATTAGAAAATAACCAGAGGGAAGATACACTAGAGAAAAAATTCAGTTTCGGTAGGCGACAATCTCCGACCTGCAGGTGCGATGCCACGGTACAGAGACGGGACGGCTCAAGCTCCTCGGCGCCGGCACGGCACGAGTGAAGCAGCTGAAACTACTAGGTCCAACAAGTTGCCGGCTATCGGCGGCTTTTAATAACCATGTTTTTTTTCCAGTGGTGACCGCGATGCGCATGTCCATTCCATTGTCGCAACCTCCTTCCGTCCTTCGTTTCATCCTTCGCTAGTCAATAAATGCCGCGGCAATGTTCTTTGCTGTCAGTACCTCCTGACCCGATGTCGTGCCAAACCAACCGATAACTAAGCACCTCCTGACCCCCGTGCTTCCTGCAGCAGTCTCCGTTGATAAAGCCATTGATGGCCAGGCGATGGCTCACGTCGGACGCGAGCGCGGCCCCTCCGGCGCAGCATTCGGGGTGGGACGTGAACCGCTCGGCCGTGAAGGTCGCCATCGTCGGCAACGTGGTCGTGGTGCTGCTCTTCTTCGTTGCCATCGTCTGGCGCCTCTTCTTTTCGCGGAGAGCTCAAGAAGGCGCCGCGGCTCCCGGCGGCGGTAGGGCGGTCATTGCGCCCTCCTCCGGGGAGAGTTCGCCGTGTGCGTCGCCTGGGGCTAAAGGGCTCAGGAAGGAGGACCTCATGTCGCTGCCGGTGTACGTCCACCCCGCGTCGGCGGAGGACCGCGGCGGCGGCAAGGTGGAGTGCGCGGTGTGCATCTGCGAGCTCAGAGACGGCGACACCGGCCGGCGCCTGCCGAGGTGCGGGCACCGATTCCACGCCGAATGTGTCGACAGGTGGTTCCGGTCGCACGCTACATGTCCACTCTGCCGCGCTGTTGTGGCGGACGGCGGCTGATCCGGTGAGGTCGACTGGTCGACCCTGATCTGTGACAGATAAGCAGAAGTTTGTTCTTTTTTTCTTTTGCGGGGAAGGCAGAAGTGATTTTCTTCTTCATGTTAACCTTTTGAAACCAATGTCGTTCGCTATACTACTTCCTCATTGACGCCTACCCACAAGCATCTGTTCTGTGTTATGGTACGTGTAGGGATTCGATCTAGTCACTCACTGGTTTGAATTGTTCTAGTCTTTTACAGTCTGGAGATTACAAGAATGAGCAACAACACAGCAAGGGGAACGGTAGTCGCCGCCGAGTTCATGATCCTTTGCATTCTGTTGTTGGGCTTGGTTGTATGTTGTGGGCGCACCTCGTCACGCCCAGGGCTGCTCTCGGGTGTCCCAACATGTTAGGCATGCTCACCCGAGAGCGAAGTTTGTGTGGTCGGGCACCTTGGTGCCTTTTCTTTGAAAAAAATCAAAAAACATATTTAAAAATTTCATTTTTTTGAAAATAATATTGTGAAAACTTCTATATATTCATTAAGAATCACTGAAATTTCATTTAAAAAAATATAATTCGTAAGTTGTACAAAAAGAACAAAATTTTGGCCCAATGACAAAACAAGAAACCCATTTATAAATACATATTTGTCATTTTTTTGTATGCCACATGTGAAAGTAAAATGATTTGAAATTTTGCAAATACATAACATACATGTTTGTGTGTCTACAAAAAGTTTCAGTTTTTTTACATTGTAGAAATATGATTTTTGAAAATGGTAAATCGCCGAGCGTGACGCGGCCAAGTCACGTTCCTCCTCCAAGGCGTCCAGCGAGTCTTGTCGCGCTGACTCGTTGTCCTGCTCCACGTAAGCGGCAACTCGCGGGGAATCGTGTTTGATGTCACTTGGTAACACTGCCTCCATCCCATAGACCAGAAAGAAAGGAGTAAAACCCGTGGAGCGGTTTGGAGTCGTCCTGATACTCCACAAAACTGATGGCAACTCCTTGACCCAACATCCTGGCGTGCGTTCCAAAGGTATGATGAGCAAAGGCTTAATCCCTCGTAATATTTCCTGATTCGCCCTCTGTGCCTGTCCATTAGACTGGGGATGCGCAACCGCGGAAACATCAAGTCGGATATGCTCTCGTGAGCAGAACTCTTGCATTGCACCTTTGGATAGGTTAGTACCATTGTCTCTAATGATACTATGTGGATATCCGAACCGGAAAATTAGCTTCTTCAAGAATTTGACGGCCGTATCAGCGTCACAACTGCTAACAGGTTCTGCTTCCACCCATTTGGTAAATTTGTCAACCGCCACCAACAGATGAGTCTTTTTGTTAGAAGACATTTTGAAAGGGCCGACCATATCGAGCCCCCAGACTGCAAACGGCCTAGTGATTGGTATCATCCGCAATTCCCGAGCCGGTACATGCATCTGACGTCCAAACTTTTGGCAACCATCACATCGGCGGACGATCTCCTCCGCGTCTGCGTGAGCCGTCAACCAATAAAACCCATGTCCGAAGGCTTTAGAAACCATGGATCGGGATCCAACATGAGGACCATAGTCACCCGCATGAATCTCATTGAGGATCATACACCCTTCCTCAGAAGAAACACATCTTTGAAGTACCCCTGAGGTGCTTCGTTTGTGTAACTCGCCATTGTGTATGACCATAGATTTGCACCGGCGGACAACTTGGCGAGCTAGCAGCTCGTCGGCAGGTAACTCGCGTCTGGTGAGATACGCCATGTAGGGAATCGCCCAGTCCGGAGTAGCGTGAAGAGCCGCCACGAGTTGAGATTCGGGGTCTCGTACCGCTAGATCTTCATCCGAAGGCAGTTTTACTGAAGGGTTATATAATATATCCAAAAAGACATTGGGGGGAACTGGCTTACGCTGTGAACAAGGCGGGAAAGAGCATCCGCTGCTTTGTTAAGCCATCGATCGATGTGATCCACTTGATAGCCATTGAAATGACCCGCCACATCTGACACAGCCTGTCTGTAAGCCGCCATCAGAGGGTCTCGTGAATCCCAGGCGCCAGAAACCTACTGCGCCACCAGATCGGAATCACCCAAGCATCTCACTCTCGTGAGGTCCATCTCCTTGGCGAGTCGCAAACCATGAAGCAGAGCTTCGTATTCTGCTGCATTGTTAGTACATGGGAACATGAGCCGGAGGACATAGCTAAACTTGTCACCGTGAGGCAAAGTTATCACCACGCCAGCCCCGAGCCTTCCAACTGTGTGGACCCGTCAAAATAGATGGTCCAATATGTAAGATCCGGTCTTTCCTCAGGGATTTGTAACTCGGTCCAATCATTGATGAAGTCCACGAGCGCTTGAGACTTGATAGCTGTCCGAGGCGTATACCGCACCTGATGGGGACCAAGCTCGATGGCCCATTTGGCAATCCGTCCAGTAGCCTCTCGGTTCTGTATGATGTCGCCGAGGGGGGCAGAGCTGACGACCGTGATCGGGTGTTCCTGAAAGTAATGTTTCAACTTTCGACTTGCCATGAATACCCCAAAAACCAATTTTTGCAAATGCAGGTAACGTTGCTTGGAGAGGGTAAGGACCTCGCTGATGAAATACACCGGTCTTTGGACGGGGTATTTCTTCCCTTCCTCCTTTCGCTCGATAACTACTGCCACGCTGACTGCTTTGGAATTGGCCACAATGTACAGGAGCATAGGTTCTTTGTCTGCCGGAGCCGCCAGCACTGGCGGGTTAGCTAATTTCCGCTTCAAGGCTTCGAAGGCATCGTTGGCCTCATCTGTCCATACGAAACGATCGGTTTTCTTGAGCAACTCGTAGAGAGGGATGGCCTTCTCCCCAAGGCGACTTATGAAACGGCTGAAGGCCGCGATTCGACCCGCCATGCGTTGTACTTGGTTAAAGTTGGCTGGTTTCCCAAGCGAAGTAATTGCTTCAATCTTCTCCGGGTTGGCCTCGATTCCTCGTTCTGACAGCAAGAAACCCAATACCTTCCCCGCGGGGACACCAAATACGCACTTGGTGGGGTTAAGCCTCATCTGGTAAACGCGCAGGTTGTCGAATGTTTCTTTGAGATCCTCCAAAAGCGACTCCTTGCGGTGAGATCTGACCACGATGTCGTCCACGTAAGCGTGGACGTTACGGCCTATCTGGCTGTATAAGCAGTTTTGGATGCAGTGCTGGTAAGTCGCCCCCGCGCTCTTAAGCCCAAACGGCATGGATACATAACAGAAAGCTCCGAACGGGGTTATGAAGGATGTCTTCTCCTAATCCGCCACCGCCATTTTTATCTGGTGGTATCCTGAATAAGCGTCCAAGAAACACAAATGTTCGCAACCCGCCGTCGAATCTGTGATTTGATCAATGCGGGGAAGGGTGAACGGATCCTTCGGGCAGGCTCTATTAAGGTCTGTGTAGTCAATGCACATGCAGAAAGTGCCGTTCTTCTTGAGTACCAAGACCGGGTTAGCCAGCCATTCTTGGTGAAAAACCTCGATGATGAACCCGGCGGCAAGGAGCCGGGCTACTTCTTCTTCAATCGCCTTACGACGCTCTTCGTTAAACCTGCAGAGGTACTGCCGTACCGGCTTAACTTTGGGGTCAGTATTGAGATGGTGCTCAGCGAATTCTCTCGGCACACCTGGCATGTCAGAAGGTTTCCATTCAAAGATGTCCCGATTCTCACGGATGAATTCGATGAGCGCGCTTTCCTATTTGGGGTCAAGAACCGCCCCAATAGTGAACTGCTTGGTGGAGTCGCTCGGCGTAAAATCAATGACCTTGGTGTCGTCTGCTGGTTTGAACTTGAGGGGCGGCTCAGAATCGATAGTTGGCCTTTTAAGCGGCGTCATGTCTGCCGGGTCGACGTGGGATTGGTGAAACTTAAGCTCCTCGGCCGCGCAAGCCGACTCGGCGTAAGCCGCATCTCCTTCTTCGCACTCTTGGGCTATTTTCCTGTCGCTCTGAACGGTGATGGGACCCTTGGGTCCTGGAATCTTGAGCTTGAGATAAACATAGCACGGGCAGGCCATGAACTTGGCATAACCTGGTCGTCCAAAAAGCGCATGGTAGGGGCTCTTGATCTTGACTACCTCGAACAAGAGAGACTCGCTCGTGTAGTTCGATTCCGTGCCAAAAGCCACATTAAGCTTGACCTGCCTAATGGGGTACGCTGACTTACCAGGCACAATTCCGTGGAAAACCATGGATGATGGCATCAGGTCCTTCTCAAGGAGATTCATTCGCCGAAAAGTGTCGAAATATAGGATGTTGATGCTGCTGCCCTCGTCCATAAGGACTTTGGAGAGGGTGTATCCCCCGACTTGGGGAGCCACGACCAGGGCTAAGTCGCCAGGGTTGTCGACTCGGGGTGGATGGTCTTCCCGGCTCCATGTTATGGGTTGCTCTGACCAGTGAAGGTACCGAGGGAGCGCTGGCTCAGCTATGAAAGTTTTGTGCTTTACCTTGTGGTCCCGTTTACAAGTGTTAGTGGTGAACACATGGTACTACCCGCTGTTCAACTGTTTGGGGTTATTTTGGAACCCGCCCCGGTCCTCGTGCCGCTGGGGGTCTCCTTGCGGGGAGGGGGGGGGGTTGTTGGAATATTCCCGGTGGGTGGTACTGCTGGTTATGAACTTGCTATTGACCGGCATTGTGCTGCGACCCGCCCTGTAGTCCTTGGTTGGGGAAACCCCCAAATGTGACCTGCCGTGACCCGGATGTGCCAGGTTGCTCCTCCCGCTGGCCCTGCTCGCCGCCTTGACTTCTTTTGAGCGCCTCGGCCCGGAACTCTTGCATCACATAGCAATCCTTCCATGAGTGATTCGCCGGTCCATCGGCCGTGGCATGCTACGGGCACGGGCCTTTAAGAATTTCATGGTAGTTACGCGGTTTCTTCCCACTGAAGCCCCGCTTCTTCTGACGCGGGTTTGTATTGCGAGTATTAGTATTAGCGACAAATTCCGTAGGACCTTCCTGTTGCCGCTTCTTGCCATGCCCGCCTGTTGGGGAACGTCGCATGGGAAACAAATTTTCCTACGCGCACGAAGATCTATCATGGTGATGTTCATCTACAAGAGGGGATTTGGATCTACGTACCCTTGTAGATCGCACAACAGGAAGCGTTAAGAAACGCGGTTGATGTAGTGGAACGTCCTCACGTCCCTCGATCCGCCCCGCAAACCGTCCCACGAACCGCCCCGCGATCCGTACCACGATCCGTCCCGCGATCCGTCCCACGAACCATCTTGCGATCCATCTAACGATCCTTTCCGATCTAGTGCCGAACGGACGGCACCTCCGCGTTCAGCACTCGTACAGCTCGACGATGATCTCGGCCTTCTTGATCCATCAAGAGAGACGGAGAGGTATATGAGTTCCTCGGCAGCGTGACGACGCTCCGGAGGTTGGTGATGATCTATCTCAGCAGGGCTCCGCCCGAGCTCCGCAGAAATACGATCTAGAGGAAAAACCGTGGAGGTATGTGGTCGGGCTGCCGTGGCAAAGTTGTGTCTCAAAAACCACCAATACCTCTAGTATATATAGGAGGGAGGGAGGGGAGGAGGCAGCCTCAAAACCTCAAGGTTTGGCCGAAATTGGAGGTGGAGGAGTCCTACTCCAATCCTACTTGGAGTAGGATTCCACCTTCCCACTTGGAAACTCTTTCACCTTGTGTTTTTCCTTATGAAACCTTATGGCCTTAGTGGGAACTTATTCCAGCCCACTAGGGGTTGGTTTATCTATTCCCATAGCCCATGATACCCCTTGGGGTGTGACACCCTCCCGATGGTCCCCGACACCCCTCCCGGCACTCCCGGTACACTACCGATGAGCCCGAAACTTTTCCGGTGACGAAAACATGACTTCCTACATATGAATCTTTACCTTCGGACCATTCCGGAGCTCCCCTTGACGTCCTGGATCTCATCTGGGACTCCGAACAAATTTCGGTTACCAACACCTATTACTCAACTATGCCGAAACATCGCCGAACCTTTAGTGTGCAGACCCTGTGGGTTCGAGAACTATGTAGACATGACCCGAGGGACTCCTCGGTCAATATCCAATAGTGGGACCTGAATGACCATATTGGATCCTACATATTCTACAAAGATCTTATCGATTGAACCTCAGTGTCAAGGATTCATATAATCCCGTATGTCATTCCCTTTGTCCTTCGGTATGTTACTTGCCCGAGATTCGATCGTCGGTATCCGCATACCTATTTCAATCTCGTTTACCGGCAAGTCTCTTTATTCGTTCCGTAATACAAGATCCCGTGACTTACACTAAGTCACATTGCTTGCAAGGCTTGTGTGTGATGTTGTATTACCGAGTGGGCCCCGAGATACCTCTCCGTCACACGGAGTGACAAATCCCACTCTTGATCCATACTAACTCAACGGACACCTTCGGAGATACCTGTAGAGCACCTTTATAGTCACCTAGTTACTTCTGATCAACAATATGTCAACCACATATAATTATTAGAAATTCTGTAGTGCTCCCACTCACTTCTTTGGAAATACAAGTTTCTCATAAACCTTGTACAAACCCAAAATCTTTGATCATTTCATCAAAGTGTATATTCCAACTCCGAGATGCTTGCACCAGTCCATTGGAGGATCGCTGGAGCTTGCATACTTGTTAGTATCCTTAGGATCGACAAAACATTCTGATTGTATCACATTCAATCTTTCCTCAATGAAACCGTCAAGGAAACAATGTTTTGACTTCCTATGTGCAATATTTCACAAATAATGCAGCAACTACTAACATAATTCCAACAGACTTTTAGCATCGCTACGAGTGAGAAAGTCACATCATAGTCAACTCTTTGATCTTGTCAAAAACTTCTTTGCGACAAGTCGAGCTTTTCTTAATAGTGACTTATCACCATCATCGTATGTCTTCCTTTTAAAGATCCATCTTTACTTAATAGTCTTACTACCATCAAGCGGTTCTTCCAAAGTCTACACTTTGTTTTATACATGGATTCTCTCTCGGATTTCATGGCCTCCAGCCATTTGTCAGAATTCGGGCCCACCATTGCTTCTCCATAACTCGTAGGTTCATTGTTGTTCAACAACATGACCTCCAAGATAGGGTTACCGTAACATTCTGTAGTAGTACGCGACCTTGTCGACCTACGAGGTTTGTAGTAACTTGATCTGATGCTCAATGATCACTATCATCAGCTTCCACTTCAATTGGTGTAGGCGCCACAGGAACAACTTCCTACGCCCTGCTACACACTAGTTGAAGTGATGGTTCAATAACCTCATCAAGTTCTATCACCCTCCGACTCAATTCTTTCGAGAGAAACCTTTCCTCGAGAAAGGACCCGTTTCTAGAAACAAACACTTTGCTTCCGGATCTGAGATAGGAGATGTACCCAACTGTTTTGGATATTCTGTGAAGATGCATTTATCCCCTTTGGGTTCGAGCTTATCAAACTGAATTTTTTTCACATAAGTGTCGCATCCCCAAACTTTCAAGAAACGACAGCTTAGATTTCTCTAAACCTCAGTCTATACTGCGTCATCTCAACGGAATTACGTGGTGCCCTATTTAAAGCGAATGCGGTTGTCTCTAATGCATAAGCCATAAATGATAGTGGTAATTCGATAAGAGACATCATAGCATGCACCGTATCAAATAGGTCGCGGCTATGACACCATCACACCATGGTGTTCTTGGTGGCATGAATTGCAAAACAACTTCCACATTGTCTTAACTGTGTACCAAAACTCGCAACTCAGATATTCATCTCTATGATCATATCGTAGACAGTTTATCCTCTTGTTACGACGAACTTCACTCTGAAACAGAATTGAACTTTTTCAATATTTCAGACTTGTGATTCACTAAGTAAATACTCCTATATCTACTCAAATCCTCATTGAAGTAAGAACATAATGATATCCACTGCGTGCCTCAGCACCCATTGGACTGCATACATCAAAATGTATTACTTCCAACAAGTTACTATCTTATCTCATCTCAATGAAAACAAGGCCTTGCTCATGTGGTATGATTTGCATGTCACAAGTGATTCGAAATCAAGTGAGTATAAAGATCCATCAGCATGGAGCCTCTTCATGCAATTTATACCAACATGACTCAAGAGGCAGTGACACAAGTAAGTGGTACCATCATCATTACCTTGTATCTTTTGGCATCAATATCATGAACATGTGCAACACTACGATCGAGATTCAATAAACCATTGAAGGTGATTATTCAAGCAAATAGAGTAACCATTATTCTCTTTAAATGAATAATCGTATTGCAATAAAAACGATCCAATCATGTTCATGCTTAACGCAAGCACCAAATAACAATTATTTAGGTTTAACACCAATCCCGATGGTAGAGGGAGCGTGCGATGTTTGATCATATCAATCTTGGAAACACTTCCAACTCGTATTGTCACCTCGCCTTTAGCTAGTCTTCGTTTATTCCGTAGCTTTCATTTCGTGTTACTAATCACTTAGCAACTGCACTGGTATCCAATACCCTCGCGCTACTAGGAGTACTAGTAAAGTACACATCAACATCATGTATATCAAATATACTTCTTTTGACTTTGCCAGCCTTCTTATCTACCAAGCATCTAGGGTAGCTCAGCCTCAGTGACCGTTCCCCTCATAACAGAAGCACTTAGACTCGGGTTTGGGTTTAATCTTGGGTCTCTTCATTAGTGCAGCAATTGTTTTGCCGTTTCACGAAGTATCCCTTCTAGCCCTTGCCTTTCTTGAAACTTAGTGGTTTTACTAACCATCAACTATTGATGCTCCTTCTTGATTTCTACTTTCGCAGTGTCAAACATCGCGAATTGCTCAAGGATCATTGTATCTATCCTTGATATGTTATAGTTCATCATGAAGCTCTCACAACTTGGTGGCAGTGACTTTGGAGAACCATCACTATCTCATCTGGAAGATTAACTCCCACTTGATTCAAGCGATTGTCGTACTCAGACAATCTGAGTACACGCTCAACGATTGAGCTTTTCTCCTTTACTTTGTAGGCAAAGAATCTTGTCGGAGGTCTTATATCTGTCAACAAGGGCATGAGCATGAAATCTCAATTTCATCTTCCTTGAACATCTCTTATGTTCTGCGACGTTTTCAAAACGTCTTCGGCGCCTTGCTTCTAAGCCATTAAGTATTGCGCACTAAACTATCACGTAGTCATCAAAAACGTGTATGTCAGATGTTCACAACATCCAAAGACGACGCTCAAGGTGCAGCACACCGAGTGGTGCATTAAGGACATAAGCCTTCTGCGCAGCAATGAGGAAAATCCTCAGTTTTACTGACTAAGTCCGCAAAGTTGCTACTATGAACTTTTCAACTAAATTTTCGCTAGGAACATATAAAAACAGTAGAGCTATAGCGCAAGCTACATCTTAATTCGCAAAGAACATTAGACTATGTTCATGATAATTCGATCAATTAATCATATTACTTAAGAACTCCCACTAAAAAAGTACATATCTCTAGTCATTTGAGTGGTACATGATCCAAATCCACTATCTCAAGTCCGATCATCACGTGAGTCGAGAATAGTTTCAGTGGTAAGAATCTCTATGCTAATCATATCAACTATATGATTCATGCTCGACCTTTCGGTCTCTTGTGTTCCGAGGCCATGTCTGCACATGCTAGGCTCGTCAAGTTTAACCCAAGTGTTCCGCGTGTGCAACTGTTTTGCACCCATTGTATGTGAATGTTGAGTCTATCACACCCGATCATCACGTGGTGTCTCGAAACGATGAACTGTAGCAACGGTGCACAGTCGGGGAGAACACAATTTCGTCTTGAAGTTTTAGTGAGAGATCACCTCATAATGCTACCGTCGTTCTAAGAAAAATAAGGTGCATATAAGGATTAACATCACATGCAGTTCATAAGTGACATGATATGGCCACCATCATGTGCTTCTTGATCTCCATCACCAAAGCACCAACACGATCTTCTTGTCACCGGTGCCACACCATGATCTCCATCATCATGATATCCATTAACGCGTCGCCATCGGGGTTGTCGTGCTACTTATGCTATTACTACTAAAGCTACTTCCTAGCAATATAGTAAACGCATCTGCAAACACAAACGTTAGTTTAAAGACAACCCTATGGCTCCTGCCGGTTGCCGTACCATCAACGTGCAAGTCGATATTAACTATTACAACATGATCATCTCATACATCCAATATATCACATCACGTCGTTGGCCATATCACATCACAAGCATACCCTGCAAAAACAAGTTAGACGTCCTCTAATTGTTGTTGCATGTTTTACGTGGTTGCCATGGGTATCTAGTAGGATCGCATCTTACTTACGCAAACACCACAACGGAGATGTATGAATTGCTATTTAACCTCTCTCCAAGGACCTCCTCGGTCAAAACCAATTCAATTAAAGTTGAAGAAGCCGACACCCGTCAGTCATCTTTATGCAACGAGGTTGCATGTCAAGCGATGAAACCAGTCTTTTGTAAGCGTACGAATAATGTCGGTCCGGGCCGCTTCAATCCAACAATACCGCCGAATTGAAAAAAAAACTAAGGAGGGCAGCAAATCCCACATCATCGTCCACAAAACCCTTTTGTGTTCTACTCGAGATTAGATCTATGCATGAACCTAGCTCATGATGCCACTATTGGGGAATGTCGCATGGGAAACAAAATTTTTCCTACGCGCACGAAGAGCTATCATGGTGATGTCCATCTACGAGAGGGGATTTGGATCTACGTACCCTTGTAGATCGCACAGCAGGAAGCGTTAAGGAACGTGGTTGATGTAGTGGAACGTCCTCACATCCCTCGATCCTTCCCGCGATCCGTCCCACGATCCGACCCGCGATCCGTCCCACGAATCGTCTTGCGATCCATCTCACGATCCGTTCCGATCTAGTGCCGAACGGACGGCACCTCCGCGTTCAGCACTCGTACAGCTCGACGATGATCTCGGCCTTCTTGATCCAGCAAGAGAGACGGAGAGGTATATGAGTTCCTCGGCAGCGTGACGACACTCCGGAGGTTGGTGATGATCTATCTCAGTAGGGCTCCGCTCGAGCTCCGCATAAATACGATCTAGAGGAAAAACCGTGGAGGTATGTGGTCGGGCTGCCGTGGCAAAGTTGTGTCTCAAAAACCCCCAATACCTCTAGTATATATAGTAGGGAAGGAGGGGAGGAGGCAGCCTCAAACCCTCAAGGTTTGGCCGAAATTGGAGGTGGAGGAGTCCTACTCCAATCCTACTTGGAGTAGGATTCCACCTTCCCACTTGGAAACTCTTTCCACCTTGTGTTTTTTCCTTATCAAACCTTATGGGCCTTAGTGGGAACTTATTCCAGCCCACTAGGGGCTGGTTTATCTCTTCCCATAGCCCATGAGACCCCTTGGGGCGTGACACCCCTCCCGATGGTCCCCGGCACCCCTCCCGACACTCTCGGTACACTACCGATGAGCCCAAAACTTTTTCGGTGACCAAAACAGGACTTCCTATATATCAATCTTTATCTCCGGACCATTCCGGAGCTCCTCGTGACATACTGGATCTCATCTGGGACTCCAAACAACTTTCGGTTACCAACACCTAGAACTCAACTATAACGAAACATCGCCGAACCTTAAGTGTGCAGACCGTGCGGGTTCGAGAACTATGTAGACATGACCCGAGGGACTCCTCGGTCAATATCCAATAGCGGGACCTGGATGCCCATATTGGGTCCTACATATTCTACGAAGATCTTATCGATTGAACCTCAGTGTCAAGGATTCATATAATCCCGTATGTCATTCCCTTTGTCCTTCGGTATGTTACTTGCCCGAGATTCGATCGTCGGTATCCACATACCTATTTCAATCTTGTTTACCGGCAAGTCTCTTTACTCGTTCCGTAATACAAGAACCCGTGACTTACACTAAGTCGCATTGCTTGCAAGGCTTGTGTGTGATGGTGTATTACCGAGTGGGCCCCGAGATACCTCTCCGTCACACGGAGTGACAAATCCCAGTCTTGATCCATACTAACTCAACGGACACCTTCGGAGATACCTGTAGAGCATCTTTATAGTCACCCAGTTACGTTGTGACGTTTGATACACACAAGGTATTCCTCCGGTGCCAATGAGTTATATGATCTCATGGTCATAGGAACATATACTTGACACGCAGAAAACCATAGCAATAAAACGACACGATCAATATGCTATGTTCATAGTTTGGGTCTTGTCCATCACATAATTCTCCTAATGATGTGATCCCGTTATCAAGTAACAACACTTGCCTATGGTCAGGAAACCTTGACCATCTTTGATCAACGAGCTAGTCAACTAGAGGCTTACTAGGGACAATGTTTTGTCTTTGTATCCACACAAGTATTGTGTTTCCAATCAATACAATTATAGCATGGATAATAAACGATTATCATGAACAAAGAAATATAATAATAACTAATTTATTAATGCTTCTAGGGCATATTTCCAACACCGCCATGGTGGTTATTGCCTCGGTTCTAAAACTGGGATTGGCCTTTTTGTAACTCGCCCTTGCGGGTAATCCCAATCTTACCGTCGCCCTCTCCAAGATCCTTGGTGTCATCCGACTCAGCGTATCTGGTAAGGGCATCCATCAACTCGCCCATGTCCTGTACCTTTTGCTTAAGTCTCCCTAGTTTCAGTACCAGAGGCTCGTAATGGCAATTTTTCTCCAGGATCAGCACCGCCTGAGCCGCCGAAATACCTTCCGATGAATGAATGACTTCTGCGACTCACCGGGTCCGGTGGTGGGCCGACTCATCCGGCCGTTGAACGCAGTGCTGTAAGTCAACGATAGTCATCGGGCGCTTGCAGGTCCGTGTGAAGTTCTTGATGAAGCGCTCCTTCAGTTCTTCCCAAGTGTTGATGGAGTTGGGCGGCAGGTTTTTCAACCAAGTGCGTGCCGTCCCTTCGAGCATCATGGTGAAGTATTTCGCGCAGACTGCCTCGCTAACGTCAAGCATATACATCGTGAGTTCATAGCTCTCGATCCATGACCCGGGCTCGAGATCTGGTGAGTAGTTGGTAACCTTCCTGGGCCCTTTGAAGTCCTTTGGCATGCGCTCGTTGCGCAAAGCCGGCGCGAGACAAGATACTCCAATGTGTTTGCCCCCACCGTCCAGGGGCGCGGGCGACGGTGTTATGTAGGCCGGGTAGGCCTGACCCGCCATGGCTGTTGTCTCCATGTGCCGCGCGGCCCACGCTGCGTCCACAATATCCTGGGCTCGTGTGTCGGGCATCCCAAGCAGACCGTGTTGGGGGAGCCGCCGCGGCCCGCTGGTTACTACGGGGAAATCCTCATGGCGACTTCTGGTGTGACTCGCCTGAGGCGTAGAGTGGAGCCGATCAAGGCTATGGGAATACTGCGCGTGCTGAACCACGACCGTTTTCAGCATCTCGATGACGTTTCTAGCTTCTATCTCGGCCGGGGTGTTTCTAAATCGAAAGAGACTCCAGGTGGCGGGTTGCTGCCAGCACGTTGTCGACGGGGTTTGGGAAGTGACCCCGCGGCGTCTGGAATCGAGTCGCATGGGCGTCCATGGGCTGAACCGGCGGCGGATTGGGTGGTGGAATCGTTCCTCCCCTCGGGGCGGTTTCCAAAGGCCGATCAGGCCCAGCCCCGGGGGTGCGCGGAGTGTCAAAGAGGCGAGTTGGGTGTAAATCGGCCGGGACGCGCCCACCGTGCCTCCTTTGATGGACGGTGTCAGACGCGCGCTGCTGTATCTCGAGCTGCCAGCCTTCGGTGTTCAGCCGATCGGTCTCTGCGGCGACCGCAGCTTGCCGTGTCTCGATTCTGGCGGCTTCTGTTTCCATGTCGCGCTATGCTTTGGCCATTGCAGTTTGGTTAGCTCAGCATTGAACGACTCCTTATTTTCAGATGTAACCGGGGTTGCCATAAGGCTGGCTATCTCCGCTGCTAGTTCCGTCATGGTTTGCGCTGGGGGCTTGGACGTTCCCCCGGTCTCATTGTTGCCAGTCGGATTGTGAGGAGGCTGGGCTGACCCCGCCATGTAGATGGCAATTTGCCGGCGAGATCTCTCGAGGACTTCGGGATCCATTGCCAGCGACAGCCCCCCGAGCTGTCCTTCCTCAAGAGGGTGGATCGACTTCGTCTCGCCCATGGATGACTCGCCATCATAATTGACAGGGGTGATCTCCTGGCCCGCCTCTTCGTCTTGCGCGTCGCCTCCCTGCGTAAAGCCGATGAAAACCTGGCGGCTCTTGTTCTGTCGTGTAACAGGGAGGACGTACCTGGACAGCTCGACGATGTCGGTGGAGGTGTCCGGCTCAGGAACAGGCGTCCCGATTATGTCGATGAAGATGTTGATCTTGCCGAAGGGGACTCGGTAACCAGATTCGACGGAGTCGGCCTCCGGTTCCCATAGCGAGTTGTCGATGTAGTACTTCCCGCGACGGCTCTTAGTCATGTTGCGGACCGCATAGCTTTCTAACCCTGATAGGGCTCCCTTTGAGAACTGAACTCCACTGTGCGCAGGCCCCACAGTGGGCGCCAACTGTCGTGGTTTTATCACGGCAGATGTCCTCATGAAAGGACTTAAAGATGTAGCCATCACACCTTGGTGGCGACTCAAAGGGGGTGAGTGAAAGCAAGACTCAGATTTACCCACGTTCGGCCCCTCGTGAGGAAGTAAAAGCCTACGTCCTGATTTGTGTAGATTAATGGTTGTTTCGATTACAAGGAGGGCGTAACTTGCCCGACCTAGCTCTCGATTCTCTCTAACTCGCCTGACCTTTCCCTGGGACTCGCCTTTATATACAGGTCGAGGCCCTAGGGTTTACAAAGTCCTGCCATCCTACTCTTGGTAGCTTCCCTTATCTCTAAGTCGCTGTGTTCCCCGCGACCAGGAGCTTCCTTGACATTCCATCATCCACATGGTCCTTTTGAACCGCCCTACAACTCCTGGGCCACTGGACGCATAATCAAAGGTGAGTCGCCCCTTTGGTGACCCGACCCATTAAGGGCGGGTTACCCAGATGTAATATCCCCAACAAGTCCTTCTCCTCAAGAGTGGCACGCAGCTAGTCCAGTTCGTCCTGAAGGGACGCCTCGCGATCCTTCTTCTCCGTCTGGAGAAAATCCAGTTGCTGCTGGAGCCGATGGCCCGCTTCACGCAAGACGTCTCGCTCCAAGACGGCCACGCCTAGCCGGACGTGAAGATCAGCAACCTGGCCATCAGCCGCGTGGGTCTGAGCCCGCAGCGCGTTGTATGCCTGCACTTGGGCGTTATGAATATCCTACGGGTAAAGCAAAAGAAAGCAAAGGAAATAAGATTCTGCCCGGCTAATTCATAGCCGACCCGATTCTCGAGTGCTACACCTAGTGGGTGCGCTAGGTCGCCCCCACTAAAAAAGCAAAGACAAGGCATAGCACGAAGAGATTCGGCCCGACCAATGCTTGGCCGGCCCGATTCTCGGGGGCTGCACCCAGTGGGTGCGCTGGCGCGCTCCCACTGAATCAAGAGAAGAAAAAAGAAATTGAAAACCAAGACGATGAAGATGCAAAGATGAAGCACTCACCCTGGTGCTTTCCTCCAAGCGCTCCAGATCGCTATGGGCCACCCTGGCCGCTTGCTTCACCTTGTCCCGGCTGCTGGAAAACATTGCCACCAGCTCCGGGACACCGCAGAGCTCAGCGCCTGGGGTCATCGTCAGGCGCTCGGCGTTGGCCACACGCCAAGTCTTCATGAGCCGGCTCCGAGTGCTGGAGCCGGCTCCTGGAGCGTGCGGGCCACGGTTGGTCACGATGATGGCGCCGGCTTCAGGTGGCTGGTTGGTGGCCGGCTCCATCGACGCCTGAGTCGGCGTCGTCTCTATAGCAGGGGGAGGAGTGGCCGCATACAGCGCATCCATGGTCACCTCCGGCGCGTCGGCCGCTTCAGCCTCCGGCGTGTCGGGGATCACCTCAAGGTCCAGAGGCGTGGAGGTGGCCGGCTCGGACGGCTTGGCCGTCTCGGTTCTCTGGGTGCGCCTCGGGGCCGCCTCGCTATCTCGCTCCTCTACACGAGTTCACTTGGAGGGGTCATGTCTAGCCTTCGTACGCTGCTCCTTGGGCTTCTCAGCCTGGCTGGGCTGAGATTGGCACGTGGCCATCTTCTTCGCTCCCACTTCCCAGCGAAGGGTGAATTGGTCATCCAGAGCCTTCTGGGCAGCTTCAGCTGCTGCCCAGCCGGCCCGTTCGGTGGCGGAGGCAGTTTCTTTCTCCACGTCTTCTTCCTCCCTGCCAGGCATGATTTGAGGAACCTATCCTCACTCGACAAAACTAAAAGAGAACAACGAAGGATTCTTACCCCGCCACGACGGACACCTGCTTCCTGCTGGCGCCGGCTCGGCGCTTCTTGGCGTCGCCTGCTCGCCCTCCGGATGGAGGTCCATGCGCAGATCGTTTGGAGTCCGGCTTGGAGGTTGTGGCACCCTTGCCCTTGTTCTTGGCCGCCTCGCCAGGCGCGGCCATCTCGCCAGCATGGCGGCGGCCTCGGGTCATCGGAGGGCTGGTAACTTCCACCACCTCTTCGGCATCCTCCCCGAAGGCTGCATCATATGAAGATGGTGGCGTCTCGTCATCGTCCGTCCAGTCAACAAGGGGAGGCCTCAGGTGCTCACCAGACGGCTCGGAGCCTTTTGACTCTAGCGCCTCCTCCGAGACGGCGTCTCGCGGCTCGATCATCCCCTTGTCTTCAATCTCAGAGGGGTCTGACGTCTCCACGTCTGGAACCGACGGGGTGAGCTCTTGCAGCTTCCCGACTAGCTGATGCAACAACATTTGGCAGCTGGCTTAACAAGAAGAAACAACAGTTTCAAAACACAAACAAATATCAGATCCATGAGGATGCTTACCATTGGGGAGGATAGTTCCTACCGTAAGGGACCAGCCCCCATGCCCAGTCTCCTCCTTCATCCATGTTGGCGGAGGAGATCTGGTTCACGTTCTTCGCCACCACTCCAGGGTGGAAATTTTTGTTGGAGAGCCGGCAGGGATCGTGCCGGCCGCTCATCTGGCATATCATATGAGGCCGCCTCTGCAGAGGCAGGATCCGGCGGGTCATCATGGTGGTAAGCAGGTCGCGGCCTACGAGGCCGCGAGCCTTCAGGCTGTCGAGGTAGACGCCAATCTGCGCTACCTCAGGAGCCGGCCGGGGGTACTTGGCTTGCTAGTTCTTCTTCTCCGTCGGAGGCTCGATGGAGAAGGAAGGCATGTTGATGGCGTCGCGGGTGGGGCTGACATTCTTCACGTAGAAGAATCCCCTCTGCCACTGCTTGATGGAGTCTTGGAGCGACATCTGGGGGAAACTGCAGTTCGTCCGGTGATGCACCAGTGCCGCGCCGCACGGGGTCATCGGATGTGGGCCATCGAGCTTCTCCACCTCAGCCTTGTCCATCTTCTTGGACTGTTGCTTAAAAAAGAACAAGCTCTACCACAGGTCGAGGCGGGGCTCGATCCCCAGAAACCCCTCACAGAGGACGACGAACGAGGCGAGTTGAAGGATGGCGTTCGGCGCTAGATGGTGCGACTGTAAGGCGAAGAAGGTGAGGAAGTTGCTGAAGAAGGTGCTCGTCGGGAGCCCGAAGACTCGGTAGAAGTGTTCATCAAACACGACTACCTCTCCCTCCTGCAGCTTTGGATCATTCTTGGCTCTGGGGATCCGCACGGTCAGAAGGGAGGCTGGAGGCAGCATTCGGCGATGGCGGAGCCCGTCGATGTGGTCGGCGCAGATGTCGCTGCTGAGCCAGGCACCGTTGTGCTGGCCCTTCTTGGAAGAGCTGCTCGACATGGTGGCGAGCGGTGAGAGCTCGAAAGGACGGCGACGGTCTGCGCGGCGGCGAAGACGAAGAAGAAGACGAGACTCTCTCTCTGGGATCAGGGAGGGAGAAAGCGCATGTGCGGGGCGAGAAGAGGGCGAATAGACTCTCGGTACCCCCGCACCCCATTTACACCCCACGAAGGATCGTGGGGAGGGGATCCGGTGCGCACCGGTCCAATCGTCTCCGAATATTGCGGAGGCTTTTACGACTCCTGAAATCCTACAGTCGCGGAGTAAATCCGTAGAGGATCCATCGTGCGGGGGTCGAGGGGGCGTCGTGGCGGGACCCACGGCTCAGGCCTAGTCCCGTCAACTAAACAAACCATCATCACGTCAGGCCGGGCCTGGCACGTGGCACGATTTGCGCGACCTACGACAAAGCCGAGGCGTCGCTTGGAAGCCAGCCGGCTTCCGAACCGGCGTCCCCTACCGCAGGCGGTGGCACGAACTCATCAGCAAACAACTTAAGCCGGTGAGGTCGCCCGCTCCAAGGCGGCGGGCGTCCCCAGCTTCGGGGACTACTGTCAGGGGGATAACCCCGGGGTAGGCTCATGGAGCTTACTCCTTTGTCTTCAACCAAGAAGGAACAACAAGAACCATTCTGCAAAGACCAAGTCCCCCAGGCCGTCTAGGAAGTACCTGCCGGCTGGGGGCGAGACGACCAACTCTCTGGCCGGCCAGGAAGCACGTGCCGGTTAGAGGCGAGACGGCTACCTCCCCCTGGCCGCCTAGGCCAAGCCAGCCGGCTAGGGGCGAGGCGGTCGTGCCCAGGACGGCTAGTCAAGTGACTAGCCGGCTAGGGAGCACAAGTGACATCAGACCGTAGGTCATGACGAGACCGTATGGTTAAAGGTGGCTATGCGTTAGCAAAGGTACTAGATCGGGGTGTATGGTAGGTACAAGCGTCGACGACCACGCCGCTGACCTCCTCCGGTTCCGATCCATCACCCTGCATAGTGTCGGCCCGTCAAGTTCCCACTCCAATACTGCACTCGGCGTGGGAACAGTGGAGACGACCATACTGCCTGTCCATGACGATCCTTGCTGGACGACGTCGGATGTACTAGACGTGTCCTGCGTCAACCTTACGCGAGAGCCTTATTGGTTAGCCGGCGGGTCCCATAGCCAGACGGGACCTCGCAGCCGACGGCCCCCTCCAGCGACAAGACAAGACTCCGTGGCCCCCCTAGACAGCTGGCTAGGCTGCCAGCAGGCCCCACTCTTGTACCTTCTATCCATATTGTAGGTCGGTGGGTTCGTCTATAAAACCCCTGCCCCCCTCCATGCGGAGGGTCAGTCAACTCAGTACACAAACACACCACATAGGAGAGGCAGACGCGAGCCGACATCTCCTTCTTCCTCCTCCGCAATACAGCTCAAGGAGCACTTTGTAGTCCCATTCGTACATCATACACTCCGGCAATATTAGGGGTGTTATCTCTACGGAGAGCCCTGAACCTGGGTACATCATGCATTCCATGCTTGTACCATCCTCGTTCCTAGCGCCCTCCGGTGCCACTTCGGTTCCCACCATCTTTAGCCTACCCATGGCTTATGTTGTGAGTAAACACCGACAGGGTTGTTATGGTGAACCCCTTGATAATTCATCTTAGATTAAAACTCTTCCAGCAGGGCCCAACTTTGGTACTTGCTCAACCCTTCTTATAACGTTGCTAGTTGCAGGTGAAAGTTGATTTCCATGTGACAACATGGATGTATTGAAATATCACAATGTTATTGTTATTTAATTTAATGCACATATATACTTAGTAAAAGGTGGAAGGATTGGCCTTGTTCTCGGTGCTTTGTTCCAACTTTGCCGCCCTAGTTACTTGTGTACCAATCTTATGTTCCATATTGAGCGCTTCTAACATGCTTGGGGTTGTTATGGTGAACCCCTTGATAATTCGTCTTAGATTAAAACTCTTCCTGCAGGGCCCAACTTTGGTACTACATTTGCTTAATAATCACTAACCCCGCTTATGGAGTAGTTAACCCATGGATAATTAGTCAACCCCCGGACCAGTGCTCCTCATGAGTGTTTGTCCAAACCAGAGCCATGTGTGGGGCCAACTCGAGGTAACTCGAGAGATTTCTATCAAGCCACAATATGTTTTGCTTGTCCATTCGTGTCCCGAGAACGAGATACACAGCCCCTATCGGGTTTGTCGACACGTCGGGTGGCCTTGCTGGATTAGTTTTTCCTTTTAGAAAATATCTTGTGCACCAGGATTCCAAGGATACTTTGGGCTATATCGAGGTTGAGGTATTTGACCGGGATTCCAAGGAGGCTGCGGGTTTTCCGAGGTTAAGGTTTTCCACGTAGCTTGTGGGTAGTTTGTGATGGATGAGTTGGAGCACCCATGGAGGGTTAAATCTTTCGGAAAGCCTTGCCCATGGTTATGAGGCAACTTGGAAATTTGTTTAACACCCGGTCGTATAAAACTTGAAGCAAACTTGATTAAAATATACCAACCGTGTGCGTAACCATGACTGTCTCTGCTCGTGAGTTCTGAACCGAGACCGAACATGGTGGGGTTATGTTTGACTCGGAAGTATTTGTTCAGGATCACTTCTTGATCATTATTAGATCATGTTCATTTATGCGTATATCACCCTTCTTATTCTTGTACTCGTTAGTTAGCCACTCAAACAAATGCTTAGTGCTTGCTGTAGCGTCACCACTTAACCATACCTCATCCATTAAGCTTAGCTAGCATTGGTACCTTTGTGAATGAGATTGTTGAGTCCTTGTGGTTCACAGATTACTACAACAATAGTTGCATGTACGGGTAATTCGATGATTTGATGTGAGAGCAATGCTTGCTTGATTTGGAATTCTTCTTCTTCTTCTTCTTCTTCTTCTTCTTCTTCGATCATAGGATGGGTTCCAGGCCGACAACCTAGGATAAAAAGGATGGATGTCGCTTTTATTGTTTGATTTCGTCCATAGTCGGTCCCTGCTCTTCTGAATGGTGATTGAATATATGTTTGTATGAGATGATCATGATTAGCTTGTGGCGAGTGTAAGCCAATTCCATATATTGATCTCTTCTTTACATGTACTTGTAAGAGTATACATTCTGGCGAAACGACGATATGCGCTTCTATCCCTCTCGAGGCCCTCGTGAAAAAATAAGGATAGGATCACATCTTGTGTGTTACAAGTTATTATTAGAGAAGTACCGACCTAGGAACCCCCTCGATTAATCAAACTTGGCCGAGTCGAGTCTAGTGAAAAAACTATTTTGTGTCTAGTTATATATCGGAGAGTAGGATTCCTTTTACTCATTTTCTATGCTCTGTTGAGGAATCTTGACGTAAGAATTTTAGTTCTAACCCTCTTCACACACAATTTTTTAGGATCACGCGAGTATTTTGGAATCTCTATGATGTCGATGTGATGGAATTCTGTACTTGGTGCCTCCTGTTTCCGAGGAGTACAGCTCCAAGAGGTTCTTGACATATCGTTATCGTTCAATTTCCTTAGTATCTCAAAACGTGAATGTTTGAAATTGGTTCAAAACTATTTGTGACAGGAGGAGTTTGGCATCATCCAGTACTGGGGAGAGCGTCCAGATGTACTGCCATAATTGGTATCGTTTCAATTATGATGGTTTGATGTAGATGAGTTTCCGAGACCTCTAGTTATGTGTTGACGAATGTGATACAGTGGATGTGTATTATTATTGCTAGGAGTCGAGTGATTTATTTAGTAATTGCTCCGATTATCCATTGTAACAGATTTCATAACCAGAAAGATTTTGGGAGTTCTCAGGTGGGAGTTCAAGTTGTTACCTAGGATTTTCCTTCCAACAAATTCATAACGGGTTATGTATTTGTTTCCAGCTTGTTTCTAAGACCCATCCTTTGTTTTGTTGGAGTATGGTAATTCGAGTTGCCTTGATGTCAAGTGGTGATTTCATAACTTTCGTAAGCGTACTTCTCATATTTCTATGGAAATGCTAATCCCTTTGTTCAACCATTAGTGCAGAAAAGCCAAGCTATGGCATGGCAAAAATGGCGTGGAACCCCGACGCCACCAATATGGCACCACAGTTAGCAAATACTGGTGGCGTTGGATCCTATGCTAGCAGTATGTGACATGTTGCTCGCGTCCAGCTTTGTCAAGCGTCAGGAATTTGTTTTATTGATAATAAGAAAATACTACTTCATAAACTAAGAGCTTAAACTTCACAAAAGGTAATGATCAACTAAACATACTTATAAACTTCAGAGTTTAAACTTAGTACTCATCACCTAAACATACTCATATTTAAACTTGAGAGTTTAAAAGTCCATAAAAGGTACCGAAATAATTAAACTACTCGTCATCAAGGATTATGCTCAGCTCGCGGAGCTTCTTCCGATTGTTTCTCCTTCTTTTTTGGACTGAGCAACGTCTATCTTTAGGTTAGCATTCTTTATCCCGAGTTCTTTTTTATGCAGCTTGAGGATGTCCCTCTCATCCGTCAACTGTTTCTTTGACTTAGTGAGGGCATTATCACCATGTGTGAAAAGACTGTCGCTTTCATTCTTCACAGCGACATTGTCTTCTTCATGTTTTTTGATAAGCCACTCTAGCCACTCTAATCTACACTGATTCCACTTCTCCACGTGATCCACCAATTTTTTGCTTGGTGAATTGTGCATATGTGCGTTTTTTAGAATTAAAACCTGTAACAAAAGCTACAGAATAAACAGAACATTGTTAAGCACCATAGAATTATTGCCAAGAACTAAGTTTGGACTAAAAAGATCTAAGTTTCTACAAAAAAGAACTAAGTTTATACCACGAAAAAGAACTAAGTTTGTACAACAAAAAAGAACTAATTTTACACAAAAAAAGAACTAAGGCCCCATTTGATAGAAAAGTATTTTAAAGGTATTTTAAGAATACTACACTTTTTAGATTACTATAATTTTATTTACAAAGGGTTGTTTGGTTGCGCCTAAAAATTGTGGTTTTGATACTATAGTATTTGCCAAACCACAGTCTTTTCTCTACATAATAAAAAGAACCTCGAACCTAAGTTTGATACTAGAGTATTTGCCAAACCATGCACATTACTTTTGGGTTCTTTAATACTTTGCTACCAAATGGGCTCTAAGTTTATACAAAAAGAACTAAGTTCCTCTAGAGAAAGTCATGTCACTTGATGCATAGGATATGCATTTTTCCATTGAGGCCTCCTTTGGTTTAGAGGAATTTCACAGGAAATTCTATAGAATTGGATTCTTGTAGGAATTTTTCCTTTAGATCCCTGCATAGAGCCTACAATCCATTGCCATGTTTTTCCCCTGTGAAATGTACGTACTACGATTGGGCAACTAACCCTAACCCTAAGAAAAATGAGAGAAGGAGGGGGCGCCGGACATACTGCGAAGGTGCTCGGGGGCGTCGGGCGTAGGCGGCGGCATTATTAAGCGGAGGCGGCAGCGGCATCGGGTGGAGGCAGTGGCGACGTTTGGCAGAGGCGACAACGGTGTCTGGCAGAGGTGGTGGCGACGTTCGGCAGGGCGGCGGAGACGTAGGGTAGTGCGGCAACGGCGATCAGAAGGAGGATGTGGTGGAGTTGGGATCGAGAGGAGGATGGAAGGACAATAAGTTTTTTACTGCGTCGATCGGGAGCCTAGTGCTGGCGTGGGCCTAATGGGCCTAACGTGCCATGCCGGGCCTAATTTGGCAATGCTAGCACTAAGGAAAAACTACGGCGTGCGATTTTTTCCGACGTTGGCACTATATGAAAATATAGGTGCTGGCACTGGTGAGAAATGGCATACCACAAACAAGAGTTGTGGCTAGCCATTTCTCCCCTAGTGAACCAGAGTTGTCATGTCAATTCCTTTTCAACCGATGTACTTCTCTTTAAGCAATTTAATTCTTTTCAATATCTACAAGATCAATCCTCATATTTGTTTCTAGATTTCACCGCATCTGTCCCAAGTCATCATTGTTTTTAACACCCTCTTGCCCTTTTCTTCAATGATTGAATTATCATCCAAGTGTCTTTATTCCATTCTTCCTTCGATTATCTTGTCTTTTGTATGATTTCCAGTGATTTTGTGAAGATGCTTAGTGCTAAGTTCATCATTTCTTCGTCTGTGTGTTCTTCTCCAGTGGATTCAATTCAAGCTCTGAGTGTTGATCATATACTTTTTATTCGTTCAATATAGAGTTGGAGTTGGAGGCTGCGGAGCCACGTGCCCCCCACAAGCCTGCTAGGCGCGACCTAGGGGGGGCACCTCCTTGGCTTGTGGGCTCATGGCTCCGTGTCTTCTAGTAATTCTTGCGCTAGTATTTTTTATATATTCCACAAAAAATCCTCGTAAGTTTCCAGGTCATTCCGAGAACTTTTATTTCTGCACAAAAACAACACCATGACAATTCTGCTGAAAACAGTGTTAGTCTGGGTTAGTTCCATTCAAATCATGCAAATTAGAGTACAAAACAAGGGCAAAAGAGTTTGGAAAAGTAGATACGATGGAGACGTATTAGGCTCGGCCTCTATCAACTCTCTTCTGAGTGAGATAGTCCCTTACATCACACCTTTGGTCGCGGTCATCGCCCACCGATCGCCTTTCGTCGTTGCGCCAGGGCGCGTACGATCCACTCCGCGGAGGAGAGCGTGAGCGATGGAAATCTTCACGATTGAACCGAGGGGGGGGGAAGCGGATTCCGCCCCTGGTCTTTGTACCGATCTTCTCGGTGATCTCCTCCTCTCCGATGCTGGGGAGAACCTGGGCTATAAACCGATCGAATTGTGTCTGCTCGGATGGAATTGCTGTGCAGTTTGTTGTGAGACTGAGATACAACGGAATTCTGCTGCTGTGCTGCGTGCAACAGGGCACAGATCTGCTACACTCCTCTGCCCGCTGATGAATTTGACGGCTGGATGGAGTCCGCCATCCTTGCGGCCGCAACCAAGTTGAGGATAGGCGTGCGGAATACCTCGATGTTGTCGTGATGGGAACGCCAACTGGATCTGGAGGGCGCGGATGATGAAGCCCACCCGAAGTCTCTCCGGTTTCCCGCTTGTCCCGATTGGTCCTTGGCATGCTCTCATGGGAGTCGGCCATGAAAACCTCTGCTGCAGGGCTGCGGTTCTCACACTCGGAAGGAGAGTTAGACGGATCTAACACCGAGTGAGATGCAGCAAACGGGGGTGTAGCAGGTTCAATGGCTGCCACCTGCGGTGAAGACGCTTGACGCACGAGTGAATGACGCACCCAGCACTGGAGCTGTGAGCGACCAGATCGCTTGTTGCGACGTGTGATGGGGAGCACAGTCGACGATGGAGTTGATGGTTGGCGAAGAAGGACTCCACAGGAACTGGCGCGGAAGAACGTCGCCCCACAAACTGAAGCGCCTCGACGTTGAGAGGCGCCTCCTGAAGCCATGCCGAATCGTCGGCGATGAAGACGAGTGTGCCAAACACGATCTCGTGGCCCAGGCATAAATCACCGCAGGATGACATGGTGCAGAGAAAAAAAATGCAAACTTGCTGGAAGTCGCCTAGACGCCTGCCCCACGGTGGGCGCCAACTATCATGGATATAAGCCTAACAGTAGATGTGTGTGGTACGAAAGTAGAGGGCAGAGTCCTAGCTACGACAAGGTTGTTTGAGTTCAGGCCCCTCTGTGGTGGAGGTAACAACCCTACGTCTCAGTGCTCTTGGATCTTTAGTGTCGAGTGGAATATGAATATTACAGAATGCGAACCCTTGTGCTAGAGGGGAGGGGTGGCTTATATAGAGTGGGCTGCCCCTCATAAGTGTCCAGCCTTCAAGGGTGCAATAACTGAGATTGAGTGCATACGTTACAGGTAACATATGCCATAAATGACATTAACTACAGTAGTCTAACATCTGATTGTTAGCCTTGCTGGAGTGGCTTCTAGTCTTCTATGTCGACTGGCTTCTGGTCTTTATCGAGTGGAATCCTGTTGTCGATCATTAGGTAATATTCCGAGTGGCTCTTTACCAAGTGGATTAGAGGTTTTCTTAATCCAATCGGTAAGTATCTTGTGATCCTTAAGCTAATAATGAGGTGCCCTTGGGTAGGACTGATAGGTCAGGCCTATGACCCTACCCTAGGGATATAACCCCGTCATCGTCTACTTCAGGATTCGTTCTTCTTCCAAGCGGTATCTCAGGCAAGATGATCATTTCCATGGATACCACTACTATCATTGCCATGCTAGTTGTCTCACTTCTATCGTTATGTCTCGTTACCTACCACTTGTATGTCGAGCCTCCCAACATTGCCATGAAAAGCCTCTAACACCCTCCACATCCCAGCAAACCCTAGTATCTTTATGTTATCGCTTGCTCAACCCTTCTTATAGCATTCTAGTTGCAAGTGCGAGTTGCTTCCCATGTAACAACATGTATGTCTTGAAATATCACAATATTATTGCTATTTAATTTAGTGCACATATATACTTGGTGAAAGGTGGAAGGCTTGGCCTTTTGCTCAGTGTTTTGTTCCACCTTTGCCGCCCTAGTTACTTGTATATTATTGTTATGTTCCATATTGAGCGCTACTAACATGCTTGGGGTTGATGTGGGGAACCCCATATAATTCTTCTTAGATTGAAACTCTTTTGGAAGGGCCCAACTTTGGTACTACATTTGCCTAATAATTAATAAACACGCATAGGGACTAATTAACCCGTGGATAATTAATCAACGCTCGAGCCAGTTATCCTCATGAGTGTAGGTCCAAACTAGAGCCATGTGCGGGGCCAACCTGGGGAAACTCGGGAGACATCCACCAGACCACTGTACGCTGTTCTTCTTCGGTCGTGTCTTGAGAGCGGGGTACGCGGCTCATATCTGTTTTGTTGACACGTCGAGTGGCCTTGCTGGATTCGTTTTACCTTTTATGAAATATCTTGCGCACCGGGATTTCGAGGAAACTTTGAGCTATCTCGATGTTGAGTTCTTCCACCAGTATTCCAAGGAGAGTGCGGGTTTTCCGTGGTTTAGGTTTTCCATGCAGCTCGTGGCTAGTTTGTGATGGATGAGTTGGAGGACCCGTGTAGGGTTAAATCTATTGGAAATACGTGCCCACGGTTATGTGGGTACTTGGAAATTTGTATAACACCCGGTCCTAGAAACTTGAAGCAAACTCAATTAAAATGTACCAACCGTGTGCATAACCGTGACTGTCAGTGCTCATGAGTTATGAACCTAGAAAGAACATGGCGGGGTTAGGTTTGACTCAGAAGTAGGTGTTCATGATCACTTCTTGATAATTATTAGACCACATCTGTTTATGCGTAGACCACCCTTCTTATTCTTGTACTTGTAAGATAACCACTTCAGCTATTTGAGGATTTAATTAACGGCATGGTTCAGGAGATATTTTCTTGCACGATCTGCTCGAATCGTGGGCATCTAGCTCCCAACTGCACGGCTTCGCTGATATGCTCTTCCTGCGGCAGGTTGGGCCATACGAAATCTAACTGTGCTTCTTTTATGCGTGATAATTGTCTTACTTGGAAACGTAAGAGCCCCACCACCTCCCGTGCCGCCGATTTCTCGGGAACCTCTGTTAATCTTGAGGAAACTGCGCAGCCTGCCGAACAGTTTTCCCCTGTCTCGTCGCACTCATCACCTCCCATGACTCCATCCGAGCCACCGCCATTGACACCATCTTCTCCTGTACACCCCCTGACATGGCCAACTTTGAGCTAGACCCTGAGCGGTGTGTCCCTCCGGGCCATCACATCATCGACGGTGGCCCTAACCGCCTCCCAAGGACGTTCATCACTCCGGCGATCCACATTGCCCGCAGACATGAACAGTTCGTCATTGCAGAGGTGATGCCTGCCCCGCCAGCCGATCAAGTTGGTCAAGTATGACAGGATGTTGTTGATCTTCTACACAACCGGGGTTTCCATGTTCGCTCCGCACAACCTTGGACTACGGGTGTAGGTTTATTTGATCTTAGAGTTGCTGGTGAGATCTTTGCTGCTATCCAGATGGTTCCTCAGGACCCAGGGAACGATTCTTTTGTTAGATTCATGTGGCACAATGAGGGCATAGGTTTTTGTGGTGCTACTGGTTTTCGCCACGGCTGCTTGATGTTTTTGGGTGTGCCTCTGGATTTCAGTAACACCAATGACCTTCGTGCTGCGGTGAACACATTTGGTGAATTCCACCATTGGGTCAATGATGATCCATATCTCGTCCGCTCCATCATTTTTGACTCTTTCCTGGACGATTTTCTGGTTCCTCGAAGTGTTACTTTTTCTGAATATGCTGCTTGGGGTGGAGCAAGGGTTTCTTGGTTTGTGCCACTGTTCATCCTGGGTGCATCCTTTGCAGAGCAGATGCCCAATGATGAAGACCGCATGCCCCTCAATGGAAACCCCACCCGATGCCAGGCCAGCTTGAGCAGGATAATCTTCTCTTTGCTCTACCACCCTACCCTGCTCTTGGGTGGAACGATGTGCCGCCACCACCCCCAATGCCAGAGCCACCAGTTCAGCTGGATGAAGGTGGTTGGGGATGGCAACCTGAAGTTCCTGATGCTGAACGTGCTGCACCTGAACAGGATCAGGAGTCCATGGTCATCGACCAACCAACATCTCCTGATTCTGTTTAGGAGATTGTGGTCATCGACCCCCAACAAGATGATGTTGAAGTTGCTGCCGATGTCCCGACCAATGCCGCTGCTGCTAATCCTGCTCCTCCCAATGAGCATAATGTTGCCGAGGAGGATGATGCTGCCGAGGAGGCCCCTGAGGAGTTCAATCCACTGGCGATTGTTCCTTATCAACAGCCTATCTTTAGGCCTTCCAACTTAATGATTGGAGCGGTTCATGTTGCTTATGGACCTCCGTTGCCACCTGTCATCTCATGGACAAGGTCTTTTGCAGTGCTCATGGGGGTGTTCAGTTCTCTGCATGTCCCGCGTCATCTTCAGATGCCTGCGTCCATGCCTATTGTGCTCCCCAAGCGCTCCTGGTCATTTGCTTTTGATGAAGATCGTGGAGAGCCCAACATTGTGTACAAGGACAGCACTCCCGCTCCCAGCTCCGAGGTAATGCCATCAGCTGACAGCATCTTTGCACCATCAGGAGATCTTTTCTCTTTTGAATCTCCAGCTGCCACAAAGAAGGGGCCACACAAGAAGGCCACTCCCATTGTGGACTCCTCAGTCCGCAGATGCACCAGAGGATCGATTAAGCGGGATGCTTTCAAGCCTGTTTTGCAGGAGCTTCTGATGAATGTGCCCAAGAAGAGGAAGCCGAGAGATAAACCCATGCAAGTACCGGAGGTTCAGGCAGCACCGCCACCATCACAGGAGAAATCCGTCCCACCAGAGACTCTAGTTCGAGTGATCCAAGCTGTTGGCCAAAGCCTTGGCATTGCCCCTGAGAAGCTCTCTGAGGATCAACTTATGGAAGATCCTGCTGTCTCCAAGCCTCCACCCACTGATGATTAGACAAGTGTTTATGTACCTTTGCTTTACCTGCTGTTCCCTTTATCATGATACTGCTTGCTGTGTGTCACAGCTGTCTGAACTTTGGTTGCGTTGGTTATTATGTAACTTCCCTTTCGTTATTTCATCTCGTTTCTATGGATAGTCGATCTGCAAGAAGTTGGCGGATTCTTTGCTGGAATGTGCATGGCTTAAACTCAGACTCCCGACAAAGGGCAGTTTATAACAAAATAGATGAAAGTTTGGCTACGGTTGTTTGCCTCCAGGAAACCAAAATACATCATATTGATTTTCGGACTGTTAGAAGTTTTTGCCCCAAAAGATTTGATCAATTTTCTTATACCCCGTCACGTGGTGCCTCTAGTGGATTGATCACCCTATGGAATTCCTCTATTTTAACGGGCACCTTTATTGAATCTCAACCTTTTTGTTTAATTGTGTCATTCACATCAAATCATACTTCTGAATCTTGGACTCTGGTCAATGTTTATGGTCCTTGCCAAGGAGAGGCTAGGGATCAGTTCGTCAGCTGGCTGTACAATCTTACTATCCCTGCCAATGAGAATTGGTTGCTTCTTGGAGATTTTAACTTTATTCGCTCATCCTCTAATAGAAATCTTCCTGGTGCTGATGTCAATGATATGTTTATCTTTAATGAGATTATTGGCCATCTGGGTCTATTAGAATTACCACTCAAAGGCAAATCTTTCACTTGGTCAAATATGCAAGACTCACCTCTACTGGAACAATTGGACTGGTTCTTCACTTCTGCCAATTGGATATCATCCTACCCATTGACACATGTTCTCCCTTTAGCCAAATCTGCATCTGATCATGTTCCCTGTGTTGTGACAGTAAACACTTCCATTCCCAAATGTAACCTGTTTCGGTTTGAAAATTATTGGATGGAGATGGATGGATTTATTGACTGTGTCCAGAATTCTTGGAAGATTCCTTCCAGGAAAGGTCACATCACTGCCATCATCATGGGTAAGTTTAAACACCTAAGGCAGGCTCTGAGGAGATGGCAGACTAGTCTCTCCCAGCTCAAAGCACTCATTGATAAGTGCAATAAGGTGGTGCTCTGTCTGGATGATCTTGAGGAGCTCAGACCCCTGTTCAGACCTGAAGCCAATTTCAGAGTGATTGTGAAGCTGCACCTAGATCACCTACTGCATTTACAATTCCTTTACTGGAAAAGAGAGCTACCATCAGATGCATCAAGGTTGGAGAGGAGAGTACTAAATTTTTTCCATGCCATGGCAACTGAAAGATACATAAGAAACTCCATTTCATCCCTTAAATTGAGAGATGGGTATGTTATATCTGATCATGAACAAATTGCTGGATGTTTATGGTCCTCCTTCAAGGACGGGATGAGATCCTCTCAAGGAATTAACCTGGCCTTCAATCTTCAGTCCCTCATTCATAGGGTACAAGGGCTAGATGTTCTTACCTTGCCTTTTACCATGGAAGAAATGGATAAGACTGTCAAAGAAATGCCCATTGATAAAGCTCCTGGTCCAGAAGGTTTCAATGGGCTCTTTTTCAAGAAATGCTGGCATATTATCTGTCCTGAATTTATCAGCTTGCGGCTGACATTCATGCAGGAATTGCAAAACTAGAAAATATGAACTCCTCCTACATTACTTTGGTGCCCAAAAAGAGTTCTCCTGAGAAAGTTGGTGACTTTAGACCTATCTCCCTCACTGGTATGGGACTTAAATTCCTTTCTAAAATGGTTGCCAGTAGATTGCAGTTACAGATCATGAAATGTATCCATAAAAACCAATATGGTTTCATCAAGTCCAGAACCATACAAGATTGTGTTGGATGGACACTGGAATACCTACACCAGTGTCACCACTCAAAAAAGCCCATTGTCATCCTCAAACTTGATTTTGAAAAGGCCTTTGACTCTGTGGAACATGAATTCATTTTTTAGATTCTTTGGCACAAGGGTTTTAATGATAAGTGGATATTATGGGTACAACAACTGCTCACTTCTGGCTCTTCCTCTGTTCTTCTGAATGGAGTTCCTGGTAAAAAAATTATGTGCAAGAAGGGTGTCAGGCAAGGAGATCCCATGTCCTCTCTCCTTTTTGCCATTGCCGGTAATTTTCTCCAAACCTTGGTAAATCAGTTGTTGGAGAATGGACTCATTCAACTGCCAATACCTTGTCATGATAAAGACTTTCCAATAGTCCAATATGCAGATGACACTCTCATCATTTTGCCTGCTATGGAGTCCCGGCTACTGGAATTCAAAAAGATGCTTATGCTCTTCTCCCAATCCACTGGTCTCCAAGTGAACTATCACAAGTTTGCTTTGTTGCCTATCAACATTGATCAGGGAGAACTTCAAACACTTCCTGCCTCTATTGGGTGTAAGGTAGGATCACTGCCTTTCACCTATCTTGGTTTGCCTGGTGGGACAACCAGACTAAGGATTATTGATCTAATGCCATTGGTGGATAGTATGGAAAGGAGACTCTCTGCTAGCTACTCCTTCCTGGCTCAGGGAGGCCGTTTGCAATATCTCAACTCAGCTTTGTCCTCTGTTCCCATTTTTTCCTCTATAGTTTGGATATACCACGAGGGATTCTTAAGTAGTTGGAAAGGATACAAAGACAATGTCTCTGGCAAAAGAATGGCAAAGATCATGCTCCTTCTCTTGCGGCCTGGGACTTAGTGTGCATGCCAAAAATGAAGGGTGGTTTGGGGATTATGAATCTGTCTGTCGAGAATGAGGCTCTGGTTCTTAAACATGTGGATAAATTCTTGAATAAAGCTGATGTACCCTGGGTTGATTTAATATGGAATACTTACTATCACAACACAGTTCCCCAAGGTACCTCCCTTTGTGGATCTTTCTGGTGGAAGTACATCTGCAAGAGAATGGACAACTTCCGAGCTGTCACCTATGACCATCCAAACAGAGGGGATAATTTCCACTTTTGGTCTGATTCCTGGGCACTAGGAGAATCTACCATGCCTCTAGCTCTTCGGTTCCAACGACTATTCTCCTTTGTTATTGATACATTCTGCACTGCTGCGGAGGTTTTCCAAGTTTTCCAGACAAATAACATGACCAACATGTTTCACTTGTCTCTTTCTGACAGGGCCTACCAAGAGTTGGAATCACTCACCTACTTACTCTAAAACCTTGATAGAGATCCGTTTAGCAAAGATGTCTGGCTTTGGAGTAGTGACAGTAAAGCTTACTCTGCTAAGAAATTCTACCTCCATGTCCATCTTCCCATTATTCCCAACCCTCTGCTCAGTTGGATTTGGAAGAGTTGCTGCACCATGAAGATCAAAATGTTTTCCTGGATGCTCATCATGGACAGGCTAAACACCCAGGCTATGCTTGAACGACGCCACTGGAAAGTTTCTGATTCAAACCTATGTGTTCTTTGTCATGCTAGGGTCAAAGAAGATAGGGATCATCTCTTTTTCAACTACCTATTCAACAACAGGGTTTGGAACTACCTTCAGAGTACCTGGCATGGTGCTTCCATGTGGGCCAATTCATTGGCAGCCAGGAAAGACTTTCATCATCCTTTTCTCTGTGAAGTAGTGTTCACTGCTTGCTGGAATATTTGGACAGTCCGAAATGCAAGGATATTTAACAATGAGCATCCCAAGTTCAGTAAATGGAAGTCTAGTTTCACTCATGATATCTCTATGTTAGCCTATAGGATTAAGGCTAGATTTAAGGAAGATCTCCTTAAGTGGATCTCCTTCCTACATCCTTGAGGTTTGTATCTCTACACCATCCCCATTGTATATTCTAATCCTCTCATGTACATATACTCAATTTATATTGGAATAAAAGAAAAGGTTGTGGGGTGATTCCCTACAGTAGCTGGTCAAAACTAAAATAAATGTTTTGTGCTTGTTGCAGCCTCACCACTTAACCGTACCTCACCCATTAAGCTTTGCTAGTCTTGATACCTTTGGAAATGAGATTGTTGACACCCCGTGCTAATAAGTTACGACAACAATAGTTCCTCGTATGGGTAATGTGATGATTTGATGTGAGAGCGATGCTTGCTTGATTTGGAGTTCTTCTTCTTTTTCTTCTTCTTCTTTTTCTTCTTCTTCTTCTTCTTCTTCTTCTTCTTCTCCTTCTTCTTCTTCTTCTTCTTCTTCTTCTTCTTCTTCTTCTTCTTCTTCTTCTTCTTCTTCATTGATCATTGGATGGGTTCGAGGCCGGCAACCTGGGATAGCAAGGATGAACGTCGTTTTTATCATTTGATTCTGTCCGTAGTCGGACCTTGCTCCTTTGAATGGTGATTGAATGTATGTTTGTATTTAGATGATCATGATTAGCTTGTGGCGAGTGTATGCCAATTCCGTATACTCATCTTTTTTTACACGTACTTGTAACAATATCCATTCTTGCGAAATGGCAAGATACGCTTCTATCCATGTCGAGGCCCTCGTGCCAAAATAAGGATAGGATCGCATTTTGGTTGTTACAGGATATGAGTAAACATTACAATTTCGTATGGGAACCACCAATAATGAGTTTAGCATATAAGATACTGAAAAACTTTGTCATAATGTTGTCAGGAAAAGTGCACCACCCAAATTTACAATTTTAACTCTGTTTAAATCTTGAGCTCTGGTACCTCTTCAAATCAATGCTTCCCTTTGCAAAGGGTCTTTCTATTTACTTTTATGTTGTTCCTGAGTCATCATCTTCTTACAAAAAGTACGAGAACATAGAGAACTATTGTCATTTTTATGCATGGACTCTAGTCAATGTTGATTGTGAGCATGACTGGATCTCTTCTACCCTGAATTATAATGCTTAGTCGTTGCTTGAACCTCAGAGGCGCTCTGCATGTATGTTTTGCGATCTCAGGAAGGGCTAGCGAAATACCATGTCATCATATTATATCGTGATTAGTTTGACAATTTGTAGGCATGTGAGATATCTTATTACTCCTTACTAGTTGGTTATGTATTGCCATGAGTGAATATGATGCTTAACTATTATCATAGATAAGGTTAGTTATGATTTATACTGAAAACCTAAACATTAATTAAGCATATACTCCCTCTGTCCCAAAATAACTGTCTCAACTTTGTACTAGCTTTAGTATAAAATTGTACTAAGCTTAAGACACTTATTTTGGGACGTAGGGAGTATATGACAACGAGAACAAAGAGTTTGTAAATATTTTATTTATCACTTTCAGTTTATCAACTGAATTGCTTGAGGACAAGCAATGAGTTAAGCATGGGGAGTTGCTATGTGTCCAACGTATCTACTTTTCCAAACACTTTTGCTCTTGTTTTGGACTCTAATTTGCATCATTTGAATGAAACGAACCCGAAGTGACACTATTTTTAGTTGAACTACATTGGTGTTATTTTTCTGCAGAAATAAAAATTCTAGGAATTGGAAGTAACTTTTTGTGAATTTTATATGGGAATTATAATGATTTAAGAAGAAAAGACCCACCAGAGGGGGTCCCTATGGCCTGAGAGGGAAGAAGGCGAGGACATCCCCAGGTTGCACCCTATCTTATGGTGGGACCCGTGAGGCTACCCGACCCTATCTCCAGTCCAATAAATTCACATATTCGAAGAAAAAATCAGAGAGAATTTTTCATCATGATTTACGAGACGGAGCCACCGCCACCTCGTGTTCTTCCCCGGGAGGGCTGATCTAGAGTCCCTTTTGGTCTCCGGAGAGGGGGATTCTTTTTTGTCGTCATCACCAACCCTTCTCCATCAACTATTCTATGATGCTCACCACCGGGAGTGAGTAATTCCTTTGTAGGCTTGCTGGTCGGTGATGTGTGTGGATGTAATTGAGTAAATTTGATAGGGGTTGATCCCTAGTATCCACCATGTTCTGTGATTGATATTGTTATGACTTTGCTATGCTTAATGCTTTTCACTAGGGACCAAGTGCCATGATTTTAGATCTAAACCTATTATGTTTTCATGTATATAAGAATGATTTGGATCCTATCTTGGAGGTTGTATGCACCTATTGCGTGTCTTGATCCACATACACCAAGGTGACAATAATTGGGGTTCTTTTGGGTGATTGCCGTAGTTTGAGGAGTTCATGTATTCACCATGTGTTAATGCTTTGTTCTGGTTCGCTATTAAAAATAGGCCATATATACCTTAGTTCCAATAGGACTCCACTACCACGGGAGGGTAGGACAAAAGATGTCATGGAAGTTCTTATCACAAGCATGTATGACTATATACGCGAGGGTAGGACAAAAGATGTCATCCATATCTTTCCATCGCTGCACCATGGCCTACACTTTACATATACTGAATCTTGCTAAGTTACTATTGTTGTAGTCACCGTCACTACTATTACAAAGTTGTTGCTATCAATGTTACTTCTACTACTAATATTTGTTGTTCTACTAAACCTTTGCTGCACAAAGATATCCCAGGTGCAGTTGAATTGAAAACTCAACTATCAAGGCTGATAAATATTCTTTGGCTACGCTTGTGTTGAATCAATAAATTAGGGTGAAATACTACTCGTAAACACTTCCGCGATCCCCTATACTTGTGGGTTATCAGAACTCAATGTTCTGGGCAAGGTAATTAGCAGCAGGGCAATTCGGTCGGTTATGAGAGCAACACTAAGTAGTAGAATAGTGGGCAGTACCATGTATTCACAACCAGCACTTGTAGGCATGACCGCAAGGTCCAGCAGAGAGCCATAAGTATGGTCGAGATAGCTCTCCCTACATACTTCAACTGGTTAGAAAAACTGATAACTTGGAGTAGAGAAGATCATCGTTCCTGGGTTGATAACCCAGGTGGTCTCACTCTAGTGGTGGTGCCTCAAGTTGGTGCATAGAAGCTCACAAAGGTACTCATGGGTGGGGGAAGCATCATCAACATATTTTACTATGACATGTGAAAGGATGAATCTATCGGAGAAACAGCTGCAACCGTCTTCCACAATTTTTCACGGGATCGTTCTTGGAAAGTTAGCATATCCAATGAGGCGAATCAAGCTAGAAGTTGCTTTTGGTACGGAGCTCAGTTATATATGCGAGTCTTTCTCTTTTGAGGTGGTCAAGGTCAAGATCCCTTATCATGCCGACTTTTTCTCGTTTCATGGTGCGGCCCTATTATGTATATATCAAGCTCAGAATGCTTGGGCCTCGGGGAACCATCACAATTGATGGGAGTCAGAAAATGGCTCAAGAATGTGAAGCGGGAGATGCGGCTTATGTTGAGTCGGCTTGTGCAGCAAAGAGCTAAAATTTTACACGTCCAATGTCAACCCGACAGACATGACATCCTTGAAGAAACCTACTATAGAGTTTGCCCCCCTTCTCAAATTGAATGAGGCAGCCGAAGATACAAAACAAATTGATTTTGCTCCAAGAGATTCTTCCCAACAGTTAACTATTGGACTGGCATGGATCCCAATTAGGCAAGCATGCTCATCGAGTTCACCATGAGAATAAGGAATTTTTTGCATGTAAACCTTCTGACATGCGTGGTGTGCCGAGAGAACTCACTCAGCACCACCTCAATGGGGATCCAAAGATGAAATCTGTATGATAGTACCCCCGCTGCTTTAATGAGGAGATACGAAAGGCTATCAGCAAAGAAGTGGACCGGCTCCTAGCTGTCGGATACATTGTTGATGTCTTCCATCCTAAGCGATTGGAAAATCCAGTGCTTGTGTTGCAGAAAAATGGCACTTGGCGTATGCGTGTTGATTACATAGATCTTAACAAAGCTTGTCCTACAGATCCATTCGCTCTTCCTCGCATTGACCAGATCATCGACTCTACTGCTGAATATGAGCATTTATGCTTCCTGGATGCTTACTTCGACTATCATCAGATCAAGATGGTCATCGAGGATCAGGAGAAGACGAATTTTATCACAACCTTTGGAGTTTTCTTGTATGTATCTATGCATTTTGGACTTGAGAGCGCGGGGGCTATTTATCAGTGTTGCATCCACAACTGTTTCCACCAATAGATAAGGTGCAATGTTCATGCTTACATTGATGATTTTGTTGTCAAATGCTAGAAGAAGGAGACTCTATTGTACGACCTCAAGGAGTCTTTTGACAATCTTCGGGTCTATAGAATGAATCTTAACTCGGCCAAATGTGTCTTTGGTGTTCCCCCGGGAAAATTACTGGGTTTTCTGGTGTCACAATAAGGTATTGAGGCTAACTTGGAGAAGATCAAAGCGGTGACCTCGGTTGCTAAGCCGGTAGAGATCAATACCGTGCAATGTATGGCTGTCACATCACGGATTTAAGTGATTTCATAAGATGCCTGCTTGAGAAGGCGATTCATATATAGCAATTATTCAAAAATACGGACAATTTGGTCTAGACTAATGCCGCGAATGAAGCTTTTGAAGCTCTAAAGAAGCAGTTGGTCGAGCCGCCCGTCCTTGCTTCCCCATTTGATAAAGAGCTTATGCTCGTGTACATCGCCGCCAATAATAAAGTGTTGAGTGTAGCAATTTTCTTGGATCAAAAGGAAGCCGAGAAGGAATACCCGGTCCAAAGGCAAGTTTATAATGTGATCAAGGGTTTAACCTTGTCCAAGCAATGGTAAGCACACTGGTAGAAGCTGGTATTTTGTGTTTTGTTAGCTAGCCGCAAGTTTAAGAACTATTTTCATGAACACCCAATTACTATGGTTAGTTTAGGTCATCTCGAAGATATCATACGGAATCGGGAGGTTACTGGCCGGGGCGCTAAGTGGGCAATCGAGCTTCGACCACACCAGGTGAAGTTTATGTCTCAGACGACTATCAAATCTCAAGCATTAGTGGACTTCATCAATGATTGGAATGAGCTTCAACTCTGTGAGGAGAGGCCAAATCACATGCCATGTGCATAGGACGAGAAGCTATTTTTACCAAAAGCTTTTATTTAATTTAAGGATTCAAAGACCCATGAGTTGGGATTTGTACCGCAAGTCCTCATATTAGTTAAGTTGTTTTTCTCCAAATATTTTATTTAAATCCCATTATCAAAAAGACTTCCCAAAACCACAAGATAATTATTTTAAAATTTATTTTTAATATTTTTTTAAATACCTTTCTTTGAGGCCAGAAATGGTCCCTTATGAAGGAAAGTTATTTTCATTGCTTCCAAAATATTTGAGAAACTTTAGAGAAACTCACTCGACATATATATTCCATATCTAGGAGTTTCAACACATGGTCATGTTCAAAATATTGGGAAAAAGCGTTCAAAACCCTTCCTGCATATTTTAAGCCTTTGAAATATTTCTGTAAAAAATATTCTCAATAAAATCCCAGTAAGATTCTAGCATGTCACACATGTCATATGTGATGATCATGCCAAGTTTCATCATAATCCAAGTTAATTTGATTCAGCTAAATATTCCAAAACCCTATCTGTCCAGATCCAAATTTGAGCAACTCTACATTGCCAAGTGTCTCTGATAATCCACAAGTATAGGGGATCGCAACAGTTTTCGAGGGTAGAGTATTCAACCCAAATTTATTGATTCGACACAAGGGGAGCCAAAGAATACTCTCGAGTATTAGTAGTTGAGTTGTCAATTCAACCACACCTGAAAGACTTAGTATCTGCAGCAAAGTTTTAGTAGCAAAGTAGTTTGATTGTAACGGTAGAGGCGGTAACAGTAGCAGTAGTAATTTGTATAGCAAGTGTGATAGAAGTAGCAGTAAAGTAACTTAGCAAGGACCAGTATAGGAAAAGCTCGTAGGCATTGGATTGGTGATGGATAATTATGTCGGATGGCATTCATCATGTAATAGTTATAACATAGGGTGATATGTAACTAGCTCCAGTTTGTCAATGTAATGTAGGCATGTATTTCGTATTTAGTCATACATGCTTATGGAAAAGAACTTGCATGACATCTTTTGTCCTACCCTCCTGTGGCAGCGGGGTCCTAATGGAAACTAAGGGATATTGAGGTCTCCTTTTAATAGAGAACCGGAACAAAGCATTAGCACATGGTGAATACATGGGATCCTCATACTATGGTCATTTCCGGGAGTGGTTCCGGCTATTGTCACTCCGGGGTTGCCGGGTCATAACACATAGTAGGTGACTACAACTTGCAAGATAGGATCAAGAACACACATATATTGATGAAAACATAATAGGTTCTGATCTGAAATCATGGCACTCGGGCCCTAGTGACAAGCATTAAGCATAGGAAAGTAGTAGCAACATCAATCCTAGAACATAGTGGATACTAGGGATCAAACCCCGTCAAAACTAACTCGATTACATGATAGATCTCATGCAACCCATCATCGTCCAACAAGCCTACGATAAGATTAATCACGAACGATGGAGAGCATCATGGAATTGGCGATGGAGGATGGGTGATGGTGATGACGCCGTCGATTTCCCCTCTCCGGAGCCCAGAAGGGACTCCAGATTTGCCCTCCCGAGGAAGAACAGGCGGTGGCGGCGGCTCCGATCGTGAAACGCGATGAACTAGTCTCTCCTATTTTTTTCTGGGCGAGAGAGGTTATATGGAGTTGGAGATGAAGTCGGAGGAGCCACGTGGGCCCCACGAGCCTGCTAGGCGCGCCCTAGGGGGGGGGGGCGTGTAGGGCTTGTGGCCCACTGGTAGCGTATCTTCAGTTGATTCTTTCTCTGATATTTTTTATATATTCCATAAAAAATCCTCGTAAGTTTCCAAGTCATTCCGAGAACTTTTATTTCTGCGCAAAAACAATACCTTGGCAGTTCTACTGAAAACAACGTCAGTTCGGGTTAGTTTCATTCAAATCATGCAAATTAGAGTCCAAGACAAGGGCAAAAGAGTTTGGAGAAGTAGATACGTTGGAGACGTATCAGTCTCCAATTGTGCTCAAATTTGGTGGACATGTTCTGATACTCCAATAATGCATCCACACCAAGTGATGCATCAAGGACAATATAAGAACTTGTCCCAAACCCCTCAAAACCTTCTGTGTTGATTTCTAACCTTGGGAAACTTTACATTGTAAAGTTTCTCCAATTCATCGCAAACTTTTTGGGCATGTTCTAATACTCAAATAAAGCCACCAAATCAAATTGTGGATTTGTGGGAATTGATTGCATGGTTTTATATGCAGAAAGCCATTTCTACCCATTTCATGGGTTTGTCAAGTCTACATTGGAAATTTTCTCCGCCAAATCACAACTTTGGTGTCGAGGCCTATTTTCACCTATTATGTGATCCTGTTAAGTTTCATAGCAACTGGAGTCCATTTTCTAGCCCTAACATCCATCAAACACCTTGTGCCTAATTACCAAAACTGATACTTTGGCCCCTTCCACTAATCTCCTTGAGCTTAAATTTTTACCACAACTTTACCTAGTCCCCCTTTACCTCCAGTAACCTTGCCCTGGCCTCTGGTCAATTATTGGAGGATGACTCCACCTCCCCACCTCTCATTTTTACCTTAGCAACACTATTTTACCCCTCTTGTTATACTTCTGCTCAAGCCAATGCCCCCTCCTTTTTCCAAAGAGCCTCTAGCATGCAAATGCATCATTACAAACCCAAATATGGGATGCTCATGTGGAAATTATGAGAAGCCCTTCTAAAACTTGTTTTTGACAGAAATATGGCTTTGAACTGCAAGTACTAGCTACACTCCTCCACTTGAGCTGAAAGTTAACAGTATTGTAGTCTTTGCATAGCTAGCACTGCTAGACATGGTTTCATCCCAAGACTACCCCACTGAGAACCACTTTTGCTAGCCCCAAGTTTGTTGCTGCAAACTTAATCATAGCTGAAACCAATTCAAACCAGCCCCATTTGGGTCCAACTTCACCAGTACTCTCTAGCACGCATGCCTTGCATGCTTGACACCTTGGTCTGGCCAAGGGGTGGCTTTGGAGACGTAGATGGGTGGTGACCACCTCCCTCGCATGTAGAAATGGTGCTCTGCACCTTGTCTTCACCCTGCAAACCATGTTTGGTCGTGGTAGTTTGTCCCAAAGCGCCAGGGAACTTCCCTTTGACCGTCCAAGCCCCTCCCCAATGCCATCTTGCCTCCAAAGTCCCCCTGGCACGCGTGCTCTCCCGTGCCCAGGGCATCTGAGGCACCCGAGCCTCCCATGTCTCCCCTCCTGCTTATCGCTCCCTCCGAGCCCCTACTACCCCCATTCCATTTCTGTCTCTCCTACTGGCCTCCTGGACCTCCCCTTCTTCCCTCCCGAGCTCTCATCCTTCCCCCCATGGCCGCAAGGTGCCGCCTCGGCCTCACTCTAGTGCGGGCTCCCCCGAGCCCCTCCTCGCCTCACTGGCTCAACTGATCCACGCCCAGACCCCCATCATCCTCCCTGTAGCCTTTCCTCCCCTTCCGGCGGCCACCGTGCCCTGCCAGTGCAGTCACCGAAGGTCGCCGCCATGCCGCAAGCTGGGCTAGCCTCGACCATCCCCGGGGCCAAGGGAACACCCAGGTGGGTGCGGTGGGCCACCGCTTCTGTCGGTGGCTGGAGCACCATCGAGGGGTGGCTGGAGTAATGTGGTACGACACCGATGCGTGCCCAGTCGGGCTTCCCTGCCTCTCCCTGCTCCAACATGAGGTAGGAGGAGGACCTGGCGGCTGGGGCCTGCCGGTCACTAACCAGGACCCCCCGGTTTAAGTGCCCGCACCCGACCAGATGCCACCTCTCCCGCACGAAAGATGTATTCGAGGGAATATGCCTTCGGCATCACCGGCTCCCGCGGGGCTAGGGCTGCTGGGCCGGCCCGAGGCCTATCTAGCGCACTACGCGCAACTTAACTCTCTAGTAAAGACCTTTTGCTTCTTTTTATCTTTACCAGAAAGTTCTAAAATCCATAGTTAATTCATTCTAACTCCGATTTGATTAATTCAAATTTCTGTAGGTTCCTAAAAGAAGATAAATCCAAGGAGGTGCCTTTCACATTTTTACAAATAACTTTTATATAGTATTAATATTCAAATGAAGATTTGAATATTTCTAGCCCCACCTTGGAAAAATCCTAGAAGACTCAAATCAACTGCAAGTGGAGTGATTCTAATTTCCAGAGACGTATTAAATCATTCTCTAATTTCCTAGCCTAGGTGAACATTTTTATCTGCAATGTTTGTGTTGCATCAAATAAATAGCCCTTTTTGCTCTTTATTCTATATTAGAAAATCCCTAGGAAATTCATACCAACTCCAATTCCAGTGAAACCACTTCCTAAATGTTTCTAAATTCATGCTCTGTTAAATGAGTGCATGCACTCACTTTTAGCAGAATGTTTTCTGTAGACTTATTATAGGATCACATATTCCTCCTTCCCTCCATTAAAAAATCTCTAATGATCCAGATCTCCTAGAGCAAGCTTCAAGTATTTTTCCTATGACCAGAGAGGTCCAAGAAAAATATAATTCCCATTTTTTAGAGCACTTTTGTTTCTGCTTGCTGTGTGGCTTACTGTGGTTGTTTCCGACGATAGTTGACGAAATATACGGAGTACTCAAAGTTGGCCCAGAAGACCTCGAAGGCCCCGGAGACCTATTAAAGCAAGGCAAGCAGCCCTTTGACCATGTGTGAGAAAATGTTTTATGCATGACATGTTGATTACCTTATTCCGATGCATATAGTCATAATTAATCGGTACACCCCGGTATGGTGTTGCCGATGGCTCCTCTGGAGCACTTGCATTGAGCTTGACCTTACCATCTATGAAGGTGACACTAAAGTAAAGTTGACAAGTAGTTAGTAGTGCTATGAATAGGATGAGCATATGTATGGTAATGGTAACACAGAGGTGATATCAAAAGTTTTACGAAAACCCCGTCGGGTGCCACTAATGCCCAGGGTGATGGTGTTGAACTGGATGACTACTTTAGAAAGAAGTGGTGTATCGGAAAGGTTTTGTGTGAGTGGTTTCAGAAATGGGATTAGGTTTAAGATTTGTCGACCATCCCAACCTTACATATGCGACCATGATACCCCTTTTATGGGACATGGCTGTGTTGATTACTTTGGTCGTGCTAGCAAGGAGCCCACACTACCAGTGGAAGGACTGATATGGTCACTCTCGTGACGGGATCGTGCCGGGTAGGACGACTATGCCGTTTTTACGTGTTCCAGGCACACTGTTGGTCCCTGCATGGATGATACGATCTAGAGTTGGTGCTTGTAAGACGTACATCATGTGGGATGGGTACCAATCAAGTGGTCTCTTTGTCTAGTGTCATCAGGGGAAAGGCATTGATCGGGTACTTACCTCGGGTATGTTATATACCGCGAGTCATGGATGGCATGGAAGTTTCCCGGATCTCGTGGGTACAACGTACAACATCTGCAGAGTGTGAAACTATTCCAATAGCCGTGTCCACGGTCAAGGACAGTTGGGTGGTGCTGCTTAAACTATGTTTAGTGTTTTTCGCATAAACCAAGTGTGCGTGTGTATAAAGGTGTTACATGAGAAAGTAATTACTTGGTCAAGTTTGGTGACTTGACATGGAGGATGAACATGAGGTGTTCAGTCCTTGGAATATTTATAGTGATATCTGTAACCTGTTCTTATGGTTACTATTAATTATATATGCATGACTAAATACATGACCATGATTAGGCATTAGTAAAAAAAAACCCGCTTTCCGCTAAAGCCACATACTTCTGATATATCATGTTTCATTATTGCCTTGTCCCACATCATGGGTTAGTTGTGAGTACATTCAAAGTACTCATTGGCTTGCCACTGGTTATTTCATTGACCAGGTAAGAGAGAACAAGAGATAGTGAAGAGTACCTTGGTGACGTTATTTTGAGCTAGGACAATTCCCAGTCAGAATGACTGTAGGTTAAGCCTGATGGCATGGGTTCACGCTTTCAACCAATATTCCTACTATTGGTCAAGTTTGCTGTATTGGCCTCCAAGGCCCTATCTATGCATGACTTACCGCAAGGTCATTTTTTGTATTAGACGGTATGTATGGACGTAAGACTCTTGTTGTTCAGTTTCTGTGTGTTCGGTGAGCATTGATCTCTCGGATCACCCAACACGTTCATTTGGTGATCCCGACTCGTAAGTCGGGGTCCCCACACCGATGTTCATTAGGGTGCCAACCTCTTTGCCGTATGCCCCCCGACGGCAAAGAGGTAGAAGGCATACGACAAAGAGTAGCATCCATAACATCCGATTGAACAATGGTCCAGTAGGCCATCCCGTGGTCTTTGTCGTCTGCATGTCATCTCTTTGCCACCAGCTGGCAGGCGGCAAAGACCTCACTGATGGCAAATGAAATATCAGCCAGTGGTCAGCTCTTTGTCGTCCGCCTTTTGTCTCTTTGCCGTCAGCTCGCAGACGACAATGTGCTCACTCATGGCAAATAGTATCTTTGCCATCACTCTGCTCTTTGTCGTCTGGTTTTCGTCAGCTCACGACAAAGATGGTATTTGCCATCAGCCAGCAGACGACAAAGAACAGGCTGATGGCAATTCTATGATTCGAGTAGTGATACTTGGGATACCAAGAAATTGCCCGTAGCCTCTCTCCAGTTTTGTTGTGAGTGCCCAAGAGATCCGTAACTCTGATTGCAATGTTCTTCATATGCATTTGCATCATGTTCACATGAAGCATTCAGTTTTGCCATATCCATGCATATACAAATAATTAATCTTGAGGTTCTGTCCAGGAAGGTAATAACTAAATAATCGCATGAGAAGGATGACTAGTGCAACATTGCCATGTTTCATTCACACCGTGGTCATGCATAATAATTGTTTGAGCATTGTACCTTGGCTATGGGTTCATTAGATGTTGTATTTTCTTTGGATAGCATCACGTGACAAGAACCAGTATGAGGATCCTGTCGAGGGCGTGTCTAAACAGCAAGAGTACTATCCCACTGAAGAAGCTCAAGGCAAGATGATCACCACCCTCGATATCATTTTTAATTTTTCTATGCCTAGTTATTTTGTTTCTATCATTATGTATCATTGCCTACCAGTTGAATGTCAAGCCTCCCAAAATGCCATGATAAGCCTCTAACCCCTCCACCTCCTAGAAAAACATTGTTTGGCTAAGTTACCGCTTGCTCAACCATTCTGATAGTGTTGTTAGTTGCATGTCAAGGTTGATCCATATGTCAACATGGATCTTTTGGGATATCACCATATCACTGCCATTTAACTTAATGCACATATATACTTGGTAAAAGGCGAAAGCCTGGGCCTTTTGCTTGGTGTTTTGTTCTGCCTTTGCCGCCCTAATTTTGTTTACCGGTGTTATGTTCCGTTCTGAGGGCTCCTAACATGCTTGGGGTTATTACTGGGACCCCCTTGATAATTCTTTTGGGATAAAACTCTTTCGGCAAGGCCCAACATTGGTACTAAATTTGCCATCAAATTAATAAAAATGCATAGGGCATATCTACCCCATGGATAATTAATCAACCCCCAGGCGAGTGCTCCTCGTGAGTGCTGGTCCAAAATAGAGCCACGCGCGGGACCATCACGGGGCAACTCGAGTGATTTCTATCACGCCACCTTATGTACTGCTCATCTGGTAGTGCCGTGAGAAATATATACGCGTGGCTCCTATTGGAATCTAACCTATGGGATGGTCTTGCTGGATTTGTTTTACTCTTCTCCAATGTCTTGTGCACTGGGATATCAAGGATACCTTTGGCTATCTTGAGGTTGAGGTTTTCCATAGAAGCTTGTGGCTAGTTTGTGATGGATGAGTTGGAGCACCACTGCAGGGTTAAACCTTCCGGAAAGCCATGCTCGCGTTTATGTGGCAAACTTGGAAATTATTTAACACCCGGTTATAGAAAACTTGAAGTAAACTCGATTAAAATACACCTACCATGTACATAACCGTGATCTTCCCTTTTCGAGGGAGTTCAGAAGAAGAACATGGTGGGGTTATGGTTGAATCGTAAATAGGTGTTCACGATAAATTCTTGATCATGACTAGTACTCGACCGACTTGTGTGGATTCTCATCCTGCTCTTGCACTCATAAGTTAGCCACCTAATATATGCTTAGTGCTACTAAAGCCTCAACACTTAATCATGCCTCACCTAATAACTTGATTAGCTTCGATTTCTTGGTCAATGAGATTGCTCGGTACCCGTGGCTCACACATTACTACAACACCACACGTCCATGTACAACACATCTTGATGCAGTTGATGCTCCATAGCTCCAGTGGGAATATGAGGATGAGAGCCGGCGTATGTACGTCACTTATCTGGTCGAGTAGAGGGACCTTTGGTCGCCTCCCGGGCATAGCGAGATAGACTCCATTTGCTTTTGGCGTTTGATTTCATCTGTAGTCGGACCGTGCTCTTATGAATGTTTGTGTGGACGATTGTATGGATTATGTAATTTAGCATGTGGCGAGGGTAAGCCAACTCATATACTCATCTCCTCTATTACATCTATTGCAATGATGTTTATACTTGCGAAATGATGAGATGCACTTCTATCCCTATCTAGGCTTCATCCCAAACAAAGATAGTACTGCATCTTGGACGTTACAAGAGATGAATCACCTCGAAGAGAGAGAAGGAGTATAGAAGACCGTTATGAACAAAGACCCTCCCAAAGAAGCAAGAAATCAAAGAAGAAGGACAAGTAAACCAAGGGCCAGTCAAGAAGAAAACATCAAGCTCATGTTGGTGAATGGGTATGCGGCTCTAAATCAAACAACCAATCCGAGAGAAGCTACCAATACAACTCCAATTATAGTCAAGATGAAGGTGTTGTCGGACTAGCACTCTTATCCTCCAATTCCTATGACCTATATGATTCACCCAATGTGGAATTTCGAAATTGCTTCATGGCTAAAGGCAAGGCATCACACCCCGAGTTCTTTCACTTTCATAGTGATGAGGATGAGTTACTAGGAGATGATGACTTTCTCTTCGATAAAACTAATGATATATTTGAAAATGAAATTGATGATGATCATGCTAGTCAAGATAAGTCGTGTGATGATCATAAGAAGAAGATTGAGCATCTAACTAAAGAAATAAACACTCTTAAGTTAGCCCATAAATCTACTCTAGAAGATCATAGAGATCTTGCAAGAAATCATGAGAAGCTATGCTTCGAGAAACTAAATTTAGAGCAAGAGCATGAGTTTCTTAAAGCGATCAATGATGATCTTCGTCAGGGTACACAAAGACGGGCGTTTATTTCCCCGTGACTTGTGCACGGACGATAAGCCTCCGACCCAACGACCTGAAGTTGTCGGGAATGCTACCACTCCATCAAGGCCTAACCCAAGCCGGAGAAGCCGCTCTATGAGAGGTCAAGCAGCGCATCAAGAAGACCAAGACCCCGACAGGCGCAGCCCCAATGGCCAATGATGCCGGCAAGACCTACTCAAGCAGCCCAATACGTGCCAAGAACCCTTGACACCCGCCAGGGTCGAAGGCACAGCCATCCTCGACAAGACACGTCAAGTCGCCTCCCCGACAAGGGTGAGCCATTCTGCCACAACTCCACATCATTGCTACACCAGTCACTTATCGATGAGGTGTCGAGCTCCCAGATGGCTAAGTGGCTCTCGCTAGATACATGACGACGCACCGAAAGACAGATAACGACCGATTGACATCCGTGCAGAGGCGTGTCAAGACACCAAGCCACATACAGCTAATAGGTGACAGGAGCTTGCCGGGAACGCACCCCCGCTTGCCACCTAAGGCCGCATTTATGGAGCTTTGTCCTAAGTGCTACATTTAGTATGCTAGCACTGTTGGCTATCTAATCATGTCTGTTTGCCACTCTGGACACCCCTTGAGCTATAAAAGGAGGCCCAAGGTAACATAGCAAAGGATTTAGGCACTTCGAGATTGGACACTTGGTAGATTCGGACCCTAGGTAGGTAGGACCAATTGTATTTGTACGCACGTGATAGCTCTCCGTGGCAACCCCTCGCCGGGGCAGAACTTCATGCGAACTTCGTCTTGCTCAATCAATCCACCAAAGCAGGAGTAGGGTTTTATGCTTCACAGTGGCCCGATCCTGGGTAGAACTCCCCAACTCTCATCATCGTGATGCCTCATAGTCTCTTCTCTTTGTGTTATACGACCTCCACTCCAAACCACAAAGGGGCAGAAGGTCCCATAGGTGATTGAGTGTACACCTACACTGACATCTTTGGCGCACCAGGTAAAGATCTTCATTCGCGCAAACCCTAGATTGTGAGTGCTTCATCGATCTTCATCAGTATCCCCTCCACCTGGAGCGTCGAGGAAGAAGAACATCGTCACCTTACGGGTTTTTTATTCTCCGAGCCCCACCATGCACCACCGCCGTGGTTGCATTAGTGGTAACGAGGACCATCAATGCCGTGTCTGCTATGTCCGACGCGGACGACATGACCACGATGACGACCTCGACAGAGGAAGAGGCAGACTAGGCAACGATGCAATCCCTATCACAACCATCAAGCTAGCCAACGTAACCCTTGGGGAAGTGCGGTGATGGTTGAATGGGAGAGGATGAAGGGAAGGTACATGACGATACCCTTCCTCTCTTCTCCTCTCCCACCTATGGTTAGTTTTGCGTAACGGCGGAGCCACCGACGTCGATAAGCTAGCGTGTGGCTAGGTTCTGCATTTTCCCCATGTTGGTAAATCCTAGGCCAAACGTTACAGCGAACAGTTGGTCGGCAACCCCGGCGAACGAGCCACATCGAGGTCCCATTCCCCAGCGTTTCCAATGTCATTGTCGTTACGGGACCGTTGGGCAAGAAGGAGAAGAAGGAATGTTCGACCAAGCATATTTTATATTCTTTCCCTTCCGGCTAAGTTGTGAATACTTGCATTGGCCCGGCAAGATCTTGCCGCAGGCCAAGCTCATAACTAACATTTCCCAAAGTACGCCCATTTCCTCTCTATTTATCCTTCTCTTCCTCTCAGAACAGCCATGGTTTGCACCATGCATGAACTGGGGGACACGAAGGGAAGAAACACCGATGGAAGAAGGAGGGAATGGCGGATGTGGCAGACGAGTACCAAGATGGAGAAGAAGCCTTAAGGAAAGATAAGTCGACGTGACCGTCAGTTTTTCGTTAAAAAGCTTACATTTTGCATATTCCCCTTTGCGACCAAGGTTTTGTATGGTGAATCTGCTGCGTAATGGAACCTCGTTGTCTTCCTGATCATGCCCCTACGTTGTTTCGAGCCTGCTCAATGAAACCCGTAGTAGCATCAAAGACCGATGAGGAAAAACTTGCCAACGACATGACCTCGCGTGCAGAATGCTAATGACCCGTTCCTCGAGGCAATCGGGGCAACACGTTGTTGGCGGGCAACAACAGCGCACAAAGAAAACAACCATACGAATACCGCAAGGAAAGCAAGGGGGAATGGCATGGTATTACATAAAAGACACCAGTTTGGCACAAAGCAAAGATAGTGATTGGTCTAAAACAAGATACATATCGTGTCCTAAATACAAGAAGATACGATGACAAGAGTGGGTCAAAGCTAACTCCGGTGGCTTCCCTGGACCCTTGGGATCTCAAGGACCCTGTCGGCAAGAGGGCGCGCCTTGTCTGCGGCAGCAGAAGCATCAGCGCCCGGTGACACCTTCTTGAAACCGTCGGAGAGGTCGAGCTCCATGTGGAAGAAGGCGCGGTTACTCAAGACCATGAAGAGGGCATCGCCTGCCAGCTTCCGTGATTTGTCGGTAAAGCAGGCGACCCTGTTATCCTCGTACGTCTTCAGCCCCTCGATAAAGCCCTCAAAGAAGAGTGTCAGCTTGACACTTGGGACCTTATGCTGACCGACCGAGAAGGCCAAACTCTTCATGTTCATGCCCACAAGTTGAGTGGTGAGACCCTCAGTGATGTCAACCATGCTCCTAATCCAGAGGTCGCGTTGCTCGATCTAGTTCTCCAGTTTGTATTTTGCCTCTTTCTGGATAGTTTGGGCATTGGTCAGATCCTTCTGCACCAACTCCTCATGAACACTGGCAGATTCAATTGTCTACTCCAGCAAAGCAAGTCTGGATTGCAAACCGGAGATAATATCATTGGGAATGTCGAGGCTTTGGCTCTTGGAGGAAAGCTGCGAGCGCGCCTCTTCAACATGGTTTGCGCCTTCCGCCCTCCTTCTTTGAGAGCCTCGGTCTCCTCGCCAGGCCTGGAAAGTTCATCCGTCAGTGTGCTCAGGTGGGCCTCTAGTTTGGTCTTGACGGTAGCCGCGGCAGCAAGCTTGTCGGACACCTCCTTCCACTGGGCAACAAAAGTTGAGGAGAGTGCAACAAGAGCGGCTTTGTGGCCGTCCTCTAGATCCTAGGTGCGTTGAAAAAGGCGGACCTCCAACTACTCTTCCTTATCACGAAGGGAAAGTTTGAGGGCCTCTTCTCGGGAGGAGATTTCCACCTATCTCACGTCCACACGTGCTTTCGCTCCGGCATAATGGTCTCCCGTGCTGCAACGTCTTCCTAGGCCATGGATAGAGTCTCATGCTGCCTCTTGAGGGAATGAACCCGCTGGTTCTACCACACCCGTAGTTCCTTTCCCTTGCGCCTCAACTGCTTGCCCGCAAGGCCGGCCTTCTTGCATTGCTCTCTGGCTGCCTACTCCTTAAGGTTGTACCTGCTCTGCATGTCCTTGATTTCGACAACCACATATTCCAAGAAAGCCAGATCCTTGGTGATGTCCGCAGGGTCATCGAACCCTCCAATTTTCTAATGTAGTGGCGCCAGTGCTCGCTCGATCCCTTCGACGATGTCTACACCCACTAAGAAGGACAAATCTGGAGTTGGAGGGCACAGTGGAGCAGTGATCATCGCCAGCTGATGCGAGGAGGATTGGAGAGACGACAACAAAGGATACCGCAGAGGCAAGGGTCCCACAACCTTAAGGGGGTTTTTCCTCTCAATGACTAAGGACGGGACAACTGAGCTGCCGAGGTTTGATGCAATTTTTGGAAGGGACTCTTGAAGTTCCCCGGCATCCGAGTCATGACCTTCCCCGTCAGCAATCTTCTCTGCCTCTGCGGCAGCATCCTTCCCGATAATAGCCACCTCTTCCAGCAGCTTTGGTTCTTCAGATGGTGATGCTGTAATCAAAGGCAATGGACAACAAGGTCAAAGTCAAAAATATGATCAAAGGAAAGAGAAAGGGATAGAGGAAATCAAGTCACATACAAGTGGGATACCCGATGGAGTCTGCCGCATGGGAATATTTGTTTCCCTGAAAAATCAACTAACGGGAGATGGTCCGTCGCTGCTTCATCGATGGCAGCCTCTACACGGACAGACTCTCCCGCGGAGGCCCTTGTCGGAGAATCCCTCCTCATGGCGACGGTTGCAAAGAGGTCTTGAAGGGAAGGCCCCTACTGGCGGGCCTCTCACTGATGAACCTCTCCCGTCTCCCTGCCGGGGGTAGGAGGATGCCTTTCTTTGTCAACGCCATGGGATGGAGATTGCGCATGGATCTCGTCGTGGAGGTTGGCCCAGGGGCTAGACATGGGGTTCTCTCGTGCGTCTCCCGCCAAACCCGTGTCTACCATATGATCCCGCCCTGCGGCGGATTTGCCCCGTTTGTCCCTATGTGCGAGGGGCTCCTCGTCCTCATCCCTGTCATACAAATAATCATCCCAAATCAGTCAAGGCATAAAAATGAAGAGCTTTGATGACACTGGTGGTCGAAGGACTTACTCTGAAGCCATGAGCATGGATCCGAGCTCATATGATGCAGGTGGGGAGTTCATGTGCCCCTCTTCAGAGTTGGTGGATCGGCATTTGGCGGCAGAGTTGGGGCTTCGGGCAGAGGCGAGCTAGGCGGGGAAGTTAGCCTTGACGGGGGGTTGGGGTCCACCCCCATGACCCTCCGTCGCTTCATAGGAGAAACTTTGGCTTGGGAAAGACGGGGGATTGACGACGTGCACCTTCACGTTCTCTTCCCTTGGAGGTTGTCTTCTTCGTCTTTGGAGGATCCCGCGAAGGCGTAGGAGCCGCCGCTTCCCAGCCGACGCGTTGGCGAGGACGCCGCCCTGTTTCTGGAGCTTGGGGGCAAGGAACATATATTGGTAATAATCTTGAAGACTTTACATTTCATATTTTGTGAGAAATCACATTTGAGTCCATAGGAAAGACAATACTATTATAAGGAGATATGGAGACTATGATGATCTAGTTGCTCAAGTGCTAAGAGATTAGACACCAAAAATACTCAAGAAATTCTCCCACAAATATTCTGTCCAAACCATAAAGTCAAATTCGGAGCCACCAATTTTTTCAAATCGGCTCCACCGAGTTTACCCTAGACACATCTAGAGCCGAACCCTAGAATCATGGTACTACCAAGTCCAGTTTCGGTGCAACCAAAAACAGTGACCAACTCCATGGTTAGCCATTTGCTAAAATTGGAATTTTGGAGTTTTGCAAATTGTTGCCACCGAGTTTGATAAATGCGTAGAGCCCTCCAAGATTCATATATCGGTCTCGCTGAAACGCCAAAAGTTGACATATTTTACACTCGCCGATGCAACCAAGTTTATACTTTGGTTTCACCGAGTTGGGCAATAATGTTGTAACTCATGGAGTTTTGGAGATGCCTATATATGCCCCTCCATCTACCTATCATTCGTAGAGGAAGCACTCAAAATGAACCAACACTTGCTCATCCATTTTTCTGAGAGAGAGCCACCTACTCATGGGTTGAGATCAAAATATTGCATTCTTACCATATGAATCTTGATATCTAGCCTCCCCAAGTTGCTTTCCACCCAATCAATCTGTTCTACGCAAGCCAAATCTGTGAAAGAGTGATTGAGTGTTGAGGAGACTATCTTTTGAAGCACAAGAGCAAGGGGTTCATCATACTATCACATCTATTAGCTTTTGGAGAGTTGTGTCTCCTAGATTGGTTAGGTGTCGCTTGGGACCCTCCGACATTGTGTGGAGTTGAACCAAGAAGTGTGTAAGGGCAAGGAGATGGCCTACTTCCTCAACATCTACCCCAAGGGAGGATATTCGTTCATGGACGTAAGCCATGATGAAATAAACAAGGTTGCTTCATCATGGACCCTTCTTGGGTTTAGCCCTTCGTGGACTCTTGCTGCCGTTACCCTCTGTGGGTTGAAGTCTCCATCAACTGGATGTACGATAGCACCACCTATCGGAACCATGCCAAATTCTCCATGTCAATCTTTGCATTTGATCTTCGTATCTCTACCCTCTACGTATATGTGCATGTGTTTACTTTCCGCTAATATACTCTTAGACTTGCATGGAGGGTGTGCTTGATTTGCTACAATTGCTAAAACTTGCCCACAACTAAACTTGGAAAAAGGCTAATTTTTATTTGGCCAAGTAGTCTAATCACCCCCTCTAGACATACTTCGGATCTTCCAGAAAAACAACATTCTCGGCTTGACTCCTGAGCAACTTGTTTCTATGTAGGACGAGATCAGAAGCCTTAGTTATGAATATGACCGGTACTTTGCTGACTGGAAAGGCGCCAAGGTCAGATTCATCAACAAAGCTAATCTCATATTGAATGACCACAACACAAGGGTTGCAGCAAGATCGCAATAACAAATTCCTCAGGCTAGCTGTTCTGCACACCCTACTGAAGAAACTGCGATGGCAACCACCAATGTTGCTCCTGGAGAACCAACACGGTCCATTGAAGAATTTGTCCTGCCAGAAGAATTGAAACCACCAGGGAAACATCTCAGGTTGCGCCTGAAGAAATTCCTAGGGAAAGTGCATCATTTGTGCTCGAAGAAACTACACAACCTTCATCCTCCACGACTGATGTAAAATCCTCAAAGGTGAAGCGCATCACACTTCCTTCTGCATCAGAGATGAAGAAAACCAACGTAGCGGAAAAGGAGGCTGCAAAGAAAAGAAAATCATCAAAGTCCGCTGAAGCCTCAGCTGGGAATGGACTCAGGATAATGCCAATTTCCTCAACATAATCCATTGATGCACCCACACTCTCTGTTGTGTCTGCCTATCAACTAGTTCCATCTGGTGAACAATATGTCTTGCCAAATGATGAAGATTAAGAAACCCACTCCACAACTTCCTCGGGGCAAGTGGATGAAGAGATTGAGGTTGAAGAAAATGCTTCAAATCGTCAGGAATCATCGCCCGAGCCTCAGTTTACTACTGAAGAGGTTGGTGTTGAAGAAATTGAGGACGACGTGGACATTGGATCCACCACTCCATTGGTACATGAAAAATATTGGGAAGCAGCACACCCAAATTCACCTATCACCACTCATGTCTGACAAATTCCTGAGTCCCCAGCAAAAACTGAAGAGCTTCAACTCCCCTTAGGTCAATTCCTAAAGAAATTGCAACTGCATCAGCTGAAAAAGTCACAAATCAGGTTGTTTTTCAAGAACATGTTGTTCAAATTCCTGAGTGTGAAGGCTCCGTTCAGTCCACTAACACTGAAACTGTACCCACTGCGACTGTTGAAGAGATGGAAAAATTGGATGCCATTGTAGACAAAAATGAGTCCACTGGCTCTCCGAGTCCTATTCTTGATGTGAGGCCTCGTAAGATAAATCTTGAGACAAATCCCTCACTGTCATTAAAAGGCAAGCTCACCAGGAGACCCAAGTTCAACATGGCAGTTTTTTTTGCTAAGAGACATTTCTTCACTCGTGAACCGCCATATGATTCAGCAAGCTGTTAGTTCTTATTTTTTGAATCAGGGGGAAATATTATATTTTTTAAAATTTGCCTTATCATCCATACCCATATTTTTATTAGCAGTCTCGCTATACCTCCTGGTATCTTGAAACAACCGGATATAATCCAGAGGCAATGTGTTTGGAGGAAGCATAAAGATGACCCTGCACCGTCACATGATGCATGGGATTTGGTCTGTAGACCTAAGAGTAAGGGAGGTCTTGGCATAATAAATCTTGGTATTCAAAATGTAGCGTTGTTGTTGAAGCATGCCAACCATTTCCTTAACAAAAAAGATCTCCCATGGGTATCACTAATTTAGGACACATACTAATATGAAAGAATTCTCCAGGGAACTACAAACGGTGGCTCCTTCTGGTGGAGGGACATTTACAAAGTATTAAACCAATTCAGATCATCAACTTGGGTGCAAGTGAATGCATGTGATATTGTATTGTTCTGGTGTGATTGTTGGAAAATAGGGGATAACACTAACACTTTGGAGTCAAGATATCCCTTGGATCTCCGTTAAGGAGCCTTTTGGGATGCAAGAGATGATTCAACTGTTTCACCTACCTCTGTGAGAGCAGGCTTTCACTGATTTCTTGTCTCTTCAGTATTTAATGGGGCTCATCACACAAGGGAAGATATCAAAGATTCCTGGTTTTGGAATGGATATTGAAAGAAGTATAAGCCGAGGTGTTTCTACATATCTATGCACTCAACTCTTACATATAACCCATTGCTCCCATGGATTTGGAAATCCTACTGCACTATGAAAATAAAGGTATTTGCATGGATGCTGGTCATGGACATGGTAAACACCAAAGATATGGTAGAAAGAAGGTATTGGCATCTGGATGATGGAGTTGAGTGTGTTTTGTGTCCCTTGCATACAAGGGAGACCAGGGATCATCTTTTCTTCGAGTGGAAGTTTAGTGTAAGGGTGTGGAACTATCTACAGATTGACTGGAGTCAGGGTGATTCAATGGGAGAGGTGGTCATGCAGGCCAGGAAGGAATTTGCGAAGCCCTTGTTTTCTGAAGTGGTATTCCTTGCTTGCTGGAATATTTGGATTATCGGAAATGCAAAAAAATTCACGCATGAAAGACCCATGTGCTATAGATGGAAATATGCTTTTATTCATGACATCTCTCTCATGCAGCACATGATGAAAGCAAGCCTTAAGATGAGTTGGTAAGATGGATTTCTTACTTGCCCCCATGATATCCCTTTTTTGTACATTGGTTCCCCTAGTTTTATTTCTTTCTATTGTAATTTCTGGTTACACCTTGTAACCCATGTACCCTGTCTATTGTATGAATAAAGCTTTGAATGTTGTGGAGTTTTCCCTACAGTTCCGAGTCAAAAAAGAATCAGGCACAAGCGGTTTTGAAATTCAAATCAGAGAATTTTTTATTCCGTGGTGTTGTTTGAGATGAACAATGTTTTCCAGCATCCTCAAATTCTTCACGTTGATATGGAGTCCATTCCATGCTTTACACATGTGCTATCTTTTCTTCATGAAGCAGGGCTCCTGGGTTTTTGCTCTGACATCTTTGACTGGAACGAGGAGCTAATTCTTCAGTTCTATGCCATCTTGGATATCTCTGGAGAAGCTGAAGAGATCAATACATGGATCTTCGACTGATGACTCAGGATACTCATTTCAAAGCTCCAGGCACTGAACTACTTCATGCTATCCCTCATGATCCTCTTCGGTATGGAGCAAAACGAGTATATGAGGAAATTGAGTTCCCTGATCATCTAATGTAAGTACTAATGTAGCCATTCACTATCGATCAAGCTACAAAAACCACCTTCCTAGTTAAGGACATGTTGTATGTGCCAAGGACAGTCTATCACATTCTTGCCAAAACCCTTCACCCTATCAAAGGCCACTACTCTGATGCTATAAGGGTCATAGCTAGTTCAGGATTGGTAGGAAAGTAATACAAATGATTGTAATATGACAACCCCTAGGGGAGCTAGCCTTTGTGTTAAGATTAAAAAGAAGAGCCTTCATTTCATAAAATTCGACTGGCCTCAAGAAGACATTGTTGGTATCACGAAGAATCTGTTGTTCCATATCATACATGGGATTCCCATCAACATTCATTATTTCTTCATCATGAATTTGGCAAATGTTTCTCTTTCGCCTTTGCCCCTGGCTCATGAGATTCATCAGAACAAAGTCTTTAATTAAACACGAGGCTGAGTAGCAGCATCAGTTTAGATATTTGCCTCGAATTGAAGTTCTTCGCAAAACAATATCCTTAGTTCCTGGAAAAGGCAAAGCTGTTGTGGATGAAGGCAAACGTCCATTGGATGGTTAGTTTCACCAAGCTACATCTAATTCCACCAATGATGAATCTACCTCCCAAGCACTGCTCTAAAGACCTCAGCTCAAAACCCTCAAGATTCTGCTCCAATGACCTTCTAATAAGTCTTCACCAAAAAGTTAATCGTAATCATACGTGGGTTAAGCATCAATTTGTAGCAATTGTTCATAACATGAGTGTACGTAGAACTCTATGAGGAAGAATCACAACTATTCCAATGGAACCTTTGACTGCACTTGGGCCATGCCCTGGCATCTCAAGACACCAGAAGAACTTGCAGAGATGGAGTTTCAACACAACTTTGACTTGTCGTGGCCACCACAGAAGAAATTCAAGAAAGTTCAAGTTCCTCCGCTCATCGCCAGCTCATATTTTTCATCACGCAATACTAATGAGGCCGAGGATCTTGACGACACTGCTACTAGCCCTGCTTCAACCAACGACCCAACCATAACACTCGTGCTCCTCCACCACCTTCAAGATGAAATTCTTCACGGGTGTTAGTCCTCAGTTTCATCCCTTTTGGTCATGTGGTGACAAATGAGGAGAAATTTGAGTTGGTATTCAAGCGGGTTTATATATATGGGCTATTATTTTTGTTTAAGTTACAGCTCTCGTTATTCTAAGATGTTTGTTGTTTGAGTTGTCAACTAAATCTCGATGGTGGTATAACTCTTTTGAACTGCTTTCTGCATGCTTATTCCTCAGGATTATCTATGCATGCAAGCTAAATTTCGCCAAACACCATTTTCCATCATGCATTTCAAATTCTTCACATTAGATGTTAAGTGTGTGAATGGATTACAAGATATAGGGGGAATCTCCAGGATTTCATTCTTCCATGTGCATTTTAGCCCGAAGCAAATTCCTCAATATGCACATCTTCACGGGTGTTACTCTATATCTTGCAGTCAAATTCCTCAAACTATGTACTTGCAGTTCATATGTTTATCCCCATTGAAAACTTAACCTATTTGTCATCAATCACCAAAAAGTGGGAGACTATAAGTGCATCTAGTGGACCTTAGTGATTTTGGTGTATTGAAGATTTATAGGTTAAGGGACTAATGTGTTTGTGAGTGTACATATGTCTTATAAGTCCCTCGGGAGTTTGGTTTAACTGACTGAAGTCGACCCCCAAAAATGTAAGTCTTCATTTGAAGACTTTGGCACTCTTCTGGAAGACTTCGAAAATGAGGAAATTGGTGTAACCTTGAAGATATTGATGCAAGGACTATGAAGTTTGACGAATTTAGTTTTTTTAATTTGTTTTTCTATTTTTGAGTCATAGGAAACACCGAACTATTAAAGGGGGTCAAGGTAATATTAAAGAAAATTTCCAAGTGATGGTCATCTCAAAACCTACACATACCTAATCCTTCGAGTGAAGCCTTTGTAAATCTCTTAGAGTGCAGTCAAATTCTTCAATGAGAGAGATGAAGTTCTCCTGGTCCCTAAGGAAATTGGTATGACTGAGGAGTTAGTGTTTCGCTTGTGCATATTGCATACTATGAGGAAATTGATAGCCCTAAGGAATTTGAGATTTCAAAATGCCGACCGTTATTGTGCTTAGGGCCAGCTGTCCGAAGGATCTTATCCCAACAACGATCATATTATTAGGGGCGTTTATGTCTTATTTTGTCGGGTTGCACCCTGGGTATAAATATCCGCCCCCACAACCACTAGATGGTTGGCTACTCCGAGAGAGATTGACAACTTTCATTTAGAGCAACCCTTCCTCTGAGAACTTCGAGAGAATCATAAGTGAGGAAAAAACCAAAACACAAACTCTTAAAGCCAAAAATGATTAAGCATCACTGAAGCGATTGTCCTATTTGGAATCGATGTTTTTTACCTTTGAAGACCGTATATCTTACAAACGGATAGGCGTCATGGTCTAGAGTATCCAACATGAAATTGTGGATTGTTGGGTGACCGAGTTTGTGCAGGTTTGGAAGTCTACCTTGAAGACTTACCACAAGTGATTAAGCGGAGTCTGTGTGATTCTAGATCAAGGATAATACTGTAAGGAATGTGTGTGCTTTGGTTTAAATACCAAGCAACCCCAAACCAGATGTACGACTGTCATAGCAGTTGGAACTGGTAGACCAAATCATTGTCTTCACCGAACAACTGGTTCTATTTCCTCAGGACTTTCATTTTCTCACTTACTTGTTCATAAAGTTGATCCTTACTGTTTTAAGACTTTGATTGAAGACTTTCACAATTTAATCAATCCAAATTCTTCGGTCACCTTGTCTTCCGGGTGCGTATACTCATTACTCGCTACTTGTGCTTTGTGTATGCTTAATTTCATCATGATGACTTTGCTACAACTATGTTATGCATTTACTTGAGTACTTTATCCACTGCTTGCATTTCGTCACTCTAATAAATCGTCAACTAATAATTCCTCAATGACAAATTTGTAAAAATCGCCTACTCACCCCCTCTAGTCCATATAACACACTTTCATGTGGCAACCTGAAAAATTTATAATACCCGGTTATAGAAAACTTGAAATAAACCTGATTAAAATATACCAAGCGTGTGTGTAACCGTGACCAATTCAACTTGTGAGGTTTGAACCAACAAGAGAACACGTTGGGGATCCGTATGACTCGTAAGTAGGTGTTCAGGGTCACTTCTTGGTGATTAGTAGTTCACGTCCATTTATGCGTAGACCAGTCTTCTTATTCTTATTATCATAAGTTAGCTAGATATCAAATGCTTGATGCTGCTGCAACCTCACCAATTAACCATTCCACGCCCATTAAGCTTTGCTAGTCTTGATACCCTTGGTAATACGAGTCCCAGTGGCTCATAGATTACTACAATAACAAATGCAGGTATAGGTAAAGTGATTCTTTGACATGAGAGCGATGATTTATCTATTTGGAGTTCTTCTTCTTCTTAGGCGATCATAGGATGGGCTCTAGGTCGGTAGACTAGGTTATCAATGTTGGCATCATGTCTTTTTCGTTTGTTTTCATATGTATGTTATAATGATCCTACTCTATATAATGATTGTTATGCATGATGTATTGTGATATTCACGTAGTAGCTTGTGGCGAGTGTAAGCCAACTCCATATACTCATCTCACCATTACATGTATTGTGACAATATCCACTCTTGCAAAGCGACCCAAAACATGAACCTATCCTTATCGAGGCCCTCGAGCCATCGCAAGGATAGTACCACATTATGGGTGTTACATTGATGACATGACATATATCCACCACGGGTATCCACATGCAAGACATACATCAAGTGTTCAAATCCAATGTATTCAATACATCATAACAAAACCTCAAAGGGAAAGACTCAATTCATCACAACAAGATAGCAAGGGAAGAGCACCATATGATACAACTATATTAACAAAGCTTGTGAGATATTAAGGTCGTTCCATCTCAAGAACACGAGAGAGAGATCGAACACATAGCTACTGGTAAATACCCTCAGCCTCAAGGGTGAACCACTCCCTCCTTGTCGCACAGACCGTCGGGATGATGAAGATGGCCTCAGGTGATGATTTCCCCCTCCGATAGGGTGCAAGAACAAGTCTCCGGATGAGTTTTCTTTAGAAAAGAGGCTTGAGGTGGCAGAGCGGAAGTTCTAGGTTAATTTCAAGGGGTTTCTCGGTATATAGGATTTTTAGCATTGGAATCACGTGGAACAGACGCACATGGGGCCCACAAGGCAACAAGGTGCGACCCCCCTAGACACACACTTCTTGCCTTGTCACCTCGTCTTGGGTCCCCTGGTACTCCCTCAAAGAATCTCGGGCCTATTTCCTTCTAGAAAAACCGCGAAAACGTTTTGGGCAATTTCGAGAAATTCTATTTTCTACACAAAAACAACACCATGGTAATTCTATTGAAAACAACCCAGTCTGGGTTAGTTCCAATTAAATCGTATAAAGGGCATCAACACCATATAAAAATATTGTAAACATGGATAAATATGGAATGAATACTTCATAACTTGTCAATACGTTGGAGATGTATCATCGTGCAGCAAATCTATGAAGGAATTCACTCCGAGTGGTGAGCATCATGGGATTGTTGATGCACTAGGGTTGTTGATGATGATGGCAATGAATCCCCCTATTTGAAGCCACGAATGGACTACAGAGCAGCCCTACAGATGAAGAACTGGAGGTGGCGGCGACTCCATATTTTAAAATGCGATGAAACTTTCTCCTCTACTTTTTCTCCATGAGACGTACCTTATATGACTAGAGGTAGGGAAAACATAGTATCATGGGGCCCACAAGCTTAGGTGGCATAGTAAAGTTTCATCCAATTTCGAGAACTTTATTTATGCACATAAAAACAACACAAAGGTAGTTCTACCGAAAATTATGTTAGTATGGGTTAGTTTGATTCAAATCATGCAATTAGAGTCCAAAACAAGAGCAAAAGTGTTTGAACCAATAGATATGTTTAGGACATATCGCACATAATCTGGGCAGATCGTCTAGTGCATAGAGCCCCAAGGAGGCACCCATGGCACACACAGCGAAATTTATCGCACAGAGGCTCCCAAGAGGCATTTACTCCAACATCCTTCGTAGGAGTAATATTCAACTTGTATTTGGTGGCGTGATACGTCTCCAACGTATCTATAATTCATGAAGTATACATGCAATGTTTACAATAATTCTATATGATTTTGGTAAGATTTTATTAGAACTAACCTGGACTGACGCTGTTTTCAGCAAAACTACCATGGTGTTGTTTTTGTGCAGAAATAAAAGTTCTCGGAATGGGCTGAAAATCTACGGAGAATATTTTTGGAAAATATAAAAAATACTAAAGCAAAGAGATGTGCGAGCAAGTAGATGAGGAGGCCATAACCATACTAGGCGTGGCCACCCCCTAGGTCGCTCCCCTATGGCTTGTGGATTCCTCGAGCACCCCCTTGACGTGAGACTGATGCCAAAAATTCCTATAAATCAAGAAACCTCGAGAAAGAAACCTAGATTGAGAGTTTCGCCGTCACAAGCCTCCACAACCAAGAAAAACCAATCGGGAGCACGTTCCGGCACCTTGCCGAAGGGGGAAACCATCACCGAAGGCCATCTTAATCATCCTGGCGGTCTCCATGACGAGGAGGGAGTAGTTCACCCTCGGGGCCGAGGGTATGTACCAGTAGCTATGTGTTTGATCTCTCTCTCTTGTGTTCTTGAGATGGCACGATCTTGATGTATCACGAGCTTTGTGAATATAGATGAATCATATGTAGTTTTCCCCTCTCTATGTTCTTGTGATGAATTGATTTTTCCCTTTGAAGTTTTCTTATCGGATTGAGTCTTTAAGGATTTGAGAACACTTGATGTCTGTCTTGCAATGGGATATCCTCGGTGACAATGGGGTGTTCTATTGGTCCACTTGATGTATGTTTTGGTGGTCAACTTGTGGGTTCCGTGACCTTGGGAATCTTTGCATAAGGGTTGACACATGTTGTCTTGATGACTCTCCGGTAGAAACTTTGGGGGACTCTTTGAAGTTCTTTGTTTTGGATTGAACATGATGAATCTGAAATTTTGTGTTGCATATCGTATAATCAAGACCATGGGTACTTGTGGTGCCATTTTAGTATCTAGGTGACATTACGGTTTTGGTTGATGTGTATCTTAAGGTGTTATTTTAGTACGAACTCTAGGGCTATTCGTGACACTTATAGGGATAGCTCACAAGATTGATCGGAAAAGATAACATTGAGGTGGTTTCATACCCTACAATAATTTCTTCATTAGTTCTCCGCTATTTGTGACTTCGGTGTGAACTCTTTTTCACACGAGAGGTATTTACATATGATTCAACTATGTTAGTATTGTTGAGAGAACTTGCACTAGTGAAAGTATGAACCCTAGGCCTTGTTTCCAAGCATTTATACAAGGTCTTGCTCGTTGTTTACTATTTGTTACCTTGATGTTTTTATATTTTAAGATTACGAAAACCTATATCTACCATCCATATTAGACTTGTATCACCATCTCTTCGCCGAACTAGTGCACCTATACAATTTACCATTGTATTGGGTGTGTTGGGGACACAAGAGACTCTTGGTTATTTGATTGCATGGTTTCTTGAGAGAGACCATTGTCATCCTATGCCTCCCACGGATTGATAAACCTTAGGTCATCCACTTGAGGGAAACTTGCTATTGTCCTACAAAACTCTGCGCTTCGAGGCCCAACACGAGTCTACAAGAAGAAAGTTGTGTAGTAGACATCATGGCGCCAATGTCCAGTATACATACATACATGTATTTGTGATAAATATGCAAGAAAATCCGGATACAACGAGGAAAATATACATCTTATAAACCAAAGATAATATAACTCTAACATCCCCTGAAACATAGAGCGGATCCACAACACTGACTTTCGAGATATATAATCTATGTTACTTTCTAGTCTGGTCCTTCGGGATGAAATCCAACACTTGTAATTCGCAAGGCACATACTAAAGAGCAATAACCCGATCCTACACACCAGCGCCCACAAAAGAAGCATCACCACCAATATGTTTAGTGAGCTCATGCTTCATAGGTCACACACAATACAGATAGAACATGTATCGTTTGACAACATGGAAGTGTGTGTAGTGATAGAAACACCAAACTCCTGAAGTAACCGCATAACCAAGTCACCCCTGTTATAAGAAAAGCCATAGCTCGCAACTTAGCCTCATTCAAATGAGAAGTTGTGGCTTGTTTCTTTCTATTCCAGACAATGGTGGAACCACCAAGAAAATATATCTAGCAAAAAATGAATAGTGATCCGAGGGATCACTAGCCCACGTAGCATCTGGATAGGATAGGCCTAGAGCAAGGAAAGTAAAGGTTGTGAGAGATTTAGCAATCAAAATATCATAGAACACGGAGAAGGTGATGTTGGAAATATGCCCTAGAGGCAATAATTAAATAGTTATTATTATATTTCTTGTTTCAGGATAATCGTTTATTATCCATGCTATAATTGCATTGAATGGAAACATAAATGCATGTGTGGATATATAGACAAAACAATGTCCCTAGTGAGTCTCTAGTTGACTAGCCTGTTGGTCAAGGATGGTTGAGGTTTCCTAGCCATAGACAAGTGTTGTCACTTGATGATGGGATCCCATCATTAGGAGAATGATGTGATGGGCAAGACCCAAACTATAAACGTAGCATATGATCGTGTCATTTTGTTGCTATTGTTTTCTGCATGTCAAGTATTCATTCCTATGACCATGAGATCATGTAACTCACTGACACCGGAGGAATGCCTTGTGTGTATCAAACGTCACAACGTTACTGGGTGACTATAAAGGTACTCTACAGGCATCTCTGAAGGTGTCCGTTCAGTTAGCATGGATAAAGACTGGGATTTGTCACTCCGTGTGACGGAGAGGTATCTCAGGGCCCACTCGGTAATACAACATCACAAACAAGCCTTGCAAGTAAAGTGACTACAGAGTTAGTCACGGGATCTTGTATTACGGAACTAGTAAAGAGACTTGTCGGTAACGAGATTGAAATAGGTATAGAGATGCCTACGATCGTATCTCGGGCAAGTAACATACTGAAGGACAAAGGGAAAGATATATATCGGATTGTGTGAATCCTTGACATAGAGGTTCAACCAATAAGATCATCATAGAATATGTAGGATCCACTATGGACGTCCAGGTCCCTCTATCGGATATTGGCCAGAGAGTGTCTCAGTCATGTCAACATAGTTCTCGAACCCGCATGGTTTGCACACTTAAGGTTGGGTGAAGTTTTTTTGGAATAGTTGAATTATTGATGTTGGTAACCAAATGTTGTTCGGAGTCCCGGATGAGATCCCGGACGTCACGAGTGTCTCCGGAACGGTCCGAAAACGAAGATTGATATATAGGATTGTTGCATTTGGCTTCTGGAAAGATTTCGGGCATTACCGATAAAGTAGCGGGAGTGACGAATGGGTTTCCTGGTTTTGCCGGGAGGGGCCACCCACCCGGGAGAGAACCTAATAGGCCCATGGGTGGCTCACCAACCCTTAGTGGGCTGGTGAGTCGAGCCTAATAGGGCTATTTCGGCTAAGACAACAATAAAGGAAAAAAAGAAAAAAAAGAGAGCAGGTGGGCAAGAAGGAAAGGACTCCTCCTCCAAACCGAATTGGGGGAGGAATCCTTCCTCCTTGGCTCGGCCGACCCCTCCTACTTGGAGTAGGAGGCAAGGCAGCCACCCCTTGGTTCCTCCTATATATAGTGGAGGTTTGAGAGGTTTTTTGCACCTCAAGCCTTTGTGCAAACCTCTCTCCCTCCACTACACCGTGACACATCGTAGCTAGATCGGTACGGCACGGCGAAGCCCTGCCGGAGTAGCTCCACCATCATCACCGGCACACAGTCGTGTTGCGGGAGGATTCAACTACGTCTTTGTCTCTCTTGATGGATCAAAAGGCGGAGATCGTCATCGAGTTGTACGTGTGCTGAACGCGGAGGTGTCGTCCGTTCGGTGCTAGATCAGGACGGATCGTGGGACGGCGATGATTTGGATCACGAAAACGTTCCACTATATCAACCGCGTTTCTTAACATTTCCCACTTAGAGATCTACAAGGGTATGTAGATTTGATCTCCCTCTTGTAGATTATCATCACCATAATATGTCTTCGTGTGCATTGGAATTTTTTTGTTTCCCGTGCAACGTTCCCCAACAGTGGCATCATGAGCTTGGTTCATGCGTAGATGATATCTCGAGTAGAACACAAAAGATTTTGTGGGCGTTGATGTTAAATTTGCTGCCCTTCTTAGTCTTTCCTTGATTCGGCGGTATTGTTGGATTGAAGCGGCCCAGACCAACCTTACTCGTACGCTTACGAGAGACCGGTTTCATCGACTGACATGCAACTTGTTGCATAAACATGACTGGCAGGTGTTTGTTTCTTCAACTTTAGTTGAATCGGATTTGACCAAGGCGGTCCTTGGAGAAGGATAAATAGCAATTTGCATATCACCGTTGTGGCTTTGAGTAAGTAAGATGCGATCATACTAGATACCCATAACAGCCACATAAAACATTCAACAAAAAATTAGAGGACGTCTAAATTGTTTTTGCAGGGTATGCATGTGATGTGATATGGCCAAAGACATGATATGATATATTGTATGTATGAGATGATCATGTTGTAATAGTTAAATATCGACTTGCACGTCGATGCTACGACAACCGGCAGGATCCATATGGTTGTCTTTAAACTAATGTGTGTGCTTGCAGATGCGTTTACTATATTGCTAGGTATTAGCTTTAGTAGTAATATCATAGATAGCACGACAACCTCGATGGCCATATAGTGATGGAGATCATGTTGTGGCGCCGGTGATGATGAAGATCATGCCGGTGCTTTGGTGATGGAGATCAAGAAGCACAAGATCATGGCCATATCATGTCACTTATGATTTGCATGTGATGTTAATCCTTTTATGCACCTCATTTTGCTTAGAACGACGGTAGCATTATAAGGTGATCCCTCACTAAAATTTCAAGATAAAATTGTGTTCTCCCCGACTATGCACCGTTGCGACAGTTCATCGTTTCGAGACACCACGTGATGATCGGGTGTGATAGACTCAACGTTCACATACAACGGGTGCAAAACGGTTGCACACGCGGAACACTCGGGTTAAACTTGACGAGCCTAGCATGTGCAAACATGGCCTCGGAACACAAGAGACCGAAAGGTCGAGCATGAATCATATAGTAGATATGATGACCATGGAGATGTTCACCACTGAAACTATACTCAATTCACGTGATGATCGGACTTGAGTTAGTCAATTTGGATCATGCGACACTCGAATGACTAGAGGGATGTCTATTTGAGTGGGAGTTTATTAGTAATATGACACTCAACTGTCTTGAACATAGTCTAAGTAATCTTTGCAAAATTTTATGTTGTAGATCAATGGCTCGCGAAGTAGCAACCCTGAATTTCAATACGTTCCTAGAGAAAGCTAAGATGAAAGATGATGGTAGCAACTTTGTAGACTGGGCTCGAAATATGAGACTTATCCTCCAAGCTGGGCAAAAGAATTGTGTCCTTGATGCAGCGCTAGGAGATAAACCACCCGCTACGGCTCACCAAGACGTTTTGAACGCTTGGCAAGCACGTAAGGATGACTACTCACTACTTCAATGTGCAGTTTTGTATGGCTAAGAACCAGGACTTCAAAGACGTTTTGAACGTCATGGAGCATATGAGATGTTCCAGGATTTGAAGTTTACCTTTGAGAAGAATGCCCGGGTCGAGAGGTATGAGACCTCCGATAAATTGTATGCTTGCAAAATGGAGGAGAATTCATCTGTCAGTGAACATGTGCTCAAAATGTCTGGGTACTCAAACCGTCTAGCTGAGCTAGGGATCGCTCTCCCGCAAGAAGCTATCACTGACAGAATTCTTCTATCACTGCCAACTAGCTACAAAAGCTTCATACTGAACTATAACATGCAAGGGATGAATAAGTCACCCGACGAGTTATTTGCGATGCTGAAAGTCACTGAGTTAGAAATCCAGAAAGAACATCAAGTGTTGATGGTCAATAAGACCACTAGTTTCAAGAAAAACGGGAAAGGCAAGAAGGGTAACTCCAAGAAGAGTGGCAAAGTTGTTGCCCCTTCGACGAAGAAACCCAAGGCTGGGCCTAAGCCGGAAACTGAGTGCTATTATTGCAAGGGGCCTGCTCACTGGAAGCGCAACTGCCCCAAGTATCTGGCCGATAAGAAGGCGGCCAACGCCAAACAAGGTATATATAATAAACATGTTATTGATGTGTACCTCACCAACTCTCGTAGTAGTGCCTGGGTATTTGATACCGGTTCTGTTGCTCACATTTGCAACTCGAAACAGGAACTCTGGAATAAATGAAGGCTGGCGAAGGATGAAGTGACGATGCACGTGGGAAATGGTTTCAAGGTTGATGCGATCGCCGTCAGCACGGTCTCACTTCAGTTACCATCGGGATTATTTATGAACTTAAATAATTGTTATTTAGTGCCTGCGTTGAGCATGAACATTATATCTGGATCTTGTTTATTGCGAAACGGTTACTCATTTAAGTCACAGAATAATGGTTGTTCTATTTATATGAGTAATATCTTTTATTGTCATGCACCCAATGTGAGGGGTTTGTTCATATTGAATCTCGATTGTGATGACACTCATATCCATAACATTGAGACCAAAATATGTAGAGTTAACAATAATAGCGCCACTTTCTTGTGGCACTGTCGCTTAGGTCATATTAGTGTTAAGCGCATGAAGAAACTCCATGATGATGGACTTTTGGAGTCACTTGATTTTGAATCACTTGACACATGCGAACCATGCCTCATGGGTAAGATGACTAAGACTCCGTTCTCGGGAACAATTGAGCATGCAAATGACTTATTGGAGATCATACATACTGATGTATGCGGACCAATGAGCATAGAGGCGCACGACAGATATCGTTATTTTCTCACCTTCACTAACATTTGAGTAGGTATGGCTATATCTACTTGATGAAGCACAAGTCTGAAACGTTTGAAAAGTATAAACAATTTCAGAGTGAAGTTGACAATCAACATAGCAAGAAGATCAAGTTTCTACGATCTGATCGAGGAGGGGAATATCCGAGTTACGAGATTGGTGCTCACTTTAGACAATGTGGAATTGTTTCACAGTTGACACCTCCCGGAACACCACAGCTTAATGGTGTGTTCGAATGTCGTAATCGTACTTTATTAGATATGGTGCATTCTATGATGTCTCTTACCGATTTGCCATTATCATTTTGGTGCTCTGCATTGGAGACAACTGCATTCACTTTAAATAGGGCACCAACAAAATACGTTGAGACGATACCGTATGAGCTATGGTATGGCAAGAAGCCAAAGTTGCCGTTTCTTAAAGTTTGGGGATGTTATTGTTATGTCAAAAAGCTTCAGCCTGAAAAGCTGGAACCCAAAGCAGAAAAGTCTGTCTTCATAGGTTACCCAAAAGAGACAGTTGGGTATACCTTCTATCTCAGATCCGAGGGAAAAGTGTTTGTCGCTAAGAACGGAGCTTTTCTTGAGAAAGAGTTTCTCTCGAAAAAATTGAGTGGGAGGAAGATAGAACTTGATGAGGTTGCGGAACCTCTGCTTCAACAAGATGGTGGCGCAAGGCAGAAAGAAATTTCTGTCAAGGCAACACCAGTTGAAGAGGAATCTAATGATGATGATCATGAAGCTTCAGATCAAGTTACTGTCGGACCCCGTAGGTCGACAACATCACATACTGCTCCTGAGTGGTACGGGAATCCTGTCTTATCCATCATGTTGTTGGACAACAATGAGCCTGTAAATTATCGAGAAGCAATGGTGGGCCCAAATTGCAACATATGGTTAGAAGTTATGAAATCCGAGATAGGATCTATTTATGAAAACAAAGTATGGACTTTGGAAGTATTACCTGAAGGTCGCAAGGCTATTCAGAACAAATGGATCTTTAAGAAGAAGACAGACGCGGACGGTAATGTGACCGTTTATAAAGCTTGACTTGTTGCAAAGGGTTTTCCACAAGTTCAAGTAGTTGACTACAATGAGACATTCTCACCCGTAGAGATGCTTGAGTCCGTCTGAATCATGTTAGCAATAGCTGCATTTATCGATTATGAAATCTGGCAGAAGGTTTTGTCGATCCAGAGAATGCTGACAAGGTGTGCAAGCTCCAGCGACCCATTTATGGACTGGTGCAAGCATCTCGGAGTTGGAATCGACGCTTTGATGAGGTGATCAAGGCGGTTGGGTTTATACAAGTTTTTGGAGAAGCTTGTATTTACAAGAAAGTGAGTGGGAGCTCTATAGCGTTTCTAATATTATATGTGGATGACATATTGCGGATTGGAAACAATGCGGAGTTTTTGGAAAGCGTAAAAGATTACTTGAATAAAAGTTTTTCAACGAAAGACCTAGGAGAAGGTGCTTACATATTGGGCCTAAAGATCTATAGAGATAGGTCGAGATGCCTAATAGCTCTTTCACAAAGCACATACCTTGATAAAGTTTTGAAGAAGTTCAAAATGGAACAATCCAAGAAGGGGTTCTTGCCTGTGTTACAAGGTATAAACTTGAGTACGACTCAATGTCCAGTAACTGCAGAAGATAGAGAAAAGATGAGTATCGCCCCTATGCTTCAACCATAGGGTCTATCATGTATGCATTATTGTGCACAAGACCGGATGTTAGCCTGGCCATAAGTATGGCAGGCAGGTTCCAAAGTGATCCAGGAGTGGATCACTAGGCGGCGGTCAAGAATATTCTGAAGTACCTGAAAAGGACTAAGGAAATGTTTCTCGTTTATGGAGGTGACGAAGAGCTCGTCGTAAAGGGTTACATCGATGCAATCTTTGACACTGATCGGGATGACTCTAAGTTGCAAAACGGATATGTATTTATTTTAAACGGGGGTGCGGTAAGCTGGTGTAGTTCCAAGCAAAGCGTTGTAGCTGATTCTACATGTGAAGCAGAGTACATAGCTGCCTCACACGCGTTTAAGGAGGGTGTCTGGATGAAGCAGTTCATGTCAGATCTTGGAGTAGTTCCAAGTGCCCTGGATCCAATCAACCTGTTCTGTGACAACACTGGTGCCATTGCTTTAGCCAAGGAACCAAGGTTTCACAAGAGGACCAGACACAAAAACGACGCTTCAACGCCATCGGCGATTACATCGAGGAGGAGGACATAAATATTTGCAAAGTGCACATGGATCTGAATGTTGCAGATCCTCTGACTAAACCTCTACCACGAGCAAAGCATGAACAACACCGGAACTGTATGGGTGTTAGATTCATTACATTGAAAAACCACATAGAGATGTGAGGCTAGATTATTGACTCTAGTGCAAGTGGGAGACTGTTGGAAATATGCCCCAGAGGCAATAATAAAATAGTTATTATTATATTTCTTGTTTCAAGATAATCATTTATTATCCATGCTATAACTGTATTGAATGGAAACATAAATGCATGTGTGGATATATAGACAAAACAATGTCCCTAGTGAGTCTCTAGTTGTCTAGCTATAACATCCCAAAATTTATAGATTTTGGAATGTTAATATAATTATTAGATTGACTGTTTGTTTGTTTGCTGAGTGACTGAAACTTGTGTGAAATTTGAAACTTTTCGAAACTTTTGAATGAGAGGGAATAAAATGACCTCCCCCTTCTCCGGTGAATTCAAATTCAAGCTTTTAAAGCAAAGAGAGAAGATGACATGACTTCTTCTACTATAAAGAATTCGAACGGAGATATTTGCATTGAATTCTTTTGCATTTCCATTCGTTTTCTTCGTGCAACAAAGTGCCGGGAAATACATTCTAGAGCGGAGGAACATGACCCTCGAACCCACGGGCATTTTGAAAGTTATTTGAACCCTCAAACTTAGAGGATCATTTGAAAATTATTTGCAAAAAGAAATAATTCTTTTAGGGAATTTTGGAAAAATAATTTTTTCTGAAGTTTTTTTTTGCCGTGGAAAAATGCCCATCATCTATATTTTGTTTTTCTGATAATTTTAGTATATAAGAACTCTTTATTCCAAATTGATTTGGTTTCCTTTTTAACGTTTTAGTTTCCTAGTTTTGAAAATAGGAAGGAAATCACTTTTATTAGGAAATACCTCCTGGCCCATTAAGATCTTTCCCTATTTTGGCCCAACAGAGATCATCTTCTTCCTCCTTTCTTCTCCACGTGACAGTAGCTTTCCATCCATGGAGGAAGGAATCCCCTCCTTCCCGATCTCCCTCTCCTTTCCTTCCGGACGCCATCCGAGACCGCCTATGAATTCCCACCGCCCTCCTCTCTCCATTTTTCCCGAGAAAACCCCATCTCCTCGCCCCTAGCTCATGCCCCACCTCGCCGGAGTCGTCACCGGAAACCCACCGGAGAGCATCACAGGAGCTTCTCCACCTCGCCGGCCCCTCCACCTCTCCTCCCTCGTGGCACCCCCTCCTCCACTTCGGCCTCCCCTCCTCCACCGCCCCCTCCCCCTGCATCCCTCCCCACCGCACCTCCCTCCACCTCGTCACCCCCTGCACCATCGCTAGGAAGCCCCTGCAGCCCCTCCACCTCGCCCCTACAGCCCCCCCCCTCTCCACCTCGCCCCCTCCCCTACCAGGAGCACCCCCCCCACCCTCGCCCCCCCTTCCCCACTCCCGCCGCCCCCCCACCGGAGCACCCCACCCCCACCTCGCCACCAGCCAGCATGGGAGCAATCCCAGCGAGGTAACCTCCCCTCCCTTCTTTTTTTTACTTGTCTTGTTTTGTTTTAGTTTTAGCCCTTAGATCTCTAGTAGATGGCTTAGATTAGATCTTAGGTAACCCTCCAGTTTAGTTTAGAAAACCAATGGTTTTTATTTCACTTATTCCTTTAACCAGCAAATTTTGTTAAGCCTAGGCCGTTTGCTCCTAAGTTAGCAGCAAACACCTCCCGCAACCAATAGCAACATGCCACATGTACCCCCTATTTGTAGATAGTTAGCTTCAGTTTTTTCCGTCTAAATTGCAAAAACAGAAAGTTTCTGTTTTGTTTTGGCCACAACTTTTGATCCCAATTCCAATTATAGTGATTATTTTTCCAGTAGCTCACAAATTTCCTGTAGTTTCTAAAAACATATAATTTGTCTATGTTTGAAAGTTTTAAATATAAGTTAGAGCAGACTTAGTTTAAACCGTGTTTTGCCTATTCCAGGAGTTTGAAAAATGATTTTGAGTTGATTCTTTTTGCTACTGTTTTATAGTGATAAAATCTTGCCGTGGTAACAATTTCAGATTTGTTTGAGTATTTTAGCTCACTGTTGCTTGTGAAACAATTTCTGTTTCACCGTTTTTAGGATTTCGGCTAATTCATTTTCTACTTTTGTTTTAAAATATTTTCTTTATTATTTCAGAAACATTATTATTGTTTTGGTTATGTTAGTTAATAGTAGATTTGCAACAAGTTCTTATTTTAGTTTTATTTGTTTTTATGAAAACAATTCTAGCTCCGTAGGAACGTGCAATTGTTTTCACCGTTGTTTCAAATTCCGATTGGGAATGCTTTCAAAAGTTTTGTGAAAAAGACTTTATTTTATCTTAGTTTAACTTATATCTTAGTTCCTTGTTATTTTTTTGTTAGAAAAAAGCTAATTAGTGTTTGACGTAGTAGAATACTCTCTAGTTTTCTTTGAAGTTTCTTTCGGTTTTCCTATTCGCTCTCTCTTTTGTTTTGATTGTTAGAATGATTGCTAGTATGAGTGCTTATGTGAATGCTATGTTTGCTATATAGATTTCATTGGAGAGTGATGAGTAGTCTATCAAGTTATTTTCTCGAGAAATTCTTCTTCGTCAACATCACAGGCAAGTCATCTTTGATCCTGTTATTTTACCTATGTTTTCGATGCATAGTAGATCACCTTCTTTGCCCAATTTGCATGCTGCCTAGGTACTTGGAAACTTTAGTGTAAGAGTAGTATCATGTGGTAGGAACACAACAACCCAGACACTTGGCCCTGGGACGACAATTTCTTAATGCTATGCTCTAGTAGACGGGTTATCGGTTGAGTGTATTCCACGAGTGATGCGAGGTTGATATAATAATCAAGACCGGACTAAGACAAGATTTTCAAGACCTCGGACGCAATGCAACACTGGGTGAAGGACGGTTGACCGGCTCCCTGGAAAACCCAGTGGATGCCCGGGATGCTGGAGAGGCCATGTCATCCTGCGGAAAGCTTCACCCAGGCTCAAAGGGACGGACGGAGACTTCAAGACCCAAGGCTTACCTACACAGCCATAAGTCATTATGGGCTCTGGCTTGGTTGGACAACGCGGCGACTCTGGACAGGCGGTGCTAGCAGATGTAGACGAACGGTAGGAATGGATGGGCACCGACAGGGATTCAGAGGGACCCGTTGAAAGACCATGTTTTGATCATCCGGTCTTCAAACACCCTGAAGTGCGAGGACAAACCCGGAGGCGATCAAATCTTGTGGGGAACGTGTGCAAAACTCTGGAGAGTACTCAAACCTAATCGATTAGCCGTGTCCACGGTCATGGACAACTTGAGACAAAGGAACTGAAGTTATCTGGATTTCTCAACACCATTAAATATATATGATGAGGGTAATTATTGACAACTCGGGTACAGAACTGGTTGGCGGAACCATCTCGTTAACAACAAACCTTGTAGTAAAATTTTGCTTTCAACCCCTCTTGTTGTAGGATAAAACTGGCTTTATGCAAAACTTGGCCCCACCGACCAAATATGCATGTAGAGATAGTTGATTATTACTTTACCCCCCTCTCTTATGTGACTTGCCGGCATATTCAATATGCTGACCTACACGACTGCAACGTCTTATGTTGCAGATATTATCTTCGACGAGTAAGAGTACGATTCAGGGTTACGGTCTACACTCAACTTGCCATTGGTGTTTATGAGGACTCCACTCCCTTGACTGCTTCCGCTGAAATAATTAAGGTATATATCAGTTTTACGCTATTTACATGTGATTGCACTTTGATATATACATTTATGTACTGTGTGTGCCAGCATACTGATCCAGGGATGGCACAGAAACACAGAGGCTTGACTCGTCTTGAGTCGGGTCGCTACACTAGCCTGTTAGTCAAGGATGGTTGAGGTTTCCTAGCAATAGACAAGTGTTGTCACTTGATGACGGGATCACATCATTAGGAGAATGATGTGATGGACAAGACCCAAACTATAAACTTAGCATATGATCGTGTCATTCTGTTGCTATTGTTTTCTGCATGTCAAGTATTCATTCCTATGACCATGAGATCATGTAACTCACTGACATGGAGGAATGCCTTGTGTGTATCAAACGTCGCAACATTACTGGGTGACTATAAAGGTACTCTATAGGCATCTCCGAAGGTGTCCGCTGAGTTTGAATGGATCAAGGCTGGGATTTGTCACTCCGTGTGACGAAGAGGTATCTCAGGGCCCACTCGGTAATACAACATCACAAACAAGCCTTGCAAGCAATGTGACTAAAGAGTTAGCCATGTGATCTTGTACTACAGAACGAGTAAAGAAACTTGTCGGTAACGAGATTGAAATAGGTATGGAGATGCCGACGATCGAATCTCGGGCAAGTAACATACTGAAGGACAAAGGGAAAGATATACGGGATTGCGTGAATCCTTGATATAGAGGTTCAACCAATAAGATCTTCATAGAATATGTAGGATCCAATATGGACATCCATCTCCCGCTATTAGATATTGGCCACACAGTGTCTCAGTCATGTCTACATAGTTCTCGAACCCGCAGGGTCTGCACACTTAAGGTTCGGTGACGTTTTTGGTATAGTTGAATTATTGATGTTGGTAATCGAATGTTGTTCAGAATCCCGGATGAGATCACAGACGTCACGAGTGTCTCCGGAATCGTCCGAAAACGAAGATTGATATATAGGATCGTTGCATTTGTCTTCCAGAAAGATTTCGAGCATTACAGTAAAGTACCGGGAGTGACGAATGGGTTCAGGGGTTTTACCGGGAGGGGCCACCCTCCCGGGAGAGAACCTAATAGGCCCATGGGTGGCACACCAGCTCTTAGTGGGCTGGTGAGGCAAGCCCAGTAGGGCTATTTCTGCTAAGCCAATAATAACGGAAAAAAGAAAAAAAGAGAGGAGGTGGGAAAGAAGGAAAGGACTCCTCCTCCAAACCGAATTGGAGGAGGAATCATTCCTCCTTGGCTCGGACGACCCCTCCTACTTGGAGTAGGAGGCAAGGCAGCCAACCCTTGGTTCCTCCTATATATAGTGGAGGTTTGAGAGGGTTTTTGCACCTCAAGCCTTTGTGCAAACCTCTCTCCCTCCACTACTTCGTGACACATCGTAGCTAGATCGGTACAGCACGACGAAGCCCTGCCGGAGTCGATACACCATCATCACCGCCACGCCGTTGTGCTGCCGGAGGAATCAGCTACCTCTTCGTCTCTCTTGCTGGATCAAGAAGGCGGAGATCTTCATCCAGTTGTACGTGTGTTGAACGCGGAGGTGCCATCCGTTCGGTGCAAGATCGGGGCGGATCATTGGACGATGGCGATTTGGATCGCGAAGATGTTCCACTACATCAACTGTGTTTATTAATGCTTCCTTCTTAGAGATCTACAAGGATATGTAGATCCGATCTCCCTCTGATAAATGATCATCACCATGATAGGTCTTCGTGTGCGTAGGAATTTTTTTGTTTCCCGTGCAACGTTCCCCAAAAGGTGACTATAGTGAAAAGTGGGAGAATATATAAAACATATTCAAAACATTGACATGCTAAGAGATACCCATATTAGTGATATCTAGGTAGACAAGGCTCCCAACAACATGACAATAACATGTCAGATCACAAAAGGGATCACCATGAGAAGCACGAAGATGAACATTGAGCTCCATCGGGAGTGTCAATAGTGTGTTCATCAGTAAGATATGCACGAGCATGAAGATCATGGACATATCTTTCTTGGGGAGGAAATAATCCATTAAAGGTAGAGGAAACCTCGATTGAAAGAAAGTATCGAAGAGGGCAAGATCATACATGTGAAATTGTTCACTAAGACATGCCTTAACAAAGTCAATGTACTCAAGATAGTCACCGGACATCTACATATAGAAGAAGAAGATTCCAACCATGAGGTGAAAGGTGAACATACAACACATGATCATGAGTGCTCCCTAAAAATCAGGAACAATCACCATAGATGCGAAACACTCCAACCAGGCACGAGGGGCTTGCTTAAGGCCATAGAAAGAGTGACGAAGATGACATTATATGCCATCATGAATAGAATACCCACATGGTTAATACATGTAAATCTCCCCAGGTAACTCACCATTAGGAAGGCATTCCTAACATCAAGCTAAAAAATAGACCAGTGGTGAACATAGGTCACAACCAGAAGTGTGCGGATAGTGGTCATATAGGCCACATGAGCAAAAGTATTGTCTTAATGACGACCATGATCCTGTTGAAAGCCGCTGTCACATTCGTATGTTCTTTTGTGCTTTGTGCCTAGCTAGTGTGTGCATCATGTTTACATTTTCAAATTTTGAAATGGGAATTAATAAACCCTAGCACTTCACCAAAATAAAACAATTCAAAAAGGTGTGATTTTCAATGAACCCACAATGGTCTTCAAAAATGTTCACCATGTCTTATATATGTTGGCAACAACATATCACGGGTGAATTATATTTTTAAAACAAATTGGGAATTTTAAATAATCTAGAGAAGCCACTGAATCTGTCAAAATAAATAGCTATAAATATATAAGTCAATTCAAAAATGCTAAAATCTTGTGTGCAATTTGGAAATATTCCAAATATACCCCAACTTTATTTCCAGGGTTTTTGATTTAATTTTTATGCCCAAACAAATTAAAACAAATGTCAGAATTAGGAAACATAAACTAAATGGAAAAAAGGGGAGAAGAACATACATGTCGCTCAGTGCCCCAACCCACTGAGCCTCCTCTATCGTCTTCCTCCTGCCGAGTGGCAGGGGAGGAGCTCGCCACCGCTCGTCGTGCTTCCGGCACGCAGCTGCGTGCCTGCTCGTCGAGGTGGCTAGCGGGATAAGCCTCGTCGACATCGAGAGGATCCATCCCAGCCCCCATTCACCCTCTACTCCTCCTCTCCTCTCTGCTCCGCCATGGCCGCAGCCTGCCGCAGCTCGTCTCTGAGCAGCTCAGGAGCTCCGCCTAGACGCCCTCGTCCTCTCCAGCAAGCCACGCGACGCCAGGAGCTCTCCATCGCCAGGACACCATCGTCTTCAACCTTCAGTCACCTTCAATCGCCGCCGCCGTTCATCTCCTACAACCCGTCCCCAAGGTTGCAATAAAGGCAATTCTGGTTTAAATAAATTCCAGAAATATTTAATAACTTCAAAAATTCATAGAAATTAATCTATAACTCAAATTAAAATAATTTATATATCAAAATTTATCAGAAAAATCCGAGGAATCCATTGGTTCCATTATCATGCATGATAGAACAAGCTATGTCTGACCATCAAGTCACATCAATTAAAGGTAATTTGAAAATACCTTATGTGAAGTGGATTTTAAATCTTTGATTCAAACCAGCTTCAACCCAATCTATTAATAGATGCATTATCTCATCCAACATATTCTTGTCATGCCATGATCATGCATCATATTGGTGCACTCGTTAGGTATTGATTGTAATATATTTGTATTACGGTAGGCTCCGCTCTACAGGATACTCAGGGGTATCCAACTGAATGAGTGTATCCCTCCGTTGACCAACAAGGCAAGCACGCCTTTGGAGCATTCCGATAAAACCCCATGTTCTTGCTCCTGCTCTCATTTAATGCATCAGGACACATCGTTTCAAATGCTTTTGCTTCGGTAGCTGAACCCATTCCTCTGCATGACCTGTCATTGCCACAGTAAATAGCTAAACCATGCAACCTAGCATACCTGGTAGATGCTTGAGCCATGATGTTCCTTACCCTGCAATGTTGGCTATGCTTAGAGTTGTGTCAGGCCTGTTTCATCTAGATGATGAACTGGAGTGAATGAATGTGTTCTGGTGTTAAAGTTAAGTACTAAACCTAATTTGGAAAAGGTACCGATGAGAGGCTATGTAGTTGTACATGGTGGTTTCTCTCATTGGAACTGTTCTTAGGAACTGAGTTCCGTGTATGTGATCCAAGAACAGTTGCTACCATACATTGGGCCCGAAACCAATGGACCCTCTCGACTTATTAATCGCAAAATACTCGGTGTCGTGGTTTTGTCACGGCATATGTCCTCGTGCAAGGACTTAGGTGTGAGGCCATAGCAACCATGTGGCAGCTTGAGAGGGGTTAGTTGGAACCGAGAGACGCGAGTTTACCCAGGTTCGGCCCCTCCGATGGAGGTAAAAGCCTACGTCCTTCTTGTGTTTCATTGATGGAGATGATGATCTTGATTACAAGGGTGCAGATTCGCCACCTCTAATCTCGTGGGTGTCTAATCTGTCTATCTCATGATTTGTCTTGTCTAGACCTAAGTTATGTATCTTGTCCCTCTTGGGGCGCCTTACCCCTCCTTATATAGGTGGAAGGGGTAAGTTTACATGTAGAGTCATACTAGGAGTAGGAATAGGACTAGTCTCTCTTGAATCCTAATCTGGGTCTTGTTTCCTTCTTGTGGGAGTCTTTCCTCTTCTTGGGCCTTCTCTTGTGAATCGGCCCTCCTGGCCTCTCTATGAGTCGCCTTATGCCAGGGTATACGTCGGGCCTTGGGCCTTCGTCATTTGTCTGAGTCGCCTGCCGGGTCATGTATGTCCCTCCCGCCAGGTCACTGCTAAGTTGTCGGAGAGTCGCCAAGTCCTTGGCGGGTCATACTTCAAGTCGGGTTACACCATGGGGTATATCCCCAACATTAGCCCCCAGATTAGGTTGAATTTATTCAAGGTAAGCTCCTGAAATAAGAATAATAAATATGTTAAGGGACCGGCTTGCTCCTCTGGCCATCTTGATTTACTGAAGTGGCTCCTTGAAAAATCCGGTTTCTTCTTCATATTAACGAGTCGTCTTTACAATCATCTTGTTGGTACGTGTCCTTTGCAATAAAATACATATGCCATTGAGTCGACCTCCAATGCTTTGGCTTGATGAAAATTTGAGGAATAAGAAATCCACAGAAAGTTGAACCAGCTTCTCTTGCTTCGGCGGGTTATGATTGACAATGGCGGGTCATGATTGTTAATGGTGGGTCAAGATTATTGGTAGTGCCCCGTCAAACAACTGAACTCCAATTGACTGTATCGAATTATTGGGGATAAAGAAATCCCTCTGATGTTGAGCCGGTCTTTCAATGCTTCAACTAGATAAAAATATGTTGAACCGGTCTCCCAATACTTCACCTCCATGACGAAATGAAATGTGTTCTTCAATTTTTTGATATATCCATATTACCTGTAGCCCCCAAGGGCCGGGTCATCAGTGTGTGATGGGCCGGGTCTTCAATTTGAACCTCATGATCTGTGAAACAACTTGGTGCTGTAGCCCCCAAGGGCCTGGTTGTCTTGCCTGCAACAACCTGGGACTTTAGAAATTATGATCTGAATAGTGTATCCCCCAAGTGACGAGTCGATTGCTTGCGGCGACTCGGGACTTCCACGTTCTTCAATTTTTGAAAATAAAACATCATATGATGTAGCCCCCAAGGGCCGGGTCATTATGTAATATTGAGCAGGGACTTTGTAGATCTGACTATGTAAACTTGAGCGGCAATGTGTAGCCCCCAAGGGCCGGGTCATTATAGAAATAATGAGCCGGTTCTTCCTTGAATACATACTTGAATAAAGAGCGACCTGTAGCCCCCAGGGCCGGCTTATCTCCATACTTAATATGTTGAAGTAAATAGTATTGGCCAATGCGTCATGGGGATGGCGGCTTGCACGCGTCCGTTGGGCGGCTCGTATAGGCGAGCACTGCACCGATATGTTGATGTGGATTGGACCATGGGGATGACGGCTTGCATGCGTGTGCTGGGCGGCTCGTATAAGCGAGCACTGCACCGGCGGGTTGATGCCGTTCCGGCCGCGAGGGTGGCGTCATGCATCCGTACAAGTGAGCACTGCACCGACGTGTTGATATAAACCGGACCATGAGGACGGTCGCGTCTGTTGGGCGGCTTGCATAGGCAAGCACTGCGCCGATATGTTGATGTCGTCTAGACCGCAAGGGCGGCATCTTGCATCCATCTGTTGGACGGCTCGTACAGACGAGCACCGCACCGGCGGGTTGAGTTGAATGCGAGAGTTGTTTGACGATTTGGCACGGACTCGAGAATCGATCGCGGCGTTGTAAGCCATCTTGGTCGCGCGGACGTGAGAGTTGGTCGCGCCATTGTAAGTCGTCATAGACGGTGAGTCAGCCGTGTCGTTGTAAGCCAACACAAACGGTGAGTCGCCCGTGTCGTTGTAGACTGGCGCAGACGATGAGTCCCCCACGATGTTTGTAGGCCGGCGCGGATGCGTGAGCCTGTCAAGCTGCACGACACGGACGAAACACCATTGCAAAATGATACCGGCACGGGCTGCATATTCACAGTATAACGTCGGCTTTGTATTTGTCCTGCGTAAAAATAGCATAGACCAAAATAATTTTCCTCTCATAAGATAACATGTGCTAAAGAAAATTCATGAAATATAGAACTTGATGTTTTTATCTCATGAACAGATCTCCCTCGAAGAATACACCACCAATGATTTATCCTTGGTTTCTGGATTGGTCGTCCCTTAGACAACGACACTGATTCAAGACTCGCGCATCATCCATCCGATTGCTTGTCTGCTACTTCCTTCTTTTCGGTTTATAGGGCTCAGATCTGAAATCTCATCAACCAAGGTGAATTGTGAGTGGATGACACTAGTTTTAACTAGCCAATGAAATACTTCTTACATATTCAATTTTTAAGGCAATAAATGTAGCATCCTCCTTCTTATTGGACTTGCATGGTGGATGTAAAAAACGATGCATGCATAGCCACTCATCTCCTTTCTCTAAACTCTATGAATTAAATATGGTGTGGGACTCAAAACACTTTAACTCAATTAGACTTAAAATGAGCCTAATATAATGAAAATCTAAAAATTTTGAGATGAGCCCTAGAAACCGGAAAGGAGGGAGTATCACTTTGGAAATTGACTCTGGCATTCGGTGTCACAACCTGGCTTTGAAAAATGCAACTATCCTCCCTTTTGTTTTGGTAGCACACGCGGGGCTCCGATTTAGTAGAGACTTGAGTTTTTGATGTTGTTGTGTGTCTCATCGGTCTCGTAGACGATAACAATTGACTGAAAACACGCTGACAGTCATTGAATCTATCAAGTTCTTCCAAAAATTAATTATGGTACTCCCTTCTCTTCAATTCCATTTTCTTTTTATTCAGTTGCAGCTGGACCAATACGCACGGGCTTTGAAATTGTCCACTCTTCTTGTCACGAATCAGGTTAGCAGATTGCACTTTGTCGATGCTCGTGAAGCAATTGTAGACTTTACTCCCATCCATCGAGTGTTGTAGGTTCATTACCCATAGTGTTCCCGCCTCGTTGAGACTAGCAGGCGCTTGCGTCGGGGCATCCGGCTAGTCGTAGTACGTGGTTTGGGGAGGCGGCTGCGCCTGCCCATACGCTGCCTGCTGGGGCGACAGGATGGGCGATGGGATGGCTCCCCACTGCGACGGCGCGCTGGACGATAGGTGCGACGGGGCAACACCGGGCTGTGACTTTGGTATCTCGAGGGCGGATACCACAGTGCCGATGCTTCGAGTTGGAGCCGGCCGGCGATGTGGGCGCGCGGATGCGGTACTAGCGAGCGCGCGTACGAGGCGGAGCAAGAGGGGACTGGATTGAGAGGTCAGGCCGGCTCGAGGCCAGCGACAAAGGAGAGAGCCGGCTGGAGGCGGAGCTGGAGCTTCCCGCGGCGGGCGGAAACGGTTGCGGAGCAAGCAGCAACCGAGGCGAGGTGGATCCATGGTGGAGGCGAGACCATGGCAGACACGATTGAGTTCGCGCCGACCACGGCGCGATGGGTGGAGCTAGACCGAGCCGTCCACGACGTAGCAGCAGCAGAGGCAAAATCCGGTTCGGGCGCGAGCATTTGTGGCGTTGGAGCAAGGCAGGTTGCGGTTTCGGCGGCTTGGTGGATGCGGACGGCGAGGTGAGCCATGGCGGTTGTGGTAGGTGCGGCGGCCACGGTGCAACAAGGTGAAGGTGTGGCGGCGACTCAAGGCGCGGCACAGATAGAGGCGAGGACGAATCCTAGACGGGCAAGGTGCCACGGACGTGAGCCGGCTCGAGGCAGAGTCATTGCGGCAGAGACCGAATCTGATTCCCGGTCGTGGCGATATATGTACGTAGGGTGAGTCCAACTCCGTGACAATCTCCAAGTCGTGGAGACACATGCATGCAGTATACGTACGTGATTAGCATTCTGGCCGTGTAATCCATGAACATAACCAGCTTGCCTTGTTTATTGTAAGACTTGATCCAACGGGGTGGCAAGGCATAAAGCTATTTTCAAGCCGGTTACACCGTGGGGTATATCCCCAACACTCAGTCCAGGAGTTGCAGGTAGTTTCTTATGTTTATAGCATATGTTGGTGGATGTGCATAGTGCTGACCTTGGAGGTGGACTATGACGCGGTAGGCAGTGGCACGATGTGCCAAGTGGCACCCGGATGGTGGGCTTAGGAACCCTGCGCACAACGTTTGGGGCCTTGGTGGAAACTTCGGCCGTACTTCCGCGCGGGTTCAATGTAAAATATGCGATGAACCGAGACTAGGTATTAGTGTAGTTAAAGGTCATGACCGACTCCCTCGCTGGGCTTCCCTTTGAAGGTTGCCGAGGTGCGTGAAGTGCACATGGTGATAAGTGGCGAGAGCATGTGCGAAGAAGTACACCCCTGCAGGGTTATGACCTATTCGAATAGCTACGTCCTCGGATATGCACTGCTTGGAAACATATGTTGTTCATAAATAACTTTAATGGATACCCAAAAAAGTATCAAGACAAGTGTGCGTATCATTGATGACAATCTCGTAGGGAGACGAGAAATGATCAATGGTGGTGTATTGTTGTGGAGATAGTGGACTCGTGTACGATTTCTCTAACTTGTTCAAAAGTACTCGTAGTCATAGTACAGGTTAGCCAAGAGTCAAAGCTGGCTTGCTGCATGAAACCCCACAGGCCACAACCCACTTGTTGATACATGTGCATGAGTAGATAGATCTGATTTAAAGACTTGTTGAGTATGTTCGTACTCATGTTTTCTTAATAATTGTTGTAGAAGACACCCGCGAACCATCTGGTGGGTTCTACCTAGACGTCGACGATGACGAGTAGCTTGTGTCCCAGCTATGACCTGGCCCCTCAGAAGGGAACTGTAGAAGGCAGGCTTTATGCCTTTTTACCATTCATCTGTATGTACTCAGACAACTTTAATGCTTCCGCATGGCTTGTATGACTTTGTGTGTATGACTTGAGTGTCGGGTCATGTGACCCCTATCTTTATGAACTTATTATGCAAGGCTCTTCTGAGCCTTCTAAATAAATGTTGTGTGTTGTATGGTTATGTTGTGATGCCATTGTTGTATCTATGCATATTGGGTATGTCATGCGTACGAGTGGTGTGCTGCAATATGTATGGGGTTCGACACCTAGTTGTGCGCCTTTAATAGTACTCTTTACACAAAAATGCCCCATTGTGATTCCACTGAGCCTTGGTAGCTTGCTACTACTCCGAACACATTGGTTGACCGGCATGTATCCTCTTTGCTATTTTGTCTGTCCCTTCGGTGAAATGTCTCGTAGTGTAATGGAATCCTTGTAGCTTTCTACGACTCGTCTACACACACTCATGACCGACACCTGCTTTGCTGGGTTATGTATGCTTGTCTTTGTACGGATGGGCCACTTGGGTTTATAACTAGTTATGTCGACCCGGGTCCTTGACATTGAAATGCTAGCGGCACAATTGCATACATGAGTCAAAAGACGCAAACGGTCCCGGTAAGGTAAGGTGACAGTCGTGGGGTTAACTGTGCGTGAGACTGCAAAGTGATGTGATGTGTTACATGCTGGATTCCTATGGCTTAGGATCAGGGTCCCGACAACGTTGGTATAAGAGCCCGACTGACTGTAGGATTACCAAGCCAAAGTTGTCGAAGTCGAGTCTAGAACTGGTTTAGTTATATAAGGGAATTGATTGTGGAAGGGAACGTAAGGCTCTTTTTCTTCTCTTCTCAAGTCATTCTATTCTGGTCACCCTCAACTTCTCTACGGTGATTAGGAACTAGGCTTCTTATCTATTTCTCAGGATCACGTGTTACTTCTTCGTAGGCTTGTAGGGAAAATTGTTTAAGAGTCAACTCTAGTTTCAAGTTTTTTCCCTTGCGAGTAAAATTGTTGACCATGGAACCCTCAGCTTGAAAGTTGAGTGGTTATGCTATCCAATCTTTTGCACGATGTCTCAAAATTGTTTTTGAGCATTTCCAACCGTTGTGCTGCTAGATTTTTGCTACAGATCCAATGCCTTGCATTATTCTCTATTTCAGGTGCCTTTGACTAGGTGCATTGATGTACCGGGTCACACGGCCATGATGGTCAGGGTGATGACGGTACCCACAGTATACAATGGAGGAGTAGTACCGGGACTTTAACCAGAGCTAGTATCTATGTACTGTCAAGGTATATCGAGATTACACTGGAGGCGTGGAGCCAATCCATTGGTCTTATGGATTGGGGGTTACCATTGATATGGTAGTCCAGGATACCACCAACTCAATGTTGACTATCATGAGAGCATATCATGTACTGTTACAGAATATAGAGTTTTGCTATATCCCATCCTCTCTGCTAAGAGAAGAAGACTATCTCAGCGGAGCTTACTATGATTCCTCTTTGGAGGACTCGTTGCTGCAGGTTACCACCTAGATGCTAGAGAATAAGGACCGAGATGCCCATGCTCTTCGCATGGAGCTTTATGTTACTCGTGCCCCTCTCTGGACCGTCTTGACCCAACTAGCATTTGTCAGGCAGACATGCTATGGATACATGGAGATGTTGAACCCAGCATAGACTCATTTACGAGCCCACGTAGATTGGCCTGTTGTTGGAGGTGTCACCCCTCTTCGTGGACATTTGCTGCCACTAGTTAGGGTACCTAGACCACATCTGTGTCCTTATGATTCCCAGGGATCTCAAGATAGGGTGTTTCCTGACCCTCAAGTTCAACTCCCAGGTCACGGGGGAAACCTGTACGAGATGTTCTACGTGGATGCCTGAGTTCGTGAGTGGTGTAGTAGTATTATAGTAGTCATATTTTCTATAGTCCCGCGTGTCTTGTGGAATATGACCGAGGTGTGAGTTGAGTTCCGGAGGCTAGATAAATAATGTATAGGAAGCTTGGTATGCCTATGATGAGTAGTATCATCTTTTCAATAGCTTGCTCTTCAGTTTAGGCTTGTACTCAACTATATTATGGTATGTATGAACCATGGTGTATATATGGTTGTTTGCTTGTTACCATGATGTTCGGATGTATTTTCCGCATTCCATATTGCTTAATGCACTCCTTGTTAGAGTTGATGTTGTTCTTGTCTAAGCTATGAGTTTTGTTTGTCACGATGGTGTTCACGAGACTCAACCGTTCTCCTCCTAATGAGCAAGGTGAAAGCAGCCATGCAGCTGAGGAAAACCTGCCTCACCCGCATCCTTGGTGGAAGTTATGCTGGAGGCAGAAAGGAATAAGAGAGAAACTAATCAAATGTTGGAGTGTATCGAGAAGAATACGGCTCGTCAACAACACAATGACTGAGTGACCCTCAATGATTTCGTGAAGCTAAATCCACCTAAGTTCCATTATACCGTCGACCCCCTCGATGCTGATGATTGGCTTACAAGTATGACACGTAAGATACGTGCTGCCAATGTCGCTCAGATTGATAAGGTGACATTTGCTGCCTACTTTCTGGAAGGCCCCGCCAATCTGTGGTGCGAAAATTATGAAACCATGCGCTCTGCTAGACTAGAAGCCACTTGGGAAGATTTCAGTGCTATCTTTCGTGTGCATCACATTCCTGAAGGGCCAATGGACCGCAAAAGAGAGGAGTTTTGCGCCTTTACTCAAGGAAAGCTGACTGTGGATACATATAGCGGAGAGTTTGGGAATCTCGCTCGATATGCGACTGGAGAGGTGTAGACTGACGCCAACAAAAAAAATCAAGGTTCCATAAGGGACCAAGCCATGAACTTCGTCATGATGTACGTCTTCATGAATGTACGAGCTTCCAAGCTCTGGTCAATAAGGCTATTAGTGCTGAAACTGGACATACTGATTATGAAGCAACCAAGAAGCACTCCCGTGATTCTAGTTCCTCATCCAGCTCAGCATTTCAGAAGCGCCGGGCGTGGGTCCCGAATAGCTCTCTGCCGCCAAGATACACCACGAGGCCATCCTATGTCGCGCCTCATGCTAATCAGGCCAACCCTCCAGCCAAGACTTACGGTGGTCCAACATATAATGCTGCCCCACACACCAATCAAGTGGTCTGCTAGAAGTGCGGAGAACGAGGTCACTATTCATGTGAGTGCCCTCAGAATAATGCTGTAAATCAACCTGGAAAGTATGTTGGACGTGGCATTCCAGGTAAAGCATTCTATGTGAAACCAACCCTAGGGCATGGAAGTGTGAACTATGTTTCAGCAGAAGAAGCTTCAGAGGATCCCGACGTCATTTTGGGTACGCTTCTTGTCAATCGCCATCGAGCATCTATTCTATTTGATACTGGGACATCTCATTCATTCATTTTGTGATATGCCCACTCCTTTAGTAGTCCAGACTCCTGGTTGACTTCTACCCCACGGCTAAACTCCTTCAGTCTAGCTTCTACCCCTTCTGATGAGTATCTTGATGCGGAAGATCATTATGAGGATAATGATTTAGATCATCCCATGTTTGTTAAAATGAACAAATTTATGGGCTCTCTCAAAGGAAATAAGCTCAGTATGTTTCGCATACTTATGGAGATGGTGAGTAAGCTCACCAATACCATCAAGGAACTCGAAACCCTCGTCACTGAGGAGAAGGAGAGAAATGAACTCCTTGAGCAGAAAGTCCTTTATGAGGAAGCACAAAATGATGCATTATGTTCAAAAGTAGGTGAAAACCTTGATAAACATGCTAATGATCTTGCCTCCTTGAAAAAGGCTGAAAATGTGTGCAGAGAATTACTAAATGATAAAGACCGACTTGTGAACTCTCATGCTTCTCTTTCTAAGGACTGTGAGCGTCTATCCTTGTCTCTCAAAGACAAGGAAGAGAAACTCACTGTGCTTACAAAGAGCTTTGAGGCACTTAAGGTCACTTATCTTGACACTCTAGCTAAGGCCTACTCCTCACCTATTATCAATGTTGATACCTGCACTACTAACCCTAGTAGTGAACTGACATCTATCCGTGAGGAAAACTGTTCATTAAGGGCACAGCTAGACAGAGATCTCATGACATGTGCACAAGGACAAAAGACTGTCAATGAGATCTTAAGTCAACACAATGGAGGTGTCGCAAAGGAAGGGCTTGGGTTCAACCCAAGTACTGCCAAGAAAAGTACATTTCCTCTGAAGTGTACCACTCCTCTTAAGGAAATATTTGTGAGTGGATCGACCACTAGGGGTCCGCCTGCTCACAAGAAGACAACCGAATTCATGCCGCCATCCTATGTACTACGCAAATCAAAGGAAGGAAAGGTTTATGCTAAATTCGTTGGTCCCCGTAATGCATTTCGATTCTATGCTATTTGGGTCCCTAAGAATCTTGTAACTAATGTGAAAGACCCCATGACAAAATGGGTACCTCAAACCAAGTCTTAATTCTTTACAGGCTATTTTCTCCGGTGGAGCAAAATGGGTGATCCACAGTGGATGTACCAATCATATGACCAGAGATAGTAACTTGCTCTATGACTTCATGCAAGCCATTCGACCATACATGAGCATTGTATTTGGTGGAGGGTCGAAAGGGCAGGTAATTGGGTTGGGCAAGGTGGCAATCACTAATGACATGTCTATTGCAAATGTCATGCTTGTTCAATCTCTTCAATATCATTTACTTTCAGTTCGCCAATTGGCTTCCGTCGGTTATGACACACTATTTGGACTAACGGATGTGAAAGTCTTTAAGAGAGACACTCTTGAAGTGGCTTTTGTTGGAGAGTTGGATGGCAACCTTTACACGGTTGATTTCTCGAAAGAGAGCACTTTCCATACAACTTGTCTAATGGCCAAGGCCGACATGGGATGGCTGTGGCATCGCCGGCTCGCCCATGTTGGCATGAAAAATCTTCAAAATCTCTTAAACGGTAATCACATCCTTGGACTAACAAATGTATCTTTTAAGAAAGATCGTGTGTGCAGTGCATGCATAGCTGGGAAGCAACATCAATCAAGATATCCACCCAAGAACGTTGTATCCACTTCGACGCCGTTAGAGCTCCTTCATGTGGATCTATTCGGGCCTCCTTCATGGGCAAGTTTTGGAGGGAAAAAGTATGGCCTAGTCATTGTTGAAGATTACTCAAGATATACATGGGTGTTCTTTCTCAAGTCCAAGGACGAGACAAAGGTCACTTTCATTGATTTTGCCAAACAAGCCCAGCGGAAGTTTGACAAGGACATTAAGGCAGTAAGAAGTGATAATGGCTCTGAGTTCAAGAACTACACCCTAGAAGAATTTCTGAGTGATGAGGGGATTGAACATCAGTACTCCGCACCCTACACTCCCCAACAAAAATGGTGTGGCAGAAAGGAAGAACCGGACACTTGTGGAAATGGCAAGGTCCATGTTAGATGAATACAAGTCACCACATAGCTTTTGGGCTGAGGCCGTCAACACATCATGTCATGCATCAAACCGGCTCTTCCTCCGATCAATATTGGAGAAAACTCTGTATGAGCTCCTAACTGGGAACAAGCCCAATGTTAAGTACTTTCGTGTGTTTGGATGCAAATGCTTCATCCTCAACAAACGGAAACGGTTAGGCAAATTTCAATCCAAAACAACTGAGGGGATTTTTGTTGGCTATGGATCAAACTCTCACGCCTACAGAGTCTACAACAAATCCACTGGATGTGTTATAGAAACCTGTGACGTGACGTTTGATGAATTTAACCGCTCCCATGGGGAGCAAGTTGATCTAAATGATGCAGGTGAAGAAGACTCCCCACAAGATATCTTAAACATGGGTGTAGGTGCACTTTTGCCTATGGAACAAAGACCCCATGATGATGATGAAGATGATGAGAACATCTCACATCCTCAAGACGGTTCACTATCCGTACCTCCACAAGATACTAGCACACCCATCATGCCAGTTGTTTAGGATCAAGTAGGAGATGACACTCAAGAACAAGTTGATGCTCAAGAGGTAGACCAAAGTATGGGTATGCTTGATGATGAACCTCAACAGGTGCAACGCGAAGAGGAATATCTTCCTCCGCACATAAATGATCCATATGTTGAAAACATTGATGATGGAAACGAAGTTGAACCTCGTGAAACCTTGACCTCCATCATGCCACGTGTGGCCGGTCGTGTTGATATTGATCAAATCCTCACAGGCGTATCGGAAGGTAGAGTGACTCGTAAACAATTAATAAACTTTTGTGCTCACTTTTCGTTTGTCTCTAGTACCGTGCCACACAAGGTTCAGGATGCACTATGTGACAACGACTGGTTACTTGCTATGCAAGAAGAGCTAAACAGTTTCACACGCAATGAAGTATGGTCATTGGTAGAACGACCAACTGAAGAACATAATGTTATTGGAACTAAATGGATCTTCAAGAACAAGGAAGATGAGAAGGGGACTGTTCTATGCAACCTGGCAAGGTTAGTAGCACAGGGGTACTCCCAAGTTGAAGGTTTGGACTTTGGTGAAACTTTCGCCCCTGTTGCTCGTCTTGAGTCTATTCGCATTTTATTGGCCTATGCTGCTTTCAATGGTTTTACCTTGCATCAAATGGATGTGAAAAGTGCTTTTCTTAACGGTCCTCTACAAGAAGAAGTATATGTATCACAACCACCTGGGTTTGTTGACCCTCATCACAAAGACCATGTATATAAACTTCACAAGGCACTTTATGGTCTTAAACAAGCACCCCGTGCTTGGTACGATCATCTTAAGAAGTTCCTACTCGATGATGGCTTTGTGGTGGGGGTGATCGATCCCACTCTTTTTACTAAGAGGGAAAATGGTGATTTGATCTTATGCGAAATCTATGTAGATGACATCATTTTTGGTTCTCCTAACATCCATTTGTGCAAAAAAATTGCGGCCTCCATGACCAAGACCTTTGAGATGTCACTCAACACGGACTTGAAGTTCTTTCTTGGTTTTCAAATACAACAATTTCAAGAAGGGATTTTCTTGTCTCAAACTAAGTATCTCAAGGACATTCTTGAGAAATTTGATATGAAAAATGCTAAACCAATGAAGACACCCATGGCCACCGATGTAGTTCTAAATGAAGAATCAAACGGTATTCCTTTTGACCCATCTACTTATCGCTCCATGATTGGTTCGCTCCTTTACCTTTGCGCATCTAGACCGGACATCATGTTAAGTGTAGGAATATGTGCTAGATTTCAAGCTTCCCCTATGGAAAGCCATGACACGGCGGTTAAGCACATTCTTAGATACCTTGTTCACACCCCAAAGTTAGGCTTATGGTACCCTAAGGATGCAAAGTTTGATCTTATTGGGTATTCCGATGCGGATTGGGCCGGTGATGAAGTGGGACGGAAATCCACTTCCGGTGCATGTCAGTTTCTTGGACGCTCGTTGGTAAGTTGGTCCTCGAAGAAGCAGAACTGTGTTTCTCTCTCCACGGCCGAGGCCGAATATATTGCAGCCGCAAGCTGTGCTACTCAATTGCTATGGATGAGGCAAACAATGAAGGATTATGGTATCATGTATTGACACGTTCCTCTTCTCTGTGATAATGAAAGTGCCATAAAGATCTCCGTAAACCCCATTGATCACCCTCGCACAAAACATATTGATATTAGGTATCATTTCTTGAGAGACCATGTGCAAAAGGGTGACATTGATATTACCCATGTGGGTACCGACATGCAGTTAGCCAACATTTTCACCGAGCCACTTAGCGTAGCTAGGTTCTGCCAACTTAGGCGTGAACTTGGTATCTTGGAGCTTGACAACATATCTTGAAATCTTGCACACATACATACACTCACATTATGGTTGTGTCTTGATGTGCACATATATTTAGGGGGAGTGCGTCGTAATTCTATGTGTTTTTAAGCTTACAACGTACGCACAGATCATTTCATGCATGTAATGCTTCTAGAAAACCAGTGCTCATAGTTTGTTTTATATATATATATATACCATGAAAGTCATCATCATCACAACAAAATTACCAGAACTGCCCCCCCTCCTCTCTCTCTCTCGGACGTCCGGCTCATCTCGGACGTCCGGCGCCAGAAAACCCTCCGGACGTCCGACGCCTCTCGGACGTCCGGCGCCAGAACACTCTCCGGACGTCCGAGGCCTCTCGGACGTCCGACGCCTCGGGGCCCCTATATAAAGCTGGGCGCGGGGCTGGGCCTTTAACCCTAATCCCCTGCGCCCCATTTTCCCCAGCCGCCGCCAGCCCTGGGAGCAGCTCGAGGAGCTCCTCCCCACAGCCGCCCTCCTCAAGATCGAACCGATCTCTTCCGCGGATCCCCTACTCCTCCGTCCGTACCCTTCACAGGATTCATCTCAGGTTGCTCCTCCGTCTCTTCTCGCGTGGATTTGATTTATCCCTTGTCTCTCCTTGTTCGTTCCTCATTTGGGGATTCTTCATCCGCGTAGGGCTCCATGGCCACTCGGAAGAACATGGCCGGCTCATCCTCTCGCATCCCTATGAACACGGGGTCGGAATCGAATGAGCCACACCGTCCCTTCAAACGGGCTGCCCGACGTTCTCCGCCCCGGCGGTCGCCGTCTCCATCACCGTCTGATGATGCTGACCCCAACTTCGAGGAGGAGCTTGCAGCCGAGGAATTTCCTCAACCCGTCGCTCGCAGGTCCAAGCTCGGGTCTCACCGGGCCTCCTACATGCCACAACCGCCTCCTGCCCAGCCTGAAGGTGAAGCTCGCCGCATCTCTTTAGAGCCCCCTGCCACGTTAGGTCGTGATATCACCAACTTTACCACTCTTGGGGGTGCTTCCTATTTTACTTTCCGCCGCGACGTAAATCAATACGAGGTCGGCAGTGATTCTACGGATTCACGTTTTCGCACAAACGTCCAGGCTGACGTCTTTTCCACGGTCATAGTTCCTAAGGGCTTATCTAATCATCTTTACATTGATATAGGGCATATTCGCAAGCACCCGGCGAAATATCCGGGTGCCATTGAGCTTATTGAGTCTTCGGGGCTTGTTGCCTCGTTTGCTTTTCATTGCGACTATAATGCTGCTGCCATGCACCAATTCTATGCCACATGTCATTTTGGCTCCGACAACACTATCACCTGGATGACCTGTGACGTGCGCCTCAAAGCCACTTATGCTACTTTTGTTGCCGCTCTGGGTTTTCCCCATACTGGTCATAAAATTCATAAGGATGATCCTAACCATGCACCTAAGAATATTAAAGTGTGTGGACACCTCCTCAAACCACTCCGTGAGCTTGATGAGGATGAGCACCAGAAGGACCTTAACCAGGTATCCATCTGGCACTCACCTTTCTTCATTATCTTTCAGTGTGTCATCCGCACCATCTATCCCAAGATGGGTGATAAGGGTTCTTGCAGTGGCTATTGTATCGATATCATGTACCACTTGTTCGAGAACCCCAAGACCAAAATCAATGTGCCCCATTTCCTATGGCATGAGATTCGGCTTGCTAGCTTTCAGTTCAAGCGAGACTTTCCTCATGCTCCTTTCATTCACGCACTTATTAACCACGTTGCTGATTTCTCTGTGGCTACCACTCACATCCATCGCAAGTGGACCATTCCCGCTCACATGGCGAATGATTTTGCTCTCAAGCACGCCCCTTCTTCCTCTACTACTACTCGCCGCACTGCTGCACGTGCCGCCACCCCTTCATCTAGCTCCGCGTCTCTCGGTCGCATTGCCAAATTCCTTGGCAAAGCTCACTCTACTTTGATGAAGGCTATCTCCTTTCAGTGTGGTCAAACCCATGATGTGGTTTCCCGCTTAGTTTCCTCTCAGAATGCCCTCAAGGCTCGTCTGAGAGCCTCGGGCGATCTTACTGTGAGTGATGATGAGGCCCCTCCTGCTGCTCCTTCCATTGATTTTGGCTTCCCTTCTGGTCCTGAGTGGTCTGAGTTCTTTGACGAGGCTGGGGGCAGTGGTTTGGTTGATGATGCTGCTGATGATGATGAGCTCTGAGCTTGGTTGGTGTTATTGGTGGCTCCCTTTTTGGTCCTTGGTGACAAAGGGGGAGTAATGTATCGTAGTTAAAATTTTATTCTCGTCATTTTTAGTCTTTGGAGATTTAATGTAATGGATACAATTCATGTATGGCTACTTATGAATGGTTGTGATTTGCTATGATATCATCATAGACTATTATGTCTTGCTCTTTTATTTCTATGATGATCTATTATTCTTCCATGTTGATCCATTTGGAGCTTCGATTTTCTTATCATGCATATCCTAAGGGGGAGCTCCGTACAAAAAAAATCTCCTAGACTATAATGTATGGTTAATATTTTTGAGACCTATGTATATGTTGTCATCAACTACCAAAAAGGGGGAGATTGAAAGTGCATGCTATGCCCCTAATTGTCTTTTGGTGTTAATAACATCACATACATAGGAAACTAATCCTATTTGTTGAGTGTATTTCAGGATGGCAAGTGCTTTAGTAGATTAAGATTTCTGTGCCAAAGGCTGCCTGAAAAGATTGGTGAGTTATATTTCGAGAAGACTCGGGATTAAGAAGAAATGCTGTAGAATAGTCTTTTGAGTTTACTGATATTGAGTATAGGGATCCCGCACTATTAAGAGGGGATCACAGGCTTTGCGAGAAACTTGCTCATACCACATCTCTACAATCATATCAAACATCACATATTTTCCACTCTTTACAATTCAACATATGTCCAATCTCCTCGGACATCCGGCTCCCTCCGGACGTCCGAGGGCCGGACGTCTGGCTGGCTTCGGAAATCCGCAGCCAGACACCAGTAGTTTGTAGACACTATATCTCGGAAATCCGGCTCCCTCCGGACGTCCGAGGGCCGGACATTTGGCCAAGCTCCGGAAATCCGGAGGTCAACACCAGTAGTTTGTGTCCACTATATCTTGGAAATCCGGCTCCCTCCGGACGTCCGAGGGCCGGACATCTGGCCAAGCCCCGGAAATCCGGAGGTCAACACCAGTAGTTTGTGTGCACTATATCTCAGAAATCCGGCCACCTCCGGACGTCCGAGCTCCGGATGTCCGACCACCGTCGGAAATCCGGAAGCCACCACCAGAAGAAATTATGTTGTATAAGACGGACTTCCGGGCCACTCCGGACGTCCGGCTGCTGATGCATTCAAACATGTTCACGCAAATCTATAGGCCTCGGACGTCCTGCCCCTATCGGACGTCTGGCCGCTGATAAAATCAGATAAGTTCCAGTCATTCCTACATGTCTCGGACGTTCGACCTGTGTCGGATGTCCGGCTCCTCGCGGACGCCCGGACGTCCGGCAAGTTTCGGACGTCCGGACCCTGTGTGACTTATTGCACCTCCAACGGCTGGATTTCACTCCACACTATTTATACTCTTCTCCCACCTCGTGAAAGGTTGTTCAACACAGCTAAGATACATCCAAGAACACCTTTCCTCTCACTCACTCTTGTCTACACTAAATCCTAGATCTCAAGAGCATTTGTGAGTCCTTTAGAGTGTTGTTCCAATCAAAAGAAAGATTGTCTCCCTCTCCTCCTTCCCACCAAAGTGATTTGTGATTTGAGCAAGTTTTGAGCAATCCCCATGATCTTGTTACTCTTGGAGGTTGGAGACTCCTAGGCGGTAGGAGTCTTCGGAGAGGAATCAAACCATTGTGATATCCCCCGGAAAGTTTGTGAAGGTTTGGAAGCCACCTCAAGTCTTACCACTAGTGGTTGAGAAACGGCTTCGTGGAGTTATCTCAAAGGGAGAATAGGGTGAGCCTTCGTGGCGTTGGTGTGCCTTCGTGGTAACATCCGCCCCTCTAACGGTGACGTAGCTTCCCTCCAAGGAAGTGAACCTCGGGATACATCCTTGTCTCTCTCGGAGTTTCGGTTATTCCTAACCCTAACTCTCTACTTGTGTTAATCCTTATTACATACTTGTATTTGCTTATTGCTTACCACTTGCCTTGTTTCACTCCTAATAGCTTACTCCTTGTCATAGCAATTATTAGGCTTACACTTATATTCCGCACTTTAGCCTAAAATTTCTAAGTAATTGTTAAAATTTCGATTTGTACCTATTCACCCCCCTCTAGGTCCATCTCGATCCTTTTCAACGGGAAAGCTCCCAACAAGCAAAAGAAGAACGAGAAATCTTTTTGGGTTTTATTTTTTCTAAACACCACTAAGCAAGCTGGAAAGTAAACTTACAACTATTTTTTTTTGTTTTTCTCAAACTAAACAAACACACGAGAAGAAAGCGAGAAAAGAAATAAACTAGAATGGATGATACAATGGCAAGGTGTGAACACCAACTAACAAAGTGAAAGCGTAAGCAAGAATATAAAGTCGGTGAGAAACACGTACTCCCCCAAGCTTAGGCTTTTGGCCTAAGTTCGCTACTCCCAAGGCGGGAAGTAACCGTCTCCGGGGTACTCCGGAGTGGACTGAGTGTGCCACTGCTGGGTGAGCTCCTCTGGCTCCCACTGATAAACTGACGTCTGGTACTCGTCTGGTAGCTCGGGCACGGGCACGTGTGGTGGCGCTATGCCCCAATATGCGTAGATGTCCGAGGGCATAATAATGTACCTGCCTAGATGAAGATTGAACAAAGAAGGAGCAGGCAAAGTAATAGTCTCACGAGTACCCTGGGTAAATACCAGGTTATAAATCATCCTCTTATTTATATCTTTATCAAGAAAGTCATGGCGAACCATGCTATCATAATCTAGATATCTCTCAGGAAGAAGCATCTCTTCTTCCTCGTACAATCTAATAGGTAGCTCAAAATGTTTGGCAAGACGGGTAGCATAGATACCTCCATAAACATCGCCTTTAGTACGGTTCATGTTCAACCGTTGAGCCACTATAGCGCCCAAGCTATAAGTTATATCATTATAAAGAGCTTCGCGCAAAACCGCAAGATCTAGGGAGCTAAGAGCCCCAGCTTTCCCACGGCCAATCAAACATTTTCCTACGAATAAAGAGAAATGCCGAAGCACGGGAAAATGTATGATAGCAACTCTAGCGCAAGACACTCCTCTCTCCTCTCCTACAACAATAGTATCAATGAAAGACTCCAAGTCCCGTGGACGAGGTTCATGAATATCCCCAACATAAGGTAATTTGCAAGCATTGCAAAAATCCTGGAGTGACATGCGCTGGGGGATATCATATAACTTGAACTCAACCATAGGAGGACTCTTCCTTGGATAGAAATTAAAGCTTTGCACGAAAATATTAGTGAGCAGGAGGTATTGTGGACACTTATCTTCAACAAATATGGTAAGGCCCGCATTTTCCACCAAGTAATAAAAATCCTCATAAAGACCGGCGGCACGTAAGAACATATCGCTTGGACACTCGCACGCTCGAACTTCTGCAACTCGGGGGACCGGATACTTGGGTTTCTTCTTCTCATTTTCATCTTCCTTAGGATCACGGCTTGAAGAGCCTCTTAGGAACCTCCTCATCTTTTCCTTTTTCTTTCTTTGAAAATTTCTGAAATTTTTAGTGACTCAAGAGAAAAGTGAACGAGGCTCAACAAAAGTCATTGCAACTACTCCTTCAAGTGCCTAGAGGCCATATAATGCATCAAAACTACTTTGGACCAACTAAAATTAGCATGCAAAGCTCAAGAACAGGGTCACCAAGGCAACAAAAATATGCAATGAAGAAGGCACTAGAGCAAAAACTAATTGGACCAATGGAGGAGTCACATACCAAGGAACAATTTCCCCAGAACATTTTGGTGAATGGGGCTTTGCACAAGGAGATCGAAAAGCGCAGCAAGAAGAGCAAGAACACGGGTTTGAGCTGTGGAATGATTTTTTCTGGAGGTAGGAGAAGGAGATGGGAGCTGGAACAAGTGGAGGGGGGCCACATGGGGTCCACAAGCTTGCTAGGCGCGGCCACGGGGGTGGCCGCGCCTCCTGGGCTTGTGGCCCACTGGTGCATCCCCCTCACTAGCTCTGTGTCCCATAATTTTTCAAAAATTCCAAAAAAAATCATACTTGATTTTTAGGGCATTTGAAGAATTTTTGTTTTTGGGACACTTTTCTAAGGGACGCAAGAAGCAGAAAATAGGAAAATAAAGCTAAATCTATCATTTTTCTTCTAAGCAACAGAAAATAAAAGTTCGAAACAGGAGGTTTGTGACTCCTAGATTCATCCATCTTATGGTCATCAAAAGAAACCCGTCAATGAGGTTGATCAAGTCTCCTTGACAAACTTTTTTTGAATCGCATAAAACTAGAGAATTTTTGAATAATCACTAGGTTACCTCAACGGGGATGTGCATATCCCCAATAAGTAAATCATACTTCATCTTGACAGTAGGTATAGGGCATTCAAAGCTCCCAATAAGAATCGATGAAGTTTTTTCAATAGCATTGATGCAATGTACTCGATATTGTTTCTTCGGGAAGTGCACCGTATGCTCATTACCATTAACATGGAAAGTGACATTGCCTTTGTTGCAATCAATAACAGCCCCTGGAGTGATTAAAAAGGGTCTTCCAAGGATGACCGCCATGCCATCATCCTCGGGAATATCCAGAATAACAAAGTCCGTTAAGATAGTAAAGTTAGCAACCACAACAGGCACATCCTCGCAAATGCCGAGAGGGAAAGCAGTTGATTTGTCGGCCATTTGCAAGGAGATTTCAGTGGGTGTCAACTTATCCAATTCAAGCCTACGGTATAAGGAGAGAGGCATAACACTAACACTAGCTCCAAGGTCACATAAAGCAGTTCTAACGTAATTTCCTTTAATGGAGCAAGGTATAGTGGGCACTCCGGGATCACCTAGTTTCTTAGGAGTCCCACCTTTGAAAGTGTAGTTGGCAAGCATGGTGGAAATCTCAACTTCAGGTATCTTCCTTTTATTGGTCACAATATCTTTCATGTACTTAGCATAAGGAGACATTTTGAGCATATCTGTCAAACGCATTTGCAGAAAGAGAGGTCTAATCATTTCAACAAAACGCTCAAAATCTTCATCATCCTTTTTCTTGGATGGTTTGTGAGGAAAGGGCATGGGTTTCTGAACCCATGGTTCTCTTTCTTTACCATGATTCCTAGCAATGAAGTCATTCTTATCATATCTCTTGTTCTTAGGTTGTGGGTTATCAAGATCAACACTAGGTTCAATCTCCACATCCTTATCATTACTAGGTTGAGCATCATCATGAACACCACTATCGATATTATCACTAGGCTCATGTTCATCACCAGATTGTGTTTCGGCATCTGAAACAAAGATATCATTTAGATTCTCAGGTGTAACAACAACAGGTTTGCTAGCATGCAAGTTCCTATCATCTTTCCTTTTCTTCCTATTACTAGGATGACTAGGTGCATCAGTGCTACCTCCTTGAGAATCTTGCTCAATTCTCTTAGGATGGCCCTCAGGATACAAAGGTTCCTGAGTCATTCTACCACATCTAGTGACGACTCTAACATAATTGTCATTCAACTCATTGAGCAAGTCATTTTGAGCCTTAAGTACTTGTTCTACTTGAGTAGTGACCATAGAGGCATGTTTACTCAAAAGCTTAAGATCATTGACATTTCTGTCCACACAAGCACTTAAATGACTAAGCATACGAGCATTCTGTTCCAATTGTCTGCTAACATAATCATTGAAACTTTGTTGTTTGACAACAAAGTTATCAAATTCATCTAAGCATAAGCTAGCATGTTTATCAAAAGGAATATCACTCTCATTGAATCTACAAAGAGAATTTAACTCTACTACATGTGTCGGGTTATCAAGACCAGGTATTTCTTCGATAGGTGGTAGATTCTTAACATCTTCAGATGTAATAGCTTTTTGTTGCATAGAATTCTTGGCTTCTTGCATATCTTCAGGACTGAGGAATAGAATACCTCTTTTCTTCAGAGTTGGCTTCGGAGGTGGTTCGGGAATAGTCCAAGCATTATCATTGCTCCAGATATTATTCAATAGAATTTCAGCTTGTTCCACAGTTCTTTCCCTGAAAACACAACCAGCACAACTCTCTATGTGGTCCCTAGAAACATCTGTTAGTCCATTATAAAAGATATGAAGTATTTCATTCATCTCAAGTGGGTGATCAGGCAAAGCATTCAGTAACTGGACAAGCCTCCCCCAAGCTTGTGGGAGACTCTCTTCTTCAACTTGCAAAAAGTTATATATATCCTGCAAGGCAGCTAGTTTCTTATGGGTAGGAAAATATTTCTCAGAGAAGTAGTTGATCATATCCTGGGGACTACGCACACAACCAGGAGCAACAGAAGAAAACCAAGTCTTAGCATCACCCTTTAGAGAGAAAGGAAACAACTTAAGGATATAGTAATGGCGAATATTTTCCTCACTCGTGAATAGGGTGGCTATATCATTTAGCTTGGTAAGATGTGCCACAACCGTTTCAGACTCATAACCATGAAAAGGATCAGATTCGACCAAAGTGATTAACTCTGGATCGACAGAGAATTCATAATCCTTATCGGTCACAAAGATGGGTGAAGTAGCAAATTTAGGATCGTACTTCATTCTAGCATTCAGATATTGTTCTTTCCACTTGCGCAGTAAATTCTCAAGATCATAGCTATCCTTACAAGCAAGAAAGTCTTCAGCTACCTCTCCCTCCATAACATAACCCTCAAGTATATCAGGCAATTCATATCAAGGAGAGCTAGTTCTAACAGGTGAAACAACAGGTTCTACTTCAATAATTTCAGCAGTTTCAGAAGTACCATCGCATTCAGCAGCAACTCTAGCAATTTGTGCATCAAGGAACGCACCTAGTGGCAAACTAATATCAATCAAAGCATCATCACTAGCATCATGGATAGCAGAAGTAGCATCATCAAGCACATGCGACATATCAGAATTTCTAGCAGGTGGTGGTGTCGCAAACTTACTCCTAACTGAAGGTGAATCAAGTGCACAACTAGATGGCAGTTCCTTTCCTGTCCTCGTAGTTGAGGGCAAGAATTTAGTTTTTGGATCTCTCGGATTCCTCATAGTGATCAACAGACGTAAATCCCAAGTGACTCGGAGAATAGAGCTAGGCCTCCCCGGCAACGGCGCCAGAAAATAGTCTTGATAACCCACAAGTATAGGGGATCGCAACAGTTTTCGAGGGTAGAGTATTCAACCCAAATTTGTTGATTCGACACAAGGGGAAGCAAAAGGATATTCTCGAGTATTAGCAGTTGAGTTGTAAATTCAACCACACCTGAAAGACTTACTATCTGCAGCGAAATATCAGTAGCAATGTAGTGTGATAGTAACAGTAGGAGTGGTAACAGTAGCAACAGTGACAGCAACAGTAGTGACAGCAGTAGCGGCAAAGTAACGTACCGAGGACCAGTAGGAAAAACTCGTAGGCATTGGATCAGTGATTGATAATTATGCCGGATAACATTCATCATGTAAGAGTTATAACATGTGGAGATATGTAGCTAGCTCCAGTTCGTCAATGTAATGTAGGCATGCATTACGTATATAGTCATACATGCTTATGGAAAAGAACTTGCATGACATCTATTGTCCATCCCTCCCGTGGCAGCGGGGTCCTAATGGAAACTAAGGGATATTAAGGTTCTCCTTTTAATAGACAACCGGAGCAAAGCATTAGCACTTAGTGAATACATGAACTCCTCATACTATCGTCATCTCCAGGAGTGGTTCCGGCTATTGTCACTCCGGGGTTGCCGGGTCATAACACATAGTAGGTGACTACAACTTGCAAGATAGGATCAAGAACACACATATATTGATGGAAACATAATAGGCTCAGAACTGAAATCATGGCACTCGGCCCCTAGTGACAAGCATTAAGCATAGCAAAGTTGTAGCAACATCATTCTGAGAACGTAGTGGATACTAGGGATCAATCCCCATCAAAACTAACTCGATTACATGATAGATCTCATCCAACCCATCACCGTCCAGCAAGCCTACGATGAGATTACTCACGAACGATGAAGAGCATCATGGAATTGGCGATGAAGGATGGTTGGTGATGACGAAGGTGTCGATTCCCCCTCTCCGGAGCCCAGAACGGACTCCAGATCTGCCCTCCAGAGGAAGAACAGGTGGTGGCGGCGGCTCCGTATTGTAAAACGCGATGAACTCTTCTCCCTGATTTTTTCCGGGCGAGAGAGAATAAATAGAGCTGGGATTGGAGGCGGCGGAGCCACGAGGGCCCCAGAAGCCTGCCAGGCGCGGCCACGGGGTTGGCCGTGCCTCCTGGGCCTGTGGGCTCCACGCTCCGTCCCTCTAGGTAATTCTTGCGCCAGTATTTTTTATATATTCCACAAAAAATCCTCGTAAATTTCTAGGTCATTCCAAGAACTTTTATTTCTGCGCAAAAACAACACCATGGCAATTCTGCTGAAAACAGCATCAGTCCGGGTTAGTTCCATTCAAATCATGCAAATTAGAGTCCAAAACAAGGGCAAAAGAGTTTGGAAAAGTAGATACGATGGAGATGTATCAATGACCTTCCCCTGTTCCGACCGCCGTCATTCTGTAGATGGAACAGTGGGGGATGCTCAAGAGAGTTACTTCCCCCTCTCTGTTAAATGCCGTTCATGTAGCTTAGTGGTAGGGGGTAGTTTTTTTGATGGTGTGGTCGTGGGTTCGAATCCCCGAGAGAGCCCCCTTTTTATTTCTCCTTTTGTGGTACACTAGCTCGACAGGGAAGCAGCTTAGCCTGCATGATTCCCCTTTCCTGTCGAAGTGCATGTGGCTAGCCCACTGGTGTGGTGTGCTGTGTGGCACCAGGGAGTCCTGGGTTTGATCCCAGTAGCTCCCTTTTTATTTTTGTTGTTTTGTATTTGTTGTTTCCCTTTGCTTTATTTGGGAAGCAAGTTGGCTTGGGATTTATCAAAACCAATAGGTGTAATCCTTTTAAGCTAGCTTGTGTATGTATGAGTGTGTGAACATGTGCTTGTGTGTGTCCACCATTGTATGTGTGCACTTGTAGGTGTGTGTGTGTGTAGATGTAGATGTGTGTGTATGTGTGTGTGTGTTACACACACATGCTTGTGCAAGTTTGCACAAACACATGAGTGGGAATATGTGATGATGATGTGTGTGTGTGTGCAAGTATATGTGTGAACATGTGCATGAGTGTGTGTATGTGTGAGGTTGGTGTGTGTGTGCACATATGTGTTGGTATGTGTGTGTGTGTGGTTTCACATGCATATGTGCAAGAGGGCAGCCCCTCTTGATGCACCTCTTGTAGTAGGTGTGTGTGTGTGAGTATGTATTTGTGGGTACGTGTTCATGCATGTGTGTGTGTGGGCATGAGTGCACATATGCACTTGTGCATGAGGGCTAACCCGTCATGCTTGCTAATAGGTTGATGTGATGGTGTATGAACCTTGTTTGTGTGCATAGGTAGGTATAGAGATGCCATATATGCTTTATTCACATGTGATAATGCTCCTATATGCTTATAGTGATTTCTATGTTGATTTACGAACTAGCTTTGTGCCTACATGTTCCATGACAGTACCCATGTATTATATATGATTTTGGCGTAGAATCATCCCAGGAATCCACTGGTGAAATCAGATTTCACTTTAGAGCAACTTCATAAACTGTCATTTTTCTGTCTTGATGCCATGTTTAGAGCTTAGTATCATGTAGTGCCTTGACCCTATCAGGATGAATCCTTGATGTGGCAGTAGTGGGTGAACCCCTCTACAACATGGGGTCTTTGTTTTGTCCATAGGAGTTTGTATGTACTTGTTGTGCCTTGTCAAAGTTGATACTTGGCTGAAATTGTCAGCTTTGTGAAAGTCTGTGATTTTCACTAAGTCTGAGAATCTGCTGTTATTTTCTTCCCTTGTTGTTTTGGTTGCACAAGCTCATGTGTTGGGAATCAGACCATGCAACAAACTAAGGTTTGTGAGATTTCGTGTTTGTCTAGCTCTTTGTTAAATTTCATGCTCTTTCACTTCCTGTAGATATCATTTTGGAGGCTGCCAAAATGCTTCAGAGCATAGGCAGTTGGTGAAAATCTGAGATTTTCGCTTAGTCCTAGAATCTGTTATTTTTGTCCAAGTTTGTGTCCATAGATCTAATCATGTGTGATGCCTTTGCAGTAACTTCTTTCTCAGGCTTGTAGAGATTTTGAATGGCTTTTTACACATATTTTGTTTGGCTCAATTGGGTGGCTGTAGGTACTTTGAATGTTGTAGACAAACTGCTGTTGGGGAACGTCGCATGGGAAACAAAATTTTTCCTACGCGCAGGAAGACCTATCAGAGTGATGTCCATCTACGAGAGGGGATGAGTGATCTACGTACCCTTGTAGACCGTACAGCAGAAGCGTTAGTGAACGCGGTTGATGTAGTGGAACATCCTCAAGTCCCTCGATCCGCCCCGCGAACAATCCCGCGATCAGTCCCACGATCTAGTACCGAACGGACGGCACCTCCGCGTTCAGCACACGTACAACTCGACGATGATCTCGGCCTTCTTGATCCAGCAAGAGAGATGGAGAGGTAGAAGAGTTCTCCGGCAGCGTGACGACGCTCTGGAGGTTGGTGATGATCTCGTCTTAGCAGGGCTCCGCCCGAGCTCCGCAGAAACGCGATCTAGAGGAAAAACCGTGGAGGTATGTGGTCGGGCTGCCATGGAAAAGTCGTCTCAAAACATCCCTAAAACCTCCGTATATATAGGTGGGAGAGGGGTGGCCTTGCCTTGGGGCTCAAGGAGCCCCAAGGGGGTCGGCCGAGCCAAGGTGGGAAGGTCTCCCCCCCAAACCGAGTTGGACTTGGTTTGGTGGGTGGGAGTCCTTCCTTCCCTTCCCACCTCCTCCTTTTTTTTCTTTCTCTTTGATTTTTCTTCCAATGCGCATAGGGCCCTTTTGGGCTGTCCCACCAGCCCACTAAGGTATGGTGCGCCACCCTCAAGGCCTATGGGCTTCCCCGGGGTGGGTTGCCCCCCCGGTGAACTCCCGGAACCCATTCGTCATTCCCGGTACATTCCCGGTAACTCTGAAAACCTTCCGGTAATCAAATGAGGTCATCCTATATATCAATCTTCGTTTCCGGACCATTTCGGAAACCCTCGTGACGTCCGTGATCTCATCCAGGACTCTGAACAACATTCGGTAACCAACCATATAACTCAGATACCCATAAAACAACGTCGAACCTTAAGTGTGCAGACCCTGCGGGTTCGAGAACTATGTAGACATGACCCGAGAGACTCCTCGGTCAATATCCAATAGCGGGACCTGGATGCCCATATTGGATCCTACATATTCTACGAAGAACTTATCGTTTGAACCTCAGTGTCAAGGATTCATATAATCCCGTATGTCATTCCCTTTGTCTTTCGGTATGTTACTTGCCCGAGATTCGATCGTTAGTATCCGCATGCCTATTTCAATCTCGTTTACTGGCAAGTCTCTTTACTCGTTCCGTAATACAAGATCCCGCAACTTACACTAAGTCACATTGCTTGCAAGGCTTGTGTGTGATGTTGTATTACCGAGTGGGCCCCGAGATACCTCTCCGTCACACGGAGTGACAAATCCCAGTCTTGATCCATACTAACTCAACTCACACCTTCGGAGATACCTGTAGAGCATCTTTATAGTCACCCAGTTACGTTGCGACGTTTGATACACACAAAGTATTCCTCCGGTGTTAGTGAGTTATATGATCTCATGGTCATAGGAACAAATACTTGACACGCAGAAAACAGTAGCAACAAAATGACATGATCAACATGCTACGTCTATTAGTTTGGGTCTAGTCCATCACGTGGTTCTCCTAATGACGTGATCCAGTTATCAAGCAACAACACCTTGTTCATAATCAGAAGTCACTGACTATCTTTGATCAACTGGCTAGCCAACTAGAGGCTTGCTAGGGACAGTATTTTGTCTATGTATCCACACATGTAAATGAGTCTTCATTCAATACAATTATAGCATGGATAATAAACGATTATCTTGATACAGGAATTATAATAATAACTATATTTATTATTGCCTCTAGGGCATAATTCCAACAACTGCTATGATCCTGTTTAGAACAGATTGCATGTTTTAGTTGTTTTGAAGCTTGTGTGGGCATTGTTGATGGTGTGGTGTGTTCCCATGCACCACCCCACTTATATTTGTTTTTTTGATCATGTGGCAACCTGGGAACACCAAAAAGTGCCATTGGAGTGTGCTTGTGGTGGATTTGAACCGTAGGACTCCATATCTTGTTTCGTAGTTTCGGGTTGATCCGTAGCTCCGTTCTCAATGTTCTTTATATGTTTTTGCATCTTTTTCTCGTGATGCACCTGTTCATGCCATCCTCATGCATGTCAAGATAGCTTAGTATGAATTTCTGTCCAGAAGTTTATCAACTCATCTCATGCATCATATTGTTTGTTACATCATGTTGTGTTGGTGTTCATTGGCTGTTACTTTTATCTTGGGTAGCACCGAGATCGAAGAGCGAGTACGTGGATTCGGGAGAGTACGTGCAGGAAGATCAAGAGTTGTTCCAAGCTGAAGACATCACAGGCAAGATGACCGTGACCTTGATACCGTATCTAGCTTTGTTATGCTTAGAATCACATTTCCTTCGATATGCTTGCTGCCTACCACTTGATATAATTGCCTCCTGACATTGCCATGAAACCCAAACACCTTCCCCTCCTAGCTAATGTTGTTTGGCTAAGTAGGCTTGCTCAACCTCTAATGAATAGATTTGCTAGTTGCAGGTGCGAGCTGTGTGATGTGATAACATGAGTATTTTGATATCATTATGATTAACTGCTCTTTAATTAATGCACCTATACACTTGGTAAATGACGGAAGGCCTAGCCTTTTGCCTTTTTTTGTTCCGTTATTGCCGCCTTAGTTTCTGCTACCAGTGTTTGATTCCATAACTGATCGCACCTAACACGTTCGGGGTTGTTATGGGGACCCCCTTGATAAATCGTGTAGTGTTAAGGCTTGTCCTGTAGGACCCAACATTGGTTTTAATTTGCTAATCACTTAATAATAATTTGCATAGGGAATAGATACCCCGAGGATTTAATCAACAACCCGGGAGAGTGCTTCTCATGAGTGTTGGTCCCATCTGAGCGATGTCCGGGCCCCCCTGGTCACCCAGTGGTTTAGCCAACCCGACGTCTAGCTCATCCGTCGTGTCCTGAGACTGAGATACGTGGCTCTTATCGGGGTCGTCGACATGACGGGAGGTCATGCTAGGTTCGTCTTACCTTAGCGATATATCTTGCGTATAGGAATCCCGGTGAAACTTTGGGTCTCCTCAAAGTTGCGGTTTTCCTCTAAGGAATCCGACGAGATCATGATATTCGTGATAGACGATTACTTTGCGGCCCGTGGTAGTTTGTGATCGACTAGTTGGAGCACCCCTGCAGGGTCTAATCTTTCGGAAAGCCGTGCCCGCGGTTATGTGGCATCTTGGATAATTTGTTAACATCTTGTTCTAGATAACTTGAATTAACTCTAATAAAAAAATGCGAACTATGGGCGTAACTGTGACTGTCCCCTTCGAAGACCTCTCTTCAATCGTGAACATGGTGGGGTTATGTTTGACGTAAGTAGGTGTTCACGATCACATAATGATCATCTAGTCTTCGACCGCTCGCGTAGACCACCATATCAAACACCCTGATCATCATAAATTAGCCACCATATAAGCTTAGGATGCTGCAACCTGTACACTAAACATTCCTCACCTAATAACTTGACTAGTTTCGGTACCAAGGTCATCCGATTGTTGAGTCCCCGTCGCTCACAGTTTACTACAACACCCCAACAGGTATAGGTATGCCCGACGCAGGAGATCCAGATGGCATGCAGCTGGCGTGGCAGTACGATGAGGAGAATGACCGACTGTACACGAACTATCCAGAGGACTGAGGCCGTGGTCGTGATCGTGGGCCAACATGCGGGATGTCATAGTCTTTTCCTTGTTTCATGTTGTCCGTAGCGGGACTAACTTGTTCTGAATAATTGTGTCGATGTAAACCTTATGTTATACTATGTCAAATGGCAAGTGTATGCCCTAATTGTCATTCTTTGAATATGTAATGTTATGGTTATCTCGCTTGCGAAACGTTTAGATGTGCCTCTTTCCCTTTTGGGGGATCGCCACCACCCTCTCCACCTCCTCCGCCGCCGCCGCCTCATCCTGCAGAGGCTTGGCAAGCGGTGATGGTTGCAACAAATGCTAACACTCAGATGTTAATCCATCTGTTGCAAGAGAGGACTAATCAACAACAGGGCAATTTCAACCATGGTGGTAATCAATTTGCATCTGTGAGTCAATTCCTGGCAAACTACCCGAAGACCTTCACGTCGTGTGATCAGCCATTTCACGTTGAGGACTGGATTCGGGACATGAACAAACACTTTGAGTGCAGCAATGTCCGTTTAGAGGACTTCTTCAAGTTTGCAACATTCCAGCTCAAGGGGCACGCAACAGTTTGTGGCAGCAGTTGAAGGACTCCAGGGGTGCCAGAATGATCACTTGGGATGAGTTCTGCAGAGATTTCAGGTCCCACTATATCCCGTCTAGCTTTGTGGAAGATATGCGTGAGAAGTTCAGGCGCTTGAAGCAAGGTGGTTCCTCCGTGTACAAGTACAACGTCGAGTTCCACGAGCTAGCCCGATATGCCTTGCAAGACATTCTAGATCAGAAGAGCAAGATCTATCAGTTCAGAGGTGGTCTGAAAGAGGACTTGCAGCTGGCCCTCGCCTTGCACAATCCTGATGAGTTTGATAAGTTCTACAACTTGGCTCTCAGGGCTGAGGCAGCTTTGCTCAGGGTGGAGAATTCAAAAAAGCATTTCAGAGATTCCAGCTCGTCTTCCTCAACTCAGGTGGTTCAGAAGCAACAAAAATATTGGGTGTCTCCTCCTCCTCCTCGGCACACTCAGCAGTTCAAGAAATCAGGTGGTCGTTCTTCCCACCCACCCAACCCAGCTTTCCAACAGAGGTTTCAGCAGTAGAAGCAATGGAATCCTCAGACACAGTTCCGTCAGCCGGCAAATGTCACTTGTCAGAAGTGTTGGCAGAAGGGTCACTATGCCAACAAGTACACCTCTCAGCTGCGTCTTCCGCCTCCTCCTCCAGGCAAGCCTCCAAGCAATGCTATAGTGAAGTTCAACCCCAGGTCTGCGAGAGTCGATATGGTGAATGCAGTTGAAGCAGAAAACTCCTTAGACGTGATTTTTGGTAATCTCTTGGTTAATGAAGTTCCTGCTAAGGTTTTGTTTGATTCTGGTGCTTCACATTCATTCCTCTCCATTCCATTTGCATCCAAGCATAATTTTCATGTAGAGAAGCTTCCTAGACCGTTGTCAGTAGTATCTCCGGGCAAGTTCATGAATGCTAGTACTCGAGCCCCAGATGTCTCTGTCAAGATGGGTAATTATGCTTTTCTGGCTTCTCCTATTGTCCTTGGCAAGTCTGATATTGATTTGAACCTTGGGATGGATTGGTTGGCTATGAACAAGGCATCTATTGATTGTGAAGCTAAAGAAGTGAAGCTAACTCATTCTTCGGAGGACGTGATTATCTTCGCAGCGCGTGATGACATGGTCCGTCTGTTTTCCTTGAATAAAAAGGGTGAGATCTCTCCAATTTCGCAAGTCCCAGTGGTCTGCGAATATGAAGATGTTTTTCCGGAAGAACTACCAGGAATGCCTCCGCACCGAGCAGTTGAGTTCGTAATTGAGCTTGAACCGGCTACTGAGCCTGTGGGCAAACGGCCGTACAAACTGGGTCCAGAAGAGCTGAAGGAGCTAAAGAAACAACTCGATGAGCAAGAGCGTCTGGGTCTGATCATACCAAGCTCATCTCCTTGGGGTTGTGGAGTTCTTTTCGTCAAGAAGAAGGATGGTACGGAACGACTCTGTGTCGATTACCGCCCATTGAATAAGAAGACGATTAAAAACAAGTATCCACTTCCTAACATCAATGAGTTGTTCGAGCAATTGAAAGGGGCTAAGATCTTCTAGAAGCTTGATCTTAGGATGGGTTATCATCAGATTCGCATTCGTGAAGAGGACATTCCAAAGACTGCTTTCATAACAAGCTTTGGCTCGTACGAGTATACAGTGATGTCTTTTGGTCTGGCCAATCCTCCACCGACCTTCTGTCGAATGATGAATTATATCTTCTCCCCATTCAAGAATGAATTCCTCTTGTTGTATCTTGATGATATTCTAGTCTTTTTGGAAACTGAGGAAGAGCATGAAGAACATCTCAGGCTGGTGCTTGATAAGCCAAGAGAGCATAAGTTCTATGCTAAGTTTTCAAAATGTGAGTTCTGGTTGAAAGAAGTTGTCTACCTTGGGCACATCATCTCTGGCCAGGGCATCAAAGTTGATCCATCGAAGGTGCAGGCCATTGTTGAGTGGGAGCCTCCGCAAAATGTGAAGGAGCTTCGAAGCTTTCTCGGGCTTGCAAGCTATTGTAGAAGATTCGTTGAGAATTTCTCCAAGATTGCTAAGCCTCTCTCAAGTCTTCTTCAGAACGGTGTGAAGTATGTCTGGTCTCCAGAGTGTCAGTTGGCTTTCGACACACTCAAAGAGAAGATCACTTCTACTCCAGTCTTGGTTCCTCCTGATGACTCCAAACCTTATAAAGTGTTATGCAACGCCTCTCTTCAAGGTCTTGGTGCAGTGTTGATGCAAGACAAGAAAGTGGTAGCTTATACCTCGAGGCAGTTGAAGCCAAGTGACAAGAATTACCCCACTCATGATCTTGAGTTGGTGGCAGTGGTACATGCTCTGATGACTTGGAGACACCTCTTGTTGGAACGAAAGGTTGAAGTGTTCATAGATCACAATAGTCTCAAGTACATCTTGACCCAGCCTAACCTCAATCTTCGACAAACTCGTTGGGTGTAAATGCTCCAAGATTTTAATCCGAGCATTAAGTACACTCATGGCAAAGCTAATGTCGTGGCAGATGCTTTGAGCAGGAAGGCTTACTGCAATAGTCTCATTCTGAAGCCTCTCCAACCTGACCTTTGTGAATCTTTCAGAAAGCTCAACCTTCAGTTAGTACCTCAGGGATTTCTTGCAAATCTTCAGATTTCTCCTACCTTGGAAGACCAGGTTCGACAAGCTCAACTTCTTGATGCAATGGTGAAGAAAGTTAAGATTGGCTTGGCAAAGGGAGTTCCCAAATATAAGTGCTTCAGTGTTGATGCCAGAGATACATTATTATTTGAGGATCGTCTTGTCGTTCCGAAAGGGGATCTCAGAAAGGTTATCATGGAATAAGCTCATAACTCTCTTCTCTCCATACATCCAGGAAGTTCCAAGATGTATCAGGATTTGAAACAGACCTTCTGGTGGACTCGCATGAAGTGTGAAATTGCTCAGTTCATAAATGAATGTGATGTATGTCGAAGGGTGAAAGCAGAGAATCAACGTCCAGCGGGTCTTTTGCATCCATTACCCATTCCCGAGTGAAAGTTCGACCATATTGAGATGGATTTGGTCACCGGGTTTCCGAAGTCCAAGAAGGGTAACGATGCCATCTTCGTCGTCATTGACAAGTTGAGCAAAGTAGCCCATTTCCTTCCAGTCAAGGAGTCCATCTCAACAGCTTAGCTTGCAGAGTTGTACACTTTGAGGATAGTCTCTTTGCACGGCGTGCCAATGCTGATTTCTTCGGATCGTGGAAGTATCTTCACTTCCAAGTTCTGGGACTCTTTTCAGTCCGCGATGGGTACTAAGATTCGATTCAGCACAACCTTTCATCCTCAGACTAGTGGGCAAGTTGAATGAGTGAATCAGGTCCTCGAGGATATGCTAAGAGCCTGTGTCATTTCCTTTGGCATGAAGTGGGAAGACTGCCTACCTTTTGCTGAGTTCTCTTATAACAACAGTTATCAGGCAAGTTCAGGCAAAGCTCCGTTTGAGATTCTCTATTGCAGGAAGTGTCGTACCCCGCTCAACTGGTCTGAGACCCACGAGCGTCAGATTCTTGGGAATGACTTGATCGAAGAAGCATAAGAGATATGTCGGGTCATTCAGGATAATCTCAGAGCAGCGCAGTCCCGTGAGAAGAGCTACTATCATAGCAAGCATCGTGACATGTCTTATGAGCTCGATGACTTCGTCTATCTCAAAGTGTCTCCTGTGAAGGGCACTCAACGTTTTGGCATCAAAGGCAAGCTTGCTCCTCGTTTCGTTGGGCCTTTCAAAATTGTTGGCAAGAGAGGCGACCTTGCTTATCAACTTGAGCTCCCTTCAAAATTCGCAAATGTGCATGACGTGTTCCATGTCTCTCAGCTCCGGAGATGCTTCAAGACTCCCGAGTGCACAGTTGATCTTTAGGATATCAACCTTCAACCCGACCTATCCTATCGTGAGCATCCAGTTGTAGTTCTTGAGATGACTGAGCGCAAGACCCACAATAAGTCAATGGAGTTTCTCAAGGTCCAATGGTCACATCATTCCGATAAAGAGGCCACTTGGGAGCGCGAGGATCACCTCCGTACCGAATTTCCAGAGTTCTTTCAGTCCTAGATCTCGGGTCGAGATCTTCTTGTGGTGTGGGAGAGTTTGTAATGCCACATATGTAACCTTGCCATATTTGGAAACCTTTCATGTTTGGATCCATGTGGTCATGCTATATGAGAGTTATCATTACATGTGTTCTTATGTCGTGTCATCACCTTTGCATCATGCCATCCATTGCATCATGTCTTCTCCTTGTGTTGTATTGTTGTTGGATCCATGTTGACTGCAAGTATGCTATATGGTGTGATGTGGTGATTGCAAAGCTTGGGTTTTAAACTATGCTTGTGTTTCAAAACTAGGTTTCAACAAAACCCCTTCTTCTCTATTTATTTGAGCTCATGTTTTACTTGATCCAAACATGTTTCTAAAATGTTGTTAATTTTGTGTGTTATCTTGTGATTGAGGGGCATGGTTTTGGGGTTTTTAAAACTATAGATAAGTGGGGTTTATTTACAAAACAACAGTGGAACTCTCTGTTTTGGATTTAAGTTAAATCCTCGAAAATTCTGTTTTGTATTGTATTTAAATAGGGCATAATTCCCTTATGCCCTATGTGCCTTAGTTTTATTTTTCCAAGCCCTATGGAGCACTGGGCATTTTGATTTCTGTCTGGTCTAATTTAAATAGGTAAAACCTTTTTTAAAAACAGAGATGCACCTGGGCTGGCTCCCTCCTTCCCCGACCCATCTCTGTGGCTTTCCCTCGCACGAAGCCCATCTCCCCCATTCCTCTCTTCTTGTCTGACGGTGTTTCTTCCTCCCTGCTTTCCGTCAGTTCCCAAGAGAGAGAGAGCATGCGCACCGTCCCCTCACGGACGTTGAGGCGTCCCTCCTCCCTCCTATAAATCGAGCCTCGGCGTGCGTGCCTAGGGTTCCTCCTTGCCCGCCGCCAGCCCCGTTCCTCTCCCCTCTTTCTTCCCCCTCGACAGGTAAGATCTAGAGTGAGGTTTGAAGAGTTCAGTAAACGTCGTCGTCGATCCGCGTCTTCCTCGTCGCGAGAAGCCGTCCCCGTGGCGTCCGAGGCATCCGCGAGGATGGGGGTTCTCCCCCCGTTCCATTCCCGTCGCTAGCGAAGCTTCTTCCCCTTCCTGGCGCCTCCTCCACGGCGACCTCGCCGGAGCGGAGCTTCGGGTCGTCGCAGGCTGCTTCCTCTTCTTCCTCTACGCGGTAGCGAGCCCTTCCCCAAACACGCCAGGGTGAGCAGCTCCTCCCCCTCCTTCCTCTTCCCCTTGTCGTAGAGCCTCTGGCCGCGCGTAGGCTTGCCGTAGCACTCTGCTGTCGCCTTAGGAAGGTGCTTTGTCGAGCCGCTGTAGTAGAGCCCCTCCCGATGAGCTTAGGGCGGGAATGGATCCCCTGATGATCCCTCTTCCTCCCTGCAATCGCCACCTTGTCAATTTTGCACGTAGCAACGCCGATAACCTTCCCCTGTTCCGGCCGCCGTCGTTCTATAGATGGAACCGTGGGGGATGCTCAAGAGAGTTACTTCCCCCTCTCTGTTAAGTGCCGTTCGTGTAGCGTAGTGGTAGGGGGTAGTTTTGTTGACGGTGTGGTCGTGGGTTCGAATCCCCGAGAGTCCCTCCTTTTTATTTCTGCCTTCGTGGTACAGTAGCTCGACAGTGAAGCAACTTAGCCTGCATGATTCCCCTTCCCTGTCGAAGTGCATGTGGCTAGCCCAGTGGTGTGGTGTGCTGTGTGGCACCAGGGAGTCCTGGGTTCGATCCCAGTAGCTCCCTTTTTATTTTTGCTGTTTTGTATTTGTTGTTTCCCTTTGCTTTGCTTGGGTAGCAAGTTGGCTTGGGATTTATCAAAACCAATAGGTGTAATCCTTTTTAGCTAGCTTGTGTATGTATGAGTGTGTGAGCATGTGCTTGTGTGTGTGCACCATTGTATGTGTGCACTTGTAGGTGTGTGTGTGTAGATGTAGATGTGTGTGTATGTGTGTGTGTGTTACACACACATGCTTGTGCAAGTTTGCACAAACACATGAGTGGGAATATGTGATGATGATGTGTGTGTGCGCAAGTATATGCGTGAACATGTGCATGAGTGTGTGTATGTGTGAGGTTGGTGTGTGTGTGCACATGAGTGTCATGTGCACATATGTGGTGGTGGTGTGTGTGTGTGAATGTGGTGGCGCATGCATATGTGCAAGAGGGCAGCCCCTCTTGATGCACCTCTTGTAGTAGGTGTGTGTGTGAGTATGTATTTGTGGGTAGGTGTTCATGCATGTGTGTGTGTGGGCATGAGTGCACATATGCACTTGTGCATGAGAGCTAACCCCTCATGCTTGCCAATAGGTCTGATGTGATGGTGTATGAACCTTGTGTGTGTGCATAGGTAGGTATAGAGATGACATATATGCTTTATTCACATGTGATAATGTTCCTATATGCTTATAGTGATTTCTATGTCGATTTTTCAGCTAGCGTTGTGCCTACATGTTCCATGCAAGTACCCATGTATTATATATGCTTTCAGGGTAGAATCATCCCAGGAAAACTCTATTGAAATCAGATTTCACTTTAGAGCAACTTCATAAACTATCATTTTTCTGTCTTGATGCCATGTTTAGAGCTTAGTATCATGTAGCGCCTTGACCCTATGAGGATGAATCCTTGATGTGGCAGTAGTGGGTGAACTCCTCTACATCATGGGGTCTTTGTTTTGTCCATAGGAGTTTGTATGTACTTGTTGTGCCTTGTCAAAGTTGACACTTGGCTGAAATTGTCAGCTTTGTGAAAGTCCGTGATTTTCACTAAGTCTTAGAATCTGTTGTTATTTTCTTCCCTTGTTGTTTTGGTTGCACAAGCTCATGTGTTGGGAATCAGACCATGTAACAAACTAAGGTTTGTGAGATTTTGTGTTTGTATAGCTCTCTATTAAATTTCATGCTCTTTCACTTCCTGTAGATATCATTTTGGAGGCTGCCAAAATGCTTCAGAGCCTAAGCAGCTATTGAAAATCTGAGATTTTCACCAAGTCCTAGAATCTGTTATTTTTATCCAAGTTTGTGTCCATAGATCTTCTCATGTGTGATGCCGTTGCACTAACTTCTTGCTCAGGCTTGTAGAACTTTTGAATGGCTTTTGCCACATATCTTGTTTGGCTCATTTGGGTGGTTGTAGGTACTTTGAATGGTGTAGACAAACTACTATGATGCTGTTTAGAACAGATTGCATGTTTTAGTTGTTTTGAAGCTTGTGAGGGCATTGTTGATGGTGTGGTGTGTTACCATGCACCACCCCAGTTATATTTGTTTGTTTGATCATGTGGTAACCTGGGAACACCAGAAGAGTGCCATTAGAGTGTGGTTGTGGTGGATTTGAACCGTAGGACTCCATATCTTGTTTCGTAGTTTCCGGTTGATCTGTAGCTCCGTTCTCAACGTTCTTTATATGTTTTTGCATTGTTTTGTCGTGATGCACCTGTTCATGCCATCCTCATGCATGTCAAGATAGCTTAGTATGAAGTTCTGTCCAGAAGTTTATCAACTCATCTCATGCATCATATTGTTTGTTACATCATGTTGTGTTGGTGTTCATTGGCTGTTATTTTTATCTTGGGTAGCACCGGGATCGGAGAGCGAGTACATGGATTCGGGAGAGTACGTGCAGGAAGATCAAGAGTTGTTTCAAGATGAAGAAATCACATGCAAGATGAACGTGACCTTGATACTGTATCTAGCTTTGTTATACTTAGAATCACGCTTCCTTCGATATGCTCGCTGCCTACCACTTGATATAATTGCCTCCTGACATTGCCATGAAACACAAACACCTTCCCCTCCTAGCTAATGTTGTTTGGCTAAGTAGGCTTGCTCATCTCTAATAAATAGCTTTGCTAGTTGCAGGTGCCAGCTGTCTCATGTGATAACATGAGTATTTTGATATCATTATGATTAACTGCTATTTAATTAATGCACCTATACACTTGTTAAATTTCCAAAGGCCTAGCCTTTTGCCGGGTGTTTTGTTCCGTTATTGCCGCCTTAGTTTCGGCTACCGGTGTTTGATTCCATAACTGATCGCTCCTGATACGTTCGGGGTTGTTATGGGGACCCCCTTGATAAATCGTGTAGTGTTAAGGCTTGTCCGGCAGGAACCAACATTGGTTTTAATTTGCTACTCACTATAATTTGCATAGGGAATAGTTACCCCGAGGATTTAATCAAGAACCCGAGCATGTGCTCCTCATGAGTGTTGGTCCCATCTGAGCGATGTCCGGGCCCCCCTGGTCACCCAGTGGTTTAGCCAACCCGACGTCTAGCTCATCCGTCGTGTCCTGAGACTGAGATACGCGGCTCTTATCGGGGTCGTCGACACGACGGGAGGTCCTGCTAGGTTCGTCTTACCTTAGCGATATATCTTGCGTATAGGAATCCCGGTGAAACTTTGGGTCTCCTCAAAGTTGAGGTTTTCCTCTAAGGAATCCGACGAGATCACGAGCTTCGTGATAGAGGATTACTTTGCGGCCCGTGGCAGTTTGGGATGGACTAGTTGGAGCAACCCTGCAGGGTCTAATACTTCGGAAAGCCGTGCCCGCGGTTATGTGGCAACTTGGATAATTTTTTAATATCCGGTTCTAGATAACTTGAATTAACTCTAATAAAAAAAAGGCCAACTATGTGCGTAACCGTGACTGTCCCCTTCGAAGACCTCTCTTTGATTGGGAACACGGTGGGGTTATGTTTGACGTAAGTAGGTGTTCAGGATCACTTAGTGATCATCTAGTCTTTGACCGCTCGCGTAGACCACCATATCAAACACTCTGATCATCGTAAGTTAGCCCCCATATAAGCTTAGGACGCTGCAACCTATACACTAAACCTTCCTCACCTAATAACTTGACTAGTTTCGGTACCAAGGTCATCCGATTGTTGAGTCCCCATGGCTCACAGTTTACTACAACACCCCAACAGGTATAGGTACGCCCGACGCAGGAGATCCTGATGGCATGCAGCTGGCGTGGCAGTACGATGAGGAGAATGACTGACTGTACGTTAAATATCCGGAGGACTGAGGCCATGGTCGTGATCGTGGGCTAGCATGCGGGAAATCATAGTCTTTTCCTTGTTTCATGTTGTCCGTAGCGAGACTAACTTTTTCTGAATAATTGTGTGGATGTAAACTTTATGTTATACTATGTCAGATGGCAAGTGTATGCCCTACTTTTCATTCTTTGAATATGTAATATTATGATTATCTCGCTTGCGAAACGTTTAGATGCGCCTCTTTCCCTTTCGGGGCATCGCCTCCAAAATAGGAAAGGGCCGCATCTTAGTCGTTACAACTTGGTAATCAGAGCCTTACGACCATAGGAGCCTTTGTGTGATCGAACTTGGCCGAGTCGAGTCTAGTAAAATGTTTTGAGTCTTAGTTATATCGGAGAGTAGGTTTCTTTTTCTCCTCTTCTATGCTGTGGTGAGGTTCTCGACTTAGGAGATCTTAATTCTACTCCTCTTCTCACTCAATTTTTTTTAGGATTAGACGGGTATTTTGAAATCTATATGATATCGATGTGACGGAGTTCTGTCTTGATGCCTCCTGTCTAACTTGATTTCTTCCGGGTAGTTGAGCTCCAGGGGATTCTTGTGCACATCACCATCATTCAGATTTCTTAGTATCTCAGGACGAAGGATGTTCGGAATTGCTTCAATACTAGTAGTGGCGAGATAACCCCGATGTAACTAGTACTGGTGCAGATTGTTCGGGAGTATTGCCTTACTTGTATCATTGTGATTACGAGGGTCTGTAGTAGATGAAGGTCCGAGATTCTGGTTGTGTGTTGACGGATGTGATACACTGGACGGGTTAGTATAGGAGTTGTGTGAAATATTACTCCTTGTATCCGTATACCAGATTGCATGACCAGATATTTCGATAATTCATTGGTGGGATATCAAGTAGTGACTTATAGGACAATCTTCCTACAGATGCATGATGTGAGGTTGGGATTCGACATTTAGTGGGTACGTTTGTTCACGGTCGTCTTACGACGGTTCTTGTTGTGTATTAAAGAGTCCTTGTAGCTTGCTACGACTCGGGGATGCTTCAAAAGTCGAGTGCAGTGCCTTGCACAGGATGGCTACTGTAAATTCAAGCCCGTGCGATCATATCCACGAAGATATCGGATGAAATCTCGATCATACATTTGTTCCGAGCAGTTCTAGCTCATACTTGGTTTACAAGTGGTCTTTAATCAGAATTTTGTCGACAGTCACTTTGAGGAAGCATTCTTACTATTTTGTTCGAGTGCAATTGCTAATATTCTTGTTCAGATATTCCTGCCTTTTAATTCAGCTTTACCTTCAATATTATTCTCTGGGATAATGTGTTGTCCGTCTTCAGGATGGCTCCACCCACTACTGGAAAACAGTTTTTTGCCATCAGCCTAGTCTTTGCCATCTGCTAGCTGATGGCAAAGAGTGTCTTTGCCATCAGCTTCAGCGAAACAGACGACAAAGCACAGGCTGATGGCATAGAGTGTTTTTGCCATCAGTCACATCTTTGTCGTTTGCTAGCAGACGACAAAGAGTCCGGAGGCAGACGACAAAGATGTAGATGGGCCCACCGGACCGCGGGGTGGTTAGGCCAAACTGGAGTCCCTTCTTTGCCGTCTGCTAGCGGACGACAAAGAGTCCGGAGGCAGACGACAAAGAGTCTAGACTCTTTGCCGTGCGCCGGTAGACGGCAAAGCGCTAACTCCGTTAATGGCTCCTTCCCCCCACCCCGCCCCTCTCTCTCTCTCTCTGTAACGCCTCACCCCGCACGCCCCTCTCTCTCTCCCAATCCCCGACGCCCACTGACCGCCGCCACCACCATCGCGCCACCGCCCGTGTCGCCCCCGCCGCCGCCCTGTCTCCCCAACCGCCTCCGTCGCGCCACCTCCATCGTCCCGCCGCTGCCCCACCTCGCCCCCGCTGCCGCTGCCCCACCACCGTTGCGCCGCCGCCCCTGGCGCCCCCAGCGCCGCCCGCCACCCCCAACACCCGGCCCCTCCACAGCCGCCCCTCCCGGTGAGCCCCCACACCCCAACCCCCCCCCCCCCCCCCCCCCACCCGCATTATTTTTTAGTAGTTTTAGTAGTTGTTATTGTTAGTAGTTTTAGTGGTAGATTTAGTTAGGTTAGTAGTTTTAGTTAGGTTAGTTAGTTAGCTTGGTTAGTTAGGTGGAGGAGGAGAAGAGGAGAAGAGGAGGAGGAGGAGGACGAGAAGAGGAGAAGAAGAAGAGGAGCAGGAGGAGGAGGAGGAGGAGGAGAAGAAGAAGAAGAAGAAGAAGAGAAGAAGAAGAAAAAAATAAGAAGGAGAAGAAGAAGAAGAAGAAGAAGAAGAAGAAGAGAAGAAAAAAATAAGAAGGAGTAGAAGTAAAGAAGAAGAGAAGAAGAAGAGAAGAAAAGAATAAGAAAAAAATAAGAAGGAGAAGAAGAGAAAAAAGAAGAAGAAGTTGATTTTTTATTGTTTGGTATTTAGTGGTAGCTAGATTCTTTTTTAGTTACTTAGTGGTAGATTCTGTTTTTGTTAATTTTTTTGCTGTTTAGTGCTATCTAGGTTTAGCGATAGGTTTTGTTAGCTTGGTTAGTTAGGTTAGTTAGTTAGTTAGCTTAATAGAAAGAATAGGAAGAAGAAGAAGAGGAGGAGGAGGAGAAGAGGAGAAGAGGAGGAGGAGAAGAAGAAGAAGAAGAAGAAGAAGAAGAGGAGGAGGAGAAGACAAAAATAAGAAGGAGAAGAATAAAAGAAGAAGAGAAGAAGAAGATAAGAGGAGAAGAAGAATACCTTCTCCTCCTCCTTCTTCTCCTCCTCCTCCTTCTCCTTCTTCTTGATTTCTTCTTCTTCTTCTCCTCCTCCTCTTTCTTCTCCTCTATCTTATTCTCCTTACCTTATTTTCCCCAACAATGAGATAATTAGCCCATTTAGCTACAGAATGGCATAAAAACCTTAGTTAGCTCATGAATATTATATTCTGAACTTGTTTTCCTCTAAAATGACATAATTAGAATATTTGTGTTGATCGGGTGGATTTACATGTGATAGTTGTCTCGTCGCTGTGAGGTCTGCTATGCGAAGACCTGCCTGTGCATTGTACGAGCTCCGCCCCTGCATTCGTGGGTCAGTACAAATTTCATCTCCTCCCCGCCCCTTCATTTACTGTGGCTCGGTTTCCGGATGAAACTTTCTAGATGTAGGTAATTAAATTAATTTATCAGTATGCGTGACCAATATGCGTCTACCGTTCGAAAGGGCGACATCTATAAATATGCATGTCTTTGCATATTTATAACCGCCATCCTTTCGAATTGTCCAACATTATCCATGGACAGCCCGAGTATGTGTAGATTGGGTTCGTTTTCCCATATGCTGTGCTCTGGATCCGATGCGGAATTTCATCAGTGCCTCCCTATTGTTCTCCGGATGCACATCCTCTCTGTTTATTGCGGAGACGTTTATCAGGAGAACAACGGGGAGGTGCTGCCGAAATTTTGCGTTGGATCCGGAGCAGAGCATGGGAAAACGAACCCAATCTACACATACTCGGGTGGGATTAGGACCTATCTTTACCTATTAGCGTGTAGGTTGCCTGGACGTAACAAAAATGGCGAACCTGATTAACCGATGAATATAAATGCTAAATTATATACAAATATATTTCTTCTGTCTTTAGTAGCTAGGCAAGATGAGTGATCGTGCGTGGATGTATACCGGTCACCCTAGTCAGAAAGAGATGACAAAAGAATGGTTTGTAAAAACAAAGGAATTTGTGAAATCCGCATTCGCAAATGGCCCGGAAAGAAACTATTGCCCCTGTCCTGGATGCGACAACTATAAAAAGACGACAGAGGCTGTAATGATTAAACACCTGCAAAGGAGGGGTTTTAAGCCTAATTGTACGGTGTGGACATTTCATGGTGAGTCTATACAACGCACAAGAGCTGAGGTGGTCCGTCGTCGGTCGTACGAGCATGGTACCAGGATCGAAGACATGGTGCAAGACTTTGATGATGCTCGGGATTCGGAAGATGAGATGGAGAAATCTACAAAGGCCTTTTATGATATGTTGGAGTCTTCAAAACATCCTCTCCATGAGCACACTCAGCTCTGTCAGCTGGATGCAATTGCACAAGTAATGGCTCTGAAGGCTCAGTTCAACTTGGGAAGAGAATGCTACGACGCGATGATGACACTATTTGGACGCTTCCTACCCAAAGGCCATGTCATGCCTGCAAACCTGTACCGGTCGGACAAAATACTTCGTGTACTTAAGATGCCCTATGAGAAGATAGAAGCATGTGAAAAAGGATATGTCTTATTTACGAAGGAGTATGCACACTTGGACTATTGTCCCAATTGCGAGTCTTGCAGGTATCTTGTGGTAGACAACGGTATGGGTGAGAAGAGGCAGACCAAAATCGCAGTTAGTGTTCTTCGGTATATGCCAATCGTACCAAGACTTCAACGTCTTTTCATGGTCGAAGAGACAGCCAGACAGATGACATGGCACAAATTGGGCAAAAGAAGAGAACTAGATGCGGATGGGAATAAGAAGGTGGTACACACATCGGATGGGGAAGCATGGAAACATTTCGATGGATTGCATCAGGATAAAGCGGCAGATCCAAGGAATCCTCGAGTCTGTGCCGCCACGGATGATTTTAATCCCTTCGGCATGATGGCAACCCAATACAGTTGTTGGCCTGTATTTGTCATTCGACTTAATCTCCCCCCCGGGCATATTATGCAAAGAAAGAACATATTTCTAACGTTGATAATTCCAGGACCCAATTATCCGAGGAACAATATTAATGTGTACCTGCAACCGCTTAAGGATGAATTGGAAGAAGCTTGGGATAATGGGGTCAAGACATACGATGCCGCTAGAAAAGAAAACTTCAAAATGCATGTGTGGTACATGTACTCTATGCATGACTTGCTAGCGTATGCGCTATTCTCTGGATGGTGTGTGCATGGAAGGTTCCCGTGCCCCCAATGCAAGGCAGCTCTTCAGTTTCATTGGTTACAGGAGGGTCGGAAGTATTCTTGCTTTGACTTGCATAGACAGTTCCTGGATCGTGACCATCAGTTCAGAAAAGACAAGAAGAACTTTACCAAAGGTAAAGTTCTCAAAAACTTGGCACCACCTGCGTTGACAGGCCAACAGATGCTGGATCAATTAAACGCCCTCGAGCCTGATCCAGAGCGTCCAGGGTATTTCAAGGGGTATAATTCAAAACACGCCTGGACTCACAAGCCATGCTTCTGGGATCTGCCTTACTTCAAAGACCTCCTTCTTCCACACAATATCGACATGATGCACACTAAAAAGAATATCGGAGAGGCTATTTTTGGTACATTGTTCGACATAGATGGGAAGACAAAGGATAATACTAAGGCTAGAGTCGATCAAGAGACACTATGTCATAGACCGTTACAAAACATGCGAGAAGGCAAAGGAAAGCAGACGTGGTCGAAGCCAAAGGCCTGGTTCAATCTTGGAAGGCCAGCTATGAGGGAAATTATCTTGTGGGTCAAAATGCACTTGATGTTCCCCGATGGGTATGCAACGAATCTAAAGAGGGGAGAGAGTCTTGAAAAATTAAAAATCTTTGGTCTCAAGAGTCATGATTGGCACATATGGCTAGAGCGGGTAATGCCGGTGATGTTACATGGCTTTATTCCTGAGGATGAATGGCTAGTACTGGCGGAGCTGAGCTATTTCTTCCGTGTTCTTTGTGCGAAAGAATTGTCGCCTGGCATGGTAGAAGACATGGAGGAGTTTGCACCGGAGTTGTGTGCAGGTTAGAGAAGATCTTTCCACCGGGCTTCTTTAATCCAATGCAGCATTTGATTTTACATCTACCAACCGAGGCAAGATTGGGTGGGCCCGTGCAAGATCGTTGGTGCTATGCAACTGAGTGGATGCAGAAGACCCTTCAAGCTAAATGTAAAAGTAAGCGTAGAATTGAAGCATCGATGGCAGAGGCATTCCTTACTGAGGAGGTGGGAAACTTTGTGACAGCACACTACGAAGCCAAAAATCATCATTTGCATAATCCGAAGCCTCGGCACAATGATGCACACCCTAAAAAAGGTGGGTCCAACCTCAGCCTATTCAAAGGGAAGCTCGCACCATCCGGTGCTTCGAAACCAATAACATTGGATGTCGAAGAATGGCGGAACATTATGTTGTATATCTTCAACAACCTAACAGAAGTGCGGCCATACATCGAGTGAGTTCTCGGCACATTTTCCCATAACTTCTAATTCATTTGAACTGCTCTTATTCCCGGATATTTCAAACAACCGTTACGTCGCCAAATTCTCGGATGGAGCGCTGATCGAAAATGATTCCATCGAAGAGTATGAGCTTCTGTCAAAGACAGGAGGCGGTATCCCGGTTTCATCTCTTGGTTCAAACAAATGGTAATTATCAATAATGGACCATTTTATTTCTTGGTCTAACTTGCGGCTAATGCAACAATCGTTTCGTATTAAACTTGTAGGCTAATTCAGAGTCTATGGACGCCGAATTGAGACAAGTCGCTAATGGTTTTGACTATAAGGTCCGTTCATTTGAGAAATACAACATCAACGGGTATCTCTTTTGTACCTTTGGCAAAGAACTATCTATGCCCGACCGGAAATCTACAAATTGTGGTGTCTCTGCTATCGACGAAGGTGTTATCGAGTATTATGGAAGAGTTGAAGCAATTTATGAACTTCAATTCTATGGTGAAAACCCACCGAACGTCGTAGTCTTCAAATGTTATTGGTTCTAGCTGAAGGAGACTAGAAGGACTCATGAACATATAGGACTAGTCGAAATCAATCCAAACACCCATTTACATGTTCCCGATGTCTATATTACGGCTCAACAGGCGACCCAAGTTTTCTATCTACTATGGGCATGCCAAACAGATAAGAATCTGGAAGGTTGATATGTTGTTTTTGAAGTGCCGCCACATGTCAGACCACCTCTCCCAAATGAACAGGATTATGAACCTCACATTATCCCAGACACATATGATGGAGAATTCTTCCAACAAATACATCTTTCCAAGAAACGTTTCGAGAACAGCCATGCTTCACCCAAGAACATGGAAGGAGACAGAGACAATGAATCCGACTCCAACCCTGAGCCGGAACCAGAAGACCTGGAACTCATAGAGGTTACTGATGCAGATGACCTATCAATGCTTCAACGATTAAAGAAAGGCCTTTCACAACTTCACGTCGTTGAACCCGACGAGCACGTCATTCATTAAGACATGCGTGATAGTGATGATGATGATGCATTTATTGATGATGATTATTAGTTTGTAAGATTCACAACTTAAATTATATATATTTTAATGTTTATTATTCATGTACATATTATTATTCATGTCAGTTATTCAATTTTTTTATGTTTTACTAATTTCTTTTAATCTTTATCATGGCAGGTCACCACGTGTTGAAAGATGGTGGGCGTTGGTCCAGATCGCTCGACGGGTTCTTCCGAGGCGCCCGACATGAGGGGTGGTACTTCCCTTCCACCCCTATCTCTCCGTAGTGCCTTGGAAGACAGTCTATCGACACCACCCGTGGGTTCTTCTTCGTCGGCTGCATTGCCCACTGGGAGAGGTGCTGGTTGGGTACGGAAGAAGGGGAAGGGTATAGGGAGAGGTGGTGGCCGCGGAAGATCCAGGAGGGCCGTTGAGCCGTCCTCGCCACCACCACCAGCTCATTCACCCGAGCATAGGACTACTATGGTCGACCCGTTTGCGGAGGAGGCTACAGGGACTCCATTCCAGGAGCCTGGTGTTGACGGGCATCCGTCCCATGACACTACGGTCCAGGAGCAGCCTCGGGTCGAGGTGCATTCGGCCCACGAGACTACGGTTCCGAAGGCTTCACCCGACGTGGAGAGGCCCGGATGGGAGACCTGGCCAGATCGGACCGAGTTGCCGGATTGGACCGAAGGTCCGGGTGGGTCAGGGTGCAGGGATGGCGGGGATGAGCTTACAGATAGTGAGGGCGATGTGCAGGTGGACGGGGCCACCGTGTACAAGCATGGTAGTACACGTCTCCCGGTCGTGTCGGCTACCCGCGAGCAGAGGCCGGTATTTAAAGCTAAAGGAGATAGGTAAGTACATTTACTCTTTTGTAGCTTTTGCCGTCAAGTTTGTTCGAATATCTAATGCGTTGACCTTATCATACTGCAGGGGATGGGTACACCCTCTTGGAGTCCGTAGGCCGAACTCCGTCCTTGGTGTACTTTGCCGGACAAATTTCCCGGGGTTTGTCACGTTGCCTGGTGAGGGTCATGTTCCTACACTAGGATTTTCCTGGGAGCACCACGAGGCTGCGCCGGCCCCGCCGGAGGAGATTATAGATGGTGTCTTGTGCCACACGAGGGCCGAGATGGTGATCAAGAGCTTTTGGGTAAATTATGCTTTTACACAATCTAAAATTAACAATATAGCTAATTATTGTACTAATCGGTGTTTTCACGTTTGATTGCAGACCTTCTATAGGTGTGAGGATGGATATGAGGAGGAGGCGGCCAGGGTTCTCGAGGCCGAGTGTAGGCGGTTACTACAGAACTTACGCCACGAGGCTCGGTTGCAGGCTATTCGAGACTACTACGCCACGCGTGGTATTAAGAAGCAGAAGCAGGATTGCCGCGGAAAGTTTCTGAAGAAGGAGCAATACATGAAGGTAATTACCTATTCTTAAGTCCTTCTACGTAGTTTTCTTGATTTCATTCATAGGCGTAGCGCTCAAAATTCTTTCTAATAACTTACAGGTGCCCCTGAGATGGTGTGCGGATAAGATGGATTGTTGGGAGGCGTTGGTTGATGAGTGGTGCACAGGCAGCTGGCGAGCCATCCACGAGAATGCGAAGGATCGGCGTAGACAAATGGTTGGTGTGCCACACCATGAAGGCAGCGCCAACTTACTTCAGTTCGGACGAAACTGGGTATGTGATTTGCTTCATGATTCATGCAATTCATTCTTCATGCTAATATTTTGTTCCTCTCTTTTAGGCGCATCACAATAAGACGGAGATGCCACACTTGTACGACCTTTATGGCATGGACCATACTGCCTCGTACAAGAAGGCGAAGGCATTCTCTGAGTCTGACCTGGATGATCCCAATAACTTCACCAACATATCATCCCACCAGAAGCTCGTGGCATACAGGGACGCGGGGAAGGCTACAAAAGGGGATGACTTTAACCCTAGCCAGGAACCTTTGGATCCAGAGCTGGTGATGATATCTGGTGGCGGGAGGCCCCATGGCTCGATAGCCATTGGAGATGGGATAATACGTTGTCCACTCACTCTCCCGGAGATCAAGGCGTGCCAGTCGAGCAGCTGTCCTGAGATAACGCGTCGTCCACGGCCAGTCGATCTTGCCATCGAGGTTAGTTGTACGGACTAAGAACACTTTCATCCATTTCATTATGTGTGTCACCATAGATCATTACTGTGGTAACGCGGAATGGTGTTTCATGCTGCTCTTCAGAAAGAGAGATTGGCAAACCAGGCTACTCTTGAGAAAGAGAGATTGGCAAGCCAGGCTGCTCTTGAGAAAGAGAGATTGGCAAGTCAGGCTGCTCTTGATGAGAGGGACCAGACGACGACACGATTGATTGACGAGGAGAGGTCCTGGAATGAGGCGGGTCAACGGGCCCTGTACAAGCTTTTTGTGGTAAGTTTTTTTTCACATTAGCCAAATCATGTGTGTAATGTCTGTTTCATTACTAACTAATACAACCCACACTTCAGGGTCTGTGTGAGAAGAGCGGTCAAGTCCCTCCGCCGATGCCCATCTTCTCTTCGATTGGCACGTTGAGTTTCGTTATAAACTAGTATTATTAATTGAGTGTCATCATGCTAACTGAGACATTGCAAAATATCTATTCTGCAGAATAACTCCCGAGCGGCATCGCACGACCCTTCTCCAGGTGTTTCTCCTCCTTGATGACCACTACGGTAAGTTTCTCTTCTCCTCTTTCATATTCTCCTTGCCTTAATTTCCCCAACAATGACATAATTAGCCCATTTAGCTCCAAAAAGACATAGTTAGCTAACTTAGCTCCAAGAAGAAGAGAAGAGGAGAAGAAATAGGACCTACGAAAAGAAAGAAGAAGAAGAAGAAGAGAAGGAGGAGGAGGAGGAGGAGGAGGAGGAGAAGGCCAAGGACCTTCTAGTCCTCCTCCTCCTCCTCCTCCTCCTCCTTCTTCTTTATTTCTTCTTCTTCTCCTCCTCCTCCTCTTTCTTATCCTCTTTAATATTTTACTTGCCTTAATTTCACCAACAATGACATAATTATCCCATTTAGCTCCAAAATGCCATAATAAGCTCAAATTGGCATAAGAACCTTGGTTAGCTCATTAATATTATATACTTAGCTTGTTTTCCTCTAAAATGAGATAATTAGCCCATTTAGCTCCAAAAAGACATAGTTAGCTAATTTAGCTCCAAGAAGAGGAGAAGAGGAGAAATGAAAAGGAAGAACAAAAAGAAGAAGAGAAAGAGAAGAGAAGGAGAAGGAGAAGAAGGAGGAGGAGAAGAAGGAGGGGGAGGAGGAGGAGGAGGAGAAGGAGGAGAAGGCCAAGGATCTTCTAGTCCTTCTCCTACTCCTCCTTCTCCTCCTTCTTCTTTATTTCTTATTCTTCTCCTCCTCCTCCTCCTCCTCTTTATTCTCCTCTTTCATATTCTCCTTGCCTTAATTTCCCCAACAATGACATAATTAGCCCATTTAGCTCCAAAATACCATAATAACCTCAAAATGGCATAAGAACCTTTGTTAGCTCATTAATATTATATACTTAGCTTGTTTTCCTCTAAAATGGGATAATTAGCCCATTTAGATCCAAAAAGACATAGTTAGCTAATTTAGCTCCAAGAAGAGGAGAAGAGGAGAAGAAATAGGAAAAATGAAAAGAAAGAAGAAGAAGAAGAAGAAGAGAAGAAGGAGGAGGAGGAGGAGGAGAAGGAGGAGAAGGCGAAGGACCTTCTAGTCCTTCTCCTCCTCCCCCTCCTTCTCCTCCTTCTTTATTTCTTCTTCTTCTCCTCTGCCTCCTCTTTCTTCTCCTCTTTCATATTCTCCTTTCCTTAATTTCCCCAACAATGACATAATTAGCCAATTTAGCTCCTAAAAGACATTATAAGCTCAAAATGGCATAAGAACCTTGGTTAGCTCATTAATATTATATACTTAGCTTGTTTTCCTCTATAATGAGATAATTAGCTCATTTAGTTCCAAAAAGACATAGTTAGCTAATTTAGCTCCAAGAAGAGGAGAAGAGGAGAAATGAAAAGAAGGAAGAAGAAGAAGAAGAAGAGAAGGAGAAGGAGAAGGAGAAGAAGAAGGAGGAGGAGAAGAAGAGAAGAAGAAGGAGAAGGAGGAGAAGAAGGAGAAGGAGCCCTCCTTCTTCTCCTTCTTCTCTCCTCCTTCTTGTCCTCCTTCTTCTCCTTCTTATTTTTTCTTCTTCTCCTCCTCCTTCTCCTTCTCCTTCCCCTCCTCCTCCTACTCCTTCATGTTTTTCTTCTCCTTCTTCTCTTCTTGCTTCTTCTCTTTCTTCTTCAATTTAGCTTATTTGTCATATATATGTTGTTGTTCTTCTTCTTCTGACTTTCTTATTCCCATTTTGCAGATTGGATGTACTACATGCATGGAAGCTGGCATTGGATTGCTTTAGTTTCCGTTTTTATTTGAGTTGATGAACAATGTGGAACTATATGTATATGTATATATGGATGAACAATATATGTGCAACTATATGTATGTATATATGGATGAAATTTGTATGTGTTGGTTCTTTTGATATATGGGATGTACGTTGGTGAACAAATGGCATTGATGAGCTTTATATGTATATCATATATGTGTTGTGACCTATTTATCATATATGCGCTATGAATTATATGTATATGTGCTGTGAAATAGAAAAAAAAGTGACAATATAGGCTCTTTGTCGTCTGCCAGCTGATGGCAAAGGCCTTTGCCATCAGCTGACCGACGACAAAGGTGCCACGTGGCGCCCAGCTGTGCAACCTGGGCAGTAGCAGCTGGCCATATAGTATCGTTGCCGTCTGCTTCCGGGGGGGCAGATGGCAAAGAAGAGGGCACAGAGGAGGGGGGAGGAGGTGGAGGCTGACGGCAAAGAAGAGGGGGAGGCAGACGACACAGAGGAGGGGGGGAGGCAGAAGGTAAAGAAGTGGGGGGGAGGCTGACGGCATAGAGGAGGGGGAGGAGGAGGGGGAGGCAGACGGCAAAGAAGAGGGGAGGCAGACGACAAAGCCTCCGTTAGCCCCTAACGGAGGCAACGCCAGTCGGCTGCCGTCTCGACCACTTTGCCGACTGCTCCTATGAAAAGCTGACGACAAAGCTCTTTGCCGTCCGATTGGGGAGACAGACGGAAAATAAGCTACAATGCCGTCGTAGTCTGACGCAGAAATTTTGCCGGCCGTGAGATTCTTTGCCGTCCGTGATTTACTCTTTGCCCTCTGTGATGGCAGACGACAAAGAAGCTAATTCCTGTAGTGACCAACTCGTCAGAATCCGGGTCGTGAGGGTGCGGAGATGCCGCCACCACCCCCTCCACCTCCTCCTCCATCGCCGCCTCCTCCTGCAGAGGCTTGGCAAGCGGTGATCGCTGCAACAAATGCTAACACTCATATGCTAATCAAGCTATTGCAAGAGAGGACTAATCAGCAGCAGGGCAATTTCAACCATGGTGTTAACATCTGGTTCTAGATAACTTGAATAAATGTAATAAAAAAATGCCAACTATGTGCGTAACCGTGACTCTCCCCTTCGAAGACCTCTCTTCGATGGGGAACACGGTGGGGTTATGTTTGACGTAAGTAGGTGTTCAGGATCACATAGTGATCATCTAGTCTTCAACCGCTCGCGTAGACCACCATATCAAACACTCTGATCATTGTAAGTTAGGCACCATATAAGCTTAGGACGCTACAACCTATACACTAAACCTTCCTCACCTAATAACTTGACTAGTTTCGGCACCAAGGTCATCTGATTGCTGAGTCCCCGTGGCTCATAGTTTACTACAACACCCCAACAGGTATAGGCACGCCCGACGTAGGAGATCCTGATGGCATGCAGCTGGCATGGTAGTACGATGAGGAGAATGACCGACTGTACGTGAACTATCCGGAGGACAGAGGCCGTGGTCGTGATCATGGGCTAGCATGCGGGATGTCATAGTCTTTTCCTTGTTTCATGTTGTCTGTAGCGGGACTAACTTGTTCTGAATAATTGTGTGGATGTAAACCTTATTTTATACTCTGTCAGATGGCAAGTGTATGCCCTACTTGTCATTCTTTGAATATGTAATGTTATGGTTATCTTGCTTGCGAAATGTTTACATGTGCCTCTTTCCCTTTTGGGGGATCGCCCCCAAAATAGGAAAGGGCCGCATCTTAGTCGTTACAATTATATATCATAAGCATTAGCTCATCTCATAAAAATTCTCATGATGAAGTAACAAGCTATTCATATGTTAAAGTATAGACCATACAGTTTCTTAAAAAATAACAAACTATGCTTTTAGTCACCCAACAATTGCAATTCATCTTATTTTCAGGAAGGGTCTATGTAAGAGCTTTGATTTAGCAAATTCCACATACTCAACTATCATATAGTCTTCCATGATTGCTAACACTCAAAGCATATTTTTAGAGCAAATGGCATCCTCCGAACACAGAGAAAGATAGGGTCTTAAAGTTTCGCCTCCCAACTTATTTATCATATAGATAATTGTCAACAATAATAATTCATAATCAAATATATTTGAATGGCCATATATGCTTGGATATTTCCCCACCACATGATGCTTTCCAAGAGAAAAAGGCAAAATATAGGAAGTGGTCAAGATCACCATGACTCTTGTATAAAGGTAAGTACTAGAAAGTAAAAGATATGCCCTTCGTAGAGGGAAGCATTGATTTGCAGAGGTGCCAGAGCTCAAGCTTTTAAAACAGAGACGAATAATAATTTTGAGCGGTATGCTATAATCGTCAATATAACAACCAAGAGATCTCGGTATCTTCCATGTTAGATAAATTATAAGCGGTTGCCAAAAAAATGGTAACGTTTCTTCTCCCCCTCCACCAATAAATCACACTCCATGGCGATCCGAATCCATGAGTACCGTCCATAGAAACAACAATCTTGGGGGAGTTCTGTTTCATTATATTTTGATTTGATTTTTTTAGCATGGGATTGGGCATCCCGAATACCAGCCACTATCTCGTGAATGATAGTGAATCGACACATATCGTGAGAATAACTCACATAGCATGGAAGATACTGACAACCCCTAGTCACTATATTGAGCGATTCGGGCATACAGAACAAAATATTATTTGAAGGTTTAGAGTTTGCGACATGCAAATTTACTTGGAACGGCTGGTAAATACCACATATAGGTATGTATGGTGGACTCATATGGAACAACTTTGGGTTTAAGGGTGTTTCGATGCACAAGTAGTATTTCTACTTGGTGCGGAAGTTTTGGCTAGTATGAGGTGGAAGCAAGAACCACATGTTGGTGGATCCATAACAATATAACTTCTATACAAATATACCCTAGCGTAACTCATTACATTGTCTTCCTTGTCTAACTTCAACTAATTTGCCCAAGTTTGAAAATAATTAACGGGGATTCACAATCATAGAAGATTTCCAAGATAGTATATTTATATGTGAAATCTCTCTTCCTTCAATATTCTTTCATGAATTGTTCAAGTGACCAATGCGGTGTTTGCTAACTTTCAATAAATTTTACCACCTATATTTCTTATATGTGAAGTCATTAATCCCCATGGAATAAGCATATAAGACAAATATAATTTCAGATTTATGATATTCAATTCACTCAACCATTTACTCATAGAATATAAGTGAAGCACGAAATTAAATGACAAAACTACTCCAAAACATATAAGTGAAGATCAATGAGTAGGCAAACAATTAATTAGCTATGTGAGGAATTTCTCTCTCTCTCTTAATAAAGATTTTCAGATCTGAGTATTTTATTTAGACAACAAGCAAAATAAAAATAGCACTCCAAGAATAGGACGCATCATGTGAACGAATAAAAATTTAGGCTCAACATAGGCTAACCGATAGTTGACGAAGAGAGGTGGGATGCGTAGGATCCCCAAGCTTAGATGCTTGAGAGTTATTGAAATATTTACTTTTGGTGCCTTGGGCATCCCCAAGCTTGAGCTTTTGTATCTTGTCCAATCCTCTCGTATCCCGGTTTCACCTATTCTCAAAAACATCACCCACACAAAACTTGAAAAGAACTCATGAGATAGGTTAGTGCATGATACGTCTCAACGTATCTATAATTTTTGATGGTTTCACACTGTTATATTGTCTTCTTTGGATGTTTTATGTACCTTTTATATCTTTATTGGGACTAACTTATTAATTTAGTGCCAAGTGCTAGTTCCTGTTTTTTCTATGTTTTTGACTCTTTTCAGATCTGATTTTGGAACGGAGTCAAAACGGAATAAAAATACCGAAATGATTTTTTCCCGAACGGAAGAAGATCAGGGGGCCTCTGGGCCAAGCCAGGTGGGCTCCAGGGAGCCCACAAGCTCCCACTCCGCCACCAGGGGGAGGCGGCGGTGTTAGGGCTTGTGGCCTCCCTGGCCGCCCCCTGACCTAGATCCCTGGCCTATATATTCCCAAAAATTTAGCAAAAAATCAGGGGAGCCTCGAAAATACTTTTCCGCCGCCGCAAGCTTCCGTTTCCGCGAGATCTCATCTGGTGACCCTTCCTGGCACCCTGCCGGAGGGGACTTTGGAGTTGGAGGGCTTCTTCATCATCATCATCGCCCCTCCAACGACTCGTGAGCAGTTCACTTCAGACCTACGGGTCCGTAGTTAGTAGCTAGATGGCTTCTTCTCTCTCTTGGATCTTCAATACAAAGTTCTCCATGATCTTCATGGAGGTCTATCCGATGTAATCTTCTTTGGCAGCGTGTTTGTCGAGATCCGATGAATTGTGGATTTGTGATCAGATTATCTATGATATATATTTGAGTCTTTTCTGATTTCTTATATGCATGATTTGATATCCTTGTAAGTCTCTCTGAGTATTCGGTTTTGTTTGGCCAACTAGATCTATGATTCTTGCAATGGGAGAAGTGCTTAGTTTTGGGTTCTACCATGTGGTGACCTTTCCCAGTGACAGTAGGGGCACCAAGGCACACATTAAGTAGTTGTCATCAAGGGTAAAAAGATGGGGTTTTCATCATTGGTTTGAGATTATCCCTCTACATCATGTCATCTTTCTTAAGGCGTTACTCTGTTCTTTCGGACTTAATACACTAGATGCATGCTGGATAGCGGTCGACATGTGGAGTAACAGTAGTAGATGCAGAAATTATCGCTCTACTTGTTTTGGACGTGACGCCTATAGATATAATCCTTTCCATAGATATCGTCACGAGTTTGCGCGGTTCTATCAATTGCTCAATAGTAATTTGTTCACCCACCGTCTAATTGCTTTCATGAGAGAAGCCACTAGTAAACACTACGGCCCCCGGGTCTATTCACATCCATCGTTTACACCTCCGCTTTTACTTTACTTTGTTACTTTGTTGCTTTTAGTTCTCACTTGGAAAACAATCTATAAGGGATTGACAACCCCTTCATAGCGTTGGGAGCAAGCTTTTGTGTTTGTGCAGGATCTTGAGATACTCCTCCACTGGGTTGATACCTTGGTTCTCAAACTGAGGGAAATACTTACCACCGCTACGCTACATCACCCTTTCCGCTTCGAGGGAACACCAACGCAAGGCTTCAAGGCCACGGGGGAAATCATTTGCATACTTGCCTAGGAAGTCCCTTAAGGCGTAGCCGCAGCTGAAGGATTCCTGGTGCCGTTGCTGAGGAGTATCAAGCAACACACCTATTTCTGGCGCCGTTGGAAGGTCTATTATTGCAGTAGCAGAAGTATTTCTGGCGCCGTTGCCGGGGAGGAGAAGTCAAGATCTATCCAAGTAGGTCTCACAAACTCATCTCCTGCATTTACTTTTGTTGCCACTTGCCTCTCGTTTTCCTCTCCCCCACTTCACATTTGCCATTTTCCTTTGCCTTTCTCCTTCGTCGTTTACTTTTGCCTTTGCCGTTTTCCTTTGCCGGTTTTCTCGCTTGCTTGTGTGCTTGTTTGTTTGTTGAAGTCATCATGGCTGAAAACACCAAACTTTGCGACTTCTCGAGCACTAATAATAATGATTTTATTAGTACTCTGATTGCTCCCGCGACTAGTGCAGAATCGTATGAAATCAACGCAGCTTTGCTGATTCTTGTTATGAAAGAGGAATTCTCTGGCCTTCCTAGTGAAGATGCTGCATCCCATCTCAATACCTTCATTGAGCTTTGTGATATGAAAAATAAAAGAGATGTGGATAATGACGTGATTAAGTTGAAACTTTTTCCTTTCTCGTTGCGAGATCGCGCAAAAACTTGGTTTTCTTCTTTGCCTAAAAATAGTATCGATTCTTGGGATAAGTGCAAAGATGCTTACATATCCAAGTATTTTCCGCCGACTAAGATCATCTCCTTACGTAACGATATCATGAATTTCAAGCAACTTGATCATGAACACGTTGCACAATCTTGGGAGAGGATGAAGCTTATGATTAGAAATTGTCCTGCTCATGGCTTGAGTTTTTGGATGATTATACAATTTTTTACACTGGCTTGAATTTCGCTTCTGGCAATATCTTGGACTCCACCTCAGGTGGAACGTTCATGCAAATCACGTTAGGAGACGCTACAAAACTCCTAGACAATATCATGACCAATTACTCTCAGTGGCACACTGAAAGGTCGCGTGCTAGCAAAAAGGTGCACGCTATAGAAGAGATTAACTCGCTTAGTGCTAAGATGGACGAGTTGATGAATTTGGTTGCAAGTAGAAACGCTACCGTAGATCCTAATGACATGCCACTATCTTCTTTGATTGAGAGTAGCAACGCTAGTTTGGACGTGAATTTTGTTGGTAGGAACAATTTTGGCAACAACAATGCTTTTAGAGGAAACTATGTTCCTAGGCCTTTTCCTAGTAACTCCTCTAACAATTATGGCAATTCCTACAACAACACTTATGGAAATCACAACAAATTACCCTCGTATTTAGAGAGTAATATCAAAGAGTTGATCAACTCTCAAAAGATTTCCAATGCATCCATAGAGGAAAAACTACTCAAAATAGACGATTTGGCTAAGAGTGTTGATAGGATGTCTTGTGATATTGATGCTTTGAAAGTTAGATGCGCTCCTCCCAAGGTCAAGTTGGATGAAACTTTGAAAGCTATGCGTGTCTCCATGAATGAGAGCAAAGAAAGAACCGCCCAAATTCGCGCTAGGCATGAATGGTTTAAAAGGGTGTGTTCTAGTGATGCAAATCACGAAGATCTTGAAGTGCTTGGTGTGTCTCCTCTTGAATCTTTGTTTTCGTGTGTCAAACCTACTTATGTAGGGGCTGGATATGAATCCACTTTGGTTGAAAAACGCCCCAATGATTCGGAGTCCACCAATCTTGATGATAAAGGTGTGGAGAGTGGAGTAGAAGAAGTCAAAATTTTGGGTAGTAACGAAACTCCCACTTTGGATTTCAAGGAATTCAATTATGATAATTGCTCCTTGTTTGAATGCATTTCTTTGATGCAATCCATTGCAAACTCTCCACATGCTTATAGCCAAAGCAAAGTCTTTACCGCGCATATCGTAGATGCTATGATGAAATCTCTTGAAGAGAAGCTCGAACTAGAAGTCTCTATACCTAGAAAACTTCATGATGAGTGGGAACCTACCATCAAAATCACGATAAAAAACTATGAGTGCAATGCTTTGTGTGATTTGGGTGCTAGTGTTTCCGCGATTCCAAAGTCTTTATGTGATATTCTTGGTTTTCATGAGATTGAAGAGTGTTCTCTTAATTTGCATCTTGCGGATTCTACTGTCAAGAAACCCGTGGGAAGGATCGATGATGTTGTTATTTTTGCAAATAAGAACTATGTACCCGTGGATTTCATTGTACTTGACATAGATTGCAATCCTTCATGTCCCATTATTCTTGGTAGACCTTTCCTAAGGACTATTGGTTCTACCATCGATATGAAGGAAGGGAATATTAGATTTCAATTTCCTTTAAAGAAGGGCATAGAGAACTTTCCTAGATAGAAAATAAGATTGCCTTATGAATCTATGATGAGGGCTACCTATGGTTTGAGCACCAAAGATGACTATACGTGATTTCATCACCTTTCGCCTAGCTAAGGGCGTTAAACAAAAGCGCTTGTTGGGAGGAAACCCAACGAATCTATCCTTTTTCTTTCTGTTTTGTGTTTTCCACACTTTCATAATACTGTTATGATTGTGTTTTTTGTGTTTCTTTTTGCATTTGTGCCAAGCAAAACCGTTATGATTAGTCTTGGGGATGATCGTTTGGTCATGCTGGAAAAGACAGAAACTTTCTGCTCACGAAAAGAATTTTCATTCTTTTTATGTAAGAGATTTTGAGTTTATTATTTATTATTCTGATTGCTCCGCAAATTCTTCATACTGTCGTAATTTTTCAGAATTTTTGGAGTACCAGAGGTATACGAAATATACAGATGTCTACAGACTCGTCTGTTGTTAACAGATTCTGTTTTTGTTGTGTTGGTTGCTTATTTTGATGAAACTATGGATAGTATCGGGGGTTATTAGCCATGGAAGATTGAAAATATAGTAACCCAGCATCAGCACAAGTAGAATTTAAGGTTTCTACAGTACCTAAGGAAGTGGTGGTTTGCTTTCTCATACTAATGTTATCACGAGTTTCTGTTTAAGTTTCGTGTTGTGAAGTTTTCATGTTTCGGGTGAAGTTCTTAAGGACAAAAATATAAAGAGTGGCAAGAGCTCTGCTTGGGATGCCCAAGGCACCCCAAGAGATTCAAGGATGCTGTAAAAGCCTAAGCTTGGGGATGCCCCGGGAAGGCATCCCCTCTTTCGTCTTCAATCCATCGGTAACGTTACTTGGGGCTATATCTTTATTGACCACATGTTATGTGTTTTTGCTTGGAGCGTCTTGTACGTAGGAGTATTTTATTTTTTTTGTGTCACAATCATCCTTGCTGCACACCTAGAGAGAGAGACATGCACTCATCGTGATTTTGTCGAGCTTCACTTATATCTTTTGGTAGACAATTCAGCTCATATGTGCTTTGCTTATATCTTTTGAGCTAGATACTTTGGCTCTATGTGCTTCACTTGTATCTTCTAGAGCACAGCGGTGCGTGGTTTGGTAGTTGATCTATGCTTTGAAAGTAGTCTCAAAAGGGGTAGTTATCCAAAGGGATACGAAAACTTCCACCTTCATGTGCATTGAATAGTTAGAGGAGTTTGTTCATCTCAATTAGTTTTGAGTTGTGGTTATGGTAATATTGAAGTCATGCTAGTAAGGTGTTGTGGATCTAGAAATACTTGTGTTGAAGTTAGTGATTCCCGTAGCATGCACGTATGGTGGACCGCTATGTGATGAAATTTGAGCATGATTAGTCTATTGATTGTCATCCTTTGCGTGGCGGTCGGGATCGCGCGATGGTTTATACCTACCAACCCTCCCCCTAGGAGTATGCGTTGAATGCTTTGTTTTGATTACTAATAAAAAGTTTTGCAAAAATTATATGAGTTCTTCATGACTAATGTTGAGTCCATGGTTTAGATGCACTTTCACCTTCCACCATCACTATCTTCTTAGTGCCGTGCAAGTTTCGCCGGTGCACAAAACCCACCATTAGCCTCCCTCAAAACAGCCACAATACCTACCTACTATGGCTTTTTCAAAGTCATTCCGAGATATATTGCGATGCAACTACCACCATGACATGTGCCACCACGTCTACATTGCCATTGCATGATCGTAAGATAGCTAGCATGATGTTTCCATTGATGTCTATGCCATGCTAGATCTTTGCCACGGTACACTACCGAAGGCATTCCATATAGAGTCATAGTTGCTCTAAGTTTTGAGTTGAAAGTGTGATGATCATCATTAATGGAGCATTGTCCCATGTGAGGAAATAAAAGAGGCCAAATAAGCCCACCAAAAAAGGCCAAAGAGCCCACCAAATAAAAAAAATGAGAGAAAAAGAGAGAAGGGACAATGCTACCACTTTTTCCACACTTGTGCATATTAAGCACCATGATCTTCATGATTGAGAGTCTCTCGTTTTGTCACCACCATATAGCTAGTGGGAAATTTTAATTATATAACGTGGCTTGTATATTCCAATGATAGGCTTCCTCAAAATTGCCTTAGGTCTTCGTGAGCAAGCAAGTTGGATGCACACCCACTAGTTTTCTTTAAGAGCTTTCACATACTCGTAGCTCTAGTGCATCATTTGTATGGAAATCCGTACTCATTCACATTGATATCTATTGATGAGCAACTCCACAGCTCATTGATATGCCTAGTTAATGTGCCTATCTTCTCCTTTTTGTCGTGCAACCTCCACCACATTCCACACCATCTATAGTGCTATAACCATGGCTGACGCTCATGTATTGTCTGAGAGTTGAAAAGGTTTGAGAAAGTAAAGGTGTGAAACAATTACTTGGCCAATACCGGGGTTGTGCATGATTTAAATTCATTGTGCAATGATGATAGAGTATAGCCAGACTATATGCTTTTGTAGGGATAACTTTCTTTTGGCCTTGTTATTTTGAAAGTTCATGATCACCTTGCTAGTTTGCTTGAATTATTATTGTTTCCACGTCAATAGCAAACTATTGTTTTGAATCTAATGGATCTGAACATTCACGTCAGATAAGAGGAGTTACAAAGGACATCTATGCTAGGTAGCATGAAAGCATCAAAAATTCGTTCTTTATCACTTCCCTACTCGAGGACGACCAAGTGTTAAGTTTGGGGATGCTTGATACGCCTCAAACGTATCTATAATTTTTGATGGTTTCACGCTGTTATCTTGTCTTCTTTGGATGTTTTATGTACCTTTTATATCTTTTTTGGGACTAACTTATTAATTCAGTGCCAAGTGCCAGTTCCTGTTTTTTCTGTGTTTTTGACTCTTTTCAAATCTGATTTTGCAACGGAGTCCAAACGGAATAAAAATCCCGAAATGATTTTTTCTCGAACGGAAGAAGATCTGGGGGGCTCTGGGCCAAGCCAGGTGGGCTCGAGGGAGCCCACAAGCTCCCACTCCACCACCAGGGGGAGGCGGCGGTGACAGGGCTTGTGGCCTCCCTAGCCGCCCCTGACCTAGATCCTTGGCTTATATATTTTCAGCAAAAAATCAGGGGAGCCTCGAAAATACTTTTCCACCGCCGCAAGCTTCCGTTTCCACGAGATCTCATCTGGAGACCCTTCCCGGCACCCTGCCGGAGGGGACTTTGGAGTTAGAGGGCTTCTTCATCATCATCAGCGCCCCTCCAATGACTTGTGAGTAGTTCACTTCAGACCTACGGGTCGGTAGTAAGTAGCTAGATGGCTTCTTCTCTCTCTTGGATCTTCAATACAAATTTCTCCATGATCTTCATGGAGATCTATCCGGTGTAATCTTCTTTCGTGGTGAGTTTGTCGAGATCCGATGTATTGTGGATTTGTGATCAGATTAGCTATGATATATATTTGAGTCTTTGCTGATTTCTTATATGCATGATTTGATATCCTTGTAAGTCTCTCCGAGTCTTGGGTTTTGTTTGGCCAACTAGATCTATGATTCTTGCAATGGGAGAATTGCTTGGTTTTGTGTTCTACCATGTGGTGACCTTTCCCAGTGACAGTAGGGGTAGCAAGGCACACATTAAGTAGTTGCCATCAAGGGTAAAGAGATGGGGTTTTCATCATTGGTTTGGGATTATCCCTCTACATCATGTCATCTTGCTTAAGGCGTTACTCTGTTCTTTCGGACTTAATACACTAGATGCATGCTGGATAGCGGTCGACGTGTGGAGTAATAGTAGTAGATGCGGAATGTATAGGTCTACTTGTTTTGGACGTGATGCCTATAGATATAATCATTGCCATAGATATTGTCACGACTTTGCGCGATTCTATCAATTGGTCGACAGTAATTTGTTCACCCACCGTCTACTTGCTTTCATGAGAGAAGCCACTAGTAAACATTACGGCCCCCGGGTCTATTCACATCCATCGTTTACACCTCCGCTTTTACTTTGCTTTTTTACTTTTTTTCTTTCCGTTCTCACTTGGCAAACAATCTATAAGGGATTGACAACCCCTTCATAGCGTTGGGAGCAAGCTTTTGTGTTTGTGCAGGATCTTGAGATACTCCTCCACTGGATTGCTACCTTGGTTCTCAAACTGACGGAAATACTTACCACGCTACACTACATCACCCTTTCCGCTTAGAGGGAACACCAACGCAAGGCTCCAATTCCACGGGGGAAATCCTTTGCATACTTGCCTAGGAAGTCCCTTAAGGCTTAGCCGCAGCTGAAGGATTCCTGGTGCCGTTGCTGAGGAGTATCAAGCAACACTCCTATTTCTGGCGCCGTTGGAAGGTCTTTTGTTGTAGTAGCAGTGCACATAATAATAAATCAACTCTTTATGTACTGCCAAGACAAGTTGAATAATAATTGCAAACATCATCTACCGTTTACTATCAGTTCCACAATTTATATATATCAATATAAGCTATGGAAACTATAGGATAAGTAGATAACAAAACTATGACAACAATATGTCCAAACAGAATAGTTTGTAGAAATTTATGAAAACAATGTACTTCTGTAACTCAAACAATTATTGAAATTTAGGAAATCCTATAAAATTTATATTACAACACTGTGTAGAAATTTCAGAAACTTTTCACGTTCTAGTAAAATATGAAAATTCAAACACTACATCACCAGTTTCTGTTTTTACACAACACCAATCAAAGCATGCAATGCAAGTATCCTAATGCAATTCTTGGAACTTTTTATTGAAAAAAGATTAAAAATAACACCTAACAGATAACAACAAAATAAATGACACTCCAAGCAAAACTCATATTATGTGACGAATAAAAATATAGCTCCAAGTAAGATATACCGATAATGTTGAAGACGAAAGAGGGGATGCCCCCAAGCCTAGGCGCTTGAGTCTTCCTTGGATATTACCTTGGGGGTGCCTTGGTCATCCCCAAGCTTAGGTTCTTGTTATTCCTTATTCTCCTCATATCGGTCTCTCACCCAAAACTTGAAAACTTCAATCACACAAAACTTAACGGAACTTCGTGAGGTGGGTTAGTATAATAAATAATGATCATTCACTTAGGTACTGTCGAGACAAGATTAATAATTGTTCCCACATGATACCTACTGTATGATACTATTCCCATAATTTATATCACTGAATATAAGCAATGGGAACACTAAAATAAGCAAACTATGCATGCAAAACAGAATCTGTCAAAAACAGAACAGTCTGTGAAGATATGTAGTGTAACCATACTTCCCTGTCTCTAAAAATTCCGAAAATTAGGACAATACAGGAAATTTGTATATCAATCATGTGTAAAAACTTCAGATCAAAATCACATTCTAGTGAATTTACAAAATTCTTGGATAGAGAGCAAATGTTTCTGTTTTTCCACAGAATCAAGTCAACTATCATCCACACTATCCCAAAGGATTTACTTGGCACTTTATTGAAATAAAAGGCATAAAACATGATTAATACAGTAGCTTAATCATGTGAACACCAAAAAACATAAATTAAAAGTGTTCGGTTGTCTCCCAACAAGCACTTTTCTTTAAAGCCTTTTAGCTAGGCATGATAATTTCAATGATGCTCACGTAGGAATGATAATTATAACATGCAAAAGAGCATCATGAATCTCATGAAAAGCACCTTTAAGTCTAACCCACTTCCTATGCATAGGGATTTTGTGAACAAACAATTTATGGGAGCAAGAATCAACTAGCATAGGAGGGAAAAACAAGCATAACTTCAAATCTTTGAACACATAGAGAGGAAACTTGATATTATTGCAATTCCTACAAGCATATGTTCCTCCCTCATAATAATTTTCAGTAGAATCATCAAGGAATTTCACAATATAACCACCACATAAAGCATTCTTTTCATGATCTACGATCATAGAAATTTTACTACTGTCTACACAAGAAATTCTACTCATGACTAATAGTGTTAGTAAACTCAACGAAATAACTATCATGAGGTACTTGATTGACACAACCACTTTGAATATTAAAATAATGATAAAAAGTTTCATGGTTACTACTAGTCTTTATAGCATACATGTCATCGCAATAATCATCATACATAGGAGGCATGCTATCATCGTAATAGTTTTGCTCATCAAAACTTGGGGGACTAAAATTATCATATTCATCAAGCATAGCATCCCCAAGTTTGTGGCTTTGCATATCATTAACATCATGAATATTCATAGAATTCATACTGACAATATTTCTATCATGCTCATGACTCAAAGATTTAGTGCCAAACATTTTAACTTCTTCTTCTAACACTTGAGAAATTTTTTCCTTTCCATCATTTTCACGAAAGACATTGAAGAGATGAAGCATATTAGGTAAACTCGATTCCATTTTTTGTAGTTTTATTTTATAAAACCAAACTAGTAAAAAACGAGAAACTAAACGATTTAATTGCAAGATCTAAAGATATACCTTCAAGCACTCACCTCCACGACAACGGCGCCAGAAAAGAGCTTCGTTGACGGGATGTGAGTGCCACTTACCTAACCTCCCCGGCAACGGTGCTAGAAAAGAGCTTGATGTCTACTACAAAACCTTCTTCTTGTAGACTCGTGTTGGGCCTCCAAGCGCAGAGTTTTGTAGGACAATAGAAAGTTTCCCCCAAGTGGATGACCTAAGGCTTATCAATCCGTGGGAGGCGTAGGATGAAAAAGGTCTCTCTCAAGCAACCCTGCAATCAAATAACAAAGAGTCCCTTGTGACCCCAACACACCCAATACAATAATAAATTATATAGGTGCACTAGTTCGGCGAAGAGATGGTGATACAAGTGTAATATGGATGGTAGATATAAGTTTTTGTAATAATATGAAAACAGCAAGGTAACAAATAGTAAACAGCGAGCAAAATGTTGTATAAATGCTTGGAAACAAGGCCTAGGGTCCATACTTTCACTAGTGCAAGTTCTCCCCACAATACTAACATAGTTGAATCATATGTAAATACCTCTCGTGCAAAAAAGAGTTCACTCCAAAGTTACAAATAGCGGAGAACTAATGAAGAAATTATTGTAGGGTACGGAACCACCTCAAAGTTATCTTTTCCGGTCAATCTTATGAGCTTTCCCTATAAGTGTCACGAACAGCCCAAGAGTTCGTACTAAAATAACACCTTAAGACACATGTCAACCAAAACCCTAATGTCACTTAGATACTCCAATGTCACCACAAGTACCCATGCGCTTGATTATACGATATGCATCACAAAATTTCAGATTCATCATGTTCAATCAAACACAAAGAACCTCAAAGAGTCCCCCAAAGTTTCTACCGGAGAGTCAAGACGAAAACGTGTGCCAACCCCTATGCATAGATTCCCAAGGTCACGGAACCCGCAAGTTGATCACCAAAACATACATCAAGTGGATCAATAGAACATCCCATTGTCACCACGGATATCCCATAGCAAGACATACATCAAGTGTTCTCAAAATCTTAAAGACTCAATCCGGTAAGAAAACTTCAAAGGGAAAACTCAATTCATCAAAAGAACATAGAGAGGGGAAAACTCCATATGATTCATCTATATTAATAAAGCTCGCGATACATCAAGATCGTGCTATCTCAAGAACAGGAGAGAGACAAAGAGATCAAACACATAGCTACTGGTACATACCCTCAGCCCCGAGGGTGAACTACTCCCTCCTCGTCATACGGACCGCCGGGATGATGAAGATGGCTTCCGGTGATGGTTTCCCCCTCCGACAGGGTGCCGGAACGGGCTCCTGATTGATTTTTCGTGTCTCTGGAGGCTTGCAGCAGTGGAACTCCTGATCTAGGTTCCTTTCTGGGGTTTTGGGGATTTATAGGAATTTTGGCGTCGGTCTCACGTCAAGGGGACTCCCGAGGGACCCACAAGCCAGGGGGTGCGCCCTAGGGGGCTAGGTTTGTGAGTTCCTCGGGACTCTTCTCTGGTATCTTTTTGCTCCAGTATTTTTTATATTTTCCAAAAATATTCTTCATAAAGTTTCTGCCCATTCCGAGAATTTCTATTTCTGCACGAAAACAACACCACGGTAGTTCTGCTGATAATAGCGTCAGTCCGAGTTAGTTCTAATAAAATCACACCAAAATCATATAAAATTGTGGTAAACATGGCATGAATATTTCATAAATTATAGATATGTTGGAGACGTATCAATCTTGTCCCAGGAACCATTCTAATAGCCAAAAGACCGTATAAGATGGCACCCCTAGATCTAGCCGAACTTAAGAAACAACTTGATGAAGTTTTGAATAAAGGTTTCATCCATCCTATCTCTTCTCCTTGGGCTTGTCCTGTCCTCTTCGTCATGAACAAGGATGGAATGGATCAGATGGTGGTAGATTATTGACCAGTTAATCTAGTTAGTATAAAGAACAAGTATGTGCTCCCCAGGATCAATGATCTGTATGATCAGCTCGCTGGATCCTCAGTCTTCTCCAAAATGGAATAGAGTTTAGGTTACCATCAAGTCAAAATCAGGAACAGGACATTCCAAAAATGGCCTTTGTCACTCGTTATGGCTAATACGAGTACATCGCCAGGTCCTTGAGGCTTCAGTTTAACCAATGCTCCAGCCACCTTCTCTTGCTTGATGAACTCGATCTTCATGGAGTATTTGGATAAATTCGTCGTGGTTTACCTCGATGATATCCTCATTTACTCGAAGAATGAACAAGAACATGCTGAGCATCTAAGGCTGGTATTGATGAAACTTCGAGAGCATTGTCTTTATGCCAAGTTCCCTAAATGTGAATTATGGTTGCCAGAAGTGACCTATCTAGGTCACGTAATCTCTAGTAAAGGTATTGATGTCAATCCCGAGAGAGTTCAAGTTGTTCTTGATTGGACTCAACCTGAATCGGTTAAGCAAGTTAGGAGTTTCCTTGGTTTAGCGAGCTATTGTCGCCACTTTGTCGAGAACTTCTCCAAGGTTGCAAAACCTCTAACTGAACTCCTCAAGAAAGATAAAAAGTTTGAGTGGATCCCACAATGCGAGCACAGGTTTGAGGAAGTGAAAAGACGCCTCACTTTTGCACCCGTGTTGGTACCACCATATTTCTCTAAGGACTTTATTATTTATTGCCACACCTCTCAACAAGGATTATGTTGCATTCTCATGTAGGATCGTCATGTGTTATCATACGCATCTCAACAGTTGCATCCACATGAGGATAATTATCCAACACATGATCTAGAGCTTGCAAATGTAGTCCATGCACTAAAAACATGGCGACATTACCTTCTGGGTAATTGTTGCAAAATTTAAAGTGATCGCCAAAGTCTCAAATACATCTCCACCCAACTGGATTTGAATCTTAGGCAAAGACAGTGGATCGAGTTGATCACAGATTATGACATAGGGATAACTTACACCGTAGGGAAAGCCAATGTCATGGCTGATGCACTAAGTCATAAATCTTACTGTAACAATCTAATGTTACAACAAGGTCAATGACTTCTTCATGAGGAATTCCGGAACTTAAACCTCCATGTTGTTCCTCAAGGATTCCTTTCCACCTTGGTGGTGAAACCTACTCTTAGGGATCAGGTCCTTGAAGCTCAGAAAGGTGATCCGGGGATTTCCCGCATCAAGAAGGGAAGTGCTGGATGTTTCGCAGTTAATCACCAAGGTGTCATTTTCTTCGGGGATCATCTTGTTGTTCCTAAGGTACGAAACTTAAGGCGACTTATCCTTAAGGAGGCTCATGAATCTCCTCTCATGATTCATCATGGTAGTACCAAGATGTATCAAGACCTATGCCAGAGGTTCTGGTGGACTAGGATGAAGAGAGAAATTGCTCAGTTCATTGCAAACTGCGACGTTTGTCTTTGTGTTAAAGCAGAACATCAAAGGCCTGCTGGCACCCTTCAACCATTAGCTATTCCTGAATGGAAATGGGATAAACTCGGTATGGATTTCATCACCGGATTTCCCAGGACCAAGAAAGGGAATAATGCTATCTTTGTGGTCATTGACCGTCTTCCAAAAGTGGCTCATTTTCTTCCTGTTCGAGAGAGTATAATAGCTAGTCAGCTAAGCGGAGTTATATATTTCGCGAATAGTGTCTCTTCATGGTGTTCCTTTGGAGATAAACTCAGACCGTGGAAGTATTTTTACTTTTCGATTCTAGGAAAGCTTCCAGAATGCCATGGGGACTCATCTCTCATTTAGCACTGCTTTCCATCCTCAATCAAGTGGTCAAGTAGAACGAGTCAATCAAATCTTGGAAGATATGCTTAGAGCTTGTGTTATATTTTTCGGCATGAATTGGGAGAAATGTCTTCCGTTCTCCGAATTTCTTATAATAATAGGTGTCAATCAAGCTTGGGCAAAGCTCCTTTTGAAGTTCTCTATGGACGAAGGTGTCGAACACCTCTTAACTGGTCAGAAACCTGAGATATGCAACTCTTTGGTCCAGATATGATTCAAGAGGCAGAAGAGCAAGTTAGCATTATTCGTGAAAAGTTGAAAACAGCCCAATCTCGTCAAAAGAGCCAATATGATCGTCATCATAAGGCTGTGACCTTTGAAGTCGACAAGAAGGCTTACCTTCGAGTTACACCTCTGAAGGGTACCCATTGATTTGCTATCAAAGGCAAATTGGCTCCTCGTTACATTTGTCCCTTTCGCATTCTTGCCAAAGAAGGAGATGTTGCTTATTAGTTGGAACTTCCTCCACACCTTTCCAAGGTCCATGAAGTTTTCCACATCTCGCAACTCAGGCATTGCTTCTCGCATCCGATCCCTGAGGTGGACCACGAAACGCTTGATCTCCAGGAGAACATTTCATATCGAGAATACCCTGTTCGTATTCTTGATCAAGCGAAGCGTACCACTCGACCTCGAAACAGCAAGTTTCTCAAAGTTCAATAGTCAAATCATTCTAAAAAATAAGGAACCTGGGAAAGGGAGCCGTCTCCGACTAGAGTACCCCGCGCTCTTCCCGACGACTCCTAAATCTCGAGATGAGATTTTTTTGAGTGGGGGTGAGTTTTCACATCCCTATGTTCTTTTGTGCTTTGTGCCTAGATAGTTTTTGCATCATGTTTACATTTTAAAATTTTGAAATGGGGATTAATAAACCCTTGTACTTCACCCAAATAAAACAATTCAAAAAGCTGTGATTTTGAATGAACCCAAAATGGCCTTAAAAAATGTTCACCGTGTCTTATATATGTTGGCAACAACATATTATTGGTGAACTATATTTTTCAAACAATTTGGAAATTTTAGAGAATCTAGAGAAGCCACTAAATCTGTCAAAACAAATAGCTATAAATATATTAGTCAAATAAAAAATGCTGAAATCTTGTGTGGAATTTGGAAATATTCCAAATACACCCCATCTTTATTTTTAGGGTTTTTGATTTATGTTTTGTGCCCAAAAAAATTAAAACAATTGTCAGAATTAGGAAACAGAAACTAAATGGAAAGAACGGGAGAAGAACTTACTCGTCGCTCAATGGCCTAGCCCACTGAGCCTCCTGTGCCGTCTTCCTCCTGCCGACTGGCATGGGAGGATCTCGCCGACGCTCGTCGTGCTTCCGGCACGCAGCTGCGTGCCTACTCGTCGAGGTGTCTAGGGGGGATAAGCCTCCTCGGCGTCGAGAGGATCCATCCTAGCCCCCATTCACCCTCTGCTCCTGCTCTCCTCTCAGCTCTGCCATGGCCGCACCCTGCCACATCTCGTCTTTGAGCACCTCAGGAGCTCCGCCTAGACGCCCTCGTTGTCTCCAGCAAACCACGCGATGCCAAGAGCTCTCCACCGCCTGGACGCTATTGTCTTCAACCTTTGGTCACCGTCGATCGCCACCGCCATTCGTCGCCTACAGCCTGTCCCCAAGCATGCTATCAACGGTTTCGAGCTCCTCGTGAGTTTCATCGTCGAACCCTCGTCTTTCCCGGGTCGATTGCGAGCCATAGGCCCCGATTCCACCAAGATCCGAAAGTGCCTCCTTGCAAGCTCATCGTCGGCGATGCCCCAAGTCACCTCAGCTCCTCGACCTTGTCCCATTAGGTTTGCACGCGAGTGGTTGTTCCGTAGCTGCCCTCCGCCGGCCAAATGGTCGCTGGAGGAGGAATCCCGATCCCCTAAGTCGTCCCTGGTGGCACCGATGGCTCAACGCCGGTGAGCCGACCCAGTTTGACCACGGGGTTTAACCCCCTCGGTCACTGGCAGGTGGGGCGAGCCTCTGACTAATTAGGGATTAAGTTAAATAGACTAATTTACTTAATCAAACACTATACACTCACTGACTAGTGGGCCTAGCCGCATTAATTAGGTTTAGAGTTTAATTATAATTCTGCTTAGTGCCCTTGTCATTAACAAGTGGACCCCACTGGCCAGGTTTGCCTTGCAACGGTCAGCTTGACGTGCTGATGCAATGATGATGCAATGCTAATGCAATAAAGGCAATTCTGGTTTAAATAAATTCCAAAAAGAGTTAAGAACTTCAATAATTCATAGGAATTAATCTGTAACTCACATTAATATAATTTACATATGAAAATTTATTAGAAAAATCCAAGGAATCCATTGGTGTTATTATAATGCACGATAGGATAAGATACATGTGCATAAGGGTAAATCAATCAAAGGTAAACTGAAAATACCTTATGTGAAGTGGAATTTGAATCTTTGATTCAAACCAACTTCAACCCAATCTATTAATAGATGCATTAGCTCATCCAACATATTGTTGTCATGCCATGATCATGCATAATATTATTGCACTTGTCGGGTATTGATTGTTATCTGATTGTATTACGGTAGGCTCCGCTCCACGGGATACTCAGGAGTATCCAATTGAAGGAGTGTATCCCTCCGTTAACCCACAAGGCAAGCACCCCTTTGGAGCATTCCGATAAAATCCCATGTTCTTGCTCCCGCTCTCATTTAATGCATCAGGACACATCGTTTCAAATGCTTTTGCTTCGGTAGCTGAACCCATTCCTCTGCATGACCTGCCATTGTCATAGTAAATAGCTAAACCATGAAACCTAGCATACCTGGTAGATGCTTGAGCCATGATGTGCCTTACCCTGCAATGCTGGTTATGCTTAGAGTTGTGTCAGGCCTGTTTTATCTGGATGATGAACTGGAGTGAATGAATGTGTTCTGGTGTTAAAAGGTAAGTACTAAACCTGATTTGGTAAAGGTATCGAGGAGAGGCTATGTATTTGTACATGGCGGTTTGTCTCATTGGAACCGTTCTTAGGAATTGAGTTCCGTGTATGTGATCAAGGACCAGTTGCTACCATACATTGGGCCCGAAACCAATGGACCCTCTCGACTTATTAATTGCATAATACCCGGTCCAGGAGTTGCAAGTAGTTTCTGGTATTTATAGCATATGCTGGGGCCATGCATGGTGCTGACCTTAGAGGTTGACTGTGACACGGTATGTAGTGGCGTGGTGTACCAAGTGGTATCCGGATGGTGGGCTTGGGAACCCTGCGCACAACGTTTGAGGCTGTGGCGGAAATTTCGGTCGGACTTCCGTGCGGGTTCAGTCTCAAATAGGCGATAATCTTGGACTAGGTATTAGTGTGGTTACCGATCGTGGCCGACTCCCTCACTGGGCTTCCACTTGAAGGTTGCCGAGGTGCGTGAAGTGCACATGGCGATAAGTGGCGAGAGCGTGTGTGAAGAAGTACACCCCTGCAGGGTTATGATCTATTCTAATAGCCATGTCCTCGGATATGGACTGCTTGGAAGCATATGTTGCTCATAGATAACTTTAATGGATACTCATAAAAGTATCAAGACAAGTGTGAGTATCATCGATGGCAATCTCATAGGGAGACGAGAAATGATCCATGGTGGTGTATTGTTGTGGAGATAGTGGACTCATGTTTGATTTCTCAAACTTGTTCAAAAGTACTCGTAGTCGTAGTACAGGTTGGCCAAGAGTCAAAGATGGCTTGCTGCATGAAACCCCACAACCCCCTTGTTGATACATGTGCATGAGTAGATAGATCTGATTCAAATACTGGATGAGTATGTTTGTACTCATGTTTGCTTAATAACTATTGCAAAAGACACCAACGAACCATCTGGTGGGTTCTACCTAGACGTCGACGATGACGAGTAGCTGACATCCCAGCTACGACCTGACCACTCGGAAGGGAACTGTAGTTAGTCAGGCTTTATGCCTTTTTAACTTTCATCTATCTGTACTCAAACAGCTCTAATGCTTCTGCATGGCTTGTATGACTTTGTTATGTATGACTTGAGTGTCGGGTCATGTGAACCCTATCTGTATGAACTTATTATGCAAGGCTCTTTTGAGCCTTCTTAATAAATGTTGTGATGTTGTATGGTTATGTTGTGATGCATTGTTGTATATATGCATTTTGGATATGTCATGCGTATGTGTGATGTGTTGCGATATGTATGGGGTTCGACACCTAGTTGTGCGCCTTTAGTAGTACTGTTTAATAGAAATGCCCCATTATGATTCCACTGAGCCTTGGTAGCTTGTTACTGCTCCGGACACATTGATTGACCAGCATGTATCCTTCTTTGCTGCTGTGTGTGTCCCTTCAGGGAAATGTGTCGCGGTGTAATGGAGTCCTTGTAGCTTGCTACGACTCGTTTACACACGCTCATGACCGACACCTGCTTTGCTGGGTTATGTATGATTGTCTCTGTACGGATGTGCCACTTGGGTTTATAACTAGTTATTTCAACCCGGGTCCTTGACATTGGAATGCATACGTGAGTCAGAAGACGCAAACGGTCCCGACTAACGTAAGATGGCAGACGTGGGGTTAACTATGCGTGAGACCGCAAAGTGATGTGATGTGTTACATGCTGGATTCCTGTGGCTTAGGATCAGGGTCCCGGCAATTGTGATCCACAAGACAAACATTGCAGCACTCAAGAGAACCAACAAAGCGAATATTAACCTTATAGACCCACTTACAAGTGATAAGCTGAACATGAGGAGGAAGACAAACAAGGTCCCATGCACTAGTGTGCTCAAGTGAACAACATTCACTCAACCTTGAGCTAGGTTCTGTGGGTTTGTCTTGCGCAGGAAGACGCGGCAAGTCCTACTCACCATCTAGCTTGCTAACTAAATCAACTAAAGATCAAATCCGAGATTTTTTGTTCACATCATTGCCAAATTGTGACGAGCATAACTTCCTTCAAGACATTCCATTCCTGTACCTCGGCTGGTTCGAAGGAGCGGCGGAACGCAAAATGCCATCTATCCTCCAAAGTAGCCACAGATACAAGGACAGCCGGGTCGTCACAAATAGCAAAGAGCCTCGGAAACCGCAAGCGCACAGGCTCTCCAGCAATCCAGGGGTCCAACTAACACTGGGTCCCAGACCCATTGCACACCGAGAACCGCAAACCCAACCTAATATCATCCTTGATGGCCTGGATAGATTTCCAGAACTGGGACCTAGCCGAGTGCGAGCAGGCCAAGAGGGGCTTACCCTGCAGCTACTTGGACTCAATCAGCTGTAGCCACAAACCCCCATCTCCCCGCAGGATCCGCCACACCCAACGTAGCATGAGGGCAAAGTTAATATGGCGAGACGCAGGGATGCCCAACCTCCCTCGGTCCTTCGGCAGGCAGAGGTCAGCCCACTTCACCATATGGTATTTAGGCCGACCATCCTCTGCCTGCCAGAAGAACCTAGCCAGCTACTTGTCAAAGGCACTATGCACACCTTCGGGCAAGATGTACATCCCCATCATATACATGGGGAGGCTAGCAAGGTTAGAGCTAATGAGGACGGTCTTTTTGCCCTTAGAAGTGAACCTACCACACTAGGGCTCCGCACTGGACGCTACTCGTCCCACAAGCGAATCAAACCCACTCACCAAGATCCTTGACTCCGCCAGGGGCATCCCCAAGTAAGAAATGGGGAAGGAAGCCAGCCTACAATTGAGGTTATCCGCGATCTTGTGCTGCTCAGCCTCGGAGTAGACAAGGACCACAACCTCGCTCTTATCAAAGTTAATCTTAAGTCCAGACATTTCCTCAAAGAAGAGCAAAAGGAACTTAAGATTAACAATGTCCGAGTCTGAGCCATCAACCATGATCATGGTGTCATCCGCATACTGCAAGTGGGAAACTCCACCGTCCGAAATGAGGTGGTCAACCACACCCAGAAGGTGGCCGGCTAGCTTGGCCTTATCCAGGATGCAGGCGAGGGCATCGATTGCGGTGTTGAAAAGCAAGGGGGAAACTGGATCCCCTTGCTTTAGCCCCCTGGAAGCCTGGAAAAAGGGACCCACTTCGCCGTTGATGTTGATCGCCGTGTTACCAGATATAACCTGTTGCATGATCCAGGAACACCACCTTTCGTCAAATCCTCGTCGCTGCATCACCGACCTCAAAAAGATGAGTTGATACGGTCATACGCTTTCTCGAAATCCAACTTGAGGAAGACCCCCATAAGCCCCTTCGACACCACCTCATGGGAAATCTTGTGAAGGGCAAGAATCCCGTCATGGATCCGCCTGCCCTTCAGGAACGCAGACTAAAGGGGTTGGGCAATCCTTTCCGCCACGAGGGATAAATGGGTCGCGCAAACCTTTGCAAATATTCGCGCCAGCACGTTGGTCACCATGATGGGGCAGAATTGCCGAATATCCAAAGCCCCAACTGCTTTGGGGATGAGAGCAATGATGCCAAAGTTAATCCTAGCCATGTCCAGGGTGCCGATATAAAACTCATGGAACATGGGCATGATGACCGGGCGCAAGATCTCCCAGAATTTCGGGAAGAAAACTACCGGGAGACCCTCCAGCCCCGGGGCCGAGCAAGCTTTCATAGAAGCAACCGCCTGACCCACCTCCTCAGGAGAGAACGGGAGAGTAAGCTCCGCATTCTCCACCTCAGAGACCTGGGAAGCAAGCGGCCAGAAGTCATCACAGAGGGAGAAGCCTTCATGCGGCTCAGCCGAGAACAACTCCTTATAAAAGGAGTAAATATGGGTGGAGATGTCATCTGGGCTTTCAAGGAGAACATCCCCATCCGAGAGGAAAGGAATGGCACATTTCTGCCTACGGCCATTAGCAACCGCCTGAAAGTAGGCAGTGTTCGCATCCCCCTTAAGGAGCTAGTTCTGGCCCCCTCGACGCTGCTAGAACACCTCCTCGTTCTTGTAGATGCCCATGAGCGAGGCCTCGCGGGAGTATCTCTTGAGTCAGTCATCAGGAGACAGACCCGGCCCGTCCGCCAGGCCATCCAGCACCTTAATCTGATCCAGCAAGGCCCCTATACGGGCCCGGAGGTCAGCGCACAGGCTCGCCCCGAGCCCTCCATGGATTGACAAGCCAACTTAGCATCGTGGTGCCAGACATCCACCGCATAAAACACATGAGGCGGGGCCGAGACCACCTCAAGCGAGCGGTCGCGAACCAGCTTGAAGAAACCCGGTTGCTCCAGCCAGGACGTCTCAAAGCGGAAGCGATGGGTCCTATGGGGGACCCTCCCCCAACGAGAAAAGCAGGGACGTATGGTCGGAGCCAATACAAGTGATCACCTTGAGGGAGCAAAGTGGGAACATCACTTCCCACTGAGCTAATACAAAGACCCGATCCACAACACTCCGGATGGGGTCCGCCTGCTTATTCGACCACGTGAACCTAGCCCCTATGCGGGTTATCTCACGGAGCGCCAGGTCAGCAATACAGTCGTTGAAGAGACGCATTCAGACCCGATCCACATTGGGAGAGCTTTTATCAGAAGCCCACCTAATAAAGTTGAAGTCGTCGGTCACCACCACCGAAGTGGTGCACCTCTCCACCTTGTTTTTCAACTCGGCGAGGAAGTCAGCAAAGCGGCCATGGTTCGTCGGACCATAGATGATAATCACCTCCCAACTAAGGTGGACTCGTCGGTCAGTGACGGACATGCTCCCGAAGAATTCCCCATAGTCCATATCCTGAACCGAGAAAGCATCCTCCCTTACTCCGAGTAGGATGCCCCTAGATTGGCCCGTAGTAGGCAACCACTGCCAGGCAAACTGGTGACGGGATAGCCTCTGGAGCTCATGCATGCTAAAATCCTGGCGAATCATCTCCTGTAGTCCTACAATGTCAATCTCTTCCTGCCGCAAATACTCGATGAGATCCCGTCACCGGCCAGTAAGGCCGAAGCCGCTGATGTTCCAACATAGGAGCTTCATTTAATAACCTTAATTGAGTTCCTAGGCCCCGCAAGCGGGGCCGATCCAGCCCGCCCGTCAATCGCGGGTCGGGGGAGAGCCTTTGTCGGGCGACCACGTCGCCCCCGCATAGGGGGGCAGCGGGGGGCCCCGGTCCGAGGGATGCGGACCAACACACCACGATATGGTGTTCAGTGGGCTTGAGGCGTGTGGGGACGCCCGCGTAGCACCCTCACCGAGGGGGGAACTGTTAGTGGCCTCCCAGCCACAGACTCCCCTGGGGGAGCAGCAGCACCCCTGGTCTCTCTATGACTAGGGTCAGTGCGCTCAAGGGAGCTGGGTTCACCACGTGCAACACAGGCACGAGCTTCTGCCAGCATCCCCTCAAGCTTCTCCTTGGAGCAAATAGCGAAAATCTGCTCCAGGATGGGCCCTTTCTCACCACGGAACACAATGCCACTATCGGTAGCCACCTCTGCCAGATGAGACACCGGCTCGCAAGTAAGGATAGAAAACCGAGAGTCAGAACGAGAAGGAGCGGGAGGGATGGTGAAGTTACCAGAGGACAAGTCACGAGCAGCCGCACGTAGGGCGGCCTTCTCCTAGATCGTCTGGACATGGCCATCCAGGAAGATCCGAGACTGGTTGGAAGTCACACTTTGGCACGCGGCCACCAGCGAAGAGGCCCCGCCCCGTGATTTGGAGCCGGCCGCGGTAGGGGTCACCGCCACCAAGTCCAGGTTTAGGGTTGTCAGCGGCTCCTGGTCCGGGGACCCCAAGGCTGGGGGAGGGAAGGACCCCGGCGAACGCGAATATCAGACCACCCAAGGCGAACACAGCGACGATGAAGGACACACCTCCATCCCCACACTCACATCGTCCCCCTCCATGAACATGGGGTCAGTTGCGACAGGGGAGGAGCTGGCCATGACCACAGACTCAATCCCTGACGCTATTCGGGAGGCCGCCCCGGCAGGACTGGAGGGGTTAGAAGCAGACGAAGCCGGGGTACGCCGGCCATCAAACGCAGTCGGGGGAATCCCACCATCGGCATCATCCTCCTCACAAAAGGAGCTCCCCTCAGACGAGGCCCCGTCCCCCTCGTTCCCATCGGTGACACGCACAGTGGCAGCAGGGGCCGGTCCGAGCAGATCCTCTGGAGCCGGGGACTCATGCTCAAAGCTGAGGCGCCTCCCCTTGGTGCCAAAGTAGAAAATCAGGGACAAACCATCAATCTCCGCTGGAGCAGGTCAGAGGATCCCAATGCGGACGGGACCATCATCCTCAAAGGACGGCAAGTCCGCGGTAACTCGCTTGCCCACCGGCTCAGAGATAGCCTTGAGGATGTTCGCAAGCTTGCCGCCCCGCGACGCCGACCTGCCACCTCTAGGAAAGCCATAAACAAGGACCCACACTTTCTCCAGAGGCGACACAGGATCAGGCTCAGCTGCAGCAGCATGGATGGAGATCAAGATGTTGTTGATGGGGTAGCGGATAAGATCGTGGGAGCATAGCCGGAGCAGCTCGGTAGAGGGGAAAGGTACCAAGAAGACGAGGGGAGCCATCTCGGTCACCTCCCAAGAGAATGCGGAATCACGGAAGTCGCCGATATAGGCGGCGAGCTCGACCTGGATGAGGTTAGCCGAAATCACCACCCCAGGTGGCAGGGCCTGCTCGGGGGCCAGGGTGACTGTCGCCAGGTGTGGCCCAGCCGCCTATTCCTCAATCTCCGCATACACAAAATAGAAGATCCCCCTCTCAATCATTTACCCGAGGTAGGCACGGGTCGTGGGGCACCGCGGGGGGGGGGGGGGGGGATGGGGGCTCACACCCCGGGCGGAAGTGGCCCGCACAACCACAATTGATGCACATCGTCTCATCGTGGGACCGCTGGCGACCGACCCGAGAGGGAAGCTCCGGAGCCGCCTGCTCAGGAACCCCCGACGAAGTCGGACAGACAACCACCACAGGGACCACCCCAGCCGCCTTCTTCTTCTTAGGATTCTTCTTCTTCTTAACCTGAGTCGTACCACAGGCGGCTCAACAGTCCGGTGCCCGGGAGACCAGTCATCCCGACGCCAGGCCAGGCCAGGCCATCCGCCCGAGGAAGAGCGCCGGTCACGCCGACGACCAACCTCATAAGCCGGCCACCGGGCCTCATCGCGCACAGGGGCAGGAGCATGGGACCCATGTGCCTCATCATCCCGGCGGTCCTCACGCGCAGAGTCACCCCATCCTCGATGCCAGTCCAGCTCCGAGAACTGGGAGGCTGAAGCCTAGGTAGCCGATGCCCGTGGAACCTGGACGTCACGGTCCCGAGCTAACGCGGGATGGAGCGCCACCAGCTCAGCCCGGAGAGCGTCCTCCCGGTCCTCGTCATCTCACCGCAAGCGCGCGTCCTCCCGACAGCGGGCATCACCCGGCGAGCCCGGAAGCGGCAGGCGAGGGTCCGTGGTCGGGTCCCTGGGAGGCGGATAGCGGCGCAAGGACGTACCCGAGTAAAACTCTGGGGAGCGCGCCGGCCGGTCAGCCCCGCCCTGGCCGGAGCGAGAGGAAGCCACGGGGACCCCTGCACCAGGGAGGGACGCAGGGCCAACAGCCGCGGGACGAGAGCTCGACCCCAACGGCAGGGGCGTTTAGGCCGCGCCTGGCCATCTCCACCGACTCGGGTCATTAGGACATCGAGGAAGGTGCGCGGCGGTGAGGGAGCAGAGATTGGGAGGAGGGCGAGCGGCCGAGACGGGGGGAGGTGGCGCAACTAGGGAACGGGGTAGGGAGGCCGAAACCCAACCCTAGCGCTTGACTTCGCCCTGAGTGGTAGGCCACCCAACTCACGGGTCGGTGCCGCCACGCTGGATCCACAACCACTGGGCCGGATCCTCCTGGGCTATACCCCAGGCCCGGTTGGCCTTGGCCACCACCACCCGAGCTCTTCTTGGGCCGAGAGCTCCCCCAGCCCACCCACCCGCGGCCCACTAGGGTGACAATCGGCCAGTCGCCGGCCGTCCTCCCCGTGGCGCTAGGGTTTCCTCCCCGCAGCTGCGCGGCCCGCTCCAGACCCGACCATGGCCCGGGCGCCGCCGACACGGCAAGGCACGGCGAGCCTGCAACGAGCAACCCTCCGCCGGCCCAGGAACCGGGTGCGACTGCGGGGGATAACCCGGGCGGTGCAACGGACCAAGCCACGACGGAGGAGGGGCGAGGCACACCGGCCGGGGACGAAGTGGCCGCCCGTTAGGAAGGGTTCTCCGATGTGCCGCCGACCCCATCCGTAGACGAGCAAGGCGGGCTGCAACCAGGAAAACGCCCAGCAGCGGTGGCGCAAGGGACACCGGGTGTTCCACCGGGTGATCTTCCTCCTCCTCCTCAGCCCAATTTGCCCACGACTTCGGCGAGCGCGCGAAGCATAGGAACGGCCTGCGGCCCCCAATAGCGGCTGCCTCCGGCGTGGAGCCCAGCCCCGGCCGCAGTGGAGGAGCCACCGGCGAGACCCCAAGCGGCGACATCGCCTCACGTCCGCAGTCGCATCAACCTACATCGAAGGAACTACTTCCCGTCAGGTTCTAGTAACACTTGTGTTTTCTTCTTCTTCTGTTTATGTTTCGAAGAAAACAAAATATCTATACTAATAATTCAGTAAACGTAGTGTAAAAAAACATCCGTCCCACTTTTAGAAAATGTTTCTACCATTAAAAAATGTATGAACATTAAATGTTCAAGCGCATAAAAAGTTTATGTAACATTTCCTAAAAATTGTTAAAAAATGAAAAAACGGTTATAGAAAATCACAACATTCCAAAAAAATGTGCCTTACATTTATAAAAAAAAATCATGCATTCAAAAAGATGTGACATTTAAAAATATGTATCGAGTGAAATCTTCACATAGTTAAAAAATGTTTCATGTCATACAAAAAGATATTTCATAATGTATGTGGAGAGATGTTGAACAAAATTGAAAAGATATTCATATTAAGTATTTTTTTTAAATGTGACATAATATATGAAAAAATATTAATGTATACATAAATAAAAATGTATAAAAGTGGACATAAAAGCATTTATTTTGCAAAAATGTCAATCATGTATTCATCAAATTTTAAATGAGAACAACAAACATGTCCTGTTATATACGAAAAATGCACAACACTATATAAAACCATGGACATATATTCAAAAAAAGAAAAAGAAAAGGTAAAAACCAAGAAAGGTAGAAAGAAAATTAAGAGAAATATCAAACTGAATAAGACATATGTTAAAGGAATAGCAATAAATAAAAAACTGAGAAAACGTTGACATACCCAAAAAAACGCAGTGAATGCGTCGATCGATAGCAAATTGCGCTAAATGGGCCAGTCTGTATGTACGGGTGTCAGAGGTGAGCCATTCTTCCTCGTCGACCCCCCTATATTTCACGTTCATTGAGAGGGGAGGAATTCTCATTGAACGGGAGGAAAAGATGGGCCGACCCAAAAGTGTGGGAGGCCACAACCTCCTTTTTCTTTTTTTTTACTTTTTTCTTGGTAGAGCCTTCACCCAGGATGAAAATCACTTAGAATGCATTTGGTTGCTTGCATCATTTTCCCCCCTTTGCATACTTGTATCACTTGAGCCTGGTTGTGCAAATGGAGGCAAAAAACCAACATCTACATGTTCATTGGTTGCCTGCATTCCCTCGAGTCTGCATGTGCAGAAACGAAAGGTAGGTTGTTTGGTTGTGAACTTATTTTCACGGGAAACACAAGTCTGGTTGTTTGGTTACATCCAGAACAATAGTATGGTAACCTCCTCATAGATGTGGTGAGGTTACGAGAGACACAAAACTAGAGAAACCATAACAGACTTGAGCACACACAAAGAATTAACCACACACAAAAGTTTAACGTCGTACTATAAGTTTTAAATGATACCATAGCACACAATATAGTCTTAAAGGAATAACCAACATGGAATTGGCAACATGAATTCATTTCGGCGGTCACGGTGAAACCATCGTTGTGCTTCTTGCAATTGGTGACCACCTCCACACCATCAGTGTTAAAGACGATCACCTTCACGGTGTTGAGGGTGAGCAACTTGAACGTCACCATGTACCTGATCCTGATCTGGTGAACGACGACAAAGGTGGCCCAACCGTGATCAAGGGTGACCCTATTGTCGATTACACTCGCCATGATCTTCCATCAGTAGTCGTTGTTCGTCTTGAGATGGAATTACGTAGGCAGTGTTGTAATGACTAAGATGCGGCCCTTTCCTATTTTGAAAGAGGCGCATCTAAACGTTTCACAAGCGAGATAATCATAACATTACATATTTGAAGAATGACAAGTAGGGCATACACTTGCCATCTGACATAGTATAACATAAGGTTTACACCCAGACAATTATTCAGAACAAGTTTAGTCCCGCTACGGACAACATGAAACAAGTAAAAGAGTTATGACATCCCGCATGCTGGCCCACGATCACGACCACGACCTCAGTCCTCCAGATAGTTCACGTACAGTCGGTCAGACTCCTCATCGTACTGCCACGCCAGCTGGGTGCGATCAGGATCTCCTGCGTCGGGCGTACCTTACCTGTTGAGGGTTTTGTAGTAAACTGTGAGCCACGGGGACTCAGCAATCGGATGACCTTGGTACCGAAACTAGTCAAGTTATTAGGTGAGGAAGGTTTATTAGAGTTACGCACACTGTTGGCAGTTTTGTTAGAGTTACTTTAAGTTGTCTACAACCGGATGTTAACAAATTATCCATGTTTGCTACATAACCGCGGGCATGGCTTTCCGAAAGATTAAGCTCTACAAGGGTGCTACGTCTAGTCCATCACAAACTATCACGGGCCGCAAAGTAATCCTCTATCACGAAATTTGTGATCTCGTCGGATTCCTTAGAGGAAAAACCTCAACTTTGAGGAGACCCAAAGTTTCACCGGGATTCCTATACGCAAGATATATCGCTAAGGTAAGACAACTCTAGCAGGACCTCTTGTCGTGTCGACGGCCCCGATAAGGGCCGCGTATCTCAGTCTCAGGACACGACGGATGAGCACTACGTACGGTGGCCGGATAGACATCCCCCGAGTTGCCCCGGGTGGCCCCGCAAGTGGCTCTAGTTTTGGACCAACGCTCATGAGGAGCACTGGCCCGGGTTGTTGATTAAATCCTCGGGGTAGCTATTCCCTATGCAAATTATTAGTAGGTGATTAGCAACTTAAAACCAATGTTGTGTCCTACCGGACAAGTCTTAACACTACACGTTTATCAAGGGGGTCCCCATAACAACACCGAACGTGTTAGGAGCGATCAGTTATGGAAACAAACACCGGTAACCGAAACTAAGGCGGCAACAACGGAACAAATCACCCGACAAAAGGCTAGCCCTATTGATATGATCGCACGGGCTCGAGTTTACAGTAGCCATACTGTGCAAGGCAGTGCACACGACTTACGAAACGTCCCCGAGTCGTAGCAAGATACAAGGACTCTTTAAGACACAACAAGAACTGTTTGTCAGATGGCCGTGAACAAACGTACCCACTGAATTTCGAATCCCAACCTCACATCATGCATCTGTAGGAAGATTGTCCTATAAGTCACTACTTGATATCCCACCTATGAATTCCCGAAATATCTGGTCATGCAATCTGGTATACGGATACAAGGAGTAATATTTCACACAACTCCTATACTAACCCGTCCAGTGTATCACATCCGTCAACACATAACCAGAATCTCGGACCTTCATCTACTATAGACCCTCGTGATCACAACGATACAAAGTGTGGCGATACATCCGGAACTCTCTGCACCAGTACTCGGGAAGCCGGACTCCTCTCGTCACAACTAGTATTGAAGCAATTACGAACATTCTCCCTCCTGAGATACTAAGAAATCTAATTGATGGCGATGTGGACAAGAATCCCCTGGAGCTCAACTCTCCGAAAGAAATCAAGTTAGACAGGAGGCACCAAGACAGAACTCCGTCACATCGATATCATATAGATTTCAAAATACCTGTGTGATCCTAAATTTTTTTTGAGCGAGAAGAGGAGTAGAATTAAGACTTCCTAAGTCGAGAACCTCACGAGAGCATAGAAGAGGAGAAAAAGAAACCCACTCTCCGATATAACTAAGACTCAAAACATTTTACTAGACTCGACTCGTCCAAGTTCGATCACACAAAGGCTCCTATGGTCGTAAGGCTCTGATTACCAACTTGTAACGACTAACATGCGGCCCTTTCGTATTTTGGTGGCGATGCCCCAAAAGGGAAAGAGGTGCATCTAAACGTTTCGCAAGCGAGATAATCATAACATTACATATATGAAGAATGACAAGTAGGGCATACACTTGCCATCTGACATAATATAACATAAGGTTTACAGCCACAGAATTATTCAGAACAAGTTTAGTCCCGCTACGGACAACATGAAACAAGTAAAAGAGCTATGACACCCTACATGCTGGCCCACGATCACGACCACGGCTTCACTCCTCCGAATAGTTCACGTACAGTAGGTCAGACTCCTCATCGTACTGCCAAGCCTGCTGGGTGCCATCAGGATCTCCTGCGTCGGGCGTACCTGTACCTGTTGGGGGTTTTGTAGTAAACTGTGAGCCATGGGGACTCAGCAATCGGATGACCTTGATATCGAATCTAGTCAAGTTATTAGGTGAGGAAGGTTTAGTGTATAGTTTTGCAGCAACCTAAGCATATGTGATGGCTAACATACGATGATCAGAGTATTTGATATGGTGGTCTACGTGAGCGGTCGAAGACTAGATGATCACTAAGTGATGTTGAACACCTACTGAAGTCAAACATAACCCCACTGTGTTCCCGATCGAAGTGAGGTCTTCGAAGGGGACAGTCACGGTTACGCACAAGTTGGCAGTTTTATTAGAGTTACTTTAAGTTGTCTAGCACCGGATGTTAACAAATTATCCATGTTTGCCACATAACCGCGGGCACGGCTTTCCGAAAGATTTAACCCTGTAGGGGTGCTCCAACTAGTCCATCACAAACTGTCACATGCCGCAAAGTAATCCTTGATCACGAAACTCGTGATCTCGTCAGATTCCTTAGAGGAAAACCTCAACTTTGAGGAGACCCAAAGTTTCACCGGGATTCCTATACGCAAGATATATCGCTAAGGTAAGACAACTCTAGCAGGACCTCCCATCGTGTCGACGACCCCGATAAGAGCCGCGTATCTCAGTCTCAGGACACGACGGATGAGCACTACGTACGGTGGCCGGATAGACATCCACCGAGTTGCCCCGGGTGGCCCCGCAAGTGGCTCTAGTTTTTGGACCAACGCTGATGAGAAGCACTGGCCCGGGTTGTTGATTAAATCCTCAGGGTAGCTATTCCCTATGAAAATTATTATTAGGAGATTAGCAACTTAAAACCAATGTTGGGTCATGCCGGACAAGTCTTAACACTACACGATTTATCAAGGGGGACCCCATAACAAACCCGAACGTGTTAGGAGCGATCAGTTATGGAAACAAACACCGGTAACCGAAACTAAGCCGGCAACAACGGAACAAATTACCCAGCAAAAGGCTATGCCTTCCATCATTTACCAAGTATATAGGTGCATTAATTAAATAGAAGTTTATACATAATGATATCAAAATACTCATGTTATCACATGAGACAGCTGGCACCTGCAACTAGCAAAGCTATCCATTAGAAGCTGAGCAAGCCTACTTGGCGAAACAACTTTTGCTAGGAGAGGAAGGTGTTTGGGTTTCATGGCAATGTCAGGAGGCATTTATATCAAGTGGTAGGCAGGGAGCATATATCGAAGGAAACGTGATTCTAAGCATAACAAAGCTAGATACGGTATCAAGGTCACGGTCATCTTGCATGTGATCTCTTCAGCTTGAAACAGCTCATGATCTTCCTGCACGTACTCTCCCGAATCCACGTACTCGCTCTCCGATGCCGATGCTACCCAAGATAAAATAAAAACCAATGAACACCAACACAACATGATGCAACAAATAATATGATGCATGAGATGAGTTGATAAACTTCTGGACAGAACTTCATTCTAAGTTATCTTGACATGCATGAGGATAGCATGAACATGTGCATCACGAGAAAACAAAGCAAAAACATATAAAGAATGTAGAGAACGTAGCTACGGATCAACCGGAAACTACAAAACAAGATATGGAGTCCTACGGTTCAAATCAACCACAAGCACACTCCAATGGCACTCCTCTGGTGTTACCAGGTTGCCACATGATGAAACAATCAAATACAAGTGGGGTGGTGCATGGAAACACACCACACCATAAACAATGCCCTCACAAGCTTCAAAACAACTAAAACATGCAATCTGTTCTAAACAGCATCATAGCAGTTTGTCCACAACATTCAAAGTACCTACCGCCACCCAAATGAGCCAAACAAGGTATGAGGCAAAAGCCATTCAAAATCTCTACAAGCCTGAGCAAGAAGTTACTGCAAAGGCATCACACATGAGAAGATCTATGCAGACAAACTTGGATAAAAACAACAGATTCTGGGACTTAGTGAAAATCTCAGATTTTCACCAGCTGCTTATGCTCTGAAGCATTTTGGTAGCCTCCAAAATGATATCTACAGGAAGTGAATATGCATGAAATTTAATAGGGAGCTAGACAAACACAAAATCTCAGAAACCTTAGTTTGTTGCATGGGCTGATTCCCAACACATGAGCTTGTGCAACCAAATCAACAAGAGAAGAAAATAACAACAGATTCTCAGACTTAGTGAAAATCACAGATTTTCACCAAGCTTTTAGTTTCAGCAAAGTGTCAACTTTGACAAGGCACAACAAGTACATACAAACTCCTATGAACAAAACAAAGACCCCATGTTGTAGAGGGGTTCACCCACTACTGCCACATCAAGGATTCATGCTCATAGGCTCAAAGCACTACATAATACAAAGCTCTAAATATGGCATCAACACAGAAAAATGACAGTTTATGAAGTTGATCTAAAGTAAAATATGATTTCACCAGTGGATTCCTGGGATGATTCTACCCCAAAATCATATATAATACATGGGTACTTGCATGTAACAACAAGGCACAAATCTAGCTCGAAAATCAACATGGAATCCTATATGAGCATATAAGTCACTATCACATGTGAACAAAACATATGTAGCAACACCTACACTTACACATGCACACACACAAGCCCATATACCACCACATCACACCATAGTGGCAAGCATGAGGGGTTAGCCCTCATGCACAAGTGCATATTCGCACTCATGCCCCCACACACACATGCGTGACACCTACACCTACACACAAATATGTGTGCTCACACACACGCACCATCAAGAGGTGCATCAAGAGGGGCTGCTCTCTTGCAAATATGCATGTGCCACCACATGCACACACACATATCATCATCACATATACCCACTGACGTGTTTGTGCAAACTTGCACAACCATGTGTGTGTAACACACACACACACATACCCACACATCTTCATCTGCACACACACACCCACAAGTGCAAACATACATCCACATGGGAACACCCATACACTCATCAGCACCACACACACTACATATGTAAATCCAGGCACTAAAAGAGATGCATTCCACTAGATTTGATAAAAGAAACAAGGTTTCTTGTTGCCCAAGAAAGGAATAGGAAAAATACAAACACAAAGCAGCAAAAATAAAAGGGGAGCCCCTGGACTCGAACCCAGGAGCCCCTGGTGCAACTCACACGCAAACACCACTGCACTAGCGCGCTGGATCTGACCAGAGAAAGGAAGGGGGCAGGTTAACCCCTTCTGCCAAGTATCTAACACCATGAGAAATACATGAATAAAAAGGGGGCTTCGGGGATTCGAACCCACGATCACCCTGTCGCAAAACCACCCCACTACCACTACACTATGATGCGGTACTTAACAGAGAGGGGGGCGCTACTCTTTTGAGTATCCCCCTCTGCTCCTACTGCAGATCAACGACGCTGGAACAGGGGATCACCTCCGGCGACTCTACGACACCTAATCGGCACGACGGCGCTAGCGGGGAGTAAGAGGGAACCACGGGGGTTAAATCCCCGCCTCGAACTCTCTAGGAGGTGCATCACAACGGCGGCATGAAGGATGTCTACCTACTGCAACTGCTGCTACTGCCGCGCAACAGAGCAACACCAGCGATGAGCACTACCCTACGCCGCAGCTAGAGAGGGGAAGAAGCGCTGCTCACCGAGAGGTAGTAGAGGAGAGCGTCTCGTCGCTGGAGCCGAAGCAGAGCAATGAGCTGGTTCGAAGGAGCTCGCCGAAGAGGAGAGGAAGGAGTCGTTCGCCGTGGACGTCGGTGAAGGAGCGATCGGCACCGGTTCTTCACAAAAATGGATCGCCACCGGGGTCCTCTTACTCCTGGCAGGGTCGGGGAGGAGGCGAGGGCGACGATCCGCCGGCGACATCCTCAATAGGGGAATTCCATGGTGGAGAGGAGCTCATGAGCGCCTCCTGACGGCGCCAGGGAGAGAGAGGAGGGAGGAGATGAGCTAGGGCTGCGTGGGAGGAACTTCACCTGCTTATATAACCTCGGGAGGAGAGCTAGCAGCCACCAGATCGAAGGGGGAGGAGGATCAGTGGTGGAGGTGGCTTCGTACACAGTGACGACAACAAGGAGGAAGAAGGGTCGCCTGGTGGGCTGCGCGCGCGAGGAATCAACAGAGATGGGCCAGGGAAGGAGGGAGCCAGCCCAGATTAGCCCCTCTGTTTAAAACAAAAAGTTTTTCACCTTTAATTATCTACTGCACATAATAATACACACAACCTCCCAAGGGTTTGAAAAAAAACAAAGTATAAAAAATATCTAGTGCATAAGGAAATTATGCCCTATTTAAATAAAATGAAAACCAGAATTTTGGAGCAACTAAATTAAATGCAAAAACAGAATAGCTATGCTGTTTTTGTATTTAAACTCCTAATCATTTAAGTTTTAAAAACCCCAAAACAGTAGCCCTAAAACACAAGGTAAAACTACAAAATGAACAACATTTTTAAAGCATGTTTTGAGCAAGTTAAACATCAACTCCAATAAATAAAGAAGAAGGGGTTGGAACCTAATTTGAAAACTATCAAAGTTTGAAACCCAAGCTTTGCAATCACCACATCATCACACACCACATAACACATGCACTGATCATGGATCCAACAACAACAACAAGACAAAGGAGAAGACATGAATGCAATGAATGGCATGATGCAATGGTCATGACACAACATAAGATCACATGAAATGGTAACTCCATGGCATTGACATCATGACCCAAAATAGGAAAGGGTTCCACAAGAGGCAAGGGTTACATTTGGGGCATTACAAGTGTAGGGAAGTGCTTCATGAAATCTAGAGGCAAAGGCAGAGTTTCTAACTTTGGAGCAAAGATCACCTTGCATAAGTAGGTTGGTCCTGCCTCCTGATGATAGTGCATGTAGTTCCTCCACTTGGTGCTTGGGTGACCATGCACCGGCATCTTGACCAATGGAGCCACGACCTCATTGCCCTTCTCCAACCAATGCTGCAGATGCGCCCTATACAAAAGGTTTTTACCCACTTTTTATGACGGATATATAAACCGTCTCCTTGCATGTGTGTGTGATACGGGGTTCCATCCCACATGATCTAGAAATTGTCGGTGATAGGTCATCGCAAACAATTAAATTGAACAAACCGTGTCAGATGTTCTTAGCATCTCACACAACGCCTAGAAGAAGTTGCATGGCATTGGCTGTCCATGACACACGGTTTCTATGTGCAATCGTTTATGCAAGGTGGCCTAACGCAATCATTTTTGGGGCAAAATTTGTGTGTGATTGTTCATTGATCCAACACGCCTACTTTCTAGAAACTGTGTGGGTTGTTTTGAATTCATCTCCCACGGTGGTATGTGAGAAACCGTATGCATTAGAAAACCGCAATAAGTAGGGTAATTGGCCTATTATTGATAATCCATTTAGTAATCAAATTGACATTTCAAATCAAATAGACCATATAGTTCATATGTATATTACAACAACGAGGATTTTATAACTCAGTTACATCATAACACATCATCAGATAGCTTTAGTACTCAGTTACATCATATAGGCATATACTCAATCCATTCCTAAATAAGTATATTTTTAGAGAAACCAGTAAATTTAAATGAGGCCGGAAACAACATATATAGTATTTTCGACATGACCACATATAGAAATTTCAAATTTGGTCCACATCTGTACTAAATATATTTTATATCTATTAAACAGAAAAATAAAGTGCACCACATGATTCTACATGTCATTCTAGATGATTTACATATATACATCCTATAATTGTAGCTATGGCCCAAAAGATATGACCAACACAAGATTAGCATGTCATGAATGCAAAATACATGCAAACAACAACCACAACCATTTGAAATCATGCGTGCAACATGATATTACGAAACTACATGAAATTCTAGGCAATCTTCATGTACAACAAGTTCAAAATGAAGAAATGATTCAACAATAAAAATCAACTCATTATATAGTTATAATCTGTCCAAAACAACAACATTGCGATTTGCAATCATCAAAACAACAAGCTACAAGAACCTAAAGTGCACAAACAAGACATGGGACAGTAGTATATTATATGCACTTCATTTCTTCAGAAGGGATCACAGTGAAAGAATCGTGGATTACTTTCTAGGATGCTTACAACATGTCTAGAAAATATAGGAGTTAAGGAGTTCGTAAAAATCACAGATTTTCACAAACAGAGTTAACATGAAGGCATTTTCATGGCAAGATTTACATAAGCTATGATACTTATCATGGCAAGAAATTGCACAACATGGTAGTGGATAATATGGACACCATTTCATTCCATATAAGCATGAGGAAAAGATACACAAATGCATGGCATTCATCCACACAAAAGGCCATGTTGAACTAAACGGATTCTTAGACTTAGTGAAAATCTTGAATGCAAAATAGTTACTTCATGATGTTGTCTTAGGATGCATAAAAAAGTAGCTTAAGCAATTTTAATATTTATAAAATTGGCTTGTACAACACGTAGACATATCATACTTCAAATTACTCCATTGGCACGAGTTCAAAGGATGCATGGACCTTATATTAAGATTTTTGCAAAATGGTACTTTTCATTAACTCTGGGGACCCCGACTGGTAGGTCGAGATCGCCGTGCCTAGTGATCCCAAGGATCAATGCTCACTGAACACAGATACTGAATAATAGAGTCTTACATCCATACATACCGTTTGATACAATAAATGACCACTTCGGTCGAGTTTTACATACATAGGACCTTAAAAGGCCAAACACCAAACTAGACCAATAGCGGAAATATTGGTTGAAAGTGTGAACCCATGCCATCAGCCTTAACCTACAGGCATTCTGACTGGGAAGCGTCCTAGCTCGCAAGAACGTCACCGAGTTAATCTTCACCGTATCCTGTCTTTCACACCTGGTCAATGAAATAACTAGTGGCAAGCCAATGAGTACTTTGAATGTACTCGCAAACAGTCCATGATACGAACAATGAAAGTGAAGGATAACAGTATCATGCATCTTTAGTTTAACTCATCTGGGTGGAATGATCATGTATATGCATCAGGTTAAAGAATTACTTTTGAAGAACATGTTACAGATATCGACATATCTGACAAGGGTTGAACACACCGGGTTCACCCTATATGCCAAGTCATTGGACTTGTCATAACCTCAATGTATTAATGAGGGCTCAACCATCCGGGTTTACCCTATATGCCAAGTCATCGGACTTGTCATAATCTCAATGTATTAATGAGGGCTAAACCATCCGGGTTTACCCTATATGCCAAGTCACCGAACTTGGTCATATTTTATCATGATTATAACAACACCTTTTTAACACCACACACACACACTTTTGGTTTATGCGGCAACTCAGGATGTAGTTTAAGCAGCACCACCCAACTGTCCTTGACCGTGGACACAGCTATTCGAATAGTTTACACTCTGCTGAGGTAGTACGTTGGACCCACGAGAAACGAAATACTTCCGTGTCATCCTCGACTCGCGGTATATCACATATACCCGAGGTAAGTGTCCGATCATGATCTTTCCCTTGACGATACTAGACAAAGAGATCCACCCGATTGGTACCCAGCCCACATGTTGTACGTCTTACGAGCACCGACTCTGGACTGTATCAACCATGCAGGGACCAACGGTGTGCCTGGAACTCATAATAATGGCATAGTCGTCCTACCTGGCACGACCCCATCACGAGAGTGACACCGATCACTCCCGCCACTAGTAATGTGGCTCTTTGCTAGCACCGACCAGGGTAATCAATAAAGCCCCGTCCCATAAAGGGGTATCGTGGTCGTACTGGGTAAGGTTGGGACGGTCGACACATCATAAATCTAATCCATTTCCGAAACCATACTCACACCAAAATCACCGGTGCATCACTTCACCAAAAGTGATCACCATCTCATCATCACCCTCGGGCATTAGTGGCACCCGACGTGGTTTTCATAAACTCTTTATTTAACTCATCATTATGCTTGAGATGATATGCCTTAACATTACTTGTCAACATGAAAATATCATGACCCTCACGGGGCAGGGTCAAGCTCAATGCAGTGATTATACTCTACTAGTCAAGATGACAGTAGCATGATCCTCGTAGATGGTAGGATCAAGCTCATCATATTTGTGCTCCGAGGAGCTATGGGAATATCACCACTATAATGCAAGGGCTTCGAAGAAGCCTCCGGTACCATCACATCAATGATGAACCGGCATCGTGATTACATGCAACGGAAAATACTTGCTATTCTAGCATGCATCATTTTATTTACTTAAGTCATGGCAAAAGGGCTGCTTGCCTTGCTCACGTAAGTCCTCGGGGTCTTCGAGGTCTTCCGCTCCGTCCCCGAATACTCCGTCTACCGTCAACTATCGTCGGAAACAATTAAAGTAAGCCATGTTTCCAGCAGAATAAAAGTGTCTTATAAATAGAAGTTATATTTTTCTTGGACCTTTCTGGTCATAAAAAAAATACCTGAATCCTTGCCAAGGGGTTTGAATCATCAGGGGTGTCTAGATGGAAGGGAAGGAGGGATAGGTGACCTTTGAAGAGGTCAACAGAAAACAGTCTGTTAAAAATGAGTGGAGGCACCCATTTAACAGAGGATGCTTTTAGAAATATTTAGGAAGTGGTTTCACTGGAATTGGAGATGGTATGAATATACTAGGAATTTAACAATGAGGATTAAATAGCAATAGAAGCTATATATTTATTGCAACAGAATGAAGTTTGATAAAATTGTTGACCAAGGCTCTAAATATAGAGGATGATTTTAGAAGTCTCTAGAAGTTTGAATCACTCCATTTGGAGTTGAAATGAAGCCTATGGGATTGTCACAAGGTGGGGTTCAAAGTAACCAGAATTGGATTTAAATAAAGACACCAGAGTAACATGTCTTGGAAAAATGTGCAAAGCATATGTGTGGATAGATCTTGAAATTAGGAACCTGCAGAAATTTGAACCATGCAATTTGGAGTTAGTATGAATTTGTAATGGATTTTAGAAGATTATGGAATATGGGAAAAAGGATAAAGGGCTCAGCTTCTGGGAAAAGCTATCTTGCCACTAAGGCGTCAAATAGGCCTTCGGGCCGGCCCAGTGCTCGGTCTGGCCAGGGAGAAGGCCACGCCGAAGGCGCATTAGAGGAAAGCCGTCTTCGGCCTTGAGGAAGCGGATTCCCGAGGAAGGCGCTTCCACTTAAAGGAGAGGCCTGATGGGGAGAGGCTGACGGTGGGCCCCGCCCGTCAGCTCCGTCCCTGAACTCCAGCCGGTACGGGAGAGCAGCAGGGCACGGTTGCCGTGGGGGGGATGCCGCACCTCGGGCCACCCCCTGCCCAGGTGAGAGTGCCGGTGGGCTCAGTTGGCCGCGCCGCCTCCATTCCCACCCACAGCGCCCGCGGAGAGGGGCTGCACAGGGGAGCCGGCGTGCATCTATGGGAAGCCGACGACGTCGTTGCCTCGGCACTTGCAGCGAGGAGGAGGGCCCGGAGGGGCTCGAGGGAAGGCAGTGCAGCGGCCTGGAGATCTCCAGCAGGGAGGAAGGAGGCGAAGGGAGGCCAGGCATGCCAGCCCGCAGAGGCCGAAGCTCTCCCCCTTCGGCCATGGCAGCAGAGGAGGGGAGGGAGGCCTAGGGGAGAAGGGAGAGCTCGAGGGGGTTCACAGGGGAAGAGGAGGATGACCTGAGGGAACCATATAGGCTTGGGGGGAGGGGATATGAGAGGGGAAGGCCGAGAGGGCTCGAGAGCTCTCTGGAGCTCTCGGTGCATGGATGCCACGCACCACAGGAGGGCTTTGGAGGCTAGCTGGTGGATGGAGGTGCTTGGAATGGTCAAGGGGAGCGTCCTGGCGCGCTGGGGCATGCTGCCAAGGAGGGGACCGAGCTGCAGGAGGAGAAGAGGGTGCAGAGCACCAATACTGCACGCTGGAGTGGTGGTCACCACGGGCACCTGTGTCTACAGGGTCCAAATGGCCAGCAAAACCTGTCCAGCACTCAAATCACACGCGCAGGAGAGTGTCTCTCGAGTTTGGAAGCATTTGAGGCTGGTTAAAGATGGGTTTGACTGCTATAAAGTTTGCAACAGAAAAGTTAAGGTGGGTAGATAGGGCACTAACTTGGGAGATAATGGAATAAAAACATGACTAGCACTCTTAGGCATGGAAGGAATTTAATACTGCAAAGTTTCAGATCAAACAAAGGAGGATAGCTACTACTTGCTGTTCAAAGCCATGATTTAGGCAGAAATCTATTTGAAGAAGTGCTGCTCATTTTTCCTACATGAGCATGGCATCAATTGATTTGAAATGAGGCATTGAGACACTAGAGAGGCTCTGGAAAGAAGTGGGGGTGATAGCTTAAGCAGAAGAATGGAAAGAGAGGTAAAATAGTGCTGCCAAGGTGAAAATGAGAGAAAGTTACAAAGGGACCTTCTCCAATAATTGACCAGTGGCCATGGGAAAGTTACCGGAGGTGAAATGCAACTATGTGAAGCTGTGGTAGAAAGTTGAGCTCAAGGGTAAAAGTAGAAGGGGCAATAGAAGCCAAATTAGTGAGTGCACACAAGGCGTTTGATCTGTGGTTAGGCTACCAGATGGATTCCAATGGCTATGAAACTTAACAGGATCAAATAATAGATGAAAATAGGCTTGCACACCAAATTTGGGATTTGCTGGATGAGTTTTCCAATGTAGACTTCTAAAACCCTAGAAAGGGGCAGAAATGGGTTTCTGCTTAGAACCCTATTCAAATAAATTCCCACAAATCCCATTATTTGAGCATTAATGCATGCACAAAAAGTTTGGGGTCATTTGGACAAACTTTATAATGTAAAGTTTGTCAAAGTCAGAAATCAACAGAGAGGGTTTTGAGGGTTTTAGGACAAGTTCCTCTATTCTCCTTGGTGTACCACTTGGTGTGGATGCCTCATTGGAGTGCTGGAACATGTCCACCAAATTTGAGCACAATTGGACACACTTCACAATGTAGAGTTGCTCAAATTTGATTCTGGACAGATTGGGTTTTAGAGTGATTAGGGGAGTCAAATCAACTTGGATTGAAATGAAACTTGGCAAGACCATCAAGAATATCGTAGATGACATGCTAGAATTTTACTGGAATTTATTGAGGATATTTCTTATGGAAATATTCCAAAAGCTTGAAATAGACAGGAATGGTTTTGGAGGGATTTGCCCAATATTTTGAACATGACCATGTGTTGAAACTCATAAATATGGAATAAATATATCCACTGAGTTTCCCTAAATTTTCTTAAATATTGTGAAAGCAATAAAAATAACTTTCCTTCATAAGAGACCATTTCTGGCCTCACAGAAAGGCTTCTAAATAAAATAATAAAATAACTTTTAAAATAATAATAAGATGGTTTTTGGAAGTCATTTTGATAATGGTTTTAAATAAAACAATTGTTGCAAAAAGAAACTCCCTAATTTGAGGACTTGTAGTGCAAACCTCATCTCACGGGTTTGAAAGTTTAATTCAAAGAAAAGCTTTTTGGTGAAAATAATATTTGGTCAAAATAGATATTTGTTCTAAACACATGGTATGCTCATTAGGCAGGAGATCATGGAGTGAGGAGGTGATTAGGAGGATGGCAAGAATGAATGGGAAGCAATCACATGCATTCAAGCAAACAGGCAACAATAGTCACTTCAAGCATCACAAGCATTCATAAAAAATTTAATTGGTCCTAAATTTTGAAATAAGTTAGTTAGTCAGGAAGGCTAAAAATTGGGGTGTCACATTAACCACAAGCAGTTTTTATGTGAAGGCCACTTGTGAGTAACAATTGAACATGCTACTGATGTTTTACATGGAAACCATTGGCATAGCATAAAAGTACACATATGAGAGAGCAAAAACATGAAGGAATCATAACCATATGAATTAGGTATTTGATGCAATCATCAAGGAAAGTTTGATTAAGATAGCAGTTTTTAGTAGTTTATTAATGAAGCACTTTTGCATCATATACATAAGAAAGTATATGAACCCTAATATGCATGCAAATGCCACCATTATGTAGAGCATGTTTCATAGATACCTTTACTTATAAAGTTTGTGTTCATTTGATGCATGTGCACAAATTTGTGACCATGGCAAGAATGCATATGAGATGAAACTCACATTTTTATCCAGGGACTTACTGAAAATTACCCTCGGCAAAATATGGGACGGGACGGAGAGGGATGGAGCAGTGCTGCACTTGGTTGGGAATATAATCTCGGATCTAGGACGGAGCAGTCCTGGTGACCGGCGGAGTCCGTGACGAGGCCGAGGGCGGTGACGACGGTCGACGGTGCCGGTGGGGGAGGCAAAGGGCGGATCCAAGAAGGTGGAGCAACATGGTAGGCGAATCTCGTCCGGATCCGAGACAGAAAAGGCCGACAACGGCAAGGCAACAGAGGGCAAGCTTTAGTCACACGCGGTCATGGCGGTGGCGGCTCCCAGCAACTTCGACGTGGTCGGGTGATGCTACAGTGCGGGTAGGAGAGGTGGCAGCGAAAAAGCAAAGGTGTGGCGCGACAAAGGCGTGAGGGCTTGGAGGCGCGAGGGGACGGGCGGCGCTGGAGGGTGTCAGAGGTCGGTGGTGGTATGGTGGAGCACAGTGGAGGTAGGAGGAGTAGGAGGGGCTCTCGGGCGGTAGGACGCGCGGGCCTGCGCAAGTGGCGGCGCAACCCTGTCCGGCCTGGAGCGAGTCGGATGTGGGCTCCGTGGGCCCTGGAGATGCTAGGGAGGAGAGAGGAGAATCGGGGCGACATGGAAGCGCGCGGTTGGAGGAGGTTGGTGGCGACAATGGCAGTGATGGACGGGGCCGGTGCGAAATACGATGAAGAGGTGGCGGCTGGGAGGTTAGGGGCTAGGGTTGTCCGAAAAATGGAAGGCCGGGTGTCTATTTATAGTAAGGGGCTAGTGTTAGGGGGTTTTGTCCATTTTCAGACCGTTCGATCACAATAGGATGTCTTTGAGTGAAGGGGGGGGGGGGTTAGGATAGTGATGCTTGTGATGTGCACTGGGTTTTGTGAAGAGAAACAAATGATGGAGCACAACATAGGTAAGCATTTCCCTCAATAGAGAACGAAGGTTTATTGTACAAATAGGAATAACAACTGATGACGAGTTAATGTATATACTTCTCACCCCTCGTAGGATACCCCAAGTGGAAGTTGGAGATGTAGTCAGCAGCAAATTTCCCTCACACAGAGACTGTAAGGTTTATCGAACCAGGAGGACTCCTAGGATCAACAAGTAGGTGTCTTCCACCCTGGCGCTAGTAGAAGACGTGGACCTGCATACACAACAAATAACTTTGCTCCCAACGAGTACGGAGAGGTTGTCAATCTCTCCGGCCTTGTTGTTTCCAAAGGATCAAAACACAAGCGGGAAGGTAATAGTGATTGCAACGGAAAAGTAAATGAAAGCTGTAAATGATGGAGGTGTAAACAATGATGGTGATATGGACCGGAGTCACATGATGTTCACTAGTGATGTCTCTCTCCCAAAAGACGATAAACAACTATGCTAGGGTAAACAAATCAAAGTTGGGCAATTGACAGAATTATGATCGCACCACAATGCTAATTATGCTCCTTGATAGTTAGAGGTTCAATAGTAATGGGCGGTACGCCAAGACAAGTAGACAATTTATTCATCTGCATCTACTTACTAATCATCCACCATGAGATATCTATCCGGAACATCTCTCCGGTATTAAGTTGCGAGCCCCACCAAAGTCTAAACTCAAAGCAACAGACAATTGAATTAACGAACTACGCGTAAGGTAAACAATACTTGCAACCGTGGTCACAAGCACGGTTGTTTTCTCCCTCGTGGCAACAAGCACATCCCCTAATATCATGTTTCTGTCACTCAAGCTAGATGTCGAGGGGCCCGAACCCACAATCATGCATAACGCTCCCTCTTGGAGTTATGATCTACTACTTGGCCAGAGCAATAAAAAGCAACGGAGAACATGCATGAATCAATAAGGAACAAAATATAAAAGGATAATCAAATATATAACTCATAACAATCTGAACATAATCTCATAATCCATCGGATCCCAACAAACCGAGCATAGCAATAGCAAGAGAATTACATAGATGCCTTGATCATGTAGGGCAGCTCACAAGGACTAACCATTGAAGCACAAGATTGGAGAGAAGACATCACATAGCTACTGGTCATGGACTCATGGTCCAAGGAGGACTACTCACGGCACGTCCGGGAAGCGTACTATAACGCCCAAGATGTGATCCTATCCTCAATTTGGCACGAGGGCCTCGTCAGGGATAGAAGCGCATCTCGTCGTTTCGCAAGAATGGATATCGTTACAAGTACATGTACTAAAAAGATGAGATATAACAGAATTGGCTTACACTCGCCGCAAGCTACATCAGAGTCACATCAGTACAATACATAAGCACCATGAAGAAGAGTAGGGTCTGACTACGGACGAAAAACAAACGAGAAAAGAAGAACGACGTCCATCCTTGCTATCCCAGGTTGCCAACCTGGAACCCATCCTAGATAGATGAAGAAGAAGAAGAAGAAGCAACTCCAAATGAACAATCAACGCGCTCGCGTCAAGTAACCTTTACATGTACCTACAACTGGTGTTGTAGTAATCTGTGAGCCATAGGGGACTCAGCAATCTCATTTCCAAAGGTATCAAGACTAGCAAAGCTTAATAGGTGAGGTATGGTTAAGTGGTGAGGTTGCAGCAGCGGCTAAGCATATATGAGGTGGCTAACTTATGAGTACAAGAATAAGAGGGGGGTGGTCTACGCATAACAGACGTGAACTAGTGATGATCAAATGAATGATCCTGAACACCTACTTACGTCAAACATAACCCCACCGTGTCCTCGATCGGAGAAGGAACTCGTGAAAGAGACAGTCACGGTTAAGCACTCAGTTGGCATATTTTTAACTAAGTTACTTCAAGTAATCTAGAACAAGTGTTAAACAAAGTTTCCACATTGCCACATAACCGCGGGCACGGCTTTCCGAAAGATTTAACCCTGCAGGGGTGCTTGAACTAATCCATCACAAATTACCACAAGCCGCATAGAAATCCTCGATCACGAAACTCACGATCTCGTCGGACTCCTTAGTGGAAAACCTCAACTCTGAGATTACCCAAAGCATCACCGGAATCCCGATGCACAAGAAATTCGTCAAAGGTAAAACTAATCCAGCAAGGCCGCCCGACGTGTCGACGAACCCTATAGGAGCCGCGTATCTCGTTCTCATGACACGACCAGATGGGAAAGGCTACAGGTGCCAAACCTCGAGTTGCCCCGTGGTGGCCCCGCAGACTGCCCTTTTGGCACCAACACCATCAGCACTGCCTCCCTGTATTATGTAGAATTACTCCTCGGGTAGCGCTAACTCCTTATGCCTTTCAGTATTAACAAAATTATTATGTTGGGCAAATTTGGAACCAGTGTTGGGCCTTGCCAGACCAGCTTTAATCAAAAACGAATTATGGAACATAACACCGGTAGCCGAAACTAAGGGGGCAAAGGTGGAACAAAACACCAGGCTAGAAAGGCCAAGCCTACCACCTTTTACCAAGTATATAGGTGCATCAAATTAAATAGCATTTAATAGGGTGATATAACAAGGAACCCATGTTATCACATGGAAACAACTGCACCTGCGTCTAGCAACACTAACACATGGTAAAGCAAGCGGTAACATAGCCAATCAGTGGTTTGCTAGGTTGCGAACAGGTTGAAGGTTTTCATGGCAATGTTGGAAGGCTGATATTTAACATGTGATAGGCAATGAGACATAGTGACACAAACGAACAACTAGCATGGAAATGATAGTAATGATATCTGGGGAAATGGTCATCTTGCCTGAGATCCGCTTGGAAGAAGAATGTCTCTGTGAAGCAGACGAACCGATGTAGTCGAACGGGTCCTCACACTCCGAAGCGGTCGGAACTCTATCGAGACGAAGCAAACCGGAAACAAGAATCAACACCGATATTCACCACGGCACATGCACGACATGATGCACAACCTAATATGATGCATGATCAGTTCAATAATGCAAGGCATGACATGGCAATTCACCTCACGCAAAACACTACACATTAAGTGAAGCTCGATATGCAACGAGTTGCATATCAACGAAACTACACGTTTAATTGTTTAGTTCATTCCCATTTAGGAACATGGCAATATTAAAATGTTGTTAACATGGAAAGGGGTGAAGCACTAATTAACTACCTATCTAGGCATTTTAAATGAGGCCGAAAACGACATATAGCATTTCCGAAGCGACCCCACGCGTTAAATTCTAATTCTGTCTAGATTTGTCCTAATCACCTTTTGTGTTTGTTAAATGACAAAACAAAGTGGTTCATGTTATTCTACTCATAATTCTAGTCCATTTACATATATGGCTCATCTCCAACGAAGCTACGGTTCAAAAGTTACGGGTAAAACGGTATTAGAATGGCACGACATACAAAACGATACAAACAACAAGCTTAGCAGTTTTTATCATGCATGAGAGATGAAAAATATTATTCTACACAAAATTCTAGCCAAGTAACATATGTAACTTATTTCGATTCGATGCACGGTTAAAAACTTATAAGCGCTTTGAATTCACTGGCCTTTCTGAAATTCGCAAAATCCCTAGTTCAAACAGCAACAAAAAAATATAACAGTACAAAACAATATGGGGATTAACTGGGGTTTGAACCCAGTACCTCCTCGCTGGGGTCAAAGCTAACACCAGCTAGGCTACTAAGACATTGCAACCTAAAGTAGATTTGAACCTAGACATAACAAGCAAACCTGAACACAAAAAATAGATAAAAGAAATCAAAAAACAGGGGTACCTGGGATTTGAACCCCAGACCCCTTGGGTCGCATCTTGCTCGGCTGCCAGTCGGGCTAGCAGGCGGTTCTGGCTCATTGGGGCTTTGTCTTTAGAAGACATGGCGGAGAGGTGGAGGCTCACCTCGGGCCAGAACAGGCCAACTGGAGTTGGGTGCGCAAGTGGCCCACGATGGCGAGTGCGAGGCTGAACGAGTCCACGCGTGAAGATCGTGCTGCTTCTACTAACCGCTAATGGCTAGGCCCTGGCTAGAAGGAGGCAACGCAGGAGGTAGCTTGGAGCGACGGCGAGGCACGGAACGGTCGGATCCGGGGCCAGGGACACCGGATCTGGACGCGGTTCGACGAATCTGGTCAGTTCTCGGGGTGGCGACGATGGAGCTGAACGACGACGGCCATGACTCCTATAGCTGCAAAAGAAACAGAGCGAGGGAACTTTGAGAGGGAGAGAGAAACAAGAGCAGGGAGGAGGAAGAGAGAGAGGAGCGGGGCATGGCCGTGGACCTGCAGGTGCCTGGCGAGCTGTTGCCCAACTGCTGGTCCCGAAGTTGCAGGGGCGCGGGCTATGGAGATGTGCGGAGGCGTGGCATCCGGCGGTTGGGGCTGCTTGGTCGTGGGGCTCTGCACAAGAGGAGCTCGAGGGTGGCTTCTCGCTGGCCGGCCTCGGGTGCCAGTGGCATTTGGAGGAGCTTGATCGATGGCCATAGGGAATCGACACGAGGAGGCAGGGGTAGCACGTTGCTCGGGGAACTAGAGACCGAGCCTACTCCTCGATCTGGATGTGGCTACGTGGATCAATTGGATCTGGTGAGAAAAATGGAGGCTGCAGGTTGGCTCGACACTGCTTTCCAGGGGGAAACGACTGGCGGCGGCGCACGAGGGAGGATGGGATAGTTCCCTAAAACCTAGGGTTGGGGTCTATTTATAACATGTGAGATTGGGGTAGTGGTATTTGCACGTTTCCGATTTAGATCGGACGGGCGGGATAAATAGGTTAGGGCGTCCAATGGACAACCGATGACAGTTTGCGGTATAACGGGGTTGATCCGGTCCCAACGGTTACGACCATGTGTTTCGGGTACCGGGAGGTTCGGGCTAGGTTGTGGGCAGGTTGGTGCACTGTGCAGAGGGGCTAGGCGGGGATGACAGGGAAAACAGCAACCTGACGACATAGTTAACGATGTCGCGGGCGTATGCCTGTGTGGTCGGGCTCAACACGATCAACAATGAACACACAACAAACCGGCAACTAATAACGGATGCAAGTTTTGAAAACTGGCGACACTGTGATGCCGATGCAATGCAGATGATGCGCATGATGCGATGATGATGCGACAATAAAAATAAACACACGGCAACCACAGACTAAAAGGGGGGAATCTTCTAGAACGTCGGGTTCGGGCTGTCACACGTACATGGCAGTGGCGAAGCTCCCGGAGGTCAATCCTCCCTCCGGAAGGGTGCCGGGAAGAGGTTTCCTGACGCTCCCGATCTCGGAAGCGCTGCAGCGGCGGAACGATGGAGAAATTCGCGATTCCAGAAAGTCTGCGAGGGTTTCCTCTCGGGACTCTAAATATAGGCTAAAGGAGGGCACCGGAGGAGGTGGGACCCACCTAGGTGACCTCCTGGCGCGGCATAGGGCCTGGCCGCGCCAGCATGCCGCCTGGGAGGCCCCCCTATGGCCCTCCTTTGGTGATCAGGAAGCTTCTGTTTCGCTGATTTTTTATATATTTTTTCTGGATTTTTTCGGGGTTCGGAAAATTGGGTAAAATCCCGTGCAAAATAGATATCAGAAGGCAGAACCTGGCACTCGTTGCACTGAGTTAGTAGGTTAGTCCAAATATGTGTAAAATGATATAAAAGTGTAGCAAAACATATAACAATGTCACCCAAAAGATCATGGAACAAGCAGAATTTATAGATACGTTTGGGACGTATCAACATCGCCAAGCTTAATTTCTTCTCGTCCTCGAGTAGAGAAATGATAACACAATAATTTCTGTGGTGACATGCTAACACACATATAAGAACTTCAAAGTAAAACAAGTGAGATATGCAATTCAAGTCAAGACAATAACAAGCAAGAGTCTATATCTAGTATTGAATTTAGCAAAGTAAGAACATAAAGGTGCAAGAGCTATCGCTGTCCATGACTCGAATGTCTCTAAATGGTGTTTGCATGCAAGAAGTGGGAGATGGGTTCAGAGATAAACTATTTTTTTAATTGAGAACTCAATCTACTAAAGCTCACACTTAGTCTCCTTTAGAATCTTATTTTGACTCATCTCGAGATCACTTGTCAGGCACAAGTCAAAATGATCCTCTCCCTTTCGATTTTGAGCACTCATGCAATGCATGAGCATAAGCAAGATATGTTGGCACTTAGGATGGTAAATAGAATAATGATGGGGAAGAAAGACAAATAATGTTGGCACTTAGGGTTTGCCATGTAGCGGATGCACATATGAGCTAAGGTAAGCACTCTAATGGAACTAGTGGGTTGCATCCAACTTGTTTGCTCATGAAGACCTAGACCTCATTTGAGGAAGCTCATCATTGGAATATGCAAACCAAGTTCTATAGTGTAAGGGTCCCTACATAGTTATGCATGAATGATAATCTCTATGTTGTACCAATATAGCAATGGAGTACGAGTGTGGATCTTTCAAAAGGAATATTAGTGTTGCCCCTTCTCTCTTTTTATTTCTTTTTCTTTTTCTCTTTTTTATTTTATTTTTGTGGCCTCTTTGGCTCTTTATTTTTATCTCTCATTTGTCCTCTTTTGGATATTTTGTTTTGTCCACTTTGGGATTGTTTCTTCACTTAATGGCAACACTCTATGTTTTACATGAATAGAAAGAAAAATCATCACACTCTATAAGAAGTACTCAACATAAAGACAAGTGAAAACTATCATGATGTATGCGAATGTATGCCTCTGCTAGTGTAGCAGGATATGCAATGATACTAGCGCGTCATGTACCAGTAATTAGGGCAAGGCCCGACTAGCATGCGGCTCTATGATCAAGCAAGAGCATGTATGACATGAAGATCAAAGCATGAGATGATGGATGTTGCATGTAAATGTATCTCGGGAAGGCTATGGAAATGCCTTCGTAGGTAGGTATGGCGGCTATTTTGAGGGAAGATATAATGAGGCGTATCATGTCATGGGTTTGGATGCACCGGCGGAGTTGGCACCAACTCTCAATGTGAGAAAGGGCAATGCACGATACCGAAGAGGCTAGCAAAATATGGATGGTGGAAGTGCCAACAATTGAATACTCACATTAGTCCGAAGAACTCATACACTTATTATCGGTAACACTCTATCTAGTTAGGAAATTCACAAAGAGACAAGTAACCCAAGGAGGGGTGTTTGGGGGTTTGGTTATCCTTGCGCATCCTCGACTCATGGTAACGTGAGGGTACTCTATATATTCGAACCCCTCCAGAGGTTAGCGATCAATTTAGTAGCTAGAGTTCTCAACTAATTTTTAGTTTTTGAAGAACACAGAGATTTACCAAAATACGACACCTATCACTAATAGGATCAAGCTCTTCGGGCCAATAGTCCAAACATTATTCAAATCAATACCTCAAAACTATTACAGGTTACTACTATACTTAAATAGCAATATCAATTACCTACTCATGCAAGACACACAACTCAGTGCAACGAGCCAACTCTCTAAACAAGATAAGCATGATAACTCAAGAGAGTTCCAAAATCAACCTAAATAATAGCTCTTAAAAAGATAAGCATGAAAACTAAGAGCTAAGCATGACAGTAGCGACGAAAAGATGAAGAACACACAAAAAGGATAAGCATGAAAAGCTATGTTGTGTTCTAGAGTGGAATGGAGCGTGTCTCTCTCCCAAACAAGGTAGGCTAGGTTCCGACTTGTTATGAACATCAAGCAAAACTAAAACAAACTAAAAAGAAAATAGCGGGACGCTCCAAGCATAGCCCATATAATATGAAGTGATAAAGATATAGCATGGAGATGGACAAACTGATGATTGTTGATAGAGAAGGGGGTGCACGGGGGCATCCCCCAAGCTTAGATGCTTGAGTATCCTTTGAATATTTCTTGGGGTGCATGGGGGCATCACCAAGCTTGAGAGTTTGACACTCCTGTATCTTCTTTCGTCATCTCTCCCATCGCATACTTGAAAACTCTCTTCATACAAAACTCATCATAAGCTGATTAGAGTGGTTAATTCCCTTAATAAAATAATTCAATACTTGCTGGAAATAAACATTTTCATGAAAATATACTGCTTCTCATTATTTCCAAAAGGGTTTTGCAAATAAAAATCAAGCTTAGGATTCGCAAAACAATGAAAACACAAACATGGCAGAATCTGTGAAAAACAGAACAACGGGTAGTAAATAATTTATTCGGGGCACTCATGCAAGTCAAATGAAAAACCTCAGAACAGATGCCAGAAAGACAATTATATAGAGCATGCTTTCAAAAACATTCAGATCAAAAAGATGATTCGGTGATTTTTGGCGAATTTTCCCGTCAAGCAGACAAAATCTGTTTTGGACAGCATGTCACAACTTTTGAACTTTCTTGCAATCTGAGGCTATAACTTGGCACAAAGCTTAAAAATAAAGATATAATGATGTTGCTACAGTAGTAACATACATCAAGACCACAAAAACAGAAAGTAAAAAACAAATTGGGTTGCCTCCCAACAAGCGCTTTTTTTATGCCTTTGAGCTAGGTACAATGCAAGAAGATCAAGTTGTATCAGTTGAACCATCATCAAGATCATCAAAGAGCTCTTCAATAATACAACTAGTCTTAAGAGGACTCTCAAAAAGAGGCTTAGTGGCAACTCTTCTAGGAGCAAAAGCAAAGGTAGTAAGACCAATTGGAATTTCATTTCTAATTCTATTTAATAGAGGTATCACTTCCAAGGTCTTGACGGTTTCAACACCCTTAGCAATAGGTATACTTGTTTTGGGTAGAGGAACCTTGGTTACGTTTATGAACCTAGGTCCCTTCCTTGTAGGGGTTTCTAACTTTTCAGCCTTGATGGAGGATAGAGTAGTTCCTAAAGTTTCAAAAATATCCTCGATCTTATCAATCCTAGAAGGATACACATCATGGGATTTAAGGGTCTCCAAAATTTTATAAATATTGTTCATGGAGATATCAAGTCTATTTAAGTTCCCTTGAATCCTACAATCTACTTCATTAATCTTACTCATTCTTGGCATATCTAGCTCTATTTTCTCAAGTTTACTCATAACATGAGATAGAGTGATATCATCATTTATGTAAACAATTATTGGGATTCCGACAAGATTTTCCATAACGTTAAGAGCCTCCCCAACGGGAGATTCCAAGAAATTCCCTCCTATTGATTTGTCTGGAACAAATCTATGCCAAGAAGTAATACCAACATAAAAATATCTAAGCAAAATAGTGGTGGATTGCTTCTTGGTGGCTCTATCTCGAGAATTTTTAATTCTATACCAAGCATCTTTCAAACTTTCTCCAACCCTTTGTTTGAAGGTGAGAATCTCTCCTTCGGGTGCAATGCGAGAGGCAAAGGATTTAGGGATACTGAATAAACAAAGCAAAGTAACTAATTTTTTTTTGGTTTTTGGTATAAGACTCTAAAGCAAAAACTAGAAAGCAAACTATCAAGACTAAAAAACAAAGGTAAAAGATAGTGTGCAACTCCCCTATCTTGGAGACTGGAGTCCCCGGCAACGGCGCCAGAAATTCGCTTGATGATGAGTTGATGTATATACTTCTCGCCCCTCGTTGGATACCCCAAGTGGAAGGTGGAGATGTAGTCAGCAGCAAATTTCCCTCACACAGAGACTGTAAGTTTTATCGAACCAGGAGGACTCATAGGATCAACAAGTAGGTGTCTTCTGTTGGGTAACGTAGCATAAATTCAAAAAATTTCCTACGCATATTCAGATCTTCCTATGGAGAGACCGGCAACGGGAGAGGGTGAGTGCATCTTCATACCTTTGAAGATCGCTAAGCGGAAGCTTTGCTAGAATGCGGTTGATGGAGTCGTACTCGCGGCGATTCAGATCGCGGTGTGATTCCGATCTAGTGCCGAACTACGGCACCTCCACGTTCAACACACGTGCAGCCCAGTGACGTCTCCCGCACCTTGATCCATCAAGGAGGAGGGAGAGGTTGGGGAAGATCTCCAGCAGCACGACGGCGTGGTGTCGATGGAGAGACGAGGTCTCCCGGCAGGGCTTCGCCAAGCACCGGCAGAGAGGAGGAGAAAGAAGAGCAGGGCTGCGCCAAGGGAGAGGGAAAACTGTGTCTCCAAAAGCACAAAAGTGCCCACTATATGTAGGAGGAGGGGAGGGGGGTGCCGCCCCTAGGTTTCCCACCCTAGGTGGTGAGGCAGCCCCCCCAGATGGGAGGTGCGGCGGCCAGGGCAAGGGGGAGGGGTGGCGCACCCCTAGGTCGGCCTTAGGCCCACCAGCGCATAGGGTTTCCCCCCCTCTCCACCTCCTGCGCCTTGGGCTGAGTCTGGGGGGTGCACCAGCCCACCTAGGGGCTGGTTCCCTCCCGCACTTGGCCCATCTAGCCTCTCGGGGTCGTTGCCCCCTTCCGGTGGTCCCGGTGCTCCCGGTACGTTACCGGTGACGCCCGAAACACTTCCGGTGTCCGAAACCATCCATCCTATATATCAATATTTACCTCCAGACCATTCCGGAGCTCCTCGTGACATCCGGGATCTCATCCGGGACACCGAACAACTTTCTATAACCTCGTATAACAATTCCCTATAACCCTAGCGTCATCGAACCTTAAGTGTGTAAACCCTACGGGTTCGGGACACAGGTAGACATGACCGAGACACCTCTCCGGCCAATAACCATCAGTGGGGTCTGGATACCCATGGTGGCTCCCACTTGCTCCACGATGATCTCATTGGATGAATCACGATGTCAAGGATTCAATCAATCCCATATATAATTCCCTTGTTCTGTCGGTATAGAACTTGCCCGAGATTCGATCGTCGGTATACCTATACGTTGCTCAATCTCGTTACCGGTAAGTCTCTTTACTCGTTCGTAGCATGTCATCGTGTAACTAACTCCTTAGTCACATTGAGCTCATGATGATGTTCTACCGAGTGGGCCCAGAGATGCCTCTCCGTCACATGGAGTGACAAATCCCGATCTCGATTCGTACCAACCCAACACACACTTTCAGAGGTACCCGTAGTGCACCTTTATAGTCACCCAGTTACATTCTGACGTTGGATACACCCAAAGCACTCCTACGGTATCCGGGAGTTGCACAATCTCACAATCGAAGGAAAAGACACTTGACATTAGAAAAGCTTTAGCATACGAACAATAGGATCTAGTGCTACGCTTAGGATTAGGTCTTGTCCATCACATCATTCTCTCAATGATGTGATCCCGTTATCAATGACATCTAATGCCCATGACCAGGAAACCATGATCATATATTGACTAACGAGCTAGCCAACTAGAGGCTTGCTAGGGACACATTGTGATCTATTTATTCACACATGTATTACTGTTTCCTGTTAATACAATTATAGCATGAACAATAGACGATTATCATGAACAAGGAAATATGATAATAACCATTTTATTATTGCCTCTAGGGAATATTTCCAGCAGTCTCCCACTTGCACTAGAGTCAATAATTTAGTTACATTGTGATGTATCGAACACCCATAGCATTATGGTGTTGATCATGTTTTGCTCATGGAAGAGGTTTAGTCAACGGGTCTGCAACATTCAGATCCGTGTGTACTTTACAAATCTCTATTACTCCACTCTAGACATGGTCTTGGATGGAGTTGTAGAGGCGTTTGATGTGCTTCGTCTTCCGGTGAAACCTGGGCTCCTTGGCTATGGCAATGGCCCCAGTGTTATCACACGAGAGTGTCATTGGACCCGATGAGCTTGGAACCACTCCAAGGTCGGTGATGAGCTCCTTCATCCAAATTCCTTCATGAGCTGCTTCTGAAGCAGCTATGTACTCCGCTTCACATGTAGATGCTGCCACGACTTCTTGCTTGCTGCTGCACCAGCTCACTGCCCCACCATTCAAAACATATACATATCTGGTCTGTGACTTAGAGTCATCTGGATCTGTGTCGAAGCTAGCGTCGACGTAACCCTTTACGACGAGCTCTTCGTCACCTCCATAAATGAGAAACATTTCCTTAGTCCTTTTCAGATACTTAAGGATATTCTTGACCGCTGTCCAGTGTTTCGTACCGGGATCACTTTGGTACCTCCCTACCAAACTTATGGCACGGTTTATATCAGGTCTGGTACACACCATGTCATACATAAGAGAACCTATGGCTGAAGCGTAGGGGACAAAACTCATCTTCTCTTTATCTGCTGCCGTGGTCGGCGACTGAGTCTTACTCAATCTCATACCTTGCAAAACTAGCAAGAACCATTTCTTTGAGTTTTCCATATTGAACTTCTTCAATATCTTGTCAAGGTATGTACTTTGCGAAAGACCTATGAGGCGTCTCGATCTATCTCTATAGATCTTGATGCCTAATATGTATGCAGCTTCTCCAAGGTCCTTCATTGAAAAACTCTTGTTCAAATAGGCCTTTATGCTCTCCAACATCTCTATATTATTCACCATCAATAATATGTCATCCACATACAGTATGAGGAAAGCTACAGAGCTCCCTTCACTTTCTTATACAGACAGACTTCTCCGTAAACCTGTATGAACCCAAACGCTTTAATCACCTCATTAAAGCGAATGTTCCAACTCCGAGATGCTTGCACCAGCCCATAGATGGAGCGCTGGAGCTTGCACACTTTGTTAGCACCCTTAGGGTCGACAAAACCTTCTGGTTGCATCATATACAACTCTTCCTTAAGGTTTCCGTTAAGGAACGCTATTTTGACGTCCATTTGCCAAATTTCATAATCATAAAAGGCGGCAATTGCTAACATGATTCGGACTTATTTCAGCTTCGCTACGGGAGAGAAAGTCTCTTCGTAGTCAATCCCTTGAATTTGTCAAAAACCCTTTGCGACAAGTCGAGCTTTATAAACGGTTACATTACCATTTGCATCAGTCTTCTTCTTGAAGATCCATTTATTTTCTATGGCTCGCCGGTCATCGGGCAAGTCCACAAAAGTCCATACTTTGTTCTCATACATGGATCCTATCTCGGATTTCAAAGCTTCAAGCCATTTGTTGGAATCCGGGCCCGCCATCGCTTCTTCATAGTTCGAAGGTTCACCGTTGTCTAACAACATGATTTCCATTACAGGGTTGTCGTAACACTCTGGTGCAGAGCGTACCCTTGGTGGACCTTCGAGGTTCATTAACTTCCTCTTCAGTTGGTGTAGGCGCCACAGGAACAACTTCCCGCGCTGCGCTACTATCCTGTTCGAGAGGGGGTGTAATTACCTCATCATGTTCTACATTCCTCACACTTACTTCTTTCGAGAGAAACTCTTTCTCTAGAAAGGATCTGTTCTTGGAAACAAAGGTTTTACCTTCGGATCTAAGATAGAAGGTATACCCAATAGTTTCCTTAGGGTATCCTATGAATACACATTTCTCCGCTTTGGGTTCGAGCTTTTCTGGTTGAAGTTCCTTCACATAAGCATCGCAGCCCCAAACTTTAAGAAACGACAACTTAGGTTTCTTGCCAAACCATAGTTCATACGGTGTCGTCTCAACGGATTTAGACGGTGCCCTATTTAAAGTGAATGCTGCAGTTTCTAATGTGTATCCCCAAAATGATAGCGGTAAGTCGGTAAGAGACATCATAGATCGTACCATATCCAATAAAGTGCGATTACGACGTCCAGACACTCCATTGCGTTGCAGTGTGCCAGGCGGCGTCAGTTGTGAAACGATTCCACACTTCCTTAGGTGTGTGCCAAACTCGTGACTCAAATATTCTCCTCCACGATCAGATCATAGACACTTAATTTTTCGGTCACGTTGATTCTCGATCTCACTCTGAAATTCCTTGAACTTTTCAAACGTCTCAGATTTGTGCTTCATCAAGTAGATATACCCATACCTACTCTAATCATCGGTGAGAGTCAGAACGTAACGATAGCCACCGCGAGCTTCAATGTTCATTGGACCACACACATCAGTATGTATTAGTTCCAATAAGTCGGTTCCTCTCTCCATTATTCCTGAGAATGGAGTCTTAGTCATCTTGCCCATGAGGTACGGTTCGCATGTGTCAAATGATTCAAAGTCAAGAGACTCTAATAGTCCATCAGTATGGAGCTTCTTCATGCGCTTAACGCCGATATGACCAAGGCGGTAGTGCCACAAGTATGTGGGACTATCATTATCAACTTTACATCTTTTGGTACTCACACTATGAATATGCGTAACATCACGAACGAGATTCATCAAGAATAAACCATTCACCAGCGGAGCATGACCATAAAACATATCACTCATATAAATAGAACAACCATTATTATCTGACTTAAATGAGTAGCCGTCTCACATTAAGCAAGACCCTGATACAATATTCATGCTCCAGGCTGGTACTAAATAACAATTATTAAGGTTTAAAACTAATCCCGACGGTAGATATAGAGGTAGCATGCCGACGGCGATCACATCGACCTTGGAGCCATTCCCGACGCACATCGTCACCTCGTCCTTGGCCAGTCTCCGCTTATTCCGCAGTTCCTGCTTTGAGTTGCAAATGTGAGCAACAACACCGGTATCAAATACCCAGGAGCTACTACAAGCGCTGGTAAGGTACACATCAATAACATGTATATCACATATACTTTTAACGTTGCCGGCCTTCTTGTCGGCTAAGTATTTGGGGTAGTTCCGCTTCCAGTGACCCTTTCCCTTGCAATAGAAGCACTCAGTCTCAGGCTTGGGTCTATTCTTTTACTCAGTCTCAGGCTTGGGTCCCTTGCAATAGAAGCATCTGGCTTACCGGGCGCGGCAACGTCTTTGCCGTCTTTCTTGAAGTTCTTCTTACCCTTGCCCTTCTTGAAACTAGTAGTCTTGTTGACCATCAACACTTGATGCTCTTTCTTTATTTCTACTTCTGCAGACTTGAGCATCGAGTACAACTCAGGAATGGTCTTCTCCATCCCTTGCATGTTGTAGTTCAGCACAAAACCTTTGTAGCTTGGTGGGAGAGACTGGAGGATCTTGTCAATTATAGCATCATCCGAAAGTTCGACTCCAAGTCAAGTAAGACGACCGTGTAACCCAGACATTTTGAGTATGTGCTCACTGACAGAACTGTTCTCCTCCATCTTACAACTAAAGAATTTGTCGGAGACTTCATATCTCTCGACACGGGCATGAGCTTGAAAAACTAGCTTCAGCTCTTGGAACATCTCATATGCGCCGTGTTGCTAAAAGCGCCTTTGGAGCCCCGTTTCTAAACTGTGTAGCATGCCACACCTAACCAGAGAGTAGTCATCACTCCGTGTTTGCCAGACGTTCAGAATGTCCTAGGCTGCTGCGGGAGCGGGACGGTCACCTAGCGGTGCATCAAGGGCATAAGCCTTTTTAGCTGCTTCAAGGATGAGCTTCAAGTTGTGAACCCAGTCTGCATAGTTGCTACCATCATCTTTGAGCTTGTTTTTCTCTAGGAATGCGTTGAAATTGAGGTTGACGTTGGCCATCTACAATATTTATAAAGACAACTTTTAGTCTAAGTTCATGACAATTAAGTTAATTTAATCAAATTAAGTATGAACTCCCACTTAAATCGACATCCCTCTGGTCATCTAAGTGATACATGATCCATGTTGACTAACCCGTGTCCGATCATCACGTGAGACGGACTAGTCACCATGGTGAGCAACTTCATGCTGATCGTATTCAACCATACGACTCATCTTCGACCTTTCGGTCTCTTGTATTCTAGGTCATGTCTGTACATGCTAAGCTCGTCGAGTCAACCTAGGTGTTTCGCGTGTGTAAATCTGGCTTACACCCGTTGTATGCGAACGTTAGAATCTATCACACCCGATCATCACGTGGTGCTCCGAGACAACCATCCTTCACAACGGTGCACAATTAGGGGAATACGTTCTCGAAGTTTGTAACATCCCAAATTTTGGAATGTTAATATAATTATTATATTGTTTGTTTGTTTGCTTGAGTAATTGAAACTTGAGTGAAATTTGAAACTTTTCAAAAACTTTTGAATGAGAGGGAATAAAATGACTTTCCCCTTCTCCGGTAAATTCAAATTCATCCAATTAAAAGCAATGAGAGAAGATGACATGACTTCTTCAACTATAAAGAATTTGAACGGAGTTCGCATTTGAATCCTTTCAAAATATTTGCCCTTGCTTCTATATTTTTCTTCCCCGAGAAAATGCCCCGACAAAATTCTTGCACGCAAGAAAGAGCGGAGGAAAATGACCCTCCAAAAACCAGGGGCATTCATTGAAATATTTTGAGCCAATAAAAAAACCAAAATTTAATTTGAGAAAATAATTGCAAAAATAAATAATTCTTTTAGGAATTTTTTGGAAAAACATTTTTTTAAGTTTTTATTTTGGCCGTGGAAAAATGCCCGTCATTTAGATTTTATTTTTCTGATAATTTTAGTGTATAGAAACTCTATATTACGAATTGATTTGATTTCCCTTTTATCGTTTTAGTTTCCTAATTTTGAAAAAAGGAAAGAAATCACGTTTAATAGGAAATAAAGAGCTGGCCCATTAAGGAGTTTCCAAATCTGGCCCGTTTAGTATCTTCTCCTTCCTCTAGTCATTCATGTTACGAGGAACTTCCATGGCAGGAACCAAGAGATCCTTCCCTTCCGGAATTCGCGAATCTCCTTCCCTTCCAGCACCTCCTCGCCACCTATAAAGGATCCCCTCGTCCTCCTCTATCCATTCCCCTCGAGAAACGCCCCGTTCCCATGCTCGTAGCCACGGCGCCACCATCCTCATCTTCCTGTCAAGAACGGAGTACAGTAGGTCTCGTGGCGCTTCCCCATCACCCCTGCCGAGCCCTCTCCTGGTACTCCACGTCGCCCCCTACACCAACCTGCAGCACCCCATCGCCCTACCCACCTCGCCGGAGCAGCTACCTCACCGGAGTTCTTCCTCTCTATCACCCATGGTGAGATTCACGATATCCCGTATTGCAGTTTTTTCAGAAAATTGCAATCTTAGAAAATTCATATATATTAGTCTATAACTCCGAATTAGGTGATTCTTTTTGCGTTGGATCACAAATGTTATGTAGTTTTTGAAGATGTATAATTTGTCTATGTTTGGATTTATAAAAATTGAGTTAGATCAAATTTTAATTAAAGCTTGTTTTGCTTATTCCGGGAGTTTGAAAATAGCTTTTAATTTGATTCTTTTTGCTGCTGCTTTCTATTGATCATATCTTTCAGTAGTTCTAGTTTCAATTTTTTTAAATATTGTTACTTAGGATTTTAAGCAAAACAGATTCTGTTTTAGCCTTTTTTGTTTTCTTGCTATTTCTTTTGTATTAATTGTTCTTAATTTGTTTTTTTAATTGTGACAAGTTATATTTAGTTTTCTGATATTTACCAGTAACTTTTCAACAACAACAGAATTTTATTTTATTTATTCTTATTTTTTTGCATGGAATCAATTCTGGTTCTATACTAACTTGCGAATTGATTGCATTGCTAGTTTGATTTCCTACTTTGAAAATACTTATAAAATAATATTGTTTTGTAAATTTTACTTCTGTTATCTTAGTTATTTTATATTTTGTTCTCTGTTATTTTTTCTATTTTATTGTTTTATTTTCAGTTAGAACAAAAACTATATAGTGTTTGATGTAGTAGAAGGCTTCCTAACTTCTTTGAAGTTTCCTTTGGATTTTTATCCGCTCTCTCTTATTGATTTTTGATTGCATCAACTTTTATTGCTGTTTGTTAATTGATTGCTAGAATGATTGCTAGTGTGAGTGCTTATGTGAATAATATGTTTGATTATACAGATTTTATCGGAGAGTGACGAATAATTCTATCACGTATTTCGCGAGAACAAAAATTCTTCTTCGTCAACATCACCAGGCAAGTCACTTTGATCATACTATCACCTATGTTTTATGCATCATAGTTCTACCATCCTATGCCCAATTGCATGCTGCTTAGGTACTTGGAAATTTTAGTATAGATTGTAGTATCATGTGGTAGGCACCCAACAACCCCGATACTTGGCCCCGGGACGACAAATTTCATATTGCTATGCTTGAGTAGACGGGAATTCGGTTGAGTGCATAACACGAGTGATGCAAGGTTGATTAAATAATCAAGACGGGTTAAGACAAGATTTTCAAGACCTCGGACGCAATGCAACTCTGGGTGAAGGACAGATGATTGACAACATGGGTACGAGAATTGGTTGGTGGAACCATCTCGTTAACAACCAACAATGTAGTAACATTTTTTGCTTTTAGCCCTCTCTTGATGTAGGAGAAAACTTGATTTTTGCTAAAAAGTTATAGCCCCACCTGCCATATATGCATATAGTATAGATGATTACTTTTCACCCCTATCTTATGTGACTTGCCGTCATATTCAATATGCTGACCTACACGGCTGCAATGTCTTATGTTGCAGATATTTTTCCTCGACGAGTAAGAGTACGATTCAGGGTTACGGTCTACACTCAACTTGCCGTTGGTGTTTATTGGGACTCCACTCCCTTGACTGCTTCCGCTGAGATATTTAAGGTATATATCAGTTTTACGCTATTTACATGTGATTGCACTTTGATATATACATTGATGTACTGTGTGTGCCAGCATACTGATCCAGGGATGGCACAGAAACACAGAGGCTTGACTCGTTTTGAGTCGGGTCGCTACAGAAATGGTATCAGAGCACATGTTGACTGTAGGACGTGACCCGAGAAACTGGAAACTTCTTCGGAGAGGATCTCTCAAAAATCTTATTTTCGAGAACACCTTTTACTTCTCATGTCTTCTGATTTCATCAAATGTTCTCTCTCACCTCAAATAGTTATGAAATCCCCTTACCCCTTTGACCACATGAAGGATCAACTGAGTCCCACTTCATAGTAAAGAGGATTTCATCGTGCATTTGAAGAACTGAAGCTGCACCAATTAAATACTCTCAAGACCCGAAGAACTCGAAGACCCTGAAGTGTTCGAATAATTATATGACCATTAGTAGTCCAAACCCCTTTTGTATACTCACGTTAGATACGATGATTTGTGAGCCGTCATTGGTGTGTGTTTTCCGACGGCCACAAATAAAACCTATTCTCAAAAATATTGTTTGTATTGTGTGTATCTCCCTCCCACTCTTAACCTTCTCATCCTCAAAACCTCAACCCTACCAGATGGAGTATGAAGCTGGACTTGTAGTCTCTGGACCGATGACCCCGCTGGAAGCTGAAATATGGATTCAGAACATGGAGAACCACTTCGGGAGCAACTTGATCTCAAGGAAGTATGAAGTGGAACACGCTCTTCAGTACTTTACACAAAGTGCTGCAATCTGGTGGAAAATGCACCATGCCATACAATGATTTAGTGGGGCAGAAAGTCGGGACGAATTCAGGAACACTCTATTAAGATCCCGACTTATTCAGAAGTGTTATGATAATCCGAAGGAGAGGACTTGTGCATGCAAGATCTGTGGAGAAATAGGACACACCCAGGAAGAACACAAGGATGGATGCACTCATTGTGAAGAAAATCACCCAGCTGAGGAGTGCCCAAGTAGTCAGGTGACTTGTTTCCTTTGTGAAGTAACCACCCACTACCCAGCTGAGTGTCACATTTACCCCAAGGTGCAACAAGTTGTCAAGCGGAAGAAAGATGAAGTGAAGGAAACACTCAAGAGAAGATTCTAGAAGAACCGGTGATGAACGAAAATATTGAAGACCCTGATGGACAAGGTCTGACCAGATTTTTCTCCAATGCATGCTACTCATGTGGAGAAGAAGGACATTATTCATAGGATTGCACGAAGGGAAGCCAAGAGTATCTGGGAAACTTCCCGACGGAAGAAGTGGAGTTTGATCCACTTGAAATAGAAGAACTAGCCAAAATAAAGGAGTCCGGAAAGAAGAAAAAGTACCCTCGGAAGAGCCAAATCTCTGCAGACATAGACCTGAGTCATGTCAGATCTTACAAGTGTATGGAATTTGGCCACCACAAATACATGTGCTCACGAAGGAAGCCGGAAACCCAAGGAGCAAAAGCAAACACTAAGACGCCTCGAGACTTGTCAGAACTCATTTGCTTTCGTTGCAAGGAAGCATGACATTTTGCTAGCGATTGTCCACAAAGGAAGAAAGCTAAGAAGGAGTAGTTAAGTTTTTACCGCGGTAATTAGTGTAATATGAAGAACTCTTGTTTTTCATGAGATCATGGAGTGAAATTTTTGTAATGGAAGTCCCTGAGATTGTAATAACATAATGAATAAATGGACTTTATTGTCTCATGATTGCCTATGTTGAATATGTATGCGTTGTTTCTCTTCGTACAAAGATCTCTGAACAATTATGAGGATATGAGGAAATATGGTCTATGCAGGCATGAGTATAATTCATTTTAAGTGTGGTAGTAAGCGGTAAACCCACAGGATCCATTGAGTAGGAGTGTACCATGATTACCAAGGAGACACATACATTCCTCTGAGTACCTATTTACTGACAGATACAGATGACAACTCTCTACGAGTCATTCCTCAAGGGCCCCGAAACGATCATGACCCTGACCAGTTAGCATGATTACTCGAAAATCCTGAAGGACATGATGAAGCACATTCGTCTTGAAGGAGATGCAGTCTACAAAGGCTACCCATTCATGGAAAGTGGAGTAGAACTTTGGTACGTGGAAGTACACCTCCACCATGTGAAAGGAGTTTGTCCAAAGACTATGGGGCAATACTTTTTCATTTCACGTGTACCACGAGCAATCTTCTTTGATGCTGTTCATGAAGCTGCCATGGAAGCCATACGTCAGATTGGAGAGATACTTGAAGCAAGACTCTGTCATACCCAGGAATACCTGAGTGAAGTGCATGCGGAGATGATGGAGATGAAGCTCATGACCACCATGATGAAGCAAAAGATGGATGATTTCAAGGAGCACCTCGGAAAGTTCCAGTGGAACTAAAGTACCTCAAAGAGAGACAGATGAATAAAGTTGGCAGAAATGCTTGACCATACCGAACAATGTGGATGGCAGCATTTGTAATAAATTACTTTTGAGTTAGAATTTTGAAGAAAGTAAGGATGTAATAAAGGATTGATTATGAAATGAATATGATTTATGGATGAATCAATACCTTTTATGGTAAACACACCAATGGAAAGTATCCCACAGAATGGAGTGTGTACCAAAAATAAGTCCAAGGATTATTACTTTATGATGGTTACCCCAAGAATATGATGGATTGAAACACTATGGAAATTTAAAGGCGGATTAATTCCAAGTATGCCTGAAACCCACAGACCCCGGGACTAATAAGTATCAAGTACTACCTTTTTGGAGAAAAAACTTGGAAGAAGCTATGATGGATCAACAAACGTTTTCTTATGAGCATACGAAAGCCAGAGAGTTGTGAAGATACGATAGATGTTTTGTTCAGCTTGCAGAACCAATGGATTATCCGAACTTCGTTCGTGGACAAGAGAAATTCTGCAATGCTTGTGAGGATGCCCAAGTGTTAGAATACGAGATTCACTAAGCCTTATACAAGGTAATGATTTCAGTGCGAGATGGCTTGGCCACCATGACGACTTACTATTATCATTCTCTTGCTGTTCGGAATGATAAATCCGAGAGACTTACCCATAGTGAGAGACGACGTTCTTTGAAACTTTTGTTTAAGCCTTAGAATGGTATAAGAAAAGCCCATGTACATGGCACTTGTTGACACGCGTAGGAAATTTTACGGTGAGGATGAAACCAAGACCCTTCTCTCTGCAGGATAACCACAAATGGTAGACCACCATGAGAATCATCGATAGGTTAATTAGAGTTGATCACGAGAGTGTGAGTTAAGAAGACCCAGTAAAGGAAGAAGCTTATATCAACAGAAGAACCCCCGTTTTAATGGAAACGTTATGAATATAACAGGAGAGCATCACCAAAGGATTTAGTATGAAGACTGTGAGAAGTCAGTTACCGAAACCCCGGAGGATCGTTAAAACATTTCGAGGGACCAGTAATCTTCATTTTAAGTGTGGTAGCATCCCACTTTGCCGGAAGTTGGATTTGTTAGAAGACCCCCAAACCCTAATCTTTCTTTCTAGCCTCTTCGAACCTCGAGGACGAGATTCATTTTAAGTGTGGTAGGTTTGTAACATCCCAAATTTTGGAATGTTAATATAATTATTATATTCTTTGTTTGTTTGCTTGAGTGATTGAAACTTGAGTGAAATTTGAAACTTTTCAAAAACTTTTGAATGAGAGGGAATAAAATGACTTTCCCCTTCTCCGGTAAATTCAAATTCATCCAATTAAAAGCAATGAGAGAAGATGACATGACTTCTTCAACTATAAAGAATTTGAACGGAGTTTGCATTTGAATCCTTTCAAAATATTTGCCCTTGCTTCTATATTTTTCTTCCCCGAGAAAATGCCCCGACAAAATTCTTGCACGCAAGAAAGAGCGGAGGAAAATGACCCTCCAAAAACCAGGGGCATTCATTGAAATATTTTGAGCCAAGAAAAAAACCAAAATTTAATTTGAGAAAATAATTGCAAAAATAAATAATGCTTTTAGGAATTTTTTGGAAAAACATTTTTTTAAGTTTTTATTTTGGCCGTGGAAAAATGCCCGTCATTAGATTTTATTTTTCTGATAATTTTAGTGTATAGAAACTCTATATTACGAATTGATTTGATTTCCCTTTTATCGTTTTAGTTTCCTAATTTTGAAAAAAGGAAAGAAATCGCGTTTAATAGGAAACAAAGACCTGGCCCATTAAGGAGTTTCCAAATCTGGCCCGTTTAGTATCTTCTCCTTCCTCTAGTCATTCACGTTACCACGAACTTCCATGGCAGGAACCAAGAGATCCTTCCCTTCCGGAATTCGCGAATCTCCTTCCCTCCCAGCACCTCCTCGCCACCTATAAAGGATCCCCTCGTCCTCCTCTATCCATTCCCCTCGAGAAACGCCCCGTTCCCATGCTCGTAGCCATGGCGCCACCATCCTCATCTTCCTGTCAAGAACGGAGTACAGTAGGTCTCGTGGCGCTTCCCCATCACCCCTGCCGAGCGCTCTCCTGGTACTCCACGTCGCCCCCTACACCAACCTGCAGCACCCCATCGCCCTACCCACCTCGCCGGAGCAGCTACCTCGCCGGAGTTCTTCCTCTCTATCACCCATGGTGAGACTCACGAAATCCCGTATTGCAGTTGTTTCCGAAAATTGCAATCTTAGAAAATTCACATCTATTAGTCTATAACTCCGAATTAGGTGATTCCTTTTGCGTTGGATCACAAAGTTTATGTAGTTTATGAAGATGTATAATTTGTCTATGTTTGGATTTGTAAAAATTGAGTTAGATCAGATTTGAATTAAAGCTTGTTTTGCTTATTCCGGGAGTTTAAAAATAGATTTTAATTTGATTCTTTTTGCTGCTGCTTTCTATTGATCATATCTTTCAGTAGTTTAAGTTTCAAGTTTATTTAAATACTGTTACTTAGGGTTTTAAGAAAAACAGATTCTGTTTTAGCCTTTTTTGTTTTCTTGCTATTTCTTTTGTATTAATTGTTCTTAATTTGTTTTTTTTTAATTGTGACAAGTTATATTTTGTTTTCTGATATTTAACAGTAACTTTTCAACAACAACAAAATTTTATTTTATTTATTCTTATTTGTTTGCATGGAATCAATTCTAGTTCTATACTAACTTGCGAATTGATTGCATTGCTAGTTTGATTTCCTATTTTGAAAATACTTATAAAATAATATTGTTTTGTAAATTTTACTTCTGTTATCTTAGTTATTTTATATTTTGTTTTCTGTTATTTTTTCTATTTTAGTGTTTTATTTTCAGTTAGAACAAAAACTATATAGCGTTTGATGTAGTAGAAGGCTTCCTAGCTTCTTTGAAGTTTCCTTTGGATTTTTATCCGCTCTCTCTTATTGATTTTTGATTGCATCAAATTTTATTGCTGTTTGTTAATTGATTGCTAGAATGATTGCTAGTGTGAGTGCTTATGTGAATAATATGTTTGATTATATAGATTTTATCGGAGAGTGACGAATAGTTCTATCACGTATTTCGCGAGAATGAAAATTCTTCTTCGTCAACATCACCAGGCAAGTCACTTTGATCATACTATCACCTATGTTTTATGCATCATAGTTCTACCATCCTATGCCCAATTGCATGCTGCTTAGGTACTTGGAAATTTTAGTATAGATTGTAGTATCATGTGGTAGGCACCCAACAACCCCGATACTTGGCCCCGGGACGACAAATTTCATATTGCTATGCTTGAGTAGACGGGAATTCGGTTGAGTGCATAACACGAGTGATGCGAGGTTGATTAAATAATCAAGACCGGTTAAGACAAGATTTTCAGGACCTCGGACGCAATGCAACTCTGGGTGAAGGACGGTTGATCGGCTCCCTGGAGAACCCAGTGGATGACCCGGGATGCTGGGGACGACCATGACATCCTGCGGAAAGCTTCACCCAGGCTCAAAGGGACGGACGGATATTTTCAAGACCCAAGGCTTACCTGCACAGCCACAAGTCATTATGGGCTCTAGCTTGGTTGGACAACGCGGCGACTCTGGACAGGCGGTGCTAGCAGATGTAGAAGAACGGTAGGAATGGATGGGCACCGACATGGATTCAGAGGGACCCGTTGAAAGACCATGTTTTGATCATCCGGTCTTCAAACACCCTGAAGTGCGAGGACATACTCGGAGGCGATCAAATCTTGTGGGGAACGTGTGCAAAACTGTGCAGAGTACTCAAACCTAATCGATTAGCCGTGTCCACGGTCATGGACAACTTGAGCCAAAGGAACTGAAGTTATCTGAAATTCTCAACACAAATAATAATATTGATGTGGGTATTATTGACAACATGGGTACGAGAATTGGTTGGTGGAACCATCTCGTTAACAACCAACAATGTAGTAACATTTTTTGCTTTTAGCCCTCTCTTGATGTAGGAGAAAACTTGCTTTTCACTAAAAACTTATAGCCCCACCTGCCATATATGCATATAGTATAGATGATTACTTTTCACCCCTCTCTTATTTGACTTGCCGGCATATTCAATATGCTGACCTACACGGCTGCAATGTCTTATGTTGCAGATATTTTTCTTCGACGAGTAAGAGTACGATTCAGGGTTACGGTCTACACTCAACTAGCCGTTGGTGTTTATTGTGACTCCACTCCCTTGACTGCTTCCGCTGAGATATTTAAGGTATATACCAGTTTTACGCTATTTACATGTGATTGCACTTTGATATATACATTGATGTACTGTGTGTGCCAGCATACTGATCCAGGGATGGCACAGAAACACACAGGCTTGACTCGTTTTGAGTCGGGTCGCTATAGAAATGGTATCAGAGCACATGTTGACTGTAGGACGTGACCGTAGAAACTGAAAACTTCTTCGGAGAGGATCTCTCAAAAATCTTATTTTCGAGAACACCTTTTACTTGTCATCTCTTCTGATTTCATCAAACGTAGAATAAATTCAAAATATTTCCTATGCATATTTAGATCTTCCTATGGAGAGACCAGCAACGAGAGAGGGGTGAGTGCACCTTCATACCTTTGAAGATCTCTAAGCGGAAGCGTTTCTAGAACGCGGTTGATGGAGTCGTACTCGCGGCGATTCAGATCGCGGTGTGATTCCAATCTAGTGCCAAACTACGGCACCTCCGCGTTCAACACACGTGCAGCCCAGTGACGTCTCCCGCACCTTGATCCAGCAAGGAGGAGGTAGAGGTTGGGGAAGATCTCCAGTAGCACGACGGCGTGGTGTCGATGGAGAGACGAGGTCTCCCGGCAGGGCTTCGCCAAGCACCGGCAGAGAGGAGGAGAAAGAAGAGCAGGGCTGCGCCGAGGGAGAGGGAAAACTGTGTCTCCAAAAGCCCAAAAGTGCCCACTATATATAGGAGGAGGGGAGGGGGGTGCCACCCCTAGGGTTCCCACCCTAGGTGGTGCGGCAGCCCCCCAGATGAGAGGTGCGGCAACCAGGGCAAGGGGGAGGGGTGGCGCACCCCTAGGTAGGCTTTAGGCCCACCAGTGCCTAGGGTTTCCCCCCCCCCTCTCCACCTCCTGCGCCTTAGGCTGAGTGTGGGGGCGCACCAGCCCACCTAGGGGCTGGTTCCCTCCCGCACTTGGCCCATCTAGCCTCTCGGGGTCGTTGCCCCCTTCCGGTGGACCCCGGGGGCCACCTCCGGTGGTCCCGGTGGTCCCGGTACGTTACCGGTGACGCCCGAAACACTTCCGGTGTCCGAAACCATCCATCCTATATATCAATCTTTACCTCCGGACCATTCCGGAGCTCCACAAGATGTCCGGGATCTCATCTGGGACTCCTAACAACTTTCGATAACCACGTATTACAATTACCAATAACCCTAGCGTCATCGAACCTTAAGTGTGTAGACCCTACGGGTTCGGGAGACAGGTAGACATGACCGACACACCTCTCCGGCCAATAACCATCAGCGGGGTCTCGATACCCATGGTGGCTCCCACTTGCTCCAGGATGATCTCATCGGATGAATCACGATGTCAAGGATTCAATCAATCCCGTATACAATTCCCTTTGTTTGTCGGTATAGAACTTGCCCGAGATTCGATCGTCGGTATACCTATACCTTGTTCAATCGCGTTACCGGTAAGTCTCTTTACTCGTTCTGTAGCACGTCATCGTGTGACTAACTCCTTAGTCACATTGAGCTCATGATGATGTTCTACTGATTGGGCCCATAGATACCTCTCCGTCACATGGAGTGACAAATCCCGATCTCGATTCGTACCAACCCAGCAGACACTTTCAGAGGTACCCGTAGTGCACCTTTATAGTCACCCAGTTACGTTGTGATGTTTGATACACCCAAAGCACTCCTACGGTATCTGGGAGTTGCGCAATCTCACGGTCGAAGGAAAAGACACTTGACATTAGAAAAGCTTTAGCATAGGAACAATACAATCTAGTGCTACGCTTAGGATTGGGTCTTGTCCATCACATCATTCTCTCAATGATGTGATCCCGTTATCAATGACATCTATTGCCCATGACCAGGAAACCATGATCATCTATTGACTAACGAGCTAGCCAACTAGAGGCTTGCTAGGGACACATTGTGATCTATTTATTCACACATGTATTACCGTTTCCTGTTAATACAATTATGGCATGAACAATAGACGATTATCGTGAACAAGGAAATATGATAATAACCATTTTATTATTGCCTCTAGGGCATATTTCCAACATCTTCCACCCTGGCGCTAGCAGAAGACGTGGACCTTCACACACAACAAATAACTTTGATTCCAACGAGTACAGAGAGGTTGTCAATCTCTCCAGCCTTGTAGTTTCCAAAGGATCAAAACACAAGCAGGAAGGTAATAGTGATTGCAACGGAAAAGTAAATGAAAGCGGTAAATGTTGGAGGTGTAAACAATGATGGTGATATAGACCGGAGTCACATCATGTTCACTAGTGATGTCTCTCTCCCAAAAGACGATAAACAACTATGCTAGGGTAAACAAATCACAGTTGGGCAATTGACATAATTATGATCGCACCACAATGCTAATTATGCTCCTTGATAGTTAGAGATTTAATAGTAATTAGCAGTATGCAAGACAAGTAGACCATTTATTCATCAACATCTACTTACTAATCATCCATCTTGAGATATCTATCCAGAACATCTCTCTGGTATTAAGTTGCGAGCTCCACCCAAAGTGTAAACTCAAGGCAACTGACAACTGCATTAACTAACTATGCGTAAGGTAAACAATCCCTGCAACCTGGTCAATAGCACCGTTGTTTTCTTCCTGGTGGCAATAAGCAAATCCCATAGACACATGTTTATCTCACTCAAGCTAGATATCGAGGGGCCCGAACCGACAATCATGCATAACGCTCCTTCTTGGAGTTACGATCTACTACTTGGCCAAAGCAATAAAAAGCAATGGAGAACATGCATGAATCACTAAGGAACAAAACATAAAAGGATAATCAAATATATAACTGATAAAAATGTGAACATAATCTCATAATCCATCGGATCCCAACAAACAGAGCATAGCAATAGCAAGAGAATTACGTAGATGCCTTGATCATGTAGGTCAGCTGACAAGGACTGACCATTGAAGCACAAGATTGGAGAGAAGACATCACATAGCTACTGTTCATGGACTCATGGTCCAAGGAGGACTACTCACGGCATGTCCTGGAAGTGTCAATGGCGGTGGAGAAGCTCCCGGAGGTCAATCCTCCCTCCAGCAGGGTGTCGGGTAGAGGTCTCCCGACGCTCCTGATCTCGGAAGTGCTGCGGTGGCGGAACGATGGAGAAATTCACGATTCCAGAAAGACTCCGAGGGTTTCCTCTCGGGACTCTAAATATAGTCCAAAGGAGGTCACCAGAGGAGGTGAGACCTACCCAGGCGACCTCCTGGCGCAGCCCATGGCCTGGCCGCGCCAGCAGGCCGGTTGGGAGGCCCTTGGCCCCCCTATGGCCCTCCTTCGGTGATCCGGAAGCTTCTGTTTCGCTGATTTTTTATATATATTTTCTAGATTTTTTAAGTCTTCGGAAAATTGGGTAAAACCCCTGCAAAATAGGCATCAGCAGACAGAAACTGGCACTAGGTGCACTGAATTAGTAGGTTAGTCCGAATATGTGTAAAATGATATAAAAGTGTAGCAAAACATATAACAATGTCACCCAAATGATCATGGAACCAGCAGAATTGTAGATACGTTTGGAACGTATCAACAACCAACCCCCATCTTCAGCGAGTGCATACAAGAGAAACAAATACTTGCACCCAATGCGGGGAAGAGGGTTGTGAGTCCCCTGTCTTGTTATTTGCAAGCAAGTAAGTAGTGTCATTGGAAGTTGCAAAGGGAAAAGTAAATAAAAGGTAAGTGAAGGCTGTGAGGAAATTTTAGCGTTTGTAAACTAATAAGTGAATATACCCGGGGACCACAGTTTTGTCTAGTGGCATCTCTCATGAAATCAAGCATACAGTGGGTCAAAAAATAATGTTTGGAAAGTGATAGAAAAGTGCATAGTTATGTGGTATTCACGGTAATGGTCATATGTATATTATCACGTCCATAAGCCAATAGGACGACTCCTTCCTACACCTATTACTATTACTCCATCTACATACAGCTATCGAACATGCATCTATAGTGTTAAGTAAAACAGAGTAATGCTTGGAGAACATTGACATGATGTAGACAAAGAGAATTCAATTAATATGAACTAACCCCATCCTTATATCATTAGTGGCAACAATACAAAGACGTATCTTGTCCCCATTTTGTCACTAGGATATAGAAATTTGTCAGATTGAACCCACTACAATGCACCCTGTCGATACACTAGAGACTAGGGTCCCTTGTGCCCCAGACTTGTGCATCAGCAACGCCCCCAACAGCAGTGTACCGGGAAGAGCAGCGGGAAGGCAATCCAACACCCACCAAGGCCATGCCCTCCCCTCGCTGAGTGGGGCCTGGGATACAAGGGCTCCAAACGCAAGGCCCCGGCTAGCCCACCTTGCTGGGAAGATTCCCAAGGCCCCGGCAAGCCCGCTTCGATAGGAACACTACCCAAAGAATAGCAAGACCCCCGCAAGCTTCCCTTGTCGGGAAGGCTCGCACAGACTAGCGAGGCCCCCGGCAAGCCCTCCTTTCCAGGAAAGTGTTCAAGGCCCCCGACAAGCCTTCCTTGCCTGGGAGGTAACCAAGTCACCCAATGGAGGCTCCAGGCCAGCAAGCCTAGTTCGCTCGCCAGGTGTCCCCACCAGTTTCTACCACAATCCGATCGCTCCAGCACATCCCTCGTGTACCAGCACAAGGGTACGTGTCGCAACCATCTTGCGGAAGCTGAGGGGTCAGACAAGGCATTTCACTACTGGAATCCAGTTCTTTGCCGTCAGCCATTGTTTGTCGTCGGCTAGCTGACGGCAAAGAACCTCATTGCCATCTGTTGACACAAGGCAGACGGCAAAGGACTGACACATGGCAAAAATACTATTTGCCATGTGTCGGCCCTTTGCCGTCTGCCTACGGACGGCAAAGAGACCCAGGGCAGACGACAAAGAGGACGGGTGGGTCCCATGTCTGCCATGTCCGAAATCCGGGTTCCTGTACCGTCCGCGGGCCTTTGCCTTCTGTCGTGGGGCCCTTTGCCATCGGGGGGCGGACGACAAAGGGGCCGCCCTATAACGGCCGTTAACCCCCTTGTCCTCACTCTCTCTCTCTCCCCCCGGCCACTCGCTCACTGTACGTCTCTCTCCACGGCGAGCCCCCCCCCCCCCCCGCAGCGAGCCCCTCCCCGCGACGAGCACCTCCCAGTGGCGAGCCCCCCCCCACGGCGATCCCCCTCTGCCGCGAGCCCCCTGCTCCCCCTGCCGTCATCCACCGTCGCCGCCGCCGCCCCCTGCTTCCCCAGCCGTCGTCCACCGCCGCCGCCCCCTGCTGCGCGCCCCCTGCTCCCCCTGCCGTCGTCTACCACCGCCGTCGCCGCCCCCTGCTCCCCATGCCGTCGTCCACCGCCGCCGCCCCCTGCTCCCCCTGCCGCGCGCCCCCTGCTCCCCCTGCCATCGTCCACCGACGCCGCCGCCGCCTCCGGCCGTCGTCCACCGAGGTGAGTTCTGCCTCTTCTTTTTATTTTTAAAAAATTTAATTACTTTAGTTAGTTTATTAGGTTAGTTTTTTTTATTATATATAGGGTCATTTGGTTAGTTTATTTGGTTAGATGATTAGGCTAATTAGGTTAGTTAGTTAGGTTAGAAGAAAAAAAAGAGGAAAAGCAGAAGGAAAAAAATGAAAAAGAAAAAAGGAAAAGAAGAAAATAATTAGAAGAAGAACGAAAAGAAGAAGGAGAAGAAGAAGAAGAAGAAGGGGAGGAGGAGGAGGAGAAAAAAGAAGAAGAAGAAGAAGAAGAAGAAGAAGAAGAAGAAGAAGAGGAGGAGGAGGAGGAGGAGGAAGAGGAGGAGAAAGAAGAAGAAGAAGAAGAAGAAGAAGAAGAAGAAGAAGAAGAAGAAGAAGAAGAAGAAGAATAGGAGGAGAAGAAGAGGAGGGGGAGTAGGAGGAGAAAAAAGAAGAAGAAGAAGAAGAAGAAGAAGAAGAAGAAGAAGAAGAAGAAGAAGAAGAAGAAGAAGAAGAATAGGAGGAGAAGAAGAGGAGGGGGAGTAGGAGGAGAAAAAAGAAGAAGAAGAAGAAGAAGAAGAAGAAGAAGAAGAAGAAGAAGAAGAAGAAGAAGAAGAAGAAAAGAAGAAGAAGAAAAAGAGGAGAGAGGAGAAGAAGAAAGAAGAGGAAAAGGGAACCCCGGCACCCTGAAACTGACCCTCGACACCCGACCCCTGACGCCCAACGCCACTGACCCCCGACCATCGACCCCCGACGCCACTGACCCCCGACCCCCGACCCCCGACGCCACTGACCCGCGACGCCACTGACCCCCGACCCAGACCCTCGGCCCACGACTCCCGACCCCCGACGCTCAACGCCACCAACCCCCGACCCCCGACGCCACTGACACCCGACGTCACTGACCTTGGACCCCCGACGCCACTGACCCCCCACAACCGATCCCACTAACCCCCCGACCCCCGATGCCACCGACACCCGACACCACCGACCCTCTACTCTACTGACTCCCGACACCACTAAGCCCCGACCCCCGACACCTGTTCTGCCTTCTTTTGAACGAGAAGGTGCTTTTCGGCCTTCCAGAGGCCCACGAGATCATAGTTTTGTAAATTATGAGTTAGGCCACATATTTTCCGATTATGTTAATTATAAAAACATCGTATTTGTCTTGATCGTGTGAATTTCAATGCACAGTTGTTCGACGACCTCCACATGCATTGGATGAGCTCCGCCCTTGCGTTTGTTGGTGAGAAAAATGACTTCTCCTCCTACCCCTTTATTTGCTCTGTCCCGGTCTTCGTGCCGATGAAACTTGCTATCTATAGGTTTCTTCAATCATGAGTATGTGTGACCAGTATGCATCTCCCGTTCTAAAGGGCGACGTCTATAAATATGCATTTCTTTGCATATTTATAACCGCCATCCTTTCGAATTGTCCAACATTATCCATGGACAGCCTGAGTATGTGTAGATTGGGTTTGTTTTCCCGTATGCTGTGCTCCGGATCCGATGCGGAATTTTGTCAGTGCCTCCCCTGTTGTTCTCCGGGTACACATCCTCTCTGCTTATTGCGGAGACGTGTATCAGGAGAACAGCGGGGAGGTGCTGCCGAAATTCTGCGTCGCATCTGGAGCAGAGCATGGGAAAACGAACCCAATCTAGACATACTCGGGTGGGATTAGGACCTATCTTTACCTACTAGAGTGTAGGTTGCATGGACGTAATAAAACTGACAAACTTGATTAGCGTATGAATATAGATGATGAATTAAATATTTATTTCTTGTGCCCTCATAGGTAGCTAGGCAACATGAGTGATCGTGCTTGGATGTACACTAGTCACCCTAGTCAGAAAGACATGACCCATGAATGGTTAACAAAAACCACGGGCTTGTGGGAGCCGCATTTGCAAATGGCCAGCAAAAAACATGGTGCCCCTGTCCCAACTGCGACAACTGGAAAAAGCAAACATAGTTTGAAATGGGTAAACACCTGCAGAAGTGGGGTTTTACCCCTAATTATACGGTGTGGACTTTTCATGGTGAGCCTGACCAACGTGCCAGAGCTGAGGTGATTCTTCGTCGCACCGGCGAGCATGGTACCGGGATTTAAGACATGGTGCAAGACTTTGATGATGCTCGGGATTCGGACGATGAGATGGAGGAATCCGCAAAGGCCTTCTATGAAATGTTGGAGTCTTCAAAACGTCCTCTCCACGAGCAGACTGAGCTTTGTCTGCTGGATGCCATCGCGCAAGTAGTGTCTCTGAAGGCTCAATTCAACCTAGGCAGAGAATGCTAGGACGCGATGATGACGATATTTGGACACTTTCTACCCAAAGGCCATGTACTGCGTGCAAACCTGTATCAGTCAGAGAAAATCCTCCGTGTACTTAATATGCCCTATGAGAAGATACATGCCTGTGAGAATGGATGTGCCTTATTTAGGCTTGAGTATGCGTCCTTGAACTATTGCCCCATTTGCAATTCTTCCAGGTATATTGTGGTAGACAACGGCATGGGTGAGAAGAATCAGACCTAAATCCCCATTAGTGTTCTTCGGTATCTGCCAATCGTACCAAGACTTCAACGTCTTCTCATGGTCGAAGAGACGTCCAGACATATGACATGGCACAAATTGGGCAAAAGAACCGAACTAGATGCGGATGGGAACAAGATGCTGGTACACACTTCAGATGGTTTTGCATGGAGGCACTTCGATGCATTACATAAGGATAAATCAGAAGATCCAAGGCAACCTAGAGTATGCCATCAGCACGGATGGGTTCAATGTGTATGGTATGACGGCAGCACAATACAGTTGTTGGCCTGTATTTGTCATTCCACTAAATTTGCCACCCAGAGAGATTATGAAAATAAAGCACAATACAGCACAATACGTTCATAATTCCAGGGCCGAACTATTCGGGGAAGAATATGAATGTGTACATGCAGCCGCTTAAGGATGAGTTGCAAGAAGCCTGGGATAATGGGATCAAGATCTATGACGCGGCTACCAAAACAAATTTCAAAATGCATGTGTGGTACATGTACTGGACGCATGATTATCCGGCGTTTGCGCTATTCGCTGGCTGGTGTGTGCATGGAAGGTTCCCGTGCACCACATGCAAGGCAGCTCTTCAGTTCCGTTGGCTGCGGGCTGGTCGCAAGTATTCTTGCTTCGACATGCATAGAAAATTCCTAGATCCTGACCATAAGTTCAGAAAAGACAAGAAGAATTTCATCAAAGGTAGAGTTGTCAAAAACACTGCACCAGCTGCGTTGACAGGCCAACAGACCCTTGATGAGTTAAACGCTCTCGAGCCTGATCCTTTGCGTCCAGGTTACTTCAAAGGTATAATACGGAACACACGTGGACTCACAAGTCATGCTTATGGGATCTTCCTTACTTCAAAGACCTCCTTTGCCCACACAACATTGACGTGATGCACACTGAAAAGAATATTGCGGAGGCCATTTTTGGTACATTGTTCGGCATAGAGAGGAAGTCAAAAGATAATCCTAAGGCTAGAATCGACCTGGAGGCTCTATGTGATAGACCATTGCAAACCTTGCGACAACGGAAAGGAAAGCAAAGCATAGCGAAGCCAAAGGCTTGGTTCAATCTTGAAAGGCCAGCTATGAGGGAAATGCTATTGTGGGTGAAAATGCGGTTGATGTTCCCCGATGGGTATGCTGCGAGTCTAAAGAGGGGAGCGAGTCTTGAGAAATTGAAAATATTTGGGCTCAAGAGTGATGATTGGCACATACGGATTGAGCGGGTAATGCCTGTGATGTTGCGTGGCTTTATCCCTGAGGATGAATGGCTAGTACTGGCAGAGCTGAGCTATTTCTTCTGTTCTCTTTGTGCGAAAGAACTATCGCTGGCGTGCTAGATGAAATGGAAGAGTTGGCGCTGGAGTTGATCTACAAATTAGAAAAGATCTTTCCACCGGGCTTCTTTAATCCAATGCAACATTTGATTTTGCATCTCGCGACTGAGGCAAGCATGGGGGGCCTGTTCAAAATCGATGGTGCTACTCAACTGAGAGGATGCAGAAGACGCTTCGAGCTAAGTGTAAAAATAAACGTAGAATTGAAGCATCGATGGCCGAGGCATTCATTACTGAGGAGGCGTCAAACTTCGTGACAGCACACTACGAAGCCAAAAATCATCATTTGCATAACCCGAAGCCTCGGTACAATGATGGCGATCGAAAAAAAAGTTCGATCCAACCTCAGCCTATTCAAAGGTAAGCTCGCACCATCCGGTGCTTCGAAAGGGAAATCGTTGGATGTCGAAGAATGGCGGACCATTTCATTGTATATCTTCACCAACCTAACAGAAGTGCGGCCGTACATTGAGTAAGTTCTCGGTAATTTATTGTTCCACAACTTCTAATTGCTTTGGACTACTCTTATTCCCGGATATTTGATATAGTCGATACGTCGCTGAATTCTTGGATGGAGCGGTCATCGAAAAGGATTCCGTCGAAGAATATGAGCTTCTCGCAAAGCATGGAGGCGACTGTCTCGGTTTCATCTCTTGGTTCAAACAAATGGTAATTAATTACCATTAAGGTCCCATTTGATTTCTTGGTCTAATTTGCGGCTAATGCATCCATTCTTTCGTATTAAACTTGTAGGCTGATGCAGAGTCTATGGACGCCGAGTTGAGACAAGTCGCTAATGGTTTTGACTATAAGGTCCATTCATTTGACAAATACAACATCAACGGGTATCACTTTCGTACCTTTGGCAAAGAGCTATCTATGCCCGACCTAAAGTCTACAAATTATTCTGTCTCTGCTATCGGCGAAGGAGAGACCGAGTATTATGGAAGAGTTGAAGCAATTTATGAACTTCTATTCTATGGTGAAAACCCACCGACCGTCGTAGTCTTCAAATGTTATTTGTTTGAGACGAGGGAGACTAGAAGGACTCGTGAACATATAGGACTAGTCTAAATCAACCAAAACACCCACTTAGATGTTCCCGATGTCTATATTACGCCTCAACATGCGACACAAGTTTTCTATCTATCGTGGGCCTGCCAGACTGATCCAAGTCTCAAAGGTTGGGATGTCGTTTCTGAAGTGCCACCACATTTTAGACCACCTACCCTCAATGAAGAGGATGACGAACCTCACATTAACCCAGACACATATGAAGGAGATTTCTTCCAAGAAACATGTATGTCCAAGAAATGTTTCAAGAACCGCTCTACTTCACCCCAGAACATTGAAGTAGACAGCGATAGTGAATCTGTCTTAACCCCTGAGCCCGAACAGGAAGAGCTGGAAGAAGAAGAGGTTACTGCTGCGGATGATTTGTCACTTCTTGACCGATTACATAATGGTGGCCTTCCACATGTTCTTCGTGATAGTGATGATGATGATGCATTTATTGATGATAGTGATGATCATGATGCATTTATTGACCTCGAAGCATATATAGACGAGCACGATTGTTATTAGTTCATGTCAGGTATTCAACTATTATACTATATATAAACTTTGAGTTCATGTTAGGTATTCAATTTTTTTAGTCATGTTGGTATTTATGACGATGATACACTTAAATTATATACATTTTATTAATCCTGTTGGTATTTATGTTGTACTAATTTCATTTACTCTTTGTCATGACAGGTGTTGAAAGATGGTGGGAAAGGGTCGAAAGCACTCCGCGGCTCCTATTTCGTCGGCGGGTGATGGGATGGGTACTTCCATTCCTGCCTCGCCTCTTCGGAGAGTGTTTCTCTCTACTATGCAAGGAGCGCCCCCCGTGAGAGGAGGTCGACCCCCCGCGAAGCCGAGAGGCACTAAAGATACACGTTGTATTCATGTTGGTATTTATGTTGTACTCATGTTGTATGCATATTGGTATTTGTATACATTTTATTACTCATGTTGGTATTTATGTTGTACTAAAGGTACACGTGGCCGTGGGAGAGGTAGGGCGGTGGCTGCCACACCTTCTGAGGTGGCGGCTACACGGTCTCCTCCACCAGCCCAAGCTGATTCACCTGAGCATAGGACTTCTAGGGTGGATTCGTCTGAGGTGGAGGCTACATGGTCTCCGGTTCACGAGCCTCGGGTCGACGAGCCTAAGGCGACGAGCCTTTGACCCACGAGACTCGTGTCCCAGAGGCTTCATTCTAGGCGACTCCGGAGCAAAGCACGAACGAGGGTACGTCCCAAGAGACCGAGTGGGATACCTGGGCTGAGCCAAGTGGCCATGCTGGTAGCGACGGGGAGTTGGGTGAGGGGGCTACCATCTACCAACGTGGTAGTTCGGGGCTCCCGCTCGTGCTAGCGACCCCCGAGCAGAGGTGGTCGATTAGGCCAGATGGGGACAAGTAAGTTAATTTACTCTTATTTAACCTTTTGCCTTCGCCTTTTCTAAAATATCTAATGTTTTGGCTTTAATTTGTCATACTGTAGGGGTTGGATTGTTGCCAAGGGTGTCCGCAAGCCCAACAGCGTCATTGGTGTTCTTTGCCGTAAAAACTTCCCAGGGTTTGTTACGTTGCCCGGTCGGGAGCGAGAGGTAGGAATGACCTGGGAGCACTACTTGGGCGCCCCGGCCCTGCCGGAGGTGGAGATCCACGGTGTTTTGTGCGACACGAGGGCGTACATGGTGATCTGAAAGTTCTGGGTAATTTCTCCTTCACACAATTATAAATCAACCATAGCTATTTATTGTACTAATCGGTGTTGTCTCGTTTGCAGACCTACTACATGTGTGAGGAGGGATACGAGGAGGACGCGGCAAAGGTTATCGAAACCGAATGTCGCCGCCTACTTCAAAACTTTCGGCACGAGGCTCGGGTGCATGCTGTTCGAGACTACTATGCCACGCGGCATATTAGGCTTGACAAGGCGAAGTGCCGTGATGCTAAGATGGAGAAGGAGCATTACATGAAGGTAATTACATATTATTAAGGCTTTGTAGTTAGTTTCCTTGATTTGGTTCTTACGCCCTCATATTTCTCATTATTAACTTAGGTGCCCCCGAGATGGTGTGTGGATAAGATGGATTGTTGGGAGGCCTTGGTGGATCAGTGGTGCTCCGAAACGTGGGAGGCCAGCCACAACAACACCAAGGAGAGGCGTGGCAAAATGGTTGGTGTGCCACACCATCAAGGGAGCGTCAACTTAATCCAATTTGGCGAGAACTGGGTATGTGGTTTGCTTCATGCCTCATGCAATTCATTCTTAATGCTATCTTGAGCCCTTTACTAATACAATTTTCCTCTCTCTCTCTTTTAGGCGCATCACAATAAGACGGAGGCGCCACAGATGTATGACCTGTATGCGATGGCCCATACTGCCTCGTACAAGAAGGTCAAGGCATTCTCTGAGTCTGACCTCGAGCATCCAGAAAACTTCACCAACATCTCCTCCCACCACAAGCTCATGAAGTACAGAGATCACGGGAAGACGAGAAAAGGGGAGGACTTTAACCCGAGCGAGGGGCCTATTGATCCAGAGCTGGTGATGATAGCTGGCAACGGGAGGCCCCTTGGCTCGATCGCCATTGGAGACGGCCTTATACGTTGTCCTAGCACTCTCCGGCAGATAAAGGCACGCCAAACGAGCTCTTGTTCGGAGATAACACGTCGTCCACGGCCAGTCGAGCTCGCCATCGAGGTTAGTTTAATGGACTCAACTATCTTTCCGCATTATGTTGTGCGTTGGAACCAATATGATTACATTGCTAACAATGAGTTGTGTTGTAGGCTGCTATTCAGAAAGAGAGAGAGGCAATGCAGGCGACTATGGCGGAGAAGGATAAGTAAATTAGGGTGCTGGAGGAGAGGACGACAGCGTTGGTGGAGGCGGAGAGGGCACGGAATGATGCGTCTAACAGGGCCATATACGAGCTCTTCGTGGTAAGTTTCTTCTTCATGTTATTTCAAATCTTGCATTTGAATGTCCGTTTCATTAATAAATAAAAAGTTTGACTTGTCGAAACCAAATGTACTGTCTATGTGTGAGAAGAACGGTCAAGTCCCTCCGCAGATGCCAGTCATTAACGTGGCGGGGACGGTGAGTTTCATTCCAGTGCAGTGATCTTAAGAGTGTCCTCATGCTAACTACACATTGCAAAAGATGTTTGGTGCAGAATATCTCCCGAAATGCATCGCACGACCCTTCTACAGTCGAGCCTTCTCCGGGGCAGCCTTCTCCAGGTGAAACAAGGCAGAGCCACCATGCTTCACCGCTGTGATGAAGATAATGGTATGTTATTTCTAGTGTTTTAATAAAAAATAGCTAGACTTCCATCTAAATGACATAATTAGCTTAGTTAGCTCCAAGAAAGGCTAAATTGGCTAATTATCCTACGAAATGACATAATTAGCTTAGTTAGCTCCAAAATGACCTATTTAGTAAAAAAAGACCTACAATTAGCTAAGTTCTCTCCTAAATGACATAATAAGGCTTACGTAGCTGCAAGATGACCTATTCCCCCTAACTTAGATAGTAAATGGCCTATAATTAGCCTAGCTAGATCCAAAATGGCTTAATAAGCATAGTTTGCTCCGGAATGACCTATTTTACCCAAGTTAGCTCCGAAACGACGTATAGTTAGCTAGGGTTCCACCTAGATGACATAATTAGCTTAGTTAGCTCCTAAATGGTCTATTTAATAAAACATGACCTATACTTAGCTAACTATCCTCGAAATGACATAATTAGCTCCAAAAAGGTATTCTTAGCCAATTTAGCCCGAAGAAGGGGACAAGAGGAGAAGAAAGAGGAAAAATGAAAGGAAGGAAGAAGAAGAAGAGGAGAAGAAGAAGAAGGATAGGGAGGAGGATAAGAAGAAGGAGAAGAAAGAGGAGAAGAAGGAGAAGGAGCTCCTCCATCTCGTTCTTCTTCCTCCTTCCTCCTCCTTCTCCTTCTCCTTCCTCTTTTCTTCTTCTTCTCCTCTTCCTTCTCCTTCTCCTCCTCCACCTCCTCCTCCTCCTCCTCCTCCTTCTTTTACTTCTTCTTCTCTTTCTCTTCTTCTACGTAGCTTAGACTCATCCAAGAAAGGCTAAATTGGCTAATTATCCTACGAAATGACATAATTAGCTTAGTTAGCTCCAAAGTGACCAATTTAATAAAAAATGACCTACAGTTAGCTGAGTTCTCTCCTAATTGACATAATAAGGCTTACGTAGTTGCAAGATGACCTATTCCCCCTAACTTAGGTATTAAATGTCCTATAGTTAGCCTAGCTAGATCCAAAATGGCTTAAGAAGCATAGTTTGCTCCGGAATGACCTATTTTACCCAAGTTAGCTCCGAAACGACCTATAGTTAGCTAGGGTTCCACCTAGATGACATAATTAGCTTAGTTAGCTCCTAAATGGTCTATTTAATAAAACATGACCTATACTTAGCTAATTATCCTCGAAATGACATAATTAGCTCCAAAAAGGCATTCTAAGCCAATTTAGCCCGAAGAAGGGGACAAGAGGAGAAGAAAGAGGAAAAATGAAAGGAAGGAAGAAGAAGAAGAGGAGAAGAAGAAGAAGGAGAGGGAGGAGGATAAGGAGAAGGAGAAGAAGGAAGAGAAGAAGGAGAAGGAGCTCCTCCTTCTCCTTCTTCTTCCTCATTTTCCTTCTCCTTCTTCTTTTATTCTTCTTCTCCTCTTCCTTCTCCTTCTCCTCCTCCTCCTCCTCCTCCTCCTCCTCCTCCTCCTCCTCCTTCTTTTACTTCTTCTTCTCTTACTCTTCTTCTACGTAGCTTAGACTCATCCAAGAAAGGCTAAATTGGCTAATTATCCTACGAAATGACATAATTAGCTTAGTTAGCTCCAAAATGACCTATTTAAAAAAAAATGACCTACAGTTAGCTAAGTTCTCTCCTACATGACATAATAAGGCTTACGTAGCTGCAAGATGACCTATTCCCCCTAACTTAGGTATTAAATGGCCTATAATTAGCCTAGCTAGATCCGAAATGGCTTAATATGCATAGTTTGCTCCGAAATGACCTATTTACCGAAGTTAGCTCTGAAAGGGCGTATAGTTAGCTAGGGTTCCACCTAGATGACATAATTAGCTTAGTTAGCTCCTAAATGGGCTATTTAATAAAACATGACCTATACTTAGCTAACTATCCTCGAAATGACATAATTAGCTCCAAAAAGGCATTCTTAGCCAATTTAGCCCGAAGAAGGGGACAAGAGTAGAAGAAAGAGGAAAAATGAAAGGAAGGAAGAAGAAGAAGAGGAGAAGAAGAAGAAGGAGAGGGAGGAGGATAATAAGAAGGAGGAGAAGAAGGAGAAGAAGGAGAAGGAGCTCCTCCTTCTCCTTCTTCTTCCTCCTTCTTCCTCCTTCTCCTTCTCCTTCTTCTTTTCTTCTTCTTCTCCTCTTCATTCTTGTTCTCCTCCTCCACCTCCTCCTTCTTTTAGTTCTTCTTCTCTTTCTCTTCATCTACGTAGCTTAGACTCATCCAAGAAAGGCTAAATTGGCTAATTATCCTACGAAATGACATAATTAGCTTAGTTAGCTCCAATGTGACCTATTTAATAAAAAATGACCTACAGTTAGCTAAGTTCTCTCCTAAATGACATAATAAGGCTTACGTAGCTCCAAGATGATCTATTCCCCCTAACTTTGGTATTAAATGGACTATAATTAGCCTAGCTAGATCCAAAATGGCATAATAAGCATAGTTTGCTCCGGAATGACATATTTTACGCAAGTTAGCTCCGAAACGACCTATAGTTAGCTAGGGTTCCACCTAGATGACATAATTAGCTTAGTTAGCTCCTAAATGGTCTATTTAATAAAACATGACCTATACTTTGCTAATTATCCTCGAAATGACATAATTAGCTCCAAAAAGGCATTCTTAGCCAATTTAGCTCGAAGAAGGGGACAAGAGGAGAAGAAAGAGGAAAAATGAAAGGAAGGAAGAAGAAGAGGAGAAGAAGAAGAAGGAGAGGGAGGAGGATAAGGAGAAGGAGAAGAAGGAGGATAAGAAGGAGAAGGAGCTCCTCCTTCTCCTTCTTCTTCCTTGTTCTTCCTCCTTCTCCTTCTCCTTCTTCTTTTCTTCTTCTTCTCCCCTTCCTTCTCCTTCTCCTCCTCCTCCTCCTCCTCCTTCTTTTACTTCTTCTTCTCTTTCTCATCATCTACGTAGCTTAGACTCAACCAAGAAAGGCTAAATTGGTTAATTATCCTACGAAATGACATAATTAGCTTAGTTAGCTCCAAAATGACCTATTTAATAAAAAATGACCTACATTTAGCTAAGTTCTCTCCTAAATGACATAATAAGGCTTACGTAGCTGCAAGATAACCTATTCCCCCTAACTTAGGTATTAAATGGCCTATAATTAGCCTAGCTAGATCCAAAATGGCTTTATAAGCATAGTTTGCTCCGGAATGACCTATTTTACCCAAGTTAGCTCCGAAACGATGTGTAGTTAGCTAGGGTTCCACCTAGATGACATAATTAGCTTAGTTAGCTCCTAAATGGTCAATTTAATAAAACATGACCTATACTTAGCTAATTATCCTCGAAATGACCGAATTAGCTCCAAAAAGCCATTCTTAGCCAATTTAGCCCGAAGAAGGGGACAAGAGGAGAAGAAAGAGGTAAAATGAAAGGAAGGAAGAAGAAGAAGAAGAAGAAGAAGAAGGAGAAGGAGGAGGATAAGGAGAAGGAGAAGAAGAAGGAGAAGAAGGGGAAGGAGCTCCTCCTTCTCCTTCTTCTTCCTCCTTCTTCCTCCTCCTTCTTCTCCTTCTTTTCTTCTTCTTCTCCTCTTCCTTATCCTTCTCCTCCTCCTCCTTCTTTTACTTCTTCTTCTCTTTCTCTTCTTCTACGTAGCTTGGACAGAAAGGCTAAATTGGCTAATTATCCTACGAAATGACATAATTAGCTTAGTTAGCTGCAAAATGACCTACTTAATAGAAATGACCTACAGTTAGCTAAGTTCTCTCCTAAATGACGTAATAAGGCTTACGTAGCTGCAAGATGACCTATTCCCCCTAACTTATGTATTAAATGGCCTATAATTAGCCTAGCTAGATCCAAAATGGCTTAATAAGCATAGTTTGTTCCGGAATGACCTATTTTACCCAAGTTAGCTCCGAAACGACCTATAGTTAGCTAGGGTTCCACCTAGATGACATAATTAGCTTAGTTAGCTCCTAAATGGTCTATACTTAGCTAATTTCTCTCCGAAATAACCTATATATACACTTCTTAATCTAGTATTAGTCTTCCAATTTTCTTATTTGTCATTTTGCAGATTACCTTCACTTCACGGGAAGCTTGGATTATATTGATCGAATGCTTGAAGATGATTTCTTGTACCATGGCTTGTATTGAAACTATTGTAGTATATGGATATATATGAAACTATGTATGCATGTGGATGGGACTGGTGTAATATATGGTTTGGTACGAATGCAACTTGCATAATATGTATGCACTATGGATGAGAGTTATTTTAATATGGTTATGAGTACGGAAAGAAATTTATTTATGTCAAATATATATATATATATATATCCTGATTATTGTTAAAAATGCTGGATATAATAAAAAATAAATTAAAATGGGGCAGGTTCCCCTCTTTGCCGTCTGCCCCCACATGGCAAAGGGGGGTGGGCACACACGAAAGGGGGCAATCCGCCCCCTCTGTTTCCCCTCTTTGTCGTCTGCCCCCACGTGGCAAAGGGGGGTGGGCAGATGGCAAAGGGGGGAATATGCCCCCTCTGTTTCCCCTCTTTGCCGTCTGCCCCCACATGGCAAAGGGGGGTGGGCAGACGGCAAAAGGGTGAATCAGCCCCCCCCCCTCTGTCCCCTCTTTGCCGTCTACCCCCACATGGCAAAGGGGGGAAGGCAGACGGCAAAGAGAAGACGCCAGCCGTTAACACTTAACGGGGTCGTTGCAGTATATGCCGTCCCAGTTAATTTGTCGTCTGCCCCCTCATGGCAAAGATTCTTAGCCATCTGCTTTACAAAAGCGGACGGCAAAGAACCTCTTCACCGAATTTTTTTTACCGTCTAGTTTGCCGTCTGCTGATCGACGGCAAAGCCTTTGCCGTCCGTGGTTGCCCCCTTTGCCGTCTACCATGGCAGACGACAAATTTCTAAATTTCAGTAGTGTTTACTTCCCTTGACACCACCGAAGAAGTAGAGCATTGAACATTGTTCACTATACATCCCGTGAGCACACTGTTGGTGACCCCTTTGCCAATAAAATGAGGCCGAGAGCTCATTCTTAGGGGTTGGACTTTTTGGGGATCAGAGACTCCCTAATCACCTACTAAGTTACTGTAGCAAAACCACCCTATAGTAAGCACACAATACAAACTAAGCAGGAGTAGAGTTTTACGCGCCAAGCGGCCCGGACCTGGGTAAAGAGGACCTTGCCGGTGTTGGTCGCTAGTTCCGCTCTCGACGCCATACCTCTCTATCCCCGCCAAATGATCAAGGGACTCCTCGAGTTTCCCATAGGTGTTGGTTTTCCCCGACATCTTTGGCGCGCCAGGTAGGGGGAGCGATGGTTGAGAGCTTCTTCGCGTATTCAAGAAAGTTCCACGTTAGATCTTGGAGATTGAGCGTGCCACTGCGGCCCCTCGAAGCAGGGTGCAACGGTGGTCGCTCTACTTCACCACGGCTTCCTGACGCCTGCGCGAGCGCCCTACTGCACGAACGCAGGCTAGGGGGCAGAGACCTCGAGCTCGAAGGCACTAAACTGACGCACCACTCCGGGACAGTGCGTTGTTGTTGAGGGTGTGCGTGGGGGCTCTAGTGAGTCCTCCGGCGCATACTCCGGCTGACGCACCTCCACGGAGAGGTGCATAGCCGTCCAGAATGCACCTATGGGCCCCGAAACCCACGCACTCACTCTAGCGGAACACTTTCCCCCCGGAAGCATCACATATTTGCCAAAGGTGCACTCAGAGGCTCTGTCAGCACAACCAGGAAAAATAGGAAAAGGAGTTATGCTCCGGCAACCCTCCTTCTATACGACAGTCGAGAACTGTTGGCAAATACCTTGCCGGAGGGGAAGTTGCCGGAAGAGTATAGTCTCCTGCTTGCCGGGGATCTGAGGTCCTGACAAAGGACCCAAGTGTCGTGGGGAGGAGTGCCGCGACATGACACATAAGTGATAAATATTTTAGATGAGATTTCAGAGTAGATAGGTTGTTCCCTTTCTGGAAGATCGCAAACCTTGTTTGAGAAACCTGCACGTAGATGGAACCTTGTCAGGATCGGTGCGCCTTAGTTCTGTTTTGAACTAGTTCAATGGCCTGAACGGCCACAGAGCGCCTTCTCACTGTTTCGAACCTGTTCAACTGTCTAAGTTGCTACATAGGACCTTATTTCGCCTCGAGCCGTGCTCGACGATCTAATGGTTGCACTCAGTGCGGCAAGGAGCCTTGCCGGTAACGAACCCTCAAGCGTACTGCGAAGGATCCGTTCCTCAAAGCACTAGCGGCAGGACCAGTCGCGCTGGCAAGCTTCCGGAAAATGCAAAAGGTGTATCATTCAAGGACAAGGATCAGACGCTAGGGAAGCAACATTCCATTCATTTGTTTGAAACAAACTCAGACATATTACATGAATGATTTTTGCTACTCTAACCTATTACACTATCTTTTGGCGAGGGACATCCTCGCCGGACAGAAGTTCAAGAAGACAAAAAGCGGGACGACCCCTGGCGCAACTGAGGCTAGTTTCTCCTGGACCAGCACTGCGCGGATAAGAATAGGGGCGGAAGACAGGGCGACCCGAGGGGATGAAGAAGCCAGAGCCCGCGATCGCACCTCCTCAAAGACCACGCGTCGATGCGGGTTCCGGCAGTGTAGCCCCGTCGGGCGGGGGAGAGGCGTGAGCAGGCCTCGGAGGCAGGGCTAGCAGTCAGTCAGATCTCGATGAGTCATACTCTGACCGGACCCCCCGAGATCCTGACCTGCCAAGAGGGCCGCTGCCGCCGCTATTCTCCTCGTCGCTATCGCTTGAGGAGGGACATTCGGCGCCGCTCGAGCTCTCTTCACAGCAGCCGAGACGCACACCTGAGCACCCGTAAAACTTGATGGATAGCATATTATCCTCCGCTAGCTTGAAGCAGAGGATATGCCCATCCTCGAGGTTGTGGGCGCGGGCGAAGGCTTTCCAGCCCCGCCGGAGCAACGTGGAGCGGCGCTTCAGGTACTCCACGTGCATTTGCATAGCGCCGTGGAAGCAACCGTACACCCGCAACCACAAGACAGGGGGCTTGGCAGCCTCCATCGCCCTAGCAAAAGGGCGAGCGAGGTGCAAATGGCCTCGCAGGACGCCGTGCAGCTCCACGACAAACGACAACGCCATCCCGTCCGAGTGCCCCCCAAGCCTAGGAGGAGATGGAGGTGCTGGAGTAGCACTCCGCCTCCCCCGACCAAGACCTCCGCGGTGATCGCGGCTCCTCGCCCCTCCGCCACCACGAACGCTCGTTCCGCCCTCCGCAGCTACACCCCCTGAAGTTGTGGCATGATCCTAGTGGGATCCCCTTGCCGCCCTGGCAGACGATGGTGGCCTCCCTCGTCCCCTAGCCATGGTTAGGGGCGAGCACCACGTGGATCGAGAAAAGATTCTACAGATGCAAGCTAGGGGTGGTGGATGTTCCAGGAGCTTATGGATGAGCAAAAACCCCTCGCAAACTCCCTAATTTATAGGGCGAGGCGTGGGGGGGGGGGCTAGCTCCCCTCACACTAGAAACTGCCGTCCCTCTCGCCCAATCACCCATGATCACGGGTGAACACGGAACCGCCCTGCTGCACCAATGCATGCGGGGGGCAGGCCCTGCCACGACTACGGCCATTATGGCCATGAACGCCACTTTCCTGGCCTTTACTCCGCATGCTTCACGCATGGTAGTAACGCATCGGGAGGTGGGGAGGCTATTGCGCGCACTTCTCCGCCTCGCGCGTTTGATGCGCGACGTGGGGAAGGGCCGCCTACAACGGATCCAAAGCTAGAGAGTTCCCTGCTAAGGAAGCACGTGCACTGCTTTGGGCATGGCCCAACAACGCCCCACGTGTGTGCGTGGCCTAGGCCCTGGGGCTCATGTCGGTGCACTAGAGACTGGGGCCCCTTGTGCCCCAGACTTGTGCACGGGCATCAGCAACGCCCCCGATAGCAGTGTACCGGGCAGAGCAGCAGAAAGGCAATCCAAGACCAACCAAGGCCATGCCCTCCCCTCGCTGAGTGGGGAGTGGGATACAAGGGCTCCAGACTGAAGTCCCTGGCTAGCCCTCCTTGCCAGGAAGATTCCCAAGGCCCCGGCAAGCCCGCTTTGCCGGGAAGACTACCCAAAGAATAGCAAGACCCCGGCCAGCTTCCCTTGTCGGGAAGGGTCGCAAAGACTGGTGAGGCCCCCAGCAAGCCCTCCAGCAAGTCCTCCCTGCCGGGAAAGTGTTCAAGTCCCCCGGCAAGCCTTCCTTTCCGGGGATGTGACCAAGTCACCCAATGGAAGCTCTAGGCCAGCAAGCCCCTGTTCTCTCGCCAGGTGTCCCCACCAGTTTGTACCACAATCCGATCGCTCCAGCACATCCCTCGTGTGCCAGCACAAGGCCCAGGTGTCGATACACCTGGGTACGTGTCGCAACCATCTTGCGGCGGTTCAGGGTTCAGACAAGACATTTACTGCCCCTGACACCACCGAAGAAGTAGAGTGGTGAACACTGTTCACAGTACATCCCGTGAGGACACTCTTGGTGACCCCTTTGCCTATAAAAGGAGGCCCAAAGCTCATTCTTAGGGGTTGGACTTTTCGGGGATCAGAGACTTCCTAATCACCTACTAAGTTACTGTAGCAAAACCACCCTACAGTAAGCACACAATACAAACTAAGCATGAGTAGGGTTTTACGCGCCAAGTGGCCCGAACCTGGGTAAAGAGGACCTTGTCGGTGTTGGTCACTAGTTGTGCTCTCGATGCCATACCTCTCTCTCCCCGCCAAACGATCAAGGGACTCCTCGAGTTTCCCATAGGTGTTAGTTTTCGACGACACACCTCTCTCACCGAACAAAGATCAGTCTACTTGGCCAAAGCAAATCAATAGATCAGAGAGATTTATGAAGCTATAATGATCATGCACATAAGAATCATATGTAGAATTCAGAGAAGAATCAAATATTTATCATGAGTAATCTAAACATAAACCCACAATTCATCGGATGCCAACAAGCGCACTGCACAAAACATTTACATCAGATAGATCAAAGCAAAAATGTGATGATCATTGTATTTAAGATCAAGAGAGAGAGATAGATAGCCATCAAGGTACTAACTACGGAACCGTAGTGAAAGTGTGTTATATCGATTAGAGTGGGTGAATTGGAGATTTTTATAATTTCAGCACTGAGAGAAATCCTTGTGAGGAAAGTCCTCAGTCATGAAGTGAGTGCAGCGGAAATACTACAGGATTAGGTGTGCAAAAACGTCTACAGGAAAGTACTCGATGAGATTTCAGAGATTCGGTTTGCACAGTTGGCAAGTACAAAGTAAGCAGGTGAAGATTAACTCAAGTGAAGAATTTGAGGTTGAGGAAATTCAGAGAAAGTCTTCATACAAATTCTTCAAATAGTACAGATGTAAGCCTTCAACATACAATTGATGAAATGAGAGAGTTGAAAAAATAGAACTCGTAGCTCGATGAGGATAGTTGTTGATGACCCAGTTCCAACTCTTGTGACAGTCGTACATCTGGTTCCGAGAGTCTTGGTATTTAAACCAAAGGACACACAGTCCCGGGACAAATGGTCCCTACCGTATTCTCCTTGAGCTAAGGACACATAGTCCTCGCCCAATACTCATGGTAAGTCTTCAGGGCAGACTTTCAAACCCTCACAAACTTGGTCACCCCACGATCCACAATTGACTGCTGGACGCTCTAGACCATTACGCATAACCATCTAGAGGATACAAAGTCCTCAAAGGTAACAAGCGTCGGTTCCACACAGGAACAACTTCTTCAGTGATGCTCAATCACTTGGGTTTTTGGTTTGGGTTTGGTGTTTGGGGTATTTCCTCACTTGATGATTTTCTCTCGAAGGCTCTGAGGAATTTGGGTTGCTTTAAATGACTAGCGCCAGGTTCTCTCGGAGCATCCAACCAACTAGTGGTTGTGGGGGCGTCTATTTATAGCATGGGAGCATCCTGACATAATTTGACATAAATGCCCTTTAATAATATGACCTTTGGGTTGATAAGATCAGAGAGGTGGCGCGTGGCGTGACAACGGTCGGAACTTTTAAGTGTGAAAGTCCTCATGTCTCTCATATTCCTCACTTTGATGCTTTGGTATATTTAGGCTTAGGTTGAGCATCATGAGGAAGTTAGTTCCGTAGTTTTATCTCAACCCCCTTTAACAGTACGGTGTTCCTATGACTCATGTGTAAAGAAAATGAAACAAAAAGAGTAAATATTCACGCTTCAAAGTCTTCAGAGTGTTTTCTTCACGACACACCGAATTCCTCATCTTCAATATCTTCATGAGGAATATCAATTTCATCGCGATCAAAGTCTTCAAGGAATGACCAAAGTCTTCGTTCGAAGACATACATTTTTAGGGGTCGATATTCATCGAATAACTCAAACTCCTCAACGACTTATAGATCATGTGTACACTCACAAACATATCAGTGTCTTAACCTATAAGTCTTCAAATCACCAAAATCACTAAGGGGCACTAGATGCACTCACAATCTCCCCCTTTTAGGTGGTTGATGACAATTAGGTTAAGTTTTCAACGGTGATAATAATATGGAATGTAAGTACAAAGTTTGAGGAATTTGAAGTCAAGATATAGAGAAACTCCCCATGAAGATGTCGATGTTTTGAGGAATTTGCTTTGAATAGAAAATGCACATTGATGATATATATCATGGAGATCTCCCCCTGTATCTTGCAATTCATGCATGCATTTGACCTATAGTGTGAGGAATTAGAAATGCATGATGAAAAATGGTGTCTGATGAATTTGAGCATGCATGCATTAATAAACTTTGAGGAATAAGCATGTGAGGAAAAATGTTCAAAAGAGTCAGCACTCCATCGGTCTTAATTTACAACTCATTACATCAAAAACTTCAGAAGAACCAAGAGTTTGTAACTTAATAAAGTTTATAAGCCCGTAAGTAGATTCCCGCTTGAAGACTAACTCTCAAATTTCTCCCCCTTTGTCATCAAGTGACGAAAAGGGACAAAAATGAGGACTAACACCCTTGAAGAATTTCACTTTTGTGTTGATGTAGAGGCGTGAGCATGCTTGGAGGTAGACTACTTGGTTGGACCAGTTGTAGTATCCTCAGGTCCTTCATCTGATTCTGAAGTGCGGAATGAAGAAAATGAGCTGTCCTCCAAGTTAGCAACTGGAACTGGCTTGAATTTCTTGTTTGGAGGACACAACCAGTCAAAGTCTTAAGTACATTCCATTTCTTCAAGTTCCATTGGAATCTTCAGGTGAGCCAAGGTGGCCCAAGTGCGCTCAAATACCTCATGAAGATAATAGTGATTTTTCTTCACTCCATTTTGAGTCTCGTTGAGGGTTTTCACAATGTAGACAAACTGGCATTTTACCCACTTGTGATTGCGATCGACTTTCTGGTGAAGACTGAGGACAAGCTCTCTGTTAGTCATCACCGTTGGGGCAGGTGGGCTTGGTGGTTTTGCTCTGCCATCAGATTCTTGAGTGGCAGTGTCGTCATATGAGGAATAAGAGGCAGCCTTGCAAAATTGACCATCCACGGGTCAATTTCCTTCATCAATCACTGACTTGCCTTTGCGTTCAACATGTTCAAAAGTGTTCTTGATGACTTCAAGAGGCGGCCGATAGCGGAGGTGATTCTGAAAGTCAGCTTGGTAGTTGATGGCAAATCTGTTTTTGATGTATCTCATGATCTAAGGTGCATAAATCTTCAGCTCAAATGGTGACAAAGCATTGTCAGCCAAAGTCCTCAAGAAGAAATCCTGGAGATTCATTTTGTTGCCATGAACAACGTGAAACATGATATTCTTCATGATCGCAACAACATCTTCTTCTTTATCATGCCCCTTGATTGGCGCGATGGAATATGATAGTATTCTGTAAACTGCCCTCGACACATACTGCAATTCCTTCACCAGGAATCTTGTCCTGGGAGGTTGACCTGGAGCCAAAGGTTTCATGAGGACTTCCATTAGATGATTTGGTAGTTCTCTTTCATCATAGAGTCTAATTGCTTCATCTGAAGGAACTGGGAGTGGAGTAGCTCGAAGCAATTCCGTGGTTGGAGCTTTGTAGTGAGTGTGATGTGTCATCCAGTCCAGAACCCATGAGTTGACATCTTTGGGGTCACCAGAGATGTGCAGTGTGGCATAGAACTGAAGAATGATGTCAGTATTCCAATCAACAATAGATATGCAGAATGGCAATAGCCCTGCATCATGAAGAACACTAAGTACTGGCGTGAAGCCAAGGATTTTCCTCCATGTCACAATGAGGAATATGGGTGTGGTGAAATATCTTCCTTTTTTCACAAAGCATAGAAGCATAGTAGTTGAGTTGAGTTTTGGTCCAGAACTTACCGTGCCTCATGCGAATCCTATCGTAAGGGTTTTCTCCTCTGAAGACATGGTGTTCATCATAGAAGTATTTCTTGTGAAACTTTGTCCTTTTGGAGAAGGGCTGATGAGGCTTTGGTTGAAGATTATGATGTTGTTCATTTTGAGGAGTTATGGCCACACAATTACAGTTTCAGGATTTACCACTACAATTGCAGTTTCAGCATTTTGAGAAGGAGCATGTTCTTCAGCTTGAGGAATTTGCTGATTCGAGGGACCAGATACAATTTTTGGTGCTGCAGTTTCCTTTCCAATTTCTTCAGCTGATGCAGCTGATTTTGGGTCTTGTGCTGATTCCACATGTGAGATCCTTTCTTCAGAGCCAGTCAGAATCTTAGTGGCTACAGGAATTTGAGGAATTGGAGCTGTTCTTGTCGAGTTTGGGTGAGCCTCTTCCCAGAACTCATCATGGATAACAGGTGTGTTGCATCCAATGTCTTCATCACCCTCCTTTTCTTCAGTAGTCATTGCAGGTATTGTGACTTGAGGAATTTGATCTGCTTGAATTTCCTCTTCCATTGGTGTGGTTGCACCAGAGCGATTGTCATCCGTTTCCTCATCCTCTTCTGGATTGATGTATTCTTCACCGAATGGAACAATCATATATGATGGTGCTACATTGAGAGGAGTATCATCCAGTGGGCTGATGATGAGGTAGGCATAGTCTTCAGGAGTTTAGCCTCTGAAGACTCTGAAGTAGTTGAAGCTTTTTCTTCTTAGGTTCTTTTTCAGCAGCTTTTGTTTTCTTCACGTCTGTTGCAGACGGAGAAGTCACTTTCTTCACCTTTGAAGACTTAGGTGAAGGAGAATTTTCATCAGACATTGCATTGGCAGTGTCCGGCCTGGCAGATTCTTCAGCTGAAATATTCTAAGGAATTTCATCAGCAGCTGGTTCTTGATTTTCATGACCCTCAGCCATTTGCACAGTATAGCTTGGTTGTGGATTTATTAGCTGCTTTGGAGCGGCAACCCTGGTGTTGTATTCATCAATTGCATCAGTTGTGGCTTTGCCAAATTGCATTTTGACACCCTTTTGATTAGCATGAAGACTTGTGTATCTGTCAGTGAGGATTTTCAGCTCTGCCTGAGTAGAAACAAGTTTCTCGGGCGACAGGTTAAAGAGGTTATGCTTCAAGTATTTATCCTTTTTAATCTTTGCAAGCCTAGCTTGTTTGGCTTGCTGATCCTTCCATTTTGCTTCATCAATGAATGAAGCAACCATATGACTTACTCCAGGAGGAAGCTTCGAGTCATCAATTGGAGTGTTTGGATACTCATACCAAAGATCGATGAAGTTCAATAGTACTTTAGGATCCAATGCGAGGGGAATGGTGCTCCCAATAGCTTGTGCAATTCTTTCTTGCTTGTTCCTGATGATGGCTTGAAGAGTTTCATCATCACATTCTTCACTTCCTTCTGATGCAGAAGGAATGTTGACGACTTTTCTTGTACTAGGCCTGGTACCTCTACCAGCAGTCATCTTAGTATTCAACAGACCAGGTGAAGATTTGGAAGCTCAGCCTCTGGCTGATGCTACACAGGAACCTGGAATCTCAGTCTGATGTGACTGCAGAGAAGGTGAAGACTTGGCAGTTATTGCAATTTTATGAGGAATTTGCTCTTTTAATACTATTGATGAGGCTTTTGGTTTGAGACTTGGTTTCTTCAACAGAGCCTTCTTCTGAGGTTTTTCTGTAGCAGACGCCTCAGCAGCAGAAGAAGTGGCAGTTGTAGTTGGAGCAGCAGAGTCCTCATTGAATTTTGTGACAACAGCTTTAGACTTTTTCTTCAGCTTTGACAAATACTTTTCTTTTTCATGAGGATAATCCTCAATTGGCTACCCTCGAGGGATGTGTTGCTTGTTGATCTCCCTGTGGCAACCTTTTGCACGGAGGTTTGAGGGCAAACTTCTTGGCATATTTTGAAGTGACATATCTATATTCCTTCCACTCCTTCACCCATCCACGTTCAATCTTTTGAAGCCTTATCTTTCATTTAGCCATAGTCTCTTTGCCATGAATTTCTTCATCTGGCGTGTAGTACTCATCATATATCTCTTCAGGTATTTCAGAGGTTGTGTTCTGTTCTAGCTTCCTACCACCCTTCTGTTTTCTATCTTCCTCCATTTTCTTTAGCTAAGGTTTTTGCTGAGGAATTTGTATTCTTGATGATTCTGAGGACACAGGTAATGTTTCTTCTAGAAATGTTGCAAATGAGTTAAGTTGATGAGAACCTAGTGATTCATCAGCTGACATTTTGTAATGTGAATAGAGTATAGGTGCGAAGAATTTGGAGAGGTCATATGCGTTCTGAGATTTCAGGAAATTGAAAAATTACTTAAGTTGACGAATTTGACTAGTGAGTTCAGGAATTTGACTAAGCATTCTGTTCTTGGGTTCTAGAGTTGTGCAGATTCAAAAATTTACACAATTGAGGAATCTCGTGAAGAATTTAGTGGCTTAGTGAAATTCATCAAGTGTTCTAGAAATGGGTGTGCACAGCTGAGAGATTTTCTTAGGAAAAACTGATTTCAAAAATCTTAAGAGAGTAAAGAGATCAACAGAGGCACTAAAATAGGGTTTTAATTACCCTGTGCGTAGAACATGATGAACTGGGGAGGTAAAAGTAGAAGTTCTTCGGTCCAGATCTTCGGTGCCCTAACTTGGCGACTGAAGACAGCTAGGACGACAGAGGAGGAAGATGTTCCGCAGTCGGCATGAGTCTGGCGAGGGCGAGGCAGTGAAGCTTTTCCTCACCGGCGACGAAGATGCAAGCAGCGACGCTATGTTTGGAGCTCGAGCGGAGAAGATGAGAGGGAGGGAAGAGTTTTGACTGAGGGGATAAGGGGCTATTTATAGCTCAGGTGAAAACGGTCCGGGGCGAAACATTCGGATTGAACTTCCCTTGCCCTTTCATCTCAGCATGACACGTGCTACCCACAATCGAAGCGATGGAGATCGTGGTTATCCATTCGTGAGTAGTGGGTGAAGTTACTGTGGTAACATTAAACATAAAATTTTGAATTTTGAGGATTTTGTTTCAAAGTCCTCAGGTGACAAGGACTCAGTTAGGATTTTGAACAAGTCTGAAACAGAATGCATATGAAGAATTGAGAATAGACTAGGTTGACTTAGCATAGAGGGGAGTCGGGTCCGATCACATTCACTTAGAAGAAATACCAACTAGAAGACTAAGCAATAAGTGAATGTTGTTGAGGACATTGAAAGCTCATTATGATATATATATATATATAGTCAAATGAAGATCATCACAGAAAGTTTTGAAGAAATTGAAAATGTGAAGACTTTGAAAATTTTGAGGCATTTTTGAAAAGCCTCAGATTGAAGAATGTCAGCTTTGAAGAATGTCTAACTTGAATAATTTCAAAGTTGGGTGGTGGCGTGACCCACCATATAAGAATGAGGATTTCAGGCGCCGCGTACAATTGTCGTAGGGCCCTGAGAACCAAATTCTTCATTCATTTCTTCACACTTAGAGTGATATTCTTAATTGATTGAAAAAATCGTTACTTCATGTGTTGCACATCTAAGTCATCAATTTTGCATAAGTGTTAGGATGTGTGCCTATTTACAAGACATTTGAAGATTCTAGGATATTTAGCTCACACTGCAACTTGCAAAACCTTCTCTCATGCAAGGGCTTAGTGAAGATATGTGCTAGCTGATCATCAGTCTTCACATGGTCGATGATGATATTGCCCTTGAGGACATGCTCTCGAACAAAATGATGAAGAATCTAGATGTGCTTGGTCTTCGAGTGTTGTACTGGGTTGTAGGCGATGTTGATTGCACTCTCATTGTCGTAGTAGAGGGGCACATTCTTCATGTTGATGTCGTAGTCTGTGAGGGTTTTCTTCATCCATAGCAGTTGAGCACAACAAGATCCAGCAGCAATGTATTCAGCTTCGGAAGTGGAGAGTGATACACAGTTCTGCTTCTTTGAGGACCAGCAGACTAACGATCTTCCGAGGAAATGGCATGTGACCGATGTTGACTTGCGGTCCACACGGTCACCAGCATAATCAGAATCATAATATCCAACGAGGTGAAGATTTGAGCCCTTGGGGTGCCATAATCCTAGTGTTGGTGTGTGAGATAGATATCGATGAATATGTTTCACAACCTTATGGTCTGATTCCTTTGGTTTTGCTTGAAAACGAACACACATGCAAACACTAAGCATAATATATGGCCTAGATGCACATAGGTACAATAAAGAGCCAATCATAGAACGATATGCATGCTGATCAAAATCTTTACCATTTTTGTCAATGCATAGGTGGCCGTTGGTAGGCATAGGAATCTTGATGCCTTAGCATTCATGCATGCCAAATTTCCTCAGAACATCCTTGAGGTATTTCTCCTCAGATATGAAGATGCCATTGCATTGTTGACGAATTTGCAGACCTAAGAAGAATTTCAGCTCCCCCATCATGGACATTTGATATTCTTCACCCATCATGTAGGCAAATTCATCACTGTAACGTTTGTTAGTACAACCAAAAATAATGTCGTCGACATATATTTGGCACACAAATAGTTCATTGTCATAGGATTTTTTGGAAAGAGTAGGATCAAGTGAACTGGGTTTGAAGCCTTTCTTCATGAGGAATTCCTTCTATGTATCATACCACGCCCGAGGGGCTTCCTTGAGGCTATAGAGTGCCTTTTTGAGTCTGATGACTTTGTCAGGGTGCTTCGGGTCTTCAAAACCTCGGGGCTGAGCAACATATACTTCTTCCTCAAGCTTACTTCAAGCATAGTCCATGCCATTTCATCTAGAGTCTTGTTCTTGCGTTCAACGATGCCATTCTGTTGAGGAATATAACGAGTAGACAATTCGTGAGTAATACCAAGTTCATCAAGATAATCATCAAGACCGGTACTTTTGAATTATGTCCCATTATCACTCCTGATGTGTCTGATCTTGACGCCGAAGTTAGTCGAGGCCCTTGAGAAAAATCGTTTGAACACTTCCTGCACTTTAGTTTTGTATAGAATGATGTGTACCCAAGTATAGCGAGAGTAGTCATCAACGATGACAAAGCCATATAAAGATGCTGCATTGGTTATAGTAGCATAATGAGTAGGTCCAAACACATCCATGTGAAGCAATTCAAACAGACGAGTAGTAGTCATGATAGTCTTCGAGGGGTGTTTGGACCTGATTATTTTTCGAGACTGACAAGCACCGCAGAGATGGTCCTTGAGGAATCTGACGGATTCGATGCCAATGACATGCTTCTTCTTTGCCAGTGTGTGCAAATTCCTCATGCCTGCATGACCAAGTCGTCGATGCCATAACTATCCTTTTGAGGTTTTTCCTAGTAAGCATGTGGCTGGTTGAGGACCTGTGGAAAATCAACAACATACAAATCTCCTCTCCTAAAGCCTTCGAAGGCTTTGGATTTGTCAGATTCCATGATGACTACACATCTATATTTTCCAGAGATGAAAATCATATCAAGATCACAAAGCATTTAACTGACATGAGGTTAATCCCAACTGATTCGACAAGCATGACTTTCTCCATGTGCTTGTCCTTGGAGATAGCCACTTTACCAAGTCCCAATACCTTGTTTTTACCTTTATCAACATAAGTGATTTGCTGCACTGGTTATGGTGCTAGTGGTATATTCATCAATAAGCCCTTATCACCAGTCATGTGATTTGTGCAACCACTGTCTAGAACCCACTCTGTATTCTTGGGTTTGTCATCCTGCAGATGAATTAGTAGATCTTACCATCTCATATTCTTCATACTTGAAGAATATGATATCAATTTCATCACATAAGAATTTCATTATAAACAGTAAATTTGAGGACGAGTGAAATGTTATAATTTTTAGCTGCTTCCAATCAACCAATTTCCTCAGGTCTCCAGCAAATTATTCAGGCGATGACTTTCATCTGGAGACCTGACTTGTAGAAGTGATTAGTTCAATTTCTTCACCACCCACATATGAAGGGGTGGGAAAGAGTTCATCATCCCGCGAGCACCATATGAGAATGGAGGCATTGAATCTCATGCACTTCTTTTCATAGTAAGGGGGTTAGAGTACTCAAATGAATAGGCAGGGAAATTCTTTGAGGACTTATGAACATAATGATTTGAGGAATAATGCTCATATTCATGTCCTTTGTAGTTTCCCTGCATATCATAAGCATTAATGCAAGTACGAGCATAATATCGACCATTTGAGGAATTTGATCCTCGTGAAGACTTTGGTCCACCTGAGGAATTTGATCTCGGGTTCTAGTTCTTCAAAGGTGGTGTCATGAGGACATTTACCTGAGGATTTTCGAAGCAACTTCTGGGGACCCAGAGTTTCCTCACAGGTAGTCCATTCCTGCAGTTAGTTCCAACATATTGACCAAATACTTCACCAGATTGATTTTTGAACAGTTTATAGTTGGAGTCAAATGACTCATGAGAGGAATAAGACATTTCACATGTGAAGCCTGTTAGAGTGGATGGATCAATGGAAAGGCCTTTAGCAGCAACCCATGAGGTTTCAGGGTACTGCTGAGGTTTCCAGTATGATCCATCAGCATTCAAATTCTACTCGAAGGCAATGCCCTCTTTCCTTGGGTTCTTATTCAGAATCTACTTTTTGAGCACATTGCAAAGGGTTTGATGCCCTTTGAGACTTTTGTATATGCCTGTCATATACAATTCCTTCAACCCTGCATTTTCATCAGTAGCATTTTTGGTTTCCTCAAGTGAAGAATTTGATACCATAGGAACAGTTGAAGACTTTGTAGCGATAGAAGCCTTTGATGATTCTCGTGAATAAATAGCAGTTTCGCGCTCGATGCATTTCAGACATGGTGGAATTAATTCAACCTGAGTGGTACTGATCTGTTGAGCAAGCAATGAATCATATTCCATTCGAAGATCATTATGAGGCATTCTTAACTTTTCAAGATCAAGCTTCCTTTGAAGAAATTCATAGGAAAGTTTCTCATGATCAGCCAAGAGTGTGCCATAACGATCTTGAAGACTATAAAATCTAAACTAAAGACTTTATGCATCTTTAGTGAGGACTTGAGTACGATTCATTTCATCATTCACCAGATTATCACTTCTGTGTAGTAGTTTCTCAAGCTTTTCGATGGCACTTTGTTCCTTAGTGGAAATGTTGGCAAGTTTATAGTAACTGGGTTTTTGATAATCATCAGGTTCATAGTCACTTGAATCAGAGGAGGAAGTATGGTTTGGTACCTTTGAACCTTTTGCCATGAAGCAATAGGTTGGAGCGAAGTCATCAGCATATTCATCAGTGTAGATAGCATTGTAATTTTCTTCAACGTTGAAGATTGACTTGCTGAGGAATGTGGTAGCCATTGCAAGACTTGCCACACCAGACTCTGACTCCACTTCAGAACCTTCCTCTTCATCACATTCCTCGGATTATTCTTCAGAATCCATTTCCTTGCCAATGAGTGCCCGAGCCTTTCTAAAACTTCTCTTCTTGTGCGATGAGGACTTTGAAGATGAGGATTTTGAAGATTTCTTCTTTTTTCTTCGAGTCATCAGAACTTTCATCCTTGTATTTCTTCTTCCTTGATTCTTTCACCCAACGAGGACAATCAGCAATGTAGTGACCAGATTTCTTGCATTTGAGGCAGGTTCTTTTCTTGTATTCTTTAGATGAAGATTCTGATTTCCTCATATCTTTTCTTGAAGATTTTCCGAACTCGCCACGCTTTGTGAACTTCTCGAATTTCCTACGAGCATTGCAAGTTCCTGTCCAAGTTCTTCAGGGTCATCAATGCTCCAATCCGAGTCTTCTTCTTCAGATAAGGAAATAACCTTAGCCTTCAGCGCACGAGGTCTTGAGTAGCTTGGTCCATACAGATCTCTCTTTTCTTCTTGTTAGAATTCACGTGTATTGAGACTCTCAAGTATATGAGCAGGATCAAGAGATCGTAGTGGTTTCTTCACAACTTCATGGTCAATGATGTCTCTAGCTCCCAGTGCTTGCAGTTCAATTGAGATGTCAGTGAGGCGATCAAAGGTATCTTGGCAGCTTTCATTGTCAAACCTCTTGAAGCGATCAAAGAGATTGCGAAGAACATCGACACGAGAGTCACACTGTGTTGAAACTCCATCATTGACCTTGGACAGCCTATCCCAAATAAGCTTAGTTGTGCCCAAAGCACTCACTCTGCCATACTGACCTTTGCTTAGATGGCCACATATGATATTCTTCACTTGCAAGTCAAGTTGCTCAAACTTCTTCACATCAGTGGCAAAGATAGTAGCAGTGATGTTGGGAATACCATTTTCCACAATATACCAGAGATCATTGTCAATTGCTTGAAGATGCATCTGCATCTTGGTCTTCCACTAGGGGAATTCCTTTCCTTTGAAGGTAGGACATCCTGCAGTAACCTTGATCATACCTGCGGTCGACATAACTCGAACTCCACGTGGTTAAACCAAAATCACATAGAACAAGGGAGTATCTTGCTCTGATACCAATTGAAAGTGCGTTATATCGACTAGAGGGGGGTGAATAGGAGATTTTTATAATTTCATCACCGAGGAAATTCCTTGCGAGGAAAGTCCTCAGTCATGAACTGAGTGCAGCGGAAATAGTACATGAATAGGTGTGCAAAAACATCTACAGCAAAGTACTCGATGAGATTTCAGAGATTCGGTTTGCACAGTTCGCAAGTGCAGAGGAAGCAGGTGAAGATTAACTCAAGTAAAGAATTTGAGGTTGAGGAAATTCAAAGAAAGTATTCAAACAATACACATGAAAGTCTTCAACATACAATTGAGGAAATGAGAGAGTTGAAGAAGCAGAACCCATAGCTCGATGAGGACAGTTGTTGACGACCCAGTTCCAACTGATGTGACAGTTGTACGTCTGGTTTAGAGCGGCTTGGTATTAAAACCGAAGGACACACTATCCCAGGACACATTGTCCCTACTGTATTCTCCTTGAGCTAAGGACAAACAGTCCTCCCTCAACACTCGTGGTAAGTCTTCAGGGTAGACTTCCAAACCCTCACAAACTTGGTCACCGGCGTTCCACAGTTGACTGTTAGATGCTCTAGACCATGACGCCTAACCGTGTGGAGGATACACAGTCGTCAAAGCTAACAAGCGTCAGTTCCACATAGGAACAACTTCTCAAGTGATGCTCAATCATTTGGGTTTTTGCTTTGGGTTTGGTGTTTGGAGTATTTCCTCATTTGATGATTTTCTCTCGAAGGCTCTGAGGAATTTGGGTTGCTCTAAATGACTAGCGTCCGTTTCTCTCGGAGCAGCCAACCAACTAGTGGTTGTGGGGGCGGCTATTTATAGCCTGGGAGCATCTCGACACGAATTGACATAAATGCCCTTTAATAATATGACCGTTGAGTGGATATCATCAGTGAGGTGGCGCGTGACGCGACAACAGTCAGAACTTTCAACTGTGAAAATCCTCATGCCTCTAATATTCCTCACTTTGAGGGTTTGGTAGATTTAGGCTTGGGTTGAGCATCATGAGGAAATTTGTTCTGTAGTTTTACCTCGACCCCCTTTAACAGTACGGTATTCCTATGACTCAAGGGTATGGAAAATGAAACACAAAGACTAAATCTTCACGCTTCAAAGTCTTCAGAGTGTTTTCTTCAGGACACACGGAATTTCTCATCTTCAATATATTCATGAGGAATATCAATTTCTTCGCAATTTCTTCGCGATCAAAGTCTTCAAGGAATGACCAAAGTCTTCGACGGAAGACATACATTTTTAGGGGTCGATATTCATCGAATAACTCAAACTCCTCAGCGACTCATAGAGCATATGTGCACTCACAAACATATCAGTCTCTGAACCTATAAGCCTTCAAACCACCAAAATCACTAAGGTGCACTAGATGCCCTTACACGTAGGTCTATGGTGAACTACTCATACATCACCATGGGAGTAGCAAGGATGATGTAGAGGCCCTCCGTGATTTATGCCCCCTTTGGTAGGGCACCATAAAATGGCTCTAGATGGGCACACGACACAACAAAGACTTGCGGTGGCGGAAAAAGTGTTTTGGGAGGATCTCTAGGGGTTTTGGGATATATGTGAATTTATAGGATGAAGATGTACAACAGGAGGCAACCGAGGGGAGCACGAGGCAACAGGGCATGCCCTAAGACCTGGTCGCTCCCTGTTGACTCGTGCTTCCCTTGTGAGGCTTCTCGCCTCCTCCCAAAGCTTCCACATCTTTTTTTGGTCCAAAAAAAATCACCAAACGTTTTCAAGGCAATTGTACTTTGTTTGGTACAGTAAACCTAAAAAAGCTAAAAGCACGCAAAAAATAGGAACTGGCACTAGGCAATGGGTCAATTGGTTAGTGCTCAAAAATAATATTAATCGGTAAATAAACTCCCAAAAAGTATCCTAGAAAGATAATATAATAGCATGGAACAATCAAAAATTATAGATAAGTTGGAGATGTATCAGCATCCCAAGATTAATTCGTGCTCGTCCTCGAGTAGATAAATGATAGAAACAAAAATTTTGATGTGATATACTACCCAACATGTAATTTATTGCAGGTTTGATCATTGAGAAATGATGAATTAATAAACATCAACATAGTAAAGCTTATAAACATAAGTAACATAATCATCAAGTTTCAAAGCATACGATCCTTAAAGAATGTTCAGCCACTATTCATATTATCATATAAAGATAGCATGGATCCATCCTCACCACATAAATACAAATGTTAGGCACCACGGTGTTAAGTTAGGCAATTGGATCATACTTTTTAATGTGCTTCATCTTTTATTACTTTCATAATATATGATCGTGAACCATGGATATAACATAAAGGTGGAATGGAATATGGTGGTAGGTTTCAAATGGGTGAAAGTGGAGAAGAAAGTCTCGCATCAACTAGGCGCATTAACGGGCTATGGAGATGCTGTAGCGACCCAACCTGAAACGGCCAAGTCTCTTGTGTTTCTGTACCATCCCAAGATCATGCTGGTACACACACAATACATCCATGTATATATCGAGAGTTCAATCACACGGCTTTATTAATCGAATCTCATATCGAGTACTTTATTACAATAAATATTACAATAAAGTGGCTAAAGGCCAACTCAGAGATAAAGCTAAACGAAAACTAGTGGAAGCTTCAAAGGTAGTTGAGTCCATCTGACTCCAAGGCATATCACCAAGCGTAGATCGTGTCCTCACTCCTGGTCGGAAAAGTACTCTCCAACATGACATGTTGCATCCGTGTAGGTTAGCATATTGAATATTCCGGCAAGACACAAAAGACAGATGTGAAAAGTATCAACTATACTATATGCATATATGGCAGGTGAGGCTTTAAGTTTTTAGCGGAAAGAAAAACATTCCTACAACAAGAGAGGGGCTAAAAGCAAAAATTACTATATTGTTGGTTATTAATGAGATGGTTCCACCAACCATATCGCATACCAAAATTATCAATAATACCCACATCATTATTATTATTTGTGTTGAGAATTCCAAATAGTTTCAGTTCCTTTGGCTCAAGGTGTCCATGAACGTGGACACGGCTAATCGATTAGGTTTGAGTACTCTGCAGAGTTTTGCACACGTTCCCCACAAGATTTGATCGCCTCCGTTGAAGTCCTCACACTTGAGGGTGTTTCAGAACCGGATGATCATAACATGGTCTTCCAGAGGGTTCCTCTGAGCCACTGTCGGTGCCCATCCAATCCTACCATTCTTCTACATCTCATAGCAACGCCCGTCCAGAGTCACCACGATGTCCAACCAAGCCAGATCCCATAATAACTTGTGGATGTCCAGGTAAGCCTAGGGTCTTGAAGTATCCATGAATCTCTTCGTGCCAGGGTGAAGCTTTCCGCAAGATGTCATGGCACTTCCCCATGCATCCCGGGTCATCCACTGGTTACTCAAGGGTGCCCATCTAAACCATCCTTCACCCAGAGATATATTTTCATCACGAGGTCTTGAAAGCCTTGAAGTCTTCACGTCTTGATTATTAAGTTCTCACAACACTCATGATAAACACTCAACCAAACCATGTCTACCAGAAGCATAGAAAAATAAAATAACGCCACGGGCCAAGTAACAAGGGGTGATGGGTGCCTACCACATGATACTACATCAAGAACCAAATTTCCAAGTACCTACTTTGCATGCAATGGGTGGAGAAGGTTGAACTAAATGCATATAAACCATAGGTAAAAATATTATCAACGTGACTTGCCTTGTTGACGATTTTCGAACTTGAGCGCCTCTAGATAACAAGCTTCGCACTCCATATGATTTAATGAGACAATAATTTCACACAATAAGCATCACAATAGCAAGTATAAAAGTAAAACAACAATAAAAAACTAGCTAGATCAAAAGAGAAAAAAATAACCTAAAAGAACTAAAATAGATTCTGTTTTGTTGAAAACCCTAATTGAAAATATTCTAAAAATTCTGAAATTAAACCTATTGATAAATAAGATCACTAGTGACCAGTAGCAAAAAGAAACAACTCAAAACCTATTTTTATACTGAAGATATTCAGAAAACAAGGTTTTAAGCAAATGTGTCTAAATTCAAAACTAAAATATTCAAACATGGTCAAATTTATATGTACGGAAACTACATAAATTTTTGGACACAATGCAAAAAGAATCATCTAATTTAGAGTTAAAACGTAAAAGCTGGAGCGAAAACAAAACAGAAACTATTCTGTTTTCAACACACAAAACAAAAAATAAACATTTTGAACTAACGGACAAGGTGCTACGTGGCAGCTTCCTACTGGCTAGAGGTGTGCGTTGTGGGTACTAAACAAATGGACGGTCGCACGTTAGAGGAAATTTTTTCGGCTAAAGTTACTAAACAGAAAACCGGTTGGTTATTTTAAACAAAATCCAAGGGGTAACTTGCATCTAATCCTATGTGTTGGCTACTGATCTAACGGCTGAGGAGGAGGGGGTGCCCACCATGGTGGGGATTGATGCTCCGACGAGATCAATGGCGGCTGAAGCGTGGAGGAGGCTGGGGAGGAGCTCCGGTGGTTGTGGACGGCGATGGAGGTGACCATGTGGTGTAGACGATGCTCCGGCGTCGTCTGGTTGCGTCTGCGGGGCTCAGGGACGACGAAGGGGAGCGGCACGAGCTCTGGAGGCTTCGGCCACTTGCCAAAGTCCGGCGACGGCGTGCGGCGGCATGGAGCATGGAGAGGGGGGGTTTCGGGTGGAACGGGGTGCAGGGAATGTTGGGTATTTATAGGGGGCCTCGGGGGTGTGAGAAAGAAAGGAGGCAGGAAGATCGGCTCGGATCCGGTGATGCCCCGGTGAGAAAGGAAGGTGAGACGAGCAAATGAACAAGAAGACCGAGGCAGGCTACCATCGGGGTGGGGCCGAGCGGTCAGAGAGAGAGGAGAGGGCGTGGGGTGGGGCGGTCGGCCGATCCGAAGGGATTCGGATCTGGCGAGCGAATCATCGGGCCGAAACCTTCCTAGTGGGCTCCCTCACGTTTTCCTAATAAAGGAATTTTCCTTTTAATTAAAAACAGGAAATAAAACTAAAGAAAGGAAATAAAATATACTCCGAATATAGGAGTATTATATATCAAAATTTTGAGAAAATTAAATCCCACAACGTGATCATTTTTTAGACACAAAATAAAAACATTTAATTTTTTTTAATCCAATAAAAACCAAATTTGGCCTTCAAATAAATTGGCACTATTTTTCTTCTCACTTTTTGGGGTGTCATGTTATCTTCTCTCATACTTGCTTGCAAAGATCTTTTTCAGGGATTTGTGAGTGAATTTCCCGTGACAAAATGAATTCAAAACAACTTCTGAAAGAAAATTCATATGCCACATTTAGGTTGGCTAGAAAACAGGTGCGGGTGGTCTCGATGAAGATCTTCTTTTCGTTCCTAGGTGGCTTCTTCCTCGGTGTGGTGACTCCACAAAACCTTGCAAAACTTGATGATCTTGCTGCGAGTAACTCTGTTTGCAGTCTCAAGAATCTTGACGGGCTTCTCCTCATAAGTTAGATCACTGTCAAGCTGTATGGCCTCTAGGGGCACTGTGTCTCTCAACGGAATACCATCCATCTCAGCATGGCATTTGTTCAACTGGGAAACATGGAAAACATCGTGAACTCCGGACAATCCTTCCGGCAATTCCAGCTTTTATGCAACTTCCCCTCTACGTTCTAGAATTTTGTAGGGGCCAACGAATCTGGGTGCTAACTTTCCTTTTACACCAAACCTCTTGATTCCTTGAAGTGGGGACACACGAAGGTATGCTCGGCCTCCCACTTCGTATGTTACTTCCTTGTGTTTACTATCAGCATAACTCTTCTCTCTAGACTGAGCTATCTTGAGTCGATCACGAATCAACTTGACCTTTTCTTCAGAATCTCGGATAAGGTCAGGACCAAAAAGTTTCCGGTCTCCAACACCATCCCACATCAATGGCGTTTTGCACCTCCTTCCGTATAAAGCTTCCAAAGGGGCCATCTTCAGACTGGTCTGATAGCTGTTGTTGTATGAGAACTCTGCGTAAGGCAAGTTGTCATCCCAGCTAGACCCATAGTCTAGTGCACAGGCTCTCAACATGTCCTCCAGAATATGGTTGACTCTCCCGGTCTGTCGATCGGTCTGTGGGTGAAAAGTTGTACTGAACTCCAACCTTGTTCCCAAGGTCTCGTGTAGTTGATGCCAAAAACTTGATGTGAATTTGGTTCCTTTATCTGACACGATACTCCTCGGAACTCCATGCAGACATACGATCTTGGTCATATATATCTTGGCAAATTTAGCACTCGTGTAGGTAGTCTTCACGGGAATGAAGTGAGCTACCTTGATCAAACGACCGACCACTACCCAAATAGAATCATAACCTGAACGGATCCTGGGTAATCCTGCGATGAAGTCCATACCAAGCTTCTCCCATTTCCACTCAGGTATCGGCAAAGGTTGAAGTAATCCTGCTGGCTTGTGATGTTCGGCCTTTACTCGCTGACAAACATCGCATATTGCTACATACTCGGCAATATCCTTCTTCATTCATGTCCACCAGAAACTTTCCTTTAAGTCCACATACATCTTGGTGTTGCCCGGGTGTATCACATACGGTGAATCGTGGGCCTCCTGAAGTATCAAGTTCCCGAGTTCAGGATCATTGGGCACATAGATACGGTCCTCAAACCATATAGTTCCGTGTTCATCCTCACGAAAACCTTTAGCTTTCACGTCATTCATTCTTTGCTTTATCTCAGCTATTTTCTTGTCTGACTTCTGGGCTTCACGAATTTTTCCTGTCAAGGTGGACTGAATCTCCAGCATGGCTACATATCCTCTTGGAACTATCTCCAATTTGAGATTTCTAAGATCGTCGGCTAACCCCTGGGGTAATCCTCCCGCTATGAGTGTGTTCATATAACTCTTACGGCTCAAGGCATCTGCTACAACGTTTGCCTTCCCTGGGTGATAATGCAATCTCATGTCATAGTCCTTGATCAACTCTATCCATCTCCTCTGTCTGAGGTTCAACTCCTTGTGCGTGAAGATATATTTTAGGCTCTTGTGATCAGTGTAAATATCACAACTATTTCCGATAAGGAAATGTCTCCAGGTCTTGAGTGCGTGCACTACGACTGCTAACTCAAAATCATGTGTGTCATAGTTCAACTCATGAGTTCATAGCTATCTGGATGCATAGTATACAACCTTTCCCTCTTGCATGAGCACTCCTCCAACTCCTTGACGGGATGCATCACAATACACCTGAAAATCCTTCTGAATGTTCGGCAATATCAGCACTGGGGCTGTAATCAAACATTTCTTCAACTCTTGGAAACTAGCTTCACATTCCTTGGTCCAATTATACTTGTACTCCTTCTTCAACAACTCTGTCATGGGCGTGGCAATCTTCGAGAAGTTCTCGATAAACCTCCGGTAATATCTGGCAAGTCCGAGAAAACTGCGGATCTCCTTAAGTGAGGTGGGTGCCTTCCATTCGGTGACTGCTGCAACCTTGGCGGGATCCAATGATATTCCGTCTCCAGAAGTAATGTGTCCGAGGAACCTGACTTCCTTCAACCAAAACTCACATTTGCTGAACTTCGCATATAATTGATGCTTTCGAAGCTTCTCCAAAACTAAACGCAAGTGTTCCTTGTGTTCTTCCTCGTTCCTGGAGAATATCAGTATATCATCGATGAACACCACGACAAACTTGTCTAGATATCCCATAAATACCTTGTTCATCATACTCATAAAATATGTAGGAGCATTAGTCAAACCAAATGACATGACTGTGTACTCATATAGACCATACCTTGTGGTGAAGGTTGTCTTGGGTATATCTTGTTCACGAAATTTCAACTGATGATACCCTGATCGAAGATCGATCTTGGAGAACACTCGGGCTCCAACTAATTGGTCAAACAAATCGTTAATCATCGGCAAGGGATACCTATTCTTGATGGTCGCCTCGCTCAATGCACGATAATCGACTACCATTCTCAAGGATTTATCCTTCTTCTCTACCAAGAGAACTGGGGCTGCCCAAGGTGACGAACTTGGGCGAATATACCCTTTGTCCAGTAACTCCTTGATCTGCTTCTTGATTTCTTGTAAATCATTTGCGGGCATCCGATAAGGTCTCTTGGATATTGGGGTTGTCCCTGGTAATAGCTCAATCAGAAACTCAATCTCTCTATCTGGTGGTATGCCTGGCAATTCCTCCGGGAATACAACTGGAATGTCTTGTACAATCATCACTTCCTCCTAAACAACTCCCGTGAGAGAATTCACCCGTTTACTCTTTGGTCGGCATTGGGATACGTACTTAATTCTCTTTCGCTCTGGGGTGGTGAGAAAAATAGACTTAAGGGCACAATCTATGTTTGCTTCATACTTGGTCAACTAATCCATGCCTAGGATTACATCCAATCCCTGTGACTCTAATACAATGAGTTTGGTGGGAACTTTTATGTTTCCAATGTTGAGGTTCAATGCATGACATCCTATCCCTGCTGTCATCATGCCCGTGGGGAACTAACCTTAATGGGCTGACTGAGGGTTCTAGTTGGTAAGCTATACTTCTCCACAATTACCCTTGATATGAATGAATGGGTTGCATCAGAATCAAAAAGTATCAGTACTGGACGTGAATTTAGGAAAAACTTACCAACCACCATATCGGGGTGATCATAGACCTCTTCAACATCAATGTGGTTCACCTGAGATCGGGGAAAAGGATTGGGCTTCTTTGCTGAGGAGTTGCCATTGCCATTTCCATTTCCGATCGTGTTTTGGGGACATTCAGTGGCATAGTGTCCCGTCTTCTGGCACTCGAAGCAGGTGATATGGTTCAGATCCTTCTGACCTGGATCGGGATGGTGTTGAGCGCCATTACCTCCATTGCCATTCTTGAAGTTGTTCCTATTGCGGTTGTTCACATTTCCTCCATGTTTGTGGCCTCCATGGTTATGCACTGGGTGGTTATGGTGGGTGTGTCGTCCAAACTTCTCGGATGTTGTTCCTGTATTCCCTGAATAGGGGGAGTAACGGGGCTTCTGCTGAGCTCCAGAGTTGAACTACCCATGTCCATACTTCCTTTTGCGGTTCTCGATCTGCTGTTGTTTTCCCTCCAAGATGAGGGCCTTGTCTACCAGCTCCTGGTAGTTGTTGAAGGTGGCCACGGTTAGCTGAATGCTCAACTCATGGTTGAGTCCTTCCATGAATTTCTCCTGCTTGGCCGCATCATCGGCCACATCTCCAGGTGCCTATTGGGCCAACATGCTAAATTCATCAACATACCGAGCCATAGAGCATTTTCCCTCTCATAAGTTGCAAAACTCACGGTTCTTCAGACTCATGGCTCCAGCTGAGACATGAGCGGTGCAGAAGGCCTGCTTGAATTGCTCCCAAGTCACACCAAAAATGGGGTATGTGGTCGTGTAGTTCTCCCACCAAGCAGCTGCTGGTCCTTCAAGTTGATGTGCGGCAAAACGTACTTTCTCAGCTTTGGTACATCCAGCAGTAATTAGTTCCCTCTCCATCTTGCGGAGCCAATCATCTGCCACAATGGGCCCAACACTGCTGGAGAATGTCGGAGGATTCAACCTCAGAAAACGGGTGAGATTGTTGGCCTGGGTTGGATGATGGTTGTTGTTATTGTTGGTCTCGTTCTGAATGATCAACTGCATGAGGGTATTCTGCTCTTGGATCAACTGAGTGAGTTCCGGCAGGAACTTGGAGGCAGGGTCATGTCTCGGAGGCATCTGGTGTTTTTAGAGGGATGGGAATTAGCATAGAACAAGGGTCTAAAGAGAAATACACTACCTATATGAAATGCAACAAACAATTATCACACCACCCATTTATTCATTTATCATCTCAAAAGGTTCAAACACGGGGATACAAGTTCGCGATAACCTAAACATCGGCCTAAACGTTTAACGATAAGATAAATTAGTGGTCTTGTCTATGTGTCCTCCTCAGAAGTACATGGTGGTGAGTCCGTCGGTAGAGCTCTCTTTGTTTTCCTCCTCGTTGCTGATCAAGGGGGCTACGTCTCCTTCCGGGTGAAGATTTCCCCCCATGTCCAATTCTTCCTCTAGATATGCAACGTGAGTCTTCATCTTCTCGATCCTCTCTAGGAAGTCCTTCACTTCTTGTTCGTGCTCGTAGTGTGCTTCTCGGGCTTCTGCTTTGAGCTCAAGTTCGCGGAGCATCAGTTGCTTGATCTTCTTCGTGTCCTTGCTTACACGAAGCTCCAGAGTCCTGATGTGTGTCTCCAAGGTCTGGGCATAGGACAGGAGTGCGTCTTCAGTCTTGGTCTCTATGATTTCTCCATCTGCCCCTCTCCGGGATACCGTGTACAGGTCTAGCGAAATGGGGCAGCCTCTATACACCTCCTTGATACGTTCGAGTGCAAAGTGAATCGCCATGTCCCTTTCGAGAATCCAGCTGGGTGTTATGAACTTGAAGTCCATAGTTCTGTGTGATGCTCGAAGGTCCTTCCGGGGATGTGCACCTCAATCCGGCCTGTAGAGAGCGTCTCCTAGGTAAGACCTGGTAGGTTTTCCGATGATGGTTGGCAGAGCAATCCTTATGTCCTTGACGATTTGCACCAGCTCTTTGCCGAAGGGCATTATTGCGTCGGGCTGGCAAAACTCCATGACCATGACTAGGTTGAAGGTGGCCATCTAGAAATATTGAAAAATCGGAGAGAAGTCAGAATTGAGCAGAAGATAAAAATAGAAGGTTTAAAGATATAAGAAAATTTGTTTTCTTCGTAAAGCTTTTCCAGTCCTAGAGGTTATGTCCTACGATCAGCGTGTGCTCTGATACCATATCTGTAGCGACCCGACCTGAAATGGCCAAGTCTCTGGTGTTTCTGTACCATCCCAAGATCACGCTGGTACAGAGAGAGTACATCAATGTATATATCGAGAGTACAATCACACTGCTTTATTAATCGAATCTCATATCGAGTACTTTATTACAATAAAGATTACAAGAAAGTGGTTGAAGGCCAACTCATGAGATAAAGCTAAACGAAAACTAGCGGAAGCTTCAAAGGTAGTTGAGTCCATCTGACTCCAGGGCATATCACCGAGCGTAGATCGTGTTGTCACTCCTGGTTGGAAAAGTACTCTGCAACATGACACGTTCCAACCGTGTAGGTCAGCATATTGAATATGCTGGCAAGTCATAAAAGAGAGAGTTTAAAAGTATCATCTATACTAATGCATATATGGCAGGTGGAGCTATAAGTTTTTAGCGGAAGTCAAAGTTTTCCTACAATAAGAGAGGGGCTAAAAGCAAAATTTACTACATTGTTGGTTGTTAATGAGATGGTTCCACCAACCATATCTCATACCCAAATTATCAATAATACCCACATCATTATTATTATTTGTGTTGAGAATTCTAGATAGTTTTGGTTCCTTTGGCTCAATTTGTCCATCACCGTGGACACGGCTAATCGATTAGGTTTGAGTACTCTGCAGAGTTTTGCACACGTTCCCCACAAGATTTGATCGCCTCCGTTGAAGTCCTCGCACATTAGGGTGTTTGAGAACTGGATGATCAAAACATAGTCTTCCAAAGGGTTCCTCTGAGCCACTGTCAGTGCCCATCCAATCCTAACGTTCTTCTACATCTCGTAGCACCGCCCGTCTAGAATCACCACGATGTCCAACCAAGCCAGAGCCCATAATGACGTGTGGCTGTGCAGGTAAGCCTCGGGTCTTGAAGTATCCATCCATCTCTTCGTGCATGGGTGAAGCTTTCCGCAAGATGTCATGGCACTTCTCCAAGCATCCCGGGTCATCCACTTGTTACTCCAAGGTGCCCATCTAAACCATCCTTCACCGAGAGATATATTGCATCACGAGGTCTTGAAAGCCTTGAAGTCTTCAGGTCTTGATTATTAAGTTCTCACAACACTCATGAGAAACACTCAAAGAAACCCCGTCTACTAGAAGCATAGCGAAATAAAATAATGTCCCTGGCCAAGTAACAAGGGGTGATGGGTGCCTACCACATGATAATACATCAAGAAACAAATTTCCAAGTACCTACTTTGCATGCAATGGGTGGAGAATGTTGAACTAAATGCATATGAACAATAGGTAAAAACATGATCAACGTGACTTGCCTTGTTGACGATTTTCAAACTCGAGCGCCTCTAGATAACAAGCTTCGCACTCCGTATGATCTAATGAGACAATAATTTCACATAATAAGCATGACAACAAGGAGTATAAAAATAAAACAATAATCAAACACTAGCTAGATCAAAAGAGAACATAAATAATCTAAAAGAACTAAAACAAATTCTGTTTTGTTGGAAACCCTAATTGAAAATATTCTACAAATTCTGAAATTAAACCTACTGATAAATAAGATCACTAGTGACCAGCAGCAAAAGGAATCAACTCAAAAACCATTTTTAAACTCAAGATATTCACAAAACAAAGTTTGAATCAAATCTATTTAAATTCAAAATTAATATATTCAAACATGGTCAAACTCTATATCTACAGAAACTACATAAAGTTCGTGATACAATGCAAAAAAGAATCATCTAATTTGGAGTTAAAACATAAAAGTTAGAGCAAAAACAAAATAGAAACTATTCTGTTTTCAAAACAGAAAACAGAAAATAAAAATTTCTAACTAACGGACAGGGTGCTACGTGGAAGCATCCTACTGGCTAGAGGTGTGCGCTGTGGGTACTAAACAAACGGACGGCCGCACGTTAGAGGAAATCGTTTCGGCTAAAGTTAATAAACAAAAAACTGGTTGGTTATTTTAAACAAAACCGAAGGGGTAATTTTCATCTAATCCTATCCGTTGGCTACCTATCTAATGGCTGAGGAGGAGGGGGTGCTCACCGTGGTGGTGGTTGATGCTCCGGCGAGATCGATGGCGGCTGGGGAGGAGCTCCCGTGGTCATGGACGGCGGTCGAGGTGACCAGGTGGTGGAGACGGCGCTCTGGCATTGTCTGGTGGCGTATGCGAGGCTCGGGGATGATGAACGGGAGCGACAGGAGCTCTGAAGGCTTCGGCCTCTTGCCGAAGTACGGCGACGGCTTGCGGCGGTGTGGAGCATGGAGAGGGGGGTTTCGGGTGGAACGGGTGCGGGGAAGGCTGGATATTTATAGGGGGGCTCAGAGGTGCGAGAGAGGAAGGAGGCACGGAGATCGGCTTAGATCCGGTAATTCTCCGGTGAGAAAGGAAGGCGAGAAGAGGAAAGGATGAAGAAGACCGAGCTAGGCTACGGTCGGGGTGGGCCCCAACGGTCACAAAGAGAGGAGAGGGCGCGGGGTGGGGCGGTCGGCCGACCCGAAGGTATTCGGATCTGGCGAGAGAATTATCGGGCCGAAACCATCATAGTGGGCTCCCTAATAAAGGAAAAAAATCCTTTTAATTAAAACCATGAAATAAAACTAAAAAAAGGAAATAAAATTTGCTCCGAATATAGGAGTATTGTATATCAAAACTATGAGAAAAATAAATCCCACAACGTGAACATTTTTTAGACATAAAATAAAAACTTAAAAAAATGTTTTTTTAAATCCAATAAAAACCAAATTTGACCTTTAAATAAATTGGCACTATTTTTCTTATGATTTTTTGGGGTGTCATGTTACCTCCTCTCATACTTGCTTGGCAAGATATTTGTCACGGATTTGTGAGTGAAATTCCCGTGCCAAAATGAGTTTAAAACAAATACTGAAAGAAAATTCAAATGCCACATTTATTTCAATCAAAATGCATAGATGCTTAGCTGTAATTGTAAAACATTCCAAATTGACAATTTGGGATGTTACAGATGCCCATCAATAGATATCAATGCGAGGAGTAGAGATTACCATGCAATAGATGCACTAGACCTATAAGTGTATGAAAGCTCAACTCAAGCTAAGTGGGTGTGCATCTAACTTGCTTACTCATGAAGACCCCACGCATTTGAGGAAGCCCATCATAGGATTATACAAGCCAAGTTCTATAATGAAAAATTCCCACTAGCATATGTAAGTAACAAAACAAGAGACTCTCTATATGAAGAAGATGGTGCTACTTTGAGGCACAAGTGTGGAATAAGAGGTAGTAACACTGTCCCTTCTCTCTTTTCTCTCATTTTTCTTCTTCTCCCTTTTCTCCCTTTTTTATTTTTCTTTTTCTATTTTTTATTTTTCTCTTTTTTTACTTTATCTTTTTTCTTTTTTTCTTTTTCGTCCGAAGTTTCTTCCTGACTTGTGGGGGAACCATTGTTGCCATCATCCTTTCCTCACTAAGACAGTGCCCAAAATAATGATGATCATATTACTTTTATTTAATTACAATTCAATATGAAAAACTAGTAGGTTGATATGAATCTATATGAATGCCTCTGGCAGTGTACTAGGATGTCCAATGATCAAGTGTAACATGTATAACAATGATGAACGGTGTCTTTGCCACAAATACTATGTCATCTTATATGATGATGCAAAGGAGAATGACAATGAAGTGTAAGTTATATGATGTGACGATGGAAGTTGAATGGCAATATATATCGGAATGGATATGGAAATGCCATGATAGGTAGGTATCCTAGCTGTTTTGAGAAAGATATAATGAGCCTTATGTGCAATAGAGCGTATCATGTCACGGGATTTGGATGCACCGGCGAAAGTTGCACCGGTCCTTGAGGTGAGAATGGGCAATGGAAAGTACTGAAGAGGCTAGCAAATATTTGGAGGTGAGAGTGCGTATATCCATGGATTCACATTAGTCATGAAGAACTCACATACTTATTTCAAGAATGTATTAGCTCTTTCGAAGCAAAATACTACCCGCATGCCCCTACGGAGGAGGTTGGTAGGAGTTAACCATCGCGCGCCCCCGACTTAAATATCACTAGGATTTCAACGAGGAATAATTTTGCTCACACATAATCACCATGCCATAAAAATATTTGGATGGACAGAAAGTTAACACATCTAATTCATGATACCTATATTAACCAATGATCGTGCAATCATGCTTTTTCACATTACCATATTAATATCATTAACCATGATTTCTACTTTATGTGCTATATGTGGTTTTGATTATGCACTCATTGAATACCTATTATTCTTAGCTAATATTATAAGCGATGCAAATTACCATTGCTATTTATTAACGCTAAAACATATATAAGTGAAGAAGGAGAGTGCAATTATTTCTACCAAATCTATACGCCATCGTGCTCTAAAAGATATAATTGAAGTACTAGAGCAACTCATAAGCTCAACAGATATAAGTGAAGCACCTAGAGTATTCTAATAAATCATGGTGATCGTGTGTCTATCTCAAGTGGGTGTATTTAGAGAAGAATGATTGTGGAAAAAAAAAACGAAAACCAAACTAAACCAAAAGATGCTCCAAGAAAATCTCATATCATGTGATGAATCAAAATGTAGCTCCAAGTGACATACCGATGGAATGAGACGAAACAGGGGATGCCTTCTGGGGCATCCCCCAGCTTAGATGTTTGAGTATTCCTAGAATATTACCTTGGGGTCCCTTTGTCATCCCCAATCTTAGTCTCTTGCTGCACCTTATTCGTTTGTCCATCACCATAACACCCAAAACTTGAAAACTTCACCACACAAAACTCAATAGAAACTTCATGAGATCCGTTAGTATAACGAACATATCAAATACTTTGGGTAATGTTATAAATTGATTCATATTTTGTTATGTCATAAGGTATAGTATTCTAATTTTTCCATGACTTATACCCCCGATATAATCCATAGCAACATCAAAACAAGCAAACTATGCAAGCAAAAACAGAATCTGTCTAAAACAAAACAGTTTGTAATGATATAGTTAAATACCATACTTATGTAACTCCAAACATTTTGAAACATTATCACCACCTGGGGAATAGGTATATAAATACTTTGTAAAAACTTCAGATAAAAAAGACGTTCCAGTAAAATCATAGAAATTCTTCATTGGACGCTTAAGTTTCTATTTTTGCATCGCATCAATTCTACTATTATCCAAATCATCCCAAAGGCTTTACTTGGCACAAACACTAATTTAAACACAAAAACACAATTACTAATGAGTCAACAATCATGCTATGACACACAAATATAAAGCAAAAACAAAAATAGAAAGATAACAATTAGGTCTCCTCCCAACTAGCGCCATCGTTTTGTGCCCCTAGCTAGGCATGATGCATACGATTCAAGTGTTGTAATCTTTGACACTCCATCCATAAGCAGCCCTCATGATTGATTAATAAGGTGGTTTGATTCACTTTCTATGACAGTGTTCCATCCCTTTCCTCAATGATAATTGGAACTGTATATTTCTCTCTTTCATATCAATTAATGCACCTATAGTTCGTACAAAAGGTCTCCCAAGTATTACTGGACAAGATGGGTTGCAATCATTATAAAGAACTATAAAGTCTATAGGCACATAATTTCTATAAGAAATTGTGAGAACATCATTTATTCTTCCCAAAGGTTTCTTGATAATAGAGTCCGCAAGATGTAGACTATGTGAGCACTCATGGATATTAGTAAGACCAAGCACATCACATAAGATTTAGGTATATTTGAAACACTAGCACCTAGATCACACAAGGCATTCATTCATATTCTTTTATCCTAATTTGAATAGTAAGTTCCCATTAATCATACACCTTTCTAGGAATAAAGACTTCTAACTCAAGTTTTTCATCATAGACTTTTACCATAGCTTCTATTATATGTTGAGTAAAAGCTTTATTTTGTTCACAAGCGTTGGGTGAGCTAATAATGAATTGTAGAAAGGAAATAAATTGTACTAAATAGAAATTATAATAATTAAAATCCTCATGATCCAAAATAGTGGGCACATCACTAGTTAAAGTTTTGACCTCTCCAAACCCACTTTTTCAGTATTAGCATTAGAATCATCACCCTCCAAGAAATTGGTACACTCTCTAACTAGAGTTTAGTCATCTCAAGTCCCATTATGAAATATTTTAGAGAAGTAAACAGAGGTTCATTAGGATAAGTACCAAGCACTTTAAGATCTTCATCATGATTCTTGTAAAAATCGGATGGAAGAGCTATTTCTAGGAATTCCTGCTTAGCTTTCAACTTGGCGGTCCTATGCCTACTTTCATTCATAGGTATTTGTAAAGATTTAATAGTCTCATTAAAGTCATGCTTTGGTGGCAAAGTTTTACGTTTAAGTGTTTCTACATCAAGAGCAATTATACCCATGTTCCTAGCCAAATCATCAATCTTATGCAACTTTTCTTGTACCGTAGTATTGAAAACTTTTTGATAAATAATGAATTATTTAGAAGTGTTCTCAAGATCACAGGATAACTTATTATTATTGGTTCCCATCAAAATTGCCATAAGAGTTGCCATAACCATTAGAGGTGTTACCGGGATATGTCCTACAATTGAAATTACCCCTATAGGCATTGTTATTGAAATTATTTTGTGATATAAATTTCACATAAATTTCATTATCATTTTACTCAATTAAAGTAGACAAGGGCATGTCATTAGGATCAACATGAGCATTTTGATTAGCAACCAAATTCGTAAGAGCATCAACTTTTTCACTAAAAGTAGCGATTTCCTCAACAGAGTATACCTTCTTACTAGTTGGAGCTATTTCGGTATGCCATTGAGAGTAGTTGGTCATGATGTTGTCTAGAAGTTTGGTAGCCTCTCCTAAGGTCACCTCTATGAAGGTACCACCTGCAGCAGAATCTAGAAGATCTCTATATACAAAGTTTGGTCCGACATAGAAGTTTTGATAATCATCCACAAGTTTAAACCATGAGTAGGTCAATTTCTAATCATCAATTTCATCCTCTCCCAAGCTTGTGCAACATGTTCATGATCATGCTGTTTAAAATTCATCATTTTATTTCTAAGGGAGATGATCTTAGCAGGAGCAAAATACTTGGTAATAAAAGCATCTTTACATTTATCCCATGTTCCAATACTATTATGTGGTAAAGATGAGAACCAAGATTTAGCTTTATCTCAGAAAGAAAAAGGAAATAACTTTAATTTCACTATATCAATATCCGTGTCCTTTTCCTTTTTCATATCACAAAGTTCAAAAAATTTATTAAGATGAGCAGCGGGATCCTCATCAGGACCTCCCGAAAATTGTTCTTTCATGACAAGATTCAGCAATGCAGCATTTATATCTAAGGATCCGCACTAGTGGCAGGTGATATAGGAGTACTAATAAAACCATTGTTATTATTATTTTAGAAGTGACACAACTTAGTATTATCTTGAGATATCGTGATCGAGCAAGCAAAGTAACAAGCAGGACAAGTGAACTAGCAAGTAAAGCGAGCAAAGGAGTAAACTAGCAACTAGCAAAGACAAATATTTCTTGTATTTTTCATTTTATGGTGCAATCAAAATATAATAGCAAATAAAAAGGGGAACAAGTGAATGATAACTTTTGTGAAGTTACTTGATAGTAGTTTGATGATACTCCCTCGCAACGGTGCCGGAAATCCTTCCCGATGCTTGGATCTATGTTGGGTTTTCTGTGAGAAGGAACGAGTGGTGCAACACAATATAGATATGTATTTCCCTCAGTAGAGAACCAAGATTTGTTGAACCAATAGGAGTAACAACCAACCTCTGTTTACAGCAACTGCACACATAGAAACAAACACTTGTACCCAACACATGCAAGAGGGTTGTCAATCCCCTTGTCTTGTTATTTGCAAGCAAGTATGTAGTGTGTTGGAAGTTGCAAAGTGAAAAGTAAATAAAAAGTAAATGAAGGCAGTGAGGAAATTTTAGCATTTGTAAACTTATAAATGAATAGACCCAGGGCCATAGTTTTCCCCAGTGGCATCTCTCATGAAAGCAAGCAAGCGGTGGGTAAATCAATGTAACATCCCAAATTTTGGAAAGTTAAAATAATTATTAGATTGTTTGTTTGTTTGCTTGAGTGATTGAAACTTGTGTGAAATCTGAAACTTTTCAAAAACTTTTGAATGAGAGGGAATAAAATGACTTTCCCCATCTCCGATGAATTCAAATTCAATCTTTTAAAAGCAATGAGAGAAGATGACATGACTTCTTCAGCTATAAAGAATTTGAATGGAGCTGGCATTTGAATTTCCTTCGATTTTAATTTGCAAATTCTATTTTCCCTCCACTCAAGAAATGCCGGGGAATAATATTCTATCAAACAGAAAAGAGAGGAGGAACATTACCCTCCAAAGCCAGGGGCATTTGTTGAAGTATTTTGAGCCAAGGAAACAAAATTTAATTTGAGAAAATAATTGCAAAAAGAAATAATGCTTTTAGGGATTTTTTTTGGAAAAACATTTTTTTGAAGTTTTTTTTTGGCCGTGGAAAAGTGCCCATCATTTAGATTTTATTTTTCTGATAATTTTAGTATATAGAACCTCTATATTCCGAATAGATTTGATTTCCCTTTTATCTTTTTAGTTTCCTAGTTTTGAAAAAGGAAAGAAATCGTGTTTAAATGGAAATAAACGGTGGCCCATTAAGACCTTTCCAAAAAAACTGGCCCAACCGGATCTTCTTCTTCCTCTATCTCCTTCCTCACATGAACAGGACCTTCCTTAGCCATGGACAAAGAAATCCTCACCTCCGGGATTCGCGAGCTATACTTCCTCCCGGCGCCTCCCGTCACCACTATAAGAACGCCCCATCTCTCCTCTTTCCATTCCCCTAGAGAAATCCTCTTCTCCCTGCCCGTAGCCATCTCGCCACCATCTCCACCTTCCCTGCCATAATCGAGCTCTGCAGGAGCTACACCCCGTCGCCCCCCCTGCAGGTCCCTCCCCTCCCTGCCGAGCCCTCCCTACCTCGCCGCCACCTCCCCACCACCGATCCACCGCACCCCCTCGCCCTGCAGCCTCGCCGGAGCTGTGGCCTCCTCCACATCCCCCCGACCAGGAAACCCCTGCTCCTCCCGTCGCCCCCCCTGCACCCCTCTCCATCTCCCCCTCGCCTCCACCCTAGGAGCCCCCACCCCTCCTCCACCGCCCCCCTCCTTCGCCACCCCACCCCGCCGGAGTTGCCCCATCACCGGAGTGCCCTCGCCGCTGCACCTCCTGCCATCGTGGGAGTTCCCTCAAGCATGAGGTAACCCCCTCTCCATTACTTTTTTTTCTTGTTCTTTTCTTTTGTTTTACTTCTACCATTAGATCTAGAATCAACGCGACATATTAGAAGCCCCGATACCCTTTCGGTTTAGTTAAGAAAACCACTCATATTTCTATTACATTAGTTTAGCCGAAGCGGTTTTATTAGATTTCGGCTGTCTGCTTATATGTCTCGTAGCAAACACCCCCTTAGACAATCAGAGAGCACCACGTGGACCCCCTGTTCACTAGTTGGATTTTTTCTATTTTCAGTTTAAATCAAAAACAGAGGCAGATTCAATTTTCTATTGGTCATAACTTTTGATCCACAACTCCAATGGAGTTGATTCGTTTTCCAGTAGATCACTATTTTTCTGTAGTTTTTAAAAACATATAATTTGTCTATGTTTGAAATTTTAAAAGTTGAATTAGATAAGATTTACTTAAAACCTTGTTTTGCCTATTCCAGGAGTTTAAAATAGCTTTTAATTTGATTCCTTTTGCTACTGATCACTAGTGATCTTATTTATCAGTGGTAAAAATTTCAGATTTGTTTGGGTATTTTAGCTTATGATTTCTTGTGAAACAATTTCTGTTTCACCTCTTTTAGGATTATGACTAATTCCTTTTCTATAATTCCTTTTAAAATATTTTATTTATTATTTCAGAAAGATTATGTTTAGTTTCTGTTTGCTTAACAGTAGTTTGGCAACAAGTTTTTATTTTATTTTTAATTGTTATCATGAAATCAATTCTAGTTCCTTAGTAACTTGCAATTGGTTTTTCCACTCTTTCAAATCCCGTTTGGAAATACTTTGAAAAAGTTTTGTGAAAAAAATACTTTATTCTATCTTAGTTAAATTTATATCTTAGTTCCCTGTTATTATTTTCCATTGGACGAAAACTATTTAGTGTTTGATGTAGCAGAAGACTCCCTAGTCTTATTTGAAGTTTCCTTGAAATTCCTATTTTGCTCTCTCTTTTGTTTTGATTGTTAGAATGATTGCTAGTATGAGTGCTTATGTGAATGATATGTTTGTTATATAGATTTCATCGGAGAGTGATGAGTAGTCTATCAAGTTATTTCTCGAGAAATTCTTCTTCGTCAACATCACCAGGCAAGTCACTTTGATCATACTATCACCTATGTTTATGCATCGTAGTTCTACCATCCTATGCCCAATTGCATGATGAGTAGGTACTTGGAAATTTTAGTATAGATTGTAGTATCATGTGGTAGGCACACAACAACCCCGATACTTGGCCCCGGGACGACAAATTTCATATTCCTATGTTTGAGTAGACGGGATTTCGGTTGAGTGCATAACACGAGTGATGCGAGCTTGATTAAATAATCAAGACCGGTTAAGACAAGACTTTTCAAGACCTCGGACGCAATGCAACTCTGGGTGAAGGACGGTTGATCGGCTCCCTAGAGAAACCAGTGGATGACCCGGGATGCTGGGGACGGCCATCCCATCCTGCGGAAAGCTTCACCCAGGCTCAAAGAGACGGACGGATATTTTCAAGACCCAAGGCTTACCTGCACAGCCACAAGTCATTATGGGCTCTGGCTTGGTTGGACAACGCGGCGACTCTGGACAGGCGGTGCTAGCAGATGTAGAAGAACGGTAGGAATGGATGGGCACCGACAGGGATTCAGAGGGACCCGTTGAAAGACCATGTTTTGATCATCCGGTCTTCAAACACCCTGAAGTGCGAGGACGTACACGGAGGCGATCAAATCTTGTGGGGAACGTGTGCAAAACTCTGCAGAGTACTCAAACCTAATCGATTAGCCGTGTCCACAGTCATCGACAACTTGAGCCAAAGGAACTGAAGTTATGTGAAATTCTCAACACAAATAATAATATCGATGTGGGAATTATTGACAACTCGGGTACGAGAACTGGTTGGCGGAACCATCTCGTTAACAACCAACCTTGTAGTAATATTTTGCTTTTAGCCCCTCTTGTTGTAGGAGAAAATTTCCTTTACGCCAAGAAAAACTTATAGCCCCACCTGCCATATATGCATATAGTATAGATGATTATTTTTCACCCCTCTCTTATGTGACTTGCCGGCATATTCAATATGCTGACCTACACGGCTGCAACGTCTTATGTTGCAGATATTTTTCTTCGACGAGTAAGAGTACGATTCAGGGTTACGGTCTACACTCGACTTGCCGTTGGTGTTTATTGGGACTCCACACCCTTGACTGCTTCCGCTGAGATATTTAAGGTATATATCAGTTTTATGCTATTTACATGTGATTGCAGTTTGATATATACATTGATGTACTGTGTGTGCCAGTATACTGATCCAGGGATGGCACAGAAACACAGAGGCTTGACTCGTCTTGAGTCGGGTCGCTACAGAAATGGTATCACAGCACATGTTGACTGTAGGACGTGACCCCTAGAAACTAGAAATCCCTTAGGGAAGAATCTCTCAAAAAATTTATTTTCAAGAACATCCTTTACTTCTCATCCCTTCTGATTTCATCAAATGTTCCCTCTCACCTTAAATAGTTATACAATCCCCTTACCACTTTGACCTCATGAATAATCAACGGAGTTCTACTTCAAAGTAAAGAGGATTTCACCATGCATTCGAAGAATTGAAGCTACACCAATTGAAGACTCTCAAGACCCGAAGAACTCGAAGATCCCGAAACGTTCCAATGTTTATTAGAAGTCCAAATCCCTTTTATATACCCACGTTAGATACGATGATTTGTGAGCCGTCATTGGTGTGTGTTTTTTCGACAGCCACAAATAAAACGCATTCTCAAAAAAATATTTTTTGTATTGTGTGTATCTCCCTCCCTCTCTTACCCGTCTCATCCCCAAAACCTCAACCCTACCAGATGGAGTATGAAGCTGGACTTGTAGTCTCTGGACCAATGACCCAAGTGGAAGCTGAAATATGGATTCAGAACATGGAGAACCACTTCGGGAGTAACTTGATCTCAAGGAAGTATGAAGTGGAACACGCTCTCCAGTACTTTACCCAAAGTGCTGCTATGTGGAGGAAAATGCACCATGTCATACAATGATTTAGTGGAGCAGAAACTTGGGACGAATTCAAGGACACTCTATTAAGATCCCGACTTATTCAGAAGAGCTATGATAATCCGAAGGAGAAGACTTGTGCATGCAAGATCTGTGGAGAAATAGGACACACCCAGGAAGAACACAAGGATGGATGCACTCATTGTGAAGAAAATCACCCAGCTGAGGAGTGCCCAAGTAGTCAGGTGACTTGTTTCCTTTGTGAAGTAACCACCCACTACCCAGCTCAATGTCACATTTACCCCAAGGTACAACAAGTTGTCAAGCAGCAGAAAGATGCAGTGAAGGAAACACTCAAGAAGAAGATTCTAGAAGAACCGGTGATGAACGAAAATATTGAAGACCCTGATGGACAAGGTCTGACCAGATTTTTCTCCAATGCATGCTACTCATGTGGAGAAGAAGGACATTATTCACAGGATTGCACGAAGAGAAGCCAAGAGTATCTGGGAAACTTCCCGACGGAAGAAGTGGAGTTTGATCCACTTGAAATAGAAGAACTGGCCAAAATGAAGGAGTCCACAAAGAAGAAAAAGTACCCTCGGAAGAGCCAAATCTCTGCAGATATAGACCTGAGTCATGTCAGATGTTACAAGTGTATGGAATTTGGCCACCACAAATACATGTGCTCAGGAAGGAAGCCGGAAATCCAAGGAGCAATAGCAAAAGCTAAGAAGCCTCGAGACTTGTCGGAACTCATTTGCTTTCGTTGCAAGGAAGCGGGACATTTTGCTAGCGATTGTCCGCAAAGGAAGAAAGCTAGAATGGAGTAGTTAAGTTTTGACCAGGGCAATAAGTGTGATCCAAAGCACTCTTGTTTTTCATTGAGATCATGGAGTGAAATTTTTGTAACAGAAGTCCCTGAGATTGTAATAACATCATGAATAAATGGAATTTATTGTCTCAAGATTGCCTATGTTGAAAATGTATGCGTTGTTTTTCTACGAGCAAAGATCTCTGAACATTATGAGGATATGAGAAAATATGGCTATGTAGGCATGAGTATAATTCATTTTAAGTGTGGTAGTAATCGGTAAACCCACAGGATCCATTGAGTAGGAGTGTACCATGATTACCAAGGAGACATATACATTCCTCTGAGTACCTATTTACTGACACCTGCAGATGGCAACTCTCTACGAGTCATTCCTCAAGGGCCCAGAAACGATCATGACCCTGACCAGTGACCATGATTACCCGAAAATCCTGAAGGACATCATGAAGCACATTCGTCTTGAAGGAGATGCAGTCTACGAAGGCTACCCATTCATGGAAAGTGGAGTAGAACTTTGGTATGTGGAAGTACACCTCCACCATGTGAAAGGAGTTTGTCCAAAGACTATGGGGCAATACTTTTTCATTTCACGTGTACCACGAACAACCTTCTTTGATGCTGTTCGTGAAGCTGCCATGGAAGCCATACGTCAGATTGGAGAAATACTTGAAACAAGACTCCGTCATACCCAGGAATACCTGAGTGAGGTACGTGCGGAGATGATGGAGATGAAGCTCATGACCACCGTGATGAAGCAAAAGATGGATGATTTCAAGGAGCACCTCGGAAAGTTCGAGTGGAACTAAAGTACCTCCAACAGAAACAAACGAATAAAATTGGCAGAAATGCTTGCCCATCCCGAACAATGTGGATGGCAGCATTTGTAATAAATTACTTTTGAGTTAGAATTTTGAAGAACGCAAGGATGTAATAAAGGATTGATTATGAAATGAATATGATTTATAGAAGAAGCTATGATGGATCAGCAAATGTTTTCTTAGGAACATACGACAACCTGAGAGTGGTGAAGAAACGATAGATGTTTTGTTCAGCTTGCAGAACCAATGGTTTATCCGAACTTCGTTCGCGGACAAGAGAAAATCTGCAACGCTTGTGAGGATGCCCAAGTGTTAATATGCGAGATTCGCTAAACCTTATACAGATAAATGATTTGGGTGCGGAATGGATTGATCACCATGACGACTTACTCTTATCATTTATCTTGCTATTCGGAATGGTAAACCAAAGAGACTTACCCATATAGAGAGACGACGTTCTTTGAAGCTTTTGTTTAAGCCTTACAATGGTATGGTGAAAGCCCCATGTACATGGCACATGTTGTCACACGTAGGAAATTTTACGGTGAGAATGAAACCAAGACCCCTCTGTCTGCAGGATAGCCACAAATGGTAGACCACCATGAGAATCATCGATAGGATTAGTTAGAATTGATCACGAGACTGTCAGTTAAAGAAGACCCAGTAACAGAAGAAGCTTATATCAACGGAAGAGCCCTCGTGTTTGATGGAGACATTATGAATATAACGGAAGATATGAAGACTGTGAGGAGTCAGATGCCAAAACCCCAGAGGATTGTTAAAATCTTAAGGGACCAGTATCTCTCATTTTAAGTGTGGTAGCATCCCACTTTGCCGGAGGTTGGATTTGTTAGAAGACCCCCAAACCCAAACCTTTCTTTCTAGCCCCTCCGAATCTCGAGGACGAGATTCATTTTAAGTATGGTAAGTTTGTAACATCCCAAATTTTGGAATGTTAAATAATTATTAGATTGTTTGCTTGTTTGCTTGAGTGATTGAAACTTGTGTGAAATCTGAAACTTTTCAAAAACTTTTGAATGAGAGGGAATAAAATGACTTTCCCCATCTCCTATGAATTCAAATTCAATCTTTTAAAAGCAATGAGAGAAGATGACATGACTTCTTCAACTATAAAGAATTTGAATGGAGCTGGCATTTGAATTTCCTTCGATTTTAATTTGCAAATTCTATTTTCCCTCCACTCAAGAAATGCCGGGGAATAATATTCCGTCAAACAGAAAAGACAGGAGGAACATGACCCTCCAAAGCCAGGGGCATTTGTTGAAGTATTTTGAGCCAAGGAAACAAAATTTAATTTGAGAAAATAATTGCAAAAAGAAATAATGCTTTTAGGGATTTTTTTTTGGAAAAACATTTTTTTTAAGTTTTTATTTTGGCCATGGAAAAATGCCCATCATTTAGATTTTATTTTTCTGATAATTTTAGTATATAGAAACTCTATATTCCGAATTGATTTGATTTCCCTTTTATCGTTTTAGTTTCCTAGTTTTGAAAAAGGAAAGAAATCATGTTTAAATGGAAATAAACGGTGGCCCATTAAGACCTTTCCAAAAAAACTGGCACAACCGGATCTTCTTCTTCCTCTATCTCCTTCCTCACGTGCACAAGACCTTCCTTAGCCATGGACAGAGAAATCCTCACCTCCGGGATTCGCGAGCTATACTTCCTCTCGGCGCCTCCCATCACCACTATAAGAACGCCCCATCTCTCCTCTTTCCATTCCCCTAGAGAAATCCTCTTCTCCCTGCCCGTAGCCATCTCGCCACCATCTCCACCTTCCCTGCCATAACCGAGCTCTGCAGGAGCTACACCCCGTCGCCCCCCCTGCAGATCCCTCCCCTCCCTGCCGAGCCCTCCCTACCTCGCCTCCACCTCCCCACCACCGCTCCACCGCACCCCCTCGCCCTGCAGCCTCGCCGGAGCTGGGGCCTCCTCCACATCGCCCCGACCAGGAAGCCCCTGCTCCTCCCGTCGCCCCCCCCTGCACCCCTCTCCATCTCCCCCTCGCCTCTACCCCAGGAGCCCCCACCCCTCCTCCACCGCCCCCTCCTTCACGACCCCACCCCGCCGGAGTTGCCCCATCGCCGGAGTGCCCTCGCCACTGCACCTCCTGCCATCGTGGGAGTTCCCTGAAGCACGACTTAAGCCCCTCTCCTTTACTTTTTTTTCTTGTTCTTTTCTTTTGTTTTACTTCTACAGTTAAATCTAGAATCAACGCGGCAGATTAGAAGCCCTGATACCCTTTCGGTTTAGTTAAGAAAACCACTCAGATTTCTATTACATTAGTTTAGCCGAAGCGGTTTTATTATATTACGGCCGTTTTCTTATATGTCTCGCAGAAAACACCCCCTTATCCAATCAGAGAGCACCACGTGGACCCCCTGTTCACTAGTTGGATTTTTTCTATTTTCAGTTTAATTCAAAAACAGAGGCAGATTCAATTTTCTTTTGATCATAACTTTTGATCCACAACTCCAATGGAGTTGATTATTTTTCCAGTAGCTCACTATTTTTCTAAAGTTTTTAAAAGCATATAATTTGTCTATGTTTGAAATTTTCAAATTTGAATTAGATCAGATTTAGTTTAAACCTTGTTTTGCCTATTCCAGGAGTTTAAAAATAGATTTTAATTTGATTCCTTTTGCTACTGATCACTAGTGATCTTATTTATCAGTGGTAAAAATTTCAGATTTGTTTGAGTACTTTAGCTTATGGTTTCTTGTGAAACAATTTCTGTTTCACCTCTTTTAGGATTATGACTAATTCCTTTTCTATAATTGCTTTTAAAATATTTTCTTTATTATTTCAGAAAGATTATGTTTAGTTTTGTTAGCTTAACAGTAGTTTTGCAACAAGTTTTTATTTTATTTTTATTTGTTATCATGAAATCAATTCTAGTTCCTTTGTAACTTGCAATTGGTTTCTCCACTGTTTCAAATCCCGTTTGGAAATACTTTGAAAAAGTTTTGTGAAAAAAATACTTTATTCTATCTTAGTTAAATTTATATCTTAGTTCCCTGTTATTATTTTCCGTTGGACGAAAACTATTTAGTGTTTGATGTAGTAGAAGACTCCCTAGTCTTATTTGAAGTTTCCTTCAAATTCCTATTTCGCTCTCTCTTTTGTTTTGATTGTTAGAATGATTGCTAGTATGAGTGCTTATGTGAATGATATGTTTGTTATATAGATTTCATCGGAGATTGACAGTAGTCAATCAAGTTATTTCTCGAGAAATTCTTCTTCGTCAAGATCACCAGGCAAGTCACTTTGATCATACTATCACCTATGTTTATGCATCGTAGTTCTACCATCCTATGCCCAATTGCATGCTGAGTAGGTACTTGGAAATTTTAGTATAGATTGTAGTATCATGTGGTAGGCACACAACAACCCCGATACTTGGCCCCGGGACGACAAATTTCATATTGCTACGTTTGAGTAGACGGGATTTCGGTCGAGTGCATAACACTAGTGATGCGAGGTTGATTAAATAATCAAGACCGGTTAAGACAAGACTTTTCAAGACCTCGGACGCAATGCAACTCTGGGTGAAGGACGGTTGATCGGCTCCCTGGAGAAACCAGTGGATGACCCAGGATGCTGGGGACGGCCATGACATCCCGCGGAAAGCTTCACCCAGGCTCAAAGAGACGGACGGATATTTTCAAGACCCAAGGCTTACCTGCACAGCCACAAGTCATTATGGGCTCTGGCTTGGTTGGACAACGCGGCGACTCTGGACAGGCGGTGCTAGCAGATGTAGAAGAACGGTAGGAATGGATGGGCACCGACAGGGATTCAGAGGGACCCGTTGAAAGACCATGTTTTGATCATCCGATCTTCAAACACCCTGAAGTGCGAGGACATACACAGAGGCGATCAAATCTTGTGGGAAACGTGTGCAAAACTCTGCAGAGTACTCAAACCTAATCGATTAGCCGTGTCCACGGTCATGGACAACTTGAGCCAAAGGAACTGAAGTTATCTGAAATTCTCAACACAAATAATAATATCGATGTGGGAATTATTGACAACTCGGGTACGAGAACTGGTTGGCGGAACCATCTTGTTAACAACCAACCTTGTAGTAATATTTTGCTTTTAGCCCCTCTTGTTGTAGGAGAAAATTTCCTTTACGCCAAAAAAAACTTATAGCCCCACCTGCCATATATGCATATAGTATAGATGATTATTTTTCACCCCTCTCTTATGTGACTTGCCGGCATATTCAATATGCTGACCTACACGGCTGCAACGTCTTATGTTGCAGATATTTTTCTTCGACGAGTAAGAGTACGATTCAGGGTTACGGTCTACACTCAACTTGCCGTTGGTGTTTATTGGGACTCCACTCCCTTGACTGCTTCCGCTAAGATATTTAAGGTATATGTCAGTTTTACGCTATTTACATGTGATTGCACTTTGATATATACATTGATGTATTGTGTGTGCCAACATACTGATCCAGGGATGGCACAGAAACACAGAGGCTTGACTTGTCTTGAGTCGGGTCGCTACAATCAATAACTGTTAGGCAATTAATAGAAAAGCGCACAGTTATCTGATATTCATGGCAATGATCATGTGTATATAGCAATCACGTCCATAAGCAAATAGGCTGACTCCTACATTCACCTGTTACTATTACTCCACACATCGATAGCTATCCAGCATGCATCTAGAGTATTAAGTAAAACAGAGTAATGCTTGGAGAACATTGACATGATATAGACAAAGAGAATTCAATTAATATGAACTAACCCCATCGTTTTATCCTTAGTGGAAACAATACAAAGATGTATCTTCTTCTCTTTCTATCACTGGGATATAGAAATCTGTCATATTGAACCCACTACAATGCACCCCTCTCACTGAAGAAAGATCAACCTACTTGGCAAACGCAAATTAATATATCACAGAGATTTACGAAGCTATAATAGTCATGCTCATAAGAATCATCTTTAGAATTCAGAGAAGACTAAAATATTTATCATGAATAATCCGAACATAAACCCACAATTCATCGGATCCCAACAAATGCACCGCACAAAAGAATTACGTCGGATATATCAAAGAAAAGATGTGATGATCATTGTATTGAAGACCAAGAAAGAGAGATAACCATCTAGGTACTAACTACGGATCCATAGGTCTATGGCGAACTAATCACACATCACCACGGGAGTAGCAAGGATGATGTAGACGCTCTCCATGATTGATCCCCCCTTTGACAAGGCACCGGAAAAAGGCTCGAGAGGGGCACACGACGGAACAGAGACTTGCAGCGAAAAAAAAGGTTTCGGGGGGCTCTCTAGGGATTTTGGGATATATGTGAATTTATAGGATGAAGAGGTATGCCAAGAGGAAACCAAGGGGAGCACGAGGCAGCAGGTTGCGACCTAGGCCCTGGTCGCAACATGTTGGCTCCTCCTTCCCTCGTGAGGCTTCTGTCCTCCTTCGAAGCTTCCAGGTTTTCTTTTGGTCTAGAAAAAACACCAAAAAGTATAATTTAAATTGGACTTCATTTGTTACTGTAAACTTGAAAAGCCAAAAACACGTAGAAAATACGAACATGCACTGGTCATTTAGTCAATTAGTTAGCGCTCACAAATAATATTAATTGGTAAATAAACTCCCAAAAAGTATCCTAAAATTATAATATAATAGCATGGAACAATCAAAAATTATAGGTACATTGGAGGCGTATCAGCCAGGTGGTAGACAAATGTGTAGACGTGTTTTGGGATGAGAAGAGAGGGTGGTTTGCGGCCCATGATAGGTTTTTTTATAAACAAAAGCATCTGCAATTTATCTGGCTACAATTTACAATAGGTCTATTCGTTAGGGCATCAAACGGACTCGGAATGCGAAAATATTTGGCAGGTGGTCTACCTACAACCTATTAAGACCGCACGCCAACTTTCGACCCATTCCGAGAATATTATTATCCCACTTACAAATAATAATATTTCAATGTTGTCGCAGACGTGTGCAAGGGTGATTGGTCTCGAAAAGGTCAGCTAGGAGAACGCAACTAACACGCAACTACGAATGGATACAAGTTTCAGAAAACGATGGCAACAGATCGCCGATGCAATGCAAATGATGCCATGATGAATGCAACAAACAAATTAACCACACGACAATAACAGAATAATTCGGGAAGCATATGAAGCGTAGGTCTCAGGCTATTACAACTCTCCTCCACTAACAAGAGATCTCGATCTGAGAACTTGGAATGAGAAGAGGAAGAAGAAAGGAAGATGTAACAATTTAGTTGCTTCTTTGACAAAAAAGTGCAACCAACGAACCTTCATGGTTGCAAAAATATGAAGAATGTCATGAGGAACAAGAAAAAAGAATTCAAAACAACTCCCGTTAAAATGAGAAAGAAAGAATTTGGTTAGCACTTCAGTTGAAAAGAGAAGCAAAGCTTGATAAGATGGAGAAAATTTGAAAAGAGGACACCACACTCCAATTAAATGATAAGCAAGGCGAAGAATATGTTCTTGAAAAATGAGGTGATGTATCAAAGAGAGCAACATTATAATGGCGCTGGAACAAAATAATAGAAGCTCGATACTTGGAATCGATAAGGCAAAGAAGAACAGACAACTTGTACCACCATTGAATTGAGAAGCATCCTTACAAAGAAGATTTGAATGGAGTTGTTTGAAAAATGGACAATGACAAGAATAAGCCTATTGTGGGGGAATATGGAAAACATCTCAAAATTATGAGGTGATATTCGGCCACTAAGAGAAACAAGAGATGCAAAACTTCTTCCACCAAGAGGACATGCTGAGAACTTGTATTATTGATAAGAAACATGATAGCAACAATCCTTAGGAAATGCTTTAGCTGAAATCCAATCCAAGATAGCTTCGAGAAAGAAATGACGGGTTTACGAAAATCATTCTTGATAAATTCTCTTCGAGACTCCTCATGAATCAATAACGATAGAATAGAATCTCAAAATATAATGGAGAAAGAATTGCACTTTGAAATGCAAGAAAAAGAATACTTGGCCCCTCCAAAGAGACTTGAAGAACCATCATGAAGAACCTCCGGAACAAAAGGATGATCAGACAGAAATGAAGGATGAAATAATAAGATTAAAGCCTTGCAAATATTTAGATGAAGATTAATGACGAGATACTTGAGAAAATCATGGAACTCCGGCAAAGAAAAGATGAGAACACTGGAAATCGAGAATTTACTATGATGAACAACTCTGGAAGAAGGATTGAAATCACCTTGAGGAAACAAGAATAAGAATTATGTTATGCTTATCCTTCATGCAGTTAGATTGATGAAAAGGAACGTAATTGGCATACAACTTACTCTTCATGAAAAATATTAACGAGGTAAATAGAACAAACTTGAGGAAGTCTTCAGCAAATCATTAGTAAGAATTTGGAACGAACGGGGATACTATGAATTTATTGGGATACATGAGAACATAGAGATCATCATCCGTCTAGCATAACACTTGAAAGAAGAACTGGAATAATAGAGATATAAACAAAGAGAAAACAATTTAGAAGAATTTGAGGATGAAAGATGATAGTTCAGAACAAAGAAATCTTTTGACATGATGACTTCAGAGGATCGAGAAATGAAAACAACTCTGAAATGCTCCGGATAGATGTGGAAGGAATTACTTATGATGAAAAACAGTTTCAAACGCTAGCATCACGGTTGAAATAGAAAATATTCAAGAGAATGGACCAAGATTTATGACAAACTCTTCTTCGGTCTTCCAAGCTGAGAACGATGAAGAGAAACACCACCAATATTGTTGGGACACTATGGAACAATGAATAAAGAAAGGTTGAACCAATGATGAAAATAATTTCAAAATGATATTGGAGATGGAATATGACCGATGGAACTTATTATTACGTCACATTTAAAAATAACTTGAGATCTCCAAAAAGGATTAGAAGAGCTAGGTAAGATCCTAGGAAAAACTCGTGGGTTATGGGCCCACTCAAAATAAACACCATTGTTTCGATTGTTTAGAAAAAGAGATTGCACTAGTACAAATTAAGAACTTGATTTAACGGAAACACAAATCTTGTGAGATATGCTCAAAACTATGGAGAAGACAATAAAGAGTCTTGGCTCAAATTATCAACATGGGGAAGAATTTAGCGAATGAAAAGGATACGGTTAATACCGAGATGTTGAAGCAAATCCACGAGGGAGGAAAACAAGAACAAAGAATGGTAAACTTAGCATTTAAGCATATTCACAATGAATCACTATATACAATATGGAAGAAAATATAGAGGGCGCATCAATGAAAAGAAAGGTACTTGGATGATATTTTATATTGAACAAATCTCGTTTTAGAAAAGGGTGGGAGGGTGGGAAAACAAATTTAACTTAGGTAGATGAAAAGAACTCCGAAAGAAAATATGAGGATTTACCTTGCAAATACTGGAGAGGATAGAATTATCTTGAAGAGAAGCACTTTAGATGGAAAAGACTTGACATGACAATTTGATTGAGCAAAAGGATTAGCATTCCCATAGATATATGAGAACACCGCTTAGGAAAGATATGAAATCACCACTTGACATCGAAGCAACTCGGATTACCATACTCCAAATGAAACAAAGCATGAGGCTTGCAAATTAATCACAAACAAATACATAACCCACTATACCCTTGTTGGAAGGATAATCATAGGTAACTACTTGAGTTCCCACCTGAGAACTTCTGAAATCTTTCTTGGTTATGTTATCAGGTTGTGGATCGAGGAACCTACTCGATGTAATCAGTTATAAAACCACACCCGAAACCCTCAACGCATATCCAAGAAGTTCCACAAGGTCATATACCTCGAACCTTCAAAAAACAATGATACTAGACCTGGTAGATCATGCGAGTTATCTCCACGAGTACCCGGGGAAAAGTCACACCACTATTTACCACAAGGCAAAGTATTGATGCATTTCATTGTCGATGTCCTTTCGTATTACGGATCTAAAACAATAGCGAGTGTGAAAAAATCCCGTGGAGCTCTACTCCCTAGGACTTCGCCCAAGTGTCGGGAACACCAAGAACAGAATTCAATCACACTAACATCATAGATGTTCCAAAATACCCACTTGATCCTAAAAAAATTGAGTGAGAAGAGGGGTAGAATTAAAATTCCTATGTCACGATTCCTCACCAGAAAAGGGAATAGGAGTAAAAATAATTCCTACTCTCCGATATATAACTAGACTCAAAATATGTTTCCTCGACTCAACAACCAAATTCGATCAATAGAGGGGTCTCCTAGGATGCTACTTCTTTGATACCAACTTGTAACACCCAATATGTTGTACTATCATCATCCTTGCTCCAGGTCCTTGATAGGGATAGACGTGAATCTCATCATTTCACAAGAATGGATATTGTTACAACTACATGTAAAGAGAGGATGAGCATATGGAATTGGCTTACACTCGCCACAAGTTAAATCATGAACATGCCAAATATAACCGTAGCATTCATCATACATAAAAGTAGGTTCCGACTACAAACAAAATCAAACGATAAAAGTGACATCCATCTTGTTAATCCCAGGCTGCCAACCTAGAACACATCCTACGACCGTCGAGGACAAACTAGAATAAGAACTCCAAACAAAACAAGCTTCACTTTAGATGTACATACAACTATTGTTGTAGTAATATGTGTGCCATGGGGACTCAACAATCTCATTTCCAAGGGTCTAAAGAGTAGCAAAGCTTAATGGGTGAGGAATAGTTAAGTGGTGAGGCTGTAGCAAGCACTAATTTTTTTGATATGTGGCTAACTTACGAGTACAAGAATAACAAGAGTGATTTGTGCATAAATGAACGTGAACTAGTTGTTGGGGAACGTTGCATGGGAAACAAAAAATTTCCTACGTGCACAAACACCTATCATGGTGATGATCATCTATGAGAGGGAGATAGGATCTACATACCCTTGTAGATCTCTAAGCGGGAAGCATTAAGAAACCCGGTTGATTTAGTGGAACGTCTTCGCGATGCAAATTGCCGCCGTCCCACGATCTGTCCCGATCAAGTACCGAACGGATGGCACCTCCGCGTTCAGCACACGTACAGCTCGATGACGATCTCCGCCTTGATGATCCAGAAAGAGAGACGGGGAATTAGATGAGTTCTCTGGCAGCGTGATGGCGCGTCGATGATGGTGGTGATCTATTCCTGCAGGGCTTCGCCTAAGCACCACAAAAATCCGATCTAGAGGAAGAACTACGAACTAGAGGAGAGGGTAGCACGTGGCTGAATATTGTGTCTCAAAAATACTCAAACCTCTAGTTATATAGGAGGAAGGAGGGGGTAGGCTTGTGCACCAAGGGAGCCTCCCTTGGGATCAGCCGAACTAGGAGGGGAGGAGTCCTCCTCCAATCCTACTTGGATTAGGACTCCTCTCCAAGTTGTCCACCTCTTCTGTTTTTTTAACTTTTTCCTCATGGGCCCTCTTTGGTTGAATAGTCAGCCCATCAAGGGTTGTTGCGCCACCATCAAGTCCATGTGCCCCCTTGGGGAGTGGTGGGCCCACCTGGTGGACCCCTGGGACCCATTCGTCATTCCCGGTACACTGCCGGTAATGCCCGAAATCATTCCGGAATCCAAACACCAACTTCCTATATATCAATCTTCGTTTCCGGACCATTCTGGAACTCCTCGTGACGTTCCGAGATCTCATCCGGGACTCTGAACAAAACTTCGGTCACCGGCACCTACAACTCAACTATATTGAAACGTCACTGAAGCTTAAGTGTGCAGACCCTACGGGTTCGAGAACTATGTAGACATGATCCGAGGCACTCTCTTGTCAACATCCAATAGCGGGACCTGGACACCCATATTGGATCCTACATATTCTACGAAAGATCTTATGGGTTGAACCTCTATTTCGAGGATTCATACAACCCCGTATACCATTCCCTTTGTCCTTCGGTATGTTACTTGCCCGAGATTCGATCGTCGGTATACCAGTACCTATTTCAATCTCGTTACTAGATAGTCTCTTTACTCGTTCCGTAATACAAGATCTCGTGACTAACTGTTTATTCACATTGCTTGCAAGGCTTGTTTGTGATGTTGCATTACGGAGTGGGCCCCGAGATACCTCTCCGTCACAAGGAGTGACAAATCCCAGTCTTGATCCATGCTAACTCAACGGACACCTTCGGAGATGAGTGTAGAGTACCTTTATGGTCACCCAGTAACGTTGTGGCATTTGATATACCGAAGGCATTCTTCCGGTGTTAGTAAGTTACATGATCTCATGGTCATAGAAATGAATACTTGACATGTAGAAAACAATAGCAACAAAATAACACGATCATATGATACGTTTATAGTTTGGGTCTTGTCCATCACATCATGCTCCTAATGATGTGATCCCGTCATCAGGTGACAACACTTGTTTATGGCTAGGAAACCTTAACCATCCTTGAGCAACAATGCCACGCCCAAGATGCGACCCTATCCTCAATTTGGCACGGGGGCCTCGTCAGGGATAGAAGCGCATCTCGTCGTGTCGCAAGTATGGATATCGTTACAAGTACATGTACTGAAAAGAAGAGATATAAATATAGAGTTGGCTTACACTCGCCACAAGCTACATCAGAGTTGCAGCAACACATTACATAACCATCAAGAGTAAGAGCAGGGTCCGACTACGGACGAAAACAAACGAGAAAAGAAGAACGACATCCATCCTTGCTACCCCAGGCTGCAGGCCTGGAACCCATCCTAGATCGATGAAGAAGAAGAAGAAGAAGCAACTCCAAATGAAAAATCAACGCGCTCGCGTCAAGTAACCTTTACCTGTACCTGCAACTGGTGTTGTAGTAATCTGTGAGCCACAGGGGACTCAGCAATCTCATTTCCAAAGGTATCAAGATTAGCAAAGCTTAATGGGTGAGACATGGTTAAGTGGTGAGGTTGCAGCAGCGGCTAAGCATATATTTGGTGGCTAAACTTACGAGTACAAGAAAAAAGAGGGGGAAGATCTACGCATAGCGGACGTGAACTACTGATGATCAAATGAATGATCCTGAACACCTACCTACGTCAGACATAACCCCACCGTGTCCTCGATCGGAGAAGGAACTCACGAAAGAGACACTCACGGCTACGCACACAGTTGGCATGTTTTAATTAAGTTACTTCAAGTTATCTAGAACCAGTGTTAAACAAAGTTTCCACGTTGGCCCCGCACAGTGCTCTGTTTTGGACCAGCACCATCAGCACTGGCCCTCCCTGTATTATGTAGAATTTCTCCTCGTGTTCATGACGCCCTATGCTTTTAGTATTAACAAGTTATTATGTTGGGAAAATGTAGTACCAATGTTGGGCCTTGCCAGACCAGCTTTAATCTAAAATGAATTATCAAGGGGGTCCCCATAATAACCCCGATCGTGTTCGGAGCGCGCATTTATGGAACATAACGCCGGCAGCCGAAACTAGGGGGGCAAAGGTGGAACAAAACACCAGGCTAGAAAGGACGAGCCTTCCACCTTTTACCAAGTATATAGGTGCATTATATTAAATAGCATTTAATATGGTGATATAACAAAGAACCCATGTTTTCTCATGGCAGCATCTGCACCTGCAACAAGCAACGCTAACAATAGGGTTAAGAAAGCGGTAACATGGCCAACCAGTGGTTTGCTAGGTCGAACAGGTTGAAGATAATCATGGCATTGTTGAGAGGCTGATATTTAACATGTGGTAGGCAATGAGACATAATCGATAGAAGCGACAAAACTAGCATGTCAATGATAGTAATGGTATCTGGGGAAATGGTCATCTTACCTGAGATTCCGCTTGGAAGGAGAACAACTCGGTGAAGCAGACGAACCAACGTATTCGAACGGGTCCTCACATTCCGACACGCTTGCGGAACTCTATCGAGACGGAGCAAACCGGAAAAAACATCAACACAGATATTCACCACGGCAAATGCAAGACATGATGCACACCCTAATAAGATGCATGATCAGAACAAAATGCAGGGGGTGGCATGGCAATTCACATCATGCAAACACTACGCATTAAGTGAAGCTCGATATGCAACGGGTTGCATATCGACGAAACTCTACGATTAATTATTTAATTCACTCCCGCTAATTTACACGGCAACATTAAATTGTTGTTAACATGGCAAGGGTGTAGCGATGATCGTACATGTCCTAGTCGGTTAACACGCGGAGCATAGAACGGAGCTACGGCACGAGAGACATGCAACACAAGATAACATGCCATGAATGCGACATGCATGCAAGTTCAAACATCACGGGCAAGAAGAGAAAGAAACAGGTGTCGCCATGACGAGCGAGAGGGATCCATGGCGGCAAAACGGAAATGATGCCACGGCAACGTTCCTATCCCGATAACTCGTCGAGATATCGTGCCAACGTACTGGGAACATGTGCGGGAACGGTAAATAAAGAATGGGGTGATCCCGTATATCGGGTTCCCATGTGTCGGGGCGCGACGGAAAGAAGACAACGTGCAACGGGCTAATATACGGTGCATACATACATATATTCATACATCACTTGTACACGGTACACGACAATGTCTCAACGTTATACCTTCGGAGCGTGTACATTGGAGCGGTTCGGTTCGGTGAAGGGGAACAACGATCGTCGTGGACGTCGTGGAAGTAGTGGTACCCAGTTTCGTCGACGGTAGACGTACACGGTTCTTCTCGTCGGCACACGGTCTTCGGCATCGGTAGACGAACACGTCTCCGTCGATGTTCGGGGTTTGTCGAGGACGTCGTTGTGCTCGTGAATCTTCTCGATGACCCACGACAGTGGGGATGGTGCACGCGGCGGCGGCACGCGACACATCAGCAACTAGCTAGCAGCTAACCAGCAACTAGCAACTGCATAAAGCGGCGACTAGCACTAGCAGCAACACTCTGGCAGCAGCAGGCTATAGCATCGACTAGCAAGGGCAACAACTAGCAGCGGCAAGCAACTAGGCAGCAGGCATCGGCACAACTATCAGCAAGCCTAGCAGCAAACGGCTAGCAACTAGCTACGCAAGCAGCAAAGCATCTACAACAAGCACTAACAGCAGCTACACGGCAAGGGAAGGAGCAACTAGCAACATGCATCAGCCGGCACAACACTAGGCAACGCAACGTGGCAACAACATCTAGCACAGCAACCCGGCAGCATCGGCAGGCGAACAACACAAATAGCAACAACACAACCACAACAAATGGCAGCAAGCAGCCACAACAGCCACAGCAGCAGCAGGCAGCTAAAACGCAACAGCAGCAGGGCGCAGGCGACGGGCGGCCATGGCGAGCACGTCGGCCGGCGCGAGAAGAGGCGAGGGCGAGGGGCGTGGCGACCTGGGCGGGTGGCACGACAACCACGCGGGGACGGGCCAGCACGGGGGCACGGCGAACACCAGCGAGCTCGGCGGCAGCAAGCCATCTCGAGGCCATGGCAGGGAAGCACGGCGCAGGGAGGGGAGAGGTCGGGCATGGGGAGGTGGGTGAGCGCCGGCGGCGGGCATCGGCGCCGGAGACGGCCACCGGCGGGGAGAGGGAGGCCACGGCGGGGCACAGGCGAGGAGCTCAAGGAGGAGGGGTGCAGGAGAGGGAGGCGGCGACCGGGAGGCGAGGCCGAGGCCGGCGGCGCGCGGCAGCCATGGCGAGTGAAAGGCGGCGAGGCCATGGTCGGGGTGGATCGAGGAGGAGGGAATCGGGACTTGGGCGGCTGGGGGAGGACGACGCGCGAGGAGGAGATGGATCGGGGGCTGTCGCGTAGGGCAGGGGAGGGAGACGGCTGGGCCTGGGCCGGCTCGGGAGGCTCGCTCTCTCCCCCCATTTTTTTTAAACCTTTTTGAAAATCAGACAATTTAAAATGAAGAAATCTTTTAACAAAAAATAAAATAAAATAAAGGCTTTTGACTCTTTTGAAAAAAATATCCCCAACTATAAGAAATAGTTGGGCATTTTTAAAAGAAATAAAATAAAACCTTTGAAGAATTAACATTAAAACCCTTTTTTATTTAAAGAATAAAATAGAAGCGCTTTAAAATAGAAAATAAATGAGACGTTTTTTTAAATAAAACAAAAGGAGAAAATAAAGAAAACCCAAGGGGTTACCCCCACATTTAATAAAAATGATTTTTCTTTAAAAGTAGACGAATCTTTATTTTTAAAATAGGGGTTGAAACTAAAGTCTTTGGACAAACCACAAAAAGGAAATAGGAGGGGAGAGAGGGAGCTACTATCGCACTACAACTCGGTGATCACTCGAAGCACAACACTCAAAACGCCGCACGTGACAGACGATGCAAGATGCCATGCATGATGCGACGATGCAAACTAAATGACGATGTAACAAATAAAACTAATCACACGATGGAAACGGAAATAAAGGGGGAATCTTCTGGAACGTCGGTCTCGAGCTGTCACAACTCTCCTACACTACAAGAGGATCTCGCCCTGAGATCCAAAAATGAAAGGGGGACAGGATGAGAAAGAACAAGAGGTAAAAACTTAGTCGCTTCTTTGACAAACGAGTGAAACCAACAATCCTTGAAGGTTGCAAAGAGATGAGGACTGATATGAGAAAGAAGCAAGAATTCACGGAAAATTTCGACGACACTTCGGTAGGAAAATGGAACAAAAAATTCGATAAGAAGAGAGAATTAGACAATATACATAAACAAACAACTAAATAGAGCAAGGGAACACCATGATCTTGACAGGACAAGATGCTAGACCCAAAAGAGAAACATCACAATGCCTCCGGAACAAGAGAATATGAACTATCTCAAGCGGGAGAACAGAATGAAGAAAAGAATGACAACTACCGACTCCAATAAACTTGGCAAGCATCGTTGCCAGAAGAATTGGACGGAGTTGTTGGAAAAACAACAACGAAAAGAACAAGATAGAAGTGGGCTTATGAGAATCATCTCAGCATTTTATGAGGTGACAACCAACCACTAAAAGAAACAAGGATAGATTGGGAGAAACAAGAAATGAACAATTTCTTACACCAAGAGGATACATTGAGAACTTGGATTAATGACAAGCACCATGATAGCAGCAATCCATAGGAAAAGCTTTAGGTGAAATCCAAAGCACATAGCTCAGTGAAGAAATCATGGGTTGAAATATCTCATGATCAAAGATTGGTGGTTTTAATTATCTCATTCTTGAAAGGAAAACTCTTTGAGGCTCCTACACTAACAAGAATGCTATAATACCACCTCAAATGATAAAGGAAGAAGAATTGCACATATAGATGCAAGAGAAAGTATACTTGAGGTTCTCCAACAAGAATCTTGAAGAACCTTTGAGAAAAAATCATATCCTTGAAGAACCAACATGACGAGCCTCCGTAACAAAAGGATGAAGCAAAGATAAGAAGGTAGAAAAGAATAGGATTATGACCTTGCGAAGATTTAGATGGAGCCTCAAAAGAGATACTTGATAGAACTTGGAACTCCGAAAAGGAAAAGATAAGAACACTTGAGAAAAGGAATTGATATCATGAGCTACTCCAGAAGAAGAATTGAAACCATATGATGAAGCAAAATAAGAATTATGTTATGCATATCCTTCATCAAATTGAATTGATGACAAGCAACGGATTAGCGTAGCACTTATTCTTGAAAGAACATGATTAAAGGATGCACCGGTAAGAATTCACAACTGAATGGGAATTCCAAGAATTAATGAAGAGATAATAAGCCACCCAAGAGAAAACTTGAACAAGGCTCTGGATAAACGAGAGACGAACGAAGAGACAACAATTGAGAAGAATTGAGGATGAAAGATGAAAGCTGAGAACGCAGAATCTTCTAAAATGATAGCCCTCGGAGGATCGAGAACTGAAAACAACTCAGAAAAGCACCGGATAGCAAGAAAGGGAGTACTCATGATTGGAACAAATAAGATAATGCCACAAAGTTGAAATGATGAATCTGCAAGAGAATGAACCAAGATTCGAGAGAAACACTCCTTCGGTCTTGAAAGAAGAGAATGATGAGAAGAACACCACCAAGAATTAATGAGACACTCTGGAATAAAGAAGAATGAAATGTTGAGCCAATATGATAATTAATTCAAATAGATCTTGAAGAAGGGATATGACTGATGAAATCATACTTACGTCATAGTTGAAAAGATTTAGAGATCTCCGGAAAAGATTACAAGAGCCAGATAAGATCCTGGGAAAACCTGTGGGTTATGGGCCCACTCAAAGAAACCACCGTTGAAAAGATTGCTAGAAGGATTGATATAGCACCGTAAAAATAAATCCTAGATGAGGTTGAGCACCTCGAAATAATTGAAAAGATTAAAAACAAGAATTACTGAGATAACCTCAACGCTCCGGAACGAAAAGAGAGGAATAAATGAACAACATAGGCTGAAAAGAATCTCCAACATGGGAAAGAATCACAAGGAAGAATAGGATATGATGAACACGGACAACTGAATTAATTCACCGGAAAAGATAACAATACTGAATAAAGATGAACACGAAGCTCCATAGAATCTTCACAAGAATCACCGGATAAGAGAGAAAAGAACAGATAGCGGAAGCACAATGAAAAGAAAACTCTTGGATGAAAATTGAATCACTGAGAAAATGGGCGGGAGGGTGGGGAAAAACAAAGACAACTTGGGACAGATGAGACAAACTCCGGTAAGAATTGAGAGAATGATGTGCAAAAAATTAGAGAGGATTGAATTCAGTTGCAGAGAAGCACACCGGTTGAATGGATTTGATAAGAAGACTCCGGTTGACAAAAATTGATATGACAATTGAACGAACAAAAGAATTTGCATTCTCACATAAAAAATATGAGGACACCTCTTAGAAAAGATCTGAAATCACCACTTGACATCGAAGCAACTCGAATTACCATATTCAACACAACAAAGGATGCGGCTTACAATTAGCCAGAACAAACTCATGAGAAAGATTTCGTCCGATATTTTCGTGGACAAGAATCCACTAGATGTCGAACCCCAACCTAACATCATGCATTTGTTGGAACATTGTCCTATAAGCAACTACTTGAATTCCCACCTATGAATTCCCGAAATATCTGGTCATGCAATCTGGTACACGGATACAAGGAGTAATATCACACAACTCCTATACTAACCCGTCACCTGTATCACATCCGTCAACACCCAACCAGAATCTCGGACCTTCATCTACAACAGACCCTCGTGATCACAACGATACAAAGTATGGCAGTACTCCCGAACAATCTGCACCAGTACTGGGGACATCGGGGTTATCTCGCCACTACTAGTATTGAAGAAATTACGAACATCCTTCGTTCTGAGATACCAAGAAACCTGAATGATAACGATGTGCTCAAGAATCCCCTGGAGCTCAACTCCCCTGAAACTCAAAGCAGATAGGAGGCACCAAGACATAACTCCATCACATCGGCATCATATAGATTCCAAAAATATCCGCGTGATCCTAAAAAAATTCGAGTGAGAAGAGGAGTAGAATAAATTATTACGTCAAGATTCCTCACCAGAGCATAGAAGAGGAGAAAAAAAGAATCCTACTCTCCGATATATAACTAGACTCAAAGTAGTTTTCCACTAGACTCGACTCGGCCATGTTCGATCAATCAAGGGGCTCCTAGGTCGGTACTACTCTGATACCAACTTGTCACGCCCAAGATGCGACCCTATTCTCAATTTGCCACGGGGGCCTCATCAGGGATAGAAGCGCATCTCGTCGTGTCGCAAGAATGGATATCGTTACAAGTACATGTACTGAAAAGAACAGATATAAATATAGAGTTGGCTTACACTCGCCACAAGCTACATCAGAGTCGCAGCAGCACATTACATAATCATCAAGAGTAAGAGCAGGGTCCGACTACAGACAAAAACAAACGAGAAAAGAAGAACGACGTCCATCCTTGCTATCCCAGGCTGTCGGCCTGGAACCCATCCTAGATCGATGATGAAGAAGAAGAAGAAGCAACTCCAAATGAACAATCAACGCGCTCGCGTCAAGTAACCTTTACATCTACCTGCAACTGGTGTTGTAGTAATCTGTGAGCCACAGGGGACTCAGCAATCTCATTTCCAAAGGTATCAAGACTAGCAAAGCTTAATGGGTGAGACATGGTTAATTGGTGAGGTTGCAGCAGCGGCTAAGCATATATTTGGTGGCTAAATTTACGAGTACAAGAAATAAGAGGGGGAAGATCTATGCATAGCGGACGTGAACTACTGATGATCAAATGAATGATCCTGAACACCTACCTACGTCAGACATAACCCCACCGTGTCCTCGATCAGAGAAGGAACACATGAAAGAGACAATCACAGTTACGCACACAGTTGGCATGTTTTAATTAAGTTACTTCAAGTTATCTAGAACCAATGTTAAACAAAGTTTCCACGTTGCCACATAACCGCGGGCACGGCTTTCCGAAAAGATTTAACCCTGCAGGGGTGCTCCAACTAGTCCGTCACAAATTACCACAAGCCGCATAGAAATCCTCGATCGCGACACTCGGGATCTCGTCGGATTCCATAGTGGAAAACCTCAACTTTGAGATTACCCAAAGCATCACCGGAATCCCGATGCACAAGATATCTCATCAAAGGTAAAACTAATCCGGCAAGGCCGCCCGGCATGTCAACGATCCCGATAGGAGCCGCGTATCTCGTTCTCAGGACACGACGGATAAGCTACGCGTACGAGTGCCAAACCTCGGGTTTCCTCGCGGTGGCCCTGCACAGTGCTCTGTTTTGGACCAGCACCATCAGCACTGGCCCTCCCTGTATTATGTAGAATTGCTCCTCGGGTTCATGACGCCCTATGCTTTCAGTATTAACAAGTTATTATGTTGGGAAAATGTAGTACCAATGTTGGGCCCTGCAAGACCAGCTTTAATCTAAAACGAATTATTAAGGGGGTCCCCATAACAACCCCAATCGTGTTAGGAGCGCTCATTTATGGGACATAACAGCGGTAGCCGAAACTAAGGGGGCAAAGGTGGAACAAAACACCAGGCTAGAAAGGCCGAGCCTTCCACCTTTTACCAAGTATATAGGTGCATTAAATTAAATAGCATTTAATATGGTGATATAACAAAGAACCCATGTTTTCTCATGGTAGCATGTGCACCTGCAACTAGCAACGCTAACAATAGGGTTAAGCAAGCGGTAACATAGCCAATCCGTGGTTTGCTAGGTCGAACAGGTTGAAGATAATCATGGCAATGTTGAGAGGCTGATATTTAACATGTGGTAGGCAACGAGACATAATCGATAGAAGCGATAAAACTAGCATGGCAATGATAGTAATGGTATCTGGGGAAATGGTCATCTTGCCTGAGATTCCGCTTGGAAGAAGAACAACTCGGTGAAGCAGACGAACCAACGTAGTCGAACGGTTCCTCACATTTCGACACGCTTGCGGAACTCTATCGAGACGGAGAAAACCGGAAACAAACATCAACTCAGATATTCACCACGGCAAATGCAAGACATGATGCACACCCTAATATGATGCATGATCAGAACAAAATGCAGGGGATGGCATGGCAATTCACATCACGCAAACACTACACATTAAGTGAAGCTCGATATGCAACGGGTTGCATATCGACGAAACTCCACAATTAATTATTTAATTCACTCCCGCTAATTTACACGGCAACATTAAATTGTTGTTAACAAGGCAAGGGTGTAGCGATGATCCTACATGTCCTAGTCGGATAACACGCGGAGCATAGAACGGAGCTACGACACGAGAGACATGAAACCCAAGATAACATGCCATGAATGCGACATGCATGCAAGTTCAAACATCACGGGCAACAAGAGAAAGAAACAGGTGTCGCCATGATGAGCGAGAGGGATCCATGGCGGCAAAATAGAAACGATGCCACGACAACGTTCCTATCCCGATAACTCGTCGAGATATCGTGCCAACGTACTGGGGACGTGTGCGGGAACGGTAAATAAAGAATGGGGTGATCCCATATATCGGGTTCCCATGTGTCGGGGTGCGACGGAAAGAAGACAACGTGCAACGGGCTAATATACGGTGAATACATACATATATTCATACATCACTTGTACACGGTACAGGGTCTTCGGCGTCGGAAGACGAACATGTTTCCATCGATGTTCGGGGTTCGTCGAGGATGTCGTTGTGCTCGTGAATCTTCTCGATGACCCACGACAGCGGGGATAGTGCACGCGGCGGCGGCACGCGACACATCAGCAACTATCTAGCAGCTAACCAGCAACTAGCAACTGCCACATAAAGCGGCGACTAGCACTAGCAGCAACACTCTGGCAGCAGCAGGCTATAGCATCGGCTAGCAAGGGCAACAACTAGCAGAGGCAAGCAACTAGGCAACAGGCATCGGCACAACTATCAGCAAACCTAGCAGCAAACGGCTAGCAACTAGCTATGCAAGCAGCAAAGCATCTACAGCAAGCACTAACAGCAACTACACGGCAAGGCAAGCAGCAACTAGCAACATGCATCAGCCGGCACAACACTAGGCAATGCAATGCGGCAACAGCATCTGGCATAGCAACCTGGCAGCGTCGGCAGGCGAACAACACAAACAGCAACAGCACAGCCACAACAAACGGCAGCAAGCAGCAGCAACAGACACAACAACAGCAGGTAGGCAAAACGCAATAGCAGCAGGGCGCAGGCGACGGGTGGCCATGGCGAGCACGTCGGCCGACGCGAGAAGAGGCGAGGGCGAGGGGCGCGGCGACCTGGGCGGGCGGCGCGGCGACCAAGCGGGGACGGGCCAGCACGGGGGCACGGCAAACACCAACGAGCTCGGCGGCAGCAAGCCATCTCGAGGCCATGGCAGGGCAGCACGGCGCGGGGAGGGGCGAGGTCGGGCATGGGGAGGCGGGTGAGCGCCGGCGGCGGGCATCGGTGCTGGAGACGGCCACCGGCGGGGAGAGGGAGGCCACGACGGGGCATGAGCGAGGGGCTCGAGGAGGAGGGGGCGCTGGAGAGGGAGGCGGCGACGGGGGCTTGGCGGCGACCGGGAGGCGAGCCCGAGGCCGGCGGCGGCGCGGCAGCCATGGAGAGCGAGAGGCAGCGAGGCCATGGTCGGAGTGGATCGAGGAGGAGGGAATCGGGACTTAGGCGGCTGGGGGAGGACGACACGCCAGGAGGAGATGGATCGAGGGCTGTCTCATAGGGCAGGGGAGGGAGCCGGCTGGGCCTGGGCCGGCTAGGGAGGCTGGCTCTCTCCCCCCATTGTTTTTTTAACTTTTTTAAAATCAGACAATTTAAAACGAAGAAAGCTTTTAACAAAAAATAAAATAAAATAAAGGCTTTTGACTCTTTTGAAAAAAAAAATCCCCAACTACAAGAAATAGTTGGGCATTTTTAAAAGAAATAAAATAACACTTTGAAGAATTAACATTAAAACCTTTTTTTATTTACTGAATAAAATAAAAGCGTTTTAAAAGAGAAAAGAAAGGAGACGGTTTTTTTAAATAAAACAAAAGGAGAAAATAAAGAAAACCCAAGGGGTTGCCCCCACATTTAATAAAAATGATTTTTCTTTAAAAGTAGACGAATCTTTATTTTTAAAATAGGGGTTGAAACTAAAGTCTTTAGCCAAACCACAAAAAGGAAATAAGAGGGGAGAGAGGGAGCTACTATCGCACTACGACTCGGTGATCACTCGAAGCACAACACTCAAAACACCGCACGTGACAGACGACGCAAGATGCCATGCATGATGCGACGATGCAAACTAAATGACAATGCAACAAACAAAACTAATCACACAACGGAAACGGAAATAAAGGGGGAATCTTCTGGAACGTCGGTCTCGGGGGGTCACAAACAGGCTAGTCAACTAGAGACTCACTAGGGACATTGTTTTGTCTATATATCCACTCATGCATTTCTGTTTCCATTCAACACAGTTATAGCATCGATAATGAACGATTATCTTGGAACAGGAAATATCATAATAACTACTTTATTATTGCCTCTAGGGCATATTTCCAACAGTCTCCCACTTGCACTAGAGTCAATAATATAGCCTCACATCTTCATGTGATTTTCAATGTAATGAATCTAACACCCATACAGTTCTCGTGTTGTTCATGCTTTGCTCGTGGAAGAGGTTTAGTCAGCGGATCTGCAACATTCAGATCCGTGTGCACATTGCAGATATTTATGTCTTCCTCCTTGATGTAATTGCAGATGGCATTGAAGCGTCGCTTTATGTGTCTGGTCCTCTAGTGAAACCTTGGTTCCTTGGCTAGAGCAACGGCACCAGTGTTGTCACAGAATAGATTGACTGGATCTAGTGCACTTGTCACTACTCCAAGATCTGACTTGAATTGCTTCATCCAGACACCCTCCTTGCCCGCCTCTGCGACAGCTATGTACTCCGCTTCGCATGTAGAATCAGCTATGACGCTTTGCTTGGAACTGCACCAGCTTACCGCACCCCCGTTAAGAATAAATACGTTTCCGGTTTGCGACTTAGAGTCATCCGGATCAGTGTTAAAGCTTGCATCGACGTAACCCTTTACGACGAGCTCTTCGTCACCTCCATAAACGAGAAACATTTCCTTAGTCCTTTTTAGGTACTTCAGAATATTCTTGACCGCCTACGAGTGTTCCACTCCTGGATCACTTTGAAACCTGCATGTCATACTTATGGCCAGGCTGACATCCGGTCTTGTGCACATCATTGCATGCATGATAGACCCTATGGTTGAAGCATAGGGGACGACACTCATCTTTTCTCTATCTTCTGTAGTTACTGGACATTAGGCCGTACTCAACTATATATCTTGTAACACAGGCAAGAACCCCTTCCTGGATTATTCCATTTTGAACTTCTTCAAAACTTTATCAAGGTATGTGCTTTGTGAAAGAGCTATTAGGCGTCTCGACCTATCTCTATAGATCTTTATGCCCAATATGTAAGCAGCTTCTCCTAGGTCTTTCATTGAAAAACATTTATTCAAGTAATCCTTTACGCTTTCCAAAAACTCTACATTGTTTCCAATCAGCAATATGTCATCCACATATAATATTAGAAACGCTATAGAGCTCCAACTCACTTTCTTGTAAATGCAAGCTTCTCCAAAAACTTATATAAACCTAAACGCCTTGATCACCTCATCAAAGCGTTGATTCCAACTCCAAGATGCTTGCACCAGTCCATAAATAGATCGCTAGAGCTTGCACTCCTTGTAAGCATTCTATGGATCGACAAAACCTTTGGGTTGTATCATATACAACTCTTCCTTAAGAAACCCGTTAAGGAACGCCATTTTGACATCCATCTGCCAAATTTCATAATCGAAAAATGCAGTTATTGCTAACATGATTTGGACGGACTTAATCATCGCTACGGGTAAGAATGTCTCATCATAGTCAACTCCTTGAACTTGTGAAAAACCCTTTGCCACAAGTCGAGCTTTATAAACGGTCACATTACCGTCCACGTCCGTCTTCTTATTAAAGATCTATTTGTTCTGAATAGCCTTGCGACCTTCAGGTAATACTTCCAAAGTACACACTTTGTTTTCATACATAAATCCTATCTCGGATTTCATGGCTTCTAACCATCTGTTGGAATCTGGGCCCACCACTTCTTCTCCACAATTCACAGGCTCATTGTTGTCGAACAACATGAAAGACAAGACAGGATTCTCGTACCACTCAGGAGCAGTACGTGCTCTTGTCAACCTGCGAGGTCCGACAGTAACTTGATCTGAAGCTTCATGATCATCATCATTAGCTTCCTCGACAGAAATGTCTTTCTGCCCTACGCCACTATCTTGTTGAAGCAGAGGTTCCGCAACCTCATCAAGTTCTATCTTCCTCTCACTCAATTCTTTCGAGAGAAACTCTTTCTCAAGAAAAGCTCCGTTCTTACCGACAAACACTTCGCCCTCGGGTCTGAGATAGAAGGTATACCCAACTATCTCTTTTGTGTAACCTATGAAGACACACTTTTCTGCTTTGGGTTCCAGCTTTTCAGGCTGAAGCTTTTTGACATAAGCATCACATCCCCAAACTTTAAGAAACAACAATTTTGGCTTCTTGCAATACCATAGCTCATATGGTGTCGTCTCACAAGATTTTGACGGTGCCCTATTTAAAGTGAATGCAGCTGTCTCCATGTATAGCCCCAAAATGGTAATGGCAACTCGGTAAGAGACATCATAGATCGCACCATATCTAATAAAGTACGATTATGACGTTCGGACACACCATTACGTTGTGGTGTTCCGGGCGGTGTCAACTCAGATATTCTCCTCCTCGATCAGATTGTAGGAACTTGATCTTCTTGCTACGATGATTTTCAACTTCACTCTAAAATTGTTTAAACTTTTCAAACGTTCCAGACTTGTGCTTCATCAAGTAGATATATCCATACCCACTCAAATAACCAGTGAAAGTGAGAAAATAACGATATCCGTCGCGCGCCTCTATGCTCATCGGTCTGCACACATCAGTATGTATGATCTCCAACAAGTCACTTGCACGCTCCATTGTTCCAGAGAACGGAGTCTTAGTCATCTTGCCCATGAGGCATGGTTCGCATGTGTCAAGTGATTCAAAATCAAGTGACTCCAAAAGTCCATCAGCATTGAGTTTCCTCATGTGCTTAACACCAATATGACCTAAGCGGCAGTGCCACAAGAAATTGGCGTTATCATTGTTAACTCTACATCTTTTGGTCTCAATGTTATGGATATGAGTGTCATGACAATCGAGATTCAATATGAACAAACCCCTCACGTTGGGTGCACGACCATAAAAGATATCACTCATATAAATATAACAACCATTATTCTCTAACTTAAATGAGTAACCGTCTTGCAATAAACAAGTTCCAGATATAATGTTCATGCTCAACACAGACACTAAATAACAATTATTTAAGTCAACTAGAGACTCACCAGGGACATTGTTTTGTCTATATATCCACACATGCATTTATGTTACCATTCAACACAACTATAGCATGGATAACAAACGATTATTTTGAATAGGAAATATAGTAATAACTACTTTATTACTGCCTCTAGGGCATATTTCCAACACTAGGAATGATCCAGAAGTGATCTTGAACACCTACTTACGAGTCAATCATAAACCCACCATGTTCCCTTCTTGGTTAAAACCTCAGAAGAAGAGAAGGTCAGGGTTACGCACACGGTTGGTGTATTTCAATTGTTTTGCTTCAGGTTTAGTATAATCGGGTGATAAATAATTTCCAAGTTGCGACATAACCACGGGCACGACTTTCCGGAAGATTTAGCCTTGCAGGGGTGCTCCATCTCATCGAGCACGGACTAACCTCAAACTGCGGTGGAAACTCTCAACCTCGATATAACCCAAAGTATGCTCGGAATCCCACGGCACAAGACATTCGAGAAAGGTAAAAAAAGTCCAGCAAGACCGCCCGGTAGGCTAGATCCCGACAGGAGCCCTGTACCTCGTTCTCAGGGCATTACTAGATAAGCTAAACGTATAGTGGCGAGATTAAACACCCAAGTTGACATGGGGTGGCCCCGCATGGTGCTATGTTTGGACCAACACTCATGAGGAGCACTGGTCCGGGTTGTTTACTAATTATCTACGGGTTAATTACTCCCTATGCAAGCTTTACTAGTGAGGCAAATGTAGTACCAATGTTGGGCCTTGCCAGAAGATTTTTATCCCAAATCGAATAATCACGGGTGTCCCCATAACAACTCCGAGCATGTTAGGAGCGCTCAATATGGAACCTAACACCGGTAAACAGAAATTAGGGTGGAAAAGGTGGAACCAAACACGAAGCAAAACGCCAAGCGTTCCACCTTGTACCATGTATGTAGGTGCATTAAATAAAATAGCAAGAATATTGTGATATGCCAAAAATGTCCATGTTATCACATGGAACAACCTGCACCTGCAACTAGCAACACTATAAGAGGACGTGAAAGAGCTAACTTAGCCAAGCAATGGTTTGCTAGGATGTGGAGGGTTAGAAGCTTAGCATGGCATTTTGGGAGGATTGACAATCAAGTGGTAGGTAGCAAGACATAGCGATAGATACAAGACAACTAGCATAGCAATGATAATATTGGTACGAAGGGAAATAATCATCTTTCCTGAGATACCACTTAGAAGAAGAAGGAATCTGTGAAGAAGACCAACCAACGTAGTCGAAAGAATCCTCACACTCTAAGATGCTTTCGCAACTCTAGAGAGGAGAATAAAATCTCAAAATAAACAAATGGCACGGTAAACACGAGAACATATTCATGGCATGATGCACAAACAAGGATGATGCATGTCCATTCAAATATGCACGACATGGCAAGCACGACAATCAATTACTACACATTAAGTGAAGTTCAATATGCAACGAGTTGCATATTGACGAACTTCACATTCAAATATTTAGTTCTCTCTCATTTACTTACACAATAAGTTTAAATATTTTTAAACATGACATGAGGTGGAACATAAATAAACTATCTATCTAGTGAGTTTAAATGAGGCGGGAAATAACATATACTATTTCCAAAATGACCCCATATGCAAATTTCGAAATTGTTCCAGATGTGTACTAAACATATTTTATATCCATTCAACAGGAAAATAAAGTGCACAATATTATTCTATACATTCTTCTAGGCGATTTATATATGTATATCATTTGAAATGGAGCTACGACCCAAAGATATGATCAACACAAGATTAGCATGTCATGAATGCCAAATGTATGCAAACAACAACCACAACCATTTGAAATCATGGATGCAACATGATATTATGAACCTACATAAAATTCTAGGCAAACTTCATCCATAACAAGTTCAAAATGGAGCAACGGTTCAACAATTACAATCAACTCAGGTGATAGTTACAATATGTCCAAAAAACAACATAGCAATTTGCAATCATCAAAACAATAAGCTATAGGAACCTAAAGTGCACAAACAAGACATGAGGAAATAGTATGTTATATGCACTTCATTTCTTCAAAAGGGATCATGGTGAAAAGAGTCATGGATTACTTGCTAGGATGCTCACAACATGTCTAGAAAATATAGTAGTTAAGAGCATCTCCAATAGACGGTCCATACGTAAAAATACCTAACTTCTGGATCTTCACAAGCAAAAAAGCGCTGCTCCAACAGATGGTCCATATCTAAAAAATACATCACTGTCTCCCGGAGATGTAAAATTGAAATTTCGTTATGCAAATTTACATCACGAGATACAAAAGATGTAAAAGCGCGCTGTCCACCAAACGACAAACTACCAGTTCATTCCCCTTCTGCATCGCGGTCGCCCTCCCGCGACCGGGCACCATCCACCGAAAGTCGTCGTTGGCACAACCCAAGTCGTCGTTGTCATTGCCGCCACCACCCCAAATCGCCGCCGCCTCCCTCCCCCGCCCTAGACCGTGTCGCCTCCCCCGCCGAAGGGCATCTTCCAACTGCCCCGACACCGCCATTTTGGGAAGCAGCCGTGGCTGGCTTCACCGACTCCGTTGGTCCGGCAGCCCATATAGCTTTGCTCTACCTGTCGTCGTGCTCCCTTCTCCTCTGCGCCGCCATCTGCGGTCGTCTACAGCAGCAAGCAATCCAACTGCCAGCCATGTTCTTTCACACCGCGCACAAGGTGTTCGACGGAATTCCCCAAGGTAAAAAAATGGCGAAACTTGATGATTTATATTGGGACTCGATAGTATGTTTGATGGTGGTTGTCAACCTTATAGATGAGCTTGGTTGACTCCTCATTCATGGATGATTCATCTTCGTGCGAGGAATTTGATTTGCATGAAGAAGAGGACAGTGCTATGCTAGTGCACATGCACAAGGGGGGAAGCCAAAGCATGGTGGTTCCCTCTATGGTCGTGCGTTCTTTTAGAGAGAATGGAATGATGCACACAAATGGTTGATGCGCAACTACTTTGGATCACCACCTGTTTTTGTGGAGAATTACTTTCAGTGCCGTTTCAGAATGTCAAAAGACTTGTTCATCCACATTCCCAATTCTATGAAGTGGCACAATCTAGCCTTTGAGTAAAGATGGAACTGTGCTGGGTTGCTTGGCCATAGCATTGAACAGAAGGTCACTACCGCTTTGCGCATGATGGCATAAGGTATTTTGGCAGATTACATTGATGACAACTTGGCGATGGCAGAGAGCACTGCTATCTTTTATGTCAAGCAATTTGCAATGACTATGGTAAAAGTGTTTGGTCCATAGTACTTGAGATCTCCCAATTCCCAGGATACTCAGAGGCTTTTGGAGATGAACAAAGCTCGAGGGTTTCCAGGTATGCTCGGGCATATGGATTGCATGCATTGGAAATAGAAGCACTGCCCAAAACCATGGCATGGACAATTCGAGGGTCGTGGGAAGGATGCCACTATGTCACACCCTGTTTTCACTTTGCCTCAACTGTAGTCTTTTCAAATTTGGAGTTCATTAAAACTTTTTAAGCAAATGCTATGATTGCCTTGATTATCATTGATTGTGTGTATGCTTGAGTGTGTGGACCTTAAAATAATTTTTATAACATAATATTGCCATAAAGATCCTTTTTCTCATTTTTGATTAATTCAAAACCTTGCTTTGGGGATTGCACTACAAGTTTGTGATTCCAAGGGGGTTCCTTCACCCAAATATTGTATTCTGATTTTAGCACTATTAAAACTCTCCAAAATCATAAAATGATTATTTTATAAAATATTTTTCTATTTTACTTGCATGTCCTTTTCTGAGGCCACAAATGATATTTCTAAGTGGAAACTTATTTTTCTGTCTTAGAAAAATCTGAGAAAATTTGGAGATACTCAGAGGACATATATTTTCCATACATAAGATTTTCATCCCCTATTTATGTTCAAAATATTTGAGCAAACCTTTGAAAACCTATTCTGTCTGTTTTGACCTTTTAAAATATTTCCAAAGGAAATATTCTCCATAAATTCCTAGAATATTCTAGCACGCTTCCCAAACTATATTTGGTGATCATGACAAGTTTTACCTCATTCCAAGGTGGTTTGTTCACCAAATAATCCTAAAACCCTTCTTCTCGAGAATCAAGTTGAAGCAACTCGACATAACAAAGTTTGTCCAAATGGCTTGAACTTTGCAGGAGTGCTCAATACCCCAAATGAGGAGACCCTGCTAATAATTCGATTTGTGGGGATTAATATGCTCACATTCTCCTTTAATAAGGCAAAACTCTCCATTTGGAGGTGTTTTCAAGTTTACACTGTCAAACTTGTCCAATGGAGCTCAGATTTGGTAGAGCATCCTACTTCTGCCTAAAACAAAATCCTGTTAACTTTCAGCATCATTGGTGAAGGTTAGCTACCCCAAACCCAGATCAAACACCTTCAGCCAGATTGGTCAAACAACATCTAGCACTCACTACACCCACTCCCTTCTCATTAAACTCCTAGCACAGGCTGCCAGCACCACTCCTCAACTGCAGACGAGTGGCCCCTCTTTGGTTCCAAGTATGTAAGACAAAATAACCAATTTAGTTCCTGATTCAAAGCAGACAACATCTCCTAAAGAGCTTCATATTGACCAGCAATACATCTCTCGGTTCCGAGTAGCCGAGGGGCATCTAAGCCAACCCCCAGACAAAACAGACAGGTCCAAAGCATGCCAGATCGCGCGAGCATGCCGTGGCATGCCAAATCTGCACTCTAGGCACGCTCCAGGGCGCACCCTAGGCAAAGGAGGTCAGCCCCGGCCAGTTCTCACCTCCCCTCGGTGTCTCTCCATGTCCCCGACAACCACCCGACTCAGGGCAGCCTCAGGCCCCCCTTCTTTCCCACTCTACTGACTCGGGCGACGCTGCCCATGCGCGCCCGATTCGGTCAGTAGGGCTTGGCCCCGTAGCACGCGCGCACATAGGCCCCGCTCCCTCCTGTTGAAACCACCGGCGCTCCCTTGCTCGATGCATCGTCCATGAAACTGTGGTTTTGGCCCCGGGCTCTCTCTCCCTCTCATACAACCGTGGTGAAACCACCAGCGCTCCCCCGCTCGATGCACCACTGCTGGCCTATAAATAGGGCCTCCCCCTTCACTCCAACACATCACCCCTCTCCTCCAGAACCTCAATCAAGCATCTAGCCACTCCACTCAAGCAAGGAGAGCTCCGGTACTCAAAATCAACCGGTTACTTTCACTTTACTACTGGGAAGATGATGAAATGTGTGGTGTGGGTGGATTCCCGCGTGGTTGTGACGAGGCGTGGTCGGGCATTCTTGGCCCTTGCCAAACATCCTTGAGACGGGGCGACGTGACCTCATATCATGGATCGTTGATCATCGTCGCAGTAAACAAAACATTAGTGGGATTGGGTATTTGATCTGAGTTGGTCGATTGACCTTTTTCACACTAACCTTCACGCGGGAACAGTTATGGGAACTCAGCGTTGTTGTATCAGCCGAAGCTCTTCGGACGTCAGCATTGGAGTGGCGCACACCCGAGTGGTCCACGTAAGCATTGATCTTGTATAAGAGGTGTCAGGACTAACCTCGTCCACCCATGCAACATGCAGGAGTGCAAAGGGTGATTGGCCCAATACCCATGCTCGCTTAGGATTTAGACCGGCGGGCTGGCCTCTTTGTTGAGCCTAGGTAGGGCTGCGACGTGTTGATCTTATAAGGCCGGGCATGATTCGGGAAAGTGTGTCTCGCTGGAGTTGATCGAGCATGTTGGGAAACGTGGTGCACCCCAACAGGGATGAATTAACTATTCAAATAGCCAAGTCCAAGTAACATGACGACTTGGAGTTGTATCCCGATCTAATACAACTAGAAATGTGACTTAACTTGAATGATTGTCTCTGAGATTGCTCTCTCACAGATAGTCAAGGAAAGATCTCTAGGCTTTACTTAATAAATTTTCTGCAACAATATGTCTACATATGTGTTACTGATTTGTACTCTTATAATGATGCATGACACTGAAGATGCTAGTCTTCGATATGACTAGACCTTCTCTCTATTCTCACATTTTTGTAGTCAGTCCAAAGATGTAGCCTCGTTCCTTTGATACAACATGCCAGAGCCCAGGAGATGGCGGGTCCTGCCAAGGACTGCTACCCCGATGGAGCCTACTACTATGTGGAGGGTGTTGATGACCAGGACTAGTTAGGAGGTTCCCATGCAGGAGGCCTCGCCTAGTTCGATATATGTTATCTTTGTGCTAGCCTTCTTAAGGCAAAACTTATTTACTTTTGTCTGTACTCAGATATTGTTTCCTTCCGCTGACTCGTGTGTATTCGAGCCTATGTATTCGAGCCCTTGAGGCCCCTGGCTTATAATATGAATCTTGTATGACTTTAATTTGTGTCTAGAGTTGTGTTGTGATATCTTCCCGTGAGTTACTAATCTTGATCATACGCATTTGCGTGTATGATTAGCATATGATTAAGTTAGGCGCGTCACAGAAGAAAACTTCTAAAATGATGGCCTTCGGAGGATCAAGAAATGAAAACAACTCTGAAATGCTCCAGATAGATATGGGAGGAATTACTCATGATCAAAAACAATTTAAGATGATACCATCAACCTTGAATCGTATATTCCATGAGAACAGACAAAGATTTAAGACAAACTCTCCTTCGGTCTTCATTGCTGAAAATGCTGACCAGAAACAACACCACGAATTGCTGAGATCTCTAGAACAATGAATAAAGAATGGTTGAGCCAAGGATGAAAACAATTCAAAGCAGTATTGTAGAACGAATATGACTGATGGAGTCCATTCTTACACCATATTTTAAAAGAACTTGAGATCTACAGAAAAGATTAAAAGAGTCACGTAAGATTCTAGGAAAACCTTTGGGTTATGGGCCCACTAAAAGAGAACATTGTTGAAATGGTTGCTTTGAAGATAGATTGCATCGGTACAGATTTAGAACTTGATGAGGTGAGACCCATGAAGTAATTTAAAAGGATTTTGAATGAAAACACGAATCTTTTGAGATTTATTTAGCAATACAAATAGAATAGAGAGAGGTGAACAACAAGAGAGGGTTGAATAAGAATTTCCAACATGGGAAAGCATTTAACAAATGAAAAGGATAGGTTGCACGCCAAGAGGTTGAATTGAATCCACCGGAGAAGAACACGGAGATGAAGAAATGATGAACTTGGCACTTGAGCATCTCCACAACGAATAGCCGGATACCATACAGAAGAAAAGATAGCGGAAGCAACAATAAAAGAAAGGTTGTTGGATGATAATTTAATCATTAAAGAAAAAGGACGGGATGGTGGGGAAAAAGACAACTTGGGACAGACAAGACGAACTTCGGAAAGAAGTATGAGGATGGACCTTTTAAATATTGGAGAGAATTGAATTGCCTCGACTAGAGGCACTTTGGATGGAAAAGAATTGATATGTCAATTTGATTAAGCAAAAGAGGGTGGGGTAAAACAAATACAACTTGGGACACACGAGGCGAACTCCGGAAAGAAATATGAGGATGGATCTTGCAGATATTGGAGAGAACTGAACTCCCTCAACAAGAGGCACTCTATATGGAAAAGAATTGATATGTCAACTTGATTGAGCAAAAGAATTAATACTACCAGAAAAATATAAGAACACCTCTTAGGAAAAATATGAAATCACCAATTGACATCGAGGCAACTCGAATTACCATACTCCAGCAAAACAAAAGATGAGGCTTATGAAACCAGCTAGAAATAAATACACAACCCAGCATGCATTTGTTGAAAGGATAATCCTAGGTAACTACTTGAATTCCCACCTAAGACCTCCCAAAATCATTCTTGGTTATGTTGTCAGGTTGCGGTCTAGGAAACTACTCAATGTAATCAGCTGCAAAGTCGCACCCTCAACGCTCAACACATATTTTAGAAGTTTCGAAAAGTCATCTACCGCAGATTTACGAAAAACAATGATACTAGACCTAGTAGATCATACGAGCTATCTCTAGGAGTACTGGGGAAAAATCACGACACTCTTTACCACCAAGCAAAGTATTGAAGCGTTTCGAACATCTGCATCCTTAGATACTAAGGAAACTGAACGATAGCGATGTGTGGAGAACCGCTTGGAACTGTACTCCCCGGAAACAGGAGGCACTAAGTATATAATTCCATCACATCAACATCATGGAGATTCCAAAATACCCGCATGATCCTAAAAAAAATTGAGTGAGAAGAGGGGTAGAATTAAAATTCCTACATCATGATTCCTCACCAGAGCAGGGAAGGGGGTAAAAATAATCCTTCTTTCTGATATATAAATAGACTCGAATATTTTATTCTAGACTCAACTCGGCCAAGTTTGAACAATCAAGGGGGCTCCTAGGTCGGTATTGTTCTGATACCAACTTGTAACACCCAAGATATGATACTATCCTCATCCGGGCTCGAGGGCCCTGATAGAAATAGAAGTGCATCTCGTAATTTTGCAAGAACGAATATCTTTATAACTACATGTAAAGAGGATATGAGTATCTAGAATTGGCTTATACTCGCCACAAACTAAAATCATGATCATCTCAACACAAACATACTCCCTTCGTTCCAGAATATAACGTGTACTAGATCGTTGATGGTGCGCGTTCCTGCGCCTGTCCATTTGTACAGTAAATGCTAAGAATTTTCATAAATATATATGTGATCAAGGAACTATTAAATTTACATGAACAAAACCATATCAGACACTAATACTACATGGAAATCTCATATGATCATATGTAAAAATAAGGCTAATACAAATAACCAATATTACCACAACACATAGTAAGTAGCAGAAAAATGTAATAGGAGCCATAAATAGTCATTTCGATTATATACATAGTGCATTAATTAAATCTTCGCATGGCTTTGCACACACGGCTCCTACTACTGCATTTTTGGAGAACATCCATGGAAATGGAACATCATCAATACCTTGCAACACCTAAAAGAAAATTCCTGCAATCGTCATGATCAAGAAACCTTGAGTAGCAACAATAAACCTTGAGTAGCAAATTATTAGCAAAATAAGTTAATAAAAATCAGACAAACAAATGTGAGAATCAATGAATCATGCTGCCATATCCGGATCGTTTTCCTCACTTGAAAGGTTTTGATATAAGGACATCTTATTATTCTAGTATATTTGCGGAATTGTAAGGAAAATACATAATAATAAATAAATGGACAGAGCATGTTATGAGATATGAATGGGAAATAACAAAAGAACATTATGCAATGTCGTCTACAACTTTGATGTGGAAACTCACTAATACCAGCAGCTAAAAGGGAAATGTCCATGCTCATCAAATCAGAATATTAACAAAATCGTCATTCACCAGTATTATTTGAAGTGGAACTTCACTAATACCTTGCAACACCTAATGGGAAAATGCAAGGAAATCATCATGCTCTTCAAATCAAATTATTAGAGAAAGTTAAGCACAGAAAAACTAATGCAAGATCTGACAACTCTGATTTTTAAGGGGAATTCAAACATTGTCGAGCTAGTCTATTCTAACAAAATACTTATAGAAGGATTTGAGAAAATCTAGAAGGCACAAATATTTGAGAAAGAAATGGAAAATATAAAGTCTAAACTGGATATAGGCAAGTTCAGCTATGTTAATAGCTCAATGATACACTTGGAACATGCAGGTCGTAAAGACACGATACACCAGAGCCACTACTTTGCTTATTGTCCATGATAACTCTGAAGGATAATTTATAATCATATATAGTCTGTGTAAACATGGGTACTTACCTGGCCAAATGATACCAAAATACAAACAGATACTAGAAGAGTAGAAGAACATGATGCCTCAGCATCCATAGAGAATCAATTCTGCACAACACCATGTTGAGACATAGCTATGTTTGATCTCAATTAACTATATAACACATGATTTGAAGAAGTGCATGTCACATTCTTTGCCATCTTATCTTAAGAGCTTAGAGTGTCGATTGTAGACCAGGCTTCTCAAGTACAATGTTACCTGCAATGGCAAGTGTATGAAGAAACACAAATTATTGCAATTAAGTAAAATGCTAGTAGGTTGCAAAATGTAGAGCTAAGAAGCTAAAATTCGGATATATATATATATATAGTTATTTCTATTTGTTGTCGGTCCAAAAAGAGTTTAACTTGTTATAGTGACCCTTTTTAGTTTGCATGACTACATATGGAAACATATGCAATGTTGTTGAGTTACAAGAAGCCCGAACATCCATCGAGAACATAGGTTCCGTTTGCACAATACCATGCTGACACATAGGCTTGGTCTCAAATAGTACATATAGGGTAAAAAGCAAAACCTAGGTCAAACAAGGACTGAATTTGGACTTTCTAGCTAATGATGTCGTAGCGTACAACTACAAAATAAAATAGCACAAAGTCAGCACATCGAAAATAGACCTCTGGCAATTAATACTATTCATCTCTAATATTGGAGACCTTTATTTGAGCTAGAACCTCCCGCATGCCAGAGGGAAGATGGAGCTACGAGTACCATGGCGCACACTAGGCCACCAACATCACCACTGCGTCCGAGGGGAGATAATCTGGATGGATTGCTACACGAAGGAGATGAATCGACTAGGACATAAAACCTCCCCGAGTCCCACTCCACTTTGAGCACATCGTATAAGATAGAGGCAAACTATACCAGGAGAAGGAAAATCCCGGCATGTAGGAGGACGGAGGAGCGACTATCATCTAGACAACTGCTTGCCTCGGGACGCCGGAACTACTAGCGGTACCGCCAAGTAGTGGTCGTTCACTTTGCCTTTGCAAGTGGGAACTATGTCTTCTTCTGTTCTTGCAATGTGCAAAATGTCGAGGAATAAAATAAGGTGGCAATGCCTGGTGAAATCGCTTTAGAACATCGATCATCCAGGTGGTTGCTTCATTTGTTGCAAGCTCCTTCCATTCCCCATAACCTAAATAACTTATTAAGTAATCAATCATTTACTAAATTATTTGTAGAACAATAAGCTTGGATATGAAGATATACTGCTAGATAAAACAATGAACCGCTACCACGTAGCTAAAAGCTGAGACCTCAGCCCAAACTAAAAAAACTTACACATCAAAATGCATGTACACATATGTGTTTCATGGATCTAAGTGATAGACAACATCATATATTGGAATATAGATTGGACAAAACCATTTTGGTTTATGAGTACCAAAATCTATGGCCAACACTAAAGAAAAATGGACAACACATAGGGAGGGAAAAGAACAACGAAATTGAACAAAGAGGAGACAAAATGTGGCCATCACTCAGATCTGAATCTCCTATCTATCTCTGCTAAAACATATACAAGGGGAGGGGGATAGGCTTTGTATCAGTGCCACCATTACTAGCCTCTCTACCATCCTTTGTAGCCGCTGCTAGCATGCCACACGCCCGCCGCCCTGCTGCCACCCCATGCCACGAGACAGGGACACACGAGGGAAAGTCGTGGGAGAGGTGGCCACACAGGGAGAGACATGTGAGTGGCCATTGCCGGGGCAGATCGTGAATGGGCGACAGTCAAGTGGGTGGCGGCAATGGAATTGGGATAGGATTTGGGAGAAAGTGAGGGTAGAGGTGAGACATGAGAGACAAGAGGGTGTTCCACATTTGTATGTTTTTTAGGGTAAAATGCTTTACTTTATTGCTCAACCATACGGATTACAGGAATAAAACCAGTATCAAAAGGTTGCAGGAACCACACATGGTGTCCCTCCCCTAAATGCAAAGCATATCTAGCTAAGCTATGAGCTTCAGTGTTAGAAAGTCGTCCTTCATGAACAAAAGAGATAAACTGGAAATCAGTACTTCCTTCCTTGATTTCTCTGATGATTGGAGTTGTCATGCCATTTGTGCATGACCGAATGTCCTTAAATGCTTGAAGACAATCCGACGCGACAGTGATGTTGTGAAGAAGCATGTCCCTGGCCAAAGATAGAGCCTCATGGCACGCTAAGGTTTCCAATATATTTGGATCAGTGAGTCCAGGAAACACTAAAGCAGAAGCCCCAAGATACAATCATGTCTAATCTCGGCAGACAGCGCTGACAGCTCTGATGGGGGGGGGGGTTACTGATAGCTCCATCCATGTTGATCTTAGCACATCCAGGCAGTGGGGGAATCCATTTTCTTTCTTCTGCTCGCCTAGTACTCTGGTTTATAGCATGCGATAATGCCGGCATTTTGATAGCTTAAAGTTCTATAACGTATCTGTTGACAAAAAGGTGTGTCGTGAGTGGACTTTGGTGCTCTCCCTCGTGGATGAAACGCCTCTGTGTTGTCCAGATTTCCCAAAGTGTTACCGTGATCCAGAGTAGTTCCTTTGTTGAGACCGAAGAGAAGATGCTGAATAACCATGGCTTGGCATCTGGTTCAGCCGTTGCTAACATATGCTTGAGCAATTCTGGTTCTATCAAAGCCCAAACACATCGCACCATCATGCATTTTAGGAGAGAGTAATGCCATGAGTCGACGGCCCCGCATATAGCACAACACAGAGAGGAGGCTATATTCCGGTGGTGTCGCACATCGACCGTAGGAAGTGAGATCTGTGCAAGTCGTCACAGAAAAACTTTGATTTTGGAAGGCACCTAGACTCGCCAAAGTGTATCCCAGCCCTTTGCCTCCCTGCTGATGTCGGTTGGGCCTCCCCGGCCCTCTACCAAGATTCCTGATGAAGCTTTGTTGTTATAAGCATGCGATATCAGGATCTGACCGTGAAACCTCCCTTCTTATCCTGGGACCAAGCCCAATAGTCGTCATACTGACGGGTGCTCAAACGAATGTTCAGGATTACCTCCGCATCGATGGGGAGAAAAGTTGTGTTTACCATCTCTTGCCTCCTCCGCATCGATAGGTCTGACACAAGCTCCGGCCGGTTGGGATTGAGACACGCAATTGGCCGCATAGATGCTTCTTTGGGAAGCCAATTCTGGTTCCAAATGTTTTTACTCGTACCGTCGCGGATCCTTCTTATGAGCCCCAACTTGAGAATATCTCTCCCTTCAACAATGGCCCACCAAACTTGCAAAGGATTATTACCAAGTTTTGTATCTAAAAACTCATTGTTAGGGAAATATCGTGCTTTCAGTAGTTTAGCACTTAGGGTATCCGGGGATTGCATAATGCGCCATGCTTGTCGAGCTAGGAGGGCGAGATTGAAAAGCTCAGTATCTCTAAAACCCAAGCCACCTTCATATTTAGGTCACATAATCACTTCCCATGAAACCTAGCTGCTTTTCCTCTCGCCCTGTTTGCTCGCCCACCAGAACTTGCGTATGATGGAGTTGATATGCAGACATAAACCTCTTGGTAATTTGAAGTATGCCATTGAGAAAACTGTGATAGCCTGTGCTACTAATTTTATGATCACTTCCTTTCATCCTGATGACAGAATTTTTTCCATCCATCCTTTTACTTTGTTCCATACTCGTTCCTTTAGGTATTTGAAGGCTCCATTTTTGCTGCTACCCACATCCGTGGGCATGCCCAAGTACTTATCACTCAAGCTCTCGTTCTGAACATTAAGAACATTCTTGATGAGGTCCCTCCCCTCGGGTGAACATCCCTTGCTAAAGAAAACCAAAGATTTTCCGTGGCTAATCCTCTGTCCAGAAGCGTGACAATATGATTCCAACAATGCACACACCAAAGTAGCTCCCTCACTACTAGCCCTGAAGAACAACAAGCTGTCATCGGCAAAAAGTAAGTGACTAACCGGCGGCGCCGTCTCTTCCACTTTGATTGCTCTGATAGGCGATGACTCATTCTGCATTTTATGAGGCACGAAAGGCCCTCTGCTGCTAACAGAAATAGGTAAGGGGATAACGGGTCTCCTTGTCGAATCCCTCGTGTAGGCGTAAATTCATCAAGTTTCTTCCCATTGAACAATACTGAGAATTTAACGGAACTTACCTTCCGCATAACCGAGTCCACCCAAGCGGTTGTGAACCCTAATTTGGTCATGATAGCTCGCAAATAATCCCAGTCAAGCCGATCATACGCTTTCATCATATCCATTTTCAACGCACCAAAGCCATTTTCCTTAGACTTGTTTCGCTTCATAAAGTGAAGGCATTCATACGCCAAGATAATATTATCCGTGATTAGCCTTCCTCCAACAAAGGTTTATTGCTCTTCTGATATTATCTCCGGAAGGAAGGTTTTTAATCTGTTCGCTTAAACCTTGGAAGCAATCTTATATATCACATTGCATAGGCTTATAGGATGGAACCGCGTGAGAAGCGTGGGATTAGTTACCTTAGGTATTAGTACCAAAAGGGTATCATTCAAATCAGTCACCTCCTCTTCCCCTCTTAGGATTTTCAAAATAATCAGTGTAATCTCATCTCCACAAACATCCCAATGTCCGTGAAAAAAAGTGCTGGATATCCGTCTGTTCCTGGTGCTTTAGTAGGCGCCATCTGAAAAAGGGCAGACTTAACTTTATCCTTTGTGTACTCCGAATTCATTTTCTGGTTCATCTCCGGGGTAACTCTCTGAGGAACATTTTGTAGCACGGCATCCATGTTCGATTTTCCTTCTGATGTGAATAGGTCACGGTAGAACTCTGTCACCATACTTTCCATATCATCGGCTTTCTCAACTTTCGATCCATCCTCCCTCAGGAGCGACTTGATCTGATTTTTCCATCTCCCTTTGCTTGCTCGAAGGCGGAAAAATTTGGTGTTCTTGTCCCCGAAGGCAAGCCAGGATATACGTTCTCTCTGGTGCCACATTATTTCCTCCCGATGGTACAACTTAGCGGGGCAATCCTTGATTTTAACTTCGATACGGGTCGGCTCTGTCCGCCCTGGATCAGTTCGAAGATTAGCAAGTTCCCCGGTCAAGATTTTGATCTTTGTTCTGACATTCCCAAAAGTGTTTTTATCCCAGCGCTTCAGATCGTTGGTCATAGCTTCAAGTTTCAACCAAAGATCGGCAACTGTTGTTGCTCCTAGCCCCTGCCAGTGTTGCTGGATTTCCTGCTGGAAGCCTTCGTGAGACTCCCACATCAAATCATACCGAAAGGGATTCTTCTTACGTAATTGGTCGCTGATACGAGGTTCTAGTTGGAGTAAGATGGGGATGTGATCAGATGTGGCCGCCACTTTATGTGATACTTCTGCTTGCGGATAAAGAGTGCACCATTCGCCGCAAGCTAGTGCCATGTCGAGCTGAACATGAGTATGATTTCCTCCAGCCACCCTTCGTTCAAAAGTCCACATTGGTCCCAAAAAACCTAAATCAGTGAGTCCACAAACATCGATAGCATCCCTGAAATCAAGCACCTGTGTCATACTGCGGTGGCTTGCTCCATCATAATTCTCTAATTTAAGTACCTCATTGAAGTCACCAATGCATAACCATGGTCGATCATTCGCAGAGGCAAGAGATCAAAGAAGATCCTAGGTTTTGCCTCTGTCTCCAACTCTGGCTTCCCCATAGACCACCATCATTCTCCACTGAGGGACACCTGGTATAGTAACCAACGCATCAATGTGATAGTCACAGTAACCAAAAGTTTCTAACTTCATTGCATCATTTCAAAAAATTCCAATGCCACCGCTCCTTCCAGTACTACTAACAGCAAAAGAAAATTCAAAGCCTAATGTGTATGCTAAACTTTCTACTCGAGTTTCCACAATGCATAACACCAATGGAGCAAACTGCCTCGCTAAGTCGTGAAGCTCTTGAACTGTCTCGGGTCTCCCAGCCCCGCGACAGTTCCAGCAGATCAAACTCATTAAGCACGGCGGTGCTCCTCGAAGGAGCCCGCCAATTCGCTTGTTGCAGTCATCGTTTTTTAGGGTGACGATCCCTTCTTCAGCTTCTTCCTGTCCTTTGGGGTGACGTATGCATAAGGAGGCGGCGGTACCTGTGTTGGTGCCAAATTAACATGGGATGTTGTGGTTTCGTTTCCCCCTGCTCCAGCCGATTCCTTCCCCATAGGTTCAGAGGGAGATCCAGAGGTGGCACCATAGAGGTCAAGCCTTTTCTTTGCCGAAGATTCCGCATGAGGTGGTTGTTCCTTCGCTTGTTCCACCGGATCTATTTTCATGGGGCTCGCAGCTGTATCATCTAGGTTCTCCTCGTCACTCATTCCTGCCTCTTGTGAGGATCGTTTCCTGGCGCCAGCCGATTCATTGGTGGTTCTATCTCCACGTGCTCCCCCTCCTCTCCCACGACGTGCTCTGCTGCGTGATGGATTAGAGTAGTTGTTCTAGTTGAACTGATTCGATGGAAAGCTTCTGCTTGTAGCAACCATCCCCTGCCCATGCTCCACCTCATCAACACCATGAATACAATTGCCACATTCTTCCAATGTGCGCCCCATGATGCCACAAACCTCACAGAAGAAGGCAATTTTCTCATATTTAACTAGCAGCAATAGAGGAGCCTCCCCTCTGATTGTTAATGGGGTAAAATGAACCAGAGGCTCATCTACATTGATTTTGACTCGAACACGTACATAGTGACCTTCAAAAACCCTAGAGGGCTTCATATCAACACTCTTAACCTCGCCAATGCGTCATGCTAGTTGGTAGAGCACCACCTCCCGACGGTAACGCTCTGGAGTATCATAAATTTGTGCCCACACCTGCATCCGATCAAGAGTTACCCCATGTGGTTTACCCCTTCCATCATACTCCTAGATGATGACCATAAGACCCCTGAGGATCCAGGGGCCTTGGTGCACGACCCTATTCCAGTCCCCAACACAGAACATCTGGATGATGAACACGTTGTCATCCGCATCTCGGATCGTGAGTTCATATGCCAGCCACCAGATGAATTTCATCGTTGACTTGAAGGACTCAGCACCAAATGATTTTGCCATGTTCACCTTAGCCACCGCAAGCCAGCGTGTTTCTTCCGCAAATTTGGAGATCTCTTCGTCCCCAACTATCACCGCATCACACTCAGATTCCTTTAACATCATGTTCTTCATCGCCGTCTCCAGATTGACTACAGCTTTTCCCTTCCATCCCCCCGAGCCCGAGCCCTGAGAAGCACTGGAACAAGCCATAGTCGTTCACTAGGAGCCCTAGGTTCTACTTTTCGCTCACACAACAGCGATCGCGACCGTTGCGAGGCTAGGGAAGCGTCGTAGGAACTCGCAAGGAGACCTCAACGGCGGCAGGGAGGAGCCGGAGTAGATAAACCCTAAACCCTAGCCGCCGCTAGAGTTGGGTAGGTATCGCCCAGGCGACACCTCAGCGTTTGTGGTCGACTGAGATTGGTTATTGGGCCGCAGACTATGGTGCGCAGGCCCGATCAAGAAGAACACTTGGATTTTTTTGCCGGAGTAGCGTCTCTCTAGGACAGACGACCCATTAAGAAAGACATGAACCAGCAACAAATATCCGACGGTCAGAAACGGATATATCGCATAAATGAACCATCACAAAAGCTAAATCACTTAGAATGCTCCATTTAGGCTCAGTTTTACTGTCCTAAATTGATTTCCGTGCAAGTCAACCATTTGAATGTTTGACAATATTATAGAATAAAATAACAACATGTATAATACCCAATAGATAAAATATGAAACCGTGTTTTATGATGGGTCAAGTGATATAAATTTTGTATTGTGAATATTGATATATTTTTATAAAAAACAGTCAAACTTGCACTCATTCCACTTTTGAAAAAACTACACCTTATATAAAGGAACACAGGGATTACATAGAAATCATCATACATAAAAGTAGGGTCCGGTTAGGAACGAAATCATATGATACGAGTGACATCCATCCTTGCTAATCCGAGGTTGTCGGTGTGAAGCCCATCCGATGATTGATGAAGAAGAAGAAGAACTCCATATAGAACAATCATCGCTCTCATGTCAAACCTTCACTTTACCTGTACCTTCAGCTATTGTTGTAGTAATCTGTGAGCCATAGGGACTCAGAAATCTCATTTCCAAGGGTATGAATACTAGCAAAGCTTAATGGGTGAGGAATGGTTAAGCGGTGAGGCTGCATCAAGCACTAATAATTTAAGCATTTGATATCTGGCCAACTTACGAGTACAAGAATAAGAAGAGTGATCTACGCATAATCAAACGTGAACTAGAAATGATCTAGAAGTGATCTTGAACACGTGATTGCAAGTGAAGCATAACCCCATTGTGTTCCCTTCTTTGTTCAAACCTAACAAGAAGAGATAGTCACAGTTATACACATGATTGGTGTATTTTATTTGAGTTTACTTTAGGTTTGCTTTGACCGGGTGTTAAACAAATTTCTAAGTTGCCACATCATCACTAGCACGGCTCTCAAAAATATTTAACCATGTAGGGTTGCTCCAACTCCTCCATCACAAACTATCCAGAAGCTGCATGGGGAACCTCAACCTTAAGATAGCCCAAGGTATCCTCAAAATCCCATGGACAAGTTATTTAAGAAAGGTAAAACAAATCCAGCAGGGCCGCTCGGCGTGTTAACGAACCCGTTATGAGCCACGTATCTCGTTCTCATGATGCGATTGGATGGGAAAGCCTATGAGTAAAACCAGACCACGAGTTTCCCCGTGGTGGCCCCGCAGTCTGCCCTTTTTGGACCAAGACTCATGAGGAGCATTGGCCCGGGTTGTTGATTAATTATCTATGGGTTAATTACTCCCTATGTGGTTTATTAGTTATTAGGAAAATGTATCACCAATGTTGGGCCTTGCTAGAAGAGTTCTATCCCAAAACAAATAATCAATGGGGCCCCATAACAACCCCAAGCATATTCGAAGCGGTCAATATGGAACATAACACCGGTACACAAGTAACTAGGGCGGAAAAGGTGGAATAAAACACCGAGCATAAGGCCAGTCCTTCCACCTTTTACCAAGTATAGATGTGCATTAAATTAAATAGCAATGATATTGTGATATCCCAAGATATCCATGTTGTCACATGGAAACAACTTGCACCTACAACTAGCAACATTATGAGAAGGGCTGACCAAGCAGTAACATAGCCAAACAATGGTTTTCTAGGAAGGTGGAGGTTAGAGGCTTATCATGGCATTTTTGGAGGCTTAACAAACAAGTGGTCGGTAGCGAGACATAATGATAGAAACGAGACAACTAGCATGGCAATGATAGTTGTGGTATCCAAGGAAATGGTCATCATGCCTAAGATCCCGGTTGGAAGAAGAACGAATCCGTTAAAAAGACGAGCCAACGTAGTCGAACGAATTCTCACACTCCGGACACTTTTGCAACTCTATCGAGAAGAAGCAAATATGGAAACAAAAAATGACACTATAAACACCATAATATATTCATGATATGATGCGCAAACAAGTAGGATGCATGTCCGGTTTAGATATGCAAGGCATGGCAATCACAATAATCAAATACGACACAATAAGTGAAGCTCAATATGCAACTTGTTTCATATTGACGAAACTCCATATTCGAATAATTTAGTTCACACTTTATAATTTATGTGACAAGTTTAAATGTTGGTTGACATGGCAAGAGGTGAAGCATAATTAAACTATCTATCTAGCAATTTCAAATGAGGTTGGAAACAACATCTAGTATTTCCGAAACGACCCCATATGTTAATTTTGAAGTTGGTCCACATCTTCCTAAAACATATTTTATATTTATTAAACAGGAAAATAAAATGCACCATGTGATTCTACACATCATTCTAGGCGATTTACATATATAGATTGTAGATACGGTCTAAAAGATATGACCAACACAAGATAAATATGTCATGAATGCAATATGCATGCACCTGACAAACACAAACATGTTAAAACATGGATGCAACAACATATTATGAAACTACATGAAATTCTAAGCAAGTCTCACATACAACATGTTCAAAACGGAGCAACGGTTCAACAACTACAACCAACCTAAGTTATACTCATAATCTATCCAAAATAGCAACATGACATTTTGCACACATCAAAACAACAAGCTAGAAGAAACTAAAATGCAAAAACAAGACATGGGGCAGTAGTTTACATGATGCATAGTAATTCATCTCACATGAGCAAATTGTTTAGAAGCATGGATCAATAGGAAATGAGCTCACAAGATGGATACTTGAACACAGTTTAAGACTTAGTGAAATAATGGGTTTTAACAGAGAGTTTTAATCTGAAGGCATATTGGCAACAAGAAACCATATGCTATAGGACATATCGTGGCATGAAAATCTATAGCATGATAGTAGACATGATGCACTACAAATAACTTCCCATGGCCATCGTGAGAATATGCACACAAACATGTCTAGCATCAACACAATATGGCAATCTGAAGAAAACGGATTCTCAGACTTAATGAAAATAACAGGGTGCAAGAGCAGCAGTTTTAATAGATTGGCATGTTTAAGTGCGGGAATATCTATGATGCAAGTCCTATATATGGAAAGTAATGACACAACATGTTAGACCATAATTTGCTTAACAAAATACTCGAGGGGGGCAACACGAAAGGAGTTGTAGATCAATGGTAATTCACATGGCAAAACAACAAGAAAATATAACAGATTCACACTTGGAATTATTTTAGCATTTCAAAACAACAACATTGAGTAAGCATGTTCACATGATAAAAACTATATCTAAACATGAATTTCATGACATGGAGAACATGCTACGAGCAATTAGACATGGCACACTACAAATTACTCCATTGTCACAATTTCAAAAGAGGCTCGGATTGCTTATTATGAGCTTCGCAAAACGGAACTTAACGTTTACACATTAGTAGTTTTAACACGAAGGCCACTTGGTAGCAAGAAAAAACATGTTATAGATGTTCTACAAAGCAACCAAAGGCATGACATCAAAATAGACATCAGATAGAACAAATCTCATGAATGAACCACATGCATAGGAGCTATGTTTAGATGCAATCATCCACGTAAGTTTGAATAAAATGTCAGTTTTAGACGTATACATAAAGCACTTTTGCAACAGAGATTTGAGAATGTAAATGCAACCTATTATGCATGCAAATGGAACCATCAAGTAGAGCATAAAACATAGATGACTTTTCATGTAGAAATTATTTAGATCCGATACACGGTTTGCAAGAAACAAGCACCACAAAATGCATCCATGATGTTAAACATGCAGTTTTTCACGGACTTAGTGAGATTTTCACCTCACGGGATTCGGACGAAGCGGTGCAGGGGTCCAGAGGTCCCGCTTGGATCGGGATCGAGGTGGACCCTGATGACCCACAAGTATGGGGATCAATCGTAGTGCTTTCAATAAGTAAGAGTGTCGAACCCAACGAGGAGCAGAAGGATCTGACAAGTGGTTTTCAGCAAGGTAAAATCTGCAGGCACTGAAATTGTCGGTAACAAGTGATTGTGTGGTGAGATGATTCGTAGCAAGCAACAATTAACAAACGTAGCAATGGTGCAGCAAAATGGCCCAATCCGTTTTGTAGCAAGGGACAAGCCTGGACAAAGTCTTATAGGAGGAAAAACGCTCCCGAGGACACACGGGAATTTCTGTCATGCTAGTTTTCATCATGTTCATATGATTCGCGTTTGTTACTTTGATAGTTTGATATGTGGGTGGATCGGCGCTTGGGTACTGCCCTTACTTGGACAAGCATCCCACTTATGATTAACCCCTCTCGCAAGCATCCGCAACTACGAAAGAAGAATTAAGACAAAGTCTAACCATAGCATTGAACTAGTGGATCCAAATCAGCCCCTTATGAAGCAACGCATAAACTAGGGTTTAAGCTTGTGTCAATCTAGCAACCCATCATCTACTTACTACTTACCAATGCCTTCCTCTAGGCCCAAATAATTGTGAAGTGTTATGTAGTCGACGTTCACATAACACCACTAAAGGAAAACCAACATACAACATATCAAATTACTGAACGAATACCAAATTCACATGACTACTATTAGCATGACCTATCCCATGTCCTCAGGAACAAAAGTAACTACTCACAAAGCGTAATCAGATTCATGATCAGAGAGGTAATGAGTAGCATCAAGGATCTGAACATAAACTCTTCCACCAAATAATCCAACTAGCATCAACTACAAAGAGTAATCAACACTACTAGCAACCTTACAAGTACCAACCGGAGTCGCAAGACGGAGATTGGTTACAAGTGATGAACTATGGTTTGGAGATGAGATGGTGCTGATGAAGATGTTGATGGTGACGAGTCCCCTCCGATGAGAGGAGTGTTGGTGATGACGATGGCGACGATTTCCCCCTTCGGGAGGGAAGTTTCCCCGGCAGGATCGTCCTGCCGGAGCTCTAGATTGGTTCTGCTCAAGTTCCGCCTCATGGCGGCGGCGAAACCACGAAAAAGCTCCTCCCTGATTTTTTTTCCTCGACGAAACCCTCCATATAGCAAAAGAGGGGAGCAAGTGTGCCAGTGGGCTGCCCACAAGCCCTCATGGCGCAGCCTGGGGGTGGTCGCGCCATGCAGGCTTGTGGGCACCCCCTCGTGCCCCTCCAGCACTTCTTCGGCCCAGTATTTTTGATAAATCGGGAAAAAAATCTCCGTTTATTTTTACGGCGTTTGGAGTTGCGCAAAATAGGTATCTCAACTTTGCTCAACTTTCAGGCCAGAATTCCAGTTGCCGGTATTCTCCCTCTTCATGTAAACCTTGCAAAATAAGAGAGAAAAGGCATAAGAATAGTACAGTGAAGTGAAATAACAACCAAAGAAGCGATAAATATCAACATGAAAACATGATGCAAAATGGACGTATCAACTCCCCCAAGCTTAGACCTCGCTTGTCCTCAAGCGAAAGCCTAGCTCAATAAATATGTCCACATGTTTAGGGAGAGAGGTGTCGACAAAACAAGATACGAACATGCATGCATCATGATCATGATCAGAACAGCATACCGACATATAATCTCTCATGCTAAAGTGATAATTCCTTCACAAAGTAAAGCATGGATCAAGAACCTTACCAAGAAGTAACAACCGATAGCCTATAGTCATTGAAGCAATTGCAATTTATCACAACATCAGAAAGAGTCAAAGAAGAGCTTGTAAAGCAAATCCACATATCCAATCATTCTTTCGTTCTCTACAATTGCTACAACTCATGTGGTACTTATGAGATCAAAGTTTCAGCTGGACACAGAGAACGATAGGGGCTTATAGTTTTGCCTCCCAACTGCTTACCTCAAGGGTAATGTCAACAGTAATAATTCATGAATACTTACCTCCAAGTTGACATATGAATATAGATCTTTCCCAAGCATGTGACGGTAGCCAAGATAAAGCTGAAATAAAGAATTGGTGAAGATCACCATGACTCTTTCAAGGGCAAAAAGTAAAGGTACAAGATAGGCCCTTCGTAGAGGGAAGCAGAGGTTGTCATGCGCTTTTGAGGTTTGGATGTGTGTCCTCTTAGTGCGGAGGAACATCACTTTGTATTGCCCCTTGTGATAAAGAACTTTATTATGCAGTCTGTCGCTTTTATGTCTTCCTCATCACAGGTTCGTACAAATCTTATTTTCCACACACTAGTAGATCATACATATTAGAGAGGAATTTTTATTGCTTGCACCAATGACAACTTCCTTGAAGGATCTTATTCAATCCATAGGTAGGTATGGTGGACACTCATGGCAAAACTGGTTTGAAGGTTTATGGATGCACAAGTAGTATCTCTACTTGGTGCGGGAGTGTTGGCTAATGTGAGGTGGAAGCAATGGTCACATGCTAAGGGATCTCTAATCATATAACATTGTTCAGAGCCAAGCAAACACAATCCATTATGTTGTCTTCCTTGTCCAACATCTACTTCTAGGCATGTAATAGTTTAGTGAGTGTTCACAATCATAGATGGTGTCAGAGATGATATATTTATGTGTGAACCTCTCCTTCTTTATCACTTCCTATTAATTGCAACTATGACCAAGGTCTACGTTTGCCTACCCTCAACAAGTTTCAATCCTCATTCTTTTTATATGTGAAGCCATCACTTCCCATAAGATCATTACATGATCTTTCATGCTTTTGTTCTATTCTCACTCTTTTGATCATGGCAAGAGGCACAGCCCTTCAACTAAGACAATCTTTATTATATGGCTCACGAGCAAGAATACATCGGCGGTGACACAAAGCAAAACTCAAGACTAAAACACTAAGACTTTTACTCTACTAGAAAAAGAGAAAACTGAAAAGGAAAACTAAAACAAAAGGTAAAGGCAAAAGATGTGATGGTGATATGATACCGGGGCAACTCCCAATAGCTTGGCACAAGACAAGGGATTGCCCATACCCATGTTTAGTTGTATTCCTTTGGTGGTGATGGTGGAGTTGTTGCAACATGGGCTTGATCCTCCGTCTTCCAAGGCATAGGTGCTCCATCATGGAAAGATGAACGAGTCTCCGGAATCCTCAAATCTGCAGCCAACTGTATTGATTTAAATATATACTCATACTCATAGTTTTGGTTCTGCAAGTCATAGATCTGGCCCTCGAGTTGATCAATCCTGTCATAGAGCCTGGAGAGGTGCTTCCCAATGTCATTGGCATCAATCTTGTGCTTGCTGGTGAACTCCGTGATCATCATGTGGATGGCGTTGAGTCCACGCCCCACCATCCCTTGGCACTTGAAGACTTGTTGCTCCATTGCTTCGAGCCTCGTCTCCATGCTTCCGGTCTTCTTAGGCCCCTCAACATCACGGATGTGCAACATCCCCTGACGCATCTCGATAGATTGAGGGTGTTGCAGCAATACCGTGAGGTAGGGATTGATGACCTTCTCGAAGATCTTGTCCTTCGGAGCTTTTGGGGAAGTCATGGCGATCTAGATCTGTAATAGAAACAGGCCCGAAACAAAAAACAGAGGAAATCTGCGTGATGCAGAGGTCAGACCAAACTATATATAATGATTTTTTCCAGACCAGAACGAGTACCTTGCACGAAAACGGAGTCCGGGAGGCGCACGAGGTGGCCACAAGCCCTCACGACGCGGCCAGGGGGTGGGCCTGCGCCATGCAGGCTTGTCGCCTCCTCGTGCATTTTCCGGACTACTTCCAATTTTTGTATTTTTCAAATATTCCAAAACGGAGAAAATTTCCTACTGGAAAATTTTTGGACTCTGTTTTCTTACGAATCACATACCTCTTCGTTTTCGGAGTCTGAAACAGGCTGATAAATGTCCCTTAGGTATTCTTCCGGAGTTATGGTATTGATGATATTGCTTTCAACATTTATGGGAGTACCTGAGATATAATGCTTGATTCTCTGCCCATTTACAACTCTTGAACAATTACCTTCAGTGTTGTTGATCTTGATAGCACCGGAATGATATACTTCCTCAACAACATAGGGACCTTCCCATTTAGACAGAAGCTTGCCTGCAAAGAACCTTAAACGAGAGTTATATAGCAAGACATAATCACCTACATTGAACTCACGCTTTTGTATCCTCTTATCATGCCACCTCTTAACCTTTTCTTTGAACAACTTGGCATTCTCATATGCCTGAGTTCTCCACTCATCAAGCGAGCTAATGTCAAATAACCTCTTCTCACCGGAAAGTTTGAAATCAAAGTTGAGCTCTTTGATTGCCCAATAAGCTTTATGCTCTAGCTCAAGAGGTAAATGACATGCTTTTCCATACACCATTTTGTACAGAGAAATGCCCATGGGATTCTTATAGGCAGTTCTATAAGCCCACAGTGCATCATCGAGCTTCTTAGTCCAATTCTTTCTAGACCTGTTGACAGTCTTTTGCAGAATCAGTTTAATCTCTCTATTACTTAGCTCTACTTGACCACTGGACTAAGGGTGGTAGGGAGACGCAATTCTATGGTTGACATCGTACTTAGCAAGCGTTTTACGGAAAGCACCATGAATGAACTGTGAGCCACCATTGGTCATTAGATATCTAGGGACTCCAAATCTAGGGAAGATAACTTCTTTCACCATCTTGATAGAGGTGTTGTGATCAACACTACTAGTGGGGATAGCTTCTACCCACTTGGTGACGTAATCAACAGCAACTAAGATGTGAGTATACCCATTGGATTTTCGAAAGGGTACCATATAATTAAAGCCCCAAACATCAAATGGTTCAATGACAAGTGAATAGTTCATAGGCATTTCCTGACGTTTGCTAATATTACCTATTCTTTGACATTCTTCACAAGACAAGACAAACTTACGAGCATCTTTGAAGAGAGTGGGCCAATAGAAACCTGATTGCAATACCTTGTGTGTAGTTCTATCTCCCACATGGTGTCCTCCGTAGGTCTCGGAGTGACACTTCTGTAGGATTTGTCCTTGTTCATGTTCAGGTACACAACGTCTAATAACACCATCTACTCCTTCCTTATAAAGGTGAGGGTCATCCCAAAAGTAGTGTCTCAAGTCAAAGAAGAATTTCTTCTTTTGCTAGTATGTGAAACTAGGTGGTATATATTTAGCAACAATCTAGTTTGCATAATCAGCATACCACGGTGCACTACGTGAAGCATTGATGACATTCAATTGCTCAACAGGAAAGCTATCATCAATAGGTTGTGGATCATCAAGAACGTTCTCCAACCTAGACAAGTTATCTTCTACTGGGTTATCAGCACCCTTTCTGTCAACAACGTCCAAATCAAATTCTTGTAGCAAGAGAACCCATCTGATAAGTCTAGGTTTAGCATCCTTCTCCATGAGGTACTTAATAGCAGCATGATCAGTGTCAATAGTGACTTCGGAATCAACTATGTAAGACCTGAACTTTTCACATGCAAACACGACTGCTAAAAATTCCTTCTCTGTAGTAGCATCGTTTCTCTGGGCACTGTCTAGAGTTTTACAAGCGTAGTGAATAACATTCAACTTCTTATCAACTCTATGCCCTAGAACAGCACCAACAACATAATCACTAGCATCACACATGATTTCAAAGGGTAGGTTCCAATCAGGTGGTTGAACAATAGGTGCAGTTATCAAAGCCCTGTTAAGTATTTCAAAGGCTTCCTCACAATCATCGTCAAAAAAAAAAGGAATATCCTTTTGCAAGAGATTGGTAAGAGGCCTAGAAATCTTAGAGAAGTCTTTAATGAACCTTCTATAGAAACCAGCATGACCAAGGAAACTTCTTATACCTTTGATATCTGTGGGGTATGGCATTTTCTCGATTGCATCAACCTTAGCCTTATCGACTTCAATACCTCTTTCAGAAATTTTATGTCCTAAGACGATGCCTTCATTAACCATAAAGTGACACTTCTCCCAATTCAAGACAAGATTGGTGTCTTTACATCTCTGTAAGACTCGATCAAGGTTGCTGAGGCAATCATCAAAGGAAGACCCATAAACGGAGAAGTCATCCATGAAAACCTCGACAATCTTTTCACAGAAGTCAGAGAATATAGCCATCATATATCTTTGAAAGGTGACAGGTGCATTACATAAGCCAAAAGGCATACGTCTATAAGCAAAGGTATCGAAAGGGCAAGTGAAAGGGGTTTTCTCCTGATCAGATTGTGCAACTGGTATTTGGGAGAAACCAGAATAACCGTCTAGAAAGCAGAAGTGTGTGTGTTTAGACAGCCTTTCTAGCATTTGGTCGATAAAAGGCAGAGGGTAATGATCTTTCCTAGCGGCTTTATTCAGTTTCCTGAAATCGATCACCATCCTATAGCCAGTAATAATCCTCTGTGGGATCAATTCATCCTTATCATTAGGGACAACGGTAATGCCTCCCTTCTTAGGAACGCAATGCACCGGACTCACCCAATCGCTATGAGCAACAGGATAGATAATACCCGCTTCCAGGAGCTTTAGTATTTCTTTTCTTACTACTCCTTTCATCTTAGGATTCAATCTCCTTTGATGATCAGCAACTGGTTTGAAATCAGGATCGGGTTTAATCTTGTGCTGGCATAGAGTGGGACTGATGCCCTTAAGATCATCAAGAGTATATCCAATAGGAGCACGGTGCTTCCTCAGAGTTTTTAGTAACTTCTTTTCTTCATGCTCCGAGAGGCTATCACTAATAATAACAGGATATATCTCTTTTTCATCAAGATAGGCATACTTAAGAGTATGAGGCAACTGTTTAAGCTCGAAAACAGGATCACCCTTTGGTGGAGGTGGATCCCCAAGCATTTCAACAGGCAAGTTATTCTTTAGGATAGGATATTGTTCTAACACCACTCTATCTATCTCATCCCTTTCATCCATATGCATATCATTTTCATGCTGAAGCAAGTATTGCTCTAAGGGATCAGTAGGAGGCACGGCAATAGAATCTAAGGCAATAGTTTCATCCTTACTAGGCAGCTCCTTTGCATGAGGTTGTCTACCAAACTTGGAGAAATTGAACTCATGTGACACACCTTCGAAGCCAACAGTGTCAATTTGCTTCTCACAGTCAATATGGGCATTGACAGTATTGAGGAAGGGTCTGTCAAATATGATGGGACAAAAGCTATCTTGAGCGGTAGCAAGAACGAGGAAATCAGCAGGATACTTCATTTTACCACACAAGACTTCAACATCCCAAACAATTCCCACAGGGCAGATAGTATCTCTATTGGCAAGCTGAATGGTGACATCTATAGGTTCTATCTCAACAGGTGCAATCTCATCTTTGATTTCATCATATAAGGATTGAGGTATTGCACTAACACTAGCACCCATGTCACATAAACCATGATAACAATGATCTCCTATCTTAACAGAAACCACATGCATGCCAACAATAGGCCTATGTTTGTCTCTAGCGTGAGGTTTAGCAATTCTAGCAGCATCTTCACAGAAGTGAATATTATGTCCCTCAACTTAACTTCTTCAGACAGAAGATCTTTGATGATAGCAATGCTAGGTTCAACTCTTATTTTCTCAGGGGGTGTAGGTGTTCTAATATAGCCTCTACGTAGCACAGTTGAAGCTTTAGAATGATCCTTTATCCTAACAGGGAAAGGTGGTTTCTCAATGTAAGCACTCGGAACCACAGGATCATTATAGGCAATGACTTTCTCTTCAACTGGAGTGGGTTTAACTACATTGACTTCTAAATGAGGATGAAATTTAAGCCACTTCTCTTTGGGGAGATCAATATGGGCAGCAAAGGATTCACACAATGAAGCTACTATCTCAGAGTCAAGTCCATACTTAGCGCTAAAGTCACAAAAAGTATTTGTCTCAGCAAAGGATTTAACGCAATCAAACGTGAAATTCATACCTGACTCCTTACCTTCTTCAAGCTCCCAATCTTCAGAGTTGCATTTAATTCTCTCCAATAAATTTCATTTTGAAGTCAATATCTCTCTTCATAAAAGAACCGGTACAAGAAGTGTCAAGCATGGTGCGATCATCATGAGAAAGCCGAGCATAGAAGTTCTGAATGATAATTTTTCTCGAGAGCTCATGATTGGGGCATGAATATAGCATTGATTTAAGCCTCCCCCAAGATTGAGCGATGCTTTCTCTGTCACGAGGCCAAAAATTATAAATATAATTCCGATCACGACGTACTAAATGCATAGGATAAAACTTTTGATGAAATTCCAATTTCAACCGATTGTAGTCCCATGATCCAGTATCATCACATAGCCTATACCATGTCAACGCCTTATCCTTCAAAGATAAAGGAAAGAACTTCTTCTTGACCTCATCCTCGGGCACACCTGCAAGCTTAAATAAACCACAAACTTCATCTACATAGATTAGATGCAAGTATGGATGTGATGTTCCATCTCCTGTAAAAGGATTAGCCAGCAGTTTCTCAAGCATACCCGAAGGAAATTCAAAGCAAATATTTTCAGTAGGTGCAGCAGGTTGAGGAGCAACTCTTTGTGCTTCCGTTCGAGGTGAAGATACCCCGAACAAGCCCCTCAAATGATTAGTATCCATAGTGACAAGTGACAATAAATTTCAGCACACTATATGAATGTTTCCGTACCAAGTTCCACTTACCAAAGGCGCTTCACTCCCCGGCAACGGCGCCAGAAAAGAGTCTTGATGACCCACAAGTATAGGGGATCAATCGTAGTCCTTTCGATAAATAAGAGTGTCGAACCCAACGAGGAGCAGAAGGATCTGACAAGTGGTTTTCAGCAAGGTAAAATCTGCAGGCACTGAAATTGTCGGTAACAAGTGATTGTGTGGTGAGATGATTCGTAGCAAGCAACAAGTAACAAAAGTCGCAACGGTGCAGCAAAGTGGCCGAATCCGTTTTGTAGCAAGGGACAAGCCTCGGCAAAGTCTTATAAGAGAAAAAACGCTCCCGAGGACACACGGGAATTTCTGTCATGCTAGTTTTCATCTGTTCACACGAGTAGCATCAAGGATCTGAACATAAACTCTTCCACCAAATAATCCAACTAGAATCAACTACAAAGTGTAATCAACACTACTAGCAACCTTACAAGTACCAACCGGAGTCGCGAGACGGAGATTGGTTACAAGTGATGAACTAGGGTTTGGAGATGAGATGGTGCTGATGAAGATGTTGATGGTGACGAGTCCCCTCCAATGAGAGGAGTGCTGGTGATGACGATGGCGACGATTTCCCCCTCCGGGAGGGAAGTTTCCCCGGCAGGATCGTCCTGCCAGAGCTCTAGATTGGTTCTGCTCAAGTTCCGCCTCATGGCGGCGGCGAAACCACGAAAAAGCTCTTCCCTGACTTTTTCCTTGATGAAACCCTCCATATAGCAAAAGAGGGGAGCAAGTGGGCCAGTGGGCTGCCCACAAGCCCTCATGGCGCGACCTGGGGGGTGGCCGCGCCGTGCAGGCTTGTGGGCACCCCCTGGTGCCCCTCCGGCACTTCTTCGGCCCAGTATTTTTGATAAATCGGGAAAAAAATCTCTATTGATTTTTACGGCGTTTGGAGTTGCGCAGAATAGGTATCTCAACTTTGCTCCACTTTTAGGCAAGAATTCCAGTTGCCGGTATTCTCCCTCTTCATGTAAACCTTGCAAAATAAGAGAGAAAAGGCATAAGAATAGTACCGTGAAGTGAAATAACAGCCAAAGAAGGGATAAATATCAACTTGAAAACATGATGCAAAATGGACGTATCAGACCCAGAGCGAGGCTCGATGGGGCCATCTCGGTCGGAGCATGAGGAAGCCCATGGTGTGGTGATGGAGGTGGTTGCCAACGGAGGAGGTTGTGGTCGGAGGAAGGTGCGGTTGGCCGGGGCCGACCAGACCCAGGGTCGGACGGCCTAGATCTGGCGACGGTGATGTTAATGATGAGGGGGATGGCTCGAGTAGGGAGGCGGCGCCATGGAGGGGTTGGGCGTGCACACGAGGGCAACGATGCCTCCGGCACGTCATGCCACGTGGCGAAGGCGACGTGGCGTTGGCGGTCGGCGAGCGTGGAGAGGTTGGGGCCCGGGCAGAGGTCCGACGGCGGCTGCAAGCGCCAATGAGGAAGGAGAGGGCGTGTCTAGGGTTCTGATGAGTTCCTGGGTGGCACTGGCCGCGGGGGCTCACGAGGTGTAGGGGCAGAGCAGGCTCGGGGCGGGATTCTTTAGGCCCCAGTGGGCCTGCTTAGGGACCACGCAGGGCAGTGTGGTGGTGGAGGCCGATGGGGTGACGTGGCCAGCGGGAGCGGTGGCTAGGGCGGCATGGCCGATCCGCCACCGCCAAGTGGCGGCCACCGGGAGGGTCGGCGCTGAAAACAAGGAGGGGGAGGTGGCGGTTGGGTAGGCTAGGGTTTTACAAAATAAAGAGGGAGGGTTGTCTATTTATAGAGAGGGGCTATATGGAGAGGTTTGATCGGTTTTTTGAGCCGTTCGATCTCGATCGGATGGCTCCGGACACGGGTAGTGTAGGTAGGCTAGGTGGGTGTGTAGGAGGATTTGGTTGAGATGAGAGGGAAGCAATGCATCCCATGATATAGTTTTATAAACCAAAACGTCTGACGATTTAACTGGCTATAGTGTTGCTACATGTTTAATGGTTCGTGTATAAAACAGACTCCGGATGCGACAAAATTTGGCAGGCGGTCTACCTACACTATATGAAGACCGCACGGCAACTTTCAACCCATTATGAGAATATTTTATACGCAATTTTAAAAACAATATTTTAAAGATGTAGTGGGCACGTGCGTGTGTGTTTGATGTTGAAACGGTCATCAACGAGAACTGACAACTACGAATGGATGCAAGTTTTAAAAAACAATGGCAACAGAGTGCTGATGCAATGTGGATGGTGCGAATGATGCAATGATGGATGCAAAAAAAACAAACAGAACACATGACAAAACTCGAAATAACTCCAACGGATCTGAAGCGTCAATCTCGGCATGTTACACGCATCATGTAGACATCAACATCGGGATAAGGGTGATGGATATGATTGTAGAGACAATCAAGAGGATTGCTGCTCACCAAAAGAAGTCATCTGGATATGCTCCATATATTGACATGTTGATAAACTCCAAGGTTGGAAAGAGCTTTTATCTACTTGATTGTCAACACCTGCCACTCAAGTCAGAATTCGAGGATAATGTTGTGGTGATGGAACCAAGTCATCCACTTCACCTATAGCATGGGCTGAGGTTGAGGCTGAGGCCCACACATAGGCAGCCAGATCCACTAGTGCTCAAGTGCTCAATACCAAGAGTGACCAAATAGCATTTCTCATCAACACCATTCAAGGGATGGAGAAGAACATCAGTGACATTCTGCTGAATCAGAAGAGCCTTGAGATGATTGTGGAAACAAAGTTTCATGACCTGGACGTCAAGTTGACTAAACTGACTACCACGGTCAACTAGTTGAAGTAGGAGGTAGATGCAGTGCCTGCTCCCACCTCTAGTGATGATGATGACAGTCCACTCCAGATTCACACTCAGTTCAGGACACAGGCCAGATCTTCTATCGTGCCAATTCTAGAGACGAGACCATCTTTGTCAGCACTTGCACCAGCTCCAGCACCTCCCTCAACACCTCTAGTGTCTACCGCACCACCTCACAGGACATCAACCCAAGCATTCACGGATGCTGTTATTTTGACTCCTTCCATGAGTACCGGAGCAGCTTCATCGCCCATGGAGGAGACAATGCCCAGAGCGAAAATTGGCTCTATACATTTAAACTTTTTGGTAACTTGTTGCCAAAGGGGATAAGTTTATAGATCATAGGGCTTCAAGAGATAGTGTTGCATTTTGGTTGCTCTCTTGGTTTCTAAAAACATTTGGTTTATTGTGTGAATGTTCTTAAACTTTGTGATGTTTGATCATGCACTTTGTGCTTATTGGTATTATATCTATGTGATGATCATTCACTTATGTAATCCATTCATATCATTTATGTGCACCACCAAGTTGTATGTGACATGGAAGAGTGACCCATGATCCTAATCGATGGGGAATTTGTATTCAAACACAAATTTTAAAATTGTGCACAAATTTAGGTGGAGCTCTGTCTTATCACGTACTCCCTCCATCCCAAAATAAGTGACTCAAATTTGTACTAGCTTTAGTACAAAGTTACTACAAAGTTGAGTCACTTATTTTTGGACGGAGGAAGTACTTCTCAAAGTGATGATGCTATTCATTGTTTTTATCCCTATCGAACAATTGATCAACATGGTGTCATCAATTACTGTGGGATATATAGAATAGATGTCTCGATGTGGGGTGAATAGACTACTTGACAAATTAAAACCTAGCATTTTACCAATTTTAATTGTTGGCAGATTTTAGCATTTAAAGCAAGTCAATCACACCCTACAAATGCAAGACCATGAGTATAGCAGCGGAAAGTAAAGGCATGCATATGCAAAGTAAGGAGTAGAGTTTAGAAAGATCAAACGCAAAGATGGACACGGTGATTTTTGGCGTGGTTCTAATAGGTGGCGCTATCGTACGTCCACGTTGATTGAGACTTAAACCCACACAGGGTAACGGTCACGCGAGTCCATGGAAGGCTCAACCCACGAAGGGTCCATGGAGAAGCAACCTTGTCTATTCCATCACGGCTTACATCCACAAAGAACTAGCCTCACTCGGGGTAGATCTTCATGAAGTAGGCGATCTCCTTGCTTGTACAAACTTCTTGGTTCAACTCCACAGCACGAAGTAGGAGGCTCCCAAGCGACACCTAACCAATCTAGCAGACACACCTTTCCAACTTGTAACAGATGCGGTAGTACGATTAACTCCTTGTTCTTGTGCTTCAAAACATAGTCACCTCAACACTCAATCACTCTCTCATAGATTTGGCATGGGTAGAAGAGATTGAATCGGTGGAAAGAAATTTAGAGGGGCTAGAAATCAAGATTCAAATGGTAGGGTTGGAATATCTTGATCTCAACATGTGAGTAGGTGGCTCTCTCTCAGAAAAATGGACATGGCATGTGCATGTGTGTTCTGAGTTCTTTCTCTGCGAATGAGAGGTGGTGGATGTGTATATATATGCATCTCCAAAAATCCAACCTTTACAACATTATTGCCTAGCTCAGTGAAACCAAAGTAAAACTCGGAGGCATTTACTAGTCAAAAATGTGGCAACTTTTGTTTTTTCGATGAGACCGATATATAATTCTCGGTGATACTGATATGGGTGTCCTAGGTGGTTTAGAAATCTCGGTGAGACCAATTTCCAAAACTTGTAAATTCTGATTCTTTAAAATGGTGAACCAAAAAGTTGGTCACTGATTTCAGTTGCACCGAGTGGAATGTTGGTGTCACCAAGATGCTAGGGTTTAGCGTAGGATATGTGTGGTGGAAAACTCGATAGGGCCGAATGGGAAGTGTTGATGGCACCGATTTTTGGACTTTGTGGATTTTGACAGAATATTTGTAGGAGAATTTCCTGAGTATTTTTGGTGGCTACATCAAAGCTTGAGCAACCAGATCATCATAGATACCTCATCCCCTTTTAATAGTATTGGCTTTCCTATGGACTCAAGTGTGATTTCTCACAAAATATATAATGTAGAGTCTTGAAGCTTGAAGCTTGGTTAATCCTATTCCTTTCCTTCCTTGGGGCTTCTCATCACAATCCTTAGTCAACCCTCTTTGTGGACTACATCTAAAATATACTAGGTAAAAGTATTAGTCCAAGATACAATGTATGTTTTCATGAATTATCAAAACTGCCAAGGGAGCATATGTGCTTTCAATATTCCCCCTTTTTTTAATTGATGACAACATACAATAAAGGCTTCAAATAGATATAGGCATAAGAAAATGACAGTTTTGAAGATACATGACTAATACAAGCTCCCCCAAAATGTGTGCTATCCCCTTTTGAGAGATGTTTGCTTTTGATTGCATGGGCACACACATAATATAAGGGACCATACAAGTCATGTGAATCTTGTCTCTATGCATCAAACTAATGTGAATGAAAGATTTTAATGTTCAAGACTCACTCTTGGAAACAGTATGTGCAATAGACAAGAGATCATCATGAACAAGGGTATGATGCATATACTTACCTTGAGGTTCTTGAGCATCTTAGCAGTAGGAATACACTTGTGAAAACAAATGTTAGATAACTAAAGATTATTCTATTGTAAATATGCAAAGATCTTTTAAAGTACCAAGACATGGAAAACATATTTGTTGGTTCAGGTGTGCAATCAATCACCTATGGGACCTTTGGCCCCTTTGTGCTTCGGCGGGGAGGTCGTGTGGCACAAACAGCAGAAACTATGAGGCAGCACGATGATGAGACTCGCGGAGTTTTACCCAGGTTCGGGCCGCTGCGAAGCATAAACCCTACTCCTGCTTTGACGAATTGATTCAGGAAGATGAAGTTCGCACGGAGTTCTGCCCCGGCATGGGTTTCCGCGGAGAGCTATCACGTACGTACAAATACTCTTGGTTATAGTCCCCATGGGGTCCGAATCTACCAAGTGTCTAATCCTTTTCTAGGTTGCCTTGGGCCTCCTTTTATAGCTCAAGGGGCATCTAGAGTGGCAAACTGACATGATTAGATAGCCAATAGTGCTATCATGATTAACTTTGGGACTTAAGACAAATCGCCATAAATGCAGCCTTAGGTGGCGAGCGGGGGTGCATTCCGAGCAAGCTCCTGCCACCTATTATCTGGTCGTGGCTTTGTGTCTTGACACACCTCTGAATGGGTGTCAATTGGTTGTAATATGTCTTCCGGTGCAGCCCCATGTATCTAGCGAGAGCCACTTAGCCATCTAGGAGCTCGTCACCTCATCGATAAGTGACTTGTGTAGTTATGAGGTGGAGCAGTGGAAGATTGGCTCGCACTTGCTGGGAAGGCAACTTGTCAGGGCCTTGTCGAGGATGCCTTTGCCTTCGCCCTCGGTTGATGCCGGGGGTTCTTGGCACGTCTTGGGCTGCTTGTGTAGCCATTGTCGGTGTATGGTTCTGGCTCTTTGCTTGGTTGGTGGTTTCCCTTGAGGGGTTATGCTCCTAACGCATGTGCAAAAGTCAAGGGCAGTAGGTACCCCATTACTAGTGCACCAATAGGAGCCTCGGGGCCTGGCCCATACGCGCTTGCCCAACGCCATTGGGTCAGTCCCAAAGTTCGTCCACAGACATGAAATTGCAAAGGGGTAACCACCAACCCACTATCCTGCGTTCCCCCACCACTTCAGGCCATTTCCACAATCTGTGCCGCATGCATTGCGTGAATCTTGCGGCGGGTGCGCGTGACTTAAGGGACTGATCGTGGTAGAAACTGCAGCATCATGGATTGGATTGATGGGGCGGTTACCTGTTCGCCCGTGATGGTGGGCAATAGCATAGGTGGAGATGGGCGGCTCCCTTTGGAGCGTAGGAGAGCCAACCCCCTGCATCCTCCCTATAAAAAAGGGAGGGGTGCGGTAGACGATGATCATCCATCCTTCTCCTCTCTTCCATCCTAGGGTTGCCCGGCTTCCTCTTTTATTCTTTTCCTTTGAGGTGGCTTCGGTTATTGGCTATGGAAGGGAGGCGTGGGTGTCCCCCATCTTCTGTTGCGGCAGCAAGAGCCTCCCTTTAAGATCATGCAGTCGCTTCAGTTGTGGCGATGGAGGGTGGCACTAGTGCTTGAGGAGGGGGTGCTGGAAGGGCCCGGGGTCGCCGAGGAGCCTGTGGTCGAAGGGGACGGAGTGCCGTGACCGATCCTCCCCCGGTGATGCCGGCGCCGCCGTTGTCAGGGTACACCGAAGGCAAGGTGTTGGAGCTCGTCGTCATGCTGCACGGTCCTCCCCGTGGTCGTCCGTGCCTCCCTAGCCCTTTCGCTAGGCTGATGGAGGTCGACAAACCGCAAGGAATGTGGCTCCAAGTGCACGGTTGCTGTAATGGCGTTGTGTACGCTCACGTTGAATATCCAATGCCCCGTGGCATGTTCTTGAGGCATGGGTGGAAGACCTTCGCGCGTGCCCATAACTTCATGGCGGGGCATGTTCTCTGCTTCAAGTTGGTGGAGGCCAACACCCTCATCGTAAAGATCTACGGGAAGTCGGGAGCTCGTCTTGGCAGCTGCGAAGAAAGCTCGAGCGGCCCCGAGAGTTCCTCCTCGAGCAAGAGTGACGAGGATGACAGCACGGACGGTGATAGCGAGGTCCCAACCATCAAGTCAGAGTACAGTGGTTCGGACTCCAACTGACTGTTGGTCACACCATCACTGTCAGCTCATGCCCCTCCCCTTCCCGACAAGGCAGTCTTGTCGGGGCTTCTTGGCCCGGATGTTGCCTCATCTTCCAGCTGGGTCCCGGCAGGGCTCGTGGATTTCGGCTTCGTCTTCCCCACCGGTGGGTACGCCAAGCTTCGTCCATCTGGTCCTGGCGGTGTCAGGCTGGGCTTCTGCTTGGGCCTCACTGTGCCCTCTTTTTCTTCTCCATCCAATCCATGAGAGGAGAGGGACAAGAAAGGCATTACGGGGCACTTATCTTTTTATAAAGCAAAAGGTTGTTGGCTCTTGCTAAATTTTAACTAGTGGAAATGTAAAAAAAATATCCATTTTGTACTGAAGAATGAATAAAATGAGCGCCATTCATATATCTCGAGTATTGTCCATCCGCCCTTCTATTCGCATGGTGTTGTATGTATGTTCTCGCCGCGTAGGGTACCTTGCCAGGTTGGTGTAGGACGCAAGTGTTGAAGGGGGAGCGAGCCGCCTGACAACATGCGGGCACCGTTCCTAGGCAAGGCCCCTTGTCGGTAACGGCGCGGTCCCTCCCAAGGCTAATAAACGACAAGAGATGAAGGAAGGCTCATCCCGACAAGGGTCCGAGTTGTGCAGAGATTTCCATTGTACACGATAGAAGAGGGAGCGGCAAGGATTTCCTCAAGGAATAGAACAGAACCAAGCTTAAGATAAGGTAGTTTAAACTTATCTCTTTAGGGGAGGCCCCCTTGAAGGTGCGATGGTTCACCGTTCTTGCCTTTGCGCTGCCTCCTATTTACCTAAAGGTCAAACATAGAGAGCAAAAGAGAGGCCCCGTCATCTTGGAGAGAGGGGAGACGCGATAACAAGGATAGAAGTCCATCAAGCACTTTTAATAACTAGTAAACTAGGGCAGTAGTGACATCACAACACAAGTAAATGCGTAATGCATATGCAAATGATGATATGATGCAATGCCTAGCTTTATTTATGCACGGGGTCTGTCCCTGGCTTTGTACAAAGGGTTACATGAAACTACGGCAAAGCTTGTACAAAAGGTGGTTGCCAGGGACTAGGCCCGGCAATCGCGCCTCACGGGTAGAACTTACAAAGATGCTCAATATTCCATGAGTTAAGCACTTTGATGCCATCTTCGGTCTGCAGATGGACTGCGCCAGGTCTGTTGACTTGTACTACCCGATAAGGGACTTCCCACTTGGGCGTCAACTTGTTGGAACCCTTGGCGGACTTAACGCACCTAAGGACAAGGTTGTACATAGTGTCGTCGACAAACTCGGAGCTTGTGGCTCGATGGCAAGGACTCGTACATACTAGACCGATGGGCTACTTTTTCGGCCTCTTCTTGCTCTTCGGGAAGTTCTCCTGTTTACATGAATTGGACAATATGTTGCACCAAAGTCGGAGCTCGTGGCTCCACGACCAGGAGTAAAGGCATCTCTTCATTCGTGGGAGTGCTTACCCCTACTGCGAGAACCTAAGGTTCCACGGGAGGGTGTAGCTCACCAGGCGAAACAGAACTGCCTCCGGCAACTCCTCTACCGGGGGCTTCAGGAAGCTCTGCCGGTAAATGTTTGTCGGAGTTTAGTTTTCTTCTTTTCTTGGTCATCATTGACGGGGATACAGACGACTGGGTGAGGTGGAGGACAAAAATCCCTGGTTCCACAGGAAGCTTCTGTGCGGCACACTTTGACATGTGATTGGCGATGTTGTTCTCTGCTCGTGGCACATGTTCTTCGTGCATTATGTCAAAGTGTTGCTCCAATTTCCTCACTTCCTCCACGTATGCCTCCATCAACAGGCTCTGATAATCCTTGTTGATCTCCTTCACAACAAGCTGGGAGTCTCATGTGACGATCAGCTTCTTGATTCCCAACTTCACTGTGATTATGAGTCCTGCAAGGAGTCCTCCATATTCGGTGGTGTTGTTGGTAGCTTCCTCTCGAGGAAAGTGCATTTGGACCACGTATTTGAGGTGCTCTCTGGTGGGGGCGGTGAGGAGCACACCTTCCCCGGCACCCTGGAGTGAGAAGGCACCGTCAAAATAGATGACCCATTCGTTAGTTGCTTCCCTGCCGAGTAGGATTGTTATTGGACTTCTTCGTCTGGTGTGGGCGTCCATTAAGCTATGAATTTTGCCAATGCTCTCCTTTGAATGGTGGAAGTGCTTTCGTACTTCAATCCAAAACTTGATAGCTCCAACACCAACTCTACTATCCTGCCAGTGGCTTTTGGGTTCCCCGGGATAAGTTGCAGTGGAAAAAGGGTGACAACCGTGATCTCATGGGCTTGGAAGTAGTCGCGCAGCTTCCTCGAGGCCATGATGAGGTCGAAGATCAGCTTTTGCACTCCATGGTACCTTGACCTAGCCCCCTGTAACAAGGAGCTGAAAAAGTACACTGGTCGCTGCACCACTTTCTTCTTCACCATCTCTCTCGTGTTCTCTTTGCTAGCATGTTCGGGTTCTTCTGAGCCTATGTTGGGCGCTGCCACGGATACCTTGACTTCACCCCCGGCAGCATCTGCCACGGCGGTTGCATCTTCATCTACTTCACACCGTGCCACCAGGGCTATGCTAACCACTTGATTCGTTGCCTCCAAATATAGCAGCAATGGCTCTTGTGGTTTAGGAGCGACCAAGGTGGGAGCGGAAGAAATGTACGCTTTTAGATCTTGCAGCGCCATCATCTTTTGGGGTCCATTTCATCGGGCTAGTCTTCTTCAGTATTTTGTAGAATGGCATGACGCGTTCAGCGGATTTGGAGATCAATTTGCTCAACGCGGCAATGCATCCGGTGAGGTGTCTCACGTCCTTGACTGTCTTGGGTGCTTGTATCTGCTAGATAGCCTTGATCTTGGCAGGGTTGCCTTCTATCCCTTGCTGAGACACAAAGAATCCGAGTAGCTCACCGGACAGAAACCAAACACACATTTCTCAGGGTTAAGCTTCAGGTTGATCTTACGCAGGTTCGCAAAGGTCTCTTCTAGGTCTTGTACATGGGTAGCTTCGTCTTCGGTTTTGACCACTATGTCATCCATGTAAGCTTCCACATTCTTGTGCAACTCGGGTCCATATCAAATCTACACAGCCCTAGCAAAGGTAGAACTAACGCTCTTTAACCTGAAGGGCATTCATAAAAGCAGTACGTGCCGCACGGAGTTATGAACGCGGTCTTTTGCTCATCCTCTTTGGCCATGAATATCTGATGGTATCTGGAATATGCATCCAGGAAGGAAAGCCGATCGCATCCGGAAGTGGCATCGACTATCTGATCAATGCATGGCAAAGGACACGGGTCCTTCGGGCATGCCTTGTTTAAGTTCGTGAAATCAATGTGAAGCCTCCATTTCCCTTTTCCCTTGCGCACCACTACTGGGTTGGCTAACCACGTTGGATGTAGTACTCCTCGGACCAAACCAGCTGCCTCTAGCTTCTTGATTTCTTTGGGAATGAAATATTGGCTCTCCAAGGCTTGTTTCCTCACTCTTTGCTTGACGGGTCTAGCATGAGTGCACACAGCAAGTTCGTGCTCAATTACCTCTGTGGGAACACCGGGGATGTCGGAAGTTTGCCAGGAAAACACATCGATATTCACCCATAGAAACGCAACGAGCGTGCTTTCCTATTTGTCGTTAAGGGTGGCAGTGATGGTACTTGTACCGTCAGATCCATCCTCCCTTGTCGGGACCTTCTTCGCCACAGGGTAGGAGACCTTGGATTTCCTGCTAGTGGAACTCTGTGGAACGTCATCGACAGGCGCAGCGCACTGCAGGGAGGCACGCTTCCTGGAGTCCTTGCCAGTGTTCCCACTAGACTTGTTTTCCTTCTTTTGGATCCTGGCAGGAGCAGGTTCTTTTGTGGCTTCAGCTGCTACCACATCTCGATACATCTGTTCTACGCAAATGACTGCATCCTTCTTGTCAGACGGGATGGAGATTACTCCCATATGGCCTAGCATCTTCAGAATGTTTTAAGCATAGTCGGATGCTGCCATGAATTTTGCCAAGGTTGGGCAACCAAGAATTCCACTGTACGGCATGGAGAGCTCGACCACATCAAATACGACCTTCTTGGTCCGGTAGTTGAGCTCTCCGCCAAACGTAACTGGCAAAGTTATCTTTACCTTTGGCTGGCCTCTGCCGGGTTAATCCCTTGGAATGAACCCGTAGGCTTGAGCTCGTTGTTAGGGATTTGCAGCCTCTTAACCACCTGGGGAGAAATCAGGTTCATACCCGCCCCGCCGTCAACTAACATCTTACTGACCTTGAGGTTGCAAACTATTGGAGAAACCAATAGCGACAGACACTCGACCACGGTAATGTTATCAGGGTGATCATCCCCGTCAAAGATGTTAGGCATGCGGGACCATTCGAGTGGCCTTCGAGACTCTGCCGCTGGCTCCATGGTGTTAACTTAGCGTGCCCACTGTTTGAGTTGGCGAAGAGAGGAGTGCAAGGATGCACCCCCATCAACGCACATGGCATCGGTGGCCTTCTGGAATTCTCTATCCCTGGAATCATCTCCATCGTCTTCATCATCACTTACGTCATCATCTTCATTCTTTCACGGCCTCTGGCAGGCTTTTCTTTTTGTTCCGGGGCCTTGCCGTGGAGGCCTCCTCTACCCCTGTGGCCCTTTGCGGCAGCCCCATCTTCGACCTTCTCCTTGTCGTGCTTCTTGTACTATGCTTTTTGCTTTTCAGCAAGCTGTTGAACTTGACGGCACTCTTGGAGATCATGGCCCTTGGTGCGATGGATCTTGCAATATCGCCCATCGGAATTTTGGGCTTTCTCTGCTATTGCGGCCTCCCAACAATGAGCGCACAAGGCAGCTCCCTTTCTGGGGGTCTCATCTTTTGCCTTTTTGCCGGCGCTGAGACCACCAGAGATTTCAACGGACAACACTTCATTTCCTTTGTGCTTTTTGTTGCGCTTCCTGTTCCCCCTTTGACCCAGGGGTATCATCATCGTCATCAGAATCGACTCTGACACCTGCCTCCTCTCTGGGGAGTCGCCTTCCTTCTTCAGCTCGTGCGCACTTGTCCGCCAACGTGTACAGCTCGTTGACGGCCTTGGGGAGTTTGACATTCATCTTGGTCCGGATCCTCCTATTGCGCATGTTCGAATGGAAGTCGGCAATCACGGCTATGGGGTGTATCTCCGGAATGTTGCGATGCACTCCGTTGAACCTATGGATATAGTTTCACAGGGTTTCCCCCTCCTTCTATGGGAGGACCTACAAGTCGCTCGGCTGTCTAGGCTCCTGGTCGCCACCCGTGAAGGCGCCAACGAACTCGTTGGACAGATCAGCCCATGACACAATGGAATTCTCCGGCAGGTGCATCAGCCATGATCTCACATTTGGCTTGAGTGCCAAAGGGAAATAGTTGGCGAGCTCCCTCTCATCTCTTCCTCCGGCAGCCTCGACGGCTATTGTGTAGATGTCCAAGAACTCTGCCGTATTGAGCTTCCCATCATATTTCTCCATTAGCTCTGGCTTGAAAGCTCGGCTCGACGGCCAGCAGACCTGACGTAGCTTGTGAGTGAAGTCGGGACACCTGACCTCATAGGGTAGGTATCCGCCAGCACTGGGCATGGGGTCGCCAACGTCTACGTTGTTGCGCTTGTCAGGTTGACAGTGTCCTTCCTGACATCGTTCAATGGTGATATACGCGTCCTCCTTCCGCTGGTTTTCTAGGACACGCTGCTAGTCTCGTTTGTCGTGCGGGCCGGTCGAGGCCACGGATGCATCGTCGGGCCCGTCAGCGCGGAGCTTGTTGCGGCTGCCCTTGGGCTTACTGTCGAGGAGGGGATTGCACCATCGGTGTGGCCCCCTCAACATGACCATCAGTTCGAGCCGTTGTCACCGTCCGTAGCCAACGGGACGGTCCTGCATGTTCCACTTTGCTAGGCTCAGAGAAGCCAATCAAATTTTGGATGGTGGTTCTCCACTCGTCCATCTGGTCCGCCGCTGGTGGAGACTTCAACAGTAGCTGAGCCCACGCCATCGCCTCTGCGGCTGTGCTTGACATGGGTATAGAGGTGGACCGCGATGTTGCCTGACTCCTGGTGGAACCAAGAGGAGCCTCATCATTCCCTTGTCGTCGTGCACCAGTCGCTGTGGTGGTCTAATGTGGGGGAGCCTGAGCCCGCGGGTCCGTGGCCCGGCTCAGCACTCCGTCTTGCTGTGGACGAGGTGCGCGCCTAGCCGCAGCGCCTCTGACACGCGCAACTGATGGATCACGGCTTGCTTCAGATTGGGCGTCGTTCTTGTGAGCGCGGCCACTAATGCAGCGGGTGTATGGGGTGTGGGTGTCCCTTTCGCCTGCAACACAAGGGCCAAGCTCACCAGTACACCACTGTTGCTCACCTCCGGCGCCCTTTGGTTACGCTTCGGTCATGGGGGACACGACGGTGGTGCCTCCTGCGCCGATCGCGTCGCCTGCGGCGCTCGCACCGCCTGACGCCGCTGTAGTGCCAGCAGCGTCCAAAGCTACAAGGGTCGTGGCCTTCGAAGTAGAAGGATGGGCGCCTGCGTCGATCTTCTTCTTGGGAGCCATGATGAAAGGGAAACAATGAGGGAGATCAACACACTGCTCGTAACCTCAGGTTTGTGCGAACGAACTCCCTGCCTGGCACACCAAAGATGTTGGTGCTGGTGTGCACTCAATCACCTATGGTGCCTTTGGCCACTTTGTGGTTCGGCGGGGAGGTCGTGTGGCACAAAGAGCAGAAACTACGAGCCAGCACGATGATGAGACTTGGGGAGTTTTACCCAGGTTCAGGCCGCTATGAAGCGTAAAACCCTACCCCTACTTTGGTGGATTGAATGAGGAAGACGAAGTTCGCACGGAGTTCTTCCCCGGCAAGGTTTGCCGCGGAGAGCTATCACGTACATACAAATACTCTTGGTTCTAGTCCCCATGGGTTCCGAATCTATCAAGTGTCGAATCCTTTGCTAGGTTGCCTTGGGCCTCCTTTTATAGCTCAAGGGGCGTCCACAGTGGCAAACAGATATGATTAGATAGCCAACAGTGCTATCGTACCTAAATCTGGCACTTAAGACAAAGCGCCATAAATGCGGCCTTAGGTGGCGAGCGGGGGTGCGCTCCCGGCAAGCTCCTTCCACCTATTGGCTGACCGTGGCTTGGTATTAACTAGTCGTAATCTGTCTTCCGGTGCGTCGACACGTATCTAGCGAGAGCCACTTAACCATCTCTGAGCTTGAGACCTCATCGATACGTGAATGGTGTAGCCATGAGGGGAGCGGTGGCAGATTGTCTCGCGCTTGTCGAGGAGGCGACTTGCCAGGGCCTTGTCGAGGATGCGTGTGTCTTCGCCCCCGGAAGGTGCCGGGGGTTCTTGGCATATATTGGGCTACTTGTGTAGGTCTTGTTGGCGTCCGGTTCCGGATCTTTGCTTGGGTCGGTGGTTTCCCTTGAGGGGTTATGTTCCTAACGCCTGTGCAAAAGTTAGGGGCACTAGGTACCACATTACTAGTGCACCAATACTATTGAAAGTAGGATTGATGATAGATATGTCTCCAAGAATATTTAGAACTTTCTCCCCTAAGTTTGAATATGTAGGATATCCTCTCCCCCTGAATCATAGCATGTAGATATTGGGAGTAGGTAGGGTGAGACCAGTTCAATCCAATGTAGTTCTTAAATAACTCTCCTTAGGGTAAGCACAAGCATAGATAAATCTTTGATATCTCTCACCCTTAAGGATTTCTCTTCCTTTGATGTCGCTCCCCCTTAATGATATTTCTCCCCTTGAATATATTGCTCCCCTTGGAAGCATACAAGCTTTGTTATCTCTCCCCTTTGGCATTAATTTCCAAAAAGGTCAGAGGGTTAGGTCTCCTTGAGAGTAAGGGATCCTCGATTTTTCTTCCTTTGATATAGATAAAGGTTCCTTGAAACCTCTCCCCCTTTCAACAGGTAAGGGTACATTGAAATTTCTCCCCCTTTCTATTGGCAAGGGTTCCTTGAAATCCCCCCTTTTTATAGGTATCTTAGACATTTCTCCAAGATTAAGATTATCATTAAATGACATCTAGCATCAAAATTCAGAGTCTCCAAGGCAAAGTGGTTCGGTACAACCGAGAATGAATATTGGGCCTCTCGGAGATTTTGGTAGGACCGATTTTCCCAACTCGGAGAGACCAAGTTGCAAATGATAACTTATCTACATAGAAATATGGTATGCCAAATGTGGGATGATTTCAAAACTCTCACAAATACTTGATACGTCTCCAACGTATCTATAATTTTTTATGGTTCCATGCTATTATCCTGTCAATTTTGGATATTTTGTATGCATTTTATATCTTTTTTGGGACTAACCTATTAACTCAGTGCCAAGTGCCAGTTCCTGTTTTTTCCGTGTTTTTGACCCTTTCCAGAGAAGAGTATCAAACGGAGTCCAAACGGAATAAAATCTTCGGAATGATTTTTTCCGCAACAGAAGATATGCAGGGAACTTGAGAACCAAGGCAAAGGATCCTGGGGGAGGCCACAAGCCCCCTAGCCGCAGCCTAGGGGGCGCGTCTACCAGGCTTGTGGGCCCCCCGTGGATCCTTTGCCCTACCTCTTCCGCCTATAAATTCCTTAAAATCTGAAACCACGGGAGAGAGCCACAAAAATACTTTTCTGCCGCTGCAAGCTTCTGTCTCCCCAAGATCCCATCTGGGGCAAGTTCTGGTGCCCTGCCGGAGGGGGGATTCGGACACGGAGGGCTTCTTCATCAACACCATTGCCTCTCCGATGATGCGTGAGTAGTTCACCACAGACCTTCGGGTCCATAGCTAGTAGCTAGATGGCTTCTTCTCTCTCTTGGATCTTCAATAGAAAGTTCTCCATGAGCTTCATGGAGATCTATCCGATGTAATCTTCTTTTGCGGTGTTTTGTCAGGATCCGATGAATTGTGGATTTATGATCAGATTATCTATGAATGTTATTTGAGTCTCCTCTGATCTCTTATATGCATGATTTCGTATCCTTGTAATTCTCTTTGAGTTGTGGGTTTCGTTTCACCAACTTGATCTATAATTCTTGCAAAGGGAGAAGTGCTTGGTTTTGGGTTCATACCGTGCGGTGTCCTCACCTAGTGACAGAAGGGGTAGCGAGGCACGCATCGTGTTGTTGCCATCAAGGGTAAAAAGATGGGGTTTATATCTATTGCATGAATTTATCCCTCTACGTCATGTCGTCTTGCTTAAGGCGTTACTCCGTTTGTTATGAACTTAATACACTATATGCATGCTGGATAGCGGTCGATGTGTGGAGTAATAGTAGTAGATGCAGACAGTATCGGTCTACTTCTCTCGGACGTGATGCCTATATGTATGATCCTTGCCTTAGATATCATCATGACTTTGCGCAGTTCTATCAATTGCTCGACAGTAATTCGTTCACCCACCGTAATACTTGCTATCATGTGAGAAGCCTCTAGTGAACACTATGGCCCACGGGTCTACTTCACATCATATTTTCAGCTCTACACTTTTACTTTGTTGCACTTTCCGCCTTCGGATCTCACCTTGCAATCAATCGTGAAGGGATTGACAACCCCTTTATAGCGTTGGGTGCAAGTTTGTTTGTTTTTGCGCAGGTACTTTGGAGACTTGCCTTGATACTCCTACTGGATTGATACCTTGGTTCTCAAACTGAGGGAAATACTTACTGCTACTGTGCTGCATCACCCTTTCCTCTTCAAGGGAAAAACCAACGCAAGCTCAAGAGGTAGCAAGAAGAATTTTTGGCGCCGTTGCCGGGGAGGATCAAGTCAAGAATAGTCTCCCATTAACGTGCCAATTTCTGGCGCCGTTGCCGGGGAGGATCAAGTCAAGAATAGTCTCCCGTCAACATGCCAATTTATGGTGCCGTTGCCAGGGAGTATCAAGTCAAGAATAGTCTCCCTTCAACGTGTCAATTTCTGGACCGGGATTATTCTAAGTGAAGCTTATCCAAGTAATTGTCGCAAACTCATCTCTTGCATTTACTTTTTTTGCCTCTCGTTTTCCTCTCCCCCACTTCTGAAAAACAAACATTTACAAAAGAAATTGCCTTTTAAGTTTGCCTTTCCTTTTCTTGTGTGTTATGTGCCTTCAATATGCTTGCATCTTCACTTGCTGAAAATCTTTTGATATGGATCCTCATCCACTTGCTAATCTCTTTAAGAGATCCAATTATGTTGATCCAATTGCTAGTGAGTTGAGTGCACTTGACTATCTTTATGGAGTTTTGCTTGAGATGCATGAATCTGAAAATCGTGATGAAGAAATTTATGAAGTGATTCACGAGGGCTCCTTGAATGAAAAGCATGATTGCAATGGTTTCACTATAAATCCTATTAGTGTCAATCATGCTAAACATATGCAAAACCCTAAGCTTGGGGATGCTAGTTTTGCTATATCCACTACTTGTTGCAATAATCATGATTGGGGCAATGATTTTTCTTCTAATCTTGAAAATTTGTTTAAGCCTCATGATGAATATGATATTTGCAATAATATTAAAAGTGGGTTTGGAGAAGTCATGACTTTAGTTGATGATAATCCCACTATTTTTTAAGAGCGTCAACTTTGCATGCATGTGGATCATGAAAAAAATATCCTATGTGATAACTATATTGTTGAATTTGAATATGATCCCACATGTAATTTTTATGAGAGAGGAAAATATTTTGCTAGAAACTTTCATGTTACTAAATTACCTCTCGTTATGTTGAGATTGATATTGTCTCTTTCTTCTTCCTTGCATATGGTAGTTATTGCTTGTCTTGATAATTTTTTTTCCTATAAAATGCCTATGCATAGGAAGTATGTCAGACTTAGATATCTTTGTCACAAGCTTTATGATGCTCTCGTTGTGCTTCAATTCTTGTCTTGTGTGTGAGCATCATTGAATTATCAATGCCTAGCTAAGGGCGTTAAACAATAGCGCTTGTTGGGAGGCAACTCTATGAATAAATTTATTTTTGCTTGTTGCTTTCTGTTTTGTTGTGTCCACACCAAAATAATTCTGTTATGATTGTTTTTGTGTGTGTTTTTTGTGTTTGTCCCAAGTAGAATCTTTATGATTAGTTTTGGTGATGGTTGTGTGATCTTGCTGAAAAAGACAGAAACTTTACGCTCACGAAATTATTTTTAATTCCTATCCAGAAGAGCTTTTGAGTTGATTATTTTTTATGCTGGTTGATATGCCAATTGCCCGAATTTTCATAATGTTTCAGAATTTTTGGGATACCATAAGTATACGAAGTATAAAGATTTCTACAGACTGGTCTGTTTTTGACAGATTCTGTTTTTGTTGTGTTGATTGCTTATTTTTATGAAACTATGGATAGTATCGGGGGGTACTAGCCATGGAAAAGGGAGAATACAGTAATATAACATCATCTAAATAGAAATCAAGTTTGCTACAGTACCTAAAGAGGTGGTGGTTTGTTTTCTTATGCTAATGATATCATGAGTTTCTGTTTAAGTTTTGTGTTGTGAAGTTTTCAAGTTTTGGGTGATGTTCTCATGGAAAATGGGATAAAGAGTGGAAAGAGCTTAAGCTTGGCGATTCCCAAGGCATCCCAATCCAAATTCAAGGACACCAAAAAGCCTAATCTTGGGGACGCCCCGGGAAGGCATCCCCTCTTTTGTCTTCAATCCATCGATAACGTTACTCGGAGCTATATTTTTATTCACCACATGATATGTGTTTCGCTTGGAGCGTCGTGTATTATAGGAGTCTTTTCTTTTTGTTGTGTCACAATCATCTTTGCTGCACACCTTTTTGAGAGAGACATGCACTCATCATGATTTTGCTAGAATACTCATTGATATTCTCTTATATCTTTTGAGTTAGGCAATTTAGCTCGCATGTGCTTCACTTATATCTTTTGATCTAGATAACTTTGCTCTAGTGCTTCACTTAGATCTTTTTAGAGCACGGCGGTGTCATATTTTGGAGAAATAAGAACTCTCGATCTTCACTTATATCTTTTTGAGAGTGCTCTCTATGAGTAACTTGGTAATTGGCTTGTGCTATGAAAGTAGTCCTAAAGATGATAGGCATCCAAAGAGGATATAATAAAAACTTCCATATTAATGTGCATTGATTATAAAGAGAAGTTTCATTCCTCTCAATTAGTTTTGAGACATGGATGCGGTAATATTAGAGTTATGTTAGTAGGGTGTCGTGAATCTAGAAATACTTGTGTTGAAGTTAGTGGTTCCCGTAGCATGCACGTATGGTGAACCGCTATGTTAGGAAGTCAGATCATAATTGATTTATTAATTGTCATCCTTTGTGTGGCGGTCGGGATCGCGCGATGGTTAACACCTACCAACCCTTCCCCTAGGAGTATGCATTTAGCACTTTGTTTCGATTACTAATAAAACTTCCACAATATGTATATGAGTTCTTCATGACTAATGTGAGTCCATGGTATAGATGCACTTTCACCTTCCACCATTGCTAGCCTCTCTAGTGTCGCGCAACTTTCGCCGGTGCACAAACCCACCATATACCTTCCTCAAAACAGCCACCATACCTACCTATCATGGCATTTTCATAGCCACTCCGAGATATATTGTCATGCAACTCCCACCGTTCCGTCTCATGACTTGTGCCATCACTTCCATATTGCCATTGCATGATCGTAAGATAGCTAGCGAGATGTTTGAACGTCATACTCTAAGCTAGATCGTTGCACATTCCAGTACACTGCCGAAGGCATTTCCTATAGAGTCATCATTGCTCTAAGCATTGAGTTGTGAGTAAATAAAAGTGTGATGATCATCATTATTAGAGCATTGTCCCATGTGAGGAAATAAAAAAAAGAGGCCAAAGATCCCAACAAAAAAATGAGATAAAAATAGAGAAGGGACAATGCTACTATCTTTTTCCACACTTGTGCTTCACAATAGCACCATGTTCTTCATGATTGAGAGTCTCTTATTTTGACACTTCCATATACTAGTGGGAATTTTCATTATATAACTTGGCTTGTATATTCCAATGATGGGCTTCCTCAAAATTGCCCTAGGTCTTCGTGAGCAAGCAAGTTGGATGCACAACCACTAGTTCTCCTTTTGAGCTTTCACGCACTTATATCTCTAAGTGCATCCGTTGCATGGAAATCCCTACTCATTCACATTGATATCTATTAATGGGCATCTCCATAGCCCTTTGATACGCCGAGTCGATGTGACCATCTCCTCCTTTTTGCCTCACAACCTCCACCACACTCTATTTCACCAATAGTGATATATCCATGGCTCACACTCATGTATTGCTGGAGAGTTGAAAAAGTTTGAGAAAGTGAGAGTGCAAAAACAATTACTTGGCCAATACCGGGGTTGTACATGATTTAAATTCGTTGTGTGGGGATGATGGAGCATAGCTAGACTATATGGATTTGTAGCGATAACTTTCTTTGGCCTTGTTATTTCGAAAATTCATCATTACCTTGCTAGTTTGCTTGATGTATTATTGTTTTCATGTCAATAGAAAACTATTGTTTTGAATCTTACGGATCTGAACATTCATGTCACATGAAATAAGTTACAAAGGACAAATATGTTAGGTAATATTCCAGATCAAAAATTCAGTCTTTATCACTTCCCTACTCGAGGACGAGCATGAGTTAAGCTTGGGGATGCTTGATACGTCTCCAACGTATCTATAACTTTTGATGGTTCCATGCTATTATCTTGTCAACTTTGGATGTTTTGTATGCATTTTATATCTTTTTTGGGACTAACCTATTAACTCAGTGCCAAGTGCCAGTTCCTGTTTTTTTCGTGTTTTTGACCCTTTTCAGAGAAGAATATTAAACGGAGTCTAAACGGAATAAAATCTTCGGAATGATTTTTTCCGCAACAGAAGATACACAGGGAACTTGAGAACCAAGGCAAAGGATCCCGGAGGAGGCCACAAGCCCCCTAGCCACGGCCTGGGGGGCCGCGCCTACCAGGACTGTGGGCCACCCATGGCTCCTTTGCCCTACCTTTTCCGCCTATAAATTCCCTAAAAATCTGAAACCACAGGAGAGAGCCACAAAAATACTTTTCCGCTGCCGAAGCTTCTGTCTCCGCAAGATCCCATCTGGGGCACGTTCTGGTGCCTTGCCGAAGGGGGGATTCAGACACAGAGGGATTTCTTCATCAACACCATTGCCTCTCCGATGATGCGTGAGTAGTTCACCACAGACCTTCGGGTCCATAGCTAGTAGCTAGATGGCTTCTTCTCTCTCTTGGATCTTCAATACAAAGTTCTCCATGATCTTCATGGAGATCTATCCGATGTAATCATCTTTTGTGGTGTGTTTGTCGAGATCCGATGAATTGTGGATTTATGATCAGATTATCTATGAATGTTATTTGAGTCTCCTCTGATCTCTTATATGCATGATTTCGTATCCTTGTAATTCTCTTCGAGTTGTGGGTTTCGTTTGGCCAACTTGATCTATAATTCTTGCAATGGGAGAAGTGCTTGGTTTTGGGTTCATACCGTGCGGTGTCCTCATCCAGTGACAGAAGGGGTAGCGAGGCACGGTATCGTGTTGTTGCCATCAAGGGTAAAAACATGGGGTTTATATCTATTGCATGAATTTATCCCTCTACATCATGTCATCTTGCTTAAGGCGTTACTCCGTTTATTATGAACTTAATACACTAGATGCATGCTGGATAGCAGTCGATGTGTGGAGTAATAGTAGTAGATGCAGACAGTATCAGTCTACTTGTCTCGGACGTGATGCCTATATGTATGATCATTGACTTATATATCATCATGACTTTGCGCGGTTCTGTCAATTGCTCGACAATAATTCGTTCACCCACTGTAATACTTGCAATCATGAGAGAAGCCTCTAGTGAACACTATGGCCCCTGGGTCTACTTCACATCATACTTTCAGCTCTACACTTTTACTTTGTTGCACTTTCCACCGTCAAATCTCACCTTGCAATCAATTGTGAAGGTATTGACAACCCCTTTATAGTGTTGGGTGCAAGTTTGTTTGTTTTTGCGCAGGTACTTTGGAGACTTGCCTTGATACTCCTAATGGATTGATACCTTGGTTCTCAAACTGAGGGAAATACTTACTGCTACTATGCTGCATCACTATTTCCTCTTCAAGGGAAAAACCAACGCAAGCTCAAGAGGTAACAATACTCCCTAGCCATTTTGCCAATAAAGATTGTCAAATATTTTGGCCAAAGCTCTCGGAAAGTATTCAATTAATTTTCAAGGAAATTTCAAAAGGATTTGCAAGAAATTTTCACAACTAGATGAGAATTGAGTGATTCCAACAAAGGTTACAATAAAATATGAACCATTCAATAAACTTCATATAAATGTTGGGTGGTGACTAGGTCACCTATATTAGAATATTTGGACCTAAGGATCCAAGCAAGAATGCTTGATCATGGGTCATACTCATTGTTAAGCGCAAAATGGGGTTGTCATTTTTTGTTAAGCATTTTAATGTCTTCATGTCACTTGAGTTGCTTTACCTCATGACTTGGTGTAAAGTTTTATCAAGGATATGAGTACATATCTTCGAATGATTTTGATTACATGGCATGTAGGTGAACTTGTTGTGGATGCTCAATGTTGGTGAAGATCATCTTGAGTTTGGAGCTATCCTTCTTGTTTTGGTTCACTTTTCACCAACATAGGTTAGTGATACGTCTCCAACGTATCTATAATTTTTTATTGTTTCATGCTATTATCTCGTCAAACTTTAGATGTTTTGTATGCCTTTTATATATTTTTTGGGACTAACTTATTAACTCAGTGTCGAGTGCTAGTTCTTGTTTTCCATGTTTTTGACCCCTTTCAGAGGAGGATTTAGAACGGAGTCCAAACGGAATGAAACTAACAAAAAGATTTTTTCCGAAACAGAAAAAGATCGGGAAGCCGGAGAATCAGGGTAGCGGGCGTGCAGGGACACCACAAGCCCTCACGGCATGGCCAGGGGGGCCGCGCCTCCCTGGCTTGTGGGCTCCCAGAGCCTCCTCTTCCCTAGGTTTTGTGCCTATATATTCCCTAAAATCCCAGAAAAAATCAGGAGATCATCGAAAGTACTTTTCCGCCGCCGCAAGCTTCTGTCTCCGCAAGATCCCATCTGGGGCACATTCTGGTGCCCTGCCGGAGGGGGGATTCGGATACGGAGGGCTTCTTCATCAACACCATGACCTCTCCGATGATGCGTGAGTAGTTCAGAATAGACCTACGGGTCCATAGCTAGTAGCTAGATGGCTTCTTCTCTCTCTTGGATCTTCAATACAAAGTTCTCCATGATCCTCATGGAGATCTATCCGATGTAATCTTCTTTTGCGGTGTGTTTGTCGAGATCCGATGAATTGTGGATTTATGATCAGATTATCTATGAATCTTATTTGAGTTTCTTCTCATCTCTCTTATGCATGATTTCATATCCCTGTAATTCTCTTCGAGTTGTGGGTTTTGTTTGGCCAACTAGATCTATGATTCTTGCAATGGGAGAAGTGCTTAGTTTTGGGTTCAAACCGTGCGGTGACCTCACCCAGTGACAGAAAGGGTAGCGAGGCACGCATCATGTTGTTGCCATCAAGGGTAAAAAGATGGGGTTTTCATCATTGGTTTGAGATTATCCCTCTACATCATGTCATCTTGCTTAAGGCGTTACTCTGTTCGTCATGAACTCAATACACTAGATGCATCCTGGATAGCGGTCGATGTGTGGAGTAATAGTAGTAGATGCAGAAAGTATCGGTATACTTGTCTCGCACATGATGCCTATATGTATGATCATTGCCTTAGATATCGTCATGACTTTGCGTGGTTCTATCAATTGCTCGACAGTAATTTGTTCACCCACCGTAATATTTGCTATTTTGAGAGAAGCCTCTAGTGAACACTATGGCCTCCGGGTCTACTCCACACCATATTTTCGGCCTTACTCTTTTTCTTCGTTGCACTTTCCGCCTTCAGATCTCACTTTGCAATCAATCTTGAAGGGATTGACAACCCCTTTAAAGCGTTGGGTGCAAGCTCTTTTGTGTTTGCGCAGGTACTCTGGACTTGAGGAGATTCTCCTACTGGATTGATACCTTGGTTCTCAAACTAAGGGAAATACTTAGTGCTCCTGTGCTGCATCACCCTTTCCTCTTCAAGGGAAAAACAAACACAAGCCCAGTCTCCGTCAACGTGCCAATTTCTGGCGCCGTTGTTTGTTGTCGTAGCAGTTAGTCATCAAAGGAAGAACATAATATACACAAATGACAAGAGTGAACTTATTCACCAAATAGTTGTCAAGGATATGATTTTGTTTTATTCTTCCTTCATTTACAAAGAAAGAGTTGTTGGTACTTGGCCTTGACAAGATTGCTTTTGATGCGAGTTAATGTAAATCTTGTGGAGTGTAGTGCCTCCAAGTACCTACAAAAGGTTTGATGCAATACAAGAGAGCATAGTTCTCCAAGATATAAGATAGTGCCATATCAATAGCATCATGGAATAATCAAGTAAGCTCATGCCCTTGCATGCATCCGAGAAAATCTAGCTCAAGTTTGAAGCATCAATAATGTTCAACTCACTCCTCAAGTCACAAAATACTTTCTCATAAAGTGGCTTGGTAAAGATATTAGCCAATTATTTATCGATACGAACATGATCGAGATTAATATCTCCTTTACGAAAATGATCACAAATGAAATGATGTTGAACTTGAATATATTTAGTTCGAGAATGTTGCATGGGATAATGAGCAATTTTAGTAGCACTTCCATTTTCAGACAACAATGGAACATGTTTCACATGAATGCCATAATCCTTAAGAGTTTGCGTCATCCATAGTAATTGTGCACAACATGATACAAGGACAATGTATTCTCCTTCAGTGGTAGATAGAGCTATTGAGTTTTGTTTCTTGGATGACCAAGACACAAGATATCTCCCAAGAAATTGACATGTACCCGAGGTGGATTTTCTATCAACCTTGTCTCCGGCATAGTCCAAGTGGGAATAGCCAACAAGATTAAAAGAAGATCCCTTGGGATACCATATGCCAAAATTTTCTCTGTGTATCAAGTATCTCACAATTCTTTTCACAGCCTTTAGATGACACTCCTTAGGTGCTGCTTGATATCGGGCACACATGCAAACACTCAACATGATATCGGGGCAGGAGGCACACAGATATCACAATGAACCGATCACTGGTCGATAAACCTTTTGATCAACCTGGTTTTCCTCCTTGGTGAGGTCAACATGTCCACTAGTAGGTATGGGAGTGTTCATGCCTTTGCACTCTTGCATGATGAATTTCTTGATTAAGTCCTTGGTGTACATGGTTTGAGAGATAAACGTACCTTCTGTCATTTGATTGATTTGCAGACCAAGGAAGAATTTCAGCTCGCACATCATGGACATCTCATACTTCTCGGACATCAACCTTCCAAACTTCTGACTAAAATGTGGGTTAGTAGATCCAAAGATAATATCATCCACATAAATTTGGAAAACAAATAGTTCGATAATAACTCTTTTAGCGAATAAGGTTGCATCAATTTTACCAATCTCAAAACCTTTTTCAATGAGAAACTTTGTTAGGCATTTGTACCAAGATCTAGGGGCTTGTTTAAGACCATATAAACCTTTATGAAGTTTATAAACATGATTAGGTTTCTTAGGGTTCACAAAGCCGAGAGGTTGTTTGACATAAACTTCCTCCTCAATTTCACCATTTATAAAAGAACTTTTTATATCCATTTGGTAAAGAGTAATATCATGGTGGTTGGCATAAGAAAGAAGAATACGAATGGCTTCAAATGTTGGGGACATACCCCATGGGTTGACCCGCCCAGGAGGTAACTTGCCTCTGCCATGACTTGGGCAGGAGGCCCTTAGACACAAAGGCCCAGGAGGCGGCTCATCAGGAGGCCGACTTGTGGGCCACTGCGTGGCGGGCCGGCTCATGAGGGAAAACGTAAAGATTCTCCCTTGTCGAAGTTAGTAAAAAGGAGAATAAGACACGTGTTGTTTTATGACCCGGACTCTGTTGTAATCGCAGGACCTCCACATATATATAAAGGGGAGACCCTGAGGTTGAAGGGACAAGTTAGAAATCCTTGAGAGCTAGGTTAGTGATTCTGCACCCTTGTAATCGAGATCGTCATCAATAAACACCAAAAGCAGGACGTAGGCTTTTACCTCATCAGAGGGGCCGAACCTGGGTAAACTCGTGTCTCTCAATTCTTATAAACCTTGCTCAAGCCTCCACCTAGTTGAGATGGCCTCACACTGAAGTCCTTTCACGAGGACATCTGTCATGACAAAACCACGACAGTTGGTGCCCGCCGTGGGGCCAGCGCACGGTGGTGTTGACTTCTTGAAGGGAGCTCTCCCAAGGATCGAGGGATACAAAATTGGAGAGATGACCAAAAGTCACCGCAGAAATCTCTACATCGACAAATCAGGATGGGTCTCGGAGGATGACTTGATTGAATACGAGCGTCAATTCCCCTTCGGCAAGATTCACCTGTTCATCGGCAAGATCAGCGCGTCATGATCCGAGTCATACATCTACACCACATCGTCAAGCTGGCTCGGCACAAGTGGTCCGGCTGTTCTCAAGCCGGCCGGAAGCACATCTTTGTGGGATTCACTCAAGGGGTCGAGCTTGTGGATAACTCTGTAACCAGTGGGGATACTCTTGTTAACTCTGATGGTGAATTCTTGATCGGAGAAACCAAGTCGATTTGTCCACTGTTTGATGGCCAACTTGAGGGTTGTCCCGATGATGTGTCATTCCTCGAGCCGCCACGTCAAGCCACTATTTACATGGCACGCACCACGGTGGCTCATAATTTCACTACAGCAGGAGCAACCAACGGGCCTGGAGGGTCGGCACCAGCATCAGGGACTGCTGGGTTAGGCAAGACGCCGGCTCAAGCCATGGAAGATGTAATGGCAGAGATGACCAAACTCGTGGAGGAACTAGTGACTCCGAAAAAGCACGAGGAGCGCAATATGGAGTTGACTAAACTTCATGCCCACATGGACAAAGATTCAAGAGGGGGTTGATGCCGAGAATACTCGTATGGCAGAGTTGCAATCTCATATTCGTACTGAGACCAATGATTAAAAGCGAAAGCCTAGCAGCTAGGTCTTCGTCGATACGCCTCGGAGGCAGTTCATCACAGGAGGCACAAGAGTTGTTTTCCCTCCAATATAGAGCCACCACGCCTTTTTGACACTCCATAGCGCACCCGAGGTAAAAGGACGTGGATATCGCCTAGAGGGGAGGTGAATATGCGCTTTAAAATAATGACGGTTTAGGCTTGAACAAATGCAAAATCGAACTAACGTTTAATTTGTCAAGCACAAAACCTAAAACAACTAGGCTCACCTACGTGCACCAACAACGTATGCTAAGTAAGATAAACAATTACTCCCTCCGTCCCAAAATTCTTGTCTTAGGTTTGTCTAGAAATGGATGTATCTAAATACTAAAATATGACTAGATACATTCATATCTTGACAAATCTAGGACAAGAATTTTGGGACGGAGGAAGTATGTGATAGCAAGATATATAACAAGACACACTAAGGCTATCACAAAATAAAGTGCATAAGTAGAGGTCTTGGGTAAGAGATAACCAAGGCATGCGAAGACGACAATGTATCCCGAAGTTCACACCCTTGCGGATGCTAATCTCCGTTTGGAATGGTGTGGGGCACAATGCTCCCCAAAAAGCCACTAAGGCCACCGTGATCTCCTCACGCCCTCACACAATGCAAGATGTCGTGATTCCACTAAGGGACGCTTAAGGGAGGCCACCGAACCCGTACAAACAAGGTTGTGGAAATCTCCACAACTTAATTGGAGGCTCCCAACAACACCTCAAAGCTTCACCACAATGGAATATGGCTTTGAGGTAACCTCAAATGCTCGGGGAACTCTCCAGAACCTAATTGGAGACCCCGACACTTGCCCGATGCTTTACACCACAATGATTGAGCTTCAAGGCACCACCAAGCTTCTAGTATGCTAAAGCATCCACAAAGAACAATCTCTAGGGTACCAAGCACCCAAGGGTAATAAGATTCACAACTTTTCACTTCCACGTATCACCGTGGAGAACTCAAACCAATGAAACTAATGCAATGGCAAGAACACACAAAGTGGTCAAGTCCCCCACACTCAAATCCCTGCACAACAACAAAAGCTATGGAGGAATATGAGAGGAAGAACCAGGAGCTCACAAAGAACTCCATGATCAAGATCCAAGGGGTTCCCCTCACATAGAGGAGAAAGTACTTGGTGGAAATGTGGATCTAGATCTCCTCTCTATTTTCCTTCAAGAACTAGCAAGAATCATTGGAGGGATTGGGAGTTAGCAAGCGAAAAGAGGGGCAACAATGGGGGCAAAAACAAGCTCAATAAATAGAGACCATTGGGGAATAAGACCCCCTTATATAGAGGTATAAAATCTTACCGTTTCTTGCCCATAAGTCATGCAGGAGCGGTACTTCCGTTTGCATGGAAGTATAGGCCGGGCAGCCAACATACACGCGACATGGGGAGCGGTAGTTCCATTGGAGTGGTACTACCGCTCCAACCAGCGGTACTACCGCTACTCACTGACAAGGAGGAAACAGAGCAGAAGTACCGCTCAGGATGGTACTTCCGCTACAAACTTCTGCTCCAAAATAATTGCTAAGCAAAATCCAAAAACTAGAAACATAAGTGTAAGTGAGGCCACAAGAACGGAGTGGCAGTACCGCCTAAGCGGTAGTACCACTCAACTTCAGAGGCACTTCAGCCCAAGTGGTAGTACCGCTCAACTCCCAGCGGTACTTCCGCTTGAGTGAGAAAAACTGCCCTACCACAAAAACCGCCACAACTTTCGCATACGAGCTCCGAATTCAGCAAACTCAAGCTTGTTGGATTCAGGATGACAAGGGCTATCCAACAGCGATTGGAAATCTTAAGAACATGCAGTTGTGAAAATGCCAACGATATATAGATGTGAAACCTCTATGAATGAAGAACTGACAAACACTCCAATAATCGAAAACATCATAAAAGATGCAGATGTACTCTATTTTCGATGAACTCGAGCTTGTGAGGAAGATGACCATAAGCTCTGCAACTCACAAAGAGAACCACCAAACAAGAACCAAAAAATATAATGCACAGATGCAAATGGTTTGATCTCTCAATGAACGATACGATCAAGCTACTCACTTGAGAGCCCCCTTGATAGTACGACAATCTATCCTAAAATAGAGAACCTATCAAGGGCAAACCTATACCTTGCACATAGTCTGCTTGAGCTAGATGATGACGATCTTGACTTCCTCAAGGTGGACCACCTTTCTTGATTTCATTGGCTTGATGAAGACTAGTTCATTGCTCCCCCACTCTTCAGCACATCTTCACAAGTCCATTGCCACCACAATGGACGGCAAGCTTCAAGCATGATATCTTCGTGATGCTCCACTTGAACTTGCACACCGCAAACTTGATGACGATCACCACTTGACATCATCCTCCATGGGTTGTATGAGATCTTCCTCTTAATGCAAGCCCATGGAAACACACCTAACCCCACACAGAATTCTCGGGAAGAACATGGGTTAGTACACAAAGCGTAATGGGCAATGCTTACCATACGATGGAATCCCTTGATCCCTCTCGGTACATCTTGTATGCTTTGTGTATTAATAGACTTGATTCACTCTTTGACTTAATCTTGATCAACCTAGTGTATTTATGACCAATCTTTGGATCAAACCTTGAATACCACCTTGGTCATCATATAAACTCCTTGAAACCAACAGATGGACTTCAAGAAGTGCCTATGGACAAATCCTTCGAATATAATTCAAGGCAACCATTAGTTCATAGGGATTGTCATCAATTACCAAAATCACACATGGAGAAATATGCTCTAACACGAGGGACTGGTCAACCTCGGGAAAATTAATATGGTCAACCAATTCAGCAGCGCCACTCAGATCAACCGTTGGCAGCTCAGTCGCCGCCTCAGTAATTCCATACGTCGGCGGGTCACTTTTCAAACCATATAGACAACATTCTTGCGGCGAATAGCAATATCGAGGCACTACCAATTATCGGAAATACTCCAATTAAGGTCGAAGCCAGGAATGGCATCGACATGCTGAAAACTATGATCACTCAACAGGCACAATATTCTTATAGTAGTGATCGGGTTCACTCTATGCCTTATGTAAGTCATAGAAAGAATCGGCACAATTAACTAGCAACATCAAGTAGTGGTCGCACAAAAAAGCCTCGTAATTCCCCAGACCGGACTGTGGTTTCGGAACCATGACATCAAGTCTAGCAACGGGGGCATAGGTCTCACCGTAGTTCATACCTTCGACTTGCGTGTAACCTTGAGCTACGAGACATGCCTTGTTGCGGACCACTTGGTCATCTTCATCTTACTTGTTTCAAAACACCCATTTGTACCAATGATGTTGTGATCTTCCTTGGGTTTCTCCACGAGTGTCCAAACTTCATTCCTCTCGAATTTGTGTTGCTCTTGATGCATCGCATTCACCCAATTCGGGTCTTGAAGTACTTCTTCTACCTTCATAGGCTCAATGCTAGAGATAAATGAGTAATGCTCACAAAAGTTCGCTAAATGAGTTTTAGAGCGAGTGATTCTCCCGGTTTTTATGTCACCGAAGTTTTGATTCAATGGATGATTTTTGTCCACATGTGCTCGAACTCGTGATAGCTTTTTCTTGTTGGATGGTGGAGCTTATTCATCATCATCTTCTTCTTCATTGTCCTTCAAGGTGTCATCTCCTTGAGGTGGTGGTGAGGAAGGCTGGGGTGGATCATCACGATGTACTTCTTCCTCCTCTTCATCATGGTGTGTTCCACTTGTGGATGCATCCATGTAGTTTTGTCGTTCACCTTAACATGAAGTAGGAGCCTCCACTTGTGTTGATGAAGTACTTTCCTTCACCTCCTTGGGACAATTCTTGTTGATGGACAAGTCTTGAATGGCTTCTGAAGGTTCCATGTCTCTTACATCATTTGGCAATTGTTTGACTTGTGAACCATTAGATTCATCAAACTTCACATCTACCGTGTCTTCAACTTTTTGAGTGAAGTTGTTGTACACACAGTAAGTGTGAGAGTTTGATATGTAACCAAGTAGGAAACCTTGATGAGATTTAGGGGAAACTTTAGAACGACGGTGCTTATCAAGAATGAAGCACTTTGAGGCAAATACCCGAAAGTATCCAACTTGGGGTTTGTTACCGGTGAGTATCTCGTATGCCATTTTACCGAGCATCTTGTACAAGTGAATCCATTTGTGGCATGACAAGCTTGTGAGTGCATCTAGTGCCCCTTAGTGATTTTGGTGTATTGAAGACTTATATGTTAAGAGACTAATGTTTTTGTGAGTGTACACACGCTCTATAAGTCACTGAGGAGTTTTAGTTATTCAAATAATATCGACCCCTAAAAATGTATGTCTTCGGCTAAAGACTTTGGTATTTCCTCGAAAACTTTGAAAGTGAGGAAATTGGTGTGTCCAGAAATTGATGCGAGGACTTTGAAGCGTCAAGACTTTTGTTTTCATAGTTTCATGTCATGTATTTTGTGTCATAGGACCATCATACTATTAAAGGGGGTTGAGGTAAAACTAAGGAAAAGTTTCCAAGTGATGTTCATCTCAAAGCCTACACATACAAATCATTCGAGTGAAGCCTTTGGAAATCTTTTACACTTTAGTCAAATTCTTGAGTGATAAAGATGAAGATCTTCTGGCCTCTGAGGAATTTTCTCTAACTGAGGAGTTACGTTTTTGCCAGTGTGGATTACCTACCAGTGAGGAATATGAGGGACATGCGGACTTTCACAGTTGAAACGTTCCGACAATTGTTATGCCGTGCGCCAGCTGTCCCTAACCTTATCCACACAACGGTCATATCATTAGGGCATTTATGTCAAATCATGTCAGGATTGCTCGCCGACTATCGATCGCCGCCCCCATAACCACTAGTTGGTTGGTTGTTGTGCGAGAGAAACCGACACTTGTCATTTGAGAGCAACCTATTCCTCGAAGACTTTGAGAGAAATTCATCAGTGAGGAAAAACCCCAAACACCCAAACCAAAACCCAAAAAACCCAAAGTGATTGAGCATACTAAAGATATCGTTCCTGTGTGGAACCGACGCTTGTTACCTTTGAGGATTGTGCATCCTCCATACGGTTAGGTGTCATGGTCTGGAGTATCCAAAGTGAATTCTGGATCGCCGGGTGACCAACTGTGTGAGGGCTTGGAAGTCTGCCGTGAAGACTTACCACGAGTGTTGGGCGAGGACTGTGTGTCCTTAGCTCAAGGAGAATACGGTAAGGACTATGTGTCCTGGGATTGTGTGTCCTTTGGTTTAAAAACCAAACCGCTCCAAACCAGACGTACGACTGTCATAATAGTTGGAACTAGGTCATCAACCACTATCTTCACCGAGTACCAGGTTCTATTTCCTGAACCCTTTCATTTCCTCTATTGTATGTTGATGACTTTGATCGTTTCTGTTTGAAGAATTTGACTGAAGACTTTCTCAATTTCGTCACCCCAAATTCTTCACTTAACTCCTTCTTCACCTACATATCCTGAACACGCTAGTTGTGCAAATCGAATGTTTCACTTCACTCTAAAGACTATGTTATTGTTGTTTTGCATGCTTGCCTGAGTACTTATTCCGCTCCATGAAGTTTTTGACTGAGGACTTTCCTTACAAGGAATTTCCTCAGTGATGAATTTATAAAAATTGCCTATTCACACCCCTCTAGTCGATATAACGCACTTTCAATTGGTATCAGAGCAAGGTACTCCCTTGTTCTGTGTGATTTTGGTTTAACCACCTGAATTTTAGTTATGTCGACCGCAGGTATGATCAAGGTCACTGTGGGTTGTCCTACCTTCTAAGGGAAGGACTTTCCCTATTAGAAGAACAATATACGTATACAACGATCTCTGGTATATTGTGGAAAAATGTGTTCCCATTGTGTGTAATACTATCAATGTTGCTGATGTGAAGTGTTTCAAGCAACTCGACTCAAGCGAATAATATCATATGTGGCCATCTGAGCAAAGTTGAGTATGGTAGAGTGAGTGCTTTGGACTCTGCAAAGCAGATCTAGGAAAGGTTGTCCAAGGTCAATGAAGGAGTGTCCACTCAACGTGACTCTCGAGTTGATGTTCTTTGCAATCTCTTCAACCACTTCAAGAGACTTGATAATGAAAGCTGTCAGGAAACCTTCGATTGCCTCATTGATATCTCGTATGAGCTACATGCTCTTGCAGCCAGAGACATCACTAACCATGAGGTGGTGAAGAAACTATTTAGATCTCTCAATTATTCATTCGATACACTGGTTCTGATGATTCAAGAACGAAGAGACTACAAGGCACTTGATCTTGTTGATATTCTTGAGAGACTCCATACTCATGAATTCCAAAAAGCTCAAAAAAGATACCACTATGGATCAAGCTATGGAATACCTCGTGCACTGAAGGCAAAGGTTGTTTCCTCATTAGAAGAAGAAGACTCTATTTGCAGCCTTGGTGATCCTGAAGAACTTGGTCAGGAACTTGCTATGCTCATGAGGAAATCTCAAAGTTCTCATGACGAGGCCAGTTCGGAAAGTCTTCAAGAAGAGATATGAGAAAATCAGAATCTTCATGTGAGGACTACAAGAAGAGATTGTGCCATAAATACAAAAATCTGGTCACTATATTGCCGATTGAACTTGTCGGGTGAAGGAATCAAAGAAGAATAAATACAAGGATGACAGTTCTGATGACTCGAAGAAAAGGAAGAAATCTTCAAAGTACTCATCCTCGAAGTCCTCATCGCACAAGAAGAACAACTTCAAAATGGTTCGGGCTCTTATTGGCAAGGAAATGGATTCTGTGGAAGAATCTGGAGAATGTGATGAAGAGGAGGGTTCTGAAGAGGAGTCAGAGTCTGGTATGGCAAGCTTAGCACTTTCTACCACATTCGTTAGCAAGTCCATCTTTGACCTCGAAGAAAATTACAACGTCAGCAAGACTCATGACTGTGATGACGACTTTGCTCCCACCTATTGCTTCATGGCAAAATATTCCAAGGTACCGAGCCACTGTTCCTCTTATCACTCTAGTGAGTGTGAACCTGATGACTATCAAAAACCCAGTTACTACAAGCTTGGTAATATTGCCACTAAGCAACAAACTGCTCTTGAAAAGCTTCAGCAACTGCTAAACAAAAGCGATTGTCGGGGTACGTTGCATGGCAAACAAAAAAATTCCTACGCACACGCAAGACCTATCCATGGTGATGATCATCTATGAGAGGGGAGATCGGATCCACATACCCTTGTAGATCGCTAAGCTGAAGCGTATATAACGCTGTTGATGTAGTGGAACATCTTCGAGATCCAAATCACAGTCCGTCCCGCGATCTCATCATGATCCGTCCCGCGATCCCATCACGATCCATCCCGATCTAGTGCCGAACGGATGGAACCTCCGAGTTCAGCACACGTACAGCTCGATGACGATCTCTGCCTTCTTGATCTAGAAAAAGAGACAAAGAGGTAGCTGAATTCTCCAGCAGCACGACAGCGTGACGGTGATGATGGTGGAGCTACTCTGGCAGGTCTTCGTCGTACTGTACCAAACTAGCTACGGGGTTTCACGAGGTGGTGGAGGGAGAGAGGGTTGCGCATGGCTTGAGATGCAAAAGGACTCCCTACCCTCCACTCTATATAGGAGGGAGGGAGGGTGGCACCCTAGGGAAAACCCTAGGGACTTGGCCGGCGCAACAAGGAGGAGAGCATGAGTCCTACTCCAATACAAATTGGAGGAGGAGTCCCCTTCCTCAATTTGGTTTGGTCCCCACCTATTTTTCCTTCTTCCCTTGGACAAATAGGCCCACTTGGGCAGGCCACCAACCCACGAGGGGCTGGTGCGCCACCCTTGGGTCTGTTTGGTCCCCTCCTGGGTGGGTGGCCCCTCCTGGTGGAACTCCGGAACCATTCATCACTCCCGGTACTTTACCGGTAATGCCCAAAATCCTTCCGTAAGCCAAATAGATAATTCCTATATATCAATCTTCGTCTCCGGACAATTTTGGAAACCCTCGTGACGTTCGGGATCTCATCTGAGACACCTAACAATATTCGATTACCAACGTCAATAATTCAGCTATACCAAAACGTCATCGAACCTTAAGTGTGCAGACCCTGCGGGTTCGAGAACTATGCAGACATGACTAAAACACTCTCCGGTCAATATCCAATAGTGGGACATGGATGTCAATATTGGATCCTACATATTCTACGAAGATGTTTATCGGTTGAACCTCTATGTCAAGGATTCAGTTAATCCCATATAACATTCCCTTTGTCCTTCGGTATGTTACTTTCCCGAGATTCGATCGTTGGTATCTCTATACCTATTTCAATCTCGTTACCGACAAGTCTCTTTACGCGTTCTGTAATACAAAATCCCATGGCTAACTCTTTAGTCACATTGCTTGCAAGGTTTGTTATGATGTTGTATTACCGACAGGGCCCCGAGATACCTTTGTGTCATACGGAGTGACAAATCCCAGTCTTGATCCATGCTAACTCAATGACACCTTCAGAGATACCTATAAAGCACCTTTATAGTCACCCAGTTATGTTGCGACATTTTATACACATAAGGCATTCCTCCGGTGTCAGTGAGTTACATGATCTCATGGTCATAGGAATAGATACTTGACATGCAGAAAACAATAGCAATAAAATAACACGATCACATGCTACGTTCATAGTTTGGGTCTGGTCCATCACATCATTCTCCTAATGATGTGATCCCGTTATCAAGTGACAACACTTGTCTATGGCTAGGAAACCTCAACCATCTTTGATCAACGAGGTAGTCAACTAGAGGCTTACTAGCGACAGTGTTTTGTCTATGTATCCACACATGTATCTGAGTTTCCAATTCCAATCAATACAATTATAGCATGGATAATAAACGATTATCATGGACAAGCAAATATAAGAATAACCAATTTATTATTGCCTCTAGGGCATATTTCCAACAGCGATAACCTGTTGAATGAGGAAATGAATGAGACTCAAATCTTGACTCATGATGTCAAAAGTCTTCATTCTAGGTTTGATAGTCTTCAGGATCGTCATGTCACCCTCTTGGCCAATCATGAGAAGCTTTCTTATGAATTTCTTCAAAGAAAGCAAGATCTTGATAAACTAAGGGAGTCTCATGATGATCTTCAAAGTGAAAATGATTCTTTCCTTGCTCAACACACGAGTACCGCTCAGGAATAATTCATTCTACCATGTTTGAAATGCATCGAACGCGAATCTGTTAATTCTTCACCTAAAAGTTCAAATGCTTCTATTGCTACAAATTCTACAATTGTATCTCTGCTTGCAAATTCCTCACTTGAGGAAACCACAAATGTCACTGACGAAAATGCAGGATTGAAGGAATTGTATGTGACATGCATTTACAAAAGCCTCAAAGGGCATCAAACCCTTTGCGATGTGCTCAAAAAGTAGATTCTGAACAGAAACCCTCGGAAAGATGGTATTGCATTTGAGAGGAAGTTGAATGTTGATGGGTCATACTGGAAACCTGAGCAGTATCCCAAAATCTCATGGGTTGCTGCAAAAGGAACTCTTGTTGATCCATCTACACTATCAGGCTTTGCGTGTGAAACTTCATATTCCTATGATGAGTCACTTGACTCCAATTATAAACTGTTCAAAAATCAGAATGGTGAAGTATTTGATAGATATGTTGGAACTAACTGCAGGAATGGACCACCCTTGAGGAAAATCTAGGTTCGTAGAAGCATCTTGGAAAGTCTTGAGGTGAATATCCTCATGAAACCACAAGTGAAGAACACGAACCTTGGATAAAATTCATCAAGTGGACCAAAGTCTTCACGAGGACCAAATTCCTCATATGGTCAAAACTCTGCTCATACTCGCACGAATGCTTCTAATATGGAGGGAAACTACAAGGGACATGAATATGTGCACTATTCCTCAAATCACTATATTCATAAGTCCTCGAAGTATTTCTCTACTTATTCATTTGAGTACTCTAACCCCCCTCTTGTGAAACGAAGTGCATTAGCTTCAATGCCTCAATTTTCTTATGGTGCTCATAGGATGATGGAATCTTTGCCACCCCTTTAGATGTGGGTGGTTAAGAAATTGAACTAATCACTTCTACACGTCAGGTCTCCACATGAATACCATCACGTGAAGAATTTGCTGGAGACCTGAGGAATTGCTTGAAAGGGCGCAAGCTAATCATGATGAAATGTTTATCACTTCACATGCCCGCATTATGTCTTAATTCTACTTTATGTGATGAAATTCATGTGTCATGAATTTGATATCATATTCTTCACTCTGAAGAATATGAGATGGTAAGCAGTACAAATTCATCTGTAAGATGACAAACCCAAAACAACAAAGTGGGTTCTTGATAGTGGGTGTACAAATCACATGACTTGTGAAAAGAGCTTATTGATGAATATCCCACTAACTCCATCGCCACTAAAGCATATCACCTATGCAGACAAAGGTAAAAGCAAGGTATCGGGCCTTGGTAAGGTGACTATTTCTAAGGACCAACACATGGACGAAGTCATGCTTGTCGAATCCCTTGGGTTTAACCTCATGTCAGTCTCAATGCTTTGTGATCTTGATATGATTGTCATCTTCGACAGTCGGCCACGTGTCTACTTGCAAAATCCTCACATGGCTATCTATGGCATCGACGACTTGGTAACGCAGGCATGAGGAATTTGCACACACTATCTAAGAAGAAGCATGTCATTGGCATCGAAGGTGTCAAATTCCTCAAGGATCATTTGTGTGGGGCTTGTGAATCTCGAAAGATGACCAAATCCAAGCACCCCTTGAAGACTATCATGACCACCACTCGTCCTTTGGAATTGCTTCACATGGACCTCTTTGGACCTACTCATTATTCTACTCTAACCAATGGATCATCAGTATATGGCTTTGTCATTGTTGATGACTATTCTCGTTATACTTGGGTGCATATTATCCTTTACAAAATTGAAGTGCGGGAAGTCTTCAAACGATTTTCCTCAAGGGCCTCGATGAACTTCGGTGTCAAGATCAAGCACGTCAAGAGTTGCAATGGGATAGAATTCAAGAACACTGGTCTTGATGACCATCTTGATGAAGTTGCTATTACTCATGAGTTGTCTACCCCTTATACCCCTCAACAGAATGGCATCGTGGAGCACAAGAACGGGGCTCTTGTTGAGATGGCATGGACTATGCTTGAAGAATATCACAGTCCTTGTTGCTTCTGGCCTGACTCAATCAACATTGCCTGCCACGTCATCAACGGGGTATATCTTCACAAATTCCTCAAGAATACTTCATACAAACTCCTCACTAACAAGAAACCCAATGTAAGTTATTTCAAAGTCTTCGGTGCAAGATGCTGGATTAGAGATCCTCACCATAGTTCAAAGTTTGCACCGAAAGCACATGAGGGTTTTATGCTTGGTTACGGTAAGGACTCGCGCACCTTCAGAGTCTTCCACAACTACCACAACAAGGTTGTTGGAACTGTAGATGTGCGGTTTGATGAAACTAATGGCTCACAAAGAGAGCACATGCCTCCTGTGCTAGATGAAATGCCTCCTCAGGAATTTATTGAGCTCAAGGCTACTGAAGATATCATTCCTACTGAAGAGCAACTTCCTATTGAAGAAGTAATCCCAAACAACGAAGAAACTCGGGATGGCGCACCTGAGGAATTTGCTTCAGATTAAATTCCCCAAGCCTATCAAAGTCTTCAACCCATGCATCCAAGGATTGCAAATGAAGTGCAAAATTAACAAAATACTCGATGACATCAATGCGCCAGGTCCCCTCAATCGCTCATAAGCTTCACAATTAATTAACTTTTGGGGGAATTCTTCATTCGTGTCTATCACAGAACCCTCAAAATTTGATGAAGCATTCATGGAACCTCAGTGGATTCAAGCTATGCAAGACGAACTTCATCAATTCAAGCTCAATAATGTGTGGGAACTTGTCAAGCGGCCTGATCCTCGCAAGCACAATGTCATCAGTACCAAGTGGATCTACCGAAACAGCAAGCCAAAGATGGTCAGGTAGTGAGGAACAAGGCACAACTTGTAGCCCAAGGCTACACACAGGTTGAAGGAATTGACTTTGATGAAACTTTTGCACCTGTTGCTAGACTTGAAGCTATCCGTATATTGCTTGCTTATGCTAACCATCACAATATCACATTGTATCAAATGGATGTGAAAAGTGCATTCCTCAATGGTAAGCTTGAGGAACAACTATATGTTTCTCAACCCCCGGGTTTTGAAGACCCAAAGCATCGTGATGAAGTCTTCACACTCAACAAGCCTCTCTATGGCCTCAAGCAAGCCCCTCGGGTGTGGTATGACACATTGAAGGAATTCCTCGTGAAGAAAGGCTTCAAACCCAGTTCACTCGACCCAACTCTTTTCACAAAATCCAATGACAATGAACTATTTGTGTGCCAAATATATGTGTACGATATCATGTTTGGTTGTACTGACAAACATTACAGTGACGAATTTGCCTACATGATGGGTGAAGAATACCAAATGCCCATGATGGGGGAGCTGAAATTCTTCCTAGGACTAGAAATTCGTCAGCAACGCAATGGCATCTTCATTTCTCAAGAGAAATACCTCAAGGATGTCCTGGAGAAATTCGGCATGCATGAATGCAAAGGCGTCAAAATTCCCATGCCTACCTACGGCAACCTCTGAAGTGATGAAAATGGTGAAGATTTCGATCAACACATATATCGCTCTATGATTGGCTCTTTATTGTACTGTGCATCTAGGCCAGATATTATACTTAGTGTTTGCATGTGTGTCCATTTCCAAGCAACGCCGAAGGAATCATACCATAAGGCTCTGTGGAGCTTATTCTTTGATATCTAGCACACACACCAACACCTGGATTATGGTACCCCGAGGGCTCAAATCTTCATGTCGTTGGATATTCTCACTCTCACTATGCTGGTAACCGTGTGGATCGCAAGTCAACATCACGCACCTGCCATTTCCTCAGATGGTTCTTAGTCTGTTGGTCCTCAAAGAAGTAGAATTGCGTGTCACTTTCCATTGCTGAAGTTGAGTACATTGCTGCTGGTTCGTGTTGTGCTCAACTATTGTGGATGAAGCAAACCCTTTAGGACTACGGCATCAACATGAAAAATGTGCCACTCTACTACGATAATGAGAGTGCAATCAAGATTGCATATATCCCAGTACAACACTCGAAGACCAAGCACATCCATATTCGTCATCATTTTCTTCATGATCATGTACTCAAGGGCAACATCATCATCGACCACATGAATACTAAAGGACAACTAGCAGATATCTTCACTAAGCCCTTGGTTGAAAAGACATTTTGAAAGTTGCGATGTGAGCTACATATCTTAGAATCTTCGAATGTTCTGTGAAAGGACACACATCCTAACACCTATGCAAAATTGATGACTTAGATGTGCAACACATGAAGTAACGCTTTTCTTCAATCAATGATGAATAACACTCTAAGTGTGTAGAAATTAATGAAGAATCTGATTCTCAGGACCCTACGACAATTGTACGTGATGCCTGAAATCATCATTCTTATACGATGGGTCACGGCACCAAGCCAATTTGAAATTCTTCAAGTTCAAATTCTTCCTAATTGAGATTTTTGGAAATTCTTAATATTTTTCAAATTCCTAAAGTTTGCACACACATCAAAAGTTCAAATTCTTCAAACTTCTCTAAATGTGTTCTCCATTGACTATAAACTTATTTGTGAGCTTTCAAAGTCCTCAACAGCATTCACTTATACCTAAGTCTTCATGTTGTGTTTTCTTCTAGCTGAATGTGATCGGACCCCTTCCCCCTCTATGATAAGTTCAACCCAGTCTATTCTCAAATTCTTCACATGTGTTCTATTTGAAACTCGTTCAAAGTCTTTACTGTATCCTTGTCAGCTGAAGAATTTGCAAATGAAGTCCGCAGAATTTATTTCAAAAAAAATCAGCTGTTACCGCTCAAACCGCATCCACTACCCACGATTGCATAAACATGATTTGCACGATCTCCACTAACTCCACTGCTTAATACGTGACTGCCACCTGTCGAGTGGAGAGGAAGGGTCAAGGGCAATCTGGTCCGAAAACTTGGGGCCAGACTATTTTCACTTGGGCTATAAATACCCCACTCTCACCCCTCAGTCACTTCTTCCTCTCGTTTCCACTTGTCACCGCTCGAAGCCAGACCTAGCATCGCCAGTGGAAATCATCATCGTCGGTGAGGAAGAGCTTCACTGCCTCGACCTCCTCGTCGTCGTACTCATGTCGGTCGTGGATCTGCACAATTCTCGAACCCAAGATAAGAACACTTAGCGAAATTCCTCAAAAACAATATTGGTCAATTTCCTCAACTTGAGTCATTTTTGAATATCTTCTGAGAACCATATGACCTCTTCAAATTCTTCACACATATACTCTGTTCACATGTACAAAATGTCTACTAACGAATCACTAGGTTCTCATGAACCTAACTTATTTGTAACATTTCTTGAAGAAAAATTACATACCTCATTATTTTCCTAGAAAGTTCATATTCCTCAAGTGAAGAAAATGGCTAATGAGAAGAAACACAAGGTTAGAAAGAAGGCTGATACCAACACTACTTTTGAGATACCTGACGACATCTATGATGATTACTGTACCCTTGATGAAGCAGTTTATGGAAAGGAGACAAAAGAAAAGTGCAATACGCGCTTGTAGAAAATTGAGATGAGATGGGGCAAAAAATGGAAGGAGTACAGGTATGTGACTCCTAAATATAAGAAGAAATTCTCCTTGGAGCCTCCATGCAAAAGGCCTCCTCTAGGCAATCAACAAGTTGTTGATCCCACAAGCCTTGCCACTATTGAAGACTATCCTGGAGAATGGGTAAAGCAACAAGCCAAACTACACAAAGTTGCAAAACAGACCGTGAAGATATTCAATGAGGAATCGGATGTTGCAACTGCTGCTGCCTCCTCCTCTGCTGCTGAGGCTTCTAGCACTAAAACTGCTCCAAAGTGAGCTCTGTTGAAGAAGTCAGCTCTCAAACCTAAGTCCTCACCTGCAAATACATCATAGCAAATTCCTGAGTCAGCTCCAAAGCGGCACCAAAGTCCTCAGGTGCTGCCACACATACCTCACCGCCAATGAGGCTGACTACAAGTCAGAAGCCAATGGGGACTTCAATTCCCTCACGGGCCTCTGCTTCTGGCTGTGCACATATTTCTTCTAGTGCAAACGTGAAGAATAAGATGACCGTTGGGTGAGGAAAAAGGCCCATCCCCAGCAAGATAACCCTCAATGTTCCTTCTAGATCAGAAAAAGAAGAAGACGAAGCTAGTGATGAAGTACTTGCTGCAATCATCACAAACAAGCAAGAAAGGGTCGCACAGGCCAAAGGCACCACCATTCCCCTCATGATGGATCCAAAGGTGATACTAGACTTGATTGATCTGTGGCACGAAGATCCTAAAACACCCATTGATGACTTGAAGCTTCCACCTAGACCGAGTCATATGCTCACTGCCTTCATAAATGAGGAAGAATGCAAGGTTGAGAAGGCCAAACGGGTCACAAAGCACAAACTCAGAAAGAAAATTTTCTGAAGAAAAACATTCTGACTATGACCCCTGATAAGCTCGTCTCTACACAAACTCATATCAAAAACTTCAATGAATAATACATTCGCTTTCATGCGGACTGGAAGGGTGCAAAGGTCAGATTCAACATCATTGCAAACACAGTCATCACAGACCACAACAAACGGGTTGCAGCCTCAACACAACCTCAAATTCCGCAGGCCAGCTACATTGTTGAATTGCTTGAAGACTGTGACATGGATGAAGAAATTCATGTGCGTCACAAACCTGCCACGGCAGCTAAAGAAATGGCAGCGCGTGAAGAAACTGTGACTGCTAGGCCCACTGCATCAGCCATGCCTGGAGAATCTGCTCCGGCACCAAAGTCTTCAAAAGTGAAACTTCCTTCTGCATCCGAAGTGAAGAAAATGAAGGTTGGTGAAAAGGAAGCAGCTAAGAAGAGAAAGGCTTCAATGAGTTCACAGTCCTTAGAAGCAAAATGCTTGAGGACTTTGACAAGTTCCCCAACTGCTCCTATTGATGCCACTCCTATCAGCAGGGCACCCTCTTACCAAGTGGTGCGATTTGGTGTCGAACACGTCACCCCAGAAGGGGATGAAGAAATGGAAGATACTCGATTTGTTGCTTCCATAGAGCAGCTCGATGAAGAAATTGAAATAAAACCAAATCCTTCAATTCCTCACGCCTCATCTCCTCAATCACTACAGAACACCAATGTGGGAGATGAAGAAGTGGACATTCGCAACACAACACCAATGGTCACTGACGAATGCTCACAAGAGGCTCATCCCAACTCACCATTGACAACCGCACTTCCTCAAGTTCCTCAGTCCCCTGCAACCACTTTAGAAATTCATACATGCTCTCTCGAAGAGAACACTCCAGTGAAGTCCATTCCGGAGAATGAATCAGCTGCATCAGTTGAAGACACTCTCAATCAAACAACCACTGAGGAAACTGCCATCCAGAAATTGATGAACCTGCACAGCATATTACTCACACTGAAAAAAGTATGGCTGAAGAAAATTCTCCTCCTCAAAGTGAGGACACTGCATCAGAAGCTCATGTTGATAATCCTTGGTCTGCAGTTGTCATGGCTGATATTCCTCACACTGAAGATCTTCACAGACTTGTGGGCTGTCTCAATCCAAATCTTCAATCCAAGACTCTTCAGCCTTACACTAGAACAAAAAGGCTAAAATTTGACAAGGCGAGATTCTTCAATGAACATCACTATTTCATCGGCACAAATCCATTTGAATCTCCAAGGATAAGGCGCAAGAGATTCTGGACCACTACTGAGATGAACTACTATGGTGTTGTACTCTTTAACAAGAACAAAAAAAATTAGCATCAGCAAAATCCTCATGCGGACATGGAGAACATTCTAGGCTTTGATCCAGTCCTCCGCGTTCTTTTTGAAGCTGGACTACTACCATCATGCGTGGACATCTGCGACTGGAATGAGGAAATCATTCTTCAATTTTATGCTACTTTGCATATCTCACGTGAACCATTAGATGTCAACATTTGGGTTCTGGACTGGATGACTGAAGACACTCATTACACAGCTCCTGCAACGGAATTACTTCATGCAGTCCCATTTCCAATTCCCCCAGAAGGAGCCAGATGCATCTATGATGAAACTGAACTGCCCAATCATGTGATGCAAGTGTTGATGAAGCCTTTGGCTCCTCGCAAGCCGCCAAGAACCACTTTCCTTGTCAAGGAACTGATCTATGCACCCAGGACACTTTACTACATTTTGACCAAAACCCCCAGTCCAATCAAGGGCCATAACTGTGAAGAAGAAGATGTTGTGGGAATGGTGAAGAATTTGCTATTCAACGTCATTCATGGGATTCCAATAAATCTTCATGATTTCTTCATGAGGACTTTGGCCAACAATGTTGTGCCACCTTTTGATCTGAAGCCTTATGTGTCGTGGATTATGAAATTCATCAGCGCCACATCCTCAATTCCTTACAAGGAAAATTTCCAGAATCACCTCAGCTACTTGCCTCCACTAGAATTTGTCAAGAAATCCTTTGAGTTGATTGAAGGCAATGGAAAATATGTGACTGATGAGCAATCTCGGCCCCTTCAAGGCCAATTTTGCAAAGCTGCATCCTACTCCGCAAATGACGACACTTCATCACAAGACTAGACAACAAGAGCTAAATCCCCTCACGATTCTGCCACACGTGTGATGACTGACTGTGATCTTTTGCTTAGTCTTCATCGAAAGGTTGATCGCAACCACGAGTGGGTAAATCGTCAGTTTGGAGCTACTGTGAATGATATAAATGCAACGCAAAATGGAGTGAACAAACATCACAATTATCTTCATGAGATCTTCGACCGCACATGGGCCATTCTGTCTCACCTCAAGACATCTCAGGAACTCACTGAAATGGAGTTCCAGAAAGATTTTGATAGGTCCTGGCCATCAAAGAAGAAGTTCAATAAAATTCTAGTTCCTCACTTGGTGGCGAGTTCATATTCTTCAACACGCACAACTGATGAAGCTGAAGATCTTGACGACATAGCTGTGACGTACGACGCCAACAATACCGGTGGTACTCCTCCACCAACAAATTGATATTCTTCAAGGGTGTTAGTCTTCAGTTTCGTCCCTTTCCGTCACTTATTGACAAAGGGGGAGAAATCTGAGTTAGTCTTCAAGCGGGTCTACTTTATGGGCTTTTGAACTATATTTCTTTAAGTTGCAAGTGTTTGGTTGTATGAGTTGTAAACTTATGCCCGGTGGTGGTCTCACACTTATGAACCGTTTTTCCTCGCATGCTTATTCCTCACGTTGATTAATGCATGCATTCTGAAATTCGTCAGACTTCACTTTCCATCATGCATTTCAATTTCCTCATGATATATATCAAATGCCTCCATGGATTACAAGATATAGGGGGAGATCTCCATGGTATAAATCCTCAATGTGCATTTGCATTCCAAAGCAAATTCCTCAAACATGCACATATCCATGGGGAGTTTCTCTATATCTTGCATCCTAATTCCTCAAACTCTGTACTTACACTTCATATTATTATCCCTGTTATAAACATAACCTATTTGTCATCAATCACCAAAAAGGGTGAGATTGTAAGTGAATCTAGTGACCCTTAGTATTTGGTGTATTGAAGACTTATAAGTTAAGAGACTGATGTGTTTGTGAGTGTACACACGCTCAATAAGTCGCTGAGGAGTTTGAGTTATTCAAAGAATATCGACCCCTAAAAATGTATGTCTTCGGCTGAAGACTTTGGTATTTCCTCGAAGACTTTGAAAGTGAGGAAGTTGATATGCGTGAAGAAATTGATGCGAGGACTTTGAAGCATGAAGACTTTTGTTTTTGTAGTTTGATGTCATGTATTTTGTGTCATAGGACCACCGTATTGTTTAAGGGTTCGAGGTAAAACTAAAGAAAAGTTTCCAAGTGATGCTCATCTCAAATCCTACATATACAAATCCTTTGAGTGAAGCCTTTGGAAATATTTTACAGTTTAGCCATATTCTTAAGTGACAGAGACAAAGATCTTCTGGTCTCTGAGGAATTTTCTCTAACTGAGGAGTTAGATTTTTGCGAATGTGTGAATTACCTACTAGTGAGGAACATGAGTAACATGAGGACTTTAACAGTTGAAACGTTCTGACCGTTGCTGCATCGCGCGCGAGCTGTCCCTAACCTTATCCACATAACGGTCATATCATTAGGGCATATATGTCAAATCATGTCGGGATTGCTCCCTCGCTATAAATAATTGCCCCCATAACCACTAGTTTGTTGGCTACTCCACGAGAGAAACTTACACTTATCATTTGAGAGCAACTCATTCCTCGAAGACTTTGAGAGAAATTCATGAGTGATGAAAAACCCCAAACACCCAAACCAAAACCCAAAAACCCAAAAGTGATTGATCTTCACTAAAGAGATTGTTCCTGTGTGGAACCGATGCTTGTTACCTTTGAGGATTGGGCATCCTCCAAACTATTAGGTGTCATGGTCTAGAGCATCCAGCAGTGAATTGTGGATCGCCGGGTGACCAAGTGTGTGAGGGTTTGGAAGTTTTCCCTGAAGACTTACCACGAGTGTTGGGCGAGGACTGTGTGTCCTTAGCTCAAGGAGAATACAATAAGGATTGTGTGTCCTGGGACTGTGTGTCCTTTGGTTTAAATACCAAGCCGCTCCAACCAGACGAACAATTGTCATAGCAGTTAGAACTGGGTCATCAACCACTATCTTCACCAAGTACCTGGTTCTATTTCCTCAACCCTTTCATTTCCTCAGTTGTATGTTGATGACTTTGATCGTTACCATTTGAAGTATTTGACTGAAGACTTTCTCAATTTCCTCACCCCAAATTCTTCATTTAACTTGTTCTTCACCTGCATATCCTAAACACACTACTTGTGCAAACCGAATGTTTCATTTCACTCAGAAGACTATGCTATTGTTGTTTTGCATGCTTGCATGAGTACTTATTCCGTTGCATGCAGTTTTTGACAGATGACTTTTCTCACAAGGAATTTCCTCAATGAAGAATTTATAAAAATTGCCTATTCACCCCCCTTCTAATGCTATTTCCATGGCTTCTGCCCAAAATTGTCTTGGCGTCTTGTATTCGTCAAGCATCATTCTAGCCATCTCTATGAGAGTCTGGTTATTCCTCTCAACAACTCCATTTTTTTGAGATGTGTACGTCTCCAACAACTCATGTGAGATACCCTCTTCGTCAGGAAAAGTATCCACATTTTCGTTCTTGAACTTCGATCCATTGCCGCTTCAAACTTTCTTGATCTTCACTTCAAACTGATTTTAGGCATTTCGAGTGAAGTTCTTGAAGATCTTTTGTACCTGCGACTTGTCATCAAGAAAGAATACCCAGCTAAATCTAGAAATATAATCAACAGTAACTAGACTGAAGGAATTTCCACCGAGGCTCTTGTAAGCATTGGGACCAAAGAGACTCATGTGAAGTAGCTCGAGTGGCCTTCTAGTAGTCATGATTTTCTTCACAGGATGACTTCCACCGACTTGTTTTCTTGCTTGAAAAGCACTACAAAGTCTATCTTTGTCAAATATAACATCTTTCACACCAAGAATATGATCACCTTTGATGAGCCTATCAAGATTATGCATACCAACATGTCCTAGCCTTCTATGCCACAACCAACCTTTAGAAGATTTTGCAATAAGACATGTATGAGGTTTGGATTTTTTTAGTGAAATCGACAATGTATACATCACCTCTACGAAAACTAGTAAAGACCGTGTTATGATAATCTCGGCAAAAAACTTGCAATCAACTTCCGTAAATAGCACATTGAAACCAAAATCCGCTAATCTAGATACGGAAAGAAGATTATAGCCAAGGGATCTAGCAAGCATGACATTTTGAATGGAACTATCATGAGATATGGCCACCTTATTGAGACCAAGTTTACCCTTGGAGTTGTCTCCAGAAGTCACATACCTTCGTGGCCCATGGTTTGGTGTGATCTCATGAAACATGTATTTATCTCCGGTCATGTGATCGGTGCATCCATTGTCAAGTATACACTCTTTTGCTCCGACCATGTAGTCTCTAAGGTTTGCCATAAGACTTAGGCTCCTCACAATCTGCTCATACGCAATGTCAAACTTCTCGTCTTCATCATATTGGTCATGCTCCACATTGTCATTGTCGAATGAAATATTCTCATCACAAGAATCAAGAGATTCGTTAGGATTTAGACCATAACAATGTTCAAGTTTATGAATGTGAATGGCTTCAATGATGATATTATTGATGGTAATTACATCTCCTTTATTACGCATGAGTTCACGAAGCTCAAATAGACAATTATCAAAGTTAGGATCATTAAGCTTCATTTTGTGAAAGACAATAGATTTTTGGAAAATGACATCAAGATTTTTCAAGGAGTAATCAGGATATCTTTTCTCCAAATATTTCCACAAAGTATAAGCACACTCAAAGTTCTTCATTTGATTAAACACATTTCTTGGCAGTACTCTAATGATGAGATTAACAGTTTTAAGATTGCCAAGCATATTAACTTCTTCATCACGAGAAGGATGTAAGGTATCAATGGGAGGCACATAGGGATTTTCAACATATTTTCTCAAATGGAATTTATCAAATATATCAAGAATTTCACCTTTCTGTGGTCTACAATACTCCCCATTGAGAATAGGCATTCTATAAATAAGATTCCTCAAACTAGACACATCCATCTTCCTCTAATGGTGATTAAACCAAGGCTATGGAGACCAATGCTCTGATACCAATTCTAGTATCACTAGAAGGGATGTGTAGAGGGGGTGAATACAATACTTGAAATATTAAAACCTAGACTTTTCCCAATTTTAATTATTGGCATATTTTAGCATTTAAAGAAAGTCAATCACACCCTACACATGCAAGTCTACGAGTATAGTTGTGGAAAATAAAGACATGCATATGCAAAGTAAGGAGTAGAGTTTAGGAAGATCAAACATAAAGATGGGCACAATGATATTTGGTGTGGTTCCAATAGGTGGTGCTATTGTACGTCCATGTTGATGGAGACTTCAACCCACGGAGGCTAACAGCCGCGCGAGTCCACAAATGGCTCAACCTATGAAGGGTCCATCGAAAAGCAACCTTGTTTATTCCATCACGGCTTACGTCCATGATGGACTAGCCCACTCGGGGTATATCTTCATGAATTAGGCGATCTCCTTGCATGTACAAACTTATTGGTTCAACTCCATAACACGAAGTAGGAGGCTCCCAAGTGACACCTAACCAATCTAGGAGACACCACTCTCCAAAAGATAATAGATGCGGTAGTACGATGAAATTCTTACTCTTGTGCTTCAAAAAATAGTCTCCTCAACACTCAATCACTCTCTTACAAATTTGGCATGGGTAGAAGAGATTGATTGGGTGGAAAACAATTTAGGGAGGCTAGAAATCAAGATTCAAATGGTACGATTGGAATATCTTGATCTCAACACATGAGTAGGTGGCTCTCTCAAAAAAATGGATATGGCAAGTGTATGTGTGTTCTAAGTGCTTTTTGTGCGAATGAGAGGTGGTGGATGGGTATATATAGGCATCTCCAAAAATCCAACCATTATAACATTATTTACCAACTTGGTGAAGCCGAAGTAAAACTCGGCGGCACCGACTAGTGGAAAATGTGGCAACTTTTGTCTTTTCGATGAGACCGGCATATAATTCTCAGTGGTACCGATATGGGTGTCCTAGGCAGTTTCCAAATCTCGGCGAGGCCGATTTCCAAAACTCGGAAATTCCGATCCTTGAAAATAGCTAACCAGAAAGTTGGTCACTAATTTCAGTTGCACCGAATGGAATTTTGGTGGCACCGAGATGCTAGGGTTTTTCATAGGATTTGTCCCGTGGAAAACTCAGCAGGGTTGAATGGAAAGTGTTGGTGGCACCGATTTTTGGACTTTGTGGATTTTGACAGATAATTTTTGGGAGAATTTCATGAGTGTTTTTGGTGGTACCTCTAAGCTTGAGCAACTAGATCATCATAGATACCTCATCCCCTTTTAATAGTATTGGCTTTCCTATGGACTCAAGTGTGATTTCTCACAAAAAATAAAATTTAGAGTCTTGAAGCTTGAAGATTTACAATCTTATTCCTTTCCTTCCTTGGGGATTCTCCTCACAATCCTTAGCCAATGCTTTGTGTGACGACATCTGAAATATTCTAGGTAAAAGTATTAGTCCAAGAGACAATGTATGTTCTCATGAATTATCAAAACCAGCAAGGGAGTATATGTGCTTTCAATTACCAAAAAGGGAGAGATTGAAAGCACAACTTCTCCCTAGGTGGTTTTGGTAATTAATAACAACATATATTTCATTGGATTAATGATTCTACCAAGTATATTTCATGAAAATTTCAATGAATGGATTGACAAAGGATTGTGAGGAGATTCCCTAGATGCAATGAACATCTATTGGAAACAAGCTTCAAGGCTCTACAATTTGCTTTTATGTGAGAAATCACAATTGAGTCCATAGGAAAGACAATACTATTTAAAAAGGTATGAGGTATCTATAATGATCTGGTTTCTCAAGTGCGTAGAGTTAGCCAGCAAATACGCTCATGAAATTCTCCCAAATATATTATGTCCAAAGCCTAAACACTCAAATTTTGTGCCAACAATATTTTCAAATCGGCCCTACCGAGTTTTACCCTAGGCAGAATCCAGAGCCAAACCAACAATCTCGGTACAACCAAGTCTTGATTTCGGTGCAATCGAAAACCAGTGACCAACTCCTTGGTTACCATTCATTGAAAATTGGAATTTCCAAGTTTTGTAAATCGGTGCCACCGAGTTTGGATAACTGCCTAGTGTTTGAAATATGCCCTAGAGGCAATATAAAGTGGTCATTATTATATTTACTTTTTCATGATAATTGTTTATTATCCATGCTTGAATTGTATTGATTGAAAACTCAAATACATGTGTGGACACATGGACAACACATTGTCCCTAGTAAGCCTCTAAAGGACTAGCTCATTGATCAAAGATGGTCAAGGTTTCTTATCCATAGAAATGAGTTGTCATTTGATAACGGGAACACATCATTAGGAGAATGATGTGATGGATGATGGGGTTGTACATTAGGGGTAGGCCTACGGACCTGCTTCCTTAGGCCTACCTAGGACCCCTTACAGACATGAGTGTCCTTCAAGTCACCGTTGAAGCCTCGACCTCATTCAGCTCGGCAACCATCACTCGGCCTGCTCAAAGTCACTCGGACCACCTTGTGTCAATCGGATGCATCCCGTCACTCGGTCCACGGTAAGGTGAAGGCACCGAAGAGGCAACAACCGCTAAGGACTTAATCCACCACATGAAGTGCGGTGAAGACTCACGTTAAAGTTGTTGTTTCTACTATTACCATTAATTGCCTTCTAATGAAGCTCGGGCGGTCGTGGCAGCTACTGTATAAGCCACTCCCGGGCTCCAGCTCAAGGGTTAAGCACTTGTAATCTTTTACACACCCCATAAAAATACCAGCGTCGGGGCTCGAGACGTAGGGCTATTACCACTTCCGAGTGGGGCCTGAACTCGTAAATCCGAGTGCATCCGGTGCGCCTAGTTAGACTTTGCCCCTCCGTTCGTACCCCTAGGTACGATTGTCAGGGTCATTCCCACGACAGTTGGTGCCCACCATGGTGCTATGCATCTAGCAAATCCAGCATAGTTGGAGATTTTTCACACTTCATCAACAGGATGACACTCTGCGGAGAGATCCTCTTCAGTTCCCTCAGCTTCATCGTTGACGACTCGGCGTGGCTGCAGGATGCGCCACTGGACACTGATGCCCTCCCCGCGTGAGTATGTCACATTTCAGCACAGTTGCGCATGGAGTCCTGATCCGGCAGCCATCGATGCCATAACATTTGGCATCCCCACGTCCCGATGTTGTTCACCGCAAGCACTATGGGCGCTCGCGAATGCAGAGATGGAGCAAGCACGCTATGGCCAAATAGGCCATCTCCGGACAGGTGACCATGCTCAGCCTTGATGAGCCCACCGTCGGCCTCTTCCCTTCATCGAGCGAGGAGTCACTCGGCGACTCCGACTGCGACAGCAGCAGGGGTGCAGGCGAGATCCTGATGGCCGACACCAACAAGGGAGGCAACCCCGATCATGCAGCGGAGAATTCTCCTGAGCATGACGACTGAGAGCATCACCACGACGATGGCAACCACCACATTCTGAAGTCGCTCACCGAGCAGCAGCGCGAGGAACTTCAGTGGAGGAACGATCAAGTCCTCCACACGGCCATCACCGGGAACACCCCGGAGGAGATCGCGTTGGAAAATGCGCGACTAGCCAATCTGGCCGAACGCTAGCGCCTCGAGCGGCTCCAGCGTTCACTCGATGCACGAGCTACGAGGGACCAGCCAAGCTCTAGTCGCAGTCGCACGCATCTGTTTTCGAACGACCGCCCGCAGCACATCGAGGTGATGCGGACTCCTTTGCGGAACCTGGCCGCCGCCAATCGTATCGCTGATTCCATTTAGCCGAGTGAGAGCGCGGTCGGGGAAGGCATTCGACAGATCCAGGCTCTACTTAAGACGACCTTATAACAGAATTCTGCAGTGTCGTAGTTGTGGCACTGCATTCACAGCAAGTCCGTCGAGGAGGACACCGTGCAGTCGGCTCATAGCCCGCACGTGCATAGGCGACACCAAAGATCTCCTCCTCTTCCGAGAGGCCCGCACGGAGACTGGACGCAAGGTCATCAGGACCGAAACAGGTCACCCCCTTAGGGGAGTAGCTCACTCGGTCGCCGTCCTCATGATCGCAGTCCAAGCCCCAATCAGTGTCGGGGTCATGAGGGCGGAGACTACCGAGCCCCAGAGTTCAATGCTCGGTCTATCATCACGCAACAAGTGATTGATCGATCACGAGCTGTATGCGGAGTGTGTGGCCTCGAGTGCTTCGGCCGACACATCCAAGAGTCCAAAATCCCCTCCAACTACCGGTTGCCACGGGGATCATCAAATTCAACGGCGAATCGAAGCTACAGACCTGGCTGGAAGACTACCGAGTGGTCGTCCAAATCGGTGGCGGTGATGACTACGTTGCCATGAAACACCTCCCCCTCATGTTGGAGGGGTCCGCGAGGGCGTGGCTCAACCAGCTGCCCCTAGCAGCATCCACAGTTGGGGAGATCTCGTCTGGGTGTTCGTCAAGACATTCGAGGGCATGCACAAGCGCCCAGGCGGATTGACAGAGCTGCAACATTGCATCCAGAAGAACAACGAGACTCTCCGGGAGTACATCCAGCGGTGGACCACTCTCCACAACACCGTTGAGAACATCATTGAGCACCAGGCCGTGTGCGCTTTCAAATCGGGCACTCGGTATCGAGAGCTCATCCTCAAGTTCGGCCGACCGGGGGACCTACCCTCGGTAGGGCCATGGAGATCGCCAATCGGTACGCGAATGGCGAAGAAGAAAATCGCCTCCGCAGCGGAAGGGCCGAGCCAGCAAAACCCCTCAGTCGGGCAACGCTGAAAGAAGCAAAAGCAAAAAAGGGACCCATCAGGTAAAGCCGAAGTAGCTGTTGTCCCAGCACAGGACCAAAGTAAATCCAAAAAGAAGAAGGATTGGGCTGGCAAGAAGAAAGCCGAGTCAAAGAGCAATCTGTTGGACTAGCTGTGTCCGATTTATTCTCGCAAAGACGAGGAGGGGGAGACTATCCCCGGCATGCACACGGCTCGCGAATGTCGACTGCTCCGGACAGAGATAGGCAGTGAGACCTCCGGAGGCAAGGAGGATGAGGATGACCCTACGGATGCCTCCGGGTATCCTAACATTTAGGCGACCCTCATGATCTTCGCCGACGTCGAGAGCAAGAGCCGATTGAAAGTTATCAATCGGGAGGTGAACATGGCAGACCCAGCTGTCACAGAATACCTCGACTGGGCAAACACACCCATCACCTTCGACCAGCCGAACCACCCCGCCATCATAGCAACCCCCGAGAGGCAGGTGCTGGTGGTTGACCCCGCAGTCCACGGGTTTCGGCTGCGGAAAGTCCTCATGGACGGAGGTAGCAGCCTCAACATCATCTACGTGGATACTCTCAAGACCGTGGACATCCCGTTGTCCTGGCTGAGCAAGAGTAACATGCAGTTCCACGGGGTCATCCCCGGGAAGAAAACTGAGTCACTCGGTCAGATCACTCTGAGTGTTGTATTCGGCTGCGAGAATTTTTTTCGTAAGGAGAGGTTGACCTTCGAGGTGGTCGACTTCCGTAGTGCCTATCACGCCATCCTGGGTAGGCCCGCCTACGCACGTTGCATGGAAATTCCATGTTACGTGTATCCTAAACTTAAGATGCCAGGTCTGAGGGGCGTGATCACGGTGACTGGCGATCGGAAGGTTGCTGAAGAGTGCCTCCAGCAAGGCTCTAGGATCGCCAACGAGCAGGTCCTTGCAGCCGAGCTTGATGGGTATAAGAAGGTGGTGGACGTCGTAGATCGGCTCAAGTTGAAGCAAGCAGCTACTGTATCCGCCTTTCAGTCAGCCGGTGAGATAAAGCAAGTTTAGATCCACCCTACCAATCCGAGTGCTGCTGCGACCAACATATCCACCTCACTCGGAGAAAAATAGCAACCGAGCTCATCCAGTTCCTCCGTGAGAACTAGGATATCTTTGCATGATAGCCATCCGACATGTCAGGGATTCCCAGGGAACTAGCTGAGCATCGCCTCCGACTAGACCTGAAGAACAAGCCCATCAAAGAACACTTGTGTCGCTCCTCCGTGGAGAAGAGTAAGGCAATCGGCAAAGAGATCGGTCGGCTCCTAGCTGTCGAGTTCATCCGCAGGGTCTACCACTCTTAGTGATTGGCCAACGTGGTCCTGGTGCCAAAAAAGAACAATACACTATGAATGTGTATTGACTTCAAGCACCTCAATCGGTCCTCCCCGAAGGACCACTCCCCTCTGCCTCGCATAGATCAAATTGTAGATTCCACTTCCGGATGTGAACGCCTGTCGTTCATGGATGTGTAGTCCGGGTACCACCAGATGCGAATGTATGGACCAGATGAAATAAAAACAACCTTCAACACCCCATTCGGGTGCTTCTGTTACATCACGACGCCATTCGGCCTCAGAAACGCTGGAGCTACATTCCAGTGCATGATTCAAAAATGTCTACAAAAACAAATCAGTCGGAATGTCGAAGTGTACATGGACGGCATCGTGGTCAAGTCCAGGAAAGGTTTCGGCCTAGTGACCAACCTCGCTGAAACCTTCACGAACCTTCAACGCTTCGGGATCAAGCTCAACCCGGCCAAATGCACCTTCGGTGTACCGACTGGTAAGCTATTCGGTTTCCTTGTTTCCTAGCGAGGGATCAATGCTAATCCCGACAAGATCGGATCCATTATCCAGATGAGACGGCCGGAGCATATCCACGATGTGCAAAGGCTTACGGGCTGCCTCGCAGCCCTCAGTCGCTTCATCTCGAGACTCCGTGAGAAGGTCGTGCCTCTCTACCGATTGATGAAGAAATCCGACAGGTTTGAGTGGACTGATGAAGCGCAAGTCGCATTCGACCAACTCAAAGCTCTACTTTCCACACAGCTGGTGTTGGCTGCTCCGAGCAGCCTGGAGCCCTTGCTCCTGTACATCGCTACCACTAGCCAAGTGGTTAGCACCATACTCACCGTGGAACAGGAAGAACCGGGCAAAGCATACAAGGTACAAAGGCCAAGCTACTACATTTCCAAAGTGTTGACCCCTTCAAAACAGAGGTATCCACACTATGAAAAGTTGGTCTATGGGATCTACCTGACCGTGAAGAAGGTGGTCCACTGATACGTCTCCATCGTATCTACTTTTCTGAACTCTTTTGCCCTTGTTTTGGATTCTAATTTGCATAATTTGAATGGAACTAACCCGGACTAACGTTGTTTTCAGCAGAATTGCCATGGTGTTGTTTTTGTGCAGAAATAAAAGTTCTCGGAATGACCCAAAATTTTACGGAGAATTTTTCTGGAAATAATGAAAAATACCTGCGCAAAGATCATCCGGAGGAGGTGAGCTAGTGGGCCACAAGCCGAGGGGCCGCGACCACCCCCCTGGCCGCGCCATGAGGGCTTGTGGGGCCCACGAGGCTCCACCGCCTCCAAACTCATCTCTATATATTTCGTTTCGCCCAAAAAAATCAACGAGAAGGATTCATCGCGTTTTACGATACGGAGGCGCCGCCACCTCCTGTTCTTCATCTGGAGGGCAGATCTGGAGTCCGTTCTGGGCTCCGGAGAGGGGAAATCTTCACCATCGTCATCATCAACCTTCCTGCATCGTCAATTCCATGATGCTCTTCACCGTTCCTGAGTAATCTCATCGTAGGCTTGTTGGACGGTGATGAGTTGGATGAGATCTATCATGTAATCGAGTTAGTTTTGACGAGGATTGATCCCTAGTATCCACTATGTTCTGAGATTGATGTTGCTACTACTTTGCCATGCTTAATGCTTGTCACTAGGGCCCGAGTGCCATGATTTCAGATCTGAACCTATTATGTTGTCGCCAATATATGTGTGTTTTAGATCCTATCTTGCAAGTTGTAGTCACCTACTATGTGTTATGACCCAGCAACCCCAGAGTGACAATAGCCGAAACCACTCCCGGAGATGACCATAGTATGAGGAGTTCATGTATTCACCACATGTTAATGCGTTGGTACGGTTCTTTATTAAAAGGAGAACCTTAATATCCCGTAGTTTCCATTAGGACCCCGCTGCCACGGTAGGGATGGACAATAGATGTCATGCAAGTTCTTTTCCCTAAGCACGTATGACTACATATGGAATACATGCCTACATTAGATTGACGAACGGGATCTAGTTACTTATCTCTCTGTGTTATAGCGTTTACATGATGAATCACATCCGGCATAATCATCCATCACCGATCCAATCCTACGAGTCTTTTACTACTAGTCCTTGCTATGTTACTTTGCGGCTACTGTTGTTACTTGCTGCTGCTGTCACTACTGATGTTACTTGCTACTGTTGTCACCACTACTGTTCCTTGCTACTGCTGTCACTACTGCTGTTACTTTCTACTTTGCTATTACCTTCTCCAAGATTTTTCTGGCGCCATTGATACAACAAGTCAGGGATAGTCTGCCGTCAACAGACCCTTTTCTGGCACCGTTGTTATCATACCACTTTGCTACTGATACTTTGCTTGGAGACACTAATTTTCAGGTGTGGTTGAATTGACAACTCAGCTACTAATGTTTGAGAATATTCTTTCACTTCCCCTTGAGTCGAATCAATAAATTTGGGTTGAATACTCTACCCTCGAAAACTATTGCGATCCCCTACACTTGTGGGTTATCAAGACTATTTTCTGGCGCTGTTGTCGGGGAAGCACAGCTATATTCTCTGAGTCACTTGGGATTGACGTCTGCTGGTCACTATGAGGAATCTGAAAGATCCAAGAACTGAAATCTTGCCCTCAACTACGAGGACAGGTAAGGAACTGCCATCTACCTCTGTACTTGATTCACCTTCAGTTATGAGTAAGTTTGCGACATCACCTCCTCGTGGAAATCTTCATATGTCGCATGTGCTTGATGATGCTACTCCTGCTGCCCATGATTCTTATGATGATTCCATGCTTGATACTGCTTTGCCTGATGATGCCATGCTTGATACTGCTTTGCCTGATGATCCCATGCTTGATACTGCTTTGCCACTAGGTGCATTCCTTGATGCACAAATTGCTAGAGTTGCTGCTAGATGTGATGATACTTCTGAAACTGCTGATACTATTGAAGTAGAACCTGCTACTATGCGTGAATTGCATGTTATGCCTGAACACTATGTTATGGATGGAGAGATAGCCGAGGATTTTCTCGTGCGTAAGGATAACTATGATGTTGAGAAACTACTGCTCAAGTGGAAAGAAAAGTCTCTGAACGCTAGGATGAAATATGACCCGAAGTTTGCTACTTCGCCTATCTTTGTGACTGATAAGGATTATGAATTCTCTATCGACCCTGAGTTAATCACTCTGCTCGAGTCTGATCATTTTCATGGTTATGAGTCTGAAACGGTTGTAGCCCATCTTACCAAACTGCACGATATAGCCACCCTATTTACTAGTGAGGAAAAGATCCACCACTACTACATCCTCAAGTTGTTTCCTTTCTCGCTAAAGGATGATGCTAAGACTTGGTTCACTTCTCTTGCTCCTGGTTGTGTGCGTAGCTCCCAGGATATGGTCTACTACTTCTCTGAGAAATATTTCCCTGCCCATAAGAAGCAAGCTGCCATGCAGGAAATATACAACTTTGCTCAAGCTGAGGAAGAGAGTATCCCACAAGCTTGGGGGAGGCTCATCCAGCTACTGAATGTTTTGCCTGATCACCCTCTTGAGAAGAATGAAATACTTGATATCTTCTATAATGGACATGCCGATGCTTCCAAAGACCACCTAGATAGTTGTGTTGGTTGTGTTTTTAGGGAATGAACTGTAGAACAAGCTGAGATTCTACTGAATAACAGCTTGTGCAATGAGAATGCTTGGACTATTCCCGAACAACCTCCTAAGCCAACTCCGAAGAACAGAGGTATTCTATTCCTCAGTCCTGAAGATATGCAAGAAGCTAAGAAATCTATGCGAGAGAAAGGCATTAAATCTGAAGATGTCAAAAATATACCACCTATCAAAGAGATCCATGGTCTTGATAACCCGATACAGGTAGTAGAAGTAAATTCTCTGCGTAGGTTTGATGAGAGTGATATTCCTTTTGATAAACCTGCTAGCCTATGCCTGGATGAATTTGATAACTTTGTTGCCAAACAACAAAGCTTCAATGGTTATGTTAGCAGACAACTGGAACAAAATGCTGGTATGCTTAGTCATTTAAGTGCTTGTGTGGACAGAAATGTCAATGATCTTAAGCTCCTGAGTAAACATGCCTCTATGGTTACTACTCAAGTAGAACAAGTACTTAAAGCTTAGAATGACTTGATCAACGAGTTGAAGGAAAATTCTGTCAGAATCATCACTGGAGGCGGTAGAATGACCGAGGAACCTCTGTATCCTGAGGGTCATCCGAAGAGAACTGAACAAGATTCTCAAGGAGTTAGCACTGATGCACCTAGTCATCCTAGAGAGAAGAAGAAAGATGATAGGGATGTGCACGCTAGCAACCATGTTGCTGCTACACCTGAGAGTCCAAACGATGTCTCTGCCTCTGATGCTGAGACATAATCTGGTGATGAACATAAGCCTAATGATAATATCAATAGTGATGTTCAACCTAGCAATGATAAGGATGTGGAGATTGAACCTGCTGGTCTTGATAACCCACAGCCTAAGAATAGAAGATACGATAAGAATGACTTCGCTGCTAGGAAGCATGGTAAAGAAAGGGAGTCATGGGTTCAGAAACCCATGCCCTTTCCTCCCAAACCATCCAAGAAAAAGGATGATGAGGATTTTGAGCGATTCGTTGAAATGATTAGACCTGTCTTTCTGCAAACGCGTTTGACAGATATGCTCAAAATGTCTCTGTATGCTAAGTACATGAAGGATATTGTGACTAATAAAAGGACAATACCTGAGGGTGAGATTTCCACCATGCTTGCTAACTATACCTTCAAGGGTGGAACTCCTAAGAAACTAGGTGATCCCGGTGTGCCCACTATACCTTGCTCCATTAACGGCAACTACGTTAGAACTACGTTATGCGACCTTGGAGCCGGTGTTAGTGTTATGCCTCTCTCTCTTTATCATAGACTTGAACTGGATAAGTTGACACCCAATGAAATCTCTCTGCAAATGGCCGACAAATCAACTGCTTTCCCTATCGGCATTTGCGAGGATGTGCCTGTTGTGATTGCTAATGTCACTATCTTAACAGACTTTGTTATCTTGGATATTCCCGAGGACGATGCCATGGCAGTCATCCTCGGAAGATCCTTTTTAAACACTGCAGGGGCTGTTATAGATTGCAACAAATGCAATGTCACTTTCCATGTCAACGGTAATGCGCATACGGTGCACTTTCCGAAGAAACAATATCGAGTACATTGCATCAATGCTATCGAAAAAACTTCATCGATTCTTATTGGGAGCTTTGAATGCCCTATACCTCGTGTCAAGATGAAGTATGATTTGCTTGTTGGGGAAATACATATCCCCATTGAGGTGACCTAGTTTCGATAATTCTCCATTCTCTTTTTGCGATTCGAAAAGGTTTGTCAAAGAGACTTGATCAACCTCATTGGCGGATTTCTTTCAATGACCATGAGATGGATGAATTGAGGAGTCACAAACCTCTGTTCCAAGCTTTCAATTTAGGTTGCTTAGAAGAAAAATGATAGGCTTAGTTTAGTTTTCCATGTTCTCTGTTTTAGCGTTCGGTAGAAAAGTACCCCGGAAATAAAAGTTCTCCGAACGTCCTGAAAATCTAGTATGATTTTTCTGGAATTTTTGAAAAATACTGGGACGAAGAGCATGTGTGGGGGCTGCACCAGTGGGCCACAAGCCCTTGGGGCGCGGAGACCCCCCTGGCCGCGCCACCCAGGCTTGTGGGGCCCACAGGCACCCCCTTCACTCATTCTTGCTCTCATCTTGTTCTCCTACCTCGAGAAAAAATCGTTTTGTAGCTCAAACCCGTGTTCTTGCTCCTCTTGCTGGGATTTTCGATCTCTTTGCTCAAATCACCATTCTTCGAACCGTTTTGGGGAAATTACTCCTTCGTAAGTGACTCCTCCATTCGTCCAATTAGTTTTTGCTCTAGTGCATTATACTCCGCATATTTTTGCTGCCTTGGTGACCATGTTCTTGAGCTTTGCATGCTGATTTTAGCTGGTCCCAAGTAGTTTTGATGCGTGATATGTCCTCTAGGCACTTGTGGGAGTAGTTGCTACGAGTTTAGTTGAGCCTTGTTCACTTTTCCTTTGGGTCACTGAAAATTTCAGAAAAGGAAGATGTTCAGGAGAAACTTTCATGGTGGTTCCTCAAGCAAGAGAGGTCCCCGTCTTGCGATTCGGGAGCCTAATCCTTACCAACCAAGGGACGCGTAGGTACAACCATGTGAATGGCCTTCTGATGAATTTATGATTGAGGCAGGTTTCAAAGATGAGTTTGATGCACTTGTTCACAACGTCGGACTCGAAGAATTCATATCCGATAAATGTGAATAGTATGTTGCTCTCACTGCCTCTTTTGTTCGTAGATTCAAATTTTTAGTTGGCCGTGACACATCGGTACTATTTGACCTCTATGGCAAATCGTATACCATGGATTTAGAGGATTTCAATAGAATTTGCAAGATACCTATTTGGGGTAGTCTCAATGATCCTCCTAAATCTTCGCTTAGAGATTTTTGCTCTGGTATTACTGTTGGAGAAACTAGAGACATTACGCAAGCTACCATGGGGAGTATTCATTTTCTTGCCTTGCATTACTTTGCCCTCTTCATAGGCAGATGCATTAATGGCAGGATTGAGCATTGTCACCTCTGCGCATCTGACCTTAGTATCCTTAAGAGCGCAGTAACGGGTGATAAAAGTTTCAACATGGGAGCTATTATAGCAAGGAGGCTGAATAAGAATGCTAATGAAGGGGATTTCTTTGGTGGGATCTATGCCACTCGCATAGAAAATTTTCTTGGAGTACCCATCCGCGAAGGAGATCCCCCGCTCCATACATCTTTCCTTGACCGTGTTGCTTTGACACGCTACTAGTTCCTTGAGAGGGATGTAGTATCCCTCCTATATCGTTTGATATTTAACCGGCAGCATGGTTTCCATATTACCCTTCCTGCTCCTGCATTCTTTGACTTTCAGTTAAAACAGAGATATTACATAACCAGAGGAGAGGCAGAGGAGTATGAGAGGGAGGCAAAGGCTGCTCGTCTCCGTGAGGCAGCTATTCAGGAAGTGGATGCAGCGCTCTCGTATAACCCCCATTATGATTTTGGGTTTCGCGAGGACCATCCTTGGGAGTAGACCAACTTAGGCCAAAAGCCTAAGCTTGGGGGAGTACGTGTTCTCACCGACTTTACATTCTTGCTTATGCTTTCACTTTGTTAGCTGGTGTTCACACTTTGCCACTGTATCATCCATGTTAGTTTATTTATTTTTCTCGTTTTATTTTCGTGTGTCTGTCTAGTTTGAGAAAACCCAAAAAGTTTTTATTTTTCTTCTTTTGCTTGTTGGGAGTTTTCCCGTGTAAATAGTTTTCTTTTTCTTAGGGTCAAGGTAGAAGACCATGGTTACAATGTTTAGTGGCTCTCGCATGCATACCTGTTTAGCTTTCAAAGAGCCATATTACTTTGTCTTCTCCTTTGCGTTTGCTTGCAGATTCCAGCGTAGTCCAATGCACGAGCACGCTTATTATGGTTCACATCGTTCTGTCGTGCAAGTGAAAGGCAATAATGACGATATATGATGAAGTGACTGAGCCTGGAAAAGCTGGTATGAACTCAATCTATTTTGTTTTTGTAAATATGACTAGCTCATTGTGCCTGATTCAGCTTTGTTGTGAGAGAAACATGTTTGCAATGACAACTTAGAGATCATAGTTGCTTATGCCATGCTTACTTAGCTAGGAGCTTATAATGGTTTGTCTTGGATGCCCACATGAATGTTGAGATGACTGTGTTGTAGTATGATAGGATGGTATCCTCCTTTGAATGATTCAAGTGGCTTAACTTGGCGCATGTTCACGCATGTAGTTGAAACAAAATCAATATAGCCTCTATGATGTTCATGTTCATGGTGATTTATATCCTACTCATGCTTGCATTCAATGTTAGTTAATCTCAATGCATTCTGATGACCGTTGTTGCTCTCTAGTTGGTCGCTTCCCAGTATTTTGCTAGCCTTCACTTGTACTAAGCAGGAATACTGCTTGTGCATCTACTCCCATAAACCCAAAGTTGTTCCATATGAGTCCACCAGACCTACCTATGTGTGGTATCTGCCTGCCGTTCCAAGTAAATTTGCATGTGCCACTCTCTAAACCTTCAAGAAATAATCTGTTTTGCATGCCCGAACCGCTCATGTGGTGACAGGGGGCTATTGGTATCTTCCATGCTAGGCGTGTTATCCTCGATATGTGTTTATTCACTATCATTCACGAGAAAGGGGCCGGTAATTGGAATTCCCAGTTCCATGCTCAAATCGAAAACATAATTGCAAACAAAACTCCCCCAGGATTGATGTTGGTATGGACGGTACCCGAGGATTCGGCTAGCGGTGGAGTGTGATTGATTGGTGGTGGGGGAGTCAAAACTTTACTCTTCTGTTTGGGAACCGCCTATAGCATGTGTAGCGTGGAAGATGTTGAGAACTCTTAGTCATTGCGTTGACAATGAAAGCATGCCACCCAAAATTATTATCTCTGTTTTCAAAGCTTGTGCTCTCGCACCTCTGCAAGTCAATTCTTCCCTCTGCGAAGGGCATGTCTATTTATGTTCCTGTTGAGTCATCCTCCTCTTATAAAAGCACCAATTAGAGAGCACCTTTGTCGTCTTTATGCTTTGCTTTTAACTGTGTTGAATATGACTGTGACTGGATCTTCTTTGCCATGAGTTACAATGTTTAGTCGGCCCTTGGTCTTTGAAGGTGTTGTGCATTTATGTTTTGCGGTCTCAAAAAGAGCTAGCGAGATACCATCTATTCGTACTGCTTCATGTTGTTTTCATTGAAGTGTTGACGTTTGAGACTTATTATTATTTGCTCGCTAGCTGATTATGCCATTGATATGAGTTTACCGTGAGACCTAGATGTCATTTGCTTATGTGGTTAGCTTGTAATCTTGCTGAAATTCTGGTTATGAGTTAGACATAGTTGCAACAACAACAACATCAAACAGAGTTTGTCGAAGTTTTTCTTTTGTCTCTCTCAGTTTGTCAACTGAATTGCTTGAGGACAAGCAAGGCTTTAAGCTTGGGGGAGTTGATACGTCTCCATCGTATCTACTTTTCGGAACTCTTTTGCCCTTGTTTTGGACTCTAATTTGCATGATTTGAATGGAACTAACCCGGACTAACGTTGTTTTCAGCAGAATTGCCATGGTATTGTTTTTGTGCAGAAATAAAAGTTCATTGAATGACCTGAAAATTTACGGAGAATTTTCTGGAATTAATGAAAAATACCTGCACAAAGATCCACCGGAGGAGGTGAGCCAGTGGGCCACAAGCCCAAGGGCCGCGGCCACCCCCCTGGCCACGCCGTGAGCACTTGTGGGGCCCACGAGGCTCCACTGCCTCAAACTCAGCTCTATATATTCCGTTTCGCTCGGAAAAAATCAAGGAGAATGATTCATCGCGTTTTACAATACGGAGGCGCCGCCACCTCCTGTTCTTCATCTTGAGGGCAGATCTGGAGTCCGTTCTAGGCTCCGGAGAGGGGAAATCGTCGCCATCGTCATCATCAACCTTCGACCATCACCAATTCCATAATATTCTTCACCGTTCGTGAGTAATCTCATCGTAGGCTTGCTGGAAGGTGATGAGTTGGATGAGATCTATCCTGTAATCGAGTTAGTTTTGACGGGGAATGATCCCTAGTATCCACTATGTTCTGCGATTGATGTTACTACTACTTTGCCATGCTTAATGCTTGTTAGTAGGGCCCGAGTGCCATGATTTCAGATCTGAACCTATTATGTTGTCGCCAATATATGTGTGTTTTAGATCCTATCTTGCAAGTTGTAGTCACCTACTATGTGTTATGACCCGGCAACCCCGGAGTGACAATAGCCGGAACCACTCCCGGAGATGACCATAGTATGAGGAGTTCATGTATTCACCACGTGTTAATGCGTTGGTCCGGTTCTTTATTAAAAGGAGAACCTTAATATCCCGTAGTTTCCATTAGGACCCCACTGCCACGGGAGGGATGGACAATAGATGTCATGCAAGTTCTTTTCCCTAAGCACGTATGACTACATATGGAATACATGCCTACATTAGATTGACGAACGGGAGTTAGTTACTTATCTCTCCGTGTTATAGATGTTACATGATGAATCACATCCGGCATAATCATTCATCACCGATTCAATGCCTACGAGTCTTTTACTAGCGGCCCTTGCTAGGTTACTTTGCCGCTACTGCTGTTACTTGCTGCTGCTATCACTACTGATGTTACTTGCTAGTGTTGTCACTAGTGTTGTTCCTTGCTACTGCTGTCACTACTGCTGTTACTTGCTACTTTGCTATTACATGCTGCAAGATTTTTCTGGCGCCATTGATACAACAAGTTAGGGATAGTCTGCCGTCAGCAGACCCTTTTCTGGCACCGTTGTTATCATACCACTTTGCTACTGATACTTTGCTTGCAGACACTAATCTTTCACGTGTGGTTGAATTGACAACTCAGCTGCTCATACTTGAGAATATTCTTTCGCTTCCCCTTGAGTCGAATAAATAAATTTGGGTTGAATACTCTACCCTCGAAAACTGTTGCGATCCCCTACACTTGTGGGTTATCATCCACTATTTCCAAGATCACTCGGTCACTATCATCAGCAACGCTCCCTTGGCGGAAATTCTGCACAATCGGGACGCGACTGGCCGAATGGACGAACAGGAGATTGAGCTCCTACCACTTGAGATCAAGTTTGAAGCCAAGAAACTAATCAAGTCTCACGCCCTCGCGGACTTTCTTGCCAAATTGGTAGAGCAAGAGCAACCTTCTCCGGTCATTCCCGAGCATTGGACTATGTTCTTCGACGGATCCAAGATGCTTCGTGGCTCGGGGGCTAGGGTGGTTCTCGTTTCCCTCGAGGGAGATCAATTGAGCTACGTGCTCCAAATTCAATTTGATTCCTCCAACAATGATGTCGAGTACGAGGCCCTCCTGTATGGGCTCTGCATGGCCATCTCACTTGCCATTCACCGATTGATGGTTTATGGCGACTCAGATCTCATTGTCAACCAAGTCATGAACGAATGGGACATCCGAAGACCAACAATGACAGCCTACTACAATGCGGTCAGGAAACTGGAGAAAAACTTTGAAGGATTGGAACTACACCATGTGCCCCGAGCCAAGAACCAAGCAGCCGACGACTTGGCAAAGATTGGGTCCACTCGCAAGATTGTTCCAAAGCTCATGTTCCTCGAGCACCTACGTGCCCCCTCTGTCAAGGAGGATCCTTTCACCGAGGAGCCCATGCAAGAAATCGGTCCGCCTAATCCGACTGAGATGGACGTCCCGGCCGTGGTCGATCTCATCCATGAGATGATGGTCATCACTCGCAAATGGACACAGCTTTATCTAGCTTACTTGCTCCGGCAAGAGCTTCCTGAGGACGAAGAGGAAGCCCGCCAGATCATTCGGCGGTCTAAAGTTTTTGAAGTACTCGAAGACAAACTATACAAGAAGAGCACTACAGGAGTCAGCCATAAGTGCATCTCTCCGGAGGAAGGGCTACAAATCCTACATGAGATCCACTCGGGAACCTGTGGACACCACACGTCCTCTCGGACCTTGGTTGCAAAGGCCTTCCGAGAGGATTTTTACTGGCCACAAGCCAATGAAGCATGAAGGGACTTGATGGGCCTATGCGTCAGGTGCCAATTCTACAAGAATCGTCCGCACAAGCCTGCATCCGTGCTGAAGACAATCCCGCTCACCTGGCCATTCGTCATATGGGGCCTCGACATGGTCGGTCCTTTGCGCACCGGGACGAGTGGATTCAGCCACCTGCTAGTCGCGGTGGACAAGTTCACCTAGTGGGTTGAAGCCAAACCCATCAAAAGTTTGGACGCGGCAACTGTCGTCACCTTCATTCGGCAGATCATCTTCAGATTCGGAGTTCCCCACGACATCATCACCAACAACGGATCCAACTTCGACTCCAATGAGTTCCGTGAGTTCTGTCACTCCTAAGGCACTTAGTTTAACTATGCCTCTGTGGCACACCCGCAGTCGAATGGACAGGCGGAACGGGTGAATGACATGATACTCCAAGGACTCATGCCCTGGCTGATGAGAGACCTCAAATATGCCGATGGTGCTTGGGTCAAGGAATTACCATCCGTCATCTGGGGTATGCGAATGACTCCGAATCGCTCAACTGGACGTACTCCATTCTTCATGGTGTATGGCTCGGAGGCCGTCCTGCCGAGTGAATTGCATCACAACTCCCCCCGAGTGGAGAAGTACAACGAAGCCGAAGCTGAAGTAGCATGCCAAGACAACCTTGATCTTCCGGAGGAAGAGAGGGAACTAGCCCTCATTCGATCCACGGCGTACCAGCAAGACCTTCGACGCTACCATGACAGACAAGTCAGGGGTCGAGCACTTCAAGAGGGGGATCTGGTCCTCCGACTGGACCAACAGAAACCCCACAAGCTCGCACCTCCTTGGCAAGGTCCATTCGCCATCTCCAAAGTTATACACAATGGAGCTTCTATATTGTACAACATCGACAACGACACAGAGGAACTGAGAACTTGCAACGCGGACCATCTCCGCAAGTTCTAAACATAGAACTTTCTTCATTCATGTAATGAATATGAATGTATAGAAGAATAAAGTGCTTACTTTCTTCAACTATCTTCAAACACTTCACTCCGGTGAAATACACCCCCGATGGGTGGAAAAATCCTTAACTGCGAACCTGTCTTCGCTTAAGGTAAAACCTTCCTCGAGTGCGGACAACCTCCTCACTCGGGGTCTTAGCTGCGAACCAGTTTTCACCTAAGTTAAAATGTTTCTGAATGAGGACACGATCATCATTCGGATACTTTGATAGAAAGGACCATCAACGAGTCCGCAAGGACTATCATCTCGGTAGCGAACCTGTTTTTCCTAAGGTAGACCCTTCCTCGAGTGAATGTGGAAACCTCCACACTCGGGGGCTTAGCTACGAACCAGCCTTCGCCTAAGTTACAATGGTCCCGAATGGAAGTAAGACTTTCATTAGGATGCCAAGATGAACAGAACAATCATTCCTTAGCAACGAATCTGTTCTCGCCTAGGGGAAATCCTGCCCTGAGTAGGGACAACGTCCACGCTTGGGGCCTTAGCTGTGAACTAGTTTTCGCCTAAGTTAAAACGTTTCCGAATGAGGACATGATCGTCACTCGGATACTATGATGGACAGGACCATCAACGAGTCCGCAAGGACTATCATCTCGGTAACGAACCCGTTTCACCTAAGGTAAACCCTTCCCTGAGTGATCGTGGAAACCTCCACACTCATGAGCTTAGTTGCGAACCAGTTTTCGCCTAAGTTAAATTGGTTCCGAATGAAGGCAAGACCTTCGTTCGGGCGCCAAGATGAACAAAACAAATATCTCTTGGTAGCGAACCTGTTTCACCTAAGGAAGACCCTTCCCCAAGTGATTGGGGAAACCTCCACACTCGGGGGCTTAGTTGTGAACCAGCTTTCGCCTAAGCTAAAGGGGTCCTGAATGAAGGCAAGACCTTCGCTTGGGCGCCATGATGAACAAAACAAATATTTCTTGGTAGTGAACTTGTTTCGCCTAAGGTAGACCCTTACCCGAGTAATCGTGGAAACTTCCACACTCGGGGGCTTAGCTGCGAACCCGCTTTTGCCTAAGTAAAAAAGTGGTCCCAAATAAAATCAAGACTTCCATTCAGACACCAAGATGAACAGGACGATCATCCCAAACTGTGATTCTGCTTTCAAGAATCGATCCCAAGTGAGGACGACCTCCTCACTCGGGGGCTTAGCCACGAACCGGGTTTCGCATAAGTCAAAAACAATCCCGAGTGAGGACAACTTCCACACTCGGGGACTCGGATGCGAATAAACTTTAAGCCGAGTATAAACCACCTCAATCAAAGATGACCAAGCAAATAAGATCCAAAACCAACTGCAAATAAATGAGATCGAGTTCAGCTAATGGTACGCAAAAGAGAGGGCCCAGGGCCCACTCGAAGTTTGAGGTTACGTAAAATCTCTCGGCATACCGAGGAAAATTAAAGCTTAAATGTTTTTTCCGTCTGAGCTTCACTCGAAGGCCGAAGACTCCACTTCTTCGACGAAGGTGCCAAGATCAATACCCTCTACGATCTATGTGGCCACCGCCTCCCCATGAAGTCTTGAAATTTAATGCTCTTGCAATGGATGCGGACAAGCGAGAGGGCAATGTTGGCTCCGGCCCTTGATGATGACTTCTTCCATGACTTAAGCTCGCTGGGGATGGCCTTCACTCGGTTCACAACGGCTTGAGCATCCTTCACACGAGCATATTCAGGCACCTCCTCCTAGTCGATCTCTCCAATGGCCGACGAAAGCATCTTGAAGCAAGCCACTACATAATCGATGCGGTCCTCTAGCCTGAGGAGTGACAAGGCAGTGATGTCTTTCAGGAGCCCTCTCTTGGGATCGAGCTCCTTTTCCATCTGTGTTGTTTCTTCTTTGATATCCGCAGCAAAGGCTACACTCAATATAAATGGGGATGAGAAACGTCAGTCGGAGATTTCAGAATGATCATGGAAAAGTATTCGGACATTCAACATACCTTTGAGCTTCTCACAATGCTCTACACTGAAGTCCTCGACGAACTTCTCCAACTCAGCCTTCTGGGCAGTGGCCATCTCAAGGTTGGCCTCCCACTCGGCGTAATGTTTATTCAACTCAGCAAGCACCATTGTGGTTTTCTCTGCACTGGCTTTCAAAAGCCAATTCTCCTCCTCCAAATCCCTAACCGATTTGAGTTTGGCTTGAGTCGCCAAGGTTTTCTGTTTGACCTCCTTCCAAGCAGATGCAAGTTCATCATCCCTCTTCTCGAGGGCTTCCTTCATGGTCAGTAAAGAAATGGAATTCTTCAGCCTCTAAGAAAGGCGATATGACAAGACACTCTCGGTCGGATAAGAAAAGACAACGTACTGGAGTATCAGTCAGATGACATGGACATACCTTCAGCCGTTTTCTTCTCTAGCTGCAGTCATTTGCTCTTTTCCTTCTCCGCCTCAAGCCTCAGTTGAAGTTCCTGCAACTCTTTTTCCATGGCTTCATCGCGGCCAACAGGCCCAAGGCAGTCTGCAATCAACAAATACAAGAAAGGAATAACATTATGTCACAACTCTAAGACTACCGTCGACTGCTACAGTCGAAGGTAGCCTCGGGGACAACACCTAGTGGGTGCGCTCATCACACCCCCACTAGAATGACACAGGGCAAGGGGTCTGCTCCCGACTTGTCTCTGTCAATCAAATCAAAGAAACTGAGACTACTGTTGATTGCTTAAATTGACGGTAGCCTCGGGGACTACACACAGTGGGTGCGCTCAGCGCGCCCCACTGGAAAGATGGAAGAAAGGAAAGGGCTCCATACCCTACTGGATTCTGTCGAACATACAAAATAAAAATAGACTACCGCCGACTGACTCAGTCGATGGTAGCCTTGGGGACTACACCCAGTGGGTGCTCTCGGCACGCTCCCACTAACACCCAGCGGGTGTGCCCCTGGGCATGCCCACTCAGGACTCCTACCAAGAACCAAATTAAAAAATTCATGCGTGAAGAACTTACCCGAATGTTCTTCGCCACAGCTTCACTCGCGTAATAGGCCTCCTTTAATCGCCCAGCTATCACATCCAACTGAGCCAAAGCCTCCTTGCGCGCCTCTTCTTGATCATCCAAGGTAAGATGGAGCTAGAAGTGGTTGCGATCCTTGGGGTGAGACGATGAAGTGCTCAACCGATATTGTCTGAGTGACGCTCCGGCCGAAGAGGCCTCCTGCAACACAGGAGTTTTGGCTTTGATGTTCACTCAGCTGGGAATTGGAGCCTGCTTCAACACTTCCCTAGCTGCAGAAGGGATATCAACGTAGAGTTCGATCACATCCTGCGGCTCTACGCATACCCACAAGATAGTCCAAAGATCACTTGAATATCCAAATCCTGAATTTCGAATGGATTGCTGGAAAATCTCAAGGATTACCTTTCGACGAAGCAACATCAATGTCACCTCTACCCTTGTCAGTAGTCTTGGGGTCCAGTGAAGCAGTCGAAGTGTCAGACCTACAACAGAAACAACCAAATCCGATCATCACTCTGAAGACATAGTTCACTCGGGGAAGATACTTACGACGAAGCCACAAGCACGGCGACCTTGATGCGCGGCTGGACAGCCTTACGAGGCTTGGAGCTTGAGATCTTGGGTTGCTTGGTGGCCTTCTCTTGAAGGGCCTCGGACTCGCCCGACCTCGTTTGGATCTATGAGTCGGCATCGCTCAGACAATTGGATTCACCGTCGACGAAGTCTTTGGGCACCTGCACGAACCCCAAGGTCCTGGCGTGCCATGGACCAGGTTTCGACCTGCTTCTCGACCTGAACTTCGTCAGACAAAGAAGACTCCTCCTCTTTCCCACACTCCTCCTTGCTCTCTTCAGTCTCCGCATTGTCACTAGCGTCGTCCTCGGCGTCCTCCAAGCCCTCTGAGAGCCCGATGTACTCGTTCTCCGTGTCGCTTTCCACGTCAATAGGCGAATGGCTAACCGCCGGTATGGAGCTAGCCAGCCTCGTGAAAATCTGCCGAACGAAAGAAGCAAAGTCAGAAGTGGAAGTTAAAACAGCTAAGAAGTTCACTTGGCACGGGTCTTCGATTACTCAACTCATCCGGCTTATTATCCTCCGCGAAGCGTTTCATCTACCTGGAGCCTCTGGGTTTGTCCCTCACTGGATTAATGGTCGTGAGCCTATTCTCCACCACCTCCTCATCGAGCTCCTCATGACGGACTCGGGTCTGATCATCTGGCCCTTCATACTGCCACATCGGGTGAGCTCTGTCCTAAAGGGGCTGAATCCTACGCTAGAAGAAGACCTCCAAGAGGTCCAACCCGTTCACACCCTTTCGGATCAAGGACATCGCCGCTATCATCAAGATCTCTGCATCGGTCTTCTCCCCCATGGATAAGGTCAAAGTAGGAGTCGAGTGGATCTTATCTACCGTGAAGGGAGGAAGGCCCGACTGACACTCGCCGACTGAGACATCTCGGCAGTAAAACCAAGAGTCCTGCCAGTTCTTCACCGAGTCCGGAAAGCTCATCCAGGGTGTGACGCCCTCGATTTAATCATACGCTAATCATACATGCAAATGCGTACGATCAAACTCAAGGACTCACGGGAAGTAATCACAACACAACTCTAGACACAAGTAAAATAATACAAGCTTCATATTACAAGCCAGGGGCCTTGAGGGCTAGAATACAGAAGCTAGATAAACACACAAGTTGCCGGAAGCAACAAATATCTGAGTACAGACATAAAACATGGGGTGCCTTAGAGAAGGCTAGCACAAAAGATACAACGATCGAACGAGGTGAGGCCTCCTGCGTGGGAACATCCTATCTACTCCTAGTCTTCAGCGGCCTCCACGAAGAAGTCATCATCGGGGGGCAGGCGTCGTCGGTGGGAAGCTCCATCTCATGGGCTCCATCATCTGGCCGCAGCAATGGATCAAGGGGACAAAGGGGGTGCAAAGCAATGGTGACTACTCATCCAAAGTACTCGCAAGTCTTACATCAGAACTATGCTAAGTATGCACCAGTATCAAAGAAGGGGGGTTTAAATGTGGACTAACTGCAGCAATGCAAGAATAGAGAGAAGGCCTAGTCCTATCAAAGACTAGCATCTTCAGGGGTCTTACAGCAATAGACGAGAGTAGAACAAGGTAACACAATTAATATAGTCATATAGTTGCAGAAATATTAATATGAGGTCATGCCCAGAGATCCTTCCTCGACTCCCTGCGAGGAAGCAATCCCACGGCAACAAATCCAGTTAAGTAACAATTGTAGTTGTATAAGATCAGGGCACAACTCCAAGTCGTCATGTAACCATGGACGTGGCTATTCAAACACATAAGTTCTTCCCTGCAGGGGTGCACAACATATTCCCTGTCATGCTCGATAACACTCTGGCCGGACACACTTTTCTCGGTCCTGCCCGGCCTTGAAATATCGACACATCGCAGCCCCACCTAATCTCAACAGAGAGGCCAGCCCGCCGGTCTAACTCCTAAGCACAAAGGGGTCGTGGGCCCACCTGCCCTCCGCGCTCCTGCATGATGCGTGGGCGACCGATGTCAATCCTAGCACCCCTTAATACAAGAGTGAAGCATCTCGAGACCACTCGGGCGCGTGCCGCTCCATCGCTGACGTCTGAAGAGCTTCGGCTGATACCGCGACGTTGAGTACCCATAATTCTTCCCACGCAGACGGTTAGTGCGTAATAATGCCTTCCGACCAACCTAGATCAAATACCCAAATCCATTATCATTTTAAATAAGCCATCGACTCATCCATGCCGGAATCCACCCGCCTAACATCTATTCATCAATGATCCCAGTAACATGGTCAAGTAACTGTATGGTTGTAACATCAGGGGGATCCGAGGCATCACCCTCGTTGGACACAAAATGATGTAACCGTCAAGGTGGACTTAGAGAAATCACCCTCGAGTGTCCCACACTTGAGGGGTTGTACGACAAAGACATCGTCGGGAGTGGTGAAAGAGGAATCACCCTCGATACCCATGACCAACTAGCTATACTACAGAGATATCATCATGAGTACTTCGCGAGGTGTCACCCTCGATACCCAATAGTATCTCTGTAGCGTTGTACAACTAAGGGGGTGTAAGTGTTGTGTCGAGTATGGCTCGTTGATCAGGGATCGAGACTTGAAAACAAAGCAGGGCAACTCGGCTAAGGGATCAGAATGGATGACTGCTCCACCTATACTAAATAGTTTTACAGTGCAGTACTGAAAGTAGCAGTTCATCAAAATTAGGCTATGCATCAGATATAGGAGGTAACTACAACAATAGCAAAATTCTAATGCAAGCAGGAGGAATAAAGACATAGGCGATATAGGGATGATCAAGGGGGTTTGCTTGCTTAGTTGCTCTGTGGCAAAGGGTTGCTCGACAAGGGCGTAGATGTACCCGACAGCAGCGTCAGCCTTGGGGTCTACCGGTAAGAAGAGGGGGAAGAAACAATAAATAACAGCAACAGTGCAACATTAAGCATGACATGACAATATGCAGGTCTAGGCATGAGCTAACGCAGCGCTATCCATCACAAATGGATCAGGAAAATATCATATGATACTTTCGGGTCTCTGGCTACTACCGGTGAGACTGAAAACGATGGAAAAGTTCCACGTTTGCTAAGCTAAGGACGCGTGACACACGAACGGATAGCATTCTGGGTTCGTCTCGTTCTGTTGAGCAACTTTCATGTTGAAAATATTTTCATCTGAGCTACAGTTTATTTTATATTAAATTTTAATGTTTTATTCAATAATTAGGAAATAAAAACAGATTTAATTAATTATTAAATGCTATTATGACGTCGGCATGATGTCATGTTGACATCAGAAGTTGACTGGTCAACTCTGACCAGTGGGTCCCATGTGTCATTGACACGGTTTATTAATTAAGGTTTATTATTAATTAATCAAATTAATTTAGTGGGGGACCCTAATATGTCTCCAACGTATGTATAACTTTTTATGGTTTCATGCTACTATCTTGTCAAACTTTGGATGTTTTGCATGCCTTTTATTTATTTTCTGGGACTAAATTATTAACTCACTGCCAAGTGTCAGTTCCTGTTTTTTTCCATGTTTTTGACCCCTTTCAGTGGAGATTTTGAAACGGAGTCCAAACGGAAGAAAATCCCCGAAAAGATTTTTTCTGGAACGGAAGAAGATCGGAGGACTTGGGAGCCAAGCCAGAAGAGCCCTAGGGGCCCCATAAGCCCCCACCCCGCGGCCACGGGCCGCGCCATCCAGGCTTGTGGGCCCCCTGGAGGTCCCCTGACCTAGATCTTGCGCCTATATATTCCCAAATATTCCCAAAAAATCAAGAGACGATCGCAATTACTTTTCCGCCGCCGCAAGCTTCTGTCTCCGCAAGATCCCATCTGGGGCACGTCTTGGTGCCCTGCCAAAGGGGGGATTCAGACACGGAGGGCTTCTTCATCAACACCATGACCTCTCCAATGATGCGTGAGTACTTCACCATAGACCTACGGGTCCATAGCTAGTAACTAGATGGCTTCTTCTCGCTCTTGGATCTTCAATACAAAGTTCTTCATGATCTTCATGGAGATCTATCTGATGTAATCTTCTTTTGCGGTGTGTTTGTCGAGATCCGATGAATTGTGGATTTATGATCAGATTATCTATGAATCTTATTTGAGTTTCTTCTGATCTCTCTTATGCATGATTTCATATTCTTGTAATTCTCTTCGAGTTGTGGGTTTTGTTTGGCCAACTAGATCTATGATTCTTGCAATGGGAGAAGTGCTTGGTTTTGGGTTCATACTGTGCGGTGACCTCACCCAGTCATAGAAGGGGTAGCGAGGCACGTATCGTCTTGTTGCCATCAAGGGTAAAAAGATGGGGTTTTCATCATTGGTTTGAGATTATCCCTCTACATCATGTCATCTTGCTAAAAGCGTTACTCTATTCTTCATGAACTCAATACACTAGATGCATGCTGGATAGCGGTCGATGTGTGGAGTAATAGTAGTATATGCAGGAAGTATCGGTCTACTTGTCTCGGACGTGATGCCTATATGCTAGATCATTGCCTTAGATATCGTCATGACTTTGCGCGGTTCTATCAATTGCTTGACAGTAATTTGTTCACCCACCGTGATATTTGCTATTATGAGAGAAGCCTCTAGTGAACACTATGGCCCCCAGGGTCTACTCCACACCATATTTTCAGCCTTACACTGTTTACTTCGTTGCACTTTCCGCCTTCAGATCTCACTTTGCAAACAATGTTGAAGGGATTGACAACCCCTTTGAAGCGTTGGGTGCAAGCTTGTCTGTGTTTGCGCAGGTACTTTGGACTTGACGAGGCCCTCCTTCTAGATTGATACCTTGGTTCTCAAACTGAGGGAAATACTTATTGCTCCTGTGCTGCATCACCCTTTCCTCTTTAAAGGAAAAAACCGATGCAAACAAGAGAAGTAACAAGAAGAATTCCTACGCGCCAGGGAAGGACTTTTGTTGCCGCAGCAGAAGAATTTCTGGCGCCGCTGCCGGGGAGGAAGATCAAGTCAAGAACTCATCCAAGTAGGTGTCGCAAACTCATCTCTTGCTTTTACTTTGTTTGCCACTTGCCTCTCGTTTTCCTCTCCCCCACTTCACCAATTTGCCTTTTTCGTTCGCCTTTTCATTCGCCCTTTTCCTCGCCCGCTTTTTGTTTGCTTTTGTGCTTGCTTGCTTGCTGAAGTCACCATGAACGAAAACACCAAGCTTTGTGAATTCTTGAATACTAATAATAATGATTTTATTAGTACTCCGATAGCTCCCGCCACTAGTGCGGACTCATACGAAATCAATCCGCTTTGCAGAATCTTGTTATGAAAGAGAAATTATTTGGCCTTCATAGTGAAGATGCCACATCCCATCTCAATACCTTCATTGAGCTTTGCGATATGCAAAATAAAAAACATGTTGATAATGATGTGATTAAATTGAAGCTTTTTCCTTTCTCGTTGCGAGATCGCGCAAAAACTTGGTTTTCTTCTTTGCCCGAAAATAGTATCGATTCTTGGGATAAGTGCAAAGATGCTTATATATCCAAGTATTTTCCGGCGGCTAAGATCATCTCTCTCCGTAATTATATCATGAATTTCAAGCAATTTGATCATGAACATGTTGCACAAGCTTGGGAGAGAATGAAGTTAATGATTAGAAATTGTCCCGCTCATGGCTTGAGTCTCTAGATGATTATCCAAATCTTTTACGCTCGCTTGAATTTCGCTTCTAGAAATATCTTGGACTCCGCCTCAGGTGTAACATTCATGGAAATCAAGTTAGGAGAAGCCACAAAGCTCTTAGACAACATCATGACGAACTACTCTCAATGGCACACTAAAAGGTCACCTACTAGTAAGAAGGTACATGCTATAGAAGAAATTAACTCGTTGAGTGCTAAGATGGATGAGTTCATGAATTTGGTTGCTAGTAGAAGTGCTCCTTTGGATCCTAATGATATGCCTTTGTCTTCTATGGTTGAGAGTAGCAACGCTAGCTTGGACGTTAATTTTGTTGGTAGGAATAACTTTGGCAACAACAACGCTTTTAGAGGAAACTATGTTCCTAGGCCTTTTCCTAGTAACTCCTCTAATAACTTTGGCTACTCCTACAACAATACCCATCGAAATTACAATAGATTACCCTCTGATCTAGAGAGTAATATCAAAGAGTTCATCAACTCTCAAAATATTTTCAATGCGTCCATAGAGGAAAAACTACTCAAAATTAACGATTTGGCTAAGAGCGTTGATAGGATTTATTGTGATGTTAATACTTTTAAAGTCAGATGTGCTCCTCCCAAAATCAAGATGGATGAAACTTTGAAAGCTATGCGTGTTTCCATGATTGAGAGCCATGAAAGAACCGCCCAAATTCGTGCTAGACATGAATGGCTTAAAAAGGTGTGTTCTCATGATGAGAATCACGAATATCTTAAAGTGCTTGGTGTGACTCCCATTGAATCTTTGTTTTCTTGTGTCAAACCTAATAATTATGGGGATGGATATGAATCCACTTTGGTTGAAAAGTGCCCCAAGGATTCGGAGTCCATCTATCTTGATGCTAAAAGCATTAAAAGTGGAGTAGAAGACGTTAAAACTTTGAGTAGTAATGAAATTACTACCGTGGATTTCAAGGAATTCAATTATTATAGTTTCTCCTTGATTGAATGCATTTCTTTGATGCAATCCATGTTGAACTCTCCACACGCTTATAGCCAAAACAAAGCCTTTACCGATCATATCGTCGAAGCTATGATAAAAGCTCTTGAAGAGAAACTTGAATTGGAACTCTCTATCCCTAGAAAGCTTCATGATGAGTGGGAACCTACCATCAAAATAAAAATCAAAAACTATGAGTGCAATGATTTGTGTGATTTGGGTGCTAGTGTTTGTGCGATTCCAAAGTCTTTATGTGATATTCTGGGTTTTAATGAGATTGAAGAGTGTTCTATTAATTTGCATCTTGCTGATTCTACTATCAAGAAACCCATGGGAAGGATCAATGATGTTCTTATTATTGCAAATAGGAACTATGTACCCGTGGATTTCATTGTTCTTGACATTGATTGCAATCCTACATGCCCTATTATTCTTGGTAGACCTTTCCTAAGGACTATCGGTGCTATCATCGATATGAGGAAGGGAATATTAGATTTCAATTTCCTTTAAGGAAGGGCATGGAACACTTTCCTAGAAATAAAATATGATTGCCTTATGAATCCATGATGAGGGCTACTTATGGTTTGAGCACCAAAGACGATGATACGTGATTCTATCGCTCCTATGCCTAGCTAAGGGCGTTAAACAATAGCGCTTGTTGGGAGGCAACCCAATGAATTTATCTTTTTCTTTATGTTTTGTTGCGTCCACACTTTCATAATTCTGTTGTGATTGTGTTTTTTGTGTTTCTTTTTTGTGTTTGAGCCAAGCAAAACCTTTATGACTAGTCTTGGTATTGGTTGTTTGATCCTGCTGGAAAAAGATAGAAACTTTTCGCTCACGAGATGATTTTTCATTTTTATTAGGAAAGATATTTGGAGTTGATTCTTTCTGCTGCTGATTGATATACTTGTTCCCCATACCTTCGTAATTTGTCAGATTTTTTGAGGTAGTAGAAGTATACAAAGTATACAGATTGCTACAGACTGATCTGTTTTTGACAGATTCTGTTTTTGTTGAGTTGGTTGCTTGTTTTGATGAAACTATGGTTAGTATCGGGGGGTACTAGCCATGGAAAAGTGATAATACAGTAGCCCATCATCAATATAGATGGAATTAAAGTTTTATACAGTATTAAAAGAAGTGGTAGTTTGTTTCTTGTACTAATGTTATCACAAGTTTCTGCTTAAGTTTTGTGTTGTGAAGTTTTCAAGTTTGGGTGACGTTCTCATCGACAAAGAGATAAAGAGTGGAAAGAACTCAAGCTTGGGGATGTCCAAGGCACCCAAAGCCAAATTCAAGGACACCAAAAAAGCCTAAGCTAGGGTATGCCCCGGGAAGGCATCCCCTCTTTCGTCTTCAATCCATCGGTAACATTACTTGGAGGTATATTTTTATTCACCACATGATATGTTTTTTTCTTGGAGCGTCTTGTATCTTAGGAGTCTTTTCTTTTTGTTGTGTCACAATCATCCTTGCTGCACACCTTTTTGAGAGAGAGAGAGACATGCACTCATCGTGATTTTGCTAGAATGCTCATAGTGTTTCACTTATATCTTTTGAGCTAGATACTTTTGCTCTAGTGCTTCACTTATATCTTTAGAGCACGGTGGTGCGTGATTTGGAAGTTGGATTATGCTATGAAAGTAGTCCCAAATGTGCTAGGTACCCAAAGAGGATGCAAAAACCTCCATCTTCATGTGCATTGAATAGAAAGAGAAGTTTCGATTCCTCTCAATTAGTTTTGAGACGTGGATTCGGTAATATTGAGAGTTATGTTAGTAGGGTGTTGTGAATCTAGAGATACTTGTGTTGGAGTTAGTGATTCCCGTAGCATGCACGTACGGTGAACCGCTAGGTTAGGAATTTGGAGCATAATTGATCTATTGATTGTCATCCTTTGTGTTGAGGTCGGGACCGCGCAATGGTTAACACCTACCAACCCTTCCCCTCGGAGTATGCGTTTAGCACTTTGTTTCGATTACTAATAAAAAAATTCGCAATAAGTATATGAGTTCTTCATGACTAATGTGAGCCCATGGTATAGATGCACTTTCACCTTCCACCATTGCTATCCTCTCTAGTGCGGCGCAATTCTTGTCGGTGCACAAACCCACCAAATTCCTTCCTCAAAACAGCCACCATACCTACCTACTATGGCATTTTCATAGCCATTCCAAGATATATTGCCATGCAACTCTCACCGTTCCGTCTCATGACTTGTGTCGTCACTCTCATATTGCCATTGCATGATCATACTAGATCGTTGCACATCCCGGTACACTGCCAAAGGCATTTCCTATGGAGTCATCATCATTGTGATCTTTGAGCTTTGAGTAACTAAAAAGTGTGATGATCATCATTATTAGAGCATTGTCACATGTGAGGAAATAAAAAAAAGAGGCCAAAGAGCCAAAAAAAAAGGGAGAGAGAAAAGAAAAAAAGAGGCCTAAGAACCCAAATTAAAAAAAAGGAGAGAAATGATAGAAAAAGAGAGAAGGGACAATGCTACTATCTTTTTCCACACTTGTGCTTCATGTTAGCACCATGTTCTTCATGATTGAGAGCTTCTTGCTTTGTCACTACCATATGCTAGTGGGAATCTTCGTTTTATAACTTGGCTTGTATATTCCAATGATGGGCTTCCTCAAAATTACCCTAGGACTTCGTGAGCAAGCAAGTTGGATGCACACCCACTAGTTTTCCTCTTGAGCTTTCACATACTTATAGCTCTAGTGCATCTCTTGTATGGCAATCCCTACTCATTCACATTGATATTTATTAATGGGCATCTTCATAGCCTATTGATACGCCGAGTCAGTGTGACCATCTCCTCCCTTTTGTCTCACAACTACCACCACACTCTAGTCCACCTATAGTACTATATCCATGGCTCGCGCTCATGTATTGTGTGATAGTTATAAAAAGTTTGAGAAAGTAAGAGTGCGAAAACAATTACTTGGCCAATTCTGGGGTTGTGCATGATTTACATTAGTTGTGTGAGGATGATGGAGCATAGCCAGACTATATGATTTTGTAGGGATAACTTTCTTTGGCCTTGTTATTTTGAAAGTTCATGATTACTTTGCTAGTTTGCTTGAAGTATTATTGTTTTCATGTCAATAGCAAACTATTTTTTTTTAATCTTGCGGATCTGAACGTTCATGCCATGTGAAAGAAGTTGCAAAGGAAACTATGCTAGGTAGCATTCCACATCAAAAATTCATTCTTTATCACTTCCCTACTCGAGGACGAGCAGGAGTTAAGCTTGGGGATGCTTGATACGTCTCCAACGTATCTATAATTTTTGATGGTTTCATGCTATTATCTTGTCAAACTTTGGATGTTTTGCATGCCTTTTATTTATTTTCTGGGACTAACTTATTAACTCAGTGCCAAGTGCCAGTTCCTGTTTTTTTCCATGTTTTGGACCCCTTTGAGAGGAAATTTTGAAACGGAGTCCAAATGGAAGAAAATCCCCGAAAATATTTTTCTGGAACGGAAGAAGATCGGAGGACTTGGGAGCCAAGCCAGAAGAGCCCCAAGGGCCCCACAAGCCCCCACCCCATGGCCAGGGGGCGCCATCCAGGCTTGTGGGCCCGTTGGAGGTACCCTGACCTAGATCTTGCGCCTATATATTCCCAAATATTCCCAAAAAAATCAAGAGACGATCGCAATTACATTTCCGCCGCCGCAAGCTTCTATCTCCGCAAGATCCCATCTGGGGCACGTCATGGTGCCCTGCCGGAGGGGGGATTCGGACACGGAGGGCTTCTTCATCAACCCCATGACCTCTCCGATGTAGCGTGAGTACTTCACCATAGACCTACGGGTCCATAGCTAGTAACTAGATGGTTTCTTCTCTCTCTTGGATCTTCAATACAAAGTTCTCCATGATCTTCATTGAGATCTATCCGATGTAACCTTCTTTTGTGGTGTGTTTGTCGAGATCCGATGAATTGTGGATTTATGATCAGATTATCTATGAATCTTATTTGAGTTTCTTCTGATCTCCCTTATGCATGATTTCATATCCTTGTAATTCTCTTCGAGTTGTGGGTTTTGTTTAGCCAACTAGATCTATGATTCTTCCAATGGTAGAAGTGCTTGGTTTTGGGTTCATACCGTGCGGTGACCTCACCCAGTGACAGAACGGGTAGCGACGCACGTATCGTGTTGTTGCCATCAAGGGTAAAAAGATGGGGTTTTCATCATTGGTTTGAGATTATCCCTCTACATCATGTCATCTTTCTTAAAGCGTTACTCTATTCTTCATGAACTCAATACACTAGATGCATGTTGGATAGCGGTCGATGTGTGGAGTAATAGTAGTATATGCAGGAAGTATCGGTCTACTTGTCTCGGATGTGATGCCTATATGCTAGATCATTGCCTTAGATATCGTCATGACTTTGCGCAGTTCTATGAATTGCTCGACAGTAATTTGTTCACCCACCGTGATATTTGCTATTATGAGAGAAGCCTCTAGTGAACACTATGGCCCCCAGGGTCTACTCCACACCATATTTTCAGCCTTACACTTTTTACTTTGTTGCACTTTCCGCCTTCAGATCTCACTTTGCAAACAATCTTGAAGGGATTGACAACCCCTTTGAAGCGTTGGGTGCAAGCTTGTTTGTGTTTGCGCAGGTACTTTGGACTTGACGAGGCCCTCCTTCTGGATCGATGCCTTGGTTCTCAAACTGAGGGAAATACTTATTGCTCCTGTGCTGCATCACCCTTTCCTCTTCAAGGGAAAAACCGACGCAAATCAAAGAAGTAACAAGAAGAATTCCTATGCACCAGGGAAGGACTTTTGTTGCCGCAGCACACCCACGTGTCATACTCTAATAGGATAATTATTTATCTATATTAACATATTACTATTTTATCTATTTAATTAATTAAATAATATATCTAATTATTTATTTATTTATTTTATTAATAAACACACACACATATATATATATATATTTATATATATTCTTTAAACAACAGGTTGTGTGGGGCCTCCGTGTCAGTGGGTGTGGGGGGGTGGCCCCACATGACAGTGGCCCATCGGCCACACCATACAGAAAACACACACACACATCCACATGATGTACACACACACATATACACATTCATACATATACATTATATATCTCTTTCTACATACATGCATACATACTCAAATACATATATGCATACATAAAACTTTGCATACATACATGCATATTTCCTTTTTGTTGTATTTTCTTTTCTTTCACTTCTCTCCCTCAACTCAGAGGGACAAGCTAATCTTCCTCCTCCCCTCCTGTCATTGCAGGAGAGAACAATGGCGCCGGTACGAGGCAGAGATTGCCGGAGGGAGAAGGGAGGAAGGGGAGTGTTCCTCACCCACGTTGTAGTCGAGCATCGGCTCGATGAAGTCCGTTGGGGAGGGGGCATCGGCATCGAGGAAGCTCCGGTGGGGGAGGGCCCCGGTGTGGTTCCGGAGCGGGACCGACGCATCCGATGTGGGCTGACCAGGGACGGGTCGTAGGCGTGGTGGTGAAGGAGCGCGGCGCGGGAGGGAGGCAGCCGGCGGCGACGCGGGAGGGCCGGCGGATGGCGGGGTCGGCCGTTACAGGGGCCAACTGGGGCAGCACCGATCGGTGCCGAGGTGGAGGAGGTCGGTGCAACGGAGGGGCACGGGTCGGATCCGGTGGGGGGCCTGAACGGCGGCGAGAAGAGGTGATGGGGGCGGCGAGGAGAAGGGTCGCCCCGGGGTAGAGCAGAGGGGCTGGCGCGGGGTGTCGGTGGGTTGCACGAGGGAGCCCAGGAGAGGCCGAGGTGTAGCGGGGCAAGGGCGTTGGGTTAGGCGCTCGCGGGGATGGGTGCTGGGGCGATCGGGGAGGGAGACGAGGGGAGAGGGAGTGACGTGGGGAGGAGGCTGGCATTCGGTCTAGGGAGGGTGCGCTAGCGAGGGAGATCCCCCCGTGGGTTCTCCTGTCGGCGGGGCAGGTGGGATGGGGAGGGGCTGGCCTCGGTTAGGGTTTGGGGCGTTTAAATACCCCCCCCCCCCACCCTTTATGTGGGCTGACGGGCTGGCTGCTTGGGCCAGCCAGGCTGGGCCTTGGGGGTTTCTTCTTTCTTCTTTTTGTTTTCTTAATTACTTTCTTTTAGTAATAACAATTTTAGATTTATTTTATTTTAGTGCAATTAAACACCCAGCAACTTAGAAATTTCTAAAGGACAATATCCTAAGTAGTATTTGACACGCACCGAAGATTTTTTTTTTACATTTGAAAACTTTTATTGTTTCGATTTTATTTTAAATTTGAATTCGAACCGTTTTGAACTAACGCGAGATTAACGATAGGAAACACGGTGATGTGGCATCCTTTGCATAGGTTTACTGTAGTTTAATTACAGAGGTTACTCTAGCAACAGTTGATAATGTCACAACTCTCCCCCACTAACAAGAATTCTCGTCCCGAGAATTAAGTGGTAGAAGGAAAGAGCTCGGAGTATTCATCACGAAGATGATCCTCGCGATCCCAAGTGGCTTCATCTTCAGAATGATTTGACCACTGCACTTTAAGGAACTTGGTGACTTTGCATCGAGTGTGACGTTCATCCTGGTCGAGAATGCAGACCGGATGCTCTTTATAAGAGAGGTCTTGCTGCAGCTCAAGCATATCATGATCAATTGCTCGAATAGGATCTTTGAAGAAACGGCGGAGCTGAGACGCATGGAAGACATCGTGAACCTGAGAAAAGTTCGCCGACAATTTCATTTGATAAGCCACTTTTCCACGCCTTTCGAGAACAGTGAAAGGACCAATATAACGAGGAGCTAACTTGCCCTTGATCCCAAAACGGTGTGCGCCTCTCATTGGTGTGACACGAAGATAAGATTTTTCGCCAGGTTGATAGACCATATCTTGATGATGACGATCATACTGACTCTTCTGACGAGACTGAGCAGCCTTCAGATTCTCAAGAACAACGCAGATTTGATCTTCAACTTGTTGGCTATCATCCGGACCAAAGAGTGATCGGTCCATTGATCGGTGGCTCTGGAATTTCGTATGAAGCCAAGTGCAAAGGATACTTTGGAGTCACAGATATACAGGAGAGTCAGGTTTCAATCCTATGGAACTTTGGGTTATGGGTCCACCATGTGGGCCAAGAGTAGGCAGAGGGATGACATCTCGTACGGTATTGGTAGCAAGACATGTCAGAGGATAACCTGTCAGTTATGTTGGCAATAACATTGGTACCAAGGGTGGGGAACGAATAGAACCATTTTCCTGCTCGCTGAAACGAGGCGGACGAATAGGAAAAGTTCTCGTCCACTAGCGGCTACTGGAATGTTATCCACAATAGTAGCAGGGTCTTACTAACAGAGTTCTATACCGAGATTTTTACCTACGCAAGGAATTAACACTTCTTAGATAAGTTATGCCACAAGAAAGGTCAAACAGACCAATGGGAAGGAAAACATGTTCACACACACAAGTATCAGAGTATACCATTCCCGAGGAAAAATATAGAGCATGATATACATGATAGGTCATCAAGTACATAACCTTTTTGATAAGAAGGCAAGGAGAATCAAGATGCTTACCCATACCATGCGTTTTGGATAATTGATCAGGAATAAATTAGCATTGCGCTTCAAATGTTCGTGTTGACAATTGAAGTACCACATTCGTGCTTCGGGATAGCATCGACATGGTCATCTTGTAAAGGCCGGACCAACGGTTATACAAAGAGGACCCATGAGGAACAACTTATGAAATAAGTCATACAGTTTTTCGCATGGAAGATGGTGAATCTTACATATGGAAGAATTTATAACAATAGGTCCTTCGGCCCGCTGTGCTAGACAAGACATCACCGTACCAGGTTATATAAGACCAAGGTTATAATTATTAGAAAATGTTCCAATCACCATATCTGCCCCGAGATTCAGGTCTGATTGGTGTCGGAACACCTCAGACTCAAGATGCCTGAGAAGAAAAATGAAGATGCAAGATTCTCATGATATGAGCTACACAAGTAATTCTTGAATCATGAGTTTGACTGTAAGACATATGAACACAATGTCAAGACATTCGTGCCCACATAGAATTCTTACGTCAAAATGCAATTGAGTTCTCATTTGGAAACCATCATCGAGGATAACAAGGTTCCATGTGTAAGTCTGGATTAGCTCTTATGAAGGAACTCATTTTCCCTTGATCAAATCAATCAGTGGCTTGGGTGCTAAGAGAAATTATATGGAGTGAAGATAGCAATTCTTCAAAACATATAACACTTTGCACATGCGTGAATGACTTGGGAAGATCCTAGAGGAAGCAAAACAAAACTTTCACCTAATCAGGTGGCAGGAATGCACATAAACTTTGGGGAAACATTTCTGCTATCAAGCACATTCTTCATGAGCTAGGCACAGGGATAATGCTTTCAAGAGCTTCATCGCGGAACATGGAGAAGTTGAGGGTGTGGCTGATGGGCTCAACAACAACCCCGCAAGATTTTGACAGGGATGAATTTTCAAAAATTATAATATCAAGGAGATAGAATTTGTCAAGTCAAATGGTATAATGTCGTATGCTCGAGAGAACAACAACAATTAGACACTGGTTGAATGGTGCGCTCGGAAATACGGACAGGGTAGCACAACCAATGTCAAAAATGATGAGTCAACACCCAACACACTAAGAATGAATCAATTAGCTGTTAACCTCAAGGCAATAGGGTTGCCAGAAGTATTGGAATCACACATCACAGTTCACTTGTTGGTATTCCGGTTTGAAACAACACGGGACCAAGAAATGAATGGTGATGGCGAGAAGTATTACTATATCAAGAATTCTTAAGACGTGTGCAATTTTCACGACATTCTTGACATACCAGATAGTAATACTCCAAGGTAGAAGCTAACATAAGATGAATTAGCAAGGGACTCAAAGGACAACACAAAACATGATGAAGTTTGTGTTGGAGGGAAGGCAAAAAAGGTTGTTGATGAAAACACAAATCATAGAGGGGCAAGGATGGCATTTCTCATCATGCATTCGATTGAGACCCTGCAAGAGCTCAGGATGCTGATGATGATCACGACAAATTTGTCGAGAAGCTTCACGAACATGTAATCGTTCAGCGACGACATCAAGCAAGGGAACGGTGAAGCAAGAGGTTGTCGCAACCACACATAAGACTGCTAGCTTAGAATTGAGATTGCCTTTCGGGACAACCAACTTGATGTGGAAAGCTCGATGCAAGCTTAACGCACAATTGGAATTGTGTTCCAGGGATGAAGTGTATAGATAGTATGGTCGAGCTCCAACATGACGATGATGATGTAGCTTAACAGCTTGGAATGACATGATCGAGTACAAAATCGTAAATAAGGAAGATTACTAAAAGTTGTTGAATCAAAATGCATACGCGATTCAGTTATCGATGTACTCGTGTGTCAAACAACTCAAACACATGGAAACTGGAATTAATGAAAATATCATAGTTGATGGGGAGCTCACAAGAAGTTATATAGCTCCGTGATATCCTCGAGCTACAAGGAATAATACTTGGAGGTAGATCAACAATAAGGCTTGGACCGATGTATTGATCTGTAGAAGACAAGTGTTTTAACTTGCCTGAGAATGAAATCAAGGTAGGACAACATGGTCGGAACCACGATTACAAAGTACCAAATCACGGATACAAGATCAAATCATACAATGAATGATTATTGATACGAGAAGTTTCTCTCATAGGATCAACGTTGTTTCCGTGGGCATGAACACAAAGTTCAAGGTCGACTCCCACTTCATCAAAACATCACCTGCCATTTATTCCTCGCCTTTGATGACATTGTAGCTTGGAAAGATTATCTGACAAAACACGAGAAGAGCATGACTCGTGAAAACTCTTCGGGTCATATTGATTTATGAAGGCATAGCTACAACCCGTCGGGGCATCTTAGGAACATATACCACAAACTTCAAGAGTAATTAACACATGCTCGAAGAGCATGGCTGACAAGGGCATAGGATACAACTCATCAGAGGGAAAAGACACGATTTACCAATGGCATTATGTATCAGGGGAACAATATCACTAGAACTTTTTGAATGTAAAGGATGCCATCGGATAATAACCCAGCAATGAGTCTGGCAGTCCACAAAGGACCTGATGCGACTATCGGTACTAACTCACAGGGAGATAGGATGCAATGCATCAGGTTATAGAACATCTGGAAAAAAATATTGATACTTAATTACCAAAGGAATTAGGATTTCTAGGTTGGTGTATCATAATCGGATGCTACGATCAATATACAAGTAAGTCGAATGGACTTAGATGGACAACCAACCAAAGTTGATTTGTCGAGAACCAGCTCTGTCTGGAAGGACGTCTGAGCCGAAAGATAATTTATGAGTCACAACAGATGATTATGTGAATTCACACCGAGGTAGAATCAATAAGATCATAAGAAAATCACAAAGGATTTTAATGAATGCGGTTAGACATATGGATTTAACCATAATGCAAGAAGGTGAGAAGGTCAAGAGCATTAGGCAACTGAGGATTTCGGAAGATCGAATAGCAATTCGAAGAACTTTCGGAACCCATGACAACTGATGATGGATGAATCCCCGATAAGATAATTCATTGCATCTCGTAAAACAAGAGCAATTGGAAAAAGAAAGTATGAACGACATTGGTATGCAGTCATCCATAAGGGTTGACGGAGGGAGGGAAATTTCAAAAGCGATGAGCACAAGTTCTCGAGAGAACATCGAAGAGTGTCTTCGGAGTCTTGTGAGGAATCAAGCCATTGTCTGGAATTGTTGGGCCCGCGGGGAGGAAGTATTTACGAGAACCTAGAGTTAGAGTTAGTAAAATCTTTAACCCAAAAGAGAAAAGAGAGTAGAACCCAGAGTATAGAAAAGGAGCAAAAGATACTACTACCACCCAATTGAGATGTAGGCCCGTAAGCCACATCATCAATGTTAATAAGGTTTTTCAAACACTAGACTCAACTTCGGCCAAGGAGTTGGAAAGGGTGCTACCTACAGGCAGTCGGCTCTGATACCAACATGTGACGCCCTCGACTTAATCGTACGCTAATCATACACACAAATGCGTACGGTCAAACTCAAGGAATCACGGGAAGATATCACAACATAACTCTAGACACAAATAAAATAATACAAGCTTCATATTATAAGCCAGGGGCCTCGAGGGCTAGAATATAGAAGCTCAATAAACACACGACTCAGCGGAAGCAACAAATATCTGAGTACAGACATAAAACATGGGGTGCCTTAGAGAAGGTTAGCACAAAAGATACAGCGATCGAACGAGACGATGCCTCCTGCCTGGCAACCTCCTGCCTACTCCTAGTCTTCAGTGTCCTCCACGAAGAATCATCATAGGGGAGCAGGCGTCATCGGCGGGAAACTCCATCTCCTGGGCTCCATCATCTAGTCGCAGCAACGGATCAAGGGAACAAAGGGGGAGCAAAGCAACGGTGAGTACTCATCCAAAGTACTCGCAAGTCTTACATCAGAACTATGCTAAGTATGCACCAGTATCAAAGAAAGGGGGTTTAAATGTGGACTGACTGCAGCAATGCAAGAATAGAGAGAAGGCCTAGTCCTATCAAAGACTAGCATCTTCAGGGGTTTTGCAGCAATAGACGAGAGTAGACCAAGGTAACACAATTAATATAGTCATATAGTTGCAGCAATATTAATATGAGGTCACGCCTAGAGATCCTTCCTCGACTCCCTGTGAGGAAGCAATCCCAGGGCAACAAATCCAGTTAAGTAAAAATTGTAGTTGTATAAGATCAGGGCACAACTCCAAGTCGTCCTGTAAGCGTGGACACGACTATTCGAATAGATAAGTTCTTCCCTGCAGGGGTGCACAACATATTCCCTATCACGCTCGATAGTACTCTGGACGGACAAACTTTTCTTGGTCCTCCCGGCCTCGGAATATAGACACGTCGCAGCCCCACCTAAGCTCAATAGACACGCCAGCCCATCGGTCTAACTCCTAAGCACAAAGGGGTCATGGGCCCACTTGCCCGTCGCGCTCCTGCATGATGTGTGGACGGCCGATGTCAGTCCTAGGACCCTTTAATACAAGAGCGATGCATCTCCGGACCACTCAGGCACGGGTCGCTCCATGGCTGACATCTGGAGAGCTTCGGCTGATACGGCAATGTTGAGTACCCATAATTCTTCCCACGCAGACGGTTAGTGCGTAATAAGGCCTTCCGACCAACCCAGATCAAATACCCAAATCCATTATCATTTTAATTAAGCCATCAACTCATCCACACGGAAATCCACCCGCCTAACATCTATTCATCAACGATCCCTGTAACATGGTCAAGTAATTGTGCGGTTGTAACATCACGGGGATCTGAGGGATCACCCTCGTTGGATCCCGAACGATGTAACCGTCAAGGTGGACTTAGAGGAATCACCCTCGAGGTTCCCACACTTGAGGGGCTGTACGACAAAGACATCGTCGGGAGTGGTGAAGGAGGAATCACCCTCGATAACCACGACCGACTAGCTATACTACACAGATATCATCCTGAGTACTTCGTGAGGTGTCACCCTCGGTACCCGATAGTATCTCTATAGCTTCGTACAACTAAGGGGTGTAAGTGTTGTGTCGGGTGTGGCTCGTCAATCAGGGATCGAGACTTGAAGACAAAGCGGGGCAACTGGGCTAAGGGGTTAGAAGGGATGACTGCTCCACCTATACTAAACAGTTTTAAGGTGCGGTACTGAAAGTACGAATTCATCAAAATTAGGCTATGCATTAGATATAGGAGCTAACTACAACAGTAGCAAAATTCTAATGCAAGCAGGAGGAAGAAAGACATAGGCGATATAGGGATGATCAAGGGGGTTTGCTTGCCATGTTGCTCTGTGGCAAAAGGCTGGTCAACACGGGCGTAGATGTACCCGACAGCAGCGTTAGTCTCGGGGTCTACCGGTAAGAAGAGGGGGAAGTAATAATAAATAAAAGCAACAGTGCAACACTAAGCATGGCATGACAATATGCACGTCTAGGCATGTGCTAACGGAGCGCTATCCATCACAGATGGATCGAGAAAATATCAGATGATATTTCTCGGGTTTGTGGTTACTACCGGTGAGACTGAAAACGATGGAAAAGTTTCACGTTTGCTATTCTAGGGACGCGTGACACATGAACGGATAGCGTATCCGGATTCGTCTCGTTTTGCTGATCAACTTTCATGTGGAAAATATTTTCATCCGAGCTACGATTTATTTTATATTCAATTCTTAAGTTTTATTCAATAATTAGGAATTAAAACAGATTTAATTAATTATTAAATGCTATTATAACGTCAGCATGATGTCACGCTGACATGAGAAGTTGACTCGTCAACTATGACTAGTGGGTCCCATGTGTCATTGATAAAGTTTATTAATTAAGGTTTATTATTAACTAATCAGATTAATTTAGTGGGGGACCCGCATGTCATACTCCAATAGGATAATTATTTATCTATATTAGTAGATTACTAATTTATCTATTTAATTAATTAAATAATATATCCAATTAATTATTTATTTATTTTATTAATATATTTATTTATTTATTTAAACAGCGGGTTGTGTGGGGCCTCCGTGTCAGTGGGAGTGGGGGGGTTGGCCCCACATGACAGTGGCCCATCGGCCACACCATACACAAAACACACACACACATCCACATGTTGTACACACGCACACATATACACATACGTACATATACATTATATATCTGTTTCTACATACATGCATACATACTCAAATACATACATACATACATACATACATAAAACATTGCATACATACATGCATATTTCCTTTTTGTTGTATTTTCTTTTCTTTCACTTCTCTCTCTCAACTCACACGGACAAGCTACTCTTCCTCCTCCCCTCCTGACATAGCAGGAGAGAAGAATGGCGCCGGTATGAGGCAGAGGTCGCCGGAGGGAGAAGGGAGGAAGGGGGTGTTCCTCACCACGTTGTAGTTGAGCAATGGCTCGATGAAGTCCGTTGGGGAGGGGGCATCGGCGTCGAGGAAGCTCCGGTGGGGGAGGGCCCCGGTGTGGTTCCTGAGGGGGGCTGGCGGATCCGACGCGGGCTGACCAGGGACGGGTCGTAGGCGCGGTGGTGAAGGAGTGCGGCGCGGGAGGGAGGCAGCCGGTGGCGACGCGGGAGGGCAGGCGGATGGCGGGGTCGGCCGTTGCAGGGGCCCACAGGGGCAGCACCGGTCGATGCCGAGGTGGAGGAGGTCGGTGCAGGGGAGGGGCACGGGCCGGATCCGGTGAGGGGCAGCCGCCAACGGCGGCGAGGAGAGGTGGTGGGGCGGCGAGGAGGAGGGTCACACCGGGGAGAGCAGAGGGGCTGGCGCGGGGTGTCGGTGGGTTGGGCGAGAGAGCCGAGGAGAGGTCGAGGTGTAGCGGGGCTAGGGCGCTGGGTGAGGCACACGCGGGGATGGGTGTTGGGGCAATCGGGGAGGAAGACGAGGGGAGAGGGAGTGACATGGGGAGGAGGCTGACGTTCGGTCCAGGGAGGGTGCGCTAGCGAGGGAGATCCCCTCGTGGGTTCTCCTCATGGCTGGGCAGGTGGGATGGGGAGGGGCTCGCCTCGGTTAGGGTTTGGGGGGTTAAATACCCCCCACCCTTTAGGTGGGCTGACAGGCTGGCTGTTTGGGCCAGCTAAGCTGGGCCTTGGGGGTTTCTTCTTTCTTTCTTTTTTTGTTTTTTTTATTTACTTTTTTTAGTATTAATAGTTTTAGATTTATTTTATTTTAGTTCAATTAAACACCCACAAACTTAGAAGTTTGTAAAGGACAATATCCTAAGTAGTATTTGACACACACACCGAAGATTATTTTTTTTACATTTGAAAACTTTTATTGTTTCGATTCTATTTTAAATTTGAATTTGAACCGTTTTGAACTAACACGAGATTAACGATAGGAAACACGGTGACGCGGCATCCTTTCGATAGGTTTACTGTAGTTTAATTACAGAGGTTACTGTAGCAACAGTTGAGGATGTCACACGGGGAAATCTACTTTTGTCGCTAAGCTGAATGCCTAAGCGGCCGCAAAGCTATACTACATTGGCATCCCCCCCCCCCCCGAGGAAGGAGACTTCTTCACGGTCATCACTCGACATGTGAACAAGCGCTTGAACAAGCCAAAGTGCGAGTAACATCCAAGCAAGTTCTCGCACAATGACACAAATGCGGCGAGATATGAAACAACGTCGGGAGGCAAATGGTGGAGCTCGGCCTCAAAGAAAGCAAGGAATGCTCGGAAGAGAGGATGCGGAGGCAAAGAGAAACCTCGCTCGATGTGGGTGACCAAGGGCAACCACTCGTCGTTCTGGGGCGTCGGCTCGGTCTCGCCGTCCTTGGGCAGTCGCCAGCTCCCGTGGGCTATCAAGCCTCCGTGACGCGGGGTGGCATCCAGTCGCCCTGGATCCACCCCCGCAGAAGCGCTCTGACACTCGAGGAGGATCCATGCAACCCCCTCTTGGCCCACTCGGCCTTCAATGTCGCTCCCTTCACCACGGTCAGCAACGGAGAAGTGGGAGCTGGAGATCGACGGAGACAACCGGCGATTCCGGTCTTTGGTGGCAAGTGGCGGAAGCGGGGACGGGAAGAATCTAGTCTCAAGACGCAGTTCCTTCTCTCTTTCTTCTGTTTCGGGCCTTAAATACCCAATAAAAGGAATCCCCATTGAGCACATTGCCAGTCCAAGGAGGATCTACAGTATCCCGGGGATCACGCTCATTGTAGCATGACAGCGACATTACAGGCGCGGAAATCGGGGCGTCACCCCACTACTTGCACTACCCGCGTCTTCGCCGAAACCGCCGCCACCGCGCGTGTCCCTTGATTCAAAAAATCGCAAAAAATCTACCCCACCTCACATCCCGAATGGATCCCATATCCATGGAGTGTGACGAAGTGAGTCGAATGATCTTTTTGATCGCCCCCCTGCAAGACCCCGATCACTAGGGAAATCAATGAGGATGACCCGATTGTCCTTCCCCCAATACAGGCAGGGGCCCATCCTCACTCGCTAATTGAGCTCGCGGAGTTCCGAACTCTCATATGCCCAAATCATGGAATCTATCTTCTTGAAATATAGTATGTCATTGCCGACTGCAGCCATACCCGTATGATTGGACAGTCGCAATTCGTCACTCTTGAATCCGTGGAAGTTTATCGAAAGTCCAAATGACCCTGATCCGTGCTACAGCCCAGGAATTTCCAAGACACTGAAGACATCGGAGGAAGTCATTCACTCAGTTTGCAAAACCTCAACCGATTCAGGGTCTACTGATGGGGTTGTGCATTAGGGGTAGGCCTACGGACCTAGTTTCATAGGCCTACCTACGACCCCTTACGAACATCAGTGTCATTCAAGTCATCGTTGAAGTCTCAACCTCATTCGGCTTGGCAACCGTCACTCGGCCTGCTCAGAGTCACTCGCACCACCTTGTGTCAGTCGAACGCATCCCGTCACTCGGTCCATAGTAAGGTGAAGGCACCGAAGAGGCAGCAACGACTAAGGACTTAATCCACCACATGAAGTGCAGTGAAGACCCACATTACCAGTAACGCCAAGGGTTAAAGGTGACATTTCTAGTAACTCCCCTCTTTATTATCGTTAATTGCCTTGTAATGAAGCTCGGCCGGTCGTGGCAGCTACTATATAAGCCACTCCTGGGCTCCAGCTCAAGGGTTCAGCACTTGTAATCTTTTACACCCCCATAAGAAAACACCAGCCTCGGGGCTTGAGACGTAGGGCTGCTACCACTTCTGAGTGGGGCCTAAACTCGTAAATCCGAGTGCATCCGATGCGCCTAGCTAGACTTCGCCCCTCCATTCGTACCCCTAGGTACTATTGTGAGGATCATTCCCACGACAATGGACAAGACCCAAACTATGAACATAGCATATGATCATGTTAGTTTATTGCTAGTGTTTTCTGCACGTCAAGTATTTGTTCCTATGACCATGAGATCATGCAACTCACTGACACTGAAGGAGTTCCTTGTGTGTATCAAGCATCGCAATGTAACTAGGTGACTATAAAGGTGCTCTACATGTATCTCTGAGGGTGTCTATTGAGTTGGCATGGATCAAGATTGGGATTTGTTACTCTGTGTGACGGAGAGGTATCTCAGGGCCCACTCGATAATACAGCATCACAATAAGCTTGGAAGCAATGTGACCAAAGAGTTAGCCACGTGATCTTGTATTACATAACGAGTAAAGAGACTTGCCAATAGCGAGATTGAGCTAGGTATGGAGATACCAACAATTGAATCTCGGGCAAGTAACATACCGATGGACAAAGGGAATTGTATACGGGGTTGATTGAATCCTTGACATTGATATAGATCTTCATAGAATATGTAGGAATCAATATGGGCATCCAGGTCCTGCTATTTTTTATTGATCGGAGAGTGTCTCGGTCATGTCTACATAGTTCTCAAACCCACAGGGTCTACACACTTAAAATTTGGTGACGATATAAGCATAATCGAGTCATTGCGTTGGTGACTGAAGGTTGCTCGGTGTCCCGGATGAGATCCCGGACGTGACGGGGAACTTTAGAATGGTTCGAAGGTGAAGATTGATATATAGGATGAAGATCGTCGGAGTTTGGAAGTGTTCTGGGGCACACCGAGGAAGTGACAGAATACCAAAAGGAGTTTCGGGAGGCCCGGGCAATTGTTGGGGGCCTCATGGACCAAGGAGAGCGAGCACCACTGCCCACCAGAGGGCTGGGCGCCCCACACCTCAGACCACTTCGGCCTAAGGGAGGGGCCTCACCCTAGGGTGCCGACCAGCCCAACTTGGGTGGCAAGGTACCCAAGTGGGAGGGACCACCCCAACCCTAGCCGACGCCCCACCTTGGCCCCCGGCCCCTAGGGGAAACCCTAGGGCGCCCTCCCCTCCCCCTTTCCCCATATTCATAGAGAGGGAGAGAGAGGGCAGCCGCACCACAACGTGTTGTGACACTCCTCCTCCTCTCCCATGTAGTTCTTCTCCTCTAAACATTGCACGATGAAGACCTGTTGAGGTGTCACCACCACCACCTGACCACGTCGTCATGCTGCCGGAGGACTCAGGCTGCTATTTCACCATCGCTCGCTAGATCGAGGAGGTGAAGGCATCCTCAAGTCGTACGTGTGTTGATCGTGGAGGTGGTGTCCATTCGGCGCTTGATTGGGAGTTCGTGGGACGGATCGTGATTGGATTGTGAAGATGTAGCACTACATCAACCACGTTCTTTAACGCTTTCGCTAAGCGATCTAAAAGGGTATGTAGATACAATCTCTCCTCTCGTAGATGTGCATCTCCTAGATTGATCTTGGTGAGCGTAGGAAATTTTGCCAAATCGTACCCACCGAGATTTAGATGTTGGTCTCACCGAAACGCCAAAAGTTTCCACATTTTGCACTAGTCACTGCAACCAAGTTTACACTTCGGTTTCACCGAGTTAGGCAATAGTGTTGTAACGGTTGAGGTGCCTATATGTACCGCTCCACCTGCCTCTCATCCATAGAGGAAGCACTAAAACAGACTAACACTTGCTGCATTCATTTTCTAAGAGAGAACCACCTACTCATGTGTTGAGATCAGGATATCCCTCTCCAACCCATAGTAGCCTAGTTCGCGGGTCGGTGTTGCGTCCCATGACCCGGAGTCGTTCGACCCAGATCGAGGGTCGGGGTCAGTGCCAGATCGACTGCTGGGACGTGTTGGAAATATGGCCAAGAGGCAATAATAAAATAGTTATTATTATATTTCCTAGTTCATGATAATTGTCTATTATTCATGTCATAATTGTATTAACCGGAAACTGTAATACATGTGTGAATATATACATCACAATGTGTCCCTAGTGAGCCTCTAGTTGGCTAGGTCATTGATCAATAGATGATCATGGTTTCTTGATCATGGACATTGGATGTCATTGATAACAGGATCACATCATTGGGGAATGATGTGATGGACAATACCCCATCCTAAGCATAGCACTAGATCGTGTTGCTCGTTTGCTAAAACTTTTCTAATGTCAAGTATCATTTCCTTATACCATGAGATTGTACAACTCCCGGATACCGTAGGAGTGCTCTGGGTGTATCAAACGTCATAATGTAACTGGGTGATTATAAAGGTGCACTACAGGTATCTCCAAAAGTGTCTGTTGGGTTGTACGAATCGAGACTGAGATTTGTCACTCCGTGTGACAGAGAGGTATCTCTGGGCCCACTCAGTAAAGCATCGTGATACTGAGCTCAATGTGACTAAGGAATTAGCCAACGGATGATGTGTTACAGAACGAGTAAAGAGACTTGCCGATAACAAGATTGAACAAGGTATAGGGATTCCAACGATCGAATCTCTCGCAAGTATCATACCGGTAGACAAAGGGAATTGTGTACGGGATTGATTGAATTCCCGATATCGTGGTTCATTCGATGAGATCATCGTGGAACATGTGGGAACCAACATGGATATCCAGACCCCGATGTTGGTTATTGACCGGAGAGGTGTCTCGGTCATGTTTGCATGCTTCTCGAACCCGTAGGGTCTACACACTTAAGATTCAATGATGCTAGGGTTATATGGGAATAGCGTATGTGGTTACCAAACGTTGTTCGGAATCCCAGATGAGATCGCAGACGTCACGAGGAGCTCCGGAATGGTCCAGAGGTGAATGTTAATATATAGGAAGTGAGGAATTGGTCACCGGAAGTGTTTCGGGTGACACCGGTAATATACCGGGACCACCGGAAGGGTTCCGGGGGTCCACCTGCCCCAAGCTGCTACCTGGGCCAAAAGTGGATGGGAACGAGCCCCTAAGTGGGTTGGTGCGCCTCCACAATCAGCCCAAGGAGCAGCAAGGGGTGGAGGAGGCAAAACCCTAGGCGTGGGGAGGCCACCTTGGGCCTCAAGGCCCACCCTAGGGCGCCTCCACCTTGGCCGCCCCCCCAAGGGCCATCTAGGGCTGCTGCACCCTTAGGGTGGGAAACCCTAAGGGTGGGCAGCCTCCTCCCTCTCCTCCTATATATAGTGAGGGTTTTGGGGCTTATTTAAGACAACTTCTCTCTCTCTCTCGGCGCAGCCCTACTCCTCCTACTCCTCCTCCTCCTCCTCCTCCGTAGTGCTTGGTGAAGCCCTGTCGGAGTACCACGCAGCTCCATCGTCACCACGCCGTCGTGCTGCCGGAGCTCTCCCTCAACCTCTCCTCCCTCTTTGCTGGATCAAGGCATTGGAGACGTCACCGAGCTGCACGTGTCTTGAACGCGGAGGCACCGTTGTTCGGCGCATAGACCGAAATCCATCGCGATCTGAATTGCTTGTCATTACTAGTCTTATCTTGATTCGGCGGCATCGTGGGATGAAGCGGCCCGGACCGACTTTACACGTACTCTTATGTGAGACTGGTTCCACCGACTAACATGTACTTGTTGCATAAGGTGGCTAGCGGGTGTCTGTCTCTCCCACTTTAGTCGGATCGGATTCGATGAAGAGGGTCCTTATGAAGGGTAAATATCATTCGCATATCAACATTGTGGCTGTCACGTAGGTAAGAAGTGTTCTTGCTAGAAACCCAAATCAGCCACGTAAAACTTGCAACAACAATTAGAGAACATCTAACTTGTTTTTGTAGGGTATGCTATGTGATGTGATATGGCCAAAAGGATGTGATTTTACATATGTGATGCATGAGATTGATCATGTTCTTGTAATAGGATTCATGACTTGCATGTCGATGAGTATGACAACCGGCAGGAGCCATAGCAGTTGTCTTAATTTATTGTATGAGATGCAACGCCACGTGATTACTTTACTTTATTGCTAAACGTTAGCTATAGTAGTAGAAGTAATAGTTGGCGTGATGACTTCATGGAGACACAATGATGGAGATCATGGTGTATGCCGGTGACAATGATGATCATGTTGCCCCGAAGATGGAGATCAAAGGAGCAAGATGATATTGGCCATATCATGTCACTATATGATTGCATGTGATGTTTATCATGTTTTTCATCTTATTGCTTAGAACAACGGTAGAAAGATAAGATGATCCCTCATTAAAATTGCGAGATATGTATTCCCCTAAGTGTGCACCGTTGTGAAGGATTGTTGTCTCGAAGCACCACGTGATGATCGGGTGTGATAGATTCTGACGTTCGCATACAACGGGTGTAAGCCAGTTTACACACGCAGAACACTTAGGTTGACTCGACGAGCCTAGCATGTACAGACATGGCCTTGAATACGGGAGACCGAAAGGTCGAACGTGAGTCGTATGGTTGATACGATCAGCATGGAGATACTCACCATTGATGACTAGTTCGTCTCACGTGATGATCGGATACGGGCTAGTCGACGTGGATCATGTAATACTTGGATGACTAGAGGGATATCGATCTAAGTGGGAGTTCATTAGTAATTTGATTAGATGAACTTAATTATCATGAACTTAGTCTAAAATTGTCTTTACAAATATTGTAGATCCAATGGCCAACGCAAATGTCTCATTCAACTTCAATGTGTTCCTAGAGAAAACCAAGCTGAACGATGATGGGAGCAACTATGCGGATTGGGCTCGTAACTTAATGCTCATCCTCACTGCTTCCAAGAAGGCATATGTCCTTAATGCACCGCTAGGTGATCCTCCCGTTCCCACGGCATACCAGGACATTAGGAACGCCTGGCAGTCACGGAGTTATGACTACTCTCTAGTTGAGTGTGGCATGCTTTACAGTTTAGAACCGGGGCTCCAAAGGCGTTTTGAGCAACAAGGAGCATATGAGATGTTCGAGGAGCTGAAACTTGTTTTTCAATCTCATGCCCGGGTCGAGAGATATGAAGTCTCTGAAAAGTTCTTTAGCTATAAGATGGAGGAGAATAGTTCTGTCAGTGAGCACATACTCAGAATGTCTGGGTTGCACAACCGCCTGACTCAACTCAGAGTTGAACTTTCGGATGATGCGGAGAATCCTCCAGTCTCTTCCACCTAGCTAGAAAGGCTTTGTGATGAATTACAACATGCAAGGGATGGAAAAGACTATTCCTGCGTTGTATTTAATGCCGAAATCTGCGGAGGTAGAAATCAAGAAAGAACATCAAGTGTTGATGGTCAATAAGACCACCAGTTTCAAGAAAGGCAATGGTAAGAAGAACTTCAAGAAAGACGGCAAAGAAGTTGACGCGCCCGGTAAACCAGTTGCCGGGAAGAAGCCAAAGAAAGGACCTAAGCCTGAGACTGAGTGCTATTACTGCAAGGAAACCGGTCATTGGAAGCAAAATTGCCCTAAGTACTTAGCGGACAAGAAGTACGGTAACGTCAAAGGTATATGTGATATACTTGTTATTGATGTGTACCTTACCAGCGCACGTAGTACGAGCTCCTGGGTATTTGATACCGGTGTTGTTGCTCACATTTGCAACTCTAATGTAACGCCCCGGACACACCCGCCGGTGGTCGTTACTCCTCGCGGGATCTAGACTGGCCCCACATATCAATACTAGTATTTTCGGCGCACTTTGTCCTCACTCATGCGCACGGGAGATGAACTTCCGGTCGGTCACCCATCCTAGAACTACTCTAAGCCGAGCACGCTTAACTTGGGAGTTCTATTTGAATGGGCTCTCGGAAAGAAGGAATTTCTTATTGATATGAGTAGTCTATCATCCCTAATAAGCCAGGCTATCACATACACCACCACTCAGAGGAGAACTGCGAAACAAGCATAGGCTGGCTAAGGACGAGGTGAAGATGCACGTCGGGAATGGTTCCAAAGTCGATGTGATCGTCGTCGGCACGCTACCTCTACATCTACCTTCGGGATTAGTTTTAAACCTCAATAATTGTTATTTAGTACCAGCTTTCAGCATGAACATTGTATTGGGATCTCGCTTGATGCAAGATGGCTACTCATTTAAATCTGAGAATAATGGTTGTTCTATTTATATGAGTGGTATGTTTTATGGTCATGCCCCGCTGGTCAATGGTTTATTCTTGATGAATCTCGATCGTGATGTTACACATATTCATAGTGTGAGTATCAAAAGATGTAAGGTTGATAATGATAGTCCCACATATTTGTGGCAATGCCGCCTTGGTCATATTGGTGTCAAGCGCATGAAGAAACTCCATACAGATGGACTTTTGGAGTCTCTTGATTTTGAATCATTTGACATATGCGAACCGTGCCTCATGGGCAAGATGACTAAGACTCCGTTCTCCGGAACAATGAAGCGAGCAACCAACTTATTGGAAATAATACATACAGATGTATGCGGTCCAATGAGCGTCTAGGCTCGTGGAGGCTATCGTTATGTTCTCACCCTCACTAATGATTTAAGTAGATATGGGTATGTCTACTTAATGAAGCACAAGTCTAAAACCTTTGAAAAGTTGAAAGAATTTCAGAGTGAGGTGGAGAATCAACGTGACAAGAAAATAAAGTTTCTATGATCTGATCATGGAGGAGAATATTTGAGTCACGAGTTTCGCACGCACCTAAGGAAACGTGGAATTGTTTCACAACTCCCACCGCATGGCACACCGCAGTGTAACAGTGTGTCTGAACATCGTAATCGCACTCTATTGGATATGGTGCGATCTATGATGTCTCTTACCGATTTACCGCTATCATTTTGGGGATATGCATTGGAAACTGTCGCATTCACTTTAAATAGGGCACCGTCTAAATCCATTGAGACGACACCGTATGAATTATGGTTTGGCAAGAAACCTAAGCTGTCGTTTCTGAAAGTTTGGGGTTGCAATGCTTATGTGAAGAAACTTCAACCAGAGAAGCTCGAACCCAAAGCGGAAAAATGTGTCTTCATAGGATACCCTAAGGAAACTATTGGGTACACCTTCTATCTTAGACCGAAGGGAAAATCTTTGTAGCCAAGAACGGATCCTTTCTAGAGAAAGAGTTTCTCTCGAAAGAAGTAAGTGGAGGTGTCAGATTTCAGGCTCCGCAAAACCCTAAAGATTCGAACTCAGGGGCGAGTGTGGAGGCCACAAAGCAGCTTTGGTTCGCCTGACTCGCTACTCGTTGGGCATGGCTGAGAACTCACTCGATGGTGAGGAAGACACAGAACACGGTAGTTTACCCAGGTTCGGGCCGTCGATAAGTGTAATACCCTACTCCTTATTTGGTGGATTGCCTCTCGTGGAGGTTGGTGGATGAACTAGTATAGTGTTTGAAGGCCTTCGGAGGCTTGGTGGCCTTTGCATGGTGTCAATGGGCGAATGAATGGATCGGATCACCCCTCTACAAAGTATCCTCCCCTCTATATACAGTGGCGGCCCCCAGTCCTCTTCCCTTATCGTTTCGGCGGGAAGGGGTCCCACAACGGTCAATTTTAAAGGGGAACAGCGAAACGTGTTTCTCCTGTCCAAAAGCAGTCTTCGCGTGCAAAGTGGTTGTCGACGCAGCAGGGACGGGTCCATGGATGACGTCCGTCCTGCTGGTGGGCGGTGGTGGCCTTGTTGCACCAGAATGGAAACCTTTGGGAGATGCCTTGGAGACCTGCGTGCGTCCTTATCCCCTTTGTGCTAAAGGCGAAACTACTCCGCCCTGTTGTCCGCTGCTCGCCTGTCCTTCTCCCGCGTCATCCTTGACTCCTGAGGCCGGGTCTCGCCTCGGAATATCCGCCGCTCCGGAGGGGTCCTGAGGAGGCCCCCTCCGGGTCTTGAAGTTGTTCCTCCTTGCGAGGCTTGGTCCCTCACGAGGGCCTTGCCTTGAGTGGTGCCGGGCCTGTTGGTTTTTGGTCGATGGAGTGGGCCAGCCCTGGGCCGCAGGCAGGCAGGTCTTGGTACCCCCGTTCCTAGAACACCGATAGTAGCCCTCGGGCCCAAGGCGCTCTTGGGACGGCTTCTTGGCGAAGCCTTGAGGGCGTCCTGAAGCGTCGTGGGCCCTAAAAGTCCATGGACCAGGCTTCACGTGCGCCTCGCAGCCAAATTGCAACACTCCCCATTTCCGAGGCACTCGGAGGCGCGCCTAGTCAAACTAACGCGACGCCCGGGCGCTACGCCAGCCATCATTGCTCCTTGGGGACGTCACCTCTACGCACGCCACACGGGCGCGCTTCCTCATGAGCTATGTGGGCCCAGGAATACGAAGGTGCGCGAGTCTGCCCTCGGCCATATATATGACCTGGCGAGAGCGATACGGTCCACATTGCCTCCGTCTTCTTCATCTTCCACCTTGATCCCTCCACCCCCTCAGCATGGCGTCCGTGAGGAGGTATTCTGCTGCCGAGAAGGGGAAGGCTTCCGGGGGAGGTTTTGTCGCCCCGCTAACCAAGAGGGGCCGCGGCCGCCCTCGAAAGTACGCGGCGGTGTCGACAGCGGTCTCCGGCGGTCGCGGCCATGGTTCCGCCCGCCCCGGAATCACCATAGGCGGCAGTGGCGGAGCGTCGATTGCCGCGAGCGTCCGCAGCGGCTCAGGTGGGAGGTCGGCAATGTCCACCCAACCGCCACGCCCGTGGGCTCATTCAGCTGACATGACGATGGAGTTCATGACGTGGGTGGATAGACCGGAAATCGCATGGCTCCAGCTCCCAAACTTCTTCGGGAAGGCACTGCCGACCGGCCGGGTCCCAGGCCTGTGGTTGCAGGCCGACGGCTGCTGCGGCAGGGTGTCCTGGGTGGACGTCGAGGTCACCTCCCGCGGCTACGTGTACCTGAACCGCGGGTGGCAGACATTCGCCCACGCTCGAGGCCTGAAAGGGAGGCGCTACCTGTACTTCAAGTATGACGGGGAGCTGACGCTCTTCGTCAAGATCTTTGGGGACGAGGGCGAGCGTCTGGGTTGTTGCCCAGAAGACACCGGCCACGATGATCCTGTAGATGATCCCGTCTCTGACGGTGGGTGTCGCGCCTCCAGCAGCAGCGACACCCCCTCCGGAGGGAGCCCGAGCGACAGCAGCTACGACGAGCCGCCGCGCCCGAACCATGGGAGAAAGCCCCCAAGCGCGGCGCCGCTCATCTGCTCCTATGGCGCCTGTGAAGGAGGAGGAGGACACAGACTGGGTGCCGGCAGCAGCCCCCTCTTGGGGCCTCCATCGCTATTTGTCCCCTCCTTACATCTGATCATGCGTCCATGAAAACAAGGATAGGCCCTTCGGGCATGTAATGGATTTGGGCGACCGCCCCTTTTGTTACTACTGTTGCATTTGGTCGGTTTGGATACTTAGTTGGGTGTGCTTGGAATGAACCTCTTTGGTTGTGAGGCATGGTTATGGCGTTCTAGGGGCTTGTTGCTCGGTTGGCTTCTCCTCGATTTGGGTGAAGTGGGTCGGTGCTTTATGTCAGCAGGCCCCGGTCCCGCACATTTCCCTACCGTCATGGGGCGTGAACCGTTACCAAGGCCGTTCCTCACGGGGCGGGGCCCTGACACCCCTGATACCGACCGAATGTGCCTGGAGGACACCAGGGTGGCCAAGTGGCTTTGCGACCGGTAAGGCTCCTGAGGCACGATGCTCAGGAGCCCCCTCAGACATTCAAGTGGCTATACGTCGACAGGTCCCAGTCCCGCACATTTCCCTGCCGTCGTGAGGCGCGGCCCGTTACCAAGGTCGTTCCTCACGGGGCAAGGTCCTGACACCCCTGATGCCGACCCAGTGTGCCTGGACGGCACCAGGGTGGCCAAGTGGCTTAGTGACCGGTAAGGTTCCTGAGGTGTGATGCTTAGGAGCCCCCTTAGATGTCCAAGAGGCCCTCGGGGATTCTGCTTTCTTTTTTGGAAGGGTGAGGGGTCTGGTTTCTGGAGATCCTTAGTCTGCATTCAGGAAGCTCTACGTTGGCAGGTCCCGGTCCAGTACATTTCCTGCCATTGTGAGGCGCGACCCGTTACCAAGGTCGTTCCTCATGGGGCGAGGCCCTGACACCCCCGATGCCGACCGAATGTGCCCAGACGGCACCAGGGTGGTCAAGTGGCTTTGTGATTGGTGAGGCTCCTGAGGCGCGATGCTCAGGAGCTGTAATGCCCCAAGTGTAGAACTTTCCCTTCTTGTAACCTTCCATGTGGGGCCACCTTGTCAGAGATCTTGATGATATCATTTTGTGCCATGAATTCATGTGTGTTCCCTAGTGCTTACTTCCCTTGCATGCATGAATTACATATCATTCCTTGCCATACTTATCATTGCATGCCATGATCATGTTGCATTTGAGTTTAATAGGAGTAGTGTTGTGGTGTTGTGAGTGCATGTGACCTTGCTAGGGTTAAGTGGTGGTATTGCACTATCTTGTGATGCATGTGATAATGGTGTGTGAGTGTAGGGGTGAGTGCTAATCATTTTAAGCTCTTGCTATTTAAACTCTTTTCCCCTCCTATTTTTTCCCCATGTCAAAATTCCTTCTTCCCAAAAATGATTCTAAAATGTCTTGTGATTAGAGTTAATTGTGATTATGAGGAGGTGCAATTTTTCTGATTTGATCTTTGAATTTTAAAGGTGCAAATAAACCCAAAACAGTAGATTAATTACTGTTTTGCATTTATTTCGAAAGGCTCCAAATATTGTGTTCCTCTTTTATTTTATTAGGTCATATGTTTGCAAGAAGAGGGGGTTTTTTTCTTTTATTTATTTTCCCTACTAGGTGGCTGTGTTTTTTTCTTTTCTCTCAGGCCCTACTTTTATTAGAAATCAATCTCAAGATTTCTTTCTCTCTACCTAGAGCCAACTTGGGCCATATCCATCTTCCCTGGCCCAAGTGCCTTCGCTCCAGCAGCCCACTGGCGAGTAGCTTTCTTCTTCCTCCCGACGTCACTCTCGTACGACCGAGCCTCCACCTCCCGATTGCCTCCCCCTCAATCCAGCGGCTCGGGCTCGCCTCCCGAGACCATATAAGGAGCCCAGGTCCTCCTCCTCCACCCTAGGGTTCCCTCTCCTTCTCCCCAGCGCCGCCACCTTCCCCCCTTCTCTCTTTTCTTCCCCTGGTAAGTTTCTGTAGAAGTAGCAGAGAAGAGAGAGTCGCCGGCGCCTACCCCCCGCGTGCGTCGTCGGGCAGCACGGCCGCCATGTCCGGGGGCTCGGGGCGGCTCCCCGTGTCCCATTCCCGGCGTTAGGACCCCGAGGAGCGCCCCCCCGTCGGGCTCGTCCTCGTCAACGAGCCGAACCGGGCGTCTCCTTCCCTGCTTCGGTCTACGGCGGAGGAACTTCTTCAGCGTCTCCTTCCCCGGTCCGACTTCCTCTCTGTCGGTTCGGCGCCCCCTCTTCGCCCCAAGGTGAGGCTGCATGTCGCCCCTGTGCTTCTTCCTTCTTGGGTCGGCCGGAGTCGCCGTGATGCTTCGGTTTTCTTCCCTCTCAGTAGGTCGGCAACAGTGCGTACGGTGCAGTAGCTGGGCGAGTTGTGTGCGTGCGTGTTTGTAGTAGCAGCCGACAGCAGTAGGTAGCCTAGCAGCGCAGCAGTTCCCGCAGGGTGGCGCGCCCGGAGCTCTCTGTCCCGTGCTCCCAGGCGGACGGTGCAGCTTAGCAGGAACACCGTTGCAGTTCAAGGCAGCCAAGGAGGCACCTCCTCCCGTGCTCAGGGCGAAAATGGATCCCCCGGGAGTCCCGCGGGCCCCGCCGACGGTTTCCCCTGCCGGTGGTGGCCGGGAGTGGCGCCGCCAGCGTCCTCGGGTCCGGCCGCCGGCGGAGCTCTCCTCCGCAGCGGAGTGGCTTTACCTGCTTTCCCTTCCCATTCTAGCCAGTCAACGAACCGTAGCCTCTTGGTAGAAGTGCACAGTCTTATGAATACGCCTGTGGGAGGGCGTGGGTTCGAGTCCCCCCCTCGGCGCCTTTTGGTGGTTGTTTTTGATTTTATTCGTATCATTGGGCATGCAGTCAGCTTACCTTGCTATTCCCTCCTCTCTTGTTAACAACCGTAGCAGCAGCGTAGTGGTGGGTTGTGGTGCTGTTGTATCAGGGGGCTGGGGTTCGAATCCCAGTCAGCCCAGATTTCTTTTTCTTTTGTTCTTTTTTTCCTGTTTTGCAGTCTTTTTTTCTCCCTTGCTATGTGAGCAACCCCATGTCCAGCTCAGAGTATATTTTGTTCTATGTATTTCTCCCTTCCATGTTAATTGTAGGAGGTGTAGGAGTAGTTTGTGATGATAGTAGTGGTGTGAATCCATGCCTATGTTCCTCCCTTCCATGTCACCTGTTGGGGAAGTAGGAGAAGTATTGTGATGGTAGTAGTGGTGTGGGCCTAGGTGCTCGTAAATGGTGCTTGAGGTGTGATGTGTGTGAGAGTGTGTTTATATTGGTGCTCTCACTTGGGTGCCCTGCTAGTCTAGTGCATGTGGGTGCTAGTTTCCCTCATGAGGGTGGCCTTGTGCAAGTGTGTGGATGTAGGGGTGCCCTCCCCACCACATATAATTGTGTGTGAGAGCTTATCCTAGTGTTCATTGCCATCATAACATGTGTAGGAATGGAGATGATGTTGTTGTGAGTGCACCCCACTTGTGGTACCTACTAAAAGTGTTTGAGAGATGATGCTACCAAGTTACTTGCTTAGTTTCTTACCCCCTCTAGTTTTCCTTAGGTTTAAGGGCATGATGTTGTTGTAAATGAAGTGGAATATATGTGAGAGTGTGCACCATCACATGCCCATATGTGGAGGTGTGCATACTCTCTTGTTAGCTTAGAATCCTATTGTGTTGTGCTTGAATCTAGTAGTATTGTGATATGGGTGTTGGTGTTGTTGATGTGCATGACACAAACATGGGGTTCAAACCCCCATGTCACTTTGTCATTGTGCACATGAAACTCTCCTATTTACTTGTCATCTTAGAAGCATACCTTATGGATTGCATTTGCACTTTGTTGAAAGTTTGGGCCTTGTTCCCATGGTATAGAAGGAGCCCAAAGGCATGGGTCTTGGTGTGCTAGTTGTAGGGGTTTGTGCTCAACACCATAGTGGTGTCAAACACCTCTTGGGGACATGTGTGTGCAAACTATGCCTAGACAAAGTGGGCATGTGGCTGGAAAACTCCAGATTTTGAACTCTGAAAATTTCACTAAGTCTGGAATGCTGAGAACATTTTCTTCCCCTGTAGATAAGGTTGTGCTGGTCATTCTGTTAAGAACTGGACTTAGTTCAGTGCTAGTGTTTTGAACCTGGTACGTTTGTGAAGCTTCCTGTCAATTTTCAAGTCATTTGGTGTCCAGTAGCTTGTGTTTTGATTGCTGTCAAAAAGCTTCAGAACAGAAACAGTAACTCAGGTGCAGGAATTTTCACTAAGTCCCTGAGAACTGATGGTTTTGGGAAAGTTTGTGGCCTTGTATCTTCTAGAGTTTAATTCCTTTTGCTGTGATTCTTGCTGGATATGGTAGTGTTCTTGGTTGGCAACAGCCACATATATTATTTGTCATATTTGAAGACCTGTAGCTATGTTGCATGTTGCTCTCAAACAGCTAAGATGCAGAAACTGGCAGATTGCGTAGTTTTGACATTTTGTTCAAAGTTTGCGTTTAATTGTTGTTGGAGTGTTCTACCTTGCTCCATTTCATTCATGTTGGGTTCATATATGTCTTGGCAACCTGGGAACACCAGATTTGTGCCAATTGTGTGTGTGGTGATGAATCTTTCATGTAGGGCTTCATATCGTGTTTCGTTGTTTCCCGTTGATCCGTAACTCCGTTTGCAAAGTTCTTTATATGGTTTTGCACCGTTTTTACGAGATGCATATGTTCATTTCATTACCATGCATTTCCAAATAGTTTAGTGCAAAGTTCTGCCCAGGAACTTGTTGTAGTTATTCTTGCTTGTGCTAGTGTTAGAAATAGGGATGCTTGCTCAACGTTCATCTCATGCATCATGTGATTGTTGCATTTTGTGGTGCTGCTGTTCATTGGCTGTTGTTCTTGCATTGGGTAGCACCGGGAGCGGAGACCGAATACGTGGAGTCAGGAGAGTACGTGCAGGACGATCCAGAACCATTCCAAGCTGAGGATATCACAGGCAAGATGACATGACCTTGATCCCATATCTAGACTTGTTATGTTAGTTTCGATTCCACGTCATATTGCTCGCTGCCTACCACTGATAATATATTGCCTCTTCATATGCCATGAGCCCAAACACCTTACTCTTTCCTAGCAAATTTGCATGGCTAGGTAGGCTTGCTCAGCTACTAATGTTAGCATTGTTAGTTGCAGGTGTTTATAACTCATGAGTTGCCATGAGCTTGATATCATTATATTAATTTCTGTTATTTATTTAATGAACCTATATATTTGGTAAATGACGGGAGGCCTAGACTTTTGCCGGGTGTCTTGTTCCGTTATTGCCGCCTTAGTTACCGGTTACCGGTGTTTGATTCCATATTGTTCGCTCCTAACACGTGCGGGGTTGTTATGGGGACCCCCTTGATAAATCGCGTAGTGTTAAGGCTTGTCCGGCAGGACCCAACATTGGTACTATTTGCTAATCACTTAATAATAAACTGCATAGGGAATAGCTACCCCGAGGTTTCTTAATCAACAACCCGGGCTAGTGCTCCTCATGAGTGTTGGTCCAAACCAGAGCAGCTTATTACGCTCCCCGGGGCAACTCGGAGTTTTGGCGTGGTAACCATCGCTCATCCGGCATGTCCTGAGACTGAGATACGCGGCTCTTATCAGGGTCGTCGACACGTCGGGAGGTCCTGCTAGTCTTGTCTTGCCTTAGCGGTATATCTTGCGTACGGAATCCCGGTGAAGCTTTGGTTTTCCCCAGAGTTGAGGTTTTCCTCTAAGGAATCCGACGAGATCACGAGATTGGTGATAGAGGATGCCTTTGCGGCCTGTGTTCGTTTGTGATGGACTAGTTGGAGCACCCCTGCAGGGTTTAATCTTTCGGAAAGCCGTGCCCGCGGTTATGTGGCAACTTGGAATATTTTGTTAACATCCGGTATTAGAAAACTTAAACATAAACTAATAAAATATGCCAACTGTGTGCGTAACCGTGACTGTCCCTTCGAAGAGCTCTCTTCGATCGGGGACACGGTGGGGTTATGAATGTCGTAGGAAGGTGTTCAGGATCACTTTCTGATCAAGTATTCACGATCGTTAGTATGGAACACTGTCACTTCTCCTTTGCGTAAGCTAGCCTCTTATTCAACCTTAGGATGCAGCAGCCTGAAACACTTCACCCCTTCCTTACCCAATAACATGACTAGTTCTGGCACCAAGGTCTTAGATTGCTGAGTCTCCGTGACTCATGGATTCCTCCGAAACTCCCAGCAGGTACAGGTACCCCAGAGGCAGATGATCCCGACGGCACCCGGCTGGCGTGGCAGTACGACGAGGAGACAGATCGCCTTTACGTGAACTATCCAGAGGACTGAGCCGTGGTCGTGATCGTGGGCCTGCAGCGGGTAGCATAGCATTTTCCGTGTTTTGTAGTCCGTACCGGAACTACCTTGTTTGTATCTGCGTTGTACTCTGTATTTTAATAAGAAGACAGTTGAATCCCAGATTGTCTACTTTATTTATTATTATGCGCTATGTTTACTTGCTTGCAAAACACTTAGATGCGCTTCTTTCCTATTCGGGGCCTCGACCCCCAGATCGGAAAGGACCGCATCTTGGTCGTTACAGGAGCCCCCTTAGGTGCTCAAGATGTCCCAAGAGAAACAAGTGTTGTAAGAAAAGACCAATTTTGTTCCCTCTCCAGGATGGCGCGTCGAGCCGTAGATGGGACTCCTGAGCGAGTATTAGATGGCATGAGTTTGCCGACTCATCCATGAGTGCCACGCGAGGGTTTTGGCGCTAAGGCCTTGGCGAGGTGTCGGCACCGTGCCCCCAGCCCCCGCTCACGGGGTACGAGCGGGGGGGCAGGCGAATGCTCGATTCACAGGAAGAGAGCGTGCTATGAAGAATGGCCAAGAAAGCAAGTTTTCGAAAAGACTTCATTTGGAAAAGCCCCAAGCTTGATTTCGTAAGTATCAGCAAATCCAAGCCAGAAAAAGCAAATGAAAGCCGCGTCCGGCGCCTAATCTATTCTCCGCCTTCGTCTCCCCCCAACGCGGAGCATAGGGCTTCCACTAAGCGTGGGATGGACCCCTCCGCGTCCTTGGGGGGGCCCTGGGCTTATACAGCCTCGGTTCATTATTACGTGAGAGTGTCACGGTGGGGGTGTATCTAGGAGGTCGCCATGACGCTTTGCCTCGCAAGTGTCCCTACCCCCAAGTCATTGGTGGACCGAGTTGATTTCATTGCCAGTTGTGGGCATAGTCATTGGAGGACTAAGTTGATTGCCTCCGTCTTCTCCCCAGTGCGGAGCGTAGGGCTGCCACTAGGCGTGGGATGGACGCCTTCCGCATCCTCGGGGGGCCCTGGGCGTATACAGCCTCAGATTGTTATTACGTGAGATTGTCACGGGATGAAGTAGGTTCCGGAAGGATTGAAGGATGATGCACAGGCGGTGCAGAGCGTTAGGGGTAGAACTTCCGGAGACCTTGAACGGGCCCTCCCACATGGGTGCAAGCTTATGCAAGCCCTCCCTGGATTAAACCCTCCTCAGGACGAGGTCGCCGACTTCAAGGGTCCTGGAGCGGATGTTGCGGGAGTGATAGCGCCACAAGGCTTGTTGGTACCTTGCGGCTCGGAGTGAGTCTTGGCAGAGCGCATCCGCTCCAAGCACGAGGTCCATCCCCCATGCTGCCTCCTCACACTCCTCATCAAATGCCATGACCCACGGGGACCGGTGCTTGATCTCGTGGGGAAGGACCACCTCGGCTCCGTAGACGAGGAAGAACGGGGTTTCGCCGGTGGGCTTGGTCGCGGTGGTGTGGAAGGACCACAACACCGACGGGAGCTCGTCAACTCAACCCCGGCTGCAAGCTTCGAGCTTCTTCTTGAACCTCCTCACCTTGAGGCCTCGCAGGACCTCTGTGTTGGCGCGCTCCACCTGGCCATTGCTTCGCGGTTGGGCCATCGATGCGTAGCATACCTGCGTTCCTAGGTTAGCGTAGTAAGTCTTAAAGAGTTGGTTGGTGAACTGTGAACCGCTATCGTTGATGATGCGTTTGGGGACGCCGAAGCGGCTCACGAGTCCCTTGATGAATTTGACGGCCGACCTGGCAGGGATGGTGCGCACGGGCTCCACCTCCGCCCACTTTGTGAATTTGTCGATGGCGACGTAGAGGTAGTGGTAGCTTCCCGCCACCCGCGGGAAGGGCCCCAATATGTCCAGCCCCCAGACCGCGAAGGGCTAGGAAAGCAGAATGGTCTGGAGGCCCTGCGCGGGCTGGTGAATCTTCTTGGCGTGGAACAAGCAGGCCTCGCAAGACCGGACCAGCTCGGTGGCGTCATCCAATGTTGTAGTCCAGTAGAAGCCTAATCTGAACAACTTACCTGCGAGCGCGCGCGAAGAGGAGTGATGCCCGCAGTCCCCTCCATGGATGTCGTCCAGTAGTTCGCGCCCGTGCTCCCCGGGAATGCACCACAACGCGACGTCATTCAGGCGCCTACGGTACAAGTTGTCGTCCCGCAAGCAGTGGGTCGAGGCTTGTCGTGCTACGCGCTCCGCTTCTCCCTCCTTCTCCGGCAATGTGTCGTGGAGAAGGTATGCCCCGAGTTCCTGCATCCAATCATCGGCTTGCGCCTCCAGGGCCAGGAGCAGTCGAGCCCCCGAGGGCTGACCGCAATCCGGAGCCCCCGAGGGCGGTGCTGGGATCCTTGGGCGTACGACAATGTAAGATGGGAGCCCAAGGACGAGCTCCTCTCCTCGTGGTGCCGGGCCCTCGGGTGACGGCGTCGTGGAAGGCTCGAAGACGCGTGGCTCTTGAGCCTCGCGACGCGAAGCTCTTTTGGCGATGTCGTCCGCCTCCTTGTTCTCACCAGCAGGACGTGTTGCAGCTCGAGGACCTGAAAACGTTTCTCAATCTTACGTACCTCTTGCAGATACGCTTACATGTGCTCGTCCTTGGGCGTGTACTCTTTGTTGGAGAAGTTGACGAGAAGCTAGGAGTCGCCCATCACAGCGAGGCGCCGGATCCCCAAGGTCGCCGCCGCCTTGAGGCCAGCGATGAGTCCTTCGTACTCCGCTATGTTGTTGGAGACCTTCTCCCCACGCTAGAAGCAGAGTTGTACGGTGTAGTGGAGCTTGTCTCCCATCGGGGAAGTAAGCACGACTCCAGCCCCTGGCCCCTTGCGCGTGAAGGCTCCACCGAAGTGCATGGTCCATCCCTCAGGTGCCTCCTCACAGGGGGCAAGGGATTAGCTCCCTTCCATCCCCTCCCCCCCCCCCCCCCGCGCGCGCGACGCGTCCGTCCACTCTGCCATGAAGTCAGCCAAGGCCGCTCCCTTAATGACCCTGGTTGTGTTGAATTCGATGTTGAAGGCCTGAAGCTCGATATTCCATTCGGCTACCCTTCCCGCCGCGTTTGGGTTATGCAGGATCTTCTCTAATGGGTAGGCGGAGACAACCTTGATTGGGTGCCCCTGGAAGTAGTGGTGCAGCTTGCGCAAAGCAACGAGGAGCGCTAGGAGGAGTTTCTGCTGCATGGGGTAGCACGAGCGCGCATCCCGCAACACCATGCTGACGAAGTACACCGGATGATCGACGAGGAAGAGGTCCTCCGGGACGTCATGCTCCTCGGCGATCTCACGAGGTTCGGATGTCTCGCGATCTGGAGGAGGGGTCGGCGCCACAAGAGGGCTAAGCATCTCATGGCCCGACCCTGCGGTCTGGGCCTCCGGTTCCTCTGCCTGCGGGGGAATCGGAGCTCGCGAGTCATGCGGGCTTCCAGCCTCCACAGGTGGGGGCCGCCGGGGTTCCCCAAAGTGGCGCCCTTGCTGGTTCGTGATGTCCCACAAGCGTATGGGATCGCAGCAGTTTTCAAGGGTAGAGTATTCAACCCAAATTTGTTGGTTCGCACGACGGGAAGTGAAAGAATATTCTCAAGTATTAGCAACTGAATGTGTCAGATTCAACCACACCTGAAAGATTAGTGTCTGCAAGCAAACTATCAGTAGCAAGGTGGTATGATAGCAACGGTGCCAGAAACAATCTGTTGACAAGGCAGACTATTCCTAACTGTTGTATCAATGGCGCCAGTAAAAAGCATGTTGACGGGATGTCGGTGCCAACAAAGTCTTGCAACAAGTAACAGCGGAGCAGTAAGGAACGGTAGTAGCAGCAGCAGCAAAGTAACAAGTAACAGCAGTAGCAACAGCAGCAGCAAAGTAACAAGTAACAGCAGTAGTGACAGCAGCAGTAAAGTGGCCCAATCCCTCTTGTAGCAAGGGACAAGCCTAGACAAAGTAACGTAGCGAGGACCAGTAGTAAAATACTCGTAGGTAGTGGATCGGTGATGGATGAGTGTGACGGATGTGATTCATCATGTAACAGCTATAACACGGAGAGATATGTAACTAGCTCCCGTTCGTCAATCTAATGTAGGCATGTATTTCGTATGTAGTCATACGTGCTTAGGGAAAAGAACTTGCATGACATCTATTGTCCATCCCTCCCGTGGCAGCGGGGTCCTAATGGAAACTACGGGATATTAAGGTTCTCCTTTTAATAAAGAATCATACCAACGCATTAACACGCGATGAATACATGAACTCATCATACTATGGTCATCTCCGGGAGTGGTTCCGACTATTGTCACGTCGGGGTTGCCGGGTCATAACACATAGTAGGTGACTACAACTCGCAAGATAGGATCTAAAACACACATATATTGGCGACAACATAATAGGTTCAGATCTGAAATCATGGCACTCGGGCCCTAGTGACAAGAATTAAGCATAGCCAAGTAGTAGCAACATCAATCTAGAACATAGTGGATACTAGGGATCAATCCCCGTCAAGAACTAACTCGATTACATGATAGATCTCATCCAACTCATCACCGTCCAGCAAGCCTACGATGAGATTACTCACGAACGATGAAGAACATCATGGAATGGTCGATGGAGAAAGGTTGATGCTGACGATGGCGACGATTTCCCCTATCCGGAGCCCGAAACGGACTCCAGATCCGCCCTCCAGATGAAGAACAGGATGTGGCGGCGCCTCCGTATCGCAAAACGCAATGAAACCTTATCTCTGATTTTTTTTTTCCAGGCGAAACGGAAGATATAGAGCTGAGATTGGGGGCGGTGGTGCCACGTGGGCCCCACAAGCCCTCATGGCGCGGCCATAGGGGGTGGTCGCGGCCTGTGGGCTTGTGGCCCACTGGCACGCCCCCTCCGGTGGATCTTCGCGCGGGTATTTTTCTTTTATTCCAGAAAAAATCTCCGTAAATTTTTAGGACGTTCCGAGAACTTTCATTTCTGCACAAAAACAACACCATGGCAATTCTACTGAAAACAGCGTTAGTGTGGGTTAGTTCCATTCAAATCATGCAAGTTAGAGTCCAAAACAAGGGCAAAAGAGTTCGGAAAAGTAGATACGACGGAGATGTATCAACTCCCCCAAGCTTAAAGCATTGCTTGTCCTCAAGCAACTCAGTTGACAAACTGAGAGAGACAAAAGAAAAACTTTGACGAACTCTGTTTGATCTTGCTGTTGCAACTATGTCTAACTCACAACCAGAATTTCAGCAAGATCACAATCAAACCACATAAGCAAATGACATCTAGGTCTCACGGTAAACTCATATCAATGGCATAATCAACTAGCGAGCAAATAATAATAAGTCTCAAACGTCAACACTTCAATCAAAACAATCATGAAGCAGCACAAATAGATGGTATCTCTCTAGCTCTTTCTGAGACCGCCAAACATAAATGCAGAGTACCTTAAAAGACCAAGGGCTGACTAAACATTGTAATTCAAGGCAATGAAGATCCAGTCATAGTCACACTCAACACAGTTAAAAGCAAAGCATAAAAACAATAGAGGTGCTCTCTAATTGGTGCTTTTGTAAGAGGAGGATGACTCAACAGGAACATAAATAGACAGGCCCTTCACAAAGGGAAGCATTGATTTGCAGAGGTGCCAGAGCTCAAGCTTCGAAAACAGAGATAATAATTTTGGGTGGCATGCTTTCATTGTCAACGCATTGACTAAGAGTTCTCAATATCTTCCATGCTACACATGCTATAGGCGGTTCCCAAACAGAAAAGTAAAGTTTTGACTCCCCCACCACCAATCAATCACACTCCACGGCTAGCCGAATCCTCGGGTACCATCCATACCAACATCAATCCTGGGGGAGTTTTGTTTGCAATTATCTTTTCGATTTGAGCATGGAACTGGGAATTCCAATTATCGTCCCCTTTCTCGTCAATGATAGTGAATAAACACATGTCGAAGATAACACGCCTAGCATGGAAGATACCAATAGCCCCCTGTCACCACATGAGCGGTTCGGGCATGCAAAACACATTATTTCTTGAAGATTTAGAGAGTGGCACATGCAAATTTACTTGGAACGGCAGGTAGATACCTCACATAGGTAGGTATGGTGGACTCATAGGGTACAACTTTGGGTTTATGGAGGTGGATGCACAAGTAGTATTCCCACTTAGTACAAGTGAAGGCTAGCAAAAGACTGGGAAGCGACCAACTAGAGAGCGACAACAGTCGTCAAAATGCATTGAGAGTAACAAACATTGAGTGCAAGCATGAGTAGGACATAAATCACCATGAAAATGAATATCATAGAGGCTATGTTGATTTTGTTTCAACTACATGTGTGAACATGCGCCAAGTCAAGCCACTTGAAACATTCAAAGGAGGATACCATCCTATCATACTACATCATAGTCATCTCAACATTCATGTGGGCATCCAAGACAAACCATTATAAGCTCCTAGCTAAGTAAGCATGGCATAAGCAACTATGATCTCTAAGTTGTCATTGCAAACATGTTTCCCTCACAACAAAGCTAAATCAGGCATGATGAGCTAGTCATATTTACAAAAACAAAATAGATCGAGTTCATACCAGCTTTTCCAGGCTCAGTCACTTCATCATATATTGGCATTATTTCCTTTCACTTGCACGACCGAACGATGTGAACAATAATAAGCGTGCTCGTGCATTGGACTACGCTAGAATCTGCAGGCAGACACAAAGGAAAAGACAAAGTAATATGGCTCTTTGAAAGTTAAACACGTATGCATGCAAGAACCACTAAACATTGTAACCAATATCTTCTACCTTGACCCAAGGAAAAAGAAAACTATTTACACGGGAAAACTCCCAACAAGAAAAAGAAGAAAAAGAAGATCTTTTTGGGTTTTTCTCAAACTAGACAGACACACGAAAAGAAAACGAGAAAAAGAAAATAAACTAGCATGGATGATACAGTGGCAAGGTGTGAACACCGGCTAACAAAGTGAAAGCATAAGCAAGAATGTAAAGTCGGTGAGAACACGTACTCCCCCAAGCTTAGGCTTTTGGCCTAACTTGGTCTACTCCCAAGGAGGGAAATAACCAGCTCCTGGGTACTCCGGAGTGGACTATGGATGCCACTGCTGTGTGAGCTCCTCCGGCTCCCACTGATAAACCGACTTCTGGTACTCGACTGGTGGCTCGGGCACGGGCACATGTGGTTGGGCCAAGCCCCAATATGCGTAGATGTCTGAGGGCATAATAGTGTACCTGCCTGCATGAAGATTGAACAAAGAAGGAGCAGGCAAAGTAATAGTCTCATGAGTACCCTAACTAAATACCAGGTTATAAATTATCCTCCCACCTATATCTCTATCAAGAAATTCATGGCGAACCATGCTATCATAATCTAGATATCTCTTGGGAAGAAGCATCTCTTCTTCCTCCTCCAGTATAATGGGTATCTCAAAGTGTCTGGCAAGACGGGTAGCATAGATACCTCCATAGACAACACCTTTAGAACGGTTAAGGTTCAACCGTTGAGCTACTATAGCGCCCAAGCTATAAGTTCTATCGTTATAAAGGGCTTCGCGCAAGACCGCAAGATCTGGGGAACTAAGTGACTCAGCTTTCCCACAGCCAATCAAACATTTTCCCACAAATAGTGAGAAGTACCGAAGCACGGGAAAATGAATGCTAGCAGCTCTAGTGCAAGACACTCCTCTCTCCTCTCCTACAGCAATTGTACCGATAAAATCTTCCAAGTCCCATGGACGAGGTTCATGAATATCCCCAACGTAAGGTAATTTGCAAACATTGCAAAAATCCTGGAGTGACATGCGCTGGGGGACATCATAAAGTTTAAACTCAACCATAGGAGGATTCTTCCTCGGATAGAAGTTAAAGCTTTGTACGAAGATATTAGTGAGGAGGAGTTATTGCGAACACTAATCTTCAATGAAGGCGGTAAGGCCTGCGTTCTCCACCAAGTGATAAAAGTCCTCATAAATTCCAGCGGCGCGTAAGAACACGTCGCTTGGCCACTCGCACGCTCGAAATTCCACGACTCGAGGGACCGGATACTTGGGCTTCTTCTCACTCCCATCATCCTTGGGTCACGGCTTGACGAGCCTCTTAAGAACCTCCTCATATTTTCCCTTCTCTATCTCTTAAAATTTCTGAATTTTTTAGGGATTCTAAGGAAAAGTGAATAAGGCTCAACGAAACTTGTAGCAACTACTCCAACAAGTGCCTAGAGACCATATTACGCATCAAAACTACTTGGGACCAGCTGAAATTAGCATACAAAGCTCAAGAACATGGTCACCAAGGCAGCAAAAATACGCGGAGTATAAGGCACTAGAGCAAAAACTAATTTCACCAATGGAGGAGTCACTTACCAAGGAGTAATTTCCCCAAAATAGTTCAGAGAACGGTGATTTGATCAAAGAGATCGAAAATCCCAGCAAGAGGAGCAAGAACACGTGTTTGAGCTGCGAAACGGTTTTTTCTGGAGGTAGGAGAAGGAGATGAGAGCAAGAATGAGTGGAGGGGGTGCCTGTGGGCCCCACAAGCCTGGGTGGCACGGCCAGGGGGGTGCCCGCGCCCCTAGGGCTTGTGGCCCGCTGGTGTGGCCCCCAGACAGACTCTTCGTCCCAGTATTTTTCAAATATTCCAGAAAAAATCATACTAGATTTTCACAGCGTTCGGAGAACTTTTATTTTCGGGGTACTTTTCTACCGGACGCTAAAACAGAAAACAGGGAAAACAAAACTAAATCTATCATTTTTCTTCTAAGCAACCTAAAGTGAAAGCTTGGAACAGAGGTTTGTGACCCCTCGATTCATCCATCTCATGGTCATCGAAAGAGATCCGTCAATGGGGTTGATCAAGTCCCCTCAACAAAACTTTCTCGAATCGCAAAAGAGAACGGAGAATTTTTGAATAGTCACTAGGTCACCTCAATGGAGATGTGTATTTCCCCAATAAGCAAATCATACTTCATCTTAGGGGGTGGCCGCGGCCTTTGGGCTTGTGGCCCACTGGCATGCCCCCTCCCGTGGATCTTTGCGCAGGTATTTTTCTTTTATTCCAGAAAAAATCTCCGTAAATTTTCAGGACGTTCCGAGAACTTTCATTTCTACACAATGTCGGGACCCCGATTCTAAGCTAAAAAAATAGGAATCCAGCCTGTAACACATCGCATCTCTTTGCGGTCTCACGCACGGTTAACCCCACGGCTGCAGCCTTACCTTAGCCGGGACCGTTTGCGCCTTTTGACTCGCGTATGCAATTGTGTCGCTAGCAATCCAATGACAAAGAACCCGGATCGACATGTCTAGTCATAAACCAAAGTGGCAGTTCCGCACAGGGACAGGCATACATGACCCAGCAAAGCAGGCGTCGGTCACCAGCGAATGTAGACGAGTCGTAGCAAGCTACAAGGACTCCATTACATCGCGTGACATTTCCCCAAAGGGGACATACACAACAGCTAAGAAGGACACACGCCGGTCAACCAATGTGTCTGGAGCAGTAGCGAGCTACCATGGCTCGTTGGATCACAAAGGGGCATTTCCTTGTAAGGAATGCTACTAAAGTTTACGGCTAGGTAATCGAACCCCATACATATCAGGTACGGCACACGTACGCATGGCATACCGATATGTATAGATACATCGATGGCATCACAACATAACCATAAACATACAAGCTTTATTTAAAAGGCTCGGAAGAGCCACACACATAATATTACACGGGAGGGGTCTCACGACCCATCATAGCAGTCATTCAAGTTACAAGCCAGCGGAAGTAGATAAACTGTCTAAGTACAGACAGATGAAACTAGAAGGCACGTGGCCTGACTATATTACAGACCCACCCTAGGGCCAGATCGTAGCTGGGATACCAGCTACTCGTCGTCGTCGATGTCTAGGAAGAACCCTCCATTAGGGTCATTAACAACCTCTACAACAAATATTATGCAAACATGAGTACGGAGGTACTCAGCAAGACTTTAGGATAACTATCTACTCATGCAATGTATCAATAAGGAATTGTGGGGTTTCATGCGGAAAGCCAGCATTTGACTCGTGGCTAGACAACTTGCATTTTAAAACAATTTTTGACAACTTGATTCCTCGCACACGAGTCCACTAACACCACAACAATAATCAATCGTGGAATCATTCCATCTCCATACGGAAATGCCGTCCACGACACTCACGCTTAACTTGACAATTTTATGAGTAGCCATTGAAGTTATCTATGAACAACATATGTCTCCAAGTAGTCCATATCCGCGGACGTGGCTATTCGAATAGATCATAACCCTGCAGTGGTGTACTTCGTCAAACACGCTCTCGCCACTTATCGCCATCTGCACGTCATGCACCTCGGCAACCTTCAAGCGGAAGCCCAGCGAGGGAGTCGGCCACGACCGTTACCACGCTAATACTTAGTCCAGGTCTATCGCCTATCTGAGGGTAACCCGCATGGAAGTCTGGCCGAGGTTTCCGCCACGGCCCCAAACGATGTGCGTAGGGTTCCCAAGCCCACCATTTGGGTGCCACTTGGTACACCGTGCCACTGCCTACCGCATCATAGCCCACCCCTCAGGTCAGCGCTATGCACGGCCTCCAGCATGACTATAAACACCAGAAACTACTTGCAACTCCTGGACCGAGTACTAAGCGATTAATAAGTCGAGAGGGTCAATTAAGTATCCCAACGTGTGGTAGTATCTAGTCTTGGATTACATACACGGAACTCGGTTCCTAAGGACGGTTCCAATGAAACAACCCGCCATGTACTCCTACATAGCCTTTCACCGGTACCTTTACCAAATCAGGTTCAACACACAACCTTTACCTACTGAACACATTCTCACAATTCTATTCATCTCCAAGATGACAGACCATACACAACTCTAAGAATAGCATGCATAGCAGGATAAGGCACATCATGGCTCAAGCATCTATCAGGTATGCTAGGTTGCAAGGTTCAGCTATTTACTGTGACAAAGACAGGTCATGCAAAGGAAGTGGGTTCAACTAACGTGGCAAAAGTATTTGAAGCATTTGATCTTAATGCAATAAGTAAGTGCAGGAGCGAGAACATGGGATTTATTGGGATGATCAAAATGGTTGCTTGCCTTGTTGCTCAGAGGAGGGACAATATCCGTCAGTCGGATATTCAGTGGAATCCGGAGGAGCGGAGCCTACCGAAAGAAATGACAACAATCAATAACAATCATATGCAACAAGATGATGCATGAGCATGGCATGAGGATGCAAGGTGGTATGCTAATATAGCTAACATTTATTATGTTTGAAGTTGATTTGAATCAGATTCAAATATCACTTCAAACGAGGTATTCTCGAATACAATTTTAATTGATTCGACCCGATGCTCAGATCAACTTGTTTTTAACATGCATGGAAATGACATGTTAAGTTGCTGGTTGTGATTGAACAATGTTTGATCATAGAATTTGAAGTGGAATTCAAATGATTTTCAAATTCCATCTCCATAGCATTTATTAAATTTAACTTACTCATTATTCTACATGTTTGGTCGAGTAACATTTCCAAACATGTTTGAAAATGACATATTCCGATTCCTTGGATTTTTCTGATACTTTTTCATATATAAATTATTTTCATTGGAGTTACAGATTAATTTCTATGATTTCCAGAAGTTTTGGCATTTTTCTGGAATTCTTTTAATCAGAAATCCACTTATTGCGTCAGCCCTACGTCACCATGGCGTCAGCCGTCGGCTGACCTGATCAGGTCAAACCCGACAGGGGGGACCCACTGGTCAGCCTCACAGGGATAATCCCGCGCTGACCAGCCCCTGATTGCGTTTGACTTGGCCTCGGGCCCACTCTCACTGACTGCTTAGAGTTTTAAACGGGAGATTAGAGAGGTCAGGTCATCCCCTGCCGGAGACTGACCGGCGGCAACCAAGTCCGCGGAAGATCTGTGCCGGAGTGTCGCCGGAGATGGCTGTAGTGCTCGGGATCGAGAGCCGAGAGCACTGGGAGGATCCCCAGGCTCGGCCTCATCCAGTACTGACCTCACGGAGGGCTCGGGAGGACCGGAGGTCACCGGCGACGAGCGGGGGCGATGGCCGGAGCTCGGGCTCGTCGGTCCAGTGGCTAGGGGGCACGAAACCGAGGGGAAGAAGAGGGGAAATGATCGTAATCTCACGGGGAGTGCAGTGGAGGGCTTAGATGGCTCAGGGAAGCGTTGTGGGCGACGAATCGAGCGGAGCTCACCGGCGGCCGAAGCTTGAAGACGACGGTGTCGTGGGCGTTGCAGGGCTCGGGGAGGCTTCTACTGCTGCAAGGAGGACCAGCTCGTCGAGGCGGAGCGAATGGGGCACTCGGGGGGGAGAGAACTAGTGGCCAGAGGCACGGGCAGCTCAAGCTCGAGCTCCTGTCAATGGCGGCAGTGGGGGAGGAAAGAACCGAGACGAGAGGGGGAGATGGAGCGCGGGAATGGATAGGCCAGAGCTCAGGGAGGTTATCCCCGCGCGCGCAAGCGGGAAGCAGCGGCCAGGCGGGCAGGGAGCTGCGTGGAGGCTCGCGGTGTCGCGGCGGCCACCTCCTGCTCCTACTGGCGAGGAGGAAGATGACACAGGGACTGGGCCTGGGCCAGGTGAGCGTCAGGTAGGCGTTTCTTCCTTTCTTTCTTGTTTTGTTTTCTGTTTTACTAATAGTTTTGGTTTGCTATTTATTTCAGCTCCAAAATAGTTTACCAGAAATATTTTGAACACACCAGAATATTTGTTGGGATATATCCAACCATTCATGAAGTTTTCAACATTTTTGAAAACTTAAAGTTTTTGAATTCAAATTTTAAACTTGAAACCAGTAGCTTTTTGCATTTATTTAAAATGCCAAAAGTGTTATGAAAATAGTTTTCTTCACTGCTTATTTGCTACCATGAATTATTAGAAAATTTGAACTTTTCTTGAGGCCATTTTGGGTTCATTGATTTGAACAAGTTTATAATTTCTTTGAATTTGAGAAGTGGCTAGGGTTTTTGAGTTTTGCTTCACCACTTGCTTTGACCTTGTTGCAATTTTCTTGGATGCAATCCAAAGAATATATGAGCACAATGCTATACTTGATTAGGGTTCCAGGGATGTGACAGCTCACCCCCACTCAAAGGAATCTCGTCCCGAGATTTAGAAGTCGTCGGGAATAACGCGGGATACTCAAGTCGGAGACGATCCTCTCTTTCCCAAGTTGCCTCCTTTTCAGAATGATTTGACCATTGAACTTTAAGAAACTTGAGGTTTCGACGTCGAGTGGTACGCTCAGCTTGATCAAGAATATGTACAGGGTATTCTCGGTATGAAAGGTTATCTTGGAGATCAAGCGTTTCCTGGTCCACTTCACGGATAGGATCCGAAAAGCAACGCCTGAGTTGCGAGACGTGGAAGACATCATGAACCTTGGAAAGATGCGGAGGAAGTTCCAACTGGTAGGCAACTTCTCCTCGTTTGGCAAGAATGCGAAAAGTACCAATGTAATGAGGAGCCAACTTGCCCTTGATACCGAATCGATGGGTACCCTTCAAAGGTGTAACCCGAAGGTAAGCCTTCTCGTCAACTTCAAAGGTCACAGCCTTATGATGACGATCATATTGGCTCTTTTGACGAGACTGGGCTGTTTTCAACTTTTCACGAATAATGCGAACCTGCTCTTTTGCATCCTGGATCATATCCGGGCCAAAGAGTTGCCTCTCTCCGGTTTCTGACCAATTAAGAGGTGTTCGACATCTTCGTCCATAGAGAACTTCAAAAGGGGCTTTGCCCAGGCTTGATTGATAACTATTGTTATAAGCAAATTCGGCGAATGGAAGGCACTTCTCCCAATTCATACCGAACGATATAACACAAGCTCGGAGCATATCTTCTAGGATTTGATTCACTCTTTCTACTTGACCACTTGATTGAGGATGGAAAGCAGTGCTAAAAGATAAGTTAGTCCCCATAACATTCTGAAAACTTTCCCAAAAGGGAGAAGTAAAGATACGCCCATGGTCTGAGTTAATCTCTAGGGGGACACCATGAAGAGACACTATTCGAGAGATATATAACTCTGCTAGCTGGCTAGCTGTTATACTCTCACGAACTAGAAGAAAATGAGCTACTTTGGAGAGACGGTCAATGACCACAAAGATAGCAGTATTACCTTTCTTGGTCTTGGGAAATCCGGTAATGAAATCCATACTGACTTTATCCCATTTCCATTCAGGAATAGCTAAAGGTTGAAGGGTGCCAGCAGGCCTTTGATGTTCTGCCTTAACTCGACGACAAACATCGCAGTTGGCAATGAACTCAGCAATTTCTCTCTTCATCCTAGTCCACCAGAACCTCTGGCGTAGGTCCTGATACATCTTAGTACTACCGGGGTGAATGGTGAGAGGAGAATCATGAGCCTCCTTAAGGATCAATTGCCGCAGACGTTTGCTCTTAGGAACCACTAAACAGTTCTGAAAGAACACAACACCTTTCTCATTGATGGAGAAATCCCGAGCGTTACGCTAGCAATATTCTCCTTGATCCGGGATATACCCTTATCATAAGCATGCACGGCTATGATTTGATCCCTAAGAGTAGGCTTCGCCACCAGTGTAGAAAGGAATCCTTGAGGGACGATATGGAGATTTAACTTCCAAAATTTCTCATAGAAATGTGGTTGACCTTGTTGTAGCATCAAATTGTTACAATAAGATTTACGACTTAGTGCATCAGCCATAACATTGGCCTTCCCCGGGGTGTAAGTTATCCCTAAGTCATAATCCGAGATCAACTCAACCCACCGTCTTTGCCTGAGATTCAAATCCGGCTGGGTGAAGATATATTTCAGACTTTGGTGATCTGTGAATATTTCGCAACGATTACCCAGAAGGTAATGTCGCCAGATTTTTAGTGCATGGACTACAGCTGCAAGCTCAAGATCATGTGTGGGATAATTATCCTCATGTGGACGCAACTGTCGAGATGCGTATGCAATCACATGACGATCTTGCATGAGAATGCAACCTAATCCTTGTCGCGAGGCATCGCAATAGATAACAAAGTCCTTAGAAAAATCTGGTGGTAGCAACACAAGTGCGGAAGTCAGGCGTCTTTTCAGTTCCTGAAAACTATGCTCACACTATGGTGTCCACTCGAACTTTTTATCCTTATTGAGGAGTTCAGTTAGAGGCTTTGCAACCTTGGAGAAATTCTCGACAAAGCGGCGACAATAGCTCGCTAGACCAAGAAAACTCCTAACTTGCTTAACCGATTCAGGTTGAGTCCAATCAAGGACGGCTTGAACTCTCTCGGGATTGACAGCAATACCCTTACCAGAGATTACGTGACCTAGATAGGTCACTTCTGGTAACCAAAATTCACATTTTGAAAACATGGCATAAAGGCGATGCTCTCGAAGTTTCATCAATACCAGCCTTAGATGCTCGGCATGTTCTTGTTCGTTCTTCGAGTAGATGAGAATATCATCGAGGTATACCATGACGAATTTATCCAAATACTCCATGAAGATTGAATTCATCAAACGAGAGAAGATGGCTGGGGCATTGGTTAAACCGAAGGACATGACGGTGTACTCGTATTGGCCATAACGAGTAACAAAAGCCGTCTTTGGAATGTCTCCGTTCTTGATCTTGATTTGATGGTATTCCAACCTCAAATCCATTTTGGAGAAGATTGAGGATCCAGCGAGATGATCATACAGGTCGTTGATCCTGGGGAACGGATACTTGTTCTTTATGGTGACTAGATTAACTGGTCGGTAATCTACAACCATCTGATCCGTTCCATCCTTCTTCTTGACGAAGAGGACGGGGCAAGCCCAAGGAGAAGAGCTAGGACGAATGAAACCTTTATTCAAGGCCTCATATAGTTGCTTCTTAAGTTCGGCTAGCTCCAAGGGTGCCATCTTATATGGTCTTCTGGCTATTGGAACAGTTCCCGGAACAAGATCTATCACGAACTCTACATCTCTGTCAGGTGGAATTCCTGGCAGTTCCTCTGGAAAAACATCCGGGAAGTCACGGACTACCGGAATGTCTTCAAGTTCCGGAAGGGGGTTGGCATTGAGGGAATAGAGTTGACATTTGGCAACTCGAGTAGAGACATTGACTATCTCACCCAAGGGATGGGTAAGCTGAACATTTCTAGAATGAGTATCAATCTTGGCATAGTGAGCTGACATCCAGTCCATACCCAAGATGATATTAATATCCTAAGATTTCAGGGCTATCAACGAGGCTAGAAAAACTAGCATGTCTACTAGAATTTCATTGTCATAGGTTATCCTAGAGGTTTGCCACTTACTACCAGGAGTTTGGACAACCAATGGAATTGGCATATCACAAAAAGACATGTTATGCAACTGTGCATAACTTTCTGAAATGAAGGAATGAGAAGACCGAGTGTCAAAAAGAACACACGCTGGGTGATGATTAACAAGAAGCGTACCTAGTATGACGTCGGGATCCTGTGCAGCTTCTTCTGCTGAGACATAGTTCACATGGCCACGTGCAGGAGTTGGCTTCACATAGTAAGTTTTGCCCGACTTGCCTTGCCTGGCGGACTTTCCGGGTTGCTTGGCACCCACATTCCAAGGACACTCTCGGGAATAGTGCCCGGGTTCTCCACACTTGTAGCATATCACTTGGTTGGCACGTGGTGCAGCATTGCTAGCTGGACCACCATAGGTTTTTGCTGGAGGGTTGGTCTGATTCGTCTGAGGCGCGGCCTCGGAGTGTATCTTGGCGGCAAAGAACTGTTTGGGACCCACAGCCTGTGTTTTGGAAACGCGGAACCAGATGACGAGCCAAAGTCACGAGAGTGCTTCTTTGTGGCTTCGAAGTCGGTATGACCAGTTCGGCACTGATTGCCTTGTTGACCAGGGCTTGGAAGCTTGCACACTCGTGGAGGCGCAAATCACGATGAAGCTCAGGGCTCAGACCCTTACGGAATCTTGCTTGCTTCTTGGCGTCAATAGACACCTCCTCTGTTGCATAGCGGGCGAGGTTACCGAACTCGCGACTATAGGCATCCACGGTCAACTTGCCCTAGGTGAATGCACAGAACTCCTCTCTCTTTCTGTCCATCAGGCCCTCTGGAATATGGTGCAGACAGAAGGCTGCACTAAAGTCTGCCCATGTGGCTGCTGGTTCAGCAGGACGCATAGCTTCAAAGTTCTCCCACCACAGATTGGCGGGTCCTTCCAGAAAATACACCGCAAAGGTCACCTTGTCGGCCTTAGAAACATTCGCAGAGCGAATGTTACGTGAAATACTACACAACCAATCATCAGCGTCGAGGGGATCGATGGAGTGATGGAACTTTGGAGGATTCAGCTTCACAAAGTCATTGAGGGACACTACAGCATTCCTAGGCTGACGAGCCGTATTCTGCTCAATACGCTCTAACAGTCGGTTGGTCTCCCTTTTGTTTCTCTCTGCCTCAAGCATCACTTCCGCCAGAGAGGGCGGGTGAGGCAGGTCTTCCTGCGATGCTTGACTACCCTCGCCTTGCTCATGAGCAGGGGCACGGTTCAACCTGGTGAACACCATCCTGACAAATAAACTCACAGCTTAGACCAATATAATCATCAATGCTAGCTATGGATTAAGAATGCACTGAACACATGGAATGCGGAAATGAATATCCAAACAACATGGTAACAAGCAACTGCTATATATACACCATGGTTCATACACACCCTTACATAGTTCAATACAACCTTAACCGAAGAGCAAACTACTGAAGTTATGAAACTACTCATCAGAGGCTTACAAGCTTCCTATACATTATTTATCTAGGCCTCCGGAATTCATTTCACATCACAAGCATACTTCACAAGTCACACAGGACTGTGAACGTACAACTACTACCATACTCTCCTTCCACTCACAGCTCATGCATCCGCATAGAACATCTCATAAAGATTGCCTCCATGGCCTGGAAGCTCCACCTGCGGATCGGGAAATACTCTGGCCTGGGATCCCTGGGATCCGTAAGGACACGGATGTGGCCTTGGTCCCCTGACTGGTGGTAGTAGGGGTCCCCGAAGAGGGGTGACTCCTCCTATAGCTGGCCAGTCAACATGGGCTGGAAGATGGGTTCTAACAGGGTTCAGCATCTCCATATCTCCATACCTTGTCTGGACTACCGGTGCTAGCTGCGTCAAAGCCGTCCACAGACGGGCACGTGTAGCATAAAGCTCCATGCGGAGAGCACGAGCATCCCTGTCTCTGTTCTCTGGCATCTCATCAGTGGACTGCAATAGCGGATCCTCCATAGAGGATTCAAAATAGACCCCACTGAGGTATCCCTCTTCACCTGGCTGAGAGGCAGGAACATAGCAGAACTCTGAATTCTGCAGCAGTGCATGCCTCGCCCTCATAATGGTCAGCATTGAATAGGCAGCATCTTGTACTGCCATGTCAACAGTGACTCCCAACCCATAGGACCAATGGATTGGCTCCTCAGCTCCAGGGTAGTATGAAAATGCCCTAACAGTGCAGATATACTGGCTCTGGTTGAAGTCTCGGTACTGTTCCTCGACTGTGTACTCTGGGTACCAGCGGTAGCCGCACACCGGCATCACCCTGACCAGCATGGCCGTATGACCCGGCACATCAATGCACCTGGTCAGACGAACCACCTGACGAGAAGGACGGCCAGGCATCTGAAAATAGAGAGTAATGCAAAAGCATTAGAGCTCTGAATGCAAAATTGGGCAGCATAACGGCTGTAAATGCTCAAAAACAATTTTGAGACAACCCCAAAAATAGGATGGCGTAACCACTCAACTTATCAAGTTCAATTCTCTGATCATCAAACTTACTTCCTTTTTCCTAGGGATAAAAGAAACCCAATATAACTCTCGACCCGTAGTCTTATAATCTACCGATCAGAAACAACGAGCCTAGAAGAAGATGAGTAACCTAGTCCTTAATTCCCGCAGAGAAGACGAGGATGACCAGAATAGAATAACTTGAGAAGAGAACAAGAGTCTTACGTTCCCTTCCACAAACAATTCCCTTATATATAACTAAAGCAATTCTAGACTCAACTTCGACCAGTTTGGCTTAGTAGTCCTACAGTCAGTCAGGCTCTGATACCAATGCTGTTGGGACCCCGATCCTAAGCCATAGGAATCCAGCCTATAACACATCGCATCTCTTTGCGGTCTCACGCACGGTTAACCCCACAGCTGCAGCCTTACCTTAGCCGGGACCGTTTGGCCCTTTTGACTCGCGTATGCAATTGTGTCGCTAGCAATCCAATGACAAAGAACCCGGATCGACATGTCTAGTCATAAACCAAAGTGGCAGTTCCGCACAGGGACAGGCATACATGACCCAGCAAAGCAAGTGTTGGTCACCAGCGAATGTAGACGAGTCGTAGCAAGCTACAAGGACTCCATTACATTGCGTGACATTTCCCCAAAGGGGACAGACACGACAGCTAAGAAGGACACACGCCGGTCAACCAATGTGTCCGTAGCAGTAGCGAGCTACCATGGTTCGTTGGATCACAAAGGGGCATTTCCCTGTAAGGAATGCTACTAAAGTCTACGGCTAGGTAATCGAACCCCATACATATCAGGTACAGCACATGTACGCATGGCATACCGATATGTATAGATACATCGATGGCATCACAACATAACCATAAACATACAAGCTTTATTTAAAAGGCTCGGAAGAGCCACACACATAATATTACACGGGAGGGGTCTCACGACCCATCATAGCAGTCATTCAAGTTACAAGCCAGCGGAAGTAGATAAACTGTCTGAGTACAAACAGATGAAACTAGAAGGCACGTGGCCTGACTATACTACAGACCCACCCTAGGGCTAGATCATAGCTAGGATACCAGCTACTCGTCGTCGTCGATGTCTAGGAAGAACCCTCCATTAGGGTCATTAACAACCTCTACAACAAATATTAAGCAAACATGAGTACAGAGGTGCTCAGCAAGACTTTAGGATAACTATCTACTCATGCAATGTATCAATAAGGAATTGTGGGGTTTCATGCGGAAAGCCAGCATTTGACTCGTGGCTAGACAACTTGCATTTTAAAACAATTTTTGACAACTTGATTCCTCGCACACGAGTCCACTAACACCACAACAATACTCCATCGTCGAATCATTCCGTCTCCATACGGAAATGCCGTCCACGACACTCACGCTTAACTTGACAATTTTATGAGTAGCCATTGAAGTTATCTATGAACAACATATGTCTCCAAGTAGTCCATATCCGCGGACGCGGCTATTCGAATAGATCATAACCCTGCAGGGGTGTACTTCATCACACACGCTCTCGCCACTTATCGCCATGTGCATATCATGCACCTCGGCAACCTTCAAGCGGAAGCCCAGCGAGGGAGTCGGCCACGACCGTTAACCACGCTAATACTTAGTCCAGGTCTATCGCCTATCTGAGGGTAACCCGCACGGAAGTCCGGCCAAGGTTTCCGCCACGGCCCCAAACGATGTGCGTAGGGTTCCCAAGCCCACCATCCGGGTGCCACTTGGTACACCGTGCCACTGCTTACCGCATCACAGCCCACCTCTCAGGTCATGCTATGCACGGCCTCCAGCATGATTATAAACACCAGAAACTACTTGCAACTCTTGGACCGAGTACTAAGCGATTAATAAGTCGAGAGGGTCAATTAAGTATCCCAACGTGTGGTAGTATCTAGTCTTGGATTACATACACGGAACTCAGTTCCTAAGGACGGTTCCAATGAAACAACCCGCCATGTACTCCTACATAGCCTTTCACCGGTACCTTTACCAAATCAGGTTCAACACACAACCTTTACCTACTGAACACATTCTCACAATTCTGTTCATCTCCCAGATGACAGACCATACACAACTCTAAGCATAGCATGCATAGCAGGATAAGGCACATCATGGCTCAAGCATCTATCAGGTATGCTAGGTTGCAAGGTTCAGCTATTTACTGTGACAAAGACAGGTCATGCAAAGGAAGTGGGTTCAACTAACGTGGCAAAAGTATTTGAAGCATTTGATCCTAATGCAATAAGTAAGTGCAGGAGCGAGAACATGGGTTTTATCGGGATGATCAAAATGGTTGCTTGCCTTGTTGCTCAGAGGAGGGACAATATCCGTCAGTCGGATATTCAGTGGAATCCGGAGGAGCGGAGCCTACCGAAAGAAATGACAACAATCAATAACAATCATATGCAACAAGATGATGCATGATCATGGCATGAGGATGCAAGGTGGTATGCTAATATAGCTAACATTTATTAGGTTTGAAGTTGATTTGAATCAGATTCAAATATCACTTCAAACGATGTATTCTCGAATACCATTTTAATTGATTCGACCTGATGCTCAGATCAACTTGTTTTTAACATGCATGGAAATGACATGTTAAGTTGATGGTTGTGATTGAACAATGTTTGATCATAGAATTTGAAGTGGAATTCAAATGATTTTCAAATTCCATCTCCATAGCATTTATTAAATTTAACTTATTCATTATTCTACATGCTTGGTCGAGTAACATTTTCAAACATGTTTGAAAACGACATATTCAGATTCCTTGGATTTTTCTGATACTTTTTCATATATAAATTATTTTCATTGGAGTTACAGATTAATTTCTATGATTTTTAGAATTTTTGGAATTTTTCTGGAATTCTTTTAATCAGAAATCCACTTATTGCGTCAGCCCTACGTCATCATGGCGTCAGCCGTCGGCTGACCTGATCAGGTCAAACCCGACAAGGGGGACCCACTGGTCAGCCTCACAGGGATAATCCCGCGCTGACCAGCCCCTGATTGCGTTTGACTTGGCCTGGGGCCCACTGTGAGCGACTGCTTAGAGTTTTAAACGGCAGATTAGAGAGGCGAGGTCATCCCCTGCTGAAGACTGACCGGCGGCGACCAAATCCGCGGCTGATCTGTGCCGGAGTGTCGCCGGAGATGGCTGTAGTGCTCGGGATTGAGAGCCGAGAGCGCTGGGAGGATCCCCAGGCTCGGCCTCATCCAGTACTGGCCTTAGGGAGGGCTCGGGAGGACCGGAGGTCACCGGTGACGAGCGGGGGCGACGGCCGGAGCTCGGGCTCGTCGGTCCAGTGGCTAGGGGGCACGAAACCGAGGGGAAGAAGAGGGGAAATGATCGCAATCTCACGGGGAGTGTTGTGGAGGGCTTAGACGGCTCGGGGAAGCGCTGCGAGCGACGAATCGAGCGGAGCTCGCCGGCGGCCGAAGCTTGAAGACGACGGTGCCGTGGGCGTTGCAGGGCTCGGGGAGGCTTCTACTGCTGCAAGGAGGACCAGCTCGTCGAGGCGGAGCGAATGGGGCACTCGGGGGAGAGAACTAGTGGCCAGAGGCACGGGCAGCTCGAGCTCGAGCTCCTGTCAATGGCGGCAGTGGGGGAGGAAAGAACCGAGAGGAGAGGGGGGAGATGGAGCACGGGAATGGATAGGCCAGAGCTCGGGGAGGTTATCCCCGCGCACGCCAGCTCGAAGCGGCGGCTAGGCAGGCAGGGAGCTCTGTGGAGGCGCGCGGCGTCGCGGCGGCCACCTCCTGCTCCTACTAGCGAGGAGGAAGATGACACAAGGACTGGGCCTGGGCCAGGTGAGCGTCAGGTAGGCGTTTCTTCCTTTCTTTCTTGTTTTGTTTTCTGTTTTACTAATAGTTTTGGTTTGCTATTTATTTCAGCTCCAAAATAGTTTACCAAAAATATTTTGATCACACCATAATATTTGCTGGGATATATCCAACCATTCCTGAAATTTTCAACATTTTTGAATACTTAAAGTTTTTGAATTCAAATTTTAAACTTGAAACCAGTAGCTTTTTGCATTTATTTAAAATACCAAAAGTGTTATGAAAATAGTTTTCTTCACTGCTTATTTGCTTCCATGAATTATTAGAAAAGTTGAACTTTTCTTGAGGCCATTTTGGGTTCATTGATTTGAACAAGTTTATAATTTCTTTGAATTTGAGAAGTGGCTAGGGTTTTTGAGTTTTGCTTCACCACTTGCTTTGACCTTGTTGCAATTTCTTGGATGCAATGCAAAGAAGATATGAGCACAATGCTATACTTGATTAGGGTTCCAGGGATGTGACACACAAAAACAACACCATGGCAATTCTGCTGAAAACAGCGTCGGTCCGGGTTAGTTCCATTCAAATCATGCAAGTTAGAGTCCAAAACAAGGGAAAAAGAGTTCGGAAAAGTAGATACGACGGAGTCATATCAGTTTGCTCCTCCCTTACTGCCATCAACACGGCACTGGCGGAGTGAGGGGTGGCAGCAAGGTACAGAAGCAGAGGCTCCCGTGGGCGAGGTGCCACCATGACCGGCGGGCTCATGAGGTATTGCTTGAGTTCTTCGAAGGCTGCGTTGGCCTCCGGTGTCCATTCGAAGGGCCCCTTTCTTTTCATGATCTTGAAGAAAGACAGGGCCCGCTCGCCGAGCTTGGAGATGAAACGACCCAAGGAGGTAACACACCCTGCCAACTTCTGCATCTCCTTGAGGGTTGTGGGTGTGCTCATCTTGTTTATGGCATTGACCTTCACCGGTTTTGCCTCGATCCCCCGGTGTGACACCAGGAAACCGAGCAGTTTGCCTGATGGGACCCCGAACACGCACTTCTCGGGGTTGAGCTTCAGGTTCACCTCTCTTAGGCTCGCGAAGGTCTCCTCCATATCCTCTACCAGGGTTTTGCCTGCCTTGACTTGACCACGATGTCATCGACGTAGGCCTCTGCGTTCCTCCCAAGCTGCGGTCCTAAAGTGATATGCATCAACCATTGGAAGGTTGCCCCGGCGTTCCACGGCCCGAAGGGCATGCACTCGTAACAGTACACCCCACACGGAGAGAGGAAGGCTGTCTTCTCGACGTCATCCACCACCATCTTGATCTGGTGGTAGCCTGACAATGCATCCAGGAAGCACAGGAGATCCCACTCCGCGGTGGAATCGACGATCTGGTCGATGCTTGGTAGCGGGAACGGGTCCTGAAGGCAAGCCTTGTTGAGGCTCGTGAAGTCGACGCACATGTGCTCCTTCCCGCACTTCTTCGGGACGACCATCGGGTTGGCCACCCATTCCGGGTAGCACACCTCTCGAATGACACCCGCCTCCTTCAGTTTGCGCACCTCCTGAGTGATGAACGCCTACTTTTCCTGGGCTTGCCTCCTTGCCTTGTGCTTCACCGGGTGTGCGTTCGGGCACACCATAAGGTGGTGGTCAATGACATCCCTCAGGACCCCCACCAGGTTAGAGGCGCTCCAGGCGAACGCGTCCTTGTTCGCCCTGAGGAAACCCACAAATGCCTTCTCTTGGTCTTGGGGGAGGTTTGCACCGATGGTGAAGGTGGGAGCCAAGCTTCCTTCATCCACCGGTACTTGCTTTGTTTCCGCCGGGTCCTGGGAGAACAATTGCTTCTTCTTCACGGGCATGACGTCGGGGACGTCCCCTGGGTCTTCTGCACTGTGCGTCGCACCCCCGGGGTTCGCACGTGCTGCGGCCGCAACCTTGTGGGAGAGCTCAAGCACCCAAGATGCGTCCTTGACGTCCCCCACGATGGTGAGCACGCCGCCGCTCCCGGGCATTTTGACGACGTTGTACCCTGGGTGTGTTGCCGCCATGAATTGCGTGAGGGCAGGGTAGCCGAGTATTGCGTTGTATGGAAGGTGGAAGTGGGCAACGTCGAAGTCGATTTGCTTGGTTCAGAAGTTGGAGCGGGTGCCGAAAGTGACGGGTAGGCGAATCCGTCCCGCACAGATGACAGATCCTGCCATCACCCTGGAGAAGGGCTGCGAAGGCGCAAGTTGTTCTCGGGTCAACCCCAACGCGTCGAAGGCCTCTACTGAGATGATGTTGAGGCTCGCAGCGCTGTCGATGAGTGTCCTGGAGATGGCCACGCTGCTTATGGTCGGCGTGCACAACATAGGAAGTGTCCCGGCGACCGTCGTGGCCTTCGGGTGATCGTCGGGGCCGAGGGTGATGTTGACCTCCGGCCATACGCGGTGTTCCACGGGCTCGGGACTTGGGTGAACCGCCCCCTTGTGCTTAGGAAACGCTTGATGTGATCGCCGGAAGGTAGCGCATGTGATCCACTGAGGATGCACGCGACTGTAGGGGTGGCCCTGCTCGCCCGGACACCGTCCACCACTGGGGACCGGTGGCTGTTGGTGGTCGCGCTGGCCATGGAGTCGCCGAGTCAAGGTCTGGCTCTTGCTATTAGCGTGGAGGCTCCGACACGCGCCCCCTACCTGGCGCGCCAAATGTCAGATTTCGGGCTCCGCAAAACCCTTAAGATTCGAACTCAGGGGCGCGTGCGGAGGCCACAAAGCAGCTTTGATTCGCCTGACTCGCTACTCGTTGGGCATGGCTGAGAACTCATTCGATGGTGAGGAAGACACAGAACACGGCAGTTTACCCAGGTTCGGGCCACCGAGAAGCGTAATACCCTACTCCTCCTTTGGTGGATTGCCTCTCGTGGAAGTTGGTGGATGAACTAGTACAGTGTTCGAAGGCCTCCGGAGGCTGGGTGTCCTTTGCGTGGTGTCAATGGGCGAACGAATGGATTGGATCCCCCTCTATGAACTAACCTCCCCTCTATATATAGTGGCGGCCCACGGTCCTCTTCCCTTATCGTTTCGACGGGAAGGGATCCCACAACGGCAAATTTTAAAGGGGAACAGGGGAACGTCTTTCCCTTGTCCAAAAGTAGTCTTCGCCTGCAAAGTGGTTGTCAAGGCAACACGGACGGGTCCAAGGATGATGTCTGTCCTGCTGGCGGGCGGTGGTGGCCTTATTGCACCAGAATGGAAACCTTTGGGAGATGCCTTGGAGACCTGCATGCGTCCTTGTCCCATTTGCGCTAAAGGGGAAACTGCTCTGCCCTGCTGTCCGTTGCTCGCCTGTCCTTCTCTCGCGTCATCCTTGACTCATGAGGCCGAGTCTCTGCTAGGAATATCCGCCGCTCCGGAGGTGTCCTCAGGAGGCCCCCTGCGGGTCTTGATGTTGTTCCTCCTCGCGAGGCTTGGTCCCTCACGAGGGCCTTGCCTTGAGTGGTGTCGGGCCTGTTGGTTTTTGGTCGATGGAGTGGGCCAGCCCTAGGCCACAGCCAGGCAGGTCTGGGTACCCCTGTTCCAAAAACGCCGACACGAGGAAAATATAACTTTATGAGGTAATTGTACCTCCTCTAGAACCGGAGAGTAGCGCACCGCAAGAAAATGTTTCTGAGGTGCCTGCACCGACTAGAGAAGAAGTTAATAATGATGATCATGAAACTTTGGATCAAGTTGCTATTGAACCTCGAAGGTCCGCAAATTTTCATTCCGCACCAGAGTGGTATGACAACCCTGTCATGGAAATCATGTTGTTGGACAAAAGTGAACCTCGAACTATGAAGAAGCGATGGCAGGCCCGGATTCCAACAAATGGCTTGAGGTCATGAAATTCGAGATAGGATCCATGTATGAGAACAAAGTATGGACTTTGGTGGACTTGCCCAATGATCAGCGAGCCATAGAAAATAAATGGATCTTTAAGAAGAAGACTGACGTGGATGGTAATGTGACCATCTATAAGGCTCGACTTGTCGCTAAGGGTTATCGACAAGTTCAAGGAATTGACTACAATGAGACCTTCTCACCCGTAGCGATGCTAAAGTCGATCCGAATCATGTTAGCAGTTGCCGCATTTTATGATTATGAAATCTGGCAAATGGACGTCAAAACGGCATTCCTGAACGACTTTCTTAAGGAAGAACTGTATATGATACAGCCGGAAGGTTTTGTCGATCCTAATAATGCTGACAAGGTATGCAAGCTCCAGCGCTCCATCTATGGGCTGGTGCAAGCATCTCGGAGTTGGAACATTTCTTTGATGAGGTGATCAAAGTGTTTGGGTTTGTACAGACTTATGGAGAAACCTGTATTTACAAGAAAGTGAATGGGAGCTCTGTAGCATTTCTGATATTATATGTGGATGACATATTGTTGATGGGAAATGATATAGAACTTTTGGAAAGCATAAAGGCCTATTTGAATAAGTGTTTTTCAATGAAGGACCTTGGAGAAGTTGCTTACATATTAGGCATCAAGATCTATAGAGATAGATCGAGACGCCTCATAGGTCTTTCACAAAGCACATACCTTGAAAAGATATTGAAGAAGTTCAATATGGAAAAGGCCATTAAGGGGTTCTTGCTTGTATTACAAGGTGTGAGGTTGAGTACGACTCAATGCCCGACCACAGTGGAAGATAGAGGAAAGATGAGTACCGTCCCCTATGCTTCAGCCATAGGCTCTATCATGTATGCCATGTTGTGTACCAGACCTGATGTGAACCTTGCCATAAGTTTGGTAGGGAGGTACCAAAGTGATCCAGGAGTGGATCACTGAACAGTGGTCAAGAATATACTAAAGTACCTGAAAAGGACTAAAGATATGTTTCTTGTTTATGGAGGTGCCGAAGAGCTCGTCGTAAAGGGTTACGTCGATGCTAGCTTCAATACAGATCCGGATGACTCCAAGTCACAAATCGGATACGTGTATATTTTGAATAATGGGGCAGTTAGCTGGTGCAGTTGCAAGCAAAGCGTTGTGGTGGCATCTACATGTGAAGCGGAGTACATAGCTGCTTGAGAAGCAGCACAGGAAGGAGTCTGGATGAAGGAGTTCATCACCGACCTAGGAGTGATTCCCAGTGCGTCGGGCCTGATGACTCTATTCTGTGATAACACTGGAGCTATTGCGATTGCAAAGGAGCCCAGGTTTCACAAGAAGACCAAGCACATCAAGCGTCGCTTCAACTCCATTCATGGATACATCCAGGATGGAGATATAGATATTTGTAAAGCACATACGAATCTGAGTGTCGCAGACCCGTTGACTAAACCTCTTCCACGGGCAAAGCATGATCAGCCCCGAGAACTCTATGGGTGTTCGATTCATCACAATGTAACTAGATTATTGACTCTAGTGCAAGTGGCAGACTATTGGAAATATTCCCTAGAGGCAATAATAAAATAGTTATTATTATATTTCCTAGTTCATGATAATTGTCTATTATTCATGCTATAATTGTATTAACTCGAAACCGTAATACATGTGTGAATATATAGATCACAATGTGTCCCTACTGAGCCTCTAGTTGGCTACCTCGTTGATCAATAGATGATCATGGTTTCCTGATCATGGACATTGGATGTCATTGATAACGGGGTCACATCATTGGGGAATGATGTGATGGATAAGACCCGATTCTAAGCATAGCACTAGATCGTGTTGTTCCTCTACTAAAGCTTTTCTAATTTCAAGTATCATTTCCTTAGACCATGAGATTGTGCAACTCTCGGATACCATAGGAGTTCTTTGGGTGTATCAAACGTCACAACATAACTGGGTGATTATAAAGGTGCACTACAGGTATCTTCAAAAGTGTCTGTTGGGTTGTACGAATCGAGACTAGGATTTGTCACTCTGTGTGACGTAGAGGTATCTCTGGGCCCACTCGATAAAGCATCATCATACTGAGCTCAGTGTGACTAAGAAGTTAGCCACGGGATGATGTGTCACGGAACGAGTAAAGAGACTTGCCGGTAATGAGATTGAACAAGGTATAGGCACACCGACGATCGAATCTTGGGCAAGTATCATATCGGTAGACAAAGGGAATTGTAAACGGGATTGATTGAATCCCCGACATCGTGATTCATCCGATGAGATCATCGTGGAACATGTGGGAACCAACTGTTTGAAATATGCCCTAGAGGCAATAATAAATTGGTTATTATTATATTTCCTTGTTCATGATAATCGTTTATTATCCACGCTAGAATTGTATTGATTGGAAACTCAAATACATGTGTGGATACATAGACAACACACTGTCCCGGGTGAGCCTCTAGTTGACTAGCTCGTTGAACAAAGATGGTCAAGGTTTCCTCGCCATAAGCAAGTGATGTCACTTGATAATGGGATCACATCATTAGGAGAATGATGTGATGGACAAGACCCAATCTATAAACGTAGCATATGATCATCTCAGTTTATTGCTACTGTTTTTCTGCATGTCAATGTATCTGTTCCTATGACCATGAGATCATGCAACTCCCAGACACTTGAGGAATACCTTGTGTGTATCAAACATCGCACCATTACTGGGTGACTATAAAAGTGCTCTACAGGTTTCTCCAAAGGTGTCTGTTGGGTTGGCATGGATCAAGACTAGGATTTGTCACTCCGTGTGACGTAGAGGTATATCGGGGCCCACTCGGTACTACAACATCAGAACAAGCCTTGCAAGCAATGTGACTAAGGAGTTAGTTACGGGATCTTGTATTACGCAACGAGTAAAGAGACTTGCCGGTAACGATATTGATCTAGGTATGGAGATACCGACGATCGAATCTCGGGCAAGTAACATACCGAAGGACAAAGGGAACATCGTACGAGATTAACTGAATCCTTGACATAGAGGTTCAACCGATAGATATCTTCGTAGAATATGTAAGAGCCAATATGGACATCTAGGTCCCACTATAGGTTATTGACCGGAGAATTTATCAGGTCATGTCTGCATAGTTCTCGAACTCTCAGGGTCTGCACACTTAAGGTTTGGTGACGTTTCGGTATAGTTGAGTTATAGGTGTTGGTAACCGGAAGTTGTTCGGAGTCTCGGATGAGATCCCGGACATCACGAGGAGCTCCGAAATGGTCCGTAAGTAAAGGTTGATATATAGGAATTCTTGTTTTGGTCACCGGAAAAGTTTCGTGCTGATCGGTAGTGTACCGGGAGTGCCGGGAGGGTATCGGGGACCATCAGGGGGGGTGTCACGCCCCGAGGGTACTTATGGGCTGTGGGAGTATACAAACCAGCCCCTAGTGGGCTTACATAAGCTCCCACTAAGGCCCATGAGGTTTGAGAGGCAAAAACCCTAAGGTGGAAGGAGGAATCCTACTCCTAGTAGGATTGGAGTAGGACTCCCCCACCTCCAATTTCGGCCAAGCCTTGAGGGTTTGAGTCTGCCTCCTCCCCTCCCTCCCTCCTATATATACTTGAGGTATTGAGGGTTTTTGAGACACACAATTTCAGCCACGTGCTACCCTCTCCTCTAGTTTGTAGTTCTTCCTCTATATCGGATTTCTGCAGTGCTTAGGCGAAGCCCTGCAGGAATAGATCACCACCATCACCGACGCGCCGTTACGTCTACTTCCCCATCTATCTTGCTGGATCGAGAAGGCGGGGGTCATCATCGAGCTCTACGTGTCCTGAACACGGAGGTACCGTCCGTTCGGCACTAGATCGGGATGGATCGTGATGGGATCGCGGGATGTATCGTGATGAGATCGCGGCACGGGCTGCGATTTGAATCACGAAGATGTTCCACTACATCAACCGCGTTATGTACGCTTCCGCTTAGCAATCTACAAGGGTGTGTAGATTCACTCTCCCCTCTCGTAGATGATCATCACCATGGATAGGTATTGTGTGTGCGTAGGAAAATTTTTGTTTCCCATGCTACATTCCCCAGCAATGGCATCATGAGCTAGCTTCATGCGTAGATGATATCTTGAGTAGAACACAAAAGAGTTTGTGGGCATTGATGTTCGATTTGCTGCCCTCCTTAGTCTTTTCTCGATTCGGCGGTATTGTTGGATTGAAGAGGCCGGGACCAACCTTACTCGTATGCTTACGAGAGACCGGTTTCATCGACTAACATGCAACTTGTTGCATAAAGATGACTGGCGGGTGTCTGTTTGTTCTACTTTAGTTGAATTGGATTTGACCGAGGCGGTCCTTGGAGAAGGTTAAATAGAAAATTGCATATCACCGTTGTGGCTTTGCATAAGTAATATGCGATCATATTAGATACCCATAGGAGCCACGTAAAACATGCAACAACAAATTAGAGGACGTCTAACTTGTTTTTGCAGGGTATGCATGTGATGTGATATGGCCAAAGACATGATATGTTATATTGGATGTATGAGATGATCATGTTGTAATAGTTAAATATTGACTTGCACGTCGATGCTACAGCAACCGGCAGGAGCCATTGGGTTGTCTTTAAACTAATGTTTGTGCTTGCAGATGCGTTTACTATATTGCTAGGTAGTAGCTTTAGTAGTAATAGCATAGATAGCACGACAACCTCGATGGCGGTACAACGATGGAGGTCATGATGATGGAGATCATGGTGTGACGCCGGTGACGATGAAGATCATGTCGGTGCTTTGGTGATGGAGATCAAGAAGCACAAGATCATGGCCATATCATGTCACTTATGATTTGCATGTGATGTTAATCCTTTTATCCACCTTATTTTGCTTAGAACGACGGTAGCATTATAAGGTGATCCCTCACTACAATTTCAGGATAAAATTGTGTTCTCCCCGACTGTGCACCGTTGCGACAGTTCGTCGTTTCGAGACACCACGTGATGATCGGGTGTGATAGACTCAACGTTCACATACAACGGGTGCAAAACAGTTGCACACACGGAACACTCGGGTTAAACTTGACGAGCCTAGCATGTACAGACATGGCCTCGGAACACAAGAGACCGAAAGGTCGAGCATGAATCATATAGTTGATATGATCAACATGGAGATGTTCACCACTAAAACTATACTCAACTCACGTGATGATCGTACTTGAGTTAGTGGATTTGGATCATGCGCCACTCGAATGACTAGAGGGCTGTCTATTTTGAGTGGGAGTTATTAGTAATATGATTAGCTGAACTCAATTGTCATGAACATAGTCAAAAGGTCTTTGCAAATTATGTTGTAGCTTGCATTGTAGCTCTACTATTTTTGATATGTTCCTAGAGAAAATTTAGTTGAAAGATGATAGTAGCAATTATGCGGACTGGGTCCGTAAACTGAGGATTGTCCTCATTGTTGCGCAGAAGGCTTATGTCCTTAATGCACCGCTCGATGTGCTGAACCTCGAGCGTCGTCTATGGATGTTGCGAACATCTGACATACACGTTTTTTGATGACTACATGATAGTTCAGTGCGTAATGCTTAAACGGCTTAGAATTGAGGCACCGAGGACGTTTTGAACGTCACAGAACATGCGAGATGTTCCAAGAGATGAAATTGGGATTTCATGCTCGTGCCCTTGTTGAGAGGTATGAGACCTCCGACAAGATTCTTTGTCTACAAAGTAAGGGAGAAAAGCTCAATCGTTGAGCATGTGCTCAGATTGTCTGAGTGCTACAATCGCTTGAATCGAGTGGGAGTTAATCTTCCAGATGAGATAGTGATGGTTCTCCAAAGTCACCGCCACCAAGCTACTACAGCTTTGTGATGAACTATATAATATCAAGGATAGATATGATGATCCTTCAGCTATTCACGATGTTTGACATCGTGAAAGTAGAAATCAAATAGGAGCATCAATTGTTGATGGTTAGTAAAACCACTAGTTTCAAGAAGGGCAAGGGCAAGAAGGGATACTTCATGAAACGGCAAACCAATTGCTGCTCTACTGAAGAAACCCAAGGTTGAACCCAAACCCGAGACTAAGTGCTTCTATTATGAGGGGAACGGACACTAAGGCAGAACTACCCTAGATAATTGGTATATGAGAAGGCTGGCAAAGTTGACAAAAGTATATTGGATATACCTGATATTGATGTGTACCTTACTAGTACTACTAGTAGCACCGTGGTATTAGATACTGGTTCAGTTGCTAAGTGTTAGTAACTCGAAATTATAGCTACGTATTAAATGGATACTAGCAAGGGTGAGGTGACGATGTATGTTGGAAGTAATTCTAAGGTTGATGTGATCAAACATTGCACGCTCCCTCTACCATCGGAATTAGTGTTAAACCTAAATAATTGTTCTTTAGTGTTTGCGTTGAGCATGAACATGATTAGATCGTGTTTATTGCAATACGATTATTCATTTAAAGAGAATAATGGTTATTCTATTTGCTTGAATAAGTACCTTCAATGGTTTATTGAATCTCGGTCGTAGTGCTACACATGTTCATAATATTGATGCCAAAAGATACAAAGTAGTAATGATAGTACGACTTACTTGTGGCACTGCCGCTTGAGTCATGTTGGTATAAAATGCATGAAGAAGCTCTTTGTTGATGGATCTTTGTACTCACTCATTTTTGAAACGTTTGAGACATGCAAACCATATCTAATGGTATAAACGCATGAAGAAACTCCATGCAGATGGGTCATTTGGACTCACTTGATTTTGAATCACTTGAGACATGCAAATCATACCACATAGGCAAGATGACTGAAGGCCTCGTTTTCCATTGAGATGGAACTAGAAAGTAACTTATTGGAAGTAATACATTTGGATGTATGCAGTCTAATGAGTGTCGAGGCACGCAGTGGATATCGCTATGTTCTTACTTCACACATGATTTGAGTAGATACTAGTGTATTTGCTTGATGAAACACTCGTCTGAATTATTGAAAGGTTCAAGTAGTTTCAGAGTGAAGTTGAAGATCGTCGTGACAAGAGGGTAACATGTCTACGATATGGTCATATAAATGAATATCTGAGTTGCGAGTTTGGTACACAATTAAGACAAATGTGAAAAATGTTTCACATCTCATGCCACCTAGAACACCATAGTGTGATGGTGTGTCCGAACGTCATAGCCGCCCCCTATTTGATATGGTGCATACTATGATGTCTCTTACCGAATTACCACTATCGTTTATGGGTTATGCATTAGAGACAACCGCATTCACTTTAAATAGGGCACCACGTATTTCCATTGAGATGACACCGTATGAACTATGGTTTGGAGAAACCTAAGTTGTCGTTTCTTAAAAGTTTGTGGCTGTGCTGCTTATGTGCAAAAGTTTCAGCATGATAAGCTCGAACCCAAAGTGGATAAATGCATCTTCATAGGACACCCAAAATAGTTGGGTATACCTCCTATCTCAGATCCGAACTTTATGAGGTTATTGAACCGTCACTTCAACCAGTGTGTAGCAGGGCGCAGGAAGTTGTTCCTATGGTGCCTACGCCAATTGAAGTGGAAACTAATGATAGTGATCATTAAGCTTCGGATCAAGTTACTACAAACCTCGTAGGTTGACAAGGTCGCGTACTGCTACAGAGTGGTACAGCAACCATGTCTTGGAGGTCATTTTGTTGAACAACAATGAACCTACGAGCTATGGGAAGCGATGGTGGGCCTGGATTCCGGGAAATGGCTGGAGGCCATGAAATCCAAGAGAGGGTCCGTGTATAAAAACAAAGTGTAGACTTTGGAAGAACTAGTTGATGGTCGTCAGACTATTAAGTACAGATGGATCTTTAAAAGGAAGATAGACGATGATGGTGAAAAGTCACCATTAAGAAAAGCTCGACTTGTCGCTAAGATGATTCCGACAAGTTCAAAGGGTTGACTATGATGAGACTTTCTCACTCGTAGCGATGCTAAAAGTCTGTTGGAATTATGTTAGCAGTTGCTGCATTATTTATGAAATATTGCACATAGGATGTCAAGACATTGTTTCCTCGACGTTTTCCTTGAGGAAAGGTTGTATGTGATACAACCAGAAAGTTTTGTCGATCCTAAGGATGCTAACAAGTATGCAAGCTCCGGCGATCCTTCTATGGACTGGTGCAAGCATCTCGAAGTTGGAATATACACTTTGATGAGATGATCAAAGCTTTTGGGTTTATACAAGGTTTATGAGAAACTTGTATTTCCAAAGAAGTGAGTGGAAGCACTATAGAATTTCTAATAAGTATATGTGGTTGACATGTTGTTGATCGGAAGTAATGAAGAATTTCTCGAAAGCATAAAGGGTTGTTTGAAAGGAGTTTTTCAAAGGAAAACCTGGATAGAGCTACTTGAACATTGAGCATCAAGATCTATAGAGATAGATCAAAATGCTAAATAGAACTTTAAATGAAATGCATGCCTTGACATGTTTTGGAAGGAGTTCAAAATAGATCAGCAAAGAAGGAGTTCTTGGTTGTGTTGTAAGGTGTGAATTTGAGTAAGACTCAAAGCCCGACCACGACATAAGAAAGAGAAAGGACGAGGTCATCCCCTATGCCTTAGCCTTAGGCTCTAAAGTATGCCATGTTGTGTACCGCACGTGATGTGTGCCTTGCCATGAGTTTGTCAAGGGGTACAAAGAGTGATCCATGATTGAATCACTGAACAGCGGTCAAAGTTATCCTTAGTAACTAGTGGACTAAGGAATTTTTCTCGATTATGGAGGTGATTAAAGAGTTTGTTGTAAAGGGTTACGTCGATGCAAGCTTTGACACTAATCCAAATAACTATGAGTAGTAAACCGGATTCTTATAGTGAAGCAGTCATTTGGAATAGTTCCGAAATGCACGTAGTAGCAACATCTATAGGATGACATAGAGATTTGTAAAGCACACACGGATCTGAAAGGTTCAGATCCGTTGACTAAAAACCTCTCTCACAAGCAAGACATGATCGAACCCCAGAACTGTATGGGTGTTAGATTCATTACAATCACACAGTGATGTGAACTAGATGATTGCTCTAGTGCAAGTGGGAGACTGTTGAAATATGCCCTAGAGGCAATAATAAATTGGTTATTATTATATTTCCTTGTTTATGATAATCGTTTATTATCCATGCTAGAATTGTATTGATTGGAAACTCAAATACATGTGTGGATACATAGACAACACACTGTCCCTAGTGAGCCTCTAGTTGACTAGCTCTTTGATCAAAGATGGTCAAGGTTTCCTGGCCATAGGCAAGTGTTGTCACTTGATAATGGGATCACATCATTAGGATAATGATGTGATGGACAAGACCCAATCTATAAACGTAGCATATGATCGTGTCAGTTTATTGCTACTGTTTTCTGCATGTCAATGTATCTGTTCCTATGACCATGAGATCATTCAACTCCCAGACACCGGAGGAATACCTTGTGTGTATAAAACTTCGCAACGTTACTGGGTGACTATAAAGGTGCTCTACAGGTATCTCTAAAGGTGTTTGTTGGGTTGGCATGGATCAAGACTGGGATTTGTCACTCCCTGTGACGGAGAGGTATCTCGGGGCCCAGTCGGTAATACACATCACAACAAGCCTTGCAAGCAATGTGACTAAGGAGTTACTTACAGGATCTTGTATTACGGAATGAGTAAAGAGACTTGCCGGTAACGAGATTGAACTATGTTTGGAGATAACGACGATCGAATCTCGGGCAAGTAACATACCGAAGGACAAAGGGAACAACATACGGGATTAACTGAATCCTTGACATAGAGGTTCAACTGATAGAGATCTTCGTACAATATGTAGGAGCCAATATGGACATCCAGGTCCAGCTATTGGTTATTGACCGGAGAATGTCTCAGGTCATGTCTGCATAGTTCTCGAACCCGCAGGGTCTGCACACTTAAGGTTCGGTAACGTTTCGGTATAGTTGAGTTATAGGTGTTGGTAACCGAAAGTTGTTCGGAGTCCCGGATGAAATATCGGACGTCACGAGGAGCTCGAAATGGTCCGGAGGTAAAGATTGATATATAGGAAGTCCTGTTTTGGTCACCGGAAAAGTTTCGGGCTCATCGATAGTGTACCGGGAGTGCCGGGACGGTACCAGGGACCATCGGGGGGTTTCACGCCCCGAGGGGCCTTATGGGCCGTGGAAGGATACAAACCAGCCCCTAGTGGGCTGACATAAGCTCCCACTAAGGCCCATGAGGTTTGAGAGTTAAAAAACCAAAGGTGGAAAAGGTGGAAAGAGTTTACAAGTGGAAAGGAGGAATCCTACTCCTAGTAGGATTGGAGTAGGACTCCTCCACCTCCAATTTCGGCCAAACATTGAGGGTTTGAGGCTGCCTCCTCCCCTCCCTCCCTCCTATATATACTAGAGGTATCAAGGGTCTTTGAGACACACAATTTCAGCCACGTGCTACCCTCTCCTCTAGTTTGTAGTTCTTCCTCTAGATCGGATTTCTGCGGTGCTTAGGCGAAGCCCTACAGGAATAGATCACCACCATCACCAGCGCACCGTCACGCTGCTGGAGAACTCATCTACTTCCCCGTCTCTCTTGCTGGATCGAGAAGGCGGGGGTCGTCATTGAGCTGTATGTGTGCTGAACGCGGAGGTGTCGTCCGTTCGGCACTAGATCGGGATGGGTCGTGATGGGATCGCGGGACTGATCGTATTGAGATCGCAGGACGGGCTGCTATTTGAATCGGGTAGATGTTCCACTACATCAACCGCGTTATATACGCTTCCGCTTAGCGATCTACAAGGGTATGTAGATTCACTCTCCCCTCTCGTAGATGATCAACACCATGGATAGGTATTGTCTGTGCGTAGGAAATTTTTTGTTTCCCATGCTACGTTCCCCAAGACCAACATGGATATCCAGACCCCCGATGTTGGTTATTGACCGGATAGGTGTCTCGGTCATGTTTGCATGCTTCCCGAACCCGTAGGGTCTACACACTTAAGGTCCAATGACGCTAGGGTTATATGGGAATAGTGTACATGGTTACCGAAGGTTGTTCGGAGGCCTAGATGAGATCATGGATGTCACGAGGAGCTTCGGAATGGTCCGGAGGTAAAGATTTATATATAGGAAGTAAAGAATTGGTCACCGGAAGTGTTTCGGGTGACACCGGTAATGTACGGGGACCACCGGGAGGGTTCCTGGGGTCCATCGGCAAGGGCCACCAGCCCCAAGCTGCTACATGGGCCAAAAGTGGGTGGGAACCAGCCCCTAAGTGGGTTGGTGCGCCTCCACAATCAGTCCAAGGCGCAACAAGGGGTGGAGGAGGCAAAACCCTAGGCATGGGGAGGCCACCTTGGGCCTCAAGGCCCACCCTAGGGTGCCTCCACCTTGGCCACCACCCAAGGGCCATCTAGGGCTGCCGCACCCTTAGGGTGGGCACCCTCCTCCCTCTCCTCCTATATATAGTGGGGGTTTGGGGCTGATTTGAAACAACTTATCTCTCTCTCGGCGCATCCCTACTCCTCCTCCTCCTCCTCCTCCGTAGTGCTTGGCGAAGCCCTGTCGGAGTACCACGCAGCTCCATCGTCACCACGCCATCATGTTGCCGAAGCTCTCCCTCAACCACTCTTCCCTCCTTGCTGGATCAAGGCCTTGGAGACGTCACCGGGCTACACGTGTGTTGAACGTGGAGGCGCCGTTGTTCGGCGCATAGATCGGAATACACCGCAATCTGAATCGTTGCGAGTACGACTCCATCAACCGCGTTCTAGCAATGTTTCCGCTTAGCGATCTTCAAAGGTATGAAGATGATCTACCCCTTTGCTTGTTGCTGGTTTCTCCATAGATAGATCCTTGCATGACGTAAGAATTTTTTTGAAATTACTACGTTACCCAACAGGACGCGACCCTGAATGATGTCGGGTGAGCCCGTTCGGGAGCGAGGTAGAGAGAGCAAACAGATGGGTAAAAGGGATATATGAGTGGAAGAATACCTCAGTTTTCTGTCAATGTTGTAGCCACGTACGTTGTCCGTTAGCCATGTGAGGATACTCGTAGGAGCTTCAGGATTAGGATGAACAACAAAGAATGTTATGGGAGGGAGGCACAGATCATCTGCCTTTGTGGCTGAGAAAGAGGAGTGGCGGCGTGTAGCAGAAACAACGAGATGCATCAGCTTGAGAGATCGAAGCATTAGGTCAAGTTAGAAGGGTAATGGACTTAATGGGTCTCAAAGAGTAAATGTATTGTAATGCCCCAGGTGTAACATTGCCATATTTGGAACCTTGCCATGTGTGGGTCCATGATGTCATTCTATGGAGTTATCATTTCATGTGCTCATGCCTTGTCTTCCCCTTTGCATTCATGCATCCATAGCATACATACCATGTTTGTTGTTGTGATGTTGATCTTATGTGTGTTTGTGATGAGTATGTGGTGTGTGAAGTGATGTGCAAAGAGTGGCTTCCAACTTTGCCTATTATACAAAAGCTAGGTTTCAACTAAACCTCGCCCTCTTTATTTTTCTTAAGTTCAAGTTTTACTTGCTTTACCCCTGTTTGAAAAATGTAGATCATTTGGAGTATTTTCTGGTGGTTGTGGTGCTAGGTCTAAGGTGTTTTAAAACTATGCTTAAGAGGGGTATTTATTCACGAAACAGCTTATATAATTCTGTTTTGTAAATATTTCTTTGCTCCAAAAATCCTCTTTTCATTTTATTTAAATAGGTCATAATTCCCTTATGACCAGGGTCATTTTTTATTTTATTTTTGGAGCCATAGAATTACCTAGGAGTTTATTGGTTGCTGGCTTTTGTTTTTAAATAGAAAACCCAGTGTGTTTTCTTTCTTTTGCTTGGTGCCACTCGAGTGGGCTTACTACCCTCGCTGACCCAGCTGCTTTCCCTCGCGTGGTAGCCCATTCCCCGTTCCTCTCCTGTTGACGCCGTTGTCTTCTCCCTCTGCTTTCCGTCAGAGTTTCAGAGAGAGAGCGAGAGAGAGGCTCGACGTCGTGGCTTCACGGATGTCGAGGCGTCCCCCTCGACCCCTATATATTTCCTCGACGTCTAGTCCTCTAGGTTTCCTCCTAGCCGCCGCCACTTCCTTTCCATCTTCCTCCTCCCTCTCCCTGGCGTTGACAGAGGCGGCCCGAGCTCCTCCTCCACCATGGCCGACCCCTGTTGAGGTCGCCGCCGTCGATGTCGTCCCTCTTCTTCCTCTCCAATCGATCCAGGAGCACGCGGAGTACCAGGAGAGTCCATTCCCGTAGCTAGGAGACGTCGAGCGCCTCTGCTTCCTCGACGTCGACGACGACTCCTTCTTCCTCCTCTGCTCTGACGACTTCTTCCGCAGCGGCTTCTTCCTCTTTGACGCCTTCTTCCTCTCCATCCGCCCATCCTCCTCGATGCGTGGGTGAGCAGCCGAGCTTCTCCCCGTTCCCCTGCTAGTAGGATCTCTCCTAGAGCCATAGTTGCGCGTCGTAGTTCCTCTCTGTCACCGGCGCCACCGTGCTCGTGGAGCCGTAGCTGCAGTGCGCCTCTCGTCGTGTTTAGGGGTGAAGTGGATCCGCCGCGAGTTCCTCTTCCTCCCCGCGAGTTCCCATAGCCCAGTTTGTAGCGTAGCACCGGCGGTGACCCTCCCCTGTTCCGGTCGCCGTCGCGTGGTAGGAGAAGTAGGGGGTATTCCTAAGAGAGTTACCGCCCCCTATGTAGTAACAATCGATCGAATAGCGCAGTGGCAGTAGGGTGATTTTGCTTCGTGCAGGTCGTGGGTTCGAGCCCCCGCAAGCGCACCCCTTTTTGTTTGATTTTCTGGTTCAGTAGCGAACAGGGAAGCTTACCCTGGTAGCTCCCTCTGTTCTGTTGAGACGAGTGTCGTAGCGTAGTGGTGTGGCTGCCTGTCGATCCAGGGGTGATCCTGGGTTCGAAGCAGGCACTCCCCACTTGTTGTTGTTTTTTTCTTTCCTGTTAATACCCTTTTCTTTGCAGCAAGTGGCCACTTGTTGTGGGTATAATTTCTATGTGGTTTTGGTTGTGTGCCTAGAGTGTAGGTGCACATGTAGGTGTGCTTATGTGTGTGTGTGTGTATGTGTGTGTGTGCCACACATACATGTGCATGTGAGTAGAATGGAGTTGTAGGTGTGAAGGTTTGTAGATGTGGTTCTCTTGTAACCCCCAGGTCTTGTAGTATGTGTAGGTGTTTGAGCAAGCATGTGTGTGTAGAGAGATTTATCGTGTGCATGTGTGTGTCTTAGAACTAGCATCTGTAGGTGCTAGTGTGTGCTTGCATGGTTGTAAGTGTGTGTGTGTGGTGGTGTGCTAAGGCACATGTGCATGAGGGAAAACCCCTCATGTTCACCATTGGAGTTGTGTATGTGAGCATGTGCTTGTGTAGATGAAGTAATAGTGAGTACCACATGTGATATGGCACTATTTGAGACTATACGTTTCTATGTTATTTTTCCTTTCAACTTTGTGCCTACATGTTGTATGCAAGTACCTAGATATTATATATGTTTTTGGGGTAGAATCATCCCAGGAATCCATTGGTGGAATCAGATTTCACTTTGGGGCACTTTCTGTAAATGCCATTTTTCTGTCTTGATGTTATGTTTAGAGCTTGGTGACATGTGGTGTGATGGGCCTATGAGGATGAATCCTTGATGTGGCACTAGTGGGTGAACCCCTCTACAGCATGGTAGTTTTGTTTTATGCTTAGGAGTTTGTATGTGCAAGTTGTGCCTTGTCAAAGTTGACATGTGGCTGAAATTGTCAGCTTGGTGAAAATCTGTAATTTTCACTAAGTCTGAGAAACTGCTGTTATTTTCTTCCCTTGTTGTTGTGGTTGCAAAAGCTCATGTGTTGGGAATCAGCCCTTGCAATCAACTAGAGAGTTGGAGCCTTTGTGTTTGTCTAGCTCTCTGTTAAATTTCTTGCACTTTCACTTCATGTAGATATTATTTTGGAGGCTGTCAAAATGCTTCAGAGCATAAGCAGCTGGTGAAAATCTGAGATTTTCACTAAGTCCGTGAAATCTGTTATTTTTGTCCAAGTTAGCACCTATAGATCTTCCTGTGTATGACTCCTTTGTATTATCTTCTTGATCATTCTTGTAGAGCTTTTGAATAGCTTTTGCCACATATCTTGTTTGGCAAATTTGGGTGGTTGTAGGTACTTTGCATGTTGCTCCCAAACTGCTATGATGCTGGTTAGGACAGATTGCATGTTTTAGTTGTTTTGAAGCTTGTGATAGTATTGTTGGTGGTGTGGTGAGTTTCTTTGCACCACCCCACTTATATGTGTTTATTTGATTATGTGGCAACCTGGTTACACCAGAGGAGTGCCATTGGAGTGTGGTTGAGGTGGATTTGATCTGTAGGACTCCATATCTTGTTTCGTAGTTTCCAGTTGATCCGTAGCTCCGTTCTCAATGTTCTTTATATGCTTTTGCATCGTTTTTTCGTGATGCACCTGTTCATGCCATCTTCATGCATTTCAAGATAGCTTAGAGTGAAGTTCTGTCTAGAAGTTTATCTTCTCTTCTCATGCTTATGCAAGTGACTAGAATAGAGATGCATGCTTCATTCTCATCTCATGCATCATGTGTTTGTTGCATCATGTTGTGTTGGTGTTCATTGGCTGTTATTTTTATCTTGGGTAGCACCGGGATCGCAGAGCGAGTACGTAGATTCTGGAGAGTACATGCAGGACGAACAAGAGCAGTTCCGAGCTGAAGACATCACAGGCAAGATGAACGTGACCTTGATACCGTATCTAGCTTTGTTATGCTTATAATCACGTTTCCTTCGATATGTGCTCGCTGCCTACCTCTTGATATAATTGCCTCATGATATTGCCATGAAACCTAGACACCTTCCCCTCCTAGCTAATGTTGTTTGCTAAGTAGGCTTGCTCAGCTTCTAATCATAGCTTTGCTAGTTGCACGTGCCAGCTGTCTCATGTGATAACATGAGTATTTGTTATCATTATGTTTTAAACTGCTATTTAATTAATGCACCAATATACTTGGTAAATGACGGAAGGCCTAGCCTTTTGCCGGGTGATTTGTTCCATTATTGTCGCCTTAGTTTCGGCTACCTGTGTTTGATTCCATAACTGATCGCTCCTAACACGTTCGGGGTTGTTATTGGGACCCCCTTGATAAATCGTATAGTGTTAAGGCTTGTCCGGCAGGACCCAACATTGGTTTTAATTGCTAATCACTTAATAATAATTCTGCATAGGGAATAGCTACCCCGAGGATTTAATCAACAACCTGGGCCAGTGCTCCTCATGAGTGTTGGTCCAAACTAGAGTCGGGTGCGGGGCCAACCCGGGACAACTCGGGAGATGTCTATCAGGCCACTGTACGCTGTGCTCATCCGTCGTGTCCTGAGACTGAGATAGGCGGCTCTTATCGGGGTCGTCGACCCGACGGGAGGTCCTGCTAGTCTTGTCTTACCTTAGCGATATATCTTGCATATAGGAATCCCGGTGAAACTTTGGTTTTCCCCAGAGTTGAGGTTTTCCTCTAAGGAATCCGACGAGATCACGAGATTCGTGATAGAGGATTACTTTGCGGCCCATGACCGTTTGTGATGGACTAGTTGGAGCACCCCTGCAGGGTTTAATCTTTCGTAAAGTTGTGCCTGTGGTTATGTGGCAACATGGATTATTTGTTAACAGCCGGTTATAGATAACTTGAACTAACTCTAATAAAACTGCCAACCGTGTGCGTATCTGTGGCTGTCTCGTTCGAAGACCTCTCTTCGATCTGGAACACGGTGGGGTTATGATTGACGTAAGTAGGTGATTAGGATCACTTAGTGATCATCTAGTCTTCGACCGCTCACATAGACCACCACATCTATAACTTTGATCTTCGTAAGTTAGCCACCATAAATGCTTAGGATGCTGCAACCTAAACACTGAACCTTCCTCACCTAATAACTTGACTAGTTTCGGTACCAAGGTCATCGATTGTTGAGTCCCCGTGGCTCACAGATTACTTCAACACCTAAATAGGTACAGGCACGCCCGATGCAGATGAACCAGATGGCATGCAGCTGGCGTGGCAGTACGTTGAGGAGAACGACCGCCTGTACGTGAACTATCCAGAAGACTGAGGCCATGATCGTGATCGTGGGAAAGCATGCGGGATAGCATAGTCTTTTCCTTGTGTTATGTAGTCCGTAGCGAAACTACCTTGTCTGAATAAATGTGTGGATGTAAACTCTGATATTATCTACGTGAGATGGCAAATGAATGCCCTATTTGTCAATCTTAAATTATGTATGTGATGTGTTTATCTCGCTTGCAAAACGCTTAGATGCGCTTCTTTCCCTTTTGGGGCATCGCCCCCTAAATAGGAAAGGACCGCATCTTAGTCGTTACAAGTTGGTAATCAGATCCTTATGACCATAGGAGCCTTTGTGTGATCGTACTTGGCCGAGTCGAGTCTAGTAAAATGTTTTGAGTCTTAGCTATATGGGAGAGTAGGTTTCTTTTTTCTCCTCTTCCATGCTCTGGTGAGGTTCTCGACTTAGGAGATCTTAATTCTACTCCTCTTCTCGCTCAATTTTTTTTAGGATCACGCGGGTATTTTGAAATCTATATGATATTGATGTGATGGAGTTCTCTCTTGGTGCCTCCTGTCTGCCTTGATTTCTTCCGGGGAGTTGAGCTCCAAGGGATTCTTTTGCACATCGCCATCATTCAGATTTCTGAGTATCTCAGAACGAAGGATGTTCGTAATTGCTTCAATACGGGTAGTGGCGAGATAACCCCGATGTCCCCAGTACTGGTGCAGATTCTTCGGGAGTACTACCATACCTTGTATCGTTGTGATCACGAGGGTGTGTAGTAGATGAAGGTCCGAGATTCTGGTTATGTGTTGACGGATGTGATACATTGAACGGGTTAGTATAGGAGTTGTGTGAAATATTACTCCTTGTATCCGTGTACCAGATTGCATGACCAGATATTTCGGGAATTCATAGGTGGGATATCAAGTAGTGACTTATAGGACAATCTTCCTAGAGATGCATGATGTGAGGTTGGGATTCGACATTCAGTGGGTACGTTTGTTCACGGTGGTCTTACATTGGTTCTCGTTGTGTCTTAAAGAGTCCTTGTAGCTTTCTACGACTCGGGGATGCTTCGTAAGTCATGTGCACTACCTTGCACAGGATGGCTACTGTAAATTCTAGCCCGTGCGATCTTATCCACGAAGATATCGGATGAATTCTCGATCATACGTTTGTTCCGAGCAGTTCTAGCTCATACTTGTTTGCAAGTGATCTTAATCAGAATTTTGTCGTCAGTAACTTTGAGGAAGCATTCTTACTATTTTGTTCGAGTGGAATTGCTATATTCCTGTTCAGATATTCTTGCCTTTTTGATTTAGCTTTACCTTCAATTTTATTCTGTGGGCTAATGTGTTGTCCGTCTTCAAGATGGCTCCACCAACTCGTCAGAATCCAGGTCGTGAGGGTGCTGAGATGCCGCCACTACCCCCTCTGCGACCTCCTCCGCCGCCGCCTCCTCCTACAGAGGCTTGGCAAGCGGTGATGGCTGCTACAAATGCAAACACTCAGATGTTGATCCAGCTGTTGCAGGAGAGGACTAATCAGCAGCAAGGCAACTTCAACCATGGTGGTAATCAGTTTGCTACTCTGAGTCAATTCCTGGCAAATCAGCCGAAGACCTTCACATCGTGTGATCAGTCGTTTGACGCTGAGGATTGGATTCGGGACATGAACAAGCACTTTGAGTGTAGCAATGTTCGTCCAGAGGATTTCATCAAGTTTGCTTCATTCCAGCTGAAGGGGCAAGCATCGATCTGGTGGCAGCAGTTGAAGGATTCCAGGGGTGCGAGAGTGATCACTTGGGATGAGTTCTGCGGAGACTTCAGGTCCCACTATATCCCGTCTAGCTTTGTGGAGGATATGCGTGAGAAGTTCAGGTGCTTGAAGCAAGGTGGTAACTCCGTGTACAAGTACAACGTCGAGTTCCACGAGCTAGCCCGATATGCCTTGCAGGACATTCCAGATCAGAAGAGCAAGATCTATCAGTTCAGAGGTGGTCTGAAAGAAGATTTGCAGCTAGCCCTCGCTTTGCACGATCCTGAGGAGTTTGATAAGTTCTACAACTTGGCTCTCGAGGTTGAGGCAGCTTTACTTAGGGTGGAGAATTCGTAGAAGCGTTTCAGAGATTCCAGCTCATCTTCCTCAACTCAGGTGGTTCAGAAGCAACATAAATATTGGGTGTCTCCTCCTCCTCCTCGGCACACGCAGCAGTTCAAGCAATCACGTGGTCGTGGTTCTTCCCACCCACCCAACCGAGCTTTCCAGTAGAGGTTTCAGCAGCAGAAGCAAGGGACTCCTCAGACACAGTACCATCAGCTGGCAGATGTTACTTGTCACAAGTGTGGGCAGAAGGGTCACTATGCCAACAAGTGCACTTCTCAGCTACGTCTTCCACCTCCTCCTCCAGGCAAACCTCCAAGCAATGTTATAGTGAAGTTCAACCCCAGGTGTGCTAGAGTCAATATGGTGAATGCAGCTCAAGCAGAAAACTCGTCAGACGTGATTATGGGTAATCTCCTCGTTAATGATATTCCTGCTAAGGTTTTATTTGATTCTGGTGCATCGCATTGCTTCATGTCTCGCCCATTCTTTGCAAATCATGCTTTTGTTTGTGAAGATTTGCTTAAGCCGGTCTCAGTAGTTTCTCCTGGGAGATTGATGAATTCCAATTGTTTGGTTCCGGATGTCACTGTCAAGATGGGTAAATATGCTTTTCTGGCGTCTCCTATTGTCCTTGGCAATTCTTATATTGATTTGATCCTTGGTATGGACTGGTTGGCTATGAACAAGGCATCTATTGATTGTGAAGCTAAAGAAGTGAAGCTAACTCACTCTTCGGAGGACGTGATTATCTTCGTAGCGCGCGATGACACAATCCGTCTATTTTCCTTGAATGAGAAGGGTGAGATTTCTCCAATTTCGCAAGTCCCAATGGTATGCGAATATGAAGATGTTTTTCTAGAAGAACTGCCAGGAATGCCTCTGCACTGAGAAGTTGAGTTCGTTATTGAGTTTGAACCGGGTACTGAGCCTGTATGCAAACGGTCGTACAAATTGGGTCCAGAAGAGCTGAAGGAGGTAAAGAGACAACTCGATGAGCAGGAGCGTCTAGGTCTGATCAGACCAAGCTCATCTCCTTGGGGCTATGGGGTGTTGTTTGTCAAGAAGAAGGATGGCACGGACCAATTGTGTGTCGATTACCGTCCATTGAACAAGAAGACAATTAGAAACAAGTATCCACTTCCTAACATCAATGAGTTGTTCGAACAATTGAAAGGGGCTAAGGTCTTCTCCAAGCTCGATCTCAGGATGGGTTATCATCAGATTCGCATTCGCGAAGAGGATATTCCAAAGACTGCTTTCAGGACAAGCTTTGGCTCGTATGAGTATACAGTGATGTCTTTTGGTCTGGCAAATGCTCCACCGACCTTCTGTCGTATGATGAATTATATCTTCTCCCCATTCAAGAATGAATTCGTCTTGCTGTATCTTGATGATACTCTGGTCTTTTTGGAAACTGGGGAAGAGCATGAAGAACATCTCACGCTGGTGCTTGATAAGCTGAGAGAGCATAAGTTATATGCTAAGTTTTCCAAATGTGAGTTCTGGTTGAAAGAAGTTGTCTACCTTGGGCACATCATCTCTGCCGAGGGCATCAAAGTTGATCCGTCAAAGGTGCAGGCCATTGTTGAGTGCGAGCCTCCGCAAAATGTGAAGCACCTTCGAAGCTTTCTCGGGCTTGCAAGCTATTGTAGAAGATTCGTTGAGAACTTATCCAAGATTGCTAAGCCTCTCTCAAGTCTTCTTCAGAAGGGTGTGAAGTATGTCTGATCTCCAGAGTGTCAGTTGGCTTTCGACACACTCAAAGAGAAGCTCACTTCTATTCCAGTCTTGGTTCCTCCTGATGACTCCAAACCTTACCAAGTGTTTTGCGACGCCTCTCTTCAAGGTCTTGGTGTTGTGTTGATGCAAGACAAGAAAGTGGTAGCTTATACCTCGAGGCAGTTGAAGCCAAGTGAGAAGAATTACCCCACTCATGATCTTGAGTTGGCGGCAATGGTACATTCTCTGATGACTTGGAGACACCTCTTGTTGGAACGAAAGGTTGAAGTGCTCACTGATCAAAAGAGTCTCAAGTACATCTTTGATACGTCCATTTTGCATCATGCTTTCATGTTGATATTTATCGCTTTATGGACTGTTATTATACTTTGTGGTACCATACTTATGCCTTTTCTCTCTTATTTTGCAAGGTTTATTTAAAGAGGGAGAATACCGGCACCTGGAATTCTGGACTGGAAAAGGAGCAAGTTTGAGTCCTCTATTCTACGCAACTCCAAATGCCCTGAAAATCAACGTGGAATATTTTGGGAATATATAAAAAATACTGGGCGAAAGAAGTGCCAGAGGGGAGCTGCCAGGGTCCCACAAGCCTGGTGGTCGTGGCCTGCCCCCCTGGCCGCGGCAACAGGGCTTGTGGGCACCCTGGTGGCCCACTGTCCCCCCTCTTCTGCTATATGAAGGGTTTCGTCCGGAAAAAAATCAGTGCAGAGCTTTTTCGTGGATTCTCCGCTGCCACGAGGCGGAACTTGAGCAGAACCAATCTAGAGCTCCGGCAGGACGATCCTGCCGGGGAAACTTCCCTCCCGGAGGGGGAAATCATCGCCATCGTCATCACCAACACTCCTCTCATCGGAGGGGACTCGACACCATCAACATCTTCATCAGCACCATCTCATCTCCAAACCCTAGTTCATCTCTTGTAACCAATCTCCGTCTCGCGACTCTGATTGGTACTTGTAAGGTTGCTAGTAGTGTTGATTACTCTTTGTAGTTGATGCTAGTTAGATTACTTGGTGGAAGAGTTTATGTTCAGATCTTTGATGCTACTCATTACACCTCTGATCATGATTGTGATTATGCTTTGTGAGTAGTTACTTTTGTTCCTGAGGACATCGGATAAGTCTTGCTATTAGTAGTCATGTGAATTTGGTATTCGTTCGGTATTTTGATATGTTGTATGTTGTCTTTTCCTCTAGTGGTGTTATGTGAACGTCGACTACATAACACTTCACCATATTTGGGCCTAGAGGAAGGAATTGGGGATTACTAAGTAGATGATGGGTTACAAGAGTGACAGAAGCTTAAACCCCAGTCTATGCGTTGATTCGTAAGGGGCTGATTTGGATCCACTAGTTTAATGCTATGGTTAGACGTTGTCTTAATTCTTCTTTCGTAGTTGCGGATGCTTGCGAGAGGGGTTAATCATAAGTGGGATGCTTGTCCAAGTAATGGCAGTACCCAAGCGCCGGCCCACCCACATATAAAACTATCAAAGTAACGAACGCGAATCATATGAACATGATGAAACTAGCATGACAGAAATTCCCGTGTGTCCTCGGGAGCGTTTTTCCTCCTATAAGACTTTGTTCAGGCTTGTCCCTTGCTACAAAAAGGCTTGGGCCACTTTGATGCACCTTTTCTACTCTTGTTACTTGTTACTTTTCACTTGCTACATTTCACCTCACTACACCATCACTTGTTACCGCTACTTTTAGTGCTTGGAGTTATTACCTTGCTGAAAACCGTTTATCAGAGCCTTCTGCTCCTCGTTGGCTTCGACACTCTTACTTATTGAAAGGACTACGATTGATCCCCTATACTTGTGGGTCATCAAGACTCTTTTCTGGCGCCGTTGCCGGGGAGGGAAGCGCCTTTGGTAAGTGGAATTTGGTAAGGAAACATTTATATACTGTGCTGAAACTTATTGTCACTTGTCACTATGGAAACTGTTCCTTTGAGGAATTTGTTCGGGGTATCTTCACCACGAATGGAAGCACGAGGAGTTTCTCCTCAACCTAAGGTACCTACTAAAAATATCTTTTATGAAATTCCTTCGGGTATGCTTTAGAAACTGCTGGCTAATCCTTTTACAGGAGATGGATCATCACATTCAGACTTGCATCTAATCTATGTAGATGAAGTTTGTGGTTTATTTAAGCTTGCAGGTTTGCCCGAGGATGAGGTAAAGAAGAAAGTCTTTCCTTTATCTTTGAAGGATAAGGCGTTGACATGGTATAGGCTATGTGATGATACTGGATCATGGGACTACAATCGGTTGAAATTGGAATTTCATCAAAAGTTTTACCCTATGCATTTAGTACATCGTGATCAGAATTATATTTATAACTTTTGGCCTCGTGACAGGGAAAGCATAGCTCAAGCTTGGGGGAGGCTTAAATCAATTCTATATTCATATCCCAATCATGAACTCTCGAGAGAAATTATCACTCAAAACTTTTATGCTCGGCTTTCTCATGAAGATCGTACCATGCTTGACACTTCTTGTACCTGTTCTTTTATGAAGAAGGATATTGACCACAAGTGGAATTTATTGGAAAGAATCAAACCTAACTCTGAAGATTGCGAGATTGAAGAAGGTAAGGAGTCAGGTGTGAATTTCTAGTTTGATTGCGTTAAATCTTTTGTTGAAACAAACACTTCTAGAGATTTTAGCGCTAAGTATGACTTGACTCTGAGATAGTAGCTTCTCTATGTGAATCTTTTGCTGCTCATGTTGATCTTCCCAAAGAGAAGTGGTTTAAGTATCATCCTCCTGTAGAAGTCAACATAGTTAAACCCAATTTAGTTGAAGAGAAAGTCATTGCCTATAATGATCCTATTGTTCCTTGTGCCTACACTGAGAAACCACCTTACCCTGCTAGGAAAAAAGGATTATTCTAAAGCTTCAACTGTGTTATGTAGGGGTTACATTAGACCACTTGCACCCCCTAAGGAAATTAGAGTTGAACCTAGTGTTGCTATTATCAAAGATCTCTTAGTCGAAGACATAGACGGGCATGTTATCAAATTCTGTGAGGACTCCGCTAGAATTGCTAAACCTCACGCGAAAGACAAATACGGACGTGTAGTTGGCCTGCCCGTTGTTTCTGTCAAGATAGGAGATCACTGTTATCATGGTTTATGTGATATGGGTGCTAGTGTTAGTGCAATACCCCGGTCCCTTTACGATGAAATCAAAGATGAGATTGCACCTGCTGAGTTAGAACCCATTGATGTCACTATTACGCTAGCTAATAGAGACACTATCTGCCCTGTGGGAATTGTGAGAGACGTAGAAGTCCTGTGTGGTAAGACGAAGTATCCTACTGATTTTCTCGTCCTTGCTACTGCACAAGATAGCTTTTGTCCCATCATATTTGGTAGACCCTTTCTCAACACTGTCAATGCTCATATTGATTGCATTAAACAGACTGTCACTATTAGTTTCGAGGGTGTGTCTCATGAATTTAACTTCTCCAAGTTTGGAAGACAACCCCATGAAAAAGAGTCGTCTGGTAGGGATGAAATCATTGCTCTTGCCTTTATTGTCGTGCCTCCTACGGATCCTTTAGAGCAATATCTGCTTGATCATGAAAATGATATGCATATGGATGAAAGACATGAGATAGATAAAATTGTTTTAGAACAATATCCTATTCTTAAGAATAATCTGCCTGTTGAACTGCTTGGGGATCCTCCCCCACCAAAGGGTGATCCTGTGTTCGAGCTAAAACAGTTACCAGATACACTTAAGTACGCCTATCTTGATGAGAAGGAGATATATCATGTTATAATTAGTGCTCACCTCTCGAATCACGAAGAGAAGAAGTTATTAAAAACTTTGAGGAAGCATCGTGCTGCTATTGGATATACTCATGATGATCTTAAGGGTATTAGTCCCACTCTATGTCAGCACAAGATTAAAACCGATCCTGATTCTAAGCCAGTTGCTGATCATCAACGGAGATTAAATCCTAGGATGAAAGAAGTCGTGAGAAAAGAAATATTAAAGCTTCTGGAAGCAGGAATCATTTATCATGTTGCTCATAGTGATTGGGTAAGTCTGGTACATTGCGTACCTAAGAAGGGAGGTATCATCGTCGTTCCTAATGATAAGAATGAACTAGATTATTACTGGCTATAGGATGGTGATAGACTTCGGAAAACTGAACAAGGCAACCAGGAAAGACCATTATCCTTTGTCGTTTATCGACCAAATGCTAGAAAGGCTATCTAAACACACACACTTCTGCTTTCTAGACGGTTATTCAGGTTTCTCGCAAATACCTGTTGCACAATTTGATCAGGAGAAAACCACTTTCACCTGCCCCTTTGGTACTTTTGCTTATAGACGTATGCCTTTTGGCTTATGCAATGCACCTGCCACCTTTCAAAGGTGTATGATGGCTATATTTTCTGACTTTTGTGAAAAGATTGTTGAGGTTTTCATGGATGATTTCTTCGTTTACGGTTCTTCCTTTGACGATTGCCTCAGCAACCTTGATCGAGTCTTACAGAGATGCAAAGATACTAACCTCGTCTTGAACTGGGAGAAGTACCACTTCATGGTTAATGAAGGCATCATCTTAGGACACAAAATCTCTGAGAAAGGCATTGAAGTTGATAAGGCTAAGGTTGATGCAATTGAGAAAATGCCTTGCCCCACAGATATCAGAGGTATATGAAGTTTCCTAGGTCATGTTGGTTTCTATAGAAGGTTCATTAAAGACATCTCTAAGATTTCTAGGCCTCTTACCAACCTCTTGCAGAAGGATGTTCCTTTTGTTTTTTATGAGGATTGTGAGGAAGCTTTCGAAACACTTAAGAAGGCCTTGATAACCGCACCTATTGTTCAACCACCTGATTGGAACTTGCCCTTTGAAATCATGTGTGATGCTAGTGATTATGCTGTTGGTGCTGTTCTAGGACAAATAGTTGACAAGAAGTTGAATGTTATTCACTACGCTAGTAAAACCCTAGACAGTGCCCAAAGAAATTATGCCACTACGAAAAAGGAGTTTTTAGCAGTCGTGTTTGCATGTGAAAAGTTCAGATCTTATAGTTGACTCCAAAGTCACTATTCACTCTAATCATGCTGCTATTAAGTACCTTATGGAGAAGAAGGACGCTAAGCCTAGGCTAATCAGATGGGTTCTCCTGCTACAGGAATTTGATTTGCACGTTGTTGACCGAAAGGGTGCTGATAACCCTGTAGAAGATAACTTGTCTAGACTAGAGAATGTCCTTGGTGACCCACGACCTATTGATGACACCTTTCGTGATGAGCAACTAAATGTCATCCGCACTTCACATAGTGCACTGTGGTATGCTGATTACGCAAACTATATCGTAGCCAAATACATACCACCCAGTTTCACCTACCAGCAAAAGAAGAAATTCTTCTTTGATTTGAGATAGTACTTTTGGGATGATCCTCACCTTTATAAGGAAGGAGTAGATGGTGTTATTAGACGTTGTGTGTCTGAACATGAACAGGGACAGATCCTGTAGAAGTGTCATTCCGAAGCCTACGGAGGACACCATGCTGGAGATAGAAGTGCTCATAAGGTATTGCAATCAGGTTTTTACTGGCCCACTCTCTTCAAGGATGCCCGTAAGTTTGTCTTGTCTTGTGACGAATGCCAAAGAATAGGGAACATCAGTAAGCATCAGGAAATGCCTATGAACTATTCACTTGTCATTGAACCATTTGATGTTTGGGGCTTTGATTATATGGGACCCTTCACGAGTTCCAATGGGTACACTCACATCTTAGTTGCTGTGGATTACGTCACTAAGTGGGTAGAAGCTATCCCCACTAGAAATGCTGATCACCACACCTCTATTAAGATGCTTAAAGAAGTCATCTTCCCAAGATTTGGAGTCCCTAGATATCTGATGGCTGATGGCGGTTCACACTTCATTCATGGTGTTTTCCGCAAGATGCTCGCTAAGTATGATGTCAACCATAGAGTTGCATCTCCTTATCATCCTCAGTCTAGTGGTCAAGTGGAGTTGAGTAATAGGGAGATCAAATTGATCTTACAAAATACTGTCAATAGATCTCGAAAGAAAATGTCTAGCAAACTTGACGATGCACTATGGGCTTATAGGACTGCTTATAAGAATCCCATGGGCATGTCGCCGTGTAAAATGGTTTACGGTAAGGCCTGTCATTTACCTCTTGAGCTAGAACACAAAGCTTATTGGGAAATCAGAGAGCTCAACTTCGATTTCAAACTTGTCGGTGAGAAGCGGTTGTTTGATATCAGCTCATTAGATGAATGGAGGGCCCAGGCATATGAGAATGCCAAGTTGTTCAAGGAAAAGGTTAAGAGATGACACGATAAAAGAATACAAAAACTTGAGTTCAATGTAGGTGATTATGTCCTACTATACAATTCTCGCTTAAGATTCTTCGCAGGCAAGCTTCTCACTAAATGGGAAGGTCCCTACGTTGTCGAGGAAGTATATCGTTCTGGTGCCATCAAAATCAATAACACGGAAGGTAATTTTCCTAGAGTGGTAAATGGGCAAAGAATCAAGAATTATATCTCTGGTACTCCCATAAATGTTGAGACCAATATCATCAATATCTTAACTCCAGAGGAGTACATAAGGGATGTTTATCAGCCTGTTTCAGACTCTGAAAACAAAGAGGTATGTGTTTCGGTAAGTAATTGGACTCCAAAACTTTTCCAGTAGGAAATTTTCTCTGTTTTGGAATTTATGGAAAAATAGAAAAATAAAAAGCAGTCCGGAGAGCGCACGAGGCGGCCACAAGCTTGGTCGTCGCGGCCTCCCCCTGGTCGCGGCGACAGGGCTTGTGGGCACCTCGTGTGCCTCCCGGACTCCGTTTTCTTGCGGAGCACTCCTTCTGGTCCAGAAAAAATCATTATATATACGCCCGAGGGTTTTGATCTCCGTATCATGCAGTTTTCCTCTGTTTTCGTTTCGAGCCTGTTTCTGCTACAGATCTAGATTGCTATGGCGTCCCCAAAAGCTCCGAAGGACAAGGTCTTTGAGAAGGTTATCAATACTTACCTCGCGGAAGTGTTGCAGCACCCTCAATCTATCAAGATGAGTGAGGGGATGCTGCACATCCGTGATGTTGAAGGGCCTAAGAAGACCGGAAGCATGGAGACGAGGCTCGAAGCAATGGAGCAACAAGTCTTCAAGTGCCAAGGGATGGTGGAGCGTGGACTCAACGCCAACCACATGATGATCGCGGAGTTCACTAACAAGCACAAGATGGATGCCAATGACATTGGGAAGCACCTCTCCAGGCTCTATGACAGGGTTGATCAACTCCAGGGCCAGATCTATGACCTGCAGAACCAAAACTGTGAGTATGAGTATAGATTTAAATCAATACGGTTGGCTGCAGATTTGAGGATTCCGGCGACTCGTTCATCCTGCCATGATGGAGCACCCATGCCTTGGAAGACAGAGGATCAGACTCATGTTGCAACTCCTCCACCACCACCAAAGGAAGACAACTGAGCATTGGTATGGGCAATCCCCTTGGCTTTTGCCAAGCTTGGGGGAGTTGCCCTGGTATCTGTCGCCATTATATCTTTTGCTTTTACCTTTGTTTTAGTTCTTTCCTTTTCAGTTTTTACTTTCTTCTCTTAGTGGAATAAGTCTTTAGTGTTTAGTTTGAGTCTTTTGCCTTGTGTCTCCCCCGATGTATTCGAGCTTGCGAGCTATATAATAAAATAGTCAAGGGCTTTGTTTTGTGCCGTGATCAAAAGTATGAAAAGAACGATAGCATGAAAGATCATGAGATGATCTTATGGAAAGTGATAGCTTCACATATAACAAGTATGATGATTGAAACTTGTTGAGAATAGACCAACATAGACCCCAGTCATTGTAGCAATTAATAAGAAGTAATAAGGAAAGAGAGGTTCACGTATGAATATATCATCTTAGACACTTTTTACAATTGTGAGCACTCACCAAACTATTACATGCTTAGAAGTAGAAGTTGGACAAGGAAGACAACATAATGAATTGTGTTTCTTGACTCCAAAGAATGTTATATGTTTAGAGATCCCTTAGCATGTGACGATTGCTTCCACCTCATATTAGCCAAAACTCCCGCACCAAGTAGAGAGACTACATGTGCATCCATAAACCTTCAACCCAGTTTTGCCATGAGAGTCCACCATACCTACCTATGGATTGAATAAGATCCCTCAAGTAAGTTGTCATCGGTGCAAGCAATTAAAATTGCTCTCTAATATGTATGATCTATTAGTGTGTGGAAAATAAGCTTTATACGAACCTGTGATGAGGAAGACATAAAAGCGACAAACTTCATAATAAAGTTCTTTATCACAGGAGGCAATATAAAGTGACGTTCCTCCGCACTAAGAGGACACGCACCCAAACCTCAAAAGCGCATGACAACCTCTGCTTCCCTCTGCGAAGGGCCTATCTTGTACCTTTACTTTTGCCCTTGAAAGAGTCATGGTGATCTTCACCAGTTCCTTATTTCGCCTTTATATTGGCTACCGTCATATGCTTGGGAAAGATCTATATTCATGTATCAACTTGGAGATGAGTACTTATGCTTTATTATTGTTGACTTTACCCTTGAGGTAAATGGTTGGGAGGCAAAATTATAAGCCCCTATCTTTCTCTGTGTCCAACTGAAACTTTGATACCATGAGTACCACGTGAGTTGTAACAATTGTTGAAAACAAAAGAGATGATTGAGTATGTGGATTTGCTTTACAAGCTCTTATTTGACTCTTTCTCATGTTATGATAAATTGCAATTGCTTCAATGACTATGGACTATTGTTGGCTACTTCTCGGTAAGGTGTTTGTTTCATACTTTGCTTTGTGAAGGAATTGTTACTTTCCCATAAGAATCTTTATGATGTATTGTTGTTCTATGTGTGATCACGATGCCCTCATGTCCTTATTATGTTTTATCGACACCTTCATCCCTAAACATGTGGACATGTTTATGGATCTTGGTTTTTGCTTGAGGACAAGTGAGGTCTAAGCTTGGGGAGTTGATACGTCCATTTTGCATCATGCTTTCATGTTGATATTTATTGCTTTATGGACTGTTATTATACTTTGTGGTACCATACTTATGCCTTTTCTCTCTTATTTTGCAAGGTTTATTTGAAGAGGGGGAATACCGGCAGCTGGAATTCTGGACTGGAAAAAGAGCAAGTTTGAGTCCTCTATTCTGCGCAACTCCCAATGCCCTGAAAATCAATGTGGAATTTTTTGGGAATATATAAAAAATACTGGGCAAAAGAAGTGCCAGAGGGGAGCTGCCAGGGGCCCACAAGCCTGGTGGCCGCGGCCTGCCCCCTTGGTCGCAGCAACGGGGCTTGTGGGCACCCTGGTGGCCCACTGGCCCCCCTCTTCTACTACATGAAGGGTTTCGTCCGAAAAAAATCAGGGCAGAGCTTTTTCATGAATTCTCCGCCGCCACGAGGCAGAACTTGAGCAGAACCAATCTAGAGCTCCGGCAGGACGATCCTGCCGGGGAAACTTCCCTCCCGGAGGGGGAAATCATCGCCATCGTCACCACCAACACTCCTCTCATCGGAGGGGACTCGTCACCATCAACATTTTCATCAGCACCATCTCATCTCCAAACCCTAGTTCATCTCTTGTAACCAATCTCCATCTCGCTACTCCGATTGGTACTTGTAAGGTTGCTAGTAGTGTTGATTACTCTTTGTAATTGATGCTAGTTGGATTACTTGGTGGAAGAGTTTATGTTCAGATCTTTGATGCTACTCATTACACCTCTGATAATGATTATGATTATGCTTTGTGAGTAGTTACTTTTGTTCCTAGGGATATGGGATAAGTCTTGCTATTAATAGTCATGTGAATTTGGTATTCGTTCGGTATTTTGATATGTTGTATGTTGTCTTTTCCTCTAGTGGTGTTATGTGAACATCGACTACATAACACTTCACCATATTTGGCCCTAGAGGAAGGCATTGGGGAGTAGTAAGTAGATGATGGGTTGCTAGAGTGACAGAAGCTTAAACCCCAGTCTATGTGTTGATTCGTAGAGGGCTGATTTGGATCCACTAGTTTAATGCTATGGTTAGACGTTGTCTTAATTCTTCTTTCGTAGTTGCGGATGCTTGAGAGAGGGGTTAATCATAAGTGGGATGCTTGTCCAAGTAAGGGCAGTACCCAAGCGCCGGTCCACCCACATATCAAACTATCAAAGTAACGAACGCGAATCATATGAACATGATGAAACTAGCATGACAGAAATTCTCGTGTGTCCTCGAGAGAGTTTTTCCTCCTATAAGACTTTGTTCAGGCTTGTCCCTTGCTACAAAAGGGATTGGGCCACTTTGCTGCACCGTTGCTACTCTTGTTACTTGTTACTTTTCACTTGCTACGTTTCACCTCACTACACCATCACTTGTTACTGCTACTTTTAGTGCTTGCAGTTATTACCTGGCTGAAAACCGTTTATCAAAGCCTTCTGCTCCTCATTGGGTTCGACACTCTTACTTATCGAAAGGACTACGATTGATCCCCTAAACTTGTGGGTCATCAATATTCACCCAGCCTAACCTCAATCTTCGGCAAACTCGTTGGGTGGAAATGCTCCAAGATTTTAATCCGAGCATTGAGTACACTCGAGGAAAAGCTAATGTCGTGGCAGATGCTTTGAGGAGGAAGGCTCACTGCAACAGTCTCATTCTGAAGCCTCTCCAGCCTGACCTTTGTGAATCTTTTAGAAAGCTCAACCTTCAGTTAGTACCTCAGGGATTTATTGCAAATCTTCATATCTCTCCTACCTTGGAAGACCAGGTCCGAGCAGCACAACTTCTTGATGCAATGGTGAAGAAAGTCAAGATCGGCTTGGCAAAGGGGGTTCCCAAATATAAGTGCTTCAGTGTTGATGCCAGAGACACATTATTCTTTGAGGATCGTCTTGTCGTTCCGAAAGGTGATCTCAGAAAGGTTATCATGGAAGAAGCTCATAACTCTCTGCTCTCAATACATCCAGGTAGTTCCAAGATGTATCAGGACTTCAAACAGACCTTCTGGTGGACTCGCATGAAGCGTGAGATTGCTCAGTTCGTAAATGACTGTGATGTATGCCGAAGGGTGAAAGCAGAGCATCAACATCCAGCAGGTCTTTTGCATCCATCGCCCATTCCCGAGTGGAAGTTCGACCATATTGAGATGGATTTTGTCACCGGGTTTCCGAAGTCCAAGAAGGGTAACGATGCCATCTTCGTCGTCATCGACAAGTTGAGCAAAGTAGCTCATTTTATTCTAGTCAAGGAATCCATCTCGGCAGCTCAGCTTGCAGAGTTGTACACTTCCAGGATGGTGTCTTTGCACGGCGTGCCTATGTTGATTTCTTCAGATCGCGGGAGTATCTTCACTTCCAAGTTCTGGGACTCTTTTCAGTCTGCGATGGGCACGAATATACGATTCAGCACAGCTTTTCATCCTCAAACTAGTGGGCAAGTGGAGAGAGTCAATCAGGTCCTTGAGGATATGCTCAGAGCCTATGTCATTTCTTTTGGCATGAAGTGGGAAGACTGCCTACCTTTCGTTGAATTCTCGTATAACAACAGTTATCAAGCTAGTTCACGCAAAGCTCTGTTTGAGATTCTCTATGGTAGGAAGTGTCGTACCTTGCTCAACTGGTCCGAGACTGGCGAGCGTCGGATTCTTGGGAATGATGTGATCAAAGAAGCAGAAGAGATGTGTCGGGTCATTCGGGATAATCTCAGAGCAGCGCAGTCCCGTCAGAAGAGATACTATGATAGCGAGCATCATGACATGTCTTATGAGCTCGATGACTTCGTCTATCTCAAAGTGTCTCCTATGAAGGGCACACAGTGTTTTGGCATCAAAGGCAAGCTTGCTCCTTGTTTCGTTGGTCCTTTCAGATTTGTTGGCAAGAGAGGCGATCTTGCGTATCAACTTGAGCTCCCTTCAAACTTCGCAAATGTGCATGACGTGTTCCATGTCTCTCAGCTCCGGAGATGCTTCAAGACTCCCGAGCGCACAGTTGATCTTCAAGATATCGACCTTCAACCCGACCTATCCTATCGTGAGCATCCAATTGCAGTTCTCGAGACGACTGAGCGCAAGACCCGCAACAAGTCAATCAAGTTTCTCAAGGTGAAGTGGTCACATCATTCCGATAAAGAAGCCACTTGGGAACGCGAGGATCACCTCCGTTCTGAATTCCCAGAGTTCTTTCAGTCCTAGATCTCGGGACGAGATCTTCTTGTAGTGTGGGAGAGTTTTTAATGCCCCAAGTGTAACATTGCCATATTTGGAACATTGCCATGTGTGGGTCCATGATGTCATTCTATGGAGTTATCATTTCATGTGCTCATGCCTTGTCTTCCCCTTTGCATTCATGCATCCATAGCACACATACCATGTTTGTTGTTGTGATGTTGATCTTATGTGTGTTTGTGATGAGTATGTGGTGTGTGAAGTGATGTGCAAAGAGTGGCTTCCAACTTTGCCTATTATACAAAAGCTAGGTTTCAACTAAACCTCTCCCTCTTTATTTTTTCTTAAGTTCAAGTTTTACTTGCTTTACCCTTGTTTGAAAAATGTAGATCATTTGGAGTATTTTCTGGTGGTTGTGGTGCTAGGTCTAAGGTGTTTTAAAACTATGCTAAAGAGGGGTATTTATTCACAAAACAGATTATATAATTCTGTTTTGTAAATATTTCTTTGCTCCAAAAATCCTATTTTCATTTTATTTAAATAGGTCATAATTCCCTTATGACCAGGGTCATTTTTTATTTTATTTTTGGAGCCATAGAATTACCTAGGAGTTTATTGGTTGCTGGCTTTTGTTTTTAAATGGAAAACCCAGTGGGTTTTCTTTCTTTTGCTTGGCGCCACCCGAGTGGGTTTACTCCCCTCGCTGGCCCAACTGCTTTCCCTCGCGCAGTAGCACATTCCCCATTCCTCTCGTGTTGACGTCGTTGTCTTCTCCCTCTGCTTTCCGTCAGAGTTTCAGAGAGAGAGCAAGAGAGAGGCTCGACGTCGTGGCTTCACGAATGTCGAGGCGGCCCCCTCGACCCCTATATATTTCCTCGACGTCTGGGCCTCTAGGTTTCCTCCTAGCCGCCGCCACCTCCTTTCCATCTTCCTCCTCCCTCTACCTGGCGTCGACAGAGACGGACCGAGCTCCTCCTCCACCATGGGTGACCCCTATTGAGGTCGCCACCGTCGATGTTGTCCCTCTTCTTCCTCTCCAATCGATCCAGGAGCACGCGGAGTACTAGGGGAGTCCATTCCTGCAGCTAGGAGACGCCGATCGCCTCTTCTTCCTCGACGTCGATGACGACTCCTTCCTCCTCTGCTCCGACGACTTCTTCCGCAGCGGATTCTTCCTCTTCGACGCCTTCTTCCTCTCCGTCAGCCCGTCCACCTCGACGCGTGGGTGAGCAGCCAATCTCCTCCCCGTCCCGTGCTAGTAGGATCTCTCCTAGAGCCATAGTTCCTCTCTGTCGCCGGCGCCGCCGTGCTCGTGGAGCCGTAGCTGCAGTGCACCTCTCGTCGTGTTTAGGGGTGAAGTGAATCTACCGCGAGTTCCTCTTCCTCCCCGCGAGTGCCCGTAGCCCAATTTGTAGCGTAGCGCCGGCGGTGACCCTCCCCTGTTCCGGTCGCTGTCGCGTGGTAGGAAAAGCAGGGGGTATTCCTAAGAGAGTTACCTCCCCCTGTGTAGTAACAATCGATCGAAGAGCGTAGTGGCAGTAGGGTGATTTTGCTTCGCGCAGGTCGTGGGTTCGAGCCCCCGCAAGCGCACCCCTTTTTGTTTGATTTTCTGGTACAGTAGCAAACAGGGAAGCTTACCCTGGTAGCTCCCTCTGTTCTGTCGAGTCCAGTGTTGTAGCATAGTGGTGTGGCTGCTTGTCGATCCACGGGTGATCCTGGGTTCGAAGCAGGGACTCCCCACTTGTTTTTGTTTTTTTCTTTCCTGTTAATACCCTTTTCTTTGCAGCAAGTGGTCACTTGTTGTGGGTATAATTTTTATGTGGTTTTGGTTGTGTGCCTAGAGTGTAGGTGCACATGTAGGTGTGCTTGTGTGTGTGTGCCACACATACATGTGCATGTGAGTAGAATGGAGTTGTAGGTGTGAAGGTTTGTAGATGTGGTGCTCTTGTAACCCCTAGGTCTTGTAGTATGTGTAGGTGTTTGAGCAAGCATGTGTGTGTAGATAGATTTAGTGTGTGCATGTGTGTGTATGAGAACTAGCATGTGTAGGTGCTAGTGTGTGCTTGCATGGTTGTAAGCGTGTGTGTGTGGTGGTGTGCTAAGGCACATGTGCATGAGGGAAAACCCCTCATGTTCACCATTAGAGTTGTGTATGTGAGCATGTGCTTGTGTAGATAAAGTAATATTGAGTACCACATGTGATATGGCACTATTTGAGACTATATGATTCTATGTTGTTTTTCCTTTCAACTTTGTGCCTACATGTTGTATGCAAGTACATAGATATTATATATGTTTTTGGGGTAGAATCATCCCAGGAATCCATTGGTGGAATCAGATTTCACTTTGGGGCACTTTTTGGAAATGTCATTTTTCTGTCTTGATGCTATGTTTAGAGTTTGGTGCCATGTGGTGTGATGGGCCTATGAGGATGAATCCTTGATGTGGCAATAGTGGGTGAACCCCTCTACAACATGGTAGTTTTGTTTTTTGCTTAGGAGTTAGTATGTGCAAGTTGTGCCTTGTCAAAGTTGACATGTGGCTAAAATTGTCAGCTTGGTGAAAATCTGTGATTTTCACTAAGTCTGAGAAACTGCTGTTATTTTCTTCCCTTGTTGTTGTGGTTGCAAAAGCGCATGTGTTGGGAATCAGCCCTTGCAATCAACTAGAGAGTTGGAGCCTTTGTGTTTGTCTAGCTCTCTGTTAAATTTCTTGCACTTTCACTTCCTGTAGATATTATTTTGGAGGCTGTCAAAATGCTTCAGAGCATAAGCAACTGGTGAAAATCTGAGATTTTCACTAAGTCCATGAAATCTGTTATTTTTGTCCAAGTTAGCACCTGTACATCTTCCTGTGTATGACTCCTTTGTATTATCTTCTTGCCCAGGCTTGTAGAGCTTTTGAATAGATTTTTCCACATATTTTGTTTGGCACATTTGGGTGGTTGTGGGTACTTTGCATGTTGTTCACAAACTGCTATGATGTTGTTTAGGACAGATTGCATGTTTTAGTTGTTTTGAAGCTTGTGATAGTATTGTTGGTGGTGTGGTGAGTTTCTTTGCACCACCTCACTTATATGTGTTTGTTTGATTATGTGGCAACCTGGTTACACCAGAGGACTGCCATTGGAGTGTGGTTGAGGTGTATTTGATCCGTAGGACTCCATATCTTGTTTCATAGTTTTCGGTTGATCCGTAGCTTCGTTCTCAACGTTCTTTATATGCTTTTGCATCGTTTTCTCGTGATGCACCTGTTCATGCCATCTTCATGCATGTCAAGATAGCTTAGAGTGAAGTTCTATCTAGAAGTTTATCTTCTCTTCTCATGCTTATGCAAGTGACTAGAATAGAGATGCATGCTTCATTCTCATCTCATGCATCATGTGTTTGTTGCATCATGTTGTGTTGGTGCTCATTGGCTATTATTTTTATCTTGGGTAGCACCGGGATCGGAGAGCGAGTACGTGGATTCTGGAGAGTACGTGCAGGACGAACAAGAGCAGTTCCAAGCTGAAGACATCACAGGCAAGATGACCCTGACCTTGACACTGTATCTAGCTTTGTTATGCTTAGAATCATGTTTCCTTCGATATATGCTCGCTGCCTACCACTTGTATAATTGCCTGCTGATATTGCCATGAAACCCAAACACCTTCCCCTCCTAGCTAATGTTGTTTGGCTAAGTAGGCTTGCTCAGCTTCTAATGATAGCTTTGCT